>NC_134244.1:38768039-41168039 GCF_965152275.1 Natator depressus
AATCAATAAAGTTATACACATTTCTTTTTAAATGAAAGGCCTCAGTTGGATTCCTACATCTGGGTTCGTACGCCTACACAGTGCACCATTGACTTCAGTGGGGCTCAGTGGGGGCACAAATGTCTGCTTCCAAGGATATGACTGCAAGATCTGTCTGTATATATACGAGAAAGAACAATGATGCGTAGTTTTTAAAACAATACTGATAATGTTTCCCATTTAATACTGTCTTTTAAAATGTCTGGAAATTGAAATCAAGATGATAAAAATCATGGGTCAGAGTCAAGGCTGTGTTGTGGTCAACTATGCATTGATAAGAATAAAGTGGACAGTATAAGACTTATGGACCAGGTTCTGTCCTATGCCAGTTGCCCTTTGTGCCTCTTTGGCAGCTTAAAGGGAACTTAAAGCTACCGTAAAAAAGTGCAGTTGGAGATTTTGCTTGCATAGGGATTCACCTGATTGTGTAAACCCAACTCTGTCAGCTCTGTACCGCCCACTTCTGGCCACTCCTCTTCCCCCAGTCTTCCCTCCTCTTTGCCTGGATTGCACACTGATTATCGCTGCCAGCATAATGGCCCTTAGATTATGCCCAGTATCAGGGGTAAGTGAGTGAGAAGAAAGGTGGCCTAATGCCACCCACTTTTCTCCTCTCTTCCCCAACTGTGCACCAAACAGAGCCCTGGTGCATCTGTAGATTGATGAGCCTCATGATACCCTTAATTAAACACTTCCTGATTTTGTAAGTGATGCAAAGGGTAAATATATTGTTATAATTTACCATAGCTGGTAAATTATAAATTTTAACTGGTAAAAGAAAGTTTTTGGTTTTGATATAGTTTCTAATGATGATTTTTTGTTAATACTGAATAACATTTTAATCCTCTTCTGAACAATTTCATTTATTGATTCCAAATATTTAAAGCTTTCATACAAATATTTTGCTGATTCAAATACAGTCATGTCACAGTAAAGATTCGCAGCCCTGTTGTGTCTATTATATATCCATAAAAACTAACTACTGTTGCATTTATTTATAAAACAAACTAGGCGATTAAATGGAAAATTATTTAAATTATTCTTTAAGAGTACTTCAGTTGTATTTTGTTTCATAATAGTTTAATGATTTTCTTGGGTCTTTTTGACATTGTAAGTAGAATATTTAGCTAATGTGAAACAGTAACTTTATTTTTATGTATGGTAAAGATAATTTCAAATTAAAAAACAGTTATAGTACACCCCCTCTAAATATAATCTATACACTATATTGTATACAAGGGTACACAGTTGAGGTTTTCTTGTCACTCTGTTTAGCTCATCTGTTGAATATGTTCCTTGTGTGAAAAATGATTTGCTTAAATGCCTTTTTAAAATGCAAAATCCTGTTTATAATAATATAAAAGGTATGCAACATAGAAAATGTCAGCTGAACAAATTTAAAAAGTAAATTGGACATTCCGTGTTTGTGCTAAAATCTAAATTCAGAATTTAGTGTTTCTCCTGTGAGAGTTAAAAATATCCCAGACCAGAACAGTGTTACATTGTTCCTTACACTGCTTTAGAGATAAATGACCTGAACATCCTTTAGGGTGGGGGAGATAAAATTCATTCCCTATCCATGGCTGTTCTTTCATCCTTTGGACTGGATAAGTGGTTGCTGCTTTCTGTTTCCCCTACATGGAGGTTTTCAGATACTGGATCCAGCCACTTCATATTGTTCCCATACATGTGATATAGCATGGAGGTCCTTTGCCAGGTCTTCTGCAGCACTGTTAATTTCACTCTTAATGATTTAGGACTTGATTCAGCAATCCAGCATGCACAGAACTGTCCTTGAATTTTATCTGTATAAGGACTATAGGGTTGGAATGTCTATGATCATAAACCTTTATTTTAAAAGCATTTAATTTAACCTTAATACACATAACATTAATAGAAATAAGAATATGTCTTATGTAGGTCAGCAGTTCACCTCCTTATCTGAAGCAGGATTTTTCTTTGTTGTGCTTTTTCTAGTGTCTTGTTTTGTGTCATTTTAAATGTCCATGCAATAGAGTATCCTCCTCTTCACTGTTAAAGGACAGAATTATACTCCTCACTATCAGGAAGTTTATCCTGGTATTCAGCCTAAATTTTCCCTTCTTAATCCCATCTCATTATTTCTGTGGCTGTCATTTCTCCTTGTAGCACACTAAATAACTATTCTGGATGTTTCTGCTATTTGTCGATTCTTACCTTCTTGCCCACTTTTCTCCTTTTGTAGTCTGCCTGTGCAAAATACACTAGACACTGTGCAAACACGGAAGAGCTTACAATCAAAAACACGGACAGACAGAGAGTTGGGGTAAAGGCGCAATGTAAAGTGGTCAAGATGACAATTGGCCACTTCCTAATAAAGCACTTTTCAAAAATATTTTTTGATTGTATCCACTGGACCTTCAGCCTTGCCGTTTTATTAGCCAGTGAATTAATCTATAAATCTCTGAATCGTCTTGCCTTAATCAGCCCCACGTTCCATTTTCTGTCAGAGGATAGGCTGGGGTACTATCTGTAGTAAGAGAAATGTCCTTCCCTGCCTTCTCTAGGGAGACATATTGCAGGTAAGAAGAAATTTTGAAGCAGAGCTGAGGAGAAGATATGGTATGCAATAGATGAAAGGGGCATCTGGGCAGCCATTTGTAAACTCCACAAACTGAAAGTGGGGTATTATTGATTGGTTATGGTGTCCTGAGGTAGCCAGTGGTAGCAGTTCATTCCTTTCTGTAGCAGTGTGAATGCAACATGCTTTCCTCACCCATTACTCTCTTGCTGCCTAGACACATTCAAGTAGAGATAAAGGAATGGAAGTAGAGGGGGTATTCTGCAGCTGTTAACGGGGAGAGAGCTAGTTCTTGCCAGCTGTCCCAGTACAGAGACATTCCGTGGCCATTGCCTCCTGATCTGTGTGTGCAGCTGGAGAAGCAGCTACTTAGCTATCTATAGAGGTCCTTTTTTTCTTTCGCCCAATCTCTTATCTTGCTACCTAAGTCTGTTCCTCCATTTGCGCCATTTCTCTCCCTCCACAGGCGTTTATAGGCCTAGTACAGTGGTGTATGTATGTTACTTTTAATTGTAATAGCTCCATGTTGTACTGACTGTTGTCATTTGTGGCAGCATCTTGTAAACTGCTTCTGTCGCATCGCATATGATAGATCTCTCTTTTGTTGATGTTTAGACAAAGCCATTGTTTATGCTGTCAGCTATATATACATTGACACACAGCTCTCCCCTCCCCCCTTTCCCTTTTCACTGTCTCATACATGCTAACTTTTTAAAGAGGTGAGAGAGAGGCAATGGTAGTGGTAGTGGACTTTCCCATTCTAATACTTGTTCCTGTGAAAAGGTAGGAGAGGGGCTGGTTCCTCCAGACATGCTTTCCATCCCTTTATCTGCCCCTCCTGCTCAAGAGCAGTAGCAGAGGGGTAACTTATCTATACCCCTGTATTACTCTGTGTTCTGATGGCTACTAAAAAACACGGCATCACATATATTTTTCAGGTTAATTGGAGTTCACAAACATGAGTTAAAAAAGGTCCCTTTCTTGCATCAGAAGGAAGCAAGAGCTGAGCCAAAGCAGCCCTCTCTTCTCAGTTTCTTCAGTGGGGGAGGAAGAGCAATCCAAATGAGGCTGTGCTTCCTACGTCCCTGCCCCAGTGAAAGATGGAGCGGCTGCACTTCCTTTTGCTTCTCCTCTTCTGAGAGATATGGTGTATCAGACTGGAAGTGGCTGATCTCTCCTTACTTTTCACTGAGGGAGGTGGGATAGTGGTGGGGTTCGATCAAGAGTCAAGTTTACTTTCCACATCTCTTATTTAGGGTATGTCAGGTGTCCCTACTTTTCCATCAGTGACAGGAGATTAGATGGAAAGAGTTCAGCTTTACTTTTTTCCATCAGTGGGTGATTGACTATAGGGGCTAACCAATACCTCAGTATGGATGGGAATGTGAATGGAGATGAAGAGAACAGGAAGTGAGGTGCAGGTCTCTGTCCAACAACTGAGCTGTGAACAAGGGGTTGGACTAGATGAGCTCCTGAGGTCTCTTCCAACCCATATCTTCTATGTTTTCGGGTAATATGGGGAAAACGCCACGTAGGAAGTGCCTATTTATGGGAGAAGTGCTCTAGTCTCTCAGAAGATTGAGCATAATAGGGGAAAGCATTTCCCATAAATAAGAGCATGTTTGGAGGGGATGCCTCACCAGAAGAGGGCTGGTGTTTCTGCTGTGGAGATACGATACACTATAAGGAGGTGCCTTACTCTCTTGGGAGGGAAAGAGAGTGAGTGTGTTGGAGGGTTGCGGGGAGAGGAGGGCTGGGGAGGGATTGTCTGTCACCAGGACTCTCCTTCTGCGGAGCATAGTACTGCATGCATGTCTTGTTCTGTCAGATTTGTCCTTGACTTTTGCTTTTGTAAAATTGTATATATGTCTTAGTGAAAGGAAAATTGAAAATTCTAGATATGACATATTTGTTCTTAAGAGATTGAGATAGTGTTTCTGATTAAATCATTTAAATAACATCTAGCAAATGTCTTGGTTTTAGTAGTAGAAGACTGCCATTAATTTACAAATTAGTCATCAGAAGATTTGTAGAAATAAAACATTTGTCTCATTTATATTCCAAAGAAGAATAACACATGCTGATCTACACTTGCTGTTCTGCCCACTAATATGAAATCCCTGTCCCTGCTTCCTTGCTGGTAGGTTTTAGAAGTTCAGTGAGCACTGCAAATCGCCTGAAGAGTGGAAAATTCCCCTGTCACACAGATGCCCTTATCAGCAGCTACCAGATGGAGCTCTGAGCAGGAACATTATCAGTGTTAAATTGCTTTTTTTTTTTTTTTTTTCTCCTGGCTAGAGAGGATTAAAGCATTCCTTCAGAAATGGGTGGCATGAGCTGCAAATTTAGGGATATTAATATTTTGAAATGTTACTATTTTAGAAACATATGAAAGTATCTTTACAAACACTGTATATGAAGAACCCTGTAGTCTCTTAAACTGATAGAGCTGAAATTTTTCCAAAATATTTTATTTTGAATGAAGTATTTTTCTTTTCTCTTCATCCTGTAGTTTAGATTAAATATGCATATGCCTAAAATTCTAAAATAAGTTTTCTTGCAATTAGTGATATTCAGTCAAATTATACTGAGTCTAGAAATGGTTTATTTAATTTCAATTAAAGAAAAACATATAAGGAAAAAGATTGCAGTTTGAATTAATTTAGCATAATATCACTTCAGAATAGTAATTTTGTCTTCCTATACCAGAAATGTAGGGATGCATGTTTATTTGTTAAAACAAACTTTCAGAAGACAAAATGTAAATTGCTTGTTCAGTGTCTTGAGGGTAAACGGTAATACAGTACATAAACATCCAATTCCAAAGTCAAACATTGTTATTGAATTTGGCCAAAAAATAGTATCAAATCATCAGAATATTATAATATACTAAGAAGTAAAGTGTTAATGTGACATGCAGGGATTTCGTTGCACAACTCCTATCTCATACTAATGAGTTACACAGCTAAATCCCAGTGCCTTTCCCTGAAAATTTACCTCCACGGCTTCCAATAACATTACTATCAAACAAAGGACAGGGCTTCCATTGTAATGGAATTAAAATATTCTGAAGATGAAGTATCTGATTTATGTTGTTTGTTTGTAAATTACTTTAAAAAATTCTGTGTCTCACAAAGGAAGTCACATGTTCTAAATATATCTAACTTCTTAAAATTTTGTTGACTTTGAGTTATAAATGGTCTTTCCAGGTTTGCACAAAAATTTCACTAGCAGCAGTGAGTTGTGAAAGTGTCTGAAAAAGATGCATGCTGCAAAATAAATATACTTAGTTATTGGTAATGCACTCACCACTGTAGTTTGAGTGCCTCATACAATACTTGCCAACCAAGCTGTTTAAATCAAAAAAGTATTCTATTTTGCTATTTTTAATGGTCAAACATTGCATTGTTGTAACCACCAAGCGACTAATGTGCGGTGTTCTTCCCTATGGTATACAATGCGAGCTTATGGAAGCTCCTTTTTGTCTATAGACGCTTGAATCCTGAAGTTGCATCCTAATACATTTTATATATTTCATGCAGAACAAACTTGGAACTTGAACTGGTTCATCGAGGAGGCAATTTATGCTTAGGCGGGGCAAGCACAGCTGGAAAAAGATCTTGTTTAAGTAAGTTTAATTTATTGTGTGATTTAAATTATTTTAAAATTAAACGAGAACTGTGAAATTTAGCTTAAAATAAAGATGCTGCCTGTTTTTACATTTTAGCATATTTTCTAGGTGTACTGTTGTCAACTTTTTATTATTTCTATGCTAGAGTTTTTTCAGATTGTTAATTTTTTGTTTTTGTTTACTGTAATTTTGGTTAAGAGAAGACAGAAGTGTAATTTACAAAGATTATCCACAAAGAATATTCCTGCATTGTAAAGATAATCCGTTTAGAAAGCAAATATCATCATAACCATGTAATATCATTTGAATGATTTAAAATTATAAAAACAAAGCAGCTATAAGCGTTTTAAAAGCAAAAGATAATGCTTATACAAAAGCAATTTACTTTGCCAGAGAATTTTTGTACAACCCTGGCTGCTATTGCTAGTAAGTAAAGATATCCACAACTTTGGTTTTGTAACTCACACTAGATACACACACTGACTCTTTAATGGGGGAGCTGGTGGTGACACCTATATTTAGTTGTTTAACACTTGTCATGATAAAAATTCTTGTGACCTTTACTTTGAGAAGCTTTTACACTTCCGTTGTTTTCAGAAAGACCTTGCTGTTTGGCAAGGAGAGCTAAGTACCTTTTTCTTTCTCCCATGAATTCGCGGAGATATAAAGTGTTAAAAATGATCATTTCCCTTCTGTGGTTTACCTTTTTCAGGAAAATTTGGGCAGCCTGCCAAAATAATAACACAGCACGTTTTGAGGCTGGGCTCATGCTGCAGCAGATGCTATACTGGGAAGGCTAGGGAACTATCCAAGTGGCTATAGTTGAGGGAGCCGGACTGTGCTAGGCTCTCCACCAAGACTGGCACATGGTCCCAGTGGCCCATGCCCATCTCTTGGGTGTCACATGGACCAGGAACTTACCCCAGCCCCTGGGGTGGGGTGTATGTGTGTGGCGGGGGGGAGGCCTGGGCTGGACTGGACTGGGCTGGGCTGGGCTGGGCTTGGCTTTGTCATCCGCAATCACTGCCAAGACCCAGCATCAGGACCCTGTGATTCATTCCCTTTCTTGGAGGAGTAGGGGTGGTGGAGCCTTTTACCAGCCAATATAGTTAATTCTGTAGCTTAAGTGGTTTGAAGTCTGTGTTGCATTGGTGAAGGCTTAGGTTCAGATTCTGCTGATAAGTGATGGGAGGGTACACTTGCACATAATAGGATTTATGTTCACCTTTCTCCTTTAAAAAAAAAATCCTAGCATTTTAAAGTTAGGAAGCACCAGATTTACAATTATTCATGCAACCTTAATTCTGCCCACTTGTGTATTTGCATTATGTTGTTTTTAATAACATAATCACGTACTATTTTCTACACAAAACCCACTGCCTCATTCAGTGCACAGGGTGGGTGAACAAAGAGGCAGAATTAAGATTGTGTGGACATTTTCTAACTTTAAAGTGCTTTGCTTTGCAATCTAAATAATGTTATTTTAATATCATTTTTTGAATGTAATGTACAATAAGCAGCATATTATCCAGTGTGTATTAGCAAAACATTTCCCACACAGCTGCAGAACAACTGCTTCTTCTGTGTAAGGCTTATTTCCATAGGAATTCTTGAAATGGAGGTATTGTCTCATGGCTGGCGAAGATGACTACGGTTCTATTCCCAGTTTTGTTTCTGTCTGTGTTTGGGTGCCTTGAATGAGTCATTGTGCCTTAGTTTATCCAAATGTAAAATTGGTATAATGGAGATTTTCTCACTGCCTTTTACCCACCTGTGAAATGGATATATTACCTCTCTCACAGGGTTGTTGTGACGCATAATATTTGTAAAGGGCTATGAATGGGTTCAAGGCTATGAACCTTGAATGGGAGTCTCTATATAAGTGAAAAGTATTTGTGCGCTCGCTGGGACAAGGATTGCGTCTTGCTATGTATAGAAAGTACTGGATGTGTTTTGAGTGCAATCCATTAATAAATGACAGGTCTTTGATAGTAGCGATCTGGCCTTTTGGCCCACATGACTATCAGTGTCTGTTCATGCTCTGCCATTTTAATGTTTCTCAGTTAGGGTAATTTTTTTTTAATTGGAGAAAGTGGCCTATAGTGAGTAAAGGAATGTTTTTTATCTTGAGCCACGAGTCTTCAGAAATATGAGACTTATCAGCCGCATAGTAGTACCACTTATGATTTTTTGATGTATGATAAAAGTGGAATGAACTAAACTCACCAGACCTTAAAGCACTGTAAAAATATTTGAGGTTATATTAATATCAAAAGAACATATTGTTTTTGCCTATTTAAAAGTTTTGATAATGCATAGTCTCACTTTCCTTATATCAGTATTTTATCACCAACACCTGAATATCAGCCAGTGTTGAAATCACCCTGATGAAATACACAACTGTTTGTGAACATACTGATAGTCTCTTAGGGAAGCATGTAACTTCTAAATTAATGGAATTTTGGAAAATTAATGGAAAAACAGTTGAAAAATAAACTGATAAGTTTGATATATTTGAAAGGAAAGGAGAAGCAGTTTATGCCTCAGAAATATACCTTACTGAAGTAAAACTAAAACCCAAACAACCATGAGGATACCTATTTTATCATTTAAATGGAAAGTTTCCAGAGTGTTTTTTGTAGTGGGCTCTTCAAAAGAGCACTCAAACTGTAGCTTTTATTTAAAACAAAGCACAATTTAAAAAAAAAGAAAAGAAAAATGTATATGAAAGACATCCTCCCAAGAGTCCTGTATGTAATTTAACGTAAGTTCTCTCTTTCTCTCATACCCAAGGTTAAATACAGATGATATGCATAAACTAGTACACAACACACGTTTCATTAAAAATGGTTAAGTTACAGTACTTTAAAAGGTTTTTCTGATAAACTCCTGATTAACCACTCAGCCTGTCAGAAGCTGACTTGAGAAGTTTGCATTGAATTTTGTGATAGAGTACTTTGCCCTTTGATATACAGAATTCCTGGTATACTAATGGGAATTAATTGCATGTGTTGAAAGGTAAATAGTCTCACAAACAAAACCTTAAGATTTCAATCCAGATTCATTTTCATACATGACAGAATTTTTTAGTATAGGGTTTTTGGACAAAAACAATTAATAGTTTTATGTTATGTTATGAGAGTTTGGGCCATGTCACACACAAGAGGGGAAAGAAAAGACTTTGAAATTAAGTTCTGGTAATATTGTTACATACCCTAAAATGTTGTTGTGTTTCTACTTTTTTATAAATATAATTGCATATTTCCTAAGCTTGCATTGCTATTTTTATCAATATTATATACTGAAATTTAAGTGGAACACGGTGTTCTTCAGTTGCTGTCCTAAACTGTTGTGTAGTTCTGCTACAATATGTTAGCCATGGCTGTGGTTGCAGCAGTGGCTGCACTTGAAAGCTGGGTCACGTAATCCCTGTATATTCTAGTGATTTATATATTAGAAATACCTAAAATAATATTTGGGACAAATGTTCACACACCTGACTCTGTAAATCTTGGAGTCATATCTAAGCATGTCTTTTACATGGGTAAGTCAGGTGTGGGAGTAGTTTTAAATATCTGCCCATAATTCAGGAAATTTGAAAAAGGGCTTTAGATGCTTCAGTTGAAATGCACTATTTAAACTAAGATCATGTTGTTTTAAATAAACAAACTACAAAACCATGAATGCCATCTAATTATTGTTAACTCATTCACACGCTATTTATATTGCATTCATTAAATTGGTAAAAAAGCTTGGATTGTCAGCTAACTGGAAAACTATTCAGTCACATTAAATCTTGCAATAAAATAGACTCCTGTTTAAATGTAGGTCCTCCTAGAACAGAATCACACTGGACTTGAGTTTGGTATTAATATGTTTAGCTTTGAACAGTAAGATTTTGACTAATGAGAAGAGAATTGTTTTTCCTAGTTAGTAGGTTTTATGAAATGGTGTTTAACTTAATGAGACTGTTCTGTCCTCAACCTCCCATACAGAGAGAGTCCATTCAGGCCATTGGGATGTCTGTGGACTGAGTGAAAATATGTCCCTCAAGTGTATGAGTTAGCTGTAGCCATAAAACAGATGCTGCACTTTTTAAAAAGGGGAATTCTTGTTTTTCTCTCTATATAGTCATTTTACAAAATATAATTTAGAAACATAAGCCTGGCAAAATTCTTCTTGTTTGCCATGTGTAATTATCCTTCCATAGTCCAGTATTTTGTTCCATTTTTTTTTAAAAAATGTACTTGCAAAATACCTGCAGTTTCTTCATTATATAGATAGAACTGAATCACTTTTTTTTCTTATTTAAAGATGAAATGATTGCAGGCAAGCCATTTGTTTCCCTATGTAGTAATTTAATACTATTTTGAGTTTAATCTTATTCTTAGGAAATATAGGCTTTATTTGTGCAGTACTATACTAACTTTGTGGTCTTTCTAAACCTGCTTCTGTTCAGTATAGAACAATTACAATTCATGACAATGTAAGCCCCCATAGATCTTTCATTTGATTCTCTCACAGCTTTGGTACTGAGGTATCTCTCTTGTGATTAAGCACACCACTCTGTTTTAGTCTTGTAACAACTGTAAAGTTTGTCGATAAGATAGTGCAGAAAATGGAATATGGTGTCCCAGGTGAGCTATTACAGCAGCAAGAGTCAGTGAAGATGGTGGGAACAAATAGGTCAAGTGCTGTTTTAGTAGATTGCACCATGAAGGCAACTGCACTTGGGAAGTAAAATTAAGAATGATTAATGTAGCTGCTAGAGTCAGCGACTGAGCCAATGTGACAAGAATGATAAAGGAAATCTGGCCATGTAATTGTCATTTTAAGGTTTAAAAATGTTGTGAATTTAAGAAAATATATGCCTGTATACAGTATAAAACACAAACGTGCAGGTCAAGGCCTCTTTATCTCACATGTAGGTTCTTTTTAGAAGTGGTGTGACATTAGGCATTGATAGCAACATGACATCAGAGTTCTTGAAATGTTGTTGTTAAGGAGAAATAATTATGTCCTTTAATATTTGTACAAATTTTATTTTTTACTTTGGAATATTATAAAGGTTTATAAAAAGCTCAGATATCTCAATTGCTTTTTTTTCTAGGATTTGGTCAGAAGAATGCAGAATGGAATTCTCCTGTCCTATGATAGCAATGTTATGTAATGTGATATGAAATACCTTTTTTCTTCTTATGTAAATAACATATGCTAAGGAGAAAGGGATATGAAAACAGAGATGTCATCTTCTTGAGTTTTTTATAAATCCTATTGATTCCTTCAATGTCTAAGTAGCAGTGTTCATCTTCTAATGTAGTACAGACATTTTTGATCTAGATTCTCTCTTCCACCTGTCTTCTCTACTACGTTCTGATGTTCCTTTGATGTGTGTTTCATTATGGTATTTATCTCTCTAATGTCCCATAAATATCACAAAAGCCTATTTTTCCATATTTCTCGCTTTCCTTAAGTAGTTGTATTTGCTTATCTTTTCCAAGTAACTATTAATTCAAAGTGCCCTGATAGCAGCAGGTGGCGATAGGAAAATTGAACAACATTTCTGATCTCAACCTGGGATGAAAGCTCATTTCTGGTGTAGGCTTCCTGTCAGAGCTGACTGTGAGAAAGCCAAAGGAAACAGTGATCTCCCTATGAGCTTACAGCACCAGTTTTTTAAATTGGAAGGAAATTCACATGTATATGAATATAGGAAGAGTATTTGGGACTCTTGTAAGCTGTCCTTAAAATGAAACGCTCAATACGTTCTTATCCTTGTATAGCGGTCCTAAACAATGAAAAACTGTCTCATTAGGTTGTTTCTACCTCCTCTCTAATGGCTCTTGTTCAGTTTAGAGCTCAGCTTTCTTGATACACAGCTAGCTTTCTTGATACACAGAATTTCTTAAGCACTTGAAACAAATGGCATTGCAGAGATAATAAGTATGCTCTCTATTGAACTCTGTACCAAGTTCCTTAGCCAAATCAAATGATAGCTCTTGGCACCATCCTTGGATCTGACCACACTTTCCACACCGCAATTTATATCCGCCATCCAGAGATGGTGTATGTTGTTTCTTCCAGGAAAGTAATTTGGTTCTTGTATCATTCCCCCAGTGTAGATTGTATCATTTCCATCTTGCAGAGTCTAGTAACGTGAGCACAATTGAGTAGACTCCCAGCTAACTTCATACAGGAGTCATAGAAAAAGGTAAAACTCTCTTTCAACTACTTCCTGATCCTTTGCTACTATGAGCATCTCCAGGTGTATGCAAACATTCCTGTTGCTGCTGGCTCCTCAGCCATCTGGGTGTGCCCGTCTCCCCTTTTGCCTTCTTCAGTCACAGCTGGTAGTCTGTCTTGACACTGATTTCAAGAAAACCAAAACCTCTGTCGAACCTAGATAGCTCCCACTCAGCTTAACCACCGAGGTCAACTCTAAAAATATAGCAGCAAAAAGCATTCTTTATCACATAGCAAAGAGCCCCACTTGCTGGTTGCTAAGAAGTCTGACATATCTTCTGTACTCGAAGAAGGAATCTAAAAAGAAAGCCAATGATATTCTTCAAAGAAAAAGGGCAAATTTCTCCCTCATCCTCTCTAAAATTGATCTCCTACTGTAAGGGCACCACTCTGAAGAGTTTTGGTCCAGAGGATATTAGCTATTTAATCAGTGTAGTGCTCAAGGCCTTAGATTTGTCTGACAATGCTGCATCACCTATTGCCTAAAAGAAAAAGGATTTTCCTGACCTTCACAGAAAGGAAAATTTTTCTCACTATTTCCAGTCTACAGGATCAGTGATGAATGGGAAGACAGAAGGCAAGTCTTTCCTACTGAAGATATTAAATAGGCTAACTAAGCTCTATAAAGAGAAAAAGGAAATCTGGGACTCCTTGTTAAAAATCAATACTCTAGCCAATGTCTCCAGTAATGATCTACATAGAGTCCTGACCAGGAGCTTGAGGGGAGGAGTGCAATAGGGCTACTGGTTTCATGCTGCACCTGAAACCAGAAGCACCTACTATGCTTCACTTGCAGAGGAGTGCTTGCTGCCTCCTGCAAGCTGTCCCTGTTAACACTGGAAATATGAATAATAGTCTCTGGAATAGGGAGAAAAAAGGGCAGATCAAGAAAAGTAAAGTCAAAACAGAGACTTATGAGCATTACAGCAAAACAGGTAATATTTACCTGTATTTAAAAATACAAATGTGAGAAGAATTGAGGATAAAAATGTGCTCCTGACTTTTGAAGGGTAAAATAAATATGTGAGCCAAACATGCAGTTTTTCGTCACTCGTACAGCACCTTCTTCATTCCGTATGTAGAATGTGATACCTCATGTGAATGAAGTTTCTAAACTCTCTCTTTGGCAAAAGACAATGCAGTAGGTTAAATAGCTATGCAAAGTTTCTGTGTAGGGCAGAAGAAGAGTTCCAAACTAAACAAGAAGAAAATGTGTAGCTTCAGTAAATTTCATGTCGATATTGTAAATTTAGCAGACATTGGATACATCTTGCCATTCACCTATCAAAATCATATGTAATCATCTCTCCAAATTAGTTTAGTTTGTCCTGTGCATAGATAGAAATGAAAGATAAAAACATGTATGGGACCATCTTTTTCTGTCCTCCTGTGGAATCAAAAATGCATACCAGTATTCCTTAATATTGAAAATAATAAAGGATGTGATTACAGCAGCAAGTGCTGGTGATGTAGATATATATATAGAATGCCTGTTATCCTTGATATTTGAGGGGGAGAACATCAGAAGACTATTCTCTAGCAGCTTCAGTCCCAAAGCAGTGCTAGTGTCTTTTCTCTCCAGCTGCTCTTTTGAAAGTGCTGACTCTGATTAATTCATCTCTGCTGTTTCACAGTAAGAAAACACTGAAAGCAGAGCTGGCATGGGGCAGCTGAAAAGAACAGATCCCTGGTAGCCGGTTAAGTATTTTTTTTGAGCAAGATAATTTTTGAGGGGAGTGTTTGGTAATAAATTACCGTGAATCAAAGTCAAATCTGACTGTAAATGTAGATGATGTTTTGTTAAGTATGTTACATAGTTTGTGCTCATAAATAGGTACTCTCTGAAAACAAAAACAATCTAACAATCTAACTCTAACAATTTATTTACATTTGGTCAACTTAATTGGCTGTAACCTCACTCATGTATTATATGAGGAAAAATAGGAGAGTCCAGTTTACGTTGTCCTATACCATTCATTACATTGTAAACCTGTAATTTTTTGTACTTCTAAGATTTAAAAAAATTAACAGACTTTTTCAAATAGCTTGAAGTATATTAGTTTGGAGATTCCAGGCCAGACCCCTCACTTGCTTCTGCACACCATCATTGCTGCTTGATGACTTTGTATTATTCCTGGGAGAGGGGCCCATAAGAAACACTGTTGTCTGTGGAGGTGTCTGGGGTGCCTGTTGAGTTATGGCTGTCATCATCTTGCTGCTGGAGAGTAGTTAGGGTGGCTCTTTAATGATTCGTTGTCATTTAATATATTGCTTTTGCTTCTTAACAGAAGAGGCTGTACTTTAGATCTTTAAGACAAAGTCTATGGAAAATGAGGTAACTGCTTTCTATAGGCCTCTGTCCACACTTTGGTGAGGTGCAGTCATGGCAGAACACAGTATATAAAGGCAGATAAATTTTGCCTTTGTGTAGCCCCACATGGACTTCCACCCCATCATACAAACGCATAAGCAGGAAAACTTTCGGAGTAGAATAGCAGGAATGTTGTCGTTTGAATATTGATGTATCCAAGACAAGCCAATTTTTGTGAAGAAACGGCATATCATGCCTTTCTCTGTTCTCTCTCAGTCCTTATTCTCTTGCTTTTCATAATCACATAGTCACCGCAAAGGAGTAGTAAAAAAACAAATGGCCACTTCAGGATTTCATTTTACTAAACAGTAAAGAATATTTAGACATCAAGAAGAGACTCAGAAACCATGTCTTTTTGCTACTGTGTTCCCATTAGGGGGCAATGTATTCTTTTTTTACTCTAAATCTAGAAAAAAACACTCTATGCTTGTGCTCCATTGACATGGAAGAATTATTTTTATATTTTAAAATAGCATCGTAGAAAATTTTTCGTTCAAAAAAAATCCAGCAGAAGCATTGCTTATTTTTGCCCATCTTAGACTGAATATCCTGCATCATATTTATATAGAACAGAAGTAGGTAGTAGGATTGCTGTCTCCTCGATCCATCACAAACTAACAAACCCTAAGATTTTGTGTTTCATAAAGCTTTTGGTAACAAAAATTTTTCTGTTCAGATTAATACTACAATACAACACACCCTAATTTCACAAACATATAGCCAGAACATACAAATAATAAACCCTCTGGTGCTAGAATTTGATGCTTGACCAATTCATTTTATGTTAAATGTAAGGTTGGAAAATAGTCAATATGGGAACAAAGAGTTAATTACTCTGAGCACATTTCTGCCTCGGTGCACCTTTCTGTTTGAAGCAAGGAGCAGTTTAGTGTAAATTATCATGTTTTCTATTTTTTTTCCCTTAGACGAGAAAGGAGGAAACCAATAGTTTTGTGGTGTTCATTTAAATAAAAAGAAATTAGTATAATTTTCTGAAAGATCAGTATATTCTTAGGACATTGAGAAATCTGTCAGCAAAACAACATTTTGTTATAATTTCTTGCTAGGAGAAATGAGGGTTTATTTTGTCCTCATTGACTGACTTTATTCAGAAAGCAGGTGACAGCAATCAGTTCCAGTGTCATCTACATCTTCAATTATTTTACAAACCCCGGGAACTAATTACAGCCCTCAGGCTCTGGCAGAGTCAGCTGACTTTAGCATAAGACTTTTTTGGCGACCAAATATCTCTGAGTAATTGTCTTTGTGGAAAATAAATTAATAGCTACTATTTTTATTTAAATATGGAGACCTGTAGATGTGTGTGCAGGTGGAATGGGGGTTGCAGAAAGAGAAAAAAGGAGCGAGATTAAACATGAAGCAAGAGAAAAGTAAAATAATAGAGGAGAAAATGGGAGAGAGGATTGAGCAAAAAGCAAAAATTGAAGGGAAGTAGAGGAAGAGAGAGTGAAAATAAGAAGGAACCATTATTTAACTTTACGGAAAAATTAGAGGGGGGGCAGACACTGAAACAGACACAGCAGAAGACACCAATATATAGTGCAGAATGAAAGAAAACATGTAGTGAAGGAAGGGAAAACTGAGCCAAATTATGGGAAACCTAGAGAGTTCATTTTTTAAAAATAGGACTTTCATATCAACACATTACAGTAGAATAGCATATACACTTTCACTAGGGATGTAACTTTACAACAAACATACAAGAAGTAATTGAAAGGGCTTCAGGGCGTGTCAAAACCTGCAAAATATAAAAATCTGAAGATGCTGCCTGCACTAATTGTGACTGCCAGCCTAAGTTACATAACGAAGAGGAAATCCAAAAAAAGAGCAGATGGATGTAGTCCAAGTGAATAGTTATCTGTAATTCATGAATATATTAGTTTGTTTCTATGGACCAATTGTACAATTCGCATCTATGTGGCAATAATCACATTTAATATATGATTCTGTAATAACTTACATTAATAGTATAATAGTGTCTTTTGTTCAAAAGGATTCAAAAAGTGTTTTGAAAATAATCATATATATCCGGGGCCCTTGAAATACAGTCGCATCTGGGTTGGAGGGTGACAACAAACTGCACAGCGCATTGCAGAAATGTGGGCAAAATAGTGTCCTTAAGAAAAATACCATGCTATCTGTAATGTCAATGCAAAGTAGGCAGAAACTCTGTTTTTAAAGTCTTATCCAAAAGATGACTGCATAATAAACTTGTGGCACTAAAAGTTTCTACCCCCAAAAGATGAAGGGCTGAGTTGACCCAGCTGGGATCTGAACCTTTGATTCCAGGAACTTTAGGAATTTTAAACCGTAGACATATGGAATACAAGAAGAGTACTTCAGATACGAGACAAACAAGTGAGAGCATGGTATCACTGTTATGAATTGGGGCTATATCTATACAACTCATGAATTCTGATTGATATTGTGAAGTTGTATTATGAAAATCTGCTGTGTCATGAGTAACCGCCAGCAACAGTGCACAATAAGGGTGACAATACTGCAGGGCTGGCCAACCTGAGCCTGAGAAGGAGCCAGAGTTTACCAATGTACATTGCCAAAGAGCCACAGTAATACATCAGCAGCCCCTCATCAGTTCCCTCCCCGCCCCATTCCTAGCACCTCCCGCCCACTAGCAGACCCGCCAATCAGTGCCTCCCCCTCCCTTCCCGCACCTCCCAATCAGCTGTTTCGTGGTGTGCAGGAGGCTCTGGTGGGGGGGGAAAGGGAGGAGTGAGGACATGGCAGGCTCAGGAGAGGGGGTAGGGAGGGGTGGAGTGGAGTTGAGTTGGGGCCTGTGGCAGAGCCAGGGGTTGAGCAGTGAGCACCCCCTGGCACATTGGAAAGTTGGCGCCTGTAGGTCCAGCCCCGGAGTCGGTGCTTATACAAGGAGCTGCATATTAACTTCTGAAGAGCTGCATGTGGCTCCGGAGCCATCGGTTGGCCACCCCTGCAATACTGCAGCCCCCCCTACAATATCCTTGAGACCCCCACATGACACCCTTTAGAGCTGGGACCCCCACAGTTACAACACCATGAATTTCAGATTTAAATACCTGAAACAGTAAAATTTACAATTTTTAAAATCCTACAACCGCGAAATTGACCAAAATCTCTGTGGCTGCTGGGTGGGAGCCCAGCTCTTAAGGCAGCACCACTACCAGCAGCAGCAGTGCAGTAATGAGGGTGTCATGGTATTGCCACCTTTACTTCTGCACTGCTGCTGGCTGCGGGACTGCCTTCAGAGCTGGGCGGCCGGCCAGCATGTGCCACTCTCCAGCTGTGAAGGCAGTGCAGAAGTAAAGGTGGCAATACCTCGACTCCCTACAGTAGCCTTGTGACCCCCACACAATCTCGTTTTGGGTTGGGACCCCCAGTTTGAGAAATGCTGGTCTCCCCTATTAAATCTGTATAGGGTAAAAGTACGCAAAAGACCAGATTTCACAGGGGAGACCGGGTTTCACGATCCGTGACGTGTTTTTCACGGCCATGAATTTGGTAGGACCCTAGGTATAATCACTGGGTTTCTAAGCATAAGGGAAGTTATGAGAGAGAGAATCTTGTAGACCTGTCACTAGAGCATCATTTATAGCATTCTAGAAGACATCAGGTTTTGTAGAAGACTTCGGAAATAAATGGTGCTAAACTGATATAAAATATTTTAGATATATTTAACAAAATTATCTTTTTTTCCTTCACCAATTCAGATCAGCTGTTCCATGTTTTGGCCATGCACATGCGGCTTTACAGCATTGACTCTGCATATAACCCATGGAGAAAACTAACACAGATAATGCAGGATAGGAATTCACAGTAAGTATTTTAAAATACGCAACATCAGTATAGTTCTTTGGACAAAATGGTCCCTTTCTGAAACTAAAAATCTTTACTTGTCAACAATCTGAATGGCCAAACGTGTAAGATACAAAACTTAATGTCTAACACACAGTGTATTTCTTTGCAGAGAAGAATTTTCAAATCTGTTTTACACAAAATATTAGAGATTCATATTTGTGATTTTAAAGTAATACTGTTAAGACAGGTAGGCCCAACATTAAGGATGGTAGGAAATTGGGCTTATAATTTTCTGTACATTTTGATCTTTTAACTTAGATAGCCAGGGACAATGGAAGCAACTCTTTTTGTTACACTTTAAGATTCCATTTATAAATGGTTTATAAAGAGTTAAATAATTAATAGATGTTATAAGAATGTTACTGACATAAATAGTATATGTCAAAAGTATATGTTATAGGCTAGAATGTGTCATAGTTTATTATAAGCAGTTTATTGACCTGTTGGACTTTATAACAATTGATTAACCATATATATTAAAACATCTATAAATCACTTATTAACCCTTTTGAAATGATTTCAAAATGAAATTTTGATATAAAATGTGACCCCATTTTCTTTGAGGTAATTTATCCTAATTTCTCTTTTATACTTCCTTCCTTCACATTGTGGTTATCCTCATGAGAGTGCCTGAATCCAATAGTAAAAGTTGTCTGAATATTTAATTAAAAGAAAAATATAAAATTAAATTAATGGGAAATCCCCAGATACCTAGCAATAAACAGTAGGGAAGAAAGCATGGAGGTTGTGTGCATGCAAAGATGACAAATAGCCAAATGGTGGAGGAGGTGGAGAGGAAATCACTTAGTTAGAGACAAGCAAGAAGGGGAAAGAGTTGTGAATGGTCCTGATCTGAATTAACCAGAGTTTCTTGCTCTTTTGGGCACACTGCAAGGCCTACTTTTTCTCCCTGGCTTTTGGGAGGGTAGAGGTTTGAAAAGCTGGACAATAGGGAGATCGTGAGGAGACCAAGAAAAAAATTTATGCTAAAATATTATTCTTTATTAGAACAATTAGAACAATCTGTTCAATTATTTGTATTATTTAAATGATTGTCAAGGGCATCCAGAGCTTTGAATTGATGCTCTTTTTTTGTGGCAGTAAACTCTGTATATCTTCTCTTTGTGGAGACTCATATTTCTGCTTTTCCTCAATCTCCTTGCCTTGTCACCTCTTTTTAATGAGAGGGGGTGGGAAGGGTCTGCTACCACCACTACTGAGAGTGGTGGGAAAGGCTAGGTTCTTCCTTCTTTGAAACCACATTGTTTCTTGATCCCCCACCGGAGCAGCTAATAGCACCGGAAGGATGCTGAGTCCCTCCTTCTCTGCACACCGAGCAGTGTCCTCATAGATGATCTGCTCCCCTGTGGCCATATTGGATATGTCTACACAGCCTGCAGCATGAGCCTCGAAGCCAAGATCGACAGCCTGGGGTTTACGGAGCTTGTGCTAGTGCACTAAAAATAGCTGTGTAGATGTTGCTGCTCGGGCTCTGAAGCCTAGCGAAGGGGTTGAGCTTCAGAGCCCGAGCTGCAACTTCAAAGTGCTGTTTACATGGCTATTTTTAATGTGGTAGCTTGAGCCTGAGTCTTTCAACCTGGGCTTGGCGGCATGCTGCCACCGGCTCTGTCAGCATACCCATTGACAGTTCTGCAGTCTGAGTGCTTCTCCCCTCTCCCTATTGCTAAAGATTGGTCTGAGAGCTTCCAGTAAATGGAGGACTGGTGGATGAATGGCTTGTGGGCCTTCAAAACTGATCTTGGATGACTGTGTCAGGGACTGTTAGAATTTATGATATTTAGGAAAAATCATTGTAATGACCAGGCCTGCTTCTAGTTAAGCATTTGCTGCCTTTTCTCTTGGATATGGACCTGGTTACAGTAAAACACACCTGGGTGTGATATCAGGATTGGATTAGTGCAATGTGCTCTACATGAAGAACGCTTGAAAGTTACCTTTCTAAAGTTTTCTCCATATATTACGATTTCCATACTGATCTCTACAAACTGTCATTGGTCAGCCAGGGATAGTCTATCCATCTGTGAAAGGCATTGTGGGTAGTGCTTGTGCATAATTTCATAATATTAAAGTTTAACAATGGGAATCACAAATGAAGGATTACCTATGTCTGTGGAGCGGTATTAGGGGAGAAGAGGGAGATTTAACTATGAGTGGCTATGAGATTTTTTTTTTTTTTTTTCCTATTTGAGCTTTTGAATCAGTTGAAAGATTTCATATCTATGTGACATAGCAAACAAGCCCCATGGAACCTGTACAGGTTTATACAGAGCCTGTTTATGGAACTTAGAACCCTTAGTGATTATGGAGCTATGGGCCGTACTAGATACTGTGCTCAAAAACCTCTTAGATAAGTAGTTATAGATGCAGCTCGTGGTATAATACGTTTCTTACTTCTGAAACTGATGTTTCCTGGTTTTCTAAATATTTACTGTAATTAGTGCTGACAGGTTCAAGTTTTCCAAGTGTTCTTGTACCCATTCTTTATCTATTTTGCAAGGTGAACAGCCATACAAGAGGAACTCTGCCTTGATTACTCCATTATACTACGTGTGTAGAATTCAAGGTGTTGGTTTTAACCTGTAAAGCAATAAGTGGTTCAGGACCTGTTTACCCGAGGGAGAGCCTTTCTCATCATGCCATATTACCACAATTCAGATCAGCAGAGGAACTCAAACTCGAGTTCCCTCAGTAGAAATGAGAGGGAGCTGCTGGCTGGGCATTCTGTGAAGGTTCCCCAATTTTGGACTGTTTCCTGCTTTGGTCCTCCAGAGCTCAGATTGGTAACCTATTGAGCACACTGCAAACCCCATCTTTTTTCCTCTCTACAGCTGTTGAGGAAAGGGTGGCAAAGGAGGATATATTTGCAGCCAGTCTTTTTGCGTTATTTTGTGATTTTAATTTGTAGGGTAGGCACCCGGAGCACAGTATGAGCTCCTGTAATTACACTTTTGGAATTTGAAGAAATAAATAAAATCTTCAAGTGAACTATAACATATTGAGCATGTGTGATCTGAAGCTGCTTGAAAATTCACAGGGTCTTTTGAAAGTGCATCTTTTTCAGATACAGTTGTAAGAACTCAGCTAATGAGAAAGTGATTTACTACAACCTGCAGAAGGTTAGAAGGTTGATGGAGAAATATCAGTGCAGACTTAGGAAATGGATTGTACTCTGTCATTATGAGTCTAACTAAGCATTTTAGTAATTTAAATCATCATCTTTCCCAGGTCAGGACTCTCCCAGTAGGAGAATATCTGTCAATAAAAGAAAAAGATCCAAATAGCCTCACTTGCTTATTCTGATTGCAAACAGCATAATGGCAAAGTCCCAGCAGCTAAACAACTTTTGACTGAACATCACTAATGTGTTCACTTGTGCTACTTCTAATCTTCAGGCAAAAATCAACGCTAGCAAAACCTGTTCTGTGTCAGAAGAGTACTGTTTATCCAGGTTCTTTGTTTCTAAAACAAAACAAAACTTCCTAGTAATACTCTGGATTTGTTCTATCTCATTTTTACTTTAAATTAACATTTTAATTGAAAAATTTTTTTGCAAGGAGATTAGTTGCATAACTATTTACTTAATAAAAGGTTTCTTCCTTTTCAGCTTTGTAAGTAATCTACAAAACACAAGCAAGATTGCATTATATTCTTGCAGCTCTTATATAACATTAATAACTTTATTTATATAAATACAAATTTAGAATTAAAATCATCTGACTCTAGATCTCATACTTTTAGCTTGGTTTTCCTCTGCACAACTGGCACTAATTTGTATATCAGGCTGGAGATTTTATGCCAAATGTATAGGAAAATTAAATCCAAATAATACTGCTACTTAAAAAAAAATTTCAGTGTGCACCTCTGCATATAGTTGCACTGTTGCCAACAGCCCCAATCTATGCCAAGATCTGCCTCCATAATTGGTGAGGGATCTGGGTACCTGAGAGATTGCCTCCATTCTTGGGTGATGCCTCATTGAGTGCTTGAATGAACAGTCCTCTTGTTTAATCAGAAGCAGGATAGCATCGGGGAATTTTTGGTCAAGAATTCATGACTCTGGAAATTTCTTCCACCATCTACTTGGTCTGCAAGAGCTCAGACTTGTTGAACTTCAGGATACACACAGCAGTACTCATCTGCTTTTACTGGCCGTTCCTATAGAAAAGAAGCATCTGATTGAGGTGTAGGTTTGGATGGAGAGGTGATTTATTGTGCAAGAAGGACTAAGGAGAAATTTATAGTCTTTTTTTTTTTCCACACCCTCGGTTGCCTTGTTTTTAACTCTTGTATGGCGCACAGATCATTGGATGCAACTTTATCCATGTAAATAAATAACCCTAGACAATTTAGGAAGGGGTTAATATGGTGTCAATTAGCCACGCACAAGTGAAGTGCTATGTGTGTGAGAAATATTAAGCAAGAAGATTGTGTCCAAAAGAACTTAAAATATGTGAATTATTCTATAAAGCAAAAAAGCTGTCTAATAAATTGTGAAGATTTTTGTGGTAAACTAAGTTGTTGTTGGTGATATACCAGGTTCTTTACAGTTTCTGCTGAACCAGTGACATAGTGGTATGTTGCTGGTCATTGCTTGACCACCTGGTGACATAGCCATCCCAAATCTAGGATAAAAATGAAAATTGCTTTAAACTGAATTCTCCAGGTTGGCTTAGTCTTCTGTGGTTGATATGTTGACAGGTAAAATGTTTTGGCAAAAGGTGCTTATGTCGAGGATGATATGAGTCTTTGATATATAGTGGAGGTGTTGTGGCTCTTTTACAGTCAAAGTACGGCTCAAGGAGCCCCCGCCCCATTCTCCACCTACTAGATGTGGGGCGGGAGCTTGGGACTTCTGCCTTGCAACAGGGTGGTGAGGTAGGGGCTTCTGTCCAGCAGAGAGGAGGGGATCGAGGCTTCAGTCCCATGGGGCACACCTGCCAGGGGTTGAGGCTTCAGCAGGAACAGGGCTGAAGTCGCCGAGCCCCAGCAGGCACCTTTTGCGGGGCTGAAGCCCCAAGTTCCGGCAGGAGCACCCTTGTTCTCGAACTTGTGAAGATAGTTATATGTGGCTCAGAGGGTAAGTAAGTTTGGCTAGCCCTGATATATAGGCACTCAGGATGGGACTGTCCCTAGAAAGTTGTGATGTTCCCCTATATGGTAGGTGCACCCAGACAGTTGTTAAGAGAACTGTGCAAGTTAAAGTACTCTTTGCCTGGATGGGCCGTCAAACCTTTTCTGCCCATTTCCTGTGTGTTGCAGAGAAGCTGCACAAAAGGAAGATTAATGGTCAAGTCACGTTTTGACACCATATGGTGCTAAATGAGCAGCTTTGCATTTACCAGGAGTAAAGCTCAGGGGCTGAGGGAGGAACAGGAAACAATGTTTTAAGCACACAGTCCATGAGAGACAGAGACCAAAAGACAGTGACAGTGCATTAGTTGAGGTTTCTGCAAGCTGCAGTTGCCTATGTACAGTCTGTGACCCCACCTCTGTTCAGGGAAACAAGAGTTATAAGCATTTTTTAAATAAGTCATATTAGAAAATACATTGACACTGCATCACCAATTTCTCATCAAATGAAAAACTGACCTGCTGCAAAAGCGCACAAACATTAGTAAAATGGCAACAACATAAAGCTGTGTTGCGTCCTATGTGGTGCCCAATACAAAGAGTAGAATTTAGAAGTGGTATAGGCTTGTCCTTGTTGATGAAGCTTCTGTACTTGGCCACTCTTCTTCCCTTCCATCAGAATGCCCCTGACAATGCAAACAGAGCCTTGGTTCAGCCTTCACACCTTATTTATTGCAAATCCTAACGTTTAAAGCTTATGTGTCGTTCTCTTCTCTCCCTTGGGAACCAGTATTTCTAGGCCTTTGTTCCCTGATGAAATCACCCATAGAGTGGCTTTGTTTCCCCTTCCCTTCATCACAGAGCAGGCCAAATGGAGTAAACAAGAGATTTAAGAGGTGCTTTGCACTCCAGGAGACCCTCTCAGGAGCCACAGAAGGGTAAAGTGGAGCATTTCCACAATTGCTCCCAGCCCCAGCCCATGGACTTTTGTTCTGCCAGAGAAATGCAGCCCAGTTGTCTTGGACTAGAGGGAGAGGTCAGTCCCAGAAAGGAAATCAAGTAACAAATTTTTCATTTATGGACATATCAGAAGGTACCTCTTTGAACTGTATCATATAAATTCTTTTGAAAATGGATGCATGGATTCATTTTACAGTACCTTGCTTCAGCACCATGAGAAGTTACATTAACTGGCTTTTCATTAGCTGCTACTGTGGTACAATCTGTTGGAAAGTCAGACTTATCAGGCTTTCTCATATGCATAGGGGATTAGCAGGATGGATAAATTCCATACTCTAAACAGAGTTTATAAATGCAGTTTCAGTGTCATAATGAAGAAGTTGCTTAGGCTGTTAATGAATGACAGAGTGCTTTTTAAGTGCTTAATGTGCTGCGGTGCTTGACGTAGACTGAAGCAGCTTATCGAAAACCTTGACATTTCATATAGCTTTACTTCTCCAATTCATATGGAATGAATAAAT
The DNA here is from genome assembly GCF_965152275.1 of Natator depressus. NCBI lineage: Eukaryota > Metazoa > Chordata > Testudines > Cheloniidae > Natator > Natator depressus. Next base: position 38,793,332 of record NC_134244.1, read on the forward strand.
TAAGCAAGCATTTCACTTGTTCTTGCATTTAAAAAGTGAGTCTTCCATACTTTTTTTGGTGATGTTGCCAGTCATCACCGCACACTATATAAATTGGAATCTTGTCTAATTTATTGTGTCAAAATTGGCATTTGACCTAATTGTCTGTTGCTGTGAAATGGCTTTAACTCTGATGCTTTCTGAAGGAAAGAACTTTTCAAATATGAACATGATCAACTAGAGTTCGGAGTTCTTTTTCTTTCTTTCTCTCTTTTTTAATGAATTTAAAATTCTGGAAAAAAATTAAAATGACTTGTTTATAATTTAGGGCATCAGCCTAATGAAACTTATAAATCTGTCTCACAAAAGGCAAAATAAAACTAACCATGGGTAAAATTTTCAAAAGTGCCTAAGTGATTTAGGAGCCTACATCCCTAAGTTTCAGTGAGACTTAAGTTCATAAATGCCTATGTCACTTTTGAAAATGGGACTAGGTGCTTGTGAAAATTTGACTCCCTCATTGCCTTTTCTAGAATTCTAACTGTTCACAACACTGTTTTTTAGAGCAGTGGCTTTCAACCTTTTTTTATTTGCAGACCCCTAAAAAATTGCTGAGGGAGTTGCAGAGCCCTTTGAAAATCTTAGACATAGTCTACGGACCCCCAGGGGTCTGCGGACCACAGGTTGAAAATCACTGTTTTAGAGTGACTTTATTTATGCTTGGTGACTTGTGCTCACTGTATACATTGTTAGTTTTCAAGTATAAAAGGAGATAATGTAGATATAAAATAAAACTCCTTTTACTGAATCCTTCCTTAAGGGCTCCTGTCACTATGGACTTAGAGATAGTTAATCAGTGTGATTATGTTAACTGTGTATGCCAGCTCAGTGATATATTCACTCCAAACCCCTTTCTCAAGAATTTCTAACTCTCCAGGGAGGCAGTCTGATTAAAGGACATTACAGACACAAAAATAATGATAGACAAACACCATAGCATAGTTAAGTGCAGAGGATTCAACTTGATTAAAATTATTAACCAATAGGGAACCATTCCCCAAATTACCTGACAGGGCTGTCCCAGTGCATGTTTCAGCTGGGCACCAGTGGTCCCGGATTCTAAAAAGGTGAGGGTGGATATGAGGTCAATACACCCTCAGGTTTGACCAGGGACTGGGGCTGGAAGTTAGTGTCCCAACCCATTCCCCACCTCCACAGAGGAGGTAGGTGAGATGAGATGAAATGAGGAGAGCAACACACTGCATGAGACATGCAATGCCATGCTTAGGGTCAGTGCCTAAGTACCCCATTGAATTATGGTACACCACATCAGACCATTTTTAACCCATCAACCACACTGGAGCCCACCAAATTGTGACAAATGTAATTTCAATCCCAAAACTAGAACTCCAGGATGCCAGATGGAAGGTGGAAGAACCCACATAGCAGTTTGCCAGTTTTGCTTTAGGGGAAAATCCCTTCCAGGCCACAAACGAAATGTGATGATCAGCCTAGTTCCCAGTTTCAGAGGAGAACTAGCTCATTAGATAAGGATGGAGAAGGGTGGGGCTGGACAAAGCCCAAAATGGCGGCTACTCTGCAGCAAGCAAAAGCAGCTCTCCACTCCTGTCTTGGCAGATGAGAAGCAATCAGCTGGCCCACCATGCCTCCGCTGTTCACTGGCAGCAGGAGTGGACAGGACAGGTTCCGATACTTGGATACCATGCGAGGTGCCGTGCCCCTGCTCCCAGGTCCTGCAGCATGGGGTAGGGGAATGAGAAAGAAGCAGTACCTTCTCCCTCTTCCATACATATATGCTGCAGGCCATCAGGAGGGGATTGTGTGTAGCACTGCCCCCAGCTGCAGCTCCTTGAGATCTCCCCCTACCCCAGGGTGGTGGAGGTGGAGTGTTCCCAGGGAACTGGCTATCCCTGTTGCTCTTGGACCGATCAAAAATGCACCCCAGCTAGCAAGGTGCATTTTCCTTGCTACTTAGATTGCAGTATCTGACCCAGTTGGTGGTACTGTATGCTCTGCATCAGAGGTTCTCAAACTGGGAGGCGAGCCCTGCTGGAGGGGGTGGGGGGTGTGGAATATATTCTGGGTGGGGGCGTGAGAAATTTTAGGGGAAAAAAACTTACTGTGCACATTTTACCCAAAGCAATGAATAATTAGCAACGTTGATTCCTCCAGATATATTAGGTCCTCAGATGGCGCTGTGCATTGACTCTAGATGGCGCCATACATTTTGATGGATTTCTGTAAAACTTGCATAGCATTATACAAAGTCATTGCCATCTATATGTTAATCAGTTTTCTGCGACGCCGTGTGCACATTTAGTTGTAAGCATCGAGCACAATCGCAGTTTTGCTTTTGCTTTTACTACAAATAATAGATTGTTGGCTCAGTTTGAACCCAATGACTTACTGATTTTAGTATTAAGTGAGAGTTGCATGTTTTGTTTTGTTTTATCGGTGTGTATATATACTTGTGTGGCAGGAGGTGGGGGGAGAACGTAAACTACTACAGACACAAAGAAGGGGAGTGTAGTCAAATAAGTTTTGGAACCACTGCTCTACATACTTAAAGCCATTTACCAAGCTAGAAAAATGCATGTTAACATATTCTGTTTATACTTGTTAACATATTCTGTTTATAATCTACAGATTCCGTGACTTTCCGTGACTTCTGGAGCGGCCAGTGTGCCTGGCTCGGGGACAGCTCAGGCAGCCCCTGCGCCAGTCGTACCAGCCACTGCTGGGGCAGTCTTGGGCCACCACACACCCCGCTCCCCGGCAGAATTTGGGTGTGGGAGAGGGCAGGGGGTTGGGGCACAGGATGGGGTGAGGCAGGCTCTGGGCGGCACTTACCTGGGGACTCCCCAGAAACGGCGACCTCCCCCTCGCTCACCTGCTAGGTGGAGGTGTAGCCAGGCAGCTGTGCACACTGCCTCCACCTGCAGGCACCACCCTCAGACCTAGTGCTCTGGGCAGAGGCAGCACACACAGCTGCCTGGCCATGCCTCCACCTAGCAACTGAGTGAAAGGGATGTCGCTACTTCCAGGGAGCCCCCCAGGTAAGTGCCTTCCAGAGCCCGTTTCACCCCGTCCTGTGCCCCTACCTCCCACACCCAAACTCTGCTGCTGGGGGAGGAGGGGAGAGGCACTGAGCCAGGTAGGAAGTCTGCTGGCTCCAACTGCCCCCAGCACCAGCGGGGGTCCCGGGCCATGAGCCGCCTTCCACCCCCACTCCAGCACCAGCAGAGATCCTGGGCCACTGCCTGCCCTCCCCTCCAGCACCCGTGGCGCCCCCAGGCAGCCCCCCCGCCCCCCCCCAAGTTTTAGTCATGGGTATTTTTAGTAAAAATCATGGACAGGTCACAGGCCATGAATTTTTGTTTACTGCCCGTGACCTGTCCATGACTTCACTAAAAATACCTGTGATGAAAATGTAGCCTTATTTATAAGTAGATAACTGATAAAATTGTATTGTTGAATGAAGCTGATTAATCTAACAAGAAATCTGTAGTATCTTTTTCTGTGCTTGCTCTCTCTATCAATCTAGCCATATGAATTTTTTCATAAAACTTATGGTTCTTAATAAAATGTTGCAGGATTAAGACCCTAAAAATTGGGCAGAAATCTAGCTGACTTTTTTTCCTTTACCCTAACGTTTGTAGGCTTAGCAGAATTCAATTTTTATTTTTATTATAATTCTGATTGATAATGTGTATTGGTTAAGCATTTATGTTGATTTCTTAATGTTTATTTTTAAGTATGTTTTATTTTTATCGATTTAAATATAGCTGTGCGAAATTTTGCTTTTAAGCATTTCTTCCTTTTTTTACTCAATTTAAATTTTCACAGTTGCAGGAAATTATGGCAGGAGTCAGACAATATGGGAATCAGACATTCATTGACAGTAGACATTGAGATCCAAAAAGTTAAAGCTGTATAACCATTACAACACAAATTGTCAATATCACATGTCAAAGTATATAAAGTAAATATTCTTAAATCAAACTCTAAGAAGTTCTCAATCAGCATTTTTCTTACTTTGCCTATCTGTAAATTTTGATGATTGTTGATGTAAATATTTTTGTTGTTTTTTGTGTGTATAGTGAAATCTAATCCTTCCAAGCCTATACATATGGCAATACCGTTCTTATTCCATCTCATAAAGGAAGGGAAAGTCTTATATAGGGTCTCAATGTTTTTCAGTGGAATTCATCCTGTGGGACAGAAAGTTAATCATGAGTACTGTAGTGATGTGTGTGTGTGTGTGTGTGCATGTGAATCTATATGTATATATGCTAAACCTTTTGAGGAGAAACAAGCTAAATTGCCTGCCAGAATCTTAAGGTTTTTTATAAATTGTTTTTGTGAATGACTGGGAGTTTGTGGATCATGAGCATTTAGGGAGACACATTGACTGTCGCAGGTGAGTTGTATCTTTAGATCTCTAGAAGCCCTTTTTACAGACAGTTTTTTAAAAGCTTAAAACTACTAGTAACAATAGTCAGATGCTCAAATTGTGATTTGTCATAAGTACAGTAGACTAAAATGTGATCTTAAAACTATAGTTTCATTAGTATTATCAGATATTAGAATTCCAAAAGCTTGCAATCATGTAATATTGCAATGACAACCATTTAAAATTAAAATGCAAAGTAAAATATAAAAATGAAAGATGTATTATAGTGTCAAAAGTGATGATTTTAATAATTTTTCAGGATGAGCGGTGAAGAATTGCCAGAGGTTCCAGTACTTTACAGAGATGTCTCATCCCTTTTGCTCATCCAGATTTTAACCATGCCACAACCATTGCGCAAAGGTATTCTACAAAAATGCATATATTTAAATGATTGTAAACATAACTGTGTGCGTTCATGGTGATTTTAAAAACACAACAAGTCAGAGCTTGTCTGCTGTGTTTTCTGAAAAAGTGACTCTGCCTTTATCTAAAGAAGGTGGCATTGAACAGAAATTTTTGTTGTGGTTTGACAGGCTTATCTGTGTCCCCTGTCTTCTCGCACCTTATCAGTCAACCAATACAATAAAGACCTGAAGCCTGAGAAAAACTATTAAGTTCTTTTACTGGAAAAAACGTGTCCTTTGCGTGACCTTCATCTCTTTTCTCTAGAGGGGCAGCTCAATATTTCAAGTTGAACTGAGTGCCTAAGGGTGAAAGATGGTAATTTATTTTGAGTTTGAGTTCAAATTGCAGCAATCATGTATAATGGGAGGTCACATACAAAGATGTTAATTGCAGTAAGGCAGCAACTATAATGTAGTCAGCATATAGTATAACTTGGTATAAATTCTAAATGGACACTTGTGAACTAAAGTCTTAGTTACCAAAATTCAACATATTTGAAATATATCTATATTTGTAAAAGGACAGTTGACTGTGGCTTATTTTGTGAGTAGTCAATGTATGGCCCTAAACAAGGTGACTTAGGTTGTGATTTCACAATTCTTTATTTTTACTTAGGATGCAACCAGCGGAGGTACTTAGTTGTGTTCTGTTAGTTTGCAGTTAGCTAAGTAAGGGGCCTATTCTCCTCTTGATGCATGCACCTAACTCCCCGTAAGGATAATAGAATCTGTTTGTGCCCAGTGAGAGGGAGCAGACCCTTAAGTGTTGAGTGTTCCACTAAAACTCAGCTCAGGATTGGGAAATTATGGTGTCTGAGTATATCCTTTTGCAATTTTATGTTTTTTGTTTACCTTGTGCTATAAAGTACTTTCTTTGTAATGCACCGAAAAATATGTTCTCTGAATAGTTTGGTATTCTAATAATCTAAAGAATCAAAATTAAGAGTGAGATACAGTTTGTCACAAAAATAAAACATTCATTATACTAATGTGCTTTATTTTAAATATGAGTCTTATCAGAAGGGCTTAACAAACAGGGATAACTGAACCCTAAGGAGACTAAACTGAGGAAAGATGGGATGTTAGATGGGGTGGGATCTGAGTTACCCAGGAAAGAATTTTCTGTTGTATCTGGCTGGTGAATCTTGCCCATATGCTCAGGGTTTAGCTGATTGCCATATTTGGGGTCGGGAAGGAATTTTCCTCTAGGGCAGATTGGAAGAGGCCCTGGAGGTTTTTCGCCTTCCTCTGTAGCATGGGGCACGGGTCACTTGCTGGAGGATTCTCTGATCCTTGAAGTCTTTAAACCACGATTTGAGGACTTCAACACCTCAGACATAGGTGAGGTTTTTCGCAAGAGTGGGTGGGTGAGATTCTCTGGCCTGCGTTGTGCAGGAGGTCGGACTAGATGATCGTAATGGTCCCTTCTGACCTTAGTATCTATGAATCTATCTATGCAAGTGGTCTAAAATTATTCTTTATACAAGGAAGGAATGAACCCTGGTACAAATGATTTAACCTTTCTGGGGCTATTTTATTTAAGAATGTAGGACAGCTTTGCATGCAGGTACACTTTTACATCAGGAAAGACAACTTTCAGTTAATAACAAGGCGTCATGTAGAGAGTTCTGTAAAATGTTATACATCTTCCACAAATTTTTATTTGCTTTTGCTTTTACTCAGAATATGTTCCAGTTGAAAGGGGAAAGGTGAAGGGAAAAGATTGATATAATCTTTCAAATCTAGGAAGTATTAAGTTGGAAATAGAAAAATAGGATTGGTAAAACCAAAGTCCACCACTTTTTGTAATTCTTATTCCATAAAGAAAATTGAACAAAAAGGAGGAAGAACCTTCTTCAACTCTCACTCTCCAAACACAGAGACTGGGAGCTCAGTGAAATGTGTTATTATTTGTACATACAGTAATAGTGATATTTAGCTCTTATGTAATGTGTATGTAATTCACAAAATAAGTATCATGATCACCCTTTTACTTATGGTGAAATTGAGACCGAGAGAGGTAAAGTGACTTGCCAAAGGTCACACAGCAGGTCAGTGGTAGAGCTGAGAATAGAACCCACGTCTCACCATGCGGCTTCCCAAGCTTTCTCCAACTTCTCAGTTTGATTCCAGAGCACAGCAATTGTGGCAGGACTGGACATGAGGATTCTGAGGCAAAGAGGATGGATGGGATGTGGTCTTATACTTACCGTATATACTTGTTCATAAGCCACATTTTTTTAGTAAAAAAGTGGAAGCATCAGCGAAGGGGGTTGGCTTATGAACGGGTATAGAGAGCGGGAGAGGTGGGACACAGCCCCGCCTCCCAACAGAGGGGGCAAGGAGAGGCAGCAGAGCCAGAAGGGAAGAGGTGGGGCCAGAGTCTCTCTGCTTCTGGCCACGCAGATTTCCCCCCAGCCTCCGAAGCAGCTGCAGCTCCGGGGCTGGCAGGCTGCGGCCGTGCCGCTCAGCCCCTCCCCCCAGAGCACGCTGTGGCCACACCACCCGGCCCGCCAGAGCACGCTGTGGCCACACCGCTCAGCCCGCCGGAACATGCTGCGGCCGCGCCGCCCAGTCTGGCCTGCCAGAGCAGCTCCAGCCAGGCCAGAGACATCCTCCCCGGCCCGCCCCAGCTAAGATGGGAGGGGATAGGATGGGGAGAGTGTGGGGGTCCTGGGCTAGGGGTAGGGTCATGGGCGGGGGGGTGGTCACAGGGGTTACTTCCCTGACCTCAGCTTCCCCTGCGTCCCCCCACCCCCACCCCCGCGCACACAAAAAATGTCCCCACCAGTTGCTGTCCCAGCCCGTCAGGGTAAGCAGCTGGCAGGCTGGGAAAGTTTGTTTACTTAGGTTTACTTCCGTGCCTGCGGACGCTCGAGATAAACAAACCGTCTCGGCCTGCCAGCGGCTTATCCTGATGGCCCGGGAGCCAAAGTTTGCCAACATTTGCCAACCCCTGTATTATAGGGTCGTCTTATGAACGGGTCATTAAAAATTTCCATTTTTACTTATCCATCTTTGGGGGGTCGGCTTATAAATGAACCGGCTTATGATTGAGTATATACGGTACCTATCCTATATACTGTACCTATCCCTAGAATGCTCTTCCAATTTTATACTAAAGTATTTCATAGACAAAATGGTACTGCAGTATGATGCTAAACCTACTACCAGGGGACTCTGAGTCATAAGAACAAACAGAAAATCTGTGTATAGAATACATGGAGGTTTTTTTCTCTTTATTTTTTGAGAGAAACAATTTTATATGGGCATTGAGTTCTGCATCATATTACAATACCATTTCTTTGGAGTGCAGACAATTTTAAAGTAATAAAATATTTGTACATTTGATTATGGTCCCTATGGTAAACTACAGTTACCTTATTCTTCAAGTATTTAATATGTCAGTTCATCTTTTTTGCTTCAGATCCATTTTTGAGATCTAATCATATTTACATAGTATTCTTTGAGAACATTAGCACTTACGAAGCAGAACCGAAACTTCATATATTGCCCTTCAAGTAGAGCTCTGGGAATTGCATTAGCTACCTTATTAACTGTTGTACCATCTTGGTGTCTTTTTCATTCCTACATTGATTAAGGCAAAATAATACCATTATAACTGTTCAGTCTCCTCATTCAGAGAGTGAAAATTGATCTGAACCCATCATAAAGAAAGAACACAAATTAAGTCTTTTATTACAGAGAAGCTTAATGATAGAGGTCAGAACATTTACAGGCTCTAGTCACATCAATTTATTAAGATAGGACTAAGAGGGTACACATTGTACGTGTGGAGTGCACCTGCTGTGTGGTGTGACCTGCAAAATAGTCACTGTGTTCATTTGCTGAAACAATTTGTGACTTTTAAAAACCTAAAAAGTCTAAGATGGGCAGAGCTGCTATGTGCTTGACATGCTTGGCATTGTGATTAAGTAAAATTCTCTTCATCTGTGTAGGATACTGTGAATTCATCTTTACAATGTGAGATTAAATATATTGGTCTCTTGAAGCACACTTACATGTATGTGCTTATGAGTTAACATTTGTGCATCATCGTGCGGTGCACAGAATAGACACTTCTCAGGGAGTGAATCAGGATTGTGTAGCAAATGAGGCTATTGTCTGTAGAAGCCCTGGCACATTTGTTGTAGAAGTAGAGAGTTATGTAATGTATGGCAGGAGACTGCAGAAACAGAAAGCGTGGTCTTGTGGTTAAGGCAGTTGAATGCCATCCTTGTGAATTGAATTCTGCCCCTTCCTCTGCCACAATATTCTTAATGCTGGGCAAATCACGTAAGCCAAACTTTTCACAGGTAACCACTCAACATAAGTTCCTCATTTCCTGAGTGCCTGACTTGAGACTGTGGGGTCCGATTTGACTCAAAGCTGTAATGAAGTCAAGGAGAGCTGTGCTTTGAACATATAAAGTATCATATACATGCTAAGTACTCTGAAAAATCAGGATCTGGATGTGTCAAGTTGGGCAACCACAATTGGTAGACACTTTTGACAGTTTTGAACTTGCTTTCTCTGTGATTTTGTGCCCCATCTGTGAAATGGAGACGATGATAATACAGTCTGACAGGGGCGTTGTGAGGATAAATGGATTGTTTGTGAAGAGTACTACAGAAAAGCCCAAGAGGAAATTAATAATTTTGTACTCAGAGCAGGATTTAGATGGTGTGCAGTAAATAAGGCCCAGGGCCACACACTGAACAATGAGGTAAAAATAAATATTAAATAGTTACCCCATTTTCTTCTTTGAGTGATTGCTCATGTGTATTCCACAATAGGTGTGCGTGTTCGCCACGTGCACCGGTGCCGTAAGTTTTTTCCCTTAGCAGTACCTGTAGCAGGAGCGCTCCCCACGACCACTGGAGTGGCACCTGCCTGGCACGGTATAAGAGGAGCTGCACGCTCCCCGCACCCTCAGTTCCTTCTTGCCGCCAGTGAAGGTGCGTTGGAACTGCTCTGCTTCAGCTTTGCTGTAGCTTGTCCCCAGAACTGCTCATTCATTGTGTTACTACCTGTAGTTAGTTAGCTGTTTAGTTAGTCAGTGAAGCCGGGCCGGGGCATGCCCTGCGCAGCTCATGCAGGTGTTCTGTGCCGAGAAGTGACCCGCACGCAGACTGTTTGCGCTGTTTGGGAGAAACCCATATCAGCGAAAGGTGCAAGATTCGCAAGTTGTTTAAGCCTCGGACCAAAAGAGAAATGGACATCAGGCTCCTGGCCATCCTGATGGAGTCGGTGCTGACCCCGACTTCGGCACGCCACTCTGAACTGGTACCCGGCACCGTGGCGTCAGTATGCAGCGACCCTCTGGTGCCACTGACCAGTTGGCACTGCTCCCCGTCCACGGGGCCTGCCAAGAGGGCCAGGAAGACTCCATCTTCGTAGCAGCACTGAGGGAAGTCAGGGACAGAGGCTAGGCCCGTGTCGGGCAGTCCTCGATCCCCACCAGGCCCCAGGCCTTCTACTCAGGTTGAGTAGAGTAGCCTGGCCCCTTTGGAACAGGCCTCTCTGGATGTCCGGATGCCATCCGCGCCTGAAGCCCTCCAGGCGTCCTGGGATGTTATGTCCATGCCGGTGCCCGGAGCACCACCAATGTTGGCCCCACGCTCCAGAGGCAAGCCGCCACTGGGATTTCCGCAGTTGCCTCCGGCCTGGTACCAGTCTTGGTCGAGGGAACGTTCCTGACACCGTTCACCGCCCAGTGACCGCTCAGGGCAGAGTCCATGTGGCTCACCCTCAACGCTAACCAGACTGGCTGGCTGGGTTCCTTCTGGCTAGGACTCTCGGCACCACTTGTCCTCAAGGAGTGAATATTGATGGGGCCGCAGCGGGCGTCGCCAATGGTCCTCATCTCGGAGAGGGTACTGCAGTCTGTCACGGCATGGTCGTCGACGCTGTTCCCACTCGGACTCCCACTCCAAGTCTCTGCCAAGGCATTGCAGCCCCGGGCGTTGATCACTGGCATCTTGCCGCTGTGGGTCCGCCCGTCGAGGCTGTTTGCGGAGCAGCTGTTGCCGTCGATACCAGTCCTCCATGTCGAGATCGCGGTCCCACGGCCGTCATAAATCCTAGCACCACTGTTCCTCCCGGTCCAGAGATAGCAGCAGATCTTACGCCAACCCCGGTCTCCATTTGTAGCCGTCCTTTGGTGGGCCAGGCCAGTCAACCCGAACAGCTGGCCCTGCCGGTGCCACAGCAGGTGCAGTGGCACTGAGCGTCGTGACCGGCCCAATGGTATCAGTGGGCACCGTGGCCTCCGGCGCAGCCACCAGTGGAAGCTCGCTCGGTGGCTGGAGCGTCGGAAGCACCATTGGCCTCCCTCTCCAGACCCCCGAGAAAGGAGTCGATGGGAAGTACGTCCTCGGCACTGTGCCCGGAGTCCAACCAGGTGGTGGGCCCTCCAGTGCCTGCTGACACCCAGAGCACTGCACCGGCCTCCTCGCCCTGCCTGGAGGAGGTGATTGTGGTGTCCGTTCCTGCCCCCTCCCCACCCCCCCGCAGGAGGATTTCAGGGCTCACCAAGAACACTTAAAGAGGGTGGCAGCAAGCCTTCACCTCCAAGCAGAAGAGATGGAGGAGCCCTCAGACTCCCTGTTTAACGTGTTGTCCTCATCAACACCGGGTAGGGTGGCATTGCCTCTCCATGAAGGAGGTGGCTAAAATTTCAAATGCCATGTGGCAAACACCGGCCTCGTTGGCCCCCATTTCTAAAAAGGCGGAACACAAGTACTTCGTACCCACTAAAGGGCATGAGTACCTGTATACCCACCTGGCGCCCAACTCCCTGGTGGTCAAGTCAGTCAACCACAGGGAACGGCAAGGTCAGCCAGCCCTGACCCCAAAGAACAAAGACTCTCGGAGACTAGACTCTTTCAGAAGGAAAATTTATTCGTCTTCGAACTTAGTTACAAGTGGCAAACCATCAGGCTCTCCTGGGCTGGTACAAATTCAATCTGTGGGGCTCCCTGCCCAAGTTTGAGGACTCCCTCCAGGAGTGTGATAGGAAGAAGTTCAGGGCGCTAGTGGAGGAAGGGGCAGCAGCTGCTAGGGCGTCCCTGCAGGCAGCCTCGGATGCTGCGGACATGGCCGCACGATCAATGGCCTCCGCGGTGTCCATGAGACAGGCGTCATGGCTTCTGGTCTCTGGGCTGTCCAGCGAGGCGCAGTCTTCCATGCAGGATCTTCCATTCGATGGGAAGGCTCTGTTTGCAGAGGAAACAGATACAAGGCTGCATGGCATGGAAGACTCCCGCCCGACCCTCCAGACTCCGGGCCTCTATGTCCCGGCTCCAGCAAAACCTAAGTTCAAGCCGCAGCAGACTCCCGTCCAGGCTGCCCTCCTGAAGTATGGGGCCGCCTATAAGAGGCAGTGGGACTATAAGAGACACTCTCAGAGGCGGTCTCGGCCTGTCCCCCAGCCTGGGCAAGCAGGCAGGGAAAAGTCGTTTTTGACAGGACGCTCGGGGGTACCCCGCCAGTCCTCACCAGGGATCCACCCCCAATAAAGCTACCCTTCTCCAATCGGTTGTGTGCTTTCCTCCCAGAATAGTCGCGGCTCACCTCGGACCGATGGGTCCTCAACACGATCTCCCAGGGTTTACTTCCTCCCCGCCCAACCATTCCCCACCCCCATCCCTCTTGGGGGACCCCTTTCATGAAGGTCTGCTCGAGCAGGAGGTAGGGTGGCTCCTAGGACTAGGAGCGATAGAGGCGGTGCTCAAGGAGTTCATGGGCAAGGTGTATTACTCCCGTTATTTCCTTATCCCGAAGGCCAAAGGGGGGCTCAGGCCCATCTTGGACCTGCAAGGTCTGAACCAGTACATGGTGAAACTCAAGTTCCGCATGGTCTCCCTGGCCGTCGTCATCCCCTCCCTGGATCCTGGGGACTGGTACACTGTCCTCGATCTACAGGACGCATACTTCCACATCCACATATTTGAGGGGCACAGGCGCTTCCTCTGTTTTGTGGTGGTACAGAATCATTACCAAGTCATGGTCCTCCCATTTGGTCTGTTGGCTGCCCCCAAGGTCTTTACAAATGCATGTTGGTGGTAGGGAAATATCTGGAACCCCCGCCATCTGAGGTAGGCCACTATCTGGACAATTGGCTTGTCAAGGGCACCTCCTGGTCGCAGGTGAGGGATTACGTGGCGCTCCTCCTGTCCACGTGCACCACCTTGGGCCTGTTGGTAAAAAAAATACCAAGTCCACATTAGTCCCAGTCCAACGCATAGAGTTTATCAGGGTGCTCCTGGATGCAGTGTCGGCCAGGGCCTCTCTCCCGCCAGACAGATTTGAGACCCTGAAAGGTCTCATCAACTCGGTCACAAGATTCCCGGTGACAACAGCCAGGGTTTACCTGCAACTCTTGGGTCACATGTCGGTGTGCACGTACGTGGTCCGTCATGCTAGACTCAGGATGAGGTCCCTCCAGTTCTGGTCGGCCTCGAAGTTCTCCCAGGCCTTGGACAGGATGGACAAGGTCCTCACCATGCTGGACTCTGTGATCACCTTCCTACAGTGGTGGTCCGCCCCAAACAACATGCTCCAAGGGGTCCTGTTCAGGGACAGGGCCCTGTCGTTGGAGCTGGTGTCTGATGCGTCGAACCTGGGTTGTGGGGCCCATGTGGGGATCTTTCAGACTCAAGGCCTGTGGTCGGCTCAAGACCTGACCCTACATATAAATGTCAAGGAGCTCAGGGCAGTGCAGCTGGTGTGTATGGCCTTCCGCTCACACCTGGAGGGCAAGGTAGTCAGGGTCCTCATGGACAACACGGCCTCGACGTTCTATAACAACAGGCAAGGCGGGGCCCGATCCTCTACTCTCTGCCACGAAGCCCTCAGGCTGTGGGACTTCTGTATAACCCACGACATCCTCCTGAAGGCCTTCCACCTAGTGGGTGCCTGGAATGAGAGGGCGGATTTCTTGAGCAGGGACTTTTCCTCGCAACACAAGTGGTCCCTCCACCTGGAAGTGGCCCACCGGCTCTTCCGAAGGTGGGGAACTCCCCAGGTGGACCTACTCGCGACTTGGCAGAACTGGCGATGCTCCTGGTTCTGCTCCGGGGGGGCCTGGGGAGGGGCGCTATCTCCGATGCCTTTCTCCTGTCCGGTCAGGCTGGCTTCACTACACCTTTCCCCCATTCTCTCTAATCAGCAGGGTCCTGGAAAAGATAAAGACAGGCATGGCCCCAGTCCTCCTGATTGCCTCGGCGTGGCCCAGGCAGCATTGGTACGGGACCCTCACGGGCCTGGTGGTAGCTCCACCATGGCCGTTGCCACTCCACCCAGACCTGCTCTCTCAGGACCAGGGCCACCTCCTCCATCCCAACCTAGAGGTGCTTCACCTCACAGCGTAGCTGCTCAGTGGTTAGGTGGAGAGGAAAGGACGTGCTCAGAACAGGTTCAGTGCGTCCTCCTCGAAAGTAGCCTTTCGGGGCCCTCCACTCGCCGCGCTTATTTGGCAAAGTGATCCCGGTTCTCTTGGTGGGTGGCAGACCTTGGTGTCTCCCCGGTGGCTGCCCTGATCCAGCTTATCCTTGATTACCTCCAACACCTGAGGGCCCAGGGCCTGGCGCCCTCATCAGCCGAGGTGCACCTGGCAGCCATATTGGCCTTCCATCCGCTGGTGCAAGGGCACATGGTATTTTCCCATGCTATGACTGGCCTGTTCCTTAAGGGTTTGGACCGTCTTTTTCCGTATTCTAGACCCCCGGTCCCGCAGTGGGACCTAAACCTGATGTTGGCTTGTCTCACGGGGCCCCTGTTTGAACCACTGGCCACGTGCTCCTGGTCTCACCGCTTGTGGAAGGTGGCTTTCCTGGTTGCAATCACGTCGGCCAGGCAAGTCTCGGAGCTCAGGGCCCTGACCTCCGAGCCACCGTTCACGGTCTTTCATAAGGACAAGGTCCAGCTCTGCCCACACCCCGCATTCTTCCCAAAGGTGGTCTCCGCCTACCATATGGGTCAAACATTTTTCTACCGGTCCTCTGCCCCAAGCCTCACCCATCCAGTGAGGAGCGCCGTCTCCACACAGTCGATGTGTGGCGGGCTCTGGCTTTCTACCTTGAGCGGACTTGTCCCCCTGCCACCCATTGTGAGGGCACACTCGACTCGGGCGCAGGCCTCATCGGCTGCCTTCGTGGCCCACGTCCCAGTCCAGGACATTTGTAGGGCCGCCACGTGGTCTTCGGTTCACACGTTCACCTCGCACTATGCGATCGTCCCCCAAACCAGGGATGACGCCAGGGTTCGGCAGGCTGTCCTCTGTCCTGGGAACGTGTGAACTCCTACCCACCTCCATCAGATATAGCTTGGAATCACCTATGGTGGAATACACATGAGCAATCACTCGAAGAAGAGAAGACAGTTACCTTTTCCGTAACTGGTGTTCTTCGAGATGTGTTGCTCATGTCTATCCCACATCCCGCTCTCCTTCCCCTCCATCGGAGTTGTCTGGCAAGAAGGAACTGAGGGTTGGGGGAGCATGCAGCTCCCCTTATACTGCACCAGGCAGGCGTAACTCCAGGAGTCGCGGGGGGCGCTCCCCCCTATGAGTACTGCTAGGGGAAAAACTTCCAGCACTGGTGCACGTGACGAGCGCGCACACCTATTGTGGAATAGACATGAGCAACACATCTCGAAGACCACCAGTTACGGAAAAGGTAACTGTCTTTTCCCAGAACACAGAAAAAGGCAGACATCTTGTGGAAAAAATAGTATGAGATTGTATAGTAAAAGACTTGTTTCATAATTCATAAACACCAGGGGCCCAAATGAAGGTTGTACAGGCAAACTAGCAAATAATTTGGGGGCAGGAGCGGGGAGAAGGTTTAATGACCAAGCCAAAGGGCAAATCCTTTTTAAAATCTTGTCTGAAAGCACAGTGCCCCCAGTAATATGCAAGGACATTGGTCTAGTACTGACTGAAAGAAGAGCACAACCTATTGAATAACCAAAATATGGAGCTCAGTTCTTCCTCTGTTCAGCTTGGCACTCAGCCACGGGAATGAGGTGGGCATGAACCATCAGAGAACTGCTTATAGCTTCCTGCTTCTTCACCAGCTCAGCATGAGCATCTGTGAAAGCAGCCTGGGAGCTGCACTACTTTATGCCACTCTAAGGTTAAGTGACTTGTAGCCTATCATAAGGGAAGTAATGTTTGCCTCCATTGCCCATTTAGAACCTGAATCTCCCTCGGCACTATAAAGGGGCCAGCAGCACCTCAGGTGAACATTAACATTTATCTTTCATCACTGGATACGTATCTTGACTAAATAGAGAAAAAGTATTAGCTTAAATAGTAAATATTTCAGTTTCTACACTGAAAGTAGATTATGTATACACAGGGCTTTTGGATAGCCTTTCATGGATTATTTTACATTTTAATGCTGACTTCCTTTTTTTAAAATGTTTTTTCAAATATCTGTTTAAGTTTCAGTGAAAGAAAAAGGTTTATTTAGGTAAGGTGACTATTTCCAGTTTATGCAGAATTGCTAACCTTTTCCTTTGAATGTGTTTACTCAGCAAGCTCTCTTATTGCAGTTGTTGCCTTCCAGCATATGACATTTAATTTTATATAAATGACCGAATAAAAAGGCATATGCCGAGTTATCAATAAATGACTTATCACAGTACTGCGAGGATTAGGGGGTCCACCAGCCTTTCCTTTATAAACTCTATAATGGACTTCAGTGTAGGTTGTGTAAAGATATATTAAAGATAAATGGGATGACTTTTGCACACAATTGTTTCACCCCCATCAGCTGTACAGTTAACAAATAATAAAAGACACACTGCCTGGATATTTTAGTCATGTAAATGCAAAATGAGAATACTACACCAATGTGCAGTGGTCTCATTAATATAACTTTGTTTTATTTCTAACATGCAACAAACAATAGTAGGTATTAATATGTTATTTATAGTAGATGCCCCACTGCAAACACCTTCTGCCTTTTGAGTGTGAGTGGGGGTGTGTTGGACTCCCAAAGGGCCTAAAGTTCATATTGTGAAAAAACTAACCTGCAAATTTTATTTTTATTAATTTTTTTAATTAAAGTACAAAAAGCATAACCACATTTAAAAAACCCCTGCATTTTGACCTACCTAAATACAATGGCTGAATTTAGTTTTGTTAGGATGAAAATTTACATACCCTAAATCTCTATTGACTAGGACTTGCTATGTCTACACTGTAGATGGGAAGTGTGTCTCCCAGCCCTGGTAGACAGGCATGTGTTAGCTCTGCTTAAGCTTGAGCACCAAAAATAGCAGTGTGGACTTTGCAGCATAGGCTAGCCTTGGAGTACGGCCCCAGAGGATTGGGCGGGCTTGTACTCGGGGTGGCTAGCTCATGCCACTAACCATGCTGCAACATTCACACTGCTTTTTCTAGCACACTAGCTTGAGCAGACTTAGAATGTGTCTGTTTACTGGGGCTGGGGGGCACACATCCAGCTGCAGTGTAGACATACCCTGAAGTCCATGAAAGCTATGCAGTGGTGCAGGACTTGAGGGGAGGGGGGTCAACCGAAAATAATTCACATGTAGCATTTGAACTCTTCTGACTGCCTCAGGGCAGTTTTAAGTTTTGCTGGTAGCAAGAGCCCACTAGGGTCATTTATTCTTGCCTTGGATTAGTGGAATGCAAGATGCCATGTGCTCTCCTGTCATTTTTTGAGGGGTTTAGAAAAGACTTCTCACCCTATGGCACAAGAAAGCAAAGCAAAGGGGCCTCAATAGAAATCAAGGAAATGGCATTTAAAGATATCAGAGTAGCAGCCGTGTTAGTCTGTATTCGCAAAAAGAAAAGGAGTACTTGTGGCACCTTAGAGACTAACCAATTTATTTGAGCATAAGCTTTCGTGAGCTACAGCTCACTTCATCGGATGCAGTGAGCTGTAGCTTACAAAAGCTTATGCTCAAATAAATTGGTTAGTCTCTAAGGTGCCACAAGTACTCCTTTTCTTTTGACATTTAAAGAGACACTTTCAAGATAAAAGGTATATTATATAAAAAAAGCTCTTTGTAACAATAGCTTTATTAGAATTAAAATATATTTTAAAAACTTATTTTATTTTTACTGTTTATGATGTTTGTTGACCTTGTGTACTTTGCTCAGGTTGGAGAGAAACTAGACTGGTTTATTTAAGTCATTCTCCATTCCATTAAAATCAGTTTAATCTTTCAGTTCTGACTCTATTCTACTTAGGTTATTTCACAGCACCCAACACTGTATCTTAGTTCCTTCTAGAATTATGAAATGAAACAAGTAGACAAATATCTATCAAATGCAGTTCCTCTTCATTCCTGTACTGCTCCTTACTCCCAGGCGAAAACGTATTGTTAGTGTGCATGTGTGGTTTTTAAAAGTAAGCTAATGTGGTAATACTGTTCTTAGAAAAATGCAAGACTGAAAAAATAAGTCTTGCATTTGTACTGCACTGTGGTGCAGTTTGTGGTACTCCTTAGATCCTGCAGGAGAGAGTTCTACAGTATGGGCTGGCCCCCAGGAAAGCCCTGATTTCTGTACAGATGGGCTTCACCCTTGAGGCAGATACCAGAGGAGTGGAGCCACACTGAGGGCAGTTCTGGTCCCTGAGGGACCAGCTATTTTAGGTATCCTGTGCCTGGCTGTTCAGGGTTCTGAGAATCAGGATGCAGATCTTAAACTTAACATCATGCTCTACAGGGAGCCAGTGGCAGGAGAACAACACTGGGCTGATGTGCTCTCCGTAACTTTTGTGCTGATGAGACCTGCTGCTGCGTTCTGCGCCAGGTGCAGTCCTTTCAGGGTTGATGTTTCCCTAACAAAATAGACTGCACTGCTATTATCCAGATAGAAGGTGGAGTTATGTATTATTGTGACTAGGTTATCATTAGCAAGGGTGAAACTATTTCCATGCTGTTGGTGTTTGGGTTTTCAACATCACTAAGGAATGCTTTTCACAGCTATTTCTATTGGATTTTTAAAATAAATTTTTAAACAAAAACAACATTTTGGGCTCCAAATACTTGAGTGTCCCTTTACACAGCCTACGATAAAGCCTGCTCGAAAACAGAGTTTATAAAGGAAAGGCTGGTAGACCCCCTAATCCTAGCAGTACTGCAAGGTATCTCTGTATTATGTATGTATTGAGGTATTTTATGTGAAATATTTCGTTATTTTACTGCTGTACATTGTATAAATCACATTTTCTGCAAATTGTAAATTCTTAACCTAATTCTTTTGATGTTACCAAGTAATTTAAATTGGTTCTGCTAAATTCTGGCTTCTGCTAAAATTTCTGCACATCAGAAAAAAAATTCATCTTTTACTATTAATGCAAACAATGCAAGTATTTTGTAAGTAGAACAACAAAAGCATGATAGATCTTTAATTTCAGCAATAATAATGTGTAAAATGGACATGCAAAAAGTTTATAGTTAATCTATGTGGTAGTTATCCCATAATGTCATTATAAGTAGGGCCCTACCAAATTCACGGTCCATTATGGTCAACTTCACAGCCATAGGATTTGAAAATTGGTAAATTTCATGTTTTCAGATGTTTAAATCTGAAATTTCACAGTGTTGTAACTGTGGGAGTCCCGACCCAAAAGGGTATGGGGGGGGGTCACAAATCTGTTGTAAGGGGGGGTCATGGGATTGTCACCCTAATTTCAGTGCTGCCTTCAGGGCTGAACAGAGTGGGGAGGAGGGGTGTGGAGCTATCTGCAGCTGGGAGAGATTCCAAAGAGCAAGTCCTGTCTTGCCCCAGCCTGCCTGGACTAGCAGCTAGGAGCCCCCTTTGCTGGGGTGCTCCTAGCAGCACAGGGAAGATCAGATCCAACTTCACAAGCCTCCTCCAGCGACAGGAACCTCCAGGCCTGCTGCCCAGTCCCAGAGCATCCTGCAGCAGGGGGAGGCACCCAGAGGTGGGTCTGGTCTCTCCCGCCTCTCCCTCCACCCGAGCAGCTATGCAGGGGATGGACAAGTCCTGTCCCTCCCCAGCCCAGCTGGAACTAGGATCCCCCTTTGCTGGGGTGCTCCTAGGAACAAGGAGACATTGGATTTAACGGGGAAGGGCTTATTTCACGGGTCTGTGTCGCGTTTTTCACCGCTGTGAAATTGATAGGCCCCTAATTATGATCATTGTTACTTTTTTGTACTGCAGTAGAGCCCAGAGCTCCAAACTGGACTGGGGACCCAGTGTGCTGTACACACTTATAGTATAGACCTTATCATCTAGCGAGGTTAAGACATGACAGTTGGGTGTAGAATACAAGTGAATGACAAGGAGGAGGAAGACAAGTGTAACATTTATAGCTTACATACACAATCTTATCCTAGGTGCACTGTTTGGAGTGTGTTAAAAAAAAAAATTAGAACAGGTGCATGAGAAACTCTAAGGAAGGCCACCTCCCTAGCTATTATCACTAGGCATCATGACAGAGTCCTGCTATCATAGGCAACATGACAGAGGTGAGTCTTACTAAGAGATTTGAAGGGGAGACAAAGGTAGTGGCTATGCAGACTGGGTGAGGAGGGTGTCCCAGTTTTACAGTAAGAATTATGAAGTTGTATTTCTTTTCATTTACCCTTTCATGATGTAAAATTAATACACAGTCTCTTGTTGGCTCAGATCTCTATGTGCTGCCACAAGGGGGATCAAAATTGAGGACCTGAGTTCAGTCCTAAACTAGAATGGAATCAATTGTCTGTAGATGTAGCCATGTAAAGCTGCGAGTGTGCGTGCGCATGCATGGCCTTTAAACTGTGGATCTCCTTCCCTGCGTGAATCGAAGAAGGCTGGTCTTTGGAGGTGGAAACGCCATGACAATGGAGCCTCTGGAAGAGGAACAAAAGAAGGGCTTGGGTTGTGGGGGGCTGTGATAGAGGCTCAGGAGATTGTCCTCTCTCTGGGGAGGATGTGGGAGTAGAAGATGACATATACTATGAAATCCATTATAAGAAAACTAGTGTAATTATGTTGAGATAAGAAGTAAAGCCCGTGCATTGGTTTGTTTAATATGGGATGCATATGGTGATACAAAAACTAGTACCTTTTCAACTACATAGACTATTTAGATGTAAATTGTGCTTAGTAAATATATGCTGTTCAGATAGTGTTTAAAGAATGTGAAAATCCATAGGTTTCTGTCTGTGTATGGATTTCTTGTGAGCATTTACTAAA
Source organism: Natator depressus (assembly GCF_965152275.1). NCBI lineage: Eukaryota > Metazoa > Chordata > Testudines > Cheloniidae > Natator > Natator depressus. Next base: position 38,814,381 of record NC_134244.1, read on the forward strand.
CAAAAAGACAAAAATGGACACTAGTTCACAAATGAATCCTGCAGTTTAATGTTGGGTCCGAGGACCAAGAACCCCTGCTGCACCCCCTCAGTCTTGCTTATATGCTGGATAAGCACTTAATTAAATCCACATCAACTCCTGTATGTTTTCATGCACAAAGCTCACTCAGCACTTGGTTAAGGAGGAATGAATTTAAGCCAGTTTTGGTTTGTTGTTGCATCATATTATGTAACTAAAAGTGAACCAAAATCTGGGGAGCACTTGTTTTAAGCGCCTAACTCCTGTTATTTTTAATAGGAATCAGAGTTACATCGATGCTAGTATGGAAGATTGTCCCCTTAGTATGGGACTGATTTGACTTGAAGTAAGAAAGGGGTAGGTCATGCAAACTTAAGTTTTAAAGTTGATCTGCAAAATTGAAAATAAATGAAATTGTTTGGAGGAGGGAGTGCTGTAAGCCTCTAATAAGATGAGAAAAAGGGACATTTAGCACATCTGCACCTTAACCCTCACTTTCACCTTTCTTCTCTTTCAAATGTTGTGAAGTCTGGTTCTGCCTCTGATTGCCAGCTGCTCACAGCTGATTTCAGAGCAGTTCCCTGTACCCACTGCAGACTGGAGTTTTCCTGTAGGGAGAGATGTCCTGTCTGTCTATGTAATCTATATATCTATAGTGTGGGTGGGTGGGTATGCATACACATCTAAATACAATTCTGAGGGCTTCTGAAAGAAAAGAGAAACCTCTTTCTAAAAAAGTTGAAACATAATTCATATTTTTATATATAAGAATACAACAGGATTTATCTTAGCTCCACATCCCAGCTCTGTTTTCTACTAAGGTTCAGGCACAGGTGTGGTACTGTATTAAGTAGGAACTAGTGACTTGTGGCGGGTCTGGAATTTCAGTATCTGAAAAATGAAAGTGGAGAGTCAGGAATTAAGCTAAAAAAATGTGCTGAATGCCCCTGTTACTGTGATTATTTGGGTCATTCAGCACCTATTTCAGTATTTGTTAGAACTGTGATTAACCCAGATATTTGAATCAGGTTTGCGGACATGATAAGATAGACAATTTGCTCTAGATAGACAATTTGCTCTAGTCTACAACTCTCAGTCGATTGTGGTGAACATCTTATCAGTAACTCTTTACAATAACGTGAGCATGACAAATGTTGTGAAGCCCCTAGAAGGAAGTCACTGCTGATCAAGATTGAGATGAATTTTCAGGGCAATGAAAGTATACTTGTACTATACCTCTTTTGTACATTGAAGACTTCACAGCCTCCAGGGCTGTCTGCCATAACTTTCTAACGCACTGAGGGTATGTAAACAAAACAAGGAAAACCCCACGGCTTGCCCGTGCCAGCCAACTTGGGCTCATGGGGCTCGGGCTGCAGCCTGGCCTCTAGGACCCTGTGAGGTGGGAGAGTCCCAAAGCTTGTACTTTAAAAATGATTTTGTGCTCTTTGGATTTTTTCATATTGAATTGATTGTTCATTGGAGAAGCATTTTATTTGCAAATTGAAAGAGACTGTGTAATTGGTCTATAATAAACTGAAGTCATGGGTTAAAAAATGTGAAAGACAATGACTCTTTGTTTACTTTATAGAACACTTTACCTGCATTATAAAGGTGCTGTTTACATTATTGTATACCCAAGTCCTAGCAGCATTTTCTGTAAAATGCAGCGCTGAAGACAGAGTGGCATGGAAGAACTCAGGAGCTCTGAAAAAGGTTGGTCAGTTTACTAAAATCTAAATATTGATAAGATTGTCTATTAAATTTATCAAAAAGAAAAGGAGTACTTGTGGCATCTTAGAGACTAACCAATTTATTTGAGCATAAGCTTTCGTGAGCTACAGCTCACTTCATCCGATGAAGTGAGCTGTAGCTCACGAAAGCTTATGCTCAAATAAATTGGTTAGCCTCTCAGGTGCCACAAGTACTCCTTTTCTTTTTGAGAATACAGACTAACACGGCTGTTACTCTGAAACCTGTTATTAAATTTATGAAGCATTTATTAGTATATTATATCAATTCACTGGTGAACTTAATGTAGAATAGGTGTGGCCTAGCATCATTAGAATTTCATCTCTGGTTCAACTCCTGTGCAAGTAACAAGTGAATCAGATTTGTTTCATTTTAGCTTAATCTCAGTGGACTCTACTATACATTTTGGCATAAGTAAGTATCTTTGTAATATATCAAAGTTCTAGTATTGTTTTACTATAGATTTGCAGAGTTGTGCTTAAAAGCTTACATGCTGCCTCTGTGTCTAGTGGTGTAAGTCCCTCACTGACAGGATCACTAAAATCTACAAAAGTGCTAATAAAAATATTTCAAGTAGTATTTTAATTTTACACATTAGTCCTGCTTTTCATTTTTTAAAAAATCCATGTATGGATTGGTTTAGTACATTTTTGGTTAATATATGATGGTGTCAATGTGGTGTTGCCAGGACAGGGAAATTTTTAAGGTGACCTGTCCAAAGTCAACTTTAGATCTCAAAATTGGTTATTGGAAATTGTTAATTAACTGTTGGAATAGAAATAAAATTCTTCATTAGGTCCAACCATGGTACAATTGGTCATTCCCCCAGTGCAGAAGATTATTCTTCTGCTTCTCACGAACAGAAAGTCCTGTCTGTTCTTTTCTGTGTGTGTAACTTTGTGTTTGAATGACAGTGGAAATCAGATAAAGACACTTTTATTTGAAGAGGTTTTGGAAGTTTCACAGTGTGCCATTGATAAAGAACTGATTTATAGACTGGGAATAAGACTTTCTGTTAAACTGATTCTGTAGCTAGATATAATGGAATAGAATAGAGTATTCCTCTCACTGTAAAATTGAAGTCCTGTTAGATGTACCAGACAGCAATCTAATATACTTACTTGAGTAAATAAAAAAGCAAGTTGTCTGCAAAGAAAATATGGAATTTTCTAGTTTTGTTCATAGTTATTAATCACTAGCCATGTGCAATGCTCTCAAAATATGCAATATGTGATGCACAACTGAGAAAGGAACCAGAGGAGGAATTTAGCCATATTGTGGGCCAGACAGGTAATCCTCCTTCCTGCCATTAGTAGTATTTATAAGGAAACTGAGACACCTGGCCTACTTTTCCCATGTAAGCACAAATTGGCCATGCTTGTCAGCACATACAACACTACAGTTTTTAAGTGCAGGTCAGTAGTTTGTCAAGAGGGGGCTAAGTAATGAAATTTTGTTATGTGCTATTTGGTATCTGAGGATACTGTGCAATAGGATGGATGCTGCATTATTGTTAAATAAATATTTTTTCATAGGATACTGTCATAATAAGAGTTCAATTTCAAACCCACAATTTTAGCATGAGGTCTGTGCACTTTTTTGTTTATCTAAATGAGACCTAAGTGACAGACAATTTTACAGGTATAAATCTGTGACGGAGAGTGTTTGAAAGTGCTGCCAGTTTATATTTTTTCACAGTCAAGTTGATAAATGTAGGCAGCTTTTTTATCCTTCATAAAATGTTAGTAGAATGGGTCAAGTTTTATCTGAACATATATTTTAAATGTTTCAACAGCTATCTACAATGAAATATTTTATTGTATGAAAATAGAGAATGATGGCATACTGTAGTCAGGTTTGCTACATGCTAAGATTTTCTCTCTCTAGTAGAATAATAGCTTTTTTAGCACATAAGGTAGTTTGTGCCTTAGGGTTGCAAATTATGTTCATGGATCAGCAAATGGATTTATGAAGTAGCAGAGTTTTTTCATCTTAAAGGCACTGAGAATCACAAGTGGTGAAACCTCTTGACATATGCAGCTAAATATGTATTGGTAACATATTTTTGTATTCTAGAAAGAAAAACTGGCATTTTCATTGGCATTCCTGTCTCTGACAGATGTTAATAAAGTTATGTGGGTAGTAGTTTTACATTATATGACACCCTGCTGCTGAAGGCTGTTCAGGGTTTGTGTAGGTAAATCAAAGTGAATGGTAACTGAAAGTCTATCAATTCAAGAAGGTTGACATATTCTCCGCACCCCCCCACCCCCCTTTGGGTACAGAGAGCCCACTGACCACTTCATACGCCACTTTAGGTAAAGCATGAGAGAGGCAGAGAACTACCCACTGGACACAGAACTACCCACTGCACCCTTCAGCAGACATAGTCCAATAGTGGCAATTAAAGCATCTCCGGTAGCTCCTGACACCAGCCTGCCTTCCCTGCCTGTTTCTGGCAGATGCCTTAGTACAGCTGGCATGTGTACAGGGCTTACAGGTTCAGGTAGTAGCTCAATGTCAAGTTTGTTTTCTTTACTCCTTTTCATACTGAGCTCAGCCATGAGATTATCTGAAACCCAGCCCAGGGAAACCCTAATCACTCTGCAAGCTGCATGTAGCCTTTTGGTGACTGGGGGAATAAGGAAGGAGAAGCAGTAATGAGGAGGGAGCAAAAGAAGAAAAAAGATTTTAAGAAAGAAATTAAAGACCAGGGTTAAGGCTAGGCTGGAAATGGTAGATGAGAGTGTGAATGGGCAGAAGAAAGGACATATAGTGGTGCTGAGAGTCCTGGAGAGGTGGAACACGGGGTGAAAAGAGGAACATCTCTTTGCCAAATCATCACAAGAGGAGCCTCCAACAAAATAGATTGGAGACCATTGGCTTAAAGCCTGAGCTAAGGGCCTAAATGGGGAAAAGGTATTTGGCCTGGCCCCTGCGGTGAATTTCACCCTCAGTGAGGAGTTTAAACTCCTAGAAAGAGATGATTAACCTTGTTGTACATTAGGGAAATGAATGTCAGTTTTTATACAGCATTGTATGGTAGAGCTTTTATATATTACAACCCACTTCATTTGTTTTGGTATTTTTTAAAATATTCGTCCTGGCAACATTTTGTCTTTCTGTTGATCATGTTTATACTTTTCTCACATGAACTGAAGTTTGTATCTGATATTGTTTCTTCTTGTGGCTATTTTTGTGTAATTTCAAGGAAGACATTTATGGAAATATGCTTCTTATTTCTCATGGATTTCTGTAATTATTAGCTTTCTTGACACACAGTTATTATGGCACAAAGCTAAGTGACTGATTAAAAAAATAAATTCCATTGAATTTTTCCCTGTCTGTATAAATGTTACCCATTCTCTACATAGCATTAAATTTTCTGACAGCTTCTTTCTCATTCAATACATCTAAATTTCAAGCATTTCTTGGTTCAGTTTAATTAATGCATTATAGCAAATTACAGTTTCAAAACTGCCACTTAACCTCACTGTATATGCTAAATATATTCCATCTGAATTGTATTTGATTTTAGGAGCTTTTCACTATCCAAATATTGTTTCAGTTTCTACATCCTGTGTATTGTTATGCAGTATTTATTTGTGGTTAAAACATCACCCTTCCAATATTATATGTATCTCTTCTCTTTGAGTCAGAATGTGTGTGTTGCTTTAAAGGAAATATATTTCACCTTTGCAGCTTCTATAGAAACAATTTTCTCCTTATTTTGTATGACTGATGCAATTTGAGTCTGCCTTTTTCTTTATTCACAGAATACATCCAATGGAGAAAAGTCTTGGGAAGCATTACTGAGTCATGTGATTTCTGAGCTCTCTAAAGGGAAGATGTTTGAGGAAGGAGAAACTGAAGAATTAGCAATGGTATTTTTTGACAGTTTTGTTTAGGCAATTTTAACAGGTTTACAAATCATTACTATGTAAATAGAAACAAAATGACCTTTTGTTTGTTTTGGAAATATTATGCAGTAATGTAGTCATTAAATCTCTTTGTTTAGCAGGATGCTAACAAATTACAGTGAGCCTCTTTGCACCACCCAGCATGTGTTATTTCTGGTGATTTTATTAAATTGAATGAAACTGCTGACTCTACTTTATTAAACCAGGCATGTCTATAAATATTAATAATCAAATATTGGACATGTGTGCTGCTTTTTTTTTTTTTTTTTTTTTGCAGTGAATATATTTTGTCTGAGTAATGAACTGAATGGTAAAAAATACCTAAGCATCTATTGTCTCTGTCTGTTTTGCTGGGTGCATAATTGATGTGTTAATTTTTCCATAACATCCACCACCCATATTTTTTTTTAATCATTCCTCTAGTGTTGAACTATTTTTCTTTTTCCAGTGGGAGGCTATTGGTAATCTAGTGGCTACTAGCAGATGAGAGATTAATTCTTAATATCTTTGGGTGTGACCACTTCTGCTAGGAAGCCCCAGGAGCATTACCAAAGGATCATTTGGTAATAAATATTCAGCAATTTGTAATATTTGGTTACAAATCACGTCCCCATATTCTTTAATGACTGGACATGTCCACCATATGCATAAAATCTCTCACTATAGTTTTTCCAACATTTATCTCCATTCAATCTGTATACATATTTTAACCTAACTGGCGTGAGAACCACTGAAACGGTATTTTGAAGAAATTTTCTTTTTTTGTGCTACAGACTGATAAAGGTCCTCTTTTTCAGATCAAAGCCCATTCCTCTGCGGTAATTTGTCTAGTTATTTATTTGGTTTCTTAACGGACCAGAAGCCTTTGCTTCTGTTAAAGTTGGCTTTATGTATAAAACAGCTTTTTGAGAAAGATAATGCCTAACTGGAAGGTGCTATATCCTAGATTTGTTTGTAAGAAAATCACTTGAGATTATTAGTGAACTATTAGCCTTTGGAACATAGAATTTGGAAAGCAGAATTTAATAACCTCTCTTTTCACTCTAGGTTAGCCCTAGTGTTTGGTCTCCTGACTCAATAGAGTATTATCTGCAGCAGTTCTGCCTGCCTTTCCTCAGGATCACCTGCCTTCTTCAACATCATCTTTTTGGAGGGGATTTACCCAGTTGTCAGGTACAATGCGGGGAGGGAGGTGATGACACTGTTTTTTTCTGTTGAAAGTTTTATATACTATAATTGAAACATGTATTACGCCACCCTCAAAAGAGAAAAGGTCCAACATTTTGTATTATTTAGAGCAGATATTTGTTTAGCTGTAACATTGCTTCATGTCTGACATGCGTGAAAGACTTCAGATACATTGTAAGATTCTAGAGAATGTTTTACTATATTTTGCATATTTTTGTAGAAGGTGTCATGGCAAGAAGAACTGCTAACTTTGCAATATATTATGTGCTAGATACTTCCTCCTCTTCATTTTCATAACTCCCAGAGAAGTCCACAGGAGGTTATGTGAGCAGAAAGGTTTCAGAATTGGCTTTTTTGCATGCAAAAGACAAAATATAGAGTGAAATCACTGGCCACGGTGTAACTTTATTTTGCGTACATTTATGCTAAAAAAACACACACACACACCCCCAATGTTTAATCTCAACCTCCACAGAATTTTCTTCTTTGTGCAAGTAATGTGTTAAAAACAATTCCATCAAGAATTAAGAGATACTGTATTTTAATACACTAGCCAGGGCCACCTTAATTCTGGCATTTCCTAACTTTTGAGTGTTTTAACTTTGCAACCTTATTAAAGTTCTTTTATTTTGTGAGAGTGGGTGGATGGGGGTGTGGGTGTGTAAAAAAATATAAATGTCCAAAAGTTATTTTTAAGATCAGATAAAATTTTTAATAGAGATTTGAGTGGCGAGACAGTAGGGCTTAATAAATGGGGTAGGGAGTTCATTTTGTGCATAGGGGAATGGAGATAGGGAAGATGTATTTTTCATTTATAGTAATATTCCATCTCAAAGGTATGTCTGACAATCCTGTATGTTTGGGAGGGTTTTCTTCCCTCAGAAGTTTATCTGCTTCCAGCAGGTGGCACTGTGACCTGCTAACCACTTGTTCCTCAAACTTGTCTTCTAGTCAAGGGAAATCTGGAGTAATTAGTGATCCTGCCTTTGGCCACGTCTACACTACCCACTGGATCGGCGGGTAGTGATCGATCTATCGGGGATTGATTTATCGCATCTAGTGAAGATGCAATAAATCGATCCCTGATCGCTCTGCCGTCGACTCCGGAACTCCACCATGGCGAGAGGTGGAAGCGGAGTCGATGGGGGAGCGGTGGCCGTCGATCCCGTGCCGCGAGGACGCGAAGTAAGTGATTCTAAGTCGATCTAAGATACGTCGACTTCAGCTACGCTATTCTCGTAGCTGAAGTTGCGTATCTTAGATTGATTCCCCCCCCCGCAGTGTAGACCAGGCCTTTGCTTCTGTCCTATTCCTATTGTGAATTCTTCTCATAGGACTGGGTTTTTGATCAAATGTATCTTACTTCTTGCTGACATGATAACTTCAGGGCTTTTTTTAGTTTAATTTGTTTAATTGGTTTTACTTCCACAGCACAGGGATCTCTTCTTTTTCACCGTGTAGCTTATTAACATGAACTCAGCAGCTGAAGAGACCTGCTGTATGACAAAAGGAGTGCCTTTGCTTTTCCTGCAGTACTTGTCCTTGCAGTATGTGTGCATAAAGGGAAAGGTTCAGGGCCCCTGAAGGAGGCTTAGGGAGCAGCCACATCCCTCCAAGCTCTTCCAGAGGAATAGTGCAGGAGGAGAGCAGTCCCGTGCATAGTCACAGCAACCATTGGATGTGAACTTGAAGGCCAATGGGAGAAAATATCTATCAAGAAATCCCTGCTTTAAATAAATTTCTCCAAAATGAATTCATTTGTTTCACAGTCTGGCTTCCTGAGTCTGTGTGAATTGATAGCACTAGTCTGCCTCTAAAATAATAAGAATGATTTCTGAGGCCCATCTTTAAAAGGGCCAGGTAAAATTGAGACCGTGTTAAAGAGGGTGATCAAGACACTTGGCTTTCAAATTGAGCGAGATGAGGCTAAGTTACCTGCAAGTAATATTTAACCCAGACCTTAAAAAGGGAAACAGAGAAATCTGCTGAAAGTCATTATAGACAAGTAGAGAAGGAGAATGAACCAGCAAAAGGCAAAAAACGAAAGCCAACAACCAAAACCGTTTGCATCATGATCATTTATAGATTCATAGATATTTAGGTCAGAAGGGACCATTACGATCATCTAGTCTGACCTCCTGCACAACGCAGGCCACAAAATTTTACCCACCACTCCTACAAAAAAACCTCACACCTATATCTGTGCTATTGAAGTCCTCAAATCGTAGTTTAAAGACTTCAAGGAGCAGAGAATCCTCCAGCAAGTGACCCGTGCCCCATGCTACAGAGGAAGGCGAAAAACCTCCAGGGCCTTCCAATCTGCCCTGGAGGAAAATTCCTTCCCGACCCCAAATATGGCGATCAGCTAAACCCTGAGCATATGGGCAAGATTCATCAGCCAGATACTACAGAAAATTCTTTCCCGGGTAACTTGGATCTTACCCCATCTAATAACCCATCACAGGCCATTGGGCCTATTTACCATGAATATTTAATTACCAAAACCATGTTATCCCATCATACCATCTCCTCCATAAACTTATCGAGTTTAATCTTAAAGCCAGGTAGATCTTTTGCCCCCACTACTTCCCTCGGAAGGCTATTCCAAAACTTCACTCCTCTGATAGTTAGAAACCTTCGTCTAATTTCTAATCTAAATTTCCTAGTGGCCAGTTTATATCCATTTGTTCTTGTGTCCACATTGGTACTGAGTTTAAATAATTCCTCTCCCTCTCCGGTATTTATCCCTCTGATATATTTATAGAGAGCAATCATATCTCCCCTCAACCTTCTTTTAGTTAGGCTAAACAAGCCAAGCTCCCTGAGTCTCCTTTCATAAGACAAGTTTTCCATTCCTCGGATCATCCTAGTAGCCCTTCTCTGTACCTGTTCCAGTTTGAATTCATCCTTCTTAAACGTGGGAGACCAGAACTGCACACAGTATTCCAGGTGAGGTCTCACCAGTGCCTCGTATAACGGTACTAAAACCTCCTTATCCCTACTGGAAATACCTCTCCTGATGCATCCCAAAACCACATTAGCTTTTTTCACAGCCATATCACATGGCAGCTCATAGTCATCCTATGATCAACCAATACTCCAAGGTCCTTTTCCTCCTCCGTTACTTCTAATTGATGCGTCCCTAGCTTATAACTAAAATTCTTGTTATTAATCCCTAAATGCATGACCTTATACTTCTCACTATTAAATTTCATCCTATTCCTATTACTCCAGTTTACAAGGTCATCCAGATCCTCCTGTAGGGTATCCCTGTCCTTCTCTAAATTAGCAATACCTCCCAGCTTTGTATCATCCGCAAACTTTATTAGCACACTCCCACTTTTTGTGCCCAGGTCAGTAATAAAAAGATTAAATAAGATTGGTCCCAAAACTGATCCTTGAGGAACTCCACTGGTAACCTCCCTCCAGCTTGACAGTTCACCTTTCAGTAGGACCCGTTGTAGTCTCCCCTTTAACCAATTCCCTATCCACCTTTCAATTTTCCTATTGATGCCCATCTTATCCAATTTAACTAATAATTCCCCATGTGGCACGGTATCAAACGCCTTACTAAAATCTAAGTAAATTAGATCCACTGCGTTTCCTTTGTCTAAAAAATCTGTTACTTTCTCAAAGAAGGAGATCAGGTTGGTTTGGCACGATCTACCTTTTGTAAAACCATGTTGTATTTTGTCCCATTTACCATTGACTTCAATGTCCTTAACTACCTTCTCCTTCAAAATTTTTTCCAAGACCTTGCATACTACAGATGTCAAACTAACATCAATGCAGCAATGGCAACACCTGCAGAGGATGCCATAAGTGTGCAGGCAGGAGACTTCTTCTCCAGAAGTGGCGCACACATACAAAGTTGTTACTGGCATTAGTATGGAACTGTATAACCTTCCTCTGCACTTCAGATGATGCTACATTTCCTTTGCTCTGGCTCTGGGCAAATCGTCAGACAGGGTTCTTACAATGCCTACTGCTGCTGATCTTCTCCATGCTTCTTTCTTGCTTCCTGCCAGAATTTAGATACCCAAATTGGTGGGAGGGGTAAGATCTGGGTCAGGCTTTTTCCCCTGTTTTTGCTCCTTATCTCTGGCCACCTTGGGAGTTACATGAAACCCAAGTAGCCATTTCAGCGGTCATTGGTTCTACTGGAGGAGCAGGCGGTGGTCTTTAAATAGCTGGGTACCACCTTCTTTCTCTTCAGTGGTGGTGTTTAAGACAATTGCCACATATTTCCTGGAAGAGAATAAACACAGATGCTGGCCAGCTCCCTGTGCTAAAAGGGAGATAGAAAAAGAGCAGTTCTGCTCCTCCCCTATCCTTTCCAGTGAGGAGTAGGAAGGGTAGAGCTGTGGGCCAGCCTTGACTGCAACTCATCTCACCCTTTCTCCTATTATTTTTCTAGACTACTGTAGTCATTCTATATTCTATTGCCCTTCAATTTTTATTGATTCAGTAGATCTTGACCTTATCCCACCACTTTCTTCTGGCAATGGTCTCCTAAATCAGTCCTTCTACACAGTATTGCCACTGTAGCTGAGAGACCCTTTTCTTCTGCAGCTCTGGATGATTGAAGTCGTCTTTCTGTATTTCTCTTCTTGATGAGTCTCCATATTTCACAAAACTCATTTTTAAAATATATTAGTCATCTGTTCCTTTTTTCTTCTGCAAGTGGACAAACTCAGTCTCTAGCTGGATGGGTTTTTGCTTAATATGTACTTGAACTGATGCAAGTGGAAAATTAGATATACTTGAATTGATGCAAGTTAAATTAGAAAAGTGTTAGGAACAGGGATGTCTTTCTCTTCAGACCAGCAATTCTCATGGTCCTACTAGTGTTACTTCATAGTCAAAAGATGGTCCTTCCCCTTCATATACATACTCCCATGTTCAAGATGGAGTCATTCTGGACAGTCTTACTAGCCACCACCCGAAAAAACTACTAGCATCCATCGGACTACAGTATGCACGTCTGACTGTATGTATTTAATGCTCCCCAGAACCAGCAATAGCTCCTGTTCTGCCATAGCAACCTGCATCTGCTTAAACAGACTAATGGGTGGCATACGTTTAGAGTTATTTAAAGGACACTAAGGAGGAAAAGGGAGAAATAACATAGCATAGGAAAAGGGGAATAATTGGGAGTGATGGTAAGAAATTAAATGGAAAATTTAGTATGACTAGAATATACCAAGGAGATGTACTAGACAGTAAAATGATCTCCATAGAAAAACTATTAGAACCCTTCTTGTTGTATTTTAAAACTAGACTGGAAAAAACGTTATCTGTTGTGCATTTACTAATCTTCCATTGGCAGGGGATCCTAGTAAATAGCTCTTTTTCTATCCATATATTTTGCCAGTTGATCAAGTATGTTTGCCCTGTATCTCTTGCAACTTTCACCCCATAATTCTGCAGTGAATCTTGTCTTGCCTTAGAACTTGATGACTCTCAGGCATTTCATTCATACCCATTTGGAAACAATCCTAATTTCATTCAGTGTATATTTTCCTGATCTTGTTTCTGTCATCCATCTCTTGTCCTATTTTACAAAATAATGTGTATTTGTAATATCTTTTCTGTCAATCAATTATATTCTGTATTTGTTAAAACCTGTATGTCTCCTTTGCTGATTTCTATTGGTCCAATGAAAAATGTGTTAATCTTTGGCTTAATCTTTTGTGCAACCTCTTTTACTTTCTCCTACTTAAATTTTCTTTTCATTTTTACACTCCCTTATCTTCATTCTATAATTTGTCCTCTCATCATCTGTCATTTAATACTTTGCAGCCTCTTTTCTCTCACCCTTGATTACTTTGCATATCTTTATCCAAATTGGTCTTTTTTTTTATTATTATTATTATTATTATTCCTAATCATATACTTGTTGCTGGCTGACATGCATCTTGGACATACTCTAATTCATTTATGAATACTTCACATTTTTCTCTTTCTACCTTTTTCCTGTATTGTTTTATCCCATTCATTTCATCCCTGTGTTATCAATGTGCTCTGCATAAATGTATGGTCTTATTTTATGTTTTCTTCCTTTTCTCTAATTATCAGTTTAGGCTTCAGTTCTAAACATGTATGTATGTGCTTAACTTTAAGCATGTAAGTAGTTCCATTGAAATCAGTAGGACTACTTGTGTTTAAAATTAAGCACGTTTGTGTTTGTAGCATCGGGGCCTTACAGCGGTTTATCTGCCTCTCAGTTATATCGCCAAAGTAATCTTAAAACCTGTTCTGGATTTGTAGAGAATACAGTACTTCCATTCAAACTAGACTTCACTCTTAGGTCTGTGAACTGTAAGCTAACATTTTATGGGTTTCATTCTCCACTTCACTCAAGTTCAGGGGCAGCTTTAACTTGCACCTCTGATGTAAGGTCCCTCTGGGATTTTACACCACTGGAGAATCAGGTGTTGCAGAGCCTCACTCCACCATGCTCCCTCCCAGTCACTTACATATTAATTGATATGGAATTGATACATACAGTGCTGTGCAGCGCTTTGAGTTTATAACACAAAATGATCAAGTCTTTCTTGTTTCATGTCTAAAAGGAAGATGAAGAATTTACGGTTCTTGCAAACTGCCTGGGTCTATTACCATCATCTTTTCAGTCACCACATCAATTCACCAGTGCCTCTTGCCTTGATTGGCCAGTGCCAGCATTTAACATGATATCGCAGTGGTGCTTAGAATTGGCTTCATTTGCAGAAAGACATGCAGAACAAGTGAAGGTACGTAAAAAAATTTGCATCCCCCCATACAGTGCTGATGTGTAAGAATGGAATTACTTGATTCTGGTTACGCTGTGTGTGTATGTGTAATGCTGTGTTTTAAATTTATCATGATAAAATAAGGAGACAAAATGCATAGTTGAACCCACAACATGTGTGTTTTGTGTTTGCATCTGTTTCACTTGCATATTTTGCAGGTACAACTTTGTTATGAAAACTTGAACCCTAATGGTAATCACAAAATGTTCTTGCCCTCAGTAGATCTGATTCATTCAGTAGACCATTGAGCCATGGTCATAAAACTATTGATATCATTTTTATGTTTGAAAAAGAACACTGCTGTTTTACTGTATTTTTCAAATAAGACCTTTCAATTTTTATAACAAACTCTTGTGAAATAGCAGAACAGTAATTTGTAAGAAATTCCTCACACATATGTGCCCTTAAGTGGGTAACCTGCAAAAAATGGAATAGATTCAATGGTAATGTATTATTGGCTCTTTAAAAATTTTAGGCGAAGTTTTTCAAAAATAAGAGGGTAAAGTTAGACTCTGAAACTAATATTTAGGCACCTGTCTGATTTTTAAATGTACTGAGTATCCAGCAGTTCCCTTTGACCTCAGAGGGAATAGCAGTTCCCATCAATTTAACTGGGAATTGTTGAATGCTCAATATGTTTGAAAATCAAGCAAGTTCCTAGACATCAGTTTCAGAGCCTAACTTTACCCTACTGTTTTTGGCCCCAAATTTCAGTACAAGTAGCAGCTTTGCCTGTCCATGCTAGGGATTGGCAGTGGCGCAGCTATGTCACTGGCTGTCCACTAATGGCTGTAATCGGGGCAAATCCCCAAAGTAAACAAGACTTAAGCCCCATGTTTTACCTGTGAAGTTTGTTGCCTTTAAAAGGTGTAATGCATTGTGCCCTGAGGAAAGGCAGTCAGTAGTCCGTTTGTAACCTTACTAAAGCAATGTATATGAGTATGCGGAGCTCCTTGGGGCAAGAAGAAGCATGTTGCTCTTGAGTGATGCTTTCTGGCTGAAGTCTTAATGCAGCGTTAATAGGCTCCATAGGAGGCCAGAAAGCATTTAAAGGACACTTCAGTGCTTGTGTGGAATGCAGTAGAAAGAATGGGCCATCTCAAAGAGTACATTTCCCTCCCTTTAAAAACAGTTCTGACATTTATATTCTGTAGTTCTAAAGTTCTCACAGCACAGATAAATATACATACAATACTGATAAATATTTCTATCATTTTCTTTTTAGGTTTTGCTTATACAAGAGCCTAAGTGGGACTTGCCATGTCTCCTTCAGTTGCCTGAAAATTATAATACCATCTTCCAGTATTATCACAGAAAGACTTGTACTGTCTGTACCAAGGTTCCTAAAGATCCTGCTGTTTGTCTAGTTTGTGGTACTTTTGTATGCTTGAAAGGACTTTGCTGCAAACAACAGAGTTACTGTGAATGTGTACTGGTAAGAGAGAATTCTACAATAAGAGAATTTCAAATTACTGTAGCTTTATTTCCATTTTTAAATTTAAAAAAAAAAATCATGCTAAGAAGTTCTGCATTCCTTTCTCAGCTCTGACAGTTTTCATTTCCAAACATGTTTTAATTAAATTTTTAGTCTGCCCCCTCACAGGAGACTTCTGAAGGCCCTTATGTATTTGGCCTTATCTCAAAGGCAACTCAAGTGAGATAATATGTAGGTACTCCTTCCTCTAAGGGCCAGTCCTTACTTTCCTTGTTTGGACAGCAACTAGCCTTATTCTCCCTTCATAATGAAGGAGAATAAATGGTCTGCTCTGAGGCCAGTGCTGATGTCACTAAATGGGTGGAACAGTTCTGTAAGTCAATGGCTGTCACGCACTCTCGCTCTGAAGTTCACATTTGCCATCTCTGCAAAGCTGGCTTGCGAAAAGAATCTTGTGATTGTTCCTGAATTAGTATATCCATGGTACTAACACAAGACTAGCCATTATAAAATTAGTATAAATATATTTAAAGAGAAACTATCACATGGTTTTTAAGTCCAAAAATCAGTTTTGTATATAATTTTTATAAAATTTGATATTTATAGATGTTTTATTTAAATGTGAATGAAAACAAGTTTATTTTTAATTTCCTGTAGTGTGTTCATCCTAAACTTTATAGCATTGTACTAGTGCAGGGAAGCTACAAAGTAAAACTGAACTGAAATAAAAGTAAAACTAAGTGGTCTATTTTCCTTTTCTGAATGAAATGCAAAATGTAAACAACACAGATAATGATCTTCAATTTTTGTTTGATTCATCTGCATTGTTGCTAATAACACCTTTAAGAAAATGTTTTTGAAAATCGGATTTTTAACATTGTCTTTTAAATTTACTATGTTCAATCCCATGAAATCTTAATATGAAAATTGAATTATTATAAAGCTCTATTGAGTTTTCCAACAAGGCTACAAATTGTGGTTATGATTTTTGTGTGTGTGTTGTTTATTTGTGGCTGCTTGGCCACTAGGAAGTTGACTGAGACCACAAACTCATTTCAAATAAGCCACAGAAGAGCCATCAGTGTTTACTATTTGATCAGTACTGTCTTTAGATGGATACTCATATCAATAACTTAAAAATTAAAGGCTCCACATTTGATGAGTGTTCCTGTGAACCACATGCTCTTTATTGCAGGAATATGTTTCCAGTATTAGAGAAAAGCAGAGGGGGGAGTCAGCACACCGGGATTCTATTCTGAACCACCACTTTTTTGATGTGTAAACTTGAGCAGGTCACTTTGCCTATAACTTTCAAAATGTCCCCTAAGTTTGGGTGCTCAGTTTTTTAGTGTTCAGGCTATAGATGTCTTGAGACGATTTCTAAAAAAAGTTGTGTTGTGCACAGCTCCCATCGACTTCAAGGGACATTGTAGATTTTCATCAAGTAGATGAAAGCCCAGGCCCCAACTGTCTTGAACTGAGCTCTGAAAAACTGAAACACCCAAAGTAGGCAGGAACTTCTGAAAAATTGGGCCTTAACTGCTAGTGTTCTAAGTTTCCACGTTTCTGTGCCTCGGGTTCCCCACCTCTAAAATAAAGATGATTAAGGCTGCATTTTTGTCATGGGAGCTAAAGATTGTGATTTTAATATTTTAAAAATATATTCTTTACTCTTGAATTTTAGTGACTTTTTTATTTCTGGGTGAGTGGATATGGGTGATTTCACTGAAGACTCTGAGTGCTGCCATGTTAAATCTTAGGCTACACATGAGACTGAGAGAGAGCAGGAAGGGGCAGATCCAGGAAACTCTGGGTCAGATTGGTAATTCCTTGAAGGGGATTCTGCCCCATCCAGCATAAAATGCAAGAAAAAGACATAAATTGTGCAGAGTTAATAGTAGAATGGATTTGCAAATATCAGCCAAGATGGTAACTATGGTACTATACCTAAAGTTGGCTGCTGTTTTCAGATCGCAAGCAGAGTTTTAGTAATTTCCTCTAAAATGTTTTTTTTTAAGGCATTGGGGATTAAATGACACTTGACCTTTTAAAATTATATTTCCATTAGTTGCTTTTTTCAACATGAGCTTTACATGTGTTTTTTCCTAAAAATTGCCATGACGAAAAAACCCCATAAGGATAATACTCATGCACCTTTCTGAAGTGCTTGAAGTGACAGGTGCTTTATAAGTGGAAAATAGTTTTATCTCCAACTCTGTCACAAAAAAATAATATGGTATGAGAAAAAATAATCAAACTTTAAAATAGTTGGACATAAGGACTACATTTGAGAGGTCATTTTTATGAAAATATACTGCAGACAATAAAGGTATAGGACAAAGAATAGAATACTTTGCAATATTCAGAATTATATTTTAGTTGTGTGGTCATAAATTTCCTTTGTAGTAAAAATGTGTGGAAAGGGCTAAAATCTGCAAAATACAATTACAGAAATGAACTGCATAAATTAATATCTGTGTCATTCATGAACAATTAAAATATATTGTTGTAACCAGGAGTTTCACCTTTTAAGGTGTTATTTTTTTAAAAAAATTGTGACCGGTGTAGATACTGTGAAGGGCAAGATGAGGAGCAAATACACAAGTATGGCAACATCTGCACATAGGAGTCCATCCTGTAAAGCAGTGTGTAGCAAACTACTCTGAGTACTTCATAATCTGAGAGAATCTCAAATTTTCACTGTTCACTAAAAAATATTTTGCCACACCAAATTGTGCACTTCTGCTAGTAGGAAGTTAGTGATATTGTTGTGAACACTTTCACTCAGTTTTCTATAGTAACTTAGTTTTTCCCCAGGGTGGCATGTTGTCTAAAAAGAGCAGAAGTACATTATTCCCTTTTTGAGTTTGGAACCATCTTCTACATGGGACTTTGTGTATATGCATTATGGCAACATATCATGTAGGAGGTTTTGGCTTATTCATAAAATGTTTGGTAGGCTCTACTTTGTCATGCAAATCCCTGGAAACATATAACCCTTGTAGTTATATGTTTCCAGGGATTATATGTTATAACCACAAGTGTACAGTAGGGGCAAGGATCAAATTGTTCCTTAGTAAGTGATGTGACTTGAATTAATATAAGTAGTGTGTTTGAAATAAAATGTTCTTGCCTCTTTATTATAAAACTGTCAGCCATTAATAGGATATTTGTACTCTTCCCTCCCCTAACCCCAAAATATAACTTCTAGCATTCTCAGAACTGTGGAGCTGGAACAGGAATATTTCTTCTGATCAATGCATCTGTAATCATCATCATTCGGGGCCATCGTTTCTGCCTTTGGGGTTCTGTTTATCTAGATGCACATGGTGAAGAAGACAGAGATCTTAGGTAACATTTTAATAGAGCATGTTTTGATTTTGGTGCTTTATGTTTACAGTGTGTAATAAAACAGATATGGTAATTAACAAGTTCTCACTTCCTGAGTAACACATATTTAGAAATGTAAATGTTGTCATTGTATTTGTTATATTATGCTAATTAGATTTATATTCTTTATATAAATAAAATGATCTGAAACTTGTTAACTAAAAAATGAATTGTGCTACTTGCAAGGTGTACATTGTGGTGCAGGAATTTCCTGCCAAATGTCACTTGGAGAAGGAGAGGCTTTGCCATCCTTGTGGATCCTGCTGATTCACATGGAATGGCATTCATTGCTCATTGAAAGCAGGATCAATCTTTTATGGAGGACTCTACTGGCTCCCTTTTCCCCAGTCTTTCAGGACCCCTGTTACAACTGGCTGAGTGTTCCTCTGGATGCTCAGTAGCAGCTTTGAAGGGGACCCAGGTTTCCCTGCCAGATTTCTTCATTATTGGTCCACCACAGCCCCATTTCCAAAATGCTCCCCTCCCCGCCCCCATCTTAGCAGGATGGGAGGGATGTTTAATTGGACTGATAGGAGAAAGACAACCACTGGGATCCTGAGAAGAAGGTGAGGGATGGGCAGACTTGGCACCTTCTGAGCCCTCCTCCTATTTAGAATGCATGTGGAGATTGTGCCTGGGCAAAGAAGGGGTAGGGGAGGAGGAGAGAGATTCTCCACCTCTCCTTGCTGCCATTGGCCAGGCTGTGGTAGGGAAGGGAGAGTTGATTGTTTCTCATGGCTCCCCACCCTGCTTGCTATTTGTGAAGCCCTCAGAGCATATAGCAGCCACTCTGCTGTGGTTGCTGCCTTGCCGAATAATGGAGGTATAGTTTGAGCTGTGCTTCTGTCATGATGTGGGCCTGAGCAATCACCAGGTTTTGGGATCAGGACAAGATTGACAAGGTCTCCAGTAGGTATTTCCACCTCTCCAGCAGGATCCTGGAGGCCTGGTTTAAGGAGGGGATTTAAAAGTTGCATGTTTGTAATTTCACTGCAAATTGCAGCTGGTATTTAGTGCAGGTGGGAGGCTCCATGGTGCTGGCTCCCAGAGATCTGGTGGACCCTATTGGCCTGGAGGAAGAAGGGGGAGATGTTAAGTCTTCACAGATTGAGATGGCCTTCATGTGTACCTTCATTTCTTGTCATGGGTATAGGGTGAGAGGAGTCAGAGGTGGAGTGAATTCATGGGGTTAGACTGAAGGAGCTGATCCTGAATATTGGCTGTTTGGCCACTGAACACCAGACTGGGCCCAAATAACTGCCTGGTATTTTGGAGTGTGGTTTAGCACACAATCCCCCTCCCCCAGATCAAATAAAAATTAATAAAGTTGCACCCTTCCATGTTAAAATTCATCCCTGTGTCTTTGTTTCCAATTATGCAGTGTTAAATTTTTATTGTGCAGGAGCCCTGTAGAAATGATATCAAGCTGGTAATTCTGTTACACATGAGAGTCTTCAAAATCCATCTTGAGTGTGATGTAACTATAAGATAAATCACCCATATTCAAAACCTAACTTACATTTTACCAACAAATTTTATCAAATTGGAAGTCTGCACAACAACAATTTTGAGACTTCACACAATATGTGTAATAAATACACATATCAAGTAGCAAGGCATAAGAACATAAGAGTGGCCATACTGGGTCAGACCAGTGGTTCATCTAGCCCAGTATCCTGTCTTCTGACAATGATCAGTGCCAAGTACGACAGAACGAATGAACAAAACAGGGCATCCTGTCATCCAGTCCCAGCTTCTAGCACGCAGAGGTTTAGGGACAGCAGGAGCATGGAATTGCATCCCTGACCGTTTTGGCTAATAAGCACTGATGGACCTATCCTCCATGGACTTTTCAAATTCTTTTTTCAACCCAGTTTTACTTTTGGCCTTCACAACATCCCCTGGCAATGAGTTCCATAGGTTGACTGTGCGTTGTGTGACGTAGTACTTCCTTTTGTTTGTTTTAAACCTGCTGCTTATTAAGTTCATTGGTGACTCTTGGTTCTTGTGTTATGTGAAGAGATAAATAACACTTCCCTATTCACTTTCTTCACACCACTCATGATTCTATAGACTTCTATCATATCGCCCCTTGGTTGTCTCTTTTCTAAGGTGAAGAGTCCTAGTCTTTAATCTCTATCCAAAGCACACATGTATTTAAGTCAAAAAGTCCATTGGTGGTGCAAGTAAAATACTGTTTTCACAAAATTAATATTGTCTGCAAACTTCAAATAAGGGCAAGATATGCTGGTATGCGCCAGCTTCTTTTGGGGCATTCCGTAAACCCAATTTAACTAGTTGATCAGACCAGACCACCCACCTCACATCCCAGCAACCCTGTAATACTCCCCACAGCCCCATCAGCTACAGCCACCAAGCCTCTCCCCATTCACCCCATAGCCTACTAACAACTCACCCTAAGCCCCTCACTCACTGCTCCATGACCTTTCTGGCCACTCACCAGCACCTCTTCTGGCTCAGCACTCTGCTCCCCTCCTGGACTAAGGCAGCTTCTCCTGATCCTGGTGCCAAGCTCTGCTCCTTCCCATCACCTCCCCTGCACCTAGCACAGGCCAAATTTGAGTGATGAGTGGCGTAATGACTTGGCCCATCAAATTGCAGCACCATGCAAGATTGGCACAGGTGGCCTCCCCTCCGTCATGCATTCATTTTTTTTCTTTTCAGTTTGTGTACATATATGTATTTTTATAGGATGCCTGTCTTTGTCTTTGTTTTAAAGCACACATGCATTGAAGCTCTTGACAAATAAACACCTTAAAATAAAGAACTAAGCAGTAAGACATTCATGCCCGATAGTCCCTTCGTCTGGTGCATGGGGTCGCAGTGCTGCTCTGCCCTGGTTTTCAGGTGCCAGAGTGACATTCCAGACCGCTCGGGCAGCCACTCCACCTCTGTGTGTTTCATTCTTCTGCATGTTCTGATCAACCATATAGAGCCCTTTCTACACAGAGCACCACTTCTCTGTAGACTTAGGGAGCGTACTACAGTACCTAGACTGCTGCCCCACTGGCCTCTTCCACAGCTTTCCCTACGATATGGGCTATTGAGCATTAATGTCTTACCGCTAAGTTCATTATTTTAAGGTGTTTGTTTGTCAGGAGTTTCAATGCACGTGTGCTTTAAAACAAATGAAGATTGGCATCCTATAATATAAATATATGCATATGTACATGGAAACTGAAAAGAAAAAAAATGCAAAAATCATTAAACTTCGCTTTTAGAACATTACTATTAACTTAGAGCCACATTATAAATATTTTCCATTTGTTCTGCGCTATTAACTGTTGATTTTTTTTTCTCTCCCTGTAGGCGTGGTAAACCTCTCTACATATGTAAGGAAAGATACAAGGTGCTTGAACAGCAGTGGGTATCTCATACCTTTGATCACATCAATAAAAGATGGGGACCACATTACAATGGATTGTAAACTATCACTATTCTTGTACCATATCATCGCCTGTACCATGAATGAATGCAACTTGACTGACAATAGCTTTAATTGAATGGGGGTTTAGCTCTTTCATGGTGGGGGGGGGGGCGGGGGAGTGAAACTATGCCAATATATGAAGTCTTTCAATAATTAGGTGCTTTTGCTACCAAATTAATGGTACGACCGTTTAAAATTTAAAAATCTCTTCTGAATGGTGTGAAAAATCTAAATTAATTCAGTAGTCTCCTTTTGTTTTGTATTTTTAGAATTTCACTAATGATGACAAGCACAAGTTGTACTTATACTTGTTTAGGGATGACAGGTCCCAGGAACCTTATATTTCTCTGGGTGGAATTGAGTCATTTAGCATCTTCTGCTGAAACACTGTATATGTGTATTACATCTGCTAAACATACTGGATAGATTTTTCTTTGCCTTTCTTGTATTAATTTGAGATTTTTGCTTGATATCCAATTGTAATTATATAAAACACATGATTTGTGAGACTGTATAGTAACACTTGGTCTAAAAGTAGAACTTTAAAGAACATTTCACTTATTGTTAAAGATCTATTGAAAGATTTCACGCATTGCTGAAAACCTTATTTATTCTCAGGAATTTCATAGATATTTTCCATGTATAAGTGAAATAGCTGTGAATTAGGTAGCTTGCTATGAAAACAGAACACACATTCTTTCTTATTTTTTCTTTTCCAGAAATGAAATTTGCCATTTCAGTTGAGTAAATTACTGGCGATAACATATACAGATGTTACTGTCTGTACAAAATTTGTCAGACATACAACATGGCAGGTTCTAATTACAACCCTGCCTGCCTGCCTTTCGTTGCCAACCAGATGCATGTTGCAGAATGATTGGATTGGAAACATGCGGGTTATCCTGCAAATAAAACACAATTTTGAATCTTCCGTGTCAGCTCAAGAGGGTCATCTGTATTGTATTTGTGCAGAGTAATCAGTGCTCTTTCTGCTTGATTTCCTAAAAAGAAAAAAGCGCAATAGAGGTGGTCCTGGTGAATGAGCAATGCATCTGAATCCTCATTGGAAGAATACCAGATAAACAGTTTATATTCAGAGGGCTTACAAATCCATGAGAATAGGCATGATTGGGCTAAACTCCACACTGTAAGTAGGTAGGGAAGATTACAGATAAATACTGGTATGTAATATATTGCTACTAAGCTTTTCTCTCAAATGAGTCAGACATTTGTTGGCTATTTCATACAGTGCTATCAAGCAGTTCCTGGTACTAGGGACTTTTCATAGCTTATGTAAAATAAAATTTATATGTGTAAAATAAAAAATCTAATGCTAAAACCATGTGTACAAAATGGAAACTGATTCCTCTTTAAGGGTCTCACTGAAAGTCATTATCGAGTGAAAAGTGTATAGGGGAAATACAATGACTGTACAGCAGTCAAGAGAAGTGGACAGACAAAAAAATACACTTTAAAAAAAAATTTTAAAAAGTGACGCCCTGAGTTTTCCCCAAGGTCGACCATTAAAATACTTTATAATGGTGTGCTGTTTTATATATATACATATATATATTTCAAAAGTATTAGAATACTTCTTGTAAGATTAGAATTATTCTGTTTCACCAACTGAATAGCTATGTCTTTTCCAAAATACTACTTTTTTAATATTGTATCATAAGTTCAGCCTGTAATATTTTTGCATTGCTCATAATGAATATTAGGCCATTTTGTAAATGTGGTTGAAGAGCAAAAAGATTCTTTACATCTCCAGCACAACATTATTACAGGGCTCATGAATTTGAGTAATCTATAGTTTGAAACGCTGATGCTATATTTACAAGAGATAATGTCTCCAGAAATTGATTACTGTGTATTATTTAAAATGGAATGTTTTATGGTTGTGCATATGGATGTGAAGTAAAATTATTAGCCTTAACTTTAAAATCTGGGTATTTCATAGTGTTTATTTTGGTATTGGTGAATTAGTCACCAATCAATAAAAAGAAGAAAAAGAAAAAAGCACTTGATTCAAGAATTGTACTTGAATATACATGCATGCTGCTAAACTAGAATTTTGATTTCCCCCATAACTTTTTTAAGCCTGCTATATTAAGCTTACTTTGAAAAATAACAGCTCCAAACTAGAGTGGTGGGTGTGGGTGTGTGCATTCTTCAAATGTACTTGTGTGGTATCCTGGATGAATGATTATTTAAGTACAGTACATTACTGTAGAATTTCAATCAATCTTTATAACACATCAAAAAGTACAAAAGTAGGAAGACAGTAATCAACATTGTAAGATATGTTAATAAAAGTCTACTATCATTCTGTGTGTCTGTGGGCTTTTTTTTCTCTCTACCTTAATGATCCAAGGTATATTTGTTATTGAAATGTGTTCGGTGTCTAAATATTTATAGTTAATATTTATAGTTAATAGTTAATGCATGCAAAAACATTTTGTACATAAAGCAACTCTGGAATGTCTTATCTTTTTGGCCACTTAGCTGGGGTGTGTGTGTGTGTGTGTGTGTGTTTGATTACTAACTTCAATTATTTTAATTTCATTTTGCTCTGAGTTATACCACTTAATGGTCCCTTATCTTAGTCCAAACTTTACCTCAGTCTGCTGTTATTTCACTGTTGCTATGGAAAACTGCTAACAATAAAAAGTCCAAATTAAGAAACCAAGATTTAGGGAAAATCATGTTTGTTTGGTTTTAAGTCAAATTTATCTTTGAGGTAATTCTATCAGTGGAATTAAACCAGTAATGAATTTGATTTATTAAGCCTCTTTGAATCTTGAACAGGTGATAGTAATGCTCTGCTCAAAAAAAACATTGCTTCACCTTACTATTACTAATCTGGTCTTTATCCTCTTTGTGGGTGTGGATGTGTGGTTTATTGAGAAGGTTTTGATGAAGCAATTCCACCCACACTTTGGTTCTTACCATTTGGTTGTCTGTCTCCATTCTGTCTTCTGCTCAGTGCCCTGCATTAACATTAAAAAATGGTTTTAGTGGAACCAGATGTTGCCATTGCAGGCTCTATGGAGGGCCTGGTAGGTGTGTCACCATTCTTTAGTGAGGTCTGGTTATAACTGGTAGTGACCAGATTTTAAAGAGTGAGTGAGTGAGTGTGTGTGTGTGTGTGTGTGTGTGTGTGAAATACTGAATTTGCAGTATGCTATGGTGCAGGAATATAAGATGAAGACTGATGTTTTGGTTTTAATGGTTATTTTTAATTGTAATTTCTTTTGTTCACACTTTCACTTTTATTACATTTTAATTTGTACTTTCTCTTATCACTGTCTTACATTCCACAGATTGTGTGTAATATGCTTTACGTATTAAATATGCCTGTTCCTTTAAATAATGTTTGAGAAAGCAAAATTTACTGTTTGTTCTATTGTTAAATTGGTGACAATTTCAAAAAATTAATCTAATTATCCTCCAAACATCACTCGTGTGTTGTCTGCACTAGCATGTTTAAAAAAAAAAAAACACAACCCACCTATTTTGAAAAACATTTTAAAATGAGGCTTCATAGCCCTACTTAAATTTATTCAAAATGAGTCCATATAAGAGTATCATTTGGAAAGCTATTTTCTATAATTTTACCTCTTGATTCAGTGAATGGTCCTCTTTTAATTTGTGAAAATTGGAACAGACTCCATGGAAACCCTCACATCACTGAATAATTTACTACCCAATAAACAACTTATTATTCATTTTGTATTTTAGCTCTGGTATGTACCAAATGGCTAGTAAACCTTTCTTACTAGTCAAGTGCGTAAACAGATGTTTACGAGCTGAAACCTACGATGTTTTTCTCTGCTCCACCACCCCACCCTCACGAAGCGCGACTTTTCTCTGAGAAATGTATTTCTCTGTAAAGCCTAGTCGGAAGCAATGGATTTACCATTCCCTGGATTCAGTTTCATACTCTGTGTGCGCGCGCTGGTAGTGCTGCTTATAGTTAATGATGCCCGACACTTTGCATGATCAGTTGCTTGTAACTTTGCCAAACGTTAACCATTCTGGCTGAAATTTTCCATGCTGGGTATCTGACTCAGGCTGAAATTTTTTAGAACGTTTCAGCAAAAGTAGCGAAGTGGTTTCTGAGACCAAGAATGAGGGGAAATGTTTTTAATGAAGTAGGCAATATGCATACACTCATGTATGCAGTGTTGTTGTAGCTGTGTCAGTCCAAGGATATTAGTGAAACGGAGTGAGTGACAGAATATCTTTATTGGACCAACTTCTGTTGGTGAGAGAGGCAAGCTTTCAAGCTACACAGAGCGCTGACCTCACCCATCTTTTCTCTGTAAACTCATGTTCCACATTCTTTTCTTACTTTAATATATCAGCTAGATAAGTTTTAACGGTTGTTCAATCCTAAAGAAATACTTCCACTCATCATAGTGACATTTGTCCCAAAATCTAAAACTTCCTCCTTCAGCCCAGGGTTGAAAGCACCATTATTTTTAATATTCCTGAAATGTGTTCTTTTTGTTTGATCAAGTGCTTCACATATACCCAATTAGTAAGTGCACTTTTGAGTGGTGGGTAATACTTCATGCAAGCATTTTGGGATATAAGTCCAGCACAGTTACATAACCTGTTTCAGTTCCATCTGTATACCTGATTGAGCCTCTCTGTTGGAGATCCATGCCAGTACCAGTCTAATTTCTGATGCCCTAGAGTACGGTATCTCTTGAAATCTGGTAGTGCCAGGCCTTCCATCTCAGCTGGATTTCCAGTCATTCTGTTTCGATTCTGAATTTTATGTGCTTCATGTACAACACTGATTTCATTTGAACTATTGAGGAGCGGGAAGTTTTGGTGTTGAACAGATAACGTGTGTTTGTTCTTTCAGATCTGTCAACAACTTTTAGCATGTGATCAGAAGGTTTTGCTGATGCACTTGAAGGTTCTGATTATAGTAGTCATCCTTAAGCAATTCCATTCTTCCCTCTCACAAGTGGTTCCAGTCGGTCCTGTTCAGCATGGGTGTGGGATTGCTGGGGAACATATAGCCATGGAGTGAAATAGCTCCTTTTCATTTCTGTGATGCACACCTCACCACAATTTATCCATGCCTTTTGTTACCTTCACATTATTTATTTATATATGTTCACTACCCCCACAATAAAAGAGTACCCATCCAAAGCTCTGGGAGCCCTTGCCAATCTTATAAAAATACACTAGTAAATAGTTTAGATTACTGAAATGGGCTTTTACAGAGGGCTACCAATGAAGACAACTTAGAATCTACAGCTAGTTCAGAATGTGGCTGTCTGTGTGCTTAATGATGTATGCCATATGGGGTATGTTACTCCTCTACTTTGAAGACTTACCCAGAAACAAATGGAAAGTCAGTTATTTCTGGGTTTCAAGGTATTGCTATAGGTCTAGAAAACTATGGCCCCTACAGTGAATGTACATAATGCGTGGTTTGGCATGTGTGTGAGGCTTAACTTGAGGATTCTGATCACTTCTCTGGATTGAGCCCATCCCACCCACCTCCAGACCAGAATATGACCCACATTCTACTTGAATAGGGCAAGTTCCCTACAACTCTTGGGGGGAGTTAAGTCAGTACATGGATTTTTCTTTCCTTAGATCAAGGCTCAAGAGGAATTATGGGTCAAGTACTTACCATTACTGAGGCATAACAATGTGTAGAATATAAGCAATAGTCAACTTGGTTTTGTAAAACTAAAATAAAGGTCTGAAAGCAGCTGCAGGGATCTTCTGCTCTCTCTCTCTCTCTCTCTCTCTCTCTCTCTCTCTCTCTCTCTCTATAGTTTCCGCATCCTCCCCCATCCATTTGTCTCCATGTGTTTTCTCTTATTTTATATTTAGATTGTAAACCAGGGGTGGGCAAACTTTTTGGCCCAAGGGCCACATCGGTGTGCGAAACTGTATGGAGGGCCAGATAGGGAAGGCTGTGCCTCCTCAAACAGCCTGGCCCCTCCCCCCTATCTGCCCCCTCCCACCTCCTTGTCCTGTGACTGCCCCCCTCACAACCCCCGACCCATCCAAACCCCCCCCCCGGCTCCTTGTCCCATGACTGCCCCCTCCCAGGACCCCCCCCCCAAACCGCCCCCCCCCGGGATCCCACCCCCTATCCAACCCCCCCTGCTCCCTGTCCCCTGACTGCCCCCCAGACCCTATCCACCCTTCCCCCCTCCCCGACAGGCCCCCCAGGACTCCCATCCAACCCCCCCTATTCCCCGTCCCCAACCACCCCAGAACCTCCACCCCATCCAACCACTCCCTCTCCCTGACTGCCCCCCGGGGCCCCCTACCCAACCCCCTCCACCGCCGTGCATGCGTGCGCTGCTGTCGACCCCTCACCATGCTGCTCAGAGCGGCAGGAGCTCGCACCCCCACTTCCCACATGGTGGCATGGCTGCGGGGTAGGGGGGACAGGAGGGGAGGGGCCCAGGGCTAGCCTCCCCAGCCAGGAGCTCAAAGGCCGGGAAGGATGGTTCCGTGGGCCAGATGTGGCCCGCAGGCAGTAGTCTGCCCACCTCTGTTGTAAACTCTTTGGAACAGAAACAATCTTTTTATTCTGTCTGGACAGTGCTTAGACAATGGAGTGCTGGTCCATGATGAAGACTCTTAGGTGTTATGGTCATGCAAATAATAATAGCTGCTATCATGAAGCAAATATAAAACAGAGCATGTGTAAGACTTGGAGCACAGCAAGATTCTGCAATTCCATCACATTTTAAAACTTCACTCCTTTGCCCACAAAGATTTCTCCATGATCTGAGTCATTCGACAGTGAGCATATGCTTGTTTCCCAAAACCAACTGTGGCTTAAATATCTGCTATGACCCTGTGGGTATCTACACCTTCCAGAGCAATTTCTCCTGCCAGAGGCTAGCATCATTAAAAACACTCGGAGTCAAGGGTGTTTAGCACCTTACATGCATCAGATACTGTATTAACATGGTATATATTTTAAAGGATCATTCATATAATTCAAATAACCTTCTGTCCACATGTAAAACACAGCCATTCCATAGTAGCTCACATTGCCACTTAACAAATGCCTTCAAATAAATAGAATACGGGAACTAACTGAAAATACAATACACTGATGCCATCAAGACTTCATTCCTAAACATGATGAAGATGATATATTTAATTTGAATAGTGGAAAGAGCATTAAAAGGGCAAAAAAATTAGGTGAGCAGAGAAAAATTAAATTGACATTATTTTAGAAACACAATTTATTGACCAGGGCTTCTGGTTAAGCACTATTTACTGTTTCATGTAAATTGTGGTCAAAAGTGATCAATTTTATGCATAGGATGACAGTGAAAATGTCAAATTGTGTATGTTTTGTTAGTCTATTTAACTAAAAGACCAAAAAGAAATCCATAACAAACAACCTAAACCACAATGCTTTTGTGACCTTTTTAAAGTACATCAGGTTGTTTTCAGGTATGCTGCAGTGCATTTTTTCCCTGAATGTTGCATCTGGCTCTCAGAAATACAAGTCAAACAATGTTACACTGGTGAATACCAATGAAGAGGTTCCCCTGGCAACAATAAATAGGAGAAAGCTCAAACCATTTAAGTAATTTACCTTTTTAAGCAGCGGGCTGCACAGATGGATTTGAACACTAAATAACCCATCAGAAGGTATTGTACTGTGAGCAAAAATGAAGCAAATACAGGTTTGTGGATTTAAAAAAAAACATTATGTAGACATAATTCAGCTCACTTTCTAACACAAAAAGTGTCAAGTACTGTCTGTTTAGGGACTATTTCCTAATTGACATGTTAGATACAGAATTCAATATCTCAGTTTATTACTGTCTCCCCGGTTTCCAATTTTCTGTATTGGTGGCTAAAAGCGTGTCCCCTGTTTGGGGGATTAGTGAAGAGTAGAAGGCACTTGTCTCATTAACCTGAAAAGAAAAACTGATTTTGAAATGTTTGATAATCCACTTTAAAACTCTATTAACATATTCTATGCACAGACTATGGGCCAGGATTCGAAAACCCTGGGGCAGTTGCTGAGCTTTGGACAATCTAACTCAGGTACTGTATTTAGACATTCCTGCTAAATCAGTTCTTCCCACAAATAATTCTGGGAGCAACAATGAGACCAGGCTGAAACCCTGTTCAGTCATCCTATGTACGTGTGTGAGATATATATTATGTGCATGATGAAATCTATGTAAAATATCTGCCCTCAAGGGAGGAGAGGTCTTCAGCCTTACACAGCCAGCGTACACCCCAAGGATCTGCAGAGAAAACAGAGCATAAATTTATGGACTCCGGGTCATTCTAGGCCATGTCCCTGAGGTGCCATCCTGCCACTGGTTGCCATGGCCATAGCTTAGCGTGCTCAATAGAGCCTGTAACGGGGTTGCACTCACATCTCGCGAGTGCCCCTGGGCCGAGTGTGTGTGCCTGCACACTCTCTCTCCACCTGTTGGTGGTATGTCTTCACTGACAGCCCTCTGGCCAAGTCATACACAGTCTGTCTGTGAGATAAAAGCAACACAAACCCCTTTCGGGGTACAAGACCAACAGGGGCCTCTCGTAGTGCCCTCTGTAATGTCTCTCTCAGTTTGTCCCTGCGGTGCCCCACAGCTCCTTCCCTGGGGGCAATGTCTTCGCCCTCTCAGGGCCTTTCTGGCTACAACTCTTCAACTGGGCCACTACAGTTCAATTCCCCTTCTGGGGTGCCTCGAAGTCCAGGCCACCTTCCCAGTGGTAGATGGGGGGGGACCTGGGCCCACCCTCTTCTCTGGGTCCCATCCCAGGGACCCTATAGATAGCAGCCATCCACAATGTCCCTTTAAATAAACTGTGTTGCTGCTATAATTCCCTAGGCCACTTCCCCATGGCTCCCGCACAGTCTTCACCCTGACGTCAGGGCCTTGTCCTTGTGGAGTCCCAGCAGCCACCAGCAGCTTGGACCACCACCCACACTCCTCCAGCTCTAGCAAGGAACCAAACTCGCTCTCGCCCTGCAGCTCTTCTTATACTGACCTGCGGGGCCCTGATCGGCTGCTTCCCACACAGCCGCTCTAGGCTGCTTGGAGGACCTCTCTACTACCCTTTTCTGGGGTGGGGTGTGGAGGGCTACAAGGCCTCCAGCAGGGGGCCTCAGGGCCTAGTCCACATGGTCACAGAGCCATATAGATTCTACCTCACATGCTCTCCACCTAGAATTGTTTTATATCACATGGAATCTTTTACCTATAGTGCTGCTTCATCACCTCCTATGGCCTAACTCATGTTTCCTATGTAGTTTATAACCATCAATGAACCTCTTTATTGGTTTATTCTCAACCCACTGTAAGTTCGCACTGTTACTTTATATCTAGGAATTGTCTTAATGTCAGGCATTCCAACTCACCATTTTTTGCTTTTCTATACCTTAAGTTAGGACTTAATTATGCTATCTGCAGTTATTGTTACTATTTTGTATATCTTGTTTTGGTCAGAAGTTGGTTGATGAGAAACTTACTTTATTTAATTAGTTCTCTGGCTCTTTCCCACTGCAACTGTAATGACTATCTTACTTCATGCTGCAACATAGTTTCCTTTGTATGTCTGTGGCCCTGCAGCTGATGGCTTCTCCCAAGCTCCCAGTTTCAACAATCTTCCAAAACCTATTTAAAGCTCCAACCCTGCTCCCATTGGAATTGATGGCAAAACTTCCATTGATTTCAGTGGGAATAGGATCAAGTTTTAACTGAACGTTGCTAGCAGTTCATTCCCCTTTTGTTTAAGGCAGAAACGCTCCCTTATATAAAAGTTCTTCCTTTCTCAAAAGAGTTTCCAGTGCTTAATTGAAATCCCTCCACTCTTTTGCTCCATGCAATGAAACACCTTAATTCTCCTGCTGTTGCTGACCCTCTGACTACTAACTGGGTGCATCTCAGACAAAATCCATCCTCAAACTTTCTTAATAATCTGATCTAAATTTAATACCCAAGACCTCTCTTCTACATTTTTCTGTCTTGTTGGTATGTTTCAAAAATAGAGGCTTCCCCCTAGCATCTTTAAAAAAAGCTAGCTATATTGTGTGTGCTACAGAGCCCTCAGCCTTGAACGCATATGTGCACCCCAGGGTGTCTGTTATGGACCCCAGTACTTTAAAGGTGGGAACTGTAGTGACAGGGCACATAACTAGGTGCAAGCATGTAAATTACAGGAAAACCACATGTAAAGCCCCTTGGGCAAAGAGGAGCTGACAGCAGAGACCTGGGGGTCA
Source organism: Natator depressus (assembly GCF_965152275.1). NCBI lineage: Eukaryota > Metazoa > Chordata > Testudines > Cheloniidae > Natator > Natator depressus. The sequence continues at coordinate 38,846,578 of NC_134244.1, forward strand.
GAGAAGGACCAGGGTGAGATGGGGTATCTCCACATGGATCAAGTGAGACGTGGCCTGGGAGAGAGACCAGGGAGTGAGGGAAGTTCTAGTGGAGGTATCCCCATAGTAACTAGGCAGAGAGCTGATGAGCTACTGAGCCCAAAAAGGGGCTTATGAAGAACTACTTGTACATTGAAAGGCCAAAGGGAACTGTTTCTTTATTTTGTGGTTTAACAAATCAGATCCTAAGAAGGGGTTGTTACCTGACCTGCGAGTGCACATTCATGGGGAGCTAAGAAGAGGAAACTCATACAGCAGACATGCGACCCAATGAGGTAAGATCACTTGAGCACAATATGCATGATGAGATCAGACGCTTTTATTCCTCATGCCAGTCAGCCAGAAATGCAAACAGCTGTCAGACACCTCACCAAATATCACTACAGTCTCTTAGCAACATTTTTTAGTTCAAACAATTTCATTCTCCATTATGTCTTTGCTTTTCATTCAACAATGTTGAACGATGGCCTGCCCATCCGTCACTCACTTTGGACAAATTAAGACTGAAGCACATGCTTATCTTTATACACTGCGAGCAATCACATTGACTTCAGCGGGACGGCACACAGTTCATAAAGCTCTGCACATAGGCTTTGTTCATGCAAAGCATTATTTTATCCAAGGTAGGGACACACATTTCATGTCTCTTTAATTGCAGACAGAATGGGTGTTTTACTTTCCAATACACTTTATGATTGAAATGTTTCTGAGAAATCTAGTGCTAATACCCTTCCATTTCTAATGAGTAGGATACATTCATTGCCTCATCAGCAAACCTGTTCTGATTTAAGGACCTCTGATATTAGCAAAATTTCAAACATAGGCCAGAAAACCACTGTGCAATGTGTAGACAGCCTAACTCTTTCCATTGAATACACTATGGAAAAATATATTGATAAGAACATAAGAATGGCCATACTGGTTCAGACCAAAGGTCCATCTAGCTCAGTATCCTGTCTTCCAACAGTGGTCAATGCCAGGTGCCCCAGAGGGAATGAATAGAACAGGTAATCATCAAGTGATCCATCCCCTGTTGCCCATTCCCAGCTTTTGGCAAACAGAGGCTAGGGACATCATCCCTGCCCATCTTGGATTGATGGATCTATCTCTTTTTTGAACCCTGGTATAGTCTTGGCCTTCACAACATCCTCAAGCAAGGAGTTCCACAGGTTGACTGTGCGCTGTGTGAAGAAATGCTTCCTACTGTTTGTTTTAAACCTGCTGCCTATTCATTTAATTTGGTGACCACTAGTTCTTGTGTTATGAGAAGGAATAAATAACACTTTCTTATCTACTTTCTCCACAAAAGTCATGATTTTATAGACCTCTATCATATTCCCCCCCTTAGTCGTCTCTCTTCCAAGCTGAAAAGACCCAATCTTATTAATCTCTCCTCATACGGAAGCCATTCCATTCCCATAATAATTTTTGTTGCCCTTTTCTGAACCTTTTCCAATTCCAATATATCTTATTTCGTAGAATCTTAGAATATCAGGGTTGGAAGGGACCTCAGGAGGTCATCTAGTCCAACCCCCTGCTCAAAGCAGGACCAACCCCAACTAAATCATCCCAGCCAGGGCTTTGTCAAGCCTGACCTTAAAAACTTTAGGGAAGGAGATTCCACCACCTCCCTAGGTAACGCATTCCAGTGTTTCACCACCCTCCTAGTGAAAAAGTTTTTCCTAATATCCAACCTAAATCTCCCCCACTGCAACTTGAGACCATTACTCCTTGTTCTGTCATCCGTTACCACTGAGAACAGTCTAGAGCCATCCTCTTTGGAACCTCCTTTCAGGTAGTTGAAAGCAGCTATCAAATCCCCCCTCATTCTTCTCTTCTGAAGACTAAACATCCCCAGTTCCCTCAGCCTCTCCTCATAAGTCACGTGTTCCAGTTCCCTAATCATTTTTGTTGCCCTCCGCTGGACTCTTTCCAATTTTTCCACATCCTTCTTGTAGTGTGGGGCCCAAAACTGGACACAGTACTCCAGATGAGGCCTCACCAATGTCGAATAGAGGGGAACGATCCCATCCCTCGATCTGCTGGCAATGCCCCTACTTATACATCCCAAAATGCCATTGGCCTTCTTGGCAACAAGGGCACACTGTTGACTCATATCCAACTTCTCGTCCACTGTAACCCCTAGGTCCTTTTCTACAGAACTGCTGCCGAGCCATTCGGTCCCTAGTCTGTAGCGGTGCATTGGATTCTTCCGTCCTAAGTGAAGGACTCTGCACTTGTCCTTGTTGAACCTCATCAGATTTCTTTTGGCCAAATCCTCCAATTTGTCTAGGTCCCTCTGTATCCTATCCCTACCCTCCAGCGTATCTACCACTCCTCCCAGTTTAGTGTCATCTGCAAACTTGCTGAGGGTGCAATCCACACCATCCTCCAGATCATTAATGAAGATATTGAACAAAACCGGCCCCAGGACCGACCCCTGGGGCACTCCACTTGATACCTGCTGCCAACTAGACATGGAGCCATTGATCCCGACAATCCCGTTGAGCCCGACAATCTAGCCAGCTTTCTATCCACCTTATAGTCCATTCATCCAGCCCATACTTCTTTAACTTGCTGGCAAGAATACTGTGGGAGACCGTGTCAAAAGCTTTGCTAAAGTCAAGGAACAACACATCCACTGCTTTCCCTTCATCCACAGAGCCAGTTATCTCGTCATAGAAAGCAATTAGATTAGTCAGGCATGACTTGCCCTTGGTGAATCCATGCTGAATGTTCCTGATCACTTTCCTCTCCTCTAAGTGCTTCAGAATTGATTCCTTGAGGACCTGCTCCATGATTTTTCCAGGGACTGAGGTGTGGGACAATCACATCTCCGCGCAGTATTCAAGATGCGGGCGTACCATGGATTTATAGAGAGGCAATATGATATTTTCTGTCGTATTATCTATCCCTTTCTTAATGATTCCCAACATTCTCTTTTTTTGAGTGCCTCTGCACATTGAATGGATGTTTTCAGAGAACTATCTAAATGACTTCAAGATCTCTTTCTTGATTGGTAACAGCTAACTTAGACCCCATCATTTTATATGTATAATTGGGATTATGTTTTCCATTGTGCATTACTTTGCATTTACCAACATTGAATTTCATCTGCCATTTTGTTGCCCAGTCACTCAGTTTTATGAGATCCCTTTGTAGCTCTTTGCAGTCTGCTTTGGACTTAACTATCTTGAGTAGTTTTGTATCATCTGCAAATATTGCCATCTGTTTACCCCTTTTTCCTGATCATTTATGAATATATTGAATAGGACTGGTTCCAGAACAGACCCCTGTGGGACACAACTATTCACTTCTCTCCATTCTGAAAACATACCATTTATTCCTACCTTTTGTTTCCTATCTTTTAACCAATTACTGATCCATGAGAGGACATTCCCTCTTATCCCATGACAGCTTACTTTGCTTAAGAGCCTCTGGTGAGGGACCTTGTCAAAGGCTTTCTGAAAATCTAAGTACACTATATCCGTTGAATCCCCCTTGTCCACATGCTTGTTGACCCCCTCAAAGAATTCTAGTAGATTGGTGAGGCTCTTGTAGTGTGACCCTGAGGGAAAGAGAGCCTTTTTGGGCAGAGTGCTGGCTGGAAAAATAGGCTTGGAACATGGAGCAAGGAAATTCTCTCCTGTTGTTTGATTCCTATTGTGTTAAGGAAACAGCACTTTGTATATGTTTTTTGTAAATAAACAAGATTGCCATACCTGACTCCATCAGCAATTTCTCCTCCTAACTGCTTGGGTCAACAAGGGTAACTGTATTTAAAAAAACAAAATCCACAAAGGTATGGAAAAGAGAAGTCTTACAATTATTGTTTCCTTTAAAAGGAAGATTTTCAAAGTCCATATGGGATGAATCTAAACTGATTACTTTGGATATATGCAAATAACTAAAACATTTCGTACCCATCAAGTGAAGGCAGTTTAACTAATTATATGTTTATAGTCATTAATTTTATTTCTTGAAGTAGCCGTTTCTTTAAAACTCGCTAAATATTATGTAGAGGGTGTGTTTAATGGCCCTTTTCTAAGAAACCCAAGATATTTTCTGTAGGGCATTGTGCTGTATTTTGCAACGTAAAGCAATTACTTTAAATAAATTAAAGATTTGCTTAGAAAAATAAAGCCCCAGGCTACATAAACATTTCAACTAAATGTTAAATGGGTATTTAAATCACTAGTCTTGAGGGAAATACAGGTAGAAAGCTTTGGAGTTGGCGTCACATGGGTGACGGCGTCTGGCCCCTATTTTTCATATAAGAGGCAAAGCAGAAAATATCCTTGTGCTAAATGGACTGGGCTGCAGCCCAGGATGGTCTGTGACCCTAGATGGCCTCTCAGCAGCGTTGCTCTGAGCTGTCAATCAAACTGCGGTTTGAAACATTTACACATATTTTAAAAAACAAGAGTCCAGTTCTTCAAACTCTTCCTCCAGAATCAGTCTCATTGACGTCAGTGGCTTGAGACCGAATTACCATGTTTGGTTAATGATAGTGTGAAGTCTTTGTCCAAATGGTACAATGTGTATGGGTGCCTGTTCTCTTTTCCCCTGTACACAGAGCAAACATCTGCTTCCAGGCAGTGGCTTTTACATTAACAAAACAAAACAAGAGGGAACAAAAGTAAGGTTTCCACAAGAGACCACACCATGTAGCTGCATCTCTCCACTGTAACAGGTTACACTAAAATTCAAAATGACAATTGTGTTTGCTCTGTGTGTGTGTGTGTGTGTGTGTGTGTGTATCCATTTAAAGGTGCAGTGTTACATATGCTATTGAATAATACAGAAATAAATGTGAGCTATGGTGCGTACTGCTCTATCATGAATTGCTTTCTGTAGGAAATAGCAAACCACAATTCCGAGTCTAAATACTGTAACTGTAATAACTGACTTTAAAAATTGTGGTGTACTCTGAGTCCTTGTTGTCTTTTGTCTTATATTTAGATTATAACCTATTTAGAAAAGGGACTTCCATTTGGTTATGTGTTTGCAGAGTGTCCCGATGTACTGCAATACAAATATGAACAATAATCCTATTGACCTGAATGGAACTTCTCAGATGTAAGGTTATGTATAAACACCTACCAGGAAGAACAGTAGTGAAATTGTTGTACCCTAATTTGCAGTGCTTGCAGTATACTAATCTTTCCCCCTGGATTTTAAAAAGTTTTGGAGTTTTGCAGAGTAAATTAGTTTACCTTGGAGTCTGAACCCGTACAGGAGCAACAACACATGTCCAGTGCCAGTCCCTGTACATCCCCAGGGAAAGGTCATCAGTTTTCTGGGATGTCCTTGCCACTACAATTCAACAGTGGCAGTGGAGCACAGTAATGAAAGGAAGGGCAAGGCTAAGGCATCCCTTACAGCTGAGGCAAGAAGCTTATTTCTGATGCACTTGAGGAAGCGGAGCCAGTAGAAGGGACTCAGAATGGGGACTGGAGGATCAAAGTGACAGACAAGTGAGGATTCTAGCAGGCGCATTTTGAATGCAGCTCAGGGGGGCAAGCCCAGAAAGGAGCGATTACAATAAGAAAATGCAAGATAAGGCCTTGGACAAGAAGCTGGGCACCATGGACTCAGGAAAAGGGCTGGTTCTAGTAGATGTCGGATATAGCCCAGAGGTGAGAGTGCATACAGAGGTCTGTGGGAATACTCCCATGATGACCATTCACCAAAGTGACCCATGGGAAAGGCATTGGGTAGTGCTGAAGTGGCCTTTTGTAGAGTACAGACATTTGCCTGCAGAGGCAAAGTAGCCTTGAGAACAAAGAGTCCAGTGAAAAGGAGAAGTAGCTCTAACTTCCATTATTCCTGAGCCCTGTAGAATGCACTGAGTTGTCTTCCTAGTTGTGTTGTCCCCTCAGCACTGTGGGAATTCAGGGATGCTCCTGAGGAAGAAAGACAGCTGGAATGACATAGAATCATAGAAGATAAGGGTTGGAAGAGACCTCAGGAGGTCAGCTAGTCCAACACCAACTAAATCATCCCAGCCAGGGCTTTGTCAAGCCAGGCCTTAAAAACCTCTTAGGATGGAGATTCTACCACCTCCCTAGGTAATCCATTCCAGTGCTTCACCACCCTCCTAGTGAAATAGTGTTTCCTAATATCCAACCTAGACCTCCTCCACTACAACTTGAGACCATTGCTCTTTGTTCTGTCATCTGCCACCACTGAGAACAGCCTAGCTCCATCCTCTTTGAATGTCCCCGTCAGGTAGTTGAAGGCTGCTATCAAATCCCCCCTCACTCTTCTCTTCTGCAGACTTAGTAAACCCAGTTCCTTTAGCCTCTCCTCATAAAGTCATGTGCCCCAGACCTCTAATCATTTTCATTGCCCTCCACTTTTATAGAGCCATGCCAGTGTCTTCTGTAGCAGCAGTACAGTAAGAGTGCAAATGGGTCAGTCCAAAAGCAAGGGAAATATGAATATGCTCACTCCACTGTGCCCAAGATTTGCAGCACTGGTGATGCTACAAACCCCATAAAAATATTACCCACAGCAATACATAGGCCCACTTTGAGGAGTCTAAGACAACTGCACAATCTCCGCCTCAGAATTGCTTTGCTATTTTATTGGTGTACAGGCAGTTTAAATCATGTATCCTGTGCTGTCCAAAATCTCAGCTAGAAATACTGCAGTGTCTGTATTACTGACCTCCTGTGACTATAGAAAGAAAGAGGTTTGGGAAGTGACGCTGTGGCTCTTTGGGTGCTTGAAGATTTGCCAGGAACCAGTTTTGCAGTGTTTTTGCCAAACACAGATTGTATGACAGAGTTCATTGGACAAGGACAATGATGCAATTCTTGCTATGTTGGTGCCCAGAGAGGCTCACTAAAGAGGCCTCCTGAGATCAGGCAAGTATGGCGGGGAAACTGTAACAGGAAAAAGAGAGAGACAAGTTCTAGTCTTAATCAGCCTTCCATCACTGAGGAAGCAGAGGAGAGGGGAATAATCTCCTACAGAGAGTGCGGCAGTGTAAATTAACCTGAAACACGTCAGCATTCAGCGAGGAGTTTGGAAACTATGGTAGGTCTTTTTTTTTTTTCCTCTTCATTTTTAAAATAAAGGCCAGCAACTTCCCCCTTATCTTAAATGTTTAAATCACTGCTCATTTCCCTCTGAGAGGAGACCTGAGAACTGGGTGTGTAACGATATACTCTGCACTTGTATAGTGCCTTCTAGAGACAGCCTGTTTTGTTAATGTGTGCAGATGATCTAATAGCCTAAAGACAGAGTCTAGGAAATTAACCCAAGGACATGCAAGGGAAGAGGAGAGGACTGAGGGGAGAGGCTGCAGATTGGCAAAAGAAAAGGAGTGAGAAAAAAAGCATGATGCAAACCTTACACACAAGGGGCCAGGTAAGCACTCGATGTTTTATCAACATATTTTGAAGCTGATACTAAGGTACAGAGAACCACTTGTGAATGGCTGAGCACCCACTTCTTCATTGCTTCAGTGGAGCACTTTGTAGGATGAGCCCCTTTGTGGCAACGGGGAAGAGTTTTGCCTCCCCATGAAACGGGGGTGCAGCAGTGCAAAAATGTGAAAGCTGCAGCATGCCTGACAAATGTCCCAAATGCTGAAAACTGTTTAGATTCTGTATATGAAGTGGAAGATTTGCCCCAGGACATCTCACTAAATTCTGGGGTCCAGCCTCCTCTTTGTGCAAAAGAGATGCACTGAATTATGTGGAAATATTTGCAATGTCCGATGGTTCCAAAATCATTTGATGAAGCTGAGTGGCTCCTAAACTGGAGAGCAGGAGGAAAGGAAGCAACAGCAGAAGAGGCTAAGTCACCTATTCACTTGGTCGTGAGCAGGAAGGGGTTGCTGCCATCCAGGGTGCTGAGATTTTTCTCCAAGACCTTTTTCACTCAGTTCCCAAGAAATTAGCTCAAATCCAGATTCGTCATTGAGGTTTTTTTTTATTCATATCATTGTTGGCATACAGCAACACTATGCTGCAGTGATGAAGCTCAAATGCAGTGGGGGTGGGTATAGGGGTTTACCACAACTCCAAAAGCACACAATAATAAATCAGATTAGAGATATAGACTGTGTGCGTGTTACATAAACAAATCCTGGACTGTCCACAAGCTACAAAATATGCTAGTAAACAAAACTGCAGCTGCCAATTTATGACACATTACTCTTCTTACTAGTTCTTTATCTACTAACGACATTATTTACAAGGCCACGTGTGAATTCATGCTTTGTCCATTGTTAGCCTGTTTCCTTATTCTGTTTTCTTTCATTGTTCATGCAAGGCCTACACAGGGCTCCTAAGCCACAAAGAAGCAGAGCAGTGCAGCTGGGGAAGGCCCCTGCCATGGGGCACTCCTAAATCCTACAGGGCTGGGGAGTTGTTATTTATTAGTAGGATTACTGTAGCATGTTGGAGCCCTTGTCATGGGCCAGGACCCCGTTGTGGTCGGCGCTGTAGTAACACCAAACAGAAAGACAGGAGTTATGCTCTGCAGTTTGAAAGCCCTGGGGATGGCAACCATCTCGTGTTCCAAGCGCCTTAGGCATCCTGCTCCTTCTTAGATGATCCTGCCTTCATGCCCTCTCCTCCCTCCACCGTCCCAGCTAGTCACACGCACCCTCTCCTGGTGGATGGACAGGTGGGAGAGCTGATGAGAAATGACCATTTTTGTGGATTGATGAAGTGCAAACAGATTTAAACAGCATCTTGGCAAAAGGGAAAACGGAATGGCTCTTTGCTTGGCCCCACCACTGCATTGTAGAGTGGGGCCCCGATTTTTAGTTCCCAGTTCAAGAAAGTGGAAAAACAACCTTCTAATCACTGACCAATTGCTTTTCAAGGGAATGATGTTTTCACAAGGAATTTTTGTCTCTTCAGTGAAGAATTATTTTCTGAATGGTGCTCTGTGTAAGGTCAGGCTGACTTCCTGTGTGATGACAGGGTCTCACTGAATGCTGGGATGCTGCAAGCTCCTGCTAGAATGACCCTACTGTGGAATAAAGCTCTGCCCCTTGCAATGCTGAGCTTTCCCTTCTGAACACTTCACAGTAGAAAGTGACTGTGCAGAGAAGACCTGAGCCTTCTCCTGTAGTGATGTCACAGTGTGGGAAAGCGGGGGGAGCAAGATCTCCCCATTCTTTGGTGGTGCTTTGTATGGAACAATAGATATTAGGCCAGAGGTGCTCACTGGCTTGTGCAGCTTTTCTGTTAACTAGCATGATTAGTGGGAAATGTATTCTGGATATGAAGGACACCATAAAATAGCTCCAGCATGCAGTGAACTGAGTCACTGACTACAGTTTCCCAAAAGGCTGGTGTGAGTTTTAGGTATACAGGAAGGTAATTTTTTTTTCACTTGAACCATCTTTTGGGCTCTTTTATTTGCGAGTAGATATGATGGCAGAAGGGGCAAAGATTTAAAATGGTTTGTGTGTGTCTGAAGGTCATTGGAATTGGGGGAGAGGTAAGGGAGGGCAGCTTGGAGTTTAGGAAAGATGGGGGAGAGCAATACGTTTTGGGATAATGCTGTCTGATTCAGTAGGATTAGTTACTGTCTCTCCCAACTTTCTGTGCTAGTATGAAGCACTGGTGATTGTGGGAAGTGTGTGATGTTACAGTGTTAACGTGTGGACAGAGCATTGAGCTATAAGTATTTCATAGAAGCACCCGAGTTCTCGTTCTGGGTTTTCTGTTTCCTTGGAGAGAATTTCATATTTAGAAACATTTGACACAGTTAACGTAGGATTTCTTGCTTGCAAAACTGATGAAAACTGAAGAAGCAGGGATGCCTCCTGGGCTTCGTGGGCTTAATATTTTCCCTGTACGTTTTATGAAGTACTTACAAAAAGCGAGTGGGGTGCATGTGACACAAATTGTCACGAATATGGGAAAAGTGAAGGCTCACCCTGTGTCCTTTGGGAGCAAGCTATTGCAATAGAGCAGTTACAGTCTGTGTCAGAGTTCCAAGTGAAGGTGTCAGGCTGTAGCAGAGCATTCCACAGCTGGACGTGCTGACTTATCCACTGGCAATATAGGTGCAGTTGATTCCAGGACCGATGCATTCGTTCTTTTAATTATTTATATGCTTGCGTCTCTAATCAGAGTAATACAGTGACAGTGGCTGGGAGCTGCAATTGTCATACTACTGTGAGTGCTCGGTCAGCCTGCCTGTGATACAGGCACTACTGCTGCCTATTGCACCCACCAGGCACCAAACACACATTGCTTCTGTGATACAGCATGGCCAGGGGGCAGCAAGAGAGTGTTAGAAGGGAGCCTTATTCCCTGCAGAGGGAAGAAAGTTTGCTATGGATTAATTAGAGCACCTGAAGCCAGTCACCTAATAAAACCTTCCTGCTTCAATCAGACAAGGAAAGGAGTTGAAGCAGAGTGGACTGGTGTTAGGGAAGGAGAGAGAAGTAGCCCAGGGGAAGGAATTGCTAATTCAAGTGGTTTACCGCTATCCCTAGGGCCCCTGGGCTGGGACCCAGAGTGGACACTAGTGGGGCAGCTAATACCCTAGTTCAGGGGCAAGAAACGGTGCCCTGAGCCCTCCCCAATAAGAGAAAGCGCAAGACCCATCAAAATAGTGCCGGCAATTTGCCACGCTTCCCACATGGTCACTCCTTATGCTGCCCACAACTCTCTGCTCAGCGTGCTCCCTCCAAACAGCTCCCTCTACTCCTAAGGAAAACTTCCCTTCCTGGTTTTCTTCTGGTCACATGACATAGGGGTATGTCTACACCTTGACTTGGAGGTGTAAATCCAAGCTTGAGGATTGAGCTAGCGCGCTAATAGAGTGCCTGAGCAAGCAGGTGGGATCAGCCGCCCAAGTGTGTGCCTCGCGTCTCAGTGGGGTACGTATGCAGGGAGTCGAGCCTCTACTGCTGCTGCAGCTACCCTCTCTTTTTACCATACTAGCTCGATCACAGCTAGCCGCTGGAGACAAGCTCTGTCTCCTCAAGCTGGAATTCATACCTCCAGTTCAAAGTGTAACCATACCCACATAGGTACCCCCTCCCCAACTCTCGCGAGAAAGTCCCCTCCAATGACAATTCAATAGCCAAGACTTGCAAACTGACTAATGAGTTTGGGCTGCCCACCTTGACACACCTTAAAGATGCCTGATTTTCAGTGGGTTGGTGCTGAGCACGTTCTGAAAATCAGGCCTTTTAAAGGTGTGTTGATCAATCAAGACTTTCAAAATCACTAGTTGCTCTTGAAAATCTTGGCCAAGTTTTATCCTGCTCTTTTGCAGTCCAGGATTCAGGTTTTAAAATACATTGACTGAGCCCTGTGACAGGCAGCGCAGGAAAACTCTCTTCAATCCCTTTACTAATTAAATTGGACTTCATCCGTTTTGAGTTTCTCTGTGTCATGCATCACACACGAACGTTCTCCTCAAGTTCTTGTTAATTATTAAATCTGTATCTGTTTTAGGTTTATTGCTTGGAAGAGAAAATACCTCTTGCCTAGTGCAGCATATGGCCAACAAGAACCATGGCAGGTAAAAAGCAGAAACTTTAGGGTTTTTTTTAACCACATTCTCTTTTGCTGTGGGTCATCTTTGGAATGGAAATGTAATCTATACAATAGGGTGCATGTACTTCAACAGCTGTTGGGTTGGGTGGCCTGTCACTGTGAAATAGCTGGAGAAATGCCAAAGATTTCACATGTCTTGAAGGCTGTCAAGTTTTTGCTTTTTCATGTTGTTGCAGCATCTGAGAATGCAGCAAGCCTTGAAGCAAACTGAATCGGGTAAGACAGAGTTATTAATATTCATATCATATATCACCTTTTGAGGGGGCTCGATGGGAATGAATGTTTACAAGAGGAGTTTCGTTGCTCTGTCCCCTTTCATTCAAAATAGAACAGTTCTTGTTTAATTCTGCTAACCCTTCATAATTATCTTCCAGATGAGCAGTTGTTAGCTGGTGAATTCTAGCTATACTTGCAGCTGTATTTCTTAACCTTTTATTACACACTTTGGGAAACTGAATCTATCAAGTTAGGGAAAATAACTGGCACTACAGTTTATCATAACCATGGTACATGGTGAAAGAACTAATAACTTATTCAACTGAGGAAATTTATTGAAATAGAACTGTGTGGAGTGGTCCCTGTTGTTGTTGCTGAATTGCTTCTCCTCACACCTACCCCACCTTGTGATATGCACAAACTTGTTTGACACAGTTTTGACCTCAAGGCATTACTAATACCCATTTTGCTAGTATTCCCTGAAGGCAGAACTGCCCTCCAGTTTGCTGGCTTGTATTCCTGTGCAGAAACTACATCCTAGAGAGGTGTTCATGGACTGTCAGTATGATGTACATAATTAGGAAGTAAGGATCAACTTGACTGGTTAAATTTCTAGTTACATTTGGTGAGAAAGCTTTTCTCTTCAACTTTGAGTCTGGAAACACAGCACAGAACTTGACTTCCAATAACCACACCTGCTAGCTTCCCCCAAAAGGAATAATAATTATAAATGGTACTTTATAAACTGCCAATCTTGAATTATGGGTTTGTTGCATTGAAGATGATTTCTCTGATGGGCAGTATCTATGGTATTGGAACATGAAGATGTATTTACCACCTGGAAACTATAAAGAAGAATGGGTTTGTCAAGTGTGTAGCATTTCTTACTCTCATTATTTGACTCGTGGTATACGCTCTTTGCCTAGAGAATGAGATGGTGGCTCCTTCTCAGGGCAAGGATGGTGGCTGAATCAATGGCTAACTACAGTTATGCAAGATTCAGAAGCCTGCCTATACAGGAACTTTTGAAGAAAATTGCTTTATTGAGAATCTTAATGTTTTAAGGAACATAGATCCTACCTATAGACTTGCTTACATGGAGTTACCTCTTATGTTTTAAAATCTATCTACTCTGGGTGGGGTACTTATGTATAAATGACTAAAAAGACTAGCTTCGTTTGAATGCACTGTATGAACACATCTGAAAACAGGACAGTTGGCTCTGTTGCACTAAAGTGATCTCCATTTTTGCAAGGCAAAATGTAGTTTAGATTAGCACATTTTTACAGGGCTAGACAAAGTCATTCATGTGCAAAAGATCTGACTCCTGTTAACTGGCAGATGCCCATGCCCTTGACAAAGGTGTTTTTTGCAAGATATCCGCAGACATAAAATTGACAATGGTCAGTACTATATGCCAAACTCTCCTTTCTGAAATGCTTTCTGTGCTGCAGCTATATCAGTGGCTTATAGAGGGCCTTGAGCCTGTGAGGTGCCAGATGTGCTCAACTCCCATTGATCTAATGTGTGGTGAAGGTACCCAGCACCTTGTAAAATGGCTGGGGGCCCTTACTGATTTACAGATTTGTTGGAGATGAAGTGGTATCATCTGCTGCTTCTTATGGGTGGTTGAGGAGAAGATACTGGCTTTCATGCTTAATTCTGCTTCTTGCCAGTCAAATCCAGAGTAGTAAATGCTCCAAACTATAAGGGACCTGGAAAGGGTCCATAGGCTGGGGAGTGCTGGCTCTGCTCTTCTATGGTGGACAGAGCAAGGATTGGGACTGCAGTACTGATATCAAGGGAGATCTTGTCTCACTTATGAATCCAATTTGAAAAGAAAAATCCTCACCCATCTTCCTGTAGTGCCCCCTCTCCACCTGGTTACCTCCTTTAATGCCAATTTGCTTACAGGTCTGGGGTTTTTTGGATTCCGCCACCCACTTAGCAGGGTGTATCTTTTTTCTTCTGAAATTATTTGGTGGTGCCTTCACCCCCTTGCTTCTTCCTGGCAGGGTTACCAGGGTAGCTTGAGCAGAAAATTTTAATTACAGGGTAATTCCCACTTACTTGCCAGATAGTTGGAGACTTTCAAGAAATAACAGAAACACATACAATATATTTAACACAATAATTATATTAAACAGGAGACAAATACAACATAACAGGGTAAAACACTATTTTTAGGGTCACTGGTGCCCACACTGAAAATACCCATGACTTGATGTAGCAAATGTAAAATTAGTGTCCCATTGGTACACGTACTTTGCTGGGGCCCTTGATGACCTGTAATCACAAAATTTTTCTTTGTAGTGGTTTAGCAGTGTGGCTGACTAGGTTCAGTACAGCCCAAACATTCCTTTAAACATTCACACGAGCAAGCAGAACTCATCTACTACTCTGGGCCACGTAGAGAGGCTTTAGATTCAGTGTGCTCAGGTATTCCTGCCCTCAGCTTAAGGACACTGTAAACACCAATGAGGGGGAGAGATGGTTTATCATGGTCCAGCTATTAGAGTAATTATTATTATTTTTTGTGAACAAAACAGCTGCCAGTTCTTGACTCCTCCTTGGTCTTTTGGCTTTTCCCAGTGTGTGTTACTCACCACAGCATTACACCTCACTGGGGAGATGCCTCTGTCCTTGAACTTTTACTCAGACTGGGGGCCTAGGTGGGAAATGGAGGTTCCAGAAAGTCTTTATCCTTCAGCCCCTCTCCGTAGAAGCAACGGGACTCTCTTAAACCAAGATTGAGGAAAAACAGAGAAAGAGAAAATGGAATTAAAAGAAAGGAAATTCTTTGCTTAACACACCTCTAGATTTTCATTTCTCATAAACTAAACTAGATAAGGCATCCTGAGCTGAGTCACAAAGAGAAAACAAGAGGAGTGAATAGCTTACCTCCCATGAGAGCAATCCCGTCTCTGGCCAAGCTGTCAGCATTGCTTGCTGTCTGGATAGCAACTCCCTGTTCTGTGTTCAGAGACCTCTCTTAACAACATCTCTTGCCCCACACCCCCTTTCCAAACCAGTTTTCTCCAGGTTTCTATATTATACACAATAGAACTTAGGCTTGTTGCTTTCTCTAAGGGCCTGTGTACACACAAAATTGTACCACTTTAACTATACTGATATGGTTAAAGATTGTGTTCAGTGGCTTCTCTGGCTGCCCCCAGGGACCACATTTGTGTGTGATGCATGACACGGAGAAACTCAAAATGGATGAAGTCCAATTTAGTTAGTAAAGCAACAAACAAAAATTCATGGTCCATGACTTATACTATAAATACCCCTGACTAAATCTGGGGGGGGGGGTTACTCCTGGGGGGTGAGGGGATGCCCCAGGGAGCCACTGGTAAGGTGGGGGCCGGGGCCAGTGGCACCAGCTGCCAGGGCTGCTGAGCATTGGCTGTTCTTGCCGCCCGGGGACCACAGCCAGGGGCCACGAAGTCGCAATTGCTCCTGGGGGCCGCTGCCAGGGATCGCCGCTGGAGGCCACTGACAGTGGCTTCTGCCAGGGGTTGCCCGACAGCAGCTGCTCTGGCCACCCTGGGACCACTGCTGGGGGCAACCAAGCAATACAACTCTCTTAGTGTAGATGCAGCTATATACAAAGGTGCTTTATACCAGTATAGCTATTCCCATCAGGAAGGGTAATAAGCTATTCTGGTATAATTATACCAGAATAGCGGTGCCTTGAGTCCACTAGGAGTTGTACCAATGTCCCTATTTGGTAAAAACAAAACAAACAACAACCCCCTCCTCCCCAAAAAACCAACCAAACAAAAAGCCCACATCCCTAACCATAATAGTTACGCTGACCCACAAGTGCGTGTAGGTCAGGTCTGAGAGATGGCGCACTGAGGAAAGAAAGACCCTTAACAGTGATTAAGAGATGTCTTTCAAATGCTTAACAACGTACCTCAGAGACTGCATTTTACAGATTCTTGTGTCTGGTTAAAACCCAGCCTGTCCCGGCCACAGGTTTAAAACCTTTCTTTTTAATTAGTTTCCTCTCCAAACAATTTTTCATTGATTACAAAAATATGAATGATGACGAGGTCTCCAGACCCTCCATCACTCTATTTATTATTTGTAATATGGTAGCTTCAAGGAGTCCCAGTGAGGACTGGAACCCCTTTCTGCTAGGTACTGTACATGTGTTTGAAAATATTATTCCTGCTGGAAAGAGAGTTGACCATCAAAGAAATAAAATGGAATTAAGCATACAAGCTTTTGGGTTGAATATCAGGAAAACTTGTTAGCAGGTGAGGTCTATTAGTTTGTTTTGTATAATAGTCTCCCAAGAGACATGAGGGAAGCCACACCTTCTGAGAAATTTTAACATAAAACTGTGTTGTATACAATATATACTGAACAATTCCACAGGGTCAGGAATAATGGTAAGATAACTAGATGTCATAAATTATGATGCTTTGCATCATGTAATGATCCCAAAGACTTTTATGCCCCCCCCCCGGCAAATACCAGTATTTGGAATAAATTTGCTTTTGTAATGGATGGTACTTCAGCATATGACTGGGGCTCCAGGACCAGCCGTACCGGCTGCTGTTTGCAGCCCCGGGCAGCTGGCCCTGGGGACCCCCCGAGCAGTGGCCAGTGCAGCTGGCCCTGGAGACCACCTAAGCAGTGGTCCCTGGGGGCAGCCAGAGCAGCCACTGCTTGGTCGCCCCCAGCAGTGGTCCCAGGGTGGCCGGAGCAGCTGCTGTCGGCAACCCCTGGCAGAAGCCACTGTCAGCGGCCTCCAGCGACGATCCCTGGCAGCGGCCCCCAAGAGCAGCCGCGACTTCGTGGCCCCTGGCCGTGGTCCCCGGGTGGCAAGAACAGCCAATGCTCAGCAGCCCTGGCAGCTGGTGCCACTGGCTCCGGCCCTCACCTTACCAGTGGCTCCATGGGGCATCCCCTCACCCCCCAGATTTAGTCAGGAGTATTTATTGTATAAGTCATGGACAGGTCATGGACCATGAATTTTTATTTGTTGCTTGTGACCTGTCCATGACTTATACTATAAATACCCCTGACTAAATCATAGCCTTAGTTATAGTAATTAAAAACAAAAATGACCAAAAAATAAAGCAACCCAGATTTCCAATACTGAAAGCTGTATGTGGCTCTCTCTTTCCACGGGACATTTTCTATGTGTTATTGGTGAGGCGTTTGGCCTGCTGTCTCCAAATGTCTTCCTGGGTACAGTCAATTGGAGGCAATAGGATGGGATGCAGTACTTTTGCATTACTGGTTGTTATGCCCTTAGAGATTTCCAGACTTTGTTTTTCAAACTTCCTGAAGGGCTGAGTGCTAGGCTGGGATTAATTGCGTTTAATTCTTAAGGAGCGGGCATGTTTAGTGTACAGCTTGTTGTCTTCAGTTGTTCTCTGGTTATTTCTGTCAATAGTTACATGGATGATCTTTATACCTTATGTGCAGCCTGTGAAGTGGATATGAAGACCTGTCAGACACCTCCTCTAATCTATTTTCTTCTGAAGAAACAAACCTAACATAAATGTCACCTACCATATGAGAAACCATGGCAGACTGAGCATTGTATTAATGGCTGTGTTATAGGGCAAGACAAAGGGAAGATCATGAGATGAGATAAACAGATTTTCGGCATCTGATCCGAATAATTTCCTATGATTAAAAAGTTAGGTGTACTGACTTCAATAAGATTTAAATATATGCTCAAAGATTTTGAAGCATAGGGATGGGTTTATTCACATGTTTACAGTTAAGAATGTGTTTGTGTTGTGTTGAATCAGGGCCTGAATGCTTAATACTTTTTTAACGTGATTGTAAAGATCCCATCTTTAGATTTCCTTATTTTTTTGTTAATTTTTTTTCCACCTATGAAGTGTTTTGGATAAGATGTTTGTTGTACTTTTAGCAAAGCATTATCTATAACAATATTTATAGAAAAAGCTAATAACATTTTAATTAAATTGCAACTTTTGAGCTAAATATCAGCTAGGTTACCATTTATTTTAATAATACCTGACAGGACCTTAGGTGCACCTGGATGGCTTCTATTTTTGCAACAAATATATTGAAAGTGATGAAAGATGGATCATTTGCTTATAAAATTCACATGATGTGGCTTCCATTGTTCACACGAAGATCTATATGTCAGTGAAAAACTCTATCAGAATTCAGCTGAGAAGTCTATTGTAGGTTTCTTCTATAACAACAACAACAAAATAGATATTTTTGTTAAAGGCAAAGTAAGGGCCAAATGTAAGTCCAGCAAGGAGACATTAGGACAGTTACCAACATAAACTAAAGGTGCACAATGGAGCGATGACAATAACTGAGGGTCTATTGAAGAGGTTTTTTTTTTTTTTTTGAAGAGGAGACTGTCAACAACTCCCTTCAGAAAGGCAAACTGCAAGCTCCCCTTAAATAAATGATTGTTAGGCCCATACTTAGAAAATAATCTCTTGTCTCTAATCTTATATTTTGGAAGATTAAGAAGGTGCGGGGCAGGGGTTCTGGCAATACCTCTAATTTCCTTAAACTCTGTCATTGTGATTTTAAACCTGAACATATTATAGAAACTCCACTGATTTCCTTGGTCAAGAATTGCCATCCAGCAATGGACTAAGGTTAAATGACCCTGCTGATTGTTTTAGATGTACAACATCAACTGCCTCTGACCCAATGACAACCAAGGCCCGTTCCCAGTTCACACCAGCATGTAAGTGTTTGACTAGTTCAATTAAAATCAGACTTCCATTTTATTGAAGAAAATGAAGTATTTTTCTGCAGTTTGACTATATCTGTTTCCATAAGAAGGGCACATTTGGCACTAACCTAATGATTTTTATGTGATGAGGCGCCTACCCCACACAAGGCCTGAGGAGAGAGAGAGGGCCAATTAACCCTGTGACGGGCTGCACCTGCAGGAGAGTCAAGTCTGATAAGCCTTTAATTGATGATGAAGCCCAGCTGGGTAAGGGGCAGGATAAGCTGCTCTAAAACCTGGAGGTAGCAAGTAAGAAGGGGGCTGCAGTAAAGAAGGCCTGCAGTCAGTCTCTCGGCTTATAGAGGGAAAGGAGGAAACCAGAGAGAGAACAGAAACCAGAGGGAGAACAGAAGCCTGGAGGGAAGGGCATACACAGAGAAGGGTGGAGAAGGAGCCTGATAGAGGTGAAGTAGGAAGTAGCCCAGGGAAACAGCAGCAAGGTTTGGGACTGTGCAGACCTTGGCCTCTCATTGGGTCCCTGGGTTAGAACCTGGAGTAGTTGGCAGGACCAGGTTCCCCTATCAGCCACTGGGGAACGGCACAGAGTGGGTAGTGGACCAGAAGACTTCCTGAGACAGTCGTCCAATGGACTTTGATACCCCAGAAGGGGAGGACTAAAGCAACCTGGCCAGAGGTTCAAGCCACAAAGAAGGAGCTCCCCGAGTGAGGAAAAGGGAATAATCTGACTCCAGAGAGAAAGCGAGACCACAGGGCAAGAAACTGAAGGAGGGGACATCAAACTAGTCGTGAGCTAATCCCCAGATGAGCCACCAGGAGGCACCCCAGTGGTGAGTAGAGAACCCTGTGACATGCTAATACACAGACCTGTATAAATTCACAAAAAGAATAATTTCCTTGGCTGGGACTGCAATAGCTCAGATTTCCCATCACATTTGGCTTTGTAAGGAAAGTAATGGTCGGGATTTTTCCAATTTTAGCAACGAGGCACTACCATAACTTGATAGTAATATGGCATACACCAGTAATTACAATCAGTGAAGCCAGTTGGTCCAGTAGCTTGACAGAAGTGATTTAGGGTGGCTTCAGATATTTCAGATGGTAGCCTGGTAAAGCTCAGCTGCACATCAGAGGGGATGTGCTTGGTCTCACTCCCCACACAGAGGTTAACTGCTTGTCGAATGAACCCTTCCTGCTGACCAGCTGTAGGAAGAGGGATTAGGCTTAGATTTGAAACAGGCAGCTCATCTGCCCTCCAAGATGGGGGTGGGGAGGGAGAAAGGGGAAGGGAGATAGTGATCTTGGTGGTTGCCTAGAAGGACAGAGATTTTAGGATCAATAAGGATATAAATGAAGGCCCTAGAATTAAGAAATGGGAACTTGTTTTGACTTGATTTTGGTCGTAGGTAGTGTGGCAAATTGCCAGCACTACTTTGATGGGTCTCGCACTTTCTCTTCTTGGTGCGGGTTTAGGGCACCGTTTCTCGCCCCTGAACTGAGGTATTAACTGCCCCACTAGTGTCCTAGAGGAGGGGAGTGGAGAGGGAGGGACCCGGGCCTGCCCTCTACACTGGGTCCTAGCCCAGGGGCCCTAGGGATAGCAGTAAACTGCTTGAACTAGCAGTTCCTTCCCCTGGACTACTTCCCTCTCCTGCCCTTCAGCTTGTGGGGCTTCCTGCCCCCCCTCTGCACAAATCAGGCATCCCTTTACCTAGGGTCTTGGTCTTAGCCCACCGCAGCACTTCTCCAAACTCTCCTCTGCTTCCCTCCAAACTGCTCTCTGCTCCAACACCAATCCACTCTGCTTCAACTCCTTCCCTTGTCTGATTGAAGCAGGAGGGTTTTATCAGGTGACTGGCTTCAGGTGCTCTAATTGGCTTCAGGTGCTTTAATTATCATTATAATTATAATTGCTTTAACTATAGCAAACTTTCTTCCCTCTACAGGGAATAAAGCTTCCTTCTAACACGCTCTTGCTACCCTCTGGCCATGCTGTATCACAGTAGGCATGGCAAAACCTCCATGTTCATATGCTGGGACGTGATAGTGCTTACCTCACAGACACACCCCTCGCTAGCTTGCAGAGGAGGTCCACAGGATGGCTTCATCTGCCAAATACAGATTCAGAAACTGATCAGGAAAAAAAGGATTTAAAGAAAATCCAGAGTCTTTGAAGAACTCCCAAAATGATGTCAGCCAGAGCTTTGTTCTTTGCAAATAAAGGGGGATTCATCAGTTCTGCCATCTCTCCTCTCCCCTCCCCTCACCTTGCACTCGCTGCCTTTAGCCTTTCAAAGACATTCACATGGTTACTGGCAGTTCATGCGAGTGCTGCTTACTCCCTTTACTTATCGATTTCATTGTTTTTAACTACAGTCCCTGACAGGAGAGAGGGAGACTTGCAGTCCTGCAGTCAGCGCTGTAACAAATAAAAGAGAGAGAAAGTAGCTCTGTGTGTTTTGGAATGGTCCAGTGCAGTGTACTGCAGTGAAGCTGCTGTATAACTACCTGGTCTGCATTTTACCATGACTTGAGAAGAAGAAAATAAAGGGAATATTAACCACTTCAGGAGGAAGAACAACAAACAGCACCTCAGGGAGTAGTGATGGAGGCTCTGATAACAGCCATGTAGGCAGGAAGCTGGTAGTGTAATCTAAGCCACAGTGAGATTGGGAACCTCCTGGGAAAGACAGACAGCAATCAGCACCATGCAGCAAAGCAGCGGGAGCACTGCAAATGAGGTTTTTCAAAGTCAGAAAGTTGGTGGTAGAGTCAGAGCTGCAGGAGCAGCTGGAAAATGAACCAGCAATCAGCACCATGTAACAAAGCAGCAAGAGCTCAATAAATGATTGTCTTGCAATGGGGGGGAGGGCTTTGAATGAAATATTGCCTAATTAGTTGCTCTACCCTGACAGAGATATTAAGGGAAAGGTTCTCTTGCACGCAGACTCATCACCAGTGCTCTAAGAGCACACATTACATCTCTTCAGTTCTTCCACTAGAATTGATTTATTTTCCCTGCTGTAATTGGCAAGCTCTGATGGCAATCCCTTACAATAACATGCCCTGCT
Source organism: Natator depressus (assembly GCF_965152275.1). Lineage (NCBI taxonomy): Eukaryota > Metazoa > Chordata > Testudines > Cheloniidae > Natator > Natator depressus. The sequence goes on from NC_134244.1 coordinate 38,868,168, forward strand.
TCACACTTCATCCTCCTTCCTCATGTATGGAATTGGTACCTCCTTCATAGAATCATAGAATATCAGGGTTGGAAGGGACCTCAGGAGGTCATCTAGTCCAACCCCCTGCTCAAAGCAGGACCAATCCTGAATTTTTGCCTCAGATCCCAAATGGCCCCCTCAAGGATTGAACTCTCCATGCTCATTCAAGAAGACAGTTACGCCATGTTAGTTACCTTGTTTCTAACTCCTCCTCCTCCTCTTTGTAATATTGAAGGGAGTTGGAGCAAGTGCATGGATGAAATGAGGCCTGCACCTTTTCATGCATTTCAGGTTGATTTTTCGACCTGTGGTTTGTAACACACTTGTTGGGGATAATTAAGGGGAATCTCAAAATCAGAAGACAAACCAAAACACCACCCCCTAAAAACCAGCCTCCCTTTTCCACGATCTTGGGATTTTTTTTAATACCAGTCTCATGATTTCTTGTGTTCAGACTCACGATTTTTGAACATGTGGTTTGCAGTGCTACAGTATTTGTTTTGCATATGTTGTCCTGAAATCTGGGACTAAATGTGGTGTAAAATATTGGGGCTCTAGTTTCTCCTTTGAATGAGCATGTACAGAGTGAGTTGAGGAGATTTCCTGCTACTTCAATACACTATTCAGAACTGATGGATAGTTGTTTCGCATCATGTGAGATACAGGCAGTCGCACCAGTCAAATTATTGCAAAGGTTTCTGCTCTAAGAACCAACTGTCTCTTGTTTTCTCATCTCTTGCTCTGCCTTGTATGGAGCAGTTGCAGAATCACATTCCTGATCCTTTTGTGTTTGCAGCTACGGACTTGTGCAAAGTGGTTACAGTGCAGCCAAGAATGTAGGCCAGCATCTTTGCAATTTCCATTTGCAAGTAATTAACACTACTTTGATATTTCTTATAAGGAATGCCACAGTAACACTGATTTACCAAGAGGCACATTTGTAACATTGCAAGGTGAGCTACGGTAGCTTTCTCTTTCTGTTTAACGTAACTTTCCATTTCTGAGTGCTAAGGATGCACACCTGGAGAAAATGTGAACCACAGGTGGGACCGTGAGTGTCATAATCTTCGGTACAGTTTGGATGGGGCTATTACAAAGTCCAGATTTGTGTTCCTGAGAGGTAGAATCATCATTTGCAGATGAAAACTATATCCTAAATACTGAAGTTATTGGTTTTCATGGAAATGGGACATTACCAGGAGAGTTTATGGATGCCTCTTACTCCAACACCCAAAGTTCAATGTAGCAAAGGTATTTTTGTACATGTCATTTCTGTAGAAAGGCGGGAGAGCTTCTGTATTCTTATTTACTCATTAAAGCCTTCCAGAAACGATGTTAGTCCTTGATGACAAATAGGCATGAATATTTCATCAGCCAGAGGCATATTTTGTTATACTTCAGACTTAGCATCTATGTACCTTTTATGAACTCCCATAAACTAAAGATCTGGATTCTTTTGTAGTCCTGCTCAGGCTGAGAGTAATCTTCAGTACATAAAATATACAGAATCCGCAGAGGTGTGTAAGAACTGTTAATTTAATGTAAAGAAGAAAAGAACAAAAGTTGAAAAGGTAGGTGGTTGGGTTTCTTTGACCAGGCTCTGAACCAGGATTTGCTTTACATGTTAGGAGATTTTAGAATTAAATCTTATTTATGAGAATAATCACTGACTATTGGTTAAACAAAAACAGCATGAACATGTTATGTATTTTGTAATACTGATCCTTTTTATTCCTAAAAGGTTCACTTGCTATATAAATGCCAGATGATACCTGAGGGATATAGGAATTGTATACTCTATAGAGCAATAAGGATTTGTTACTGTATTCCTTGTACACCCAAAATGTCCATGTCAGGCCCAAACACTAGTACGTTAAAATGATGTCAGACTTTACCTTTATGTAAGTGGATGAAAAGATTGACCATGATATAGCTGTTTGTATAGTACTTGTGTTAGCTCATCCAGTTGTAGAGCTGGTGGAGCAGAAACTGCTTCCTGTTTTGCCTCCAGAAACATGGCGACAAATCCACTTAGGGATTTATAGAACATTTCCATCATTCAGTGGATTGAAAAGATGATAATCGCCCTCTGAAGTAGGTCCTGCTTTTCAGAAATGATGTGATGGAAACTGCAAGTAGCAGTTAACAAATTCTAGACAGTTCAGCTATTTTCAGTATTTTGAAAATAGCAATATTGTAAGGACAGAAATATTGGGCTACCTCAAGGGTTCTCAAACTGTGGGTTGGGACCCCATTTTAATGGGTCACCAAGGCTAGTGTTGGCCCTGGGCCCTACTGCCCAGGGCTGAAGCCCAAGCCCCACTGCCCAGGGCAGAAGCCCTTGGGCTTCAGCTTTTGCCCCCCAGCCCAGGGCAGCGGGGCTCGGGCGGGCTCGGTCTTCCATCCCCCCTACTGGGGTCATGTAGTAATTTTTGTTGTAAGAAGGGGGTCACAGTGCAATGAAGTTTGAGAACCGCTGGGCTACTCTCTTTGTGTGTGCATGTCACAAACACATCCATACACCCGAGTACTTTCATAGTACTTTGTGCTATGCCTTTACATTTCACATTATGAATTATCCAGAATAAATCCTTTAATATGGCAATTATTTATTTGTATTCTGCTAGCTCACACAATGTGCTAGGCACTGTAAAAACACAAAAGAAAGCACATTCCTTGGTTTGAAGAGCATATACTCCAACAAGATACTGGGAATATTTTGTTTAATCCACAGAACGATAGTGGAAATTCCAGTAGTTGAAACTTTTAAAACCAGATTAGATAAAGCACTTGAAAATGTATTGTGGAGAACAATGCCATACTGTCAAGGGGGATGGATTAGATGACTTCATAGGTCCTTTCCCTTTCCATCTCTGGTATCTGTGGCCTGGACAATGCTTCACCAGATCCACATAATGGGGCTCTCTCCCCTTCATGCGCAGAAGGAGGAATCTCTGAACCACTGTAGCACTCCCCACTACCTTATGTTACTGGGCATGTCTACACTACAAACTTAAGTCTACTTCAGTTAAATCAATATCCAGTCACCGCAGTAAATCAGTAGTGCGTGTCCACACCACACTCCTTGTGTTGGTGGAACGCATCCTCACTAGCAGCGCTTGAATCCATGCTGAGAGCAATGCACTGTGGGCAGCTATCCCACAGTGCAACTCGCTGCAGGAGGTTTTGGAAAGCGCCTGCAATGCCTCATGGGACCAAAACATTCTCACAAGGGGGAATGGGAACATGGCTTCAACGTCCCGTGATGCAGTTTTCTCCTCCACACCCCTGATCTCAACTGAAACCCATAATATTTCATGCCATTAAAGGCTGGCATAGCCACACATATGCCATCTCCTGAGAAGCATGGACCCTGTTCAGCTGTGCACTCTTCTCTGGAGCATTACAAACACCACCTATCTTCCTGCAGTATTTCCAGAGCTGGGAGAGGAGCAGCCATGCAGAACATGGCAATGTCCTTCAAGCAGCCCTGCTGGAAGGCATAGAACGAAACAATTCCTGGTTTCTGCTGGCAGTCCCACAGCAGCTGAACACAGTGGAGTGCCATCTCTGTCCCAGGAAACAAGCACTGACTGGTTGGATTGCACCGTTATGCAGCTATGGTATAATGATCAGTGGTTGCAGAACTTCCATATGCGCAAGGCCACTTTCCAGGAACTGTGCACGGAGCTCTTCCCAGCCTTGCATTGCAGTGACACTAAAATGAGACTTGCTTTGACAGTGGAGAAGTGAGTGGCAATTGCTGTGTGGAAGTTTGCAATGCCAGACTGCTACCAGTCAGTGAGGAATCAATTTGGAGTTGGTAAATCCACTGTGGGGGCTGTTATGATCCAAGTATGCAGGGCCATTAATCTCCTTTTGCTTAAGAAGGGTAGTGACTGTTGGCAACATGCAGGACATACTGGATGGTTTTGCTGCAATAGGGTTCCCTAACTGCGGTGGGATGATAGATGGCACACATATCCCTATCTTGGCACCAGATCACCTTGCCAAAGAGTATATAAATAGCAAGGGATACTTTTCAATGGTGTTGCAAGTGCTGGTGTATTACCAGGGCCATTTAACCGACTTCAACATGGGATGATCAGGGAAGGTGCATGACATATGCATCTTTAAGAACACAGGTCTATTCAGAAAGCTGCAAGCAGGGACTTTCTTTCTGGAATGCAAAATAACTGTAACTCTTCTGCCAGGTGGAGCCAGCAGCAACCAGGGCCGGGTTCAATATCTAGGGGTTCCTTTCCATTGATACCACACAGAACTGGCTCGAGCCCCCACCCAGTAACCTGGGAAATTTACACACCAAATACTTCCCCACTTGAAAGCACAGAGTCTGAGCATGGAAAAGAAACTTTTAATGAAAGGAGGGAAGTAACTCGGTGTTAATCTGGGAAAACACCGCAAACAGGGTTCATAAACATAAGCCATGAGTAAAAGACCGACCCCAAGCAGGTTGGGCAGTGCCCTTTTCTCCTCAGGTTCTTAAGTCCAGCAACCCAAAAAAGTCCCTTTCACATGCCTACAATAATTACAACATGGGAAATCATATTTCACCACCCCTGCATTCAGTACTAAGGTGATTTGTACCCAACACCAGCCAAAGTTGATTACTTTGGCACCGCTATATCTGTTGAATATGTAAGCAGAGCAGGAGTAAACTGTATTTACAGAAACACACCCAAGTCTCTCCCCCTCCCAGGTAGATGTCAGGGAAGCATTCATTCAGACCCTGCTTACATCACCATTGGTGACTTTGAAATGCCAATAGTGATCCTGGGAGACCCAACCTACCCCTTGCGCTCATGGTTCATGAAGCCGGACACTGGCCACCTGGACAGCAGCAAGGAACTGTTCAGCTATAGACTGAGGAGGTGAAGAATGGTGGTTGAATGCACCTTTGGCCTTTTAAAGGGTCACTAGTGCAGTTTAGATTAGACCTCAGTGAAAGCAATATCCAAATGGTTATAGGGTGAGAAGTTTTCCACAGGGGTGGGTGTGGAGGTGGATAGGCAGTCTGCTAATTTTGAGACGCCACATACCAGGGCTCAGCATGGAAGAGCTCAGCATGGAGAGCTCAGCATGGAACACTGCATCTCAGAGAGGCTTTAAACAAACATTTTAGTAATGACCCACAGTACTGTGCGCTGCTTCTTGAGTTGTGCCTTCCCATACTATGAACTTGCTGTGCCTGCTGGGTTTATATCTCTAGCAAATCCCCTTCATTGCCTCAGTTTCCCTGTACCTCCCCTTACCCCCTTTCCCCAGTGTGTGAAGTAATAAAGATTATTTCATTCCCAGGACATGGACTTTTATTGCACAAACATATTGGAAGTGAAAGATCAGAAAAAGAATGAAACCTCAGACAGTCAGTGGAATAAAATTGGGAAAAACACAGTGATCGTGTCTTTTAAATACAGTGGCCTTGCCTGTCAAAGATCATCATGTGTGCACCTTTTATTCGTACGACCCTCCCCCAGTGTTGAGTGGAAGGGATATAGCACTTTCCCCCCTCGCCTTCTGGTACGTTTGGGAGAGGGGGACTATGGTGATGCAGGAATGTCATTCTGAGGGGCTGCAGAGGGAGTCTAGCCTCAAGGTGCTTCTCCTGAAGATCAACCAGACACCTCAACATGTCTGTTTGTTCCTGCAGAATCCCAAGTATCTCCTGCTGCATGCCACACTCATGCCCTCAGGGCCAGCCTTAGGGAAAATGGCACCCTGGGCGAACTTGTATTTTGGTGCCGCTTCCCACATCACCCCTGGCCTCCACGTGCTCCCTGGGCTTCCCACCCCTCCCCCATCACCTCTGGGCCCCGCTGCCTCCCCCAGTGTTTAATTTGTATTGAAAGAGGTGCCAGAACTGAACCCTGGAACAAATTAAGCACTAGCAGGGTGGCCTGATACTGGAGCATGCTGGCCGGGCACCCAGCTCTGAAGGCAACACAGCCAACAGCAGTGCAAAAACAAGGGTGGTATGGTATGTGGTGTATTGCCACCCTTCTGTGCTGCTGCTGTGGCTTGTGATGCCTGTGCTCATCACGTGCCTCAAGGCGGGCTTTGCGCTGTCACACGGGGAATGCATCTTGCCAGTGTCCATGGCCCTCCTGCAGCCCACTGGCCAATCCTGGCTCACTGGGACACCATTTCAGATTTTTGGGGGCAGTAGGAAACTTTAACTGTGATTCCAGGGACTACTTAGGCACCTGAAAACTCTAGGGTTTTTTGCAGATAATAATTTAGGAATTAGCTGACAGGAATACTGTATCTAATTGTTATATAAAGAAAAAAAAATATATACAAACTCCAATTAAAGCCACGTTTAAAGTTCATATGTAAATTTAGAATAATCAAGAGATAATACAGCAAGATATTCCCAATCCCAAGCCTTGAGGTATCAGTTCTGGAGCTTTAATGCAGATACCAGAAACACATGTTTGATATTTTGTACACTATCTTTAGTAGAGATAAATAAAAATAAAAAAAATCTGCTTAAAATCTGCTTACTTTCTCTAACAGACGCACTCTGTGTTACTACAGTTATCTACTCTATTTTAGTCAATTGTTTTTCACTCCACTAAAAACATACTTAATTTTAACATATGTGATTAATGTTTTTTTCATTACGAAAGGGAATTAATTTTTCTAATTATTTTGGCATTTATGTTTACCTATCACAATCGTGTACGTGACTCGCTAACACTTGACTCCATCATTGCTACTGGTATCATAGTTGGAGCTGCATTTATTTGCATGCAAATTTTAAGCTATTTTAGAGATATAACTAAAAATACTATTTGAAAATAAGTGACCTTCATCTGCACAGTGTCTAAAGTTATATGTTTAGCTAATGTTTTTTAAACTGGCACTGCTAAGGTTAGTACAAGCTAACATTACATTCTAGAAGGATACTATTATTTGATTGTACCACTTTAAATAATGAATGACAAAGCACAATAGGATAATAAAAGTAATAATGATAATTATCCCAGCCAGGACAGATTAGGCATTTTAGAACTTACTACTCAAAGAATTAAATTTAAGCATAAGAGAGAAATAAAATTATGTAATACACAGACCAGTCAAAAAACTAAAATAACGGTACTCTAATCCTTAACAACTTTGAAAGAATAAAATTACAGAGAATATATGTGCATTGCAGGAAGTACCATAAAGTGATGATGATGATAATACATGTGTGTGTGTGTGTGTTGGGAGAGAGAGTGTGTATGAGAGAGACAGTGGGTGTCGGGGAAGTGTGCAAGAGACTGTGTGTGTGTGAGAGAGAGGGAGTGTGTGTGTGTGTGTGTGTGAGAGAGAGAGAGAGAGCTGGGGAGCTGTGTGAGACAGCACGCTGTCCCTTTAAGCAGAGTGGCACTCAACAGTCTGAAGGCTTCTTCAGACAGCAGCAGTCACCAGCAGTTCTGTCCCCCAACCCCAGCTCAGCGGAGATGGGGGTACATGGGGGGGCAGAAAGAGGGGGACACCCTAACATCAGCACCCCGCTCCCCCACCATTTGCACAGCAAACAGGAGGCTCCAGGGAGCAGCTGGCCGGGGTGGCTCCAAGGCAGGGAGCAGGAGCAGCTGTAGAGCTGGGGGAAGCAGCTACTCCAGAGGCGCTCTGCTTCGAATGGCACTCCGGGCCTTTGCCTCATTCACCCGTACCAAAGGCCGGCCCTTAAACCCATTGGAGAGCTCACATTTCCCTGGGGTCCTAAATGATGAGGTGACCCTCTAATCCCATCCACATGCTATTCTCACTGTACTTTCCCCCAGTGGTACTATTTATACTCTCCATGGGGTACTCCAGGAAACTCTCCTGTTACCAGCCTTGCAGGCCCCTTCTATACCTCTTAGGCATCTACCAGGTCCCTATGGATAAACCACCTGCTCTGTACCAGTCTCCTCCCACCATACAGAGATCCACCCCTATTCTTTCCTAGGCTTTCTTGGCAGAGAGAACTCTGTGTTCTGAGGGGAGGGCTGCTTCTTATAGCCTGGGAACTCCTTCCCAGCATTCCTAGCTGTGCCTCTAACTCCTATCAGGCCTGCAAACAAGTCCCAGAATACCCATGTTCTGGACTGAACTATGACTCTGGCCATGTTGGACTTGTAGCCTATCTTTCAGAGCCAGTCACAGTCCCCATATTTATCTCTTAATAATTAAAATCAATTTTCTAGGCACATATACCCTCTTCTACCACAGTGGTACCAGAATGTCTTATGATAATACTTAATTTATCCTCATGAGACCTTTGTGAAGTAGAGATTATTATCCTAGTTTTTACAAACTGGAAACAGAGGCAAGAGAAATTATGGTGTGCCCTAGGTCAGATACAATGTTCTTCACAAAACTGGTAATTCAATATAATTGTAAATGGGGAATTGTCATTGATTGGGTTTGCTTTGATGGGGTCTGACAAGGATTGGTTCTTGGCCCTCCACTATTTAACATTTTTATCAATGACCTGGAATAAAACAAAAAATCATCACTGATGAAATTTGCAGGTGACACAAAAATTGGAGAAGTGGTAAATAAGGAAGAGGACAGGTCACTGACTGAGTGATCTGCATTGCTTGGTAAACTGGGTGCAAGGAAACAATATGCATTTTAGTAGAGCTAAATGTAAATGTATACATCTAAGAACAAAGATTGTAGGCCATACTTACAGGATGGGGGACTCTATCATAGGAAGCAATGATTCTGAAAAAGATTTGGGGGTTGTGGTGAACAATCAGTTGGACATGAGCTGTATGAGCTCCTAGTATGATGCTGTGGCCAAAAGAGCTAATGTGATCCTGAGATGCATAAACGGGAATCTTGAGTGGGAGTACAGAGTTTATTTTACTTCTATATTCAGCACTGGTACAACCATTGCTGGAATACTGTGTCCAGTTCTGGTGCCCACAATTCAAGAAAGATGTTGATAAATTTGAGAGGGTTCAGAGAAGGGCCACAAGAATGATTAAATATTAGAAAACATGCCTTATAGTGATATACTCAAAGAACTCAATCTATTTAGCATAACAGAGAGCAGATTAAAGGAGTTACTTGATTACAGTCTACAAGTATGTACATGGGGAACAAATATTTAATAATGGGTCTTCAAATTAGCAGAGAAAGCTATAAAATGATCCAATGACTGGAAATTGAACCTAGACAAACTCAAAGTGGAAATAAGGTGTACATTCTTAACCGAGAGAGTAATTAACCATTGGAACAGTTTACCAAGGCTCTTGGTGGATTCACCATCAATGACCATTTAAAAATCAAGATTGGATGTTTTTCTGAAAGATAAGATCTAGGAATTATTTTGGGGAAGTTTTATTTGTCCTACACAGGTTGTCAGATTAGATGATCACAATGGTCCCTTCTGACCTTCCAATCTATGAAAAACTCAGTCCCAGACCCATGCCTTAAGCACAAAACTATCCTTCCTCTCTACTCTAAGTGGTTGCATTGATCCATATGGTAGATGGCTCCTCTGACATAAAATATTGCCCAGAATGTTAGTTCAACAGGTCTCTAAAATAGCTTCACATTTTTAGGACTAGCTCACTTATCATTAGTGAACTAAGTGGCCATATAAATGTTTTAGACTATCTCAGATGTCTGATTACAACAGAATATAAATAATTCATTACAGAAAATTACCTTGGTGGCATTGATACGACAGGAACACAAATTGGATACAGCAATTGCAAAAGAGCAGTACAGTACATTAAACAAGGATTTTAGGGTTTTTTGCTGAAGTACCCTGGACTGAGCTTCTTGGGTAAAGTTTGCTAAGACTTCTTTTTTTGAAAAGATACCTGTCTAGTGAGAGTATTTGTTTTTGTTGTAAACTATGTAATATACAATTTCTAGTTTATAGAAATGTAACAATGAGAGAAATTCAAAGTCCTTCCATGTAAATGTGTGAGTGTGTATACTGGAAATATACTGGTAGTAGTATAGACAGTTCTATGCTACAGTACTGGAAGTATTATCCCTGTGATATGTGCACAGGAGGTACCTTTGAAGAGACCTGGGAGGCAAGCAGGTGACAGTATTTCCATTTTATAGATGAGGAAACTGAAGTACATAGAGATTTCAGTTTCTGCAACACTGGTGTTAGGAAGTTGGTGATAGTCAGGAACAGAACCCACCAACTCCTGCCTCCCACAATCATACTTTTAAATGAATCCTTTTGGTGTTATCTGTCTAACGAGGCCTTCCCAAAGTTAGGCCAAAAAAACCCCTTACACCACACTGCATTCTCTCTTTCCCCCCGCCTTCTTTAGCAGAAATCTGGGCTCTAAAATTATACGCAGCCAATACTTTCATTGAGCAAAATGACTCTATTGTTGAACAGTGTGTGCTAGAATACAACACAGTGCAGTGTATTATCTATAGATCATGTCTTTGAAATATTAAATTATATCACAATATTTTAATCCATTTCTCATTCTGAAAGTCCATTTTTATTGAATATGGAGTTGTATGTGAAAACCAATATGTAAAAGAAAAGCGTAAGGCACAAAGAGAAAATGGAGTGATGGGTGATACACTATAATGATTGAACTATGTAAAGTCAAAGTTTATCAGAAGAGCTTTAAAAAACTGAACTGGAAAAATACATCAAAATACACTGGTATGAGAGCATCTTTCCTTGTTTGTTATATTTTTGAATTGGGGTTTCTTTGTTATGCAGTGTGCTCCATTTCACCATCTTGGCTTGAATGCCCCAATTACCTGATCCCTCTTTCACAGCACCTGCAGTAGCCCAAGAGTTAATCTAGAGTAAGAAGAAGGGTTGGTTTGTTCATTTTCTATTAACTTGTTGTTTGAAGATTCCACTCATGAAGGATTTTTTGTTATTAACCTGTTCTCTCTCCCCCAGGCCCCAATCCTGGAAGACGCTAAACTGCCACAAATCCCCTGAAGTTAGTAGGAATTGAAGTTGATGAGTGCCTCTCAGGGGTCAAATATCTGGCACTATCAGGCCCCCAAAGTTTTCCCTCTCTGCTTTTATTGTGAGGTCATGTGTGTGTACAAGAGCGTATGTTGTTTTTCCGTATGTGTCTCTAGGTTTTTACACAGCATCTGGCACTGGGGTAGATGAGTGCTTTTTGGTAATTTGTTTTTGTAGTAGTGGAGACTGAGTCCATGTGTAAATGTGTAATCACCTTCCTCATACATTGTACAGTGAGCAATATTATTTCACAATGGCAATATATCAAATGTGTAGTAAATTGCACCCAGGCCTAAATCACTCTTTGAAGATGTCACTTAGCCAGACTTCTGACAGGGTGAATATCCAAGAGAATATACTCTACTACAGTCATGTTGCTTGCTATACAAGTTGGGATATACAAATGTTTAATTCATAAAGATAAGGAATGGGCCCTCACTTATTCCATTATGCTATGTAAAGATATTTTCACTTTTCTTTCTGAAGCTAATTGGCCATCAAAGTTTTCTAACACATTAATCTTTCTGATGGATATTAACATACAGGAATATCTTGTTTAGATTCAGTGTGCAAAAAAAAAATCAGTATTCATGGTGTTTTTTCTTGCTGTAGATTAAGGTGGTGTTAATACTTCAGCCATAACAGCTTTGTGTGCATATCCAATACTCATCACTATTTATCTATCGATATAATCTAGCTGTACAATGAAAGTGTCAACTGATTTTCCAGGTCATTGCTGCTCTTGGTAATTATCGGACAGTGGCATTCTCCTTTCACCTTATTGTGGTCACTTCCATGGGGAGGACCCAGAGCAATTTGCTTCTGGACTTGCCTTAGGCTTCATTTCTGAATTCAGTTTAGATGGCTACAGGCCCACAGCTGATAGCCAGAACGATACATTCATAAATTATTAATTTTAATTCTTTCAAGGTTCTTTTGATAAGTTACTTCCTAAAAATAACAGCTAAAGTTTAAAATTAATAGATTTTATCTAGTATGCATATTATTATTTTTGAAGCCTGTTAGAGAAGAAAAATTATGCAAATTGGTGTCACGCTAGGCTACTGGGCACATGCTGGTAATGCATAACAACTAGCTTACTGATGAAAATACTTCATCTTGAGCAAGACCTATTGTCAGCACTCAGGATTATAGTATGTATCATGGTTAACAGTTTCTTATTATTTTTCTTGTGGATAAAGAATAATGTCCAATTTTATTAAAAATCCTCATTAATATAAAACTGCCTTAAAAGTAATATTCAAACACTCCGATGATGAAATATGATTGATTACATTATAAAATGAAGCTGTATTGCAAAACGATAGGAAAAAATCCCTTCGAAAAATTAAACAGTTGCTGTTCACTCCCTGTGAATGGCTAAGTGGCTTTAATTCTACAGCTCATACATGTAAAAGACTCAATAAATAGATCAGGCTCAGGACCAATTAGTGTCACATTAATCTTTAGTAATAATGAAGTGAAGCTGCTGGGGATTGAACCGATTTATCTGTACCCTCCATGACAAGCATCTTAAGCTAATGCATGCTGTATTGTCTAGTACAGGACACTGGAACAAAATGCAGAATGTGCAGCACTGGCAGATGTGAAGAACTATTTCTTAGTCCTGAAGAAATCTGATATTTCTTAGTGGGAGAAAAATCCAATATAAGATAAACTGGTTTCAGAAAATAGGTCACTAATGTAAGTTTGCAGTTATTTTCTTTCCAGCTTTCTCCTGCACCTGCCTTAGATTTCTTTTCTCCATCTGTGCACACAGCATCTCAAGCTTTGTAAGTAGAATGTGGTGAAAGGCTGTTTCTGGTCTAAGAGTCACTGTTCTGTTCATAGCCCTTCGTCCCTACATTCACACCACAAGCACATGCATTTTTGTTGGTGCTGTTAAATTGCTGTCAAAGGAGGTGTAGAAAACCTTTTCGGGTATTGATTTTCGCACACAGGGAGCATAGTTTGTAGTCTCTTGATTTGTCACCTGCAGTTTATAACTGAATGGGCTCATGGGATTATAAACTTCATTTTAGCACTGAACTCCCAGCTTGAGGCAAAATTGAAATGTATTAGCTATTAGAGATTTGCAGTTGTTTTAATGTATTTCACTTACAGGAATTTTAGTTAGATGGCTAAGATGAATAATAATTTTGCAGGGGCGATGCCATTGATTAGGAATTTTTTTAAAAAAATTGTTAATTTTAACTGACTGACAACTGGATCTTATCTTGGAAAATCTCATCTGCTTAATATTATTTTGTTACGTTAACTATTTTTAATATTTTTTAAATTTTTATATTAATCATTTAAATGTAACTGATCAGATAAATCATTTTATTACTTTTATTCAATATTGGATATGTTGAATGATCAAAACTATAGATGTAGCACTGTTAATTTTACTGTAAAATGAACTGCACTATTGTCATTCATTAGCTGTTAAGGGCTTTATCCTGAGTGGTACTGAGCACTGAAAATTCCCATAGATTTCAGTGCAGGTGCTCATTACCATTGAGGATTGGACCTCCCAAGACAATGTAAGTGTACCTGTTTTTACCTTGTTAGTTATTCCTTTTTTTTGTTGCATTTATTCATTAATTCGAGCCATAGCAAAACGTTAATATTTGCACCATTGACACAGATTTCTCTGCTAACTCTGAGCAAAATTATACATATTCATGAATTTACTCCAAGCAGAAATTTGCAATTTTTGCCCAGAAATTTTGACAATTTAGTTTTTCATTGCAAAATAACAGTTTTCTACCTACAAAATATACCTTCTTTGTGACAAAAAATAATGAAAAATTGAAGATCAAACTGACATGTTTCCCTTTTTTTTTTTTTTGCGCAAATTTGTGAGAAATGCAATTAGGCTTCAGTTTTGGAAGTTGTGAAAACTATTTATTTTTGTACCGCTTTGTTTAGTCAAACTGTTTCTAGCCTGCCATCGTTAATCCAGCACCATTATATTTATGCTGAGCCTTCCTGAAAACTCTTTTAAGTTTCATGGGAGAACATGTACTTTGTAAATGTACTTTGGGTTTCTTTCTGTCTGTCTGTCTGGCTTTCTTAAATAATTGCTTAAGCATCTTTCTGAGACCAGATGCATCACTGTCTTGTAGATATTTCATTGAGAAATGCCATTCTCTGATGGACCAAAATCTATTCTATTAAACCCATGAAATTTTCACTTCCATGGAAGTGAACGGAACTGAATGGTTATAACTGAGGGTTGAATTTGTTCCATAGGATCATATGCTGCCATTGACATCACTGGAAGTTTCTTGCATGGGTAATATATGGCTCTGAAGAGTACAGTTTTCTCCTGAGGTATGAATGATCATATTAATGTGCACCAAGATGAGATCAGATACCTTGATAGTTATTTTTTAAAAATGAAAACAGTGTGAAAATCTACTTTAGCATTATTTTGCCTTTTAACTCAGAATTGTGTAGTTTAATGAGCTATATAGTTCAAACAAGTAATAGGACCATTCAGGAACATATGGCCATTAAAAACTAGAGGTGAGCCAGGGCCAGGGCTCATATCTATCTTTAATCCCTTCCTGCTGTACCAAACCCTAATAGTCATTCCCTCTATTCCTAAATATGCAACCAGTCTGAGAGGAGTTGTGAACACAAGTTGCGAGGCCTCATTCTGGGAACCCAGAGCAGCCCTCTCTAGGGTTAATATTGCATCTTTTTCTAGTCCCACAAGACAATAAAAATGATTCAACTAAGGAGCAAGTTGGGATGATTCATAGATTTCAAGGCCAGATGGGACCATTGATTATGATGATTGTAGGCTGCAGAAGCAGGGGTCCCATTGAGGGCTAATGTCCAAAAACGACACTGGAGGCAGAAGAAGTCTGGAAGTGAATGCCCAGGAAGCAGCAGAGGGCTGATTTTGCTGGGAGCTGTGGTGCTGAAGGGCCCAGGCTGACAGTCATGCAGCCATGGAGCAGAGCCAAAATAAAGGTGGCCATAGAGAGCTTGATAGGTGACTGGTGAGCAATGGGGGTGAGCCAAAGGAAAGAGGTAGTCCAGGAGGAGTAGAGAAGTTGAGGGGAGGGGTTCTTAGTGTCCCAGCTCTAGAGTGGATAGTGCTTCCTGGGCTTACGCAACACCCCTAGTAGGCCTGAAGGGATCCTGCAGTTGGAGGATACAATTTAGGTAAACACAAATAAATGATCTTTTCTGTGACCTATTTGTGTGAGTAATAAGCAGGCCAGACAATAGTGTTGCAATCCAATACCACCAATTACAATACTGTACTTAGCGGGGCTGCTTAGTATTGGAATACACCAAACCCAGTAGTGTGCCATTTGTACCATGACTTGGAGGCGAGCATTGTATGCTCTTCAGCAGCTATGCCTTGTAGGCACCAGCCCTGGTGGGTCCCAGTAACCACTCAGACACAGGGCTAAGGGAAAGGATATTTTAATAGGGCTGGCAGGAAAAGGAAAGGTTGCAAATACCCTAAGTACAGGATCTTAAACAGTTACAGTTCAAACTGAGCAATAACGGTTCTTGTTTGGGCCCCAGGGCAGTCCAGTTGAGAGTCAGGGCTCTTCAGATCTAGTACTTGGGGTTGCCCTCCCCAATTCAGTCTCTACTCAAGCAGTTAGGAGCTTGTGGGTTTCCAGGCCAGGCTCAGTTAGTGTCTCTTACTGGGACCCCTCTTGCACTGGCCTCCTGCCCACGGATGGCTGCTCCTCCATAAGTCCCTCACAAACCATCGTCTGTTCTGCACGTTGCTCTGCATATGGTTCCTGGGGATTCCTCTCTGTCTCCAGTTTCTCTGCATCTCCTGGCTTGCCATGCAGGAGCTGCTTCCCAATAAAGCCTGGGGGCCATTTCCTGGTTCAGGATTCGCCATACCAGGCCAGGAGGAAAGTGATGTGCAGTGGGGAGAAGGCTGATGGGAGCTGTAGTCCCCTGTGTTGCAGATCCATTGTGCTACACTGTGAGACAGTGTGAATGACACAGCTTCAGGCTTCTCTCATGCGTAAAGTGGCAAAATGAAGGCTAACTTTCAAGAATTGGTAACTAATGCAACAAACAGTGCTGGTAACAAGTGCAACAAAAACATTTCATTGGGCTCAGGTCTGGGCTGGACACACGGACCATTTTCCAGGGTATTTATGAAAAGATTTCTCGTGTGTACTCACGCTTGTACAAGAGTTTTGTTCCGACAATATGGAACCTCCTTTTCTGAAGTTACATTCTTACTGATTCTGTTCTTTCAGAACTATTAGGATTTTGTAAGGCTTTTACTGTCAGGTTAAGGTGTTCGAAAAATTTAAGAGCCACCATAATTATGTTGTAAATGCCCTCTTTGTTTCTGACGAAGCCAATAACAATAAAGTGCAAGTAATGGATAAAGTGCATTGGGAAGGCAGTTTCTTGCAGCTCTTACCAGCAAGTCAATTAAAGAGCATCCTCGATGGGATCCAAATTGGGTGTGGTCCAAATCCAGTTGGCTATATGAATAGAGGCTATGATGTGGAACCTTATGTGTTAAAGTATGGAGCAAGGGAAATGGGAAAATCCATCATCCTTAGAGCTTTGACAGGAATATACTGGACCCCCTGAGAAAGCAGAAACAATCAGTGCTTGTAAAATTGTATCTTTAGCAGACAGTTAAAGCAGATTATCAAAAATTTAGGGATAAGCCACATGGGACCTGCCAAACTTCTGCAAAATGTTGGCGACAGTGCGGCATTTCCGAAGTCTTTTATTTTGAGAGGAACATTTCACCATAGTATTTAGGGGACTTAGCCTATTGCTTTGTTGCACTACAGGCATTTTTAACAAATCATATTTTGCTTTTTTTGGTCAGTGCCTATGTGGCACATAACTGGAGACAATAAACGTGGCTGTTATGTGCCACAGAGTTTAAGGCCAGAAGGGACCACAGGATCATCTGTCTGACCACCAGCACCCACACACTAAACCCAACAACTGAAATTAGACCAAAGTATCACAGCTCACAGAAGACTAGACTATTCTGTGCCAGAGGCAGAGATTAGGAGGGACTGAGGTGCACCAGTGCCTGAGGTCTTGCAATGGCAGGGAAATTATTAAGTGAGATATACCTGGATAATCAGGGCAAGTGACCTGTACCTACATGCTGCAGAGGAAGGCAAAATTCCCCAAGGTCTCTGCCAATCTGACCTGGTGGGAAAGTCCTTCCCAACCCCACATATGGCGATCAGTTAGACCCTGAACATCTGAGCAAGAACCAGACAGCCAAGCACCTGAGAGGGAGAGAGAGAGAGAGAGAATGCTCGGTGCCACCTCCGAGTCCTGGCCCTCCTAGTCCAGTGCTCCATCTCCAGCTGTGGCCATCCCTCATGCTTCTGAGGAAGGAGTTAAAAATATAGGTATATTTCCACTGCAGTAAAGAAATGTTAGTCAGTTGCCAGCTGTATTCTCCTAATTCATGCAGTTGGCTGACACAAATCTTCTTTAAATACTCAACAGCACATACACACACACTTTCTCTTTCTTTTCCCTGCAGTACTCTATATTTTACCACCGATCTGTATATTTTTCATACACCTGAAGAAAATTTTGATGGCAAAAAATATCCATGATAGCAGAAAGAAAAGGAGTACTTGTGGCACCTTAGAGACTAACCAATTTATTTGAGCATAAGCTTTCGTGAGCTACAGCTCACTTCATCGAAAGCTTATATGCAAATAAATTGGTTAGTCTCTCAGGTGCCACAAGTACTCCTTTTCTTTTTGCGAATACAGACTAACACGGCTGTTACTCTGAAACCTGTCATGATAGAAGATTATTTTGTGGGTCTGTTTTAAGTGCAACAGTCAGATTCTGAAGTGGAAACCACTAAAACAGAGCTACAGATTAACCAAATAATTTTCTTACCTTATTTCAGTTCTCAGTAGCTGAATGAGTTGGCTGGCATTTGGATTTCATTGACATTATGTCTGTTGCTATTTGGTGAACAATTATTGTTTCATTCAGGAATGAGGCTCACTTTCACTCTGTCATTGCTACAAGTACCTCTTGGTTTTGGTTTTAAATAGTGTAAATTTCAATGCATGTCCAAGCTTGTGAGCACAGTTTCTTGGGTAAATCCTTTAAGTAATTTGGACTTTCTTTTGCTATTCCTTTAAATAAATGTTTATAATAGTAGGGCTGTCGATTAATCACAGTTAAATCATGCAATTAACTCAAAAAAATTAATCGCGATTAATCGCAGTTTTAATCACACTGTTAAACAATAGTATACCAATTGAAATGTATTAACTATTTTGAATGTTTTTCTACATTTTCATATATATTATATCCTGTGTTGTAATTGAAATCAAAGTGTATGTTATTTTTGATTACAAATCTCTGCACTGTAAAAATGAGAAACAACAGAAATGGTATTTTTCAATTCACCTCATACAAGTACTGTAGTACAATCTCTTTGTCATGAAAGTGCAACTTACAAATGTAGATTTTTTTTGGTTACATAACTGCACTCAAAACCAAAACAATGTACAACTTCAGAGCCTAAAAGTCCACTCAGTCCAACTTCTTGTTCAGCCAATCGCTAAGACAAACAAGTTTGCTTACATTTACAGGCGATAACGCTGCCCTCTTCTTATTTACATCACTAGAAAGTGAGAACAGGAATTTGCATGGCTTTTTTGTAGCCAGCATTGCAAGGTATTTATGTGCCAGATATGCTAAACGTTCATAAACCCCTTCATGCTTCATGCATACCCCTTCATTCCAGAGGACATGCTTCTATGCTGATGATGCTCATTTAAAAAAAAATGCATTAATTACATTTTTGACTGAACTCCGGGGGAGGGGGGGATTGCATGTCTCCTGCTCTGTTTTACCCGCATTCTGCCATATATTTCATGTTAAAGCAGTCTCAGATGATGACCCAGCACATGTTCATTTTAAGAACACTTTCACTGCAGATTTGACAAAACGCAAAGAAGGTACCAATGTGAGATTTCTAAAGATAGCTACAGCACTCGACCCAAGGTTTAAGAATCTGAAGAGCATGCTTTCAGAATTCTTAAAAGAGCAACACTCCGATATGGAAACTACAGAGCCCGAACCACCAAAAAAAGAAAATTAACCTTCTGCTGGTGGCATCTGACTCATAATGAAAATGAACATGCGTCGGTCCGCACAGCTTTGGATTGTTATCAAGTAGAACCCATCATCAGCATGGACGCATGTCCCCTGGAATGGTGATTGAAGCATGAAGGGACATATGAATCTTTAGCACATCTAGCAGGAAAATATCTTGCAATGCCGGCTACAACAGTGCCATGAGAACGCCTGTTCTCACTTCCAGGTGACATTGTAAACAAGAAGTGGGCAGCATTATCTCCTGCAAACGTAAACAAACTTGTTGTCTGAGCGACTGGCTGAACAAGAAGTAGGACTGAGTGGACTTTGTTTTATTTTTGAATGCAGTTTTTTTGTACATAAAATTTCATAATCAAGAGATTGCACTATAGTACTTGTATTAGGTGAATTGAAAAATACTATTTCTTTTGTTTTTTTACAGTGCATATACTTGTAATCAAAAATAAATATAAAGTGAGCACCGTACACTTTGTATTCGGTGTTGTAATTGAAATCAATATATTTGAAAATGTAGAAAACATCAAAAATATTTAAATAAACTGTATTCTATTATTGTTTAACAGTGCAATTAATCATTAATTTTTTTAATTGCACGATTAATCTTGATTAATTTTTTCTATCGCTTGACAGCCCTATCTAATAGTATTGGCTTGAATGAAGCACCACGAGGGAGAAGAATATGTAATTTTCCACATATTTCTCTGTCAGTGCATCTGAGTCCAGATATTCATCAGTTCTGCTTAGCTGGTCCTGGGGATTTATCTTTACTACAAACCAAAATGGTGCCAAATGTATGCTAACTTTGTGATGTGGACTAAATCTACAGTAAATATTAGGAGAAAGCCTTCCAAATAATTCACTTATGACCTAGTTTAGGACTGAAACCTGGGCCCTGCAGGTGGGTGGTAGAGATGGGCTCGAGCGATGGAATTCAGAACTGGATTTTCCCCAGAATTCAGTTCGATCCAGAGCTTGGTTTTGATTCAGCCCAATTCAAATATAGGGGCCAGCCGTGAAGTTTGGAGATAGATTAAATTTTCCCAAGGTTTGGCATTGTTCAGGTCCAAGGTTTTGGTCTGGGCTCAGTCACAGCGTTGTTATGTCTCACAGTTTTATCATGGGTCTTGCTGCTTTGGTCTTTCTTAGCTGCACATAATGACTTGAGGAGCTGCACTTATCATGGGATTTTCTGGCCCTTAACAGAACTGAGCAGGAGGCATAGAGATCAGGTTCAGAAAAGATTGAAAGAAGGAAGCTACTGTTCATGGTCTTTCTCTTGGTACTGTAATCTGCAAACAGCTCATCTTGACCACCCGGAAGTGTGCCTGTTACTGGATTTACCTCTTGAAGGTGACAATGTCCTCTTCATAAGTAAGAAGGGTACAGAGGGAAGAGAAATGGCAAAGGACCCCATGGGCTAATGGACAGAGGGCTGGAAACTACGTGTACCTTGTTCATTTAGTAGTTTCTGTTACTCAAGTGATATTTGTCCTGTAAACTGCAATTAAGACTAATTATTTTTTTTTATCATCCCTTGTCCCGCTCAGTCTGTCTTGCTAGTACCTCACTCCACTGGTTCATAATGCTGTTTGGAAGTGGACCTGCCCTATTTATTTTCTCCTCTTGCCTAATTTTCCTACACCTCAATGTGAGTTTCACAGAGGTCAGGGCCTTTTTTCTCCGGCTCCCTTTTTGACTGATCCTCAGCCTCAGGAGAAATCTCTGCACAAAACTCTGTGATCTCCTTGTCAATGGCAAAATGAGAATAGTTACAGATTAGTGCTTTCATGAGTTCTTTTGAACATTTAATTTCCAGATATTGACATTTTCTTTGTTTTGCCCCATTCAGGAAGAGAGGCCAGAAGGAGTCAGACTAGTAGAAGGAGCTTTTCTGACTATTGATTTTCCTGTGCCTTTCAAGGGTTCATTAGTTCCACTAACAACAACTGCTTGTTTAGTGGCTGGCTGGGTAAGAACATCAGGAAGAGACAGAATGCCAGCTGATGTAGCACTAGCTGAGTGTGTTGACTTTTCCTGACTAGGCCTGAGTGGGGCCTTAATGCTGGGGCCCATTCAGTTACAACAAAAATGTGAATAGTTGATTTTGAATATGGTATTTTTGATGGTTCTACTGTTTAAATGGGCGCTACAAGGTTATGCAGCCAACTACTTCACAAGAGCAGATTTAACCTACTCTAGTACAAGTGGTGAGAGAAGCAGAGCCACAATGCTATGCAAACACTAACAACGTGCAGAATTGTGCATATGGAACAATAACAATATTTTCTATTTCATTGTGTAAGTATATGTACTGGAATTGCTGTTGTGCCCACTACCAGCTATAGTGGAGTCCAAAAATATTTAGTACTGTACATCATGACTTTCATAAGCACTAGGCTGGAGCTGAACCTTGTACTAGTTTCAGGGCTATGGCAAACCTGTCCAGATGGCTCATTTTACACGGGATGAGATAATGACCGTCTATTGGAAAGCAATGGGCGAGCCTCTGTTGCTATTTGCCATATTTGCAACTTCAGTGAGGCAACAGTAAAAATAACACAATCAAGCAATTGTTGACTCTGTTATCCTTGTTTGTTGGTCTCTCATATCATGTCCTCTCACCTGCTGTATGAGGCATGGAAATCTATGACACACTAAACAGGACAAGGAGAGAGCCATATTCTGCTTTGAAAACAGGAACAGTTTGAAAAATCCAAGTATAATTTCTTTTTTAAATTTTTTACACCTCAGTATCAGATTTGTGAATAATGATACTACAATGATGAGATACACAACTGATTTTTGAGTTGTCATGCTTGATATTTCAGATAGCTACTTTTTGTACATTTGGAATTTAGATGCTATTGAACACTGGATTATTCGGATACTCTTTTTGATTCTGATTTTTTTTTGGCTGAATATCATCTGTTACATTAATACATGCAAAGATTTGAATTTTCTACTTTATTTGGAATATGCTTTTTGTATAGTTTTCTGTATTTTATAGTGCATTTTTAGAGAATGAAAGATGCTGGTTTGCAAAAAGATCCACTAATTTGGGAGCACTGTTCTGGGGGAAAAACAAGTTGCCCATTGCCTTTACGTTTTTGGAGATGCGTCAGATTTATCCTATCTTTTTTCAAAAGAGGAGATAAAGTAGGTAACAATAAGTGTATATTTGCTTCCCCAATTATGCAGCATTAAGGGATAACATAACTTTCCTCAAAATCCTTTTTGAAAACTGTGGTTAACAGTGAGCATTGAGTTACAGATTGTCCTGATATTGCCAATGCCATGTCCCCTTTACATCCTCCTATCTTTTTTTTGTAATGAGTTCAACTTCTGCTATCTTTATTTCAGAAATACTGTTACGTGATGATACTACACAATGAAGGATAGTTTTCTGTAAGTGCAGTTAACAAATGTCTATTCTTGTATTTGAAGGTTTTCTAGCTGTCATACCAGATCTGACTGAATTTATATTGAGAGAGAGAGAGAGCGAGAGAGACAAGGTAGGTGAGGTTGGTGGAATCTTTCAGGCTTCACTGAACTCTTCCTCAGGTCTGGATAAAGTAACCAGACAGTCTGCACTAAATACAAGGTGGGACAGATGATTAAGCAGAAGGGTTCCACACATGCTGTAGGTGGGTCACTAAAATGAAGTGGGAATTAGTGGTTAGCAGGCAGTAGGGTATGTTGCAAATTGTTGTAATGAGTCATAAACCAGTGTCTCTGTTTAAGTCCATGGCTTTTGGAGCCTAGCAGAGTTATGAATTTAAGTCCCCAGGCTTGTCTTTTGAAGGTTTTGTGCAAGTTTCCTTTGAGGACGAGGACTGAGAGGTGAGATATTGAGTGATCACTTTGTGAAAAGTGTTTATCCATGAGTGATATGTTTTTGTCTTTTCATTTTTCTGTGTGAATTCATTTGAGAGCCAGAAAGGACCATTGTAACCATCTATTCTGACCTCCTGTATAACACTGGCCATAGAAATTCCCTAAAATAATTCTTAAAACTTTTTTTTTAGAAAAACAAGTTTAATTTCTTGCTGGAGAGTGTGTCTATTTGAAATAAAGGGAATACTCTCCAGAGATGGCCAAGGAGACGTTGCACTCTGTGGATAGTTTGTTGTATAATCCCGGCTATTCACTTTGGCAGATGGATTTTTACTAGGCTTATTTTAATTTTAGGTTATCATTTCCTCTTTTAAAAAAAACCACCAGGCCTGCAGCCCAGTTTGATCTTAGTGTAAGTGGGTGTAAGTCCACTAAAATCCATTGAGTTGCACCTGCTTTGCATTTGATAACTTCTGACTTTGTGAATAAGGTTAGGTGCAGTACTATGCGCGGGCTGATGCCATCTGGTCATTTCTGAAATACCCCTAGTGCACAGACACAAATAGCGCTGCTGCTCCACTCCCAGTAGTGTTAATTGCCAAATCTTTATTTTTCTACATCTGGTGTAGACTGCTTTTTGCTTGCCAATTGGGGGCTGTACGCTAGAACAGACTTAACTACTGACAAGTGTCCCCCATCTGGTGGATGAACTCCCAGAATCGTTATGGTCTGTAGGCAACTGAAACACCCTCTGGTGAGGTCAGTGGAAGTACTACTACTGAGCTTACCAGAGCTTTAAGCCGCTCTTTGTATTCCATATGAGGGAGATTTTGGGAGAACAGAAGGGGGAAAAGAGGTCATCAAATTCAGCCTCCTGCACAACTTAAAGACATTGTAACTTAGCATTTGGCTGTTAGGTTTTGTAGGTTTTTCTATTATAAACATTACTATTCAACATTTATTTTGTGCTAGCACCTAAAGCCCTCAACCAGGCTGGGGACTCATTGTGTTTGTCACTGTATAAATATATAGTAAATGACAGTCCCTGCCCGAAAGCACTTATCTTCATAAAACTTAGTCATATGGAAAAAGACAAACAAAAGTTCATTGTAATAAAAATAGACCAAAAGGTACATGATTTTGTATATTCTTGTTTTTATTTTAACTGCTACAGTAATGAAGAACATTTCCGATATTGTCCTTGTCTTTTTAAGATAAAATATTTACAAATTCATGTTCATCACTGTGTTGTACACAATGGCCACTGAATTTCTGTTGACAGAGACGCCCTTTCTATCCTGATCAGATAACAAAATCATACAGACTTAACAAAAAAAGTACATTCAAGAGCTCCCACTTCATTTCATGGACCTTTGTCAGCAATAAGTATCTCCAGTCAGCCCTATGGTTCTTTCAAAGTAAAGAATCCTCTTGCTAGTTTGTTGTGACTGGGGATGAAAATATTATGTAGGTAACTGTAGATGACAGGGAAGGGCAAATAAGTCAATGAACATTGTATTTCAGGTAGATTGTGCAGCTTGTTTTGCAGGTCAGTCATGTTTGGGTTTATTTGGAATTGGGGTCTAGTTTTAGCCTGAGCACCGCCACTCCGTACCCTTAGATGGGTGCACCCCGCTTTTTTTTTCACAAAACTTGGCATTTGTCCCATTTCCTGATGATCAGTTGGCAAGAGCAAATGGGACAAATGCCCAGCAAGTTGGGATGTCAGGGACAGGTCTTAAAAAGGGGACTGTCCCAGCCAAAATGAGATGTATGGTCACCCTATGTCCTGAACAAATGAGCCAGTAACCAAACTCAAAGCCCCCTTCCTTAAACCTTCAAGCTAATGTAGACTTCCCAACATGACCTGTTTCTCTATTTGTGTCCTTTAGACTTTGGAGAAAGGACTTGTTCCTTGAACAGTGTCAAGCACATTGCTGAGGCTTCAGAAATGTTAACATAGACTTTTAAGCCTGATGTAAAGAACCAAAGTATTGTAAAGAATAAGGTTGGGTTTAAGGAGTACAATGTCCATACAATTAAAAAAAGTGCATAAACTAAACATGAATTTTAACTTTGTGCTTATAAAACCCAACACACATTTCCAAGCTCACTCTCCCCCTTTATTGAAGACCAGACAGAATGTCCCTGGCTTCAGATGGGAGGCACTATATTACTACATGTTTCCAGTTGTAATTTTTCCCACATGAATCCTCCTGACACAACTAGTGAGAATAAGAACATTAGAGGATGCTACTTACACAATAAAAGTATTGACCAAATTCAGCCTGAAATAAGTGAGCACAACTTTGCTGAAGTCAATGGAGTTGAGCCACCTTCCACCAGAGTTAAACTGACCCAGTACCTATATCATGATAATAATGCAGGCTGCTTGTTCTAAAGGCTTGCTCTCCCTGATTACGGTTCACTCACTTCTTCAGCCTGCCAGTTTTCTGCCTGCTGGATCTCCCCTTCTCTGGCTTTCCCTTCTGGCTGTATGTTAGTTCCTTTCCAGAGTGATCAAATTTCCATCACAGGTTGGTTGGGTATTTGGAGATCTTTAAAATAGCTGTGCCCAGAACCATGCTCAAGGTCCTAATAATCAGGGAATGTGTCCTTCCTTATGCATTTTTCTCAGTTTCTCTCCTGTTTTCCCTCCAAGAGCCCCCACTATTTCCCTTCTCATGTCCCCAGGGTAGGGCACCTTTCCCTTCCCTGCTCACAAGAATCCATCTCCAGCATAGAGTCACTTGAGAGCCATTTGGTCCAAATGCTAGAAAATAAGGCAGCAGAGCTCAACATTGCCTTTCCAGGCAATGGGCAGAGTACTCCAAACCTGTAAAGCTGAAGACTGGGAAAGAGAAATGTCGGGTGGGGCCATATTTATTTATCCACTGGTGAGGTTCTGGATTCTGATTTGGCTCTTCCTTTGCCTGCCCTGTTGGTTCAGTGCTCTATGGCTAGCAGTAGTGCTCAGGGCAGAAGGAAGCCATCAATAGCAGCTTACTGTTTCCATTCTGTTCCATATTCTGTGCTTGATCTGTTTCCTCAGATAGCTTGTTAAATAAATAAATGAATAAGAAACAGTTTGTTAAATCCCATAACATTTAACGAATGTACAAACTTTGTTTTCCAGGACGCCACTATATGGATTATTTCAATATAATCCCAATATGATTGGACAGGCATCATTAGCTGATCCCTCAGATACCTGGGAAATTATAGAGACCATTGGAAAAGGCACTTATGGTAAAGTCTATAAGGTTGCCAATAAGAAAGATGGGAGTCTGGCTGCAGTAAAAATTCTGGATCCTATCAGTGTAAGTAAAAGATTATAATCCTATTTTAATAATACCTTCATTGTTACAATTAAAAGGTTTTACTCTCAAACAGGCTTGAAGCTCTGACTCAAAGTTTGGGCAAGCTGAAAGTATCCTGGAGGGAACTGTTAAATATATTATGAGCAGGGGTGGGCTACTTGGTTTGGAAAGAGAAAAAAAACTGATTAAACCCTGCATCCAGCCTCACACTGACCCCTTTGTAAGGCTCTTTTGTATAATTTAGGACACAATCCTACAAGGTGCTCTGGAGAGCAGACTGAATTTTCTGTTTAGAATAATTAATTTTGCCTTTTTTCTATGACTTGACAAAATTGTATGGTTAGTCATTATTCACAAATATTCATCAGTAGTTTGGCTGAAACTTGTTTGCATAAATGAGATGTTAGAAAACTGTTCACTCAAACTATTCTCACTGAGTGACTGGTCATTTAAGACACATGGTATTGTTTCTGCTCCCTTATTGGATGACTGAAATTTTTCAAACAGCAGAAGAGCAAATTGCAAATGACACACAGCAGATGATAAATAAGTAGGGAATATACTTGTTCACATACAAATGTGTGTGTTCGTATGATGAACAGCCAACCCCTAAACATCACAAGAATAATGATGGGCATGAATCTGGTTGACCCACACAGCCACTTGGAAATTGCACCCTGTTATGTGGTTTTCAGCCAGCTCTAGTTCTGAACACTTTCAACTCACAAAGACTTCTGACATCAGTGGGAGCGAAAGTTGCTTAGCACTTGGTAAGATCTGCCCCTTTCATAGCCTTGTGTTATTCAAAATCAGCATTCATGCTGACCTTGATTTCTGGCAGTGCACCTGGGTAGTTCGCTGGTACAGATTTTAGGTATCCAAGGTTGCAGCAGTTGGAGCATGAATATGATCAGATTGCATGGTGGCATTTCCAGTACACTAATGGTAATATCTTACATTCTTATAGTGCTGTTCATCATAAAGGATCCATATCACTGTCAAATCTATACAAACTCTGCAATGGAATTCCTTCACCCACCACCAAAGTGCTGCCAGCTGTAGAATAGAAAGCAGCAGCTTTTTAACAGTGCACAGCGACAGTGCACAATAGTTAAGACAGGAATTGAAGAAGAATATTGTCAGGAACTCAGCTGGCTGCAGTCGCCTAGCAACCCAATGAGCTCAGCTGGGCCCAGTAAACCCTCATTAAGTGACTGTTCTCCCTGACTGGATGGAAGAGCCAACTGATCCCTATTTAAACCTGGTTGCATTAGCAGCACCTGAAGCTGCGTCAGACCTGCTTCCTGTCCCGCCCTTGCCTCCTTACCTGCTCCTCTCTAGCCCTGCCTACCTCTGAACCCCCTAACTCCTGGCTCTAACCACCAGCTTGTCTCCTGCCCACAGCTCCAGCTCTGCCCTTTGCTTCTGTTTTGATCTCTGGCTCCAGCCATTGGCTTGTCTCCAGTTCTACCCTCTGATTCTGCTCCAACCACTAAGCCAGACCCCCTGCTCTGACCACTAGGTCTCACTGCATACACCTTGGTGTGTGACAGTTTGAGCAGCCTACTAGCTGGCATAGAGGGGCCCCAAAGGAGGCCAACCCACCTTCTCAGAGGTTGTTGGAGTCCTACAGGAACTTCAGATTCAGATCACCATGCTGTGTGACCACAGTGTGTCCCTCCAGGCCCAGGTACAGGTCCAGGCAGTGTCTTCTGTACTCCCAAATCATGCACCCACTTTTTGTGAGCCTAAGCTGCCCCTACCTGATAAATTAAACAGGGATCATGCCAAGTTTTGTGGATTCCAGTTCGTGTTGTGGCTACAGTCATGCTCCATGGATCAATCCCAAGTGGGATTAGTGCTTAGTCTGCCCACTGGAGAGGCCCTGAAGTGGGCATCACCACTCCTGCAGGGGTCCAGTCCTCTCCTTGAACGCTTTGAGAACTTTGTTTAGGCAACGGAGAGTATCTTTGATTATCCTAATCAAGAATATACTGAAGAAGCTCCTCTCCGTGTCCTCTGGCAGTGTCTTGGTTCTATCACCAAATATGCAGAGGAATTTAAATGTCTGGCTGCAGATATCCACTGCGCAGAGACACAACTTCAAGCAGGGACTCAATGACCCAATCAAAGATGAATTAGCATGGGTGGAACTTCCACCTAGTCTGGGAGCCTTAATTGATCTTCGTTTTAGGATTGATGATCAGCTAACAGAGGGAGCCTAAGAAAACAACAGGCCACCAGACCCCCGCTGGTCAGAATTCTTATGTCTCCTGGAGCTTCTATTGCCCTTCCAGACCCCAAAATGATGCAAGTTGACTGAGTCGTACCTCTCTGCCAACAAAAAAGTCCTTATCAGGCATTAGGGTTGTGCCTATATTGTGGGATGCCCAGGCATGTTGCAGCAGGGTGCCCTACCAAAGACTGGTCCACCTCCAGCTTGGGAAGCACCAAAGCCCAGTCCCAGTGTGGGGGGGGCTAGAGTTGGGTCAATGCTTCCCTCTTCCCCACAGCAAGCTGTGCAGCCAGCTATCTGCCAGAATCTTGGCAATCCCTAACCAGCACGCTTCCCTGCTCTGTCTCCCTCTTCAATTGTGGCATTCTGCCATCCCTCATGTCCACTTAGAACACTGGTTGACTTGGACATCTCTGGCAATTTCATTGACCAGGAGTTCATTAAGGGGTATGGAATCCTTTGCAAGGATTTCCCTGAGCTTGTCAAGGCTATCAATGGGTCACTTCTCTCTTCAGGCCCCATTAAGCATCAGACAGCTCTCCTGGAGGTCATTACCTTTGGTGGTCACTGAGGCATCTTGCAGTTCAGGGTCATCCGTGCTTTGTACTCAGACGTCCTTGGTATCCCCTGACTTGCCATTCATGACCCCTGAATTAGATGGCGCCCATGATCTATACTGCTGTGTTCCCTGCGGTGCCAACGAACGTGCCTCCGCAGCTCAAGCCAATGGCTGGTCACGTTCTGCAGTACGCTGAAGCCCCTGAAGGATCCAGAGTTAGGAACCAAAGATTTATGAGCAGTGCCTGAAATTCCTGCCAAATACCTAGAATATGCCAAAGTATTCAGCAACAGAAGGATCATGCCCTACCTCCTCACCACAGTTATGATTACCCAATCAGCCTTCAACCGAGGTTCCTTTTGGATGCATATTTCCTTATCTGAACCTGAGCTGCAGGCCCTCCAGGAGTACCTTGAAGAAAATCTGTGTAACGGTTCATCCACCCTTTGACTTCCCCCATGGGAACATCTATCTATTTTGTGCCTAAGAAGGATGGCTCCCTCTGACCTTACGTTGCTTATCCAGCCCTAAAAAAGATCATTGTCTGTAATCAATATCCTCTTCCTCTCGTAAACAAACTCCTGGAAAGAATCCATTTGGCTCAGGTCTTCGTGAAGCTAGATCTGCATGGAGCATACAACCTGGTCAGAGTCCAACAGGGGGATGAATGGAAGAAAACAGTTTGAACTAGCTATGGCCATTTTGAATATTTGGTCAAACTGTTTGGTCTGCGTAATGCCCCTGCAACTTTCCAGCATTTCATGAACAATGTCTTCAGAGATATCCTCAATTTGTGATTATCTTAGATGATATTCTCATTTTTTCAGAAAACCAAGAACTCCATGACGACCATGTTCCACACCATTCTTGATTGGCTTCACCAAAATCAATTTTATGTGAAACACAAGAAATGTGAATTTGACAAGGATACTGTGGAGTTTCTGGGCTGTCTCATCTCTCCAGCAGGACCCCAACAAGGTTGCAGCCATCACCAAGTGGAAGGCACCCTTGAATATGTGTGGAGTGCAATGGTTTCTTGTATTCATAAATTTGTACCAGCGATTCATCCAAGGATTCTTTGACCTGGTAGCCCCTATAATGTCCCTCCTCAAGAAGAGACTTAAGTTCACTTGATCCCCTGACATGCAGGGGGCTTTCAACCACATGAAAAAGTTGTTTATTTCTTCCCCCATTTTGACCCATCCAGACCCTACAAAGGCCTTCATAGTTGAGACTAATGCCTTGGACTTTAATAGGTATGGTCCTCTCACCAGTTGCTTCATCCCTGTGCCGCCTTCTCTTGGAAACTGACTCCTGGTGAGAGATGTATGGGACAAGGAGCTCCTGGTCATCAGTGCTGCCTTTGAGGAGTGGTACCATCTCCTTGAGGGGGCCCATGCCCCTGTCCAAGTCTGGATAGATAAGAAGAATTTGGAGCATCTACAGACAACACAATGACTCAACCAATGTCAGTTTCGCTGGGTCCTTTTCCTCTCCCAGTTTGACTTTATGGTTACCTAGTATCCATGGTCTAAGAGTGAGAAGGCAAATGCCTTGTCCTGCAAGGATGAGTACTGTGAAGTGGAGCAGAAAGCCCTCACACTCTTCTTAAACCCTCCCAATTTGTCTGTGGGGGCCTCACTAGTCACATGATGACCACTTTCCAGCTCCCAACTTCAGGTGCTAAGGTTGTGCCATGATTCACCCATGGCAGGATTTATTTAAAACCTGGAACCTGATTACTAGTTACTTCTGGTGGCTGACCCTATGAACAGATGTTAAAAACTATGTGAAGTCCTGTGACCTCTGTGCCTGTTTGAAGAACCTGTGAGACAACTATATGGACCTCTTTCAGCCTGTAGCTAGGCGATGACTCACTGGTGCGGTGCCTCCTGCTGGTTGTCTCGGGAATTAGCTCTTCCAGCATGGAGTGCCCTCTGCAGGCCAGTGTCTTGCCTGCCGCTGGCCCCCATGTCCCTTCCGGACCCTGGTGCCCCTTTACATCAGGGTTCTGCCCCCAGCAGTAACCCACAATCTGGGTCTCCCCACCCAGGGGAACCCCCAACTCTATCCCCCCTTGCCTCAGTGGCTACTGCCAGTCATGATCTAGCCCCTGCTCACAGGGGCAGACTGCAGTCTGTAAACCACTTATCATCAGCAAGGAGGGTTTTGGACCTGCTGCCTTTGCCTAACCCTGGGCTGCCCCTCTGCAACCCCAGTACCTGCTTTGGGCCTTCAGCAAGGCCTGCAGCCTGGGGGTTCTCCAGGCTGGAGCTCCCCAGCTCCTCTGGCCTTTCCCCAGCCCTGCTCCACTCAGGTACCCTGCTCAACTCCCAGGCAGCCAGGTCCTTCTCTCTCTACAGCTAGAGAGAGAAAGTCTTTTTGAGCTCCTGGCTCACAGCCCTTTTATAAGGCCAGCTGTGGCCTGATTAAGGCGTGGCCCCAGCTGTGGCTGCTTCCCCAATCAGCCTAGCCTATTGGCTCCCCTGGGCAGCCCTTTCCCAGGGCTATTTTAACTCTTTCAGGGCCAGAGCGGGTGACTACCCCGCTACACAGCCCCTCCCCAAACCTCCATTTCCTTGGTCCACCCTCTCAATTGACTTTATAGTGGAGTTCCTGCACCTCCAACAGCACTCAGTTATCCTGACTGAAGTGGACTTCCTGTCCAAGATGGCCCATTTTATACCCTGCTGCTCTATGTCATCTGCCCATGAAACAGCACAAGCTTTCCTGGAGTACATCTTTCATGTGCATGTACCATGGCATACTGACATGCACCATTTTGGACTGAGAGCCTTAATTTATTTCTTGATTCTGGCAGGAATTTCTTCACTTTCTCAGCACTAAATTCCTCACCTTAACAGCCTCCCATCTGCAGACTGATGATCAAACTGAAAGAGGCAGTCAGACCCTGAAGCAGTATCTCTTCTGTTTTCTGAATTTCTGTCAGGATGATTGGCTCCCAGTACTGTTTGGCTGAGTTTGTATACATCAGCTCAACCCACACTTCCACCCAACACACTCTATTCTTTGAAAATTTTGGTTTTCACCTCTGATTCCATCCAAACCTGCCCGAAGGCTCTGCTGTACTGGGGGACATGGATATGGTCCAGAAAACATGCCAGAAACTCAAGGAACACTTACTTGCCAGTAAAGAAACTTATAAGCATTACATGGTCTGAAAGCGATAGACTGCCCCTAACCTTGCAGTAGGGGCTAAGGTCAGGCTCTTAACTGGGAATCTGAGAACAGGCCATCCTTCGGTCAAGGTTGACCATCAATACCTGCTCAAGTATTTGACCAGTAATAATAATAAACCAGTGGCCTTCAAGCTTCAACTGCCAGAATCCCTCAAGATTCACCTGCCTTTCATGTTTCTCTCCTTAAACCGTTTGTTGACAATTTTTTCCCCAACTGGGTAGATCCTCCTCCACCCTCTGTAATTGTACATTGGCAGGAGGCATATGAAGTCCAACAGGTCTTCGTCTCCCAGTAAGTCAGGGGGAAGCTCCAGTATCTGACAGACTGGAAGGGGTATGAGCCAGAGGAGTGATTCTGGGAACCAGAAGAAAATGTTTGCATTCTTGATCTACTGAGGGAATTTCACTGAAGATACCCTGACAAGCAAGGGCCATGAGCCCCTAGGAGGAGCCCACAAGGGGGGAATACTGTCAGAAACTCAGTTGGCTCTGGGCATGGTCACCTAGCAACGCAATGACCTTGAATGGACCCAGTAAACCCTCACAAAGTGATTGTGCTCCCTGATTGGACAGAAGGGTCAACAGATCCCTATTTAAGCCTGGTAGCAACAGGAGCAGAGTGGCTGCTCAATGCGTTCCATGCCCACAGCTGCACCAGACCTGCTCCTGTTCAGCCCTTGCTCCACTCCTTGCCTGCTCCGTTCCATCCCTAATCTCTGCATACCTCCAACCCCCTAATTCATAGCTACTGGCTCTGACCACTGGCTTGTCTCCTAACCATGACATCAGCTCTGCCCTGGGGCTCTATTCTGACCCCTGGTGCTGACCATTCACTTGCCTCCTGACCATGCCTCCAGTTCTGCCCTCTGATTCTGCTCTGATCACGAGGCCAGACTCCTGTTCTGACCAGTAGGTTGTACCACCTACACCTCAATGTATGACAAATATTGTGTCCAATAGAAACCACAGTATTTCAGTATGTAATTATCCACATTGGAATTTGACTGGGACATTCAGACTAAAACCCGTACTGAGAAAAGTTGCCCCTTTTTTATTTACAGAAATACAACTTGTTCATCCCTTGTACAATATGAGTCAGAAGAATGTACTAAGTAATATGTGATTAATGGAATAAAGCACCAGGGTCTTGATACAGCAAACTATCCCAATTCAGCAAATTATTTAAGCACATGCTTAACTTTGAAGCATGTGCTCAAGTCCTGTTAAAGTCAAAGTCTGTGCTGAATAGGAATATACTTAAGTATGTGCTTTGCTGAACTGGGGCTCATGAGGGTTATTGTGCAATATAGTTGGTACTTTGTTATTTCATCTTCACAAAAATCCCTCTTTAGGCAAATTTTTGCTTATTTTGTAGATTTTGATTTTCGCTCTGTTTAATAGTTCCTGTTGTGTCTGTTTTCCACTGTGGGCTTTATTTCTCCTTTTTTAAAGATATAGTTATTTTTATTCATGTCCCATTTAATGTCTTTTAAAACTGCTATATAACTAGATTACCTTAAAAAGAAAAAAATGAAGCTAAGATCCATGTGTTTACAGTAGTTCAACCATCAGAAATGCAGATTTAATGAACAGATTAGAAAAGATATATATGCAAATTTTCCATTGAGACAAGTGAGCAGAGCGAAGCATCATTTTTACTTTTGTGGTAGCAGTGTGTTATGCATTAAGAGTACCCTTGAGGCAAAACTACTGACTGCACTTGGAGTTCACACTTTTATTTGCAATAAGACAATTGTGGTGTGACTGGTTTTTGACCAGATTTTATTATTTGATCAGATTGTTTTTAGTGCATCACAATAAAGACATTTCAAAGCATAAAATAGTATATAGATACTTCTTTTTATCCATGAAGATTTACTTGTTTGTTGTACTGAATTATTATTTATTTATACACCATATTTGTTTGTGTTTTCCATTTAGGATGTGGATGAGGAAATTGAAGCAGAATATAATATTTTACAGTTTCTTCCCAATCATCCCAATGTTGTTAAGTTTTATGGAATGTTTTACAAAGCAGATCAATACGTGGGAGGACAGCTCTGGCTGGTTCTTGAGGTAAGATATTTTGATAATGTTAGAACTTAATTAAAATGGATTTTCAGGGCAAGGTGCTCCCCTTTAGAAGTGAACAAAACAGAAACAACAAATGGTGGGTCTCTGTGCTCTGTACTGAGAGACGAACCTTAGAATTTTTTTCTGTGTTTAGGGATATTGATCAAACAGTCTGGCCGTGGGAGGTGTTTGCAGATTCACCCTTCAAAAAAACACACTCAGTGTTTATTCAGTAACAAGCCCCAGACATGGGGGCTTGGTATCAGCACTTTATTGCCATTCAAGGTACTTTGTTCTGTCTTCAGAAACATAGAATGAGCTCCATAGTAGTTTTCTTACTTGAAAGTAAACTGGCCTTCCATGCTGGAGAAAACATCTGTGTTAGTGTTGAGAAGTCAAGGTCTCCTTTTGGATAATCCAAAAGATGACTTCAGGATGAAGTACCACACACAGTATTTACCAAACCTGGGACCCATTTCAAATGTGGGCTGAGAGAATGTAATGGGAAAACTGTCTTATGGCAGTGTAAAATTAATAGCAGGATGCTGTTGAATATCTAGCACTTTAAATGGCTTATGTAGACTCTGCCCCTTTAGCAGGCTTTCAGTGTTCTCAAAATAAGGGATGTCATTCTGGCTGCACTGCAGTTAATGTCATTGTCTGACTGCAGTAGGTCCAGGATTTCACTCAGATGATTAGGATGTTCCTAAAGGATTAATTGTGTATTGAGCCCAGCACAGAGATTAGAGTGATCTTATAGGGGGTGTTGCACCATAGCAGTATTTTTCTATAACATAGTTACATCAATATAAATGTGAGCACTAACTTGTTTTTTACTGATCATTTTAGAAGGACCATCCAGCTATTCTGGGATTGTGGGTGGAATCGGAGTAAAGTACTATCGCTTTATGTTCTACTTTATCCCTGTCCCAGTAATACAATAAACCTGACTTTTATGCATTGCAGCATTATACAGTATGGAGGACAGGATTTGGTACCATATGCCAATTTTCATAATAAGTTTCAATGGCTATCAAAATGATTAGCAGGTTTTTTTGCTGTATGGGTTCTTAATGACTAATAGAAAAGCAGCTAACGTTCTTACCCCAAAGAATATCAGACATGCTGTTCTGTACAATACAGTCATGAATCTCAGAAGAACATACCATTGCCTCAAGCTAGCTTTTTGCATTAATGATGTATAGCTTGGTTTTTTTTGGTGCACCTAATTTAAAATCTGTAAAGAAATTTAAGACAAAACTTCTCATTTTCCTTTTATATGACAAGTTTATTGAAACAGTTGACCGTGGAAATATTCCCTGCCTTAGAATTGCACACAGATTTGTCTGTGCACAGCAATTACATTTTATAATAGTGTAATAATTTTTTTCAATAAAAGGGTATATACAAAGCTCTCAGTTACTGTGATCACTGTTTCTTTGATGAAATCATATAGTCATTGTGATGAGCATCTTTAAAATTTTCTAATTAAAATTTTTTTTCTTGCACTATTCTGCAATATTTACTCACTATGAGCAATACCTTAGTCAGGTGAGTAGTTCCATTAAAGTCCATGGTAAGGTACTACTCAAAGTGAGTAAGGGAAGTAGAAGTGGGCCCTTAATTTAATTTTATATGATGGTGGAAGGTGCATTGAGAACTAACATTTTATATTTATTCATAGAAAAGATATATCACACAGCTGTGTAATGCGGGCTTAACCACTCTTCCCTAAAAACATGCATTAACTCTCTTATGTAAGGACCACCTCTAGGGGCAGGGGGCTAGTTCAGTGTCCATGATCATTTCATTCCAGAGCTCTCTATTGACTACCAACACAGGTGTCACTGTCAAAATTGGTGGTGGTCTTTGTGTTGTGGGTACTTAGCTATTTGGAGAGAAGGTGATTGATTTCACATATGCTACTGAACAGCCATAAGACTGTATCACTTTCAATCAACTTGGGTTGGGTTTGAAGTGGTGGCCTAGAGCTGAATGGCTTCATAGCTCATTACCAGTCTCTTGGGATTACTTTTCTGTTTGGCTTTAGCTTTTAGTGTAAAAAGAATGCAAATAAAATTAGCACAACACATCTCAATAGTACACAGAGAGTACAATAAAGATAATAAAGACTATACATGGCATTGATTGCTCCCCAGGCAAATAACTAAACATGGGTGGGTAAGTAAGCACACACACTCCCTTCCACCTAAGGTTTTAGTTCATCTGCAAATGTATTTGGTGTATGATAGTGGCTTAAGGACTCTCCCAACTAGATGGAACAAGCTACCAAGTAAAAAAGGAAAGGCAAACTCTTGCATCAGCCACTGATGAAATATTATTTCAGTAGCTTATTTGCATAAAGGAAGCCAGTGTATCACGTGTTCTGGATCCTAAGTAGCTAGCATAATGCACTTTTCGTGTGCAGAAAAGTTCAGAATTCTAATAGTTTTTTTAGTCCTATAGTAATGGTGACAATGTATGGTGAAAAATATCCATACCTCCCATAGCACATAGCAAATTAGCGTGCAGAGAGACTGATACTAGATTGACAAAATTTAGAGATGAAAGGAAAAACAAGAGAGAAGTAGATCGCCAGATTTCAAAGGAGGATTTTAGTATTTGGTTTCATGCCATTTATTTGATTTTATGCATTAGAGTTTTAGGCTGAATACTGGCAATGCAAAGGGAATTTAGATCTGAGTTCAAATATCCTGTTGATATAGACATATGATTTTTACGTGACAGAAAGCTTGGTATGGTGTAGAAGGGACCGCTCTGCAAAAATAAGAGGTGACTCCAGAAGAACAAATATAATGACCACCTTCCTCCCAAAAAAAACCCTTCCAAACAACGCTCCTTTTAATTTGAAGTGTCATACAGTTGTTGTAAATATAAAAGTAAGAAAAGGAGAAAGTGGGAGAGAGCAGGAGGATGAGAGGGAAACAGTTGCTAGAAGGGCATGGATGATGAACTAATGATGTGGGTGAAAACACATTTACAAAGGTTCTAATTTTACTTTTTCTCCTCCTCCTCCTTTGATGTATGGCAGCCCATTAATGGAAAGTGCTTGCAAGAAGCTGTGCTTTTCTGGATCAGAATGTTTAATCTCAGTTGTTGGCAGAGCACGCCATCAAGTCTGAGTATAGAGATATGGCTGCTGTCTATTTTATATTGCCTGCCAGCAGGAGCATTGATGGAGTGAAGGTTTGAAATGACTGTAATTTGTTGCCTCCCAGTTATCAAGTGCATCAATCTTGTCTTTTCTGGCCTTTTCTTCACACAAAGGCAGTTTTTCAAAAAGACAATGCAAGTATTATTGTAAAAATACTCAAATAAATTAAACCAGATCTATAGATTCTGTTTTTATAATAAAATATAGTTTTTCTGTTTTAATATTTCACTTTTAGTTAAATTTTACAATCTCTGACTTCTGCTTTTCACCCTCCCCCCGAAGTACTGTGATTTATTGTCAACATTGTTAATAAAATATGCTCTATGACAAGAATGACAACTTAAATAATTGTAGGTGGAAATCTACTTGGTTTGGGATTTGTGTTATATTTCAGACTCCTATAGTAGGAATCCACAACCTAAACAAGTCTGTTGAGTAATAGAGGTCTTGTGTTTTGTTTCTTTTTTTCCTCCCCCATTCTCTTCACAGCTGTGTAATGGAGGTTCTGTCACAGATCTTGTCAAAGGCCTGCTGAAGCGTGGCCAACGGTTGGATGAAGCTATAATCTCATACATCTTATATGGTGCTCTCTTGGTAAGGATGTTCATCGGGCTTGTAATGACAGTAGAGGGTGCAATTTACCCATCTCATACATTTTCCATTTATAAACTATGGTAATAATGACAATATTATGCTGGCTGTTATAGCAGCAGGGGGGCATATCAAGCATGTGATCAAGCGGACAGATGTTTCTATAGTGAAGAGCAGATTGTCTTCATTACACTCCCTAATAGTAGGGTAATTGTTTTTAAATAAATGAGTAAACTTATTTTTTGTCGTCATGGGCATACAGGGCCTTCAACATTTACACAATAACCGAATCATCCATCGTGACGTCAAAGGGAACAACATTCTTCTGACAGCAGAAGGAGGAGTCAAGCTTGTTGACTTTGGTAATGACTGCTTACCATTTGTTTTCTTGATGTGTGCAGTTTAGCCAAAGGCATCCATTTATTTTCCACTCAGAAGGTAGAGGCGTTTCTGGAACACCAAGTACTGAGAAAAATTTTCCAGGAGGAATCTTGAGATATTTAGGAAGTGATGGGGAAAAGTAGCAGATGGAGCAATCTAGGAAATCCTGTCAGAAAATCTATTTTAGGCTTTTTAAAACAATAATTTTAAAAAGCCATTTTATTTATGAAACACTTTTGCATTCCATTAGGAATGTCATATCTCAGGGAAGTTGTCTCTCATTTAAATTTAAATATTTCATCTTTTGCATATGAAAAGGATACATTTTACTCTTTCAAATGGCTTTCACTAGCCTTAAGCACATTTATTCCCTCTGAGTAGAAGGTAAAGTGGTCCTATGGGTCCACAAACTAACAGATCCATTTTATTTGTGATTACTGCTGTTAGATATGAGCCTGGCAGGACTGGAAACATCACAAGAGGCATAAAGAGAGAGACAGAGGAAGGGAACTTTGCAATAGAATTTAACCCCAGATGAATATTTCTATGTTGAAATACATATACGTTTAGTAAAATAAAAGAATGCTGTAGTTCCTCTCTAGAATCAGATATGTACATATAAAGAGAAATTTTATTAACAGTAAAGGGAACAGGAAAGTAGTAATATATGAAATCAGTGAGTCAGTATAAAGTGTTAGGTAAACAGTTTTGAAAATACAGTATTGTACAGCTGTTTGCCTAACTCTGCATGTTGCTAAAGTAAAATATTCATATATTGAGAAAGTACCATAAAACTGGCATGCCAGAATTCTGGCAATAAAGGAATGGCCCAGAATTATAATATGATGTATGAAGGGGAAAACAAACGTAACTATTTTAATGTCACAATATTATAAAACTAGCATTATATTTAAAATCTGTTTGTGATTGTTTGTGGAATAAATTTAGGAAGCAGATGCCTCTTTATTAGCTGCTAGGGACAAAAATTCATTACTGTTGAGTGTAGAGACACTCAATTTTAAGTGGCGCTGGGAGAAACATATGTGGCCTAAGGCAAAACTAGTGATAGTCTAGTAATCTCTTTGGCATTTAATGGTGGGGCTAAAAATCACTTTTCATTAGAGAGACAAGGTAGGTGAGGTAATATTTTTTATTGGACCAACTTCTGTCAGTGAGAGAGACAAGCTTCCATGCCACACAGGTCTGGGAAATTTATTCAGCTTGTTACAGCTAAATACAAGATGGAACAGATTGTTTAGCATAATTGCTCCGTCTTGTATTTAACTGTAACAATCTGAATAAATTTCCCAGAGTTGAAGAAGAGCTCTCTGTAAGCTCACAAGCTTGTGTCTCATACTGACAGAAGTTGATCCAATAAAAGATATTACCTCACCCACCTTGTCTCTTTAATGCCCTGGGACCGACACAGTTACAGCAACACTACTTTTCATTTGAGGCGGTTTTACCAGTATAATCTTGAGCAATAACTAGTGTAGACTGGCAGAAATCTTCCTTTTCCTTTCTAAAACAGAACACACCACTGGACATATTGATGTGAAGGAGGAGACTACAGCTTGACGTGAGAGTTTCTTAGAATGAGCTTAAGGAAAAGTGTGTTGTTTTTCCAGTGTTTAACAAATACTGACAATGATTTCACCAAGAAGCTCTAGCACTCCCACCCTTTGGAGCAGAGACTTTAAATTTGGCAGGGGGATGCCCTAATGTCAGGGACGTGACTCTGTCTGTCCTCTGACAATTTGCTCAAATTTGGTTGAGTTGTGACCGTCTAAAAAACTGCAATTCACACATACTCAGTAGAGACTTACTAGAGTTTGCACCTAAGTTCTCTTAAGGTTCTGAGTGAACTGAGCATGCTCCTGTGTGTGACAGGACTGTACATGTGCCATCTCCAGGGAGTGACTGAGCATGCCCCATGCCATCCCCTCACAGCCCTTGCATGTGACAGGACTGTGCATGTGCAATCCTCACAAAAGGGCTGACTGAGCTTGCGCTATTCTGGGGCTCCAGGGACTGGGCAACACTTTCCCTGCAGTTACTCCTCTTGGTTACCAAGGGATGTTGTGGACCCAGGCCCAGGAACTGAGAGCAGAGTTGACAGGGAAACAATCTCTCCAGTGTTCTGGATCCCCTTGCTGCAGGTAGTGTGAAGGGGAAGGAGGAAACAGTGTGACTCAAACTCAGAAGGTGAGGAAGAGATTCAGGGTGGTGGAACAGGAGTCTGGGGAGCAGCAATGGTGCTAGCCATTTTGCTGGCCAGGGTGGAAAACATTTGCAGCCCCTTGCCGCTGAGTGGCTGGCTGTGGCTTATTTTTGATCTCTCCCTGCCCGCAGCTAATCAGTAGAGTAAAAACAAACAAAAAAGCTGAGTGGCAGGGTGATTTGGTGCCCAGGGTGACACTCCAAGAACCATCCCTGCTGTGGGAGTCGCTATGAACAGGAAACTAAAAATTTGGAAAAGGGGCAAGAGCAGAGGGAGACAGAAGACCAATGGGTGCAGGAATAGGAACAAGAGGTGCAAGAGCAGAAGGACGGGGGAAAGGGGCAGGAACCACAGATAGGGAATAGGAGCAGGGGGAGAGAACACAGGCAAGAACAGAAGGAGGAGAAAGCGCAATGGGAGGATAGGGGCAGGAACTGGTGTGGGGGGACATGGCACAGGAGTTTGTGGGTTAGTTATGGGGAAGAGGATAGGGCAGGAGCCCTGCCTCATTTGGTGCACTGGATGGACCTTCTTGGGGTGTGAAACAGGGCTGTGTAGTGAATGATGCTGTTGTCTGTATTATGCCTGCATCATTTGTTGCAGAAATAGGAAGGTGTGTAATGAATGAGGCAGGAGTTTCAGGACTCTGGGATCTGTTTTTCAAAAGTTCTGACCTTGCTCAGCTACAGCTGTGGTATATAGGAGCTCTGCTCTGAACATATAAAGTGCTTTAAAATGCCAAGTACTCTGAAAAAGCAGACCTAGACTCCTCAAAATTGGGCACAGAAAATTAGTTGACACATTTGAGAATTGTGGCTTTAATCTCCGTTCCTCAGTTACCCAGGTATAAAATAGGTATAATAATACTGCCTAACCTCAAAGGGGCATTGTGAAGATATATTCATTATTTTTTAAAAATGCTAAGATACTATGATGAGAACACCATAGAAAATCCCATGAGAAAAATTATAGTTCTGTGTTTCGTGCAGGGTTTGAGTGGTGGGCAGAAATTAGGCATAGGACCACACATTGAATGAGGATAAAAATATATATTGAATCCTTTCGATAAACACCATCTATTCTGTGCACTGAATGTAGCAGGGTTCCTGTGGGATATGCAGGGTCATGTGATCATGTAATTAAAGATTATCTCAAGAGGGCTAAATTAAAGTGGCACAGGCAACCTTAATTGTGGCATTTCTTAACTTTTGATTGCCTGACTTTGCAACTGTATCATTCCTTTAAAGTAGATTTTTTGGATGTAATATATATTTATATTTCTCCTTAAGTTG
Source organism: Natator depressus (assembly GCF_965152275.1). NCBI lineage: Eukaryota > Metazoa > Chordata > Testudines > Cheloniidae > Natator > Natator depressus. Next base: position 38,910,185 of record NC_134244.1, read on the forward strand.
CTTTCAGCATGATACATATTAACACATACTGTATAAATTGTCCTAAAATGTCTGAGAACTACTGTTCTTTTTCTTTATTTCTCTTTTAAAACATTTTTTTTTTGGCTCATTGGTATTCAGTACCACTTTAGTGTATATTTGTAACTCTAATCTCTATGAAAAAAGAACAGGAGTACTTGTGGCACCTTAGAGACGAACAAATTTATTTGAGCATAAGCTTTCGTGAGCTACAGCTCACTTCGTCGGATGCATTCAGTGGAAAATACAGTGGAGAGATTTATATACATAGAGAACATGAAACAATGGGTGTTACCATACACACTGTAATGAGAGTGATCACTTAAGGTGAGCTATTACCAGCAGGAGAGCGGGGGAAACTTTTTGTAGTGATAATCAAGGTGGGTCATTTCCAGCAGTTGACAAGAACGTCTGAGGAACGGTGGGGGGGAATAAACAAGGGGAAATAGTTTTACTTTGTGTAATGACCCATCCACTCCCAGTCTCTATTCAAGCCTAAGTTAATTGTATCCAGTTTGCAAATTAATTCCAATTCAGCAGTCTCTCATTGGAGTCTGTTTTTGAAGTTTTTTTGTTGAAGAGTTGCAACTTTTAGGTCTGTAATCGAGTGACCGAAGAGATTGAAGTGTTCTCCAACTGGTTTTTGAATGTCATAATTCTTGACGTCTGATTTGTGCACATTTATTCTTTTACGTAGAGACTGTCAGTTTGACCAATGTACATGGCAGAGGGGCATTGCTGGCACATGATGGCATATATCACATTGGTGGATGTGCAGGTGAACGAGCCTCTGATAGTGTGGCTGATGTTATTAGGCCCTGTGATGGTGTCCCCTGAATAGCTATGTGGACACAGTTGGCAACGGGCTTTGTTGCAAGGATAGGTTCCTGGGTTAGTGGTTCTGTTGTGTGGTGTGTGGTTGCTGGTGAGTATTTGCTTCAGGTTGGGGGGCTGTCTGTAAGCAAGGACTGGCCTGTCTCCCAAGAGCTGTGAGAGTGATGGGTCGTCCTTCAGGATAGGTTGTAGATCCTTGAGGATGCGTTGGAGAGGTTTTATTTGGGGGCTGAAGGTGATGGCTAGTGGCGTTCTGTTATTTTCTTTGTTGAGCCTGTCCTATAGTAGGTAACTTCTGGGTACTCTTCTGGCTCTGTCAATCTGTTTCTTCACTTCAGCAGGTGGGTATTGTAGCTGTAAGAATGCTTGATAGAGATCTTGTAGGAGTTTGTCTCTGTCTGAGGGGTTGGAGCAAATGCAGTTGTATCATAGACAAGTCTATATATAGCAGCTACAAATTCTGCAGGTGTGAGTAGGAATCAGAGTTAAATAAATAAGTTTGCTGTAGGGCTGCAACCAATACATGGTTCAGAGTGGTACTGGGGGAATCACTGAAGGGCTGCAATCATGCTGAGATTAAAAATAAAATACCGTATTGGATCTTAGACGTAAGGAATGTCTGCACTGCAGCATGCGTAGACGGACGCTCAGTAGCTCTGCTTGAGCTACTGCGTGTAGCTGGGGTAGCCCAGAGGGCAGTTTGGATTGTCCCCCTGAGGATATAATCTCTGGGTATGTACTTGGATGGTTAGCCCAAGCTGATGCCCTGGTTACAGTGCTATTTTTAGCAAGCTAGTTTGAGCAAAGCTAGTGCATGTCTGTCTAACCATACTGGGAAGCACACTCCATACTGCAGGATGGATGGATGGTAACAGTGTAAACTGAGGAAGCTGATGTTCCAGCTTCCAAATTTCTTATTTATTAGCAGCAAACATTGCTAAATTATATCTATTCCACAATTTTTTCTCGTCTGTGGATAATACTGTAGGAAGGCAACATTATGTTTTATGAAAAAAACCCCATTCATTTGAAATACTTTGAAGACAATATTGGCTTAGTGGTAAAATCTTTTGGAATCTCAGAAACTCCAAGGTTCAACTGTATTTTGATCAGGGTTGACTGGATAGAGCAGAACATTTTCTGTGTACATTTATTCAAATTTTTTAATGAATTTGATTTGGCTCGTTTTGCTCTCTGTATGTGTTTGCTTTTGCACTTGTCACATTAGTTCATTCCTCTTCAGCAAAGCACTGAAGCCTGTACTTTATTTTATTACACACTAAAGGTTAAGATGAGCTTCAGTGCTTTCCTTCACAAGCATGGACTTAAGCATGTACTTAAGAGCTTTGCTGAACTGGGGCGTTTGTGAATCTTCTGGAAAGCCAGTCTGCTGGCAGAAAGGTTCAGAGTGTGAATTTTAGCTGAAAATTGGGGAATGTTTGTGAAAAATAAGTTTTAAATTCCCCTTATGTGAGCACTTGCATTACAGGCTTGATTAAGTTGTATTCATCCAGTCAGCAAATGGAAAGAGACCATGTGATTTAGGTAACCAGTCAAATAGTTTGAATTTGAATGAATGAGCTTCAAGCCAAGAATTATTCAGAGCAATTATTTGAACAATTCTGAATAACAAATATGTTAGAGAAGGTTGTGATCTGCCCTTGAACAAGTCATGATTAAAGCAAAATGTGAAATTCATCAAATAAATAATTTCGTACAAATGATACATCTTGCTCTGATTTTGACTGTTGTTTTCCAGATGTGGTTTAAGGATCATGTATTTGTTTTCCTGAGACTTGATATAATCTGAACTGAAAGTATATCATTAATTTTAGGCCAAAATCTGAATCCATTTTATTGCAGGTGTTTCAGCCCAGCTCACCAGCACCCGGCTACGCAGAAACACTTCAGTGGGAACGCCCTTTTGGATGGCACCTGAGGTGGGCAAAGCATTTTCTTTATTTTATCTGTGTTGCCTCTGTTCATTGCAATACACAATTTTGTCCCAATTCTACATTGACTCAAAAATCTGATACCTATAATAACCAGAAAAAGCATTTGGTGGTTCCCAGCTATGGGTCTGTTTCATTTCCTTCCACATCTGTAGCTCTTATGCAATGGGATGAATAGACAAATTAGATTCTTTTAATAACAGAGGCATTATCCTCTTCTATTAAAGAGGATTGTTTGCAGCTTTTCCATAAAACTATAGGCTAATCTACAGGAAACTTACGGTAATGCTTCCTTAAGGCATGAAATAACTCTAGCTTTACGCTCTGTGATTCTCCTCTGCAGAGTAACAGAGCAGGGCCAATGGCTATTGCTCCTGCCATGGCGAGGGGAGGCACTTATGGGAGTGTCCTATAGAATTTAATAGATAGCTTTTCCATGGATTTCTGTGAATCATTCAATGGATTTTAGTACAGAATTATATCCCAACTATAGAACTCTATATGGTTCAAAAAGCCTATAGAAGGGATCTAATCCTCTATGAAATTCTGTGGGTTTTTAGCATAATGTATATACATCTAATCCTATTATTTTATCTCTATTATATTCTATAGGTCTTATCCTTAAGTGGGGTGTTACAGTACAGCATATTAAGTGAGCCCCTTTGCTCAGTTGGCTGTTATCTGCTTAGTTGGGGATCCAGATTCCCAGACTGCACTGTCTTTTTGGGCTCATCCCTTGCCAGTCCCCCATCCCCAGGTGTTCCACCAACCTGGGGAGGGGGGTCACATGTGGACTCTGTGCTACAGTAGAAATCCAGAGTTCTGGAAGTAATCTGATCCTTTCCACATGCTCTTGTGCAGGATGGGTGGCACATCAGTCAGTGTTTTCAAATACCTTTAGCAGTTTATTTGTGATTGTGGCAGGGTGGACTAGGCCAGGAAAAGAGCAGTGGCACTAAGTTCTCCGAGCAGCCTAGAGAGACTGTGCAGGAATCAGCCAATCAGGGGGATGCCTCAAAGGGCTAGCCAATCAGAAAGGCTGCAGGGAACAGCCAATCAAGGCCCAGGAGGGTCATATAAAAAGGAGCTGCAGAGCCAGACCCAAGCAGTTCCTTCCTGGAGCCAGAGGAATGCAGATGATGCTCCTGGCTAGCCAAAGGGAACTACAGCACTGCAGACAGCTCAGTGCTGGCAGGGACCCGGGAAGCGAGAAAGAGCTCCTGTCTGGCTGCTGGGCCTGAACACAGAAGAGCCCCAAGATAAGGATGAAGCATCAGTGAAGATTGGGGTGGTGGGGAAGTGGTCGAGGGAACTGAAAGCAGTTTCATTAAAAGCACACAGCGGTGAGTGGCTGCTATTCTTAGGGTTTCTGGGCTGGGACCCAGAATACTGGGTGGACCTGGGTCCCTTCTATAGGCCACTGGGGAAGCGGCCTATAATTGGACAGCGATAAACCCCTAGAAGGGGTTCTGAACTACTTAGTGGCCTAGCTAGTGATCTGGAGCCAGAACAGACCAGAGAGGGTGAAACCATTGCCTTCAGGGAGGAAGCCCCAGGGATATAGCCTGATACCTGGGCCAGGCATGTTTAAAGACTGTAGAGACACCCGACCAGAAGAGGCACTTGTGAGAGGTGGGAGCCACACCATTACAGTGATAAGATATACTTCTTCCATAACACGTGCTAAGATTACTGGGCTTAGCAAAATGGATATAATTTTCCTTCAGTTGATTAGTTGACTTGTTTTGTGGCTCTATTTTCTTAGTTCTGAAGGTGGTCAATATTATCATGCTGTCCTGGAAGAACTAAGCACTGGGAATGTATTTAAAAGGAATGGGTTGGTAGTTAGTACACTACTCTTGTGTGCTATCAAAGTTATAAGTAGTAATGTTTATCCTTATCTATTACAGTATTGAACTAAACATCCCCATAGTAAACAGGAAGTTTAAATTAATGAGGATGCTAGTGTCCACTGAACTTGTTCTTACTTTTATATATATAAATTATATATTGTGCAGGAATGGGCGGAAAATGGTTTTCCCATCCTGGTAATATTTTGAAGATTTCAAAAATTTTCCATTCTGTATGGGGATTAACCTGAGACCTTTAGACATTTTCTACAAAAAAATAAGAGACAGAAAGAGAGTCACCAGCCCACCCCAGAATAGGTGATGATCTCATGATTAAAGTACTGACCTGGGATATGGGAAAACCAGATTTGAATCCTGCTGTGCCTGATGTGGAGCTGCGACTTGAACCCAGGTCTCCCACTTACAGACTTGAAGGAAAGCAGATGGAGTCCTGCAAAACCTAGATTCAGCTCTGCCTTCTTTAGCCCTTAGCCCACAATCTGTACATGAAAGTGTTCAACTAAAGACAAATAGTCTAAAATCAAGGTTCAGATGGCACTCATATGACACACAATTTTACAGTAAAAACCGTGAAATAAATGTAGGTTCCATAATATCAACTGTGCATAAAGGTAGCTAATATTCACCACATGGAAATCATTCTTTATGAAGAACATGTGCACCAGCCTTTTGAAAGAGCACCAGCCTTAGATGTAGCAAGTCTGTTACACTGCACGTTGCTGTCTTATGTTGATCAGAAGTCAGGGAATGATACATTCAGCTTTAGACCCCTAAAATTCCACCTGAGCTTCAGGGTTAATTCCACTGAGTTCTTGTTTAAAACAAACACACAAAACTCTAATTGCCTCCTGCAGATAAGGTGAACTGTTAAGATTCTAAGACTGTAGATTTTCTTTCATTTTAATCTTTAATGTGCATGTGGTGGGGCGATGCTCCAACCCCATGCTAGATTGGGCTACAACAGGCCAGAGTGGCTGTGCAAGGAGGCAGCCAATCAGGGAGGGCCTTTAGAGAGCCAATCAGGGCCAGTATTACAGCCAGCCAATCAGGGCTAGGCTAGGCCCTATATAAAGGCTGCCCAGGAAGGGAGCAGGCAGTCTCTCCCAGGCCTTCAGAGGGTGAAGGTCTGTCTCCTGTGTGAGGAGATTAGCACCAGGGACAGCGTGGTGCTGAGCAGGTGGGGGGAGCAGAAGGGAAGTCCCGCCCGGTACCTGCCGGGTTGCGGGCCCTGAGAAAAAGGGCCTAGCCGGTGCAAAGGGGCCAAAGGGGAAACGGCCCGGGGAGAGAGACGGACAAAAGGAGAGAAGGAGGGCAGGCAGGAAGGCTGCCGCCAAAGGGTCCCTGGGTCGGGACCCAGAGTAGAGAGTGGGCCTGGGTCCCCCCCTCCTCCTTGCACTTTCACCTGGCCATTAGGAGTGGCCATCACGGACTGCACCAGACCCCTGCCAAAGGGGGTTAGACTTTGGGGTGTGGTTGGCCATTGTGGCTGGGGCGAAGAGAAGGACTGCTAATAACACCAAACCCCCAGAAGGGGATGAGACCGGAGCAGTGGGCACTGCCGGAGGGCAGTGTCCTGAAGAGGACACCGCAAGCTGGGAGCAACGCGGGTCGAGACACCAATCTAGGGCGAGAGACGGACGGGACACCACCAGCAGAGGGCGCTCCGCATGAACTGAGCTAATTCCCAGAGTGAACAGCATATTACCAGCTCCGCCTTAGGTTTTACTGGGTCTTTTTCTGTGAAGACTTAGTTTGGTCAGTGATTTTTCCCCGCTTGTGACCAGGCACCCAACATCTGCTTAGTCATGTAACTCCTTCACCCACAAATGCTACCAGCTAGCCTGCCAGGGACATAGCAAACAGCATGAGGAGGCGTGCCAAGAGATAAAGAGCTCTAGCACAGCTCCTTGCCAGCCTGCAGCACTGGCACCAAACACTGGATAGATGAGGAAGGACCGTGAGAGGCTAAGCACAGAGGAGGGGTCAGAAGTCGCTGAGACTGTGGATAGTCTAGGTAGACGATTAGCGGAATTGGTTGGCTTAGTCCAGTGGGGTGCAAGGCCTCTATAGGCTCATAAGTAGCAAAGCATGTTTATATCCTTGGACATAACATAGAATAGAAATGAAGAAAATTAAAGGGTCCCCATCAAGCTTCTTAGGCAAGAGAACTGACTCAGTGCACTTTTATAACAACCTACCCACTGTATTTTTACTGTTCATTCCATTTCATGCAGCTTTAGGAGATTTTGTCTTACCTTTAGATTAAAAGTGAACTAACCCACCTGCATTTGCAGTGACTGCATGACAGAGAACAATAACCTTGACAGTATCCCTTTAACTGCAAATATTGCAGGAGTCTGTGTTTTATAAAATGGTACAAAAACCACACAAAAAGAGAGAGAATGCGCAATATTAAATCTAAACAAAAATAGTGGCCTCCAACAAAAATGATGGAACATATCATCTGGTTGAACCACAGGCTATTTGGGATAGAGCTTACTTTCTGCATCTGTTGTAAACAAGCAAAGGTCTGTATCATACGGCATGCAGTTTTGAATATAATGCAAACATTTGTTTCTTTTTTAAAATGTAACAGTCCCATCTGGTCTTCTTTCTTTTGCCATGGAAAACTGATTACAGTTGAGCAGAGAAATGAACCTGCTGTAATGGATCCAAAAATTGATCTCGTACAGACTCACAAAGAATGGTTGATATTTTACCATCTCCATAACAACCAGCTGATGTCACAGAAGAGACATGAGACACCTTAGTAACCACTGTGCCATCATTATTTATGACATCACCTTGCTTAAAGACACTCTAAAAACAGTTTAGACCATTCATTCTGACTTTGCCAAGGGCTATGAAGACAGAATATTCTTATGAAACCCAGATAATTAAGGATGCTGTTTACAGTAGTGTTTTTCTTCAGTAATTACTGTCAGGGTTAATGGTTGAAATCTTACTCAAATTTCCTGCTCTCCACCCCCTTCTAATTATCTCTCTGGAAAATAATAAAAATAATTTGAATAAGAATCCAAAGAAATAAATGGACATTTTGATGTAAGTGGTCTGAAAATATGGTTACACGTAATGACTGTGTACGTACCACATCAGAACAGGGGCAGCTCTTTTTGAAGTTCCTGTTCTGAAAAGACGTTTCCAAGTAATCCAGCACCCTAAGCACATTCACCCTCAGCAAGTAAGCATGCAGGTGTGAGCCACCATGTATGCACTGCTCAGCACTCAGCAAGTAAGCATGCAGGTGTGAGCCACCATGTATGCACTGCTCAGCACTGTAGACATACAACTCTGCGAAATAACTGCACAATGCTCAACTATCCATTATGTTTAGGCTTGGCAGAATTTGATTTTAAAAAAAATAATTTTGAGGGATAATATCGATGTTAAGTTTTTAACATTTTTAAAATTCTTAGCAATTAAATTTTCATAGTTGTACAAAATTATGGGTTTTAAACATTTTTTCTAATTTTATTGATTTAAATGTTCATAGGTGTGGGAAATTATGGGGGGGCGTGTTAGACAATAGGGGAAATCAGACAATGATCATTTAATGACAGTAGGAGTTGAGATTCAAAACGTGAAAGTTTTGTAACTGTTGAAATACAAATTGTCAACATCACATGTTCAATATAGGAAGTATCTTTAAGTCAAACTCTTAGTTCTCAAGCAGCACTTTTTTTACTTTGCCTATCTGTAAATTTTGATTATTATTGATGGATATATTTTTTCATAGGTTTGTGTGTGTGTGTACAGTGAAATTGATATTTACTGATAAAAATCTAATCTTTTCAACCCTGATTATGCTGCTCCCTAAACTATCTTTTATATTTCAAGTACTGTAAGACTTAAGGGCTTACATCATTATGGCTGGTTTCCTTGTGTTTGTGTGAAAGACACATTTATATTCCATCAGCTGTAGGATTTGCATTACTTTTTGTGATGCCTTCGTAGTTCTTTTTAATGCATGTGTAAATTGTGCTATGAAAGATGAAAATCTAGAACTGTGAGAACTTGAAAAATCCTCCTTGATAACAGCTTTTTGAAAACAAAATTTTCCAGTGAGTCTAAGGTAAGATTAGTGAAAGCTAATGGAAACTTGTACAGTGAAGAGAAAACATAGGGCAGCATGCAAAGAAAGTTTCCTTGCTCCTTTTTGCCTGATGTTTTTGATATGTGGGGGTGTCTATGGAGAAACAGCAGAGGAGAACCCTGAAACAGCTTAAAACAAGTGGGTCAATAGGAAATAATATGATTCAGAGAAACTGAAAGCATATGGTTTAGAAAAAAATGAGGAAATTGGACTAAGCCCCCAGTGAGTAATTGGGCTTTTCAGAGATGTTTTTCTGATGTATTTGTATGTCAAATAATAGCATCAGGACAGAGAAAAAAAGAGCAAGAGATCAGTGCATATCCTGGGTTTAACCAAAATATGGTTGGAAAGTGAAAGTGGGGGATAATTGTACAGAAAGTAAGCTGTATAGAAGCAGCTGAAGAGCTCAGGGGGAAAAAAAAAGATTAAACCTAAGAAGTAAAGTTAAGAGTTGGTTATTATGTCAATCATAATCACCTCACACATACAAGATCAGTTGCAGAGACTGAAACAGGGAATACAGCCAGGCTAGATTCAGCAGAATCATTGCTGAGGTTACTTTATACATACTACTTGTCACCTGTTAAATAAGTTACCTCAAATCTCTCTCTGTCATCCCTAAAATGCTCCGGGGGCAAGGGAGGAGAGTCATATTTGAAACCTTTGAATTGAACTCACCTATATGTCTTTAATTCCAAGTCTTAAAAAAATATAATAATAATAAAGGGAGGGGAGTGGTGTCTCATTTCCAGTTCTGGTTCAGAAGTGGTCAAAGGAACAGTGCTGTGGTTTTTACAAGATTCTTACCCTGAATAGTGAAAATATCACAAAATCAGATGATCTCATTTGAGTTCTGACACATTCATCCAAAACTTTGCAAGAGAAGCTCACAAGATTTTAGCAGTATTAAAGCTAAACTCTTGACCTGATCCAGCCTGAAATCTGAACCTCAGAACTTAAGTGTAAACCTAAGTGAATCAGCACACTTTCACCCTGTACCAAATGTAGTTTTAGGAACAGGAATTGCCATACAGGATCTGGGACAGACATTGGGGGTGACTTAAAAACAACACAGACTGAGGTAGCATGGACACCAACTTTTACACTTTACTTATAACCATCAGAAAATGACAGAGGTGCATAGATACTACTTACTTATGGGGCTGTTGAGCACAAAACATTTAAAAATATGTCCGTTGAAGAGCTGTACAGATAGGAGAGTGACAAACAGCTATAATAGGGACTTCCACCTTAGAAAAGATATCATATAAGTTCAGTGGAGCCAAGATTTCATTGCTAGCATCTATCCTAGAAATCAGCGGGAGTTTTGCTGTTGACCTAAATGGGGCCAGGATTTCAAACGAGGAGTCTGAAGCTGTATCAGCTCCTGGTTTTGGGTCTGTGTTACCAGCCAAGAGAACATAGCATTCAGCAAGATTATTCCAGTAACAGCAGAATGCTTTCCTCCTCCTTGGTGAAATAGACATCTCCATGAAATTTGCTACTTCAGTGCACAAGAGCCTGCTCTTGAGAATGTTAGAGGAGCAGGTGCTCAACTGGATATACCCACAGCACCTTTTATTTTAAAAAACTCCTGTTTATTTTATGGCTTTGAATCTGATTTTTTTTTTTTTTGGACAGAGAGAGAATAAACGGAATGTTGGAACAATGAGAAAACACTTGCAGTGTCATACTGTAATATGAGGTGCTCTCTCCACATTATGTAAACACAAATATTAAACTAGCACAATATTTTTGTTTACATTCATATATTTGAAAAACATCTGAAGCAATGGGTTGATCCTGCAAAGTTTCACAAGAGCAGTCCTTCTGACATCCAATATTCATGTGAATAAAGGGCTTTCGGGTTCAGGGCCAGGATTTTTGCTCCAAGAAGTCGCCTTATGCCAGATTTCATCTTAGAGCAGGTTTCTTTTGTTTAAACCTAACCTATATGAACCCTAAAAATCAGGTTAGTACCTGTAGTTAAAAGGCATCTAATACCTGGAACAGAAATTCCAACTCCCAGCCCAAATCACAGAATTGCATTCATTTGAAAATTGTACTCTGTGTTTCAAAATTAATTCTAAATAGACATGTGCGGTGCATACAATCCTCTAAAAAGCACCTAGTATGTTCCCCCATTTCCAGCCTTCAATTTATCTTGTTCACTGCTCACTTGCCTACATCATGGGACTCAAGGTCAGCCCTGGGTTAATAGCTTTAGGTCTCTTTGCTTTAACTTCTATTTAGCTAAAATTAGCTCTTCTGATATGAGCATTTTGACTATGCATTTAGGTGCCATTCAAACTTTTTTTTGGTTGTAAATTCTGATTACCACAAGAAACTCTTGGAATCCACATGGTAAAGGGAGACAACTTAAACAGGTGAGAAATCAGAAAGTATAAAAACAAATTTATTTTAATTTTTTTGTTGCCTGAAAGTAATTTAAAAATGATCGTGCATGCAAAGCTTGTTTACATTTTGTAATAGAAAATAAATCTAAGATGAAAATATGTGGCCTTTCTGCCTTTTGTGAGGAAAATTTTGAAAATATGTATTTACAGCACGTGTAATGCATGTGTGGCAACTATCTATTTTCAGAGCACTGCTTATAAGATGCATTACTGAAAGAACTCTTTTTAGAGGTTAGTTTTGTTTTCATAGCATGCATTACATCAGATAAGATTAAAAACGAAAGGGGATATTAATCTTAAATTATCTAGGGCATAAACCAGTCATTAACTATCTGGGGTTAGGAAGAAACTTCTCCCAGGATATGCTATTTCATAAATGACTCTAAAGAAGATTCTTGCACCTTCCTCTGAATTGGTATTATCTGCCATGAAGATGAATGAATATTGAAATTTCTGAAAATCGAACTCATTTGGTAGGAAAACAATACAATAAATCTAGTATGGTAGCAGTAGAGCATAGATACAATTTTGAATTTTATTGCACAGAAATTTCAAGAAATGTTTGGCACTTACTATTATATTTATGATTGTATTACTGTAGGGCCTAAGTCCCAGCTGAGATCAGGGCCACATCATGCTAAGCATATGTTGTGAGAGACACTGCACTGTTCTGCTAGGATCCAGGCTTTGGACCTGGAGGACGGTAGCCAAGGTAAAATCCTCCTCAGTCTGTGCTTGGGTCAATGAGGAAGAACACTCCTGGATATGGTGCAAGTCTGACTATGTATTTGAGCAAGGGAGGCAGGGTAGGTAACGTACTCCCTGGTCTATGATTTTCTTTTGGTGCCTCTCCCTTTCTAGCTTCCTTGCACAGCAGAGAGCAGAAAAAAGAAAATCTCAAACATCAGTCCCTGAGAACCTGAGGGGCTTAAAGCACTCTTTGAGAGAAGGGCAAGTGTCCCCAGGAATATGGGGTTCTGGATCTCTTGCAGAGAAGGCAGACTGCCATGTTTTGCCTTTTGTTTCAATTTAAAAGATTCTTGCTCTGCAGAGGGTTGTCTAGACACCAGCTATATCTCAGAAGACAGGACAAAACCCGGATGCTCTTCAGGAAGGGTGGATCTTGAAAATTAGCGTGTGATTACTAGGTCAGAATCTGATCCCTTAAAGCCACATATGTCCTGAAGCCCCACTGTAGGGTCTATGGAATTGGATGCACAGGAGAATGAGCATTAACTTTAGTACAGTATTCAAAATAGGTAGCAGTATCGTTTTGGGACCAGGAAGTCACAGTTTTAGGCCAGACCTACAATACAAAGATTTGTCTGCATAGCTATATTGGTCAGTGTGTGTGTGAAGCCCCCCTCGCCTGAGCAGACATAGTTATGCCAGCAAACCCATCAGTGTAGGTGCAGCTGTGCTGACACAAAAGTGCTAATTGTTGTTTGTGGAGGTGGTATTACCATGCTGACAGAAAACTCCTTCTGTTGGCATATGTTGCATCTATGCCAGGGTGCTCTGTTGGAATAGCTATACCAGTATTGCTATACCAGCAAAGCATTTGTAGTATAGACAAGGCCTTAGGCGCCAAGATAGAAACTGGGACCAGCTGCACAAACCAACCTCCAAACAATTGCTTTGCTGTCCATGATCATCTTCCATGGGTGAAGCAATAAATCAGAATCTTACTTTCCCTCCCACCCCACCACAAGCTTCTGTGAAGGGCACACAATGGTAAAATCCTAACAAATCCCAAGATAAATGGCAAACTGTCTTCAGTTCAGTAATCACTCAGAATCTGTGATAATGCAATCCGTATACATTCTACATACTCAATAGCAAGGTGGCAACCAATGCAATGTGTTTTCTGAGCAGCTTCTTTTGTTAGAGGTGAGTGATGGAAAACTGCCTGAAATGCACTTGGATGCATGTTTCATTGCAGATTAAATTTAGTTGGAAACAAAGAAAACTCACAATAGATGGACATAGAATTTGATTTTTTTTAGATGCTTCTCACCTGGGATGCCGGGATTTTTAATGTAATGTAGTTTTACTTGGATGTACCGTATTTACTGAAGTCATAAGCTGTCAGCTGCTGTAGAGAGGAGAGTATCAAAAGATGCTTCATATGTTCTCTCCTCTTTGTTGAAATATAGTAGGCCTTAAACTGTTTGTGAAGCCTACAGAAGCTCAATGACATTGTTCTGGAAACAGTGCTGATATCCCTTCACTACACCATCCATCATGAATGCAATTCCCTGTGACACTCATTTAATTATTTTGGCATAGCTTGTAAATAAACTTTCTAAGAAAGTTTAGATGAAGAGTGAATTTTGCTGTCAAACTGCGGACAATAGATTTTAGAATTAGAATCAATGGCAACATGCCATGCTTATGTAGGGAAAGGATGGCTTTGTGTTTTAAGTCACTGGACTTGGACTCAGGAGATCTGGATTTACTTCCTGGCTCTGCCATAGATAACCTCTGTGACCTTTAGCTGATCCCGAGAATAAATCTCTCCATACTTCACTTCACTTCCCTGACTGCAAAATGGGGGAACTGCTACATCTGCCTCACAGGGTATTGAGGACAAATTTCATAATATTTGTGAAGAACTCACACAATGCTGTGATGAGGACCATGCAAGTATCTAGACAAACACGATCAGGGGATAGATTGTAGCAGCTTTGTAGCCAAGCAGATAAATATTTTTGACATTTCAAGAAAGTGAAGGAGAAAAATGTCAATTTAATTAGCTATGTATGGGCTAACTGCTTGTGACTTCCTCTGAGTCACCATCTTATGGGAGCTGACTCACATGATTTCAGTAAAGTGGCGTGTCATTGGGAACACAGATGTTTTTGGGAAGTGGATAAAGAATTTAAACCAACTAGAGAAAATGTAGCTTCTTTTTTTGGTTATTTTTTTTCTTTTTTAAGTTTTGATGAAGGTCAAACTAAAGCTACAATGAACTGCAATAGGAATGAAAAAGTTATGCTGGAGCTGCTAACAGCATTGAAGCAATACAATGGAATTCAGAAAGCTACAGATAGATCAATTTTTTCTTTAAGGACTTATCAGCACAGTATCCGAGAAGGTCAAAAAAGCAGTGGGACAACACCAAGTCTACTGTGCAGAGTGGGGGCATTTGCATCATGTCACCCTTTGCCTGCAGGAGTGCTGACTTCCTAGATAGGCAGCATGAAGCGGGGCTTTGAGGGAAGCTGAAGGAACACCCCATAGGTCTGTAGAGCCAGTTGCCACAATTGCAGTGGTTCTAGATGCTATTCCAATCCAGCTGGAATGACAGATATGGAGGGCTTGGTAAGCTTCTCTGCAGCGTGAAGAAGATTTCATTACCCCTGAGCTCCCAAGCCTAATTCCCTGTGAAAACTGTGTGTGATGCGGTGTATGAACCCTGCACTGACAGGATAGGGGTTAGGGAGGCTGTGTGTCCTAATCAATAATTGACTACTAATATAAATTGTTCTGAAATTCAATTAACTTAAAAAAATCAATTACAATTTATCTTTCATTGATAAACGTTTTAAAAAAATGTCATCTTTGAATAAGATCTGGAAGTCGTGAATAAAGAAATGGGAATAAAGAACCAATTTAGGTCTCGTGTTTACTCTGGCTTGTGTGTGTGTGTGTGTGAGTGTGTGTGAGAGAGAGAGAGACACTCACCTTGGTGTGCCTACACCAGCTCTTCCAGTGTTGCTAAACACCAGTGGAACTGAACCAGTGAGAGATTTTTAGGAAATGTCGCTAGTGTATACAAGGCCTACGAAAATATTTTTTACCCCTAAGGTGAGATCAGATTAAATTAAATAGGCTGCATAGTGTCATGTGGAAAGACATTCAGCTGGTTTATTTTATTTGTTGGACTTGCATGGTTAGCAGTTTTGCTCTCCTTGGAGCAAGGGTAACAATTTTGTACCAGCTTCATTTTTTATACACTCTGCTCTGCTTTCAGCATTGTGCTCACATACCTCATAAGCTGCTTAGCTTGTGCTGTCAACTGAGTACAGTAGCACCTTTCCCAAGAAGCTTCAGCCCTTTAACCTCAAGACTACTTTCAGCTGGTGGGTCAGCAGTGCTAATTATACAGTGCTTGTCTCCAGCTAGCAAAGCTCCAGTCATAATCATTCAGCAGTATATTATATGCTTGCAGCGATGCTTTTCTACATGTTCTATATCTACTGAAGCCAAGACAAAAATAACTTCAGTTCTAAATAGTCCTAGGCAAATCTCAAAAGGGTTTGATGTTTCAGTTCTGATAAATGTACATACGAATGCGTCTGTCGTCCTGTCCCCAAATTAGAAGTACACGTGCCAAACTTCTCCACTTCATAATCCTGTGTGTTACTTTCTCTTTCCCTGTCTTGTGTGTCCATATGTTGTCTAGTTTAGGGCCTGATGAAGTTAATGGCAAAGCTGGCATTGGTTTCAATGGGTGTGGAATTATACCCTTAAATTATAAACTCCTCTTGGCAGGGAAAGTATCATCCTGTATGTGCGAAGTCTCATGTGGTACTGTAAAAATAAAAGTTATCCAGACCTCTGGAGCAGGACATGTCATGAAGAGGTTTTATCACTAGACTTCTACTTTTATTTCCCTGTGGCTAGCATGGCTAACTCCATGAGTCCTGCCATCCTAGGCAGCCCAGCAAATGTCTACCTCTTCTGGCCCACAGTGACCACACAGACAATTACTGCATGTCTTGATTCCTGTTCTGCCTGTGGGGTATTTTGGTGCTTCCAGTCCTACAGCACTGCAACATACCTGGGCATGCGGTCACCTGGAAACTCTAACTAGTACAGAACATGACAACATATCTTTTTAGCAACGTGGGCTACTGTGAGCACATCAAACTGGTCTTTACACTGGCGTCCCATAGAATACCATGCCAAATTCAAGGTCTTTGTCCATATTTTCAAGGCACTCAATTGCTTGGGCCTAGGATGATACCTTCATGATCATCTAAAGCAGTGGTTCTCAAACTTTTGAACTGGTGACCCCTTTCACATAGAAAGCTTCTGAGTGCGACCCCCCGCTTACAAATTAAAAACACTTTTAAAATATATTTAACACCATTATAAATGCTGGAGGCAAAGTGGGTTTGGGGTGGAGGCTGACAGCTCGCAACCCCCCATTTAATAACCTCGTGACCCCCTGAGGGGTCCCCACCCCCAGTTTGAGAACCCCTGATCTAAAGTTCTGAGATGAGGACAGTGATTGACAACTCCACTCCTCAGATACAATGGAACTGTCCAGTGTCAGAGTAAAGCTTGTCTGTTTAGGAGATGGACCTTTTCTGGGGGTCAGTCCAAGACTGTGGAATGAACCCCCACAAATTTTTTACTCTAATATTACCTCTTGAGTGAGGATAAGAGGCAAAAAAACAACCTCACATGACGATGATGATAATCTTTAATGCACTACTGGAGAACACTCAGACATCCCCCTGATGAGGGTGAT
The DNA here is from genome assembly GCF_965152275.1 of Natator depressus. Taxonomy (NCBI): domain Eukaryota; kingdom Metazoa; phylum Chordata; order Testudines; family Cheloniidae; genus Natator; species Natator depressus. The sequence continues at coordinate 38,926,873 of NC_134244.1, forward strand.
ATACGAAACCGAACAGAATAGAAGCAGGAATTTCTCTGACATACTAAAATGAAAAAAATTAGGGAGGAGAGTTATCTGAACATTTGGTTCTAGCTTTGCGAGAAAGTTCAGGTGGGGCGGGGTCTAATTTTTCTGAATCAGTTTGCTCTAGACAAACAACTAAACTAGATTGACCAAGTGGAAAGACCTGATTAAAAATAAATTATTGCTGTCATAGGAGATGCTTTTTTTCTAACCATAACTTCTGCTGCCTCTGCTAGATTTTCTTATCTTGTATATTCAATGCTCTTTACTACTTTTATAAGAAAATAATTTGTGCTGTCAGCAATTCTGTTTATAGTGAGTACAAATTTGCAATTTAATTTAACCCCATTCAGAAAACCGTGCACATACCTATTAATGACACAGCAGAGTGTAAAAAGTTTTCAAAGTACTTGGTGGTGGTGTTTGAGGAGTTTGAGCTGGAAAATTTGGCTCACAATTCCAAACCACAGTAAGTGCCAGGGGTTTTGGGGTCTGAGGTTTAGTTTCATGCATTTATAGAGATAAGGATCAAATTTTAACCTGGATTTGGTTTTTGATCTCTCCAGCAAGGTTTGCGGACGTTCACATTTAGGGGTTTGTTTTGAGCTCATATCTAGTTGTGAAACTTGTGATAATATGAATGTAGACACTGACTTTCACTGGCAGCATGCATACAGGTTCTGGTCCAAAGCCCCTTTGAAGTCTATGGAAAACCTTCCATTAGCTTCAATGGGCTTTAGATCAGGCCTATGATATATTGATTCAGCTTTTTCTATTTACTCAAATCCAGAGGGGGCAAACTACGTATATTTGCAAGAAATTGACTGATGGGAGTGAACGATGGAATATTCTTATCATGCAAATCACCTTTTCACCTTACAAATAGCTGTAGAAATTAATAGGTATGAAATAGAATTGCAATAGGTTTCAGTAGAAATTAAAATATATAGAATTTAATAGAGAATTTTTTTGTGGAGTTGTTTGAAGCATCCTATACAGTTCTATAGCAGGGGTATAATTCTCTATTAAATTTTGTGGGAATATTTTTTTAAATAAAAACAAACAAACCCAAGGAGAGGGTTATAATTCTATAGGACTTTTCCATCTGGCAAATGTGGCAAAGCTGCAGAAATAGGATTGCATGTGATTTTTGGTAATCAAAAGTACATTAATGTCATGCTAGCACAGCGTGAATTTATGAGAAGGTTAATACATTGTTTTTCCTGCTTTTATCTGATAGGTCATTGCTTGTGAACAACAGTTTGACTACTCATATGATGCTCGGTGTGACGTATGGTCCCTTGGGATCACAGCTATTGAATTGGGTGATGGAGACCCACCTTTATTTGACATGCATCCTGTGAAAACGCTTTTTAAGATTCCAAGGTATGGCACTAGATGGCTCTCTTGACTCACTAGTTTGTTGTTCACAGGGAGTCTAGTGAGAAGTAAAATAAATATTTGGTAAACAATTTCTCCTCGAATTGTAAGAAACCATCACTGGAAAATAGATAAAAAAGAGTTGTCATCATTATGAGGATTCCTATTCAATCTGACTTTAGAAATAATTAATAGTAAGGGCTCGTTGAAATAATAGAATTCTATATTTACTTTATTCTTCTCTTGGGTTTTGATTTTATATACCTTCAACAATAGACTGCAAATGTAATTTTCTTAGCTGTAATTGATAAAAGCATTTGTTTCAACATAGGCAGAAACTAGTATCTGAAATGTAGCATAATGTTTTTAAATGGCATTCCTCTGGAATCTTAGACTTGTCTGATTATGGAAGAAATACATGTAATTTTGAGAATGTTATGTAGCAATCTGTCAGTTGCACTAAATTGTGTCCATCGTTTCTTTTTTTAATTTACCCTTGGATGATAAGATGTGCAGTATGCATATAAAAAGAAGATGGAAGCTCTCTCCATATTTATTAATATCACCTGAATATTTCATTTCACATCATCTGTTTTTATTTTGCTTTATCATCACCTGACTGGGGTTTCTAACTGGACAAGTCAGGATTTTATTGACAGTGCGAAATAGGGTTTAACAAGAGGGTCACGGTCATAATAGGAAAAATCTCTCAAGAATTTGTCCAAGGTTGACTGCAAATTGGCATATGGTTGCCTTTTCCACATTGCGTTTGTAAAGAAAGAATCGCCACTGGCTGATAGCAGTTTAAAAGCTTTGACAATAAAAGTGTTTGACCTTTTGTTATCTGTACAATCGCACAATTATCACGGGCTTTTAAAATTTCTTCTGATTGCAATTTGCATTTCTGATTAGGTCTATTTATATGCAGATGAGACTGTCTTAGGTTCTGCGTCATAATGTTATCTCCTTGTACCCGACCCAGATGTGAACTGCCACCACTCTTCCAACAATTATTCAGACTGAGGCAGCAGTTCATCTTGTTGCTGAGGCACAAATATAAAACAGGACATGGCAATTAAAGCAGCAAGGGAGGCTCCAGATTTCAAAACTAATGTCCATAAATTTTATCAGATGAATACTCAAACCAGTTTAGCAGGACTGTAATCATGTCATAGTGTTAAATAACAGCAAGTGATAGGAAGATCTATGGAATGGGACATGTGGATGCTTTGATTTTTGTGTATGATTTACCTCTGTCCCTACTCACTGATATATGTCTGCATGACTTTGCAATATGTAAGATGGGGTGTCTACTTTGATAAGATAAATAGTGTGTATTTACTATGTAAACTCCTTAATGGCAGAATTTTTATTATTATTTTTTGAGTGAAGTGATTTTCTTCTGCTTTGCATTTTACGAGCTAGAATGCCACTACTAGAAACTATCCACTTACACAAGACATCATAGACTATGGTGGGTGCTAGATGGGAAGAGGGACTGCTAATGGGATATGGAGCTTGTCATCTCTAGGAACTGGTTTAAATCCAGTCCAGGTTGATAGTGAGTAGTGACCAAAAGTTGCTACCATCAGGGGGGCTGTTTGACCATCTAGTGGTGTTTGACCATCTCAGTCCAGTTCCTCATGTCCATACTACATCTGATGTCCTTTTTAGCAGTTTCAGCACTGAGCATGTTGGCACTGTGATGCTCCCCAGGGTTACTCAGAGTTGTGAGGTACCTTGCTACTATCTACCCTTAGCGTGGAGCAGGGGCGTGCACAGGAATTTAAATTTGACATGTTCTGTGACCCTGCTGTGGCCCTAAAGCCAGAAGATCTTGCTCTCCCTGCCGCAGCCCTAGGGCCAGAGGAGTTCTGTGCCCCCTCCCCAATTATTGGAGGGGGTCCCATGCTGCTGCTTTGCCCCTCCCCCACTTGTGCATGCCCCTGGCATGAAGCAGTCTTGTCTATCCATGAAAACCAACAGCCTTTGGCCACCAACACACACTAACTTCCAGGTCTCTGCAGATCTCACTCTCTCTTGTGCAGGCTACTGACAGACACAAACCAATTCCTAAACTCCTCTGCTAGTGTCTCTCTGTTGCCCCTCTGTTGTATCCAACTCCTGTCACTGAACACTCATATGAATAACCAGGTAGGCTCTCCCTGAAGGTACAGAGTATGCACAGCTTAACTAGAATAACTCAGGATCAGATTCTTTATAACAACACGGCACTGTAATCTATCTATAGTGAAAATAAATACACCTTTATTAACAAAGATTTTAAGAGCTAGTGAGTAAGGATAGTAAGAACAACAGGTTACAAATAAAACAAAACCATAAAATGCAATCCTAGGTCTTCACTTATCAATGGTTACCTTTTCTATTTAATAGAGTGGAGTCCTTCCAATCATTCAGTCTTTGTCAGACCACTGGTTTTCAGTCATAACCAGAATCCAAGTTTTCATGAATATTTCCCCCACCCTACAAGAGGTTTCCTCAGTAAATGGAATACAAAAGGGGCTTTTTTCCTTCCTCTTATAGTCCAGTAAACTTTTGAAATGCACCCCCAAATAAGATTCTTCTCCCAAATGCTTGATGTCCAGTGTGCTCCCTCCTGTTGGTCTTATATCCGCATCAACCCATTTTACTTATTGACTTCACATGCAAACAGGGCGTCCATTGTGTTGGCTTAATTTACACGTGACAGAGAGAGATACATCTTATTACCTGTTTACAGGTAATGGTTACAGGGGTTACAGTGGACGAGAAGCTGGATATGAGTCAGCAGTGTGCCCTTGTTGCCAAGAAGGCCCAATGGCATTTTGGGATGTATAAGTAGGGGCATAGCGAGCAGATCGAGGGACATGATCGTTCCCCTCTATTCGACATTGGTGAGGCCTCATCTGGAGTACTGTGTCCAGTTTTGGGCCCCACACTACAAGAAGGATGTGGATAAATTGGAGAGAGTCCAGCGAAGGGCAACAAAAATGATTAGGGGTCTGGAACACATGACTTATGAGGAGAGGCTGAGGGAACTGGGATTGTTTAGTCTGCAGAAGAGAAGAATGAGGGGGGATTTGATAGCTGCTTTCAACTACCTGAGAGGTGGTTCCAGAGAGGATGGTTCTAGACTATTCTCAGTGGTAGAAGAGGACAGGACAAGGAGTAATGGTCTCTAGTTGCAGTGGGGGAGGTTTAGGTTGGATATTAGGAAAAACTTTTTCACTAGGAGGGCGGTGAAACACTGGAATGCGTTACCTAGGGAGGTGGTAGAATCTCCTTCCTTGGAAGTTTTTAAGGTCAGGCTTGACAAAGCCTTGGCTGGGATGATTTGATTGGGGATTGGTCCTGCTTTGAGCAGGGGGTTGGACTAGATGACCTCCTGAGGTCCCTTCCAACCCTGATATTCTATGATTCTATGATTCTTGAGATGTGGAAAATATTGTTAGTCTTTATGTACTTGGTAGTATATTTAGAGATGAATGTGTCTTATTAACTCTGTTTTTCCTAGAGCTCCAGGAAGAAATCCCAGCCAGTGTTTCACCCTAGCTGAGATCTGGGGGACGTGTCATAAATATAAAGGGAAGGGTAATCCCCTTTAAAATCCCTCCTGGCCAGAGGAAAACTCCTCTCACCTGTAAAGGGTTAAGAAGCTAAAGGTAACCTCGCTGGCACCTGACCAAAATGACCAATGAGGAGACAAGATACTTTCAAAAGCTGGGAGGAGGGAGAGAAACAAAGGGTCTGTGTGTCTGTCTATATTCTGTCCTTGCCGGGGATAGACCAGGAATGGAGTCTTAGAACTTTTAGTAAGTAATCTAGCTAGGTACGTGTTAGATTATGATTTCTTTAAATGGCAGAGAAAAGAATTGTGCTGAATAGAATAACTATTTCTGTCTGTGTATCTTTTTTGTAACTTAAGGTTTTACCTAGAGGGATTCTCTATGTTTTGAATCTAATTACCCTGTAAGGTATCTACCATCCTGATTTTACAGGGGGGATTTCTTTATCTCTATTTACTCCTATTTCTATTAAAAGTCTTCTTGTAAGAAAACTGAATGCTTTTTCATCGTTCTCAGATCCAAGGGTTTAGGTCTGTGGTCACGTAGGCAAATTGGTGAGGCTTTTTATCCAACATTTCCCAGGGAAGGGGGGGTGCAAGTGTTGGGAGGATTGTTCATTGTTCTTAAGATCCAAGGGTCTGGGTCTGTAGTCACCTGGGCAAATTGGTGAGGCTTTTTACCAAACCTTGTCCAGGAAGTGGGGTGCAAGGTTTTGGGAAGTATTTGGGGGGAAAAGACGTTTCCAAACAGCTCTTCCCCAGTAACCAGTATTTGTTTGGTGGTGGTAGCGGCCAATCCAAAGACAAAGGGTGGAATATTTTGTGCCTTGGGGAAGTTTTAACCTAAGCTGGTAAAGATAAGCTTAGGAGGTTTTCATGCAGGTCCCCACATCTGTACCCTACCATTCAGAGCGGGGGAGGAACCTTGACACAGGGGAATTGGAGACTTTTAATAGTAAAGTCAAAACCATAAGGACAAAGGTGCAGGGCCTCCGCAATGAAAGAAAGAGAGTCATGAAAACAAGGAGAGAGCAGGAACCTTGGAGCAATGACGGGTCGCTGAAAAAAGACATCTTAGTTCTTGGGGTTCACAAACATCACCATAGCATGAATTTCATCTTAATAGTGAGAATCTTATAGACCACCCTCACTTCCCATTATAGGTCACGCAGGCCATCTGCCCTCCCATTTATGGACATGTCCCCTCTCAAGCATAGTCCCATAACTACGGCAGCTACAGCAATCGGTTACATGGAGGAGTAATGTTGGGAGAGTAATGAATTTTAAGCCTCTTTTAGCAAGATCTAGCAACTGCTATGGTGTTCATAGTGTAAAGACAAACTACTTTGGGGTGGCTAGCTATTCCCTAGGGATCAACTCCCTGGAGAACAATATGAAGGGTTTCGATTAGCCATTGGTTGGAGTTACAGAATTCAGATCTGGATCAGGAATGGCAGGAGGCTGTGCGTAAACAGGAGCAAAAAGGGGGAAAGGAAGCAAGGGGGAAGAGGGATATGGGATAGGATACCAGGAGGTCTGGTTCAGGTCATGGAACCAGAGGGCAGAAACCAGGAGGCAGTTACCAAGGGTCAGGCTGAGCCAGGATACCTGGAGGTTTGAATCTGAAGGCAGGAACACGAACATCAGACCAGTAATCCATGGCAGGGAGAAGCCCAGTTGTACCTGTTTCCTCCTCTGGCTTAAAAAGGAGCTACAGCCCAATCAGGAGCCTTGGATCTCTCTCAATGGAAGGTGGAAGGAATGATGGAGAGGAGCATGGGTGGCAAAAAGAGAAGCTAACAATGAGGGGACTGTGAGGAAAAAGGGCGTAAAAAGTTGGGACAAATACCAATCAGCATGCACAAAACAGTGTCCAAGGTTCAAACTGAGAAACCTGATTTAGTTTCTTCCATCACAGTCACTGACTGAAAAGTGTATTTCACTTTCAAGTTAGAGGAAGGGTTATAAATAAGTTATGACTATCCCATATTCTGAAGCATTTCTGGACTGAACTTCTGTTCCAAGGATACACTTTTGTATATAATCTCCATAGATTTTTAATTTATTTCCTGCTAGAAGAATGTGTTGGATTTATACCTTGTAATAGCTACATTCTAATATCAGACCCTGTGTGTTGTTTGCTTGCTGTTGCTAAGTTTTTTCTATTTTTAACATTTCCACTGAAACTCACACATGAGAGCATTAGGAATCCAGCAGTCCAGTGCATGCAATGCCTATTAACTTCAGGGGGGTTCCAGATCCAGAGCGACTACAGGATAAGACCCTTAATAGGGATTTGTTTGTGTGTGAAGGGTGTGACTATGGGAAGAGGTACATTCATTTATGGTCTGATCCAAAGCCCATTAAAGGCAATGGAAAAACTCCATGTGACTTCAGTGAGCTCTGGATCGTGCCCTTAGCTCTTACTGAAATGCATTGGATTCAATTATTTTTTCACAGAAGTCAGAGAGGGAAAAGACCCTTCAGCCATCCAGGACATATCCCTGCCAGTGCAGGATGGTCCCCTGTATGTTTCCCATTGATAATTGGAAAGATGATGGAGCAAGTTATTAAATAATCAATTTGTAAGCAACTAGAGGATAATAGGGTTATAAGGAATAGCCAACATGGATTTGTCAAGAACAAATCATGCCAAAAAAACCTAATTTCCTTCTTTGACAGAGTTACTGACCTAATGGATAGGGAGGAAGCCGCAGACATGATATCTCTTGATTTTAGTGCGGCTTTTGACACAGTCCCCCATGACATTCTCATCAGCAAACTAAGGAAATGTGGTCTAGAATAGATGAAATTACTGTAAGGTGGGTGCAAAACTAGTTGCAACACCGTACCCAGAGAATAATTATCAATGGTTCACTACAACTGGGAAGGTATATCTAGTGGAGTCCTGCAGGGGTCAGTCCTGGATCTGATACTATTCAATATTTTCATTAATGACTTGGATAACGGAGTGGACACTCTGCTTATAAAATGTGCAACTGACACGTAGCGGGGAGGGGTTGCATGTACTTTGGACGATAGGGTTAGAATTCAAAACAATCTTGACAAATTGGGGAATTGGTCTGAATTCCACAAGATGAAATTCAGTGGAGATAACTGCACGTAGGAAGGGAAAATCAAATGCACAACTATAAAATGGAGAATAACTGGCTAGGTGGTAGTATTGTTGAAAAGGATCTGGGAGTTATAGTGGATCACAAATTGACAATGAGTCAACAATGTTTGCAACTCCAGTTGCAAAAAAAGGTTAGTCTCATTCTGGGGTATATTTACAAGAGTGTTATATGTCAGACACAGGAGGTAATTGCCCTGCTCTAATCAGCACTGGTGAGGCCTCAGGTGGAGTAGTGTGTTCAATTCTGGGCACCACACTTCAGAAAAGATTTGGATAAATTGGAAAGACTCCAGAGGAGAGCAACAAAAATGAAAATGGTTTAGAGAACCTGACCTATAAGGAAAAGTTTAAAAGAGGGGCATGTTTATGATTCTATGGTTTAGTCTTGAGAAAAGACAACTGAGGGGGAACTTGATAACTGTTTTCATATATGTTAAGGCTGTTTAAAGAGGATGGTTATTAGTTGCTCTTCATGTCCACTGAAGGTAGGACAAGATGTAACTGGCTTAATCTGCAGCAACAGAGATTTAGGTTAGCAATTAGGAAAAATGTTCTAGATATAAGAGTATTTAAGCTCTGGAATAGGCTTCCAAGGGAGGTTATGGAAGCCCCATTATTGGAGGTTTTAAAGAACAGGTTGGACAAATACCTGTCAAAGATGATCTAGGTTTATGTGGTTCTGCTTCAGTGCAGATGTATGGACTTGATGACTTCTCCAGGTCCCTTCCAGCCCTACGTTTCTATGCTTTCTTGTCAGGACCAGGGAATGGACAACCTGGCTTAGTGGTTAGCATTGGGTATGGGCTAAGAGCCAGGAGCCAGTTTCCAGGAATCAGGCCAGGTTAGAATACCAGGAGATCCAAATCAAGAGACAAATGGGCGGGCAATGATCAAGAATCAGTTACCAAGAGCCAGACAGAATCAGGAACCCAGGATGCAGTTACTAAGAGTCAGGATATCAGAAGGTCAGATTCAGGCAATAGAACCAGAGGGCAGGAACCAGGTAGCAGAATCAAGAGTCAGGCTAAGTCAGGATACCAGGAGGTCAGATTCAGGACATGGAACCAGAGGGCAGGAACCAGGAGGCAGTTACCAAGGGTCAGGCTGCGCCAGGATACCTGGAGGTCTGAATCTGAAGGCAGGAACACATAAACACCAGACCAGCAATCCATGGCAGGGAGAAGCCCAGTTGTACCTGTTTCCTCCTCTGGCTTAAAAAGGAGCTACAGCCCAATCAGGAGCCTTGGATCTCTCTCAATCAAAAAGTAGGGGTGAGGCTTGTGCCCCTGTTGGACATCATAGACCCCTGTCCCACTGCTGTCTGCAAGCTGCTGGGTGGAGGACTGGAATGTGATGACTCTCAAAGACCCGTGGGGCCTGACATTTCTATGATTGTTTTGTCCAGTTTAGTTTTAAAAGTCCCAAGCAATGCGGCTTCCACCAGTTCTGTTTCCTTCCTTAAATTTTCTTTCATTGCTCCTAGTTATACACCCCGGCCACATTCATTTACTCTCCTCCTTGGTGCTGACATCCTTCAAATATTCATAGACTGTTACTTCCTCCACAATCACTGCATAACTAAGATTAGATAGATAGCTAGATTAGATGGATAGATAGATAAGATAGATAGATCTTTTAACTTTCCTAAGAAATCAATCCTTCCAGCCCCAGGATAATTTTGTTGCTCATTTAGGGCTTGATCCATTATCTTCAATGGGCTTTGGATCAGTCCTTTAAGGGACACAGCAAAAAAGAATAATAATTCTACTAAAAAGAGAGTGCAAGAGAGAACTATCCTGCTGTTTGGTTGTTTATTGGAAGTTAAGTTGTGGTCTTATTCCAGTTCCTAACTGACAAGTGTCTAAATCATAATGCCACTGTTACTGGCATGCTTGTTGACAATCTGAGCAGAAAGACCCAGGATTGAATTAGCATGGCAACTGAAATATTCTATCACACAAATTCAGGGATTAAGGAATATTGGGGTTTTAGTGTAGGGAAGCTTGAACTGATGCGGGCTATGCTGTATCTGTCCCCTGAACAAGTAGAGGACTTCTGTGTCCAAATCTGTCAGTCTGGCACTTCTCATTCGCACTAACGTTTCTTAAGTTCATTCATGAGGGTTAATTGTCCTTTCCTTGATGAAACACCTCAAAATTCTATGTTAATGTAATGAAATGAGTAGCGCATACAACCAGTCTGACACATAAAAATGGTGTTGGAAATGGAAAGGTGTGGACCAGCTGTAGCCATGTATGTAGGGGAAATGAGGACATGATATTTTCAGACAATCCAAAACAAATACATGGGTCACTCATCGCAAATGGCAGTTACACCCCTCCCTTTCAAACTAGGATTCAAATCAGTCCATTCAGCAAAATGGCCAATAGAGAATCAACGAAGTTGGAATAATAGAAGATGCTTTGCAGAAATGAGATTTGGACAGTAAATCAATACTTCATAACATTTATTGTCCATTCTAACTTGGTGGCATTTTATATTTCCAGATTAAATGCTTGTTTGACTGTAGGTTATCATAGTCACCGCAGAATTCTGTAACAAACTTCAGTGCAATCTCATCCCTGCACCATTATACAGTATATATGTACAAATAGCAGAAACTTAGCTTGTAATTGCCATTTAAACTATAAGACAATGAAAGCCTGAAAGAAACAGAGAGCCTCCATTTTAGCATGAGACGCTATAGGAGAGTGAAAAACTGGGAGCTGCCTCCCCCCATATAGATACCTTTTAACATTGTTTTTTTATCCAGGTTGGGGTGGGTATGCAGGGAGCACTTAGCCTCCCCGGGAACTTCCCCCTCAGCGTACTGGTAGATCCAGTGCTGTATAACTGAGAATCTGCAGAAGCAACTGTATGTTGGGGAGCTCATTTGAGTTCTCTTTCCTCCCTCTCCTTTGATTTGCTTTGCACCAGCACTCCAGAGAGCTAAATATGTTTGTTTGGGCCTATGAATAAATCAGCTGATCATGAGGGCAGGGTTTATCGCTTACACAAGCCAAAAGGCAGTGGAATTGTTTAATTAATTTATTTAATTGTGATGGATTGGATCAATAGATATTAAGAGAAGATTTACAAGCCCATTGTATTGTTCCCCCACCCCATACATAATGAACAACCATAGACTTTCAATCAAATGACTTATTTTCAGTTAAGAGAAAACAACAAGAAGGAACAAAAGTAAAAGCTCCACGAGTGAGCATCATGTACATGTCTCCTCTGTAAGGGGCTACAGCAATTCTAAGAACAAAAATGACTGATGTCTCTGCCACCAGCAGATTTCTTAGAAATTCAAAAGTGTGTGACACACAAAACAAGAGCATCACAGGGTCACAGTTTCATGTGCACACCTTGCTCTAAAGGCCTGCCTCCTTACAGTCCCTGTCCTGCTCATGAAAGGTGCCAGATTGACAGTCATGGAAAATTAAATTCAGAGGATTGTGTACTATACAACGCAGGCAGCTACGCTGCAAGCTTCCCCCATGTGCAATGCTTCCACATACTGCTCCCCTAGTGTGCTTGAACCATGTCCTGGAGACAAAATCTTTGAGTGAGAGAGATGCCTGTGACCCTAAATGCTCCTCAAGGCCCATTGGCAAAGGGTTGACTGTTCTGTAACAGCAACTCCTATCTGACCTGACAAACTCACTGCTCACCCAACATACTGTTTTCATGGTATTTATCTATAAAGAATGCCTTGTGAGGTATCAAATGAAAGCTCAGATGACACTGGTCATCAGAAGCATTGCAAGATATACACACGGTCTAGGTGTACAGAATTTTATGTACCTACCAAAAATACATGTGTAACCAGGCAGTTGACAAACAGTTTTTTTCTTCCAGATAGTAGATAATCATAGAATCATAGAATATCAGGGTTGGAAGGGACCTCAGGAGGTCATCTAGTCCAACCCCCTGCTCAAAGCAGGACCAATCCCCAATCAAATCATCCCAGCCAAGGCTTTGTCAAGCCTGACCTTAAAAACTTCCAAGGAAGGAGATTCTACCACCTCCCTAGGTAACGCATTCCAGTGTTTCACCGCCCTCCTAGTGAAAAAGTTTTTCCTAATATCCAACCTAAACCTCCCCCACTGCAACTAGAGACCATTACTCCTTGTCCTGTCCTCTTCTACCACTGAGAATAGTCTAGAACCATCCTCTCTGGAACCACCTCTCAGGTAGTTGAAAGCAGCTATCAAATCCCCCCTCATTCTTCTCTTCTGCAGACTAAACAATCCCAGTTCCCTCAGCCTCTCCTCATAAGTCATGTGTTCCAGACCCCTAATCATTTTTGTTGCCCTTCGCTGGACTCTCTCCAATTTATCCACATCCTTCTTGTAGTGTGGGGCCCAAAACTGGACACAGTACTCCAGATGAGGCCTCACCAATGTCGAATAGAGGGGAACGATCATGTCCCTCGATCTGCTCGCTATGCCCCTACTTATACATCCCAAAATGCCATTGGCCTTCTTGGCAACAAGGGCACACTGCTGACTCATATCCAGCTTCTCGTCCACTGTAACCCCTAGGTCCTTTTCCGCAGAACTGCTGCCTAGCCATTCGGTCCCTAGTCTGTAGCTGTGCATTGGGTTCTTCCGTCCTAAGTGCAGGACCCTGCACTTATCCTTGTTGAACCTCATCAGGTTTCTTTTGGCCCAATCCTCCAATTTGTCTAGGTCCCTCTGTATCCTATCTCTGCCCTCCAGCGTATCTACCACTCCTCCCAGTTTAGCAGTTTACCACTCCTCCCTGCAAATTTGCTGAGAGTGCAATCCACACCATCCTCCAGATCATTTATGAAGATATTGAACAAAACCTGCCCCAGGACCGACCCCTGGGACACTCCACTTGACACCGGCTGCCAACTAGACATGGAGCCATTGATCACTACCCGTTGAGCCCGACAATCTAGCCAACTTTCTACCCACCTTATAGTCCATTCATCCAGCCCATACTTCTTTAACTTGCTGACAAGAATACTGTGGGAGACCATGTCAAAAGCTTTGCTAAAGTCAAGAAACAATACATCCACTGCTTTCCCTTCATCCACAGAATCAGTAATCTCATCATAGAAGGCGATTAGATTAGTCAGACATGACTTGCCCTTGGTGAATCCATGCTGACTGTTCCTGATCACTTTCCTCTCGTGTAAGTGCTTCAGGATTGATTCCTTGAGGACCTGCTCCATGATTTTTCCGGGGACTGAGGTGAGGCTGACTGGCCTGTAGTTTCCAGGATCCTCCTCCTTCCCTTTTTTAAAGATTGGCACTACATTAGCCTTTTTCCAGTCATCTGGGACTTCCCCCGTTCGCCACGAGTTTTCAAAGATAATGGCCAATGGCTCTGCAATCACATCCGCCAATTCCTTTAGCACTCTCGGATGCAACTCGTCCGGCCCCATGGACTTGTGCACGTCCAGCTTTTCTAAATAGTCCCTAACCACCTCTTTCTCCACAGAGGGCTGGCCATCTACTCCCCATGTTGCGGTGCCCAGCACAGCAGTCTGGGAGCTGTCCTTGTTAGTGAAGACAGAGGCAAAAAAAGCATTGAGCACATTAGCTTTTTCCACATCCTCTGTCACTAGGTTGCCTCCCTCATCAAGGACGATTTTAACCAGTTGATTCTGGGAAACTTTCATGGGAGAGTGCATCAGCCACTTTGTTAGAAGCTCCTGAGATGTGTTGGATGTCGAAATCAAAATCTTGGAGAGCTAAACTCCACCGAAGAAGTTTTTTGTTAGTTTCTTTGACGGTGTGAAGCCACTTCAGTGCAGCATGGTTGGTTTGCAGGTGGAAACGCCATCCCCAAACATAGGGGCATAGCTTTTCCAGAGCGTAGACAATGGCGTAACATTCTTTTTCACCGACTGACCAGTTGCTTTCCCTCTCAGACAGTTTTTTGCTGAGAAACACTACAGGGTGGAATTCTTGATCAGGTCCTTTCTGTATGAAAACAGCTCCCACACCACGCTCGGATGCATCTGTGGTTACTAGGAACGGTTTGTCAAAGTCTGGGGCCCTTAGTACAGGGTCAGACATGAGTGTCACTTTAAGCTTGTTAAAGGCCTTCTGACACTTTTTGGTCCACTGAACAGCATTTGGCTGTTTCTTTTTGGTTAGGTCTGTCAGTGGGGCGGCGATTTGGCTGTATTGCGGTACAAATGGTCTGTAATAACCGGCCAAGCCTAAGAAGGAATGAACCTGTTTCTTTGACTTTTGGACAGGGCACTCTTGGATAGCATCCACTTTGGCCTGTAGGGGGCTGATAGTTCCTTGACCCACCTAGTGTCCAAGGTAAGTCACTCTGTTTAGGCCTATTTGACACTTCTTAGCCTTAACAGTTAGTCCTGCCTCCCTTATGCGCTCAAGGACTTTTTGTAGATGTTCCAGGTGGTCTGCCCAGGAATCTGAAAATATGGCCACATTGTCAAGGTAGGCGACTGCATATTCTCCTAATCCCGCCAGGAGACCATCTACAAGTCTTTGGAAGGTGGCGGGTGCATTTCGCAGCCCGAAAGGGAGTACATTAAATTCATGCAGCCCGAGATGTGTGGTGAAGGCTGACCTTTCCTTGGCAGATTCATCTAGTGGTACCTGCCAGTACCCCTTGGTTAAGTCCAAGGTAGAGATGAACTGGGCCCGTCCCAGTTTCTCTAATAGTTCATCTGTGCGTGGCACTGGATAGTTGTCTGGGCGAGTTACAGCATTTAGCTTACGGTAGTCCACGCAAAAATGTATTTCCCCATCTGGTTTGGGAACTAAAACCACTGGAGATGCCCATGCACTTCCAGAGGGGCGGATTACACCCAGCTGTAACATATCCTGGATATCCCGTTCTATAGCAGTTTTAGCTTGAGGAGACACCCGGTAAGGTTGGACTCTAATTGGGTGAGCATTACCTGTGTCAATGAAGTGGTATGCCCGTTCAGTCAGTCCTGGGGTGGCTGAGAACGTTGGCGTGTACCTAGTGCACAGCTCCTTGATCTGCTGTTGCTGCATACGCCCAAGGGTCATGGAGAGGTTCCCTCTTCCACACCACCAGCACATTTCCCTTCGTAGTAGACACCTTCAGGCCACTCAGCGTCGTCTCCTCCCTGGGCTGTAAACTGACAAACCTTTAATTCTCTGGAATAAAAGGGCTTTAGAGAATTAATATGGTACACCTTAGGCTTTCGGTTGGAGGTGGGGAATGCTATGAGATAATTAACAGCTCCCAGGCGCTCCTGGACCGTGAATGGCCCTTCTCACGATGCTTCCATTTTATGGGCCTGGAGCGCCTTTAAGACCATGACCTGGTCCCCTACTTTGAAGGAACGCTCTCTGGCATGTTTATCATACCAGGCTTTTTGCTCTTTTTGAGCATCCTGTAAGTTTTCTTTAGCAAGGGCTCAAGAGGTTCGGAGGGTGTTTTGTAGGTTGGTTACAAAGTCCAGAATGTTAGTTCCTGGAGAAGGTGTAAATCCCTCCCATTGCTGCTTCACCAACTGCAATGACCCCTTAACCTCATGGCCAAATACAAGTTCAAATGGGGAAAACCCTAAACTGGGGTGTGGTACAGCTCTGTAGGCAAAGAGCAACTGCTGCAACACTAGGTCCCAATCATTGGAGTGCTCATTTACGAATTTACTTATCATGGCCCCCAAAGTTCCATTAAACTTCTCCACCATGCCATTTGTTTGATGGTGGTAAGGAGTGGCAACCAAGTGATTTACCCCATGAGCTTCCCAAAGGTTTTCCATAGTTCCTGCCAGGAAATTAGTCCCTGCATCTGTGAGGATGTCGGAGGGCCAACCTACCCTGGCAAAAATGTCTGCTAGTGCCTGGCACACACTTTTAGCCCTGGTGTTGTTTAGAGCTACTGCTTCCGGCCATCGGGTGGCAAAATCCATGAAAGTCAGTCTGTACTGCTTTCCTCTGGGTGTCTTTTTCGGAAAAGGACCCAGAATATCCACAGCTACTCGCTGAAATGGAACTTCAATGATGGGGAGTGGCTGGAGAGGGGCTTTGACCTGGTCTTCGGGTTTTCCCACTCTTTGGCATACTTCACAAGACCGGACATAGGTAGAAACATCCTTGCCCGTTCCCTCCCAGTGGAATGACTCCCCGAAACGGTCTTTGGTCCTGTTCACCCCAGCATGGCCACTAGGGTGATCATGGGCTAAGCTCAAGAGTTTGGCCCGGTATTTAGTTGGAACTACCAACTGTCTCTGAGGATGCCAGTCTTCCTGGTGTCCACCAGAAAGAGTTTCCTTGTATAAAAGTCCTCTTTCTACAACAAACCTGGATCGATTAGAAGAGCTGAGAGGCGGTGGGTTGCTCCGTGCCACCGTCCAAGCTCTCTGGAGGCTTTCGTCTGCTTCCTGTTCGGTCTGGAACTGTTCCCTTGATGCTGGAGACATCAGTTCCTCATTGGATTGTGGACCTATGCTTGGTCCCTCTGGGAGCGATGTAGGGGATGGGGCTGTTTCCGTTGACTGTGAACCGCTTTCCGCTGGTGCACTATGTTGGGATTCAGGCTCCGGCTGAGCCTCTTGTGTAGGGTTATCGGCTGCTGCCAGTTCAGGTTCGGTGGGGCCCTCTGGTGCTGAGGTTGCAAGTACTGGATTCAGTGCTGGCAATGGGTCTGGTGTTGGTTGTTTGGCTGGTTCCGGTTCTGGGACTGGTTCCGTCTGGGTCTCTGGGACTGGATCCACCACTGCTGTTGCAGACATTGGCCTAGGGTCCGGGTCCATCACCTCTGACTGGGTCCTGATAGAAGTTTCCAGAATAGAGCTAGGCCTCACAGCTTGTTTAGCCTGGCTACGGGTGACCATTCCCTCCCTCTTGGCCCGCTTCACATGATTGGCCAAGTCTTCCCCCAACAGCATGGGGATGGGATAATCATCATAGACTGCAAAAGTCCATGTTCCTGACCAGCCCTGGTACTGGACAGGCAACTTGGCTGTAGGCAAATTGAATGAGTTGGACTTGAAGGGTTGAATCGTCACTTGGATCTCTGGGTTGATTAAATTGGGGTCCACTAAGGAAGCATGGATAGCTGACACTTGTGCTCCGGTGTCCCTCCACGCGGTGACCTTCTTCCCGCCCACACTCACAGTTTCCCTCCGCTCCAAGGGTATCTGGGAGGTATCTGGGCCTGTGGACCTCTGGTGTGATTCCGGTGCAATGAACTGTAATCTGTTGGGGTTCTTGGGGCAGTTGGCCTTTACATGCCCCAGCTCGTTACATTTAAAACATCGTCCAGCTGACGGGTCACTGGGGCGAGGTGGGTTGCTGGAGAACGGGGTGGTGGGACGATAAGGGGTCTGGAGGGTTCTTTGGGAGGTATGTGGGGCTTTGGGCGGCCCCTGGTGATAGGGTGTGGTCTGGGGTTGTCCCTTCTGGTCTCCGCTCCCACTGCGACCAGTTTTCTTCTTCTCGGCCACCTCCACCCATCTGGCTCCAATCTCTCCTGCCTCGATTACAGTTTTGGGCTTCCCATCTAGGATGTATCTTTCTATTTCCTCAGGAACCCCCTCTAAGAATTGTTCCATTTGCATTAGGAAAGGCAAATTTACTGGAGATTCAACACTTGCTCCTGATATCCAGGCATCCCAACGTTTCACAATGTGGTTGGCATGTCGGGTAAATGACACATCTGGTTTCCACCTTAGGGCTCTGAACCTCCGACGAGAATGCTCAGGTGTTATCCCCATTCTGACTCTCGCCTTGGATTTAAACAGTTCATACTTGTTCATGTGTTCCTTAGGCATTTCAGCTGCCACCTCAGCTAAGGGTCCACTGAGCTGCAGCCTCAGCTCTACCATGTATTGATCAGTAGAGATGTTGTACCCAAGGTAGGCCCTTTCGAAGTTTTCTAAGAAGGCCTCAGTATCATCACCTGCCTTGTAGGTGGGGAACTTTCTGGGATGGGAAGTGGTACCTGGAGAAGGATTGCTAGGGTTTGTTGGTATATTCTGCTGAGCCTTTATCTTCTCCATCTCCTCCACATGCTTCCTCTCTTTTTCCTTCTCCTCCAGTTCTTTGGCCCTTGCCCCCAGTTCTTTGGCCCTTGCTTCCATAGCTCTCCTGTGAGCAGCCGCTTGGTGTTGTTCTGCCTCTTTCGCTGCCTCCCTTTCTTTGTCCTTCTCCTCCTTCTTCAGCCGCATGAGTTCTATCTGTCTTTCATGTTCCCTTTGTTTTTCCTCAGCCTGAAATCTGGCTAATTCCAGCTTTTGTCGAGCCGTGGATTTTGTCATTCTAACCTCTCTGTTTTTAACTAACTTTACACCCGAGGTTTAGAAATAAACAAACAAAACTTGGCTGTAAAATTTTGCTGTGCTGGAACAGAATACCTATTCTCTGATAGTGATTGTCAGCCTACAGAAAAAGACAATTCCCTTGTCTCTGCTCTGGGCCCAAATCAAAGCAAAAAACCTCCAACTACTTGGAAACCTGCTTACCAGCAGCCTAAAGGAAAAAAAAATCCTTTTCAAACTTGTGCTCCTTGTAAAAAATCAAAATCCTAAATAAAACCCAAAACAAAACAAACCCCTGCCACTTTTGTCTCCAGGCAAATGGGTAGAACACCTCCCCTCCCCCCCCCCCCCGTTTACTTTAGGGGAAAAAAAAAACTCTGGGTTGGAAGACTGTGAATTTCCCTGCAGGAGTTAAGTACCCTGCCTCCAGGCAAAGAAAACCTGCAATTCACAAAGATAATCCCCTTTTGTCTCTGCTTGGCCACAAAGCAGAGAAAAAACAAGCTGCTTTCAGTTTCAGCTGCTTTCTGGACTTCCTTTAAAAAGGAAAAAAAAATTCCTTTTTAAAATCTGTATTTCTAGTTCAAAAAATCTCAACTGGATCTCAAAATGATTTCAGGTTAATCCCACCACTATGCCACCATGTCAAGGTTCCTCCCCCACTCTGAACGCTAGGGTACAGATGCGGGGACCTGCATGAAAACCTCCTAAGCTTATCTTTACCAGCTTAGGTTAAAACTTCCCCAAGGCACAAAATATTCCACCCTTTGTCCTTGAATTGGCCGCTACCACCACCAAACAAATACTGGTTACTGGGGAAGAGCTGTTTGGAAACGTCTTTTCCCCCCAAATACTTCCCAAAACCTTGCACCCCACTTCCTGGACAAGGTTTGGTAAAAAGCCTCACGAATTTGCCTAGGTGACTACAGACCCAGACCCTTGGATCTTAAGAACAATGAACAATCCTCCCAACACTTGCACCCCCCCTTTCCTGGGAAATGTTGGATAAAAAGCCTCACCAATTTGCCTAGGTGACCACAGACCCAAACCCTTGGATCTGAGAACAATGAAAAAGCATTCAGTTTTCTTACAAGAAGACTTTTAATAGAAATAGGAGTAAACAGAAGTAAAGAAATCCCCCCTGTAAAATCAGGATGGTAAATACCTTACAGGGTAATTAGATTCAAAACATAGAGAATCCCTCTAGGTAAAACCTTAAGTTACAAAAAAGATACACAGACAGAAATAGTTATTCTATTCAGCACAATTCTTTTCTCTGCCATTTAAAGAAATCATAATCTAACACATACCTAGCTAAATTACTTACTAAAAGTTCTAAGACTCCATTCCTGGTCTATCCCCGGCAAAGACAGAATATAGACAGACACACAGACCCTTTGTTTCTCTCCCTCCTCCCAGCTTTTGAAAGTATCTTGTCTCCTCATTGGTCATTTTGGTCAGGTGCCAGCGAGGTTACCTTTAGCTTCTTAACCCTTTACAGGTGAGAGGAGTTTTCCTCTGGCCAGGAGGGATTTTAAAGGGGATTACCCTTCCCTTTATATTTATGACACCCTGTCTCTGCTCAGGGCCCTCGTGAGTCTGGTGAGTGTTTGGTTTGAATGTAGACCGTTCTTAACGGGACCTTGCAGGTACAGCAAGCTTCAGTCATTCCCTCGCTCAACTTAGCCCACGCACCAGATTGTCTTGTTCAATTTGCTTTTCCTTTGTGGATGGGAAGGGGAAGGGTTCCTGCCTTCTTACTTGCACTGGTGCATTTGCATTCTGCCCTGCCCTCCTCCCCCTCCCCCATGTAGGTTGGGAGCTTATTAGCATTATTATAGTGGAAGGCTGGTGGATATTGAGGGACAGTGTCACTTGGGAAAAAAACAAGGGCACTGTTTCTCATCCCCCATTTTTAATGTATTTAAAAGGGTATAGCCAAACGACTTAGCAGCTGGCAGTATGGAAGTGTCACAGTTGGAACTGCTGGAAGCTGAGCCCTTTTAAATTCTACCCTTTGGGTGTCTAAATGGAAACTGAGCTCTCTTGATAATCTGATCCCAGCTGTGGATGCTGAGTACTTGAAAAGCTGGCCCCAAACTTGTTTGAAAATCTGTGTTTAAGAAAGCTCCAGTGGCCAAACTCTTCCCTTTTCCTGGTCCTGTGGAAAATCTAGTGCCTGCAGCAAGAATTAGATAGCAGAGATTTTTTTAAAAAGTCTCAGTTAAGTTTCAGGTCAAAATGTTTCATTATACACTAACTTTCTGAACCTAGCTTTGTGTGTTTGTATTGCTTTAGAAGAGGAATGGATATATGTTCATGGGCTAGTGCACAAATGTTATAAAGACCACTTTCATACCCTCACAAACATTTAATTATATGCATCCTTAAAGTCATGGTGGTAGCGCTGGGGTTACATGCAAGCATCTTACCCTAAAACTGATCATGAAAAGAAAGCATAATCTTAAAGCAAATGTTAATCTTTTATTTTGTGATAATGCACACATTCTCCCTCATGAAAATGAATTCTTGGAACTAGCTCATAAATCTCCTGAATAGGGACCTCTGGTGCCTACAGATAGAGATAAATCATACTGAGAAGACACTGAACCATGAAATGATTCTGTTAACATGTCATCTGTCTAGAATATATTTTCAAATCTCCAACAGAAGGGTCTAAATTATGAAGGGAAGGTGGCCTAGCAAAGTTGGTAATTCAGGATTTGATACTTTTAACCTCTTCCATCTGCTGCCACTACTTAAGTGTGTCTGTTTTGGCACAATATTATAAGGTAAAAGATTGTCTAATGTTGACTGTCATTAGAACTAACCATTTTAAAGTGAAATAGACCCATAAATTCTTCAAGCTATGTTATCTTATGAAAAGTATTACAACATATAGATAAAATCTCTTAAGCTAGTAGCATCTTGAAATTTTGAAAAGAAAACTAATGGCTAGGATAAGAACTGTGGCAAAAAAGAGATAAATATCTTGCACTGTAGTTTGGGAATTATGGGTATAAATACCAGTACAGAATGACGTATTTATTTCCAGGCTGTAGATGTATTGTCTTTATGGATCTAACTCTTCATTATGCTGCTGACGGGATTGGTAGAGAGAGGGCAGTTCTCTGCATGAATGCTGGCAGTTAAGGGACTGTTTCTGATTCTGCCACAGACTTCCTGTGTGACTTAGAGCTAGATGCTCTCACATCAATGTAAATCAGGAGTAACTCTTTTGAAGGGAATGGAATGCAACTGGTTTAAAACTGGTGTGAGATCAGAATTGGGCTCTTAATTTCTCTAGCTCATAGTTTCTCAATCTATAAAAAGAGCAAAATGATATTTACTTACCTCACAGAGTTAGTTTAAGTAATTAATATTGACAAAGTATTTTGAAAAAAGAAAAGGAGTACTTGTGGCACCTTAGAGACTAACCAATTTATCTGAGCATAAGCTTTCGTGAGCTACAGCTCACTTCAGCTCACGAAAGCTTATGCTCAAATAAATTGGTTAGTCTCTAAGGTGCCACAAGTACTCCTTTTCTTTTTGCGAATACAGACTAACACAGCTGCTACTCTGAAAAGTATTTTGAGAACCTCCAAAGACAGGTGCTAAAGAAGTGCAAAATTACTACTTATTTTTATTATTATTTGATAGATACAATATAATGAAAGGACAGAATAAACCTATGCTTTGTTTTTATAAATAGTGTAGCCATGAGATCATGTGGCTTAGAAGATGCCAAAGTAGTTTTTTGTGTGCTTCACTCTGTGTCCTTGTGTGGGGAAGGAAAGGTCCGTACATTGGAGTGTGATCTCTTTCTTTCCTCACCTGCTGGCTAGTTAAGGACAACTAAAGGGGACACACATCTTTCTTGGATAATATTTCCTCTTTAAAAGCTCTAGCTTTTCTTACTTGCAAATGGATCTACCATGTACTCTGTGACATTCCCAGCCGCCACAATGAAGAGACTCAGGTTATCCTGCTCTTTGTAGTGATTCTGAAATATTGTCCAACTGACAGTCTGAGTTCTGCACACATGGAAATGGAGGGAATATTGCAAACACGAACTACAGAAGAAAACTCTCTGTTGATAAGTTAAGTAGCGAAAGCCAAAAGAAGGAATCACAGTTATTTAAAATGAAATGTTTGATAGTGTCACGGAGTGTGGGGGAGTCCAGGCCCTGCACCCCTCTTCCTGGGATTCACTGAGACTCTCAGCCAGCCAGTAAAACAGAAGGTTTATTGGACAACAGGAACACAGTCCAAAACAGAGCTTGTGGGGACACCCAGGACCCCTCAGTCAAGTCCTTCTGGGGGAGCAGGGAGCTTAGACCCCAGCCCTGGGGTTCCCTGTGTTCCTCCACCCAGCCCCGAACTGAAACTAAACCCACCCAGCAGGTTCCCTGCTGCAGCCTCCGTCCACATTCCTGGGCAGAGGTGTTACCTCCCCCTCCCCCTCCTGGCTCAGGTGGCAGGCTCTCAGGTCTCCCGTCCCCAGGGCACATTCCCAGGTCAACACTCCCCCCTCCCTGCTGCGTCACATCGTCACAGATAGTTATAATAATAAAAGAGGAATGCTTAATATAGCCTTATGCTGAACAATTTGGTGGAAGGTTTGAATCTATCAGAGCCTACGTTGTCTCATACTTACTGGGTATATGGAAAACAATTCAGTGACATAGTCATTAAATCACATTAAAGGGCCAAATTCTGCTATGGATGCATGTGGCTCATATTGACTTCAATGTGAGCCCTGTGTGCATATTGGAGGGAATAATTTTACCTTTCCCGGTCAAAATGTTATCATGTGCTGTGTTTTTGCTGAGGTAAGGTGCAGGCTTGGAATCAGGTGCTAAGTTATGAGAGCGTTGTAAGTACCCAGATAAGTAGAAATATGAGATTTTCTTTGTTCTCTTTGCTTGGCTTATATGAAGAGTAAAGGGACTCAAGAGTAAAGACACTGGTCAGAGGCAGCAAAGAAGTATGGTCTAGGGCTTAGGGCACTAGCCTGGGACTTGAGAATTTACATTCAATCCCCTGTTCTGCTGCAGACTTACCCAGGCAAGTCTCTTAGGGCCAGATTTCCAAAGGTATTTAGGTGCCTAAAGATGCAGATAGGCACCTAGTGGGATTCTCAAAAGCACCTAGACACCTAACTTCCAGTGATCTCATTAGAGATCTATCTGTATCTTTAGGCATCTAAATACCTTGAAAATCTGGTCCTTTCTCTCTCTGCCTCAGTTCTTTTTCAGTAAAATGGGAATTATAGTTCTTTCCTACACTGGGCGGGGGCTAGGGGAGAGTTGCGAGGATAAATACATTAAAGATTATGAGACACTCAGATATTATGCAAAAAGAAAAGGAGTACTTGTGGCACCTTAGAGACTAACAAATTTGTCTCTAAGTCTCTAAGGTGCCACAAGTACTCCTTTTCTTTTTGCGAATACAGACTAACATGGCTGCTACTCTGAAACCTGTCAGATATTATGGTGATTGGCAGGGCATATAAGTACCTAAGACAGATAGAAGCCATTCTGAGACATTTCTTCTTGTTCTATTGTACATAATGGGGGTGTTTCTATTCTTAGGTTGTTTGTGGTATTGACTTTTCAGGAAGTGCATCAGCACAGTTGCGTTTACAACTAGTGCTATAACTGTGCCATGGTATTCAAGACATTCTCAGTACAAGTGCTGCAAACAGCGTGGTAGTTACTAATTTTATTAACAAATCTTGTGTAAGAAACCTTATTATAAACCTAGAAAATTGGTGTCAGGAGAAAGGCTAAACTGCTATTTCAGCTGGAGGTCATCCCCACGGTTTTCAGCCATAGCCCCTCCTTTTCTGTGTAGCTTGAGGGGTCCTTATCAGAACTTTTCTAAAGCTTAAAAATTGCTCGTTTTGGTTCTAGAGTGGACAAAGCTTCAGTTCTTCTTGAACCAAAAGCTTGCTTACCCTTGTGAGAGTCCCGTATAATCTTTTTGATGCTCCCATCATCCACTGAACTGGGGATACAGAATGCTAAGGTCTTCATGGAAAGTGTACTAGCAGACACGCATATAATCATTCTGTTTTAAAAATCCAATCTAACAACAGTGTGAAAGTTAAGGAGCTGTCAAGGTTCCTTCCCCACTCTGAACTCTATGGTTCAGATATGGGGACCTGCGTGAAAACCCCCTGAGCTTATTTTTACCAGCTTAGGTTAAAACTTCCCCAAGGTACAAACTATTTTACCTTTTGCCCTTGGACTTTATCGCTGCCACCACCAAGCGTCTAACAAATATATAACAGGGAAAGAGCTTGGAAACGTCTTTCCCCCCAAAATCCTCCCCAAACCCTACACCCCCTTTCCTGGGGAAGGCTTGATAAAAATCTTCACCAATTTGCGTAGGTGAACACAGACCCAAACCC
Organism: Natator depressus; assembly: GCF_965152275.1. Taxonomy (NCBI): domain Eukaryota; kingdom Metazoa; phylum Chordata; order Testudines; family Cheloniidae; genus Natator; species Natator depressus. The sequence continues at coordinate 38,951,651 of NC_134244.1, forward strand.
TTAAATCCTAAGAACAATGAAAAAGCAATCAGGTTCTTAAAAGAAGAATTTTAATTGAAGAAAAAAAGTAAAAGAATCACCTCTGTAAAATCAGGATGGTAAATACCTTACAGGGTGATCAGATTCAAAACATAGAGAATCCCTCTAGGCAAAACCTTAAGTTACAAAAAGACACAAAAACAGGAATATCCATTCCATTCAGCACAACTTATTTTATCAGCCATTTAAACAAAACAGAATCTAATGCATATCTAGCTAGATTACTTACTAAGTTCTAAGACTCCATTCCTTTTCTGTTCCCGGCAAAAGCATCACACAGACAGAGAGCCTTTGTTTCTCCCCCCCCTCCAGCTTTGAAAGTAACTTGTCTCCTCATTGGTCATTTTGGTCAGGTGCCAGCGAGGTTATCCTAGCTTCTTAACCCTTTACAGGTGAAAGGGTTTTTCCTCTGGCCAGGAGGGATTTTAAAGGTGTTTACCCTTCCCTTTATATTTATGACAGGAGCGATATGGGTTTTTTACTTATGAGGGCTGGTGAAATAGGTCTTAGTTCCATGGGAAATGAGTTGTGTTGTCTCAGGCTCTGGGATTTCAATATTTTGTCACCATTAAAAAGCCCACAGTTTGTCACAGTTTGCAACTATTAGGGGTGTTAAAGTCAGGACTTTGTACTGGCAGAGCTAGGTTGGGAACCGTGCACAGAATCCAATCCCTATGAAAAGTGGTAGTGGCCAAATTCATCATTGGTGTAATCCACTGGCTTAAATGCAGTTGTGTCAGGGATGAATTGAGTCAATAATGTGTTGCTGATTGTAGGGTTTAGTAGTGGCTAAAAAGGCAAAGAGAGAGATGTGTGTGTGCTTCTAAAGCCATATAAATACATCCATTAATTATTGCCCTTTTAGTCCTAAATGGCTATAATCAAAATAGTATTTGTGTTGCAGATTTTAGAATTCATATGATAGCAAAATGAGGGCCTGATTCTCCCCTGCCTTACACCATGAGTAGTCAATTATACATATCCACAGTGGTGGTAAAGTGATATCAAGTCAGAATTTTGCACTCACATTGGGCGGTAGTGTTTTACATCCACTTGGTACTCGCTTTGTACAGGTAAATTGTACAAGATGCAAGACCTTAAGAATGTAAGTTCTTCCCATTCTAGCTTACTTAAAACTCTTTCTTTAAACATTAACACTCTGATCTATACTATTTGCTATATATAATTTCTTAAGTGAATTACATTTGCAAATATATAACAGTTAGTGCAGGGTGAATTAAGAATTTATTCGATAGATTTTGCCTTTATTTTTCTTCTGTTCACCAATTTTCCACAAATGGATTGTGATTTTAGCAGATGCATTCGTTGTGCACATCTATTTACGGAATAATTTCAGCAGGTAATTCAGGGTCTGTAGCTTGTTCATGAGCAGTTCACTGTCAGTCTTTGATATTCAGAATTTTAGCTGTTTGGATAGGACATGGGCACATGGTACTCTGCTGTTTCTTGATTAGATAAGGGTCATTCTTAGACTACGTTTCTAATATGAATACTTGCAATTGCAAACATAAAAAATTCCTTTATATAAATATTCTGCAATATTTGCTTAAAATGTGCAATTTCAGCAAGCATTCCTGCCAGTAAACCTGTTTGCTAGAGCATTCGTGGAAAGTGAGCACAGACGAGATGTGAGCACAGTCAAATGAATTAGCTGAGAATTGTAAATCAGTAATCATGGAAACATGTTGGCAGTATTTGCCCACCTCTGATACTAGCCATTCTCTTTACAAACAGAGGGAAAGGACCATCTTTTGTATGCTGTGGTGTTCTGTGTTCTGCTCTTTGACTTTGTCAGAATTCTAGCACAGAATAGAGTTGCCTGCCAGATTTGTTTAGTGAATCCATATGTAGCCCATTTCATGCATTATATGCACATAAGCTATTTTAGTCAACCAGTTCCTAAAGTAAATTGTTACTATTCAGAATCCATTCCATAAGTGAGAGCAGACTGCTAAGATACAGTAAGTGCCATTTTGTTTTGCTCCAGTGGAAAATTTCATGCTGACAAGGTCAAGCCCTGCACTCTGAGTGCAGTCAAGTGATGAAAGGCACATCCTACACGAGGAGAGGTGGTGGATGGATGCCCACTAACCATTGTCTATTTCAACACAATTGAGCATTGGAAATGCAGCATTCTGGTTAGATTTATAGGGCTGTGCTTAGCTGTACATATTCTGCTTTGCTAATAATTTCAAATTAAATTTTTTTTTTAGTATGTTGTCAGAACTGGTTACCATTTAAGTAAGAATTCCTAAGAAACTACACTAGATAATGGCATCAATCGTAGTTGTCCTGAGGCAGTTACACTCTAAACAAGAACTTGTAATTAAATACAGTAATTAATAATATTAAGGAGATTCTCGCTACTGAGCAATGTAAACTAGAGGTTATAATGGAGAAAATGGGGCATGGCTAAGTTTGTGTTTTGCAGGGAAGTACTTGTGAATTTGAAGGCTGGATGGAAAAATCAGTGAGTTATAAATACTTATCAGCCAATTTTCTGCCATTCAGGCAAGAGAACAGCTTCTGCTAGGTTAATAATTTACATGTAATATTGCTTTGCAGTAAGACACTTACTTTTCTGATATTTTTATATGATTGATTAATAGACTTTGTTATGGAAATAGAGTCTTAGGATAAAAATAATTGAGATAATCTAGGGGCCAAATTGCTTGATACAGACCTAGCTAGCCACATTTTCAACATATATATCTACATCATTACCAGAGGTTGCTGAGAGGCTACTGATGCCTTATTAGATAAGGTTTAGATAGATTGCCTGCAGTACTAAACAATTTATTGAGCAAACAAAATAGGCTTCCAATACTGTATAGAAATGAAACATCACAATTATTTGAGATTCTCTGTAGCCTTGGAAACAATATAAGAGCAGTGACATCAGCAACAATTATGTACAGTTTTTATCTTTAGTTTATCACCAAGGTAACCAGAGCAGATTTTCCTGCTTGAAATTTTAAGAATGCCTTGGTTCTGTATAAAGCAAGCATGCATGAAGCATACATTTAGAAAGTCTGCTCAAATAGCATTCAGTTTCCCTTTTAAAATGGTTAGTGTTTGAGTCAGGATTTAAATTGTGGTCCATCAGGATTTAAATTGTGTAAACTCATCCTTTTTTTTTTTTTTTTTCCTGTAGCAGCTGCAAGCAAATAAAGCCTTAGCGGTTGTTTTGAATGCTCTAAATACTGGAAGGAAGAAGAACATTGCTTTGCTTTTTCTTTAGCTGATCTTAAACAGTGAATATGCTTTTGATACTTTTTCAATCTTCTGAAAAAAATAATCCCCAAAGAGCTGTAGGGCAGACATTGCCATTTGCACCCCAGCCCCAGGGGAGAACACATGGTGTTTTCATTGCTGCCTTCCCTTTGGGATGTCACCAAGGGTTGGCAGCTTTAAACTGAATAATGGCTTCAGAGGAAACCCACCAGTCAGTGCTGCATGGGGAATACATTGGATCGGTGCATCCTCTAGGTTCCCTGGCCAAAGACCTTTCCTTGATCGGCATCACCCACTTTTGAGGCTCGGCTGGCCAGCTGTGGGCCCCAGGCATGTATGGAGTAGAAGATTCTGTGGTTTCTCTGCTTGTCTTCATGGAAAGAGAGAGAGGGTTGGGATAGGAGACACAACACTGAGAAATAAAATATTCAGACCACATGGTTTCTTATCTACCTTTGACTGGATATGACAGGGAACCATTTTAATAGCAAGAATGAAATAGTCCTTATCCATCATGATCAAATGATGGATTTAAATACCAAGCAGGAAAATGTTCAAGGGGGTTTAACTAGGAGATGCTCTGGAATAAACTCTGAAGGCAAGAGGTTACAGCCATATCACTTTGGCCACTTATTTAGGAGTCTTTAAGTGGATTTAGATGCCTAACTTCAGGTAATAAAAAATGCAAATTTTGGCTACCATGTAGGGTTGCCAACTTTCTGATTTCAGAAAACCGAACACCCTTTCCCCCCTCACTCCATCACTGCATCCCCCTCACTCCATCACTTGCTCTCCCCCACCCTTGCTCATTTTCATCGGACTGGGCAGGGGTGGGGGTGGGGGTATGGGCTCTGGGGCTGGGGATAAGGGGTTTAGGGCATGGGAGAGGGCTCAGGGCTGGGGCAGGGGGTTGGAGTGTTTGTGTGGGGGGTGAGAGCTCTGGCTGAGGGTGCGGGCTCTGGGGGTGTGGGCTCTGGTGTGGCGCCAGGGATAAGGGGTTTGGGGTGCAGGAGGGGGCTCAGGGCTTGGGCAGGGGGTTGGGGTGTTGGACTAATAGGACCAGAGAAGATGTAAGTGGGAGAGAAATAGCAGCTTTTGTTTTTCCTGACAGCCTGACTCTGGTATCATCATTTCTACACTGAAGGACATCATACTCTCTTTTGTACTGTACCTGCAGAAAGGGAAAATATTAAAAATGAAAGTCCAGCATGTTTGACCATATGGTTGTGGCTTTACAGCCACAGACACATGTTGAGGGGGAAGAGGTTATGAGGACTCTGAGAGCTGGAAAGATGGGTCAGAGAAAACCCTGTCATACCCTTCGAAAGGTTGTAGCATATGATCATTATCTGTGCCATCCTAGCTCTGTTAACCAGTGGGAAGTGAGATAGGGACATGACCCATTTCTTGCCCTCTTCGGGTGGGTTAGCACCCAAGTCTGCACTTGCCTCCAGCAGCCCTGGTGCCAAGAAATTTCAGGATCAAAAAATTGGTATAGCATATTGGCCTTCCATCGCTATACAAGGCTAGAAGTGGAGATTTTATATTGTGCAACTTAGTTTGGTAGAACTTGCCAGAATGCATCTCCTAGGTTTCTTTCTTTACAAAAAGTTAATAGTTTAGAGATTATCATGGATTCCCTCTGATCAGGCCTCTCGCATACTAGAAACAAGTGTAGAGAAGAGATGTGCTGAATTACAAAACGATAGCTTTATTTGGCTAGTTGATGAGCCATGGTGTGTTGCCAGCATGCAAACACATCAGACTTTTACAGGCAACATCTGCTTGAACTGTCTGGGGGAGAAAAAGCCAGAAAACATCCTACAATGGAAACAAAAGCAGAGATCTGACCTGAGGAAAGTGAGTATTAAATTTCCTTTAATGTTTAGCCAATCTGTATATTTAATATTGTCGTGCATCGTATAATGTGGCGACATGATGTGCTGAGAGGAGATCACATACTCACATACCTCAATATTACTGGTGAACCTGCAAAGAGAAAAAAGTGTGCTTTTTTCTTCTTCTTACCTGACTTTTTTTTTTTTTAATTCTTTCTGGATTTTACATTAGAAATTACGATCTTGTTGACCCTGGTTGGGTGATTGTTAGCATTTCAGGCCTTCTTTATATGTCATAAACATGAAAAAGGTCACAAGCTCATTTCCCCCTGGCTTTGCAGGACACCTTTAAAGGGAATGTAACTCAGATGTGGAAAATAGGCACCTACCTTGTGCATAGAAATCTAATATAATTTTCTGGTGGTTTTAAGGCAAAAATGTTGCAGTAGTTCAGGATACTGTCTTGTGCGTGGATGTTTGCTATAGTGGAAATCCTTTAAATGGACAGTGTTGATGATACAAAGTTTTGCCACAGACTCAGTGGGATAAAGATTGGGCCCCTACATCATTTTCAAAATGCTGCATGGTGTCTGTTTCGGATGAAAACCAGCAAGCCCCTATTATGCTATTGTCAGTCAAGCTGTATGTGACTTCTCTAGGTATTCTTTGTTTTAAAAATTTGAAGTGAATGCACTCTTCATGAGAGCGAGTGATTGACAACCCTGGTGCAAGCAAGGTTGATTGTGGGCAAGCATTGTAGAAACCTTTTCACATAGTTCAGCTATTGAATTTTTCCTGTGACCCTTCTTATCTCAGTCCCCAACCTCTTGTGAATGGAGACAGCCAAACACAGCACACTGCACAGTGCTTTTGTGTTGTATACGGTGAGGTGGCACAGGCCCACCTCCAGAAGCTTTGATTAGCTAGAGGTGGGGGATGGGAGGGTCACCGCCCTCCATTGTTTCTGGAGGGACTGCCCCCTATTGTATCTTATCTAATACATTTTTTAAAATGTAACCCTGTTACTATTCTTTCTGTTAGACTTTGCTTCCCTTCCTTCTATTCCATTTTCTTTCTTTTCTTTCCTCTCAGACATCATGGTGTAATTTTGTGTATGTAACCTCTGTGCCCTACCTCTCCTACCCACTCCTGTGCATTTTGCTTTCACTTTTTGTGTCCTGCTTTTTTTTTTCCGGACCCAATAATGTTACCTTTGTCCACATTGAATAGTATCTCCCTCTGTAACTAGTCCCATGGACCAGTACTCCATGTGAGTAAGGATGGCAGAATTCGGCCCTTAGATTCTAAATTGTTCAAGGGAGGGAATAGCCTTTGCCTTTAAAGTACCTAGCGTAATAACCAAACAAATAAATAATGGAGCTGGTCAGCATTTTTTTCATAGAACCATTTTTTGACCAAAAATGGCTTATTGACTAAAAGAAAAATGGTCATGGAAAGATTTTGGTTGTCATATGCTGGGGGTTTTTAATGAAAAAATGGAAGCTGAAGACCTGAAAATCCTGGTTTGCTGGGGAAGTGTCAGCAGGGCCCCTACATTTGATGGGGTGGGAGGGAGGAGATTATTCCCTCCTCTTGGAAGGACCTCAACCCTCCTGAGTCTGGGAGAGGTGGTGATGGAACCTCAGCAGATAGCTATTGTGTTCATGGTCCCCACCATCCCAAGCAGGGACAAATCACAGCATGGGAGCAGAGTCACATGGTCCCCATGTGGGGTGTGTTTAGGCTTCTGGATTGCCTTAATCTGGCCCTGCTAATATGTGCTCCTCCTCCCCATCAGAAAAATGACTTGTGGCTGCCCAATCAGTATTCCTTCCCTTGACCCTGCTCATTTGCAGCTCTTAGGCTGAATGAACAGAGGCAGATCTGCTCTGCAGGACAGGAAAGTACTGCTATCAGCCACGTGGCCCCCCCGTCAGGGATGGTAAATAGGCTGGAAATCAATGAGAGTTTTGTGGTACACAAAGAACTCCGAATGGGTGTCCTTATGAACCCACTTGCCAGATTTTCACCTATGGATTCTACTAAAGGCATGAATTTCAGATATAAATATACAGTGTAATTGGAATGTTTTAATATTCTAAAAAGAAAAGGAGTACTTGTGGCACCTTAGAGACTAACCAATTTATTTGAGCATAAGATGAAGTGAGCTGTAGCTCACGAAAGCTTAAGCTCAAATACATTTGTTAGTCTCTAAGGTGCCACAAGTACTCCTTTTCTTTTTGCGAATACAGACTAACACGGCTGCTACTCTGAAACCTTAATATTCTAACTACAGAATTGCAATGTCTAGACAATACTGTATGTTTTTCAGTCAGGCGCAAAAGTATTACTTCCCATATTTTCTTCTTTGGTAATTGGCACTCTCCACTTTGCAAATTCACAAAGCCATGGTTTTAATCGAAAAGCAAAATAATACATTGCAGTAAAGATTTGAACTGATTATAAATAAAAAAAATCTTTCACAATACTTCCCCAGTTTCAATTCCAGCTGTTAATTTCAGTTGCCCCTTAACTTTCAAAGATGAAACTTTCATGATGAAATGAAATGCAATACCATAACCATAAAGTTATTAGGTTAAATACACATTATGAAGCTTGACCATTGAAAAGCAAAACTGTGTTTATTCTTCTGCATCTGAAGGTTTTTGTGAAATATAATACTTGTTTCTGTCTGAATGAAGCTGGAAACTGAAACGGGAAACTGAAAAGTAAATGACAGAAATAAATGATGCCTTGTCAGGTCTTGCAAAAAGCTAATGAAACCTTTGCAGCTGTCAAACCAGTGGCCTGTGAATTGCAGTGTTCAAGGGAAAAAGTCAAAGATAAACCAGATGTTCCCAAGCAGAACACTTTGCCATACTTCAACAATGTGTATGAACTTGAACTTAAACATTCATATAATTGAGTTTATTTTCTTGAAGGTTATGATCTGACCTTCAAAATAATTTAGTATGCTAAATGCATACTTATTTGCATACATCATTATTGCTTTATAAGTGACTCATGATCTGTTATACACATACTGCTTTGAAACACTGGGCTTGATACATGAAAAAGAATCTCTTTTGGCCACCTCCTTATATTCTTCTTGAAATGCTTTTCTTCCAGTGATTTATATAGTGCTTCTTGAAACGTGAAAGATGTTTTCTGTATAATTTTGAAACTGAATTTATCTGTCGATATAGGTTCTTGCTTATTACTATGCCAACTGCCAAAAAATGTTCATGGCTGGAGACTTGCCAACAAATCCTGACAAAAATTTTAGTTTTAAAAATCTGTTTGGTATCTTGTTCACTTGTTTTTCTTTAACAGCTGCAGGAAAAAATTCTCTCCAGCTATCAGTCAAAACTTCACAAGCCAGCCGGAGTGTCTAATTGTTAATCTGTTTTTTTTTTTTTGGCCTCTTCAGTGGTGGTGAAAAAATATAGCCTGAAATCACAAAAAGAAGAGGACCAATGTGGCTTTATGATTCTCACAAAGCTTCCAGAGTATCATTCATTTCTGGGAAGCGAAAAGAAAACAAATGTCCAATTTATATTTTACTGGATCAGGAGAATGAATCATAAAAACCCAGAGAAAAATACTTTGTCTCTCTACAGTCTTTTCAGCAATAAATAATCCACAATCTTATCAGTATATTTGTCTATTTAACTTGGATCTCAAAATATACATATTATATTCCATGGGACTTCGCTCTGACTTTAGTAGCATGCGCACAACGAAGTGTCAGAGTGAGAGTCCCAGTGGTGGAGGAAATATCTGCTGGCTCTGGAATTGTAATTAAAAGATAGTGAAACATATAGAAACATTTTATTTCCAGTGTTGATACCCTTAACTGATTCTGGTCTGTCAATATCTTTTGGTCTAACTTGAGGACAGCCATTTCTTGTTTAAATTAAGGGAAATCCCACATGATTTGAACTGGCATATCTTTACTGCTCAGAAGTGACGATGATTTGGAATAATTTAAACTGAATGTTTTTGTTTTCTGCACATTTAACCTTCATATTAGACCAAAAATCACCCAACTAATTCCATATTGAGGTCTTGCAGACCCCCTATTATGTCAAAATTGGGGGGAGGGAAACACAAGGGATGCATTTAACATAGACTTTATTGTAGCCAGTGAACTAATAAACTATGAGCAAGTTAAAATTTCCCTAGATTCAAAAGCACACTACACAACGCTTTTGTGTAATTGACCCCATGATCAAACACATTTTTTAAAAAGCTACACTCTCTACAGGTGTCAGGCTCTAACTGACCCCATGTTTAGACAATGAATATAGATAGCATATATATCTATATAGGGGAGGGATAGCTCAGTGGTTTGAGCATTGGCCTGCTTAAACCCAGGGTTGTGAGTTCAATCCTTGAGGGGGCCATATAGGGATCTGGGGCAAACATTGGAGACTGGTCCTGCTTTGAGCAGGGGGTTGGACTAGACGACCTCCTGAGGTCCCTTCCAACTCTGATATTCTATGATTCTATGAACAATATAAAAGGCACAGGCACAGCAAAGTAGCTGTAAATGGCCTAGTACTTCGAACAAATGGAGCAAATAGGTGACATATGTTCTGAACATACCACAGTTTTGACACTTTGCACATTTTGGGTGTGTTTTTCTGTCTCGTTCTCTGAGCAGATGTAACATCTTCCCATTTCTTAGGCTCTGGATCAGTATCCAGCACACTAGACATGGCTTCCCTGGCAGCCTGAGGCGAGGCAAGGCTGCAATGTTCTTACCTGCACGAGTGGTTTTACCATTTCTGTACTCAGGTCCCTGAGAAACATCCATCTCTTATTCAGAGATTTATTATGCCATGTGCAATTCAACAGAATCCAAACAATGTACGCATTCAGATGTGCACAGTGCATGCGCAATGCAACAGCGAGTCTTTGCCCCAGCAACAGCATCTGTCAAGTGTAGGCTTGCGAGAAAATGTATCTGACAGTTGTGGCTTCCCAGAAACTCTTCCTATCAAGTGTAGGCTTCTCAGAAACTCAGTTTGACAGTGTTATCTTCAAAGACACTCAATTTGCTGGACTATTGTGATCATACATGAGGCAAATGTTATCTGGGGTCTCTCAGACCCCCAAGACCTTTTTGGTGCATTCTTTTGAACAAACAAACAAACAAATCACTGAAACTCTGATGATAAAAACAATGCTGAAAGAGTCATATAATAATATTGTAATTGCTGCCTCAAAACAAAAATAATCTAGTCTTGGAATACCTGCAAAATTAATTTGGGGTATAACTGACCCCCAGTACCTGGTGAGTGACATTTTTTCGCTACACTAAAATCACTAGAGGTATGCAGCCAAAACCAATGCTAACAGGTTGTCCTAATCATAGATGGAGAATACTTAAAGAAAGAATAGACAGTGGTTTGCCTGTCATACTTTATTTAAATGTTTGTATATGTTTAGGATCCAAGAGACCCCCAAAGACCTTGGAAGTGTAGTACTTTCATTTTCCCTATTGACTGACATTGAGGGGTCAAATTGAGCCTATTGCCTTTTTTAGTGACTTTTTTTGGCTACATAAAAACCACAGCAATTAGGTTGAAAAAACCAAAGCAGAACGCTTCACCTCATCTTAATTTGAGAATACTTAATGTAAACAGAGGCACAGGTTTGGCACAACATTTTTTATTTATATTTTATGTATATTTTTGTCAGATAGACCCCCCAAACCTCAGGCGGGATAAATTGTGTGTTTACGAGGAGGGAAAGCAATGCTTCAGAGAGTGGGGAATGGAAAGCCTATACATAAATACGCTGCTGTCAGTCAAAAAAAAGATAGACTGAGGTTGGCAGCAACACTCTAGCACTTTCCCCTCTTATTCAAGCACTGAAGGAGAAGAATTTTTAAGGGTGTTTTGTGGAGAGCACTTAGGTAGGGGCTGGTATAACTAGGAAACATGGGATGAAATTAAGCAAATTAAAATGTCCTACCAGTGAGGCAGAGAGAAGTTGTCTTTTCTTTCTTTAGTTTCTGTGCCTCAGAATATGACTGTTTATATCTAAGGGCATGATCCAAAGCCCACTGAGGTGACTGGAAAACCTCCTATTGACTTCAATTGGCTTTGGATCAGACTCCACGACTGCAAAGGGCAGGGATAGAGTCCATGGCCATGCCTCCTTTGTAACACCTGGAAAGCTGAGGAAGGGCTAGGATAGCAGAGAACCCCACCCTTTGTATCAGCCAGATGACTTTGGTGTGAGAAGGGGGAAACAGAGACAATGCTCCTTCTCCCTGGGAATGGAGGCTTAAAATTTATCAGATACCTACTAGTCAGAGGCTGATAAGAAAGATGGACCTTCCTGAGCATGCAGCCCAGTGACAGCACCCTGGTAGGCATCCCAGCACTCTCCTCTTTCTCTGGAGCTGAGGGAGACTGTGCAGAGTTGCTTTCTCTCTTGGGCATTACCCATTGCTAGTGGGACCTCCATCTTTACCAGTTTGTGGCTAGTAGGTTTAGTCTATTGGCTGTAAGGTGCTTGGTAAATTTTCCAAGCTTCGTATGTGGGTGCTTAGGGTACAGATGGGCATAAGAAAGGAGGAGCATGGGTGTGGCCTATAGAAAGTAGGGCTGATTGAATAAGCGTTCAGTGAATATATAATATGAGAGATTTCAGTCAAATAATTTCCTCAACAAATACTTTTTTGCAATCTTCACTTAGCTCGATAGCTGACCAAATACTATTTGTTGAAGGTATTATTTATTTAATAGATGTAAAAATCACCAGATAATATTTGTAACAAATATATTTTACTGCTATGTGACCAGCTTTCTAGTAGGTTTCATATTTAAAAAGAATTAAATTCAATGTGGATTGATAATATTTTAATTAAATACAGTGCACAATTAACAACTGTTGTATTCCTTAAAATTTCAGGGCACATGGCTTTAGGGTGATTAGTGGCCCAGGAGGTGTTCATATTGGTTATTAGGCTTATTCCTTGGTTTACTGGCTGTTGGGGATATTTTTCAAGCCTTTTGACAAATTACACTAGCTTTATTATGAGGACAGCATGTCTTGCCCATTTCTTGTCATTATGATCTCCTCTTTGACCTCCTTATGTGAGACCCCAACATAAAAGTGCCCTGGGGCCCTTTCAAATTTAATGTGACTAAGGCTGTGGAATGGGAGATCTTTTGGGCTTGAAAAGGATGCTCATTTAGCTGTGACTAACTCTCTAGCCAGTCCTGCTACCTCAGGACCTGAATCTGTAAATGCGTATTTCTTGGCCTAAAGCCTCAGGCAGCTCCCATTAAAGTCTATGGAAAACCTGCCATAGTGCAGGTATAGGTAGGTACTCACTCCTGCTGTGATCAATCTAATTAATTTCTGTGTTACTGTACAAAATAGTAAGTCTTTGCAGGGTGAGACCTTAAGCTTGTGTGAGAACTTGTTAGGTATAAATTTCATTCAGGTATTTACCTATTTTCATACAAGCCATTTGTATTATATAACCATTTGTGGTAGAATCTCATTATTACACATCATTAACTTCTCACTTTTTTTATAGACAGAAAATTTCCCCTTAGGAAATAGGTGTATATGTATCATTTCAAGTGAAATCTGCTTAAGTATAAACTGGCCAATATCAACATAAATATTGTCTCTGGTTGTCTCATTTCAAACTGTTGTAAGAAATGCACAAGAAGCATGTACCTGGTTGTGTTTGCCAGAGCCTGTTCATGGTGACAGGTGTGGATGTTCAGCTGCTAATTCCCCCATTAGAAACAATGTGGCAGGCTCTGATGACACAGTCTGTTCATTGGAGACTGGGTCTGGTTTTCCTTTATAAAATACGTTGCTAAATGTATTGAAATAATTTTTTTTAAAGTGCATTTTGCTTTTCAAGCATTTTTAATTTCTCAGAAAAAGTATTTAAAATCTGAAGCAGTTATTTTCTTTTTGCGTATCATAAATCTATTCACTGTGAGCAGTAATTAGGCACCCAGCTTAATGTAAAGGACAAATGGTGCTCACTGAACCATGTCGCTGGTCTGATTGTGGTAAAATAACCCATTTGGTTTTACCAGCTGTGACTTTGGAGGCAAACTGAATGACAGAAAACACATTAAACTCAACGAATTAAAACACTTCCAGCACCTACTCCCTATTACTGATCATTCAGAATCAATTCTTCTCTGGGGCTGAGCTTGCTAATGTCTTCATGTTCTAAGGAGCACTGAACTTTAAAAACGTTGTGTGTGCGTATGTAGGTTACCTTCTGTATGGGCTCAGTGTAACAGTCCTCACTCATACAAAACTCCCACAAAGTAAGTACAACAATCAGACCATGGAAGGCAGAGAATGTAGTGAGTGGAGGACAATATCCATCTGCAGAAGAATGATTCTACCTAAGGAAATGGAACATTTGGTATTGGTCTAATTATAGAACTAAGGACTAGGGGAAAAAAGGCACAAACTTGGGAAATAAATGGTTGATCACCCCTCTTGCATCAGAGTGCATTTAGAAAGGTCTAGCTATGCCAGCTCATGCAATGAACTTCATATCTACTTCTTGCAATTATCCATCACTTATATTAGAAAATAAGCTGCTATTGTCCTTGAGCTACTTATATATGGCAAGGATGATTGAACTGGTTACATGTGCTCTTTTTGAAGAAGAAGAATAGCATAAAACGCATCAGCAAGTTACTAAGAGATGGATATTTAGCTTTTCTATGAATATGTGCAAAATGCTGCAGAAGCTGCCAGATACTAATGAAGTCCAATGACATCAGCTGATGCAAAGAGATGCCATCAATAGAATAACACATGTTGGATATAACATAATCTTGAGACACAAATGACCTTAGATAGATCCCTGTTTGGGCCAAAGTACCAAGACAAGTGCTGTATTTGGCTGTGATTCAACAGTATGTGCTACATAAGCTATTTGATTCGGTCACTTTATATTTCATACACGCAATTCCAGTATTATAAATCAGGGTTTTTAATTGATCATTAGTTTCAGATTTCAGGAAAGTTACAGTCTTTTCAAAGAAAAACCAAATTCGTGGACATTTACGTATCCCTGGATATTAACCTATTTCCATGTGCTTAACACTCAACCGTTGTCTTAGGAGTTTGTCTTGCTCCCTTTTGCAGGAATCTTGGCCTCTTCAGATGCTCCAAGATCCTTGGTAATCCCCACCTCCACCACACAATGCAGTGAAACCTTTGTCCTAACTAAACCACATTTTGTCCTATCTAACTTTGGGACCTGCAAAGTGCCTTTCCACAGAATGGCAAGATCTTGCCCTATATATTGAACTGTCCATAAAAACTCTGTAGGAATCCTTGGTGAGTACTGTGTGTTCAAGTCAAATCTAATTTTTAAAAATTCTATTATAAAAAGAAAAATTAAGCTAACACACTATTTTAAAAGGCTTTAAAAGGCCATCAGTTAGCTTCCTCCAGCAGAGGCTGAACTGCTACAGCCTCAGGACAGATCAGGAGATATTTGATGACAACAGAGTCACTTACAGCTCCCTGAATCCTCTTGGGGTAGGACAGCCAGTGGACAAGGTGCTTCTCAAAAGGAGAAAAAAAGAAAGGCATCCTTCTGGTCCAGAGGGAATATATGTTGGCTCCATTCTGGGAGAAGGGAATGCCAGAGTGTTGCTTATGATTTTGAGAGAGGGGTGGCCTTACCAACACTAGAATTTTCTTTAAAATCTCCTATTAGTGAGCTCAGGAGGGGAGCTTCAGCCCATGGATAGCAGCCAAGAAAAGCCCTGAGCATTGGAAATGCTAAAGGTCAAAGTTTATCTGGATTGCTAAAATTTGCATAGATTTCTAAAATTCTAAAATCATAGATTGCTAAAATTTCCAACAATCTTAGAAAGCCTGTCATGGTATGGTGCAAAGGATTGGAACAATTAACATTATAGTATGTTTCTACTAGTTTTTAATTTAAGTTCAGTTAAATTGGGATTAGTGTGGCACAAGTGAGGTTTATAGTGCTTCAAGAAGAAAATCTAAGCAAATTGATGCTCCAGTCACCCAAGAGGAACAAGGGAGCCATATATACAGGCAGTGAGGGATAGCTGAAAGAGCCAGAGTTCTAGTTTGCATGGGGGAAAATGCAGATCTGGGCATAGGAGATATATCCCTAAAGCTAGGATAGTGATTAGTGGAAGAGAAAACTGCCAACCACTTGAGAAATCCCATTTGGGAAGGACTTTTATTCTTAAATGTATTGTTATTAGAATTGTTACAATTGTATTATCTCTTATTGTAGCATAACATGACTCTCAGTGAATTGCATTATGTGTTAATCAGCATGTCCTATACCTTATTCCAGCTGGTATTTTATTTACTCCTGCATATGTGGCCATTTATAGGGAAATCCACTGAGTACTAGGTGTCCATGAAACTCCAGTAATAGGCATGCCTAAACTTCTTGGCTTCATGGTTTATTATGAGGTTACCACTGCTTCCATAGAATCAGCCTGTAGAAGGCTATATGGGAGTGCATAACATTATCCTTAAGTAACACAGCAGATCTGACTTAACTTCAGTGGCAAGTGAATTGGCTTTTTTCTGAACACATATGAATGCAGAGTGGACAGTAAGACTGGGTTCCAAACTTCATTCAATGTTCTTCAATATTGTGATTTTAAATCAGGCGTTAATGTTGGCTAAACATTCTTTGGTTATATTAACCAAAGTCACTTGCTAGACTCTCTGTGCAATGGACCAAGAGGCAACATTTCATCTACTGGGTAATTTAAATAGTAGAAACATATAAAGGTATTAATACCTTGCACTTAAATAGCATCTTCCATCAAAGGATCTCAATGTGCTTTACAAACATTAATTAAATTTAGCCTCTTAACAAGCTTCTGGGATGTGTAAACAGTATCACCCCATTTTACAGATAGGGCAACTGAGACCCAGATTAGGAGATTTGCCTAAGAACACAGACGTCTACGGCAGTGCCAGGAATTGAATCCTGAACTTCTGGCATCCAGTTCTGTGCTTCAACTATAAAACCACCTTTCCAATATAGCCTAGATGATTAGAGAGAATTTAGGAATAATACCAAATTCTTCCATGAACAGATATAGAAATATTAGGCCAAGAAACTGTCCATAAACTCAGGGACTCATTAGTTACTTTATAATTGTCAGTGATTTATGATTTGGTGGATGGAATATTGAGAAGCCAATAAAAGAAGAAGCAGGCACCTTTGATGCTAGCATAATCTGATGGCCATTTGTAGGAATCATTCTGTTTTTACATGGTTTTCCTTTAGTTAGAAAATAATCAATTGATTAACTGTATTCCCACAGGCAAATCAACAATAACATTTGGTTCACTGGTCTGTTCTTCTATTATGAAATCCTACCTGGGTCCATGATAACATCTGCAACCATGGGATGTATTAAAGTTTAAATGTTTTACCCTGTGGTCTCTTTATAAAGCTTCTTTTTAGAATATCTTAGTGAAATAATGCTATGGAACTGACACTACCTCTGGATTACATTCTTTATATTAAACCCCATTATTACCTTCATGAATATAATCAGATGCTAGACTTTGAGAATAGTATCTAAAAGAACATGCAAACAATTCTATATTAGCTACATTACATAATTCATGAATACTGGTGAAACTTTTGACAAACCAGGCTTGACTTTTGAATTTGCAATGAAATTCCAAACTAGGGAGGTTTAACTGCAAACATTCGGCAGGCAGTAGGAATATACTTCACACTGAGACACTGTAGTGATTGGTGCTATTATCAGAACTTGGAGAGTCAGATAAAGTAGTGTTCCTGTAAAGTAAGGTATGTGGAGTCAAAAGTGGAATGACCGGAAACATACTTGCTGTTATCCACAATAAGGAACAGGAGTCTCAAGGCCACTCTGAAAGTACATTAGAGAGAGGCTTGGTTTTATCTGACGTGCTAGCCATTGTTCATTAGAAAGATTTTTGAAGCTTGTCTCTCTTTCAGATATAGTCTTGTTTCTTGCTGTATCTTCTGAAAGCATCTACTGTGCTTTGTGTTTGAAGGTACAGTTACAGATTCTCTGATGTACCCAAAGATATAAACATGGCTATTGGAAGACAGGACTGAAATATTAGTGCCATTGAAAATAACCCATCACATATTTTTTCTAATGGTAAATTTGATAAATGATGTGCACCTCAAACATTCTGAATTTCTTTACTTTGTGAAGAAAATTACACTCTCGGCACCTGCTGTAACAAAAGAGAAAAATAATAACATATTCAGCTCAGACAACGTGACAACCTGCAATGAAATGAAATGACTGCATTTGCTTTGAATAGAAACAGATGAATGAAAATGGTCCATTTATTACAAAGCCACATTGTCTTTTTTAAACTATGTTTTGATTTTTTTTGGACTAGTAATTGTTCAATGGAGCTACTATTTGAATGTACATGTGTGAGAAATTCAAAGACTGCTAAACAGATCAGTACAAATTTACATTGTGTTTATGTTGCTTACTCTTTGTTTTCCAAAATGTTTCCAAACCATGTCTTGTTGTAGAGTGTGGCCCTGAATTAAATGAGCGTGATTCATAATGCAATGTAGAGACTATTCATGACAATTTGGTATCAGATTAAGCTAAAGTATATGACTATTTTTGCCAGTTCAGTGTGTCCTCAAATACAATAAAACACAAATTAGTAAAGTTTTTTAAGAGACCTTTCTTACCAAACATATTTGAAAACTTTAATTGCTTGAAGAAAGCTATGGAAGATAATGACCCAACGTGCCAGGCAGGAAACTTTGTTTTGTTTTTACTAGAAATGGGCCTTACTGGATCTGGAAGTGGAGCCAAACTTACACAAAGTTTGAGGAGTTCAGATCTGGTTTTCTGGTAGATCCTTCTGATGGAGATGATGATAGTCACCAAAATTGTATCCAGGTCTGAATTTCCTCCGTGTTCAAGTGGTTTGGATTTGATGTTCCACTATGGGCCAATATTTACTTGTCTATATAACTTACTGTAGTATTCAGTGAGGAAAGTGGTTATATGGCAACTAATATGTGGCAGCATATTTGTTATTTCTAAGACTCTGGAGAGACAAGATAGGTGAGGTTATATCTTTTATTGGACCAACCTCTGCTGGTGAGAGAGACAAGCTTTCAAGCCACACAGAACTCTTCTTCAGGTCTGGGAAGGGAACAGAAGTTGGTCCAATAAAAGATAATACCTCACCCATCTTTTCTCTCTAATATCCTGGCACTGACATTGCTACAACTACACTGAATACAACAATGTAAGCTTCTGGGTGCATTCTTATGGAAGCCCCTGTTAATAGTTTTAGTGTTCATTATATGGAAACATTAATCTCCAGGTTACCAGAATATAAAAGTATCAAGTCATTAATGATTGAAAGTTACCACCATTTGTTGATGATCTCTCCCTTAGTTTTTAATATGCAGGTGTCCATGTTTCTGCACATCACGATCATAATTGGTTAGCTGAGTGGAGAGGCCAAGGACTGAATGGGCATGGAGACTGGATTAACTGCTCAGCCCTCAGATGATCCCTTCAGATTCAAGCTGAATTAAAGCAAACTGTAGGGAAGCTTGCATGATGTGCACTATGCATTCTGTACTTGTCACCAGCATCAACATCAATGAAATAAAAAGGGGAAATTCATTAAGAGGGAGAGGAATTGTTAAAAAAACCCAAACCAAATGAGACAGGCATCCAAAGCATATAGACTATTTGGACATTCCTTTCTGTGTCACCATTTTCTAATAGAGCTCATGTTATCTTTATTGAATATCCATGAGAAAATTGCAATAACATTATGATTTAACAGATCTTCCCTTAATATTTAAAACTGAAAACTGTGTTTATTTTTCAGAAATCCTCCCCCTACTTTGCTACACCCAGAAAAATGGTGCAGAGGATTCAACCACTTCATTTCACAGTGAGTTTTTCCTCCATTTAAAAACTGCTTACTCTGCAAGGCCTTACAGAGTGACATGAAACCCTGGAAGCAGAATTTACTTGGTTCACACAGTTGTTTTGCTTGGTAGAAGGTTATAACACATATGATCTTCTCATAAATTGAAGACTGCATATCATGTTTTGAAAACTGACCAGCTCAGTTTGATCTCTTCATGCAATTTGCTTAACAGCAGCTGTGGACTATACTAAGTTGACTAGCTTCTTGACTTGTGATGGACCCAGGGTGAATTTATTAATACACCTGGTTTGCTTGATGGCTTAGAGGTAAAGTTTGGTGGTATAGGAGATCTAAATGTGGTAGCAACATATGGACTTGCCTTGCAGGGAAGGGTTTGCTGAAGTAAATTCTAGGCAATTAAAATCAAAATGAAAAAGGAGAGGAAAAAAGCGGTTGTCCTAACCCCCTTTCATCCAACCTTGGATACCTCTAACAAACCAAAACCAGCAGAACATATTAAGTTAGGGACTGATGTGTTATCTAGGTGCCACTCAGCTTCAGCATGGGATCCTCAATAAACCAAACTCATGTTTTGTTTGTTAGTACAAGTAAACTAAGAAATGCATAATTTACCTTTTATCATCAAATCTAAAACTCTTATAATAACTTCCATTAATAAGCAAATATATGATATAATAGAGGTCTATAAAATCATGATGGATGTGGAGAAAGTAAATAAGGAAGTGTTATTTACTCCTTCTCGTAACACAAGAACTAGGGGTCACCAAATGAAATTAATAGGCAGTAGATTTAAAATAACCTGTGTAACTCCTTGCCAGAGGATTTTGTGAGGGCCAAGACTATAACAGGATTCAAAAAAGAGCTAGATAAATTCATGGAGGATAGGTCCATCAATGGCTATTAGCTGGGATGGGCAGGGATGGTGTGTCTAGCCTCTGTTTGCCAGAAGCTGGGAATGGGCGACAGGGAATAGATCACTTGATGATTACCTGTTCTGTTCATTCCCTCTGAAGCTCCTGCATTGACCACTGTTGGAAGACAGGATACTGGGCTATTTGGGCCTTTTGTCTGACCAAGTATGGCCATACTTATGTTCACCATATCTTAGGACTTCATTCTGCGCTAATATGCCCTTATGTTATCAGATCCTTATTGATTCAACACTATTCAAGTTACTTAATGCTTTAAATCTCTTATTCCTGGTGCTTCAACTGAAACAACACTCCTCAGTTTTTGTTTTTTCCCCTTGGCTTTGAAAACCTGGCTAGGTCCATTCCGTACCTGTGCCACAAATAATGTATCCAGAAATCTCTTGAAATAGCTGTGGTACATGAACTGAGTCTGACACAGACTTTCTGAAGTTGGTCTTTTGGGGCAACTTCCCATTTTAGGAGGTTGAAGATTAAGGACTTGATCCAAAGCTGATTAAAGTCAATGGAAAGACTCCTATTGACTTCAGTGTTTTTTGGATCAGGCCATAAGGTAAGGCAAGGTGCTGGCTGACCTACAGATGGTATCTACTACTGATGAAAACTAAAGGAGATTTTTTTTTGCTGAAGTGGTAGAACTCTGTGCATTTGGAGCAGATAGACCCGACCTCTTTTTCTGTGCTACATGTGCCTGGTTTAACTAGTAACTATGTAGTACCATTGTGATCACTGATTAATTACAAAGGATAAAAATCTTCCAAGTCTGCAATGGATGATGGCTGGCTTTTCTTCCATATTGACAAAGAACCCCTAAAATGTGAAGCTTGAGGTGCTTGTGGCGGTCAGCCAATGTTTGGGAGAAAATCATCACCGATGGTCTAATATTCTGTTTGTGTTGTGTAGAGACAAGGCAGTTGGTAAATATGAGAACAAAATTCAACTATTTGATACATCCTGCTTCAGTGTTGTCCTCCACACGCTTCCTTCTTGGTGCCTTCATTCTTGGAAACCCTTTCAGAGCTTGGGAACAATACAATAAATTAAGCTTAACACTTCCTGACCTTTATTCAAACTTTTAATTAAATGTGAACACTGAAATCCAATAGGATATAAATGACTCTATAGTAGGAGTCAAGGTTTGGTGGTTTATGTATCGAGTGTAATATTTGTCTTTTCAGTTTTTTGATATCCTGAAATTATACGTTTGTAATCTGATCAATTTTAATTATTTGTTTCCCAACAGCTATTCTCCAAATTCGTTGAACCTGCTTTTTGTTTTTACAGTAACATACACAGTGAAGCAGTGAAGTGTACTAATAAGCAGTGTTTTAAACATAAATGATATCTGAAGCAATACAACAATTGCAATAAATTTACCAGTTTTGTAGTTTCATGAAAGAGAACATTGGAATGGACTTTGCTGTGACATTGCCACATTTTGTTTACTGGTTTGCAATCTCCCATAAGAGGTGAAGTTACGAAACATTTTTAACCAGGGTTCAGTTTACATTAGTAAACCTTCATTTTTTTTATAATAATAAAAACATCAGACTATACAGCTGTGAACCTTTTAGCCACTACTGATAATTGGCTCATTTATATGCATTAGTTATGCATTTGTCAATGCATGACTCATGACAGCTTAGTTATGATAAATTAAAAGTAATGATTATATAAATTCCTTACTGCCTTTTATCCATATGTTAGGACCTTGCCTGATGTTTCTGTCACCCTTGTGATGAGTGGTTGGCTTTGTAGTAATTTCATTATCTACTTCTCTCCTGATGGCCAACATCATTTGCATAACAAGCTTATCTGGTTCAAGTTGTGGTCCAGACCTCTGTATTGACACAAAACGGAGCATGCTGTTTCAGCTAAGCATACCTTTGACTTAAGTTCTGTTGATACAGTGATTTCATCCTTGCCAACACTGGCACATTTAGGCAATGTAGTTTCTTTTCCATATTTCTGTGCCTTGTTCAGAATAATAGCGGTGCTCCAGATGTAATGCCAAAATGTTCTTCCTGTCCTGAGAGCCTTTTGTATTCTAAGTAGTCACTCACATATCACAGTAATTTGTAAAAACTTCCAAGCTGGAAGGTGTAGTGTTTTTCTCATCTAGCTTTTGAGCCGATTGTAGGCAATAAAGGTAAATTACTTTTGTTAACATGAAATCCACAGAATGCTAGTACAACTTGAGTTAGTGATTTTGCTGTAAAATCTCAGTGGACACAAAGCACAGGTAGTTTTTACCTGGATGTACGTAGGTGAGGTCAAAACTCTCTCCCTTCCCTCACCTAGTGATGACCTTGACTAGCTACAGCACCTTCTCTCCACTAGGATTTTGCAATGATATAGCTAATGAGATAGTTAGCTTGCTGTAGAAACACACCTTGTTGGTGGTGAAGACATAGCCTTTATCAGGCCATCTCAGACAACAGCAAAATGGCATGTCATTTCCTATAAGTAGGTTTGGAAGGATTAGATTTTTATTGGTAAAGTTGGTAAACATTGATTTCATTGCACACTCACAAACTGAAAATATATTCCCATCAATGATGATAAAAATTTACAGATAGGCAAAGTAAGAAAAATGCTGTGTGAGAGCTGTGGTTTGATTTAAGGATGTTTACCTTGTATATTTTGACATGTGATGTGTTTTAATGGTTATAGAGCTTTAGCTTTTTGAATCTCAGCATCTACTGTCATTAAATAATTGCTGTCTGAGCCCCTATAATTTCCTGCAACTGTGAAAATTTGATAAAAATTGGAAAAAAAAGCTTAGAAATAAATATCGATATCCATCAAAATAATAAAAATCGAATTCTACCAAGCCTATCTATAAAGTTACTTAAACAACTGCATCGATTGCCACCTTGATACGTACTAAAAATGATAGACTTTTACCCAGGTTCATTCAATTGAAATAAAATCTCAGGTTTGAAAAGTTCACTCCATCCTATGACTGTGAAAATTTATGAGGCTAAACTTCTTTTTTTGCAGCTGCAACATTAACGTATGTCCTCATATGATAACAATTCATGTCGAGCACCATTTACACATGTGGTGTTTCTGAATTCATGCAGGAATGTTAATATGGTAAATGGTAAAATGAGTAAAGATACAAATTAGTTAAAAAGAGTTCAAGCAACACATATAATATTGTAGTGTCTCTGGAAGTGGCAAGAAGAGTTAATGTTTTTGGAGCAGAAGGCTACAATAACCTTTATTTACATTACATCAGAAAATGGTCATTTTAATTAAAATGAGCAACGGTATCTCCAGGGACAGACACCTCCTTTTAAATTTATTTAGCCAACAATTAGCTATTATGGCTCCTGAAATTAATTTGTCTCTCTCAAGCTGCAGGGAATTAAATAATTAAGAAACTCAGGGAGTAGTAAGCTCAAAATGTAAAATTTCAAGATTTAGGGTCTCCAGCATTGAACACAATAATAAACACATATATTATCAATGACTGATTGTAAAAACAATGGAAACTGGATTTCCTAACTTTTTTAATTTAGAGTTTTGTATTACGTTTTCATGTAAAACATGATTATAGCCATGCATCACAAGGTTGAATTTCAGACTGAAGAGTAATTTATATCTCCTAATTGATCATCTAGATCCTAAGGGCCCTATTTTGATCTCACTGATGTCTCATTTATGATCTCAGTTTTCTGGCTGTAGGTCACAAAAATGTGACACAGAGAAAGACCATATTACTGTAATTTCTCACTTGGGATGCGATGTACGTTTGACTTGAGAAACTTGTCAGTTACTCAGTGGGAGGGAAGAGACCAGTGTTTGCAAATGTCAAAAAGAGAAGGAGATGCTAGAATTGGGGTAGCAGGACAAATGAGTAAATTACTCATGTTCTCCACTTCACACTTTTCTGAAATCTTAGAAAATCTAGGTATAGAATAAGTTTAAAGTAGTCCATGTTCAGCAGCTGAACCTGTATCTCATTAACCTGGTAGTATTGCAGAGGTCATATTTTCACACACGGGAGCTGTTTTCAGGGTGAGGGGGAAAAAGAGTATTCAGTGAAGTTCACTGCCTTCAACTAACCAGAGAAAAGACGAGTTCTTTAATGAGAACTAAAAGATCTTTAAAGAGATCTAAAAACTTTTAGGGGTACCTTGTGTCCAATAGAGTATACCACTTAACACTAATGTTGATGCCGCAGTAGTTTAAGAGTGCTGCTGATTCTCTTCCTGTTTCACTGGGCTTATCCTATTGCTTTTCTCAACTGCCCATTGCCACAGAGTACCAAGAAGAGTGGGAGGAGGAAGATAGGCAATACTAGGAATACTGAGCAGGATGAGGGAGAGCATAGTGCCAGTCAGACAAAGGAAATGCAAGAATTGCCTGTGAAGTACCAGTTTCTTTCATGTGTTCCTTCTTTAAACTCCACTCTTCATTGCGCAACCTGCCAAAGAGTCTCCTATCACACCCACCAAGATGTTCTTGCAGCTCAGCTCAAAGCCTAGTGGCTCACAATACTCTGAATACATCCATCTTTTCCTTTATAGGAAAGAAAGCCTTAATTGCAGCTGCTCATAGTCCCAGTGCTTCAGCTGCTGAGACCCCCTACGAGAACCAAGGTGCCACATGCCACTCTATGGTGCATCCATTCTTAAGGCTTGCTCTGGGAAGGCATTAAGTGACTCTGAAGTGTTTTTAACATTGTGTTTTCACAAGAGAAGAAAGGTCTTAGGATAGTGCTAGACAGAGAGGGCTTAAGAGATGGTCAAGAGGTGGAAATCAGAGGAACACAAGGATGTGGTGAGAGATCAACAATTTCAAATATCTCTATACCAGAAATCCTGATGATATTTGCTGTTCCTGAATTATTTCTCCAATATATTGGACACAGACATTTTCCATGAGCATTTCTACAATGAGTTATGTAGATTTTCTTTCCCCTTACCTCACACACATTTTTTCATTCACCAGACATAGAGAATACTGCAAGGAAAATCCCAGTTGTCTGATACCTCTTCAGGATGTCCAGACAATATTCCAGGAGATCCTTGTGTTTCAGGATCTACTATACCTGGCATTTCTTTTGGAGGATTCACCAATTCTAATTCTGATTCTAATGCAACAGAGAGAACAGAAACTCTACATCTATTTCTCTTCCAGTAGCTCCATTTTCAGGGGAAGATTTAATCCTTTCAAGTCAACTTATTCTATCTCCCGTAGATAGGCTAGAGAACCACCAACATAGGATCCAGCTTTTGAGTATTATATATATTTTGCAGCACGAAAGAGAGAGAATTAACTAACAATGAAACAGTGATAGGACAAATAAAGGCCTAAAACTGAAAAGAAAATATAAACTAGATAATCGATCAGAACCTCCTCCCTGATAACTGCCCCTTTGCATTGCACTGGCAGTGAAAGGAGACATCAATAATGCCTGTCTCTTACTGCTAGATCTGAAAGTCCTTTACAAAGGAGGTAATTATTATTATCCTCATGTCACAGATGGGAAAACTGAGGCAAGGAGGGAGAAGTGACTTGCCTAAGGTCACCGAGCAGTTCAGTGAGAGAGCCAGTTATTGAACCTGTCTCCTGAATTGCAGTTTGGTGCTGTTACCACACTGCCTCCTACAGAGACTTGCCATGTGGTGCAGATCTGCATGCCATCCTTTCCAGCCCCTGATGTATACATCATGTTTGGTGTGTGGTTGTGGGAGAAGCATTGTTTCATACATACTAAGGTCAGAAGAGACCATTATGATCATCTAGTCTGACCTCCTGCACAACAGAATTTCACCCATCCACTCCTGCGAAAAACCTCTCACCTATGTTTGAGCTATTGAAGTTATAAATACTGACTATGTATCTGTACTTCAAATGTAGTTACACCTGGGTAACGCCCACTAGACAAGATGCTTTCAGTCTAAATAGCTGGTTGTAAAAGGATCTATTCAGGGTAATGGGCCATTAAAAATACTAGGCCTTAGGAGAGGCTTATCTCCCATCTGGTGAGCCTTCCTCAGAATGCTACAGACAGCCTGTGAGTGATGGCTGCTATGACTACAAGGACATGTGACCAAGCCACATGATGCTGGACTCCATCTTGGGATGTCAGTATTTTTCCACAAACTGCTCTGGGAACCAAGCTTTGGGAACAAAAGGTTCCCACCATATGCAAAAGCTATACAAGTCAGGGAGTAACAGCATCTGGGGTTCTTCACTCCTCACACAAGAAGACTCCTGGAAACACATGAGGAACAAAGACTGAACTGGGGGAAGGGCTGGGCCCAGGCTAAAGGGATTTCTAGCCTGTGTATGAAACACCTGGGGATGCCAAGCTGTAAAGCAAGTGCAGCTTGTCCCTTAAGAATCTGAAGCCTGCTTGTATCATCTCTTAGGGTGAGAGACTGGATATGAATTAGCAGATTATCTAGTATATTAAACTTAGTTTGAGTTTTTTGTTTATTTGCTAGGCAATCTGCTTTGATCTGTTTGCTATCCCTTATAATGACTTAAAATCTATCTTTTGTAGTTAATAAACTTGTTTTTTGTTTAATCTAAACCAGTGAGCTTTGACTGGAGTGCTTCGGGAAAATCTCTGCTTGATTACCACAAGTGTGCATGGTCCTCTTCATATTGTGGGAGATGCAGACCGGGTATTATATATACTGGCCAGATTTGACCAGGGCAGGATGGTACTGCTGTGGGGTCCCAGGCTGGGAAGCTGGTGGTTAGGGAGCCTGCGTGTAACTGCAGCTGCGTGTGGAACCTGTATGAATGCTGGTGAAAGTGCCGGCTGGAGGGCTTTGCAGCTTTCACAGAAATACAGTGTGAGAGGGAGCCCAGGCTGGTGGGTCAGGGTACTCAGTGGTACCTCATTTCCAAGTGGCACCCTGGGGGAAACCCATCACACTCACCATTCAGCAAAGTCTATACTTAGAGGGGAGTAGCAAGTGGCCCATCCAAAGGCCAAGTTAACCTGTGCTAGGCCCTGTGGGGTTGCAGGGCCTGTGTGCTGGGGAAGGGCTGAACACACCAGAGTAAAATATAGAGGGTTGGGATGGGTGATGGATGTGTGGGGGTAGGGGCTCTCCCTTGTGTGACAACTGGGGGTTAGGGGTGGGGCTTTGGCTTCTGGACATACAATTAAGCTCCAATGATTCTTAGCTGGCATAAGGGCCAAACTGGTCCCTTGCCAGCCTCAGTATGGGGGGGTTAGGAGATATAAAGGTGGCATAGCTCAGCCAGACCCAGGGATCAGGGACATTGACCTTGCTAAATCTTTTTCTTACAATACATTTGTTGTGTTGTGTGTAGAGATGATACGTATATTCCTAAGTGCCAAGTGGTTATGCTCTCTCTGGCTACATCTACATTTGAGCTGGGAGGTGTGATGACCAGACTGCGTAGACGTACACATGCTAACTCTCCTTGAGCTAGTGTGCTAAAAATAGCAGTGTAGCCAGGGTAGCATGGGCAGCAGCTTAGGAGGCTAGCTCAGGAGAAGGAGGTCCGGCTGGGTACATACTCAGGTGGCTAGCCCAGGCTGCTGCCTGTGATACAGTGCACTGCTATTTTTAATATGCTAGCTTGAGCAGAGCGAGTGCGGGTCTGTCTACACAAGCTGGGACTCTTACCTCCCAACTGAGATGCAGATGTGCCCTGTGACTGGTGCTTGTGGCCTCAGGTGGCACCTTTGTTGGATTTCTTCCCAGAGGACTTAGAATAAAAAGAGGCCTCGTCTGTACTGCATGATGGGAAAAATCTCATTAAACACATGCTCTTCTGATGGAGAGGAGATATAAACCTCCTTTGTCTTCATTCCAGCTGCATCCGATTTTAGCAATTTATTGTCACATTTGGAATTTGTTTTCCTCGCTGCAACTCTAGCCCCTTATATGCTTTATCTGGCAGAAATCATCTGGGTGCCACAATGACCTGGCAAAAAGGGGAGCACACTGAGAGCCTACCAAGCTGAGGACAAAAGATACTTCTTGTAATATTAGGTCATCAATGACCTATTGGTTCTAGGGAAGAGAAATCTGAAAGCCAAATATGGCCGTGAGTGTCTGAGGGGAGACACTGTGCCTGAGGAAGGAAAAGGTGAGCTGTGACTTTATCCTGACTTCATCATCATATATTCAACAGGATTTTCAAAACCCCATCCTGTTAGCCTAGCTCTGCTTCTGTTGAAGCCAAAGCTAAAATTCTCAATGGGAGCAGAGTTAGGCCAGCAACGAGTGTTCTGGAAAATGCCATCTGTTATTTTTAAATCCCTCACCCTTCAGAGTAATGTCCACCTGTGTGTGGCGAGCCAAAACCACATGAGATGTTCCATAGACATTTTTTTTCAAAGCTTGCAGATGTGGTCTCTTATGGTTACACCTTTCTTTATAATTTCACAGTAACTGAGCTTTTCTTAGCTTTCTAACATTTGTTGGTATTTAGATTACATGATGACCAGTGATAAAATCCAACTGAAAGAGGACTTATTAAGAAAATAGTTGTTGACATTCCAGTATTAGAATATTTCTCTCGTCATTAGGGAAGATTAATAATTTATGGTATTTGCTACCTAATGGCAGATCAATGCAGACGTAAATGTGTTCTGTGCAATAAAATTTATATTATGCATGTGATAATTGACCTTTGTGTCATAAATTCAATCCTTTATCTTGGTTTCTGATTGTAGCTAAAGGAAAAGTAAAATATGTTATTTCTCTTGGTGTGCTGGTTTGAGATACAAGGCCTATTTAACCTATTACATACAGTCACAGAGTGTGCTTTTAGTGAAAGGGCATCGGTCTGCAGCTCTGTAGACAATAATGTCTGTATCGTCTGTGCCCTTTTGAATTAGGACTGAAACAGAAAAGTTGTAGGTAAATCTGCCACCGTTTTCTCTTTATTTTTCAAAATAGGAGTAGCAGTGGGGGGATGGGCAGAAATAAGAACAGGAGGCAGGGAGGCCTCAGAGAAAGGGACACATCATCATTGGATCATTATTACAAATGTAATTCATGATGTGCCTGTTCCCCTCCACCTGTCTGCTGCATGTGACTAACCAGCATCTGCCAGAGAGCTCCATGGAAGACAGAGGCAGGGATGAGCAGTCAGAGGCAGGTGTTGTAGAGAGGGAACAAAGAATAGAAAATTAACCACTTAGCAACCTTCCAAAAGAGCTTATTTTCACTCCCAGCTACTGGGAACCTGATGTTTGGTCTTCTTCAGTGTTGATAACAGGGAAGTATTAACTTAATCAGAATTCTTCTTACGAGTGTGATAGAGATGATAGTGCTGATTGTTAAAAAATTTCTTTTTCCTGAAAGGGTTAAAATATCTTTGATGAGGCTTTGATATAATGGATCGTGCCAGTATGCTCTGTGCTATCCTTAGGCACTCATTGCCACTCAGTGTCTGTTCACTTTAAAAAATGATTTTATATGGATTTAAAGCTGGTGAAAAATGCTGGATTGAAGATACTAGTGAATGACATTCTTTGTTTCTCCACAGAGCAGGTCTGTAGAGTAGAACATGCTTCCCCACAGCAATCTGCCATTGCAACTCAGCCATTGTTTATTATTTGTATTATTGTACCACCTACAGGCCTGGGTCCTCTTGTGGTAGGCACTGTACAAATATATAATGACAAGACAGCCCCTGCTCTGAAAAGTTTACTATCTCAGTGTAAGACTATAGACAACAGGTATGTACATCAAGCAGATGGGGAGAGCACAAGGAAAAAATGAGATGAGACTGGTCAGCAGGAAAAACATTGGCTACAGCAAGTCACCTGGGGGTGAAAGAGAAGATTAATTTCAATGCCTTAAACAATCCTAAATCTCACCCTTGAGATGTGCCCTAAAGGAGCAAAATAATCCCAACTGTGTTGGTGGTTTTCGTGATGCACTGTATACATCTGGGCACTAGGAACTGGACTGAGCCCACCAACTCACTCCACATAGTCCACTGGAGAGCCCCCACTTTTGGTCACATTCTGTACTGACTGTACTGACTGACAAATCCAAATTGACAATTTAAAAGTGAAAGGATCCACATCTGATTTAGTCATTCCCACTGAGATTATAACTGAGCTGAATAGAAACATGTAGCCATAAGCACTTCCATGTGAATTTTATTTTCTAAAATTGTTCCTTTTTTGATAAAATTCAGTAGAACCTGCTTTACGGTGAAGTAGCTTCACTATAATTAGCATGTGACCCTCAGTGGAAAAGACCTAACTGGTGCAGGGCAATTGCATGAAAGCCCCCCTTTAATTTTCCATGCAAGAAGGGCGTCTGTATTCTGTAAGAACCATACTTGTGTTTTTACAACATGCACATCTAATAGATGTGTATTTGCAGCCCTTATAAGATGTGCATGCAGTGAAAGATACAGTAGGGCTTGTGCAGGATGCAGGAGCTCCAGAAAGGTTGGAAGAGGACATAGATGAAGCGTGCTTTGTCCTGCTACTGCTACTGTGGGACCCCAGACTCAAGAAACACTAGCTCCCATAGTTCCTTACAATCTAATTTGCGCATCACTATAAAGGAAGCTTAATTCCTTGGAATGCTTTGACAAAACCCAGGACTTCACTTTTTGTTCATTGCGGGTTCATTTTCACTAGGAGTGAGATCCTTACAAGTGGTTTCCACTCTATTTTTTCTTAAATGGCAGCACAAATCCATAGAAACTAAAAGAGAAGAAAATGCTAAGTATCTAATGCAGTATCTTTGTGTGTGTGTGTGTGTGTGTGTGTGAGAGAGAGAACTGCAAATTTATTGTAAGCACACACATGTAACTGATTCAAGTGCTTGGAAATGTTTGAACTGTCATATAGACCTGGCTTTGCTGATCTTGCCTTTTAGTGTTTTTCCACTCTACAAACAGCAGGGGTTAGCCAAAGGCAGATTAATTGAGCATGCTCATGCCTTGGATTTTATTAATTTTTCAGTTTTGTTTTGGGGGCTTAACCCTTTGATGTGTATTTTTAAGACTTTTTTTGACCATGCAGAGTTATTGAAACAATAAATATTAAAAATAAATCTTACCCTGAATCATCAAGGTATTGCCAAGTAGTACTGAGATGTAGCAGCTAATGTATTCAGCAATTGACAATGGGCAAACTTGTAAAGGTTTGCCACTGTCTTGGACTGGGGCATGGATGGTCAGACTTGGCAGTAGGAGCAGTGTCGGTCAGAGTTGGGACCAGGAAACAGGAGTCTGAGCTGAACAGGGCTTGAGGAAGGCTAGAAACAAGGCAGGCACAGGAGCAATCCCACCTGCTGGTGTAAGCATTGAACAATATCTGGCCACGTGCTACTGCTGGTCTTAAGAGCAATTCTGGCTGTGCTGCTTGGTCAATCAGGTGATTTGGCCAATGAGGAATTTTGGCTACGGTTAGCTACTAGCTGACCCTGGGCCCAGATGCAGGCCCTCATTCGTGACAGGTTTGGATGAAATTTATTCAGACTTTGGGTGAAGAACTATCTAAGCCTTGTTAGCTTGCAAATTAGGCTGAGACACTGGCCTTTCTTGCAACATTATGGCCCTTCTACCTCCAGTTCTGACTGGATCCAGAAAGTGCACTTTTTGAATCCCAGGAAAGTTTCTGTGTGAACTGGGGCATTTCTTATCACAGCTGGACAGGGTTGCCTATCCACAGGCATTTAGATATCACATTGATGGATGCAGTGTAAATGCCTGGATAGACAGACCCATAGCAGTGACTGACACTTTGGTGAGTGTAATGTGTATCTGTTATGACTTGCTGTGTGTGCACTGCATCTTCTCACAGGAGAAGATATATTCTCTCTGCTGCAGATTCAGTTACAATTTTGTTTTCTGCTGTACCTGCTACAGACATCTGCAACACAAAGACACCCTGTGATCTCTCATGGAAACCTTACTTTTGTTCCTGTTTTTGTCCACTTAATTTAAATAAAGGTCATTCTGCATTTTGTGTATCTAAAAACATAGTACCTTGGATTAAAATATTCTTGGAGATATATTATTTTGTCCATGAAATGCTGGAAATAAAATAAAGTATGCCTAAAAATATGTATGAGGTCTGGATCCGCTCACTTAATCAATTTTTTTTAAAGAACAAATTTGTAGCTACGGAGGTTGTAATCACTCTGGTGAAAAAAAAAAAGAACTTCAAAAAGAAACACTAATGCTAGTCTAATCAGCTTTGGCTGGAATAATGAGGGGCATTAGTAATAGTTTTCTCTTTCTGAGCTTACAAAATATTCAGACCACCATTGGTGTTCTTATAAAAGCTATTTCATTCCATTTATTCATTAGTAAATATTTGTTCATGACTGCTGATAAATAGTTCCCCCTTTCAGTCATCTGATTTGCCAGTTGCAAATGGCAGATTACATTGTTGAGACAGAGCAATTCCAACAATGTTATCGTCCAAGTGCAAGCAGCCAGTGAATTTTTAGAAGCTATCTTAGACAGGCCTATGTGTGGGTGTCTGCTCTTGTTCCCTGCTAATAAATGCTTCATCTTTGCCTGTAATTGTGGCAGAATGGAAATGGTGCTTAGGAGCCTGGCTGTGAGATTGCAGCAAATGACTGCAACCTATGTTTAATGTAGTGACACTAATGAATTCTGAGAATTAATTTTCAGCGAAGAAAGCATGATGGAAGATACTGGAATTTCAAATTAAGTAATGGATTGACTTTCATCAAGGCCAACATGTACAGTATTTGTTTCCTTTTCAACCCCTACTTACTTACCCCTCTTTTTATTTTATAGGCACACATACCAAATCTGAACAACATTTTAGTGTATCTTATATGACACACATCTTGCAATGGATTTTTGAGCCAATTTGTACAATGAGAAGTAGAAGTCCCACAAGCTTGGACTTTCATTTATAAACTCCATGGGCCAAACAAATTTAATTAATTTGCAGGTGCAGTAGGCTTGGTGTTTTTAGTTGTAGTTACAGTACAGTTGATGTTGGACTGATCATGTTAGTTAGACTAACTGTCCAAATTGGTCCTAGATGAGTATTCAAATAGGCACCTGAACATATTTTAGTTGAAGCCTTTTCTTACTTCAGAGAGCAGTTTCCTTAGTGATATGAACTTTTAAATATCTTTTTGATAATGCAACACACATTTTGATATGTTCTTGACGATAAGGCAGACAGGACTGTGGTTGGTCCATAGCTGCCTCTGAGCTACGGTCTTTTAAAAACATATAAAAGAAAACACTTTGGGAAGTAGCTCATGAGAATGCTAGCAGAGCCAAACCATGCGAGCAGTGTGCAAGGATACAGGACTTCTGCTATAGGGCATAAAGCCCAGGATTTTAATCAAGAAAGTGGTGCTAGGCCTTCTGTAGATGTTCATCTTTTAAATGTAAATGTCTCTGTATTTCAAAGGTATGTGCTCCTGCTTCTGCATATTTTTTCCTGACTTTGCCAGATTTCCCTCCAGGATTTCAATCCCTCTTAAATATTCTAATATAGTTTCCCTGCCTAAAAATAAGTTATGTGAACATATGGAGTTTGTACAGTCCAGTTTCCATTGTGAGTTGGAACACACACTGCTGAATGGCAGTAAACACAACAGGGACAGGGTAGATGATCTGCAGTCAGATCCGCACAAGCTCAAAGGTCTCTCATAAAGATCCCTATGCAGGACTGGGGACTAAGGCAGAGAGATGAAGCCTAGTGTACCAGTCACAAACACTGGAAGTATCCCTACTAGTATATGTCCACTGGTTAGATAAGGAACTACTGTACTCAGTAGTTTACTCTCTATTTTTCCACATACTTTTTTCCTGTCTGACCATGCAACTCAGTGCAACCAATATACTGGGATCACCCTGTGGCTCCTGGCTGAGGTTGGGCCTATCATACAAGCTGAAGCTCAACAATCTCCAAGAGTCATATGTAGCACCACATGTGAAAGATGTTTATACCTCCCATAGGTGGTGCAAGATATAGTGAAGAACAATTCAATATCTTCTTAGTAAGAAACTTCTCCTTTTCCTCCAGGACAGGATCTGCCAGCTGGCCACAGCCCTTCATCACCTCCAGACTGATCAACTGTGTGTCATCAGTCTCTAGCGTGATGAGTTCATGGAGTTTCACCTCTAACTCAAGTGAAGTCCTAGATGGCCACAGATTTGTTACAATATCCATGACTTTTGATATTTGGGAATTTTTGCTTGTCAGGAGAGAGTGGTAAACAGCTGAACAAACTTCTTTATAAGCTGCAGTGTGGAACAGTGAGGCTTCACAGAATACAGCAGTGAAACAAAGGGCCAGAGCAGAGAGAACTTTCATTTCCCTGTTGTTGTTGTTATATTAATATTATTCATCTAGTGCCCAAAGTATGTTAGGCACTTTCTATTTATTTAGTTAATTAGAGTTATTAAAATATTAACACGAAGGATACAATCTTAATCTTCAGGCACCTATGACAGGTTATGGAGACAATAACAACACTAAAATCTAACAACTGACCCCTCTCGTAAAAGTCAATCTCTCAGTAAAGAGTCCCTGAAAACTTCCAGCTACCGTACAAGCTTCAAGCCACTCTCGCTACAAAACTTATGGATAAACAATAAAATAGGTCCCAGCTCAACTGCTTGCAGTCTAAATAGACAAAAAAGAGACAAAGGAGAGGGGAAGGGTATTTAATATACACTAAAATTCTTGCTAAATACAGCCTCCAATAATGATTGTCCCCAGTCATGTCACATTATTTATGACCCTTTCTCCAGCAACTTGCCTACAATTTATCCCATGTCAAGTTGTTCCTTTTCTTCCTCACCATCCCTCTTTTACCTGCAGAAACTGAGTATTCTGTGAGGTAAGTCCTGTTGACTTTGGAGGGTGAGGACATGGTCCATGGGACAGTGAAGTGTGTCTTTGATCATACTGTTGCTGCTTTCACTGCAGTTCTGGATTGCTTCCTCCGGGTGGGGGATTTTTATAGGTCAGCCTATGTGATGTGCTGGTGGTGACTCTGCCCTCCCCTGCATATAAGGAGGCAAGAAGAAAGGCAGGCATTGGGGTCCTGGTGTCTCAGAGTGAATCTGGACCAAGGTGGGACCTTTGAACACAAAAGGTGAAATCCCAGCTCCATTAGCAAAACTCCCATTGACTTCAGTGGGCCTGGAATTTCACCCAAAATGATCATTTAAAAAATATTCTTTAAAGAGCGGAGTTGGTTTACAAAGATGGTGTGGTGTCTCCAAAATGTGTCTGTCATTTCTGACATTTCTACCATGAATTTCAGGACCCCATCTGGGAGAATTGGCTCCAGAGCTTTATACATTTTTCTGACTATTCTCTCCCCTATGGGAGCTTCTAAATCCATAGAATAATAGAAATGTAGGGCTGTGTGAGACCTTGAGATTATCTAGCCTATCCCCCTGCACTGAGGCAGGACTAAGTATACCTAAGCCATCCCTGCCAGGTGTTTGTCTCAGCTGTTCTTAAAAACCTCCAATTACAGGGATTTCACAACCTCCCTTAGTAACTTATTCTGGTACTTAACTATCCTTATAAAGTTTTTCCTAATATCTAACCCAAATCTCCATTGCTGCAAGTTAACCTGATTAGTTCTTGTCCTTCCTTCAGTGGACATGGAGGACAATTGATCACCAGCCTCTTTATAACGGCTCTTAAGATATCTGAAGACTGTTAACTATTTGTTACCCCTGAATCTTCTTTTCTCAAGACTAAACATGCCCAGTTTTCTAACCTTTTTTCTTAGGTCAGGTTGTCTAAACCTCTTTTCATTTTTGATGCTCTCCTCTAGATTCTCCCCAATTTGTCCACATCTTTCTTAAAGTGTGGTGCCCAGAACTGGACACAGCATCTCAGCCAAGGTCTCATTAGTGCTAAGTAGAGTGGGACAATTAGCTCCTGTGTCTAACATTCCAGAATATTTGACTTTTCTGCAACTTCATCACATTGTTGGCTCATATTCAATTTCTGATCCACTATAACACCCAGATTTTGTTCTGCTGTACTACTGTCTAGCCAGTTATACCTCATTTTGTCTTTGTTCATTTGATATTTTTCTTCCAAAGTATAGTGCTGTGCACTGATCTTTACTGAATTTCATCTTGTTGATTTCAGACTAATTCTCCAATTTGCCAAGGTCATTTTGAATTCTAATCCTGTCCTCCAAATTCCTTGCAACTGCTCCCAGCTTCGTGTTATCCCCACATTTTATACATACTCTCCATTCCAGTATCCAAGTCATTAATGAAAATGTTGAATAGCACTGGATTCAGGACAAACCCCCTGCAGGATCCCACTAAATACATCCTCCCAGTTTGACGGTGAACCATTGATACTTACACTTTCAGTCTGGTCTTTCAACCAGTTGTGCACTCGTATTATAGTAATTTCATCTAGACCACATTTCCGTAGTTTGCTTTGAGAATTCATGTCAAAAGCCTTACTTAGATCAAGACATTGCACATCTAGTGCTTCCCCCTTATTCACTAGGCCAGTAGCCCTGCCGGAGAAGGAAATTAGGTTGGTCTAGCATG
Organism: Natator depressus; assembly: GCF_965152275.1. Lineage (NCBI taxonomy): Eukaryota > Metazoa > Chordata > Testudines > Cheloniidae > Natator > Natator depressus. The sequence continues at coordinate 38,988,204 of NC_134244.1, forward strand.
ATTTGTTCTTGACAAATCCATGTAGGCTTTTACTTATTACCCTGTTATTCTCTAGGTGCTCACAAATTGATTGCTTTATAATTTGTTGCAGTATCTTCCCCGGTATTGAATATAGGCTGACTGGAAATTCCTTCGGTCTTCTTTGTGCCCCTTTTAAAGATAGGCACTATATTTTCCCTTCTCCAGTCCTCTCGGATCTCACCTGTCCTCCATGAGGTCTCGGGGATAATCGCTAATGGTTTCCAGATTGCTTCAGCTAGTTTCTTAAATACCTTAGGATGAATTTTGTCAGGCCCTGCCAACTTGAATACATCTAACTTATCTAAATATTTTTAACCTGATAGTTCTCTATCCTGCCTTATGTTCTGTCCACCTTGTTGTTGTTGTTAATAATTGTGTTAAGCATTGTGCTTTTTAATTGCATTAAAAATGAGAGAACAAAACAATGCCTCTAACTTCTATTTTTTACTATATTTTTGTGACATTTACCAGAATCCGTGACAAAACCACAGTATAGTGTCGGTAATTTTATAATATACTACATGCAGTACCATGGACAGTTGGATGCTTTAGCCCTGGGCCATCCCTACATGTAAGACCATCTATCAGAGGCTCTAGGCCTAGTCAGCAGAGTTTCTGTAGACTTCCAGTGGTGTAACTCAGAGCAGAATTTGTCCTAGTGTCTGCAAGACAGTAAGATAAAAAGTTTCCATGCTATTAGTGCTTTTAACAGCACTTTAGCTATCCCATTTCTTGTGCAGACTTCACTCTAACCCTATTGCCTTAAAACAATTGGAATGTTGTCTTTGAACCTAGTATTGTCAAGGGTGGTAAACTTCAAATGAATTCAATATAAACTTTTCAGTACCAATTCCCCATGGTAGACATTTGAAATAAAGTTAATCACTAGTTCTATTAAATAAGGAATATGAGACTTTGAATACCTGCTTGTTTTGTGTTTTTCTCTATTTTCATTATAGTATTCGCTCTCCTTTTACACAACTCACACACGCAAAAGAGAAGGGTATACATTTAAATGGAGATTGACATGCCCAATATTTTATATGTGAGTGCATTCACTTTTAAAAATCATGGCTAAAAAACAAAAAACCCCAAAACAAAACAAAAAGGACTCAGAACATGTAAAAGACAAATGATTGATTTCTTTTCATGGCAGGACAGGAGTGGTATTTATAGCTCCGCAGTCAGAGGAATGGAGATAATGTAGGTTCTGTTGGTTTAGTTTGTCTATCAGGAAGCTCCAGTTCTAACAGATAGCAAAACTCCCCTGACCAATTGTAAAACTGACAGAACATTTTACAGGCTGTCTTTTCTGGACTAGATGATGGTCAACGAGAAGGGCTGTGAAAATGGTCCCGATGAACCACAATTATTAAAATTATTTTGAAAGACAGATGTTGCAGGATTATTCTGGGAACCAGGCTTTAATGTTCTAGAAAATATTCAAGGTGAGGCTGAGCTTTAATAATTTGCTAGTGCATTTTGTAATAAACTAAAATGTATAATGTTATAGATATAATTTTAAAGTCTGCGGATTGCTATTGGTAGAGTATTGAGTGCTATAAAAGGTATGAAAGTTTCATTGCACTTTTTGTGTAAAATGGTATCCTCTGCTTGACAAATTTTCTCATGTAAAGGAAAGACTTCTTTAAATGTATATTTAGTGTAATTGCTTCATGAAACATCGGTAAATATGAAGTGTAAAACATTTTAATTTTAAAGCATCTATTCAGACAATCTCATCTTGCACTGGAGTCCAGTAGGAGTTCCCTGAAATGATAGATACATGCTAGGATTGCCATGTATACTGTAATATAGTTTTTCCTTTGCTGATTCTCAAATGATCAAAATGTTATAATCACAGTATAATTACTGAACTAAATAAAATTGAACAAACTAATACCAAAAGAAATTAAAGGACAGTTTTGAAAAAAATCTGATAGTTTAAATGCATTTCTCTATTTGGAGCATATTATTCCAGCTTTACTGTACTGGCACTGAATTATACTTCTTATCATGGCTTCCTAGATTTTAGATCTTTGACAGTATGCTATGATATTTATTAGTTAAGCATTATTCCATGTTAATTTCATAAGCTCTGTCTGTTTGCTCATTACGAGATCACCTGACCCTGTCAGCGATTGAACTTGCCCATCCTAGTTAGCATTTAAGTCTGAGTCATTTGTGTCTAGTCTGATCTATATTAAGTAGGTTTACTAATTTACCTGTCAAGGTTCTTATACTAATGCCCGTCACCATAGTATGTAAGAGCCCATTGAAAACATTCTTAGTTTATTAAAAACTTGGCATCAAATTGTTCTGACCAGTGTTCACTTACTCATTTATTTTTTTGGGCTAAATCCTGCAGTCCTCAATCAGTCAGAATTCCCATTGGATAATATGTAGGAAATTAATTACTCCAGGACTTTACTCTTTGTTTTCAGATGAAAACTACTTTGAATGGATACTTCAAACAAGACTATAGTAAAGCTGCAAACCTGTACTTTATGCTGTTTACTCTTTTTTAAAAGATTGACATATGTTTACTGATCCAAGTTCTGCTCTGTTACACCAGTGTTATAAGTGTTAAGTAACTCCATTGAGTTAAGTAATGATATTCCAGATTTACACCACTGTAAATGAAAAGTGAATATGGTCCTCTCATATAATTAATAATACCAATAAGTAGAAAAAGCAATCTGGTTTCTGTGACAGAACTGCCAGAGAATAAGTCAACAGTTTAATGTTCAAGTCAAATTAAATGATTTTGTTATCAAACAGCATGTACTGTATGTGTAATGCTATTGCTCTATTTCCGCAGGTGTCTTATTAAGGATTTTGAAAAGCGTCCTTCAGTCACCCACCTTTTAGAGCATCCATTTATTAGACAAGCCCATGGTAAGGATATGTCTCTGCAAAAACAGCTGGCTGATCTCATCCAAGCACAAGAACAGCTAGGCTTTGTAGCCAAAATAAGGTACTGTGCATTGCATTATTCTGCAGCCTTCCTCTGACTAGTCCTGGAAGCACAATTTAAAATGCTTAATTTTCAGACATTTATTACTTCAGATGATCACCTACATGCATTAGGAGTTTTATTTGTATTAAGTGCTGCATGCCATATGAATGGAGAAATAAGCTTCCCACTTGTGCCTTTATAACTTATTTTATTCAACCATAACATGAAAACCACACTATCTTTCCCTGTCCCATTTGACTTTGTTTTTATATATATTCATTTAATGCATTTATCACTAGTACTGCTAATATAGGGATTTTTATTGAACAGTTAATAAGCTATTTACACTGAGTGGATAGAAATTCTGTTATGTTTTGGTAGCAGACCTGAAAGTATAAACATGAGCAGCAAAGTGACTATCAGAAAAGATTAAGAATTGAACATTTTAAAGTTGTTTGCAACTTGGTTAGCTATTACTAGTGAGCGGGGAGGCCCTTTAATACTTAATATGATTGTTTTGCCTGTGGGTTAATAACAACTATTATTTTTATACAGCCTAACACTTAATTTTTAAAATGTGGTGAAAAAGAGCAATGAATGTTCATCATCAGTAGAGGGTACTTTTTTCCAGCATCCTTTAAGGCTGACTATAAGAAATGTCTCTTGGTTTGGTTACTGTCCAGAAGGTGGCAGGATTTCACTGTTTTGAAAGTGAATTTAAATGCAAATGAACACACCTTCCTATGCTCAGCAATCATTTTGTAATATAAAATTTGTCTAGTACTAGATAAGCTCAGGCCCATTGTTATAAACAAATACCCACTAATGTTGATGAAGAAAATTAAATGTCATGATTCATGACTCATAAAAATGTATATACTTATATACTGTAAGAATCTGCTGATTAAAAAGGAAAAGCCTAAATTTACATGTACAAGTTAAAATACTGGAATAGCTAGAGGTTTCAAGGTGAATGTGTCTTCCCTATTTTTCTGCTGGTGGAATATTAATCCCTCATCTAGCCCAGGCTCACATCAGAACAGTTTCTGTATTATCTCGCCTCTGGACCAAACTGCCTCTGGGTAGAATATGAATAGGGAGTGGTGGGGAGAAGGCACAAGGAGCCTTCCCCAACACAGTTATGCACCATGCAGAAGATCTAGACTCACCAGTGTCCTTCCGATGCTTGGAGGAGCTCAAAGACTGCTTCCTCCTTGCATCCCAAGAGTCTCTACAGAGGGGATGAGGAAGAGTCAGGGCCATGGCCATGGCCCTTTCTCCATGCCATCTCATAGAGCTAGCTGGGAGTGCTGCGGGGTGCAGGCTGCAATCACCCAAAAGTAAGATGCAGCATGTGAATTGCCCCTGTATGCCTGTATGCCTGGGAGCTGGGGGAGGGATTGTGCCTGTTAGCCCATGTTTGTCCAGCATAATCTAACTCTCTGCCTGTCCTGCTACTGTCATACATACTTGGCTCCATGTTAAATCAGTTCTTCTCCATTATGATTAGTCAAGTAACCTAACCAGGAAGAAGAGTGCATGAGGCTTTTTTTTAAACAACTAACAAAATCATCCAAAGCACAAAGAAAAGGAGTACTTGTGGCACCTTAGAGACTAACCAATTTATTTGAGCATAAGCTTTCGTGAGCTACAGCTCACTTCATCGGATGCATACTGTGGAACGTGTAGAAGATCTTATTATATACACAGAAAGCATGAAAAAATACCTCCTCCCACCCCACTCTCCTGCTGGTAATAGCTTATCTAAAGTGATCACTCTCCTTACAATGTGTATGATAATCAAGTTGGGCCATTTCCAGCACAAATCCAGGTTTTCTCACCCCCCCCCCGCACACACAAACTCACTCTCCTGCTGGTAATAGCTTATCTAAAGTGACCACTCTCCTTACAATGTGTATGATAATCAAGGTGGGCCATTTCCAACACAAATCCAGGTTTTCTCACACCCCGCCCCCCTCCCCCTCACACAAACTCACTCTCCTGCTGGTAATAGCTTATCCAAAGTGACCACTCTCCTTACATTGTGTATGATAATAAGTTAATTGTATCCAATTTGCAAATGAATTCCAATTCAGCAGTTTCTCGCTGGAGTCTGGATTTGAAGTTTTTTTGTTGTAAAATAGCGACTTTCATGTCTGTAATCACGTGACCAGAGAGATTGAAGTGTTCTCCGACTGGTTTATGAATGTTATAATTCTTGACATCTGATTTGTGTCCATTTACTCTTTTACGTAGAGACTGTCCAGTTTGACCAATGTACATGGCAGAGGGGCATTGCTGGCACATGATGGCATATATCACATTGGTGGATGTGCAGGTGAACGAGCCTCTGATAGTGTGGCTGATGTTATTAGGCCCTGTGATGGTGTCCCCTGAATAGATATGTGGGCACAGTTGGCAACGGGCTTTGTTGCAAGGATAGGTTCCTGGGTTAGTGGTTCTGTTGTGTGGTATGTGGTTGCTGGTGAGTATTTGCTTCAGGTTGGGTGGCTGTCTGTAGGCAAGGACTGGCCTGTCTCCCAAGATTTGTGAGAGTGTTGGGTCATCCTTCAGGATAGGTTGTAGATCCTTAATAATGCGTTGGAGGGGTTTTAGTTGGGGGCTGAAGGTGACGGCTAGTGGCGTTCTGTTATTTTCTTTGTTAGGCCTGTCCTGTAGTAGGTGACTTCTGGGAACTCTTCTGGCTCTATCAATCTGTTTCTTCACTTGCAAATACTCACCAGCAACCACACACCACACAACAGAACCACTAACCCAGGAACCTATCCTTGCAACAAAGCCCGTTGCCAACTGTGCCCACATATCTATTCAGGGGACACCATCACAGGGCCTAATAACATCAGCCACACTATCAGAGGCTCGTTCACCTGCACATCCACCAATGTGATATATGCCATCATGTGCCAGCAATGCCCCTCTGCCATGTACATTGGTCAAACTGGACAGTCTCTTTGTAAAAGAGTAAATGGACACAAATCAGATGTCAAGAATTATAACATTCATAAACCAGTCGGAGAACACTTCAATCTCTCTGGTCACGTGATTACAGACATGAAAGTCGCTATTTTACAACAAAAAAACTTCAAATCCAGACTCCAGTGAGAAACTGCTGAATTGGAATTCATTTGCAAATTGGATACAATTAACTTAGGCTTGAATAGAGACTGGGAGTGGCTTAGTCATTATGCAAGGTAGCCTATTTCCCCTTGTTTTTTCCTTCCCCCCCCCCCCAGACGTTCTTGTTAAACCCTGGATTTGTGCTGGAAATGGCCCACCTTGATTATCATACACAATGTAAGGAGAGAGGTCACTTTGGATAAGCTATTACCAGCAGGAGAGTGAGTTTGTGTGTGTGGGGGGGGGGGTTGAGAAAACCTGGATTTGTGCTGGAAATGGCCCAACTTGATTATCATACACATTGTAAGGAGAGTGATCACTTTAGATAAGCTATTACCAGCAGGAGAGTGGGGTGGGAGGAGGTATTTTTTCATGCTTTCTGTGTATATAATAAGATCTTCTACACGTTCCACAGTATGCATCCGATGAAGTGAGCTGTAGCTCACGAAAGCTTATGCTCAAATAAATTGGTTAGTCTGTAAGGTGCCACAAGTACTCCTTTTCTTTTTGCGAATACAGACTAACACGGCTGTTACTCTGAAACCATCCAAAGCACAGGAGTTAGTGGTGATGCGGGACTTCAACTACTTAGACATCTGTTGGGAAAATAACACAGCAGGGCACAGATGATCCAACAAGTTCTTGGAATGTATTGGAGACAATTTTTGATTTCAGAAGGTGGAGAAAGCTACTAGAGGAGAGGCTGTTCTAGACTTGATTTTGACAAATAGGGAGGAACTGGTTGAGAATTTGAAAGTGGAAGGCAGCTTGGGTGAAAGTGATCATGAAAGGGTAGAGTTCATGAGTTTAAGGAATGGTAGGAGGAAAAACAGCAAAATAAAGACAATGGATTTCAAGAAGGCAGACTTTAGCAAACTCAGGGAGTTGGTAGATAAGATCCCATGGGAAGCAAGTCTAAGGGGAAAAACAACTGAAGACAGTTGGCAGTTTTTCAGAGAGATATTAAGGGCACAAGAGCAAACTATCCTACTGTGTAGGAAAGATAGGAAGTATGGCAGGAGACCACCCTGGCTTAACAAATGATCTAAAAATCAGAAAAGAGTCCTACAAAAAGTGGAAACTAGGTCAAATTACAAAGGATGAATATAAACAAATAACACAAGTCTAGCACACCCTCTCCACCCGGTTACCTTCTTTAATGCCAATCTGCTTACAGGTTTTGATGGACAGGTCTGGGTTCTTCTGGATCCCGCCACCGACTCAGCAGGGTGTATCTTCTTTATTTTTTCCTATGAATTTATTTGGTGGTGGCTCCACCCCCCTTGCTTCTTCCTGGCAGGGTCACCAGGGCAGCTTGGGAGGAAAATTCTAATCACAGGGTAATCCCCATTTACTTGCCAGATAGTTGGAGACTTCCAAGAAATAACACAAACACGTACAATATATTCAACACAATAATTATATTAAACAGGAGACAAATATAACAGGGTAAAACACTATTTTTAGGTTCACTGGTGCCCACGCTGCTAATATCTGTGACTTTCCCCAGTCACGTGACTTGATGTAGCAAATGTAAGATTAGTGTCCTGTTGGTACACATATTTTGTTGGGGCCCTTGATGACCTATGACCACAAAATTCTTCTCTGCAGTGGTTTAGCAGTGTGGCTGACTGTGTTCAGTACAGCCCAAAGGACTCGCAAGTGGGAAAAGGTGGTAAATCCCTCCACAGGTTTAATATGCAGCAGGTTATAAAACCCCCAAACCCTTACTCCCTGGCTTGAGGACACAGTTCAGTGAGTAGGGGGTCCCGAAAACAAATTCCCTGACGGATTAAAAGATGGTGCACTCACAAACTCCATGAATGATCCTCAAGTTCAGAGATGACTCTGGATTCCTCAGTTGCTAAAGAGGGGCTGATTTCTGCTGGCAGGGATCCTCTTCAGACAGGAATCAGGCTGCTTCGGTCCCAGGATTTCCCCTCACCACAAAGGGGTGCAGGGCTCAAGGTGCAGATTACACAGCTGTACTAAAATCCAAACTGTAGTCTTCTAGCCCAGCATCCAGACACTCTCACAGCAGGCAGCAGCCCTGAACTAGCAGAAAGAGCAGAGCTGAGCATGTGGTGACTGGTCTCACCTAGGGAGCTGGGGGGCTAATTCAGCCTGGCTGGGGAAGTTTCCCAGTAAAACTCTACAAACTGGGAATCATCAGTGGAGAAGGAAAAGCCGAGCTGAGGGATCTTGCTTTCAGGTCCCTAAGAAGACATGGTTCCTGCTCCAAAGAACTTACAACCTGATCCATTCCAAATACATTACATACAGAATTTATTGCCATCTTTAGACTAATCTTTACTAACATCAAAAATAGTTTGGCTTGTCAGCATAAAGCCCTGCCCTTGGGTCCAGAACACAGATGTAAATGTGCACTTCCCACCTGCTACTCCCCTTGAGTGGAGGAATCCTGGACTCTATGCTATGGCCAGTGCAACTCAACTGCAGGGAGGGTTAGCAATCTGCTACTGATCAAGACCAGTAGCAGATTACTATCCACCTCCCCAAAAAACACAGGAAAGGTGGGAAGGAACCTTAACTGTTTTGGGACACAATTCCTTCTTTGTGCTATTACTGCGGCAGTGCCATCACTACACAGGGCAGACTGAAGAAGCACAATTTAGGCCTTAGATACAGGAAATAGCAAGTGGAAATTTTCAGAAACCTCGAATCCACAGACTGCTTAGTATGTAATCAGCTTAATCTGCAGCAAGGCAGATTTAGGGTCAATATTGGGGAAAACTTTCCAACTATAAGGGTAGTTAAGCACTGGAATAGACTTCCATGGGAGGTTGTGGAATCCTCATCATTGGAGATTTTTAATAACAGGTTAGACAAACATCTGTCAGGGATGGTCTAGCTACATATAGTTGGTTCTGCCTCAGCTGGGGGGCGGGGTGAGGGGATTGACTAGATGACCTCTTGAGGTCTCTTCCAGCCTAACATTACTATGATTATTAGTTTCTTATTAAATGAAGTACTACTTCTGCTGAGTATTGTGAAAAAAGTACTTCAGCACCTTCAACTCCCTTCTCGTCATGTGCCAGTATACTTATGCTTGTATCTGTAATTTTCACATGCGTCTGAAGAAGTGCGTTTTTTTTACCCACGAAAGTTTATGCCCAAATCAATCTGTTAGTCTTTAAGGTGCTATCGGACTCCTCGTTATATTTCAACACAGTATAGAAATCATTTTTTCCTCTGCATAAGTCATATTTTCCCAACACTACTATTCATATTATACACACACATGCTACATTACAAACATAATTAAAGTTGCAAAGTCAGATTTTAGCTGTTAAAGAAGTCTCTACTGAGCACCTGTGAACTGCACATATTCAAAGGTTTATAACTTTGCAAAATGTGGGTGGATTTTCATGGGGGTGGGAAAAGGCATGTCCCAGACACACAGCCCACTCTGCTAGCAAATTTCAAGTCCCTGCTCCAAAGCGTAGAGGAGCTAGAGCATTTCAAAGAAAAGGTCTGAAGAATTTTTTAACATCTCAAAACAATGTATTCTTCATTAGCCTTGTTCTCAGAAACAGTTGGCTGAAATTTGCCAAAGAAATTCAGGCTGAGGAAGACACCTGGCATGGAAAATTTCAGCCCAAATGCTTAAAATTTCACAAAGATATAAGCAAGTGACAATAGGGTCTTATAAGGGGAGTTAGTTTGGAATGTGGGTTTTGGTTTGGGCTCCCCCTGTGTGACACAGACTAATAATACATTGTATATTTATATATGGTCTATCTGGGGATCTCAAAACTCTTTAAAGACTCTAATTCTTTCGGACATATTTTTGTTCTGTGTTTGTACAGCACGTAGAATGATGGAGCCCTGGTCAATGATTGGGGCTCTTAGGGCACTACTAAAATACAAATAATAAATGAATAATAACAATAATAAATTACTCTTTGTAATACCCCTGTGATGGAAAGGGACATATACATGCATGCACAGACAGACAGACACACACACACACACACTTATTAGGAAGTGACAGTCGTGATTAATCATGGAACTTTGTTATAAATAGCACTTATCATGCACCTTTGATTGCCTAACTGCTGTCCACCAGATAATCCATCTTTTTCTAACATTCCAAAGCCTTAAACACCATCACAAGGTTATCATTTCTATAAAACAACCGGACAGAAACATGTTTCCTTATACTTCCCACCGTTTAAATGTGCCATTTCCACCCAAAACGACATTAAGCTGAGATTCAGGATGGGCAATATACAGCCCTAGCCCAGTAACAAATTTTAATTTTGAATTGCAGTAGCACCTAGAGCTCCTAATCCGGAATCAGGCACAGTCTTGCTAGGTACTGTGTGGACATATAGCAAAAAACCATCCCCTCCTCAAAAGAGCTTCCAGTGTGAGTAAGGTCTAATAGCTTACATCTGGCCATCACTAAGGTTTGCCCCAGTATACTTTGGGAATTGGGAGATCCATAACTTCTCAATGGGCATTTACTTCCAGCTCTGAAAGACATTGAGATATTGGACTGATGCTAATAATCATAAGATTATTATTGGGAGAAAAACTAACTAAGTTAATTTTTAAAGGTATCATACATATGTTAGTTATAATTTTCTTCTTCCTCGGAGGTCTGTACAGTTGAACTTTTGATACTAAGGGTATGTCTACACTACCTGCTGGATCGGCAGGCTGCGATCGATCCAGCAGGGGTTGATTTATTACGTCTAGTCTAGACATGATAAATCGACCCCCGAGCGCTCTCCAGTCGACTCCTGTACTCCACCGCCATGAGAGGTGCAGGCAGAGCCGACGGGGGAGCGGCAGCAGTCGACTCACCATAGTGAAGACACTGTGGTGAATAGGTCTAAGTACGTCGACTTCAGCTACGTTATTCATTCAGATTGATTCCCTCCCCCAGTGTAGACCAGGGCTTAGGGACCTGGCTTTGCAGAGGGATATGAAAAAAGAGTACCAATGAAAAGTTTTAAAAGTCTCTAAAGCATTTAAAAATAGTTTTCAATAAAGTATATGACATACACAGAACACATGATGGTTCAGTGTTATATAAAAGTTTTATTGGCATCCGTTTGTGCTGATCTGCAGAAGTCACTTGTACAATAGCTTCACCTTTTGTAAATACATTGGAATTCCCGAGGGCATGCTGATAAAACCTTTTTGCCACACCACGCGGTGTGTGTGCTCTCTCTGACTCTTTAATGTGTACATGTATATGTAATGTATAATAAAATGTTAGTCTTTATATAAAATCATCTATCTAATAACTGATTGGGTGTGGAAATAAGGAAACTTTTTTTGAGAGTGCATATCAGCACAACAAAACAGTCTAGAAGAAAGAGCAGAAAATAATGTATTTTCCCATTAAAACTTAAAGGAAACTAAGGAGGCAGACTGCAATTATCTAGAACTGGGAATTTACCAAGACTTTTCCTGTGAAAAGAGCCAGACTCCTTATTGATTACTGACTACAAGTGATCAGGAGGTTCCACTTTTATGTCTGATTTGAAAGATTTCAGCATCAGAATGGTACCCACTATCATGCATTGGTTCATTATTGACTCAGCATCTATGTGTTCCTTGCAGGTGTCTCGTCTAAATCCTGATAGAATCTAAGATTAGCCTTGCTTATTTTGTGAGATCACAACACAAATGGCAGAGTTACAGGCTAGAAACCCTAGGAGAACTGACTTAGAAATGCTGCAAAGTTGTAGAGATTGTAACTCAAGTTGTTATTCCACAATTTACAGCAAAGCAAGAAATTAAGCAGAAGAAAAGTGCAAACTGAAAACAAGAAAGCCCAAAATGATGCTTGAAAGATGTGAATGCTCTGAGGAGGTGGTAAACACCATCACTTCACCTACAGTCAAAGACACATACCCTCTGTCAGTCAAGATAGTGCTTAGTCTGAAGGTCATGCTGAACACATCACTGACCCCGGAAAATCAAATAACATCAGTGTAATAGGGTGTGTACCCCACATACGTCATGAAAGGGTTAATATGGGCTTGAGAGGCCAATTAGCCAGCCTGGGTTCACCTGGAGGATGGGCCAGGCCTAATTAGAGATAAAGTCCAGCTGGGGGAGAGCAGGGGTTTGGGGGTTTTTTTCCTCCATAATGAGCTGGATGAGTTCACGTGGAGAGATGGAGGGGAGAGGAGGTGGGAAATTCCGTCCCTCTGGGAAGCAACCTGAAAGAAGGCTGAGAAGGGGGAAGCAGAGCAGAGCAGGGGTGAGCTGGAAGCCTGACTGGAGATAAGGGTCCTGAGGAGCTGTAGCCTACCTGAACTCTGGGGTGGGGAGTGTGTCAGCCTCTGGACTGTGGGGTTAATGAAGGCACAGGAGCCTGAGACAAGGCGTGGGGACAAACTGTAGTGGGTGAGGGGTGCTTGGGAGGAAGAGGTGGTTAGCTGGGCACAGCAGAGCTGAAGGTTTGGTTTCGTTTACCTTTCTGTTGTCCTTTGGTAAAGGACTCTGTGGCCCCAAAAGAAGCAGGAATTTGCAACGTGGGCTGTCTGGATGGCCAAGACTCTCCTACAATCAGAGAAGGCCAAACAACAGTGGGGGAAACTGATTCACATCTGATCACAAAAAGGTGTATTGGGGTGGCAGCTTGCCACAGTCAGTTACCGTTAGCTGCTCCCGCCATCTCCAGCTAATAAGATTCAGTCTCTTTATCTTGGATAAATTCCTTGCCTCAGTAGTTCATGCATTTGTCATATCCAGGCTAGACAATTGCAACCATGCTATCTAGACCTAAGCAAGAAATTAATGAAGAAGCTGCAACTGGTAAATAATACTTCTAAGTGGTATAAACCAAAGACCATCTATTAGGCCCATGCTACCCATCCTGCACTGGAACCTTGTGTGCTGTCAGATCCATTTCAAATGTATACTGAGCTATAAAACCCTCAATGGAACAGATCCATGTTATCTCTAAGACCACCTCTTCTTTAATGTGCCATCCAACACCCTGGTTAGTAGGGTTTATCTAGACTCAAGGAAGCAGAAATCAGGATACTGTGTCCTTTTCTTCCCTTATGGTTTCTGCAGCCTTTATTTTCAGTTTCCTGTGAAATTATTTTGCTCGCCTCAAAGCCGTTAGTCTCCATGGTGTTTATCACACTGTCAATTTCCTTGTTTAAAAATGGGAAGTAACCCTAGGGTGTGTCTGCACAGAAGAAGCTGAGCATGGGCTAGACTACCTGAACTAGCTTGAATCCAGCTTGTGTGGGTAATAGCATTGAAGACAGCACAGTGTGGGCTTCAGAGCAGGCGACCAAGCCAAGTTCATATCCAAGATCCATGCCAGGCTTGCATTACCTGTGATGGAGCCCACACTGTGCTGTCTTTCCAGGTATTGTTTCCTGTACTAGCTGGATTCAAGCTAGCTTGGGTGTAGATGAGCCTGTGCGCAGCTTTTGCTGTGTAGACATATCTTTAGAACCATGGCTGTGACAGGCAGCAAAAGACCTACTTGTTTCTCTTGGATAAAATTCTCCTCTTTTCATTATTAGTAAATGAGCTGTGAAAGGAATTCACAGTCTCAGTTGAACATCCATATGGCCCCAATGTGATTTCACTCACCAGTTTTACACTGGTCTAGCTCAATTAACTTCAAGAGAATTACTCTTGATTTACACTGATAAAATTGGAATCAGAATCACACTGGCAGAATTCTATCCTTTACATAAATTTGTATTTAAATGAAAAAACTGTAAAAATATTATTAGGAAGAAATGCAAAAGCTAAATTCTAGAACTCTGGGCCACGTTATTTCAAATGACCTCAGTTTAATACATTACTTTGAATTTATTGCCATAATGGGCTCAACCAGTGGTTGTGGCCAAGTTATGGTTAGTGCAGCTAAAGGGAGAGGAAAAAGTGGCTCTAAGTCACCTTTTTTACTTTTCTGGTCCTAGGGTGAATGGATGCCATGCAAGCCCTATGACTTAAATAGAGCTACTTCTGGGCTGACCGAAACTCTTCAGCTGCCCACAACCCAAGGGGTCACCTGGCAGACAGATCACTGGAGTACAGTTGCATTTCAGTCACACATGCTGTGATTGTCTCTATGCCAGTGAGAGATTTGCCCAACACTGGGAGAATCACCATTGATATTGTAGGTTTCCGACTACTTCATGCCACTGTGGGCCAAGGATCTGACCTGGTTTCTCTAGATGAAATCCTGCAAGTTTTGTCATTGACTTAAATGGAATCAGGATTTCACCCTCTGTCCTTCCTTTAGTACTCTGGTCTTGTGTCTAACCTGTCCCTTCTATTCTCGCTTGGTAAACCCTTAGCCCAAAATCAGGTGTCACCATTGCATGGAAATGAGTTCTGGCCATTACTTTTATTTCCCCATCTCCTCCAACTCCACCAAATAAGCTCTTTGGGGCAGGGACTGTCATTTACTGTATCTTTGTACAGCATCCAGCACAATAGGGCTGTTTGTTTCCTAGATGCTACTGCAATATATATGTTAAATAATAATATCCACATACATTTCATTATCACATTTACCATAACAATATTTACATAATGTTTTCATTTAAAAATATTGTATCTCATGGATAAGGAAAAGTCCAGAAAGCAGAATAAACAAACCAGAATCTTGGGTTTCAGTTACCAGTGTTCCAGCAAGGCTATATTTTCCAGTTCTCTCTCTCTCCTGGAGCCAAAATATATCATCACATTTTAGCAAATGGAAACTAATTTGCAGCCCATTTTGGGAGCCAGAATAATCTCGCACCCATCAAGGTTTAGATGTCCCTAGGAAGGGAGCATTTTTCAGAAAATGTAGAGGACAGTATCAAACTCTTTTCAGAGTAGCAGCCGTGTTAGACTGTATCCGCAAAAAGAAAAGGAGTACTTGTGGCACCTTGAGGAATTCCACTATGATTTCAACAATTTCCATCTGACCATCAACCTCAGCCTGGACCAGTCCACACAAGAGATCCGCTTCCTGGACACTACGGTGCTAATAAGCGATGGTCACATAAACACCACTCTATACCGGAAACCTACTGACCGCTATGCCTACCTACATGCCTTCAGCTTTCATCCAGACCACACCATACGATCCATTGTCTACAGCCAAGCTCTCCGATCCAACTGCATTTGCTCCAACCTCTCAGACAGAGACAAACTCCTACAAGATCTCTATCAAGCATTCTTACAACTACAATACCCACCTGCTGAAGTGAAGAAACAGATTGACAGAGCCAGAAGAGTACCCAGAAGTTACCTACTACAGGACAGGCCCAACAAAGAAAATAACAGAACGCCACTAGCCGTCACCTTCAGTCCCCAACTAAAACGTCTCCAATGCATCCTCAAGGATCTACAACCTATCCTGAAGGACGACCCATCACTCTCACAGCTCTTGGGAGACAGGCCAGTCCTTGCTTACAGACAGCCCCCCAACCTGAAGCAAATACTCACCAGCAACCACACACCACACAACAAAACCACTAACCCAGGAACCTATCCTTGCAACAAAGCCCGTTGCCAACTGTGTCCACATATCTATTCAGGGGACACCATCATAGGGCCTAATCACATCAGCCACACTATCAGAGGCTCGTTCACCTGCCTATCT
The DNA here is from genome assembly GCF_965152275.1 of Natator depressus. Taxonomy (NCBI): domain Eukaryota; kingdom Metazoa; phylum Chordata; order Testudines; family Cheloniidae; genus Natator; species Natator depressus. The sequence goes on from NC_134244.1 coordinate 39,003,935, forward strand.
ACCAATGTGATATGTGCCAGCAATGCCCCTCTGCCATGTACATTGGCCAAACTGGACAGTCTCACGTAAAAGAATAAATGGACACAAATCAGATGTCAAGAATTATAACATTCAAAAACCAGTTGGAGAACACTTCAATCTCTTTGGGCACTCGATTACAGACCTAAAAGTGGCAATTCTTCAACAAAAAGACTTCAAAAACAGACTCCAACGAGAGACTGCTGAATTGGAATTAATTTGCAAACTGGATACAATTAACTTAGGCTTGAATAAAGACTGGGAATGGATGTGTCATTACACAAAGTAAACTATTTCCCCATGTTTATTTCCCCCAATCCCCCACTGTTCCTCACATGTTCTTGTCAATTGCTGAAAATGGCCCACCTTGATTATCACTACAAAAGGTTTTTTCCGTCCCGCTCTCCTGCTGGTAATAGCTCACCTTACCTGTAAAAAGAAAAGGAGTACTTGTGGCACCTTAGAGACTAACAAATTTATTAGAGCATAAGTTTTCGTGAGCTACAGCTCACTTCATCATCACTTCACCTTACCTGACCACTCTTGTTACAGTGTGTATGGTAACACCCATTGTTTCATGTTCTCTGTGTATATAAAATCTCCCCACTGTATTTTCCACTGCATGCATCCAATGAAGTGAGCTGTAGCTCACGAAAGCTTATGCTCAAATAAATTTGTGAGTCTCTAAGGTGCCACAAGTACTCCTTTTCTTTTATCAAACTCTTGTTACTGAACCTGGCCTTACATAATGAATGTGAGATGCTGGGGAAGGGACCGAGTATATTGCTACAGAAAGTGACCTGGTGCTAAATGAGGGACAGGAATAGAGTTTGTTTTGATAGACTCAGGCCCCACATAGTAATGAACTGAGGAAAACTAGAAGGGAGGTGGACTCAAATTCAGGAAAGGGTATCAATAACAGAAGATGGATGCATGGTTCAGGAGTAAATGAGCAGAGCTCCTGGTCACATGCAGTGTCTGTAAAGACTTTCTGACATAAATACTCTATGCCATAAATAAAGGAGGGTGTGTAATAATGTGGCTAGGGCACAGTCTTGCTATATTTGGATTGTAAATTTTTCCAGGCAGGGACCTCATCGATTTGCATGGAACATTTCATGGAACTATATACATAATCATTATCATAAAAAAAATAGGACAGGGAATTAGCATAACCAAGTTTTGTTCCCCGTTCTGTCACTAAATACATATGGCAGCTTGGTAAATCACTTAATTTCACTGTGCCTCAATTCAGCCACCTGTGAAGTGGTAATTATGATAACGTCTTCACTTGTTGCATTATGTCTATAAAATTAGATTGTAATCTCTTGAAGGCAGAAGTTTGTATTTTACTTGTTCTATTAGACACCCTTAGGCACACTTTTAGTCATTGTAAAAATATTAATGAAGAAGAACTTGAATATTGCCTACTTCTATCTATTTTCTCTGTCCCTTGGAAGGCTCAGGGAAGGGGGGAGTATTAGTGATTATGGAAACTGCAAGCTCTCCGTTCACAATAAAACCCTTGCTCAGTTCCGGTAGGTAAATATTTTTGTGAAATAGCATTTGGGTATGTTGGATAATCCATTAGGGGAGATTATAATGGAGAGCTGTTCCGTTTCCAAACATGTCTTTTGATGTCTTGAACTCATTTTTGTGGTCAGTTGTTTTTTTGATTCATGGCACAAGAGATTCCACCATCTAGACTGATTTTCAGCAGGCTGTTTCCTGATACTCCTAAATGTTAAACTGCTCTTTGAGCTGACTTCACTGGCAATATATACTGCAAAAAGTAGGTGTGTATTGTTGAATTGTACACGTCAAGACCTCATCCAATCTTGGCAGAGCTGGTATTTGGTTCAAAATGTAAACAATGGGAAAACATATGTCAAACTTCATAATATCATTATGCTTAAAGATGATGTTGTGCTACATTTAAAAGAGCAACTTCAAAGTTGGGACTCTCAAAATTCTACCTTCTTCTTGCGTACTTAAGTCTGATTGCCAATTCTTGATTTCTTCATATGGATTTATCCCTGAACCAAATCCTTCCATGGTATTTTTTTCAAAACTAAAAAATGAGTGCAAGAAATACTTCCAACAGCTGAGTAATTGTGAATAGAATTGGTTGGAAAATGCGGGGGGGGAGGGAGGGAGTGCGTGCATAAAATATTTTGTTGATATTTTGAAAAACACCAGAAAATAATTCATGATACATTTTTGCAAATAGTTTCCCCTGCAATTTCAAATACTCAAAAATTCTCAGGCAGCAAGTAAAAAGAAATCCTAAAATAAAAAATCATTGTACCCATTCTAGCAATCAGGAGCAAATCTAAAATAACAGAGAGTGGCCATGTGTGAGCTGGAGGAATACAAATTCAGTAAGAGCAGTTTCTGCTTTTTGGGTTTGGGGGAATAATTGCAAGTCCTGGTGAGGGAAAACAATTTTGAAAAATACTGGAATTTAGAAACAAATTAAAAATTAGTAGAATATGCATTTTAACCTTCACTTGGCATCCTCCTCCTGAACCAGCCCTCAACATTTTAGGTATTGTGCAACAAAAACACTTCAAATTATACTGTTGTGATGAAATAGAAGAGTAACAGAAAAGAGCCTTAGAGGGCCCTCTACAGAATGCTATTGATATTAGGAGATGAAAAGGTAGTGGATGTCATGTCTAGCAGAGGTATGCTTAATAAATAGGTTGCAGGTCATTGGTAAGGCCCTTGATGGCATCTGGCTGATTTTCAGAGGAAGTTAATATGGGGCAGCTCTGTTAATCCATTGCCACCTGTCTACTTTGCTAACCCTCTCAATCAACCATCATAGTGGTTAAAATTGACAAAAACAATGGTCTTTTGTAGCACTCCCAGGCTGAACTGCAGTCTGGAAGAATCAAGCTGATGGTCACAAATTGGTGTTGGGCAAATCCAAAATGGTTATGGTTCAAAATGGCCGGTTCTCAGATTAACAGAGGCTTTAAGGAGCTTCACTCCAGATCTGGCTCTCTACTCTCTCTGCTGTTTCTCTGCTATCTGGAGAGCCTGCGCTCCCCTCTACCAATAGTTCTTCCCTTCAGAAGGGTCAGTCAGGCAACTTGTTCTGCCAGCTTCTGGCCAGCTCATCTTATCATGATAATAGGGGAAAGTGAAGATTTAGTGTCTGAGTGGATGGGTTCTTTTTTGATCCATATTGAGCCGCCCTGTCTTAATGCGAAGACCGAGCTTTGTTGCCATGTGCATTTCTGAGAGAGAACCATTAGCAGAAAAATTAACCCTTTGTGAGATTTAATTCCCCCCATCTATGCTGGCACAGAAAGTTACAAATTATACTCCCCTGAGATGGGGCCCTGCATCAGCAGAGAAAGGATGAAGAAGAACCTGTGGGCTCAGCTAGCCCTGCCTGCTATACCTGCAGCCAATTCCAAGCCTGGAGGGGCAATAAAAGGAGAGCCTGACTCAGTTCAGAGTTGACTGGTCAGGAAGGAGGACAGAGTTCCGCCTCTCCACCTGAAGGGAACTTCGCTTGCAGAGTTGCAGAGAGACGGGCCTGATTGTCTTTGTTTTCCTTATGTTTGATTAAGAATAGTTTCTTTACTCATTTGTTTGTACAGGGTAAAAAGAAAATTTCCAGTAATAAAACTGACTTGTTTATCGCATAGGGAAAAGAAACAGTTGGAATTTTATAATCAGATAAGAGATTAGTTTACAAAGCCACTCTGCAGTTGGAGATGTTTAGGTATGACTGTAACTTCCTTCCTGCACCTATGGTATAAACATAGGCACATCCAAAGTACTTGCAAATTTGCTGTGATTTGACATCGCTCCTGCAATCTTTCACTTCAATAATGTCTGAATATGGATGTTTTCTTCCATCATCCTTTCTGACAACAACTTTGCCTGGTGCGTCTCAAGGCCGATAAAGGAACTAATGTTAAAATAGTTGTTCTACTTCTGGATTAATGAATGTTCCTATGTTTGGATGGACCTGGTTACTCATGATGACATCCTTCTCTGCAATTTAATCAGAGACTCTGGATTTAAGCTTAAACCAAAAACAATCAACAAAACAACGATGGGCCAGATCAGCTCCTTTGATTTACACCAGCTGAGGATCTGGCCCATCATTATGAATGTAAATCTCTAAATATTACCTTTTAAAAAAATAAACACAGGGAAAAACAGAAAATGACAAGTTTCCTTTGATGGGAGTTTCAGCTAATACACATCCTATCCATGCTGTCCACAGGAAATGACTTCCATTATGGTAATTATTAATTCATCACTTCCTGTTCATTCTCTCCTTGTGTCACTTCTTGGTTATGCATAGTAGCATAGTAAACCACCAGATTGTGTGGGAACATAGGATGCAAAATATAAATAAGACTGTCTCAAAAAATTTGTATGAGTATTTTGGTGGTTTTTTTCATTGCTGGTGAAACAACTGTATCCTGACTCTATTTTACACAATCAGAGTTCAAATAAATCTATAGAAATGATTTTTCTAGGATGTTACAGTGTACTAAGTAGCCAAAACTAACAATGAAAACGAGTAAAAAAAGAAACCAAGAAACAAGATCCTTAAATGTAATCTGCATTTGTCAGGGTGCCACTGTAGTTAAATGTCTCTACCTCCTCCCTCTTTGCTAAAAGGCTAATTCTGATCAATAATTCTTCTGCACCTGACCGTATGTTTGCTTGTTGTATCGGAAAACTTAAGTTTGGAACTGCCTGTGTGTTGGGGGCGGGGGTAGAGCAAGAGCACTTATGCTGCTCTTTGAAACATGATTTTCAAAAGTCAGTAATTGTAGACGCGGGGGGGGAAGACCTGGTATCTTTTTCTTTGCACATCAACCTTTCATATTATATACATGTAACATAATCTGTGGTGTCGACAGAAGCATGCTAGTATTGTTCTACCTACCAGATGTACTATTATCATTGGTTAGGAATGTGTTCTCATGTGATTCCTACTTTATACATGGCAACTGATGCAGCAGCATTCTGTCAGGAGCTGTCATTGAAGATCAATGCTTAGTGTTACCCAGCAGGATGCTGCTGTATCTCAGTGGGTGTCCTCCTGCTATGCTTTGATTATATTTGTTGTAAAGAAAAAACATGGTTGTGCTTATATGGTGTTAATCTGTCACCTCCTCTGTGGAAGACATTTCATACACTCTTAATTTGTTCCCATTTCTTTATAAAATGTGATATGTTGTTTAAAAAAATACACCAGCTTTTTCAAAGATTCCTTCAGTGTAATCAGATTATAAAGGGGTTATGGGACAGTTTGTCTCTGCTTCTAATTGGGTGGCTTAAAGACTATCATTAAATCTCTGAGGAGAAGCTGACTGAACATCCATAGAATTTAAAGTCTGATGGCAGTTGTGGTTCAAAAATGTTGTTCTGGACCAGGCGCAGGGTCATCTGAGGAGACGCTCTGGCAAACGCCAAGGTAACGGGAAGGACATTGTACTCTTTCTTGTTTGTTGTAGCCCCAGTAGTTGGAATAACTAAAGTTCCTAGAAAAAATATTTAATTAGATGAACTAGTAATATATTCGTGTTTACCTGGGACTAACATCTTGTGGTGAGGAGGTGGGAAAGAAGGGGAGGGTATTTCGATAGGTTTCTATAATATTCAGAAAAGAAAAGGAGTACGTGTGGCACCTTAGAGACTAACAAAATTATTTGAGCATAAGCTTTCGTGAGCTACAGCTCACTTCATCAGATGCATTCCACTGAAGTGAGCTGTAGCTCACGAAAGCTTATGCTCAAATAATTTTGTTAGTCTCTAAGGTGCCACACGTACTCCTTTTCTTTTCTGAATACAGACTAACACGACTGCTACTCTGGAACATATAATATTCAGAGACAGCCTGCCCACAGATAATCCTTCATCTGAGAGCACTGCTAAAAAGATAAGGAGTAAATATTGTGAAGGAAAAAATATGGGAGCTATGTTGGGCTTTTAGCTGATGCATTTATTTAAAAATATTCCCTCAAAATGCTCCATGGTAAGTAGTTTAGAGAGTGTGCCTGTTTTCTGTTTGAAAAGATCACCCCCTAAGTTAATTATTATTGCCTCTCACTGGATGAATTTTTTAGAATCGTGTTTTCACACTGATACTCTGTTAACACACCTGCAGGTATGAACGAATACACACTAGAAGACCTCACCGTGTGGATGCGGCTAACAAATACGTTCTAGATGATGATCTAGTAAACCTAGAGGTTCTAGATGAGGTACTGTACCATTCAGGCATCAGTTTCTCAGCCCTGACCATTACATCACATGTATTGCTTGCTTCTGCTTTATAGGTTTTATTCTAACAGTGTCATCATGTCACAAAATTAATTGTTCATAGTCTTGGCATAAAAGAATAACTGTTCCACACGTGATTCTGATCTGCTATCACAAGTTCATTTATATTCTACTCAGTGATATAAAAGCAGTTTCAGTAAAACCTAAAACACAGAAGAACTGAGTGATGGATGATGCTAGTTTAAATTATTTTCTATTTGCAAGAAAATTGAAGCAAGCCTCAAAAACCAGGATTAGAATTATTTTTCTTCAAAACCAATAATGTATTTAAAAGAATGTCCCAGCTACAGATAATAAAGACTCTATTATGAAAAGAGTGATAAACTTATACGTATAATCTTCAAGTTTTAATACACCACATGTGTGCAGAGAACCTGTTAATTTTAGCTTGGGGGAACCTTAACTTGTATTCCAACAGGAACAACATATAAAAATGTGCTGGGTTCCCATATAAAACAATTTTATGGAGTAATACCTGAAAAATTATGATCTTGTTTTATGTTCCTTTTTGTTCTGTGATGAACTCATGAGCATGAAGAGTCAAATTACAAAAATTAAGTGACAGTTTACATGCAAGTTTGGCAATGAAACCCCCCCAAATCCGATATCCTCTATGGCCATTTACTGCATTAAAGTGTTTGCTTCTCTGACAGGCATAACAGCATAAACTAATAAAAAAATAGGGTTATTGCTTTTAATTTGGTTTTGTTGCAATACTGTAAAGAGAGATGCATGACATTTTGAAAATATTGGTGTGGTTTTGTGAGGTCAGTGGTTGACATAAATGACAAATAACATTTAAGATAATCAGTTATTACTCAGTGTTCTCAATATATTTACAATGAATTTTCCTATCTGGAAAAATATTTCTTAACTGTCAAATGTTTTATAATCCTAGGATACAATTATCCATCAACTTCAGAAGCGTTATGCTGATCTACAAATTTATACTTATGTTGGAGACATTTTAATAGCCTTAAACCCCTTCCAGAATCTCAGCATATATTCTCCACAGGTAAGCGGAACAACAAGATGAGGACAATAGCTGCTGTAGATTGTAAAATTGAAGATGCACAAGAAAGAAAAGGCTTGTAAATGGTTAGGAGTCTTGGTCACTGAAAACCACAAAAATATATTTAAAATAAAACTTACAAAATTTCTTTAAATCATTACTCTGTGGAGAACATCTCTATCGAGCTTATGTGCCCTTCCCCATCATCAAAGTATCTGAGCCCTCACAGTCTCTAATATATTTACCCACACAACACCCTATGGGGGAGCAGTACTATTATCCCCATTTTACAAATAGGGAGCTGAGGCACAGACAGACAAAGTGACTTGCTCAAGATCACAGAGAAAGTCGGCGGCACATAAGGGAATTGAACCGTCTTCCCAGGCTGGCATCCTAATCACCAGACCATCCTTCCTGACATCCCTGATTACACGGGGTGAAATTTTTATTTTGACAGATTTCTTTTTCATTTAGTTTTCCACGCTTTACCATGGTGTGAAGCGGTCATCAAATCCCCCCCACATATTTGCCTCTGCCGATGCTGCTTACCAGGGCATGGTAACTTTCAGCAAGGATCAGGTAAGAACGAGTTCGTCTCGTTTTATACTTAACATTGGTCATAGAATGCTGTATTACTTAGGTTACGTTTAGTATTCTGTCACTGATCTTTGTGAAACCTTCTGTTCCAGAGTATGTATGTATAGCAGAAAAAATGGAACAGCATTCCAATCAGTTTTAGGACTACTGAAAAGGTCATGGTACAGTAGTAGACACTATAAGGTTGAATACTCAGTCAGTGTAAATCAGCGTAGCTCCATTGATTCCAGATAACACCAGCTGACGATCTTTGCCCTATGGGCCTGATTCTGTACTATCTTGCATCCGGTACACTCATTTACAACTGTGCAAAATGTGTGTAAAATGCTGCCATATCAGTGGCATTTTGCACTTAGCTCGCACAGGTGCAAGACAATGGAGAATCAGTCCCTGTGACCACAAGTCACAGAAAATACAAACCATTAACTATGGGATCACTCATTTTCATGGTAAAATATAATAATGAGAGTTCTAACATAAATGTAATGAGGACGCAAATCCAATTATATGGCAATGATTTTAATGAGAATGGAAATATAGTGTACAGAAACTGGATTCCTTCTTACAATATTTTTAAGATTGTAATTCTTGTATTCCTTTTCACATGATGTACTATGCATAGATATGGGTATTGGGGAATAATAATGATTTTATTTATAAAATCCTCTGTGACATGCATGCTGCACATTAGTTCATAGTAAATACTTCTAAAGAAGGTTTAAAACAGAATAAAATAATACAATAAAACTGCATTCAGAATACACCAGACAAAGATGAATATAGATGAACCCTGCACATGAAAAAGGAGAAAGAGAGTTGACAGTTTATTGGGTTTTGGGGAGTGCAGGTACCAAGGGTCCATTAGATGTAGCTATTAGTTATGTAACTCTTGAGGGGTTTTGCTAAGAAACTAGTATTTGTGTAGAATAAATGGTGAGGGGATTTGTTGAAGTCAAGAAGCAAGTTCATCATTTTGAAATCAGCCAATCAGGTTTATTTTGTAAATCTTAATTTTTTCAAGTGCCTTATATATGATTACAAACTAATTTTGCCTTGTGGATCCATATCCTTGAGCTTAGGTAGCTAATTATTTATAGGCATCTTGGTATACTGTCAGCATAGCTAATTTACTGTTTGCTGTTTCCAAAAGACTACTGTACAAGTAATCTTTGAGCCTAGGACTCCCAGGGTTGGTTGAGCCAATCAATAAAATCTGTGGCTACAGATCTGTTAGTTCTGACACCAGGTACAGGAGGAATGCAGATCTTCTCTTCTGGGTTCCTCTCATAAACAGATACACATTTGTTTGTCTGACTTCTTTAGAAGCCCAGGATGCTGTGCCAGCTCAGGGATTAGCACTGTGTGTAGGGTGTTCCGTGTACATGGTACCAAACACTGAGGATTTTTTTTAAATGCAAGATCAGGCTTTTAGGGCATGGCTACACTTGCAGATGTAGAGCGCTTTGAATTAAACCAGCCTTCGTAGAGCGCAGTAGGTAAAGCGCTGCAGTCTGTCCACACTGACAGCTTGAAGCACACTGGCATGGCCACATTTGCGGCACTTGCAGTGGCATGGGAGTGGTGCATTATGGGCAGTTATCCCAGCATACAAGTGGCTGCAACATGCTTTTCAAATGGGGGGTGGGATGGGGTGGAGTGTGACAGGGAGTGTGTTGTGTCTATGTGGGGGGACAGAGAGTGGATTTTGGGGGGGCTGAGAGCATGTCAGCATGCTGTCTTGTAAATTCAGACAACAGCAGACCCCCCTCACCTCCCTGCCTCTCTCTCTCACACACAGCATTCCACACTAATGGTTGCTTTGTCTCAGAGCAGATAAGTAGCAGGCTGTCAGTAACGGAGCTTTCAAAGGGCATTTCTGCATTCCTACAGCTAATTCCAAACAATGACAAGAGTGGCCACTTGACTTAAGGGGATTATGGGACGTTTCCGGAGGCTGATCGGAGCGCAGTAAAGCAACACCTCGTTCATACTGGCGCTGCGGTGCTCCAGCCAGGGTGCAGCAAACGTTATTCCACTTGCCGAGGTGCAGTACCAGCAGCGCTGTACCTGTGGAGTCAGAGCGCTCTATGTGCCTTGCCAGTGTGGATGGATAGTGAGCTAGTGCACCCGGGGCGCCTTTATTGCTCTGTAACTCACAAGTGTAGTCAAGCCCTTAGACTGTACGTTAGGTAGAATGGTACTTTCCCAGTAAAAGAGTCCATATTTCAAATAGTGTCATAGCACTGGGCTCTATGGATCTTATTCTCTCCATAACATGTATAAGCACCCAGAGATTATGATGATCCACCTTTGATCAATCAAAAGAGTGAAGAAACAAACATACTTGTGACTCTTACTGATATACAGAGAGTTGACTCTGGTATGTCTTGGTATATATTCAAAACAATATAAAAGTAGCAGTTGAACATCTGAGTTGATCAGCTTTATGGTGAACAATGCATTTACAATTTTGTTTTGTGTATCAGTGCATTATCATCAGTGGAGAAAGTGGTGCCGGAAAGACTGAAAGTGCCCACCTTATTGTCCAGCATTTGACATTCCTGGGAAAGGTATTTATAGCCAGCCAGGTAGCCCAGTGAGCATTGTATTTTAAACTATCTTTGCTAAAAAAAGCCCTGATGCATTTATTTCTAGCTTGTTGAAAACACTGAAAATTGAGCAGTACAGACTGGGGACTTTGTTATTAATTTGGATCTGATATTTTACACTGAAGAGACCATGGCCTAGTGATTAATTATTAACATAAAGAATATGCTAGTTTTAAGATCAGCTCCTGCGAAGGCTTATGCACGTGCTTAACTCTATGCACATGAGTTGTCCCATTAAAGTCAGTGAGAGTACTCACATGCACCATTGTTTGCAGAATTGGGACTTTAGGGTCTGATCCTTCTTTGCCATTGACTTCAATGTATAAACGATCAAGCCCATAATGATTAGTGCCTCTGGTTATCTACAGTGCTTATGACCTAGGTCCATTATTCAAATTATAAGGATCAGTGCCAGAATGAAATTGGGAAGGGCCTGCTGCAGCAAACACTTATGCACATATTTAACTTTAAGCATATGAATAATGCCATTGAAGTCACGGCACTTTGAAAACTCAAGTGCTTAAAGTTAAACACATGTATAAATGCTGGCTGGATCAGAGCCTAAATGCTATTTATTGTCTGATATTTTATTTTGTTAAAATAAAATATATGGAGCCTCCTAAGGCACATAAATTGCAAAGGGGGGAAAATCCAATATCTTCACACCTGCTAGAGACTTTGTTTTCCCCTTCAATATGTGGGTGTGTTGTATCGGTAACTAGGTCAATTCACATGTGCCAGTAGCTGAAGATGCTGGACACCTGATAATGCACACTATGTTTCTGAGGCTGGGAACAAGCCTGGAGTAAACATTCTTTTGGGGCATTCCTTCTGATCTGTGTCTATTCTGTCAAGGCCAATAACCGCGCTTTGCGTGAGAAGATTCTTCAAGTGAACCCTCTGGTTGAAGCATTTGGGAACGCCTGCACTGCAATCAATGACAACTCAAGTCGTTTTGGAAAATACCTGGAAATGATGTTTACACCAACAGGAGCTGTAATGGGGGCAAAAATTTCTGAATATCTACTTGAAAAATCCAGAGTCATAAAGCAGGCTGAGTAGGTTAATAATACTACGTCCTTTCAAATCTAGTCTACCTTTTTTTGGGTTTGTGTTTACTTTTCCAGAACAGTTTTTACTTTTCAAAAAACACTTTTCAATGAAATTTTGTTCTAACTCACTGGCTGGAAGTACAGTTAGTTTCATTCTTCTGGGCTGGAGACCAATACCACTCCATTGTTTGGTAAAGGATGCTCTGTATAGTATATTGTTTCTCCCAGAGCCTATTTCCTATAAACATATCATTGTACCTTTGTGCTCAACCTCCAACAACTTATAAAGGGAAGGAGTGGAGCCTGATCTTGGACTCATTGCCACCATCTAGTTGGGCTGGGTTTTGTGTGTTTAACAGATAAGATGGAAGAGCTTTTCATTGGGCTTTTGCTGCTTCTGGGAGCTTTGCCATTGACTTCAATGAGCATAGGATCAATCCCTCTTCCATTAACTTGACAGTGTACAGCATAGTGCAAACATGTAGATGCAGATATACCTGTAAGCTTTAAAATAATACATTTTTTTTTCCAGAGGAGAAAAAAACTTCCATATATTTTACTATATTTATGCTGGTCTTTTTCATCAGAAGAAACTTTCTGAGTATAGACTTCCTGAAAAAAAGCCTCCTCGGTAACTATCACTAATTTGTTTTTAATGCGGTTGTAATTGGCTATTGATTGGGGCTTGCTTTCAGTGTGGTGCTTTAAAATCTCTCTCAATCTTTTTCTATCCCTTACGGATCTTTCTTAATCCTCCCAAGTACAGAAGTGGATGGACATAAGGAATTACATTATTATTTTATTTGAGGACTCGCAGCATTTATAATAAGAGGGAAAAAAGCCATCTCATCATTATCTAGATTTTCATTCCTTCTTTCAGGTCTTCTCTATCCCTAGAAATGAATGGCTGTGAATGTAGAGCTTTATGGTAATACTGAAGGAGCAACTCAAAATATATTGGTTTAAATTTATGTTACTCTTTGCATATTAGGGCAAATTCTACTTGAATGCAGTAGTAGTTCCATTAAAGTAAATGGAATTGCACTGTCTTATTTCAGGGCTGAATCGTGTTCGTTAACTTTGAGTTACTAATTTCATTTGCTATCCGTCTCTTTATTGGAAAACTATAACGTTGGGAAAACATTTTAATTTGTGCTGAAGGAACAAAAACTAATAGAAAGAAAATAATCCAAAAACTTTTTGATTAGCACAACAATATTTGTTTGGTTAAAAAACATTGCAATAAGTGGTCTGCTCCATTACTGATGCAATGCTACTGAACATCTGTTAACATCTGTTAACACAGCATTTTAATTATGCCACTTTATTTAGGTATATTGATAATGAAACTGGAAGAGTAATGCAAGATATTATTACTAAAGACTCATATGGAAGACAATTTGAAGCAATTCAACATTGCTTTAGGATCATAGGATTCACTGATGAGGTAAGAGATTAATCATGAACTAGCTACCAAAGCATTATTGACCTTATTTTTAAAAACCACCTCCAACGCTTCCTGTGCAAATAGTGGCATTTGTTGTCTAAATATATCATTATTCCACAGAATCTCACCTTTGTATTGTGTGTACAAAACTGCACCCACAGAACTGGAGGACAGACTGAGGCTTCAGTTTTACTGAGGCAAGCTCCATTCTATCCCCTTCACATTTCCATTTCTGTCTCACTTTTCCACTTCAGAGGGAGTTTGCCTGAATAAAGAGAGAGTAAAAACTGAACTGGGCAAGTAAAAACCTCACAATGACCCAATGGGCTTTACACACACACTCCCTATCTTATTTTTAAACAGACCACATTTGGGGGCTACAACTAACTAATTGTGTCTTGTTAAGGTAGTTCTTGTCTCATTTTGCAGGAAGTGCATTCAGTTTACAAAATTCTGGCTGGAATCTTGAATACAGGAAACATTGAGTTTGCTGCCATTTCCTCACAACACCAAACTGATAAAAGTGAAGTTCCCAATGCAGAGGCCTTAGATAATGGTAAATATGTTTTTAATATTGTCAGTTCTATAAATGCAGCTTGATTGCATTTGTAAGAATCTCTAACTGATGGGTATCAGGTCGGTAGTGCTGGCAATTTTTGTTCTCCAGTCACAGCCATCTTTCCTGTCTGTTATCTTCCAGCTGCTGCACTGCTCAGTATTGGTTCAGAAGAGCTCCAGGAAGCTCTAACCTCTCACTGTGTTGTAACACGAGGAGAGACTATTATCCGAACAAACACTGTGGACAAAGCCGCTGATGTGCGAGATGCCATGTCTAAAGCACTTTATGGCCGACTCTTCAGCTGGATTGTAAATCGCATTAATACACTGCTGCAGCCAGATAAAAATATATGGCAAGTTACATATTGCTGACATGTGTGATGGGATCATCCCCTTTTGTAGTTTTGATTTTGCTGGAGGAATATTGTGTTTATTTGGAAAAGACCTCAAAATGGCCTTCATGCTGTGATCCTGAATTCTGTTTCCAGGACATTAACTCCATCCTTTTCAAAGAGCTCACTGGGATTTGGCTACTGAAATCAATGGGAATTGTGTGGTTAAAATCTCAGGCAAGTCTTTGAAAAGAGCCTGTGTATCTGGTAAGCATGAAAATCATACCAGATGCCCATAGATAACCAATTACAGTAGGCTGGATACATTAAACACAAGTATTGTTCTGTGTGGTCCTTCCAGTTCTCAAGTAGTATTAAACTAGTGATAAAATATAAATATAAGTGATTACAGAACAGCTACTTCATGAATATATTTTTGACATTCTAATGCAAGCTGTTAAAACCAGCTTTCAAAACATCTAATTATGAAAACTTAAATGCCAATTTGCATTATGGAAATGTTTACACTGTGCCATCTTATTCCTTTCCTGGAACAAAGACAGATACTCAGACCCCGTTCTAGCTGCTTTGCACTTCTCAAGGAGCAACTGGGTATTCCCAAGCATAAGTGAATCCCTCAGGTGGTGTAAAGCTGGCATAGCTGCTTTGATTTTGTTGGCTCCCCCCACATTCTCCAGGGAGAGGATATGTTGGAAGTGGGGGAAGGCATGGAGAGGATATATCGGGGGCAGGGTTGCAGCAATGTGTCCTCATGGGACAGCTGCTGGTGGTGTAAATTAGAGCAGCCCTTAGGCAGCTTTGAGTTATGCTGGGGGCTGTTTCATTCCCTGGTAGTGCCAGAATTGGGAAAGTGGAAAGGTGTCTTATATCTCTCTTTCCTTTGTCTCCTCATAACTGTGCGGTACATGAGCTCAACACAGTAAAGGATGCAGACCACAGTCTGAGACTGCCTGTCTGTCTGTCTTAGGCAGGGTCAAAGTAATGGGAAATGGAGGGAGCACAGCTCCCCCTCTTCTATTAACAGCAGAGGGAAAGCTCCTCCTCTTCCATAGCCAGTGCATGAGAGCTCCTCTTTCTTTCTCAATCTACTTTAGCATGGCTATCTAGGTTGCCCACCGAAGAGTCTACACAGCCCTCTTCTACCTGAGGAGGCTGTCAGAGGCTGTCAGATAGTTTTCTGTTGAGATCTGCTTGCTGAAACCATTCTCTTAATACCTCTGAAGAGGTGCTGCTTGGAATCAGCACTTCCCAATGATTTCTCTCTTCCTCCTCCCAAAACCTTAGCAGAACTTGTGTAATGCAAGAATCTCAGAGTTGAAAAGGAGTTGGGTGACCAGGTATCCTGATTTTATAGCGACTGTCCTGATATTCAGGTCTTTGTCTAATATAGTTGCCTATTACCCTCCACGCCCTGTTCTGATTTTTCATACTTGCTATCTGGTCACCCTAAAAAGGAGTGTAGTAATGACTATAAACAAATGCACAAGCTGTGTTTGATTTATACAGGCTGTCTCTCTTCTTTTTGTGGTGGATTGAATTAATGATAGTATCTGATCTTGAATATCCTGTTTCTTTTGATTTATCCTGGGTTTTGCCCCATGTTGGATTTTGTGTGTGTTTTCTACATAGCAATGCTGAAAGCCGGATGCATGTTGGGATACTGGATATCTTTGGATTTGAGAACTTCACAAGAAATTCCTTTGAACAGCTGTGCATAAACATTGCGAATGAACAAATCCAGTTTTATTTCAATCAGCACATATTTGCACTTGAACAGGTAAATTGGGCTGCTGTGATTGTAAGCTAGATTCAGAAGTTCTGTCTGTCTGTCTATTTATCTGTCTGTCCAATATAGTACTCCTGAATCTCTCTCTTTATAATAATTTATTTCTAATACAAGACTGTGGCTGAACAATATACCCTGAACAATATGTGAGGGATACAGATACTAATTTAGGGACAGAGCTAAGTAGCTCTTAAAAACTTTACTAAATGACTTTTTGCCATTTAATTGCCATTTAATTTTTAATTGCCATTTTAATTTTTGCCATTTAATTGGGGAATGGTCCTGCTTTGAGCAGGGGGTTGGACTAGATGACCTCCTGAGGTCCCTTCCAACCCTGATATTCTATGATTCTATGATTCATTGGGAAGTGTGTTGTGACCCTTGTTGCATTTTTGAAAGAAAAACTAGCTTTATGTAATTTTTATGGATTGTATTACAAATTAATAAAAAGACAAACCTAAAGAAACTTTTTCCTAAAAATAACTATTAGACTTTTACTAAACTAAGAATTAAAGAGAACAGTTATCAAATCAAAATTATAATTGAGTTAATAAATCAACATATTGACAATAATATGGAATGAAATCAGCAATTGACCAAATCACTGGATGAACACAATCAGGATTTAAATCATGAAGTTAGCATAGTGCATGATCAAGTCTTATACATATTTAAGCCTGGAAAGCTAAGGGGATGTAATTTACTTTTCAGATCTCTGAAGCAGCTAGATTCCTTCAATGTTTCCATTGACTGAGTGGTTGACTTTTTCCTGATTAATTTAGCTCTACTGTGATACAGAATGATTAACAACCTATAATTTCCCTTGTTAGTGCAGAACAAAAGGGTAACACAAAATGATTTAAGATATGATTTACTTAGAAATTGGATACACATGTGCTATGTGTTTAATATTTTCTCTCTCTCTCTCTTTCACATCTAAAAAGTATTAACACAAAAAATAATGAATACGGGAAGTAGGTGCCTCTACCAATCCACAAAATAGGAAAAATAATAAAAGGTTTTTAAAAAGAAAAATGTTTTAACGGTGCTTCTGCTTGCTGGGTTTCAGATTTTCAAAGTAAAAATTGTAATTCAGCGGACCAGGTGACATCATCTCTAGTTGGTGTTTTATGCTGGCCGGCAGGCTGCCTCTGGGCATTTGGCTAGTCAGCTGTCATAGCCTGAAGTGGTCTTGGTCTGTCTCTTCTTTTTTATGGGAAAGGGGGTTGGGAGAGTGCAGCAGCCCTTCTTGGTGTTGTGGTGGCGTGGGAGAATCACCTGTGATTACTTAGATCTTTAAGGTTGTGATTCTAGTTCACTCCACCCCATGTGACATCCTGGGAAATCTTCCAAGCAAATCCAGGGATCATAGACCTCCAATCCAGGTTGAGGGTAGGCGAGTTTGACCTTTGGTCAGTCTGGAAAGTCCCATCTTTTACTAGCAGTTCTATAACAACCTAAGTCACCAAAGAAAGAAATGTGGTCTAGAGTGATTGAAGACTTAATTTAAGTTAATATTATTTCTTACTTCACTCCTACTTCCACCCATTCATATTTCCATTCCCTTAGCAGATCTTAAAATATTCTGGGTTTTTTACTGGCATAGAATTAGGCCACTAACAATTCTATGGCTTGATCATATGGTCATCTCTAAGAAAAAGCGCTGTCACTTTCTGTTAATACAAATCTTACTTAAGCTAAAGAAAAATTAAGAGTTTACAGAACAAGAAAAGGGAAGTTTAGAGACTAGACCTCACTCAGACCCATTTCCCACATGATATTGTGACCTAGCTGCCACACAATTGTTGTGAGCTTTGTAGGCAATTAAATGTTTTGCGGTGCTATAAACAAGAAAGAAGCTTTGTGCCAGAAATGTCCTGATGGTAATGTTCCCATGGTCAATTCAGTATTAACTGTGTTTATGACTTTGTAGATGGAATATCAGAATGAGGGCATTGATGCTACTATAGTGGAGTATGAGGACAATCGTCCACTTCTAGATATGTTCCTCCAGAAACCAATGGGAGTACTTTCTCTACTTGACGAAGAAAGTCGATTTCCCCAGGCGACAGACCTGACTTTAGTTGGTAAGAATAATAATTAAAAAACCCCTGAAGAATGATTGATACACATTGAGTGAGAGTCATGACATCTTATAGTATTTTTGCTAGTCTACATACCGCTGAGTCTGTGGCATTAGCAATGGATTGTGAAGGCTTCTGAAAATTCTGCTATGATGTCACCAATATTCAGACATGAATAAATGGATTTTTATTTACTTAAGTATTTATTTTCTCTCTTTTTGCTCAGGTGCTCACTTCTTCAACTATTTTGCTAGTTTCTAATTGTTTTTATATGGTTAATGTTATTTTATGGTTTAAATATTAATACCTATCTAAATAGGGCTTATAATCATCTACAGGATTTGCAAATATTAAATAATCGTTACAATGCTGCTGTGTGTTAGGTACTTTAAGGATTCTTATTCTCATTTAAAAAGATGGGAAACTGAGGCACAGAAAGGAAGAGAGACATGCCCGAGACCATACATTGAGTTAGTAGTAGTGACAAGGGTAGAATTCAGATCTTCCTGGCTTTTAACATTATTACCCCATTACACACCACTGTTTTATTACTGATTACCTCATCATAAGGAGAAAGTGTGTGTGTGACTTTGCTGTGCCATCTGCTTAGATATTTCCTTAACTTGATGATTATTTCATGAACATTTTAATAAATCTTGTTGCCAACTTTAAAATGCGTGCGGCCAATATTAAAATATGATCCTATTTTTATTTACTTAGGGTGGAATTCTCCTCTCTGATCAGCAACACAGAGCTCCGGTGGCTGTCAATGGAATGAGTGCAGAACACACAGTAGAGATATTCACAGCAATTTAGAGAGCTGAATTTTGCCTTAAAATAATAGCTGCAGGTTAGATAGCATAGTGCATACACACGTTTTTCACTTCCAGAGAACTGGGTTCATACTTGATTTTAGGACAAAGGTGCAATGAATGAGAGAGTTTCATTCCAATCCTCATTCATGTGCTGGAGCCAGAAGCCTGCTTGTGGGTCCTATAAATAGGCCAATATTGAATACTGAGTTTACAGTTCCCCATAGGCAGACTCCCTGCCTCAGAGCTGTTCAATTCTATTACTGCTGCCTTGAGATCAGGGCGTCCTGGAAGATCTCAGGATGTGTGTAGCAAGTTGAGATCTTTGACCGTATGCAGGTGTGCTAGCCAGCAACTCACTCCAAACAAAGCTCAAAGCCTAATTCTGTGTCTTAAACTAAAGAATATTTTAGTGGCAGTGAAACATAAATAGGAAAAAATCATGAAATTTAAGATTCACAGATTTTAAGCCAGACGGGACCATTCTGATCATCTAGTCTGATCTCCGGCATAACTTAGGCCAGAGAATTTCTCCATGTGATTCCTGTATCAAGCCCATAACTGCTGACTAAGATAAACAAATGCAATGGGAAGTTTCACTATACAGGCACTAGTTTCAGTACAAAATATCACAGGATTATCTCAAAGGGCAGAGAAGGCCTTGTTCTCACTCAGCTGTATAAGCTGTTTCTCTTTCTGTTAGCTCAGTGTATTGTGGGCATGTACCTCATAGAGTGTCTGTATTTCTCAATAACCAGGGCTTGGGCTGCGCAGCTGTAAAATTGCACTGTAGACGTTCAGGCTCAGGCTGGAGCCCAAGGTCTGGGAGCCCACAAGTGGGATGGGTCCCAGAGCCTAGGCTCCAGCCGACGCCCCAATGTTTTACACTGCAGTTTTACATCCCTGTAGCCCAAGCCTGAGCAGCTGACCCAGGCCAGCTGCAGGTGATTAATTGCTGTGTAGACATATCCCAGAAGGCCCCTTTGGACATAAGCCTGTTTTTCTGAAGAAGTTCAAATGCAGGATAAAAGATGCCTAAAGGCTTTAGCATGTATTTAAATCAAAGTGCAGGTGGACATCTTCTTTGGCTATCCCTTGATGCGAGGATGTTGTCCGCCAAGGGGGTTCATTGGTGGGTTTTTAGGTGGCTGAGGAGCCCAGTTCGTGCCCTGCAGATTTTCCCACAGAAGCGACAGGTGTAATCTTGGAGGGGACCTAGTTGTTGCCTGGAGTGTTGTGCCCTTTCTTTCTTGTGGATATAACCAAATATGGGAAGGAACAAGGGCATTCACATAGGGCAGATATGTACATAGCTAGGGGGCTTTGAGTTGGTTATTTATTAAAAAGATAAGATATAAATGAATGAATAAATAAATAGGATATATATGAGAAGTTTCTTCTAGCCTTCTACCTACCAAGCCATTGTCATTTGTTAGTTTCTGATAGGCATCCCATTAGAAGTGAGTCGTGAGGGATTTGAAGGACTAGTTTGGGGAAGCTGTTCATTTATAAGTGGCAACTTGGAAGAAAGAACACAGGTGCTTGTAGCAAAAGCTGACAAAGGCTGACATCATTGGTGGACAATGTGATAACTTATAAGAGTATTTTGTACTAATTCTGATTTTTTGGGTTGTAAGCTGTCCCTAATTATGGTGGGGAGTTGTGGTTTAAATTGCTGTGGTTCACCTTTAACCGTTATCTTTTTTTTAATGACTAGATAAGTTTGAAGATAATTTAAGATGCAAATACTTTTGGAGGCCCAAACGAGTGGAGCTGTGTTTTGGCATTCAGCACTATGCTGGAAAGGTAAAGGCCATATGGTCTGAATGTAATAAGTGGTATAGTCACTATTCATTCCATCCAGAGGCATTTAAATTGCTTGCAGATTTCTCTCTTTTTAATGGATTAATTGTTTTTAAAGAAACCTAGAATTTGTGATAAGATTTACAATGCAAAATTGCCCATGTTATAAATGCTCCTTACCCAATTCTGGAGGTGGCATCCTGACACATGAAATGCCACCCCAGCTGAAACTAGGGTTAACAGTTAGCAATTGTGAAAAATAGGGATGGGGATAATAGGCGCTTATATAAGACAAAGGTCCTAATATCGGGACTGTCCCTATAAATTTGGGACATCTGGTCACCCCAGCTGAGACATTTCTTAGAAGTGGTGGCCCTCCTTGACCCAGAACAACCTGCACAGTTATAATATCTCTAGCCATTAACACATATACTCAGTAGTAATTGTTTGTGTGGAAGAGAGAGAGCAGGAAAGGAAAGGAGGTTCAATGAATAAAATAGTTTAAAACTGTCTCTGCAATAGTGCTTTCTTTTTAAACTCCTGTAGAGGGCAGAGGAGTGACTGGAAGAATTCCCACCTACATACTGTAGGTATATTCTAGTACTCTGCAGAACTCAGCCGTTTTGGTTTTAGTTGGTTTCATGTCCACTGAGTTTTGTTTGGAATTTAAGGTCTAAATTCCCAGTTGTACACAAAACTCAACCAAAGCAGCCTAGGTTTGCATGGTTTCCATGCAGACCTAGCTTAGGCTCAATGCAAGGGTCAAGAACCTCTACAAATCTTCCAGTAAACCTCGCACAACTTTTGGGATTGTTAAGGAAAACTGTAAAGTTCCACAAAGCTCCAGTAAATTCATTGCCACCTAAATGTTAAGTCCTAGAGGCAGTGCTGACTTTCTGTCATTCTCCACAGTAGGGCCAAATTCAGCTCTAGTGTAACTTCAAGACCATATGTCTACACTACCGTGGTAAGTCAAACTACACTACACAACTCCAGCTACTGGAGAGCGATCTGCAGTCGATTTGGCGGGTCTTTAATAGACCCACTAAATCGACCGCTGGAGGATCGATCTCAGAGCGTCGGTCCCTGCGGTAGTGTAGACCTGCCCCATGTGCTGTGCCTGTGTTTTTCCAGCAGTGAGGCCATTTATAGTAAAGCTGGATGCTGGAAATTACTGTAGTTTTAAAAAATAAAATCTAAAGCAGCATAACTCTATTCCAATTTTGATACAAAGATTTGATCATTGATTACTAATAACTATGAGAAAAACAATGCAGAGCAATTTTGCCTTTCAAAGCATTCAGAATTAAAATTTTAAAAATACTGTGCCCTAAGCGAGTGCAAATTAAAGAGAGGATCCCAGATGAATAAATATCCATTTGGTAACAGTGGTAGTACATTTTGTATCCATTTTGCCAGTGTGCTAGATATGAAATTTTCTCCTGTTTGTCCAGAAGATTTAATTACAGATCACACACTGGCTACATGCAGTAAATGCAGAGTGGCTGCTCTGTCTGAAAACCATTGCCTCTTGCACATGTAACCTGTCAAGTTATGTGACTAGTGTGGTGCTGCAGTGTGTTATGTTGCATTGGGCACGTCGTAGTTTGATGTGATACAGTGTAATACAGTGTGACTCAGCCTAAGCCACTTAAACCAATTTGATATACCAATGACATGTTATGAATGCAGATGCTGTCTAAAGCCAGCTCACACTTTGAGGACACTGCAGTAATTCACCAGCTTGTCAGGTTTGAACTAGCTTATTTGGTCAACTTGCCTGTTTAAAGTAAATGGCAGGGTTCTGGTAGTCTATTTCAGCTGTTTGTTCATTCTGTCTCCAACACCTAGGTATTATATGATGCCTATGGTTTCCTTGAGAAGAACAGAGACACTCTTCCTGCTGATACAGTGGTGGTGCTGAGAACTTCAGAGAACAAACTTCTTCAGCAGCTGTTCTCTAGTCCATTAACCAAAACAGGTATTTCTCTGCATAGCTTTGTTAATATTAAGATTTCTTGACTAGATGCCCCCGCAGCCTTCTACTACTGCTGCGCAGAACCCTGGAATTGTTTTCCATCAGGGTTACAGAAAGTAATCTGGAGTTGTAAAATACTTAACGCTTGCTATTTTCAAGGCAATTTATGGGCATTAATTAATTAATCCTCACAGCATTGCTGGGAGGTATCCCCACTTCAGAGATGCAGGGAGATTAAATGATAGCCAAGACCAGACTTCATTGTCAGAGTAGGGATGAGGCCTCAGGAATTTCCTGGGTATTAGTTTTGTGCTCGGACCACTAGACAACACTTCTGTGTCTCTAGCTTCTTGCATAATTTGCTTTACATTGTGTAAACCATGTATATCCAATTTAGGCAAAGATAGTTTTTGCAAGTAACATCCTTTCTGTTTAAACACACCTGCACAATACTTCAAAAATATCTTACTAGTTATGGATAAAAAAATATACTAAACTGATAGAATTAATTATTTCAGATGATTTGAAACTTGGTGACATTGACTTACACATATGTGCCTATGTCTATTGCTAATTTATAACAATAAGGTGAAGTTCAATGACTTCAAAGATAGCTGCCACATACCAACAGAATGTGCATGTGACACTTCTGCCACACAAACACCAACAATGCAACACACACACAGCCAAAAAGAGTCTGCAAACGTTACAGTAGAGTGTGCATGTGACGTTACACGTTAGAAAAGGATGTAGACACCTGAAGGTTTTTGGTCTGATATGACATTTCTTTCCAGGAGTAAGGAGACCTTTGGTAATTCACTTGTGGTTAGAGAATTACAAGCTAGAATACGATGATGTATACCCATCCAGTTCATGCAATAATCAGTATCTTGCTGATAAAAATTGTCAAAACTAATACGTAGAGTACAGCACAAGTCATTTCAAATTACTCTAAATGCTTTTGGCTGAATTCCACTCTGTAAGCCATGAAACTGCATTAACTTCAGTGGGTTTGCACAAGTGTAGTTGATAGCAATTTTTGAGTCTATTTGACTATATTCTGAATAGGCTAGATGCCTATTATGCTGGCTGTATAGCTTGAGGACTATTTTTGTGGGTGTGGCTTTGGTTTGGGCTTCTATAAACCATTCCTAAGAAGGTACCTTCTCTCTCTCCTTTTAGGAGGTGGGAGGCGGAGCTCAGAACCTGAACTTTCCTGTAAGAAAATCGTTCATCTTTTGTATTATGAGACCTTACTGTGTAACCTGATTGATCTTAACAGGCACTTTGCTGTAACTTCACTAGGTCAAGGATTATTGTGCTCTTTCAAAATGTCACTTCTCTCCTCCTTTTAGGAGATCCTAGGGGGAAATGTTAGCAATAAGTTGATAAGGTCAAGGGCTGCCCCTCACAGCACAACCTAAGCTGAGTTTTTGATAAGTACTATGAGTCAGCCTATTTCTTGTGGTTTTGCATTTGGATGTGACTTTGGGATTCTTGTCCCTTGTGGACTAGGGCTGAACAAGATAGAGACAATGATCTTAGCCTTGCTGGAAGGGAGAGGGAAGAACTACTTTTTACTACTCAGTGGCTGCTTGTGAAGGGATGATTAGTTAAGGAGGAGTCTGCTTCTCCTTTTGTTGCTGTGAGCTTAGCAATTGGTGAAATGTGGGTGAGGACTATCTTATGAGACTGGGGTCAACTCTGTGCCCAGTTGGGGGTGAAAACCCCTTTACCTTTACATGCTTTGATTTTTGGGTCCTGGTTGTCTTGATGAGAGAGCCTATTCCATTCATCCTGGTAGGGTGAGGCAAAGCAAAAGAAGCCTTGCACCTAGTCTGATGTCTGAGACTGTGCTACCTTGTCAATGTTTTTGTCATTCTGATCCAATGACTCTGTGCTTTTCCTGTTGTTCCTAAATGACAGTTTAGGTTCTTTGTCCCAATTAGCAGTCCCAGTTATTATAATAACTGTCAGTTATTAGCAGTGAACTTGATTGTGAGCAAGGCAATTATACCATACAAGCTTCTCCTGAACTCTGGTCCTTTCACACAAACTGGTCTCTCTGGCTTTTAAAAATATTTTCTCCGGCAGCAGTATTGAACTGAGTGCTTTGGGTGAGACACAGGAGGAACTGCACTCTGGCATGCCGATTAGGAGTTGCAGACCACTGTAACTTTATACCAAGTTGCTTTCACGATTTTTTGTATCTTAAATTCTTTACTGTTGTCACTCTCTAAATGGATCGGGTGACTTCTGCCTTCCTTTACAAAATTCTTGCCTCTCTCTGAAATAGCAGCAGCAATACTTTCCGCTGGGTCCGTGTAGCTTGGAATGGTTAAACATGTACCCCTGCATAGGGTGCTACAAGTCTTTGTGAGCTTAAAAAAAAACCAGACACTTTGTGGTCTATTTTTTTCAGCCATCTAATATAATTGGCACCACTTCTGGTGTAGGGACCTGTGTTCTGAAATCAGATTGTTGCCAGGTTTGTCTTTGGCAGCCTGCAGGATAAATGAAAGGTTTGGCAGAGAATAGACAGTGTAAGTGTGGCTATTAATATCTCATCCCTGCTTTGTGAAGGAAGTTAAAGGCAGTCTCCTCTTAACTTTCTGCAAAGAAGCTCTTGTACACAAAATAATAGAGATTATGTAAATGTCCCATAAGATCCTCTGCTTGTGTTTGAATGCATTCCTAACCCCAGACATATACTTCATTAGCAAAGCAAGCCAAAACGAAATACTAACTCTGATTCCAGGATTGCATTTAACATTCCAAGGCTTTACAACATTTTCTTCAGTTTGTGTAGATTATTTATTTACTGACACAAAAAGTTAATAAAATTTAAATGGAGGCTATATTAAAAAAATGTACCAAGGCAGTGTTGGCTTTATATGAGCCTTTCTTCCAGTGTCTTCAATGCTTTGTTTGAAGATAAGCAACAGGACTGTCTTACATCTGTTCACAACTAGCTTTGGAATTTTTGCTGTTCATGCTGTTGGCCGAAGAGCCCTCTTCCATCTGTGCAATGGCCACTAGGTGGTGCTATCTCAGAAGTTTGAAAATAACATGAGCATGATGATTATTACAAAATGCATTTCCTAAATGCCACGAAGAATGAAAATAATGAAACCAGATGCCTGCTTCCCTCCACGCCCTGACAAACTCTTCTCTGTTTGAAGTAAATTTATCTAAATGCCTTACATATAGTTTTCAAGTGTCAAAAACTGAGCAGCAGCAAGAAAATAAATATTAAAAAGACAAAATTATTTTCCTAATTTAGGATCATGTGAATCTCTGTAATTTATCAAATGTTCTTACCCTCTCTCAGTGAATGCTTCTATTTCATTGGAGCAGTGTGTGTAGTTTAAAGTGCCAGAAATGAACAGCAGGATGTTAAGAACATGTATGTAGAAGTATAGTTTGCCATTAAAAGAGTTCACAGATCTCACTAACTGACATTCATACTCAAAGTGAACATTCTAGGACTGATTCTACAGGGTTCAGACCTCCTATTTTGTTACTTCAATGGGAGGTAAGAACCTTGCAGAATCTGTTTGCACTTTCTAGTGACCTTTAACTTCAAAAAGAAATGAATATGTTCTGCATAGTGAACCTAAATATTAACCCACTGATTTTCCAAATTGCTTCCATGTTCTACACTATTTCCATCGGCAGAGTTCCTGCTGATGAGAACTGTGTATGTGAAATGAGTGTAGATTGTGCCCCAATTAAAAGAGAGAAGTATAGTGTACTTGCAAGAAACAAGATGCCTCTATTTTGCTGAATTTGCAAGTTCCTGTTTTAGTCAAATGCAACTATTTTGGTCTCTTTAGTTTCACAGATTTTGGGGGATTGGTATCATGAGTGACAGTGTCAGAGACAAAAGGATTAAATAATCTGGGAAAGAGAGTAACCCGAGAACTATACATTATACTGAGTTTAATTGAAGGTGGCCTTATAAAAGGCTCAAGCAGCAGTTGTAGAAGTAACCCTAGTAACTTCACTTATAGATGCTGATACTGATGTCTCCTTGATGTTTGAGCAGATTCTGTCATAATCTCTTAGAGACTGGATTTTGTTTTACGATATCTATAGTAAATATTCTGCAAACCTACCTGGTGGTGTTGCCTTCCCCTCAGAGCAAGTTGCCCCAAAGGGCTTGCATATGCCCTCCTGGCTTGAACTCGTGCTGTGAGGGTGTGGATCTGTGGTCTCACAAGGAGGGGCAAATTGGTGAGGATTATACCTGGCATTTCCCTATAGTAGCTGATGAGTCTGATACTTATACCATCAGAGTAACTCTCTCTACTCCTGCCTCAAACCAGGAAGAGGTCAGAGGAAGGATGGTCCAGTGGTTAGCCCTGAGGAGACATGGGTTAAAGTCCCTGCTCAGCCACAGACTTTTTGTATGAGCCTGGGCAAATCACTTAGTGTCTCTGCTCCTTGGTTGCCCTCAAAATGGAGATAAGAGAACTTTTCTACCTCACTGGATTGTGAAGCACGCAGATACTATGGTAACGGGGCCATTTTAGTGCCCTAGATAGATAAAATACATTTAAAAAACCCTCAACTTCTGCGGGAAGGTGGCTATAACTGCCCTTTAAAGGTTTAGTTTTTAGGTGAGATCGATAGTTGAACAAAAGAAGGGTTGCTTGCATGGTTATGGGATTGTCAACAGCCCATGAATTTATGCACTAAGCCTCTGGTGCCAGCTACAATGTGTTACTTGTTTTTACTGCTGTGGAAATACAGTAATGTTAAATATCACCTGAGCTTGCCTCAGAAATCCTAATAGAATCCCATGATCCCCACTGATCAGGCCAGGTGCTGTAGCCCTACACATCTCTAACATGTTCTATCACCGAACTGCACTAAAAACAATTGTGTCAGGAATAGAAGGAAGGAAAATCTGCCTGCGCTGAGCTTACAACCAATGTTTTTAAGGCACTTGAGTAAGTAATATGGAAAATTATTGCCATATTGCCTCCCCTATTGTTTAACAAGCAAAAGTTCCTTTTAAATGTACTAGGCTTGTTTAAACTGGAGAAGCTTAAATTTTTAAATTAGCTCACCTAAATCCATATTAAAAGCCATTAAGCCTATACTATAGACTTGGTTTTAGGCGGCCTAACCAATTCTAGTTCAAAAAGAAAAGGAGGACTTGTGGCACCTTAGTCCTCCTTTTCTTTTTGGGGATACAGACTAACACGGCTGCTACTCTGAAACCATTCTAGTTCAGTAAAACCAGCTCAGGCCACTTTGAACTGCCTAAAACTATGTCTACGCTACAGCTCTAACTGATTGATAAATTGCTTTTGTTGAACTAATTTTAATATCACTAAGAAAATTTCCCCAGTTTGGACATGCTCTATGCTAAACCCGGCTACCCACCAGCATCACCACTACCCACCAGAGTGGCTTAGTAACAAGCTATAAATGGGTGTCTTAGATCCTAATGAGTGCCCCTTCCTGGCCATCCACTAGGACTGCTGTGAGCAGTGTGACCCAAGAACCTCTGGATACCAATAGGCAGGGGGCGCGGCAGTATATAGGGGTACAGGGATCCCCTGGATTCGCCAAAAAAGTCATGTGATGTCATTATTGAAAGCCTGTCTCATACTAGTCATCATAATCATTGCAAAATGTACGTATGGAAAATATATATGAGGAGTTATGTATATATCCTAAAAATTATGTTTTCTAGGTCTGTAGTTAAAAACAGGTCACTCATAGGTAGTGTTTCTTGAAACAAACTCCTCCCAGACGGGATGGGAGACACTTATCCTAAGGGTGCAACAGTGTGTATTAGCATTCTAAGTCCAATGCTAATGAAGAGCTGATGGAGACTTGAGAAGCAAATTAAAGGAAGAGGTAAACAGAAGGGCGGGCCTGTCTTGAGGTGAAAATCGATAGTCTGTTCTGGTAGATTTGGGGGTGCAAAGAGGCACCCTGGCATGATGGTATCCTGTACCTAGGAAATAAATGGACAGCGAGTTTGCTTCATACCTTGGCTGAAAATGCTGAAGAGAATTTGGGTGAGATAAGCTTCTTTAGACATAAGGATAACTGGTTATTTAGTTAAGTTGAGGCTTTAGAATGTGTGATATGATCTTGTTTCATATGTAACTATTTGTTCCGGTCTCTCACACTGTTTTTTATTCGAATCTCTATTCTTTTTAAGTAAATGTCCTTTTATTTTATAATGTAACTCAAGTGTTGTGCATACTACACGAGCATTGGTCTAAGCCAAAACTGGTAAACTGTGGTAGTCTGTTCCATCTGGGATTTCTGTGAGTATCCAGTGATCAAAGTATGGATACCACAGGGGGACGTTTTGAAGGGACTTGGCGGTTGGGGTCAACCTACAAGGCAAAGACAGTACTGGTGTAGCCCAGAGGAGAGTGCTTGAGTGGCTGACGGGCTGGTTGTGTTAGGGAGATGACATCCAGCTAACACAGGCAAGACTCCCTCATGTAGTAACAAAGTGACTCACAGCCCTGGGTGCCCCAGGAAGCATCACCAGGGGAATCCAAGCCTTTGTGCTATGAAACCCTAGGGTGCTTCAAGTTTCTAAAGCTGCAGCAGTGGTTTCTCTCTTGGCCTCTCTAGCACATTTCCTGGGCACTGGCTCTCAGTTTGCTATCCCTTCTCCAAAATGGAGCACCTCAGCCTACCTGCAGTATGCCTCAGGACCAGCACTGACCCCTGAGATACCCCAGTTACTTAAACACATTCGTCTCCCAGAACTCCACCCAAAAAGTATGACGCTTCTGGTTACAGTTTAACTCGCAGAGGCACACAGTAGTTGTGAAGTAGTCAACACACACCCTTTCCACAATCTAACACCTTTGTGCTCTTTTATACTTAACCATGTACACATGATACAAAACAATAAACATCTGAAACAGCAATATCTCTCACTTTCTGTCTCACAGTTCCCTTGTGAGTCCTTGGGGAACCATCTGGTCTAGGAAGGCAAGAAGGGTGTCTCCTCCTCATGCAGTCTGTTGCATGCTAGGTGATCTCTCTCCCCCATGGAGCCCCTTCCCAGCTTCTGTGACTCAGTATTGCCAACCCTGAATGTTCAAAAATCATGAGTCAGGTTCACCAAAAATCATGAGATTTGCTTTAAAATAACGAGATTATGTAAAAATAATAGATTTGGTGTTCTTTTTTTTGCCTTCTGCTTTTTGAGTCTTTAGAGTGCACTGGGGTCACGTTTTGAAACTTTCTCCACAGCCACAAGGACTAGAAGCTTACTTTTTCTTTAAGAATGAAGGCTGAAATCATCACATATGCACTTGACTCCAGGAGCTGGGGCTTTAAGGAAAACAATAATTATCATGAGACTCATGACAAAATCACGAGGATTGGCAGCACTGGGACTTTGCTATGTCCTGCCCCATGCTTTCACTTCTTTTATTGCCCCCTTGTTCCCGTGTGGCTCTCTATTTAAACCCACCTGGCTTCCTTGTTCTGTCTTTTGGATAACTTTCCAATGCTCCTGCCTTCCGCTTCCCTTCAGAGGAGTTAAGCTAAAAATGGTTTTCTAAGGATGCATTTCACCCACTGTTTAGGTGTTTGCGCCTGAATAGGGTCTTTACTTTAAGACCGCTCCATTGTATCTCTGTCTGGTGTGACAAGTCCTGACTTGTCAGCAGTGATGGAGCTACATACATATAAGCACTCATGACTGAGCAAATTTTCATAATACAACTTCACAGTATCAATCAGAATTCATAAGGTATACAGATATAGCCCCAGTTCATCACAGTGGGATGGCTCAAATAAATGTTCTAACATAGGGTATGTCTACACT
The DNA here is from genome assembly GCF_965152275.1 of Natator depressus. Lineage (NCBI taxonomy): Eukaryota > Metazoa > Chordata > Testudines > Cheloniidae > Natator > Natator depressus. The sequence goes on from NC_134244.1 coordinate 39,034,190, forward strand.
GCAGCTGGTACATGTGGTTCCCAGGCGGGTAGACAGACACATGCTAGCTCTTGAACTTGTGGGCTAAAAATAGCAGCACGGCCATGGTGGCAAGGGTAGAAGCTTAGGCTAGCCACCTAAGTATGTATTCAGTGGGTCAGGCAGGATTATACTTGGGTGGCTAGCATGATCCCCTGTCTGTGCCTCTGCAGCCACATTGCTATTTTTAGCACAGTAGCTTCAGCAGAGCTAGCCTGTGGCTGTCTACCTGCACTGGGAGGCATGCTCTCAGCTACTGTGTACACCCTGTGTTTTGGATGGTGTTAGACTCTCAGGTTCTGCAGACCAGTTGGAGACAGTTTTTGTGTGAGAAATGGCTGGAAATTTGAACTGAGCTGCTTTTTTGATGTTTTGGAAGTTAATGTCAGATCCCTTCTAGGAAAACCAGTCATAACAACTAACAAAGCAATATTTTGATTTTCCAAGAGTTTCAGGTGTTGACAGGGAAGAAATAATTACTGTGATGGGAAAGCAAAGTTTGCTGTCCACAGCACAGTCTTACCGAGACCATTTTCCAACATTAATTGTTTAAGGTTCCTGAGCAATCCTGCTCCCCTAAAGAAAAAATGTGTGTTAGTCACTTGCCTGCCATTTTGTGCACTTGTTCTGGATTACATTATGGCAAGGGAAATCTTGTAAATATTTCTTCATCCTTATTCATGGAAGGACCATCTCTGAGTGTCTTCCTTGAATCATTTAAAAGTAACAGGGTGGCACACAGATAATGGCATACTGGAGACTGTTCCCATGGTATCCTATGATAACTGTTTTATGAGCCCAGAAGAAGAGGGAACTCATTTTCTGCTTCCCTAATGGTATTTGTTTCTTGGTCCACACTTGCATAATTTTGTTTCCCTGTTGTGTTCAATGCTCATGTGTGCCCCAACTCTTTTGGTCTTGAATTGAGGATTCACTGTGCATGGTCTAGCATCACAACACCTGATTTAATATGTGATTCCAACACCCATGGCATCCAACTTTCTAAAATCATGGAACTGTCTTAGAAGAAACTTCTTTTTCCTGAGGGACACCCATTGGTCTGTTGCCACTGTGCCATCATCCATGATTCTCCATAGCTCCCACTGTTGTTTATCTTCAAGATAATGTATTATCTCTTTTTATAAGCTCTATACTGTAGAATGAGTTGTTAGGGGACGATTGCCTCTGTTGGATGGCAAAGGATCAGCTAATAGTCCCACGGCTGATTCTGAAGAGGCCTACATCCAGTTCTCTGCAGTTTGGGTCTTCTGTTTGCTTTCTCAGCCGTAATCAACTAGCAGAAATCTGGTGACAGTCCCCTAACAACAAATCATACACGCTTTTTAAAAAAAGCACGAGCAACCTTTTTAGCATTAATAGTGACCTGGGAAGGAGGGGAGGAAATGTTTGTGTTTGAACCTTTTTTGGCTCCTATGTAGTGTGTAAAGATGGAGTAATAGGGTTTTATTTTTTAAAGAGTATTGTTTTTCATTAAATATACCAGATGAAATATTGGCCACATTGAATTCAATGGGGGCTGGACTGACTTTTTTTTAAATGATTTGCAGTTATCAATTTATCTTGGCAATTTTCCAATTTAATATACAGTGTCTCCATATAAATTATCTATATTTTTGACAGCAAATGGTACTTACTGAACAATCAGAAATAGTGAAAAATAACTAGATTCTTTTGGATTCCAATCCTTCAATCCTTTCACTTCAATACACAGAGTGAAATCCTGGATCCATTGAAATCAATGGGAGTTTTGCCATTGACAGCAGTGGAGTCAGGATTTTACCTGTACTGCTTATTACTGTGTAATCCCATTGAGTACAAGCACTCTGCCTGGTGATAAGTGTTTGCAGAATTGGGTCCTTGGCTTAGTGTACATCATGTTTATTCACTGAAATGAAATGTGTTTCCATTTAGGCTTAAAGGTTGTTTTTTTTTTCCTTTTAATTCCACAGATCACAACAGAACAAAAGACTCCAAACATTTTACAATTTATTAATTTATCTCATAATAAAATCTATTTATAATGGGACTTTTGTGTCATATATTTTCCCTATTAAAAGATAACTGCAGGCACTTTAAATCAAATGAATCCGAAACAAAGCCATTATAATTATAATCTCTCTACTTAAAGATGAATCAGAACTTACATTTTCTAAGAATTTGGGTCAAGTTAATAGAAGCTATATATTTTCTTTTTAGAATACAAGAGGCTTTCCTACTTCTGACTGTCTGATCCATATGTTAAAAGCATATAAAAATTAATTGTTTTTGCTTTGCTGCCAGTGTATTGTGTGCAAAGAGAGGCTTTAAACCACAGCTGTGCACAGTAACAATTGTGAACTTTACTGGGTTGCAGATGTGGGACATCAGTAAACTAAATTAAATGGAGCTTAACTGAGCTTTAGAGTTGGGTGTTTGATTACATTTTATTTAGGTTCCCAGTTACACAGTATACATACAGATCCACGCTTCCTCTGTCTGAGGCTTTTCCTCAGATCCCAGGATTTGTGTCACAAGGCAATGGAAATATACAGATGCTCATAATGAGATTCAATAAAAGTAGGATCCAGAGCATGCCACCCATATAGGCTATCTGGGATAGCCATAAAAATGGAGCTCATCTAGGGACAGAACCTTCTATCAAAATCACAAGTAAGGGCCCAATCATGCTAACACACAATACAAGATATAATTGTCACTATTGTCAATAATTCCATTACAATCAAGAGTGACGTGAATCTCTGGGATTACTCATGGCAGTAAGCACTACAATTGTTACTCTAGGCCAGATCCTGCTAGCCTTGCTCTCATTAAGTAGTATCTTACTCCACGAGAAGTCAATTGACTTCAATGTGAGTACTTGCAGAATAAATTACTCCTGGATAAAGATGGCAGAATCTGGCTGTAAGTGTCTGAAGACTTGGACCCTAATAGATAGGACTGAGTCATTTTAAGAAATAGATATTGATGGTTTAATTGTGTCAATTCATAAAAGGCCATTCCTAATAAGCAAAACTTGGGAGGAACTTTGTTTTGTTCTCTGCCTTCTTAATAGCGTAGGGAAGATGATCCTTTCTCTTTTAATATTTCCAACTACTAGAGCTGGTCGAAACCTTTTTGATGAAAATGTTTCCTGTTGAAGAATGCTGATTTGTCTAAACCAATATGTTTCCGTGAATAAAGTTTCAATAAAGACTTTATTGGGAAGGTTTCTTGGGTCCAGGAGAGAGAGAGAGAGTGAGACCGACACCGACCCACCCCAGAATAGCTAATAGACTGGTCACTAGGGCATTTGCCAGAGATGTGGGAGTGCCACACAGTGAAGTCCCTGCTCCAAATTGGGAAAAACAGGGACTTGAACTTGGGTCTCCCATATACTGGGTGAGTGCCCTAACCATTGGGCTTTTGGCTGTTCTAGGGTCTCTCTCACTCACTTTTTTTTTTCTTTTCATACCAAGATTCAAAAGGTCTTACTTTTCTTTCTGTTGTGGAATGAAAATAAATGTGGAAACCTCAAAAATGTTCACAAAATGGAATAGTGGTTGTGTTATCCAGCCAGCCTTACTTCTAACCTAACTTCTTACCTGTTTAAAAAATGTCATTTAACATAGATACACAATAATTAATCTTAATATTTCATTTCATACTGATTTAATTAAAATATAAATTAATTTAGAGGTAGCAAAGATGTGTTATGTAGAAGATATTATTGGTTTTAATGTTAACTATTAGAATATGGATCTCATTGTGTGGTATATACTGTCATTTTAATAGTCAAATGTTTACAAAACATGTACACTGATTATTTTAAAAATGAATTTATTAGAAGCTAACCCTGCCAGACACTGAGTGCTCTGACGTCAAATGGAATTGAGGGTGCTCATCACCTCACAGGAGGCTCTCAGCAGCTCAAAGTATCAAGATCCAAATGAACAATTAATAATTCTTAAGCTTTCATATGAGTCGGTACAGCAGATAAAGCATGTGGGATGTTCAAGTAATACATGCAACATACTGACAACTTAAGCATCCATAATATTTTGTGGGTGTACTGTACTTTTACAAAGAATGTGCTAACAAATCCAAATGTCTCTAAATCATCCAGCTCGTGTTTATTGTAGCAAATAGCCAAAGTGTCTTATGGCAAACTACCTCTGAACCTGCGTTAGATTTTGTTCATATATTCATTTCAATGTTTTGTATGATGGTGGTGCTGTTGTGCTCTGATTTTGTACTTTGTTTTAACAAGGTCCACCACCTTCACTACTCTTTCACCGTACAACAAGCTGCAAAGGTCAGTGGTCTTTTGAACCAGCATGTCTGTTTTCCTGTTAGTTAACACAGTCTTGTGTCTTTTGACTTGACTTGTGAGAACAGCATCAGCAATGGATAGCAATGATTCAGTAAGATAATGTCAAAAATAGCAAAAGAGCTGGGTATTTGTTCCATTTATTAAGCATAGATTAAAAATAGAATAATTTCCCTTAATATTATATTCTATCAGAAATGGATATTTTTGGGAACATGACATAAAATATACAGATGTACAGAGATACAAAGGAACAAACACTCACTTGAGTAACCCTTGAGACCCAATTCAGTAAGAATTAACAGTCAACTTCTTTAACTCACAGACTTCCAAAATGGGTCCTCTGCATCTTGCACAAGGCTCTATAGCTGTCTTTTGTACTAAAGTAAAACCTGAAGAAGGTGACTGCTGTCTCTGAAGAGTGAATTCCTAGGTTTGGAAAATCTCTCTGAGCTGGCTGATGTTAGTCTTACCTGTAAAGGAAAATTTGGAATTAAGAAAAGAGAAAATACAATGCAGTACTGCCTTCAGATGGCAACTACCTGGTAGTTTTTAATATCCCGTGTCTCGTTATTGTTGTTTCTCCTGATTCATGCATTATAGGACAGATTTCAAAAAGAGCTATGGGTAGGGACCGAGGCGGTTGTTTTCATTGTGACAATCAATGAATAGTAATAACAATATTGGGCTACCAATCTGGTGCAATTTGATATTGTTCCCACGAGTCCTGATGCAGGATTCCCAAACCCCAAGTGTTCAAAAATCATGAATCAGGTCCCCCAAACCATGTGAATGGCTTAAAAATCATGAGATTTAAAAAAAAATACATTTTGGGTTTATTTACTTTCTTGTGTAGGAGCCTTTAGGGTACACATTTTCCAGCTTTTTTGTTTGTTTGTTTTAAAAAAAAGTGGAGATCTTCACTTAATCACCTGATGCCAGGAGCTAGGGCTTCAAGACAAACTTTGTGAGATTTGTAATAAAGTCATGATCAGTAGTAACATTGCTGTTGACTCTGGAAGGTGATGCTTCAGGAAATATTGTCACAGAAGCAGTATGTCTGTGATAATTAAAATGATCTATGAAAAGAAACCAATGCTAAGATAGTAAAAGGTGTTCACATACCACACAGTCATAAGTGCCTGCACAGGAGAGAGAGAGAGAGAGAGAGGCACTTTGATCTAGAGGACTGAGCTTGGGACAAGAACACGTCATTTCTAATCCAGTCTCTGCCATTAATGTGTTTTGAGTCTGAGCTTCACCAATGAACTCATTGGGAGCTTTGCACTGGGAGGAGGATCAGGCCTTTTGTGAGCTTGAGGAAGTCGTCATACTAAGGCCTTATCCTTCAAATCCTCCATTCATGGAACTCTTGTTGAAGCCAGTGGGATTTTTGCACACACCCAGCTTGCAAGGACAGGCCTTAGCCCAGGGGTGGGGAATCTACGGCCACTAAAAGTACGGTCAGCTCCACGCAGCTCCTGGAAACAACTGGCATGTCCATGCGGCCCCTAGGAGCAGGGCCAATCAGGGAAGCTCTGCGTGCTGCACCCGCCCCCATTGCTGGCTCCACATTTCCCATTGGCTGGGAACCAATAGGAGCTGCGGGGGCGGTGCCTGTGTGCACAGACAGCACGCTCTGCGCAAAGCCCCCTGACCCCTCCACCTAGGGACCGGGCATGGCAGCCACTTCTGGGAGCAGCACGGAGCCAGGGACCCTCCCTTAGCCCCGCTGCACCGCCAACCGAGAACCACCTGAGGTAAGCGCCACCCAGCCAGAACCCACACCCCGAATCCCCTGCCCCAGGTTGGAACCTCGTCCTGCACCCTAACTCCTTCCCAGACCCTGCATCTCCACCCCCACCCCAACCCCCTGCCTCAGGTTGGAACTCCCTCCTGCACCCCACCTGTACCCCACTGCCCTAGCCCTGAGCCTTCTCCTGCACCCAAACTCCCTCCCAGAGCACGTACCCTATCCTCCTGCCTGAGTCCCCTCCCATACTCTAACCCCCTTGGCCCAAGCCTGGAGCCCCCTCATCCCCAGCCCCATCCCAGAGGCTGCACCCCAGCCAGAGCGCTCACCCCCTCCCGCACCTCCACCCTCTGTCCCAGCCCGGATCCCCCTCCCGCATGCTGAACTCCTCATTTCTGGTCCCACCCCAGAGCCTAGAGGAAGCCGCCCCCTCCCCCGCAGGGCTGTGTGTGATCTGCGACTGATTTTTTCTGAGGGTCAGTGGCCCCTGATAGAAAGAAGAGTCCCCACCCCTGCCTTAGCCTCTCTATGACCCTGATTCAGGAAAGAATGTAAACAAGAAACCTAGTATTAAGAACATGAAGTCAACTGGACTGCTCCTGTGCCTAAAGTTAGGTGTCAACTGAAGTACTTAGTTTGTTTCCATAACGAGAAAATGAGAATATTATTACTAATTATGTAAAGAGATACTATAAAGACTAGTTAGAGTATGTCAAGCACTTTGAAAATGAAACCTCTTTTTACAATTGCCATGAGTTAATACAGTCTATCCACAATATTGCTGTACACAGCTGACAGCTCTTCATACAGCTGGTTGAAAAAATTTGACCAAGCAGTTTTCTGTCAGAAAATGTAATTACAGCAAAATGTTTTGTAGGAACATTTCAGCTTAATTTTAATCATTTTGACTTTTTAATTTTGTTTTGATAAGGTAAAATGTTTTGACATTTCATTCCTTTTTATTTCATGTAAACTTTTCTATTAAAATATTTTAATATTTTGTATTATCATCTTTCAACACTTATAGAACCAAACCAGACCAAACCATAGTTTCACACTGAAATTTTTTGGAATTTCCATTCTGCAGGAAATATCTATATTTTGAGGGGTCGTTTGAAATGGCGGAATATGGAAATTGCATTTTTCCGACCAGCTCTAGGTGTTAACATTAAGTCTTTATTGCAAGCAACAGGCTATTTCATTTACTAACTAATTTATCCTCCCCTTCATGGTACCTTCTATTTATACCAGTTGTAGATTTAACTTTGGATACCTAATTGGCTTTTGTTTGAATGGGAGGAGAAACCTTTTTTTCTCTCTCTTTGATATTACTTCTTACATTCAATCTTTTAGTGTATTCCTTATTCTCACTGCAGCATGAGGCACTAAGTAATGAGATACTTAAATTAAACACATAGCATACAGTGTATAGAAAGGGAGTGTGCAAAAACAGAGGGCTGGAAATCACAACTTCTGAATTCTACTCCTACTTCCACCATTTACTCAATGTTACTTGGGCTAAATTGGTTAACTTTTTCTGTGCCTCAGTTTACACCAGGAGTTTGGTAACACTATTCACTGCATCTTGTGAGGCTCATTTAATGCTTGAGGACAGCTTTGAGATCTTCAGATGCAAGGTGTTGGAAAAGTGCAATGTGGTGGTGGTGGTGGTGTTTGTAGAAGTATGGCTCCAATTGGTAAAAGAACATAGATAAAATGTAAATCATAGATACCCAACATAGTGTATTTCCTTATAACATCTTAGTGAATAATTTTTTTAATCTGAGGAAAACAGAATTGTGGACAATACAAATTATTTTCTTACATAATCAATAAAAGAGAATGTGAAATGTATTAGATAGCAAAATGGAGCAGTGCTGGAGCAATATACAGTAGGCTGTTAGTTATGGTAAATTTATTTGATAAATCTATTTAGGTTTGTACAAGTACTGAAAAGGGCATCTGTCCATATGATCTGGGTGTTCCTGACATAAGTCACAATACACCGGAGACAATCCTGTAAGAGCAGCAGTACAGTTCAGTAGAACCTACCACCAGTAAGCCAAGCAGGTTTAAAAGCTCAAGTTTCCCCTCCTCATTCAGCAGTTCACCACCCTTTTAATCCCTGCCTCCATCCCCCACATCCATTTTGAAATTGGGAAAAGACGAGCCTTGCAATGTGTCCTGAAGGGTGGTCATCAGATCTGGGCTATTTTGGACCAAGGTGGGAGAGACTTCCAAAGCTGTGGGGCCCTGACGACAGTCACTTCCTGTTTGTTCTAGAGGTGCTCTAGCCTGAGCCCCTCCGCTGCTCTCTACTCTAGTGGTGTGGCACAGGAAGAAGGGCTGTCTCTTGTGTAGACAATGTATGGCTTGCAGGCGGAGAGATGCTCAACTTGCAGCTGCAGTTGGTTCCTGAAAGCTGAATAGTGTAGCCCTATGTAGCATGCATTGTAGAATCTAATCTTGTGGATTGACATGGATGACATTGGCAGGGTCCAGATCCAAAAGGAATGGTCTCAGCCTTCTGGCTGTACAGAAATGATAAAAAACAGAGCTACATATTGCGCTGCCTGATGTTATGGTAGCACTGACTTGAGAGTTCAGCCAGACCCTTAGGCTGCAAACCATGACCCTCACGTGGTGCACAACCCCTCCGTTTAAGGGACAGACACTGTTTTTCACCATATCCTTGGTTGCTTCCCCCAAGCACCTATCATCACCTCTGTCTTGTCTGGTTTGAGCCTCAGACAACTAGCTCTTGGTCAGACTTCGCAGGTACTCAACTAATCTAGCTGTTATAATTAATTCCCGTTCTTCAGGATAACTGTTGTAATACTGCTATTTGACCAATGAGTTGATCACTGTGTCCTGGTCAATGAAATCAATCCTAGTGGTCAATTTGAAAATAAAAACCTCATTATTGAGATAGGTTTGTGTATTTTGAAACAATCGGCTGGTTGGCATCTATTCTGTCACCCTCTACTCTTTTTGATAACTTTATTCCTTTAAATTACAAATTAATTTATTCCAGTAAAATGATGATTTCAAAACAGAAATGACCAATATGCTTACATAACAAAATAATTCATATTATTTAATGTATTTAATGTAAACCTCTTGCTTCCCATAATTTCCTTTGTTTGCCATCCAATGGTGTGCTATGTCTAATTTAGGGCCTGGTCATTGACAAATAAGAATAATAATTTGCTCTTATATAGTGCTTTTCATCAGTAGATCTCAAAATGCTTCCGAATCTTTAATGTATTTTTCCTTGCAACACCTGTGCAAGGCATGGCACTGCTATTTTCCCCATTTTACAGATGGGGAACTGAGGCAGAGAGAGGCTAAGTGACTTGCCCAAGTCTATGGGAAGTCTGCACAAGGAAGCCTTTAGGACCTAATTCTTATTTAGAATAAGGCCCCTTTACACCACGTTGGCAATGGAAAGGGGTTTTAAAGTTAGTGTAATTTTCATTTATGCCCACTTTTAGACCCCTTTATGCTACCAGAGTGGTGTAAAGAGGCCTTTGTGTAAAAGAGAACCAAAGGCTCAAACTGTTAGGCTCAAACTGTTGTGGCATGGGGCTTGTCATTTTTATTTGTCTACAAAGATCATTTACATATTATGTACTGTGGAGATAGTAATCATAATTTCGGAGCTATATATACACATATAGATACATACTACTGTTACTAAAATATCCCATGCTGTTTGTACATTTCTGATTTTGAAAAACTGGTTAGGATCTCTGTTTACTTCTAGGGACTTCAACAGGACTGATAACTCATTTTGGGTAGAGAGTACACTGTATTTTCCAGTATAGTATCTGAGGCTGCAGTATCTGGTGTGTGTGTTGACAAACAATCTATCCTATATATAGTATTTATATAAATATTATATCCGTATGTAAAATGTTTAATATTCATGAAAATTGGATTCTTAGCTATTTTACTGCAGACAGATTAACTTAAATGGCTTCAGTGACTCAATCGAGTTTTGATAGTCAGTGACCAGATTCAAATGAGCACCCAATAAAAAATGACATGTATTCCTTTATTGTCTAGCTCAGAGAAGCTTAGCCTTTTACAGTAGCAGAAGATGAAAATGCATTATAGAGATAAGCAGTCGACTTCCTTAGGCAAGATAAAATGTACTAAAAGGAAAGGCGGAAAAGAATCTCTGTATGTCAAAGACATGGTCTGACTGTACCTCTTCCAGGATGCAAGTGTTAGCTGTGATTAGAAGCAGTGTCAATTGAAATATGAATGCATTTTACTATTCCCCACCATATTATATTACTTGATATTTAAAGTGCCCCTTCCGTATCTAGGACCAAGCATGAATGAAATTAATAAAATAGAAGGAGATAAGGGAAGAGCTTGTGCTATGCCTTCTATATTGTAGCTTCAGGTTTCAGTAATGTTCCTGATACAGTCAATATAGGTATGGTGACATTGTCATTAAGATGTTTTGCTCTGAGTCAATTTCACTTCAGAAAGTAAATATTATGCTAAAAGAACAATGTTATCCTTGCCCCTTTTTAAAGGAATAGATGAACCATTTCAAATCAGATCAGAACTGATGCAAATGATTATTGTAATGCTTACTAATATTTATTTAGATATTGTAGCATTTGCCATCTGAGAATAGTAAAGCTCTTATAATCCTTAATTAAGCACTATGGCCTCATTGAGGCAAGTAGGTATTATGCTATCTATATTACAGCTGGAAAAAATGATGATCATGCAAAATAAACAACTCATCAGGCTTGGAACCCAGGAGTCATGTGACTCCCAGGAGTCCTCCCTTTCTAACAACTAGATAACACTCCCGACACTGAACCTGAAAAAAGAAAACCCTGATCTTTATTGCAGTTTGTAAACATCTAGTGAATTTTTTATAATTGTTTTTCAAAACCTGTGCTACTTGGCTTTAGGTGGAACGAGGAGGCAGGGTATTTTGACAGTATTGTCTTTCTTACATGGTTGAAATGAGCCAGCACTAAAGAGGGTATTTGAAAGAAAACCTGTACTTGTGAAATTTCCAGCACAGTTTCTGACAAAAGGAGTCTGGATAAGCATCTACATAATAATACAGTCTTTTGCACGACTCCAACACCTTCTGTAGAAGGCTCTCAAAGCACTTTGCAAAGATTAATGAATGAAGCCTACCTAAACCCTAGTGGCATTGTTAGCTCTTTTGTACAGAAGGGATAACTGAGAATAGAGAGGTTAAGTGACTCCCTCAAGGTCACAGCAAGTCAGTCTCAGAGTCTCTGGGCTCTGATCCTGCAAACACTAAGGCAGGAGGATCTTATCATGATTCATGTAAGTAGTCCCACTGAAGTTAAGTTAAGCATATGCATGTTTTCAGGATGGGGGCCATAGTCCTGTATTTTGCCAGGAGCTGGGAGTGGATGACAGGGGATGGACCACTTGATGATTGCCTATTCTGTTCATTCCCTCTGAAGGACCTGGCATTGACCACAGTCAGAACACAAAATACTGGGTTAGATGGACCACTGGTCTGACCCAGCATGGCTGTTCTTATGTAACCACTAGGCAGTGCTCCCTCTTTTGCTAATTAAACATCCATGTTGGTAGTTTAGGAAAAATTCTAATTTTTAGTCACTTTAATTTCCCCATTTTATGGATTTTGATTTAATGTAAGCAATATTTTATTTAAACACATCTACACCTGCAGATACTGTGTTTCCTCTAGATTGTCTGTAATGCTATATGTGGGAAGCTAGACTTCTGAAAGAAACAGTGCTGTCTTTAATCAGTTTAACCTTTCCAGGAACACATGGGATGTTTTAACTGGGTGTGATATTATCTAAAAACTTTTATTCTTCAAATATTGATATTATTCATAAGGTGGAATAAAGTTTAATTATTTTGGTGTGTAAAATAATAAATGACATTGTAAATGAAAATCAAATGCAGACAGCACAGCTTCTAATATTTACTGATCAGGGAATAAACCCCATATTAATTCTTGTCTATCACTTTTTGTTATGTGGAGTGATTTGCAAAGAAGGCTTGTTCTGTTTGTTAGTTTTAAAGGTATAGGTGAAGGAGTTATTTTCCTGAACTTGAGTTTCTGAGATTATTGGGTCACAAACCTTTATTTAAAGCATTATTTTGTATTTGGTTTGGAAAATCCTAACAAAAACTTTCTTTCAATTTGACTGAAGCTGCTGTCCATTATGTAGTAATTATATAGGAGCTCATTTGAAATACAAAATGAAGTCCAAAATAAGAATGGATACGAATTCATAAAGGTAAAACGGCGTCTTATATTTGGCCTAGAATTGCTATTGCTTTTGCCAGTAAAAATAAATAAAATCAACTGTTTAGAAGAGGCAGCAGATCACTATGTGAATCTTATTTTTTGACTTGGCAGTCTCTTTCAGCCACACTGTATTTAGACAGAATCACACATTCTGTGCATTGTACATTATAAATGCTTGAATTATTTATTGTAAACAAACTTTTTGTTGATTTTAAACATCATTATCAGTCAGTGCAGTATCATGGAAAATCATATACATGCACCGATGGTCTAAAGAGCCAGTAACAAAATAAGAGTCCATCAGTCACAGAGCTAATAAAACAGGAAGCAAATAACACAGGATAATAATCTTAGTGAGGATGACCATCGGCTTCACTACATTCATTATGAAGCAATCATATACCTTCTAGGTGTGTAACTACAACACAGGGAGTATTCAAAGTTTGTTCTAGACAGAACATATAGACCCATGTTTCAGTTCTCCCAAGGTATGTGGAAAAATTTAACTGGAATGGACTCTGCTGGTCTCTTAATATTCAATTAAATCAATTAAATTCAATTCAAGGCAAATATCTAATTGAATTCAGTAGTAATTATGCTGATGTTAAGACTGCAGTGTTGGGCTTTATAGTATTGTTAGGAGGATCAGAATCTCTCTGTTTCTGCTCGTAGCAAGTAGCAGATAACAGTAACAGTACCCTGTTTCTTAAGTAGTAAGTTCAATAACCTGAAATTCTCTACAAAAACAAATCATTCTTTTGACCTTAAAGTACAGTCCTTAACATATTCCCCAAAGTTTTAAAACAAATTTTCATTTATTCATTTTCAGAGATAGATAAAACCACCAATAATAGCAAATGACCCAATAATGTTTGTCAGAGCTCTATAAAATGGCCTAATTGATAAAGTATTAGAGTGGGACTTGGGAAATCTGGGTTCTGTTCCTGGCTTGGTCACTGGTCTCCTGGGTGGCCTTGGGCAAGTCACTTCACCTCCCTGTACCTCAGTTTCCCCAGCTGTAAAATGGCAGTAATGATACTGATATCCTTTAGAAAGCACTTTGAAATCTACTCATGAAAAGCACTTTGTAAAAGTGATATTATATTGTTATTTTATTACAAGCTCAAAGAAGATGTCCAGTTATCATAATTGTTCCACAGCCCTAGAAACAGAGATTTTTTTTTAAATCTGTTTATAAAGAGAACGCTGTTGGAATGGTATAAAGTTGTATTTGATTAATATTTAATGGAATTAGTGTGCACACTGGAAAAATATTGTAAATGCACAGCAAATTAATTTTCATACACAAATAATAACATATCAGATTTCAAAAAAAAAATACAAGAGATGAGTTGGAACCAAGCTCCTAGAATTTAACACTTTAGAACTTTAGGACGTTTGAAATATGGACCTGAATTTGCAGCTCTGATCTATCCCTAACCTGAAAATAACCAACCAATAAAATCATGATTTGCAAAGGATTTTTTTTTTTAAATTGGCCTTGTTCCATTTTTTTCTTCCTTATGATGTGTAAACAAGGCCTGAAAGGTTATGTCTGCTTTTTCCCCCCTGCTTGTTTATTGCCTTATCAGGAATGTCAGGTTTAGTCTGAATTTTGATGGAGGATGTCTGGAGCTAGGATGTTGACTGTGAGCTCTACAATCATAATTGAACCTTTAACAAAAACATCATTTATCCAAAGTGTTAATTAGCCATTGAAGTTTGATATGCTTTAATAAAAGCAAACAAAAACCAAACAGTTTTGAACAAATCCAACTTACGTTTCCTTCCCCTCTCTATTGCTTAACTTTTATCCTTGTGTACTGATACTAGTTGTCCAGTTCATGACTTTCCAGCCTAAACAGGACCTGAATGGCTGTTGTAAAACCCAAGCCAAAAAAACAAATGAAACCAAATCAAACAAAACACTTTTCCATGTTTTCAGCCTTATATAATAAAGAGCCGAAACTCTTATTCCCCTCCCGCTCCAACACCCCCAGTCATTTCTAACCAAAAGTACATTTCAATAAGAGGAAACATTGTTATGTGAGAATTGCCAGCGATTAGCTCATGTTGAGAAATTTTGTTACGATTAGGAGAAAAATGTCCAGGTTTTGTCCTGAGTTTTGTAGCAGATTTTCAAAACAGGCTCAGATTTGTTAGCATCTAAAAAGTTACATTCCAAAACAAGTTCTGAAAACATTGACACATTTTGTGTTTGGACTGGACAGAATGTATCATTTTTGTGCAGTATTGTGTCACCGTCCTCTATGCCAGGACCTTAACACAAAAAGACATTGAGTGAATAAATGTCCAAAGTGTTTGAATTGCTCCTGAGCATGTAATCTCCAAATTTCGAGTGTCAGCCTCCAGATTGTTTTCAGAGGGTTGTCAGTTTCCTTGTTAGAAGGGAAGTGAGACCACAGACTGTCAAAGGTTCTTTTCAGTTTAATGTGGGTAATGTACTCTCGCAATTTCCCTGTGGGATAAGTACTTTTAAATAAATATTCTTTGCTTTTTGTGAATTTCATTTGACTTCCTTACCAGTTATATAATGTATACTTTAGCAAAACCCTGAAAAATGTTTGCAGTTACAAGTCTTCTGTAAAGCAAATAGCTAAACTCTGGAGTGATGCAAACAAGGCACTTACCACCTGAGAGAAGTGTTAACACTTTATTTACATTTAAATTAAAATGGAAACTTATTTATGTTTTATGTTTCTGAGAGGTGTGTGGTACATCTGCAGAGGTCTATTGTTTATTCATGTTGTAAATCCTTTGAAATGTGTTAAAATGCTTCCCACTCATTATAAAAATCCTGCCACCCATGGATTAGGACTTTGATGTCACCAATCCTGCTTCAAAGGGTTTTTTCAATGCTATTAATCACAGTTTAGCCTCTGAAGATATAGCCAGAGAAAACATTTGGACATCTTGTGCTAGACTTGCTAAAACTTTAAAATATATGGTGTGTCTTGCATATGTATGCACAGTCCACATCACTTCCTCTCTCTTCTCTGAACCTTTATTTTGAAAAGTTATTTTGTTATTCTGCAAATAAAGCTGAAATGTTTTGGGTGATTCACACTGTACTTTTAAAAAAATGTAAACATGTCATTCAATTGACTCCACAGCAAAACAATGTGGTCTTGACCAAGGAGTACAGTCAGTCTTTAAAAATCCCAAAAGACAATATCATTCAGGATTAAGCAGGCCTGTGTGTCCAAAGATCAAAAAAAGAGATTGCTTTATCACCTCTTTCATTAGTTTGTGATTTTAGATGCCATTGACGCACATCAGGGATCCGTGTGATTTCTTACTGGATAGCTTTATTTCTGCTCTTTCTCTCTCAAAACTTTGAATGATTCACTGATAAATTGATTACTAGCAACTGAGCTGTTATGCCTTTGTGCTGCTGCTTTCATCAACTCTGTACGCTACGGCCAATGACAAGCCTCCTTATCACCGACTTTTTTCCTCTTAAATCAACACTGCACCCTGGTATCTCTCTTTTGTTACCCCTACCATTGCTGAATGCTCAGTGATGTGGAGGATCTGTGATTATCTGGGTTCAGCAGAAGAAGTGTGGTTATATCTGGTAGCATTCTTAGTGCTGCTACTTAGACTACTTTCTCATCTTTCAGATTTTCCCTTCTCTGAGTGAAACAGCAACTGTTCTTTCAATTTGTTTCCATCTCTTTTAACAGGTAACTTGGCACAAGCAAGAGCCAGAGTGACAGCAGCATCTAGGTCTTTGCCTCCACAGTTTAGTGCTGGGCACATCAAGGTTAGTAGTGTTATATTTCCTGGAGGCATTTGCAAAAGGGAAGAAATTTAAGTCAGCAAATATTATTGTGGAACTATAGACAAGATATTCAGCTGCTGTAAATCCACAATGGGCGGATTTATATCAGCTGAGAATCTGGCCCTATTTCAGAAAATATGCACCTTGATCTGGATTACTGTATCCAGTTTTGGTCACCAGCCCATTAAAGAGTCCAGCAAACACTAACAGATACGGTTAGAGAAATGATGGAATTTATATATGATAACAGATTGAAAAGACTAAGGATGAAATCTTGGCTCCATTGAAGCCAATGTCAAAACATCCATGGACTTCAGTGGGGCCGGGATTTCACCCCAGGAGTGTGTAGCCTGAAAAGGAGATTTAATTGGTTGGACTTTGGTTGGAGTATTCAACATTATGAAGGCAAAATAGAAAACTGACCCATTCCTCTGCTTTATCCTGCCTTTAAGGCAAAAACATTTGAAAGAGATGGACAGTCAATGTGGAACCACTGAAAGGACATGCTTCTTAATGGAACATACAGTGGAACTATGGAATTAGTTGCTGCTAGATTTCATCAAGTAAATACTGTGGCAAGATTCTAAAAGGATGTGATAATTTTCTGACCATTAATAAAATTTGTTGCACCAAGCTCAGGCAATAAGGGAGAGAACCCTATGCATGAGGTTGATAGTATTAAGAATTCAGGCAGTTATTCCTGGTCCTTCCCTATATATTCTATCAGTCTGCTGGTGAGGTATATTACTGTTTGGGTTTTGTTTGCTTATTTTTTGTCTATGCCTACAATGCATATTATTAATAAATAGTGGTAATAACAACTACCAACCTTCCAGTCTTGTTTTGTTTTGATCCCCCCCGCCACCCCCACTGGGCCTTTTATGGCCATTCATATATCTTCCTGGAGCTGGTACACTTCACTATACCTGCAAATATAGACTCAGATTTCAGAGATTTATTCTCTCACTGGTATAAACTTGTTTAGTCCTGAAGGGAAGACAATACCCTATCGGATTTCCTTGCAAGATAGCACTTATACCCACATTGTCTTTCCAGTTTCAGCTCCAACCACCGTTAGTCATCTCTGTATACATTTTACTGATTCGGCGTGGGTGGATCAGAGCAACTTTGTCTTGGCAGCTTTAGCAAAAGCATTCAGTTAAACTAAATAATATTTAAACTATTTATCCTTGAATTGGATTTAAAAAAAAGAACCTACCGAAAGGGATGCTGGCCCATGTAACTGAAATAATTTAGAGCCAGGTCTTAGTCCATACCACTATTCGAGAAATGCATTTACAGCTCCACTGAAAGAAGAAGAATCTATGGGTGCTGTTTTTTGTTTTTATTTTTTTTTTGTTTGGGTGAATAGTCTGTTTGGCTTCCAACACTAGGGCCTTGTCTACATGCTATCCCCACCACCACCAGCAGCCTTGTGGACAGTCTTAGTTCAGTGTAAGAGGATTTTTTCAGTTTAACTTCCCAAGTGACGTAAGCTAAACGGAAAAAAACTACTCTTATACTGTAATAAGGGTGTCTGAACAGTGGGCTGACTATGCTGGCTTAAATTCACACCTTAGTTTATACTAAAAAAATGTTCCCATATAGACAAGACCTTAAATAAACTTCACACCTGCCCTTTCCTGAGGCACTGCAGACCTTGGCCCTGATTATCATTTATAGTCAGAGTGTAAAGTGCCCTTCAGGGGGTGTAAATGTAACTTTAAGGTGTTTTTACATTGCCAGAGCAGTATAAAGAAGGCTTAGTGTAAACGAGAATCTGGACCAATGTGTCTGTCTACCTGCTTATACTTGCACCTTTGGACTCAGCACACCCTGTTGGGCATTCAAGATGGATTCTTTAGAAATAAAAATGACTGTAGGAACAGAAGCCCGTTTGTTGTACTGACCTTTATGGTACATCACTATTGAGAGGCGCTTTGCATCCTTACACCTCTCAGAGGTAACACTTATTGTAGTAGCAACTTTTCCCTATCCCCTTTGCCTAAACAGCCAGAGCTCAATAGTGTGGCCCTGTCTCCTGTGTGACCTTAATCTGTGGTTCAGATAGGAATGCTCAAAATAGTTGCCTGGCCAAAATAGTTCTGAAACTGTTCCCCGTCCCTCCAATGGACATCCATGCTGCTCTGACCAGACCATCGATATTTACATCATCATGTGACCTCCCGAAACGTTTGATGTTATCTGAGCTGATGAAGCATTTCTCCTGTGCTATGTAGCAGGGTCTTTCCTTTAGCAACTTAAAAATAAATATCATACTTCATAGAGATCTTTTTCTCTATTGATATAAGATGCCTACACAACTTTGGGCAATGGAGAGCATCACAGATTATAAAACCATACTGTCACCTTTAATGGAATCTAGTTGCCTTTGTACCATCTTTATCCTAAATCCGATCTTTCCTTTTGATTTATTTCCCAATATAAAGTCTGTTTTCTTGATCTAATACTACTTAGGGCTTCATTTCCTTTATATTTTGCATGCAGTCTCCTAAATATCTCCTCAAGGTAAGACACACAGTTACTTTATTGAGAACAATAATCTTTCTGCAACTATTTTTAGAGTTAAAAAGAGTGGGCTTAAGCTTTGGAAATAATCAGTGAAGCGAAGTCCAGTAAGTGTAGCCCATGTGCTGACAATAGCATTATTTGGTTCAAATGTTCATAGTTTATACAAATGCCACCTGTTCAGAGCAGATGGTAAACTGCCACAGAGCAAGTGAGCACTAAAATGTTGTTAATGCTCCAAGCAAGCTGTGTGCTGGTTGTTTTGTGTAATTTTGTTGAGCTGTAATAGAGCAACACAATCTGCCTGTGATTGGTAACCCTGGTTATTTTCATTCACAAATTCTGGTTTGATTTTCATAAGAACAGCTGTATCGACAGTATAATTGAGATGTGTGAGGAACAATATACTTGCTGTCCATATCTACCCTCTATTGGTGGTCTGTCAGGGTTCCTTTACCACTCTGAACTCTGGGGTACAGATGTGGGGACCCTCATGAAAGACCCCTATGCTTATTTCTACCAGCTTAGGTTAAAATTTTCCGAAGACACAAAATTCCCCATATCTGGGATTCAGTATGCTGCCACCACCAAGCGATTTAACAAAGAATCAGGGAAGAGATCACTTGGAGATGTCTTCCCACCCAAAAAAAGCTTTCTTGGGGAAGGCTTGAGAATAAACAAGATGAGCACAGACCAGCCTTGGATTTTTAGGACCCAAAAAAACCCAATCAGATTCTTAAAAAACAGAACTTTATTAGAAGAACAAAAAAAGATAAAAGAACAACTCTGTAAGATTAGAATGGAAGATAATCTTACAGGCAGTCAGATTCAAAATATAGAGGATTCCTCTAGGCAAAACTTAAGTTACAAAAAGAAGCAAAAAACCAGGAATACACATTCCCTCCAGCACAGCGAATTTCACAAGCCAAAAACAAAAGAAAATCTAATGCATATTTTAGCTAGATTACTTACTAACTCTATAGGAGTTGGATTGCTTGCTTTCTTGATCTGTCCCTGGCAGAGGCATCACACAGACACCCCCTACCCCCTGCTCCCAGATTTGAAGTATCTTGTCCCCTTATTGGTCATTTTGGTCAGGTGCCAGCCAGATTACTTGAGCTTCTTAACCCTTTACAGGTAAGAGGATTTTACAATACTGTATCAGAGCTTCTTAACCCCTTCCCTTTATATTTATGGCATGTTCTTTGCTGAAATGCCAAGAAGGTGGTATTTTGAGCAATGGCAGTTCAGCTGGGTGAAACATAGAATTGCTGGGCATCTAAACAGTCACAGAGGGTAATTACAGTAAAAGCTGTGTTATCCGGCACTTTACCAACCAGAAAGCTCTAGAAACCACCATTTCTGATATCTCCCAATACAAATCTTCAATAGGGTTGCAAAGTGTCCGGATCCGGGCAGCGCTCAATTTGGGCAGCTCCCAGCAAGGGGCTACATATCCCTGCTGCTCCTAGGCAGAGGTGTGGCCAGGCAGGTCTGCGCACTGCCCTTGCCCTGAGCACTGGCTGTTCAGCTCCCATTGGTCGAGAACCACGGCCAATGGGAGCTGCGGGGGCGGCACCTGCGGGCAGAGGCAGCATGCAAAGTCACCTGGCTGCACCTCTGCCTAGGAGCAGCAGGGATAGGTTGCCCCTTGCAGGAAGCCACCCAAGGTGAGCACTGCCTGGATCCAGCACCCCAAAACCCCTTCCGCACCCTAATCCCCTGCCCCAAGCCTCTTCGTGCACCCAAACTCCCGCCCAGAGCCCGTGCCCCACACCCCCTCCTGTGCCCCAGCCCTGAGCCCCCTCCTGCAGCCAAACTCCCTCCCTCCATTGGTAAGTATAGCTCTTAGTTAACCAGAATTTTTGACTAACCAGCACCCCCCATTTCCCCAACATGTTGGATAACAAAGCTTTTACTGTAATAGTAATCCCAACAGTGGGTAGGCAAATACTTCTGTGTTCTGTGCCCTCATTATCTCTTACATACTATTTAATTAACTGAGAGTGGTAATTTTTCTGTGCATTACAAAAACAGGGCAGCTGTTTTACAGTTTACTTCCTGACCTTCATCAACGTTTCATTTTATTTACAGGAAGCATTAAAAACAGTCAGATTTTTTCCTCCCAGTGGTTTGGGGCAGGAACTCTTTTTTAAAATCAGTTTCCAAGGTAAATGTATTTTAGTGACTGCTCCATGGACCCAGAGCTGTGTTACCATGCAGAGAATCCAAAACTGAGACCTTGTCCTGGCAGGAAGATATAGGTGAAGTACAGTTTGTTGCTTAGGGAAGGGGGTTGAGACAAGGCCCAGCTATCAGACAGGAGTAATCAATGTTGGGGTGAAAGAGATGTCACCTATACTTTATGGGGTCCATTGAAAATCAGCAATTGCCTGGTCATTTCTATTATACCCTATAGTTGTACCTGTAGGCGTGAGTCCTTGCCTGTGGTTAGGGGAAAACAGGATATTAAACTGTATTTCACTGAAATTCTAACCTCTTTTATAAACTAAAATGCTTTGGCATTTTAGTTTATAGAAGAGAAGAGTGGTACCTATGTGGATTTTTTAAGTAGAGCCTTTCATACATGAGCTGTCTCAAAGCACATTACAAGGTAACAAATTGGATGCTGGTAATACAAAGGCAAACATGGCAGCTGTTATGTGGTCTTATACCACATAAACAACTTTGAAAATAAGAAAAATTTTAGTGAAAGAAGTAATGCTGGCTGGTACACTGAGCTTATACCATATGCTTCACTAAGTGCTAGGAGATCTTTAACATCTAAATAGACAGTCAGCAGATTTGGGCAGAATGGATCTTTGTTTTTAAAGGATGGCACTTCAGCCTGCATTGCACTGTCGGGAAAGAGTATATGAGTGGAAATCTTGGGGTGGAACTGTAACAGTAATGGGTAAAAATAATAATAAAACAATAATAAAAAATAATAAAATGCTTCAATACATAGCTTGGAACCAAAGAACTTATTGTACTAATCTTTCTTTCCTTCTTTCAAGACGTTCAAAATCGCTAGTGTTTGGTTATTTTTTAAAAATATTTTTTGTTTTTAAACCAACTTTAAGTAATTCATGGAAACATAAGAGATCTATTTTCAGAGTAGCAGCTGCATTAGTCTGTATCTGCAAAAGGAAAAGGAGGACTTGTGGCACCTAGAGACTAACAAATTTATATGAGCATAAGCTTTCGTGAGCTACAGCTAACTTCATCGGATGCATTCAGTGGAAAATACAGTGGGGAGATTTATATACACAGAGAACATGAAACAATGGGTGTTACCATACACACTGTAACAAGAGTGATCAGGTAAGGTGAGCTATTACCAGCAGGAGAGCGGGGGGGGAGGGGAGGGGGGACCTTTTGTAGTGATAATCAAGGTGGGCCATTTCCAGCAGTTGACAAGAACGTCTGAGGTACAGCGGAGGGGGGATAAACATGGGGAAATAGTTTTACTTTGTGTAATGACCCATCCACTCCCAGTCTTTATTGAAGCCTAAGTTAATTGTATCCAGTTTGCAAATTAATTCCAATTCAGCAGTCTCTCGTTGGAGTCTGTTTTTGAAGTCTTTTTGTTGAAGAATTGCCACTTTTAGGTCTGTAATCGAGTGCCCAAAGAGATTGAAGTGTTCTCCTACTGGTTTTTGAATGTTATAATTCTTGACGTCTGATTTGTGTCCATTTATTCTTTTATGTAGAGACTGTCCAGTTTGGCCAATGTACATGGCAGAGGGGCATTGCTGGCACATATCACATTGGTAGATGTGCAAGTGAATGAGCCTCTGATAGTGTGGCTGATGTTATTAGGCCCTGTGATGGTGTCCCCTGAATAGATATGTGGACACAGTTGGCAACGGGCTTTGTTGCAAGGATAGGTTCCTGGGTTAGTGGTTTTGTTGTGTGGTGTGTGGTTGCTGGTGAGTATTTGCTTCAGGTTGGGGGGCTGTCTGTAAGCAAGGACTGGCCTGTCTCCCAAGAGCTGTGAGAGTGATGGGTCGTCCTTCAGGATAGGTTGTAGATCCTTGAGGATGCGTTGGAGAGGTTTTAGTTGGGGTCTGAAGGTGATGGCTAGTGGCGTTCTGTTATTTTCTTTGTTGGGCCTGTCCTCTAGTAGGTGACTTCTGGGTACTCTTCTGGCTCTGTCAATCTGTTTCTTCACTTCAGTAGGTGGGTATTGTAGTTGTAAGAATGCTTGATAGAGATCTTGTAGGTGTTTGTCTCTGTCTGAGGGGTTGGAGCAATGCGGTTGTATCGTAGAGTTTGGCTGTAGACAGTGGATCGTATGGTGTGGTCTGGATGAAAGCTGGAGGCATATAGGTAGGCATAGCGGTCAGTAGGTTTCCGGTATAGGGTGGTGTTTATGTTACCATCGCTTATTAGCACCGTAGTGTCCAGGAAGCGGATCTCTTGGGAGGACTGGTCCAGGCTGAGGTTGATGGTGGGATGGAAATTGTTGAAATCATGGTGGAATTCCTCAAGGGCTTCTTTTCCGTGGGTCCAGATGATGAAGATGTCATCAATGTAGCGCAAGTAGAGTAGGGGCATTAGGGGACGAGAGCTGAGGAAGTGTTGTTCTAATTCAGCCATAAAAATGTTGGCATACTGTGGGGCCATGCGGGTACCCATAGCAGTGCCGCTGATTTGAAGGTATACATTGTCCCCAAATGTGAAATAGTTATGGGTGAGGACAAAGTCACAAAGTTCAGCCACCAGGTTTGCTGTGACATTATCGGGGATACTGTTCTTGACGGCTTGTAGTCCATCTTTGTGTGGAATGTTGGTGTAGAGGGCTTCTACATCCATAGTGGCTAGGATGGTGTTTTCAGGAAGATCACCGATGGATTGTAGTTTCCTCAGGAAGTCAGTGGTGTCTTGAAGATAGCTGGGAGTGCTGGTAGCTTAGGGCCTGAGGAGGGAGTCTACATAGCCAGACAATCCTGCTGTCAGGGTGCCAATGCCTGAGATGATGGGGTGTCCAGGATTTCCAGGTTTATGGATCTTGGGTAGCAGATAGAGTACCCCTGGTTGGGGTTCCAGGGATGTGTCTATGTGGATTTGTTCTTGTGCTTTTTCAGGGAGTTTCTTGAGCAAATGCTGTAGTTTCTTTTGGTAACCCTCAGTGGGATCAGAGGGTAATGGCTTGTAGAAAGTGGTGTTGGAGAGCTGTCTAGCAGCCTCTTGTTCATATTCCGACCTATTCATGATGACGACAGCACCTCCTTTGTCAGCCTTTCTGATTATGATGTCAGAGTTGTTTCTGAGGCTGCGGATGGCATTGTGTTCTGCACGGCTGAGGTTATGGGGCAAGTGATGCTGCTTTTCCACAATTTCAGCCCGTGCACATCGGCGGAAGCACTCTATATAGAAGTCCAGTCCCCCCCCCCCCCACCCCGCTGTACCTCAGACGTTCTTGTCAACTGCTGGAAATGGCCCACCTTGATTATCACTACAAAAAGATTTTTTTTTCCCCCTCGCTCTCCTGCTGGTAATGGCTCACCTTAAGTGATCACTCTCATTACAGTGTGTATGGTAACACCCATTGTTTCATGTTCTCTGTGTATATAAATCTCCCCACTGTATTTTCCACTGCATGCATCCAATGAAGTGAGCTGTAGCTCACGAAAGCTTATGCTCAAATAAATTTGTTAGTCTCTAAGGTGCCACAAGTCCTCCTTTTCTTTTTATAAGAGATCTACAAATTCTTAGTAAATTTGCTGAATGGATTCCCAGTGTTTTTTCTGCTTTCTACTCACTACTTTAGTAATTTGGTGATTTGGTACTTCGTTTCTATACCGTAGTGTAGCGCTCACTTGAGAGGTGCCAGTGATACCCTGTGGAGAATAAGTAGCCTGCACATTCTTCAGATGGTCACTGTTTTATATTGTCTCAGGATAGAAAAGGGGAGAAGACACCACCTTTTGTTTCTGCAATGCTGCGTGGGTCAGATTTTAGTTTTGTACAACCCAAGCAAGGGGTTGCGTGGATCTGAGTTCCATTTTACCTGAATTATTAATATTTCAGTGGTTCAGATCAGAAGATTTGGGCTTGCAAAACCCAAATCCAAACCATGGTGAATCAGATCCAAGTTCCATTGCATCAGAGTGGACAATGCTCAAAGAGGGGATGGGGATAAAAGATTATTGTCTGGACTCTTCTCTGTTCTGAAGGACAATGTTGACAAATGGATTAACAAGACTGAAATTCTGCGGGCCAAGTCCTGAGAGCTGCAGAGCCCGCACAATTCCTACTGAAGTCAGTAAGAATTGAGTGTTCAGCACCTCTTAGGGAACTTGCCATGTGTAAATATAGGTCTCTAATGAACCATTGAAAATGTATATATACACAAAAGAATGATCTTGATAAATATTGTACTTTGCTCTCAGATTTGGGATCCAAGAAGGTCTGTAAAACACCACTGATGTCTGAGTTTGTATTTCCAGATTGACACAATGGAGATGATGCGACACCCAGAGGAAACAACCAACATGAAGAGGCAAACCGTGGCTTCTTATTTTAGGGTATAAAATGTAAACTTTACAAAATGCATTTTGATTACATGAACGGATGATTAATCTAACATTTGTGCGGCGAAGTGAGAGTGGTGGATAAGAGCGTATCCCTCGTCCACTGTGATGCCTCACTAGACCTACAGAACTCTGACTCTTTTTCTTGCTCTTTCTCATCACTTGACCATGGTGCTTCTCAGAACTGGCCAAAAATCTACTGGTACTAGGATCTAGGGCCTAGACAGTGACTTGCAGTCTATGATTTCATGATGAGCTGCAGTTGAATATTCTCCCTCTAAAACACTGTGGGCCAAGAATTAAGGCCTGTTTGAGCACCCAGAACTGAGGGTGCAGTTGTATTTGTGCATACAAATATTATAATTGCAATTATTCAATTGTCCTGGTATCTTTGCTTGTGCAAGTGGACCTACTTTTTAAAAATACTGGCCGTATGTGTGTTAATAAATAAGTAAAGTCAATCCATTTTTGCAAGCACCATTACAGAAGATAAAGGTCGTCTGTCTGTCTGTAATAATTCTGTGATTGAGTTAACATAGACCGTGCAGGTGAATTTATTACAATCAGATTGGTACGGACAGGGTGAGGTGGTTATTAAGAGGGAGTCTGGTCAGAACACTCCTAAGACATGCTGATCCTGGGTTATTTTGTTGGTTTCATGTGGTCATTGTTGGCCAACATAGCCTAGAGCAGCTCCCAAGCTACTGAAACCCAGCGCATATTGGAAGAAGTGTACACTACAGCACAGAACCAGGATCAGGGCACTTCTAGTGGAAGCTTTATGCCCCCGTGGCACACCCACCTGCCTGTGCTCTGTGGATTCTGGCAGTACCCAAGGATTTGGCCCAATATTTTTGCTCTTTTTACTGTTCACAAATATTTTGCAAACTGATCCTGATTTCAGTGAAGTATTATTTGTTCAAAATTGTTTGCTGGATGATTTGGAGAAACAGTTTCCTCTGGGTTGTTTGGAAACTGTTCAATTGAACTGTTCACCGTTAGAAGGAGTGATTGTTTATCTAAGCAATATGTTATTGTTTCTGCTCCCTGAATGGCTGATTGCAACTCTAAAACAGGAACGTAATTAACTGTCCTCTTGCTCACAGCCAAATGCCAATACTGTTCATTCACAGATACACTTGTTTGCATGTAAACATAGGTATTTGCATAAAGGGCAGCTGTTTCTTAACCATTAATTAAGTAACATTGGGATGAAAGTAACTTAAGGGACTTACTGGTATGCAGGGTCCTGAAAAAGGAGGGTGGGGGGGCTCAGGTGGAAGGGGCCAGATCTTTAAATTCCCGGGACCTTTAAATTGCCACTGCTACCCCTGGGGCTCCAGTAGCAGCAGCCAGGAGCCCTGGGCCCTTTAAATCACTGCTAGAGCCCCATGGTAGCGGTAGCGGCAGTGGCAGCCGGAAGCCCCGGGGCTCTGGAGGTGATTTAAAGGCCCTGGGGCTCTGGCCACTGCTGCTATCCCAGGGCTCCTGCAGCAGGGCTCTGGCAGTGATTTAAAGGACCAGGGGCGCCGGCCGCTGCTGGGAGCCCCGGGCCCTTTAAATCGCTGTCAGAGCTGGCAGCGATTTAAAGGGCCAGGGCCCTTTTAAATTGCCGGCCTGGGGAAGCTGCCCCCTGCCAGTATGGCTGGCTGTGTACTAGCTTTTGCTTATGTTAGGTTGCCCTCAGGCAAGTTGAGCCACAGTTCAATACATAATACAAAATGGAGTTCATCATCTGATAAAGACATACCCCACTCTTATACTCCTCCAACACCACTCCAGCTTACTTTCACCTCTGAGTAACATCCATTCACAGGAATGTTTTCAGATAGTGACTAACAAGGAGGCAGGAACCTTATTAAGTTGTATATGGTATTTTTGAAAACCAAAAATGTTTTCCACTATTCCACCAGCTCTTGATTGTATAGTTTGGATTAAGCTTCATAGTAAAGAAATTATTATATTTGATTTACCTCTAGACTATTAGTTACTTTTAATTCAAGCTCAATAATAATACCTTGTCTATGTATCCTGGGGTATGTAAGTCTGAGCACGTCAAACTCTCTAAAGGTTTTCTTTATTGGGACCTAATTTGGCAAGGTATTTGAAGTATGTGAGTGTAATTTTAAACATGTGAGTAGCTGCTGGGACTGTATTTATTGCTGTCCCTGGAACTCTCAGTTAAAATTAGATACATGATCAAATACCTTGTGAATGGGGGCCAAGATGGCGCATCAGTATTGGAATCACTGGTATGAAATTGCCCTTTCCAAAAGCACTGCTTCTGTAGTTTGAAAGTCCAGAAATTTCATGACAGTGGGTGGGAGTTGTGCTGGAGGAGTATAAGAGTGGGGTATGTCTTTATCAAATGCTGAACTCCATTTTGTATTATGTATTGAACTGTGGCTCAACTTGCTTGAGGGCAACTTAACTTTATGCTTTACAGACAGCTGCCCTGCCCAGGAAGGATACTTGACCCCTCATTAAAGAACTATCACTGAGAATCCATCAAGACTGAAAACTGGGGCCATTTAACTTTGATCATCTCTAAACTGTTGCCTCACACCTTGAAACAATATTTTTTCTATATGGGGATTTGTGGGAGTGGGGGCAGTGAAGGCGGGGACAGAGCAAGCATGGTCGGCAGGGGGCTGAAGGTTTCAAAGTTAAGCACATGGCATAGAAACAGAGACCCTACTTAAGAGCAGGGTGTTGCTCTGTAAGGGGGGGGCTGACCATCGTCACATGTAGGAAAGACTTGCAGGAGGATGAGAGCAGGAGTGAATGCCTAACCTGCACTACTGACAGGCCTCATACTCACAGAAGGGGTGAGATCAGGTCAGGGGAGAGTACACCTCAGGACTTCTGTCTTCAAAGATCTGTAACTCTCAAATGTTTTAAGGGTAAAGTTTCTGTGGTTAAGAAGTTCTTTTGCTAAGCCTGTGTTCCTTGCTGGTCTGCTATATTGTCCCTGAAGTGGTTGAACTAAAAGCCCAGACTGGCCACAGCCTAGATGGAACTCTGGGGAAGCATACGTAAGCAACTGAGGGGGGTCAGGAGGTCTGAGATACTGATTTTGAGGTCTAGACCAGCTGAGTGACAGTACCTACATCCTAAAGAAGGTTGTCAAGCAACAGGTTTGATCCTGGGAATGTGCCATGTAGACCCAGAGCTAGAAACAGTGACTAGACTCTATATAGATCAAATTGGCTTGGATTAGCATGGGATTCAGTGATTGGGTCCACTTGCGACAGATTGGTGACCAGAAAATGGGGTACTGAGCCAGGTTATAACAGGGGTATCCACTTATATACAAGTACCCGTGAGTAGCAGATATTTTAATTACTTAAATATATTTTTCATTCTAGTACAATTTGGTATGTTGTTTGTAATATTGCTTGGCCAAATATGTTAGATGTTAGATTCGTCAAAATTTTGTAAAAATTGAATTTTTCAACAGAAAATGTCTAAATGGAAATTTGCAACAAAAATCAATTTTCATCAAAATTTTTAGTGTGTTCCTCAAACAACTAAAAAATTTCAGTTTCCAATAACTGTTAAAATAATTTAGTTTTTTTTGTGGCATCTGAAAACTGGGGGTAGGGTTGGGATTGGTTTTTGGATGTTTGGTGCTTAGGTAAAAATGAAAAAAAGTCAAAGAAAAACTTGAATGAAAATGAAAAAAAAATTAATCAAAACATTTTATTAGAAAAAGAAATAATTTCCCAGCCTTTCTATGTGATATCTTCAGGCATGTACATATAGTTATGGATATTTATTGCTTCTTTAAAATAATTGTACTGGGGTCTCTTGTCAATTGTATGGTTTTTTTGCTTTCATTGTTAGTATTCCTTGATGGATCTTTTATCCAAAATGGTGGTTGGACAACCTCACTTTGTCCGCTGCATTAAACCAAATGATGACCGAGAGGCACTGAAATTTTCCCAAGAAAGAGTTCTAGTACAGCTACGGTACACAGGAATTCTAGAAACTGTCAAGATACGTCAACAAGGTTATTCTCACCGCATCCTCTTTGAAGAGTTTGTGAAAAGGTAAAACAGGTCTCTTTTGTAACATGATTCTCCCTTTAAGACTCCATTCAGTAGACTCTGCGTTCTTGGACACACTGTGTGTTTTAATGCAGAAGATTCAGTAAATGTTGGATTGTACACCTAGGGCCTGATTCTGCTCCCAGTTACAACACTGAAAACCGGCATAACCCTGCTGAGGTCAATGAAGCTACACTGGTATAAAACCAGTGTGAGACCAGAATCAAGCTCTTAATGCTCTGTACAAAAAAAATCCCCATCACGTGTCCCTGTAGTAGTGATGTGTAAATGAACACTTGTATTATAAGTACAGGGAAATTAATCACCTTCAACCATTATAAAAAGACTATGCACATGGTTAGAAATGGAATTAACGCAAACCTTTATACAAAATCTCTCAAAGCAGTGTGTTCAGCCTCGTCTATACTACAAAGTTTTGTCAGCAAAAGCTGCCTTTTGCCGACAAAACAGGGGAGGTATACAGACTACAAAGCGATTTTTGGCTGCAAAACAAAACCACCTCAATGAGAGGCGTAGCGCTTTTTGTGGCAAAGTTAAAGCAACAAAGCATCGATGTAGACACTGTTTGTTTTGACAGAACTGGCTTCCACCGGTATCCCACAATGCCTGCCATGACCACTCTGCTCACTGTTTTGATTTCTGCTGCCCTGCAGGCATGTGCCCCTCCCCTTACAAAGCTCCAAGTATCTGACAGCTGAGCCTGCTGCTCCCTTTGGGGAACAAAGAGCAAACCATTAGCCTGGAATGCTCCTGTTCTGCCCAGCACTAGGAACTGGGGGGGGAAGGGGGGGGTCTGCTGTGCTGCTTTGACATTCCTCAGCGTGGAGGGCTCACAGAGCTGCTTAGGATGCCGCTCAGGGCAGCTGAGGAGGCTGTGGGAGAACTCTGAGGGAATCACAGAACCGCAGGCAGGCAGGCAGAGCGGGCTGCTTTGGGAGAGACTGCTGTGCTGAGCAGAGCTGGGGGCTGACGTGGGGGGTGTCCCCACCCCCTGCCTCCGGATAGGTCGGTCAGCCTGCTGTCTCCCCCACCCCAGACGCACCACTCTCCTCTCCCTCCCCCACCCCACGCTTCAGCTGAAAAGGGGGCTGGGGCTGACAATCTACTAGGATGGCCCTTGGACCATGGGATTGAGAAACCTGCATCATGTGACACTGCACCTGCCCCATGAGGCATTGCAAACTCTTCCCAAAGCACCCTGCAGCCAGTTGCACAGTGGGAAAGCTACCCACAATGCACTGCTCTCTGTGTTGATGCAAGAGCAGTTAGTGTGGATGCACTCTGCAGACACACAGACCTAGACCTAGACCTAGACACAGACTAACCCTCCCCCCCAGTTCCTAGTGGACATGCAACAGCGGTTTTGATTAAAGCGGCATAACTTTTGCCGACAAAACTTTGTAGTGTAGACAAGGCCTCTGTCTCAGGCTGTCTGCACAGCACTAATCAAATAGTGGCAAAAAATTAACCACACCCCATCAGACATTTTTCACCATTGGTGATTTCTGCCACATGACAACATTGCAGTGGCGCTGCGGATATTGCACATTCAGCTAGATGAATGTAAAAGATGATTTATAAATGTTTTTGTGACTAAAAACATTGTTTGATTTGTAATGGGTTTTCCTACATATGAAAGTTATAGCAGTCTGAGTTAAAGTGCGAATTTAAATTGATATAACAATGTAACTCCCCATGTAGACTTAATCCTGTAGAAGAGCACCTTTTTGGCTTAGTTTATATCACTTTGGAAGGGGTTTAAGCTACACTGAAAAAGCCACTCCTTCAGGAATGAGGGCCTATTTTGGAATAAGAGTGTCCATATGGGGGGGTTATAATTATCTTGGTTTAACTATATTGGTGTAGTTATAGCTAGGAAAACCCTGTGGCTTGTGAGCATTCTGACAGCCTCTGGATATTTGTGAAGATGTTTGTGTGTCCTGGAAGCATCATGAATTTTAACAGAAGTGTTTATTGACCTGAACATTTGTACTGGAAGACCATAATTAATTATATGTAAATCAAACCTGGATGTCTTTCTAAAAGATGCTCAGACAGAAGTTACGGGCTTAATGCAGGAATCACTGGGTGAAATTCCATGGTCTGTGTTACGCAGGAGTCAGATTAAATGGTCCTAATGGTCCCTTCTAGCTTTAAAATCTCTGAATCTGTGAATTATTTGCTATTCATTATTCTCCTGTTTAAAATATTTGTCGTCTAGTCAGGGATCAGACCCAGTACCAGGTGACAATGTTAGCGGTGAATAGCTAAAGCAAAGACTTCAGAAATAATGCACAGTCTGAAAACTGATCATCCAGGCGATAGAGAGAATACTCGTGAATAATGAATCCATTCAAAGAAAATCAGGATCAGGTCACTAACTATTAGGGGCTAAATTTTTAATGACTTTTTATGCTAAGGGCGTGTCCTCACTGGCACTTCGTCGGCAAAACTTTTGCCGTTCAGGGGTGTTAAAAAAACACACACACACACACCCCGAACAACAAAAGTTTTACCAACGAAAAGTGCTGATATGAGCAGCACTTTGTTAGCAGGAGCCACTGCTGCTCCTGGGGCGGGGGGGAAGCTTTTTGTCAGCGGGAGAGCTCTCTCCTGCAGACAAACAGCATCTATACTGCGTGGCTTTTAGCAGCACAGCTGTAGTGGCACAGCCATGTTGCTAAAAGCTATGTAGTGTAGCCATACACTTAATTAATATACAATAGGAAAATAGATTGTGAAGGAAGAGAGCAAGAAACACATTTTTCAGGTAGGAAGAGTTCTCTGTTCACTGAAAACACTCTACTTTTTGAGTCTAATTCTTCACTCATTATACCAGTTTTACATTGGTGTAATTCCATTGATTTCACTGAGGTTATACCAGGCCCATCATCTTTGTAGTGTTTTATGAACATTAACTAATACTCAAAGCACTTTTGAAGAGAGATGAGGGAGAATTAGTGGGCTTGATTCTTCTCTCATTTACACCTGAGTACATCAGGATTACCTCCCTTGAAATGTAGCTGTAAATTGAATGGAGAACAGGGCCAGTATTATCAGCAGGCTTCTCCTCTCTATAAATTTACAGCGTGAAAACACAACCTTGAAAAGCCATGGTAAGTCTAACACAGACTAACCCAGCTACCACTCTGAAACCTGTCACAATGCCAACTGCAGCTTTGCCATCAGTGCAGACAGGTGCAAGTCATGTTTAACATCTTGTCAAAGGGTCCTTAGGTTTGTGGTCTAACTTGATGTAATTCTCTAGTGAAGAGAATCTAAGTAGGGAAAATGAGGGCCAAGAGATAATTGATTTGCCCAACACCATAGGGGACTCAGTATTTGAGCTCAGAATATAGGCCAGGAGTTTCTTGCTCCAGCCTTGTCCACCTTCCTACTTCTCTTAAAACAATTTCCATATCCCCTACTTAAAAAAAAAATAGCAATGCTTAAAAAAATTCATAGGTAGAAGAGAAAGCAGGCTCCCTTAACTAGCAGCTCTGATTAGTCAAGTGTTTTTAGGCATTGAAGTAGTTGAAGACATAAAAATATTTGAGAAAACAGGTCAAATGCTAAACAGATTGGCAGTTCTTTGTTCATAATCAAAAAGCTATTAAGAACAAGAGTTTCAAAATGTCAGTAAATCTGAGGATATCAAAGATTTTCTAAGCCAGCAAGTTAATTGGTATTTTGATCCTTTTGAGCAACATAACAACAAAATGGATGAGCCAGCAGTTTTTTTCCCCTTGATGTTATTAAACAAATAGGTGTGCTTTTTATCTTCCTGTTCAATAGTGGTGTTTTGTAAACTCTTAGCAGGAAATCTGAGGACAAAACAATCAAAGTCAGGGAGCAGAGCCATTCAGGGTTTATCAGGTGGAGGTAAATAAAAGATAAAGTCTTGTTTAATGTTATTCTTTACTGTCTTCTGTTTTCAAGTAGAACAGATTATTTCACAGTGTTGCAGACCTGGAAGATAGTTTATTGGGTTTAAAAACAGATAGTGAAAAAGAGCTTAATTCTCACCCATTCACACACTGCTTCCTTAACCAAGGATACAACCATCTGTTATAAAATATATATCTGTGTATATCCCTTCCCTTGAAGTAGGAAAGAAGTAAACCACTAGCCCTATAAACACAACTGAATAGTATCACTTCCAAGATCCTCACAAGCACGTAAAAATGTGACATGAAGTGTTGTATAACAAGTTAGGGAGGAAAAAATAAAAGATAGCTGTGATTTTCTTTTTCATTACCTTATTCTCTGGCCTCCTATCCTTTGTTATAGAATGCCTCACTCCAAGATTGTGACAGGGCACACCACTGTTATGCTTTTCCTGTGAACATTGCCTCCTCAATGGCAGGATGATGATGATATTATTATTTATTATATAAGAGGGATGGCCAATGCAGGTCCTGATTGTGCTAGACACTGTACAATATGCAAAAAGACATACTTTTTGTCTCAAAAAGTTTACAATCCATGGCCTTGGTCTTATGACTCCATCTACCCCAGCTGGCTCATGAACCTGTAGAGAGCACCATTGATGTTAATAGATTCCCTAGGGGCACAAGGATCCACCTACACAAATTCTGTGATAGGTTTGGGTTGGAGGGGTCCACGCGGGGAGAAGAGGAATGGAAACCACTGCATTTAGTACTGCTCTGCCATTCTAAATCCCTAATATGTTTTCATCAATATATGCAATCCTCAAGCCATCTCCCCTCAATATGTGCGTTTGTCTAATCTCATTCATTAATTCAGGAACAGGTGAATGAAATTAAAAGGCAACACATTTACAACTGAGAAAAAGATATACTTATTTTTAAAAAAAATCCATCTGTGGAACTGATTTCCACAAGATATTTATAAGGCTCCACAGATCTAGAAGCTAGGTCTGTAGAGCTCCTAGGCAGCTGACATCTCCAGGCTGCCAGCCCAGAGCAGCTATAATCAGCTTGCACTCCACTTCCCATGAACTGCTGTGGACTCAAACCATGGGACATTCTGCCTTGAGGGTTTGACAGACAGCAGCCTCATAGCTCCCTGCCCTATAAAAACCCAAGGGGCATTCCAGGACGTGTGCAGGCAACCGTGTGCATCTCCTGTAGCTGCCATGACCGTTCCTTCTCCTTGCATCTGAATTTGATGGATTTGACCTTGGGTTGATTTGGGTTTTGCCTCCTGGCTCATTCCCTGAAACTTGGCTCAGTTTCTGGCCCTTGGTGTTTACTTTGGCCTGCAACCTGACTGCAAACTCCACCACTACTCCCAGCTTCAGGCTTGCCCCTGCTCTGACTCTTGGCTCTCAAGGCCCTTGTTGGGGTCTTGACATCATCAAGGACAAGAGATTAGTGGGATAACATAGATTGGGTATTTATATGAATAATAAAAGCATCCTCAGTTACACTAGATATTTTTTAAATAAGTAATGTAAACCATCCTGCTTCCCATGGTAGTTTGAAAGAAACGTCCCTTATGTAGGCAGTTTATTCCATAATCATCCACTGTGGGATGATGTAGGATCCCTCTGGTCCACAGATCTCATTTGGTATTGCAGCTCCTATGGTTTGTTTGTTTTTCAAATGGAGAGCACTTTAGGACGGAAAACTTAGAGTGAAATCCTGGTCCAATTGAAGCCAATGGGAGTTTAGTTACTGATTCAATGAAGCCAATATTTCATCCCTAAGTTCTGTAATAAGTGATAAAGTGAGTGGCACTCTTCCTTCTGAGTCAGCACTGAACCAGTGCCCCAACATGATGTTTGGGGACATGGCTTTAGTGTCCTGGCCCCACTGAAGTCAGTGGGAGTTTTGTCATTGACTCCAGTGGGATCAGGAATTCACCTCGTCTGTCTACCCAAATTTCTCTTGTAAATTAAATGTGATACAGTAGTTTATCTTCCATATCTTGTTCCCGGACTCTTGCCATTTGTTGTGGACTGTTAAACAGCTGCAGGATAGAATTTTACTCCAGAGAGGTTTGCAATCAATAGGTGGAAAAAAATGACTGCCTATGTGCAAGTATGCACAGAGTCACTCGTGAGTTATATAGGGCATCCCAAATGAGCACCACTGAAACCCTTACACCACACCCCACATGCATGTAATCTGCGTGGGTATGTCTACACCTAGAGCTGGGGGGAAGCAGTGTTTCCCAGGCTGAGAAGACACACTTGTGTTTGTTCTCACCAAGCTAGCTTGCTAACAATAGAGGGTAGCTGCAGGCAGAGTGAGCTGCGGGAGGGTCCAGCTGCCCCAAGTACGTATCTGTCTGAGACCCTAGGCACACATACTCTGGGCAGCTAGTCCATTCCACTGCTGGTGCTACTTCAGCTACACTCTTTTTGTAGTGCACTGGCTTAATGCAGCTAGTGTGAGTGTCTCTCTTCAACCTTGCATAATGACAGGTTTCAGAGTAGCAGCCGTGTTAGTCTGTATCCGTAAAAAGAAAAGGAGTACTTGTGGCACCTTAGAGACTAACCAATTTATTAGAGCATAAGCTTTCGTGAGCTACAGCTGCATCCGATGAAGTGAGCTGTAGCTCACGAAAGCTTATGCTCAAATAAATTTGTTAGTCTCTAAGGTGCCACAAGTACTCCTTTCCTCTTCAACCTGTGAACCATAGGAACCCTTCCAGGTTGAAGGGTAGACAGACCCTGTTTGCTATTACAGAATCCTTTACAGAAGAACTATTTTAGTGATCTTTTAGAGGGATTTTTAAAAAGTTAAAAAATATTATTATTGGTACATTTTTCCAGATTCTCCACTGGTAAAGCCAGAGTCCCTTAGAACAAGGTGTTCAATTGTACAGGCATGAGAATGAGAGAAAAATCATAGCCAGTACAACTTAGAAATCTCTGAAAATGATAGTGTTTTTTCATGCATAAAAATGCCATGATTTGAAGGTCCAATATCTCAGGACCTACCAGGGCTAGGAACAAACATTGTGTCCTGTTGGAAAGTTGGGAATCTCCCCTCATAGCTAGGGATCACCTAATAATGGATTGTGAGATACTGGACCTGAAACCTTTCACTGAACATTGCCCATTCTGCACTTCATACCAGTGTACTTTGGGGCAGAGATCTGATCGTGGGAGGGAAATGGTTGATCGTTTATTTGGTTCTAAATGGTAGCTCTATGCAGCTGCTCAGAGGTCTGGAGTGTTAGAAGTAGACCTTTCTGAGATATGCTGGAGGGTGGAGTATAGACCTAGTAGTCACAGGTGGATGATAAATGCAGTTTATCATATGAGGGAGCCAAAAAGAAAACTTCAAATATTTATTTAAAGGTCGGTTTAATCTAATGTGGGACAACAAACACTCAAATTTCTCAATCATAATCATAGAGTTATTGGACAGTGCCACTTCATGGCATTTACATACCTTAGTGTGATTGGATTTCTTTTACGTTTAAGGTTAACTCTAAATTTCCCAGGTTTATAATGCCCGATTTTGTTATAAATACAACTTCTTTGTAATGTTGTTTTACCCTAAATTACTGATGTGTACAGTTAATCTTAACTCCATTTTAACATATTGTTTGGGAATATTATAAATATATGTGTTTGCACATCAGGCAGCAGAGTTTGTAAAGCAATGTAGGAACCATTTCGTTCAAAAAGGCTATATAAATACAATGATCATTAACACCATTTAAAGTGTATCTCTATCTCTGAGGAATAAAACCTTCTGAAGAGGTATTGCCTTCTCTTTAGCTTGCAGTCTTGCTGCTCTTACAAATGTGACTAGTCAAGTATTTTTAGGCGCTAAGTAACTGAATACATACAATACATAGAAAGTTTGCAAATGGGAACAGGCAAATGTAGAAAATAAAATATTCCTTTTTGTACCAGTTTGCATCTAAGTTCCAATGTTTTTACTTCGAAATATTTAGACAACAGACTTGCATCAAAATTAGCAGCCAAAGGTTTATTACTGGAAACTTAGCACTACAGTTTATTTCCTATTTTATTTTAACTAATTAGAATAATAGAAACATAGAACTAGAAGGGACCTCGA
The DNA here is from genome assembly GCF_965152275.1 of Natator depressus. NCBI lineage: Eukaryota > Metazoa > Chordata > Testudines > Cheloniidae > Natator > Natator depressus. Next base: position 39,071,553 of record NC_134244.1, read on the forward strand.
GAGATCATCTATTCCAGTCCCCTGCACTCAAGGCAGTATTGTCTAGACTGTCCCTGACGGGTGTTTGTCCAACCTGGTCTTAAAAATCCCCAATGATGGAGATTCCACAACCTCCCTAGGAAATTTATTCCAGTGCTTAACTACCCTGACAGTTAGGAAGTTTTTCCTAATGTCCAACCTAAACCGCCCTTGCTGCAATTTAAGCCCATTGCTTCTTGTCCTATCCTCAGAAGTTAAGAAAAACAATTTTTCTCCCTCCTCATTGTAACAACCTTTTATGTATTTGAAAACTGTTATCATGTCCCCTCTGTCTTATCTTCTTCAGACTAAACAAACCCAATTTTTTCAATCTTCCCTCATCGGTCATGTTTTCTAGACCTTTAATCATTTTTGTTGCTCTTCTCTGGACTTTGTCCAATTTGTCCACATCTTTCCTGAAATGTGGTGGCCAGAACTGGACACAATACTCCAGCTGAGGTGTAGTCAGCACAGCATAGAGCAGAAGAATTACTTCTCATGTATTGCTTTCAACTCTCCTGCTAACACATCCCAGAATGATGTTCGCTTTTTTTGCAATAGCATTACACTGTTGACTCATATTTAGCGTGTGGTCCACTATGACCCCCAGATCCCTTTCCGCAGTACTCCTTCCTAGACAGTCATTTCCCATTTTGTATGTGTGCAACTGATTGTTCCTTCCTAAGTGGAGTACTTTGCATTTGTCCATATTGAATTTCATCCTATTTACTTCAGACCATTTCTCCAGTTTGTCCAGATCATTTTGAATTTTAATCCTATCCTCCAAAGCACTTGCAACCCCTCCCAGCTTGGTATTGTCCGCAAACTTTATAAGTGTATTCTCTGTGCCATTATTTAAATCAATATCATTGATGAAGATATTGAACAGAACTGGACCCACAACTGATCTCTGTGGGACCCCACTCATCATGCTTCCAACATGACTGAACCACTGATAACTACTCTTTGGGAACAATTTTCCAACCAGTTATGCATCCACCTTATAGTAGTACCATCTAGGTTGTATATCCCTACTTTGTTTATGAGAAGGTCATGTAAGACAGTATCAAAAGCCTTACTAAAGTCAAGATATACCACATATGCCCTATCTATAAGGCTTGTTACCCTGTCAAAGAAAGCTATCAGGTTAGTTTGACACAATTTGATCTTGAAAAATCCATGCTGACTGTTACTTATCACCTCATTATCTTCTAGGTGTTTGCAAATTGATTTCTTAATTATTTGCTCCATTATCTTTCTGGGTACAGAAGTTTAGCTGACTGGTCTGTAATTCCCCAGGTTGTCCTTATTTCCATTTTTTATAGATGGGCACTATATTTGCCCTTTTCCAGTCTTCTGAAATGTCTCCCGTCTTCCATGACTTTTCAAAGATAATCACTAATGGCTCAGATATCTCCTCAGTAGCTCCTTGAGTATTCTAGGATGCATTTCATCAGGCCCTGGTGATTTGAAGACATCTAACTTGTCTAAGTAATTTTTGACTTGTTCTTTCCCTATTTTAGACTCTGATTCTACCTCATTTTCACTAGCATTCATTATGTTAGACGTCCAATTGCCACCAACACTCTTGGTGAAAACTGAAACAAAGAAGTCATTAAGCACCTCTGCCATTTCCACATTTTCTGTTATTGTCTTTCCCCCATCATTGAGTAACAGGCCTACTTTGTCCTTGGTCTTCCTCTTGCTTTTAATGTATTTGTAGAATGTTTTCTTGTTACCCTTTATGTCCCTAGTGAGTTTGATCTTGTTTTGTGCCTTGGCCTTTCTAATTTTATCCCTACATAATTGATAGAAACTATATAGCCTAATTCTGACCTCAGTTGTACTTGAGTAAATCCCGAGTAACTCCATCTTGTATGTGATTTCTGAAGAGTTATTGTGGATTTACTCAAGTACAACTGAGGTCAGAATTAGGCCCCAAAACTAGAAATTCTCAGAATTTCTGCTGCTTTGGATAGCCTCAAGATGTTTTGGTGTATATCTCAATTGAGCCACATTTGCCCTCCCTCTTCCACCCTGTACAAGATTGCACAGTTGAACAGTGACTCAAGCAGGTGTTTCACCTTCCTCTAAAGCATCAGGTACTGGCCATTACCAGAACCAAGATGTTAGATTAGATGAACTGATTGTATGATCCCATTTGGCAAATCCTGTGTTCCAACAGGGAGTGAGCCTTAGTACAGATTAAATAGGTGCCTACAACAGTGTGATCTTCTCTCTCTCTCTCGCTCTCCCCCTCCCTCACCCCACCCTTTCCCCACTATAGGCGGAGGTGAAAGTAAGCCAGTCCAGTCCAGTCCGGCGTACCGGTAAGAGTGGTACACAGCCGACTGTACTAGCGGCGGCCAGGAGCCGTGGGGCTCTGGCGGCGATTTAAAGGGCCAGAGCCACCGCCCTTTAAATCACTGCTGGAGCCATGCTGAAGGGCTGGCTGTAGGAGTGTGGCCCCAGATCTGCCCCTTCTGCCTGAGGCCCTACCCCTTCTGGTTGAGGCCCCGCCCCCACCTTGCTCAGGACCCCGGCCACCCTGCATACTGGTAAGTCCCTTAAGTTACTTTCACCCCTGACTAGAAGGGACAGAACACCATACCCGACACCCAGAAGGTGTGTGGGTTACAATATAACAAGAGGCAGGAACCAGATGGAAACTGGACTATCCACTAACAGAAAAAGAGAAAAACTAGAGTTGGTCTCAAACACTGAGCTGATCCAAAATCTAGACCTCAACCTGGATTTTAATTTTGGAACCCAAATCTAAGTACCTTCAAACTTTGGGACTATTCAAACTCCAGGACCATTTCTGGAAAAAAGTTCTTACACAAGAGCATTTAGCAATGAGAAAGGATTTGCCAGTCTTGCAGCTCTTTTGTATGTTATGATGACGACACTTCTGTTTTTACATTTGACACCATAAACAAAAAGGTTTAGTGTTGTAGCTTCCAACAAGAAACTTGACACTAAAGGTTTCAGAGTAGCAGCCGTGTTAGTCTGTATTCGCAAAAAGAAAAGCAGTACTTGTGGCACCTTAGAGACTAACCAATTTATTTGAGCATAAGCTTTCGTGAGCTACAGCTCACTTGCTTATGCTCAAATAAATTTGTTAGTCTCTAAGGTGCCACAAGTACTGCTTTTCTTTTTTACACTAAAGGAAACTTATTTAACCAGTTAGCGGAGTCCTCCATCCAGTGGCTGGACTTTGTAAGAACATTTGACAAATTTACAAAAGCACAGGTTAAGCTAAACAAAGCTTTTAGGAACCATCAAAAGACTGACTACAGATAGAACACTCTCTTTAGACAAAAATAAATTCCCAGAAGCTCTCAGTTAATAAAGCGCATAGTTTTTTACAAGATTAACATCTTCTATAAATAGCAGACAGTCTACATAGCACTCAGGAAAAGCATTTGGTACTGAAAAGTGGCATTGCTTTAACTTACAGTTCAACTATATACTGTTTTATAAGGATAGCAGCAGAAAGTAAGCCATGAACAGTTTGAAATACAAAGTTGTATAGGAAACTAAAGATGATGGTAATAAGTTTATAATGTAACTAAATTGTATGGTCAAGTCTATAAGTGAAATACCTCGAAAACCTGTAGAACCAAGAATTTTTCAGTATGTGACCCTGATGTAGCTTCTAAATTACTAGGATGCCAGCTGTAATGTATTAATGTGCAGAAGATTATTAGATGTTGAAAGAATATTTGATATTAATTACAAATAAGCCAGACGATCTGAAAGCTATTCTATACTTTTATATGCCCCAGCCCACCCCACCCACTAAAAAATACATGGCTTACTGGGAAACTGATATGACCTTTCCAAAGAAGTATGAAAACAAACTTAAGTTATCAGTAAGCATAAATCACATGAACATCCAGTGTTACTTATGACAGAACTTATTTAACTCTACATAAATTGTATACTCTGGGCCATGTTGGAAATAGATGTTGTGGGACTGCAAACTAGCACATACCTTTTAGGAAATGTTGGGGGTGTTTTGATTGGGTTTCACCAATACAGTGCAAAAGTCCATCACCCTTCTTGGGATTGACAACATTCAGGGCCTGAGACCTGAAGAAGAGCTCTGTATAGCTTGAAAGCATGTCTCTTTTGCCAACAGAAGTCTCTCCAATATCCTGGGACCAGCCAGGCTACAACACTAAAAACAAATTTAACCTTAGTAATAAACTAGATCCACTCCTTTATTTTCTCCTGAATGTAGCACTGCTCTCCATAGCTGCTAAATGATATCACCCTTAAATTTCCTTCATAAGTACTTGCCTCAATAAATTATGAGATATGGTTGGTATGGAGAAATTCACTGCATTAAAAAAGTACTTTAACAATACATAATCTGCCACCATTCATTACACAGTGTGTACCATGTCTTCAATCGTGATACATCAGCATAGTTCCTCAGTGTGTCTGGTGCAGTATTGGCTACAATGCTTTAGTCATTGGTTTGTTACCCTTTGATCTTAATTGATAATTTTAGTGGTTCTTTGTTCTTTCTTGTGACAATTGGTGCTGCTTTCTAGAGATTAACTGAAGCTAATATTTGAAAATCATATTCTCCTGTTAAAAAGTGTTGCCATTATATTCTATCCTCCATAATAACTATCCATGTTTTCTTTAGTATGAGTTAGACTGTGCTCTGTCCTTACATGGCTGCATGTCTCAGGCTCTTGCTGGTTCCCCTTCCTTGGATCTAAAGGGGGCACCTGGTTGCTGTTCCTTATTTTATATGTCGGGGAACAGTTAGTTAGGCCTGTCACCCCTCCCTCAATCACAGTCTAAACAATGAGCTCCTACACACTTAAGGATGTCACTTAAGGACTAACAGCCAAGTAGTTTAAATGTGGTAGAGGTGACAGTTCTGGAGCTGTCACAGCTTAAAGAAGTGCAATTGTAAAATAATTTTAATTTGTAAACTAATGGAAATGCATAATATCAGTTATTTAATTAATACAGTACTTTATAGCCAGAGCTATTTGAATAGTGCAAAAACAGAGTCTGGGAACATTGGTTCATTCATAATCTGAATGCCTGTTCAATATGAACACGTTCGTATCCCTTTTTCATCAGCTATTTGCACAGTGTTTGTTCACATAATTGTTGGTGACTGTTCTTTGTATGAAAATCTTGCATGTGAAGGACACCTAAGCAAAACAAAATAATTTATTTTTCCCTATGAGCCTGGTTCAAAGCCCACTGTAGTCAGTGGGAATGCTTCCAATTAAAAACATCACATGATCTCCCACCAGCTAGCACCTCTACCACCAATGAATCCATAGCAATGAGATAGGCAGGGCTTACTGGTTTTAATTTTGCATGAACACACCCCTTTGCCAGAGACAGGGAGCACGGGTGGTCTCTTAGAATGTCCAAGATTCCCATTTTCTGTAAGTGAAGATTGATACAAGAGTCATTTTTATTGTAAATCTTTAAATTCTTGCCACACTGGCAGACTCTCAGCCTCAATAATCAGTTTATGTCACTAATACAGACAGCAGTAAACACTGTATTACTAACCCTGCTAATGCTGGCTTTTATCGCCAGTGGCTCAGAATCTGTGGTCTCATTGTTAGGAATATTGATCACTAGGAGACCTCCCCCTGCAATGCTCCATTTATGGAGGGCAGCCCTATCATGAATGCAAACTTGGGGCCCCAGTGTGAGCTCAGGCTGCCCAATGAGCACTATGGCTGCTGATGCTTCTCTGAGAAAAATAGTCAAATACCAATAGCAAACACGCTCAGTGACACTGGGGATGAAATAATCCTTTCTGTTACTTCTGATGTAAGAAAATGAACATCTCATTAGATAACAAGTTAACATGGCTTCACTGTATTTCTTCCTCTCTGGTGCTGGTATTTGACTTTGTTCCTGCTGGAGACAAGTGGAATCAGCTCATTGACTAGCTGGCAGCACCCGACTGTTAAAAGGAACTTGGAGGGTTTTAATTTACATGTAAATATGCAGGGTGGGCCAGACTGACTGCTGAGTGTACACAGACTTTTACTCCAGAAATTTAAAGGCACAAAGAGTGGTCACTGGATGAAATCTTGGCCCTATGGAGGTTAAAGGCAAAACTCCCATTGACTTCACTGGAGCCAGAATGTCATCTCTCTGTTAGTGTGACACCAGTTCCAGATTAGCAGCTTTCTCTTATGCTTCTTCTTTCCAGAAGCCATAATCACTTCCTGTGGGACCAGAGATAAGTATGAAGCTGAATATGGTCCCATAACTGGTGGTGATAAAGTCTGATTTTGAATTCAGACATTGTATGCTGATTTAGGCTTGTTTCCGCCCTATTAAAAAAGGTGTTTGCTCAACTGACAGTTAAGAAGTACTAATATCTAAAATGTTGCAGAGTCAAATTCACCGCTAGTGTAAACTAGCACAGCTCCAATGGACTCTGGTGGAGCTGAACCAATTTACACCAACAGGGAATGTGGCCCTTCATTTTTAAAAAGACGGCATTGCTTTTAGACATGGTTTTATCTACATACAAAAAACAGAGGTACATGTAGCATAGGAGAATAGGATGGAGTGTAACAATAAGACTGATCGTCTAATCCTGTTAAATACTGGCGCATGATGATGTGTGTTTATTTGTATTTATTTTAACGCTTTGTAACAAGTGGCAGACCATTGCCCTTGAAGCTTTCATAATGATTAAAAATGCATAATATCAATAAAAATGAGTGTGTGCGCGTGTATGTGTGTGTGTGTGTATATATATATACACACACACACACATACACACATATATATACACAGAGAGAGAGAGAAACTCCTCACGCAATCCTAACTAATAATTACTAGCTAGTTAGCAGCAGTAGTAGCAGCAGCAGCAGCAAAGCATCTCCTTAGTGCTCACCTCCCCACACTTTTCCCAGATACCTGAAAAAAGGGCTTTGCAGGATGGCCAGAAGGCTAGCAAGTGCCAAAGAAAAAGAGACTTCAAGGAAAATACTCTGCGAGCAGCCTTCTTCCATTTAAACTGTCTTTGGGACTTAGCTTGAGCACTTCTGCTGCCTCACTGAGTGTGAATGCAATGGTGTCACATAGGGAAAGAGGAGTGCTTTCTTTCTCCCACTTCTCAGGACATTTAGAGCTACATCTAAACTTGAGTGGCACATTTGTAATTTCCGGGGGAGATGTGTTTTTTAATTTTCTCATTCCTTTTCATTGTTTTGCTTTCTGCCACCTCCCCAACCTCTCACTGGCATAGTTCTATTCCCAAGCAAAACTTAGTGCAGCCTCTACGCTGTTCTAAATGGCACTGCCTCATAAAATCTCCTTATGGGCCATTACACTAGCAGGGATTGCTAGAGTGCAGTATACTCTAGCCACAGCCCCTTCCTTGTGTACCCAAGGATAGAATAGGTGGCGGCAGTATTGGTTCAAAGATTCCCCTTTGCCGGGTGTATCCTCAGCTGCCCATTTAGGATTTTAATCCCCTTTTTCCACCGTATTAGTGGAAAGGGGTCTCGGGACTTAGTAGGGCTGAGGATCTTGCCCACAATACTCAAAGTACTTCTTTGGCAGGAGTATAATAATTTCCTGTTGCAATCCTAGTGTGTTTATGTAGCAATTAACTTGCTCTTTCTTTGTTCTTTGGGGTTTGTAGGTATTATTACCTGGCTTTCAAGGCACATCAGACCCCTCTTGGTACGAGAGAAAGCTGTATTGCTATTTTGGAGAAATCGAAACTAGACAATTGGGTTCTTGGGAAAACAAAGGTAGGGCATGTTTCTGGTTTTCTCCAGGGGTGTCCTCTCTGCAGCGAGGCATGTCAAATGAGTGGTTTAATGAAGCTGTGGCTCATTCTTCCCTGTGTGGATGTGATGGGAAAGGGAGAGGGTGCAAGGAATGTCCCCTGCTGCTGCACGCTGACTGCTGCTTCAGGCTAGTGTTGCTGCAGGTGCTAGCCTCCCTAGATTGAAGGAATGCCTTGCCCCTTTCCTGCCTAGCCTGCCTAAGGAGAGATGCACATAGAACCCTCTCCCAAACGTGGCATAGTACCCGCACCACCCCTGGGTGCACCTGAGGCACGGTGCTTCCGGTAGTGCCTGCTGGTGTGGGGCTCCTCCACAATCCTCCCTACTGTAGGTTGTGGCTTAATGCCACCATTTAGCCTTTGCTATCTGTGAACCACTTTAGGCCAGTATCGGTTTGCAGAAGTGGTCCAGCCTTTCAGATGAGATGCTTTGGGCTATTTTAGTAGCAGCCTTTGTTCATAGTTTAAAATGGTGTGACTGATTTTGCAAAATATGGGGCCAAATCCTGAAATTGCTTACTCATTCCTTAGAAGTAAGCCAAAGGGAGTTTCCTGAATAGGGGCTCTTAGGATTTGGCCCCTGAACTAGGATACAATTCTGTATTTATAAACTCACCCCTCTCCCCTCTTATCATTATCATGAGGAACGCTTTGTGCTAATGTTTATCCTAAGGACTCCCACCGGATTTCCAGTGTAATGCCACATTAATGAAAGAGACCATTATTGAAAATGTTACCACAAATCAGCTGTAGCTTGAAAAGCTATATTTAAACATTGCTGATACAGAAATGCAGCATTCTGACCAAGCTGTCACCAGTGATTTACTTGGGGGTAACAGGGATAATTGTGTGACTTGCATTGTAATGGGTGATTGTAATTGGTGCAATAAACTAAAAACATATATTCTACCACATGGTTTCTGAAATTCTAGCTATAAGAGTTAGCAGCTTTTTCTAGCAATGATGCTGTAATGTAGATTGAACTAATACTAATGAGGAGGCAGTATAAAAGACTTTATTCTGCTGCTTACATGTAATGCTGAACCTGTTGTTCCATTTCAGGTGTTTCTAAAGTATTACCACATAGAGCAGTTAAATTTGCTCCTGCGAGAAGTTATAGGCAGGGTGGTGGTAATGCAGGCCTATACCAAGGGGTGGCTTGGAGCTAGGAGATATAAGAGAATCAAAGAGAGAAGAGAAAATAGTGCCGTCGCCATTCAGTCAGGTAAACATTCATATTCCTTATTTCATGCACAATCTTGGCATTTTAAATTGCCTGCAAATTATCTATTCATTTTCTCAATGGTTTGCTGTGAAATCAAAATAATATGTGGTGCTTTCCCCCTCCAGCTAACTGATACCAACATTACAGATTAATTTCTAAGTTATCAGTTTAGTAATCACTAATGTCTTTGTTTAAATGTTTTATTATTATAGACTATGCCTGTAACAAAGGAAGAGTGTTGTTCAGTGTCTCTCCACTAATGTGCAGCACACAGAAGAGATGCAATAGCTACAGTCTCCTTTTTGCATGTACCTCTGCATTCCAAATAACATAAATACTGCCATGGGCTGGGAAGATTGATTATTAGTAGTTTATCATGCTTCACTCTGTTGATGTATTTTTTGGGAGGTGCGGTGTTAGAGGGATGCAGTTGTTTGCATTGAATTTTGACTTCCAATGATTCTGCACCTCAGTCTTTGCTTGACTTTGTGACATCAGAGAGCACATGTAGACAATTAAAATTTGGAAGACTGGAGATGTGTTTGATGTTGTGGAGATGCTTAGACTCCAGTCTTGAGCCCAGAGTTCAACTGGTGGGTGGGTGAGGAAGAGGTAGTGGGAGGGGGTGGTTATGGCAGGGAGGATGAAAGATTAGGCACATCTCTGACTCTATAACACTTCCTTAAAGAACTGTACCGTAATTCCCAACACATGGGTTTGTATTTTTAGCCTGGAGAGGATATGAAGCTCGCAGGAAGTACAAGGAAATAAGGAACAGAAGAACTGATGCTGCTATACATATTCAAGCAGGTAATTAAAACATTATTTCCACAGACTATTTTGCTATGGATAGCTTTATGTCAGTATTTATAGCTGAGAGAAATGTAAACAGCCCAAACAAAAGCAATCAGAAAGTACTGCTTCTGATCATGTGTTCTTCAATATCAAATGTCACCAGTGACAGGACTTTGGAGCTTTTATGGTGAGTACATTTTTGAAAGCAAAACATGCTGATTAAAAGCCATTGAATGAATTCTCAGGGATCCATCTGGGCTCAGAGAATCAATGTGTATTAACCATGTGTAGAGTTGGTGTGAAGCACTAGAATCGTTTTGCTTAAAGTATGGATGATAGCCACTGGACATGCCATCTCTCTGGCTTTGTGGTTATCCCTAATATTGGCAGATTGCCAGGTTTTATTCTTAATTGCTGTGGATTTTCCCAGCATGGGCCAAGCCTCTGATTCCCTGCCAGGCTTCAATGCAGGCATATCAATATGAATTTGAATAAACTGGAAAGAGATTATTGAAGGAACAGGCCTGCGGGGTGGTGCAGGTCTCTAGTAAAGAGCAAGAGATCATAGGGCACTGAAACTATAAGATCCAACCTACTGAAGTCAGTAGCAGAGAGGCTATAGTTTCAAATGCAGCCAACATGAAGCAAACTAGGGATGATGTACCACACCTGTGTATGCCATCGTTCCCTACAACCAAGGGTGAAGTAGTTCTGTAGCAGATCTAAAAAGAGCCATAGCAGATGTACCAACAGAGAAACCTGTGCTCCACATTTCAGTCCAGTCATTGCTTTTACTATAATTATGTGACTTCTGTTACCTCTGAGTTCTGTTTTTCTCAGATGATAGTTAAACTGAAAGAAAAGATTTTCTGCTGAATGTTCTCTCACTTCTGAACATAAAACCAAAATGTTATTGACAAGCCATTTTCATTATAAATCCAACAACTTCCTTCCTGTCCCCAACCCTGTTCCTTGAGAGTCAGCATCACTATGACTTTAAAAGGAAGGCAAAATAATACAATTCTGGCTGTAGTATTAGAAAGGCAATGTACGTTTCTTTTAGGGCAAGGCTCTTTATACATATTATTCTGTATGTTCATAAAATACCATGTGCCTTGCTCTAGGGCTATATGCTGTATGTTCAATGAAATTGGGAGCTATTGAACGGGAAGGTTTTTCCAAGTTACAGCAAACACCAAGTGACTGGATAATCATATGCTCTACTTGCTCCCCACCCCTGTGCTGTTATCATCCATTGTTCTCGTTTTAACACAGAGTACCAGTTCTTCATACAGGGAATCCATCTTTAGATGTGTTGTAAAGCACTGACTCTTGACAGTAATGCTCTTTTTGGAAATCATTATTACATTCACATTTGGATGCCTGCACTTCAATTTCCCAGCCAACCCAACAGTCCGTGCAGTACAGGGGGAAAGAGAGGCTAGGTCACAGATGATCCTTCAGTCTGCACTATTACCAATTCTTAAAGTAGTCATTTGGCACAGCACATAGGAAGGCAGTGTGGTACAACACCTGGCCCTGGAGGGTGCTAGGCAGCATTTTGCCTCAGAATTCCATGTAGAGGTCCTGGGCATGCAGAATATGTATGCCCATTGCTAAACCATTGATCATTGTGTTGATCAGATTCGATGGATGTGCATTAGGACTACAGAGTTCAGAGTGACACAGCGCACCTTCGTGTTAATCATGCTTTACAGCTATTCCCATCTTTGGTACAGCTTTAGAATTTATGGTGCATAATCATTTATTTCAGAAAATCAAACTTCAGTGTGTGTGACTCTCTGCCTTAGGAAATCTATATCTAGGACTCTCTAATTGAAACTTCTTTCTAAACATTTTGTTTATCTCTGCAGATTAGTCTTTCTGTGTTTCAAGGCTGAGCAAATAATTGCAAAGTGTGACCATTATCTGGGTTTTAAAATAGACTGTCTATTACTATTGTTACTCCCATGCCACCATAAAAGTGTGTGGTGCTGAACAGGCAAATAGACATAATCTCCACACTGAAGAGCTTACAATGTAAGTACAGATAAAGGACAGCATTTCAAGAAAAAGAAATGTGGTCATTTTAACATTATTTTAAAGAATGAGCAATTTAGATCACAGAGATACAGTACTTGCGTTTGCTGGTCAGGCATTTGTAAAACCACATAATTAAAGTATATATACCAAAATAAAACAGTCCTTGAAATTTTGGAAGCATTTGGCTTACATGTTTCTACAGAACAGCACATATTGAAATTTGTTTTCCTTTCATCTCCTTCCCAATAAAAGCAGCAGTGCAGCTTATCCCTTTAGCTTCCTCAGAACTTCCTTTCAGAATTCCCGATCTATTACAGCACATTCACATACCAGAAACAAGATGCCTTTTCATGCTGTCAACCTTTTTCATCTGAAATGTAAATTAATTCTTGCTGGTACGCTTTGACAGAGATCAAAGTAGGGGTATTAACCTTATTGGGCCTTCTCTTCATTGGAATCAGTTCCAAAGACTGCAAGGGTGGTGTTAGGAAGCCAGTCTTCACTGTTATCTATGGCCCTGCTCCAGGCAGTCCTCTGTCTACAAGTCAACATTTCAAAGGCAGTGATTTCTTTTGTAAATGACCTTATCATTAGTTTAAACTGTGTGAAAAATGATTTGCCTGAATAATTCTCGCAGGATTATCCTGCTCATTTTAATTGTGGGGGGACTTCATTCAGATTCCAGGATATTGTTTAAGTGGTTTTGACAGCAAGTGAGCATAGCCTGATAGAAAGGAGGAACACAGCTTCTGATTGAAAACCTCTTGACTTGTTCAGATTGTTCATTTCTTGAAGTCAGTCTTTGAGGTAGGCTACATTTGCATTTTAAAAATAAACAGATGCCTTTCAAATACATGAGCTGTTGGTCTGGAGATCTCAGTGGGCCCAACCAGTTCACTATCCATTGATGGAAATGTTGGAAGAAAAAACAAATTTTTAAAAAACCCAAGTATACATGAAGATACATTTCCTATGTGTATAATATTACACCAAAACTAAGTCATTATTTGGGGGTGGAAAAAACCCCTTGCTAATAGGTAAAATGTTTATGAATTTAAGCAGTTCAGTACATCTACAATAGTGGTTCACACAATGTGAGCTACATCAGTGTATTTACACTGGTGGCTAAAATCCCCAGTGTAGGCAAAACCTTACCCACCTAACTGTGTCTCAGTTTCCCAATCAGTAAAACATGGATGGATAATAACAATTTTCTACCTCACAGAGAAGGCAAACATATTGTGAAAGAATTGAGTTGCTCAAACAAAAATGAAGTATTGTTATTTCTTTGTGCTGTGGTTTGTATTGCTTTGTTTAAAGCCTAGAACAAGGAAAAAATCACTTTGTTGAAATAATTTTAACATTACATTGACCCAGATTCACAGCTGGTGTAAATCAATGGATTGCCATTGTTTGATTTCAGTGGAACGATGCTGATTTACACCAGCTTTGGATCTGTAGCTATATTTGTATCACCATGTTTTATTAATTAGAATTAAAACCAAGTAAATTCAATTATAATGGTCATTTTGTTTGTTTTTACTCCATTCCCAGTCACCATAGCGTGGATTTCCATGTCAGGTGACAGCTCTCTCCAAAGACTTGAGTGGATTTTAATCTCTGTTTCATTTGTGAGCAGACACTGCCAAAATGCCAAATGAGTGGTGCATGCAGTTCACTTAGATCTGAGGTGACATCACTGAACTCATGTTAATTAAGGCCTCTTTAGCCATCTGGAATACGCTGTGCAACTCTAGTCAGGATTGAGTTTAAACTCTGCTTCCAGAGGTGAAAGGCAAATGATTAATCCACTGAGCCACCATCCCCTCCTCCAACACACACTCATGCACTCACCATATGCCACATTTTACTGTGGAATTCTTTACTGAGAACTCAAGAACTCAAGATTCAAGTTCTTTTTTGTGATGCTCAGGAGGAAAGAGAAATGAGACAATCCCTTTATGAACTAGTTCTGTCTTGTAACTTTTTACCATGTGATGTTGCTCACCAACTATTTCACAGTCTTAACTAACAACCTTCTAAGAACAAAATTTTGGGACTGGGGAGAACTACATACGATTTACATTAAGTTAATATGTATGTAAAATGTATATGGCTAGGATTTTCAAAAGTGCTCAGGAATCACACCCTCAGCTCCAAATGTAGACATACACTATGAGTGCATCTACATTTCCATTAGATTTGTACTTCCTGGTTTTGACTGTAAACGGAAAAGTACTGAAAGCTCACTGGACAGGCAGCCTATTCCTGCATTATTTCATGACCCAGCTGGAGCCAGGAAAGGACAGAACTCCTTGGCGAACCTATTCCTACTTGGTCCAGCCTGATTTCTAGACTTAAGAGGTTCAGATTAGCAGCCACAATTTTGGGTGCTGTCACAGGCTTTTGCACTCCAGATTTTACCATAACAGCCAGTAATCTAAAACACTTTGTTTAGACAATAATACCCAGCTGCATCATAAGCCCTGTTTGCAACCCTGGAAAAAAGGTGCTAATACTTACTAGTACATTTACGGCTCTGTTCTCCCCTTTATGAGAGAACACATGCTAGGAAAAGAAATTCCACAAGTTGAAACTCAGTTTTCTATTCATTCTTCCACTGACGGAATGGCGGCGGGGGGGGAGAGAAGTGTTTTGCACCCTAAGGTTTGTAAACCTGCAAACCTCCTGAGATCCACAGGAGACAATGGGCATCTCTGGATAACTAGGCTGGCATAAAAGTTGTGTAAAAAAGTGGAGGATCATAGTGTCCAAACCCTCTCAAATTTTGGCACTTAAACACTGGAAGTGCTTATTTGAGAAGACAAATGAGGAAGTCGGAGGTCTTACTTGGGAACCCAAGTTTGAAAATTGGGCCTATAAAGTACCACGATATTATGGTATCGTCCCTTCAACAAGTGACTAGTTTGCATTTCCAAGGGCACAGTAATTCTTGTTTGTTACTGTAAATGGGATTAGGATTTGAAAGTGTCTGTCTATGTAAGTAGCTGTTTTACCTGCTCTTTTATGGTTAGGAATGAAGAGAGAGAGAGAGATGTTTCTTGAGAAGGATGAATCCTCTCTTGCTGCTTTAAAATGTTTCTGTACCTCCTGCCTATATGTTTTATGCATCAATCTATGATTGTCCTGATTGCTCTCTACATTGTGCTCAATAGCCCATTGTAGCAAGACATTCTCTATGCCAGTGTTTCCCAAATTTGGGATGCCGCTTGTTCAGGGAAAGCCCCTGGCGGGCCCAGCCGGTTTGTTTACCTGCCGCATCCACAAGTTCAGCCAATCGCGGCTCCCACTGGCCATGGTTCGCTGTGCCCGGCCAATGGGAGCTGCGGGAAGTGGTGCAGGCCGAGGGACATACTGGCCGCTGCTTCCCGCAGCCCCCATTGGCTGGCCACAGCGAACCGTGGCCAGTGGGAGCCCCGATCGGCTGAACCTGCGGACATGGCAGGTAAACAAACCGGCCGGGCCCGCCAGGGGCTTTCCCTGCACAAGCAGCGTCCCAAGTTTGGGAAACACTACTCTATGCGAATCAGCAGGAAAATGCCTGGACTTTTTGCTGACCAAAATTGAACAACTTTGTGTGTAATCTATATGGCTCAGTAAATTCTTTGTGAATAAAGGTCTTTAACAGCAAAGCATCAAGTCCGAGTCCTGAAGGTAAAAATAATTGCAACTTGCTACCCGCTGAACCTGAGGGAAAACTCATTTTGTATGAGCATCAGTATCCAAAGTGCATGGCACATATAATAATTTAACACCAAATGACTATTAATATGAGTGATAATGTGCAGTTCACATCCCATTTTGCTCCAAGCTCAAATCCTGTTGTCATTAGCCGTGTAAGGATCAGGACTGAATATACTGTTGCTATGAAGTTTGCGGTAGAGATACATAAGGTGAAAATAAAGTGACAGCTGGTAATCATTCTTCTTCAGTGATGTGATGATTGTTCATGGGGCATTAGCAACATGCATCTACTAATTTCACACTCTTTGAGCCAAGTGCTTAGTGTCAAAACCAGCCATAGTCAGTAATGCAAATTGCTGTGATGGAGCAGCTTCCTGACCTCTCAGCCTCCTGCAGTAGAATGCCCTGTGTGTATGTTGCTTTGGAAACATTATGGATCCATTTCAAAAATGCTGAAGCGAAACACTCCTCTGAATGTTGAATGAAACCTTTAGGAAACATGCTGGTCTGCCGTGCTATTGAGGTTATCCCATGAGTCAAAGGAGAATCAGGAATTGCACACCTGTTACCTTGCAGAACCTAAGCATTCTAGGAAACCTGCCTTTGATAGAGTTTAATCAAAGACAAGCTAAGTTCTAAAATATTTATGAAAACAAAGGAATACAGTGGAACCTATTACAGTGAAATCAGATATAGTCAAGCTCCATTTAGTTAGTGAATGAAGGACAATCCTGAATTGTTTCATTGCATTAAAAAAAAAATTGAAGAGCAGTCCAGTGTATCCACAGGGTAAAAAGTGCCATTGTAAGAAATGTGACACTCCGTTTTTTAAAATAGTAGTAATGAGGAAAAAAAAGTCTGAAGGTTCAGACTTAAGAAAAGGTGAAAAACAAGCCTGCTGATGCTATCATCATTTTATTATTTAAGTTTATTTTCAATGCTCCTTTTTATTTAAACTTGTCCATAGACTGACCAGTATTTGGCACATTTCAGCTCTGTAGAGATAGCTGCTGCTGGCCAGTTGTCTTTGCAGCCAACATCAGAGTAGGCTTCTTGTCTGGTCAGTAGGGGATAGTTAAGGATTGGAAGGCTGATCACATGAGGCAGCTGAATGTTTGCCTCCTCTCTGCCTGGTAGGCAGACTTTTCCAGTCTTCTTATTAAGGAAGGAAAGTGCTTCAGTCTCATGATACCTGAATGCTGTATTTACAGCACCTCAGCAGGCCCAACTTCTATCATTCTTTCTGCAAAAGAATGGTTATTTATTTCAGTGGAAATGAAGTGAAAGATAATGACATCTCACTAAAAAGCATTTTTTGCTGCTTCTAACACTGGCAATTCTGAAAACTCCCAAAGGCACTGAAATATTTAGGTTATTATGATGCACTGCATACCACAACTCAAGCAGTTCAGGTGGCTTTCATTTTCGTGCATTGCACAGAAAAATGTAACTACATAGATTTTTCTTGAGAAACACTGGTTGAAGAGAAGGTAGTTAATGCTATCCTGTGATTCAACTCGACAGGAAGGGGATTGGTTACAGTTCTCCCTAAGGAAACCCTTAAAAAGAGATTATGGTGACTATTTTTCTGTTTTCTTTAACACACTCTTATTAATATGCAACAGAACATCAGTGTGGGCTGCTTTTAAAAGAGTAGTTAAACACTGAAAGATGAGACTCCATGAATAATCCCAAAATGTGAGGATTTTAAGGTGTAAACTGTACAGGGTAGGGACTTCCTTTGCGTGGACAGTGCCTAGTAGTCCTGGAATTTAAAACACCGTGGGAAAAATAAAAACAACGAGGAGATGTTGCATCTGAAGAAGTGTGGTTTTTTACCCACGAAAGCTTATGCCCAAATAAATCTGTTAGTCTTTAAGGTGCCACCGGACTCCTCGTTGTTTTTGTGGATACAGACTAACATGGCTACCCCTCTGATACTGGGGAAAATAGCTGTTATCAACACACATTTCTGTTTTCATAGAAACCATATGCATTAGAGATGGAAATGACCTGTAGGTCTTCTCATCAGTCCTCCTATATTTAGGTTATCCAGGCCCTTCTCCATCCTGCTACATCGTTTAGCCAGTGCAGGATCAATCCCTTCAGTATATTCTCAAATTTCTTGGGCCTGATCCTGCATTGGGATCCACTATGCCCATACAGAGTCTCACTGATGTCATTGCAACATCAGGGCATAGATTTCAACAACTCAGGTAATGGGGCTTTCTCCTATTCCATTGTGGAACAATTCTGCAGACTGAACCTGATGCTTAACTGCCTTTCCTAAAGCAAAGATACTTTCCTAATTGAGGCCACTGCTGGGAGATGTGTCCTCATATTCATCCCAAATTCTCCTTTGCATGTTATCATCCTATTAGTTTTTACTATACCCTGGTGGTCCATGACAAACAATCCTTTCCCTATGTTGTTTCCATGCGTCATATATTGTGCAGTAGAAGGTTATCATCATTTTTGTGTGTGTATTGTATTTAAATTCCGTTGTATGTACTTTCCTCATGTCACATACAATAGAATATCAAGGTTGGAAGGGACCTCAGGAGATCATCTAGTCCAACCCCCTGCTCAAAGAAGGACCAATCCCCAATTTTTGCCCCAGATCTGTAAATGGCCCCCTCAAGGATTGAACTCACAACTCTGGGTTTAGCAGGCCAATGCTCAAACCACTGATCTATCCCTCCCCTTCCCGACCTATCCCTCCCCCACCCCCTCCTGCCATTTAATCATTTTATTTATGTTTTAAAATAAATCAGTGTTTGATATAGCTCCTAGGGGAGAGAAGGAGACCCTTGATTTTATTTTCCTTTGTGACATTAATATTTCCTTAAATTTCTTGCTTCTCAAATGCAACACTGTATTTATAAGGTCTGGTCTTACCTGTACTGTATACAGGAGTTATAATATCTTTGCTCAGTGCTAGAGAGAATGAAGCCCAAATTTATATTGGATACAATTTTGAAAAGTGCTTCACTGACTCAGGTGCCAAAATCCTATAGACTTTCAGTGGGGCTTAAGCACATTTGAAAATTTTACCCACTGACTTTTTTTGTCATTCCACTGCAGTAGAAGCTTCCTATCTAATTTACTGTTTCTTACCTCCTACTTAACTTGTGTGCTTTTGCGTTGGTGGTATAACTTCAAAACATTTCTTGGCATGTAAAGATATTTGACATGATTAAGCCTAATGTATCTCAAAAATGCTCTGTTATGGTTACAACTGGTTGAAAAATAGGGGAAGAAAAAATTGTGACTTTTGTTGTGAAACCTAGACAAAAAATTAAGTAAAAATTTCAAATTTTGAAAAATGTTAATCCGTTCTAATCCTGGTAGTTGTGGGTAAAACGGGATGGCTTTTTTATTACTGTTTTAATTAATATACCATGGGCCTGATTTTCATTAAACTAAGTAATTACATTTATTCTCACTTTAAGTTTGTTTGCACTACCAGAATGGTGTAAAGTGGCCTTAGTTTAAGTGAAAATCAGGCCCTAAATATTTTTCCAGTGTTTTAAAAGTGGACCCAATTCTGCAAGGTGCTGACTGCCTTTGGCCTGCATTTATTTAAATAGGGACTGAAAGCACTCAGCTCTGAGCAGGAGGGTGCCTGTTCTGTATAAGAGAAACTGGTAGTTCTGACTAGGAGCGATTGTGAAGCTTCCTCTTATTCATACTTACGTCTGTCTAGCTTTCAGAGGATACATTGTTCGAAAAAATTATTCAAGATTGAAAAGTAGCGATGGTTACCCGGCTGATACTGAGTCTGTGGACAACTGCTCTGCCCCCAGTTTTGGCTGTGAAGAACATTGGTGAGTTGAATCCTTTGGTGTCCATTATGTTCACAAAAATCATATCCCATACAACACAAGGTGAAAGGAATAGGCTCTGAAAACAAATACCCTGCTTCAGCATTCAGCCATCTCTTTGGGATCCTGTTATTCTGTAAGCAAGAAACCTGTAACGGGGCCAGTCCCTCCACCAGTTTAGTCATCTCAATGTTCTCTCTCTTATCAGAGTTTGATGTCTTTGTTTGTTGTATTATCTGTCCAGATTGTGGGCCTGTACATTTCTCAGCAGCACACTCAGCATCCATTGACTTCAGTGAGAGTTGAGTCTGCTCAGCATTTCACAGGACTGGACTACATACCAGTGACTAAATTTGCTAGATTGGAAGCTCCTTGAGATAGGGGCATGGTTTTCTTTTATGTCTGTAATGCTCCATGCATATCTAAGGTAGAGACCATAACAGTAAAAGGCAGGTCGGTAAGTCCCCTTCAGAGAGCCTAGGAGTACAGCAAATCTTAACCCTGGTTCCTACCTCTTTGCTGAGAGAGCAGGATTTTTAACCTTTCTCACTCCAAGCTCTACCAGCTGATTCACTCCATCCAGTTGTCCTCATGTATCTTACCTTCAGCTGGAGCTGTAGGAGGCCGCTTACTCTTCTATAGCTGCCATCCATGACATTGCATTGATTATTCACCGGGGTAGGAACCCCTCTTTGACACATCTTTGTCCCTCTGGCCCAAGGAATGACAGTTCTGGGTTCTCTCTGGAATATATACTTCCCAGTTAGCGGTACAGCAAGAGCCTGCTACACCTCTTAATAGAGCTCTCTGAGAAAACTGATGACTTACTTGGCTTTAAGCAGACTGCATTATTCCATGGAGTAAGATTTTAAAAAGAGGTGACCTTTGAAATCTCCAAACCCATACTTCTGATTTCTCTGCTTGTACTCATAAAATTCAGTTCAGTTAAATTCAATGATAACTTAGTGATTGGTTTAGATTGAATAATTTGTACTAAATGTTACAATGTGTGTCATTAAAAGATTCTAACCAGGTACAACCACATGTATCCTCCTGGGCCATGCAAGCCCAGAACGCTACAGATGCTCTTTAGTGCAGCAATCTAATTTATGGAAGGGAAAGGTTTGGTCCAATGAACAAGGACAAAAAGAAGAAATAAAAGCTTGTTGCAGTGCATTCAGGCAAAGGGAGAGTTCATGAAAATGAGCTCTGTACAACTTACCACCCCAACTTTGTCTGCATGCTGGTCCTCGCTCCCTGCGGAAACCCATAACTCACCATCCATAACTGCACAAGCAGGGTGCAGCTCCCTACCCTTGCAAGGTACTCCAGTGGGACTCTCTTGCCGTCATCTCAGTCATGCTGGTAGTGGCATAGTGATCCCTTCAGCTGCCTGCTGGTGGTGGTAAAAATCAGCTGTCACCATGTGTGTCATGCTGAGTACGTTTCCCAGACCCAAAGAAGAGCTCGGTGTAAGCTTGAAAGCTTCTCTCTCTCACCAACAGAAGTTGGTCCAGTAAAAGATGTTACCTTGCCCACCTTGCCTCTCTGATAGATAGGCCCATCCCAGGCTGACTATTTCCCCACCCTACATCAGGCTATTTTTGGAATTACTTTCTGCTTTCCAGGTAGATGTGTTTTCTTGGATTAGGTAGTATTTTTCACAGCTATATAGCCCCTCAGGCTCATGAAGCTTCAGGGACCAGCAGACATTGAGGCAAATCTGGGCTGGATAGAACACTAAGTTGTTAATGGGAGTACATTGCCCATCCATCTCTTATGCAGGAATGTACTTGATACAGTAACGCCTCGCTTAACGTTGTAGTTATGTTCCTGAAAAATGTGACTTTCAGCTAAACGATGTGAAACAAATCCAATTTCTCCATAAGAATTAATGTAAATAGGGGGGGTTAGGTTCCAGGGAAATTTTTTTAACCAGACAAGACTATATTATATATACACCTCTACCCGATATAATGCGATCCAATATAACACGAATTCGGATATAACGCAGTAAAGCATTTCCCCTCATCCCCCCTCCCTCCCAGGCTTGCGCAAGCCTGGGAGGGAGGGGAGAGAAGCGGAGTGGCGGCAGCGCACTCAGGGGAGGAGGCGGAGGTGGAGCGGAGGTGAGCTGGAGGGGTGGAGCTGCCGGCGGGTGCTCTGCACCCACCAATTTTTCTCCATGGGTGCTCCAGCCCCGGAGTTGGCACCTATGGTGGCAGTGTGTCTGGCTCCGACACGCTGCTCAGAGTGGCGTGTTAAGGGGGCCGGGCCGGGGCTGGGGGGTTGGATAAGGGGCAGAGGGTCTTGGGGGGCAGTCAGGGGACAGGGAGCAGGGGGTTGGATGGGTTGGGGGTTCTGAGGGGTCAGTCAGGGGGCAGGAAGTAGGTGGGGGTCAGATAGGGGGCAGGGCCACGTGGTTTGGGGAGGCACAGCCTTCCCTATCCGGCCCTCCATAGCAAGTTCAATATAACGCGGTTTCACCTATAACGCGGTAAGATTTTTTGACTCCCGAGGACCGAGTTATATCGGGGTAAAGGTGTGTATATATACACACAGTATAAGTTTTAAACAAACAATTTAATACTGTACACAGCGATGATGATTGTGAAGCTTGGTTGAGGTGGTGAAGTCAGAGGGTGGAAGAGGGTGGTATATTTCCCAGGGAATGCCTTGCTGCTAAATGATGAACTAGCTTTTGGCTGAGCCCTCAAGGGTTAACCCATTGTTGTTAATGTAGCCTCACGCTCTACAAGGCAGCACGAAGGGAGGGGAGACAGCATGGCAGACAGAGACACACACCCTGTGTGAGAGAGAGAGATGCACATTGCCCCTTTAAGTACGCTGACCCACTCTAAGTACACTGCCTTTTTAAGTAGATCAGCAAGTTGAGACAGCAGCTGCTGCTGCCAGGAAGCTCCTGCCATCCTGAGCCCTGTCGTGTCCCGTCCCCCCATGTAGATGGGGTAAGTGGGGTGCAGGAACAGGGGGTAAGGGGACACCCTGACATTAGTCTCCCTCTCTCCCCCCCATCCCTTGCACAGCAAGCAGGAGGCTCCCGGGAGCAGCTCCAAGGCAGAGGGCAGGAGCAGCACATGGCAGTGGGGGGAGGGACACTGAACTGCCTGCAATTGGTAGCCTGCTGGGCGGCTGCTGCACAGGGAACTTAGGGGAGCGGGGAGCTGATAGGGGGGCTGCCGGTCCACCCTGGTTCCAAGCCCCCACCAACTAGCTGCAACGGGCTGCTCTTCCTGCAAGCAGTGGACAAAGCAGGCAGCTGCCAAACGACATTATAAGGGAGCATTGCACAAGTTTAAACGAGCATGTTCCCTAATTGATCAGCAACCAAACAACAAAACAATGTTAACCGGGACAACTTTAAGTGAGGAGTTACTGTACACACTATGAGTTTCAATAAAATCCACACATTCTCTAATCCAAAGCCGTATTCTGTTAAAATGTCACCACTTCTGGTGATACTGGGTTTTATCCCTGATAAATATTGAAGATTATGAGCCTGATCCTATAAATTTCTCAGCAGCACCCTCTTTCCCACCCCCACCTCCCCATTGACTTCAATGAGACTTGGGGGTACTCACCATTTCCTAAAAGGCACTCAGTATCTTGCAAGTCTGGATTCTATAATTTACCTTTCATAAATCAAGCTGCACTTCCATGTGAGGCTGTTACTGCGTGCTGGGTTTTTTTAAGCATATGGCTGTTCAGTCATATAGGAAACGTAGTAAATAGGAATGCTGATGAATAATAGTTCAGATGTTTAACACAGTATCTTGTAATATATCCCTAGAGAAGGCAGCTTCATTGTGAATTCACATACCTTTACATTCAAGTGTAGAATAATACAATTATCTTTAGGTTTCTTTTTATTTGGTGGTTGGTTGGGTTTTTTAAGATAGTAGTTTGTGAGAATGAAAAATGAGAAATGTATTGTGTGGGTCAGAAAGCAGAATCACATTTAGGTACTCAGTTTCAGTTCATGACATCCACAGGAACACAACTATATACAATTAAATGTGTCACAATCTGGCCTTCTTCCCGAAGACAATTCAAAAGTTCAGCATAACTGAATGGAGAGTACATATTCTAATATTTGAGGAAATCATGGTGTTTCCAAAATGTACAAAAGAAATGGGCACATCTAGGAGAAGAGGCTTTTTAAAACTTAAATTCCTTCAAATGAATTTAGGCTATCCACTTAGCCTGTAGAACAGAGTAGAAGCAAATACAGGCTATTAAATGTTATTAAAAACACAAGATTCTTATTTCAACTAAGTACTAAATATCTCCCACATTTAGCTGCCTAATTTGAAATGAGAAGGAACTGTACTCAAATACAAAGGACCTTTTTATATGAACCTCAGTAATTGATATCACAATTGTGACTATGTTGCTAGCTTTTAACAGATAGCTTTTTACTGTACACAGTAGGAGTATAAATAGCTGTATAACATTAACTTAAACATTAGTGGCATAAATGCTTCCTGTCATTTAAATGGCATGTTCTTGCATTCTGCTGTATAGAACTGAGGGGCAGCCCGTGGAACTTTCTGATTGTGAAGAATCTTAGGGTTACATTGGCTTCAATGGGAATTGCCTTGATCGGAATTTGGCAACGAAGCTCATCTGTATGTATCAGTTTTGCCAGCCCTTTTTCTGATATCCCCAGCAATGAGCAGGAATCCTCAACTGGTCAGTTACGGCTAGAAACTGGCTCCTTCTCATGGCCTGAGCAGCACACAGGGGCCAAATCACAATCAGAATCTTGCCTATAATATCTAATTCAAAACAGAATGGGCAAAATTTACCTTGAGGAGCCTGCCTTGGCCAATGCTTAATCCCATCAAGGAAAGTGAAAAACTTTCTGAACCCTCCTCAAAACCTTCCATCTCAGAATGTATCATTCTATGAAGCCAAAGATGCTACATCTTTCCGAGCTGGTATCTGTGATGTCACAGAATGATGTATTTTGGGATGTCGTCAGCTAACCAGGAAGTGCTGGATTTGATGAGTGGGGGGAGGGAATTTCTTTAGGTAGTTAGTTAAAACTTATTTCTGTTTTGAATGCTCCCCACAGGCTTCTCAGTGGGTGCTGGGAAGGTGGCGGGTGGCAGGTAAATAAAGCACTGGAATACAGGATTAACTTTATTATTATCCCTCATTATTAATACATCCTGGGGGTTGTTTTTAAACAAATAACCTTAAAAACATACAAGATATATAAGCATAAAAAGAGGAAAGCTGCTGTCTAAAATTTGTCCCATGAGTCACCAAATAAATCCTGACCACAAGGTGACTCTGTAGCTTTGGTAGTCAGGGCTTTTGTTAAACCCTCCACAGAATTCCTGCATTTTAGGTGCTCAAATGCTCTCGTTCTCCTCTGACTCTCCTTAAAAGTCTTGCAAAGCCTAGGAGCATGCTATTCTGGATGTTACTGATCGCGAGCGATGTCTTGCGCTTCTTTTCGTGTTCTTGAGTTGCTCATTCATATCCTCAGGGATGCTCCAAGTACCCCAGTAATCACTGGGATCATCTTTGTTTTAGTTTTCCATAATTATTCCACTTTATGGCAAAGTTCTTCATGCTTCACTATCTTCTCTTCTTCTTCCTTTTCTTTATATTTCTGTCTGCTGGTATGGCAATATCAATTAACACGGTCAGAGTTGTCTTCTTTTCTACAACAACAATGTCCAGCCTATTTGCCTGCACCATTTGTCTGTGGCACTTGCTGAATCCCATAAAGACTTAGCCTGTTCGTTATCTAGAGCATTTTCAATTCAGTGGTCATAATACCACATAGTGTGTATGAGTCCATACTTGCTGTAGAGGCTCCAGTACATGCACTTGGGTTATGTCTACGCTGCAATTGAAAACTCACGGCTGGCCAGTGCCAGCTGACTCTAGCTAAGGGTTGTTTAAATGCAGTGTAGACATTCAGACTCAAGCTGCAGCCTGAGCTCTGGGACCCTCCCACCTCACAGGGTCCTAGAGCCCGAGCTCCCCAAACATCTACACCACAATTAAACAGCCCCTTAGCCCATGAGCCTGAGTCAGCTGGCATAGGCTAGCTGTGGGATTTTTACTGCAGTGTAGACATACCATTGGTGACTTCATTGTGTTTGTTCAAATATTCTCTCCCAGACAGGCTCCTGCATGTGTTCAACACATGCTCCACTAGCTCTTGCTCTTTAGAACACATTCTGCAGTTTGGGGAGCAGTTCTGTTCGCTGATTTTGTTTCAAATGTAATTAAGTCTTAAGGACCTCTCTTATGCACTCATAATGAGGTGCTCTGTCTATTTTTTTGAGGTGTCCTTCTACAGACCATGAGTTTGTTAATCTTTGTTCACTAATGGGTTCAGTCTCTCTCCACCACTGTCTATGTATTGATTTCTCTGTAAATCTTTCAAGTCCTTCTTTGGCAATTTGGTTTCTTCTTTCTTTTATGCTGTCTTGGGCTGGGATGCATGCTCGGCCGTTGCATGTTATCATAACCAGATGATCTGTTACTCTGGCTGACTCCTCATATATTTTGATGTTATATTCTTCATTGTCAATTGCTTCCTCCAGAGGTAGCAGACCTCTTCCTCCATCACACTGTCAGATGTACATTCTGTCCATTTCTTGATTCATATTTACTACTTTATGTTTTGCCAGGAGCTTTCTTGTTTGGATGACAACATTTTTCTTCTCTTGATTCCACTTGATCACTCCAGCATATGTATTGTCCAAGTATGAATGGCTCGGATCAAATTCTTTGAGTTGAGTTTTGTCCTCAGTGTAGTTTTTATTTGTCTTTCATATTCTTTCCTCACTTCTTCTTTGACTTCCTTATGGTGTAAGTCTAACAGTTCCCTGATTGCAAGGTGTTTGTAGGGGCCATGCTGAGAGATAGCTTAAATAGTACCTTTAACTTGTATGCCATTCAATTATACCAATTTACCCCCTGTACGGACACCAACATACATTTATCTACCCCAACCCATAGCTTTATATCTTCACCAAACTGTTCTAAACAGATCTTCACTCTCTGTCTCCTTTTTTGACCATCCATAGTTTCAGATCATCTATGTATAACACATGGTTAACTGGTTGTGGTTCTTTGCTGTTATCATAACCATAATTTATCTCATGGAGCATCCATATCTGCATCAGCATTGCAACCACAAATGGCATTGGTAATAAGGAATTCTCTTGAAAAATTCCTCTTTTAATTTGGGCCTCATTAATGAGAGTCCCTTTCAGGTAGAGTCAAGTGTTCCAGTTAACCATAGATTGCAGCAGAAAGGAAACAATCTTTGGACAAACCTTGTGCATTTTCAGTGTGTCGAGGATACACGAATGTGGGACGCTGTCATATGCTTTTTGGTAGCTATCTACACCATCTTTATTTTTTCTTGGGTTTTTTGCGGGGCGGGGGGTTGTGTGTGTGCATCTTCTGTGATCCTCTTGTTCAGCCTAAGGTGGTCTTTTGTCCCTTTCATGTTTACTGTACAACCTTTTTGCTCAGGAGGCGGAATTCCATTGTGAGCTAGCACTATCCAGATCTTCTTTGCCAGAGATGCTGTTAGAAATTTCCACATATTTAGAAAATACTTGATTGGACTATAATTCATAGAATCACTCCAGCCTTCTTTCTTTTTTTTGTATAAGGATGATTCTCCCTGTCACCATCTATCTTGGACATTCGTTCTTCAAACATTTATTAAGTTGCTCAAGTAAACAACGATAGAGGCATAGAGATAGGCATTTTAGCCAGAATCCATGAACCCCATCTGGTCTGGATGCTTTCCAATTTTTCATTCCTGTTGGTACCTCATCTATTTCTTTATTTGATATTCCTGTGTATTCTTCTATTGTGTCGTTTTTAAATTTCTCTCTCACATTTTTAATCCAGTTCACTGTCTGGTTATGTTGTACATCCTCAGACCATATTTCCTTCCAGGAGCACTGAAACTCTTCCACATTATTTATTGACTTTCTATTTTTTCCCATTCTGCTTTTAACATTGATCTGATCAAAGAATCTCTTAGGGTCTCTTGTGAAAGGTCTTTTCTCTTGATACTGACAGCTTCGTGCTAAATATCTTTCAAGCCTATGACTCAGTGTGGTCAGCTTGTTTACATTGTTCCTTCACCACTCTCACATCCCTTTCATTCAGTGGATATTTCATCTCCAGGGTCTTTCACTTCTGTTTTCTCTTCAGATGATTTTTCTCAAATTCATCCAATAGACTGATATCAGCATAAAAGCTTAATCTTCTGGTTTAGCCGTCGTTTTCATGGAGGGTGTGGCATATTGAGAGTTTCCTGGTGGTTCATCCATCAGGCTTGGTGTTAAGCCAATGAGCTGCTCTTGTTGCTGTAGTATATATTGAACTAGCTAATACTCATTGGTCTTACAGTTTCCTTGAGTGCTTCATTCAATTCTTGCGCTATATCAGTGGCTCTTTGCTGGCCTACAGACTTCATACATGGTAGAATTAGTTGGTGATCAGTGTCTCTTAACTCTGTATGATCTCAAGCAACAAATCATTCATATTTCCCAAACTTTGTTCAGGTGAGGTTTCACTCATATTTGTCCTCAATATTTCCTCAGTCATTTGTGGCTGCTGTTTATCCTGTATCATTGCTTCTATCAATATGTTTGCATGTGGTTCAACACCACTGATCTCTCTTTTCATGCTTTCAGGCTCCAATTCCGTAAATTCTTTTCTTTGGAATAAAGTTCTCAGTTATCTAGCAAACTCTATGCTTGGTCACTTTGTTCTTCATGTTGATCTTGTTTCTTTCCTTCCAATGTTGCAGCATTCATTTCCTCCAGCCTCGATCTTCTGTTTTTGTCAAAATCCAGCATTGTATCACTTCTTGATTTGTGCTACAAGTCCATTTCACTCTTTTGTTGACAATGATCTCTGGTTTTCTCAGGTTGCTTGGACAGTTGCATGATTCTGACCTCTGGTTGCCTGCTTCCACAAAGCACACCCTGCAGAGCAAGTTGCCTGCAGTACAGCTAAGGTCGTCTTAGACTCCCTTTATGCCATTCAGAATAGTTATCAATTTGCCTGTATTCCCGGTATTGTGTTGGGTTGGCAGGCTATACACAAGTGTATGCCAAGCCAGTATTTGTAGGTCTCGGAGATGGATTGTTATTACTATTGGTTTCAGTGTTTTCACTTTAACCTTGCAATTCACTTTAAAGGCATGAAGATAAAAACTGGACACCCTATGACAGATAAGGGCATACTGTTATTTGGCATAATGATAGGATTGCCTGTTGCTATGCCCACTGTTAGCAGAAAGAGCAAGCCTGGAGGTAGTTCCCATTGGAGTGATGGGGTTACTCAGAGCAGGGCACGAAGGAGGCAGCTGAGATCAGTGCCTGGGAAGGGGATAGTGTAGGAAGTGTCAACCAGGAGTAAAAGAGAGGAGGTCCCCCTCGCTGCCCCCAAATTTGTGTTTACTTTTTGTGTATTCCAGGACGAGTGTCCTGAAAAGCTCACATATGTGCAAAGGGGCAATTCCCACAAAGGGTTCCAAAATGAGAAATTAGACTAAAAAGCTCTGTGAGTTTTAAAAATATCTTGGTTTTTTTAAGCCAAACTTATGATTTTTAAAAATCTGTTTATGAATTTGTGAGATTCTCAATACTGTAATTAGCATATTTTCTATATAATTTCCCCATTCCTTTTTAGGACCTGATCCAATGCCCATTGAACCAGGTCCTTAACCATCAGTACAATATCCTTGCCCTTTTTCAAAACTGAGTTTCATCAGCTGTCATCCCCTTAAGTCTTTAAATCCACCTGGAATGTCCCCCCCCCCCCATCGTTACTAATCAAAAAAAGTATCATCAGCAAACTTCACCAACTTGCTGTCCACTTCTTCTCCAAATGATTAATAAGTATGTTAAACAACACTGGTCCTGTTATTGATCCCTGGGACCCTTCATTATTAACATGCATTCCTAATGCTAGGTTTCAGAGTAACAGCTGTGTTAGATGAAGTGAGCTGTAGCTCACGAAAGCTTATGCTCAAATAAATTGGTTTGTCTCTAAGGTGCCACAAGTACTCCTTTTCTTATTCCTAATGCTGTTTGGTTACTGTTGCATAACCTGTACCTACTTAAGTGCTTGACTACTCTTTTCTTAGTGAGACTCTAAATCAGGCTGCCCTGTACTGAAGTGGGGCTCACCAGTCAGTAAATCCCCAAATCTCCATTGGTTCCTTTTGTCAAAAAATAAAATTGTTTCCAGTCTTCAGGGACAACTGCTTAACAGGATTGATTGTATCTCCATTATCTTACACTTAATTTCTTTCAGAACCTTCAGATGAATACTATCAGAAACCTGATAGTAGGTTTCTCAAATTGCTCCATAAATTCCTCCTTGGATAATTCAGTTTCTGTAAAGGACACACTCTGATTTCCCATAAAAAGAACTTTTGGAATATGAATTTTCCTTTCTTTTTCTACAGCGATAGCTGACTGACGCAAAAAAGAAAACATTCTTCATCTTCCTTTTTAATTGCCTCATTTGCCCATTGGTAATCCTGGTGGCTGACAGTCACATTCAGGCCTGGTCTACACTTAAAATTTAGGTCGATTTAGCTACACTGGTCAAGAGTATGAAAAATCCACACCCTGGGCAGATGTAATTAGGCTGACCTAACCCCCATTGAAGATGCAGGTAGGTCAATGGAAGAGGGCTTCTATTGACCTAGCTACTATTTTTCAGGGAGTTGGTGTTACTACAGCAACAGAAAGAACCCCTTCTATCAATATAGGTTGGGTCTACACCACTGAGTTATGACAGCATAGCTATGGCACTATAGCTATGACAGTATAGTCCCCATAGTGTAGATGTACCCTCAGCCTTTCGCTTCCGGTAGAAAATCATGGGATCCATGACTTACATGACCAGTGTGAGAAAACTCAAGAGGTCAGGTTCTGCTCTCACCTGCACAAGTTTTAAACTGGTGTCTGATGACTCCTGATTATAGTGGTGTGCAGAGCAGAATTAGGCCCAGAATTTTTCAGATTATTCTGCCTTGTTTTTTCTCTCTGAATTATAATTCTTTCTGCATGGGAGAATAAAGTTCAGTGCATCTGGGAATGTATTATTTCTGCAGTGTGATCAACATTTTTCCTAGTGGAGTGTTTCAGAATGTTGGTTAAAAATTTCAAAAGGACCTAAGTGATGTAGGAACCTAAATTCCATTTGACTTTCAGTGAGACTTAGGCTCCTAATTGCCTATGTCACTTAAGTTACTTAGGCATTTTTAAAATTTTACATGTGAAAATAGGCAAAATATAGGTTGATTTAAAAAAAAATTAAATGAATCAGGTCTTTTCATATCAGGTCTATTTGGGAGAGTTTTGGAAAAGACCAGCATTTTACTCTGAGAGTGAATACACAGGGTAGGTAGGTTATTCAGTGGCCTTTTGATTACAGTAATTTACTCTCCCCTAAAAAGAGAATCATAATTATAGAATAATAGAAATGAAGGCATGGAAGGGACCTTGAGTCGAGCATCCTGCACAGGACCTTGTGTTCCAAACCATCCCTGACAAGTGCTTGTCTAACCCTTTCTTTGAAACCTCCAGTGATGGAGATTCCATAATCTTGGAAGCCTGTTCCAGTGCTTAACTACCCTTATAGTCAGAAAGTTGTTCCTAATATATAATCTAAATCTCTATTGCTGCAGGTTAAGCCCATTACTTCTTGTCCTACCTTCAGTGGACCTGGAGAACAACTGATCCCTGTCCTCTTTGTAACAGCCCTTAACATATTTGAAGATTGTTATCAGGTCCCCCCTTGGTTTTCTTTTCTCAAGACTAAACATGCCCAGTGTTTTTAACCTTTCCTTATAGGTCAGGTTTTCTAGACCTTTTATCATTTTTGTTGCTCTCCTCTGGACTCTCTCCAGTTTGTCCACATCTTTCCTAAATTGTGGCACTCAGAACTAAACGCAGTACTCCAACTGAGGCCTCACCAGTGCCAAGTAGAGCAGGTTAATTATCAACCATGTCTTACATACAACACTCCTGGTAACACCCCAGAATGATATTAGCCTTTTTCACAACTGCATCACATTGTTGACTTGAATTCTATTTTTGATCCATTATAACCCTCAGATCCTTTTCAGCAGGCTAATGCCTAGCCAGTTATTCCCCATTTTGTAGCTGTGTGTTTGATTTTTTCTTCTTATATGTAGTAGTATGCATTTTTCTTTATTAAAATTTAATAAATTTATTCTTTATTTTCTTTCTTGTTGCTTTCAGACTAATTCTCCACTTTATCAAGTTTGTTTTGAATTCTTATCCTGTCATCCAAAGTACATGCAATCCCTCCCAGCTTGGTGTCATACACAGATTTTATAAGCATACTCCTCACTCCATTATCCAAGTCATTAATTAAAATATTGATTAGTACCAGACCAAGTGCAGACCCCAGCAGGTCTCCACTAGATACATCCTCTTAGTCTGACAGTGAACCATTGAAAGACTGTGCTTAAAGAGTAGTTATCAATCAATTTTGAACCCACCTTATATTAATTTAATCTAGATCACATTTGCCTAGTCTGTTTGTGAGAATATTACTAAAATTAAGACCTTGTCTATACTATGGACTAAATTGCTGCCACTGCAATTGACGCAGTGGCATCGATTTAGCAGGTCTAGTGAAGATGCGATAAGTCAACGCGAGAGCACTTTTCTGTTGACTTAATTAATCCACCTCAACGAGAGGTGGAAGCTATGTCGATGGGAGACAAAGAGCTGGGTAGACATCTGTTGAAGTCAATGTAAGCTACATTGACTTAAGTTATGTTATTTACATAACTGAACTAGCGTAACTTACATTGACTTAGAGTGCTAGTGTAGGCTAGGCCTAAGATATATCATGTCTACTACTTCCCCCCTACCCACTAGGTCAAAGTTGTCAAAGTTGGATGCCTAGAGGTAGGCTCATAAATCCATATTTAGCCGTCTAAATATAAAGGTCTGGTTTTGAGAGATATTGAGAATTCTCAACTCTCACTACTTCAGTGGAATCTGAAAGTGCCCAGCACCTCTCAGGATGAGGCCACTTAGATTTAAGTACCCAACTTTGAAAATGTTTGCCAAGATTATTAAATGCATCATGAGAATTAGTTACTGTCTTGCTGCTTCCTGAGTCCTATTGCAGTCTTTGTCATAACCGGTAATTAACTGTGTTCCATTTTCTTTCCTTAGTCATAAGTTAAGGGCCAGATTTTCGAAAGAGCTCCGTGCCAGACGTTAAAGTGCTGAGCACCCACAATTGAGGCCAGATTTCCCAAAGTTCACTCTCAGCAGATGCCACTGTGACTCTTATGGCCAGATTTTTAAATGAGCTCTTCACTCATCATGCAGAGCTCTTTTGAAAATCTGACTGCTTATTTAGGTGCCTGTGTGGGAACTGAATTTTTCTGAAAATCTGGGCCTAATTATGGGAGCTAACCCCTTCCGAAAATTCTGAACAAAGAATGCAATATTTCCATTTCATGCCTGGTATATTTTGCGAATTCCAATGGTATTTGGCCCTGTATGTTTACTTGTAAATGCCACATTCCACCCTTTTCATAAGAAAAGAAAAAGAAAGCAGTTTTCTATCTAAAAAGGCTATGTTTAAATAAAGATAACGTTTTAGCCTTCTCAATTCCAACTTTATTAATAACCTTTAGGGAAAGGGAGGAATTGTGAACTAGTTGGAACAGGGAACATGGAAAATTGTATACCAGTCAATTCCTTGTTACGAAGATTTTAGTGGCCCATGGTCAGTTAAGGTCTGGAGGCTAAAAGTGGAAAAAGCCTTCCACAATTCTGGCTTGTAGTACACATGGAAAAGAACTCTATGTATCCACAAGCACAGCCAAACTCTTTGGCTCGTTCCCAGAGCACATAACAGTGCTGTCTGTTTTTTTTGGTTTTTGTGGGGGGATGGGGGTAGGAGACATTACTTTGCAAAGTATTTAGTTGCAAATGGTTTAGAACTGCCCTAAGGATAATCCTCAGGGTTGTGCCTAGATGCTATTTTAATGCAGCTCAGGTTCATTGTCATTTTGAGATAGTTTATTATGGGTAATACTTTTATCAGAGACAGTACTGTCCAGTGATTCTTTGATTGCAGAATATGGGTAGCATTTTATCTCTGATAGTGAGTTTTATATATTATACATTAAATAAAATATTTATGTTCAAATTTAACGTATGACTTTGGGCAGAATAACAATTAACATCCAAATAACAATTTCTAAAGAATAAATTATAAAAAAAACAAACAATAAATAAAACCCATCTTGTGGTCATGTGAACTGTAATATTCCAGAGAAATTAGATATTTGAACTCATCAGTGAATTCTTTATTTTGTTGCCACTTCTTGGGAGTTTTATTTAAACAACTGCTTAAATTGTCATTACTTTTGCAACCAGCTTTGTAAAACTTGCAATTTAAATCAGATCTCTGGACCTGGGGTAACATTTTCATATGTGCCTAAGTCCCATTTTCAAAAATGACTGAGACACTCATGAGCCCAAGTCCCTTTGAAAGTCAGAGCCCAAAAATTGTAGTCTGCATTTGTGGATGTGGTGATAAGATATGCACGTTATGTAATGTGTTTGATGTACATGTGTCAAGTTAAGTACTCAAAGTAACAGTTTAAAAGATTTCCTGTCCTTGTTTAGTTTCAATTATTTTAATTGCAGGTGTTTTTGAAAAGTAAGTCTGTACATGTAGCTATCACCAATTACTGCTCAATCAGTGCGTTATGTTGTTCTGCTGTTACTCAAGAGCAGTGGTGTAAGTAGAAATCATTTCTTCCCAGTACGCTGCACTCATGGGAGGGACACAAAGGGGGGGCACATGACTCCCCATGCGACTCCTCCCTGCCCCAACCCCAGCCTGGGCCCCAACGCTCTCCTCGTCCCCTCCCCATGATCCACATCCATCCCCCGTTACCTGGGATGCGGTTCCCAGCGGGGAAAAGAGCAGAACGTCGGCAGCTCCTCCGGCGGCTGTATTGCCCTCAGCCGTCCCCCCCCCGCCTGTCCTCCGGCAGGGCTGCTGTACAGACGGAGGAGACGCAGCTCCATGGAAGGGCAGGGGACAGGGCTAGAAGTGGTCTTTCCGGTACACCGTGCCAACCTTAAATACCTTACTGGTACAGCGTGGCGTACCGTACTACCATACTTGCACCACTGCTCAAGAGTCATTTTTGGTTATTAAGAGAGCTGAGTAAAACTGGGAAAGAGTGGCAAAAAATGTAATTCACAGATATGCGTGCTGTATTTTTAATGTAGTTCCATATGATATTTATCCCTCCAAAAAACCTGGGTTTTATTTTTTCAAAATATGAGGGACTGAAAATTATTCACAGTGAAGTATGTAAAACTCAAGAAGTTACTCAAGCAAATCTCTTACCCACCCTGCTATACATTTCCCCTATCTGTAAAATGAAAGCAATGATATTTACTGCAGATGAAGTCTGAAAATATACAGGATTTAAGATGTTTTCATCCCCAGAAAGATAGATATGTAATTGATATTAGCTTCATTTTCAGGAAAGGTGCGACTAGATCAGAGGATCCTGTGGTCTAGTGGATTAGGCCTTAGTGGCAATCAGAAGACCTAGGTATTAATCCTGACCTGTGACTTTGGGCAAATCAGTTAACCACTGTAAGCCTTAGTTTTCCCATCTGTAAAATGACATTGGTGGTATTTACCTGCTTGATAGGGATCATGCAGCAGAATCTGTGTGGGTAGACCTTCCTGTCAGTGCAGAGTCCCATTGACTTCAAGAGTCTGCTCACATGAATTGGGGCCTACATAAGGGGTCTTTTGTTGGTCTGATTAACTTCAGTGGGAGCAGGACTGGGCCTTAAATAATATTTGTGAAGTTTATATAAGTGAAGTATTAAGACAAGCAGAGGTGGAATAAAAACCTGGGAAATCCTCGTTCTCTGACCTCTGCTTAATCAATTAGACCATGTTGCTTTGGGGAGGGGTATACAACCTGGTCCTCCTGCTGGCTTTTCCAGAATTTCTGAGTTTGAATTTTCAAGGGAAAGTGGCTTTTCACAGCCTTATGAAAGTGAAAAACTTTTAGTGTTAGCTCTTGTCGCATTTCATAAAAGCTCTCTAATTTCACAGAAGTTTCATAATCTCAATCTAGTCTGTCTCTCTCTTGCTCTCACACACGCACACAAAGCTATAATGACAAATATTTTGCTCAGTTCTAGTTACAGTACTAATGTATTTAATATCAAGGAATTTCATCATTAGAGGAAATGTGACTGGTCTGTTTTCTCAGAACTGATCATGTGCAGGCAACTGGAAAAAAAACACTAAGACAAAACTTGTGTATTCCCGTAATTCTTTAGTGGCACAGAGGAAAATAACAACATTTAAACTCTCTATTTTACTGTAATTTTTAGGCAGCAAACCAACAACCAGACTTCTCCTGCAGAGCCTGATTCTCTTCACAAACAAATGGAAAAGGTACTATTAAGTTCAGATTCAAATTCCTGAGTCCACAGTTCTGCTTGGCATAGCCATCTAAACATGGAACTTAGTGATGTTTTGAAGTCTTTGAGACAAAAGCCTGCTTGCTAAGAACTTTAGTTCTGTAGAAAGACAGGGAGGTACAGTGAATAAGAGAATCAAAAGGCTGGAAATTTGCTGCTGAGAATAAATGCTAGCTACTCCCTGAGGTGATTTGTCTGTGCACTTCACTTTCTACAGATGTTCGTCTCTTTTTTAGTAAGGACCTGAGGTTCTTTGGTAGCACTTTGATATCCGGCTTGAATTCAATATGTGAAATGGAGGAGTCGCTCTGTGACTTGGAGCACAGCATAGTCTTTGAAGTCTGATCCAATTTTTGCTGCTTACCATTTGATGTTGAAAGGATGAAATGAAGAAAATGTACAGTTTTTGCCAGTAACTCTGCTGAGCATATGTAAGATTAAAAAAACAAAATCCCTTGGATGATGTACTTAGAAATGTTAAGCAGATTAATACCTTCCTATAGCCTTTTTCTAAAGATACAAATTAACTATGAGAGGAAATCAGCATACAGTGCATGCTGTGATTAACTGCATGAGTATGGGGTAAATAAGTTAGAGGGGGAAAATAAACAAATGTTTATGACACAGGTGCTTAGTCACTGTGGCTAAAAGCCACAAGAATCTTGTGTGACTTCAATCTAGCATTAGACATTTTACAATGAAGTATACAAAATATACATTTGTTTTCTGTAAGATTGTGGTTAAAAGTTGACTTCATTGAGTGGAATACTTATACTATTTTATGTTTCTGAAACATTGTTCCTTATTCAAAAAGGATTCGGGTGAGATTCCCACATCTCAGTTTCTACTAAAGCATTCACTCCAAATGAATGATTCACAGCCCATAAGCCAAGCCCTTGCAGTTGCAAATAATCAATTATCAAGTCCCCTGGGATCGCCTAAAAAACAAGGTAAGAAATATATTAAAGTAATGATGATTTTTTTTAATATTTATAAGATACATGTTGTCTACATGTAAGTTTATATATCGATTAGTTCTTTTAACAGTCCCCTGGAAGACAGGAAACATACTGTAAGTAACTATTTATTTAACATTTGCCATCTGAAAATGTGCAATTTATTTGAACTTACATTGTCAAATGCACTTAAGTACAATACGGAGACAGAAGTATGGTGTGATAACATTCTGTTAAGAACATGAGCCATGATCTTCACTCCATAAAAATACCTTTTTAATGAAACAAAATTGGCATCAGAGAACTCTACCTCTCCCTCTGGCTGCAAACATCACAAACTGGAAGTTATGAAACCTCTTATGTGTGGCAGAATGAAAGACAACTGATTTGTTTGCATTCAGAGAGGTTCATTCTGCAACACAGTGAAGCCTACAACAATGCTAAAATCTACCCAATGTGGTTCTTACTCTGATAATCTATTCCTTCTTGTCTTGGTTGATGATTTCTTTTATCAATTTAAAAATGTAAAATGAAGCACCCCAGGTTGCTTTAACAGGTCCATATTTCTAGTCTTCCAGGAAATCAATATCAGAAATTGTTACTTATCAAAATGCTTGTCTCCATTGTTGTCATGGAACTGTATTTGCAGATCACTGAATGCAGGGTTCAGTATGGGGCCATAAATTATTACCCACCGTTCAAGATAGAAAAGGTTGATAGTTTGATATCTTTTATCAGTCCCCAAATTTAAATGCTAATACACAAGCTTGCAGGCCATTCCTGAAAATTAGGTAGGGTTGCCAGGTGTCTGTTTTTTTACCGGAATGTCCAGTCGAAAAGGGAAACTGGCAGCGTCGCTAAAAGTCCGGTTACCTGCAGTAACCAGCCTCTGCCATCAGGGGGTGGGAAAAGCAGCAGCTGCTGTAGGAGCCTGACCGACAGAACTGGCTGGCTCTCAGAACAAGCTCCAAAGTAGGTACCGGCACCATCTGGGGTGGTAACCGGTTTCCCCCTCCCCCTGCCCTGCTATGCCCTGATTTCCCCGGTCCCTTGCTACTGGGTCAGAACCTCAACCCTCCCTCTCTCCCCCCCCCGCCCGCTGAGCCCCGATTTCCCCACCCCAGCCCCTCGCTCCAGGGACGGACCCTCCCACACCCCACTGTGCCCCGATTACCTCTCCCCAGCCCCTTGCTCCAGGGAATGACCCCTGCTATGCCCCACTGTGCACTGATTGGGCAGGCTCTGCGTCAGTTCCTCCCAGCCCGGCTCTGCAGGCAGCAGGTGAGTCCCGGGTGTGGGGGAGCGAGTGATGGGAGCTGGGGTGGAGAGCGCGTGATGGGGGGGACAGGAGGGATGGGGCGGGGCCTCAGGAAAAGGCGGGGCAAGGGTGTTCAGTTTTCAGGGATTAGAAAGTTGGCAACCCTAAAATGAGGCCTTTCTGTCCTGAGCTCTTTATATATGCTAATTAATCTGATTGTGCAATTAACTGTACCATATTATTACTATTGTACACTTTTTCCTACAGGGTCAATAGGACTACAATCATTTTTCTGCACGCTTAGGCCCTGATCCTGCCAACTCACATGTACATAATGTTTACTTTGAGGTCAACGAAGCTATTCATATATATATAGGTTTCAGAGTAACAGCCGTGTTAGTCTGTATTCGCAAAAAGAAAAGGAGTACTTGTGGCACCTTAGAGACTAACCAATTTATTTGAGCATAAGCTTTTGTGAGCTACACGAAAGCTTATGCTCAAATAAATTGGTTAGTCTCTAAGATGCCACAAATACTCCTTTTCTTTTTGCATATATATATAGTTAAGAAGGTGCATAGATGTTGGCAGGATCAGGTACTTATGTTGTAGGAAATTACACAAATGTAGCATTTTTCATCCTTTATAGATACACAGTTGTTTTCAGTTGCAAATACAGAGTTCTACATAAACACAATAGGTTGGGAAATTCGTTATACTCTTGTTCTGAGTTTCAGTTCCCAGGGGACTTGAATTTGTGGAATGGGATTGCAGAAGGTGTGTGCGTTACAGTGGAAAACGTTTAAATGGTGGTAACAATAAACCTGTCAAACAAAAATATTTTCATTGCACTATACCTTCTTAAGAGAAGCACTAATGGTCAAGTTCTGTCACCCCAAATCTCAGTGAGTAGTACCTTTCTTTGTGAGTAGTCCCATTGAAATCAATGGTATTAGGTCTGGAGTAAAATTATTACTTAGAGGGATTAAACATGGCAGAATTAGGCCCTTGACAAGTGTGTGATTCAGGGTCCATTACCCAATAATTAAGATTTGACTTTTTAAAATAACTGTGATTGGTATTCTCCTATTAAAAAACTTGTTTTGAAGAAGAGATCACTGAAACATTGATTTGATCTATTCAGGAAATAAATATGTGAAAAGAACAAGCACACAGCCACAAAGAAATAAAAATCTCAGTAAAGCATTTAAGGTATTCAAGATTGGAAATGATATAAATCACACTTAAAGAAATAAACCTGTTGAAGAAATAAACCTGTTGAAGAATAATGGCCTCTTCCAGTGCTTTGTGAAAGCATAGTTCTTCAGTCAGAGATTCAAATGCTTTCACACCCCAGTGAATTCTGTATTTACTTTTGGTCCATGATATGTAGTTTTAGGCACCCAGTGCTGTAGCACTTATAAAAACCAAAATGAAATGGCAAATATAGAGCATTATCTTTGGGGTAAGTATGGTGTAAATATGTTTGTTATAACTTTTGAATATAATATCTAAATTATTATCCACATAAAAGCAATATATACTATGTGATCCAAAGAACATGATGATGGTACTTTTTTTTCCTTGATGAAACATTACACTGCAAATTTTATAAATTGATTCTAAATCATTTTAGAATTATGTTACAAACAGGACTGGCCCAAGGGGAAAAAAAGGGGGAAATGGAATGATAAAAGTTTGCAAATTTCCTCTGAAAATTTGCCAGTGTGTTTGTCGTGAACAGTGGTCATCACATTGTGATACCTGCCTCTCTAGTGTGTTAGGATGTTCCCAATTATGCTACAGTGGCAAGGAAAAGATAGAGCTGGGAGATTCCACACAGACACTGCAAAATCTGTAGTCAGTGATTTATGCAAAAATGTAGACACTGAATGACTCCCACTGACTTCATTGGGCTTTGACTTCGGCCTATAAGAAACATATTTAAAGCTATGGCCAAACTACACACAGTGCAAGGTGTGTCCACGCACAGGCTAAAATGGCTTAAAGGGGAGATTTTCAAAGGCACAGATGGGGAGTTAGAAGCTCAGTTCCTATAGACTTTCTGGGATTTGGGCATCTAATTCTTCTTTGTGCCTTTGAAAGTCTCCCCTCAAAGCTGTGCTGGCTCTGTGTCACCCAAGGATTCCCCCTACAAGGGGAGGGGAGTGTGGGGGGAGCTTCCACCAGACAGTAAAGCCAGCCTTATAGTCCATTAGCAACACCAGAGTGCTGCAGCAGGGCCAAAGATCCTGCCCAATCTCTTCTATATGAATAATTTCTCCCTGATATTATCCTTTATTGGTAAGGTCAGGAGGAGAGTCCAGTTAATATGGTAGTCAGAAGCTGACTATTTAAGTCACAATAAGGTAACATTAGAGGCAGAGTAGTGACATATTCCTGAGAGACCGGAGAATATCTCGTAGGTCTCGAACCTGAGTCCATAGGGTTCCCTGTTAACTAGCACCACCCTGCTTCTACTCCACAGCTCATTACTACGCAGCTGAACAGGAAAGACCATGAAACCTGAAGTTACATCAGGGCCTGATTGTAGGAACCTTGTGAACTGTGATTGGTCAGGGTTTCTTATTTAAACCCAAAGAGAGGCACAGAAAGTTGTCCATGCAACTGGGCTTTACCTGGCTGCCACACTGGACCTTGCCTGACTCCTGGACTCTGCTTTAATGACCTGTTCTTGGTTCCTGCCTTGTTCCTGAGCCTTGGCTCAACTCCAGCTCTGACACTTGGCTTGACTCCCAACACTGACTCCTGCTCTAACCACTAGACTCCAACTCCTGGCTACCTATGTCTCAGCCCCAACACAGTGTTTGAAAGTACTCCCTGGAGAGAGAGTTGCCTAGTGTTTAGCTATGGATGGACCAAGAATAAATACAGCAGAGAGTTTCTAGATGAAAAGGAAATATGTTTGTAAAAGAAAACACTAATAGTATTTATCCATTGACCAGGAGATGATGTAATTTCAAATGCTAATAGAGATATGGATGCCTGTGCTTCAAAAGTCAAACAGAATATAAGAGAAGAGTCTCCAGTCACGTACGCGCTCTTGCAGGGAAATAGGATACATCTCTTTTATGCCATGCTCCTCACCCTGTTGTCTGAGATACTGAAACTTTGTCAGAAATGTCGAAACATAGCTAGGTTTCAAGATGTTCCGAGTTAACCAGCCAGCTGTGTTGTAACTAATCTTAATGCCAGTCTAGTCATGCTGCCCATAGTGTTGTAGAAGTCAACATTTTCTAAAGTGTCCTTTGATTTTCGATTCTTCAATGTTGGGGGGTCCTGTTAAGTCTAAGGGGCACTAGGGTACTCAGCATTATTGAAAATGAAGCCCAGGGAGTTTCAAGTTGGACACCTAAAATCAGTGGCCCCGTTTGAATAGTTTCACCACCATCTTTATTTTTTCTCTATCTCTTGTTTAATAGATTGTCTCTTTCTTTCTGTAAAATTGACAGTAACGTGATTTTACTGGAGCCCAGTTGAGTTGGGCTAGGAGAGAAATGTGAGGCGGTGGCTGTCTGCTGCGTGTAGAGAGGGCAGCTAGTCTCTGCATTCTCAAGGGAGGTAATGAAATGCAGTAGGTACTTGCCTATGTGCAAAGTTACTGGCAAGGGGACAGCTGCGGTCTGCCATCTCAAACAGTACCATAAACAGACTAACACGGCTACCATTCTGAAGTCTGACAAGGGACACTGTGGATTAAGGAAGAGTCAAATGCCATTACCAAAAGGCTGCTGTTACAGGTGATACTACCCATTCCCCATTCTAAACAGAAAATAAAGCAAGATTTTAAAATCTACGGTAGGCTGCATTTTCTAAGCAGTTCCTTATTTTCAATGACTCATACATCACTGGTCCTTACCCCCATTTTCAGACAGAATGGGCCAAACTTGGCTCTGTTAAATGGCTGCACCCTTGTTTCACTCCTGTGTAACCAAAGGCAGAAACTGGCCCACTTGTTTTAATCTTTTGATTCTGAATTATGTGATGCTCTAACTAAGATTCTGTTTTCTGTGTACTGCAACTTTACATATACGTGGTTTACCTGCTTGTCCACTGGGAGGCAGGGCTGTGAGACAATTCAGGATGGGGTCTTAGAGTGAGACTGGCACTGCGTGTTCTCTCTCATGTCTGTCATTGCTTTCTTTAATCTCAAATGAGTCAAGTAGACTGAGAGTGCATGTTTTTCTCTTTGTGTATGGAAAACACATTGATCTCTCCTAGCTGGCAGATCTGTGGGTGTTCATTAGTGTAAGGTCAAGATCGCAGAGGCAAATGGAATTATTACTATGTTTCCCAATCTTGCAGTCTCTTACTCAGGCAAAACCCTAACCGAAAACGTGGAAGCTTTGCTGAGCAGAGTCTAAAGGATGGGACCATGAAGGATATTGTTCTCCTTGTTTTGTTGTTTGCAGATGATGTGATTGCCCTCCCTCGGAAAAGCAAAAAAGCTAATAAGGATTATATGGTGCTGCTATGCACACGATATAGCTGAGATGGAAATTGTTGTATGTAAATGCTGCTGTTTTTATCAACTCTTACTCGGTTTGGTATCCAAGTAACATTTCAGAAAGTTAGAGGAGTAAACTATCTCAACACATATTTTTTTAATAATGACTTCAGATGTCTATAGTGAAAGCAGTGGGTAGATTAGAGGGACAATCAATTATGAGAGAAACAAAAGCATGTCAGTCTCGATCAAACTATCCATGTCAAGTCTTCCAGAGTGTTTGTGTTCATCTCTGTTTGTCCAGTCCTTGAGGTTTTTGTATCTCTGAGCTTGTCTGCATTGGGAAAGGACACAATGTTAGCTAAAACAATGAGGAGTCCTTGTGGCACCTTAGAGACTACAAACTTATTTGGGCATAAGCTTTTGTGGGCTAAAGCCCACTTCATCAGATGTGTGCATAGGTCCTATGATGGTGTTGACAACCACATCAGCCACACCATCAGGGGCTCGTTCACCTGCGCATCTACCAATGTGATATATACCATCATGTGCCAGCAATGCCCCTGTGCCATATACATTGGTCAAACCGGGCAGTCTCTATGCAAAAGAATAAATGGACACAAATCAGACATCAAGAATTGTAACATTCAAAAACCAGTAGGAGAGCGTTTCAGTCTCC
Organism: Natator depressus; assembly: GCF_965152275.1. NCBI lineage: Eukaryota > Metazoa > Chordata > Testudines > Cheloniidae > Natator > Natator depressus. The sequence continues at coordinate 39,114,893 of NC_134244.1, forward strand.
CTGCACACTCAATAACAGACTTAAAAGTGGCCATTCTTCAACAAAAAAAACTTCAAAACCAGACTTCAATGAGAAACTGCAGAACTGGAATTAATTTGCAAATTTGACACCATCAAATTAGGCCTGAATAAAGACTGGGAGTGGCTGGGTCACTACAAAAAGTAATTTTCCCTCTGTTGATGTTCACCCCTTCTTGTCAACTGTTGGGAATGGGACACATCCACCCTGATTGAATTGGCCTCGTTAGCACTGACACTGCCCCCCCATCTTTGGGCAACTCCCATCTTTTCATGTGCTGTATATTTATACCTACCTACTGTATTTTTCACTCCATGCATCTGATGAAGTGGGTTATAGCCCATGAAAGCTTATGCCCAAATAAATTTGTTAGTCTCTAAGATGCCACAAGGACTCCTCATTGTTTTTGCCAATTATAATAGTTTGCATAAAGTGCTTGAATGAAAGGTGCTATACATTACAAATTCTGTGTTGAATAAATACTGAACCGGGAGTTCACTCTTTGAAATTTACAATCCCTACAAAATAACATTAACAATCAAGTTACAATATCTTTCAGACCTTAATATTAAGAATAGTCTTTCATCTACCATCCTCAAAGTGCCATTCTGAATCGTAGAATGATGTCTTGAATTGATATAGTTTTCTTATGTGTTACAGGATGTTTAAGTCAGGTATAGTATTCATACTCTTATTAGGTAGATTTTATATCAGAGAAGAAGTTTAACTATATTCTCATATTTAACTTCTTTTTGTGCATGGCTTTAAAAAAACATAACTAGAATACTCCATCCTGCATTAGTGATTCACTTTCCTTCCCTTTGAATCCACAGAGTCAAGGTCCCCAACATGGTGCTAGCAGGCACTGTGTTCCTGGACAGGCTGTGTTCTAGAGGAGATGTAATATTGAGGTCTGGAGTGGACCACTTTTAATCAAAGATGCCATGGTACATTTTGTAAGAGTTACGGGATTAATCCTAGAGTTCTGGCCAGGTTTGAATTCATTCTGCCTAACTCAACTTCCTATTTCGTTTCATTTGGATACATTTCAAAGACACTATTGTGTAGTGTGGCACCCATATTCTACCTTGATAGGTGGCAGTGTTTCAGCAGTAGGTGAAGTGATCCCAATACATCAAGGCTGTGAAGCATTTTAGAATCCATTTGGGTGAAAGATGATATACAAGAATTTCATGAATTCTAAGACACACTCTGATTCATTTTACACCTGTGTAAATCAGGACTAATTCCACTCAAGTCAATGGACTCACTTGTGTGATAGCAGAATCCCATTGATTCTGCTCAAAAATTCCATGTGGCTTTTTTCTTTGCATGTCAGGGCTAGGACTATGATTCTGTCATGAAGAAAATAACAGCAGTCTCATGGGTCACTATGGATATTATGGACATGGCTGGGAAAGGTCCTATTTGGCATGATCCAGCTGGATTTTAGGACAGCACAATTAGGTGTGCTCCACTGTGTCTCCACTGTGTTCTCCTGCTGTATGCCACAATATGGAGAAGACACTTTGGATGGGGTACTGCTCAAGTAGCTCTCTCAGCCTCACTGGAGAAATTCTTGATGTGATACAGTGGTTCTACAGTGGATTTCCATCTACTGAGAGGAATACATGATGGAGTTCATAGATTCAGAGATTCTAAGGCCAGAAGGGACCATTGTGATCATCTGGTCTGACCTCCTGCATAACACAGGCCATAGAATATCCACCAAATATTTCCTCTTTGGCTTGTCCTTGTGGTCCTCTTTTGAACCCTCTCCAATTTATCAATATCCTTTTTGAACTGTAGGACCCGGAAATAGACACAGTATTCCAGCAGCAGTCACACCAGTGCCAAATACAGAGGTAAAATAACCTCTCTGCTCCTGTTCAATATTCCTTTGTTTATGTATCCAAGGATTGCAATGGCCCTTTTGGCCACAGCATTGCACTGAGAGCTCATGTTCAGCTGATTATCCCCACCACAACCCATTTGTTTGTGTTCTTCTAGTGTTTGGTCCAACATCTGGCTGGGGAGAGGCAGGAGAAGATATAACACCCTTTTCTCTTAAAACTGCATGCTGTTGGCTCACGAGTGTCTTTGACTGCTGTGCCAAATGCACAGTTCTAGATATGGCAGACATAAATAGGATTTCCAGTTCATTTTGTTGCTTATAGATTTGATGTATAAGCTGTAATGATATATCATCCAGAAGAAAGATACATGCCCAGTTTGTTTCAAGGTGGCTCTCGGGAAAATGAACCAAAAATAGACATACATGTACATCAAAAAGGGGGTCATTATTAATAACGATGAATGACTCAAAAAGTTGTGTGATTTGGTTCCAGTTGGGATAGATTGGGATGGAAGCTTATCCAAGTTGCTTTTGATTACAATATTCGGCTCCAAGTGTGTAATGTGTTGTACATGGATAAGCCCCTGTACCTGCATAGAGACCCCAGAATTGGGACCTTTGTCTGCTAGCCTTGTGGGAATCCTTAGTTTTATGAGGTTTCTGATTCTTCCTGCTTCTAACTGAGCCAGAAGCACTGTGAGGTGCTCAGACACTAGGGTGTTGGATGGAGTGCGGATACCTAGGTAGATATTTCAGCGCTTCCACTTCCCGTCTTAATGGGGACCCATAAGTGCCAACAAACATAATATTAATAAAATAGTTTTTATAAGGTTAGCTGATATTTCCCCCCAACTTCCTATGAAGGTTTGGTTTGTGACTACATTTTAGGGATTTGTAGTTTGAATTGGTTCACACCTCACTCGTTATTATTAACCCTTTTGCCAGTAGGCGTGATGTCCAGATTGCATTTTGCAGATGTTATGGATCAACCAATTTTGAAAAAAAAAGTCAGACTGTTCTGAAGTTTCTTTCACAATGCGGGTTCTTAATTGTCTCTTGGGGAGAGAGAGAGAAAAAACAACCAAGACACAAGCAGTGACAAATGATAAATACAAGCTTTGATTTGTTAAACACATGTTAGCTCTGTGTTTAGCCCTGGGCTGTGAATTTCATTACAGGCTGGTTTACTTGAGGATTGGTTATTGTTATTGCTTTGGATATAGAAGGATCTAACCTGTAGTCAATGCTGATTAGGATCAAATGGGAGAGATTAAAATGGGATGCAACTGAATAGCATACACGGGATTGTGTGAATTGGATGGAATAGTTTCCTTTAGACAGCTTTCTTATTGCTAGTGATGTAAACACATTGGATCTGGATTAGTACAGACTGTATTGTGATAAAGCAGAATAAGTAAATCTCTCATTAAAATACAAAAAAACCTGATGATATAAGAATGAAATTAATGAAGTTCAATAAACAACATGTAATAGTACCACACGACAATATTTCAGTAAAGGTTCAGGTTTTTCCCAATAAAATATCATGGCTAGCAGTGTGTTTCTCACTCCAGCTTCCAGTATATTTACTTTTTCTGTCTTCTTCATCTTCCATCCCTGACACACAGCTTTCCCTAAGTACTTCTTTTTGCCATTTCTTTGTTGGTGGTTAAGCTTTTTATCGTACTGTACCTCACTGTTCTGTTATTATTGCTCAAAGTTTTCTTAAGTATTCTCTGAGAATCTTTGACAGCTTTTCCTATGAAGCTTAGCCATTGTTGCTAGTGCTCCAAAACAGCAGACTATGTCACACATGACTGTTCCACTCGTTCAAATATTGTAGCTTTCAGTTAATTTCTCTTCAGTTCTTTTTTATGGTTTTCTAAAGTACTGTCTATGGCTGTAGGAATTATAAAAATTGCATTCTGCCTTTCTGTGTGCTTTCTTTGTCTGTTTACTCACCTTAGACCTGAGCTTCTTTTCATCATTTCCTCATAATTGATAAAGACTATTATTTTTCCAATTCTGCAATTTGTATAATATTTTCTATATATACTCTATTAAGTCCAATAAATACTACAACTTCCTATTTATGCCCCTATGTAGGCTTAATTTATTTACACATGCATTTCCTTTTTTAAAAAAATCACTAGCAGGAAGGGTATATTTGGCTTCTTGCTATTCAGTAAAAATAACAAAATCCCTGCTTTAATATCTGAGTACATTTTACCTGACCATATACAATGATTAAGAGTTTTGAGTATATGCACAGAGAACCCCTTTTTAAAAAATAAACTTACTAAAGTTTTGCACAATACTGAATTCACATTGCGAAGAAGAAAACAATGCAGAGCTCTTTGGTGCTTTTGCTTCAGAAAACTTTAGGACTTCAAATAATTACATAATGAAAGGAAAGCTGTCATTAACTAACAGAAGATACTAGAGATTGGAATGTCAGTGAGAAAGGTGTAATGTCAAAGCCCTAAGGAAAACATTCCTGAGTCAAAATTAAAAAAGGATCAAATTCTGTTATTTACTATACCAAAGTCTTTTAGAGCTTGAGTGATGTTGCAAAAGACTCTGAGTATCATCTCAAAATAAAGTGTGTTTAGACACGTTTTGGACAGGCAGCATTCACTGCATCATGCTACAAATTCCTGGATGCATCCAGTAAGGATTTCCCTTCTCAATCCCTTCCAAAGAAGTTATAAAAAAACATGGAGATCTGATGTGATGACACGGAAAATCATCCTGTGGTCAAGGTCATTATGGAATTTGATTAGATCCCTGGGAAAATCCTCTTCCCAAGTTTTCAGCCTTGGAAAGCCACGAGTCTACATTTAATTAAATTAAAGTTGTTGAATAGAGCAGCAAGAAAAAACAACCTAAATAAATTGGGGTCTTTCAAATAAGCTATTCGTATCTGTTTATTTCTACAAATGGATCAGCAGTAGCACATTTTATGTACACTTAGGATCTACTAGCTACATAGGTGTATAGGATGAGCAATCTCCAGGTGCACACATTGAGAGCTGTCCATCTCCACTGGCACTATTAACACTCCTCTTCCATCCCCTCCACAAGTAGGACTGTTTGGTCACAGCAGGCTAATGGCGAGGTTTTAAAAACAATCTTTTGGGAAATGAAAAAACTCTATATTTATGGGTGATTTAAAAATGTAATTAACAGTGACAAATGAGACAATTACCACCTCTTTCTGATCTTCTGAAATCTGCTAGTTTCTCTGCCAGAAAGTCACATGACAAGTGCTATAAATAAAGGTTTCAAAGGTCCACAACTGTCTTCACAACTCTCTGCCGTTCTTAACTAGGGACTCGGGCCAGGTGACTGCTTTGTTGAAGGCAGTCATGGTACCAGAGGAGTTCTTTAGGGCGCACGGCCTAGTGGTTAAAGCACAGGGTTGTGAGTCAGGAGATCTGGGCCCTGATTTTATGGCCTGACCAAACTCTGTACAGTGCTGTTTTGGAGACTGCCTCTCATCTATTCTTCTTTCAGATTCTGTGACATAGTCACCAATCTGTCTCCATATTTGCCTCACGTACATGCAAAAAACATTCACTCCCAGAAGAAGGAAATGGTCAGTGCATTGTTTCAGCATCTCTGTGGACTCCAGAGTTTGCAAACACCGAAAATGCCCTCCAGCTAAGTGGCATGATTGTTTTTTGTATATTTTTTTAAGACTGTTCTTTACCACATTTTCTTAGTTAAGATAAAGAGCATGACTATCGGAAAAATGACAATAAGCTTGTGAGCTTTAAAGGGTTTATTTGCCAGGAAAACGAACAGCTTGCTGCAGCTCTACAAAAACACAGAGTGATCTAATTTGAGTTTCAACATTTACGGATGTCATTTTCAAACTATATTGAGATAACCAGCTGTTGCAGTTTAAAACAGGTAGAAGAGGTGTTTGTAGAACAAAAGCATTTGAGTCATTTATTTATTTTTAGCGATGGGCCTGAGACGTGAAGTTCAGATCCGAATCCAAACTTCCCCAAACTTCACTGGGGGTTTATATATAGGATTCCATTTGGGCTCATCTCTCATTTGTATGTTATCAGACATAAAGACCGTTCGTATTTTGCTTTCCATTAGATTCTGTTTGGCTGTGTTTCTGTAAGTCATTTTTGAATTATATTAAACTGATTTAAAAAACTAGTAGCAATATTACTCTTGAAGAGTTGTGATCATTAAGTTCTACTGCAGTAAAGGCAGTCTAAACACCAAACAGAATCCTGCAAAGGGATGATAAATATTACTAATACTGACATCTGTTTCAGCTTAGTGCCAGAGCTGGTGCTTTGGGCCTTGTGATAGTTGGTTTAAGGCCCAGCATGTATAAATTCCTCACCCTGGTACCCAACAAGGCTTCACTACATAAAACAAAGGAAACTCTAAATTAGCAGGCAGCTTCTAGTCTGTACAGAGTCACTCACTTGAAAGTGGTCAGCACAGACAGCAACTTGCAGAGAAGTTCCAGGGCATGTAAATCAGGGGGCAAGATTATGATCAAAATAATCAAGTTCCAAATTCAAACTATAAACATATGGATCCAGAGTGTGGCTGTAGACTTGCTATACAATGTGACACAGGCAAGGCAGTCATAGTGCAAGGTGCAAAAACTGAGTCTCTGTTCATAAACTCCTTCCCTCTTCTTGTCCACAAAACAAAGGTGCAGACGAGCAATAAGTATCAGTCACTTTGCAACAGAGATTCTATAACTAGTCCATGGATCTCTGGTAGTCCATAGAGTACTTTGTGATTTTCAGAGAACTGGTACATCACATGGGGCTGGCTCCTCTCTGCCTTGTTTCCAGCTACATGTTTCCAAAGAAGAACCTAGATGCCTGTAAAGCAGCTGGAAATATGGAGGAACCAGCCTAGCTGCCACCACTATAAGGATTCCAGCTACATAAGGAGGAGAAGAGGAAACAAGATTATCTCAGGGGCTAGAGCCACCAGTAGCATTGATGCTGTCACTAGGAGAGGAGACAGGAGACACCAGTGGGACCTAAGCCCTCCATCAGAAAGTAATGCCTTGTGGGAGATGGGAACCAGACTGCAGGTTCAGGAAAGTTAAAAACCAGACAGCCACAAGAGAGGAACAAGCCAGCAGGCTGTTGGGGGAAGTGGGGAGGGGGAGAAGAAAAGGACCACCAAGGAAAGAAACCTATGCAGAGAAACAGAAGAATGAGGAAAAGAACAGGTGGGGAGAGCTGATGAAGAGCTAAAGGAAAGGGGGGGTGTGATGGGTATACGCCCCATCCTGGCCCTTGAGAGAGCTGAATTAGGCCAGGTGGGCTCAATCCAGCAATTAAGTGGCAAACAGGAGACATTTGGGCTAGGAGGCAGCCACTAATTGAAAGCATGCTCATGTCTGAAGGAACAGGCAGAGCTTACATAAAGCCAAGAGCCTGGCCACAGAGGGAGCAGTAGTCATTTTCCCTGAGGGAAGGAGGGATAGGAATCCCTGAGGCCTAGTAGACCCTAGGAGAGAGGACTCTGACTAGGAGGAGTGGAAGTAAGGCAGGAAGTAGTCCAAGGTGAGAACAGGGTGAAGAGTGGCAGTCACATTTACTAAGGTAAGGGAGTGGAAAGGAGGGATAGGAATCCCCCTGGCTATTACCAGCAAGAGAGTGGGGTGGGGGGGGGGGGGGAGAGAAAACCTTTTGAAGTGATAAACACCCATTTTTTCATGATCTGTGTGTATAAAAACATCCTCACTGCATTTCCACTTTTATGCATCCGATGAAGTGAGCTGTAGCTCATGAAAGCTTATGCTCAAATAAATTGGTTAATCTCTAAGGTGCCACAAGTACTCCTTTTCTTTTTGCGAATACAGACTAACACGGCTGCTACTCTGAAACCCCTGGCACTGTCACTCCTGCAGCGATCCACGCAGTTTTCTAATTCACTGCCCCAACAGTACCTCTCTGCAGTCCGCTATGCACCACACACACCACCACAGATCTGTGTGTGAGGGTGTGAGGAGGGAGGTTAAAAATGAAATTGAGAGGAGCTTGGAGGACTCTCCAAGAGGGGCACATTGAATTTAGCTGTCTTGTATTCTATTGAGTAGCACATGTCGATACCCCCCACGTTCCTTTTACTGAAGATTAAAGATTTGTACATTTGCTTTGGCTGGAAGTATCATCTACTGACAAAGGAATACATGAGCAATAAAGGCCACCTTTCCAAAAGAGCTCAGGGCCAGATTCTCAAGAGTTCAACACCCACCAGTGAGGCCAGATTATCAAGAGAGCTCAGCTCCCATTTACGAGCCTAAATAAAGGCTAGGTTTTCCAAAGAGTTCAACACCTAAGGTGCGCCCAACGTACTGAGTGCCCTTGAAGATCTAGTAATTTATTTTGGTGTCTAAATGGGAGCTGGGCTCTTCTGAAAACTCTGGCTCATAGCTGTGATTTATAGAAGAGCAGTTTCTCTCTTTGATACAAACTTACTACAGCCTTTTCTGTAGGAGTCACTAGAAAGCTTTTCTTTGGCTCATTTAATAGAGTAGCTGCCTATGAAGGGTTCAAGCTGGGCATCACATATGCTGGGCCAGATCATTGGCTCCAGCCAAGACTACCTAGTACCATGCAGGCATAGGGTTACTTTTGCAGCCGCTTTGGACTGCTAGGTACCACACTGGTCTTCTAGCGTAACCTAGAGCTGCCTCAATGGTAGTTTGCCCACGGAGCACACAAAGAGTTATTGGAAGTGTTTGTTTCTCCATATTGCTGTGGAGAATGTGTTCACCTGGCGCAAAGGCTCATGAGTCTATAGTTCCAATGGTTTTGATTAGCATAATCCTGTCCTGTTGGTATCACCCAGCAAGCAATAAGATTAGTAGTGTGTGAGCGCTCTTTATGGCTCAGCGTGATTGAGACCAGCTCCCTGGAGCACAGCAGTAACAAAGAAGAAACATAGTCAATTTGCTGTTTGTCTAGCTTCTGTGATTCTAGAATATGGATATTTTTCAGTGGCCTATTATTTTAAATGAAGTACTGTAATTAACGGATTGAACAGAATACAGGGGCCTTACCTCATGGGTTGATTCATGGGGCAAAGTTGTGGGTTTAAACCACTGCGCTGGAGAGGCTCCCAGAGACATTCTAGTAAACATCCTTAGCAACAAACCAGCCAGTCCACAGCCCCAAGCAAATCTGAAGCTGTGTGTATGAAAGGCTCATTTGTGATTTGTTCAGCACCCTGGTACTTTTTTTAAATATGCATGATGTGACTTCTGCCTGCCTGCGGGGAAGAACTCTGATTGGGCCAGACATTTGGGGGCTCTTAAATTGTATTTACTTTTTGGTTGATTTGTTTCAGGGTTCTGTGGGGGAGGGTATTTTTGTTTGTTCATTAGTAGGGACTTATTGGGCTGAAGAGGGGTGTTGATGTTGTCAGTGTCATTCTTGTGATGGAAAGGCCTGTTCACTGAGGAAGGTTCAGGATCCATTCATGACACCTGTGAAAATAGATTACCCTGACCTATTCTCTGTTCTGTAGATGCTTCGTATCACTCTAGCTCTGCAGCCATCACCCTTCTCTTATTCCTGCTTGTCTCTATTACCTTCTAGCCTAATCAGTGAAGAACTGGAAATGAACTGCCATTGGTTAGAGACACCTGGCTTATGGTCCTAAGCAGGGAAGTATTTGCCCTGAAAGCATAGCCTGTGTTGCATTTTTATTTTACTTTCAGATTAACAGCTACATTGTACCTAGGCCTGCACAGAGACATGGGGGTGGAGGGAAAGATACGAAAAGAGCCTTTGTGTCTCTGTACAAGAGATCACAGGCACAATCCCAGTCTGTGTTCCTGATCTGCAAGAACCAGAGGTGTCTAGCACAGGTTGCAGGAGCAGACATTCCTAAGGAAGTAGGGAGGAAGGATGAATGCAGGGCTATGGCCTCGCCAATTGAGCTGGACTAGTGCAGCACAACCGCCTATGGTAACCTGTAAAAGAGGGTAGCAAGCACTGCTCAGGTCTATCCTGTCCCTGCTCTTGGAGGCATTGGGCCAAATTCACAAGACTGGGACTGAAGAGTGTGTGTGTGTGTATGCATTGTGACAGGGTCGGGGCAGATGGCTATAGGAGAGTAATAGAAGGCAGATATATAAGCCCCAGGCTAAGTAGGTCCCTTTTCCCTGGATAAGGTAACAGGGAAGGTTCCAGAACAATCAGGAACCTTCTGAAAACAATTAAGACAGGCTGATTAGAACACCTGCAGCCAATCAAGAAGCTGCTAGAATCAATTAAGGCAGGCTAATCAGGGCACCTGGGTTTTAAAAAGGAGCTCAGTTCAGTTTGTGGTGTGTGTGTGTGAGGAGCTGGGAGCAAGAGGCACTAGGAGCTGAGAGTGAGAACGTGGACGGTTGGAGGACTGAGGTGTACAAGCATTATCAGACACCAGGAGGAAGGTCCTATGGTGAGGATAAAGAAGGTGTTGGGAGGAGGCCATGGGGAAGTAGCCCAGGGAGTTGTAGCTGTCGCACAGCTGTTCCAGGAGGCACTCTAGACAGCTGCATTCCACAGGGCCCTGGGCTGGAACCCGGAGTAGAGGGCGGGCCCGGGTTTCCCCCAAATCCTCCCTACTCCTGGTCAGACACAGGAGGAGTCGACCTGGACTGTGGGTTCAGAAAAATGGCCAAGCTGAGGGCTGCCGTGAAACTCCAAGGTGAGCAAATCTGCCAATAAGCGCAAGACCCACCAAGGTAGAGCAGGAACTTTGTCACAGCATGCATGGAGGGGAGTGTTGTGCTCACTGATTCTGAGCTGATGGGGTCCGGTTTTGCCCCTGATACTGGGTCAGATCTGTCCTAGCTTGCATCAAGCTACTGAAGACCCTTTGGGGCCTGGTAGCCGCTGGGAAATAGCGAGGAAGTAGGACCAGCTCAAACGTGCCACCAGCCTGCCCCAGAATGGCTCCAGCATTAGGAGCTCTTATCATGAGAGCAGTAGGGACAGCAGCCCACAGCTGGCTCTACATGTGGCAGTGAGGGCCTCCTGCTCTGGGGCTGTTCTCTGGAGACACCTTAGAGCAACCATGGATCAGGCCCATTCCACCTAACTTTGCCCTCCACCCTCACTCTGCATCAAGCATAAATTAGCTGGCCTGAAAATCTGTCCCTCTGTATCTGGGTTACATTAGTTAAACTAATGGCTTGGTTTGGTTTGGCTTTGTTCACATTAACATCAGAACATAGGGGAAGAACAACAAATCAAAAACGAAAAACACAAACATTTGAAAATGTTGCTGCCACAGAGTCCTGAGTGTGTTTTACATAACCATTGTGAATAACTGTAGCTGGATTTCTGTCCAGATTCCTTCCCCTCGTGGACCTTTTCAAACAAAAACAAACTGTACAAACCAAGTTTTTGTGGGATGGGCCAGAGCCTGCTTTCAAATGACAAAACTAGGAGCAGTGCTGAGCCTTGTGCACTGGGATTTGGGTGTACGTTTTGTTGTGCACATTCCATTGCTGACTTACGAAGTGATCTGTCACTGAAACAGTTGGCCTGCTTGGAAGGACACATGCAAAAAAGCTACCACTTCAGTCCCTTGAAAACCGGAGATGTAGTTAATGTGTGGGGCCCTGGTTGTGCCTGGTTCTTATGTGAGTGTGCAAAGAAGTGGAGGTTGAGGGAGCAGTGAGCAGGTGTTTGGGGAATGGCCCTTGTCTTGCATGGCATATATAAGGGCCAGACAGCATTTCATCCTCTGTGCTGTGGGGAGTGTAAGCACTGGCCTCTCCCTACTCCACTGGGGACATAGAGAATCCCAAAGGTGAAGGGCAAGAAGCTGGGCCAAGGCTCTGACTCTCAACTCGCCAGCCACATGGATTGTGGGATAAGGAGGAGTCCACCAAGCACCCTGCAACTCCAGGAGGCATTCTGCTTCCCAATCAGAATGCCACCTGGAATAGCACCACAATACCTTTTTCTGTTCGGCCTATAAAGCATAATTGAGTCCTAGGAAACTAAGAGGCTTTCATAGACACTGGTAATTCCAGAAGGAGAGGATCCAATTTTAATCTATTCAAATCCAGATCCTGCAGTTTTTATGAAGGGTGAACTCCCACTGAAGGCAGTGGAGTTTTGCCTGCATGTGATTGGGTTCCAAATGGGTCAACTGTCTAAAGTACAGTAAACTAAGATGCAAATTTTGTGTGTGTTTCATGTATGGAAAAAGAGAGTCTCTTATCTGGAGCAAAGGCAACAGCGAACTCTACCACCATTATGAGAACATTGTGTCTAAGTGATAGCAAAAGAGACAGGATAAAAGTTTGATATAGGTTCTTAAATATTACCGCTTTGGGGCTTTTTATTTAGTCCTCATCTATGTGCAAGTTACTCTTTTATTTCTAAACCATCACATTTGCATCCCATTGATATGAAATACTTGTGAACTAACTAGAGAACAGAGCTGTGCATTCAGAAGCAAAGAGATCCTTGGTTTATTAACAAAGATTTTCACTGCCTTCTTTGCAACACCCCCTCCTATTGAATATAACAGGTGCAATATTCAGCCGTAGAATTTGATGCCTAAAGGCCTGATTCTGCAACCCTTAAGGCTATGTCTACACTACAGCTTATCTTGGCAAAACTTATGTTGCTCGGGGGGGGGGGGGGAAGGGGGGGGTGTGAATATTCCACCCTCTAAACAACATAAATTGCACCGACATAAGCGCTTGTGTGCACAGTGCTATGTCAGCAGGAGAACTTCTCCTGCCAGCATAGCTTATGCCACTTGTGGAGGTGATTTTTTTTTTATGCCAGTGGGAGAGCTCTCTCCTGTTGGCATAGAGCAGCAGTTCTCAAACTGTGGGTCAGGACCCCAAAGTGCACCACTGTACGGATAGACATGGCCTTACTTAGTAGTACTTCTTCACCTGTGTAGTCTCATTGACATTCATGGCAGTAATTGCCTGAGTATGTGCCATTCAGCTTACAGTATTACTGTGGATTCTTATTTAAGGCCTGGAAGATAAATTGACTTGACAATATCGGCAAATGCATGGCAGTGTAGTGACTGTCATAAAAATTGTTTGACATATTTCATGCTTAGGACAAAGATAACATAATACCTGTACAACAGAAAAGTAATGAGCAGTTACTTGTGGTGTACATACACAAAACAATTATAGTGTAATAACTGTGGTTATTTCTGCATTGTCCCCTGCAGTGTCATTATGACACTTAAAAAGGGCAAATTCAAATTACTTGAAATTTTCTGTCACCTAGTAATTCTAAACACAGTAATTATATACACTATGGAACGTGCAATTACCATATAGCTGAATAGAATTCTCCTTCTAATTATGCCTTGGTAAATGACTAATTTTGCTCTATAAAATCAAATGTTGGAGAGTTTTAATTTAGCTTCATATTTTTATGCTTTTTTCATGCTTATCAGAATAGTGGGTAGTTCAGGGATTCAGGTACCAGTCTATACCCTCTTTGTTGTGCAGTTATGATGGATGCAGTTTAGCCTATGGATTTCTATGTTGTGGTGTGATCTGTGATCCTAGACAGTGGGGAATTTAAAAAAAATCAGCATAATTCAGCAAAATTAGCAGACTTTTCATAGGGTACACTACCATACACAGAACTGACTGGTTTAACCCTAGTCTACACTGCAAAGGTCTGGTCTACACTACAGAACTGTAATCAGTATAACTGCATCACTGAAGGGTGTGAAAAATCCACAGCCCTGAGCAACGTAGTGAAACTGACCTCCTCCTGTGTAGACAGGGCTATGTCTGTGTGGGAGCTTCTCCCACCATCATAGCTACCGCCTTTTGGGGAGGTGGATTAACTAAGCCAACGGGAGAGCACCAATACAGCGTTTTAAATGTAGACTTGCTCAAAGAGTGTGCTGGTAGAACTCTACTCGTGTAGCTTTACCAACAAACCCCCCTAGGATAGGCGCAATTTATACAAGCAAAAGAACTCTTATAGCATAAACTAGTGCCACAAAAGTAATAAGCTGTACCAGCAAAAGGACTTTTACATCTACACTAGGGATTTTGCTGGTCTAGCTATGTCAGTAAAACTCTCTAGTGTAAACCAGGCCTTTAAACTAAATCACCATACAGAATAGGGCTTTCCATCTTGCCTACTGGCAAAACTGTCCTTGGCTTCACTGGAAGCAGGATCCCCAGACCTTTTCACTGATATGATCTGAAGTAATCCCAGTGAAGGCAGAGAAGTGCAACTGGTTTAAAACTGATATATGTGATCTCAGACTCAGGCCCTACATTAATTCAGACTAGAGCTGAGCAAATAGTGGATTTTTTGGTTTGGAGACTGATCTGAAAAATCTGGAGGGGGATAAGGGGGGGGAACTGGTTCAATTCAAACCAAAACAAATTTTCTTGAAATTTTTCATCAGATTGGAAAACTAAATAATAATAATAATAATGAATAATAATGTTTTGAATCAACAAAATGTGCCAGGGTCAGGTCAACTCAAAATGACTTTTTTTTGGGGGGGGGGGGGTTCAATTTGTTTTGAATTGACCAATATGTATTGGCCAGCTTGAAACTAATATTTTTCATTTTGAGTCAGCCATTTTCAGGGTTTTTTTAATTGGTCTAATTTGAAAATGAAATGCCGTTTGAAACAAAAGGTCAAGCTGAAACATTTTGAAATGGTCTAAATAAAACATTTCAAATGAAACATATTTAAATGTTGCTACTTTTAAAAAAAGTATTAGTGTTTTAATGGCGGAAACTAGATGTTGAACTTGATTCAAATTTGTGAATATCTTTAGTGACTTGGAAAAAGGCATTTTTAGCCAAAAATCTATTAGCCAAAAAAAATATATATATATATATCACCCATGTCAGACCCCTATAGAAGCATGTTGAGGTTATCAGCAGGGTAAAGAATAAGAAATAGCTATCTGCACTTGCTAATAAGTTTTGGATAAATACCAGTTTTCAGTCCTTCAAGCTTCAGGAGTACAAACACCTACAGTAAACAAGATAAAAGCAAAGTATGTGTATTATAAATTAGACAGACTGGTTAGTTATGTAATATGTAATAAAGGGCCTCATCCAAAGCCCATTGACATCAATGGAAAAACTCCTATTGATTTCAGTGCAGATTAGAGCAGGCCCCCAAAAAGGGAATTGAAGCAAAAGTTGAGAGAGAGAACAAAATGAGACAACTTGACTCCTGAGTGCCCAACTCCACTGAAGATGGCTTCCCTGGCACTGAGAAGCAGTGACACTTTACCAGGGCATTTTCAATATTTCATAACAATATTTTCTTCATTCCTTCAGTAAGTTCCTAGAACTTGTGCAATAAACAGTAGCAGCATATTGTAGGGAGAGAAGTTAAAAAGTCATAGCTAAAAAGATTTTATGTGTTATAGGAAGATTACATGGTAAACTGACTAGGATTGGTGTCTGCTCAGACTCACATGCTTATAAACACTACCCAGCTGGCATGTCAATTCTGAATCTGAGTCCTTCCCACACCATCAGATGTTGAACCAGGCTCTGCCATCCCTGTCTGTTCTGGGCCGCTCTTTGCATGTCTTCTATGTTATTAAGTCCCATACGTTTTCCCTCTCTATTTAAATGTATTGTTCAGGTAAACTGAAATATATGCCCATGAAAATCTGCTCATAAGCAGTGCATTGTAATGTTGGGGCAATAAAACATGATGTAAGATAATTTTAGCTTCTGTAACTATGAACATAGAATTTTATATTTAAAAAATGTATGAGTAAATAAACTACAGTATTTTTCTATTTTAGATGGTGCAGTTGTTTCCCATGTGGAAATAGACTAGTCTTTGAAACACACTTCTCCTCCCTTAAATTAACTAAATTTACTTTTTTCATGTATGTATGTGTCTATTTTTTGGTCACATTTTAGGTACATCTGAATGACTGTTTTAGTTGGTCATTATTTAATTTGTTGAGATTGATCAGTTTAATGTCTGATTTTTTTTTTAAGATTTCCACACAATTTTGGAATTATAGCAATGCAGATATTTCCCTATTGCCCAAGGCAATAATAGATGTGGTGTGCAAACACTGCTTTAAAGAGGGTATCTGTCTGCTGATTTACATATTCTAAAAGTATTAAGATCAAAAGTAACGAGAATTTAATCCATATGGCATGTAGAAGATAAATAGGAATATTAATACTGTATCAAGTACTAATTAAAGGAAACACCAGTCCTATTTTTAAAATTTTGCATGCAAATGAAAAAGAAGTCATTGCAAAGTTAAGATTTTTAAAAGAACTGAAGAATTAACTATTTTCAGCCACAAATTCTGAATATGAGACTTTGAGTTTATAGGACAGGCCAAATTCTGCTCTCATATGATCCTTTGCATTCTTATAGCACTTTCCATCAGAGGATCTCAAAGCACTTTGCAAGTGTTAATTAAATAAACCTCCCAACTCCGAGTGAGGTAGTTAAGAATCAATATTCCTGTTTTACAGCTGGAGAAACTGGGACACAAAGAGTTTGTGATTTGCCTAAAAATGTGGGTCTGTAGCAATCCTGGGTCCCTGATCGCCCCTCTCATTGAAGGCATCTGTCCCTGTGTGTCAAGGTGGTGTGGAGCCTTGGAATCCTCAACACGTTCTATGGGCAAGATGGGGTTCATCCTAATCTTTGATGGTAGGGAATTCTAGAGTCAAGGGCTTCTCCTGAGAATGTTGAGTCCCCAGATAATGAGAAATCCAACCTATCCTTCAGCAGTTTCAGCGTTCCCGTTCACTGCAGGCACAGTGGGCTGTGGTGTCAGAGAGGCACATTTTAAATAGCTAGGCCCCTGTCTATTGATGACTTTACTGATTAGCACTACAACTTTAAATCAGATCAGGAAGAGTCAAGGTAGACCGTGGAGTACCCGTCTTAGACAGCCCACAGCATGCAAGAGCTCCTGGAGTTTCTTTTTCATTATTTGTATAGCACCGACAGGGTGCTTAGTGTTTTACGGACGGGTATGCAGACAAGGTTCCTGCCCCAAAACGTTTATGGTTCAGACATGGGGGGATGGGAAGTGATGAGAAGAGTGCAAGCGAGAGGTGAAGTTAAGCATGCCATCTTGGCAGTTCCATGGTTTTCTTTAGCTTATTTCTAAAGGAGTCAAGATAATTGGTCATCTATTTAGCACAAGTCTGAAGAGAGGGCAGTTTTCTTTCCAGGTCCTTGAAAGGATTCCCTTACCTGCCAGCATTACCTCTGGTTTTTCTGGATTGAATGTAATCCCTCTAGTTTTCATCCAGCTGCTGATGTCGTTCTAGCACTGAGGATGTATCCGCACAGCAATCAAACATCCGGGCCTGGCCTGGGTCAACTGACTCAGGTTCACAGGGCTCAGTTTGTGGGGCTGTAAAATTGCTGTGTAAACATTTGGGTTCAGGCTGGAGCCCAAGTTCTGGAACCCCGCAACAGGGAAGGGTCCCAGAGCCTGTGCTCCAGCCTCACCCTGAATGTCTACACAGCAGTTTTTAGCCCTACAGCCCAAGCCCCATGAGCCCGAGTCAGCTCTCCCAGGCCAACCAAGTCCATGGTGCAAATCTTTTATTCCCGTGTAGACATACCCTGAGTGACAGTACTGACTGCGCATGAGGAGAAAGGAATGTAGAGCTAGATGACTTCAGCACGTTGTTGTCACTAGGGCCGATAACATCTTACACTCTCTCCTAGCTGTTTACCATAAATGTTAAACAGTGGGAGGGCAGGATTTAACCTGCTGAGACCCCGCAGGTGGCAGCTCTCAGTTAGGAAGACCCGCCTATTACAACCCTTTGGAAGGTGAGAGGAATGAGCAGAGCCAGCTTAATGCAACTCTCCCCAGTCCTGCCAGGTCTTGTGGATGAACCAAAAGTGCCTCACAGTTGACTGTAGAAAGCTGATGAAAGTGTGATAGTTATGGTAATTGCCTGCAATATCCTGGACAAACTTGACTGAGTTAAGTTTAATTATGTTAGGAGTTCATAGTATTAAAAATGCAAATGTTTCTGTACTATTGTGGGATTGAATGGAACTTCTTGAGGAGGAAAGCAGGATTAATGCAATCTCTGGGAAGTACTGTGAGCTTCAGGAGACTATGCCGAACAATGTAGCTGATGTGAATGATATTTTGGGACAATACATGTGAAGTGGAATGCCTAGGAAGTTCTTGGGAGGAAGGGATTGCAAACTCCCACTTCGTGACAGTCTTTGAAGCTTACCCTGGAGGGGGCAGAATCTTTTGTCTACTGAGCACCTGTTACATGAGGACATTTCAAAGACAAGCTGTATAAATGAGTAACTGATTTACTCATGAGTGTGCTTTGTCTGAGTGGAAGCTGAGATGGACTTGTAACCAGAGGAAAAGCCCCTGTGTTGGGTTTGAAGGACTAATCACCAACCAGAGCCCTTGCTGAAGTGAGGGGGTGATCACTGATAAGCTTATAGCATGCATGGAGGGTCTTTTATTATTTTTATACATTTTCTCTGTAATGCTTTTACCTTAAGACTAATTGTGCTTGCTTAGACAGAGTTGTGTGGTAGCTTAACTGTGGCAATTACATTGTTTATCATCTCTGAGGAGAAAAGTAAAACAGCCTGATGGGGCTGGGGAGGTTACAGCTGTGCAGTCTGGAAATACCCCAGGAGGAGGGAGAAAGATGTGGGTCTCCGCCCAAGAGAAATAATGGTCTAGAGGGGGTGCCCTTGCTGAACCATAGAGCAGGAATACAGTTTGCCCTGAACTATGACCGAAAGATCTGACAATGTCACCAAGAATGATTTCCCCTCCTCCATGGCTAAAAGGACATTGTGTACCAGAGCCATCTCAGTGACATTTCCTGGTCAGGAGGCTATTTGGGAGGTTCTAGAATATTGATTCTTAGCTCACAGTCCTATGTTCGCACCACCAGACAATACTTGTCGAGTGCTCGTGACACAAGTTCCTATAATTTTATTGAAAGAATAGTAAATGCAGCCTTCACCATAGCCCAAATCCTGATCTCTGCACCCAGTTTGAATAAATGGGTTGTGAGTGGGAGAGTTCTGCGCAAGGTCAAGGTAGATAAAATGCCCTCAAAGTAATTGTGGAGTCATTCTACAGCCATTAGTGCACTTCAAGGGTGAAATAGCCGCCACAGGTCCTGCTATGCTCCCCTTACCACTACAAAATGAGCAGGATGGGACAGTTGGTTAGTGTATCTGCTAGCTGTAACCCCATCTCTCAAGCCATCCTTTGCTAAGATATCCCTCCATGCTAAGGGAGATGGTGCTTCAGCAGAGCACACCTCTGCAGCCCATGGGAGGTGTAGACCCCCTGCACAGGTGTTCTGCATTCTTTCTCCCACTGCATTAATTCCAATCTCTCCATGCCCACAGAGGGCAAAATTGTGTTTTAAAGGCACTGGCCCTAGTTGGGGCAATCACAGAGATGTCAGGGAGACTGTCTTTGAGAACCCCAGGGAGCACACAGGGAGCGTTTATGCAGCATCCCTTGGAATGGTGCAGACCGCTCCCTGCTGCATCTGCCCTCTTAGGAGAGAGATGAGGTGGAGACCTGACCCCGCCTTCTCCCTGCTTGTTTGGCATGTGACCTAGGGCACTAGGAAACATCAGTCCCTGCACTCAGGGAAGCACATTGTGTCTGGCCTTTGCAAATGATGCAAGAATAGGGGATGTTCTTGAAGTTTTCAAGGGCCTGGCAGAATCCATCAGAGATGTGGTTAAGAATTGCCCAGGCAAACTGTTGCTTTTCCATTTAGTATTTCAAATACTTGGCTAAGACATGTAGCACTCTACGTCTGCTGGGAGAGGGGACTTCACTGAGAAGAAGTGACTCAGCTGCTCTGCAACAAGGCTGAGTCGCTCCAGGACCTTGTATTCTAGGCATGTGCGTTTTCTTTCCCTTCCTGGCAATACAGCCCAGGTAGCGTTTAATATTTCTGTGTACTTTTTCAAAGACCTTTTAAATATTAAAGAGAATTTCATTTTCCAGCTGGAAAATTAAAACGTGAATGCATTTCATCCAATCCTTCCCCCCACCCCCAGTCCTGAAGCAATTTTGAAATGTTAACTAAAGAACTCTAACTGCCCTGGAGCACTTTCAGAACATCAAACATTCCATGAAAATATTTTTCCAAAACCCTTGAGCATTTCCAAATATTAAATGTGAAGAGAGACCGCTTTTCCTCAGCTTTGGTGCTGCTCTAAAACAGCCAATGTTAAGTTCAGGTTTCTTTAAAACCAAAATACAGTGATATAAACAATACACTTTGTTGGGAGACAGGTAGTAGTAGGTGGCAGTCTATCCTCAGTGCAGGGAGATGATACAGAAGCAAAGGGCTCTTGATACAGTAAGAACAAGTTTTGACATGCATTTAGTTGATGGTTGTAAGATCTGTGTGTGGAGTTTCAAATGGTACAATGTTGTTGTTTATTTGTATTCTGATAGGGCCTAAAGGCGCCAGCCAGAATGGGAGCCCCATTGTGATAGGCACTACATGAACGTAGGTGGCCCCTGTCTCAAAGAACTTACAAGCTAAAAGGACAAGACAGACAAAAAGATACAGAAAAACAACAAATAAGTAGTTTCACAAATGTACAGAAATTCTAAATTACAGTACGATTCTGCCCCATTTTCTCCTGTACACAGCCAACCTCCTGTTGCTGTGTTCTTGTTCAGATAGTGCGATCAGTGGAGACAAATTACACTATGACAAATTTATATCATCTGAGGATTTGCTCCCTAGAGTGCCCTCTTACTACCATACTCTGTCCCCATAGGGAAATATTCACTCTCGATCTGGCAGGGAAAAAATGGAGAGAGCAAACAAATGGCCAGAAGTCTGTGAAGGCCAGCTCTTGGCCACGTGTATGGGATGCATGTTGCAGGCTGACTGTGTGTAAAAGTCACAATGTGTGAGGGGAATTGTAACTTTAAAGTGTTTTCACAAGGCTCTAGAAGTCAAACAGTTTTACTGATGTCAAGTACTGTCAAATGGTAGAGTGTATCTTTGGTGTATCAGCAGGAAATCCCAGTTTGTAGGCGGAAATTATCAGGGAATTATGAGTTCCTGGTTTTGAACAAATGATTTGACAAAAGTATTTATATATTTTTCAGATATGATTTTGTGGATTTGGTCCATATCTAACATAATACATATGTAATATGATGTACACACACTCGTGCTTATATATAAAGAGAGCAAATATGTAAGACTTCGCCCTTATATAGTGTTTTTCATCCTTGAATTTCAGAGAGCTTTGGAAGTGTAATTATCTCCATTATACAGATGGAAGAACTGAGTCACTGAGATGTAAAGTGACTTACTCAGGGTCATACTGTTGGTAAGTGGAAGAGCTAGAATAGAATTCAGAAGTCCTTACTTAGTGTGATGCTCTATCCACTGCACTGTACCACGCTCATGATAAGGTGGAATAAAGGGTTTTTTTGGCACAAGACTGGGGTGTCTGTATTACTCACAAACAGTGATACCGCAAGTGGATTATGCAGCTCATCCCAAAAAAGTGTCAATGAAAACTTTACATCCTTGAAAAAAAAACCTGTGGAGCAACTTCTTTTCAAATATTTAGAAATGAGTCACTTAAATTATTTGATGAGTATTTGACTAGCTGTGCTCAGTAAATTAAAAGATCTGTACTAGTGGAGCTTTAAAAAACTGCCAAACGATACAAGCCCCTGCACTTGTTGGGTTGACAAGCTCCTCAAGAGCCAGGCTTGTATGTGTGGAGATTATATACCTCACAAGATCAGGTGTCATAAAATGCATCACATAAATTAGCTTCAGAACCTTCAGTACATAAAGATTTCAACAGAGAAAGACTTTAGCACAGTGATTATCAAACTTTTGTACTGGTGACCCCTTTCACATAGCAAGTCTCTGAGTATGACCCCCCCCCTTATAAATTAAAAACACTTTTAAATATATTTAACACCATTATAAATGCTGGTTCAAAGCGGGATCTGGGGTGGGGGCTGACAGCTTGCCCCCCCCGCCCCCATGTAATAACCTTGCGACCCCGTGAGGGTTCCTGACTCCCAGTTTGAGAACCCCTGATTTAGCACCTATATTATTCTATGGGAAAATTTTACTGCACAGAAACTGCATGCCCTGGAGGCCTTGGCATGCTCGTTATACTCCAGAATATGGCTGTTCACATGCAGAACTCTTGATGTGGCCCTAGCTACTCTGCCGTCTTGGTCTTGCAGAGGGTGGTGTAGTGCTGATTGTTAGAAAACTCCTCAGCCACAGCTGCAGAAAGCCCACACAAGGGTTTGCATTCCGCATCATTTGAGCTCTGCTGCTTTGCATGGTGGGAATGCAGAGGAAACAGCCCTAGCCCTGCTGGTGCAGAGGGATCAGGTGAGCATGGGCCTATGGAGCAACACTCTCAAACATTCAGTGCAGCCACCTCATATGGGGTGTAAAGAGCTATAGCTGCTGCTCCAATCAAGTGCTAGAATCACAGCTGAAGAGGAGCCGCTCTACAGCCCTGTGGCCTGGCCTGGCCTGGCCATGTGTGGAGGGCAGGTTTCATACCCTCCCCCAGTCCTCCTGGACAAAGCCCAGTTACTTGGAATTTGTTTAGAAGGAGGGTAAATTTCACCCTGAAGGAGTTAGGAGGCATAGCAGAGCTGACGTAACTGGCCATATGTCATTTTATTGTTTCCAAATGTTTTTCTTTGGGAACATTTTTTTCCCCATTGTGGACAGCTCCCTTCACCACACATTGAATGTGCAAGGAGGGAGTCTTTTATTTCCATCTCCTTCATTTGAGTCTTTTTTACACTAATGAACCTGTAACCATTTCCTAATATTCTCTGATAATATTTATACATCCATCGTCTTGACTATGCACAGGGTAAGTGGGGGTTGGATAGAAGTATTGAAATCAGAGCTCTTAATGTGCTGTTCTATTAATTGCACACTGTATGGCAGGAGTAGGGATTATGAGCAGAAATGGGCTCGAGCCACAAAATCCCCCAATTACAGGGCTGTTCATGTTCAAACATGGAGTTTTTGGTTCAGGC
Source organism: Natator depressus (assembly GCF_965152275.1). NCBI lineage: Eukaryota > Metazoa > Chordata > Testudines > Cheloniidae > Natator > Natator depressus. The sequence continues at coordinate 39,137,827 of NC_134244.1, forward strand.
TGTAATAGAATTACATTGTTATTTGGATAGGGGGTCCAACTTACCCGTAGTTGTGGCAGGAGGGATAAAACCTGGTGGGGAGGGGGGGCTGCTCTGTGATTCTGTTCAGACCCATCTCTAGATGTGAGATAAATTGATTTGCTCTCTTATATCTCTTGCGCTTCTACTGTGAGTCTCTGCTTCATCCCTCAGCAAGTGCTCTGATGTCCACTAATATCGGTTCAGCATCTTTATTTATTTGGATCAAGAGACCTCAAATGAAGAGAGCTGGCAGTCAGCTCTAGATTAAATACTAGGCACAATAAACTCATCCTATTCACACACATTGCAGCCAAGAAGGTATGAGCACCATCATTACCAGGCGGTGTTGGAGATGGATTGGCCATGTGCTTCGGATGGAAACTGATTCCATCACCAGAATAGCAATAAGATGGACACATAGCGAAGAGCTGTGGAAACTGAGCTGAAAAACCTGGAGCACAGCTGGGAAACCATTGAAAGACTTGCCAGAAACAGACAGGAGTGGAGGAGTTTCGTCACTGCCCTAAACGCCAGAGGCATAATGGGAACATGATGATGACAGGGCCCTCATCTCTGGGATCCTGTGATGTCAGGAGGGCCCAGCACAAACAGAGACCTCTGCTAGGGCATCAGGAAGAGCCCCTTCACACGGGGCTCTCTGTGGGGATGTTGGAGAGAGTGTCAGTAGAACCTTTTGCTGTGGTGGTGATGGGAGACCGCACACAGACTCCTTTTTAAAGGGGGAGGCTGAGTCCTCCCTTCTCCTGGACAGACCCCACTTTGCCTGAAAACAGGGAGCATTAGACTGGGAGCACTGAGGCCTCAGTGTGTCCCTCCTCAAAAGTAGTGGAGGGTTCCCCATCACCTCTGCTGAAGAGTCTAATGTGGGTGGCTCCTGTCATTGGCAGAAAGGCTAATCTTACAATTGTATTCAGTTTTTCAGTTGACATTTCTCCACAACTAAATATGCTGCATTTCTGATTGAACCGGATGACTTGTCTGTCTGTCCTAAGTATACGGCTGGATCCTTCTCTCCAGCTGTGTTTGCCTGCTTTGGCTCATTGAGAGTTCCACTCAGGAATTATGCCTTTAAGTAGGGCTATTTGAAACCCTAAAATGGGTGTTGCAAAAACAAACACTTTGTCTTCACATCTCTGCAGACAGAGATCTCTTTGAGAACATGTTCTTTCCCTAGATGTTGGTCTCATAAGACCCAACACCATGAAAATCAATCTCAGTTGGAGAAACAACTGGGAGCAGGGGCAGCTCAAGGAGAAACCACTTTTAAAATGTAGAGTCAGCATGCACATCACATTTTTATGAAGTGTGTATTTACCAATTAGTCAGCAGAATAAGCCAGTTGATTGAATGATCTTCATGTGATTTATGCATAACTTTTATTAATTGTGCCAAGGGGGATGAACAGTGGATACAAATAGATACAGATGTCTCATGTCTTACTCCTTTTTAAAAAAAAACACACTATTTCTTGTCATTAAACTAATCTGTCCTTAAACAAACTAGATTTTAGGAAATATTAGCTCTTCACCCTACATGATACTGTCTTTCCACACAGCTGGCCTTGCACTGGGCAGATATGCAGGCAAAGAAAAGGAGGAATATTCCCTGTCCAAACTATAGAGCAGTTCTGTTGCTACTCTAAGGAAGCTGTTTCAGGCTTTTAGCTGAAGTAGCTCTCTGGGCAGAGTAGCTCTCTTATCCCCTGGATGAGCCAAGTAGTTAAGATTCTTCTGTCCACTTCCTAAACCAATTCATTCACATCTTTGACTCACCCCCTTGTCCAGGGCCATGGAACCTGGCCAGAATTTATCCCTTGGATCAGTGGGTCTCAACCTTTTCCATACTGGGACGTTCCTGGGCTTCCTTTCCATGTAGTTGAGCTCTAGTTAGGACCCCTCCCATTTAGGATGATAGAAGGACAGAATGGTTGTGACACCTTGACATCTAGGGTCATGACCCCCACATTAAGTATTCATGCTTAAAAGTAAACCTGAATTATCTCAAATGAAACATGCTAAGGGCCAACTAGTATAAATGCCTTTCAGCTATCTTTAATCATTTTCATCCACTTAAACATCACTTAGACTTTGTGCAACTAAGCACTTGACTATTTTTAGAGTTAAAACTCCCTGGGTGTGTTGAGAGAATGTTAGTAAGATCATTTTATTGACTTCTAGCTCCACTCCTGACAGCTTCTCACATTGCAAATGTGACTTGTCACACCATCAGAGAGGAAAGCAAGACACTGTATTGTCATGTCGTTGGCTAGCTTTCTAGCACCTAGCCAAATACGTAAAGATTTTTCTTTCTTTTTTTTCCTTTGGCATTAGCAAAAACTAAAATAATCTTCTAGGCCAGGGGATAGGAGGTCAAACCCTAGGATTTCCAGACTGCTTGGTATTATGCTCAAAGTTTCAATGCACAATAATCGTCAAACATCAGTATGGTCTGAGAAATATTGAGATAGGTGGCAAGTTATTTGGCACTATAGAACATTTTTTGGCTTTAGATCTCAAAGTGCTTTACACAGTTGTTATCTGACTGAACATGAGGTCCATTGCCACTTACTACCTGCTCTGTAAGGCCATGACAGCTAAAATGCCAAACTCCTCCTAGCCGGTACATTCAGGAGATACAGAAGTTATCAAAGGATCTCTAGCTACTTTCAATATATATCAGTGACCGCAAAGAACCAAAAGTTCTCAAAAGGGACCAGTAAAATCCACCTGGTTGCACTGTCATGAATTTGCCAGCAATGACCCTGGATGCAGGAGTGCTAGTTTTGACATACTCCTTAGATTCTAACATGAAATAGAAGTTTTTGCATTTTCTTCAATGGTGTGAAACAAGGTAGAATACCAAAAAGTAATGTCAGACAATTTTCTTCATATTCCGTATGTACTCTCCATAGTGTCCAGCCTGAATAACTGTTGTCTTAAAGTTGTAGAATAATAGCTCCAAGAGCCTGATCCCCAGCTGGTGTAAACAGACATAGCTTCGTTGAATGATACAAGCCTGAGAAGCCAGATTGACTCAACAGTTCTATTCCTCTGGAATAATAGGATTCAAGCTCTTCTCATTTTCTTAGTGTTTCCTAAGCAACATCAGGTCCAAAACTTGGGACAGAGCTGGATGTACCAGTGTATGTTTTCTTACTTGCGTAGCTGTCAATGGTGTTTTCTGTTTCTCCAAGAACAGAAAATGTCAGCTGGCAAAGCCTTTGGGATTTGAATGACAATAGTAACCTAGACAAGCCATCAGTGGTGCCATGTAAAACAACTTTTCTTGATATCTGAAAAGAACCCACCTTTGCATTCTACCTAAAATGAGTTGATTAAACCCATAAGCATCTACCAGCAGAGTGAAAAAAAAATATGGGGTCCAAATGGAGATGTCATAAGCATCTTTCTCCATATAAATAATAATAATAAAATAAAACTTAGCATTTACAGAGCACCCACCTGATATGCCAATATGAAATGTCATTCACAGTAGATCAGGCAAATGTTCAAAATATGCTCATGCATGCACTCAAGGCTCCCCTGGGCCCTTGGAAATGTCTGTTCCACTATGAGGTTTAAATATGGCCCGGGGCTTTGCTGCGGTCCTTGGGCTTGGTTTCCCCACAGTGGGGCTCAGATGTACAGCTGAGCTCTGCTAGTGTTCATGGACTCCTTCTTGAATGGGAGGGGAAAAGCGGTGATATCTTTACCAATCCCAACCCATTCGTGGTGCCAATATGATCTGTCTCAGTAAGTTGTTCAGTTCTTCATAATATGCTCGACCATCCCTTTTCTTATGTGCTGGGATGCACAGTGAAATAGTTAACAATGTTAACGTTTAAAGAATTATCATTTGGCATCTTAATTTATACCTCACTGAGATGAATAATGCAGCTTGCTCCTCTCAGGACTATTGTCGCAGCCTCTCTGCAAATTCAGGCAGACATCACTGCATTGGCTGCACTTGGTTCATGCTTTTAAGGTTTTCTTTGCAAACATAAAATCTAGAGACTTGCCGATTTTTTATTTTTTTTTTTTTAAATAAAAGCTGGGACTCTGGGGCACAAGATGGCAGCTTAGGAGAAGTGCCAGTATTCTGTCCCTCTACACAATCCCCCAATTCAAGCCCTGCTGATAGATAAATGGCCAGTACAAGTGCAATAATTAAAGTGAATATCTAACATAATTTGTGCAAAATACAGCAAAGGGTGCATTTATTAGTGATTATACATGGATTTGTGTGGCTTTTAGAAAATTGTGGAGTCTTCAGAACAAAATGATGATGAAATATTGAAGACAAAATGGTGATTATTAATTCCAAACTGATATCTGTCATTTATTATGAGCACTAAAAGGGATGAATTTCTAAAGGCATGTCTACACTGCAGCTGGGAGCGTGCTTCCTAGCATGGGTAGATAGACCTGCTAGCTTTGCTTAACCTAGCACACTAAAAATAGCAGTGTAGGTGGGTGTAGCATGGGTGTCTGCTCAGGCCTGCTGCCCAAGAACATGCCCTAAGGGTCTGGATGGGTTTGCACTCAGGCGGCTAGCCTGAGCCACTGTTTGTGCTACCCTCAACAGCATTGCTATTTTGAATATGCTAGCTTGAGCAGAGCTAGTGGGTGTCTAGCTACGCTCGGAAGCACGCTTCCAGCTGCAGAGGTAGATGTGCACTGAGTGATAAGTGATATCATGACGTGTATTGGTCAGCTCCTGCAAGCCCTTGCATGAGGAGGCCTTACTCACAGGCATAGTCCATTGACTTGGATCCAGACTGTTCTCAGTGGTAGCTGATGACAGAACAAGGAGTAATGGTCTCAAGTTGCAGTGGGGGAGATTTAGGTTGGATATTAGGAAAAACTTTTTCACTAGGAGGGTGGTGAAACACTGGAATGCGTTACCTAGGAAGGTGGCGGAATCTCCTTCCTTAGATATTTTTAAGGTCAGGCTTGACAAAGCCCTGGCTGGGATGATTTAGTTGGGGATTGGTCCTGCTTTGAGCAGGGGGTTGGACTAGATGACCTCCTGAGGTCCCTTCCAACCCTGATATTCTATGACTTCACTTGGGTTACCAGCGTGAGTAGGTGTGTACAGGTTTGTGCTCTAAATTTCAGCATCTGGTGTTATAGACAAATCAGTTTTCTCATAGAAATTGCACCTTCATAGAAAAAAATTATCTTTGGTACTTTAGGTCTTCATATTTTTATTGCTGCTTTTTGAAGTTACAAATAATGCAACATCACCTAATCAAAAATGAAAAGCATGACGAGAGGGAGATAATTTCCTGCCATTCTACCTTGTAAAAGCAAACAATGAACTGTAACTTATGGTTCACATGTCATATTTCTTTGCCCTTTTTTACATGATGATTTAAATATTTGTTTGAAAATGATAATTTGGTGGACTGCTTTGAAGTGATTTATGTGTTTTGTGCCTTATTTGAAAACATAAATTTTGCTGATTATCTTCAGTGAGCCTCTTCATCCACCCGCCAGCCACATGTTCACTTAATTTAGACAATGCTGAGCAATTACATGTGGAATTGATACTTTTCATAAAAGCAAAAATTGTTCTTGTACTTATTTTATTGAAAAACTCAACATATTCATTTTTCTTCAAAGATCAACCTAAGTAATCCTACATGTTGTTCTGTGTTTATAGAAAGTGGAAAGGTCTTGATTATCTCTGAATTAAAACTGCTCCATGAGTTAATTCAAGTTTTGTGTAGGGGGTGGGAGGAGATGGTTCTTTTTACATTCTATATAACTTCTGCAAATCAAGAAAAATGCTTATTTTTCTCTGCCCCTAGCCTTTTACTTTCTACAGCCTTTTTAATAATTAAAATAATTAAAACATTACTCTCCAAAGGGAATAGTTTAAAATTCTATTAAATTTAAAAAGTATTTCCATTTTTAATCATATTTCTTTAAACCATATTAATATAAATATATTTTTCTTTTCTGTGCCTTCCATTTTTTCCATATCTTCATGCTCTGTTATGGATTAAAGAACAGTGATTTGTTTTTTATGTTTGGTTGGTAGGTTGATTTTAGATTTGTACAATATCTGTCCAATGCTGTAAGGCCCCAATCCTGCAAACACTTATGTACATGCTTAACTTTACTACGATGACTTCTGTGGCCTACACCTGGTAGTAAAATTAACCACAAGAGTAAGTGTTTTCAGGATCAGACCCTAAGTGCTGGGGATAGGGCGCAGTCCTTACTACTACTGTCCTTATGACTACAGTCTACTACTTAGTAGTATACTTTGACGGGTCTATACATAGTAGTAAAGCCAATAGAAAGTGCTATAGGATCATTCCTAAATTAATTTTGCAGTTTGATATTTTAAATAGTTTAATATCACAGTCTAATTCAGTGGAGCTCTGCTAATTTATACTAGCACAGACCAGAGTTCTAAGAAACAGACACCAAGTATTATAGAATTTAAGACCTACTACATTCCCTAAGCAATTATCTTAAAATTCTTGTTCTAAATTTGCCAGGGCAACTAGTGATTTTGGATGCCTCAGTTTTTGGGTGACCAGACTGAGACTCCTTGAAGGGGTCTGATTTTCAGGAAGTGCTGAGCACCAACCCTCTGCAAATCAGGCCCCTCTGAGGTATCTCAGGTTGGCCCCCCAAATCACTAGTCACTTTGGAAAATGAAGGCCCTTAGTTTAAAGTGTTAATGGACAAAATGTAAAAATTACCAAAATCATCAGTCATATGTTCATAATAAAAATAAAACCTTCATCTTCTTCTTTAGTATTTAACCACCTAAAATAAGCAGCACTAAGTTAAAAGGACAGGGCCCAGTTCTGAAGAATACGTAACATCGAGCATATGTGTTGTACAAGAAACTGAATTTCACAGCTCAAGAGTCCAAAATGTGTTTGCTTAAAGTGAACCATTATGACTTTGGAAAATTAATTGTCTGTAAACGCTTGTTAAATGCACACCAATTTTTCCCACACTGGCTAATGTTCTATGATAGAAATTTTTGGAAATGGTTATTTACAAATTAGAGGGAGGGTTCATGCACTCTATTTCTATGTTCTTTGCACTCCCTAAACTCCTATTAAAGGCAGTAAGATTCTCAGGTGTGCATACAATACAAATTTGGATGCAAAATCAAATTTGGTGGGTATTTAATATTGGTGTTGTAATTTCCTCAAAGCCAATTTCCTCCAAGTTTATAGGTTCTCTTTAACCCCCTCCTCTTCACATTTTAAATATGCTTTCAGATAGACAGAATAAATGTTACTGAGCCATTCTCTTCCTGCTTCCGACTTCTGAAATATTGACCTCTTATATACACCCAGTTCTCTGCCACAAAACTCTAAAACTATAAAGTATCAATAAACGGCTTTTGAGTTATATTTGGAGTGAGGAGAAAATCTAGGTGGTTTTTTTTCACAAGTTGCATCCACCTTTGAACTCTGAAGGTTTCACTCCCAACTATTCATTTTTGTAATTAGGTGTCATTGGCTGAAGAGTTTGCTCAGGCTTCTTCAGTTGCTCTTGCAGATTATTTCCTGAGAATTTTCTGGTTTGACTGATTTTGTAGTGGAGTTGTGAACCATAATTATTTATTGGTCTTATGTTACAAGTCTCAGAAGCAATTAACTCACCCTTAAAAGGAATGGATCTTGTGGCACTTCCATGCATAGGTCTATAGGCCTCTGGAGTTCTAGTCTTCTGTATCTGGCCAAAATACTTTCTTCACTTTCCGCATTTACAAATGCAGGGCCAAATCAGCATCTGGCATAAATCACTGTGGCTCCACTGGGGAACATATACTGTATCATCTAGCTACTAGACTTTTTTTGCCACTTTCAGTCGAAGTGTCTTTAATTCTTCCCTTAAAAGTTACTTCTGACAACTACCTTGAATTTAGAAGAAACTTCTGCCATAACAAACAAAATATCTACTCAGAGTTTTATCTTGGGCTTCTATCATCAATTCTTTGAAATACATGCTGAATCTGCTACACTTAGATTTAAGAGCGTGTATTGATATGGACCTATGCATTTCAAGCCTTTAGAAATGCAAATTGTTCCTTTATAGAACAAAACCTTAGAGACCCTACTCTTGTGGTTCCACAGAGCCTTTATTGAGCCTCATCATTATGCTAAATTAATATAAATTTCCTATGTGTCCAGAATTCAAAGTCAATCAAGAGTCTTAATCTCCTGGGATATGGGATGAAAATGCTATTATCACAGTTTGGAGGAAGGTGAGGGATCACCTATAAAAAATCAAGGCTTTATACTTGGGCAGGGTCTCTCAAACACATGTATATTGTAAACCAAATCTTAACTGAGAGAGAATTTATGGAGCACCACCCATCCTATTTATGATTGCCTAGATCAGCTCCCCACAATCATATAACATCTTTGTGGCAACTGCAGCAATTGCTCACATGGAGAAATATATTAGGTATTTGTGATTCTTTAGTTGTATTTAATGCAGTAAATGTTTTCACTGATTATTAAAATGTTTAATTTTTGCTGTTCATTTACTCTCTCCCTCCATCTGCTTAGCTCTTCTTAGCTGGAAACCAGAAGGAAAGCCAGCCCCATGTGATCAGTCAACTCTGTTGTGCATTAACATGCAATCTGCAAAACTCCGGTGTTCCACAGACCCCAGTTTGAGAACCTCTCTACCAGGGGCTCCAAATATAATCTGTAAAACAGCTCTAGAGGTTCACAGTACTGGCATGAAGTTGCTTAGGATCAGTATTTTAAAGCTCCCACAGATGTTCAGTCAACCAGTAAGTGTTTGTTTGGCTGACTATTGTAATGCTTCTCTAAAAGAATAGTCTCCTTCCCATTGTGCAGGTATAATAATGGATCTTTCCACCCTTGTTGTTAGGTATGTGAAGAAATTTCTTTGTTTTGAGTATAATCGCAAAATATATTTTCTGGAAGCGTGGGAGCTTTAGTACTGTATAGCTGCTTGTGCCATACTTCCGGTGGAATCTGGCCTTAAAGCCATCTCAGCTTGACATGTGAAAACCATTCTAGTGTAGGGGGGATCCTTTGCTTGGATAGAGCCAGTGTAAGAGTTCTTATGCCACTCCACCTCCCTACTATCATTGTATCAGGGAAAGTGGGGAATGTCCAGAGGAATGGAGTACGGTTGGCATACCCCTGCACTTTTCTAATGCTCGGCTGAGTTTTCCACCTCCATCCTCTTAGCCATTGCTGTCTGACATAAATTAGAGCAGCTCTTGGATTGCTCCATGGGAAATGGCCTGCACAGTGCCGCAGCAGGGTCCATAGTTAATGATAGCTATAAACCATCTTTGCACACAAGCCCCTGATGTGCATTCTGGGCAGTTTTGCATCACCTTAGGATCTGATGCCCTGTTGGATGTGATTTGTATTGTTGTGTTCTCATTTCAAGCAAGATGGACTTTTTTACTCTTCATTTTAGTATTTATAATGTCAGCCAGACTGATCATGCAATGTCACTCAAATAGCGAAAGAGACATTGATCTAAGATATATAAAGATCTAAACTAGCTACTTTCTCGTTGCCTGGTGCTTATGCTTAGGCTGGCCATCTTGAAAGCAGATGGCCACATATTCTCCAGGTGGTTGGCTAACAAGCCAGGAAGGCCTAATAGGGCTGTGAAATATAGTTGTACTGGGTGGTGTTTCCAGCCAATCTGTACGTGCTAATAGCCTGCTTTTCACCAGTGCTCAACTTCTGTGAAAATCAGGTCATGAGGTTCCACTCCAGCTGTTTACATATTGCCCAAAAGGCAACTTCCACAATTGCATAAGTCCAGATTTTTGGCCATAAGAATCAGACAGAATGTTGTTGAGGGGAGAGCAGATTATCATCAATTAAATCCCATCCTAAAAGAAGCTTGTACAAATCAGCTCAGGTACCATGAAGAGAAACAATTCACAAAGCTAAAGGACGTGCAGCCTTGTAAACCCATTTGACATTGATTAGTTAGGAAATATGCTATTACCCCTCTGGAATCATAGATGCACACTATTCACTATTAGATGTGGGTTTAGTTTCAGTTTTACAGTAGAGTGTATGATGAGCTTTCTTACAGTTCACTTTGAATAGGAACGCATGGCTTTTAAACAATGCTTCCAAGAGCTTGCTATTTGTTGACAGGTTTGATCTTATCCATGTTGGTTACTGACATTTTGGTCCCACTGCTTGCTTTGTTTTAACTTCTGCCTTCTCCTTCTACAGTTACATTGTTCACAATAAAAACAGAAAGAAATGATAAATACTGAAAGATCAGAATTGTACTGGTGGGGGGAAAAAGATCTTAACTAATTGTAGAATTTGTTTCCCAACAAAGCATCTCAAGGCCATAATCTCATGGTTCATAAATAGCTAAATGATTGATATCACAGAAAATATTTGTTTTAATTACAGTATCATCTGGGTCTTTGGCAACAAACAGATGCAGAAAAAGTCCTTATGCACCATCTTGAAAAACTTATGATTTGCTTAGTGTGCTTTATAATTTAAAGCATATGGCTTCACATAGAGCTGCAGTGGCCAAAATGAAGACATAAGTAATGAATCACTGCATGGAGGAAAATGCTTTGCTTCTGTTATGAGTTCTTTCAGTGTGTGTATTCAAATGGTTCTGGTTAGGGTTATAAACAAAAGGCAGCTCTTGCAGTTTCAGCAGTGTGTTACAGATTCTGAGATGCACATGACATCAAAGAGTCTACACTAATGAATTTCCCTAGCAATCTATGGCTCTTGGCACTATGAACACACTCCATCTGAGTAAACAAAACTGTAGTTGGCCACTATTGTGCAGGATCTCAGGTGATACCAGAGGCTGATTTGGGGGTTGTTGGGTTTTTTACATCTCTCTGTTATAGAGCTGTTTGTCTTAAATGCTATACACTTCCAAGGAATCAGATAATCACACTTGGTGTTACGAAGCTGCAGTGCCAAGTACTTAACATTAAAAATCACAGAAGGCTAAATCCTGCTGTCCTATTTGCCTCATCAGCTGAAGCCAATGGGAGTTTTGCCTGAGCAAGAACTGCAGGATTTGGCCAGGATAAGCAAATCATGCTAAGGCACCATATCCTATTCTAACTTAATTAGGGCCAGGTCACCTTCCTCCTGCATCAGGCCCTGTGGAGCAACTTCTGCAGCTACCCTCAAGGGCAGCATGGCTCTTGGATATATTGTCGTGGGTGGGAGTGGGGCAGGAGGACAGCAGAGCAGTGCGGGGGCAGCCATCTGCAGGATAGCACCTGCCTGTCTGTGGGAGGAGGCCAGTGATGACTGAAAGCTCTGCAACATGAACCCAGCAGCTGTGAAGATATTTCCTTGTTGGTTAGAGGTTTGGAGAGGACAAGGGCTGCAGCCTTCTAGACCCACAGATTCAGAGGATCTGCATATAGGCCACCCCCAGAGACATGGAGACAGATGCTATCCTGCATGGGTGAATGCCCCTCTGCACTGCTCTGCTGTCTTCCTGCCTCACTCTTACCCTGGGGATGCCTCCAACAAGAGCCAGGCAGCCACTGGTTGCAGCTACAAAGGTGACTCCTGGGAGCTAACCCCCAGATTTTCCTTGCAAATATTCAAGAGTTCAGCGTGACACAGGGCTGCAGAGAGTAGCTGATTGACCGCCCCATCCATGCCTGGCCCCAGATTCCTCAGGAGCACTGGCCCTCATAGATGCTCTTCTGTAGGAAACGAAGGATGAGGGGATGGTGCTGTGGAGGCAATAGCCTAAACCATATGGAAAGAATAACTGCCGCTCATGTCAGGTCCCCTTTTTATGTAAACAGAGGGAACAGCCTTGGTTCACATTTGTAGAGGTCTGAAGTTGTAAAGCACTATGTCAGTGCCAAGTAGCCTGAGGGTAGTGTGACTCATAGAATCATAGAAAGGTAGGGCTGGAAGGAACCTGAAGAAATCACCCAGTTCAGCCCCTGTGCTGAGGCAGGACCACGGATACCTAGACCATCCCTGAGAGGTGTTTGTCTAACCTGTTCTTAAAAACCTCCAGTGATGGGGATTCCACAGCTGCCCTTGGAAGCATAGTCCAGAGCTTAACTACCCTTATAGTCAGAAAGCTTTTCCTAATCGTTAACCTAAAATTTCCCTTGCTGTAGATTAAGCCCATTATTTCTTGTCCTACCTTCAGTGGGCATGGAGAACAATTGATCCCTGTGCTCTTTATAACAGCCCTTAACGTATTTGAAGACTGTTATCCAGTTGCCCCCCCCCGCCCATCTCCTTTTTTTTCAAGACTGAAGATGCTTCTTAATGTCACCAGGTTTACAGAACTCTTGGAAACCTGGACTAATTAGGTTTTATTGCTTAGTCGGTGGTGGTGGTTTCTCCCCTCAACTCCTTGGCTCCCCAGGCTCTCTCTCCCTGGCAACTAGGTTTCTCCTTTTTCTTCTCTTTCTCCCTTCCAACCTCCTTCTCCTCAGTCTTCCACTCCTCTCCCACTTTCTTTTCCATTTTTCTTCCTACCGTCTGCTTCCCACCATTCTCCTCCTACATTTCAACACCAATTCTCCCATAAAAACCTCAAACGCATTAGAGACATGCATAATTACCTAAATAACCATATGATCTGTGTACTCTCTCCTCCCTCCCCTCCCCACTTTTGTTTTCCTTCTCTGTATGTGTCTTTATCTCTATTCAGATTGTAATCTTTCTGATGCAGTGGCTATATCTTCCCATATCTTTCTACAGCACCCAGCACATATGGGGAAATACCATAATATAATAATTATTATTATTAATAATAATTAATAAAATAAATAAATAATCTATAACATAGAGCACTTGGAAACCTCAGCTATTGCAGAGCATAGCTTCCAGATTACTCCATAGTGCCTGTCTCATGGAGCATGCTACAGCTCTGCTCTTAAACCCATACTCGCTTCTGATTTGTTTCTAGGTGCAATTCAAGGACCTAGTTTTGGCCTACAATATAAAGCACTTCCTGGTTTGGGTCATGTATCTCTTAGATGTCCTGATTTTTCGTCATGATGATGTATTATTTTACATCCACTTTGCATAAATCTAAATAACTCCTCAGGGTGGAAGGCACTGAAGAATCAGGCCTGAAGTATGGGAGTGGGGTTTGGAGAGTTGTGACTTTGTATGAATACTTGACATATACATAGCAGCACATGTCATTTGTAATGTCTGTCTCTCTTTCTTTTTTTCAATCAGACCGACATAATTCAACTCCTAGGGCCTAATTCTGACTTCACTTACACCAATTTTACTGCAGTGTAACTCCATCAACTTCAATGGAGTTACTCCTGATTTTATGCTGGTATGAATGGGATCAGAATCTGACGCTTGGTGTTGGAATATATTTATATTTCATGGAAACCAAATATGACTGTTCCTTGGAATCAACTGGCTGCACATAATTATCCACTTAGCATCCAGTCAGGGAGGATGATGTACCTTATCATACTCTGTGAGGTCATCTGTGCATTTGTCCAATACTTCAGGATGAAAAATGAAGTTAACTGCTGCCTTGAAAGAAGATGCAAATCTGAGAAAAACTGGAAAAGCTCGAAAGCATCAAAATACCTACGAAGTATCAAAAGAGAACAAAGACAAGTTTTTGCACAAAAATCTTCTCCCCAGGCTATAACAATGCTTTACATAGGCATGATCAATATAACCAAGCTTGAGAACCAAAGTCATTTGGAATAAATTAGACTGGCAGGAAAAGAAACAAACAAAGAACAAATTAACATGATTTTAAACATTGCTTAAATTTTCATGAATATAGACCTTGAAATGTTATGATGAGATCCCATGAGTCTGTGCTAATATTTGCCTATAATTAAGAGCTGCACTTTCATGTTTCAGCTGATAATATAGGTTGGAAATCAGCCACATATTTGCTATATTTCTTGGTCATACTGATATATCTGTTTTATTTGTTTACTTCATTAATAGTAAATGAAATCCTGTAAATGAAATGGCTCTGGTATGTTTTATTTGTTAGGTTGCTCTTTCTTCACCTCTTGCTGTTAATCTCCATGTGTCTCAATATTTACAAGATGAGTCTCCCTTCTTTCAACATTAGGGCATGCTGTTTACATGTAACAAGAAAAGTTACAAGAGACTGATCCTTGCCACACCCAGCTTTTGGGAGCCCTCAAAAAGAGAGGGGAAGGACTCAGCACCACCCTCTGAAATATCTCAGAGAGGAAGGAAAAGAGCCATCCACTCCTACAAGGGAGTCAACAATTCATCATACTTGATGTTAAAAGATGCTGACAGATCTAATAACATAGGCAAGGATATATTCCGGGCATCCCTTGCCAGGAATATATCATCACCCAGAAATATTAGTACCACTTCTGTGCCATACACAGATGTAAAACATAATTGAAGAAGGTCAATGAATTTTATAGCCTCCAGATGCAACTGCAGCTGCCTCTTCATCACTTTCTCTACAAAATTCCCTAAAAATTGTGCAACATTTGGCAAAATTGTCAATGTCAAGAGATGGTTTTTAAAGAAGGGAACCTGTTTAGGTGCACCCTGCCTTCATCTCAAAGGGCAGTATTAACAGTTCCAGTCAGTAATGGACCTAGTGCCTGTCTGATAAGCAGGACTATCACTCACAGGTGAGACATCTAACTGCTGAATTTCAAAGATGGAATCACTCCTCCACTCCCATTACATGAATTCTTTAGAAAAGAACATTCCTTATGGATGCAACTTTCCTGAATGTACTGGTCGAAACATGGGCCCCTAGATGCAAAAGAGTCCTTGCCTCAGAGTTAAAGAGCACTTGACTTTTGTTTTTGAGGCCCTTGTATAGTTCTGTGGGAGTACTTTGCAGTTTGTTCAAATGATGGTGTCTTGATCAGTAGGTAATCTATGTAATATATGACATGAAATATACGAATCCCGTCCAGGCCAAGGTTTGTCATCAAAATTATTAGTATCTTGGAGGCTATGTTTAACTCAAAGGAAAATGTTCCTGTTCCATAATAAAACAAAGAAGCAGCAATGAAAAGGGAAATTCATGCGTGAACATTTTTCTTTGAGATCAACAGCACAGAACAATCCCCAGCAGATTGGGACTCAGGGTAAGTGACACACTAAAATATTTATAACAGTCCCTACTGGCCTCTTAAATTCAGTGATCAGCTAGTATGACTTCCTGCATAACACAGGCCAGAGAATTTCACCCAGTGTTTCCTGTATCAAGACCTTAATTTCTGGTTGAGTTATAGCATATCTTTTAGAACATCTAAAGATTTTGATTTAAAGACTTTGATTTAAAGGCGATCAGTTACATCCTGAGCATGTGGACAAAACGCACCAGCCAGACACCTGGGAAAGAATTCTCAGTAGTAACTAAGAACCCTCCCTATCTAGTGTCACATCATTGGTTGTTGGAGATATTTGCTGCTAGCAGTCGCAGATGGGCTACATTGTAGGCAGTCCCATCAGACTATCCCCTCCATAAACTTATCAAGCTCAGTCTTGCAGCCAGTTATGTTTTTGCCCCCACTGGTCCCCTTGGAAGGCTGTTCCAGAACCTCACTCCTCTAATGGTTAGACACCTTCATCTAATTTCAAGCCTCAACTTGTTGATGGCCAGATTATATGCATTTATTCTTGTGTCCACATTGGCCTCTCCCTCCCTGGTATTTTTCCTGCTGATGTATTTATAGAGAGCAATCAAATCTCCCCACAGCGTTCTTTTGGTTAGACTAAACAAGCCAAGCTCTTTGAGCCTCCTCTTATAAGATGGGTTTTCTATGCCTCTGATCATCCTAGTAGACCTCCTCGGCGCCTGTTCCAGTTTGAATTCATCTTTCTTAAACATGGAAGACCAAAATTGCACAGTGTTCCAGACGAGATCTCACCAGAGTCTTGCATAATGGTACTAACACTTCCCTGTCTGTACTGGAAATACCTCACCTGATGCATCCTAGGACTGTGTTAGCCTTTTTCAAAGCCCCATCACATTGGCAGCTCATAGTCACCCTGTGATCAAACAATACAGCCCAGGTCTTTCTCCTCCTCTGTCACTACCAACTAATATGTCCCTGGCTTATAGCAAAAATTCTTGTTGTTAGCCCCTAAATGCATAACCTTCCACTTAGTGCGCTATTAAATTTCATCCCATTTCTATTACTCCAGTTTTCAAGGTCATCCAGATCTTCTTGTATGATATTCTGGTCCTCCTGTGTATTTGCAATATGTTCCAACTTTGTGTCATCTGAAAATTTTATTAGCAGACTCCCACTTTTTGTGCCAAGGTCATTAATAAAAATGTTAAATAAGATTGATCCCAAGACCGAATCCTGACAGTCCACCTTCCAGTGTGACCCATTGTATTCTCCCGTTCAACCAGTTCCTTATCCGTCTTTCAATTCTCATATTAATCTCCATCTTCTCTAATTTAAGTAATACTTTCCTATGTGGAACTTTATCAAATGCCTCACTGAAATTCAGGTAGCTTAGAGTTAGGGTTAGGGTTTCCTCTTTATTTCCTCTGTCTAACAAATCAGCTATCTTCTCAAAGAAGGAGATCAGGTTGGTCTGGCACAATCTAGCCTTTGTAATGTCATGTTGTATTTCATCCCATTTACCTCTATGTCCTTAACTCCTTTCTCTTTTAAAATTTGTTCCATTGGTAATGGTCTCATTAACGTTGTAGGGTATTGCAATAGCAATACCAACTCCCTACTTTTACTCACTATTCCCTACTTATACATCCAAGAATCACACTGGTCATCTTATCTGTGTGTCAGACTGGGAGCTCATGCTCAGTTGGTATCCACCATGATGCCTTAGTACCTTTCAGAATCCCTGCTTTCCAAAATCAGTCCCCATTCCTGAAAATGTGACCTTTAGTCTTTGTTCCCAGATGTATGGGCCTTGCATTTAGCTCTATTAAAACACATATAGTTCAAGGGAACCCTGCTTACCAAGTGATTTAGATTGCTCTGTAAAATTAAATTGTCCTTATCATAACTTACTATGCCAGTAATTTTTATGTCATTTGCAAACTTTACCAGCAAAGATTTTATACTTTCTACCAAATCATTGATATTGAGTAGCATTGGGCCAAGAAAAGATCCCTTCAGGACCCTATTCGAAACAGCCCTATTGGCTAATGTTTCCCAATTTATAATGACTTCTTTTTAGATCTGTCAGCCAGTTTTAACTCTTTTAAATGGACTACTTTGATTTTGGTACAAAAATCAGGGATGTAACGGGAATAAGTGTCTGTCCACCCATCCTGCAGCTTCTGCCCAGATTTTCTGGTCTGTGTGCACAGTGGGGAAAAGCGAGGTCTGTGGGCAGAGAGAGAGGTAGAGGCTAAGTGGAGCCTCGGCTCATCTTCCCCTTCACCACTACCACCACCATGTCAGCCAGTGCAGCTGAGCTGGTTCAGTGGGCAGAAGTAATCAGCACCTGGTAAAGAACTAGTGGGTAATACTTCACACTGCCACAAGGAAAAAAACTGGGTCTCTGAGTCACAGGTCCGTCCTTGTACTGCTCCCGAGGCAGTGCAGCAATACCCTAGCCCTAACACAAGGCAATAGGTTGTCTCATTCTAGCCCTAAGTCTCTGATTTAGTATGAGGAAAGGGGGTCAAATCTCCCCTATAGAAATATTGGCTTAAGGAGAGAGTGAAGGAAATGAAGCTGGCCCTCTTTTCTAATTCTAGGAGTGGCATCTGAATGTGTAGCACACAGACTCTTGTGGGCATACCAGAGGCACGTAGCATACTTTGGGTGCTTATAAAAAAAATAAATAGGTAGTTGTTGTTATTACAATGACAAGTAATTTTTCCTGTCAGTGGCCTTAACTTTGTCATCAAAGCTAAACATTTTAAAACGCTATTTGAAATGCCTATTTAACTGCTGAATGTAGAGCATATGTTAATACACTTTTCTCCAGATACAGTAGTGTATGATAAACGTTACCAGATTTTCTTACTATTCCTATTTTATGCTACTAAATGCTAAGACAAATGGGCCCACTGAAAAGGTATTTCCTTTGGAGGACGCAATCTGCAGGCCACCCGTGTAATATGCAGAAATAATTATGTGTAGGGATAAAAAGCAAGAGCAAAACTTTATTAAATTAGACTTCAGATGGACAAAATAAACGATAGCAACATAAAATTTTAATGTAGATGTTGCTGGAAAATAAAAGAAAGGTAATTAAAATATATTTTGAGAAAAGAATACAGTGTATTCCCTTTGTCACATAATCCAGTACATCGCATCACAGCAGGGTATTGATGATCAACTTTGTAATAATTGTGTGTTTTTGGCAAGCATCTGATAGATGTGTGAAAGAGTGTCTAATTCTTCACTCACTCACACTAGCTTTACACCAATAATAAGAATTGATTTCAGTGCAATGACTCCTGATTTGTATTTATGTAAGGGAGATCATAATTTGGCCCTAAAACTGAAACATCACCACGAGGACAATGACAGATCCTGACATAATCAGAGTTTTGAATCCTAAGGTCTCTTCCAAACCTAAACTTAATAATTTTGGAAATGCTCAGTGATATAGGGTGAAATCCTGGCCTCATTGAAGTCAATGGCAAAATGTCCATTGATTGTAATGGGACCAAGATTTAATTGATAATCTCTTTATTATATTTAAATATCATAGAGGACATTTTCAAAGACACGAATAGGAGTTAGACATCCAACTCCCATTGACTTTCGAGCAATATACGCTGGAAGAGTTTTGTACCTTGTCTACTTAGAGACAATATCGGCAAACAGCAAAAGTGTAGGCAGTGCCGCCAGAATTTCTTGAACCACAAACCACTCTTTGCAAAATGAGTAGAACATTGGAAAGCATCAAGATCTTAAGCTTTTGTGATTATAGTTAGCAAATAATATGAATTTATTACTAGAGGGTATTTTGTTGTTGTAAAGAGTTAATTTCTTCAAACAAATAACTTTAAGATTTTGAGCCTGACTTTGCCCTGAGTCACATAGTGGGAATCACACCTGTGCACTGTGTACATATCATAGTTGAGAGTAAAACTGAGTAAACACACATAGGCAAATGTGGATAATGGGCTTTCTCCTACAATAATTCAGGGGCAGTGGTAGCTGAGGGATGGATTTGCATCAAGCTTGAAGTTCCATGAAGAACAAATAAATAATAGGTGAACACTGCATAGTACCAAGCAAGTTATAAAAGCTACTGCAATTGGGTAGAAAAAACAGTTTGTCAAATCTTTGGGTTTGTGAGATTTGGGTTTTTTTATGCTAGCGGGATTATTTTCTTTAAAAAATATAATTGCATTGAAATGTATCCTTTCTTTAAGGACTAGATAATTGTTTTGAAAAGACCTTATATAAAGGCTCCTTGGCATAGAAGGCAGTGTTGGATCTTTGCTGACAGACAGCCGTATTCTGACACTGGTTATGTAAAACTCACACTGATTTCCATGGGTGCTTCACATCTGGAACAATGGCAGGATGTGTCCCAAAATGGGGATAACACCTGAAAAACTTTAGAGAAACCCAGCAATCAGTAGTCTGTGGACCTGGGAACATCACAAAACTGCTTTAAAGAATTATCTTATCATCAAGGGCCAGATCCTACAAATGGATCTGTCTGGGCAGAGCCCATCTGCACAGGGCCCCCCATCAGCTTCTGTTTTGAAGTTTTCAAAGGGGCTTAAGTGGAACAAGGACCTTGTGCTGGGCCTCTGGAGAGGGGCAAATTTGACTCTTCAGACAGGATCCAAGTGTAATGTGACTAATATTTTTCCTTCAATGTTTGTATTGAAAGTTAAATATTCACCTGTTTCTTTGAACTGGAAATATTATTAGATTATTTATTATTTTTTTAAAAATCATGTTAAAATCAGATATTAGAAAGGTCAAAATAGGCTGTGTGAATGATCTTTTTGGAAAAGAAATGAATTCCCAGATATTTTTTTCTATTAGCATATTTATGAATTGTCCTTAAAATAGTGCTTATATCATCAATTAGTTTTGCTGTGTTAGGTTCTTTCCAACAGGTTTTTTTTTCTGAATCACCTCTTATAGATTACACAGAACAATATTCTTTTTTGAAAAAAGCAAAAATACGAAGGCTATTAGCTTGCACTAGCTCAAACCATATTTTCTACAAAATCCACCCTTCTAAAATGTTTTTCTAATCTTTAAATTGTGTGTGTTCCAGATGGCTTTAACCAACTCTTACTCCATAGTGTATCACAAATTAACTCACGGAGGCATTATCTCAAATGGCACTGATTTCTCTGTTTAAATAGAATGTTATATCAAGAAAGTCGCTTTTTATATAGCAAAACAAAGACAATAATAAACTAATTCTCATCAAAGGGATTTGTTACTGTTGCATCTATAAACATAGATGAACGGTTTTGATGCTGATGCTGTTACTAGTCCCTAGCTAGTCACAATGCTTATCCTGCTTAGATAACAAAATATGTCAATATAAAGGGTCAAAGTGAGCTATAGCTCACGAAAGCTTATGCTCAAATAAATTTGTTAGTCTCTAGGGGGCCACAAGTACTCCTTTTCTTTTTGCAGATACAGACTAACACGGCTGCTACTCTGAAACCTGGAATAAAATGATGTTATCAGAGAAAGTTTCATCTATAAACTCTTGTTTAAACCAAGTTCCAAAACAGAAAACAGAGATCCCAAACTTTCTGTATACCTTCTTAGAATAGGACAGATTTGCTAATAAATCTAGGAGTGAACAGGAAAGAAGAAAGGACTGCTTATAGCTAAAATATGCTAAGACATTCGCAGCACCTGGCATGGCTTAAAACTAAATTGCGTTATCTTACTGTAGGTTCAGAAAACTGTCTCAAACAGAAGCTGAGAACACCTCGTCGACGATGTCAGCAGCC
Source organism: Natator depressus (assembly GCF_965152275.1). Lineage (NCBI taxonomy): Eukaryota > Metazoa > Chordata > Testudines > Cheloniidae > Natator > Natator depressus. Next base: position 39,158,769 of record NC_134244.1, read on the forward strand.
CAAAATGCTGAATAGCCCTGAGGACAACATGTACTATAACCAGTTAAATGTGAGTTCAAAGTGGCAATAAAGCTGTTTTACTGGCTTTGTTTCCAGTTAATAATTCGGTTATTAATACCTGTTCCAGCCCCTCCAGCCCCACCCCCACGTTCTTTTGCTCTCGTCTTGAACATGTGCTTATGCTCTTTATCTGTTGCTTTCATGTCAGGATGTCTGCCTTCACGGTGAATAATTGATGTGGTTTATCAAAGACGAGCAAGATGCATGCTTCATCAGGCTCACTTGAGCCCTTTGATCAAAAAAATTATGCTGTGACTTCTGATATTATCAGCATCTGCTTGCATTCAACACAAAATCACTTTGAATTAAAAATTAACGACTTGCTGCTTTGCTTTGACTGTGTGTTCTTGGCCCTCTCCACAGGGAACTCTAGAATATCAAGGGAGCAAGAGGAAGCCAAGAAAACTTGGGTAAATATCTATCTTCTTAGTTCTAAGCAACTGTAAACAGAAGAAGTCCTTTGTGATATTACAGAAAATGAAAAACTTTCTAGAGAAGTTTCTAAATATAAACAATTACCATATCTCTGTGCATTGACATTGGACATTTTCTACAGAAGCAAATATAAAACATGTATCTAATACTGTTTGCAAACACTAGAACTGGCTCTTACAAAATAAATATTCTCTCCAATTCTCTCTCAGTACAACTCAAACAAATTTTAGCTTCCCCTTTTTAAATAAACAAATTTAGTCGTAGTAAAAGGTGCTGGACTGAGAGTCTTTGAGGTTGAAGCTCATTAGCCTACAGCAAGCATCACATGGACAAAAGCCATGCAGGCTTCCTCTCACCACCCGAGCAATATGCTTCAGCCCTGCCTCAGGAGGGACCAGTTCTAAGAGAAGGCAGAGAGGGGAGTTCTTTCCTAAAAAGGGTTGTTCTTTGCCCACTAGCTCTCAGCTAAGACTGCCACCAGTGATGCTAATTAGTACCACTTGTAACATGGATGCTTTTCACCAGAAGGTGGGCAGAGCTCACTAGTGCATTTCACAAAAGCCACCATCCAGCAGTAACAAATTTCATGTTTTACTGACATGTGCAGCAACTAGTGCTGGATGAACACAGCAAAGACATATTAATGAACACTCAGGCAGTGACACCCATACATTTTCTTTGACCCTTTTTTATTCATTTTCTGCAGATAGTGTTATAAGTGACTTTCTTTTGTTCACAACAATGTTCACGGAAAGTGAAAGTCTTGTGGATACTAATGCAAATGGGGTTTGTGAGAAGGTTCAAACCGGAATTGTTTGCTTGGCTGTCTTGGTATCTCTTTGAGTTACCTCCTCCAGTTTATAAAACTCTGTCCCCCAGTCGGGGAGCAGAAATAATACTATGTAATTTCGGTGTCCAATCATACATCATGAGAAGCTGAAGACACAGTTGGAGCAAATAGGGCCTGATCCAAAACCTGCTGAAGATAATGGAATTCCCTTTAGTGGGCTTTGGATCAGGCCCATAGTTCACAAACAAATGTTTGCCTATGGAGTTCGAACAATTCTGAATAATGAACGTATTTGTAAATATCAAAGTCTGTGTGTGGAAAATTTTCAATCAGACAAAAATGCTACATTTGTGAAATAAAATACTTGCTACAAATAATTGCTGTGACTGTACTGCAGACCTAGAGATGAAAGGCTGTGTGACCTGTTACCAATCCTCAGAGCCATTCAGTTCCCACAGAGAGATTTAAAGCACTGAAAAGTGGCAGCAAGATTGAGAGACATGTACAAAGGCTGCATCTTGTTAACAAAATCATCCCATCTTTTCCCCTTCTTGTATTAACACTTTTTCAGTGTTTTCATTTCACCATCCATAGAGAGGTATATTTCTTAAGGTTTTGGAGAACTACTTTGTACTTTTTATTTTATATACTTAATAAAAATAGTTTGTTTTGTGTTTTGTTTCAAAGCCAAATCAAAGTGCTTGATGGGGAGGATGAATATTACAAATCATTGTCAGCTGTCGAATCTATCACTGAAGATGACAACTCACTCAACCCCACATCTTCTCTTTCCTCAAGAGGAGTGTCTCTTGCTCAGAGCTGAACTTCACCATTTACGCTTTGGTCTAATGCTGGTAAGAGTCATTGCACGTGTTTAGCAAATCTGGTTTGCATGTGTGTCTGAGAGAGAGACAGACAGACATAATTACAGCTTATGAAGCCTCTTGCAAAATTAGACCCTGATTCTGTAAACACTACCCACCTGAGTAGTTCCATTTAACTTTACTCATATAAGGAGTCCTGTTGAAGTCAATAAAGTTACTTATAGATGTAAGTGTTTGCAGGATCAGGCCCTAAATAGGCATCCCTTGTAAAACAGGATACTGTATAATTTTAACTCGGCAGCATGGCATTGCAGAACTGGGACTGGGACTTTGTATTGACGTTCAGCATAATTTGAGGTCACAGTAAAAATATTATATGTCATATAGGCCTTTCAGAACTTCATATGGTTTTTTAAAACTACAAAGAATTAACACAATAAAAAGCATTGTGTAAAAACCATTTAAAATGCTGAATGTGTATCTCAGAATTTATCTCATAAGATAGTATTTAATGAGAGAGAGAGTATTTAATTTAGTAATGTTCATACTTTCCCCGAAAGAGTTACCAAAAAGAGTGGGGGTGCTGAGAGCCATTGAACCAAACTGTAAACCCTGTATATAATGGGAACCACTTCAAGCCAGGGGGTGCGGCAGCACCTATGAGTCAACATAGTTTTTAAAAGGAATTGATACAAAATAATTTAGTGTATAATTGTATAGGGTACTTTTGACTAAAACACAAGACTGGGTTCCCTTCTGAGATCTACGTAATCTTAGATACATTATCTAATCTCTCTGTGCTGCAGTTTCCTCATATGCAAAATGTGGATAGCATTTCCTTGCCTCTCAGGGGTATTGTGAAACTTAATTCATTTAGGGTGAAATTCACTGTCCATTGAACTCAATGAGGTTTAAGCACGCCTAAGTTAGCATATGCTAACATGCATAGGGACATAGGAACTGCCAGAATTGCTCAGACCCAGATTGCTCTATCCATCCTGGCTGGCAGTACCCTGTCTCCAACAACAGTCAGCACCAGAAGATTCAGAGCAGGATGTACAAACTTTGCAATAGGCAGATGTTGTGTGATCTGCCCCCCATGTTCGGTCTCATCCTAATCTCAACTATTTAGGTATTACCTTAAACCCTGAAGCATGAGGTTTAATATCCCTTCCACAGAAATATAATGTCATTAATTATGAGAACTCTGGATATTCTTGATATCAGTACTCAAACCCCTTTTTGAATCTTGTTAAGCTCTTGGCCTCAATTTCCTGTTGCAGTGAATTCCATAATATAATTACCCATTATATGAAAAAGTATTTCCTATATCAGTTTTGAATTTCCCTCCTTTTAATTTAACTGACTGTCTCCTTGTTCTTGTATTATGAGATGAAGGACAGAAGGTCCCAAACTCCCTTCTCTAGACCAGTCATTATTTTGTGTTCTTTTATCATGTATCCTGTTATTCATCACTGTTCGAAGTTAAACAATCCCAAACCTTTTCATTTCTCTTCATTGGAGACTTTTCAGTCCCTTTGATCATTCTTGTTATCCAGATGAGGCCACACCAACTGATTTACATAAAGGTGTTATAATAGTCTCTGTAGGATTTGCCATCCCATTTCTTATCCATCCTAAAATCTGGTTTGCTTTTTGACCACAGCTGCACATTGATGGGAGGTCTTCATTGAGCTGTCAACACCCAGATCCCTTTCTTGAGCCGATACAGTTAATTTAGAACCCGTACGATTGTTAAACTACCCTGTCTGAGTAGTTTAAATTTTCCTCTCCAATGTGCATTACTTTGCATTTACTGACATTTAATTCCATTTGCCACTGTGTTGCCCAGTCACCTAATTTGTTTAGGTGTCTCTAAAGTTTCTCACAATCATCTATGGTCCCAACTAACCTAAATAACTTTGCATCATCTGCAAATTTTGCCCCCTTTCCAGATCATTAATAAATAAATTAAACAACACAGGACCTAGTATAGAACCATGAGACATCTCACTATTAACCTGATACCATGATGGAAAATTAACCATTTAATCTTACTCTTTGCTTTCTGTCTTCTAGACAACTTTTAATCCATGACAATATTTTGTGTCTCACCCTTTGACCGTGCTTCTTCAGTACCCTCCTATGCAGGACCTTGTTGAGGGCCTTTTGGAAGTCTAAATAAACAATATGAACCAGTTCTCCCTTATCCACTACTTCACTGACAAGTTTAGAGAATTCTAAAAATTAGTGAGACATGATTTTCCTTTGTAAAACCATGCTGGTTAGTCTCTGTCATATATTAGTAGATCCAAGCACTGCGCTGAATTGGGGCACAGTGCCCATAACCCTTCACTTAAGGGCTGAGAGACTCCCAGGCTTTGTCTGCACTAAAAAGGATTTGCCAGCTATAGCCAGAGGTGAAAGTAAGCCGGTCCGGCCCGGCCCGGCCCGGCCCGGCAGTAAGAGCCGGTACATAGCGATGGCACCGGCCAGGAGCCCTGGGCCCTTTAAATCACTGCCGGAGCCCTGGGGTAGCAGTAGTGGTGGTGGCAGCCGGGAGCACCAGGCCCTTTAAATCACCGCCGGGCCGCGCTGAAGGGCTGGCTGGGGGAGTCTGGTCCCAGCCCCGCCCCTTTTACCAGAGGCCCCGCCCCTTCGAGTTGAGCGCCCCTCCCCTCCCTACACACACCTTGCTCAGGACCTTGGCCACCCTGCATACAGGTAAGTCCCTTAAGTTACTTTCACCCCTGGCTATAGCTGTACTGGTAACCATTCTAGTGGGAATGCAGCTTATGCGAGTTTCCTGAACAAAAGAAGCTACACCAACAAAAGGACTTTATAACTTGTATAACTGCATCTACGTAGAGCTTTTGCTGCCATAGCAATGTCCTATCTTCTGTGAACATGGAGGACAATTAATCACCGTCCTTTTTATAATAGGCCTTAACATATTTGAAGTCTCCGATCAGGTCCCCCCTCAATCTTCTTTTTTCAAGATTAAACATGTCCAGTTTCTTCAATCTTTCCTAGAGCTTTGGGCCAGGAAAAGGGAGACAGACAGGGAGTCTAGCAGAAGCCTCAAATCTCTCCTAGTGGTCACAGTACTGTTCCTGCAGTCTGGCGTACGAGGCTGAAAGTGAAATTGAAAAAGAATATTTCCCATTCATGTTCTTCTCTTCAATCTCCATCAAAAACCTGACAGAATGGCTGGCAAGATTAAAGGCCAAAGAGCTGCAAACAATGGGCCATGACCTTGGATTATGGAGAACACTGAGTGTGTGAGGGTGCATGTTAGAATCTTTAAAGTACAGATAGTTCTGAATGAGAACATGTGGGCAGCTGCCAATGAGTTAGTGACATCCAGAAGTGCAGTACAAATATGGCTGGTAATTAATACGATGGATGGATGTTTGTTTCTCTCTCTCCAGAAGCCTCTTGGATGCCCATCAGCCTCTTTCCATCTCACTAAAACTTGCCATGAATGAGCATCCTTTGTACTATCTCAAGAGAAAACTTTTTCTTGAGATAATTTGCTAAAACTCAAAGTGCTAGAATTTATGAGATGTTAGAATGGGAAATAAAACTGTCTTGAAGAAAGTCACATGAATGTGTGGGCTCCCATACTGACTTAGGTCACAAGACCCTCAAAAATATATGGTTTCTTCATAGTGCAATTTTTTCGTCTCTCAAAGACATTCATAAAAAAGCAGTTTTTAAAGTAGTTTTATGTATTTTTAAATGCAGAAAGTCAGGACATATGGCTATAATCCACTTTATTGTCATAGGCAGTTTAATTATAGGTTACCAATTGTATATTATTTGGTGGTAGTCAAGCTTTGCACATAAGTAACAGGGAACAAAAATCATAAATTCAACATGAATATAATTCTACAATAATACCAAATATGGCTCTAACTCAACAAAGCATGTAAACCCATGTTTAATTTTAAGCATGTCTGTAATCCCAGCTCTATTTAACAAAGCTCTTAAACCCATGTTTAGGTGCTTTGCTGAATTGCGGCCCTGGTCAGTGAAAGCTGTGTCAAGGCATTAAATTGTGAAACACAAGGAAGACACTTAACAGTTTTTTCTGTTATTAAGCATAAGCATTTACTAATCTTAGATCTTCTGACATTCTTTTTAAAGGATGGTATGCCATATTCTTCTTTGAGTGATTGCTCATATTGATTCCAATTAGGTGTGTGCGCACCACGTGCAAAGTCGTCAGAAAGTTTTTCCCCGAGCAGCACCCGTTGGGTTGGCTGTGGAGCCCCCTGGAGTGGCGCCTTCATAGTGCTCTATATATGACCCTGCTGACCCGGCGCCTTCTCAGTTCCTTCTTACCGCCAGTGATGGTCATTGGAACTGTGGCATCTTGCTCTGCAAGCTCTCCACATTTCCCTAGCTTCTCTTCGGAATGTTTTTATTTTGTAGTTGTTTAGTTCTTAGCACTGCAGACTCAGCAGTGTACACCTTGTCCTCAGGGATAGCTAGGTGGTGTAGTTCATGGCTGCAAGTCTCGGGGCTCCCGTCCGAGGTTCAGCAAACTATGCAAGACCTACCCTTTGAAGGGGTGAGCCTGTTTGCCAGACAGACTGACTCCAAACTGCATAGCCTCAAAGACTCCAGGGCGACAATGAAATCTTTGAGTCTGCATACACCAGCAACCCAACGAAAGCCCTTTAAGCCCCAGCTGCTGCAACAGCGCCTGGTATCCTCCTTGGCCGAGGTAGGATATTTACAGGCGCAGGGGTAGGAATAGCAGGTGTAAGCAGGGGTGAAAGTAACTCCAGACACTTACCAGTATGGGGCCGGGGCCGGCTCTGGCCCCCGGAAGGGGCGGGGCTGGGGGTCAACATCTCCCAGCCAGCCCTTCCCAGCTGCCTGGCCCGTGCTGCCTGGGGCTCCAGTGGCATTTTAAAGGGCTCAGGGGCGTCCGGAGCCCTGGGCCCTTTTAAATCGCCGGCCCCAGGGCAGCTGCTCCCTTTGCCCCCCCTTCCCCACCTGTCGGTGGCCAAGAAGGGGCAAAAGGGGCAGGGATGTTAAAGCGCTGCAGGGTCCTTTGCTGCAGCAGCACTTTAACGTTGCTGCCCCCGCCTCCATCGCGGCCCTGCCGGTACGGATCCTACCAGCCAGACCGCCGACGGGGGAGGCAAAAGGGGCAGGGACACTAAAGCGCTGGCCGGTGCGAATTCTTACCAGTATACCATACCAGCCCGTACCGGCCCACTTTCACCCCTAGGCGTAAGCCTTCCCATCCCCCGTCCGGACAAGGCAAAGGCCTGACTAAGCCTTCGTCGGGCTCAAAAGAGACATTTTGAAGGTGCGCCCGAGGAAGGAGCACCTGTCTCAAAGCTGGATCCTGCCCTGTGTTTTTTGAACCGTCTATCCCTCTTCTACCGTGGATGGTCCCAAATAACCTCAGACCACTGGGTTCTTCGCACAGTGGAAGTGGGATATTCTCTCCAATTCTGCTCCTACCCTCCTTCCCACACCCCTTCCTGGTCCCTCTTCAGGGACCCCTCTCACTAGCAACTCCTTATCCAGGAGGTGCAGGCACTCCTTGCCATAGGAGCAGTGGAAGAGGTTCCTCAGGAGTTAAGGGGCAGGAGATTCTATTCCCGCTACTTCCTAATCCCCAAGCTACTTCCTAATCCCCAATGGGTCTCAGTCCCATTCTAGACCTGCGAGGACTCAACAAGTTGAAGTTCCACATGGTTTCCCTCAATACAATTATCCCTTCTATGGATCCGGGAGACTGGTTTGCCGCCCTTGACATGAAAGATGCGTACTTTTACATAGCGGTTCGCCCTGCACACAGATGCTTTTAAGGTTCATGATCAGCCAGAAACATCATCAGTTCATGGTCCTTCCCTTTGGCCTGTCGACAGCCCCACAAGTGTTCACCAAGCAATTGTCAGTGGTAGCAGCCTTCCTCCAAAGGAGGCAGCTGCAGGTTTACCCTTACCTCAACGACTGGCTGCTCAGGGGGCACACCAGAGAGCAGGTGGAGTCGCGGGTCAGTCTGGCCACATCCACGTTCAAGAGACTGGGTGTCCTCCGCAATGTGAACAGGTCCACTTTGTCACCAACCCAGAGAATAGAGTTTATCGGAGCAGTGTTGGACTCAGTCCATGCAAGAGCACATCTGCTGGAGTCCTGATTCCAAGCATCATTCAATGCATGAGTACCCAACCACTACAGCAAGGAATTGCCTCAGTCTCCTCGGTCACATGGAGGCCTGCACGCACATGGTTCGACATGCCAGGCTGACGTGGCTTGCTTAGACATACCGCCCGTGGCACGACTGCCTGGGACTAGGGGTCATGGTGCTACAGCAGGTACTAGAGTCACTCCAGTGGTGGCTCAGTGCTCAAATAGTCTGTGAAGGAGTCCTCTTCAGCAGCCCTCAGCTGTCCTTGTCTCTAGTTACGGATGCGTCAGCTCTAGGTTGGGGCACACATCTGGGAGCTCTCTGAACACAGGGCCTCTGATCACAGGACAAGCTCTCTCTCCATATCAATATCAAGGAGCTCAGAGCGGTGTGACTTGCATGACAGTCCTTACAGTCTCGTCTGCAAGGCCAGCATGTGGCAGTCCTGACGGACAACTCCACTGCAATGTTTTACATTAACAAGCAGGGTGGAACCCAGTCCTCGCCCCTCTGTCAGGAGGCTCTCAGGCTCTGGGAATTCTGTATAGCCCACTCCATTCACCTGGAAGCATCACATCTGCCAAGAGTCCAGAACGTACTGGCGGATCACCTCAGCAGTTCCTTCCACAGCCATGAGCAGTCCATCGAGCCGGATGTCATTCACTCCTTTTTCCAGAGATGGGGGTTTCCCCAGGTTGACCTGTTCGCCACTCAGAACAACAGGAAGTGCCCATTGTTTTGCTCCTTCCAGAAAAGCAGCCCAGGCTCAATTGCAGACGCATTCCTGCTACCCTGGGGAGGCCATCTGCTCTACGCCTTTCCCCCAGTCCCTCTCGTGCACAAGGTCCTGCTCAAGGTCTGCAGAGACAGGGTGGAACTAATTCTGGCACCACCAGCATGGCCTCGACAACACTGGTACATCACACTTTTGGATCTGTCAGTCGACGCCCCGGTCATGTTGCAGCTCCTCCCCGACTTGATCACTCAGGACCAAGGGCAGCTTCATCACCCAGACCTCTGGTCCCTCCACGTCACAGCCTGGAAGCTTCCTGGCTGAACCCTATGGAGCTCCTGTGCTCAGAGCAGGTAAGGAAGGTCTTACTCGGCAGCAGAAATTGCTCCACAAGGGCCACATACCTGGCAAAGTGGAAGAGGTTTACTTGCTGGTGTGACCAGCATCATATGCCCCCACTTCAGGTGCTGTTACCTCTTATTCTGGAGTATCTTCTGTACCTGAAACATCAAGGCCTGGCAGTGCCATCCATAAAGGTACACTTAGCTGCTATCTCGGCTTTCCACCCTGGAGTCTCTGGATGCTCCGTCTTCGCCAACTCCCTGGTTGGACGGTTCCTCCAGGGTCTGGACCGGTTACTTTCCCAGATTAGACAGACTGTTCCTGGGTGGATCCCTAATTTGGTCCTCTCCAAATTAATGGGGCCCCCATTCAAGCTGCTGGTAACTTGCTTCCTTCACTACCTGTCATGAAGGTAGCCTTCCTAATTGCCATCACATCAGCAAGAAGAGTGTTAGAGTTAAAGGCCCTTACCTCCAACCCACCTTATACAGTTTTCCACAAAGACAAGGTGCAGCTCAGACTCCGCCTCACCTTTCTTCCGAAGGTTGTGTCACATTTCCATACCAGCCAAGACATATTCCTGCCTGTTTTTTATCCAAAGCCTCATGCCAGTAGCCATAAGCAGAGGCTGCACTCTCTGGATGTTCAGCGGGCGCTAGCCTTCTACATCAAGTGCACTAAGCCATTCAAGAAGTCGAACCAGTTCTTCGTAGCGGTGGCAGACCGGATGAAAGGATTCCTGGTCTCATCTCAAAGAATATCTTCCTGGATCACATCCTGCATCCGCACGTGCTACTATCTGGCCAAGACACCAGCCCCGGCACTTACGGCACACTCGACAAGGGCACAGTTCTCATCAGTGGCGTTCCTGGCCCAGGTTCCGATCCAAGAAATCTGTAGGGCAGCAACTTGGTCCTGGGTACATATGTTCACCTCTCATTACACCAGCATGCCAGAGATGATGCAGCTTTCTGCAGAGCAGTGCTCCAATCAGCGATTCCGTAACTCCAAGCCCACCACCTAGGTAAGGCTTGGGAGTCACCTAATTGGAATCGATATGAGCAATCACTAAAAAAAAAAACCCAGTGGTTACTCACGTTCTCGTAACTGTTGTTCTTCGAGATGTGTTGCTCATACCCATTCCAAACCCACCCACCTTCCCCTCTGTCGGAGTAGCCAGCAAGAAGGAACTGAGGAGGTGCCAGGTTGGCAGGGTCATACATAGGCGCCACTCTAGGGGGCTCTACTGCCAACCCGACAGGTGCTGCTAGGGGAAAAACTTTCCGACGACTGTGCATGTGGCGCGCGCACACCTAGTTAGAATGGATATGAGCAATCACTCGAACAACAACAGTTACAAGAAGGTGAGTGACTGTTTTTTTTCAGTGAGATTGCTTGCAGAAAAAAGTAGTATTAACTGTGGGTGAAGCTGGCCCCAAATTATTAGATTTACAACATTAAGCACCCATTACTGAATAATCTAATCGTGTGCCATTCTGAAAATCTAATTGGATAAGAATTGTGTCCACAACAAGTCTGTTCTTCCTATTACTTTTGTACCCTGTCCTTCCTTCTCCACCTGCTTCTTTGTCTTGTCCACCTGCATATTGTTTTCTAGGATATAAATCTTTTGGAATAGGTTTGGAACCATTTACTACCTGTTTGTGCACTGACTAGGAGAACAGGGGAATGACGTCCCAACGACGTGGCTAAGGCATCTAAGCACTACCATAATATTAATGTTTCATCATCATCATCATAATGCAACGCACAATAGACATAAATATAGCTGCTTACATCTCTGTATCCTCCCCCAGATGTATATTGCTCCCTACATATACATATAAGTCTAGTGCCTAGAGACCTAAGCAGGTTAACTCCCTTCTCATCCTTAATTTAGTGCACTCATAAACTTTTATCTCACAGTTTTGCTGCTAAGAGCCACATTCTCAGCTGCTGTGAATCAGTGTATCTACACTGAAGTCAGCTGAAAAACTTGAGATTTTGCTGTCACTGAGTCTGTCAGCTTTCATTTGTTTAGGCTTGTTCTGCTCACAGTGAGGGAAAGGGGCAGGGTGTTGCAGTGCTACTGAAGAAACACTGTTTCATATTGCTGCAGTCCTGAACAAAAGCTGCTTTTTCAAAGAACCACTATGCAGAGCCAAATCCTGCAGGCTGGGGGAGGGGAGCTTTGCAGGGGAGAAGCTCTGTGGCATCCTATCCATCATGAGGCCAGACCCCATCAGCTGTTTGGGAGCTCTCAACTTGTTTCATTGCTGGGAGAGAAGAGGTCTCTTGGCCCTCCCACTGCCGCCCTGGCTGAACCTGCTTCCCCACAGGGACCTCGGCAAAGGAACCAACTCCCTGGTGGCCCCACTGCCTTATATGGACATGGGAAGGTAGAGTCTGATTCTGCTTCAAGGTGAGAAGGTGGCCTGTGTATGCAGGGCTCAGCTCTGTAGTGGCTGTGAGGAGGTAACTGAACCTTCCCCCGTAGGATTCAGTTACTGTTCCATGAGTGCAGAGCTCTGATGGGACTTTGCAGCTGCTGAGCAGAAGGGTCAAGAACTGGTCCAGGCTACTCCACCCCAGCGATCAAACAAAATGCATGCAGAATTATGTTCCAGTCCTCCTGTTTGTATTCTTGTATTGAGGTATAGACTATTTCATTACATTAACAGAAGCCAAGACTTTTCTCCTGGGGCCCTCCCAACAGGTAACCCAGCAATCTCATATCATGAACCAGCAGCACAGACGGACTTCTCAATCCCACATTGATGGATAAATAGGTGACCCTCATCCCTGATGTTCCTAACAATAAATGTCCCCCTCCAAAAAAGTGCCCCTCAAATTGTCCTCTTACCAAGTACATGGGAGAAAAAATGGGCCTTGCAGTGTGACCAAAGGGTTAATAGATCCAAGCTGAGATGGACCAAGGGGAGAAATGAATGAACGCTGAGTTCCAGAGTCAGGTATCTTCCCAGAGAGGATCCTGCCAGCCCCTCTCTGCACTTTATACCAGAAAAGCTCCAGCTTGAGTGCCATTGCTGATTTCAGTTCTGGCTTTTTGGCCATGGTTGGACTTGTGGTTAAGGTACTGGCCTGGGACTCAAGAGATCTATGTTCAATTCCCAACTTTATCACAGATTTTGTCTGTGACCTTGAGTGAGTCATTTAGTCTCTCTCTGCCTCAGTTCCCCATCTGTAAAATGAGTATAATTACTTTCTCCCATCTCTTGTCTTGTCTTCTCTATTTAGATTGTAAGCTCCTTGGAGCAGGAACTGTCTCTTACTGTATGTTTATATAGTGCCTTCACAGTGGGGCAATATTTGTTCAGTCTCTGCTTACATTAGGGGTGGGGAGATCACTTAATAAGATATTTTAGTATTGTAAAATGCTTGGAGAGGATGTACATCAGTCATTTAAGACAGGTGTCCTTTAATACAGGTATCACCATATTTTTAAAATGTCAATATCAGAGGGGTCTGAGTTGCCTGGAAGGAAATGAATGGATATCTTTATATAATAATCATCATTATTTTATTCTATTATAGGTATGATAAGTCTGTTTGTTTGCAGGGCCGGATTAATGCAGGGGCTTTAGGGGCTGCAGCCCAGGGCCCTGGTCTAAGGGGGACCCCGGCGCAGCAGTGATCAGGCAGGACTGCCTGCATGCCATGGCCTCACGCCACTCCTGCCTGCCTCTTGTTTACAATGTCACCTGAAAGTGAGAACAGCCATTCTCATGGCACTGTTGTAAGCGGTGTCACAAGATGTTTATGTGCCAGATGCACTAAAGATTCATACGTCCCTTCATGCTTCCGTTACCATTCCAGGGGACATGCATCCATGCTGATGACGGGTTCTGCTTGATAAAAATCCAAAGCAGTGCAGACCGACACATGTTCATTTTCATTATCTGAGTCAGATGCCACCAGCAGAAGGTTGATTTTCTTTTTTTGGTTGTTTGGGTTCTGTAGTTTCCGCATCGGAGTGTTGCTCTTTTAAGACTTCTGAAAGCATGCTCCACACCTTGTCCCTCTCCAATTTTGGAAGGCACTTCAGATTCTTAAACCTTGGATTGAGTGCTGTAGCTATCTTTAGAAATTTAACATTGGTACCTTCTTTGCATTTTGTCAGATCTGCAGTGAAAGTGTTCTTAAAACAAACAACATGTTCTGGGTCATCATCCAACACTGCTATAACATGAAATATATGGCAGAATGCAGGTAAAACAGAGCAGGAGAGACACAATTCTCCCCCAAGGAGTTCAGTCACAAATTTAATTAATGCATTATTTTTTTTACGAGGGTCATCAGCATGGAAGCATGTCCTCTGGAATGGTGGCCAAAGCATGAAGGGGCATACGAATGTTTAGCATATCTGGCACATAAATACCTTGCAATGCTGGCTACAAAAGTTCCATAAAAATGCCTGTTCTCACTTTCTGGTGACATTGTAAATAAGAAGAGGGCAGCATTATCTCCTGCAAATGTAAATAAACTTATTTGTCTTATTGGCTGAACAAGAAGTAGGACTGAATGGACTTGTAGGCTCTGAAGTTTTACATTGTTTTGTTTTTGAGTGCAGTTACGTAAAAAAAAATCTACATTTGTAAGTTGCACTTTCACGACAAAGAGATTGCACTACCGTACTTGTATGAGGTGGACTGAAAAATATTATTTTGTTTATCATTTTTACAGTGCAAATATTTGTAATAAAAAATAATATACACTTTGATTTCAATTATAACACAGAATACCATATATATGAAAATGTAGAAAAATATCCAAAATATTTAACAAATTTCAAATGGTATCCTATTGTTTAACAGTGCAATTAAAACTGCAGTTAATCATGTTTTTTTTATTTAATTGCATGAGTTCACTGCAATTAATTGACAGCCCTAATTAAAAGGCAAGTTTAGTATAGTGTTAGTAGCCTTGATGCCATAATTGTAATCATTTTGTTTTAAATTAGGACAAAGACTTGTCTACAGGGGCCCCACAAAATCTAATAGCCCCGAGTCCACAGGAGAGTTAATCTGGCCCTGTTTGTTTGAATGGGCTTTTACAGTTACAGGTGAAAATATAAAAATGAGTTTGAAGGAGTTAGCTCTGAGTGTTTATGAAACCCAATCCAAATTCTCCAGTAGCTATATGGACGACATGCATTTGTCCTCCAGTGTCAGAAGGAAAGGGGGCAAAGGATACAGGAAAAAGCTTTCAAGAAAGGTCGTATATAGAGCTGGTGGAAACATTTTCAACAGAAGCTTTCCATTGGAAAATTCAGTTTTGTCAAAATCAAAACACTTTGCTGGAAAATGTCAATTTTGACATTTCAATGGGAAAAAAGTCAAAATAAATCATTTCAACTTTGTCACTTCAGTAATGTTGAAACATTTGGTTTTCACTATGTCATTTCAATTCATTTAGTTTTGCTGTATGTTTAAATATTAATTTTAATATTATATGATATATAACAATCATAATGTATTTGATATTTTATATGATAATGTTTTTTGCATTATTGAAACTAGACATTTTTAGTTTATCTAAATGAAATGTTTCAATGGTTCTGCATCAAAATTTTTCCAAATTTCCTTTCCAAAATTTTGAAATGTCAGATTTTTGTTCTGATTCAGAATGAAAACAAATTTCAAAATGCTGAAATTTCCTGTGGAAATTTCCCAAACAGCTCTATTTAGAGAGAGAGAGCGAGAGAGATTAATGGTGAAACAAAAGTAGAGGGAAACCTTTGCTGCTGAGCAGCCATGGTGAGCTGATATCTGATACCAGCTGCCTAGAGGGCCTTCAAAGTACGCAGAATACAGGTCTTGTTGTGAACTAGCTAGTTGAAAGACTTTGTTAGACAGTATGTGTAATAAAATAAGAAAACCTTATCTTCAGGCAAAGGGTTGAATGAAAGATAAATCCCAGCATGAGGCCTCAATGGCAATATTCCCCGTGACTTCACTGTTATATTGGGATGAAAATTCCTCCCAGTGCTGACAAAAACAAAAAAAGCACAATGAGCATTTGGGAATTAATTTTAAATAATGGTGCCTCTAGTTTGTGCATTTTCAGCTTGCTTCTCATTGACCCATTTACACCACTCTGGCACTATAAAGGGGCTCCAGAGTATGCATAAATTACATCCACTTCACATTTGCAACCACTTTAAGAAATGTGTTGAGTATAGCAGTGAGCCAGGCCCCTCAGTGTATGTCTACACAGCAATAAAAAACCTGCAGCTGGCCTACGTCAACTGACTCGGGCTCATGCGGCTTGGGCTCTGGGACTGAAAAATTGTTGTGTAGTGCTTGAGTTGAAGGCCATGCTCTGGAATCCTGTGAGGGTAGAAGGTCCCAGAGCTCAGCCCCATACTCACTTGCATGAAATCCTGCATGAGCCAACAGATATTGAGAAGAGGCTACAGATTTCATTCAAGTGACTATAGTCAGCCAAGCATAACTACTGTCAGAAATAAGGTCTGGTGTTGGAAACAGAGAGTCCTCACAACAGTTGTTTCTTTGGTCCTAGTTAGGAGACACATAATATGGGGGAAAGGATGGTGATATCAGGAATAGGGAGAGAGAAGGTAGTCTTGTGACTAAAGAAGATGGCTGGAGGTCAGGAAATCTAGGTTGTCACCAGTTATTCCACTGACTTCCTCTTCGTCTTCCGGTGGCTCAGTTTCACCATTTGTAAAATGTGATGCTGATGATGATGATGATAACACTAATAATTTACCTATCTTACAATGGTGTTATGAGGCTTACCCCATTCATGTTTGTAGGGTGTTTGCTTTTGCTTAAATAGTAGCTTCCAAATTCTGTCATCCTAAACATTAAAAAGATTTATGCTTAAACTTAGGGCATGGCTCTGCTGCCCCACAGTTTGGGCTTCAGCGCTGTGACTAACAGTGTGCACCAAAGTGCTGTGCTGAAACTCCCCTGTGTGGATGCCTCAGGCTTGAATTAAAAGGGTCCTAGTTCACATTAATGAAATCCTGTTTGAAGAAGCTTACTTTCATGCAAATGAGGAATCTTTTAGTTCATGCCCACAGCATCCACAAGGGGGGAATTACAGCACAGCACTTTGGTGTGCACTGCCATTCACATCCCTGTAGTCCGAACTGGAGGGCTGTATAGACAAGCCCCTACTTAGATTCCAAAGGGGAAATTGTGTACTGGAGCTCAGATTCCAACTGCATAATTCTGATCTCACAGTTTTATAAATCAACTGTAACTAGTACTATCAGTGAAGTGACATCAGAGTGGAACTGATGTAAGTGAGATCAGATTCAGTCCCAAAGATGAAAAGAGAAGTGTTATCAAATACTTAGATTTCTACTTCTATAAAAATTGTAAGTATAACTTATTGTTGTATTTGAATTGTACAGTCAAGTCAGGTTATGCCTACTACCGTAATGAGAGTAGACGGTACTACCTGAGGCTCATCAAACCCACTGCCTTGTGGGTAGCCTGGGTAAGGGAGCAGCCTCTGACAGAAAAGCCCCACTGCCTTGTGGATAAATTCAGGAGAATGTGAGGCTATGAGAGTAAACTCAGACAGAAAATCTGGAGTGGAGCCCCGAAGGTGGTCAGGTACTAATATTTTAGTATCTTTCCAGCGACTCCTGCAGTGGATCTGGTACCAGATGTATTAGTTCTTCCTCTCCTCTGGATTTTACCGGTGATGCCAAGAGCAGGGTCCTGATGCATGGGCAACTCAGGGCCTCTATATCATCTGCCCAGGCTTGCGCCCTGGAAAGGTACTCCAGCTTCACTTTGAGCGTCGACACAACACGGAAGGCAGCAGCCACCTGTTCTAATCTCATACTTTATTGGCGTAGAGTTGAGCGCCAGGGGCTCTCTCTCAAGTTGGTCTCTTCATCCATGTTTGCATAAAACCAACTGAGTTAATTCTTTAACTCTGAGGGGTGCATATGCATGGTCTCTTGAAACTGAAGAATGCCGACTATTTGCATTACAAAAGTATTAATGGAGACCTAAATAATAAATGGCAAACATGGGGCTTTATACTGCCCTTCCCATTTCCTACAAGTCCTAAAATGGGATAAATCAGACAATCTGTCCTTGACATTTTAGAATATCTCCTGTTTATTGGAATGACTGAAATACAAATGAATACATGTGGTTAAGAATACATCTTATGGTATAAGAGTATCCGCTGGCGAGAACCAACCCAGTGGCTCTGACACCAAATATTGATCACAAGAGACTTCACTGTTGTGCCATAATAAATGTACCCATTACCCACCCCATCTTTCATCCCTGGCAATAAACAATAGTCAATAATCTCATATCTTTCTGTTACCATTGAAGACAAATTTTGTTGGTACTCTTTTTCTTTAAGATAGAGCACTCTGTGGAGCTGTTGGAACAAAATGTTCAGCCAGGAGAAAAAGTCACTCCTCAGCAAGCAAAGCAGGATTGCCAGCTTTATGAAAACAGCATGCGATGCCTCTTAGACCCAAAATGCTGGGGAGCAATCCTTTGGGCCCATGGAAGTCAGTGAGAGTCTTTCCATTCCCTTGGGTTAATGATTCATAAAAGTTAACACCCCTTTACGGGTAAATTCAAGTTGAATCTTAGACTCATTCTCTGCAGTTTCTTAAGAATTGTTAGAAATTCATTTTGTCATAGGTGTGCATCCCACACACATCTGAACAACAAATGTATATGCACTCTCATCAGTGGTCTGTTTACTATAGACTCAGATACCATGGTGTTGGATGCCATAAAAGGAAATTAGTTATGTTTCCAGAAACCAGATTCTATATGTTAGTTGCCCATGCCAATAATGGATTAAATGTCATTTGTTTGTTTAGCAGGCCTCATTGCTATTCAGTTGCAGAGAATGTACAACTATTACACAATCTAAGCAACAATTTCTAGAGCAATTGTAAAGTGCTGTTAACTATTCTCCAGACAGGTACTAGGGTGAGCTCACAAGTTAATGTATATGTGTTTTTCTGAAGGAGACTTGGGTCCAAATTTCGATCAAGGCCATTAGTGAAAATAAGTTTGATGGCCTCATTTTAGTCTCTTGGTGATACTGGCAAATATCACAAAACCTGATCACAAGCCACATTACATGACACACCTGGAATCTCTGCTCAAGAGAAGCCCAGAATTGCAGTGGCAGGAAAGTGGCAAGCCTGGATTGCAGTTTATTGGCAGGGCTGTGTGGGATTGGGATAACAAGAGTATGGCTAATCTGATGGAGATGCATTATCCGGGTTTATCTGGGAGCCAGGACTGGAATAGCAAGATTGTTGTGGATCAGGGATTAGCCGAAAAAGCAGTGCTCTGTCACAGCCCATGACTGAAACAGAAGGGATGATATAGATTTGGAATGAGAGGCTTTGGCACACCTATGTGAGGAAAGTTATGCAATATCTGACAATATTAGTACTCTTTTTTGGTAAGCACCAAATTTTCCCAATTTAAGGTGGAAGATTATGTAGAAACTTTGATTACAGAACATTTCCTACATAGATTGTAAAGTGCTTGGAGCAGGGACTGTATTTTTGTTCTGTGTTTGCACTGCCCCTAGTACAATGGTCCATAACTGGCACTCCTAGGCACTACCACAATACAAAACTTAAAAATAACAACTTTTCATTTTTTGAAATTGCTGATAAGGTGATATTTCTAATTGCCATAAACATTTCTGAGTCTGCCTTATGCTGCAATAAACAGAGATCAGAGCACTCAATCCATCATTTTATTTACCTAAACTCTGGGATAAGATAATACTCAGTGCAATATTATTATTTTGCCTTCAGACATCATGTAAAATAAGGTATAAAGCAGGTAAATAATGAATATGATAGTTCTTTAGCATTGCTTACCGCCTGCTTCTTGATATTTAGCATTGGTAGCAGAAGAGCCTTGTATGTATATCCCAGTTCGGAGTTTCACACCATCCTATCCAGGCACAGATTACTATTTGACTAAATTAATGATGGAGTTCTAAAAGAGCAACAAAAGCAAATTCTCCATAGAGATTTCACATCACCTGCAGTTTTGATAGCTGATAACTATATTATCAGCATTTTGAAAAACAGTTGCTAATATCCAGATTTACAGCAGAAATCTGATTGGAAAGGGGTGTTGATCTTGTTAGATATTTAGCATTACCGCATACTGCAATGTAACACAACATACAGTGATAAAATGGATTCGATCTAACAGGATGTGACTGATGAGATGAAAGCAAAATGCTGGCACTGTTCGTAGCATGCACAAACCCTACTGCATTGTACTACAGTATTTGTTTGGAGATACTGCGCATTAGTTTAGAACAATGTCTTTTGTGCCTTGATTGTTCATTTCATTTTACTGTCATCGTACCAAGTTGTACATTTTTAAAAACACAGTGTTTTACCATCTGTAGGTCATGAAAAGACAGATGGACGTGGAGAAACTCCACCAACAGCTCTTTGGATGAATCCCACTTTCTGCTTAGCGGTAGAGAAATCCCTCCCTTCTATAAAACTAAATGTCCTTATATCGCTCTACTATAAAAGCTTTTTTAATACAGGAACTTATTGATCTAATACATTTGAAACATTTGCAATTATTTTTAGTGAGTGCAAGTAAAACAAACTATTCTTATCAGAGCTGCTGTATTACAAACACCACTTGAGTTACACTGAAGTTAATCCCCAGTTCTGTTACAGGAAACTCATCCTTATTAAAGTAACTTAAGAGTTCCTTTTTATTGATCTGCTCCTTCAACTTAATGATAGGAACTTACTGATGTTTTAATAATAACCTTATAAGCTTTATCTCATTCTACTTCACTATGTGTTACTGAAAGATGCTGTGGAAACTAACTTAGCCTGAACATTTTGCAGATGTCTTTAAATGCTGGCGGGGGGAGAGAGAAGGTTCAGTTGTGCTGCATGTTAACAAAGATAGCTGAAAAACTACAAGATAAAAGAGAGCCTCGAGTGTGAACATCAAAGAATTGTTAATGACAAGAAATACCATTAGGGTTAGCATCCCTTTTGTTTCAACCCCCTCACACCTGCAGTGTGTTGTAGACTATGTCTTTGTTGGCACATGTGAATTACCTCCATTAGCATTTATAGAAGAGTGGTTCCAAAACAACAGAAACATACTCCTGCTCCTTGCTATTGCTCCAAAAAGTCAGATATTCGTTCTCTGTGGGTTTCCTTCAAGGTAGTCTTTTCTGCAAGGGAAACTATAGAGCCAGTATTCCATTGATTGCAAATGAACTTGGTTGAAAGGAGAGGATGGCTATTGTTACTGAAAAGAGAAGTAATATAAGCAACAGTAAGAAGCTCAGACATTAGCAATAGCAAAATCAGAGCGTGAAATTCAGATTAGCCCTCCGCAGGCTGTGAGGGGAAGGGGGTATTGGAAGACTTGGCATGGCCAAAGGTGTAACCTGTTCCATTTGGCCCCTGAAAAATTTTAACAGATGGTGGGACCAGCTGTCTTTTTCAGCCATTTAATAAACTCTTCAGTGGTAACAGTTTGGGAAGTGGGGAGGGGGTTGAGTTTTAGGCCAGAGGAAAAAATAAAGAAATCTGTCCCAATTGTCTTTGCCAAGCAGTGAAGTCCAGAAACATTAGGAAAAGTTAAAGTGAAAATCTAATTGATGACACTGTCCTGATTATCTGTTTCAAAAGGAAGAGGGGAAAAAATCTTTCAGCTCAAGTGGACCACTGCATGCAAAATGCCTATTATTGCATTGTTATCTTTATCTGTCATTTTAATTTCAGTCCTTGCAAAGCAATCACATAATTAGAAATCTTAAATGAACTGCAGAATGAGAAATTGACTTGGTTTTTGAGACACAAGTGTCTGTCAAAGGAAAAGTCAAAATGACCTGTTTTATTAAAAAGACATACTTGCATCAGATAAGGTTCAAATTATCTGTCCAGATGAATAGATCAGTCAATGAACTTATCCTAACTTACATAATATAATTATATAAATGCCAATAGAGCTGCCTGTTTAGGTTCATATAATACTCAGAAATCTAATACAAACATAAGGGATACATGAGTTTTTGTTTGTTAGCATGAGATCTTACAAAAATATACAATTGCAGCTCTATTTGTTTTCTTGAGCTAATTTTTTTTAATTAACATTTCCAACACAACAGTTAAATGGCAACTCTTCAATTATCTGAGAGATGCTATATTTAAAAAGCATGTCTAGTGTCTTTGAACAGAACAGTTCTTTTTGCACATTTACATGATACCCAGCTGAGCAGCCACCCCTTCCATTTGACAAGGGCTTTGTTCTGCCTACAGGCCTATTATAAGCCCCAGATTGTTTGCCCTTAATAAATTGCAACAATAAGACAGAAACTTCTTTTCAAGTTTGGAGAAATACGACATGTTCTCTAGATAGCTACACATATGAAGTTTAATAATGACAACAGAAACAAATCTTACAAATCTCATTTGCTCTGCTCACAGATCATTTCAGTTAAGGCAGCCCAGAAAGTGTGGCTTCTTTCTGTACAGGTAACAAAAGCCTAGAGAAAATACTGATGGGGTAAAACATGTCTGTCTTTCTAGAATGATTTATTCTAGAGGCACATGCTTTTGCACCATGTTTCACAATGCAAAATTATATTCCATATAATGCTACACAGAGATTACTTGGGGCTAAAACTGAAAGAAATATATGCACAGTAGAATTTGTAGCAGAAAAATGTAGTGTGATTTCATATTAATGAGAGAAAACAGTGTAAGATTTACAGTTTAAAGCTTGATCCTCCTCTCCAATAAGTTGAAATTTATCAGCTTGTGTGTGTCTGTATGCCAGCATCTGGGCCTCCACTTAATTGAAAAGACCTACATTAGTGTCTGGCCTACAAAGAGGATACAAAGAACCAATATTGCTTTTACATGGCAAATGCAGGTTCTCCTTTGGTTCAAGTATAGGGCTTGTGAGGCCACATTTGGAAGCAGTAACTGACACTGTTTGGGTTTGTATGTAGCCATGGATTGGTAAACTAGGTATGTTATAAACTCAGTGCCTGCCTTTATTGAGCTTCAAGCCTCAATATGTTCTGCATATTTTCTCTTCAGGGTGGAAATTTCCAACAATTTTCAGAGAGCAATTTCTTTCAGAATCTATCTGTAAATTATCTTACAACTAAGAGGGTACGGTAGGCATGATTTTCAAAAGTGACAAGTGTTTTGGGGCCAACTTGCAGCATGCTAAATGGGCCAGATTTTCAGAAGGTCACAGCACCTATCATCAAACCACCAAATGAGAGTAAAATATATAAGGTTTTATATATTAGAAACTGTCTAGTAGCTCAATAATATTACCTCTTTTTAGAGAGAAATTTGAGTGGCTAGTGCATACATATTGTACATTTCAAAGTTGCCTATTTTTGATTTGCAGGCAGAAATCTAGAGAATACAAATATTTGCACTGCTTTAATAAAGAGAAAAGGTTCCTCTCATATGATATCTGAAACTTTTGCTGACCGGATGAAAGTATAGTGATGTGAATTTTTCAAATGAATGTAGTGCTCATGATAGGTGCTGACTCGACAGAGTTAAAGGCTAAAGTGCTCTATTTTGGGGTGTTCTTGAACTGTAGACTGTGGCTCAGGGGGCTCTTTGAGGACTTTCCTGGGAATCTTCAGTGTTACAGCTAACTCTGTGCTGTGCTCCTCTTTTATGCTCAACTCAGTCGTGGGGAGCAGGAAACATGACTGGCATCAGCTCCCTGCATTGAGGCTAGAAAGGCCTCATCTTCCTTCTCACTGAAAGGGGGGAATCTGAGCTCAAAATGGCCACGATTTTACCATCTCCCATTTCATTTCAAGAGAGGATGGATTACAAATGTGGGGATGGCTTCCTTCCCCTCAGCACAATGAGATAGTGGCAGCCATGTTTTTGCTTCATGCTGCTGCACTGAGCTCAACAGAACAGCACACTACCTGTTATCTCTGAGAGAGGAAACTATTTCTGTTATATCTTAGGGCTTCCTGTAATTCCTTTCACTGTAGTATCCAGTTTCTGGGGTTGCAAAGAGGGAGACAGTTCTAGGGGTTGAGATGGAGAAAGCATTGCTGGTGATCTCTGATGAATGAATGGAAAAGTGAGTAGATTCCGGGATCATGGGGGTACAGAGACAGGTGGGAGTGGATAAAAGGCAGGAAGAAACAATAGAATATGAGAGAGAAAAGACTGGAAGATTGGGGTAAAGGAGGGAGCAAATAGAAGATATTTAGGCTATATTTACACTATGAGGTAGAGGGGTGATTCCCAGGGGTGATACACAAACTCATGCTAGCTCTCATCTGAGCTGGCACACTAAAACTAGTAGTGTAGCAATGGTAGAATGGGCACAGGCTAGCCACCCTGAGTACAAACCCACCTGAACCCTGTGGGTGTGTACTTGGGCAGCTAGTCCATGTCCCTGATGCCGCTGCCCGCACTATTGCAGCTACATTGCTATTATTACAGCACTAGCTCGATGAGAGCTGGGAATCACACCCCTATCTCATAGTGTAGACGTAGCCTTAAAGTGAGTTATGAACGTTATCCCTAACAAGTGCTGTGATAAAGCCCTTTTACCATATTAAATCATCATTTAAGTTCCACATGCCACATACATTAAAAAAACACTCAGAGATGCTTTGGAGATATGTTTTTAAAATATTGGGACTATTTTTTGTATCACTCCACCTATAAAGTCTAGTAACTTAGCTACCATGAGGCTAAATGTACAAGCTCAAAGAAAAAAAGCAAAATCGGAACAATAAAATGTAAAATACCTCTAAAAATAACTTAAGTAGCTTTTTTAAACAAAATTGCCATGGCATTAAAATCTGATATCAGGACTTCCGGGCTAGGTCCTGGGTCCCATTGGAAGGGGTGGAAATCTCCCCTTTCTGATGGTAACAAAAAAATGTTCTTTCACCTAGACTTGCAGGGCCACAAGATATTGGAATTTAAAGTCATGACATTTTAAAAACCTGTTACCGGCTTAGGATAGAATCTTGTGTGTCTTGGACCATGAGTGAGTGTGAGTTTGGGGGCAATTCCAGCATTGGGTGGAGAAGGACGAAATATTTCAGAGAGAGGTTGATTTTTAAAAATAGTGGTTGTTTGGTACTGTCAAGTGGTGTGGCTATTGGTGTTTCAGAGAGATGGAATAGTGGGCAAGTGATGAAATCATAGGTATGTGAGAAATTGTACAGGAATGTGATACACAAAGTTATCACATCCTTCTCCAATTTGTCACAGAGCTATCACTTCCACATATATGTTGTATATTGATTATCATATGGCTCCATGATTTATCACATAGCTATCACCACCATATTCACAGTGTTTCTATTTGTATGGGTTGGGGGGTAGGGTATGGGGCTTTCTCTGATGGAATTCATTCTCTTCTGTAGCAAACCCACTCCTCCTAGGGATGATTTTTGCCCCTGTTGAATGTACCATGTTGCACCGAATGGCGAGCATTTTCAAACAAATTGCCTGGAGGGGAGGGGAGAAGGATACCCCTGGATCCCTCTAACATAAACATCTTTTCCCCTTCAAATTAGGCTGGTCAAAAAATATCACACAGATATCACAAGATCAAAAGATCTCATTTTGTTTCTGCTAGTCCCTCCCTGAAAAATTCCTTCCAGAGCTGATATACCTAGATAAAGATATAAATACTATTATTTATACTGTGCCTAAATTATAGTAGATGTTTTATAGACCATATGCAGTAAAATACACAGTCCCTGCCTGCAGTCGGACTGAATCACTCAAATAAGGGGATTGGGAGGGGGCAGGTATTTTTGTTAAAAATAGTAAGCGTTTGGTGAATTTTGTACAAAATACTTGATAAGTGATTCCTTGGCTCACAAAATTTGTTTAATCACAGATCAAGTACAGTATGAAAAGTAGCAGTACAAGTTTGTTCTCAGTATCCTTAGAGTCTCCATTCAATTCTTAGTTCATCTGGAATTGCCTACAAATTGTGATGTGTAACAGGATTGAAATTCATTGCATGTAGGGAGACCACTGAATAGCTGTCATGTGGTAATGATTTTCCATCCCTACTGCCCTGACCTGAATTCAAGCCTGTGAAAAGCTCCACGATTTACCGGTCCTCTGGACCATCCAGCCCCGCATGATGTGAGATTGTGAATTATGTCATAAAATAATGGCTTTAGGAAAGTTTGAGTAAAACTAGCAAGGAAAAAATTAAATGCCCAAAAACTTATTTAACAAAGTTGAGGTTGCCCTGTGGTGCCTTGTGCCCTTCCAATATTTCAAGCTCAGCTAAACTCAAACCTCTGAAAACCAGGAAATAAAGAACTAAAGTAATGCAATCTTAAATATCTGAAAACTAGGTAATACAGAGTTAAGGTACATGCCAGTGCAACCCTAACTTTTCCCCACCTGGAGCTGACAGCACCCACTGAGAATTATCTGCATGCACTCCAGTTGCATTCACTGTATTTAAGCTGTATGAATGGAGGGATTAGTTAGAGAAGGTTGGCAGAGCTGTGATTGTGATATGAAGAGATCTGGGTGGGATCTTGGGGAAGTGTGTGAGCCCCTCTCCCGGCCACCCCTCACCTTGTGTGTGTGTGGTCCAAGGAAAGAGTGCCTGTGCCCCTTGAGGAACCCAAGATTCCTCATTTCAGCACTGAGTTCTGGAGGTTGTCAGTAGCAGAACACCGGTGTCAACTTGCCATAGGGTTTGTCAACAGTGAGGTGGGATATGAGGTCTGTGTATTTAATGATGGGTAGTGAAAGGACCGTGCTAGATGAAATCTTGTGGATAAGGGGGAAGCAGTTGTAATATGTGGTGGAGGTGTTGTAAAATTTAGCAACTGTGTTTCTGTAAAGTAGGTTCACTGTTTGAGTGTAGAACATATATATGTAGCTTTGCTGTCAGGGCTTATGAACCTGTGCTATGCAGCAGGCATGTCTGTTCTCAGCTCTGCACCCAGAAGGATGACTCCCAGATCCTGGCTCTCTCAGGAGGAGTCAGGGAGAAGGGCTTAAACACTCACCCTTGCAGAGGGGCAGGGCCCCCTTAGATCATGGTTCACACACAAGGTCCAGAAAGAGGAGCTCAGCCCTCACCCCCTGAAGGGGCTGAGCTCCTAGTTCATACATGGCAGGAAAGGAGAGGGGCTCAGACTGCTCTTGGGGGAGAGGGAGAAGAGCTCAGATCCCATCAGAGGAGCAGGGCCCCTAGATCCCATCTCACATGGGAGCCCAGGGAGATGTGCCCCCCAGAATAAATTCTTTAATATAACCCCCTCTCCCCAAAGCAGAAGTGCCATGAAGTAATGGAGAAAAATCCCAAGGTACTGAGATCAGTTTGGGGAGGCTCACAGCCACAGTCTAAGGCCCAGATATGGGCACAAAAACATAAGGAACAGGTGATTTTGTACAATTCTGGGTTTTTAAGGAGGGCTATATATCAGGAACTCCATGTTCAAACGACCTCAGACTTGGACTACCCAGCACCCCCATTAGGTACATTGCATTTCAAGATAATCCAGTTAAGCATGCAGATTTTAGATCACTTAGAAGAGCCCACCTTTAAACAGAAAGCGATGTTCAACCCTAACTACAGGGGAGCTGGGTTTCTGCTATGTATAGCTGATAAGTACTGCCCATTCAGCTACCACATCCCATTTCATGCTTCTTGCCAGGGATTCTGGTTTATTGTCAGCCCCAACCCTAACCCTGGGTCTTCTGCCAGCTTCAGTCCTATTCCTACCCAGGCTCCCTGCCTGCTCCAGCCCTTCCTGTCTGGTGCTTTGTGCACAGCAAATAGGCTGTAGCATCTCTACTTATACATATGCTCTGCCTTATAAAGGGTACTACGCTCAGTGTGTGAGCGAAAATACTGGTCGTCTGAGGATTGGAATGGCAGCAGTGAACAGAGGAAGTGGCTAGTCTTATATGATCAGAATCCCAGCTAGGACTATAAAGTAGGGAGCAGCAGGGGTATCTCAATTAACAGAGGGCATAGGATTGCCCAGTAGGAGGTCACAAGGATATCAGAAAACTGAGGCAGAAATTTTCCTTTGTCTCTCCCTATATTAAACTCTTCAGATAAGGTAACACTAACCTAATATGGAAAATTAGATAAAACTGTAAATGTAATGTTTTCTCTTGGGTGCCTGCTGTAAAATTTAATAGACAGGACTGTGAACATTGCTGGAATCAATTTCTCTGTTGATGTTGGGAAGAACCACGCCAAAATTCACTATGTGCATTTCTGAACCTCTGATTTAAGAGGGATTTTGTGTTTACTCTGTTCCCTTATAAACATTGTTTTGCTTCTAGAAGGCAAATTATCTTGTTCTTAAATTAGAAACAACCAAATGAAAACTGGCAAGAGAACTTCATAAATCAGCCAATAACCATATTTCATTAAAAAGAATCATTGACACTACAGAAGAGCTTCTTCCTGAATCACTCAATGTACCAAATATACTTAGCATGTGTAGCAATGGCTATTTAAAAAAAAAAAAAAAAAAAAGCAGCAAAGCATGAGGTCTCTGCTCTGCTTTTATTCAGGCAACACTCCCATTGGCTTCAGTGAGAATGTTGATTGTATAAGACTGCAGCATTTGGCCCTGTTTTCTGACATTTTGAATAAGAGAAGAATCTTTCATTGTTAAGTTTAGATGCTGGCATGTAAATGACCACAGAACTCTAATTCTCTACTCCATTGTCTCCTCTCCTGCTTCTTCATTTTAAGGTAAATTTTGTGGTGAATGGCTCCTTGTGCTTTAATATTCTTTCCCCCGCCCTTAAGATGAAAGTAACTTAAAGGACTTACTGGTACTCCAGAGTTCTGGGCAGGGGGTGTGGCCTCAACTGGAAGAGGCAGGGCCTTTAAATACCCGAGCCCTTTAAATCAAGATTTAAAAGTCCCAGGGCTCTGGCTGCAGCTGGGAGCCCCAGGACCTTTAAATCACCCCTGGAGCTACCAGCTGCAGAGGCAGCTGGGAGCCCTGCGGCTCAGGGTCAATTTAAAGGGCCCCGGGCTCCAGCCACCACTACTGCAGAGGAGCTCCAGGCCCTTTAAATCACTGCCGGAGCCCTGCCGCCGCTACCCAGGGGCTCCGGCGGTGAGACTCGGGCTCTTTAAAGCGCTGCCTGAGCCCCGCTGCCGGAGCCCCTGGGGTAGTGGTGGCAGGGCTCCCGTGGTGCTTTAAAGGGCCAGGGGCTCCGGCCACTGCGGGGAGCCCCAGGCTCTTTAAATCGCCAGCCTGGGGAAGTCAGTCCGGTCCGGCACAGCGTACTGGCCCTTGCCGGTACGCTGTATCGGACCGTACCAGCTTACTTTAACCTCTGTTGTCAACCACTGATTCTTCCTGGCTCCCCTCAACTGGTGTTAAAAATGATTTGAGTGGTAGTGTTGACAGAGCTGAGCCATTTTGGTCTTAGAGTCACTGCACTGCATCACAGGATATTTGATAGTTTTCCTAGCCCCTTCCAGACAAAGGCCAGGCCTGCACTACAAAGTTTGGTCAACATAGCTATGTCGATCAGGGGTGTGAAAAACCACATCCTCTAGCCAACACAGCTATGCCAGGAAAAACCCCAGTGTAGATGTGACTATGCCAACATAAAAGTGCTTCTGTCAACATAGCTAACGTTGTTCAGGGAGGTGGCATTACTATGCCAGCAGAAGAACTCTTGTTGGCATATACTGAGTCTATGGGGCTCTGCTGGCATAGCTATACTGGTATAGCTGGTTCAGCAAAGTTTATGCAGTGTAGACAAGGCCTAAGGACTAGGAGATTAGGACTGATAATATAATCCAGATATATTGTTTGCATTCAACTACAGTAGAATCAACACCTATTACAATACAGGGCTATAGTCAGGTCTCATATTGCTAAGGTTTCATTATGTTATTAAATGTACTACAGTACGTTTACTGCTACCTTGTATAGTATTATAAGCAATTAAAATTACAATTGATAGAGTATGTTAACAAACTGTCTTTACGGAGGCAGTATCCCTTCCTTTTTTATTTGTACACTTGTTTGATAATTTGCAAAGAATTACCATGCAAAGAAACATCAGTAATTTGCAATAGGTCTCCCATTCATTGTAAATTAGTGAGGTTCTACTGTGGTACACAAATAGTGGGTTAAATTCAGCTCTCAGATACCCTAGAAATCCCCATGGATAGAAATTAAAATGATCACACTGGGTCATTTTATCAGGCAGACTAAATGTAGTTGTTGCACTGGGGCATGCTCCCCCAGTGCCCTAAATGCATATGCCCTCCATAATCAGAATGTCACCAGTCACTGCCACTCCGATGCTGCCCTTCTGCCTTTCCACCTCCCAGTGCACCTGTCTCTCAAAGTCACAGTTTAGTCTTGATTCTCTGATCTGAGAGCTACACAAGTATATCTTCTTAATAAATGTGTTACTGTAAAAGCAGAGCCTGTCCTCTGCACCCGGGGTGCAGAGGGCCCTCTTGCCATAAAACATGTGTAGTTCCTATTGCTCCAGATGGTAGGATTTGGGGCTTGATGCACATTGTCATACAGGGGATTTGGGGGTGGTGCAGGATTAGACCAAGGGGTGAAGACCAGAAGGCCCTCCACTTTGAAGATCCCCTACTCCTTCCGCCAGAGAGGGACTATTAGGCAATGGAAACTATCCCAGCCATTAGACTGGAGTAGTCATCATGTGATGGCTATGCTGGCTGCTCCATGGCCTGTTTCTTCCTATGAAGTTCCAAGCATCCAACCCAGTTTTGGGCTGAGCAATAGGGACTAGTTTAAGAGCTAAGTAAAATGTGGGGTGGGATGATCCTGCCTGCTTCAGCCTGTGAATGGCAGGCCAGGTGTAGTAATAGGTAAATTTCTCAATAAATGCTTCCTGATCATTGTTAATTAATTTTGGAGTTCCGTGTTGCAAACTGTATCTGAAATCTTTGATCAAGAAAAATGGGTTGAAAGAGATGTACAATCTAGTAACCTGAATACAGACTAGAAGCCAAGGAATTCCTGAGTTCTAGTTCCAAATCAGAAACTGATTCCCTCTGTGTCTTAGGCCAAGTCACTTAAATCCTTTGCCCTGATTGCTCCATCCATTAAGTGGGAGAAGAAGGCTAACCCTGTGTTACTAAGAGCTTAGTTAATGTTTGTAAAGCACTTTGAAGATGAAAGGTGCTATATAAGTCTTCAACATTATATATATATATATATATATTGTTGTTTTGTTTATAGAAAAACATAATTTTAAAAATTATCATTACAGCACATTGAATAATTTAATTTTTCACATTCCTTATGTATTGAGTTATTATGTGTTACATCGAATGAATACAAAGACCTCAGAATATGATGTGATACAGAAGACACACCACATACTTTGTAAGAGATTTTCTAAATAGAGCGGTTTTAAAAATCAAACATTGTAAAGAGCTGTCCAGCTGGAGAAGAGGAGTTCAGTCATTTCATAAATCTGACTGATACTTCACAAAAACCTTCTTGGGGGCCCTGACCTGAAATGCTGGTCGGGAGGGGGTGTGAGGGGACTAGTACTTTTTATAATCCCTTGTTATTAACCAGACAAATGGTGGTAACCACATGTGCCCCAATATTAGTTAGTACCAGTGGCTACACACACAGATTGCTTGACAGCTACAGTACCCATATACTGAGCACTGGAATGTGTTCTCTGGGGTAACATCTGGGTATGTAATATGCTTCCTAGCTGGCTTCTTACGGCCCCTTGGCTGGCTGCATTGCTGGATGTTCCAGAAGTTGTGGGGCTGATTTGGAGTCATGGTCATGATGGGCTCTTTTGTTTTCTTAAATTACTCTGACTCCCAGACTCTGGGAATAATTTGTACATTTTTGTAAATTATAAAATTCTTCATTGGTTGATAAGGAAAGCTTTCCTGTGTCCTGGTTGACTGGTGTGGAAAGGACCATGCGAGCTTTAAAACTACCAACATTCAGGGTGTCCCTCCCACCACATTTCTGGTCCCTGACTAGATTCCCATTCATCCTTTCCCCTGATCTGCCCCTCACAGTCCTGCTTGGTTTTTTGGTTTGGATTGGTTTTTGTTTGGGGGGTGAAAAGGGTTCAGGGAGGGAGGGGGATAGTTCTTGTAAATTATAGGTTGCTGCAGTTATATCACACCAAAACCATGTTTTATTTCTTGCAAGGTACAGTAGCTGAAGTTACATAGCTATTGTACCGTGCAAGAAAAAACATGGATTTGATATACTCTCTTCTTCAGTAGTCTTTGAAGAACAGGCTACTTGGAAAGCAGTTCTGTTGTCATTAGAACAGATTTACTGTAACAGCAAGCAGTCTGCATTGTAGCATAACTTGGTCATCCATTAATAATTGTATGTTATTATTAAGTTTGAATAATTGATTCAGTCAAATTGATACAGTTTGATAACTGGATGATCCACCTGATATTAAAGTGCTGATTGATCATATGTTGTTTCCATTTAAACTTTGTTGTTTGCAGTTTTGACACACAGCATAAACAGCTGTGTAATTTGTCAATAAATGTACTAAGTAACCAAAATGAATTACTATGCAGATCCAGTTTTTAGATCTTACATTTGCTGTCTAGTTAAGACATAACCACACTAAATAGTGAATAATTAAATATAAGTAGATGGTTAGTGTTTGTTTATCTGTGTCTGTAAAATGAAATGATCCCAACCAATCTCACCCAAACTAATCATGCAGCTAAAAAAAATCATATTTTTTATCCAGTGTTTCCTAAAATGTGAGGACAAGAAGGACTTCAACAAACAGGGCTCTTGATTGCTGTCTAGAGTCTCTTGCTTCTTTCTTTGTTTTTCTTTCTTTCAATAAATTTCTAGCTGTTATGGTTGTGAAGAAAATCTTCAAAATGTGAAGCAGGTATAACCGATGTAGCAATGTCGACCTGAGTTTCCAGAGAGCTTGAAACAATAGCTTTGAGAAGAGAATGGCATAAATTTTATTGGGCTCTAACTTGGATGCTAGTGATGATACTTTAACTCTTTCACCGCTCATTAAAGCATGGAAAAAATGAGAGGAAGTATCATATTATGAAAATCTGTACCAATGTTTCCAAAAGGCAAGGAAAGGCGGCATAAAAGACTAGCCAGGGATGGTGCAGAAGATGTATATATTAAAATGTTTAGGTCGTTAACAACACGTGGCAAAGTTGTAGCAGGGATACAAATGGTCTTATTTTCTTGAATGGCATAGTAGCTTTAAAAGGAAACACTACATTAAACTATGTGAAATTGAAACTTTGGTTGGAAAATGATAATGCAAGCCTCAAAATCCTCAATATATTTTTGCTCTGTGTCAGTCTCAATATGTTTTAGTGCGTTTCCTTCATCTGAAGGAAAAATGTGCCATGTTTAAATGGACTCAAGAGACTTTATAAAAAACTTCAGTCTCACTTTTATTGTTGTCCCATCCAAGATGCAAATTGCACACAGTTAAGGCTCTAGAGGTACAACTGCATCAAATCTGTTTGCCAGATATCCAGATCTTGTAAACAAGCCCTGTAGGCTAATGTACCAAAAAAATGTGAACAGAGGACTCCATTTCCTCATTAGACTTTCTCCAATCCAGAGCATATCCTGTGGGGGATGCTTTTAATAATTATTAATACTTTGTCTGGGTTTCTCATTACTGTGTTGTCTGTGTCAGATATGGGGGTGGATATTTCACCCTGGTGGGCTGACTGAGAAGCAGAGCCTACCTACCTAGGGGTGAAAAGTGGAGGCTCTTTCTCAAAAAGTAGAGTAATTATCTGGAAAAAAGTTACTTTTGTCCCTGAATAGGATGTCCACTCAGGGAGCTATTCTGGAATAGCTTAAGAACATAAGAAAGGCCATACTAGGTCGGACCAATGGTGCATCTAGCCCAGTATCCTGCCTTCCGACAGTGGCCGGTGCCAGATGCCTCAGAGTGAATGAACAGGACAGTTCTCGAGTGATCCATCCCCTATCACCCAGTCCCAGCTCTGGCAGTCAGAGGTTTAGGGGCACCCAGAGCATGGGGTTGCATCCCTGACCATATTGGCTAATATCCTATCCTCCATGAATTAGCTAATTTTTTTTGGACCCAGTCACACGTTTGGCCTTCCCAACATCCCCTGGCAATGAGTTCCATAGATTGACTGTGTGTTGTGTGAAGAAGTACTTCCTGTTTGTTTGTTTGTTTTTGTTTGAAACCTGTTCCCTATTAATTTCATTGGCTGACCCCTGGTTCTTGTGAAGGGATAAATAACACTTCCCTATTCACTTTCTCCGCACCTCAAGGTTGCAGCTGCTGACTATGCTCTGTTTGTTCTGAGGGTTGCAGCCTCCAGGACTGTCAATATTATGCATGCATAATTTTCTGTTTTAAAAAAAAAGCTGTAATTGCCACCTCATTAGGGTTCAGTCCTCCAAAGAGCAGTATTTTGACCATTGTAGACCCAGCACTTTTTAATCCTCCTGCTCCTTTTTAAATGCATGCTCAGAAGATCTTCTTGAAGCAGTATCTGTTAAAGATACAGGCCTGATTATGAAATGGAGCCTGTGTTGTAAACATAATATTAAAGTATGTGACTGACCCCAGCTACTGTGGCAGTTGGAGTACATTGCTCTGAACGGTCCTTCAGGACACTCCTGACTGGCACTAGCCTGAGAGACAGGGCACTAGCAGTAGACAGAGGAAAGTAATTTGTACTAAACTCTCCTTTTATTTAGAAAAGCTATTTGTTTATGACAGAACTTGCTTTCTGGAGCAGTTTCTCCAAACCCTCGGAAATCTGTCACTGGGCTTGACTTACCACAGGCAGTATGTTCTAGGGTCAGGTGTTCAGGAGTTAGAGCGTAACTCACAAACCTCCTCCAACCTCAAAGGTGAAGGCAGAGGATATCGGATTGCAGGAGGAGGGGGGAGTAATCTTTCCAGCTGGAGAGGATAAAGTTTGATCTCCTCCACACTGAAGGATGGGAACAAAGGGAGCTTTCTGCTGGAGCAGGATTTCAAAGGCCCGCTGAGTGACTGCGCTGAGGAATACTTTGTTGTAGATCACTGGGGATACTGGCAGATGCCCTTCGGGAGCTTTGTGTGCTGTTCTCACAGCTCCAGTGCCCAGCAGCCTGAAGCACCTTTAACAAAGCAGGAACATGGTGCAAGACAGAGGTGGGAAATGCGAGCGTTTCAGACAAGCCAGGAGGCTGAGGCTGTCTTTGGAAGAGGCTGCTAGAGCCTGACCAGCCTGCCTGGGCAGGGCAGGGCAGGGGCCGCCACTTGGGTTTCTTACGAAGTACGTGGGGTGTGTTGTTGGCACATGGAGTCTCACTCCATGGAAATGCCTGCCCCCAATGCACTGTTAGAAGCTAACTCACTGCTAGTGTGTCTGATCGCTGGGTGTGCTACAGGACGTTCCCCCACCTCTCCTCTCTTTCCGCAGGTCGCCTTGGTTCACGGTTCTCTCTGCTCACTGGGGAAGACGTGTGAATGCGCGCTACTCCCACAGCTCCACTCTTCCGCTGGGCCGGGAGAGCGCCTCCTGCAGGGCTCGCTTTGCTGCTGCTCTTTGTGGTCCCTACACCAGGCGGCAGCCATCCAAGAGGGAGAGAAATACACACACACACTGGGACAAGTTACAGCTGCCGTCTCCCAGCTGGGTCTGGCCTTAGCCCTTGCTGCTTTAAAACTCCGGCCCTGCTATTACAGCCTAGTCGTTATGCGGTGGAATTTGGGTTTACGTAGAAGTGTCATGTTTCATCTGCGTATATACCGCAGCGTACGTCTTAGCTGTGTAACCCAGATAGTAACTGCTTGAATTGACCCTCTTCTACCCCCACATTGGATGGGTTTGGGTTTTTTTGTGGTTGTGGAATCCTATTCCATTCTGCCTCTTTTAAGGGCTGGTTCGTGTCTTGTTCCTGATCTTTGATGTCTCTTTGTTTTACATTAGCAAGTAGCAGCCGCCCACTGCTCATGAAGATAGTGCTTTGGGTAACTGACTTGGCATTTGGCCTTGATACCTGTATCTCCTGATAACTGAAACAAATTTCTAAAATAAATATTGTACTTTGATCTTCCAGTCCTGCATTTTTAATGACAGCTCTGAGCATCACTTCATTAAGAATACATTTCAGGAGACCGAAATGCTCCGAGTTTGAACACTAATTATGTGTACAGAAAATTACTGCTGCAACATTTCATTATTCTGCCCATTGTTTGTTCCGGAAACTAGAAATTCCCCCTCAATTTTTTAAGTCAATTGCTTCCATCCATGCGGAGTTTATGGCATCCCAGGTATGGGTTCCGTATAGGAACTTAATCCAACTTTCTACTAACTGTTTTGCAATGTAACCAATCATTCTGGATATTCAAAATACGTGGAGGAATAATTTATATGAAGGGGAAAGGGAAACACCAGCGCGTTCAGTTGTTTTAAAAATTGTACCTTTGACTTCCATTTCGTTTCTGAATTTTATTATTCAAATAATTCCTTAATCAAAGATACAATTCACGCGTGAAAAAGATCTCGCTAGAAATCAGATCAAACTTTTTGTAAAAGTTTAGGAACGGGGAAAGTGACATATTCTGACGTGGGTGGTTCGCTTATTACATCTCCAGGAAAGAGTCGGGTCATCAGAATGGGCAGGAATGAGGATCCTACCCATTGTGTGTTGTGTCCCGGCAACTCGAACCTCTTGTTCTGCCCCGAGTGTTGCTTCTGGATGGGTGCGCGTTTCTGTCCCTTGCCTAAACAAAACGGCAAGTAGGCTGCGTCCAAGGAGCCTCGGGCACTGACATGTACACGTGTGTGTGTTCAAGTCACCCGGGAAAAGCCCGCAAAGGACCAGCGGGACGGCTGCGGAGATTTCTAAGTGGCGCAGAGTGAGCGCCTTGCCGCTGCTCCCCAGCGATTCGATGCCTCTGTTGTTGGAGCGCTGGAGCTGCTGCATTCACGGGCATGTTTTCAATCAGCTGTAAACATTTCCCAATTCTCTGGGAGGAGAGATCACACGCAAGGCACGGCCAGCGTTTGGTTTTAAGTTTGGCTGGGAACTCATGTGTCCCACTCCGGCGCTCTCCGATTGTCTGTCATAGATGTTACGATCCTACCCAGGGGTCCTGGAGACCAGTAATTACCAGCTCCTCCTCGCCCTCTGCTATCAGGTGAGGACAACAAGAAATGACCGCCCTAAAACCATACTCTACATTGCAAACAGACCCAGATATCAGCTTCCCCGAATAATTCACCAAGTTTTGGAGGCGTCTTTATCTCTAGGTTATACATGGCAGAGAAGTCTTGAACATTAGCAATGGGGCTGAATCGATTTAAAGGCTTGGGTGTGTTGTACTCATTTCCATAGTATCGATCTGATGAAGCATTTACAAGTCCCAGGGAAGAGCCTCAAGTGACTCATGCATTAGGGGGTCAGTGTTGGGGGTGGGGGGGAGCAGCGGGAGCCCAAACTTCTCCCCAGGACTCAATATGGAGCCGTGGGAGAGGACTTGGCACTTTAATCCCTTCAAAGAAACCGATCTAATTCAAGCCCCACCACTCTTGGAAGTCGTTGAGAGGCCAGTGATTGTTTCTACAGGAAAGCCAGATAAAGATCTCTGTGTGCTGGCGTTTAAAAAGGCTTCCTTGGCAACGTGAATACAATTGAACCCGACGGCTACTGGGAGGATCGAGTTACCTGGGGGAACAGTTACAGAAATGTGAGCGAAAGGAGGGGCAGGGCACTATCTGCTCTCACGTTTGGCCAAGATATTCATGAACGTCCTGGTCCGTCACGTGTCCGGATCGATCCGGCCGCTGTAGCTAGCGGGGGGGAGATGGAAGCAGAGGGGGCTGTGACCCGACGGGAGAGCGCGCGGCGCTCGGCGTCCCCTCGCGCCCTCGCCGCAGCACGCGCGCAGCCTGGGGCGGGCGGTGGGCTGCCGCTGGGAGCCGAGCGCCGGGCCGGGGGAGGCTCGGAAGCCCCTGGCGCGGCTGCCGCGGAAAGTTTTCTCGCCCACGTGGGCCAAAGCCCGTTCGGTTTTAAAACACGGCCGGAGCCCCAGCGCTGGGAGGAAGCGATTCAGTGGAGCTGCGGCCAACGGCAGGAGGGCAACCAGCGGCTTCGGCGGAGATCGGAGTAATAGTTCCCCGGTGTGGCCGCCCGTGCTACAGTTCCGACAGTTTGAACGGGGAGGCGTTCGACACACAAACCGTTCAGTTTAACACACAAACGCTACCGAGAGAGACGCTCACCTTCACTTTAAAAAAAAAAAAGCCACGTCTTTTGCACACCTTTATATCGCCCTCCTCCCCCCGGGGAAAGGACACTTTCTCTGTGATTTTCGCAGTCTTTAAGTTTTAATGCTGATTGCACGTGACCAAAGAACCCCTCATTGTAACTCCGCTACATCGACCCCTGGCTTGAGCCCAGCGCCTCCGTAATTACAGAAAATACAGAGAGCACAGAGTGCTCTTCCTGAAAGCAGCACCAGAGCGGGGGGGATGTGCGTTAGCTAAGCCATCTCGATGGAGTTCGCTTTTCTCAGCTTCAGGAGAGAGAGGAAAAAACCGTCGGGAAGTTTTGCAGCTGGGATCTCCCAGCCCGGCTCAGGTGAACTTGCTGTGTTTGTATTGTTACTTTGAGTCATCAAACTCTAACAGCGGAATCCGCAGGCAGATTTCTCTGGGGAATAACAAAGACACATTGTCACTTTAGGGCTCTGCTACAAATCCTTAATTGCACACACACACAAAAAGGCAGCAAGGGGTGGGGAGATCCAGTGTCTTGAGCATCCAATGCGTGGGTCTCCAGGCGGTCTCCTTTGATCAAGAAAATCCAATTATTTGTGTATATACATTTCCCACATAGTGATTACTTCATTAATTGTCCCGCCTTTATCTCCTCCTTTCCCATCCCCCCTAATAATCAGTTCTTTTATCCGGACCAACAAACACACCATAGGAGCTTTGTGGATTCAAAGGATTTGCTTTCGCTTCTGAAAGAGCCGCTATTCTTTGATGATTGGGTAGCGGCAAACTTCAAAGCCATAAATCTTCCCTCTGACTGGCTGGCGGCCCAGCAAAGTCCTTATCAAATTCTTGGAGGTGATCCTGGTGCAGTCAAACAGTCCGCGCAGATCGCGCAGCGCGGGGGGGTGGGCCGGACGCAGAGCACAGAGATCAGAGGGAAGGAGAGAGAAGGAAGCTGGGCAGCTCCTCGTGTTCCCCGTGGCGTCTCCATGCCTCGGCACTGCCCCGGCGTCCTCCCCTCGCTCCGGGAGCAGTAACTATGGCCGCAGTGGCCGTCCTCCGGAACGATTCCCTGCAGGCTTTCCTCCAGGTCAGTACCGGCGCCTCCCAAGGAGAGCCCAGCTGGGGGGGTAGCTGGGGGGGGGAGGCGGAGGCTCGCTGTGTGTCTCACACTCTGACAAAGAGGACCATAAGTTTGAAGTTATGGGGGAAACAACGCTCCAAGTAACGCTAAAGCAGGGGGCAGCCAGGCTACTTTCCTCTGGGGATTGCGAAGGCAGTGTCAGCCCATAACCGTAAGAGGCTTGCTGCAGCTGAAAGGACAGCTCTCAAGTAAGCTAAAGAAATCTCCTTGGATTAATAACTCCCCACTCCGTTTAGAGTCCGGCTGGTCACTAGATGAGTAAGACTTTGGGGGGGCTCAACCCATTCGCCTGCCACGGGCACTGTAAACAGTCACTCCTGGGCTACGGAGCAGTGTCGGGGGGTTGAGTGATGGGCATTCACTTCTGCATGCGGGATCTAGGGTTACTTGAAAGAACACACAGCACAGAGCAGGCGTGTGTTTAGAGAGCGGGAGAGACGCTAGTGGTGGCCTGTCCTGCTGCTGACTCAGGCTTCTCTTTACAGACAGCTCAGTATTGTCTGGGGAAAGTTTCTGCCCATGTGATGACCGATTAGAGCTCTCCGGTTCCCTGGAGAACACACACAGAAACTTTCCTGTTCCTTGAGCCGCAGCGTCTGCTGGTGGGTGCAAAGGGGAGATGATCGCGGGGTAGGCAGCAACAACAAATGCTCTGGGAGCGGTTAGTGACCTGATCTTTTTGCTCCCTCGCCCACATGCAGGATCGCACCCCCAGCGCCTCTCCAGACTTGGCGAAGCACTCGCCCCTGGCGCTCTTGGCCGCCACCTGTAGCCGGATCGGACAGCCGGGCGCCGCCCCTTCGGATTTCCTGCAGGTCTCCTACGACCCAGCTCTGGGATCCCCATCCAGGATCTTCCACCCGTGGAGTAGCGAGATGCCAGCCCATTCCCCCGGGGGGCTCCCCCCTCCGCATCCCAGCCTGGGGCTCACCCCCCAGAAGAGCCACCTGCAGCCTTCCTTCGGGGGCGCTCACGAGCTGCCCCTCACCCCCCCGGCTGACCCCTCCTACGCCTACGAGTTCT
The DNA here is from genome assembly GCF_965152275.1 of Natator depressus. Taxonomy (NCBI): domain Eukaryota; kingdom Metazoa; phylum Chordata; order Testudines; family Cheloniidae; genus Natator; species Natator depressus. The sequence continues at coordinate 39,198,563 of NC_134244.1, forward strand.
CCCCAGTCAAGATGCTCCCTTCCTCCATGGCCGCCTTACCCTCCAGCTGCCCCCCGGCCTACGTCCCCTACGCCGCCCAGGCCGCCCTGCCTCCCGGCTACTCCAACCTGCTGCCCCCGCCGCAGCCCTGCAGGCAGCTCTCCCCCAACCCGGCCCCCGAGGACATCCCCTGGTGGAGCCTCCAGCAAGCGGGGGCGCCGGGCGGCTGCGGCCACCGCTTCCCTGGCGCCGCCCTGCCGAGGAGCCTGGTGCTGGGCCCCTCGGACCTGGCCCAGTACCAGACGCAGATCGCCGCCCTGCTGCAGACCAAGTCCCCCCTGGCGGCCACGGCCCGGCGCTGCCGCCGCTGCCGCTGCCCCAACTGCCAGGCGGCGGCGGGCAGCGCCCCGGAGGCGGAGCCGGGCCGGAAGAAGCAGCACATCTGCCACATCCCGGGCTGCGGCAAGGTCTACGGCAAGACCTCGCACCTGAAGGCGCATCTGCGCTGGCACACGGGCGAGCGGCCCTTCGTCTGCAACTGGCTCTTCTGCGGCAAGAGCTTCACGCGCTCGGACGAGCTGCAGCGGCACCTGCGGACTCACACGGGCGAGAAGCGCTTCGCCTGCCCCGTCTGCAGCAAGCGCTTCATGCGCAGCGACCACCTGGCCAAGCACGTGAAGACCCACCAGAACAAGAAGCTCAAAGCCGCGGGCGACGGCGTGAAGCGGGAGGACACGCGGGGCCTGTGACCCGGGCCCGCCGCCCGGCCGGAGAGATTCGGGACCCAGCGCCCCGCCTGAGGGGCCCCCGCAGCCGGAGCCCTGTCCCGGGAGGACCTGCAGCCCTGGGAGGGGCAGGAGCTGCGCCTGCATCCGCGGCCCTGGAGCCCTGGACGGGGAGAGCTCTGGGCTTTGCCGCCTTCTCCCAGGAGGTGCTCTAGCCCTGTGAGGGCGGTCGAGGACCTGTGCCCGGCCCAGGAGAGCCTAAGGTCTGCGGCCCCGGCGCTCTGGGAACTGGAGCCCTGCCCTGGAGGCACTGCCCTATACCGCCCCGTTGTCCTGAAGAAGCCCTTGGACAAGTCCCCTTCTCTGGCCCCAGGGCAAAGATGCGGGAAATACGTGACTCCTTTACGCCTTGCTACTGGCATCAGGATCTTTTTAGCTGCTGCTCAATGGGAGTGAAGTGCCAGCTGTTTCCAGCTCACTGTCCCGCTCCAGTCCAGGGAGAGCTCTGGACGCAGGCTGGGCCATAGGATCACTCCCCCAGTTTGGAAATGGGGTTACTTACAATGGGCTGCTCTAAGACAGTAAATAGGAGCAGCAGCGTTAGTCTGGGGACCTGGCTCTTGGGTCCTCATTTCTTTCAGGGGAAGAGACTGAACTTTTGTGTACAGGTTATTTAATAGCTTTGTTTGAATAAAAGTGTTTTTCTTGTCCTTGGCTACACGCGGGGCTCCAGCATGAGATGTTTCTGTAAAGCGACCTGCAACTGCAGCGTGAAAATAAATACTTTAACACTGGGGTCACATTAGGAAGATCCCACTGAGTCGGTTTCATTTGATCTTTTCTTCCTTCTGAAGGCTTTACAAAACGCCGCAGTTTGAAGAACTATTTTATCGTTTATTTAGTTTGAACAAATGCATCGACAACATTTATTTGGTAAACACCCAACTGTTGCAATAGCTTAAGCCACAATCTGTTCCCCACATTTCATGCTCTCAGATATCTTTGCCAAGACAAGACAAAGTTTTCATAGTATTCCTTATGGAATGCACTGCGATCTACAGGAATAATCTAACTTTATGAGACTAACTTCCGCTGAGTGCACTTTACCTATAATACGATGTTAGTCCAAACTTCAGCAATGTTTAACATTAAACTTTAACAACAGAGTACGAATTCACATTGCTTTAGGAATAACAATTGCAAACTTTGTAAATGGTCTAAAATGTGGGGTCCTTTGGGCTGATGCTGTGTTCACTAGTTCTGGTAAAGCCAAGCCATAGGCATAAAGGGGGAACAAAAGATGAAAAAATAATTAAATCTTCACAGACTAGATGGTACAAACTGTATTCTGAATCCAAGGAAAGGTGGGAATAGTCAGAGTTAATACACCCTTCTTATATAAAAAGAAATGCATGACAGCATGATACTGTGCGTCAGCTTTAAGGAGCCATTTCCTGCCTTTTGTTGGGCTATGTCACAGCACGATTAAAAATACTATTCATATTTTAATTTTCCTTTTGTTTAACCATTGCACTATTTTGGGCGTAGGGTATATACAATGCTCCCTCTCTTGTCCAAGAGGCCAAAATGACTATCAAGTAAATGTTGAGTAAGTCAACATCTAGGGATTTTTTACACACACTTATGTACTTGAAATATGATATTTACCAGAAAACTAATACAGCTCCCTTTGAGGCATTATCAGTCATGTATGTATATATTTAGGCACTGTATACTGTTGCCAAATGTCTTTTAAAAGTAATTACTGTATTTTACATTAGGCAATTTGATAATTAAAAAAATTAAAGTAATTATAAAAAAAAATCAAACCAACCAGGATCTTTGACTAATCACTTGCAAAATGTCACTTTTAAAAATAGGGGCTAATATATTAACAATTCTCCACGGGATAGAAACATAAAACTCCATTAATTATCAATAAAAAAGTCAAAGGTTCTTTTAACAAATTGGTCAAAACTTGTTTTTAGGTTGAATATTACATGTGAAATTTCAGGCTCAAATAGACCTGCGAAGTGGGTATTGTAATAGAAGTTCTGGGACAGGCTTAATTATAAATACAGATATTGCTTGCCAGACAGCTTTTAATCAAGTGTTGGAGTTAGCAGTTTTAAAAATATTTAGAAAGTTTAATGATGGTAAATGTAAAATTGATGGTGTTATATATTGTTTTAAGATTTTATCTCTCTATGAAAAGAGCCCAATTCAAAAGTACTCCAGTGAACCTTAACATCTGAAACACTTAGGAGCTCCTGTCTAATTTGTAATTCTCCAAAATTGCATATTACATCTATAGGAGAATATATTCATTTGTATGACCCTAAAATAATTTCTGCAGCAATAATTTCAGGGTCAAAGTATTAAATTAATGGGATATAATGAGCTATTAAAGATTCTTGCATATCTATTCTATAATATCTTATATGACAGAAATAGTTTAATTTTAATGAATTAGTGAAATTCCATTGCTAAATATACATTTAGATATAACTTTAGGCTGCTGATACTACTTAATGACATATTATTTATATTGTAAAGAAGAAAGCAACAATAACAGGGAAAATGATAGGCATTCAGAGGGTCCAGATCCATAGGTCCTCACTCAGGCAACACTTTCACTGAGACAGGAACAGGCCCTGAATATGTTAACTATGTAATGATTTTCAAAGTTAAAATATTTTCTGGTATAAAATGGCTTCTTCTCAACCTTCCTTTCTTTGGGATTAAGTCACATTAAGTGGTTAGTACAATTAACTCAACAAGATATAGAGAGCTTCAAATTTAGCACTGGTTTAAATAGGAACTTGTTTCACAAAACAGGGAAATGACCAATTTTTAAAAAATCATTCAATTCCATGTACATTTCAATTCTATTCAATTCTCTTTCTAAAGGAAATGGACAGTGCTGTTGTTGATAGCAATGGGGAGAAAGGACATAAAGTTTTACAGTGTGAAAGCTCCATTCAAGAAATAATATCATGGACTTTGATGTTGCCACAGTACAATGGCCTTTTGCTGCTAAAAAATGGAAAGACCAAAGTGAAGCACAAATATGAGGTGAACCAAAATATTTGTTTTATAGCAGGAGTTTGGTCTGTAATCTGTAAGAAATGCAGAGAAGGCTCCTATCTGTGACAGTGTTCAATTCCAATGCCTTTATCCTATTATACTAAACAAGGCTAACATAAATAGCCTGATGATCACTGATGCAGCAGAGTGGCAGTTTCTAAACTAGATCAGTATAGATAAAACTGTATTCTAATTGAATTACAGCATGGATTTGATCTGTATCTAGCTAATCAAAAGCCACACTATTTGTAACTGTTCATTTTTATGTTTACTTTTTTATAATTAAATTGGTCTTTAGTTAGCTGCTGTTCTTATATTTGTGGCTACTAATCAGATATGTTACTCAGAGTGGGTGGGACACATTATTTCATTTGGTATAATATACTTGGGGCCTGATCTTGCTTCCAGTGAAGTCAATGGCAAAACTCCCATTGACTTTGGTGTTGCCGGATCAAGCTCATAGTAAAGTGGTATGTTCTGTTTTGGCTGGTTCCTGAAGACAAAAGTGTTGAAATAGATAAAGCTTTGCTATTGACTTAATTGCTAGCAGGATCATGCCATAGGACTTTCAAATGGTAGAAGAGGGCCAGATAGTGCTATCACTATGTCATTGGGGATTTCTGCTAAAACAAACAAAAACCCTGAAGGCTTGATGTAGTCCATACATTTTACATGATACCCACATGTAAAATAGGAAAATGCTAACATTAAAAATACAGAAAGTCAACTTTAACGGAATGTTTGCAAGACAAAATTTGCACTAATTTAAAACTTTATATCAATGCTACCTAAAATCTTAATCTGTGTGGTAGTCAAAAAACCTCATCTAAAATCTGAAAATCTGGAATCAGTGACAAATGTAAATATTGAAGCCTCAAAAGTCATATAGAATTTAACGCTCCAATGAATTTTGTGATATAAGGAACAACACATTGCAATAACATATTGCATACATTTCTAGAACTTATTTCTACCTCAATTTTTACACTACACTAGAAGTAACTGTATTAACTTTGCATTCCTAAAATACATTGTGCACCTATAATTGCTTCCAATCAACTAGCTGTTAGTTTTATAAAATTAAATGCTTAATATTCTTTTATTATAAATGTTGAGTATGTATGCTATTCAAGGTCAATTCAGCTCTAAATTTTAAATCTTCTAGGTTATTTGCTATAACAGACACATCATATAGGCTAATTTATCTCACAGTTAATTCAAATTAATTTAGAAGAAAAATACATTATGTGGTCTCAAAAATTAAATCTTGAAATGTTTTCTGTACAGTGTTGAAAGGTGACTTTCACAGCTGGGGAAACTTGGAAAAGAACATTTTATATTAAAAGAAAAAGATATATTCCCCATGACTATTATTAGCTAAAGGCCAAAATCTGCAATCCTGACTCAGGCCTTGAGCCAGACGTGACTCAGATGACTTCAGTAGGACTCATGCCTAAATGAGGATTGCAAAATGAGAATTTTAGTCTTTACAGATCACATTCCCTCTCTGCTTGATAATCCAACAAAACCATAATCTTGGGTTTATGAGAATCTCAGTCTGTTACTATAGAAGTAAATATAATATCACAATTTCAGCTGCATAACTTCACTTCCGAACTGAGTAGAAGGAGAAAGTAAATTGTGAAGGGAAATCTCTTCTTTAAACACACATCTTTGGTAAAGAAACAAAAGTGACAATGAAAATTTAAAAAAAAAAACAAAAAACGGTAAATGAAATATATTTAAAATCTCTTGAGTTAAAGTGATGATTATAAAGTTGTAAAACCACTGAAGGTGATGTAGCTAATCTAACAGATTATGATTTATTAATAGCATGACTGGTAAATTCAACCAACAATAGGAAGTTCTGCATAAAAATCAGTGTCAGAATATGGTCCTGTGTTCTAAATTATTCCTGGGCATTTTTTGTGTGTTTTCAGATGGATTCTAGCTTATGAGGGTTAACATCCCAGACACCTCTTTTTTTCTAAGCATAATATCCATTTTTTTCTGTTGCACATTTCTCTTACACATTTAATAGTTGGGCTGTGTTGCATCTGAATCAGATTAGTTGCTATAGGCAGCTATTTTTAAAGGTCTCTTACTTGATTGGGGTATCCACTAAAATAATGTCCACATATATGATTCTTCCCTCCATGACAGAAAGCAAATAGATGTAATTTGTTAAAGATGTAATCACATAATTGGGGCGTATTGGGATTTTTGCTGATATCTATAGATTACATTAATTTTAGAGTAACTCTAGCTCACATATTACAAATTTGAACATTGTCATTACTCATATCTGATCTCACAGACTGTTGAATACTGAAGAAAGGCAATATTATATCCTTTAGTTTTATTTATTGGACATGATGTACATTCTACCCTTCACTTTCTTTATTATGCTGAAACATTATCCCCAATAATATTTCAGGCTTTGGTATAATCATTAGACATGTGGCAGTCCACTTGTAGCTTAGGTATTATTCAATATATTCCCTCCATGCAGAGGACCAGCACAGTACCTATGCACCTTTAAGTGAGTCTTAAGCAGTGCATAGACATTATGCTGGTCCTCATCTGGGTGAGTTTCATTCTATATGTAGTGAAGTACACACACAGACTATCCAGTTTATTGACAAGAAAGTTTATGACTTTAGAATAGATCCTCTATTCTTATTTTTATTCTTCCAACTATTTTAAAAGATCTAGGCTTACTCATTAATTATATACCCATTTTAGTGAAGTTCATCTGAATTCTTATTTAAAGATACGCAGATTTCAGTTACCTCAGCAGATGATGGATTTACCTGCCAACCCACAGGTCAGGTAGATTTTCATGCCAAACTTGTGAAAAATATGTCATGCATCTACTGTAATTCCCTAACCCTTTAAGAATAATGAACTTCAAAACAATATTTCCTCCCACAAAGGACATCCTATTAGGTATTTTTAATAACAATAACTTCGCATTTACAGCACCTTTCATCCAAGGACCTGAAAGTGTTTTGCAGTCAGTAAGCCTCACAACAGTTGGATAAGTATGATACCTATTATAGAGAAGCATAAACTAAGGCCCAGAGTGGTCAAATGATATGTCCACATCATAACAAGTCAACATAAGAGCTGGAAGAGAATTTGGAAGTCCTGCTTGCAATTGTATTGCTCTCATTCTTTGATAATATTCTTTCCCTGTGTGATATGTTATAATGGGTGAGCTTCCTAATAAGATAAATCTTTTAAAAAAAATCAAACCCACATCCTGATCTTGCAATTGTTCCATCGTCAAACTCATTCAGAAATGAATGCTCTGCTCTGGATAGCTCTGGTTGAATTTAAGCCCTGGTTCTAACACCAAGAAACAGCATGAGTCAACGGAAGAGCCAGGCCACCCCGTCACAATATTCTATTGTGAGGACACCGATTGTGATGTCACAAATCCAGCATTATATTACTGTAGCTTTTTGCATGGGATGCAAGATGAACCATGACTTAAAAGCCCTTAATTAGAACACAATTATTTTTGACAGGTAGAAGGAACACTGGAAAAAGCATAAGAAAAGTACAAAAATATACGATTAAATAGAGTATATAGTAAGTTTTTTCATAGTTAGAAAGTTCCTAATTGCATCTTCCAAGTCCCTAGCTGGATTTAAAAAACCATAGTTCGTGGCTACAATTTCGTTATTGTTATTAAAGTGTAGAATTTTCCGTTAAAACTAGATATTTTTCTATTACCTGCAAGGTACCTACTATATATGGCAGTATGTAGCTCTCCAGACAAGGTTCCAGCATTAAGTTAAATAATATACTACTCAAAACCATTCTGATCTTTTTAAAATGGGAAGGAGTCCACAAAGCACTTTTTCAAAATAGTCTGTAATTGTAAAGCAGGTAAAAGGAAACATTATTAGACCAAACCCCACAGTTCTTACTTGGGGGCCCTACCACCCTTATTTAGGACCAGATTATACCTTTGCGACTTGCACATGGAGGTCCTCCACATGCAGATCTCTCCCTTTCCATGCTAAAGGGAGATGTCTCCTCTGCAGCATTCCCCCGTCCGCCAAACAGCTCTCCACAGATCCAGGATGTACACATGGGGAAGGACATATTATTTATATACATGCACACTGTTTCCCTATCAGAGATTAGATAAGAACATGAGACCTGCCATATTAAGGGCTTGTCTACACATAAACCACTACAGCAGCAGAGTGGGATTCTTCCATTGGCATAGGTAATTGACCTCTCTGAGAGGCAGTAGCTAGGTCAATGTGAGAATTCTCCTGTTGACTTAGTGCTGTCTACACTGGGGGTTAGGTTGGGTTAACTGCATTGCTCAGGGCTGTGGATTTTTCCCTCCCCTGAGTGATGTAGTTATAGCTACCTAATTTCCTAGGGCTTGGCTACACTTGTGAGTTACAGCGCAATAAAGAAGCCTCGGGCGCACTAGCTCACTAGCCATCCACACTGGCAAGGCACATAGAGCTCTCTGACTCTGCGGCTACAGCACTGCTGGTACTGCACCTTGGCGAGTGGAATAACGTTTGCTGTGCCCTCTCTGGAGTGCTGCAGCATTACTGTGAACGAGGTGTTGCTTTACTGTGCTCTGATCAGCCTCTGGAAACATCCCATAATCCCCTTAAGTCAAGTGGCCACTCTTGTCATTGTTTGGAATTGGCTGGAGGAATGTGGAAATGCCCTTTGAAAGCTCTGTTTCTGACAGCCGGCTGCTTATCTGCTCCGAGACAAAGCAACCATTAGTGTGGAATGCTGTGTGTGAGACAGGCGAGGAGGGTCTGCTGCTGTCTGAACTTACAAGACAGCATGCTGACATGCTCTCAGCCCCCCAAAAACCAACTCTCTCCCCCCCACATACACACAACACTCTCCCTGTCACACTGCACCCCACCCCCACCCCCACATTTGAAAAGCATGTTGCAGCCACTTGCATGCTGGGATAGCTGCCCATAATGCACCACTCCCAATGCTGCTGCAAGTGCTGCAAATGTGGCCACGCCAGTGAGCTTGAAGCTGTCAAGTGCGGACAGACTGCAGCGCTTTCCCTACTGTGCTCTCCGAAGGCAGGTTTAACTCAAAGCACTCTACATCTGCAAGTGTAGCCATGCTCTTTGTGTAGACCAGGGCTGTGTCAGACCAATGGTCCACCTAGTCAAGAATCCTGCTTCTGACAGTGGCCAGTACCAGAGCTTCAGGGGGAGTTTACAGAACAGTGCAATTTGGAGAAATCCACTCTATCTTCCCCTCCTGGCTTCTGGCAGTCAGAGGTTCAGAACTGCCCTTATCATGGGGTTACATCCCTAACCATCTTGGCTAATAGCTGTTGATAGACCTATCCTCGTAATATTATCTAGTTCTTTTTTAACCCAGTTATACTCCTGGCCATTACAACATCCCAAGACAATGAGTTCCACAGGTTAATTGTGCATTATGTGAAAAAGTATTTCTTCTTGTTTGTATTAAACCTGATGCCTATTAATTCATTGGGTGACCCTTGGCTTTTGTATTGTGGGAAAGGACGAATAATACTTCTCTGTTCACCTTTTCCACACCGTTCATGATTTTATAGATTTCTATTATGCCCCCCCAATAGTCTCTTTTTCAAGATGAACAGCTCAAATCTTTTTAGTCTCTCCTTGTATAGAAGCCGTTCCTAGCCTTGTTCCTCTTTGTTGCCTTCTATAAATCTTTTCCAGTTCCACTATATCCTTTTGAGGTGGGGTGACCAGAACTGGACACAGTAGTCACGGTGCAGGTGAACCATAGTTTTATATACTGGAATTACGATATTGTCTGCCTTATTTTCTACCCCTTTCCTAATAGTTCTTAACATACCTTTAGCCTTTTTGACCGCAGCTGCACATTGAGCTGAAGTTTTCAGAGAACTATCCACAGTGACTCCAAGGTCTCTTTCTTGAGAGGTGACAGGTCATTTAAAACCCATCATTATATGTGTGTATCAGAGTAACAGCCGTGTTAGTCTGTATTCGCAAAAGAAAAGGAGTACTTGTGGCACCTTAGAGACTAACCAATTTATTTGAGCATAAGCTTTCGTGAGCTACAGCTCACTTCATCGGATGCGTACTGTGGAAAGTACAGAAGATCTTTTTATACACACAAACCATGAAAAAATGGGTGTTTACCACTACAAAAGGTTTTCTCTTCCCCCACCCCACTCTCCTGCTGGTAATAGCTTATCTAAAGTGATCACTCTCCTTACAATGTGTATGATAATCAAGGTGGGCCATTTCCAGCACAAATCCAGGGTTTAACAAGAACGTCTGGGAGGAGGGGTAAGGAAAAAACAAGGGGAAATAGGTTACCTTGCATAATGACTTAGCCACTCCCAGTTTCTATTCAAGCCTAAGTTAATAGTATCCAATTTGCAAATGAATTCCAATTCAACAGTCTCTCGCTGGAGTCTGGTTTTGAAGTTTCTCTGTTGTAATATCGCAACTTTCATGTCTGTAATCGCGTGACCAGAGAGATTGAAGTGTTCTCTGACTGGTTTATGAATGTTATAATTCTTGACATCTGATTTGTGTCCATTTATTCTTTTATGTAGAGACTGTCCAGTTTGACCAATGTACATGGCAGAGGGGCATTGCTGGCACATGATGGCATATATCACATTGGTGGATGTGCAGGTGAACAAGCCTCTGATAGTGTGGCTGATGTTATTAGGCCCTGTGATGGTGTCCCCTGAATAGATATGTGGGCACAGTTGGCAACGGGCTTTGTTGCAAGGATAGGTTCCTGGGTTAGTGGTTCTGTTGTGTGGTATGCGGTTGCTGGTGAGTATTTGCTTCAGGTTGGGGGGCTGTCTGTAGGCAAGGACTGGCCTGTCTCCCAAGATTTGTGAGAGTGTTGGGTCATCCTTCAGATCCTTGTAATCATCATCCTTACATCCTTGTAGATCCTTAATAATGCGTTGGAGGGGTTTTAGTTGGGGGCTGAAGGTGACGGCTAGTGGCGTTCTGTTATTTTCTTTGTTAGCCCTGTCCTGTAGTAGGTGACTTCTGGGAACTCTTCTGGCTCTATCAATCTGTTTCTTCACTTCCGCAGGTGGGTATTGTAGTTGTAAGAATGCTTGATAGAGATCTTGTCGGTGTTTGTCTCTGTCTGAGGGGTTGGAGCAAATGTGGTTGTATCGCAGAGCTTGGCTGTAGACAATGGATCGTGTGATGTGGTCAGGGTGAAAGCTGGAGCCATGTAGGTAGGAATAGCGGTCAGTAGGTTTCCAGTATAGGGTGGTGTTTATGTGACCATCGTTTATTAGCACTGTAGTGTCCAGGAAGTGGATCTCTTGTGTGGACTGGACCAGGCTGAGGTTGATGGTGGGATGGAAATTGTTGAAATCATGGTGGAATTCCTCAAGTGGTTCTTTTCCATGGGTCCAGATGATGAAGATGTCATCAATATAGCGCAAGTAGAGTAGCGGCGTTAGGGGACGAGAGCTGAGGAAGCGTTGTTCTAAGTCAGCCATAAAAATGTTGGCATACTGTGGGGCCATGCGGGTACCCATAGCAGTGCCGCTGATTTGAAGGTATACATTGTCCCCAAATGTGATCACTTTAGATAAGTTATTACCAGCAGGAGAGTGGGGTGGGGGGAGAGAAAACCTTTTGTAGTGGTAAACACCCATTTTTTCATGCTTTGTGTGTATAAAAAGATCATCTGTACTTTCCACAGTATGCATCCGATGAAGTGAGCTGTAGCTCACGAAAGCTTATGCTCAAATAAATTGGTTAGTCTCTAAGTGCCACAAGTACAACTTTTCTTTATATGTGTGTAGTTGGGTTTATTTTTTCCAGTATGCTTTGTGATTGGGTGGACAAAACCCACAGTAGAGAACAAGGAGTTAAGGAGCAACTCTGGGCCCAGGTGACCCCAACAAGCCACACCTGCAAAGCCTGCACAAGCTGGAGACGGTGCTTAAAAGGGGAAGCAGAGCTGCTCAGAGGAGAGCAGGCAGTGGAAGGAAGCAGAGCTCTGCGGAAATACTGTCCCAGGAGTTCTTGTAACCCGAGGCCTGGCTAAACAGACTTTATAGGACCTACAAAGGAGAGATAGTTGACTGATTGGGAAGGTCAGAGATTGTGTTTGTTATTCTGTAATTTACTCCATAGGAAGAAGGGAAATGTGGGTAGGAAATAGTTCCGGGGGTAGGCAGCTGCATAGTACCCTAAAGTGCAGAACATAGCTGCCCACCAAAAGCCCTAAGAGAAGCTGAAGGACAGGACTATAAGTGAGAAGGAGCAACCACCAGCTGCACCCCTGCCTGAGCCCTAGGTGGCACTGGTGGTGAGTGTTCCCATTTTACAGCATTACTTTTCGATGTTGAATTTCATCTGCCATTTTGCTGCCTACTACTCAGTTTTGTTAGGTCCCCTGTAATTCTTCTCAGTCAGCTTTGGACTTAACTATCTTAAATAACTCTGTAACATTTGCAAGCTTTGACACTGTACTGTTCACTCCCTTTTCCAAATCATTCATGAATCTGCTGAACAGCATATGTCCCAGTACCGATTCTAGGGGGATCACTCCCCATTGTTTATCCCTTCCCATTGTGAAAACTGACGATTAATTCCTACTCTTTGTTTCCTATGTTTTAACCAATTACTGATAATTGAGAGAACTTCCCTGTTATCCCATCACTACTTAGTTTCCTTAAGAGCCTTTGGTGAGGGACCTTGTCAAAGACTCTCTGAAAATCCAAGTACACTATATTGACTGGATCACCCTTATCCACATGCTTGTTGACACCCTCAAAGCATTCTAATAGATTGGTGAGGTATGACTTCACTTTACAAAAGCAATGTTAACTCTTCCCCAACAAATAATGTACAACTATATCTGATACCCCCATTCTTTACTATAATTTCTACCAGTTTGCCCAGTACTGAAGTTAGGCTCACGAGTGAGAATTGCCTCTGGACCCCTTTATAAAAATTGATGTAAAGAGAAGTCAGCCTGAGGCTGTCCAGTGGGCATTCTGTGCCATTTCTCAGGGAAGGGAGGCAATGGCTCCACCTCCTCCCATCCCCTTCTGTGTGATTTGCTCCCTAGAGGAAGCAAGAACAGAGCAGTCTCTTTTCGCAGTCACTGCGCTTGTGCTTTGTGCTTGCAGGGCTGTGGTGGAGGGAAGGTCTTTGAAGAGCCCTGCAAGGGTCAATCAAAATCTTGACACCTAATTACTTTACACTTTAAAAAGAATTGCATGTTGACCTTAGTGGCTAAATACAGTAGGCTTGATTCTCTATTGTACATTATTTTACAACAGTGTAACTCCATTGACTTCATTGGAGTTACTCTTCATGTACACAATAAGAACTGGTTTCAGGGTAGCAGCCATGTTAGTCTGTATTTGCAAAAAGAAAAGGAGTACTTGTGGCACCTTAGAGACTAACAAATGTATTTGAGCTTAAGCTTTCGTGAGCTACAGCTCACTTCATTGGAGGAGAATCAGGGCCAGGGTGTTAATATTTTTCAGTAGTCAAAGGTAATCATCTTTTCAATTTTTCCCAAATGTTAACCAAATCTTCTTATATGTGCCTACATGAGACCAAATCTTATGAGCTTTTTAATAAAAAGATTGTCAAGGTCATTATACAGCTTATAAAATCTACAGTATTTGCAAAGGAAAGGTAATAGAGGGTATGTTCAGTGTTTGAATAGTTAAGTTAGACAGAGATCACAATCAGACAGCACTGTGAGCAGTGCTATCAGAGTAATTAGACTGACTGATATCATGGGGTACTATAAGTAAAACTGACTTTGGAGTAACACAATTAATGTGTGCAAACTCTAAAACTGCAACACTAATATATGGCTCTACCCCAATCACTTCTTGGAAATGACATGGAGGACTGCAATGCTCAGTGCACCCCCAACATCTCACCAAAGGCAGGTTCTTCCCTCCCCCACCCTTGTCAGCTGAAGACATTTCTTGGAAAGGGTCACATACCTCAAGAAGAGAGATGAGAGAGGCAGGGGTCTGAAGATTATTGCCCCTCCAATAATCTCAAGGATGATGGAAAAGAGAAGGAAATAGTCAGTTTTCATTGGGGGGGCACGCACCTTTGGACAAGAATTCCCCAACCTAGCTCCCTGCAGGATCCAATAGAAATGAATAAAATAATCCCTCAGCCCAGATACTCACAAGTATGGTTCTTAATAAACAGCACAGAATGAAGAATCTCAATTTTCTTCTCTCCCATCCCCTTGGATCTCACAAAAGGCAAGAGCCATACATCTGTAGTAATTCCCTGTCCCTTGTGTAGCTCAGCATGAGAGAGAGAGAACACAACCAAGAAAATGTACGTGGTCTGACTGGAGTAAGAAAGCTAATTTGTATGAGTTACTTGTTCCCTTTCAGAAACCAAGTGAATTTCAGGTAGGAGCCCATTTAATAAAACTCACCAGTGTGCAGCTGGCTTATGATGTTTTCTAGGGCTTATGTGATCCCAAAGAATGCAAAACATTATGCACTTAGGCTATTCTGAGTTATACATACATATTGAGAAGACAGATAGATCCCAAAATCTGAAAGGCAATCTTAGTGAAATAAGTGTCCACAGAGGGGTTTATACTGGTTTAACTAAATCGGTTTAAAATCACATCTGTAGTTTTCATATGCAGTGTAACTCTCTTGTGTAGTCAAGGCCCAAATTACACTCATGCTTCTCATGGCTCTGGGCAGTCAAGAATAGCTAGAGTACAGCACAACATGTTCTGGCCATGCAGCCTGTTGCTAGAATCTACAATGGGAGGATGCAGCACAGAGCTAGCTATTCCACAGAACCTTGAAGAAGCTCTACCTTGGCAGAGGAAGCAACTTATAGAAAAGGCATACCCTACCTTTCAGCCTGGAGATAAGCACATTAAAGTTAAGCACACATGTAAATATTTGCAGGGTCAAGTATGTTGCTTTTCTAATTTGCTCACGTGCCCATGTTTTATTTCTTCTGTCCTGAGCTTTGAGACTTACAAAGTTTGGCTCTCTTGTAGTTTTCCTGATGGAGTGCAACAGGAAGTTATCACACAACATATAATTTTTTTTGTTTTTGCTTTTGAAAAATGTGTAGTCACTATATAGCAGTGGTTCCCAAACTTGTTCGGCCTCTTGTGCAGGGAAAGCCCCTGGCGGGCCGCGCCGACTTGTTTACCTGTCCGCAGGTTCGGCTGATCGCGGCTCCCAGTGGCTGTGGTTTGCTGCTCCAGGCCAATGGGAGCTGCTGGAAGCAGCGCAGGCTGAGGGACGTACTGGCCGCCGCTTCCAGCAGCTCCCATTGGCCTGGAGCAGCGAACCGCAGCCACTGGGAGCCGTGATCGGCTGAACCTGCGGACGCGGCAGGTAAACAAACCGGCGCGGCCCGCCAGGGGCTTTCCCTGCACAAGCAGCGGAACAAGTTTGGGAACCACTGCTCTATACTGATGAGAGAGAGAGAGAGAGAGCTCTCCTGTCAACATAATAAAACCACCTAAACAAGCAGCAGTAGCTATATATCGGTGGGAGAGCGTCTCCAGCCAATGTAGCGCTATGCACACAAGCGTTTATGCCGGTGAAACTTTTGCTGCTCATAGGGTTGCCAACCTTCCCAGATTGGCTGGGAGTCTCCCGGAATCAGCCTCAATTTCCCAATTGCTATTGAAAGTAATCCGGGAGATTTTAATAGGCCAAAACTCTGGTCGGCAGGGGTGGCGCAGTAGGGCTAAGGCAGGCTCCCTATCTGCCCTGGCTCCATGTGGCTCCTGGAAGCGGTGGCATGTCCCTGTGGCTCCTAGGCACAGGCAGGGGTGGCCAGGGTGTCTCTGTGAGCTGCCTCCATCCTGAGCACCAACTCCGCAACTCCCATTGGCCAGGAATGGCAGCCAATGGAAGCTGCAGGCCTGGCTGCCCCTGCCTGCACCTAGGAGCCACAGAGACATGCTGCCACTTCTGGGAACTGCCCCAGGTAAGTGCTGCCCAGCTGGAGCCCGCATCCCACACCCCCTCCTGCACCCAAACTTTCTCTCAGAGCCCACCCCACAGCCCTGAGCTCCCTCCTGCACCCAAACTCCCTCCCAGAGCCTGCACACTGCACCCCAGCCCTGAGCCCACTCCTGCACCCCAAATCCCTCATCCCCAGTCTCAGCCGAAGCCCGCATCCCCTCCTGCATCCCAACCTTCTGACCCAGCCTTGAACCCCCTCCTGCACCCAAACTCCCTCCCAGAACCCACACACACACCCTCCTGCACCCCAACCCTCTGCCCCAGCCCTGAGCCCCCTCCAGCACTCAAACTCCCTCCCAAAGCCTGCACCCCCACCCCCCGCCCCAGCCTGGAGCCCCGTCCTGCACCCCAAACCCCTGCCCCAGCCTGGAGAAAGTGAGTGAGGGTGGAGGAGAGCGAGCGACGGAGGGAGGGGAAATGGAGTGAGCAGGGGCAGGGCCTCAGAGAAGGGGCGGGGCCTTGGGGTAAGGGGTGGGGCAAGGGGGGTTGGGTTTGGGAGATTAGACAGTTGACCACCCTGGTTGCTCAGGGGTGTGGTTTTTTTTTCATATCCATGAGCAACCTATGTTTGGGAGAGTCAGTGTTGGTGCCTTCCGCGGGGCAAGAGGGCGGAGCGCCGCCGGCGAAGCCAGCCGCACACGCGCTGCTTTGCCGCCCCGAGACAATCCGGGGCCTGCCGGTTTGAAGGAGCAGCAGGCGCCGGGCTCCCCGCTGCCCGCCCCCAGACGCAGGAGTGCCCCCCCGGCAAGAGGGAGGCCGCGGGCGGAGCCGGCCCGGCCCCCTTAGTTCTGCCGGAGCGTTGCAGGCCGGGCCCTGTTCTCCTGGGCTCCGCGCCTTGGCGCTGCTGTTGCCATGGTCACGCTCCGGCAGCCAGGCCTGGCTCCGGCGCTCCGGTTCTAGCAGGAGGGAGCCGGTCACCCCGCCAGCGCGCTCGGCCTGCGATATGAACAGGTAGCGGGTCTGCTGCTTCTTTCCCGGCGCCTTTCCGTGCCTGGGGGGTGCGGCCCCTGCTTCTAAACACCCTGCTTTTGTCTCCAGGTGTGATGTGGTCTGGGCCCCAGGGACTCCCAGGACGACAACCCCCAAGGTAAGAGATTCTCCCCCTTCCGGCCCCCCACTGCAGCCCCCAAGGTAAGAGATTCTTCCTCCGCCCCCCCCCCCCCACGCTGCCCACTGCAGCCCCCAAGGTAAGAGATTCTTCCTCCGCCCCACCCCCCCCAGGCTGCCCACTGCAGCCCCCAAGGTAAGAGATTCTTCCTCCGGCGGCCCCCCCCCCCAGACTGCCCACTGCAGCCCCTAAGGTAAGAGATTCTTCCCCCCCTCCCCTCCGCCGCAACCCGGCTGCCCACTGCAGCCCCCAAGGTAAAATTCAGTTTTTGTCTTTTGCGTGCTTTTACCCATACAGTACTGTACAGATTTCACGGGGGAGACCAGTGTTTCTCAAATTGGGGGGTCCTGACACAAAAGGGAGTTGCGGGGGGGGTCACAAGGTTAATTTAGGGGGGGTCATGGTATTTCCACCCTTAATTCTGTGCTGTCTTCAGAGCTGGGTGGGCGGAGAGTGGCCGCTGTTGGCCGGGCATCCAGCTCTGAAGGCAGCACATCCCCCCACACCCCCACCCCCGTAGCAGTGCAGAAGTAAGGGGTGGCAATACCATACCATTTCCACCCTTACTTCTGCGCTGCTGCTGGTGACTTCTCTGCCTTCAGAGCTGGGCTCCCGACTGACGGCCGCTGCTCTCCAGCTGTTCAGCTCTGAAGGCAGCACTGGCAGTGCAGGAGTAAGGGTACCAGTAGCACAACCCCCTTGGGAACCCCTTCTCTTTTGGGTCAGGACCACTACAATTACAACACTATGAAATTTCAGACTTAAATAGCTGAAATAATAAAATTTGCAATTTTTAAAATCCTATGACCGTGAAATTGACCAAAATGGAACGTGAATTTGGTAGGTCCCTACTCATAGGAGTGATTTGTGGCTTAATTAGTGTCAAATTCTGCCTTCTAATGCACGCACATTATGGGCATTAGTAATTACTGTCCTAATCAAGAGTAGAATTTATCTTTGACTTTGATCTTCCTGGGTTGTGTAAGGCTCTATATACTTTATTATATTAATTATTTATTGTTTCCTGTTCTTTAAAGTCTCCCCACACACCTTAAATGTAGTCTTGGTAATACTCCAATAATTTATGGTACTTTTTAAATGTAAATTGTCAAATTTCATCTGCTTTTGTGGCATGGATTGAAACTACCTGTTGGCTCTTCTATTTTCAAACGTTAACTCCCCATTTTTTTGATAGACAGGATTTTCAAGAATTCAGCACAAGACACTTGATGCAAATATCCTTCATATCTCAGATGTGCATATAGCAATCAGGATCTCAGGAATGCATTCTGCACAGTTGTAAATCCTACACACAGTTACTCAATATCTCGTTGGTGAAAGCCACTTGACATCAAGACATTTTTATTGCACTGTCTTGTTAGGCCTAATTTTGTTTTTAGTATCTTGTATTATATCATCACAGTTCATGTTGTTGAGAGTTAAGATTGTGTCAGCGCTTCCATTATAAAACTCTCTTTTTCAGAACTTTGTAATTTTTTCTGTAAAATCTCCCCTACTCCTAGGCAGAAATTTGGTATACCAAATCTAAAGAAGGTATTTTTTTCTTTTTTAACAGAAAACTTTTTAAAGCTGAGAATGAAATATATGGGTTTGCTGGTTTCAAAAGCATGTAAAAATATGCTTGTATAACTTGAAAGCTAATTTAGTTTAAAGTACAATCTGACACATGAATAGTCCCGACTTCACTGAAATCCCTTTTTTGTATATTAAAAGAAAGGTAAAAGTTGTTAATGTGAGTGGTAACCTTTGTAAAGGTGCTTAATTTCTATAAGGAAAAAAAATTAGCTATTTTTTTGAACCTAAGTACATATTTACACTGTAGACTATAGGATTTGGTAAGTTCCATTGTATGCATATTTAAAACATTTTGGCTTGCACAGGTCACTGGTACTGAGGTACAGAAATGTTCATGTCTACAGCATCAGTCCATTACAGCTCGTGTTCTTAGCCCTGGTCTATACTACGAGTTTAGGTCGAATTTAGCAGTGTTAGATCGATTTAACCCTGCACCCGTCAACACAACGAAGCCATTTTTGTCAACTTAATGGGCTCTTAAAATCGATTTCTGTACTCCTCCCCAATGAGGGGATTAGCGCTGAAATCGACATCGCCGGGTCGAATTTGGGGTAGTGTGGACGCAATTTGACGGTATTGGGATAGCTCCTGGAGGCCAGAGTGCTCCATTGTGACTCCTCTGGACAGCACTCTTAACTTGGATGCACTGGCCAGGTAGACAGGAAAAGCCCCGCAAACTTTTGAATTTCATTTCCTATTTGGCCACTGTGGCAAGCTGATCAACACAGGTGACCGTGCAGATCTCATCAGCAGAGGTGACCATGGAGTCCCAGAAATCGCAAAAGAGCTCCAGCATGATCCGAACGGGAGGTATTGGATCTGATCGCTGTATGGGGAGACGAATCCGTGCGATCAGAACTCCATTCCAAAAGATGAAATGCCAGAATATTTAAAAAAAATTTCCAAGGGCATGAAGGACAGAGGCTATAACAGGGACCCGCAGCAGTGCCACATGAAACTTAAGGAGCTCAGGCAAGCCTACCAAAAAATCAGGAGGCAAACACCCGCTCAGGGTCAGAGCCGTTTCTATGATGAGCTGCATGCAATTCTAGGGGGTGCCCCTACAACTACACCATACCTGTACGTGGACTCCTGCAAGGGAGTCTCACGCAACAGGGATGAGGATTTTGGGGATGAGGAAGATGATAGTGCACGCCAGGCAAGCGGAGAAACCGTTCTTCCCGACAGCCAGGAACTGTTTATTGCTCTGGAGCCAATACCCTCCCAACCCGGGCTTCCGGACCTTGAAGGAGGAGAAGGCACCTCTGGTGAGTGTACCTTTGTAAATATAATACACTGTTTAAAAGCAAGCGTGTTTAATGATTAATTTGCCCTGAAGACTTGGGATGCATTCTCGGCCAGTATAGCTACTGGAAAAGGCTGTTAATGTCTCTGGGGATGGAGCGGAAATCTTCCAGGGACATCTCAATGAAGCTGTTCTGGAGGTACTCCCAAAGCCTTTGCAAAAGGTTTCTGGGGAGGGCAGCCTTAATTCGTCCCCCACGGTATGACACTGTACCACAGCAGGCCAGTAGCACATAGTCTGGGATCATTGCATAAGAAAGCATGGCAGCGTGTGGTCCCGGTGTCTGCTGGCATTCAAGCAACATCTGTTCTTTATCTCTCTGTGTTATCCTCAGGACGGTGATATCATTCATGGTCACCTGGTTGAAATAGATGAATTTTATTCAGGGGACATTCAGAGGTGGCCATTCCTGCTGGGCTGTTTGCCTGTGGCTGAAAAGAAATCGTTCCTGCTGTTAGCCACGTGGTGTGGGGAGGGGTGAAGCAATCATCCCAGAGAATTGGGTGTGAGGGGGGTTTCATTGAGTTTATGCTGCACGTTAACTCGAAAACATCAGCCCCTCCTTTTAAATGGCCGATGTGTCTTTTTCAATTTTACTCTCCCTTTTTTTTCCTCCCGCAGCTGCAAATGTTTCAACGCTGCCCCTACCATCTCCGTCCCAGAGGCTAGCGCAGTTAAGAAAGTGAAAAAAACGCACGCGCGATGAAATTTTCTCTGAGCTCATGCAGTCCTCCCGCATTGGAAGAGCCCAGCAGAATGCGTGGAGGCAGACAATGTCAGAGTCCAGGAAAGCACAAAATGAACACGAGGACTGGAGGGACGTGCGAGAGGATAGATGGCTGGAGCAACAGGAGAGGTGGCAGCAGCGTCATGAGAGGAGGCAGGATGCAATGCTGCGGCTACTGGAGGATCAAACTGATATGCTCCGGTGTATGGTTGAGGTGCAGGAAAGGCACAGACTGCCACTGCAGCCCCTGTGTAATCAATCACCCTCCTCCCCAAGTCCCATAGCCTCCTCACCCAGATGCCCAAAAACGCGGGGGCTCCGAGCACCCAACCACTCCACCCCAGAGGACTGCCCAAGCAACAGAAGGCTGGCATTCAATAAGTTTTGAAGTGCATTGTGGCCTTGTCCTTCCCTCCTCCTTCCCCACCCTTCCCGGACTGCCTTGGCAGTTATCCCCCTATTTGTGTGACAAATTAATAAAGAATGCATGAATTTGAAACAACAATGACTTTATTGCCTCTACAAGCAGTGATTGAAGTGGAGAGGGGAGGGCCATTGGCTTACAGGGAAGTAGAATGAACCAAGGGGTGGGTTTTCATCAAGGAGAAACAAACAGAACTGTCACACCGTAGCCTGGTCAGCCATGAAACTGTTTTTCAAAGCTTCTCTGATGCGCAGTGCGCCCTGCTGTGCTCTTCTAATCGCCCTGGTGTCTGGCTGTGCGTAATCAGCGGCGAGGCGATTAGCCTCAACTTTCCACCCTGCCATAAACGTCTCCCCCTTACTCTCACAGATATTGTGGAGCACACAGCAAGCAGTAATAACAATGGGAATATTGGTTTCGCTGAGGTCTAACTGAGTCAGTAAACTGCACCAGCGCGCTTTTAAACATGCAAATTCACATTCTACCACCATTCTGCACTTGCTCAGCCTATAGTTGAACAGCTCCTGACTACTGTCCAGGGTGCCTGTGTATGGCTTCATGAGCCATGGCATTAAGGGGTAGGCTGGGTCCCCAAGGATAACTATAGGCATTTCAACATCCCCAATGGTTATTTTCTGGTCTGGAAAGTAAGTCCCTTGCTGCAGCCATTCCCACAGACCAGAGTTCCTAAAGATGCAAGCGTCATGTACCTTTCCCGGCCATCCCATGTTGATGTTGGTGAAACGTCCCTGGAGATCCACCAGTGCTTGCAGGACCATTGAAAAGTACCCCTTTAGGTTTATGTACTGGCTGCCTTGGTGCTCCGGTCCCAAGATAGGGATATGCATTCCATCTGTCGCCCCACCACAGTTAGGGAATCCTATTGCTGCAAAGCCATCCCCTGTAACCTGCACATTTCCCAGAGTCACTACCCTTGATATCAGCAACTCAGTGATTGCACTGGCTACTTGGATCACAGCAGCCCCCGCAGTAGATTTGCCCACTCCAAATTGATTCCCAACTGACCGGTAGCTGTCTGGGGTTGCAAGCTTCCAGAGGGCTATCACCACTCGCTTGTGAACTGTGAGGGCTGCTCTCATCTTGGTATTCTTGCGCCTCAGGGCAGGGGAAAGCAAGTCACAAAGTTCCATGAAAGTGCCCTTATGCGTGCGAAAGTTTTGCAGCCACTGGGAATCATCCCAGACCTGCAACACTATGCGGTCCCACCAGTCTTTGCTTGTTTCCCGGGCCCAGAATCGGCATTCCATGGCATGAGCCTGCCCCATTGCCACCAGGATGGCTAAATTGCCAGTGCCCATGCTTTGAGAGAAGTCTATGTCCATGTCCTCATCACTCTCATCACTGCGCTGCCATCGCTTCCTCGCTTGCTTTTGCAGGTTCTGGTTCTGCATATACTGCATAATGCGCGAGGTATTTACAATGCTCATAACTGCGCGGAGATCTGAGCGGGCTCCATACTTGCTGTGGTATGGCGTCTGCAGGAGAGCAGAGTTGCAGGGGAAGTGGTGGTTGGATGACCAGTTTGGAGACCTACTGTACCGTCTGCTGCCAGAACACAACAGCTGAGCGGGCTGCATGCTTGCCGTGGTATGGAAAGACAAGAGCAGCCGAGCACTGTTGCAGCAGAAGCGGCGGATGACGACAGTCAGAGGACCTGCAAGACCACCAGGAGAGCAGAGTGGCAGCGGAAGCGGTGGATGACGATGGTCATATAGAGGATCTGTGAGGTGGATTCATAGCAGCAGGAGAGCAGAGTGGCAGTGGAAGCGGTCATTCGATGACTATGGTTTGCAGACCTAGTGCACTGTATGCTGAAAGCAGTATGGCGGCCGCACGGGGAAAAAAGGTGCGAAACGATTGTCTGCCATTTCTTTTACGGAGGGAGGGGTGACTGATGACCTGTACCAAAACCACCCGCGATAATGTTTTTGCCCCATAAGGCATTTGGAGCTCAACCTAGTATTCCAATGGGCAGCGGAGACTGCAGGAAATGTGGGATAGCTACCCACCGTGCAACGCTCTGAAAGTCGACACTAGCCTCGGTACTGTGGACGCACTCCACCGACTTAATGTGCTTAGTGGGGACACACACAATCGACTGTATAAAATCTCTTTCTAAAAATCGACTTCTATAAATTTGACCTAATTTCGTAGTGTAGACATACCCTTAGTGCTTGAGAAGTTACCATCTGATGGCTGCATGAGATGTGTTTGGTGTTCTCAGTGTGGCTACTAGTGAAAAAGTATCCACATCATAAAAATTATCACCATAATTGCTATTAGTTTCAGCAGTAAAGCCACGGACTAAATGGGCATGAAGACTGCATTACCCTCCAACCCATAGAGATGGTCCATTCAAATCAGATTAGTGCCATATTGGCAGGGCAATATAGGAAAGCTTTTACTGTCATTGTCCCAGACTGACAGCCCTGGAGACTGAAGTCCCTCTTTCACTGGTTTTGATGAGCACTGAATTCACACGATTTTGTTTAGAAAAACATAGGTGTACAATTACATAATTATCTGATGAACTTAGTGCTAAATTCTCCTCTGAGAAGGGTGTGTATAAAAATGCCAAGAAGTCTACTGTCAGATTTTTTTTCCCAATGATTTCTTAAGTTTCACTGTGTATGATTCTCCACTCTGTTACACCAGTGACCAAATACAACAATAGAAATACAGCTGGCCAAGTAGAACCCTTTTTCAAAAGGGGATAGCAGATTGGGGGAGCACAAAAACCCATACTAGTAAATAGGGGAGAGAGGCATTGGGTGACTGCTACCAGGGATCCACAAACACTACCAGTTAAGGAGTTGGAGAGCTGATCTTTTTTACTGTCATTATATGGAATTGGGATTTTTGTAGCTGCTTAACGTACAGTTAGGAAATTGTATGTCACAGGAGTATATTTTTATATACTTCATGTCAATCCCTTTCACAAATAGTTCTGTTTTTGAGTCAGAAGAAAAGTTGTAGACATCTATCTGTGGTATGCAATCAGACAATTTGTAGCATATAGAAAGTTTGTCACATAACAGACTAACTGATTCTGTTTAAAAGAGCATTTTGAAGAATTATCTAGTCGGATGAATATTGATATTCATCCAACAAATTTGTTTACTGTCCCCATAAAATAAAATGTTTCTTAATGATAACTTGAATTTTTTTCCTGTCAATTTTTTCAGGTCTCTGGAATGCTGGAAGTGATTGGACCAGACGGTACTTGTTATAATTTATTAATTAATACAATTGTTTTAAAAGTGAAGAATTGTGTTATTATTTCCAACATTTGAATTTAAAAAACTGTAGCTATTATATTTGCTTGTAAAATCATAAGTAAGCATATTTTTTTCATCCAGATGTTTTTATTTTCTCAAACTGAAGGGTTTTTTTTTCATTTTTTTAAGAAATGTCCCTCATATTTGCAGCTTGTCTTTCAGAGTGGCCACATTCACACTTTTTCAAAGCTAATAGCAGTATAGTGATGTGGATCTACTTAGTGGTGTTATCCTGTGAATTATGTAGTTCACATCTCTGCTTTCCAGGAAATTGCACAGACCAAGGAGTAAGAATCTGCTAACAAGCTTAGAGACTTAGTATGGAAATACATATGTGAATTCCCAATCCTGCTCCCAAGTTTCAAATTAAAAATGAAGGGAAATCTTTTCAACACCTCCTCACGGTAAAAACATAAATTCAGATCATGAATTGGGTGTGATCCACGATGGTACTTAGGCAGTTAAGTCCCATTTTCAGGCACCGCTGTTATCCAT
Organism: Natator depressus; assembly: GCF_965152275.1. Lineage (NCBI taxonomy): Eukaryota > Metazoa > Chordata > Testudines > Cheloniidae > Natator > Natator depressus. The sequence continues at coordinate 39,223,331 of NC_134244.1, forward strand.
AAAACTCCTGCTCAATTGCCTTCTAACCCTGTAGGTGCCTTGTCATAAATATAAAGGGAAGGGTAAACACCTTTAAAATCCCTCCTGGCCAGAGGAAAAATCCTTTCACCTGTAAAGGGTTAAGAAGCTAGGATAACCTCGCTGGCACCTGACCAAAATGACCAATGAGGAGACAAGATACTTTCAAAAGCTGGGAGGAGGGAGGAAAACAAAGGGTCTGTGTCTGTCTGTGTGATGCTTTTGCCGGGACAGAACAGGAATGGAGTCTTAGAACTTAGTAAGTAATCTAGCTAGATATGTGTTAGATTATGATTTCTTTAAATGGCTGAGAAATTAAGCTGTGCTGAATAGAATGGATATTCCTGTCTGTGTGTCTTTTTGTAACTTAAGGTTTTGCCTAGAGGGATTCTCTATGTTTTGAATCTAATTACCCTGTAAGGTATTTACCATCCTGATTTTACAGAGGTGATTCTTTTTTACTTTTTACTTCTATTAAAATCCTTCTTTTCAGAAACTGAATGCTTTTTCATTGTTCTTAAGATCCAAGGGGTTGGGTCTGTGGTCACCCCTATGCAAATTGGTGAGGATTTTTACCAAACCTTCCCCAGGAAGTGGGGTGCAAGGTTGGGAGGATTTTGGGGGGAAAGATGTTTCCAAACAACGCTTTCCTAATAAAAATAAACCCAGATAAACGTTCGGTGGTGGCAGTGGAAGTCCAAGGGCAAAGGGTAAAATAGTTTGTACCTTGGGGAAGTTTTAACCTAAGCTGGTAAAAGTAAGCTTAGGAGGTTTTCACGCAGGTCCCCACATCTGTACCCTAGAGTTCAGAGTGGGGAAGGAACCTTGACATGCCTCAACTCATTCAGCGCCTAAGCTTTTATCACTGAGCATGTGTGCTGCAGTCTCACTAGGCAGCTGGGCGCCCATTTCCTCCCTGAGTCAGGCTTCAGTGTGCATGCTTTAGTTACTTGGGCATGTATCTCCTGCCTGAGTTCCAGAGCAAGTCACAAACTGGGGAAGATAGTCATTCAGCTGCCTAAGTTGCGTGTGGGGGCCTGATCCGGTAGGCATGAGCAGAGGCCACCTAACAGATCTGGCCCCTCAGGTGAGTTCACACAAGACAGCCAGGAGTTGGGGTCGGAAGAGGAGGAATTCCCTTATAAACTCGTGGATAGGCTCCTCACATAGTCCCCTCTCCTGCTGAGAGGGACAGCGGATTTGAACAGGGATTGTCCACTTCTCAGGTGACTGCCCTAACCATGAGGCATTGTAATGCTTTCCCTGTCCCAATTAATATTTAATTATTCAATTATTTAATAGAAGTGGAACAACTTCAACATGCAGGATTTGAGGGAGACCCACGTTGGAATATTTCATAACCCACATCTGTTCAAATCACTTTTCCTCAGAAGGAGGGTGGACTTGAACTGAGGGCCTCCCACTTCCTGGGTGAGTATCCTATCTGCTAGGCAAAAGGGTGTAAGGGAGGTGGTCCTCTTCCTCCTCCCGTCTGTTTTGTATGAACTCACCTGAAGGGTCCGATCCAGTAGGCAGTCTCTGAGTAAGTCTACAATATTGGGCCCCTGCACGTGACTTAGGCTTCAAATGCCTGTCTTCCCTGGTTTGTGGATTGCAAGCAGAGATAGGCACCTCCCTGCACCCTAGACTTAGGCACCTATCTCCATGAGACGGACAGGTTTTAGCACACATCTGATTGATGTTGCCCATTGGTTGGCTTCGGTGGCTCCCCACCTAGTATGCTGGCTTTGAAGATCACAGTCTAAGGCTCCTATCTCTCCCCATTCATTGTATAGGAGCTTAGGCGCCTACCTCAGGCTTTGTGGATCACAGTGCTGTTCTTGTGATTTTTCTAGAAGCCTAGAAGTTAGGTGCTACAATGATCAGCATCGCAACACCTAAGTCCCTTCCTGCAACTGGGCCTTTGAAACTGTACTGCACACCTGGCTGTGTCATAAAACTGGAACTCCGTGTACCATATGTAAACTTTGGAAATGAACTGTCTAACAATCTGTATTTATTCAGTTAATTGTACATACCTCTTACATTTATAAAGTCATCTTGCTGTAGTTTTTTTGGTTCAGTGATCCCAAAATGTTTTTAATTGTCTGTATTTATTTATATAATGATACACACAATTTTTTTATAAAGAAAACTGGCCCTATTTCTGGTTTATAATTATTCAGAAGGAAAGAAGGTTGTTAAAATATCTTCTGTTGGCAGTTGGTGAATACGTTAGATCATCTATACCATGCATGCTCTGTCCTTTCAGCATAGAGTCAATGGTTCAGTATAAAATATTTGGAATATACGGCAAGCCATTGAGCACATGCCATTGATGACCAGGGACTCCATTGAGTATGCTTAAGTAGATGTTACTCTAGAGTACTACAGTATTTCACAGTTCTTCCTGGCTTTCATGTCTCTTCCTAGCTGTTTTCTAAATTTGATCTACATTCATTCACAGAAGAGTGTTAATGAACAAATAGTTCTAAAACCTTTAGAAAGGAAGGAAGACCATACAGAATAATAGAACTTCACAAGATTTTAAAAATCTCCTTTAGTCTACTGAATAAATGTAACTTGTGAAAAATATTTTAGGTGTCCTCTGAGTGATGTCAATGGGAATTTGCCCTCGATTATATGGTAGCAGGGTCTGGTCTTTAAACTTTCCAGAAAAACTGAATATAAATTGGCTTTATGCACCCAAATTGTTTTACAATAACATTATGCAGAACAAGAAAAATTAGTGATCATTATGCACTCAACAAAGATTCATATTACCTTATACTGTAGACTTAGACTGTTTTATAACTGAGGAAGGGAATGTTGACAAGACCATGGGATTTATCCTTGACTCTAAAAGTTCTATGTGATTAACTTCTACTTGGATAGCCACGTGATATAGACAATATGGACCTTGGTTTAATGTCTCATCAGAGGTACAGTATCCTTAATTGCATTTTCAGCACTGGTTATAAGACCTAATTCTAGTATGAAATTTGGACCCACAGTCTTCTCGTCCAAGGATGAGTGCTACCAAATGAATTATAATTAAACTAAGAAAATTGTAATTTAATTTTTTTAAATTATATTTTACAATAGTTTGATATCAAAAAGGAAATGTACAAAGATAAGATTCTTGAGTTACTCTCACATCACCAACACTAAGTCTGTTCTATGTAACATTTACAGTCCTCCATATATAAAGGAAAAGAAGACAGATAATACAGAAACATTTTTAAAAATGGCATTGTATCAGAGATTTTTGAACACCCAGGTAAAGTCAAGGAGAAAATTAATATATAAAGTGAAAAGTGCTAATGTAATGTATAAATTGACATCTTAGCAATCCGTTAATAGCTCAGTGTTTTGAAATATTCAGTGCTTCAAAAATTTTCTGTTGTCTGGTTTTATAAACCATTTTCTTATATCAGAAGGGTAGCCGTGTTAGTCTGGATCTGTAAAAGCAGCAAAGAGTCCTGTGGCACCTTATAGGCTAACCGACATACTGGAGCATAAGCTTTCGTGGGTGAATACCCACTTCGTCGGATGCATGTAGTGGAAATTTCCTGCCTTATAGACTAACCGATGTATTGGAGCATAAGCTTTCGTGGGTGAATACCCATTTTGTCGGATGCATGTAGTGGAAATTTCCTGCCTCTGGAAATCTCCACTACATGCATCCGACGAAGTGGGTATTCACCCACGAAAGCTTATGCTCCAATACGTCGGTTAGTCTATAAGGTGCCACAGGACTCTCTGCCATTTTCTTATAGGCTCACTAATAATTATCAAGTGCAATCTACATTGGTATATATATAGAACCTTTGTCAGCCCAACGTTAACTGTACACTTTGATAATGAACTAATTGTGAATAGAAAAATATACAGTTTGAAAAAACATGGTCTGTTCTGTGTTGTGCTTAATACATCATGTACATCTTTCTGTTTAGATGGATTTATTCTGGAAGCCTGCTTGACAATGTCAAGGTAAGAAAAGAAAGACGCAGTCTTGGCCCCAAAAAATTTCCAGAAGTTTTCTGTTGTGTGAGGCAAGCTGTAAAGAAATGTGAGTTGTGTGAATTTGGGGAGACCTGGTGGTAGAGGAAGAGTGAAGGCGATCTGCTGATGGCCTCCCACATCCACCATCTATTGGTCTATTCCAGGGATCGGCAACCTTTGGCCCACGGCCTGCCAGGGAAAGCCGCTGGCGGGCCGGGCCGGTTTGTTTACCTGCAGCGTCTGCAGCTTTGGCCGATTGCAGCTCCCACTGGCTGTGGTTCGCTGTCCCAGGCCAATGGGGGCTGCGGAAAGCAGTGCGCGCCAAGGGATGTGCTGGCCGCCCTTCCCGCAGCCCCCATTGGTCTGGGAAGGCGAACTGCGGCCAGTGGGAGCTGCGACTGGCCAAACCTGCGGACACTGCAGGTAAACAAACCTGTCTGGCCCGCTAGCAGCTTTCCCTGGCAGGCCGCGGGCCAAAGGTTGCCAATCCCTGGTCTATTCTTTCCTTTATATGTATTTAAAAGTAAGTGAAATGAGTTTTCATTGGCTCAGTATATAATAATATGCAATCTTTGGGGCCAAAAAGCTTCCTTCTTTAGGTTTTGGAAGTTTGTACCAAAACCATAATATATATAAAATGGATTGTTTTATTTGTTTACTGTGATTTGCAATGATACAATACAAAGTGTTACATTCAATTACCATTTCATATATTAAAGGTTCTTCTATTGCATTAAATTGGTCAAGCACAAGAGGAATCATGCCCTGTGGTTAAATCAAAATTTTAATACAAAAAGGGCACATTGTGAAAGATAAAAAAAGGTTAAATATAGCATTTATTATAATTGTTGTGATATGACTGTAAAATGTCATATTTTCAAGCATTTCCTTAACAGTTAAATTCACATCTTGTACTTTGAATACTATAGATTTGTGCTAGTGATGCTTAGTTCTGGTTGAGAAAAATGTATCTTTTTCAGTTAACTCATACCTGTTCCCAGCCCAAAGGAGACTTTTTTATTCTGTTTTTTTAAACATTTTGAGACTGTCCCATATTGATTAGGTCCCTATCAAGGTGGCTTCTGGCCCACAATAATTCTGACCTCTCTGTGTTGCACAGCTCCAGAGGCTGCTCCTGAAGCTGCGAGCTATCTCCTCTATTTGTCAGCGATAGTATGCCATGCAAGTTTCCATAGGAGTAGGGTGTTGTACATATTTGTTCTCGATGCCAGACAGCAGAAACATTATTTGACTCCTCTTGCTCCCTCTTCCCTTCCACAGTAGTTTAATGAACAGGAGCTGTCTGCCACCTGTTGTCTCTTAGATAAGTTTTAGAAATGTAAAGAAGCTTAAAGAAATATTCTTAGCCATTAACAGACCAAAGATATGTCTCCCCTGCTAGTTCTGGAGTAATTTTCTTGTGTAGGTCTGTCATAAATATAAAGGGAAATGGTAACCACCTTTCTGTGTACAGAACTATAAAATCCCTCCTGGCCAGAGGCAAAACCCTTTCACCTGTAAAGGGTTAAGAAGCTAGGATAACCTCGCTGGCACCTGACCAAAATGACCAATGAGGAGACAAGTTACTTTCAGAGCTGGGGTGGGGGGAACAAATATTCGGTCTGTCTGTGTGATGCTTTTGCCGGGAACAGATCAGGAATGCTCTTCATAACTCTTCAGAACTTCTGTTAAGTTTGTAAGTAATCTAGCTAGAGATGCGTTAGATTTCCTTTTGTTTAAATGGCTGGTAAATAAGCTGTGCTGAATGGAATGTATATTCCTGTTTTTGTGTCTTTTTGTAACTTAAGGTTTTGCCTAGAGGGATTCTCTATGTTTTGAATCTGATTACCCTGTAAGGTTTTTACCATCCTGATTTTACAGAGGTGATTCTTTTACTTTTTCTTTAATTAAAATTCTTCTTTTAAGATCCTGATTGCTTTTTCATTGTTCTTAAGATCTTAAGGGTTTGGGTCTGTGTTCACCTATGCAAATTGGTGAGGATTTTTATCAAGCCTTCCCCAGGAAAGGGGGTGTAGGGCTTGGGGGGATATTTTGGGGGGAAGATGTCTCCAAGTGGGCTCTTTCCGTGTTCTTTGTTTAACACGCTTGGTGGTGGCAGCGTAGGGTTCAAGGACAAGGCAAAGTTTGTACTTTGAGGAAGTTTTTAACCTAAGCTGGTAAGAATTAGCCTCGGGGGTCTTTCATGCAGGTCCCCACATCTGTACCCTAGAGTTCTGAGTGGGGAAGGAACCTTGATACGGTCCAACCGCATGACTTTAATAGGAGTGGAGAAAAAGGAGGACTAGATGGACCCAGATTAGGGAGTCGTAGAGTGCAGGGCATGGCAAGTTTATTTTAATGAATCTCTAATGGTGAAAAGACTGGTGTAAATTGGACATTTTAAAAAAATCACTCTGTGGGTTAAAATGCCTGTACCTGGTTACATCATTGCTGTGTGGAGGTGTACTGGTGCTACACAGTATAAAAAGTCCTAGTTTAGATAAGGGCTAACCTATACTGAGGAAAGTTGGCTCACAACAGAGAAACAAGATTTTCTGAAATCATATTGTAATCACCTGTGCCCTGTCTACACTAAATAGCTTACTTACAATATTAGTAATACCATTGCAGCTGAAAGCGTTTTGTATCTACTAATATTCCAATTCAGAAAAGCTCTTAAATACATATATAAGTCCTAGTGAGCTCAGTAGTAAAAACATAAGGGATTTACAGAATAGGGGATGGACTTAAGTGTGTGCTTAAGTGCTTTGCTGAATCAGATCGTAAATCTGGTTATAATTCTTTCTAGTGTGGGTGTGGGCCCTAATGGCGAACCCAGCATCCTAGGCTAGTACAAACCCGGGAAAAGGCCTGGGTATTTTTTGTTGAGTCAGACTTTAGAGGCCAGATTAAGTAATTGTTGCAGTGATTGCAGTTGTGTAAGAATTTGGTGCCTTCCAGATTTATTTTATTTTATTTTGTTTTGCTACCACGTGTCCACTTGAACAAACAGAAATTCCAGTGTTCAAGGAGTATATGTGTTAATACAAATGTCTATGTTTTCTACTAGGCAGAACTGTTTAGAAAGGATAGATACCATAAAGGTAAGACTTAGTTTTCCATAGGATTTACTTCGGCATCTCTTTCATGGGCAATTGATGTGTTTTGTTCTTTATTTAGCTATTGCTATTGAAAAACAATAGCTACTGCTATTTGAAATTTTCGTATGTGTGGTGAAGAAATTTCAAAGCTCCAATTCTGAATCCTGGTGTGGAATTCTGTTAAAGTTACTGGGAATTTGCATCACTGCAAGAACCCTCATAAATGCGGGATGGGTGTCTTAAGTAATTACAGTGGTTTTCATTTTTAATGTTACTATTGTTGTTGTTTTAGGACCAAAAGAATGGACAAAATGGCAGATTACATGTGTTTGGTCCAAAAGGTAAGTGACCTAATAATGATTTAGTACTGAGGGGAGAAAATTTTTTTTTTTATTATGTGTTAGCTTTCCCTGATGATTTAAAAAAAATCCAGTAAGCAAGTTTTCGAGTAGTTTAGCAGTGCAAATTTTATTTGCAACTTTGAAACATTTTACAATATCTGTCACAGTCAAAGAAAGTTTAGAATTGAAAATCAGAATTTGTATTAAGTAAATCAGAACTTGAAACAGCTGTTGTTCATTTGTTTTTTAGAAGAAGTGGTTATTGAACCAATTCAAACAATGCCATGGTAAGATGATGTCTTTGGTTTTGCAGCTGATCTATTACATGCCTTTTTAAGCAATTAGAGCTAGATAATGAAATCATTTGTCACCCAATTAATTTTGAAAGACTGGAAATGCATGGATTAATGTTTGGTTCAGTTGGCACCATTATTATTTAGATGGGGTATTTAAAATAGAATTTAAATCTTGATATTGTAGAAGTACATATTGTTTAAATTAAGGCCTTTAAATTTTGAGTTATTGAATAGTTATTTTCTTTGATTTTTTTTTTTTTACTGTTGTAGAATATACTTACATAAAATTTTCAGAAACTATGAAAACATTTTCTGTTGTGCATACTCTTTTGGTTTGAAAATAATAATAGAATTCATGTATAAACTAAAATTAGAAATTAGTTGATTAAAATTTAATGGAAGATTTATCTAAGAGCCAGATTCTGTATCACTGAAGTCAGCAAGAGCTTTGCTATTAGCCGTAATAAGTGCAAGTTCAGGCCGTGAATGATCTCAATTACTTTGAAAATATCAGCCATTATATTTAAGATTCTTATGAGGTTAAGTGAAAACTGTGAAAATTTTTCCAAAATAAGTTACCGTGGCTCTTAGACTGCTTCCATAAAAGTCAACAGAAACCTCCCATCGACTTCAGTGGAACAGGATCACGCATCATGACAAGATCCCTTCATCCATGTAAGCAGTCAAAAGGCAGGTGTCACAGTACAGTAAATGATCTAAGGTCACATTTTTTTAGAAGTGGTTTCTAAATTTGGATTGTAGACTTTGTACACGTGAAAGGGTATGTATGAAAAATTTTGAATATTCTTGTTAAAGGCTGTCTGAAAATTTGTCCCCTGGTGATTATCCAAGATTGCTCCAAAATATCCTTCCTTCCTTTATTGTCATGTCCATAAAACTCAGTGTGGAGTGCCAGTTTTTTATCTCATTTACACAAGTGTAAACCTCGAGTAACTCCAAAGACTAAATGGGTCAAACTGTTAAAAGGGAACTCTTGTTCCTGGATATATTCATTTTCACAAATATTTTTGTGCATGCAAACTGTATTTACACATGTCATCTGGTAGGTAGTAGGTAGCTGGACTTTTGACCTCTCAGTTTTCACACAAATATAATTTACCTGGAAATTGTAAAATAATGGAAATACCCATGCAAAATGTACTGGTTTATGGAAAAGCTTGTAGATGCAATTTTTTTAAAGCCACTTTTTAATACTTGGTCTTAAAATTCTTGCCAAGTGGACTGTTCTTGATGTTATGATACTTCTCTTACCATATGACTCTATAAAATTGCTTTAGTTACTAGGTTTTTTTTCATCGCTGGAATTGGAATAAATTCCATTTGTGATTCTTCCTCTCCCCACCCCTGAACAATCATTATGTAAAATATAACTGCAATTCATTAAAATGTGTATATTAAATATATCACTAAATCAATATTTAAAAAATGGAATATTAATCTCTAGTAAAAGAGTAATTAGGTTGTAAGAATGGGTATTGTCTTTTTTTCTTGCACTGAGCTTTATTACAGGCAAGTAATTGAATGGAGGTATTTATTTTATACGAATATGTAACCCCTAGTTTGTATAATTATGTTGAGACTGTCTCCATATTTTTACTGAAGTTTGAAAACTCTTATTCAGTTAAGGGTCTTCTGTAGCACTTACCACAGTTGGAAGAGTTACCTGTACATTTTCAAAACTCAGTTCATGGATGCTTGTTTCCTGTGTTAGAAAATGTGTATAAAAGATATGAGAACATCTTCCCTGCCATCTGGATGTGATCTATTTATTTCTTCTCATTCAGCTCTATGTAGACTTTATCTGGTGAATCTTCTAAAAAGTTATTTTGAAAAGTAATCTTAAATTTATAGAAATACTACAATATAATGGTCTTGGACAATTCAGTGTAAACTGGTTAGTACCTGTAGTAATGATCACAGGCATAGAATTTATTTTAATATTTAATTAAAAGGAGAAAATAGGAGTTAACTGCTATATTGCATTTGATTCATTCCCACTCATGAGAAAGGACTAATCCTAATCAGTTATGTATAGGCCTTTTTACGTTTTGTATGGTATGAATTTGCAAAAGTGATTTTTGGATGCCCACTTTAAGACACTTTAAAGGAGTCTGATTTTTCAGAAAGTATTAAGCACCTGCCCTTTGAATATCAGACCCCTTTTAAAGAGGCTCAAGTTGGGCACTCAAAATCACTTTTGGAAATTTGGTCTAGATTCTTAAGGAAAAGCATTAGTTAAAGACAACTTCAGGCTAATGATCCAAGGTATATAGGAGATATATCATATACAAAATACGCCAATATGTACTTTGTACAGACAACATATATGTTGCATTTTCTCCATTTGCATGCATCTATTCTAATTTTCTCAAAACTAAGTAATACTTTATTATTTAAATCCAAGAGTATCTTATTCAGTTTAATTCTTGCTTTTAGCTGAATACTGTCTATATCAATATTGTTGAGGAATAGATATTAAACTCCATCTGTCCACGGATTTTTTTGTTGTATTCCATGTCTGAGTAGCTTTATCACCTATGTGAGCTAATGTAATTGGATTTTAAAAGTGTCTGGGATTTTGAAAGGTACTAAACAAACATTCCCTCAGATTTTGTAACTGGAGAAAATATCTTTTTCCAGTGAACTATCTGTCGTTATTTGTGAAATGGTGTCTACTGGAGTTTCTATTTTCTGAAATAAAAATGAAGATAAATAATTAACTTAGCACCCAGTTAGCTGGCAGCTTTATATGTTCACTGACTTGATCATTTTGATGATGATTTGGTTATTTTTGGAGATTATTGATGTTATTGATCTACTTTCAAGACTTCAGATGACATGTTTTGGGGATTTGAAGATTCAAGATGCAAAAATCAATGTTGAAAATTAATTTCTCTGTGATCCCAACTTTATATTTTTGTGCTTTAATGTACAAAGCTACATAAGCTCTTTTTGGGAAGCATATTCAGTTGCATAAATCAGTTGTCATTGTCATTCTGAGAGAGTTATTAAAAAGGCATAGTGAATGTTTGTGAGCTGTAAACTAGGGATGTAAATACCGTTTAAAAAGTAAACCGTTTAAATGATGTAAAAATATTTCGTTTAAATAGTAAACCAGCTGGGGCTGCTCTGGCCAGGTGGTGCAGCTGGAGCCACTCCAGCTGGCTGGCCTAGGGGTTAACAGTTAAGGCAGGTTAACATTTTACACCCCTACTGTAAACACACAGGGAAGCTGATGATATAGCCAAGAACTGATAATCAATAAATGTGATTTCCACTACTGATTCATTTAATCAGCACATGCCATTAAATAAAATATATTTTTTTTCATTAACTGCAACATTTAGTATGTATAGAAGAACAGGGGAATGTTCTCAACATGGATGGGGCACTAATCAGGTAAAATTTGTCTTCTGTGGCTTAGGCTGGTTGCTAAAGACTTGTCCTTGCGGAGACTGATATGCTGTGGGATGGTAGTCTTATACCACAAAGATATGAGGATAAAATAATTTACATTTTTAACCATTTTATTGACTGTCAAAGTTTGAAACAGCTGCACCCTATTCAGCATTTCTTGTACATAAACAGAAATACAGTTATCTCTGTTGTACATAATCTATATAAAGAAAGACAAATATTCAGGTTAATGACTTGCCTCCAATGGGGGCTAAATTCAGCACTGGGTTTTTATATCACAATATACATTTAAATGAAAGGGAAAAAATAGAAACATGTATTGAAGCCATTGTACAGATCACAGCCTTTTTGTTTGCTTTGGATTTTTGGTGGGACAAAGGGCAGACGGGATTAATCTTGGGTAGCCACAAGCTCACAAGTATCAATGGAATGAACATAATTATATTTCAGTTAATGGCAATATTTGATTTGTGTTTCATTATGTGAAAAACCATTTTAATTTAAACCAAGGCAGCATGGATGTGGACCAGAATCTACAAACAGAGTTTATACGCCAACAAAACAAATCTCATTATGTGCAGCTAAATCAACTTTTGAAAAGTAAGTCTTACATCTTTGTAGCTCGTTAGGTACATTTAAGAAAAATGGGCTATTAAAATATTAACTTTGTGCTTGTTAAATAAATAATTTTAACCCTTTGGATTAATGCTTCAGGCATTGGCCAGTCAGGAGCACTCTGACAGAGGAGGATGGATTTATGGTCACTGGGAGAAAATGCTGGGCTGGAAATCTTGCTAAAATGAGTATCAAATGGCCCTGTGTCTCCCATCACAAGTTAATGACTTCCTTGGGCTGGGAACTAACAAGGGGTGTACATCAGAAAAGGGGATGTACATCAGGGCCCGGATGGAAAATTCTAATATGAAGCCTAGGTTGGTTTGGTGTATAGGCAAGACAAAAGCATGCTGTTAGCATGAGCATTGGTTAGGCAGCTCAGATGACTGCAGCCAGCGTGGATTGCCAGTGCCTAGCAGGAGCAAGAGCGGACTGAGCAAACAGTATCCTGAGCTGCCAGAGAATAATCAGAAAACATTAAACAGTGCAGTGCAGTGTAAACACTAAGCAATGTAAAAACACAGCACTGGAAAAGCTACTGACATGGCTACCAAAAAGCCCTGCTATACCAAACCTGAATCAACCTTAATTTTTTTGTTGTAGAACCAAACTGAGCTCCAGGTTGTCCTTGGATTAATTATCTTGAAACAAAATGGCTATAAATTCCCAGGAAATCTAAGGCAGTGGAAGGAGACTTCTTGGGATGAGAGATGGAGCTCCTGCTGCTGTGGGGAACCCATGGCAGGAGAGAAATAGTAACTAAATTTACTTTGCTCCCTTTTGTTAATTTATAATTTTGATTAGGAGAATTCTTAATCTCACCATCAATTAAGGAATAAATCTTATGTCTAGAAATATCCATCATGACCTTCAAAAAGTGCACAGTCATCCAGCAGGCAAATCACTTTTCCATAAGAAGCAGTTATTAATTATGACAGGATTATCATATCTGGCTTATTATTTTGGTGCTGCTGCTGTACATCTCTGTAAAAATTGGCTTAACCTGGAGATGTTATTTTTAGTCTTTATGATGCTTATTTTTTTTTCTGGAAATCATATCCAACATGTAGATGGGATTCTTCTGCAAAAAGTATAAAAAATAAAAATTCATCTAGGATCCAAGAGACTAATTTAAGATCACCCCACTACATACAAGAAACTACAGGTAAGATTTGCACTTTCTTCACCGAGTTACAGATAGGTCTCTTATTCAGCCAGCCACATCCCCAAAAAAATGAGTCTAAAAATGGGTAAGGAGTAGACATTATAAAGTGATATTAGTTTCTGTGCTGCATGATTGTGGAAAGAATAGGATTCTTGTAAGGACTGAATGTGATATCTTAGGCCTTGTGTGTATCTGGTTTGATGGAGACATTGCTGTGGTTTTGATCAGAGGTTAACTGTCTGACGTGCTTGCCTATAGCTTATACATCACACTATGGAAACCATCTTTTTTAGTTCTGATATCTCCTGAATTTAGGAGTGGTGGAAGATAATACATTGTAAAATTGCAACAAGAAAATTTTAGTTTTATCTAAGAAATAGGGAATATCTACAGTGTTCATGGAAGACACTATTCTCAGTTAGGTTGAAAAGGGGCTATAATTTCATGGCTTTGACACAACAGAACAGCTCATGCCATCATAAAGCATGTACAATATATTATCCGACTTTGTCAGTTCTGAACTTCTAGAATTCTGTTTGCTTCAGTAATATTATATTGCATACAAGAAGATCTGACCACATGTAAAGTGGTTCTACAAAGGAAACTCCACATTAGGCTGTGCAGATTTTTCTTTTGTTTAATAAATGTCTTCATAGAATACTATATATTTTCCTTTCCCTTTTGGAATTAACATTAATTGCACAATAACAGACTGCATTTTTTTATCCCTTGTTTGTTTTAATTTTATAGAATTTTATATGGGTGAGCGATTAAAAATTGATTTACACAAACTACATCATGAAACGACGATCAGTGAAGCTAGGAGAGATGGTATCAAATCAGAAGTCATTGGTTGTTTGGTTGAAGTGAAATGTCTCTCTGAATCCCTGACAATTCTCTGTGCAAATATTTTCTATTTGAAGTTGCCTTTTATTATTTAAAAAAATGTTTTTTGCTTCAGAGATTGGTTTGGGGAAAGTGTAGTAGTCTGAAGCTTAATTTGTAGGTTTTAGACACAGCCCACAATAAGGGTGAATCTCGATCACACTACCCAGAAAGGAGCACTGGTGGCCTTCTGTCTTTGGGAAATGCAGAGGCTGCACCCTCTTGCTATTGCTCTTCTTCTTTGGGTACATCTGTCTTTTCCTCCTGCAGCCAGCTACTCTGTGTTTTGGGGTCAGAGCTCTGAGGAAAGGGACTGATTTCTACTTTGCCTTTAGCCCTGGTCTACACTACAAATTTATGTTGGTATAATTATATCACTCAGGGGTGCAGATTTTACCGACCTAACGCCCACTGTAGATAGTATGTCAACAGGAGGGCTTCTCACATCAGCATAGCAACCGCCTCTTCGGGAGGTGAAGTACCTGTGCTGATGGAAGAAGGTCTCCCGTTGGCGTAGGCAGCATGTTCACAAAGCGCTGCAGCTGCACCTGCTGCTGCAGCACTGTAACTGTAGACAAGTCTTGATTTAGGGTGGGCAAAGAGGTTATGCATGTGCGCAATTGCATATGTATGCATATGCTGTTCACTTGTATCAGGGCCAGGCACAATTTGGCCCAAGGTTTATAAAAAACCAAAATAAACTAATCAAAATAATTAATAAAATACCATATAATGTTAAAGTAATGTTAAGATTGCATAGTTAGAAATACAAGAAGTCAAGATATGCAAAAGTTAAGATTCCAGCAATGTCACTGTATTAATATTGCTGTTGGGACCCATAACTTTTTCTGGGGTTTTTTTGTTTTTTTTAAATAAAGGAAAATAATATGGGAAATCTTTAAGGTCAATAGGGAATATAAAATATTGTTTCTCCGCATAGTTACAGATCTACTCTAGCTCCACTCTAGCAGTAAAAAAGTGTTATAACACAGACACCACTAATTGTGGCATAGAACTATGTGCCAGCGCTATCCTTGTAGGGTATATGGGCCATTAAAAATAGATCCCTCGTCCTGTTCGCTAAATGCTAAGCTAGCAATTCAGGTTTTCAGTATAATCCAGAATCAACCAAGAAAATAATACTTAGTGTAATTTTAAGTCTATTTTAAAAAATATGAAGTAAACCTTACAAAATAGCAACGTTCTTTTAATGATTCTTTCAGTGGAGTTAACATCCTGTTCACATTGTCCTCTGTAAATTACAAGCTGTTTCACTTTCTGCTCAGGTTCTGCATGCCTCATTTCTTGACTGCACATAGCGGACAGTAAGCAGTCTTTTTATTGTGTGGTTTCACAGAATGGGAACATAGGATGCAAAAAATAGATTTAAAAAACTTCATTTCTAATCTCTATTTCTAATGAAATACTGTCTGCTCAGATGTATGCAGTTTGTTCAAAGATATTTTTGTAGAAAGTTACAAGGCACTAAAGTAGCCTGAAATAAACTTTGTAAAGGAGTAAAATTAGAAACCAAGAGTAGAAATCTCTAGTTTATAATGGGAACTGTTTTATAATATTAACTATAGCTGTTGCTACCAGTGCAACCGATGTAATATAAAAACTAAACAAAGTGAAATCAGTTACTAGTAAGTGTAACCTATTCCTGCCATTCTTGTCATCAGCCAACCAGTCATTGGGTGGTACTTTGTCAGAACGTTGCCTTACTTTCAAAGACATATTGTAAAACATAGCTCAGTTGGTCTGATCAAAAATAAAATATATTAAGGAGAGAGAGAAAATCCAGTTTAACTCCAAAGAAACAGCCTGCATAACATATTTATTCTTAATTTCTAAATAACATAGGTAGGTACAATTAAGGACATTACATTTTATGCAGAACATATCCTCTCTGGTGAGCTTGTCTCTTTCTCCTCTGCTGCTTTTGCTGAGCAGCTTGGCAGTGAAACCGTCTTTCCGCTCCAGGTAACTGTCATCCATTCTTCCTTCCTCCTCAGGTATCTCCAATCCCCCAAGTTTTAGTCAGTGATGCTTTTGATGTTCAAAGGTGTTAGCCTGTTCATCAATCCCAGGCATGCAAACAAAGATGTTTTCAGACATCCCTTTTGAGGACAAATGACACATTCTTATAGGATGTCCTATATATTTTAAAGACATTCACTATTATAATAGTTGCCCTTGTGTAAATAAGTTTGGGTTTCTGTTTATGCTACTGTTACACTTATTTTTCCAAATGTTCCTTTGAAAGTATAGCCACACAGCACATGACTCTTAGCCTACATTTGCATCCTCATCAGCTCTCACGTGATTGTTGTTGGAAGAAGCCATTTTGGTATGATAATTCGACTTCTTTCAAATGTGCCTGACAGAAAGTGTTAACCTTGAAAACTGCTCACTGTTTACCTGTTAGAGTTCTTAGTCTTAAAGTTCCTTTTTACCAGCATTTCAATTCCATAATATTAATAATTGACATAGTATTTAGCACAGTTTTACTGCCCTTTAAGGGAATCTTGGTGATTAATATACAATTGCTCTGCCAGCACTTATACTCCATTTTATGAGGTAGCATATGATGTCATAGTTAAGTCAAGGCTAGTTAATAAAGAACTGAGTTGATGCAAACCTGAAACTCTTTAAAATCTGGCAAGAAGACTACTGATAGATTCTATGGAGCTGCAGTCAGCAATAGAAACTGGGATAGTTGGTGAGCTAACCCCAGGATAAAGTCTAAGAGATCTTGTTCTGTCTTGGGGCCTGAGCCAAATGCTCTGACGTCAACAGATTCCTATTAACTTCAATAGGCTTTGGATCAGACCCTAACAGCATTCCCAGACAAGCGAGTTCTGCCCTTCAGTGGCTCTATGCAACAACTATATGAATGTTATTGAGGCATTTTAATGTCTGTGATCTTAGATTATATTAAACTGACTTTTAAAGACATTCTAGGTTCCCCACCCCACCCCCAACCCACCCCCTCACTACAGGGCAGAATTGAGGCATTTCCATAACTTAACATGTTTGGCTTTCTTTTAAATTTAATTTTTAACCCTGAATTTCCTGGATTTACAACAATTGGGTTGGGAATAATTACAACATCCTTTAATGTATTTTACCCTAAATTACTGATATATACTCTCCTCATCTACTTAATATAATTTTTTAGGAACGTCTGTTTTTGTTTTTTAAATTCCATACATTAACTCCAACCAAGAAACTCAAAGATAATGCTGTGTGATACTTCATATCTTCAGATCATTAGACTTACCAGCTTTAAATATTTTTTTTTAACAATTTTAACTTTTTATAGCCAGATGCACTAGTATGTCCTGATTGTGTTACTCTAGTCTGCAGTCGTATGATGCAGTCAGAGCATCCTGGTCAGTCAAACTGTCTACAGCTGCTTTGTTTCACCAGAATAGCTCAAAGCAAGTGGGGAATTACATCCCAGTTTCCCTCTTCTTCCTATCCTCCAAATTCTCCCTCCTCCTCTACTTCCCTAGGTTCCCCTGCACATGTGCGCACACCCCATTTCTCCCTCTCTCCCTTCTATACCCCTGCTTACATGTGTGCCTACTTGCACACAGACATGGTTCCGTTTTCACTCCTGCCCTCTTGCTGGGTAGATCTTGAAAAGGCATCAGCAGATCTCCCAAGCCTTGTACCCAGAACTGTACCATCTAGCCCTGGTCAGAAGCCTGACTAGTGTAAGTTCTTTACCCAGTCCACCCCTCCCTCGATGTGGAGAGGAGACACACTAGCTTTTGTAAACTGAGCTGAGATTTCCCAAGCACTTCTACCAAAACACACTTTTAGGTAAAATATAAAACAGATTTGTGAACTACAGAAAGATAGATAGATTTTAAGTGATTATAAGTGGTAGGCATGAAAGGTACCAAAGACAATAAAAGGTAAGCATGCAGTCTAAATTTTGAATCTTATTAGACTGAGCAGTATTTGAATCAAGCAGTTTTTCTTACGCCACTGGATGTTGCAGGTTGGTTTACAGTACTTAATACAAAGACTTTCCATTTAAGCCTGGGTCCAGTCTCCTCAGTTCAAGTCTTTGTCTTCCCAGCATTCTTGTTGTTTCCAGCCTAGGTGGGGGAGGAGAAAGGGTAAAAAGCAAGATCCACTGTCCTTTATTTTATATCCTCAGTCCATGTGTCTGGAAAATACTAGCCCAGACATGTCCTCATGGGCCTTGCTGAGTCAGTGTTGAGCAATCCCCCATTGCTTGTGATGCTTGTGCAACTCTCTTACAGCATTGTAAATCCCTTGTTTACGATTCCCCTGCTGATTAATGGTCATTTAACACCCGCCTGGCTGTGGATCACCTTCTTTGTTGTCACTGGAGAACTAGCAGTGGAGGACTCCCAAACTTGCAGTATATTTTAATAACAACCAAAGAGTGAAGTCTCATAACGTCATACACACTAACAATACACATATTTTGACAGAAATATGGGTTTCAGGAGATCATGACCTTTCATATATCCTCTTACATGGCATGCTTTGTATGAAATATCACAACAATATATAAATGATGAATATGGGGATTACAGGGTGCTATTTTGAGGTACAGTGTATCACAGGGGGAAATGACCATTAATACTAAAAAAAAAAACATTTTTTCAAATGTAGCCTACACACAGTAAAGATTTCAGTAAATAAACCACAGGGGAAATTTTGAAAAAGTGCATTTTTCTGTTCATAAGATCATTTGGGACAAAAAATCTAGCAGCAGGTGCTGAATTTCTTATCTTTAAATTTAATTTAAATTTTAATTTTAAATTTAATTTAATCAAAGAAATGTAAATTAATTCTATAATCAAAGAGTAAGTGCTGGTAATTTTGGTTAGGATACACAATTTTGTATATACGTAAGCAGTTGAATTTCTGATTTAAGTGCAAAACAGCTCAGCCTTAATAATGGAGCTGCAACTGGCACCTCCATAACAGAGTATTGGTATTCATTAACTTTATGAATTCCATGTTTTTTTTCTAATTAGAAGTTGTCTTTTCTTCAACTTTCATTTTTCTTCCTTATTACTTTGTTCGGTGACACCTGCTGTTAGCTAGATTGCTCTATAGGAGAACCTCTTAAGGATAAAATTGGTACAATTGATGTCCCTCTAAGACTGTCTTTCTGTAAAACAAAAATATACTGCATTTTTGGCTTCCAGCAGATCAAACATTGTTATAGGCACCATCAGTACAATGACTCTTCTTTCAGAATATTTAGCTGAAAAGAATGGTGTTACAGCTGAGGTAAAATTTTCTTATCAGAACCCATACCGCTTTTATGATCCTGATTCAGAGCCCACTGAAGTCAGAGTCTTTGCATTGATTTCAACAGGCCGTGTGTTTGTATATGTTTCTGCGCTTTGTTAATTTGAAATCTTAGAAAACTTTAGCAGACCTTCTTACCGCAATTTCATAGTACTTCTCCTCAAACACATTAGCTTGTAGTTTGTGTATTTAAGAGGAGAGATTTGGCTGAAGAAGGGCATATACTGCAAGCTGGCACAATCCAAGCTTTGCCACCTAATTCTACCAGTAGCTCATGTCTGCTTATTTCAATCTTGGGACTTTGCAGGAGAGGCTATCAGCTGGACTCCATTAGGTCATGGTTCAATGATGTGAACAAAAACCCACTAGGACTGAGCCGAGACCAGCAGCCTTTATTGACCTCTCACTGATTTTCAACTCAAAAGATTAGGCACTAATCTGTGTGTTCATTTCAACATATAGTCCTATATATGAGACCTGAGAAATAAATTCCCTCATTAGTGAATAAGTCCTTCTATAATAATTTCATTCACATTGCACATGCATATAGATGTACCTATTTGAATGTGCATTCAATCACAGTTCTTATTTTCTTTTCATTCTAAAGCACCTATGTGTTCAGCTAGTAGATCATTTGATTAACTGGATATTCTAATACCTCTTGGGAAAAAGAGATATCATCTCATGCACTTAAGCCTCTGTGGACTGTTGCATTGTATTTGTGCTGGAAGAGAGCTTTTATCTTTAATAATAATAATAATTAATAATAAAAACACCCTACACACCATGGCGTTTCAGACCAAGACAGCAGCTTCTTCAAAATTGCCAGCCAGGCTGTATACTCCTCTTCACTTCTTCACTAGAGGAATGGCATTGTAAATTTACTAATGCTTTATAATACTTAAAAGTGACAGAGCAGGTTTCTTCTTGGTTGGGTTTTGTTAGGCAAGTCCAAGAAATGCTAGTCTGCAGTTTGAGGTATTAGGTATTACTCATATATGACATGGCAGCAATTTTAAATACTGAAAATGTACTCATGGGAAAACCTTTACAAATATAATGAAGAAGAAATTAAATGAAATAATAAATACTTAATGCACTGTTATGATTGAGAATATAAGTGCAACAAAAGTTAGGAAGGTGAGAGTTATGGTTCCCAAAGCAACTATTACTTTCTCAAATTTTGCATTCTTTTTCAGGTAAAGTAGTTATTCTTTAGTGCTTTCGAAGACATGTAAGACACTCATTCTGTAAAACAAAAATATACTGCCTTTTGGCTCCAAGCATATCAAACATTGTTATAAGTACCATCAGTACAATTACTCTTCTTTCAGAATATTTTGCTGAAAGAATGGTATTACCGCTGAGTTTCTGTAATATAACAAGTTTTAAAATGGAGTTCCAG
This sequence comes from Natator depressus, assembly GCF_965152275.1. Lineage (NCBI taxonomy): Eukaryota > Metazoa > Chordata > Testudines > Cheloniidae > Natator > Natator depressus. The sequence continues at coordinate 39,243,907 of NC_134244.1, forward strand.
TCATGACATGTTACATTCAGCAGGCCTAATCCTTCCCTGAGGGGTGCACCATACGATTCTTATTTTCTTCAGTGGTAATTATCCTAGTGTATATGAGGGCACAGTTGAGCTCAGTAATGTAAGCATTAACTTTTCTGTTTATCTTCTTACATCAAAAATATTTTTCAACTATATGCAAAAGCACCTTGTCAGTGAATCTCATTAACTAATTAATGCTTATGAATTGAACATATAAAATGCTCTGTAAGTGCTAAGTATAATTTATTTTTATTGTTGATATAATATTCATTTTGAATTTAGACGATAAAGAGAAAAATTCCAGAAATGTAGAAAAGCCAGCAAATAATGAACTCAGCACTGAATTTCAGACAAATAGTATTGATGACCATAATATTGATGAGCAGCTGTCAGAAGCGACAGATGACGACGAAAGCAGCAGTGAAAATGAAGATAGAAAAAGAAATGCACCAATAGAGTTGCTGGGAGAGGTAAATTTCACTCCCTGCCCCTGCCTCCCCAAACAGTGTGAACATAGACTGAGGGACCCATGTACTCTGCAGCACAGTGGGACCCAATTCTGTAGCAAACACTCCATAATTCTGCCAAATTCTGCATCGGTGTTGATTTATTGTATCTGTCATGTGCAAACATGCTTGTGACCATGTTTCAAAATTGAAAATACTCATTGATGCACAATTCATCAATGATTATTTTCAGCAATGACTATTTTTTATCTTTTGTTTTGTTTTGTCCTCCAGATGACCCAGCTCTGTGGGCTTCAGTGGTTACAATGTTGTCTGGGTGTCTCAGCTCCGAATCTCTTTTCCCTACATCATGCATGCCATCAAAACTGGGGAGCTTATCGTGAGAGTCAGTGGTTCATCTGAGTTCGACAGGCCTCTATTCTTTAGGCAGTCTAGCTGCCCAGCCTGAATTTATTTAGTTTTCCCCCTGCTCCCTGGCCACAAACTGGTCTCTAGCCCTTGCTCCCTGAACCTGTCTTGTCTTTTCTGTAGAATAGTGATACACTATAATCAATTAATTCCCCCTTGTGGATAAAGATGCAGAGTAAGAGGCAGCTTTGGGCAAGTCCCAGCAGGACAAGATGACAAAAGAACCCAAGATGCTAAGCATCTGGCTACAGCAAAATAGTAAACTCTGAACAAAAATACTGAATTCTGTGGTATCTTGGAAAGATGCCAAAGCCCACAGTGGTGACCATTGTATTTATCATATTTGCTTATGTGATAATTAGTTTTTAACATCCTGTCATTAATTATATAAGTAGATTCTTATACTGCTTTTAACCATTGTCTCACTATTCCAATAATGCCACCTCAAACATCAGTTAAATGGGTCTGTTGTGGATTTCCATTTGTTAGTTTAGTATTACTGCTTTTAGGTCATTGAGATCTTTATGGATTTATGTTTGAGTTTGCGGTTTTTCCCCCTCTTACCTGATAGCAATGAATGATAGCATGTTTGAGATCCAAGACTGTTCCGTCTGATGCCAAAAGTAAACTGTGGACCCAACAGGTGTTGTCAGGGCTTGATTCAAGACCCTTGTTCACACTGTGCCATACTGACAGTGAAGCCTTGTATTATTTACTCTTGTCAAATACATATCTCAGGGCTATTAATTTTTACCTTATGCGATCACAGGTGTTACTTAGGATACCTGTTGTAAAAAAAATAATCAGTTCTCACATCAAACTTAGGCCACAATCCTGAAGACACTTAAGAGTGTGCATGACTTTACTCATGTGAGTAGTTCCACTGGAGTCAATTGGATTACTCATTTGTAAAGCAACACACGTACCAAGTTGTTTCCAGAGTAACTTGGCTGTGTGCTTAGGGTAACACAATTACACAGAAATATAGTCCTCAATTCTAAGATGTAGTAGCTGTGATGGAGTTTGTACAAGTTGTGGTGGGACTAGCAGTTGTTCACTGTCCCCTGGTGGATCTACTTAGAACAATAGAAAAATTCTGCACTTTATAGCTGTTGGGAAAATTGATCAAAGTTCTCACTAAAGTATTTTTATATAAAAACTGACCAAACTTGGAACTAATTCTCAAAGCGTGCACATCAACAGTTTTCTATATTAACTTTCATACTAAACCATATTGTTCTTTTAGTTCCTGAAAGCAATTATGGATCAAGACTACAGTCTCTCAAAGAAACTTTGTCAGATGAGTAAGTATATATATATATATATATATAAACTTTTTTACATTTCACCTGTTTCATTTTATTATTTCTCCTCATGTCTGTTTTCTTAATTGCTGATAAATCCTTAGTCCCCTTGCACGATTGGTCCATGAGCACTAAAAGAGAGAGAACCAATCACAACATGTCATTCGTGTTGTTCTAGCCATTCCTTCGGCCACCCGCTGGCTAGGCTTTCAGTGGCACCAGACACCTGATTAGCATAGCACACTACAGCCTGGAACCCCTGAGCCCAAGCAATCCACCAGCCTCAGCCTCCCCAGTAGCTGGGATTACAGGCATGCGCCACTGTGCCTGGTGCTGATAAATAAATTTCTTAATTGTTCAGGTGGCTTTCATTTTGGATTTGGCTTACATAAAATTTCTCTGTTTTCAGTAACATGTGCCAGCTTCCTACATAAAAAATAATTCTTTTCCATGCAGGAGAGAATTCTGATGAAACCTCAAAGCATCCCTACCCTGCTACATTCTCTCTCTATCCACGAAACTGTAACCTTGTGGAATTCCCAGAGACGGATTTCCACATAGTTGGAATGAAGGAAGGAACGTGCTACGAAGGTAGCGCTCTCCCTTCCACCTGGATCTGTAGCTGCAGGCTTATGAAAGCTGTCTGAAGCATAGAGACCATAATACCATATGGAAGCATAGTAGCAATGAGCAATTATGAGCATTGCAAAGATTTTTTTCTAAGTATTAATTAATTCTGCCACACAGCATCCCTATGTAGTAGACAGGTAGTGTTGTTCTAGAGAGGAGTAAACTGATGCATAGAGAGATTAAATGACTCGCTTGAGGACACAGTGAGTCAGTGCCAGAACCATTTATAGAACCTAGGAATCTTGACTTCCAGTTCCCTATTTTATCTTCTAGCCAGACTATACACTTCTCCAACCAAAATGGGGAAGGTAGTATTGCAAGTTACTGCAGACCAAATGGGGTGAAATTTTAGGAAACTAAGTCTAGCGTAGACAAGACCAGTAATAAATTAACAAATAGTGAAATTATGACACCACAGTTGACAGTTGCTTAATAGTCAAGTAATTGAGGGAGGGATTGGATTAACACCCATTTAACTTCAATATCTAATGGACATTTTGGAGAAAGGATGTCTTTGTTAAAGAGTCAGGCCTTGTCTACACTAAAGAGTTTTGTAGATGCAAGTTATGCCGACAGAAACTGGTATAATTACATCACTTGTGCATGTTCACACAACTCTCCTTCTATTGACGGAGCATGTCCACACTTGGTGGTCTAGCATCGACAGTGAGAGCAGTGCACTATGGGTAGCTACCCTACTGTGCTACTCGCCACCTTCTGCAGTTAGAAGTTGTGGGAAGGCAGATTGGATCACAGTGCATCATGGGTGTGGGCTCAATATCCCATGATGCAATTCTTTCCATCCCAGCATTCCATGGGCTTCCGACTGCATTTCGCAGCATTTTTCAACAGCCCGTTTACTGTGTGCCCGCCATCTTTGGTTGAAAGCATGTATCCCACACTGCTCTTTATTGTTGTAGTCACTGTTATGAACACCTCGGGATGATCATGCAGTATATCATGAGCTCCCAATTTGAACAGGAATCGGAGTTGCCTGATCTGTGTGCGCCCTGGAAAAAAAACAACACAAGATTACTTTGGACATTCACGGAGCAGCTAAACACATTGAACTGTCACTTTTGGGCTTGGGAAACCAGCATTGACTGATGGGATCGTATACTTATGCAGGTTTGGGATACAAGCAGTGGCTGCCAACTTTTGTATGCGGAAAGCCACCTTCCTAGAACTGTGTGCAGAGCTCGCCCCAGCACACCAAAATGAGAGCTGTCCTCTCAGTAGAGAAGCGAGTGGCAATCGCTGTGTGGAAGCTGGTGACTCCGGACTGCTACCACTTGGTCACAAATCAGTTTGGAGTGGGGAAGTCCATCGTTGGGGCAGCGTTAATGCAAGTATGCAGGGTCATTAATTGCATCCTCCTATGAAGGACTGACACTCTTGGAAATGTGCATGAAATATTGGATGGCTTTGCTGCAATGGGATTCCCTAACTGCGGAGGGGCGATAGATAGCATGTATATTCCAATTTTGACCTGGACCAACTTGCAGTGGAGTACATCAGTAGAAAGGGGTACTTCTCTATGGTACTGCAGGCGCTTGTGGATCACCCTGAGCACAGTGAGTTTCACTGACATCAGCACTGGGTGGTCCAGGAAGATGCATAATGCAGACATCTTCAGGAACACTGGCCTATACAGAAAGCTGCAAGTAGGGACTTTCTTTCCCGACCAGAAGATTCAAGTGGGGGATGTTGAAATGCCCATAGTGATCCTGGGAGACCCAATGTACTCCTTACTCCTGTAGCTCATAAATTCTTACACGGGGCATCTGGACAGCAACAAGGAGCCCTTCAACTGTAGGCTGAGCAGGTGCAGAGTGACCATAGAATGTGCCTTTGGCAGATTAAAAGCGTACTGGCATTGCCTTTATGGCAGATTAGACCTAAATGAAGAAAATATTCCCATGGTCATAGCAACCTGCTGCACTCCATAATATATGTGAGTCTAAGGGTGAAAAGATTCCCCTGGGTGTGGAGCACAGAGGCGGATCAGCTGGCTGCAGAATTTGAGCAGCCAGATATGAGGGCTATTAGAGGGGTACAACAGGGGCCTATTCGAATCAGGGAGGCTTCAAGGCAACATTTTGACAATGAGCATCAGTAATGTGTTTCTATACAGTGGTCATGCTGTATTATCTTGCCTCCTTGCATTAAAGTTGTGATGATTCCTGACCAGGATTTGTAATCAGCAAATGATCAAATTGCCGCTATGTATTTCTACCAGCCGCAACCACTATGTGTGGGACAGTTTGCTTTTATTAAATAACAATTAACACACACAAAAGGATTGCTGGGAAGGGAGATAAGAGTGCAGGGCAGTATATGCTTTCATAGCTGTGTGTAACTCCAGCTATCATTTTGGAAGCTGTCTGAAGGGGTGGAGTGAATGAGGTACCGAGACATTCTGAGAAGTTGCAAGGACTGTGTGGAAGGAGTTTGGGGGGTCATGGAAAGCAGTTCTATATTGGCTATGGGTGGGGGGGGGGGGCAAGCATGCATCTGTTCTGCCTGGAGCGTGATTAGGGACGTCAACATCTCTGTTTGCTCCTCCATCAATTTTGTCATCTGCTCCTGGCCCTTTACAATTTGTTCCTTGCTCTCCTTTCTGTGCTGCCTTTCTATTTTAAATTTTTCCTTCAGGGTCTCTCTCCACTCCCTGTGTTCTCTTTTTTGACCTCTGAGGATTGAAGCACCTCGTGTAACATGTCCTCCTTGGTGCACTGTGGTCACTTCATTTTCCGGCAGAGGTGCTCTGCCAGTGTGTAGGGGGTTCCCTTGAAGGCCACATCTGCAGAAGCACAAGAAACAATACACAGAAGCATGATTGTTAGTTCATGCACAACATTGAATCATTATAGTAAAATATACCTCTTTTCACATATGAATCACTTTCTCACTGTCCCTTGGCAAGCACACATCTCGGGGAACACCCTAAACATGGTGAGTTTGGTCCAGGGAGGGAGGGTGGTCCTGGATGTTGAAGATGGGGCAAAGGGTCTAGGTTTTTTTAAGGAAATAAGTGCGGAAGAGTATTGCAAATTCTGCCCCAGTTTTCCACAAGCGGGGATCATTGAAGCCAATATGTCACTCATGAGGGTATGCAAGGGTGCATCTCCTGCATGCTTGCAGGTTCAGACCCGGTCCCTATGCTGCTTGTCCATGTGCTGCTTTGGTCCCTGCTCAAGGAATTGCCGATTGGTGCATGAAAGTTTCCTACAATGTGGGAAGGAACAAAGCAGCTCTGCCAAGGAACTTTCAGCAGAGGTTTGCCAAGTACCTCCAGGAAAGTTTCCTAGAGTTCTTGCAGGAGGATTCTCATGAAATCTCGGTGTGCATTAACACACTGTTTCGCTGCACTACTTAGCTGCACAGGACAATGTGGAGCACACGCAAACACAGCTAGTCTTGTAGATTTCTATCCCTTCACCCACTTTTAGAATATTCAGAGCAAAGGACAGCTTTACCTCATATAACCGAGCAGCATCAACTCAAAAAGATCACTTACCAAGGCTATCCTCTACTGCATCATGTGCGCCAGAGACTGGCTGCCAGGACTGCTAGACCCCTCAGGAGTGGAAAACAGGTCCTGACTCACTACGCCACTGGACAACCCTGGCGTGTGCTCCACGTCGTCCTCCATCTTGACCTCCTCATCCATAACTTTGTCCATGGGGTCGAGTCCCCTGTCCACTGCCTCCAGCCCCACTGAAGTATCCACAGGGCAGTGGAGGTGGGGTCATTGCCGAGAATGGCATCCATTTCCTTATAGAAGCAGCAGGACTGCGGCACAGCACCGGAGTGATGATTTGCCTCTCTTGCCTTCTGGTACGCCTGCCTCATCTCCTTTATCTTCACTCGGCAACGCTGCATGTCCTGTTTGTAGCCCTTCTCCAACAAGCCACAAAAAATCTGTCCTTTGGTTTCGAAGTTCCTATGGCTGGAGTGGAGCTTGGACTGCACAACCTCTTCTCCTCACACTACCAGAAAATACAACAGCTCAGGTGTGGTCCAAGCAGGAGAGTGTTTGCTGTGTAGCGCCGCCATGGTCAGCTGTATACGCTGAGCAAACAGGAAGTGGAATTTCAAAAATTCCTGGGCCTATGGGGTGGATGCCTGTGTATCTGGGTGTATGGGAGCGGAGTTTGAACTGCTGACCAGAGCTGTCAGGATGGGCATTGTGGGATACCTCATGGAGGCCAATTGGAGTGACATAACCAACTGCGGTGTCTTCACTGACGCTTTGTCGATATAACTTTGCCCCAAAAAGCTCTCTCTCATCGAGGTGGTTTTATTTGGTGGCAAAGCAAGAGAGTTTTGTCAGCAGAAGGAGCATTCCAGTGTGCACACTTCCACTGTTTTGTCTACAAAAGGCAGCTTAATAATAATTTTGTGTGTTTACCTATTCATTTTTAAATGTGAATGAATTTAGTTCCCAGAAAAGTAAGGGACTAATAGTACTGATATGATTGAATGTGATATAGTGTGGCAAAGTGCTGTTATAACAGGGATCAGTGAATAAATGTTTCCTGTAGGTTTCCATACAGTAACTGTGTATTTGTGGTTCCAGATTAGATTTCACTAATTTTTCAATAGATTAGGTTTTATAAATATTTTTCCCTTGTGGCATCACTACAGGGCTCAGTAAAGGCATCCAAACAACATTAACTCAGCATCTTCATTCCTGAACATGTTTGGGTTTATTTTATGTTTAACTTTATATCTGAATTTCTTGGGTTTGTTATGCCTATTTCTTGTATCATTAATACATTTTTGTAAGTTACATATTTACTGATATGTACTCTCAAAGTTAACTCCATCTTAATATAGTATTTCATGAGGAAATATAAATACAAATAACTGAGACATCATTGTTTGCATTTTAAGTCTCTGAAATCAAAATTATGCCACTATCTGACAGCATACACTTTAACAATATGCCTTGAAACTGTTCAGCAGTCTGTCAGTTGCTATTGTTACCATACAGAATTATTAACGTATCCTGTTGTCAAATTTCAGTTCTAATATATGAACCAGAAAATACTGAGGCCAAGCAGTTTCTTCCACTTCTTGAAGAAAAGTTGCTGATAGGTAAGTTTGAGAACAGTAACTAGCTGTTGGAGAAGCATTCATGCTTTTCACAAGTAAACAATATTTGGGACTGCTGTAACTGCATGAACCCTATTTTATTTTTAAAAACTATAGGGTGAGAAATATTTTTATCACTTTTGTGTTTAAAGTGTCTTAAGTGTAATATATTAGGCCAGTGGTTCTCAAACAGGGGTCTGGGGCCCCCTGTGGGGGGCTGCGAGCAGACTTCAGGGGGTCCGCCAAGCATGGCTGGTGTTAGACTCAATAGGGCCATGGGCAGAAAGCTGAAGCCCATCTTCATGGGGCTGAAACCTGGGGCCCCGAGTCCCACCATCCGGGGTTGAAGCCAAAGCCTAAGCAGTGGAGTGCCTAAGCAACTTAGCTTTGTGGGTCCCCCTGTGGCATGGGGCCCTGGAAGGGCCAGCTCCAGGCACCAGCTTTCCAAGCAGGTGCTTGGGGCGGCATTTAGAACGGGGCGGCAGTCCGTGTCCCGCGGCGGCAGCTCCACTGCTGTTGCGGTGGCGGCAATTCGGTGGCAACTGCTTGGGGCAGCAAAATTGGTAGAGCCGCTCCTGGGCAATTGCTCTGCTTACTACCCGCTAACGTGTGCCCTGGCTTTTACGTGCAGAAAAACAGTTGTTGTGGCACAGGTGGGCCGTGGAGTTTTTACAGCATGTTGGGAGGGCCCCTCAGAAGGAAAAATGTTGAGAACCCCTGCATTAGGCTATAAAATCACATTAAGCAACCATTTCCTAACTGTCAATGTTCAATTTCAAGCACTAATACTGTCTTTCAGTATATTAGGATATCCTTACTGTAGACATTTGAGTTGACTTAAACAGAGAGTCATGTCTGGGAATCACATTTGCTCAGAAAATGCATACTAGACTGAAAAATGGTAACCCCCTTGTACAAAATCCTTTGCAGAGGCGTAAGAGAATACAGAAGAACTTGGAGGAAAGGAGTTGCAGAGATGGCTTTAACCTGTGATCATCCTACCCCAGTGCTAGTTCAGCTGTGCCAGCCCCCCAACATTAGTTTGAGTGGCCTGAAGGCAACTCTAACTCAGACCAGATGCTAGTGCTCCCCAGGGGCTAATACAACAGCCTAAGACTGTCTGAGGTGTCTCTTAAAACCCAGATGACCTCAAGCTGTTGTTGTGCCATACTGTACCCCATATCCCACATATTCACCACTGTTATATGATTGTGTTATGTTTTGTACAAAGTATGCCTTATGAGGTATCATTTGAAAAGTCTTGATTTGGTGAACCTCATTATCCTGTTGAAATGTATGTGTCATCAATGTATATGAAATTATGACATTTTGCTATATGTTTGTTACTGAAACATGGTGAGTCTGGGAAACTCAGAGAGGACAAAGAAACGGAAAACTGAGGCCTTATGTGCCAATCTTCACATAGACAAAAGGTGCAAGCAAAAATTTGCAATTCATAATGAAGGATGATCAGCCTCTTATGTACACCATGAGTGCTGCCTAACTCCATGACACAGAATGGATTTTCCAGTATCTGGAGAAAAGTATAAATCAGGGACAGTGATGTCACCACAGGGCCTGCCTCTTACCCCCATCGCTATACAAGGAAAACTAAGAGATCTCCATTGAAACTTTGGAAGGTGTTCCAGTTAGTATACACTGCTGTTAAGTTTTGGATGAGAGAAATCATCTTGATTTTAGAATTATTAGCCTGGTAAATTTAGAATTTTAGATTGTGGTTTTGCTATTTCCTTTTGCAACCAATTCTAATCTTCTGTTCCAGTTCCACTTAATCACTTAAAATCTATCTTTGTCTAGTTAATAAACTTATTTTGATGTTTAATCTAAACCAGTGAATTTGTCTAAAGTGCTAGGGGGATCTGCTCAGATTACAGAGGCTGGGACATGTCCACTACCTTTTGAACGAGCGGCAAATTTTGATCAAGAAGGTCTTGAGCAGTGTAAGATGCACATTTCTGGGGTGCCAGGCTGGGGGAATTTGCTTATATCTCCCTATATACAGTTCATGAATGGCTTGTGAGAGCCTTCATGCAACTTAGCAGGGTGCTCCTCTGCATGCTGATGGCTGAGTGAACAGAGCCTGGATGCGTTTGCTGTTCACTAGTATAGCAGTGTAGGAGACAGCCTAGAGGAGGCAGGAGAGTTAAGGGGGGTATAGGGTTTCCACTGTCTGGATTGCACCTCGGGGCATGTCACAGTTGTATTAGCCCCTTGGGACCAATGGCATCTGGTGTGAGTTACAGGTGCCATCAGGCCACTCAAACTAATATTAGCGGGCTGGCAGAAACACTCTTTTTGCCTGCTATAACTGCTGTGCGGGCTGCAGGGAAAGAGAGTAGCATAGGAGTTGCTATACTGTCTCTACTCCTCTCAGGATCCCCCAACATTGGAGTGATCCTGTTGTGGTCAGCTACACCAGTTTTAGCTACTTTGTGCCAATATTATAGAATCATAGGACTGGAAGAGACCTTGAGAGGTCATCTAGTCCAGTCCCCTGCACACATGGCAGGACTAAGTATTATCTAGACCATTCCTGACAGATGTTTGTCTAACCTGCTCTTAAAAATCTACAAGGATGAAGATTCCACGACCTCCCTAGCCAATTTATTCCACTGCTTAACCACCCTGACAGTTAGGAAGTTTTTCCTAATGTCCAACCTAAACAGCCCTTGCTGCAATTTAAGCCCATTGCTTCTTGTCCTATCCTCAGAGGTTAAGAAAAACAATTTTTCTCCTTCCGCCTTGTAACAACCTTTTACAGACTTGAAAACTGTTATGTCCCCTCTCAGTCTTCTCCTCTCCAGACTAAACAAACCCTCATAGGTCATGTTTTCTAGACCTTTAATCATTTTTGTTGCTCTTCTCTGGACTCTCTCCAATTTGTCCATATTCTTCCTGAAATGTGGGGCCCAGAACTGGACACACTACTTCAGTTGAGGCCTAATCAGTGCAGAGTAGAGCAGAAGAATTACTTCTCGTGTGTTGCTTACAACACTCCTGCTAATACATCCCAGAATGATGTTTGCTTTTTTTGCAACAGCGTTACACTGTTGACTCATATTTAGCTTGTGGTCCACTATGACTGCCAAATCCCTTTCCGCAGTACTCCTTCCTAGGCAGTCATTTCCCGTTTTGTATGTGTGCAACTGATTGTTCCTTCCTAAGTGGAGTACTTTGCATTTGTCCTTATTGAATTTCATGCTGTTTACTTCAGACCATTTCTCCAGTTTGTCCAGATCATTTCGAATTTTAAACCTATCCTCCAAAGCACTTGCAACACCTCCCAGCTTCGTATCATCCGCAAACTTTATAAGTGTACTGTTTATGCCATTATCTAAATCATTGATGAAGATTTTAAACAGAACCAGACCTGGGACCCCACTCCTTATGCCCTTCCAGCATGACTGTGAATCACTGATAACTACTCTCTGGGAATGGTTTTCCAACCAGTTTTGCACCCATCTTATAGTAGCTCCATCTAGGTTGCATTTCCCTAGTTTGTTTCTGAGAAGGTCATGCGAGACAATATCAAAAGCTTTAGTAAAGTCAAGATATACCGCATCTACCATTTCCCACCCTCCATTCACAAGGCTTGTTACCCTGTCAAAGAACGGTATCAGGTTGGTTTGACACAATTTGTTCTTGACAAATGACTGTTACTCATCACCTTATTATCTTCTAGATGTTTGCAAATTGATTCCTTAATTATTTGTTCCATTATCATTCCGGGTACAGAAATTAAGCTGACTGGTCTGTAATTTCCTGGGTTGTCCTTATTTCCCTTTTTTACAGATTGGCACTATATTTGTCTTTTTCCAGTCTTCTGGAATCTCTCCCGTTTTCCATATTGAGAGCAAAGTGATCACAGCACACAGATCTGGGCCAGCTTCACAACATTAGCCCTGTAGCTTATTATCTCAAAATGGATAATTGCCTTAAATCAGTTTTTAATTTAAGTGTTTTATGGTATTATGAGAGTATTCCTATTTTAAAAATACTCTTCTGTGGCTAAGAACCTAAAATATTAATAGCACGTATTCATTTTTTTCTTCACTTTTAAATTGGTTTTGAAATGGGAAATTTCAGTCGAGTTCCATGTTCCCACAGTAGTACAGGTTGGAGACTCTTGTTTTCCTTGCAGACGAGATCAATTTCAGCAGTATCGTTTTTATGGCTGAACATGCTCTTGCTCTTCCAAACTGGTTATCAATCCTGTAAAAACAAATATGAGTAGTTTTACTCACATGAGAAGTCCCGTTCACCTTCATGTTGTCGAAAAGCTGTGCGTATTTTATAAAATATTTTGGAAAATGGGTGTTGACTATATAGACAAAAAATTGGTGTAACTGACAAAAATAGTCATCCTATCACTATATATATATCCTATCACTGTTGCTGAAAGTTTCCAAAACCTGCACCATCTCAAACAAGATACATATTTGGAATATTTGTGAATATATGGACTGTTTACTAAATTCTCAGGAAAAACACACACATAATTTTCTTCCTGTACTAGAAAAGGGAAAATGTTTGTTTAGATATTTCTTTGAAAATTAGACAGCACTATCAAGCAAAACAATTGTATTAATCCCTCTCTGTACAAAGCAAAATGCAATGACTGATTTAGAATACAATTATTTTCTTCAGAAAAATACCCCAAAACACCATGTGCAACCTATTTATTTTGGATATATAATTTTGAGTTTATTTGGAATATAATATCAAATATTATGTATTTAGCACATGCCTGAAATAGTCAATTATTTACTAACCGAAACTTAAGACTTACCTAAAATGTATATCTTGTACCTGTATGCCTTAGAAAGTACACAGAATTTTGGTGATGAAGAGGGTGAAGAAACAGATGAAGGAAGCAGTGAGGACAGTGAAGAGGATACTAGCAGTTCAGATAGCAGTGATGATGAAGGAGAAGGAAGTTCTGATGATTCTGATGAAAATGTATAGCAGTTTGGTAATTCTTCTATACTCCCTATAGGTTGATTATTTTGATTCTTCTGTACAGTCTCTTTTTAAACACCATATTAAAATGCACTGTTTAATCATTATAACCTTTCTCCGTCTTAAACTGCTGCACTCTTTTGCATATAGATTGCCTCCACACTCACACGCAGCCTGCCATACCAGTGGTTCTCAACCAAGGGTACATGTACCCCGGGAGTACACAGGGATCTTCCAGGGGTACAGCAACTCATCTAGATACTTACCTAGTTTTACAACAGATTACATAAAAAGCACTAGCAAAGTCAGTGCAAAGTAAAATTTCATACAGACAAAATGAGAAAGCAAGCAATTTTTCAGTAATAGCGTGCTGTGACACTCTGTATTTTTATGTGATTTTTGTAAGCAAATAGTTTTTAAGTGAGGTGAAACTTGCGGTTATGCAGGACAAATCAGACTCCTGAAAGGGGTACAGTAGTCTGGAAAGGTTGAGAGCCACTGCATCAGACTAACTTTGTTCCATAGCATATTTGATGCTATAGACAAAATTGATCTCCTTAGACATAACTCCTAAAAAATGTTCCTGTTGGAGCAATCAGCTAGATGAAAAGCTAGGGTGCGTGTCATCAGTTGAGCAAAGACATGATTTTTTATTGAGAAATTTTGTGCTTTCAAAATTCATTGACACCAGTTCAGCAGGGCAATAAAATCTTCCTAAATGATTGTGCAGAGCAATTGATTTCACACAATGCTGGTAAGACTCTGAATGGGGTAAAAAGCTTCTTTACAATTTAAAGATAAATATACAGCTTCTTCGAAGAAATCAAACATACAGGTTTTCAAACAAATATTTTGTGTTACAAAATGTTGTCATTAAACCATATTTTTGGAAATACTTGCTAAAATTCTGTTCATGCAACCTGTCTCCTCCCACCTCACTCCCCCACAATTTACCTTAGATAATTACAATAGCCCTGACATAAGTGGGTGCAACTTCAATGGAAGTTTCTTGGCCAGATTTGGAGACAAAACTTACATTACTGTTTAAGATTTGTCAGGTATAAAGTTAGTCAGAAAATATATGTAAATAATAAAGTAGAGTAACTTGTACCAATTTGGCATTCAGCGGGTGTGCAAAGTGAGGATAACGAACACATTCAGGTGGCATGGAATGCAGCAGAAAAAGCATTGGACAGCATAATGTGAAAAAATGCATTCAAGACTTGGATTGAACACTTATGTTTTATGTAGTCTAATCATGAAAACCATTCATATTTTTAAATACTGCATTCTGGTGTGCAGAAAATGTGTCACAGTACACATGTAACCATCTTTTGTTTCATGCACCGGTACACTTAAGTACAGTGTTGCTTTTTTACTACTAACATTTCAGGACCCCTTGTTAATGTCAGTAGATGTCTGACACCATGGTTCTTGTTGTAGCTCCTAATTGTTACTTGCTTCCTCTTCAGTGTAACAAATGTGTTGGTTAGTGAAATTATTAAATATAACAGAATAAATGTTTTGCCTGTTTATTTTGGTACACATGTTCAAATCATTATGGGAGCATCACCTCTTATAAGTTAAGTCTGATAAGTGAGAGAAATGAGTTGGGTAAGACATTTTACCTGTGTGTATAGATAAGTATGCATGCATAATATCTGGTTTCAGAGTAACAGCCGAGTTAGTCTGTATTCGCAAAAAGAAAAGGAGTACTTGTGGCACCTTAGAGACTAACCAATTTATTTGAGCATAAGCTTTCGTGAGCTACAGCTCACTTATGCATCCGATGAAGTGAGCTGTAGCTCACGAAGCTTATGCTCAAATAAATTGGTTAGTCTCTAAGGTGCCACAAGTACTCCTTTTCTTTTTGCATAATATCTGTTACTGTTGGTGTTGTCTTATTTATGAGCTGTTTTATTTCTTTTGTAAGTTATTTTTCTTAAGCATTTCATTATGAAAATATGTTTTTCAAATAAGATCTAGAAGATACTTGTCAAATATTTGTGATTCTTGTAGATATTTGTAGGCCCCTTTGGCTGTTTTGTATTGGTTTGATAGCACAAAGGAGCTGTAACCCAAATTTAAATGAACCTGGGCAGATTTTCTCTGCATAGAAAAATCCTCCCATGGCATAGGGATACCTTAGCAGCTCCTACAGCACTCCCATTGTGGCTTTTGGTGCAGGTAGTACCAAGGAGACAGGGAGCATTGCCAGGGTATCCCTACACCTCCTGGAGTCTGTCTGTAGCTAGCCTAAGATAGCAGCCTTCAGGCGCTGGCCAGAACTGGTGCCCACAGGTCCCAGGGCAGGGAAGTCACTAGGGATGCTTAAAGACATGTTTGTCCTCATACCTGGACTTATGCCAAGCACGTATCAGCTTTTCAGCAAAGCATAGGGTATAGCCTGTAAGTGAGGTTTTACTATGAAAAATTACTTTAAAAATGGCACTTTCTTACCAAGGAGATCTGCTTGCTATGTGTTGAGAATTAGATCCATTAACTTCAGTGGCTGAAATAATTATGTATTCCTGTTAGCCCTGCAGAACTAACGCAGCGAAAAGAAAGGGAGTGGAATTCTATTCTTTGTGTATCAACAGAATTGTTTACTAAGCTCTACTGATTGAAAGCAAAGTTTTGTCCTGCAGAATTTTATTTTATTTCTTTTTATTGGTGCTGATACAGAAGAAGAGAACTCTGCTTGTTTCCCAGAATCCAGGCTGAGTTTGCAGGGCTGACAGAACAGATCTTTATTTGGAAACATTTGGACTGCATTGAGCACACTTGTGATAAGGAATTTATTGAGACACAATAAATGTGGAACCCCACAATGCCATTTTTACAGTCACATTTCAGAGAAGAACCAAACTTCAAAGTGGTGAGCAATTAATATTACAAAGATCTCTTGGATTGTCTACCATGACTAGTCCTCTTTACCTAAGGCTGTGATAGAACTAGCTACAAAATTTCATGTTACTTTTAGTTATCAAAGCCTTGTAAAAAATGGCTTAGATCCATCCCAGGGCAATAGTGGTTGCAAATTATCCCATTTTTTCTTGGCCTTTGTGAAATTAGGTAATGGTGTCAGTTATTCCTTGTGGACAGGACAAGGTTGTCCGTATCACAAAAACATCATGTGTCCCTACTTCACACCCATTTTGGACCACTCAAAAGGAGGTAAAAGACTGAATGGGCATTAAGTCTGAACTACCCTCTCTTCTCTAGAAGTTTTTCCCTAATCTAGGCTTGGAGCATATTGATGGGGTAACGTGAGGAAGTTTGCACTACTACTGCCCAGTTCACCACTTCTCATTATCATTCAGTTTCATATATTAATAACCATAAAAATGGGGCAACCTTGGAAGAGAAGGATACCTCTGTACACACCCCAACAAGGATGAAATAGGGACTTAAGGTTTTGATCAAATGTTTGTTGATCTGAGTTTTGATATTGTTTCCCCTTAAGAGCGTGCTTGTATGGCCTGATGCTATAGCAAAGAATATTTCATGAAGAGGAAATCTGCTCATTCCTTGATGCTGAGGTAGGGCAACAGAGGAGAGCATCTCAAAGTGTGGCACAAGGGCCAGATACAGCATGAGAAGTCCTAAAATATGTCCTGTAGTTGCTCTCTTCTGGAGGGCAAGGGCAAAGTCAATTAATTGTACATTTTTATTGAACTCTAACAACAAGCTGCACAAACACAAACCAGCCTTATGGGTATGGGTGTGTTGAGGATTTAAAATATATGCAAATCATGTGACTTCCTTAAGGCTATTGGTAACTTACCACTATGTTCATTACAGTTGCACAGTTTGGCCACCCTTGTTATAGTGCAATCATGGAAGCTTTAGAAACCTGCCTTATTTCTCTGAAAGCCTATGATTCTGACTCCAGAAAAAGTTATTTCCTTGGAAAGTTTGGAAAATTTTACATAATCGGAGAAGCTGAGGCAGACAGGCAAAACTCCTAAAAGATGATCTAATCTTTTTGTTCTTTCTTTCTAGTAGCCCTTCTTTTATATTCCAGTGCCTCCTAAGCACCATATTTTGATAACAGTAGGTTGAGCCCCATCCTCTCTAGCCGCACGCGAGAGGGGATACTGATCTACCTATCGGAATATATTGAACCAGATTCACCTCTAGTGTAACTCCTTTGGATTCAGTGTACTACTGCAAGAACTAAGTATCATGAGTAGTGACTCCAAATCAGCTTTGACAAGCAGACACTACTATAGATACCCAGTGCCCCTCCATACTTTGTGGTGTGCGGACTCTAAATTCTACAGTGAAATTCTGTGGCATTCTAATGCAAGAAACTGGAAATTTTGCCCAAAAATAAAATTTTCTTAAATGAAGGTTTTAATGAATTAAATAGGAAAATGAATAATGCAATCAATACATTATTCCCTGTTTGTTCCAGTTCAATACATTTTGTATTTACAGGTTTTCAGTGTACTGCATATATTTGTATCCATGTTTAAAGTGTGCTCATTGACAGTGAAGCATAGTGTCCATTAGATAATAGGAGCAGTTCATATCTCCTAAAGCTATTCTTTCAGACTGGCTGTTTGCAAAGCTAGGAACACAACACTCTTTGGTTTAGGTTTAGTTCATATTTTGAACCTTAGAGACTAGAAACTGTAAAGTCTAGAAACGTTTTTAACTGAAATGCTTATTTCTAGAGCACGGACGTGGGGGAGGGGATGAATTCTACAACACATTCTGTAGTTGTGGAAGACAGCCATGCAAATTATTAAAAATAAATACAAAATGCACTTTCCCAGTCTTAGTAGTGATAATTGTGAGCAAAATCATCAAAAGGTAATGGAATCTCAAGTTTTCTTATTACAAACAAATATGATACATCACCACATAGCTAAGAGGATTTTATTAAAATCACTATAACTTTCTGTGCACAAACTCTTAGGCTTAACATATCCTTTCAGACCAGGACATCTGTGCTGCATTTTCTAAACCAGGTGAAGTTCCCTCTCTGTCTCCATTGGATCCTACAGGAAGTGCCATGTTGCAAAACCCTGCATGGGACTTTTTTTTAATTCTGCTCCCACTATTATGGCAGCGGAACCTGCAGGATCCCAGTCTGACTGCAGGGCTCTACCGGGTTGTATATAGACAAGGAACAGTGGCCTCCAAAACCATAAACTGAACACAGGGAATGTTCAGGCTTTATAATGAACCTGGATTCTAGTCAGGTGTGGTTGCCCCGGAAACATGAATTGCATCTTTTGATCTGGTGCAAAGGGAAAACAACTGGGTTTGCATCACTTCTTCATCTAGTAAATTATTACCTGGAAACAAGGCCTGTAATGGAACTATAAAAAGAGGTTCACCTGCTCAAAGAGAAGGAAAGGAGGGAGGTACAGGCAGGAGGACTTATCTGGTATGGCTCTAGATCTTAGAAGCCTAAGGAAGGAATTTTGTACCATTTTGTTTAAACGGATTCATTCTTGGTAACTGATTTGGAACCCATATGAAGGAGGGTGCAGCTGGTGATTCAGGAAGATGATACTGTTTATGGTGAGTCACTTGAGCTACAAATAAATACAAATCCCAAGAAGAGGATTCCCATGCACACATACACACCTGAAAGTCCTATATCCTCTGAGCATTTACCCATGCTGCCCAAGGCCTTTCACAGCTTCCTAATCATTAGAAAGTCCTCAGACTTTTTTTTTCCTTCTTCAAGGAAAGGAAGTATTTGAATTATTGAATCAAGGGTTACTTTTCTCAATTCTAACTTCAGAACTTGGTTATATTCTCTGTACAGCCAACTAGTTTTAATTTAGATCTAGTTTCTGATTATGATTACAGTAAAGCATGTTTTCAGCTTCATTAGCAGTACTGGACAAATCTTTTGGAGACTTGGTGTTATTCATATGTTTTCCAAAAGTGTTGATCAGCCCTGTTCCGACTTAAAATAGACAGTTTTCTACCAAGTCTATTGATTAACAAGCACATAAAAGTGGTAGGTAGATCAATATGTAACACCATTGCTAGGGCAATAGTTACTAAAAGTTCTTATCAGTTACATTGCATTCACCTTGATTCCATGCTAGATACAGCTTGGGAAAAGGCCTCTTTCTGACAGGCAAGTCTAAGTGAATTGTTCCACTGGTCGGAAAAACAGTAACTAGCATTTAGCAGTAATGATCTTGGAATACAAATTGCCTTAATCTTTATATATATATTCCTTTGACAAGCAGAGTTACATGTTAGCCTAAGAAAACACTAAGGGGCAAATACTGAACCTCAGTTTTCAAAGTGAGGGAAAAGGAATCTGCCCTTAGGCCTTACTCTGTGGTCAGTATTGTAGCTTTAAGGTTGCTGTAATCCCTGTAACCAGTGTACTCCTTTTTCCTGGGGGAGATGGCCAATGGATCCACAGAATTAACTCCAAGTCTCTTTGCATTATATAGTGTGAAAAGCATGAGTGGGAGATCCAGCAGGACTTTCAGAATTTTTGCTAAGCTAGTTTACACCCAGTTTAGTTAGGCTTCTAAGAGGATATTAAAAATGGAGCATAGACCTGAGAAGGCTAAGCAAACATAACAAAGGTTCCTCTTGTGGCAAATCAGAACAACTCAGCCTGTATTAGCCTCTCAGTAAGATCTTAGATTTATTCCAGCAAAGGTCTGATACTAACCTTACTATCAGGCCGACAAAGCATTAGGGCTTGGCCTTCAAGGTTGTAAGAGTACTATTTGGGTTATCCTATAGGCTAGCATCCCTTTCCAGACATTTCCTTGTAGCCCTTATAAATCTTCAAACAGATTATCCTTATGTTGTGTGTGGTGAAGCAGAGGAAACACCCACCAGCCCAGAATGGGTTAAGGAGAGCCTTTGGGCACAGCTAGCCCCACCCCATTATACCTTCAGCCAATACATGGAGAGGAGAGAAAAGAAGGAAGCCTGCCCCAGTTTGGGACTGACTGCCAGACAGGCAGGAGCTAGCTGCTGTCCTACCTGAGGGAAGGATCACTAGCCTGCCGGTTGAGCCAGCCACCAAGGAGCAAGTAGTCGCAGTGTTTTCCCCAGGAATTGAAAATAGGGGTGTGTGTTCAAATTTATGGAAGGGGGGGGTCAGGGCCAATGAGGGGCGAGACCGTGAGGGTGAAGGTGGTCTGTATGGCACCGTAGTAAAAACTGAAAAATGTTTCATGACCATTTTATTAGATTTTAAAATCATCACACAAATTAAAGTTGGCTACTCAAGCCTTCTATGAAGCACTACATCTACCTCCTTCTTGGTTTCTTGCTATAATTTTGCACAACTCTGTTAATGAACTTCTTGAATGAAATGCATTTTTCTTTGGTGACTTCTCGTGTGTCCGGTACTTCCATTCCTTCAGTTGATATACTCATTAGGTCATTCACATGATCAGACAGAAGGCGACTTTTTCATCATTGAGTAGAATTTTGTGTTTTGAAAGAACACTCAGCTGTAGCTGTTGTGACTGGGAGTAGCAAGAGATGAATTCCGACTTCTTTCAGCTCAGGAAACATAGCATAAAGATCGGGTTGAGCCACTAGTGATGATAAAAAAGAAGTTGAAGTCAAATCTTCATTAATTTGTCATATGATATTCCACTCTGTGTTCAAATTCTCTATTCTGTCCTGAGCACATGGCAGCCCCATTGCTGGTAGTGCCTCACTCCACTCAACTGTCGGTGTTTTATAAGACAGGGATCTGTAAAAGCTACGTAGAGGTTGAGTAGAATCTAGAAGTTGTTGTTATAGATTTTTAAGAATCAAGTCTGTGTACTTTTTCAGTTGTCTTAACAACCCCTTCTTGTCCTCTTCACTTAAGGATTCAGTATAAATGCCTTCATTAGTCAACTTCTAGACTGAAGTCTTTGCTTCTTCCAGTACTTTTTCAATGGATAGCTCTCTGATTGATCCAAATGTAGCTTCTGGACAAGCTTTGCTGGACAAAGATCTACTACTGTTGTAGCAGATGCCTGGATGGCCTTGTTTAATGACCCAAGTGGTTTCAACAGTAGACTTACAAGAGAGAGAATGGCAATAGTCTTCTCTGAACGTAGTAGCAAAAGTAATCCACCAGCCTCACTACTTAGATCCATCCCATCTTGGTAGATACTTTCCAAAGCCAGAAATAATGGCTGGAGTAATTTTAAGACAACAGCCAAGGATCGCTCATGAGAAAGCCAGAGGTTTCCCAGGTTGGACTAATTTGAACTTCAGTCCCAGTGTATCTTCTATATTTTCCAAGATATTCAGTCTTTTTGGACTCTTGCTGAAAAAAGAATATAATGAAGACCTTAAATGTGTAGCTTTTTTAATGTCTTTTGAAGAGTCTGCAGGTTGTACTAGCGCTAGTTGGAGTAGATGGCCTCTGCGGTGCGTATAGGAGAGACGAAGGTTATACTTCTTTCTCTGAGCAAAGCTTGTGCTCCACCATGTCTTCCAGAGAAGTTTGCAACTCCATCAAATGCACAAGCAGCCATCTGACAAGCATTTAACTCTCCTAAGATGTGGGTTGTCACAGATGCAGCCAATCTGTCTTCTATAACTTGAACATCTAGAAATGCATCTACTGGCCTACCGCTGACATCAAGATAACGTACACAATTACTTAATACTTGATGACCATTTGCATTGGTGCATTCATCAGCCAAGTATGAAAGTTTTTTGAATGTGGTGAGAGAGTTCTTCACTTTTTCAACTGTTGAGTCTTTCACTGTTGCACCACATGCGTCTAGCCAGTCAGTTGAGTTTCTTGCAGAAAGGTGATGAGCATTTGCTGGTCTTGTTCAGAACCAGTGTTCAACAAGTGACAATGCATGTAACATTGGCCTCCAGTTTGTAGTGTGTGGTATCTCTTGCCTAAATAGAAAGTATGATGCCACAGCCATGTTTGTTCGCATGAACTGTGTTGTGTCTCCAGCATTCTTAATAGCCTCATTAACACTCACCGGTGTTGTCTTTGGTCAGTGGAGATTCAGAGTTCAGAGTTGCTTTCACATGAGTTCACCTCCCAGGTGGGGGACAAGAAGGCACCTTGCTCGTTCCTCCAACTGCTCACTGTTCACTCTGGCCACTGTTGTTCATTGTGCCACCGTTCACTCCATCGCTCTGTTGCCAATGGCCCTGCACCGTCACCTTCTACAGCCACCTGCCACTGTGACCTCTGCGAGTTGGTCTCCTGGGGCTCCACCCAGCTCTCAGTGATTTCAGCTGAGCTCCCAGTGAGGGAACCTCGCTGCTAGTGCAGATTGGGCTGTCTCTTCCACAGAAACACTATCCCACAGCAGTTCTAAGCACTTAGACCTGAATCTCAGTGATTTCAGCTGTAGTGATCACTTAACAGAACAAAAGACCATCTATGGAGCCTAATCAGCTCTGTCTTTAAACAGTGGAGAGGGGCAGGTCAAATAATACTTGTGACTCAGGCAGACCATCAAGCAAAACACCTGTCCCCACCCTCTCTCTTGATGCCCTCAATCAGCAGAGGCTAAGTACAGTTCTACTGTCCTTTACTCAAGCAATAAGAATAACAGCATTTCTTTACCCGCACCCCCCCACACACACATTCAAGTGATTTGTAACCCAACCCCAGCCAAAATCTATCACTTGGGCAACACAGCTCTGTTTGCTGGATACCTAGGTAGAATAGGTGTGAATGTAAATACAATCAGATCCTGAAGCCTTTTCCCCCAGCCCCCAGCTCATCACTAGCTGTCAGGGAGAGCTCATTTAGACTTTGCTTACAAATCATAATTTGAAATTATTAGGTTGGCCAGCATCACTGAAATGAATGCACTGACATGATCATAAAAACAATTTCTATATAAGGAAGCTAGTCTATGTTCATACTTTTCAAATCTATTATACTTTTTCAGATACATGTATTTTATCATACACTTTATATGCTTTTAAAGTGTGTATTAATGTTTCAATTTCAAACAAATTTCAAAATTTCAAATTTCCAAACAATCACTAAATTGGCAACACTGCCTGTCACTAGTTCACAAAACTGGGGATGGTGTTGAGGAAATTCAGGGTGGGTAAACACCCCCATGGGGGGGTGTAGGGGAATCCCTGGGTGTCTTCTGGGCTAAAGAGTATGGCGAAGGAGGCCTAGGAGCACTCGGCTTGAGAGGATCCTCGGTGACTGAAGCATGGAGAACTTGTGGGGTTCTGATCCCACCTGACTTATGGCTGTCCCACCTGGAGGAACCTCAGACTGCAGCAGGATGCAACCCAGGATCCACCAGGGGTGCCTACTAAGAGATAAGCCAACACAGGAACTTGGACTATCAGGGCCATGGCCCAAACTAAAGGGGTAACAGTAGGCAGTAGCCAAGGGCAGTGAACATAGACTCTTTACTGGGAGGGCCCTTACTCAGGGGTGACTTACACAGGGCCGTGGGCTGGGAACCAGTGGATTGGGAGGGCCCTGGGTTCCCCTATCCCCCTGCCTTAAAGAGTGAAGTACAGAAGCAGGGGCAGGAAGCCAAATACACCAACCACTAGGCCATCTGGCCCTCCAAGCCCCTCATGTTACATGGAGATTGAATCTAATTTTGCAGGGGGGGAGGGGGCATTCTCTAAAATATGAAGACATTCTTTCTTATGGTGTCAGCATACCAAGTGTTGGAGATGACTGGGCTGGATTTAATCTCCTTTACAAGTGTTCAATGAGAATAAAGTGGTCCTTTCTACCATTTCCACCTTTGTGGAATGTCCCAGTTTTGATCACAATCAAGAGATTGTTTTCTTTCTTGGGTGCTTCTTAGTCTAATACACTGCCATCTAAGCTATGAAAGCATGTTAGATGCATCATAAAACTTCACATAAACAGAATGCAATAGTTTTGGGTGAGTGAGGGTTTGTTCAGCTATTTCGAAGGGCCCAAGAGTGAGTTGCACAAATAGAGCTGAATGTGTCTCAATTATGCCTGTAATGCTTAGGGTCAGACTTGTTCACTGGGAGCCTTGGGCATTCAGCTAGAATCACCTCTGTCTCTTGGTCTGAGAGAAGTAATGATGCCCTAAATCTGCATTATAAAGCTGTGGCATTGTCTTCCACACTAAGCACATATTTTAATAGATTTGTGTTAATGGGATTCAGCAAGTATTCTTGAAGCAGCTTGGCTTTGGGCTTTGCTAGAGAGAAATACTCTTGCACCCAGGTCTCCAGTTTCCCAACTGCAATAACAGTTCTGTAATTTCTTACGGTGCTCTCTCATATGGGGTCTCACAGGTCTTGAAAAAGTGTAAGCCTCAGATGTGTTAATGAATAAGAAACAATGACAATTTTTCTATTTTAAATGACAATGGATCATAAGTTAGGACCAGGAAACTTGCCAGCCCCCCAGTGGTTAAGAAGCCATTTATGAGCCCTAATTGTTCCCCCAAATAAGGGGAGTTAAAACAATTTTGATCAACAACATCCACTCCTGTTATTCATCTGCTGTTGCTTGCATGAGAAAAACATGTGAATGTGTGGACATGACAAAGAAACAGTCCCCTGGGAAGGAGGGCCTGAAGTATAGACCAAGGGTCAGACTGACCACACTTGACCAGGATTGGACAATGCAGCCGGGGTAAGAGACCTGTAGTCCCTGGATTTGCTCAGAGGGTCTCTGGGGGACTGCCCTATGAGATGTTACCAACTTTTATCTCAACCTTAAAAACCAGGTAAATGAGGAAGAAGTATGCTCCTCCTGAGGTCACCACAGTGACAACCTGTCAGGCACCACAGGCCTTGAACCCAGGTCCATGGAGGTCATCGCACTCCAATCCTCCATTTATTAGCTCACAGACAGCAGCTGGACTGCAGCCCATAAAGTCCAAATGGGACCTAAGCTCTGCCCCTGTGTTCTGATTGGGCTGCAGACCATATTGAAGCCAGAAGAGGTGGCAGGAAGTTGTCTGAACAGCTGCGCTTTACCCTTCCATGAACTTCTTCCCTGGTGTTTTTCTGTTCCTGGCCTTCTGGTATCCTGCCTAAGCCTTACTCTTGGGAACTGCCTCCTGGTTCCTGCTCTCTGGTACTCTTGTGTGATCCTGACCTCCTGTTAACTGACTCAGCCTGCCGCTTCACACCTCTCTCATGGTTCTGATCATCTGGCTTGTTGCTAGTCTCTGATCTCCTGTAGTTCTGATCCAGCCTGGTTCCTGGTAATTGGCTCCTGGATCCTCCACCCATTCCTGCTGTAACTCCTAGGCCAGGCTGCCCATGTCCTAGCCCTAACACAATTGGCTGTCTAATGCTTCTATTTACCTTGGGCTGGTCCCAAGGAAAGTGGAGACAAAAACACAGTCAGTTGACTGAAAGACCATACCAGTGAGTGTGATTGCCTGATTTGCCAAACTGCAGTTCCTGACTGACTCTAGAACTCCACGAACCCAACAAGTCAAACAACAGGTCTTTTTTCTTTTCCTAAGTAATTTTCTTCTTTTTCTTTCTTTAACGGAATAGCTGGGTAGGACTACCTGCCAGGAAAAACTTGTCCCAGGCTGTTAGAGAGGGGTTGGAGGTGACCGATAATAACACATGCATATAGGCACATAGTATAAATGAATGTAGGTGCAAAGCAAATTTTACCACACATCACTAAAAATCATCTTGGGTTGATGAGGTAAAAATGTAATTAAAGGGCCTTTAATTAAACATTAATCATTTGATTTAAGCCCTAACAATCCTATTCTTACTATGGATTTGGTGAGTCAGTCAGGAGCCTGCATCAGTCATTTGAAAAGAAATCCTTTGAAGGTGTGATAGGTGTTTTTGAACAGTGTACCTATACATAAGATAGGTTTGTAAAGAGTTAAGCTGAAAGTTGCTCAGTAAGAGGAGAGAGGAAGTTCCTTTCCAATCACCTGTACTCCTTAATTGACACTGTGAGGAAGTGAAGTTTCCTGTTTGAAAGAGGCGAGAGGGTGGGGTCTGGCACACTGGTCAAACAAACCTGAGAAAGTCAGAATAGAGGATTTCCTAGGAGTTTTGATAAAGCTGTGAGATAAAAAGCTTCACACGTTGTGATTTGCCTTCACCTGCAAGAAAGCTGTTAGAGATGCTGAACTTTGTCTCCCTCAACTCAGAGGAAGAACTGTTACCCAAAGTAGCCATGGGAAAAGACAGCTAGCCACCACACCCAGAAGAATCAAATGGTGAGTGTTAAGCATCTTTCAGCTGTCCTTCCACCTAGTGTCCCCATCCATATTCAACACCACAATGTGATAGGGAGTGAATTAATTCTGGCCCATAAACATGAGTCAGCCAACTCATCTGAAACATGAAGCCAAGTCCCTTCCTTATAGACTGTTTGGCCAGAGATGTCAAACTCTCTCTCACTCTATCAAAATGGGAAAGACAAGATTTTGATCAGTTGCAAGAGACCCTCAGCTGGATCATCAAAGGCACAGTGGCAGGCTCTATATTGCAGGAAGATGCCTCCTCATATTTCCTATGATTCCACCCTATTGAACAGAAAGTTGATGAAGAACTGGTCAAAGAAAGCAAGACTTAGACAACCTAAGGATAGAAATAGATAAAGCAACTCAGGCTTTCACAGGGACAAACAATAGGTTGAATAAAAAAATTGCAGAATGTAGAAACGTGGAGGAGGAGAACCATGAGTTGTTAGCAGACAGGGATTCTCTTAAGTGGAGGTTAAGAACAGCTGTGGCAGCTTCTGGAGCCCAAGACAACCCAGATGCTCATGAGGTGAATGTAGCCCTTCCCTTGGATTGGTACATTGCACCTCAAGTCTCAGGTAAAGAAATTTTAAGGAAGCTAAACATATTGATAAGTTCAATTCCCCCATAAGAAGGGAGCTCAAATTCACAAGCATATTACTGTGGTGTAAACTTCCCTAGATTCTTTTGAAGGAGTTTCAGAAAACAATAAGATGAGGTTTTTAAGGAGGACTTTAACCATAAATCCCAGGTCTGGTTATCTACTTTATCTCCAGACATCAGCCAGAACTTTGAAAAGTCATGTCTTGAGCTAATCAATCACTACAGTGAGGTAAGTCCCACTGCTTTAATGTATAAGATTGTTTTGTAAGGATGATGCACCTTTTATGATAAAATAAAGCTAATTTGCTTAAATGCTGGTGGATCCAGACCAGCACCCTCATTTGAAGATGATGTATCTGGGAAAGTTACCAGCCTACATCAAAGAAAAAATGAAGTTGATTATGGATCCAGGCAAAACCCCATGAGAGAAACAGTCACTCTGACCCAGAAGGTATAGGTGACAAGAGGCACTGTCCAAGGAGGCAGAAAAAAGACCTTTGATGTGCCAGGCAGAGTTTATGTCCTAGAGATTGGAAAAACCGAGCTATTGTTAGAAGGTAAAGTGCCAACCTCCAACAAGAAATCATTCCCCAACAAGCAGGGACGAGAAGGTAAAGTCTCAGCCTTTAGGGAGCCTTCCCAACTGACATGGTCAAAGAAAGGTCAGAATACAGGTGATAGGACTTGGAAAGGCCAAAAGAAACCGTTAAAGGGCATGGTGCCCCTATTAAGCAGACGGTCCAGGTGATGGATGACAAACTAGAGCTTATGTCACTGTTTGTATCCTCTAGCCATAAGGTGTATGGTAGGAAGACAAGAAACCCCCAGATCTAAGGTGGCCACACAGGAACCACCTTCCCAAGATAGCTGACTGGGACCTGATAATACAGGGTAAATTCCATGACTGAGGAAAACAAACTCCTAATAGTTCAAAAATGAGAAGTCACACTGCTGGCAGGAGGACTTGTCAGGTGAATCCATTTTTTTTTCTTTCCCCTCTACTGCTAATAGGGAGTTCAGGGAAGTTTGTCTCTGAGAATTTATCCCAGAAGATGCTGCCAGAAGATTGTACTTTTGGACTAAAGTGCAAGATGCTGTGATATGCACAGAGCTCCTTGATTTGGGAGCAGAAGTAACCCTCATGACAGAGGGAACATTGAGAAAAGTAGGGCTAACTTCACTAGCTATACCCAATATACCATGCTGTGGGGTTTTGCTTAATTTCAAAGCTTTGTGCACATGAAAGCAACACACCCAGTTTGTCATCTGTGTTAAACTAAGAGTCTGTTAGTGAGTAATGACCTGTTAGCCTGCTTAAAATTTCTAATAGATTACAATTCCTACAACCTGTGGGCACAAGTTAAAAAGCCTCTGGCATATAAATTACCCACATGGGAAAATATTATGTAGATATGGTTGTGCACAACAGTCCACAGTGCTGAAAGTGCAGGTTGGACCTTAGGAAGAAACACAAATGTTAATCCTTGGAGAACTTGAACTGCTACAAGAGTAGGAAAAACAACTATCAATGCAAAATCTGGACAAAGAATTAAATGTGGAGTTTATTTAAAAAAACTGGCAAAGAGGCACATGAAATCCTTGCTTCACAGCATGATAAGCACGGGATTGCTGACTGCCTCACTAACATCCCTAAAGATCCAAACAACCAGAGACCATACGTCTGCCCCATGCCCCCATATAAAGGGAAAGGGGGGTTGGTAAATGAAGCTTTGCTAAATCTCACCTTTGAAAAAACCCTAGTTAAAGATTTCCTAGTCAAGCAATGAAGAGAGAACCGATGCCCATAGCAGTAGTCCAAAAGACTGAAATCCTTAAGGTGGCCCCACTATGGAAAAAGTGTGTGAAAAGCCAAGAAGTTTGTTCTTTAAACATTCAAGTGGGCAACCCTGCAATACTACATGGGGCCTCAGTGGTTACAGGACTAAAACTTGCGATTTATCTCAAAGCAGACTTTCTTGTCCAGGTAGATTTAATAAATAAAATGTTGTGATTCTGATTTTGAGGGATGAGCAAATGCACCCTAAGAGCCAGAGCATCAAAGATCAGGTCAAAGGATTCCCCAGGTTTGATAAGTAACCTCTGAAGCTGAGTGGTTTATCCCAGCTGGTGTGATGGAATGCCCCTAGACTTTGCAATATAGAAGGGAGAGAGACCAGGGGGTGAATGTGCTCTCTTTAATCTCTTCACAGTAGTTGCTGTCCACACAGTTGAGACCTTTTGTGTATCCCTGTCACAGATCCAGCTGGGTGACCCCTGTCAGCCACCCACTGGACTGCTGTGAGGGGAATCCAAGCCTCTGTGTCCCTTAATCCCCTGGGTGTTTTAATCTGGAGGCAGAATAAAGTCCAGCCACTGCCTCAATCTTGTGGTGCCTAGGCATACTCTCAGGGTGCAGACCTTCTATCTAACACCCCTTCTGAGAGTGGGAACCTGCTGTCCAACTGCCTAACCCCTCTGGGCACAGAAGTGACTCCTCAGGCTTCCTTCTACTTAAACATCCACTCTTCCAGAATTCCCCCCTGAAAGTAGGACATTTGTGGTTACAGTTTAACTCTCGGGGCACACAGCAGTTGACATACAAGGACACTTTGCACAAGAGTCTAACACATTTTATGCTCCTTTTATACTTTAATTATACAAGCACAGGAGACAACAGCTCATACAAACCAATAAACACTACATACATGTCCCTACCTCTATTTCCTCACTTTCCATCTTATATCCTTAGGGACCGTCCATGTCCAGACAGGCAGGGTGCTCTTTATCTCATGGGACATTATTGCTTCCCCTTCATGGACTGCAGAAAATGGCTCCTGTCCTGAGCAGAACATCTTCTGTCCTTTTAAAACTTGTTGGCTCCCTCTGTGAGGTGACACCCTCACCAGCTTCCCCACACAAGCTCCAACCCAGGCCAAGTGACTTCATTGTCAAGGCGACCTGTCCTCTGACAAAACCAGTTCCCTTGGATAGAAGCTAATCTCCTGGCTAGAGTGAATAGACTTCCGGTGCTTGGATACTTAAAGTAACAACCTTCTATTGTCAGCCCTGTAGCAATATGTGCTGGGACTTCTTTCATGTTGGGCTGCAAACAGACCATAGAGAAAGCAAAAGTCTACACCTTCAAAATGGAGTTTGTAGCTTGGAAAAGAAACAGAGTTCATAACCTTTCACAACTCGTAATGTGCACAAGCAGATTCCTAAACTGTCACAATTCCCTCCTTAAAATTCAGTCAGAACGCTATTACCTCCTGGTTACCAATTGCACCCCTACAGAGATAAACCGCTCTGCGTGAAGTGAAATTAGCTATCTAGTTGATAAGGGTTTCTACTTATTTGAGCTCCAAATTCCTACAATTTGGGTATTACCAGAAGGAATATTACAGGTTAGAAACCTGAGAGAGACAATGCAAACGTAGCCTCATGCTCCTATTACTCTGGATCCATTTTGGAAAATACTATGCACGGAGTTACAAGCAATGACATCGGTAGGAATGGCTTGGTGCTTTCAGTAAAAACCTCTGAGGAAAAAACAACTTCTCTTGAAAGCCCAGTGCGATGTAAAAAACCCAGGCATCCTTTGACTTTGAACAAGAAGTAGAGGAAAAAGTACACCAGGCAGATGCTTTAGAGAATAGTCAGCAAAGCGAAGAATTGAAGCAGCTACAGATAGAACACCGTGAAATATTTGCAAAGAACTTTTGTGACTGTGGAGAAACAAACCTACAAAGGGTAAGGTCCCCACTGAAGCAGGAGTGCCTCCCTTTTTTAAAAGGCAATTTAGAATACTGCTTACTGCTTACCAATCTATACAAAATACATTAATTACACTCTTAAAACAAATAGCATACAGAGGTGTAACTCTGCCTTTAATAGATCTCCTTTACCTGTTCAAAAACCCAACAGAAATTGGTGGCTTCTGGTACACTATAGACAGTTCAACCAACAGGTACCATTATCATGGTGCCCAATGGAATACATAGTTCAGAAAATGACAGGTCACTGAGGCAAAAATTTGCTCTGGACATGGGAAATGTGGTTTTGAATCTTAAACGTAGATCCTGGTGATCAATATAAATTGGTCTTTTCATTCAGTCACTAAGAGTACATCTGAAATAGGTGCCTTTGGGTACTCTAATGCCCCAGCTGAGTTTAACATTTTGCTGCACAATGCTGTGTCAGATGCAGACGCTAAAGAAAACTTGAAATATGGAACAATGTGCTAAGAAGCTGAAATTCATGTTGTCTCCGTTAGAACAGGCTGAAGCTGACATTTTCTTGCCTAAAAGCCAGTAAGGCAGTTCATGGATCACTTTTGGGAATAAGTGGGAGATAGGGGCACAGAGTGAAACAGCAGTGTGCATACCCAGAAGCGGAAACTTTTACTGAAAAAACTTAGGTGCTGAGTTTAGGCACTTACAGGTTTAGGTGGCAGCAAAGTGGGCGTTTAGTGGATTGCAGTGGTGCCTAAAAATGGGATTTAGGCACCGAAATCTGGGGGTTATTGTACTTATGCAATGATTTAATCAATTTTGGTCTCAAATTTTATTCTTGGTGGTTCACCAATTTTAACGTGCACTGTTGTTAAAAACCTTACTGTAACTTGCATTGTAACCTGAATTGAATTCTCATATTTTAGAAATTTATAATAAATTAGTTAGCTTTATAGTAGTTTATGGTTGCTTTTTGAGAGCATAAAAACACACCAAATAGGTTTTCTCTGATTAAAGGGACTCTAATTAAACGTTGATAAATCATTTGTCTGAGGTCCTGAAAACCCTCTTGTTACTACACAGCCCTGTGAAGGAGTATGTAAACTCCTGCAAAATTGCCATTCACTGAGTGACTTCTACAGTTGACTTTTTTTTCCTGATTAATCTAGCCACTGTAATACAGAGTAAATTAGCAACCTTTAGTTTCCCCTTTCAGGACAGAGTAGTTTCTGCAAATATTATTTCACAACACAGGGTAACAGGGTAATTTAAGATAGGATTTACTTCAAATTTAGATAAGCATGTGCTATTTCTTTGACATAATCTCTCTCTCTCTCTCTCTCTTCCCCAGTCCCCCCGCCCCCCCCATTCACACCTTAAAAAGTATTAAGGAAAAAATCTTTAAAACAGGTGGCAGGCATCCCCGCCAGGTAGCTTAAAAAAGAGGAAGAAAGGTTACTTAGAGGAAAAGGTTCTCTCTTTAGTTTACTTGGTCTTCAAAGCACCAGTCTGAACTGCAGTTCAGGGGACTAAGTGATATCATCTCTAGTTGGTACCTTATGCTCTCTGGCAGGCTCCCTTTGAAGCACCTGGCTAGTCAGATGGCATAGGCTTGGTCCCCTCCTTCCTAGGGGAATGGGATGGTAGGGGCAGCCCTTTCTGGTATTGTGGTGGCCTAGGAAGATCACCTGGATCTTTACAGTTGCAACTCTAGTTCACTCCATCCCTTGGCACCTCCCCAGAGATCTGAGCAAATCAGGGGATCACCCTGATAACATGGTCCAATCTGAGCTGAGAGTGAGTGAGCTTGACATTTGGTCAGACTGGAAAACCCCATCTCTTATTGGCAATTCTGTAATGACCTACATCACTGGACTATAACAGATTAATCCAATAATATTAAAAATCATGGGATCAGCAGGAGTTGACTCACAGATGTGGCCTAGCTTCCCTCCTTTGTGCGAGTACAGACGTGGTCTTCACATGATCAGTGTTGTTCACTCATCCTTCCACTCGTTCATTTAATTCTCACTGGGCTTTTTACTGGTAAAGAATTGGGAAACTAACAATTTTGCTAAATTGAATAAAGGCTCACCTCTTAGCAAAAGAGTTGTCAGATTTTATTCATATAAATCCTAATTAAACTAAGAAAAAAATATTGTTTCCAGAATCTAAAGGCCTCATTCAGATAGGACGATGCAGGGGAAATGGGCCTATTTACAAAATGTATTTCTCCAGTCATTTCTATGTTGTAATTTGCACTCTGATAGTAAAATTGTTCAGTTATTTTTGAGTGGATTTATCTCTTCCTACGCTGCTTTTATTTCAGTCAAGGGCATTTCACCTTCCATTTTGGAAGTAAATTTGATTGGATTGCTACAGTACTGCAAATAGGAAGCTAATAGAAGGCTCAAGACTACCAGACTTGGTGATCTAGAGGCCTACAATTTCACTGATGCCTGTTCAAGTGTAACCTATGTAAAAATTGTCAAGCAGGAGATTGACCTTCTCCATAGGAGAAATACCACTTTTAGGTAGGAGAAAAATATCTAATCAAGGGCACAGTTTTTGTTATAATAATCTTGCAAATGGATAAGTTGAGTCTGATTTAAGAAACCCCTGTAGGAAGCCTTCATATGCCCAATGTTATAATCCTGAAAATAGCTCAGGTCTCCCAGGTCTGGTTATACTCTGAAAAGTGACTCTTTACATGGCAAGAGGTTCCCTGTTTGCTGTATCTCAATTATTTCTTATCAAATGCTCTTTCATTACCACCCCCAAAAGAATATATATTCTAATTTCCAGCCCTCCAAATTCTACCTGGGATTTGAGATTCAACCTGGGTTCTTTACTTTTTTGTATATTACCACCACTACTGAAGGTTCTGTGGGCCTCATTTATGCCCTTTAATTGGGTTGTGCAGGTATAGCTGAGTGGGAAGTAAACAATTCTATTGACAACACACAGGAACGAATGGAATCCAGCTCTAGCTATATTAACACTGCAGGATTAATTGGGAAGGAGGGAGTAAAAAATTATGAATCACAAAAGTAAGCAGCTGCGACTCTCTAACTACTCCCAAGGAGCAGATCTGCTGAGTAAAGTACCATTTTTACAAAGTTATTTTTCAAAGTAGGACCACCTTTTGGTCCTTTCATTAAAGAAAACTACATACGTTTTTTTTCTTCTTGAGATTAGAAGTGTTTAGAATAGACAGCAGCACAAACAAGCGTGAATAAAGAAGGGAATATCTTGCATTATAGGGAGACCACAGTGTATGTAAAATAATGTGATTTCTGATTAGACCTTTCTGGATGTCGTTCATTGCAGGGGTGCAGGATGTGCTAGCTGGCAGCCTTTATTTAGCTATTTTTGAAATAAGTGATAGGCCTGATTTTAAGTGTGGAACACTTAGCATATATCTGTGACTGATCAATCATAAACATAAAGCAGATGGTGTCTCATGCAAGGATTTAAAAATAGCATCAACAGTGAAAGCAACCTTTTCTTAAGTATAAGTAGATAACTATACACAACAAAATATTTTGCAACAGAGCTCAGCATAACTAGTTACAGTGGTTACAAGTGTGATGTAATCAAGAAGCATGAGTTTTGAGTAGAATATAATTTTTATTGTGACACTAGAGGCCCCAACTCGGACTGGGGTATGTGTGAGGATTGTACCTGCCCCAGGGAGCGTTGTCTAAACATATGAGGACTGAGGCAACAAGTGTAGAAAAAACAAATGAAGATAGTGAACAGAGTATTGGAGAAAGTACCATATTTGGTAATGCACTTCCTGAAACTCTAAACAGGCAGAGCTAGCTTCCAGTGTTTGGTATATTGTATCTTAATGACCCTTTCCATTTGTTTTTATTCAGATCTATGTTAATTTATATATGCACCTTAATTATTGAATAGCCATATAGGGATAGCCATACAGATATTTATTTTTGGTTCCGGTAGCCTCCCAGAATTCTCAAGGTTCATATTAACTGCTCCCTGCTCACTGAGAACTTATTTGGATGAGTTTAAATGGAACCAATACTAGGTGTTAAACAATACTTGTATAGGAGATTTCTAACCTGCACCATGATAATAAAGGCACCAAGAATGTAGCACTACAGCATACTATATCCTACTATCTTTGAATTTATACAACAGGTTAACAGTTTTCATTTGACATATTTAACTCATTCAATAAAGGTCTGTAAATTTAAAGAATGGAGACACTCTTTCAGGTTTCTGGCTTGCAAAGCACACAACAGAAAACAATTGTGTGCATGGTCTGTGTAAGGAGCACTCAAACAAGGCAGTGAAAGCACAATTTACACACATTTTTAAGGTAAAGTAACTGTACAAATAGTTCAAGTTGTACCACAGAGTGAGGCCTAATCTTGAGAGGTACTGAGTACCTGCAGCTCCCTCTGAAACCAGTGTCTCTCAGCTTGGACCCTGTCTAACCATAGGAAATAATCTTTACAACTGCTTAGGAACCTTTTGTGTTTTAAAAGTCTAAATATTTACCATGTTTCTGAATTTTGAAAGCAAATGCAGGGACTTATGCTGGGAAAAGGGCCTAATACTGTTCCCACCTCCTCCCGGGTGTCTTGCTTATACTCTCCAATGGGTGTAAAATGAGACTCTAGGCCCCTTAATGTAAGGATGGATTCTACACGGTGTAGATCGCCCTCGCCTGCCCTTGAAGCCACAGGAGTTGATGGCTCGGCCCCCTTGAACTGCACATTAATTCAGATGACACGACACAGAGTGAAATAAACGCTGTAAGTGTAAGCTATACATTATTGCGTTCACTACAGGCCCATCTCCATTAAGGTTACTTTTGTTCAAAAGCTGAAATTGAGAAATAGCGCCATCTGCAGGAATTTTTCTTAAAACATTTTTCCCCTTGTAACAAAGGCTATCTTCGCTACTGTTGTGTTTGTCCCGGGGTTTTCCCCCTCTGCCCTACTGAGTCAAAATAAATAGACTGCTGCACCCTTGTAAACCCCTTTTTGAAATCACTTTGATTCAACTCGGATTTATTTTACGTTTGTTTTAAATTATAAAATAACATTCCTGACTAATCTACACTGGGGACCACAAATTTGTATTTGCCCCCTAGATAAACCGCTGTTCCCTAATCTGGTTTTGACAAAGCCTCTGCCCGGTGAGAAGGTTCGGACTACTCGCTGTGGCACGGAAGCTGCTACCACATGAATACTCCCCTTGTTGCTGAAGGGGGTTGCCTTCGATGAATGTAATACGGGCAGGGTGTTATGTTTTGCATGAAACTGCAGGATTAAAAGGATCTAAGCAAATGCGGTGTGTTATTGAACCACCCTTTAGGAGAAGGATGTAAAATGATCTTTAAGGCATAAGAGCACCTTAAATTCAGACCGAAGTTCCGTATCCGTATCCGCCTTGACAAAGAACTGACTTCAAACACAAAACCTTTTATCTGTTTCCACTGGAGCTCTGGCCAGGTAAATGTGCCCGGGTCTGGGGGATTCGGGTTCGAAGGGGGGCTAAGGGAGAGAGAAAACCATGTTTTTGCTGGTTTTGCATTGACTTCAAGGCTCTGCGTGCTTTTCTAAGGCACCTCTGTGAGAGAGCGCTCAGCGTGTGCCACTGGTCCCCTTCCCTCTCCCATCACTCAGCTTTCCCCTTTCCTCCCACTCTTACTCTAGCAACAGCCTGAAATAATTATGGCCCTGACAGATCCCTGCCTTCCGGCTTCGCTCCCAATAGTTAGTTGAATTATTTGAGTGGATCATAAAGCTGAAGCAAAAAACCTTGCTGGCAGTTTGCATGTACGTACAAAACCCTCTAAGGGAGAGGCGTGAGGTAGAATCGTCGCCTGCCCTTCAAAGAGCTAATTCACAGAAGGCACCGGCATCGAACTCCCTTATTGTTACATGATTGCTGTCCGAGGTGCTGAAACCAGCGCTGGGGTTTTGACAGCTAAATGAGCGTGTAGGGGTGAATGCAATTTTCTTACTCTATAGCCTATGCAGGAATGTTCTGCTGTCTACTGGGTTGCCATTATTCTCGCATTACCTTTTCGGTTGGAAACATGGTGCCTGCTAAACGTCGACTAAAACATGCAAAGTTTGGTCCGTTTGCCTTGCAATTCTAAACAGTACTTTTCAGAACTCAGCCTGACTGACGTTCGTGCCATTTAATGATTTGTTGTTTCAGACGCTGAAACAACTCTGTCTTCAGCTTGCCACTGACAGCACTTTGGGTTCTAATAGTTTGACTTCTTCCCACTAACGAGTTCGAGTTTTTCTTGAGCCTAGACCTGTAGATATTCTCTTTTACCCGAAGACACAGCTTGAAAAGTTTCAAGATCTAGAAGAGTAAATGCACCCATTGCCATATTTTGTATTAATTTCCTAAAAGCAAATATATTTATTTACAATTATATAGACAATTAACGATAATTACATTATTCTGTCTCATTCTCTGTAATGAGCAAACGTTCTGTCTCATTAGCTGAAACATCCTTTTAATAGTTTTCCCGAGAATAGCTGGAGCTATTAGATCCTTTCAAAGTATATTTAAAAGATGCTTTTTTTGATTCAGAGTATTTTAGTTGTGTGTCCATTTCCTAGACAGCGCGTCTTCACGGCGGAGCGATAGTTCTGGGCATTTAGTACTGTCATTCGGTAGTTTCGCTCTCCAAATTGGAGATTTTAAGGTGTTTTTTTCATTCTTCCAACCACCAAGTCCTTCAGAAAGGACACGTCTGAACCTGTTATGCTGCTAATATTTCTGACTGACGAACACTTCTTTGACCTCCATAAGACGTTTCTTTTTCAGTCATTCCTGCAAATCATGTACCTGTCTTCTTTAGAGACATTCGTATTGATTCCTATGTCTAGTTACTTCAATAATTTGAAACCTAACACTACAGTCCTCATTGGAAATTGCTAGCAAAACATCTCCTTTAAAATGTAATGCTCTTCTGAGTTTTAGAGGCTAAAAACAAAAAGGTTTTCTGAATGTATCTATTTTTAGCAAGAGGAGGTTGGTGGTAAGTCCTGGATCTAATTAAAACATTTAAACTAAGTCATAAAAAAACAGGTGTTCCTTGTAGCCATGGTAAAGACCAAAAGATTCATCCGTCTGGATCTTTGACGCCCTCTGGTGGAGACTCACAAAAATAATTACTCATAGCTTGGGGGGTCCTAAAGAAGAAAAAATGAATGGGGTATAATTTTCTGATCATAGTGAAGAGAGGGGGGTATTTTTGCTAAGCCCCGTTTAACAAAGACACTGCCTGAAATTATTCCTGAGATAGCATGTTTTATATGGTACTACAGTGTGATATGAGTTAGAACAAAAGAGACTGAAAGGCAGCTAAAGTTGAGATCAAATAGCTTTCTTTTAAAGAGATGATTTTTTTAAAAATCGGCTGTTTGTTGGCAGTCACGACTGCTTCGTGTTTATATAATGAACGTTTTTGGTGTGTTGGAGATAACCCTCTCGGGCTCAGAAAGAACTCAATAGGTATTTTAAAAGATGCACATCGCCGAGCGGAAGTGTCTTTCCTACTAGCCCCCCTGCCCTTCTCTGAAAACAGAGCGTGTTGAGTACGTACTGTATTACTCATAGGTTCAGCCTTTCTGGGTGCATCTTCGTGATCTGGATTCACAAGCGAGCTATAAAACCCCGAGGCGACCAAATCACCTGCAAATAAGTCACGTTAGCCTGGGAAGGCAACACTTGGGCGCGTGATTTCCGACCCAGCAAACTGACCTGGTCGATCTCCCCCCAGCCTGCCTGCTTGCCTTCCATATTGAAGAAGAGGAGGTGGTGGAAGCGGTGTGACTCATGCCTGCGTCGGAGCAGATCACCCGGCGATTCACGCTTTAAAAAAAGCAAATCCAAGTACTTGTGGAAAAAGGTCATCGCGAATTAAATTCCGAGGCGCGATTGGTATTCCGACGTCGTTTCTCGCGGAGTTTATAAGCGGCGACTCCCTCCCAAGGTTAGAATCCCCTGGCTTTTTGGACACTTGGAGTAAGGGTGGGTTCGCTCTCCTCCACGGTAAGTCTCCTTTAAACTCTCCTCACTAGATTGTATTATTCAAGCCTTCAGGAGGCTCTTTCGGAACGGGGGGCTTTTCCCAAAACCATTTTTGTGTGGCTGCCCTGTCCAGGGAGAAATAATATGTATTTTGAGACAACCGGCGCGGTAGACTGTTGGGCTAACCTGTTACTTCACTTCCAGGCATTGTCCAGTGAGTCCCTCTGCTTTAGGATGTCTATTTACATCTTGGTTGGTTGTGGGTTTTTTTAAATAATTTACCCATTTACCATTGAAATCACTGACCCGTTGTATTTACACGCTGGTTTTAATCCGCGCAGTGAAAATGAATAACGAGTATTATTGGCTTCGGAGGAGGGGGCTTCTTAATTTACTGGACCTTGATTTTCTTTCTTGATTTTTCTGGATAAAATAAATCAGACCCAGCCATGGGTGGGGACCATCAGATAAGCGAGGCATTGACCGGAGGTTCTCGATCAGCGAACCAAAACTGGTTATTGGAATGCAATGTCCGCCTGTAAAGAACTTAACAGCTGGCTGGGAACAAGGGTTAGTCCACAAGAGGTGGATCTTACTATGATCACCTTTTTCAGCTACGTACCCCCTGATAGCATATGCCAAAGTTTAAATGTGAATGGCGTGGTTCAGTCGTGTGCACGTTGAACGTGCATCTATGCACACACATGAATACATGCATATAACACACATACGCGTACAAAGGCAAAAAAGAAAATGTGCCTTTGTTACCGGCGACAGATCTGAGGATTTATATATCAATCCTTCCTGAATATTTTTGTATTTAATCTGATTAATATTTCAGGGACTAGACGATAAAACACAGAATCGCAGCAAGAATTCTGTTGAGATTGTAGGTCATTTTGACTGATAATTTAAAATCCTGTTTTATAAGTTGGTGTCAATTTGACATGAGCCATAATTGCCCTCTTCAGTGGCCATTGATATAATTGCGATAGATTTCATGGTCTGCTAAATCCATCATTCCGCACAGGATATAGCGCTTCAACATCCAGCAAAGAAGCGATTTGGCTCTTCAGCCTATCGAAGAATTTTCTAATTGCCATGTTTCCATGTTAGCTGCCTTAAACTAAATAAGTGTCCGCGGCGCGCCTTCCCTGAGCTTTCCTTTTCATCGCTTTGTTTGTGAATATTTTTGCCTGGCTAAGAAACGTCGTGATAAGGACTCTTCTACTCGAGATGCAACCCTTTGTGCAGGCTTTCCCAGACACTGTCACTTCGCGAGGAGTTTAATTGCTTATTGTTGGCTGCAGAAACATACCCTGACTAGTTAATCTAGACAGGACTCGCGTTTCATCCTTTCAGGAGACCAGATCTCTAAAGCCGCCTTTTCTTTCCTTCCAGTAAATTCTTTACTGTCCAACCACCAGAGAAATATTGGAGGAAAATACGGAACCAAACGACTTTGACTTTCTGAAGTGATGGCATCCTCTGCTCCATCCTCCTCCAACGCCAATCAGGACTCCAACCCCACTAATTTACGACCCACAAGTAGGTTTTAGTCTTTCTCCTCGTTTTAAACCTTTTGGATGCTTTATCATTTTAGCATGGCACTTCGGTGAGACCAAATTCGCCACAAAACGACAAAGCTGGAAATCCTTGTTCCATGCCCTTAAACTAGGTGTGGAAATTGCTCTGTAGAAAGATCCCATCTTTCTGGTGGTTTAAAATCAGAGGCTGCTCCTTAGATTTTTCACTAATTTTCTAAGGATGCCGAAAAGCCTCAGCTCCAGTAGTGTTTGGTTTTACAGGCACATTTTGGGAGATTTAGAAAATAAACTAACTCCCCAGATGGCTAGAAAATCAAGATTTTTTTTTAAGGGGTGGAGGGAACTGACTTGGTTAGAGGGTGAAACTAGACCCTGGGTGTGAAGTGTGTTCCAGACTTGCATTTTATATTGCTAATGCTACAGCTTCCTTTTTGCTTACATTGAGGCCTATAATCAACTGAAATTTCGATGCTAATTGTAGCTTTTCAGAGCTCTGTATCCCTAATTGCTCCGAATTTGCCTTGAGTTATTGAGGTGTGAGTGGGAAGCAGATCTGGTGCAGGTGGAGGGAGAATCGTTTTTTCGCTCTGCCTAGACAATTCAGACAATCAACTACCATCGGGGGGGAGCTCGATGACATAATCACCGGAGACAAAGAGGGGGGAATAGTAAGAAATAAAAGCTTGACAGGCACAGTAACGCGGGGAATAGCTTTTACCCTGAAAGGGCTGCCTGGGCTATGAGGCATGAACATTAGTGTCATTATTGTGATTATTCTGCAACTCGAAAGAATGGGCGGGGGACACCCACCATGCAAAAACCCCACTGGAAAACAGTTCATTTGTGTGAGGCTTGAGTTGTTGGGGGGGGGGGGTTTCGGGGGGAGGGCGTTGTCTTTTGCTGAGATGTCAGGACTAAAATCGGATTAATCAGAAATTCAGTTTAAGGAAGAAATAACTATGTATGCCAGCAATACAAAATCCCATTTTCTCTCTATCTACGATGGATTAGCAAAAAATGGTTAGGGGACAATCTGATAGGGTTTAAACTTAAAAAAAAAAAATCACCCAGAGGGGCACTTAACGAAATTCTCTATCTAACCAAATCCGTGGGCTAGAAATAGCCCAGGAGTGCAGAGCTCCCTCATCCACACGAGCTGTTTCCCGCCCAGCTGTTTTCTTGGCCGCCTGGGCGTTGACTGGGGAGGGCTGCCATGTTCCCGGAGTAAGTGCTTCTGCCCCTGGCTCCCTTTGGCCATGGTCTTGCTGTCAGGCTCCATCTTATTCCAGCTCTTAAATGCCTTCGGCTGCTTGAAGTGTCAGAGCTTTTTTTCCAGGCTGTCACTCTCTCCTCTCCTGCCCTCCTGGGTCCGCCTCTGACCCCTCCAGCCCCCGCACCTCTTCCCTCCTGGCCAAGCTGAGGTCCCCTCGCCCGCCACCTCCTGCCTTGCGGTCCTGAGCCTCGGCTCTGGTCCTGCCCAGTCTGTTCCCCGCCGCTGCCTCTGCCCAGCCCCTCCTCTCCCGCTCGCTCCTGCCTGCCCCGCAGCCCCGGCTATTCTCGGCCTCTCTCCCCGGGCCCCTCCAGCCGCCCCGGGTTCCCCAAGCCCCCTTGCCCTTCTGAAGCTCCCGCTCCTGCCCTTTCCCTGGGGTGACCTCCCCTGTCTATTCTCCAGCCAGCCCCGGGCCTAGGCTCTCGCTCCCCCTCTCCAGCCCGTCGCGCCCTGCCGCCCCCTGCAGGCAGGCAGCCGCGCGGGCACTTGCGGCGGGAGACCAGAGGCGGCAAAGCCGGTCCCGCCTGTGGTCGGGCGCTGAGGGGCAGCTGGGCGGGCTCACGCTCGGGACCTCTCTCCAGGGCGCTGGGCTGGGTGAGGGTCAGCTCGCCGTGCCCAAGGGGGTGGCCCCGCCTGCCCCAGCCGGCCGGGCCCTACCTCCGGCGGTGGCCTGGCTCCATCACCAGAGGCCCGGCGCTTGCCTTGTCAGCCAGCGGCTTGTGAGCGGCGGGACACAGCGGGCGCAATGCCCCGGGCTCCCCCGGCTTCCGCGGCGAGTAGCGAGGGATCCCAGGGGCCCAGCTCCGAGCCCGGCCCCACAGCCTTCGCGGGGCGCGTGAGCCAGGGCAGGCGGCGGGGTGGGGTCCCTCACTGCACAGGACTCGCCCTGGCTGTGGGGCACGTGTTATGCCTCGACTGCTCAGTCCGGTTACGGACCGGCGCCAAGTAACCCGGAGCCCATCGGGGCCCACGCCCTGCCGCGGCTTCGCCGCCCAGCCGGCGCTCTGCGCGGGGAGGTTTGTTAGGGGAAAGACTGGGCCCGTTCTTTCCCTCCGCCGTTCTTCTCTATCCCCCTCTCGCCCTTCTTTCACTCGTTGCCCGGTTTTGTTTTTCCTCCGTCCCGTCCCCCCCGGCGTTGTTTTCCGAGGCGCTAGCTTGCCTGATCTTTTCACCCCAAGCCCCTTGCTTCACGTTAGCTCAGGTGACCACAGGAGCGTGCCCTGCGAGGAAACAGATCGAGGCAACTGGAGAGGGACTGCTTATGGTACCGTGGAAATATGCCCGCTACTTACGCGGTGTAGCTGCCTGGCACTGTAGGGGGACAGTAACCTCCTGGTAGCTGAATGTCGGCAATTCAAACCACACACACACACACACACACACGACAAACGCCCCGCAAAGAGACTTGTGATTATGTCAACGATTGCTTCTTCTGTCCTCCTCCCTCTCCGCCCACACCCACACGCCCATCCCCAGTTCAGCGGTGAACCCTGCCGGCAGTGCACTGTCTGAAAGCACAGCCCGGAGGTGGGGTTGAATGAAGGGGCGGCTGGAAAGTGGGGAGCAGAAGTAAGGAGAAGACGTGAGACGCACTAATGTGCTGCCCACTGTCAGTCCGGCTGAAGCTTATTCATGCAAGTCCGATCATGTAGTCAAATACTATTTTTCACCCAATTAATTCCTGAACTCTTCCAGGACCCCATTTCATGCCAGTTTATTTTAAGCTGCCATTTTGTTGGAGGCCTGCCAATAAATTATTAGCTGTTAAGGTCCCAGATGCCTTTTCTTTCTTTCTTGATGGGCTAGTGTGACATCTCGATGGTGCTGCTGATTTGAAGACAGAGTCGTCTCTGCCCCAGGTGACTCCAGACGCTGGTCCAACACAGACTAGGCGCTTGGAGCCCTTTTAAAATGGTGATCTCTGAAATTATCTGTATACCTCCTCATAGGGCAGTGAGGATGAGGGTGGAAAGGGAGGAGGAGATAGGCAAGAGGCGGAGTGTATATTGTATTGGTTTGGGGGTATTTTATTACAATTTAACAGCAGATGCCCCCCAAATGGAAGTGTCTGGATCTTAGCCCCTAGTGCCTGGCTTCTGTATTATGTGAATCTGTCTTTTGTTTTAGCCTACGACACCTGGTGTGATGTGGCTCATGGATGTACCAGAAAAATTGGTCTCAAAATATGTGGTAAGTGCAAAGAAGCTGTCCATAGTTCGCAATGTGCATTTGTGACCCTTCTTCTGTCTTTGACCCCCTCCATGCCTGGGAGTTTCTTGTTGCCAAACAGAGCGCTCTCTCCTGGTATGAAGCAAGGCTGAGAGAGGGAAGCTTTAGTAAGCCATCTCTTTGTATTAAGATAACTCAGCAAAGGGAACAAAATGAGAAGAGATGTGCCTCCTCCCAGTGAGCCCCAATTAACCCCCTAAACTCAGTTAGCAATCCAATTTGCTTTTAGTAATTCGTGGGAGGCTGCGGGAGCGCCGCTCTTTGCGGACTCTTCCGCCCTCTGCTGTCAGAAGAGAGCAAGGGCAGCGCAGGGCTTGGAGGCGCAGCACCGCCCTAACTCGGTCTAGACACAATGAAATCCCTGGTTATTTCACCCGACCCCCTTGTGCTCGAACCTGCTCCAGTTGAAGTCAATCGGAGCGCTCCCATCGACGTCCCCGGGAGCAGGTCTGTGGCTCAGAGCGCCGCTTTGCGCAGCTTTTCATCCCGGAGGTTTTCTGAGCCACATTTAAAAGTATTTTTTCAAGCACTGAGCTTGGGAGAAAGTGACCGAGTCTGTGTGGGGCTGTGGCGGGTGGTTACCCATTCCAGCACTATTTGATCTGCTAAAAACGAAGCGTTGTCTCTATGCTGCTTCTTTATGAGAAGAGCTTTGAGGAGCATTGTAGCTCACCATGGTCTCCTGT
This sequence comes from Natator depressus, assembly GCF_965152275.1. Lineage (NCBI taxonomy): Eukaryota > Metazoa > Chordata > Testudines > Cheloniidae > Natator > Natator depressus. Next base: position 39,288,098 of record NC_134244.1, read on the forward strand.
CTGATGACACAGCTCCTCTGAGCTGGGGAGAGGGCTAAGGGGAGGCGAAAGGGGCAGGGGCTGGCGCAGAACTTGTGGAAGCTTAATGAGACTGAGGGAGCGGCCAGAAGGGCGGCTGGGAGAAACGAGCAAGGTTTTTGCCACATCTCACTGTCTGAAAATTTTCAACCTTATCAGGCCGGAAAATAGAATCTCCTGGGGTGGGGGTGGGGGGAGAGATTAACGAGAGCCTTATTAAACAGCAATTCGTCAGAGCGCTGTGTTTGGGAGATAGTGCTGGCAGCCAGTCAGCGTGCAGACCGATTAAATGAAGGAAAGGAAACAAATATACAATCAGATTGCAACGTTACAGCAAGAGATTCATTTACAGATAACAAGCTGTCTTCGCCTCTCCAGATTTCTTCATAGCGCCTTCCCTTTTGAAGACAAAGAGTCTGATCTTTATTATCTGATGCCAAACGATCATTCCTTTTATGCAGCATTTCCCCCGTTATGAATAGGAATTATTTTCTCCCCATTCTCAATTACCTTTTAGTAAGAGAACCATTTTAGTGTGTGTGAAATGGGCGGTGAGAGCGTTTTATCAATGCAAAGAACTATTTAAACTCCCTTTTCCCTAACCAAAGCTCATTCGCTAGATGCTTTGTTACATGGAAGTTTGGATTCAGGAAATTGTAGGTTGCAATTTTTTTAGCCCTCGGTCTATTAAGAAGTTGCATTGGAACCCAATGGTGCTATTAACGGGTAGCCGCTTAGTTCTATAAATAGCCCCTGATCTGGGTTTAATGGACCGTTCCCCTACGGGTCCCTTCAGTGTCTGGAGCTATGGGCTTTTTCATCATCGTTTTAATTTAGCACGGCAAGCAGAACTGATAAAGTAACGCACCGCTGGGTTTGTTCTGTGTTGCTAGACTACCAGGGTTATGAAGGGACATCACAGCACCACACAGTGCAGGTGTTAAATAAAATAAACTGAAAATGAACAATCCCACCATGTTGGATCTGAAGAAGGAAAAGGACTGTTGGGGGGAATTCAAACAAATAACCATCTGGTTTCCAAGCAAGCAAACAAACAAGGATTGAAAGGACACTGTATTGCATGAAGGCTTACTTTTATTTTCAGTACTATTTATTTTATTACTCTTTTCTGCTTTATACTAAAATGATACACTCGGTAATAATGATAATACACGGTAATTCATCTAATACAATGATTTATTTTACTCAGCACATGTATAAGTACACACACACAATTAATCACACTGCTATAGAGCTCAAGCACAGGAATAAAAAGTTACCCTTGGAAACTAAATAGCGTAAAAGCTGAATGCTGCCAAATACCATTTTTTAATTACAGCTATTTAGAAATATGACATTTGAATATTTACAGTCGATTCCTCTTAATTCTACACAATATTGTTTCAGAGCCTACATATCATGGAATTACAGAGTTTTACAGTAAACCGGACATGAGTCGCTCCTGTCTGTCAGGCAGAACTGCTGTTTCTTGAAAACCATTAATTTTGAACGCAAACTTTAAATGAGATTCAAAACATGGTTCAAAGCAAAAGCAAACACGTGAGCAATGGATAGGTCTTCAACAATGTTTTTGTATATCGTGTATTTTAAACTTTTACCAACTACTTGTCCAAGATGTATGCGGCATATCTTCCCTTAAATATGTCGGTCTGCCCTCTTACCTAATTAAAAGCCACAGTCGGAAGGGGGAAATACCTTTTTATAAGCAAATGTATTTTAAATGGCTTGATTGATTTTCATTGAAAGCCAAGTTTGCTGGCCGTGCTCAGGGTTTTCACTATGGGTGTAGTTCATTTATAATCTTTCATTATGACCCACACAAAAAAGTGTCCGCCCCAGACTGCTATCATTGCTGACGGGACCCCATTCGACAAACACTTGATTTTACTCCCATTGAGATCAGTGGGACTACTCCTCTGAGTAAAACTGTCCATACGCGTCCGCGTAGGGCGATGGGGCCCAGTCTGCTTTCACGGCTGATGATGATACTCTACAGAACAGCAAGTAACACGGCACGGGGAGAATGTCGAAGGCGCCTACGTGAGTTAGAGCATAAGTCTTACTGAAAGTCCGTGAGACTTTTGCTCATGACTCATCCAGGCGCTTTTGCAATTAACACCCCAGGGAGATATAGGTTTGTGATGCATCTAGTACAAATGATTTATGTGTGTATGGAGGGACTGTGGTGGTGTGGTTAAAGCACTGAACTGGGAATTGGGAAATCTGGATTATATCCCTCCGTCTGAAGTCTATTTGATCTGCAGTGTAAGTTGTATAAAAGACGGTTATCCACTATCCATTCCCCCTTTACAGTGCAAATGCTATTGTTTCCTATCCATATTATTTGTTATTAAGCCTGAGATTCAGGACTCTAGTTCTGTTCCCTTCTGGTACATTCCTGAGAAAAGTAGCTTTTAAAAATGCTGCTCATGCAAAGCTATGAAAATAACTTGCAGTTTAATGTCTGAGTGTAGCAGGTGCTAATAAGGGCTTTCGTCTTCTCAGTTAGACGACAAATTGCATGGACAGTTATTTATTCTCCGCTGCTTCCACTGTCTCTCCAACATAATTCTTAATTTAAATTCATAAGTGGGATACAGATATTTTAACGTTTTGATCTATTCATGTGTTTACCCTCAGGCATAGAAACAGCCTCCAAGTAAAGCCCTAGCATGGCTACTCTTTTCTGCTTTCCAGTGAACTAGTTAGGCGTTTATAAATCACCAGTTCCTAGAAGATGCCCAGGGGAAAAAAGTAGGCGGGAAGAGAAATTGTTGCGCTGTTGTCGGCCAATCAGAAAGCAGTAGACCATTCAGTTATTGGTGCAGCTTTTAACCACTTTGGTTTCCCTTATGTTATAAATTCACCAAGTTCCATTAAAATAATATTATGGTCGAGGAGAGATCCACAACGTACACAGGTATACCGGTAGGCAAATAAAGTTAAAGCAGCAACAGCCCCTAAATTCAGTCCTGTGGTATGTAGGCCCTCAAACCAGCCTTTTCTCTTGTAGGTTCTCAATAAGGCCAGGTGAGTCTATACATAGGTGGTAATGCGCCAACTCACAGTCCTGAGCCTGAGTCACGCAAAATGTCCATTGATTTCTCTGGAAGCTTTGGATGAGCAAAAAATAGAAGAGGAGGCCCCCCAAGTTGGCTACAAAGTAGTTATGTAAACCCACCTCGGAGCATGAGTCTCACGTCTGGGGGTACCACCGTGTTCTCAGTGACTTGTAACGTTAACCAGCGCTGCCAGATTCTCTCTGCTAAATGGGAATCAAGACTGATAAAAGTCCTTACATTAGGGGTGTGCGCTCAAGTGAAGCTGTCACTTACTATTAATAGCGGCAAAGAGTCCTGTGGCACCTTATAGACTAACAGAGGTACTGGAGCATGAGCTTTCGTGGGTGAATACCCACTTCGGCGGACCCACGAAAGCTCATGCTCCACTATGTCTGTTAGTCTATAAGGTGCCACAGGACTCTTTGCCGCTTTTACAGATCCAGACTAACCCGGCTACCCCTCTGAAGCTTACTAGTAATAGTTCAATTGCTTTGTTCTGGAATTAACCTCATTTGCCTTTATTCACTTTAGATTAGTTAGATAACAACATAGACCGGGGTTTTGGGGGAACTTTCTTAAATATGTCAAAGGAAATATTGCTGTCTTTTAATTTGGACAAGGACTCTGGTTCCGTCTGCTCGGTAAGGGGATCAATCTGAGCACTGAAACCCTGCGACCACCAAGGAGAGGCAACCAAGCAGTTGCCAGCTATACCAATCCCTTTAGCATCTAGACAACTTCTCCAACCATCTTAAACATAATCTTCTGCCTCCCGGGAGGTAGTTGTCATCTTGTCTGTAATTCAAGATCTGCCCCTCAGCTTAGTATTGGAAATATTTTAAATATATGTTTATTTTCACTCTATAATATGAACGCCATAGGGGGTATGCAACAATGAGGAATCGCTGTATTATTATTTTTCAGAGCAGTTGTCCTTTTTACAGAACTTCTTGCACTGAATATCTCAAGGAAATGTCTTCTTGTTTATATGGAAAATAGTATGCTTCCTGGGGCAGACCATACACCCGGTATAGCACATGCCTACTTTGTTATGCTACAGCCTGTTTCTCTGTATTAGAGGATCATTTACTCATAAGGTTACAGCAGTCAGGTGGGTTGTTCGTTTGTCTTTTGTTTGTTGGTAAGAAATCATTTATTTTTAATACCTGAACAGCTCCCCTTACCATGCACTAGATCCTAGACGCCCTTTAATTTTTCTGAAGTTTCCGGATGGGAGGCTCATGCTCTTAAATGCACGGGGTAGAGGTGGGAGGATGAGAACTACACGCTAGAGCGGGTGGAGGTGATCATCAAGTGGTGGTCTAGAGAACAATGACTATCTGGGGCCACCCTTGTAAACCATGGGATAGTAATCCTCAATTATGGGGGTAATCCTGTTGGTTTCATTTGGCTGTTTAGGTGATTAAGTGACTCGTGCAGTGAGGGTTTGTTGTCCTGCATCCACTTTTTTGTGTTGGTCTCATGCGACAAATTTCTTCCCTACGTTTGAAACTGAAACGAAGAACTTCCAAGACCATCAATTTTCAGCTAGTGGCTCAGTTTAACTGTTCCACAAGTATTACTCTGTAGCCAATTAGTTCATCCAGTTATCATCGTGTTATTTAGTTTTATGGTAAACTCTGACCCGTATGCTATTTCATATACATAACAAAGCAGCAGAGGTGATTTTTCACTCTGTTGAGATTGAAACTGTAGCAACAGGAGCTAAATCCATTGTGGTTTAATACAGAATCATTAAATTCAATTTAAATAAAAAAGGCTATCACTCCCTCTTCTTTGCATTTTGCGCTCCAAGTCTACTGAGCCAATCTGTAAAAGGAACTCCAGAGCCTGCGGATTTACTGCGCGGTAATTGAGAGCAGACTCCCCCCCTCCCCCCCCCCATATTCAAGATGTATCTGCAATTTTCAGTTTGCAAAAGTCTAAACTCATGAAGGCTATTTCAATTGTCAGCGCCCCGTAGCATTTACCTATGAGAGAATAAACCTCTAGCTAGTTAGTATACTGGTGGCTACGAGCCCAGAGTCTAGAAAGCCAGCCAAGGGAAATGGACAGAACGGAACAAGGAAAACAGTGACAGTGTTCCAGAGTAGCAGCCGTGTTAGTCTAGCCGTTAGATGCAGAGATGCATCCGATGAAGTGAGCTGTAGCTCAGGAAAGCTCATGCTCAAATAAATTGGTTAGTCTCTAAGGTGCCACAAGTACTCCTTTTCTTTTTGCGGATACAGACTAACACGGCTGCTACTCTGAAATATAATTATTGTTTCATTTCTACTTTGTGCACGGAGAATATTGTTGTTTTCTATTAGGATATTTTATGGAGCCCATCGCCGAAGTACTTCAGCTCCTGAAAATATTGTCATAATGATTATTTCTATATAATCTTGTGTGTTAGAACTGTATCTCTGATGATAGCAGATTTTCTGAGGCCAGGAGGAAATGATTAAAAACACAGAAATATTTTTTTACCTGAAAATCAGCATCTCCTCACTTTTTACTGATATTAATTTATCATCACTAATAGGGAGAGAACTCTCGCTGAGGTTAGTGCCTGTATCTTTAGAACTGGACCATCTCCTAGGTTAACCAGTTACTAACATGCTTCCTTAGCGTGATGGCAACACGAGGAGGAAAACTGAAAGTGGCCCTGATTTTAATCACACATCACTGCCCCTTCCTGTCTGCTAGGCCCATAAACTTCGCCTGCAGGCTGCGATGGCATTGACTTATCCTGAACGCTCTTCCCGTGGCTGATTACTGAAGTGGAATCTGTCTGATCGACTTAATAAGAATTTACCACTGCACTAAATGACGAAAATTTGTTTTTTTGCATGGCTGGGTTTCTGTGGTCGATGTAATTTGGAGCTCACCCTCCTCGAGGCAAATAATCCCTATAAATACTCTTCTTCCTGACCTCATTAGGTAGATACAGAACAAACCCCACTTTGAACTGTTGTCTAGTGAGCTGCTTTAAGCGTTTATAAACATGCTAGGAAGTGAGAATACTCTGACCTGTGGATCTTGTAATAATAATGTAGGGTTCTTGCAAAGGAACAACAGCCTGGAAGATAAGGGCCGGATTGTGAGCTCTCTCAAGGAAAGGCAGTCTTCCAAGAACCTGCTGGCTTGTGAGAACAGCGAGAGGGAAGCCAGGTTCAGGCGGGCCGAGACAGACTTCTCCAATTTATTTGCTAGAGGTAAGTGCTCCTTAGAACAATTGGCTGCTTAATCTCAGCAGTGTTTTTATGGTCTGTCTTTCTGGCATTTCATCTAGCTGCAGATTTTGCTTTTTAATAATGAATATCTTTTTTTTCCCTGAGAATTTTGCTGTCAGAGTAACGCCCTGTAGATGTAGATAACATGTATAATATCAATATATGCGTATCTATATGTATTTAAAATACTTTGGGCAAGATCTTCAGCTGGCGTAAATCGGCTCAGCTAATTCAGTGACTTCAGTGGAGTTACGCCAATTGCACCATCTAAGCATTTGCCCCACAATCAGTTACACGCATTTTTTTTCATTTTAAATCGGCCACTAAAAACGTTAAATTCTTTCCAGTACAAAGTATGCTTGACAGGGGTGTGTTTGTGTCACAGTGCTGTGATTACGTTCTGATGCATAAGCTGGTCTCTTCTGACAATCTGCTGCAGGCGAGAGAGGATAGGCAGAGTGCTGGTCTTATATTTTATTGTTCCATTATCCCATGAATACTTACAGTAAATCTATTTTTAATTTGGGAAGAGTGCTCATTACCAATGTGTGTTTAAAAGCTAGTTAAAACAGCATAGCTATCCGGTTAGGAAGCATCGCAGTTAATATACTCCTAATGGGGTGATGTGGGGGAGAACCAGAAGCACCTTCAGCCACAGGTTTCTGTCGCCAGACAGAGCGAGTGAACTGAGACAATGTTGTGCAGGGAGCAGCGTCTAATTCTCGGGCTGGTTGCTGAGCATGTTTTCCCTCGGAACACGATAGATTAGCTTGTAGGGTGTCATGATTTCAGTGACATGCGCTTTTTAGCATCTAGCAGGAAGCTGCGGTTTAGTGCCCTCGCCGCCCAATGATGAATGGGGATGAAGCTGACAGAGCCCTGGCAGGGGACACCAGACACTGTCACACCATTCCTGGGCTGGCGGCCGCGGTGCGGCGGAGCGGGAGCCGGGGCATTGCGCTGCTACCCTGGGAAATGACGCTCCGAAGGGAGCTGGTCCATATTCTGTCTCCCGATTGCAAGGCAGGCGCTGAGTTCTTGTGTCCCGCCCGCCGCAGATTTGCTGCCTGCCAAGAATGGCGAGGAGCAGACCATGCAGTTCCTGCTGGAGGTGGTTGACATTCTCCTGAACTACGTGAGGAAGACGTTCGACAGGTCCACCAAAGTCCTGGACTTCCATCACCCGCACCAGCTGCTGGAAGGGATGGAGGGCTTCAACCTGGAGCTCTCGGACAACCCCGAATCCCTGGAGCAGATCCTGGTGGACTGCAGGGACACGCTGAAGTACGGAGTCAGGACAGGTACAGTCCCAGAGATCCTGCTCTCTAGAGTGGGGGGAAGGGAAAAACGCGGTAAGGGGCTGGTTTCTGCGGGCTTGGCTCAGGCCCAGGGGCCTGTTGACTCTAATGTTGCTCCTTGCGTGAGTCATCGGAGCAGGATCGGGCCCCTGCCTCTACCTCGCCGGAAGAGTCTCAACTTTGTAAAGTTTCATTCCAGCCCCTCTCTCGCGCGGAAAGCGACTTTGTCACCGGTGCCAGGCGCGGCTGCCCCATCCGTCACTCAAACGGGCATTTCCCGGGGTTGTTTGTGCAGCCCCGACACAAGTTTTTAAGACGTAATCTCTTTCACTTGATGAAACGCAAGCCGCCTGCATCTCCGGGGAGCGATGCCATTAGGGAAATGAGGGTATAAATGAGACTGAATTCGCAATTTTTCTTCTTTATGTTCACAAGACGTTTAATGAAATCCTAGGAATCGTTAATAATCAGATTTCAACTCACCACACAGGGAGTCTCTCACTTCCAGCTCATTTTGAATCCCATGTCAATAAATATTTGTATCACAACTTCCCTTCTTATTCAGTGAGCTGTAGCCACAAACCCAAAGTAAAGCCACTGATCTTCCGCTTGTTGTTTCGCCTGAAACGTTTTAAGTCTATATGGTAGAAATTTAAATTGCCAATAACTCAGCATATGGCAGTTACCCGAATAGCAGTTCAGGACCTGGAGCAATAACAGGGCAGATCACCTCTTCCCCCACCCCTGCTCCAGTATTGCAGCGTGCAGCTAATTCTGCTCACTCCGTGAGACCGATGGGAAAGGCTACAACTTCTGTCACAACTATTCAGGATCGCTCCAGATTGCTCATATGGTTTGACAATAGACGCTCCGGGAGGTGGGGGGGGGGAGGTGTTCAAATCTTCCTTCTGAAATTCTGCCGATGAGCTATTAAGAGCCATGCTTTCTAAACTGCGAGCACTGCTTGCGGAACGGTTCAGCCACATAGGGTTGCGGGGGGTTATTCATCGTATCTTCCTCCCTAGTACAAACCGATAGATTTGATCTAAGCAACAAAAACCACGAACACAACAGTTTAATCTTGTCGGCCCAACCTGCACTGTTTGAATTCTTCAAGAGCAGCAGTACTGTGGGTTTTGGTCGCGTGCCTGTTTTAACAAGCGATGGCGTATTTCAGCCTCCCAAGCCCTTTTAACCTGTGGCCAGCATGTTCTTTCAACAAAAGCAACAGTTACTGCAGTTTAATTGAATTTCCTAATTCCATGCCTAGTTGTCTGTGTTCTCTATTGGCCTGTTCGTGGGGTTATGTTGTTATGCTCTTGAGCTAGCACTTGTCTCCTGATTCCTCCTACTTGTTACCTGGGAGTTTATTGGTGCTGTATGCTGGCAGCTATTTCTTATTCATGTTATTAAAGGACACCTGTTCCCGAGATTTGAGACGCAGATACGGTCAAACAGACTGTAATCAGAGAAGCAGCAGGTTAAGGACTTTAAAATCAGAAACTTAGGGCTTGGTGACAGATCCAGCAGCAGCCGTTAAAGGCAATGGAAATACTCCAATAAATTAACTTCAGTGGAGCCTGGATCGGGCACCGAGTTGTAAAGGCTTTCTTCAGGCCAAACTCCCAGTTGAAGTCCATGGGATTTAGTCTGTTGTTTAAAAGTAATCCATCATAAGGGGGAAAGGATACGCGCTGAAAGCATCGGCGGAAGATAACCCCGCTGATTTATTAAAATAGTTTCTCAAACTGTGTCAAGACAGCAAAAGAAGAATAATTGTTTTGTAAAATCAAAAGCGAATTCATTTTAATATAACTGCTATTTAACCTCTACCCAACCACCATTCAGCAGAGCAGTATCTGGAAACAAATATTTACATTCATTTAGCATATGGTTTTTTGGAGAGTGTGAAACTTCCCTGCAAAAACTGTGTGGGTTAATGTTGTTAGAAAAGATGTGGCTTGTTAATATACAACTGTAAAATCCTGGTGGGCATGTAATGTAGACATTATATGCAGCCGAGTGAAAGAAGTAGTGAACCCCATGCATGTATCTAATCCCCTGAAGAGGGGTTTGCAGGAAAAGTATAAAATACATGAGCAATTAATTTTGTATAAGTAAAAATAATTAATTAGGCTATAATAATTAATGGATGTTGAGCGAGTTGCGTATTGTTTAGGAATGTTGTTAACTAGTGGACAGTCCTCCCCCCCCCCATCCCCCCCAAATCTTACAGTTGTATACTCAGTGAATCACAAATATGTGGAATCTTTATGCTCTGCAACAGACTATTTACAACAGAGTTCTGGAGCCTTTTTTACTTTATTCTATCAATTATTTTAAAGCACCTCACAGATCAATTGTTCACAGTGTATCCTATTTGCAAGAAAGGGATGTTAGCAATGTTCTAGAGCAAATTTTCTTATCTATATTAAGGATCCCTTAAAAGGAAGGATGGCCTAGGGTGTTAGCCAAGGATTTGGGGGAGCAGCGTTCAATTCCCTGGTCCACCACAAACTTTTTGTGTGATCTTAGGCAAATCATTTTGTTTTTCTGTGTCTCAGTTCCCCATCTGTAAAATGGGGATGGTGTGAAAATCAGTACATTAAACATTGTAGAGCCTGATCCTGGCAGTTCTGCCAGTTGATTTCTGTAGTAGGAGGATTTGGCCATTTATTACAACTGCGATGATTCTAAAGTTCTTATTTTCCTTTTCTTATTAATGGTATTTGTTGTACGTATTTGTTTATGGATGCATGCATGCATTATTGAGGTTGGGCAATGAAAGTCGATAGTCAGTTTATAATCAGCTTCAGGGTTTGCAAAGTGTTGGGGATACAAACACTACAGAGGAATATTTATTTGTTTTAAAAATTGTTTCCACCGGAATGTTTAACAATCCTATGGCAATAGTTCTTTCGCTCAACTTTTTGTAAAAAACTGTTTTGTTTTGTTTTTGTTTTTGTTTGTTTGTTTTTAGGGGAGGGGAGGTTGTTTAGTTTGGTTTTTGTTTGTTTGTTTGTTTTCAAGCTAAATGTTGGGCCAAATTCGAGGTGCCCGTGTCCCTTTTTGGTGTCCAGCATTGAACCTTACCACAGTTCCCCGATGTATTGGGTTGAATTGATAAATACGTGGGAGAGCTTTGCATTATACATCTGTTCCGGGTACTCCTCAGAAGCTCAGGATTTCTGATCGGGAGAGATTACCACCTGTTAGTGTTAGGGGAGTGAACAGACTTGTTCTAATATTTGGACTCACTCTGTCTTTGCAAAGAGAGGCCAGCTAAAATACAGCTGTCTGCCTGACTCTGAAGTAATTCACAGTTAGAGCAATACCCTCGTTTTAGTTTAGCTGAATGTTCTCTTTCAAAACTTTTCAGGGGCCTCGCCCCAATCCTGTCCCATTGAAGTCTGTGGGAATCATGCATTCCGTGCAAGCAGGATCAGGCCCAGCGAAACTTTTCCTTATTGCAGAGGCTCGTGCAAGAGAAGGGAGAGCAGAGCTCTTGGCTGTTCAGCTCCACGTGCCTACTGTTCCCGACCCTAACCATTGCTTATCTAAAGAGATCAAGGGGTACACTCTGAATAGCTTTTCTCCTTTCTCTATTTAAATGTAAATATGGCTCAAGTCTGCTGACCACTGGTGCTGAAATATGTTATCCCCCTGCACTTCACCATCACCTCAATTACAGCAGTTCGAGGGGCATCTAACAGAATAAACCACAGATTCAACCTTTTCACTTTGTGAAAAGGTATTACTTGGTGCCACACATTTTGTCTTATAAAGCCAGGCTTTGGGTGTCTGCTGAAATAAAAATGAACTCCCAAAGATAACAATGAAAGGCATGTGATGTGCTATATTGTTTTCAATCATCTTCCCAGGTCATCCTCGTTTTTTCAACCAGCTCTCCACTGGACTGGATGTTATTGGCTTGGCTGGTGAATGGCTGACCTCAACTGCAAATACTAATATGTAAGCAGTCTCCTATTTTTCTTTCTTTTTTGTGATTAATGATTATACAGGACTGATTTCTGCAACTCATTTATAATGAAGATGTCCCATGTAATGTATTACGTGTCCTACACATTCTTATGTTATATAGCGCAGCTATAAACTAGTGGAAACAATTATAGCTTTGAACAGATTTTAAGAGGAAATCTTGCATTACTATCACACACAAACTCAAATATCCCAAAATAAAGTGTAAGTAAACTATAGTCATTCTGATAATGCAAAACCAAATGATGGAACTTCTTTTGGAGAAATTATTGTTTATCTATCCCAGTGTGTTACAACCAGAACTCTTATAATTTAGATGGTCTTTCTTTCTTTCTTTCTTTCTTTGCTAATTCTTGTTAAGATCTGACTTTCCAATTAATAATTTTGCAATTATCCTAATGCAAACACTAAAGCATAAACTATTTATGGTCCTGATTCTGCTCCTGTTCCCATTGACCTCAGTGAGAGCAGGATTGGGCCCTTAGCTTCCTCTTTATTCAGTTGTCATCACATAAGTGGCTTTTAAGTGGCTTCAGAAAAGCTGTCAAAAGGATTAAAAACCATAACATTCCAAATTAACTTGATAATATGAAGGAATTATCCTGACTGAGATTAGTTAAAATACAGAGTATGGCAGGATCAGACAGATAACCTTTTGGACCTAGATTTTATTTAATAAATTACTCTCCATTATTCATTACATTGAAATGTAAAGAAAGTGAAAATTAAGTTCAAGGTGTATTGTTGTATTTCTACAACAAATAGTGTCATTCAGAGAGGGGGGGAAAAGCCTTTGGGCAGTTTTAAATTATGTATTGATTTGTGTATGCTCCAAAAAGTGTGACATGCTTGGAGTTAAAATACTTATCAGATAACAAATATCACTTTTCATTTCAGGACTTTAATGGATGTGTATATGTATTGTGTTATGGCTGTGTTCATTTCACCTAAAACTGCCACTAGCACGGAAATATAGCTTTGTTGTTGTTGCTAATGTGTACGGCACAATGAAATTTACCTGCAAATTGAAAAATTAAGATTATTTTCATTTCCTTCATCCATTGATAATGGTTCACTGGGTATAGCTGATTACTAGCTGTTGTATGTAGTTTGCCAGATGTGCCCATCCAGTGACTCCAGAAACAAAGAAAACCACATAAAAGACTCAATTCAAAAACACCTAGTTCTTTTTAATAATACTGCTCCCAGTTAATTTCGTATTTTCAAAAAAATTGTATTAGTAAGTCAAATAAGAGAAATAATTGAAAATAACCCATTATACACTCAATTTGTACTGTGACTGTTGAATGATTTGTTTAGTATGACACACAACATTTTAAAATTAAAAATGTGATTAATTTTCTTTAAAAAATTGCTTAAATTTCACTACTGTGTAGGGAGAAAGCATACTCTATTTTTAAAGTTATCAGGTAAATTAAGCGGATGACACTTATTGTGAGCCAAATTCTGTCTTGACTATCAGCTCATGCAATCTCAGTGAAGTCAGTTAGGTTGCACAAGCTGTAAGTCAAAGCAGAGTTTTACCTTATGACAGCATACTGTGTGGCTGTATATATTAAAAATAATTATTAAGACCATTTCATTCACTTATCTAATTTCAAAAAGGTGATTATTTATTATGAAGGGTTTTTTTTTCTTGGATTGACTTAGAAAATTGTCCTGTTAAAATAGCTTAACTCAGTAAAGTTCTGTACCCTTTCTGGACCATTTGCACTTTAAACAGAGACACATATTAAATACATATAGAAAATGATTTTCTGTAAACATGAAAATTGCACAACTTCCCCTTTTTGTGTTGGATTTACCAAACACAAATCACATAGACTGTTCTCTTACCTCAGCTGTGCAGTGGAAAAATGCAATATATTTAAAGAATTTAAGACCAAAATGAAATAGCTTAATAGAACAGAGTAATTACAGATACTGTTAAAGACGTGTTTATACAATATTATATGATTCAAACAGATCAATTCTAGAGAATAGATTCTCTGGTTAGTGCAGCTTTCCAGCACTGAAGAAGAGTTAATGAATGACCTTTATCTAAAAAATTGTTCTAACCTAGTTCTGCTACAGAAGCATGTAACATTGGACTCTTGTGACGAAGTTATCTTCCTACTGCCATTTTTCTTTTCCACCTCTAAACACCTCTCAATACTTTTGATTAATTGCAGAGAATATTTTTTCCCCATATGGGCTTTTAGTGATCAGAATTTCATCTTATCTTCTTTATATTTTGTTGGTGTTTTTATGAATATGATAAGCCATGTTAATCATACTAGAGTCATCATGTAGATATACAAATTGAGTACCAGAGTAGTATCAATAATTGAAATGACAACTCATAAGACATTTAGGGTAGAATTTTCAGAAGTGGTCAGTGTTGATCTAACTCTGCTCCCCTGTAGTCAGTGATAAAGCTTCCACTGGCTTCAGTGGGAGCAGAATTAAGCTACTGCTGGGTAGTTTTTAAAAAACCCACCCTTCCATGTTTGCAATCACTGTCAATGATATTGGTAAACACTATATTAGTATGGGAGTTCCAAGGGTCATATCCACATGAAGGTCATTTCAAAACAAGAGTTGTTTTTCCATGGCTGCACACATTTTATACTTTTAGGCTGAGATTGTCAAAGCCACTTAAGGGTAAAAATAAATGGGACTAGACTAGAGCATCCAAATCCCAAAAGTGATTTTGCAGATCTTAGCCTTAGTCTTTGGGTATTGGACTTACAATTTTTTATCATCCACAATCTTCCATCATTTCTTTGTGAATCTTTGCAGGCTCATGCAATATTTTCCCTAGCAATTTCATTAATTCATTTTGACTTATTTAAAATTTTCTCTGTGAATACTCTTAATATGGCACACACACAAAAACCTTGTTAATAGCTCTGTACTCTGTGTACAGGCAATTTATTCTTTCAGGAGGTATTTGGAGTTCCATTTGAAAGTACTCGGGGCCAATCCAAAGGCCATTTAAATCAACAGAAAAAAATCCCTTTGACTTCAGTTGGCTTTGGATTAGGCCCTCAATGACCTGTACACTAGAGGATTCATATGGACTTTCGTTGGAGTTTTTCCAAATAAGGAATGGAAGATTGGGCCCTAGATTTGCAGTGTTTAAAAACAATGTTATAACTTTGCTCCTGGATATATTGCAGGTGGAGCTTAATTTATAAACTCTATTTCTGTCATAGCTGGCAATGCCCAACTTCCAGAACACCACTAGAAGTGATTCCCTGTTGCAATTCTGATGCTCTAAAGAAAAATAAATGTACTGTTTTCACTCTTCAAAACTGAAAATAACTAGGAATAGACAAAAATACAAAGCCTCTCTCATCTTAAATGGATATCCTAACAAAGTCATCTTGGTATTAGGACAGAAGAGGGATATCATTAAGGACCTTGTTTAGGTTTTAAAAAGGCGACTAAGGAATTTAGATGCCCAGATCCCATGAAATTCAGGTGTCTAACTCCCTTAGGCCCCTTTGAAAATTCCACCCCTTACATTTAGTTACTTTCTGCCCCATTCTAAATTCATTTTTTTCAGTGTTCAAAATAAACCTTGTCTCACATAGCTTGTTTACACTGATAGTAATTTGACAGTAAGCCTTCCTTGGTCACCTAGCAGAGTAGCATAACCTATCAATCTAGATTCAAATTTTTGTCAATGACATGCATGGCATACTAGACTATGCAATACTTCTGGTCTGCATTAGGTGGATATAACAGTTGACTGCTCTCTTGGTGTTTGTAATTAGTAATTAGAAAATCATCATTTATAATTACTCTTGACAGATATTGATTGCATGGCATTGTAGAAATAAATTGTCCTTGGGGATTATTAGCAGATTATGTCCACATAAATAATTGTATTTAGATTTTTAAGCCCTAGTTCAATATTTCTAATTATCTTTGTGGTAAGCTGTCTAACGCTTACCATTTTCATAACTCTACGATTCTGACAATATGCTATTCTACAAGTGTGAAACTGGCACTCTGTGAACCAAATATTTTACAGTCTAATTTTGCATGGTACTGTCAATATTGTTGTAATTACTGTAAATTGTATAAACACAGAAACAGTATTGTATAAATTGTATAAACATAGAAAACATATGTGGGGCCCAATAGTGCAGTCCTTACTTGCAAAGTATTCCCACTGGCCTTGTAGGAAGTTTTGCTTGAGTAAAAGCTGCAGTATCAGGTCCTGAATTCACAGGCAATTTTATGAGTCTTAAATATTTTCACGAAGGATCAAAGATTAAGCATTTATGTGCCTTTTGGAATGTGAACTATGTATCCCTTTTTTTTTATTCACTCAGGTTTACATATGAAATTGCACCTGTTTTTGTCCTCATGGAGCAAATAACGCTTCGAAAGATGAGAGAGATTATTGGATGGTCAAATAAAGATGGTGATGGAATATTCTCACCTGGTAGGTTTTAGTCTCACTTTTGACAAGTTGAGATAAATATTGCCTGTAGCTGAAAGCATACAGTCATGTAAGTACTGTAACAGAAAACGCAGTGTCTGAGTTTTAAAACTAATAATGGTCCTCCTAAAGCATTTGTTTCTTTCAAACTTCCCATAAAGGGTTAAAAACATTTATATGCAGTTTTCATCTTTTAGTATAGTTATGAATATAATGGCAGGGACCATTCAGAAACTTTGCCAAAATTTTCAAACTTTAGTCCTAAAGTTAGGTACCAAAATCCATATTTAGGTGCCTAATTTCCAGAGGTGTTGAGCAACTACATCTCCTTGCCTGACAGCTCACACCTCTAAAAATCCTGACACATGTTTAGGTACAGATCTGGGCTGGAGGTTGTAGAAGAGGAGTGTGCTGTCTTTGCCGCATCATCCTCCCCTTCCTCATAATTCATAGATGCAGCTCTTTGGGTGATCAATAAGGATTTGGATTCTAGGTGAAGGATTGGAGGCTGGCCACTTTCTATGGCATCATCTCCCCGGAAACCTGCAGAGAATCTGAGAGTATGATTATGCTGGCCCAGGCCAAAGTACCTCTCTTATCACCCCCCTCCATGCTCTGAACCCACTCCATGAGTGGAGCATAGGGACAATGGTCAGTGGCAGAGGGGGCTGGGAAGCAGTGCAGAGGTGCATGGCCTCTTTGCTGATGGCCCTAGTTTCTAGCAGGATTCCTGAGATGTGTGGGTTTTGGGGGACAAATCCCCTTCTTGTTTCAGAAGATGGAGGACAAATCTTAAGCACAAAACCCATGAATACAGACTCACTAAGGTCCTCGTCCCCTATGCAGGAAAAAGACACAAAACAGTTCGGCCTAATGCACTGGTTAATGGTAATGTTTAAGGAAAGCTGTTTTAGAGTCTGTTATAGTCTTCAGTATCATGGAATTAGGTATGAAGTTGCTATTCTTGTTAACCAGGGTTGTGGGCCTCATTCCCAAGTGCAGCATATTGAACACTGATCCTCTAATGAACGTGTTACAGAAATATTAACAATCAGAAGGGGAGATAAATAAGAAATTCTGACTTCTAATATGGACTCTTAAAAGGTCTGTCTTTTAGACCTTCCTGACAGATAACCATGCATCTCAGTAATTTGTTCTTTCATACTTCACTGAAGTTTTCACTACATTGCACAAATGATATTGATATGCCTTTCTTCTATAAAAGGTCAGATTGCTTTTCTCATTTTCAATGTTTTGTTATGTGCTCTTTTATAGGAGGGGCTATATCCAATATGTACGGCATAATGGCTGCTCGCTACAAGTATTTCCCTGAAGTCAAAACTAAAGGCATGGCTGCAGTTCCTAAACTGGTTCTCTTCACTTCGGAACATGTGAGTTTAACACGCTGCTAATTGTTGTTGTTAATATATTGCTAAATGTTTTTAAGACATTCAGATAAGTGACTATTCCACCAGTAAGGCTGTGTATGTTTTTCCTGCAGAGTCACTACTCAATAAAGAAAGCTGGGGCTGCACTTGGGTTTGGAACAGAAAATGTGATTTTGATAAAATGCAATGAAAGGTAGGATGAATGTTAAGTTCTTGATGTATTAAATGTGTTCATCTGTTAAATTTATTTTATTGTGCTTAAGGACTGGTTCAGTACAGTGTGTCAAGCTGCTAATGGTCTGTTGAAAAGATCCCATTAAATTATTTCTGCTGTAGCTGAAACTCTTTTGTGCACAATCTTCTAATTTTCTTTATCTTTTTGTTTCTGCAATAATTACAGAGGGAAAATAATACCAGCTGATTTGGAAGCTAAAATTCTGGAAGCTAAGCAAAAGGTACACATTTTAAAGCTTAGTGCTTTAATGTTTAGATTAAGAATTTATTAAATTTTCCCTTTGAGGATGAGGAATAACATTAAATCAGAATATTTATTCTAGACGCTGTCAGAGACCTATTTTATTCTACAATGATGATTTTGGTTGTATAGCTCTATATTTCTACACTGTTCAAGAAATAATCTACAGATTTTGGTTTTAATTTACTATTTAATTCATGTAGTTATTTCAAACTCTTGATATACACATATATCTTTCTGAACAAGGCCTAAATGGGTAGGATTTTTCCTTTTTATTTTTCTGTTTTAGAAAAATTGAAAAAAATTATTATTAATATGAAAAATTATGTGAAAATGTGTAAGAACCTTTTGGGGGCTAATCCTATGAACTCTTTAGAATTCCTATTGGCTTCAAGGGTGGGTTTGTAGGATTGGTCCCTTCAAACGTTAATGTTAATTTTCCATGTGAGGAATCCTATATTTAAAAATAAAAATCAATGCAATAACAAATTAATGTTTTGTAAAACAGTGAAGAGGAATCTTCAAAAGTTGGTGTTCAAGAGTACCTATTCTAAACAAGCTGTAGCTTGCATATTAAATTAAATATATTTTTGTAGCTATGCTGTCCCAGTAACAAGTAGATAGGTATATTTTAAATTCTATTTAATGAAGTTCAAAGTCATCTCAGTTTGATACGGCTTGCAGTTGCACTTTTAAAATTCTACTGCATACAAGAAAGATCAAAGGAACAACGGTCAACTTAAAATCACACTTCCGTCTGAATTTTTTTATTTTTCATTTACTTATTTTTTGCTTAATATTGTTACAAAAGTCTCCTAACTTTACCATAACTGAAAGAGATCAGAGACACAATTTTTCTTTGTTTGTTTACTTTGGGCATTTGACAGCACTTTTTATAACCAGTTTCCCCATTTCCCCTGTGTCGCCAATCAGGGAATCAGTTTTCATGGTTGTTTGTGGGGGGCTTTCATGCAGCAACAATGGAGACAAAAACATTTTTTTAAAAAGGAAAAATTGAGAGTAAAACCACAAACGTTGACACAGGGACACAGGGGCAGGTGAAACACCTGAAATCACCTTGAAGTCTGATTTTTGAGGTGGACCAGATTTCACGCTGAATCAACATTATTTATATTGCAGGGACATGTTCCACTTTATGTAAATGCAACCGCAGGCACAACAGTGTACGGGGCCTTTGATCCAATAGAGGAGATTGCAGACATATGTGAAAAATATAACCTCTGGCTCCATGTAGATGTAAGTAACTGAACAATCTGCTAAAACTAATCCTAGTGACAGAGGATTCTAGTCTGCAAACGTTTGGTGTTGAATTTAAATCTTTACTGTTGAGCAGTGCTCATCTTCCTTGTGATTTTGAGTTTAAGAGAGTTGCAAATAGATATAGAGCCCCATCCTAAGAATGCTCCACGTATTTAACTTCCATTAGAAGTCCAGTGGCAGGAAGGTTTAAAGGGCTGGGTGCATTGTAAACTAAAATATTATAGACTTTTCAAAAATACTGACTTTTTACCTGTTCTTGCAACACTTTCAGGCTGCTTGGGGAGGTGGACTGCTAATGTCCAGGAAGCATCGTCATAAACTGAATGGAATAGAAAGGTACTGCACACAGCTTATTGGTGTTGCTATTTATTTATGCAGTTGTACGTGATCTTTCACAAATGTATGGAAGGACAAAGTCCCTGCCTCAAGGATCTTACACTGTAAATTAAACAGAAACAATAACAGGTTGAACAGGGGGTTGAAAACTGCACTGGAGAGGAGGTCAGTGATGGAAGGCAAAGTGAAAGGTAAGTTTGAAGGAGGACAGGGAGATTGTTTAGCAAATAGGAGGAGGGGAGGCAGTTCCAAAAGTAAAGCGTAACTTCAAAGGAGGCACAATGGGAAAACTAAAGAGAGAGGACAGGCTGACCTGTAGGAAATGAGATTTAAGCTGGGCTGGGCCTTGAGAATAAGGATTAGAAGGCTAAACTTGGTGTGGGAGAAAAAAGAGGAATCCTGGGAAGGGATTTGAGAGAGAGAGAGAGAGAGAGTGTGTGTGTGTGTGGAGGGGGGGAAGGTTATGGGAATCCTCACCTGGAAGCTCTTTGCAATCACTTCCAGTAAATATTGAGCCTTTATTCTAGCTACAAATGAATCTTCTCTAAATGAGAGCCAATGACATAAACATCAATTAGAGCAGGGGTGGGCAAACTTTTTGGCCCGAGGGCCACATCTGGGTATGGAAATTGTATGGGGGCCCATGAATGCTCACGAAATTGGGGTTCAGGTGCAGGAGGGGGTGAGGGCTCTCGTTGGGGGTGTCGGCTCTAGAGTGGGGCCAGAAATGAGGAGTTCGGGGTGCAGGAGGGGGTTCCTGGCTGGGGTAGGGCGTTGTGGTATGGGGGGGAGCCGGTCCTACTGGAGGTGTGGGCTCTGGGGTGGGGCTGGGGACGAGGGATCTGGGGTGTAGGAGGGTGCTCCAGGCTGGGACCAAGGGGTTCGGAGGGCAGGAGGGGTATCAGGGCTGGGGCAGGGGATTGGGACATGGGGGGCAGTGAGTGCTCCGGCTAGGGGTGTGGGCTCTAGGGTATGAGGAGTTCAGGGTTCAGGAGGGGGCTCTGGGCTGGGGTAGGAATTTGGGGTGTGGGGGGTGAGGGCTCCAATTGGGGGTGCAGGCTCTGGAGTAGGGCTGGGAATGAGGGGCTTGGGGCGCAGGAGGGTGCACCAGGCTGGGACTGAGGGGTTTGGAGTGCAGGAGGGGGATCAGGGCTGGGGCAGGGGGTTGGGGCATGGGAGGGGGTCAAGGGCACAGGATCCAGGCAGCGCTTACCTCAAGCAGCTCCTGGAAGCAGCGACGTGTCCCCTCTCCGGCTCCTACACAGAGGCGTGACCAGGTGGCTCTGTGCGCTGCCCCGTCAGCAGGCCCCTCCCCTGCAGTTCCCATTGGCCACAGTTCTTGGCCAATGGGAGCTACGGAGGAGGCGCTTGGGGTGGGGGCAGCGTGCAGAGCCCCCTGGCTGGCCCTAAATGTAGAAGCCGGAGGGCGGACATGCCGCTGCTACCGGGAGCCAGGGCACACACATGCGGAGTGGCCCCTGACCCCGCTTGTGGCTGGAGCAAGCCCCAGACCCTGTTCCCCAGCGGGAGCTCGAGGGCTGGATTAAATCAGCTGGAGGGCCAGATGTGGCCCGCAGGCCGTAGTTTGCCCACCCCTGAACTAGAGGGACACATGGTGGGGTCACACTGGCAGCAGCTTTTGGGGGCAGACCTTCGCTCTCCATGTCTGAAAAGAGCAACGACCGCAGCAGAGCTGGCGCCATTCCATTACGCAAGGGTAGAAGGATTTGTGGAGCTCACCTAGGGGTCTTCCTGCAGCACAGGCACAGCATCATAGAGTCACTGCACCTCAATGTGCAGGGGACTTCGGAGGTGGGGCTAGTGGTTCCGTAAATACACTGTTCCAAAAGCTATTCCCTCTTTCCAGCAGGACACAGGGGCCGGGAGGGCTACTGAAAGCCTAAGGCTGCTGTAGTGTCCAGAGAATGGTCTGTGGGAAATATACCTTACCTCCATGGGCCTTTATGGCATTCCCTCTTACACAGCCCCTTTCATCCGGATGTTCACTGAGGCAAGGACCTGACCTTCATTGAATAACCTTGATTCAAATCAACCAAATTTAAAACAGGCAGGAAGTTCTTGCTGAACTTGACCCAGATTCATGTGCGGTAACCTGCATCACCAGGGCACTGTCTTGGTCCACAGCCTGTGTCACAGGACAGACCCCCTCTGTATTTCCAAGCTTATCCATGCCTCAACAGTGGTCCAGTCTAGTATGATGAGAAGACTTTTCCACAGGTGTGGCTCTCATCCAATGATGGCAAGGCTTAACCTACATGAGGTTCTGTCTCTTGACTCACCTGCCCCCATTGGATACTGCTCTATCAGCAAGAACTGACCATATGCATGTAAATCAGAAAACTGCTGCATACCCAGACACCATACAACGTGCACCATTAATATGTGCAAGATATCTGAATCTCCAAGGAAAGCAAAAAGGCATTTGAGGTAAAATCTAGCCATAGCCAGTCAAATTAGCATGGAAAAGCCTAGCACAAAATTCCTTCCATACCCTAGAAGCATTCATTTCTAATTCCCAGGACACAAAGGTAGATATAATGCTGCACGATAAAAGGAAACAGTGAAACGTAAGCGCTTTCTTGTAAAAGCCAAAATTTCCCACCGGTGGGAAATTTAGCATATATAGCAAGTAACCAGCAAAAATAGGACAAAGAATGAGGTTGGTGGGTGGGAAAATAATGTGGACCCTCCTAGTGCAAAGATCAAGAAAGCAGTATGAAGCACCTGGCAGGGAAACCACAAAGCAACTGAGCCACACAAACCCAGGTCTAACCACTGGCCAATCCAGTTGGCCAGCTACTCTTATTACGGCAGTAGGTCCACTGAGGAGCCATTGTGCCAAATTCTGCCCTTACACCCTATTCAACCCATTGGTAAATCAGGACAGAATCTGGCACACTGATGCTGACCTGAGGGCAGCTGGGGCTAATCATTAAATCCCAACTCTAAGCAGTGACTGAAAACAGCAGGTCCCAGTGGGTGTTGTGATTTTTCTTACCATAATAAACCACATTGATCTGCAGTGACTGGTAGAGGACACATGCTGCATAACTGATCGTCACAGGCCCCAGCTGGGATCTATTAGCACTCTAGCCAGACTTGGTATACCAAAAAATGTGTACATGCTCTGAATGGCCTTCTGCCATGGAGGCAGGGCCTGAATGAGCTATCCTGGCATGCCCTTTTATTGTGCAAGGCAGTGAATGGTGCCCTTATGTTAAAACCCTCCTAATATCCCCCTTTTTTAGTTTTTAACATGTCCTGAGAAAACTACTTAAAATTCTCTCATGCTTTTGAAACATAAAGATAAGATTCTGTAACACAGATGGAAAATTTAAAATTTTGAAATTTGAAAATATAACAAATAAATTCTACTTCCTAAATGTTTCTTCTAATATGTCATTGAACTTTTTTGGAAAAAATCACATCCCACACAGTCTGGTTTCTATGTAAAGAGTCCAGATTGTGCTGTGTGCATGCGGGGCCTGTATCGGACTGCATTACCCAAAGAGGGGTTCCTGGAGGGACTATGAGTTCCCAAAGGTGCAGGGTGACCACACATGCTGTCCTATTCCTTTGGTGGATGTGCTTCATTCTCCATCCCTGAGATAGCTCTGGTAGCAGAGGGCATAGCTGCTCCATTTGTGGCCACTAGGGTGGACCAGTCACTGTTCTCCCCAGAATGCAGGGACTATGATTATTTCTGGCTCTTGAGAGGGGGATGCAAGAAAAGAGAATGACTCTTTGAATTGTCCTTCCGCACCCTGTGTGCACCCAGGCAAACACCATGAAAAATCTCACCCATACTATATACTTTCCTTCTTTAAAGAATCTAAAATACATAGTTACACAAGGGGATATTCAGTAGTTAATAAGATGGAATGGAGAGGACAGTAGCAGCAAAATGTTGGGACATTTCTTCTAGCAACACTATGAAACTATCTAGGATAGTGTGTTTAAAACACAGGACATCTCACCTGCTTGGCAAGTAAATTAACTGATCTTGCATATTCATTGACTCTTCAGCCTAAAAAGTTTATACATTATATGTTTGGCATGCACTGTAAAGAGTTTTATAGCCTCTTAACAACCTATATGTCTGACAAAATAACAAGAAAAAGATCCATTAGAGCTTTAGCTGGAAAAGTGGGTAAGAATTAGCAGCTTCTTTTCCCTACTGGAGGACTATAACAGCACCAGCCATTTAGCAAAGAACTCTAGATACCTGGTGTGTGAGAATGTCTCCTTAATTCCCTGCCCACCTGCAGATACTTTGAACTAATCGAAGCTGTCATGCTGGTTTTGTTATTCCTGTTAGTGCTGTCTCCAGAAGATGATTCTTCTGGGAATAAAGTTACAATATCAAGTAATCAGCATAGTTTGACACTAATTAGTTGACATTAATTACAATATCAAGTAATCACTATTGTCTGACACAGTAATATCAACCCTGGAAGAACTGCTTTCCTAGGCAGCACATCTGGGAAAGGTGACATCAAAGACACCGATACCCTCCATAGTTACATCAATTAGGCAAAACAGCTAACCTGTTTATGACAATTCTGTTGTCACTTACACTGGCTTTACACTGGTGTAAGTTTATCTTTGTTTTCCATATCTACTCTGAGGGCATAATTCTTTTGCAGAGCCAATTCGGTCACATGGAATCCACACAAGATGATGGGAGTTTTGTTACAATGTTCAGCCATTCTGATTCGGGAAAAGGTCTGTTTTATATTGTTTGATAGTCTTGCAATAGAACAAGTAGTGAAATGAGCCATGAGTTTTTTAGGGCATGCTGCAAGGTATGTTTCTTTGTAGGCTTCTTTCTGATGGGAAGAGTTGGGTAGATTTATGTTTGTTTTATTTGGAGGAGGAGGGAAGTACTTTTTCCTTTTTCAGCTTTTGGTTAACACAGTAAACACTACAGGGCAAGATCCTCAGATAGCTTCAGTGATGTCAGTGGAGTCATTCTGATGTATACCAGCTGAGGATCTGGCCCTGTGTTTTTATAAAACATTGTACATCCACCCTGTGACTTGATAATTGGACAAACATTAGGCTTTAAAAATAAACAGCAAACATTTTGCATTGCACAAGTGGCTTAAGAGTTTAAAATCTTGCTGGAAAGTAGCCACATTACTTTTAGTTCTACTCCAGAAGCAATTTTAGGATCCTCAAAGTTTTGCCTTTGTCATCAGTGGGAGCAGGATTAGAATTCAAATATTTCTCTTTCAATATGTGAACATTATCATCTATGAGCAGGACATTTTAATCTTTCTAATTTCCATTAACTTGTCTAACTACCACTCTCAGAAATGGTTATTTAGAGAGGCAGTGTGGTCTAGTCTCTAATGCAACTTTTCTCAACGAACAGTCCCGTGGACTGGCACTGGTCCCGAGAGCTCACTGACACAGTTTAGGAAGGCAGCAAGCTGGTCCCTGGCATCAAAAAGGTTAAGAAACACTGGTCTACTGCATAGATCACAAGAGTGGAACTTGGAAGGCCTCAGTTCTAGTCATGCCATGACCTGCTGGGTGACCTTGGCAAATCACATCATCGCTCGGTGCCTCAGTTTCCCCAACATAAAATGGGGATAATTGCCTTCCTTTGTAAAGTGCTTTGAGATCTAAAGATGAAAGTATAGTATACATTCTTAATATGATAACTCAGAACATGAGAACTTTGGTTTCTCTTCATATTTTTGTGTAGATCATATGCAGTTAAGGAAAAATAGTATTACTAATCGAGCTAGTGAAGAAGTGGAACAGTTCTTTTTCTTTTCATTGTAAAAGCAGCATGTGTCTAGTATGGACCCAGTTATGCTCAGACTTATTACTGATGTTTAGTAGTACCAGAGCTGGGCCCTAAATGGAGTTGAAGCCTTCCTCCACATTTTAAGTTAATTTATGCACCAGAACAAGCTTACTCAGTCTCACAGTTCAGTATAAACATATAACAACAAAGAAAATGACAATGAAAAATTAACTCTCAACCAATTAACTCTCACTAATTATCTGGATGATATGATTAATTGCACCTCAGCAAGTTCGCAGATGAACTAAGCTGGGGGGAGAGGTAGATAGGGATAGGGTGCAGAGTGACCTAGACAAATTGGAGGATTGGGCCAAAAGAAATCTGATGTGGTTCAACAAGGACAAGTGCAGAGTCCTGCACTTAGGAAGGAAGAATCCCATGCACTGCTACAGGCTAGGGACTGACTGGCTAAGCAGCAGTTCTGCAGAAAAGAACCTGGGGATTACAGTGGACGAGAAGCTGGATGTGAGTCAGCAGGGTGCCCTTGTTGCCAAGAAGGCCAATGGCATGTTGGGCTGCATTAGTAGGAGCACTGCCAGCAGATCAAGGGAAGTGATTATTCCCCTCTACTCGGCACTGGGGAGGCCACACCTGGAGTATTGCGTCCAGTTTTGGTCCCCCCACTACAGAAGGGATGTGGACAAATTGGAGAGAGTCCAGTGGAGGGCAACAAAAATGATTAGGGGACTGGGGCACATGATTTACGAGGAGAGACTGAGGGAACTGGGGTTATTTAGTCTACAGAAGAGAAGAGTGAGGGGGGATTTGATAGCAGCCTTCAACTACCTGAAGGGGAGTTCCAAAGAGGATGGAGCTAGGCTGTTCTCAGTGGTGGCAGATGACAGAACAAGGAACAACGGTGTCAAGTTGCGGTGTGGGAGGTCTAGGTTGGATATTAGGAAACATTGTTTCACTAGGAGGGTGGTGAAGCACTGGAATGGGTTACTCAGGGAGGTGGTGGAATCTCCATCCTCAGAGTTTTTAAGGCCTGGCTTGACAAAGCCCTGGCTGGGATGATTTAGTGGGTGTTGGTCCTGCTTTGAGCAGGGGATTGGACTAGATGACCTCCTGAGGTCTCTTCCAACCCTAGTATTTTATGATTCTCCGAAAAGTCTTATTTTCTAAGAAACAGTAGTCTCATATTCTAGAATCCAGGAGTATAAGGCAGGAAACATTTGTTTGGAATACTAAGAATTCAAATACATTTAGCCTGGCATTTTCAGTAATATTTTTTTAAGTATTGTTAAAACTTATTTTTATCTCTGTGTGATATGCATGTAATGTCTCAGTGTGATATGCATGCAACTTCATTGCTTGAATAATCAGGAACTTAGACATCTAAATGATCAGCTTGAGAGCACAAAATTGTGTCTACAGCTTGTGCCCTCAAAATCAGGTCAGTATCTGAAAATTTGGTCCCTAAAAGTACAATTTTTCTATAATATATGTATGTTTTGTATATATTCAATGGATATATTTACATATGTGTTATACATATTCGCTTTTTCATCATAGGGTCTACTTCAGGGTTGCAATCAGATGTGTGCCGGATATCTGTTCCAGCAAGATAAACAATATGATATATCCTATGACACTGGAGATAAAGCAATACAATGTGGTCGTCATGTGGACATTTTCAAATTCTGGTTGATGTGGAAAGCTAAGGTAAACAATAAATGTCCAATTAAAATGACTCAGAAATATATTTAATTTGTGTGTATATAATAGAGAAAATACTTACGTTGTTTCTTTAGAAGAGTTGTTTGGACTTTATGGAAAACTTAGAAAACAAAGTTTGGTTCTGTGAAGAGCTTTGCCTGACAAAGGACAGCAGGATTGGTTCCCAAGGCCCTGAGACAGCAAACACTTAGGCTCATGCTTAACATTAATAACAATGACGTCAATGTGGCTTCTCATGTGGCTAATGTTGAGCACGTGCATAAGTGTTTGTGGGATCGGGGCCCAAATTTGCAGGTAAACACATTTCTTCCTGTTAATACTACTACTTTCTTGCTCTCTATTTTGCTACATGAAATTGTGATACTCTGTGGCCATTCCTGTAGCGCTCAGTCAGGCAAAATTACCCAAATGCGTGATTCAGTTGATAAGGTGGCCACAATCTAATCCTTTATTAAATCATAATTATTGCTATGGCACACTCTAAAGTCATATAAAGAGAATTTTGACTTCAGAGGAGGATTAAGCAGCACATAACCTCTGATGAATAAAAGCTAATTTTTACTATAAATTTCTTTAATATTAAAAAATGAGGGAATCAAATAACAAGTATGCATCTCTATTTTTGTTTTTTAAACAAAATATTTTTTCAAAGTTTTCTCTGAGTCATCAGAGTGTCTTTAAAAATACTGCAGCAAAGGAAATACAACTGAACAAAATATTAACATTCAGATTTGCAAAAGC
This sequence comes from Natator depressus, assembly GCF_965152275.1. NCBI lineage: Eukaryota > Metazoa > Chordata > Testudines > Cheloniidae > Natator > Natator depressus. The sequence continues at coordinate 39,315,928 of NC_134244.1, forward strand.
ATGAAGAATTATTAGAACATCCTAAATTATCTTTTCTTGTGTTCATTTTTCCAATTACTGTGGTATCCAACACAGATTTGGTGGCAGTTCTGAATACACTGAGTACCTGTTCTTTCTCCAAATCAAACCCTTTTGGAGCTGCAGGCCCAGGGCATAAATCCACCTACGATTCATTAAAATTGGACTGTGACCCATAACTTGAAAATATTATATGTATCGTACTAATCACCATTTACTGACTACAGAACCCTGTCAACCCTGAGTCACCCATAGATCAGTTGGCCTTCTAAAAATCAGTCTAGCATGTGTTTTATTGCCTTTGGCTTTCTTCAACAAAATCAGCAGTCCACACCCTGGCCCTCTCTTGGCAGCTAACCTCACTACAAACATTTTCTTTTGTGGCTGAGAGCATGGGCAAGCGGGTATCATAGGCCAGGGGAGACTGTGCGTCCCCAAACAGCCTGGCATGGCTTCACCCAGACTCTGCCCCCAGACCCCCTCCTGCAGTTTCTGGCGCTCTTCCATGGCCCAGGCTGGCTGGGGCTGGGACGGAACGGCCTGCCACTGGGACTCGGGGCAGCTGGCACTGGGGCCAGAGGTGCGCCGCCCACCTGGAGCTCGGACCGCACCTCCTGGCTGCCCAGTGTTCTGGGGCAGGGGCACTGAGACCACGCCGCCTGGCATTCCAGGGCTGGAGGCACTGCTGCTGTGCCGCTGGGCCCCCCAGGACTGGGGGCACTTGGGTGGCCCAGGGCTGGGGCCGGGGGCTGCAATGGGGGTGCTCTGAGCTCCTGCGGGGGAGGGGCGCATGAGGGGAGAGGGGATGGGTGGGGCCTCGGGCAGAAGGGGAGCCGCCGGGGGCTAGCCTCCCCAACCTCCAGTTCACCGGACACCCATGGTTGAGAGCCATTTAGCACACCAAAATCAAGCATGAATATAGAACAGGTGTGAAGTGCAAAATCCTCCCCTGCTTATCAAAGAGAGGCTAGAGCACCAGTGTGGTGTGTGAAGAATTTGACTGCCAGTCAATGGTGCAGAGAGGGAGAATAGGAGGAAGACTGTTTTGTTTAATATTATTACTATTTATTATTTGCATTTTTTAGTGCCTAGGAGTCCCAGTCATGGAACAGAAACCCAATGTAATAGGTGCTGTACAAGAACATAAAGAGTCTTCAGCCCCAACAAGCTTACATCTAAGCAATAATGTGATATGGCCAGAGGTGAAAGTAAGCTGGTACGCCCCAGTACGGCGTACCGGTAAGAGCCGGTGCGCCGTACCAGGACCGGCTTTCCAAAAGGGCAATTTAAAGCCCTGGGGTAGCGGTGGCGGGGCTGTGGCGGGGATTTAAAGGGCCCCGGAGCTCCAGCCACTGCTACTGCCCCGGGGCCCTTTAAATCCCGGTCTGAGCCCTGCTGCCCGAGCCCCGGGGTAGCAGCGGCAGGGCTCTGGCGGGGATTTAAAGGGCCGGGGCAGTAGCGGTGGCTGGAGCTCCAGGTCTCTTTAAATCCCTGCCAGAGCCCCCCACCCCTACCCCAGGGCTTGGGCAACAGGGCTCAGGTGGGGATTTAAAGGGCTTGGGGCTCCAGCTGCCGCTACCGCCCCGGGGCCCTTTAAATCCTGGCCTGAGCCCTGCTGCCCGAGCCCTGGGGAGCGGCAGTGGCGGGGCTCTGGCGGGGATTTAAAGGGCCCCGGAGCTCCAGCCCCTGCTACCCTTCTGGGGCCCTTTAAATCCCTGCCTGAGCCCTGCTGCCGAAGCCCTGGGGTAGCGGCAGTGGCGGGGCTCTGGCGGGGATTTAAAGGGCCCAGGAGCTCCAGCCCCCGCTACCCTTCTGGGGCCCTTTAAATCCCTGCCTGAGCCCTGCTGCCGAAGCCCTGGGGTAGCGGCAGTGGCGGGGCTCTGGCGGGGATTTAAAGGGCCCAGGAGCTCCAGCCCCCGCTACCCTTCTGGGGCCCTTTAAATCCCTGCCTGAGCCCTGCTGCCGAAGCCCTGGAATAGCGGCGGCGGGGCTCCGGAGGGGATTTAAAGGGCCGGGGCGGTAGCGGTGGCTGGAGCCCCAAGCCCTTTAAATCCCTGCCTGAGCCCTGCTGCCCGAGCCCTGGGGTAGGGGTGGGGGGCTCTGGCGGGGATTTAAAGAGCCCCGGAGCTCCAGCCACCACTACTGCCCCAGCCCTTTAAATCCCCGCCGGAGCCCTGCTGCCGAAGGCCTGGGGTAGCGGCGGCTGGAGCCCCAGGGCCCTTTAAATCCCCAATGGAGCCGGGCCACAACTACGCCAGGGCTCGGGCAGCAGGGCTCAGACGGGGATTTAAAGGGCTCGGGGCTCCGGCAGCTGCTACCACAGCAGAGCCCCAGGCCCTTTAAAGCTTGGTGGCAGCCGGGAGCCTCCAGGGCTCCTCAGGGATTTAAAGTGCCCAGGGCTCCGCTGTGGTAGCGGCAGCTGGAGCCCGGGCCCTTTAAATCACCCCCGAGCCCCGGGGCTCCCAGCCTCCTCTGCAGCTGGTAGCTCAGGGGTGATTTAAAGGGCCCCGGGCTCCCAGACGCCACTACCGCAGCTGGAGCCCTGGCCCTTTAAATCAGGATTTAAAGGGCCTGGGGATTTAAGGCTCTGTCTCTTCCGGTTGAGGCCGCACCCCCTGCTCAGGACTCCCGCGTACCGGTAAGTCCTCTAACTTACTTTCACCCCTGGATACGGCCATCTTTGCACTTCAGAAGTGGAGTAGGATGTTTGTGATACTTTATTAAAACAAATTGTAGTCCCCAGACCACACCACAAAATTCAACTGAAGAAATTCAAATTTCTGCAAAAATTGAGGCGCTCAAAGTCAGCATTTTGGTCTGGGCCTTTTATAGAGGCAGACTTTCTCAAAGCTTTCAGCTCTGAGGTTTTGGGTTGGACCCACTTCTAGTAAATTGGATGTTATATTGCAACAACTGCCTTTGGGTCATTTTTTGGGAAAATGAGACATTGGAAGCTGTGGAGGTTTTTCTTCCAGCATTAGCAGCTGCCAAAAATGAGCACAAATTTGCCTCCAAAATAGACAGTGGGTTTAATGCGATATTTATTTAAGCCCTTGAATCATCTTGCAAATATTCTTTCAGTGTGAATTTTATCCCAGTGCAGAGAACCTGCACCACAAATGCATAATGAGGGTGGCATTAAGGGCTTCACCGGTGCTGAAATGTGACCTGCAAGAGGGGGAAAAAATGTGTACATGCCCTTATTTACCTTTTCAATGAAGCACAAAGGTGGTCTGGATTTTTTTAAAGCTTTATTTTTCCAGGGTTGTTTTTGTTTGTTTGTTTGTTTGTTTGTTTGGAGGATTGGAGAATGGGTGGGATTATGACATTACAAAAGACCAGCTGGAAAATTGAGCAATGGAGTGGGGAAAGGGATTTTCAGTCAAACTATTTAAAACTCTTTATTTGCTTTCTAGCTTGCTTTTCTTAATGCAAATTCCTGACAAACAGCTGGGAGAAAAGATTTAAAACTGTCCCCAGTTCTCTAGTCCTCCAGCAAAAACAGAGGAGCCAAGATTTAATATTCCTGATATTTTGAAGGCAAAAGAAAAACCCTGAAAAATTAATCTTCTTTAAAAATTTAAAAAGACCTCTATTCATTTATTTATTTATTTATTTTTATTTATCACCATAAATAAAGTTCTTTTAAAAACAAAATAGTGCACAAACAAAATAGTAATTCTTTTGTAGGTCGCATTTAACCATGTGAATTTCACTATTTACAAAATAAGTTGCACTAAAAGTATTATTTATTTCTGTGGTCATCCTTTAACTTGCAAAATGATAATCCTGTTACATATTTTATTTTCTGTCCAAACCTAATTACTAGAGATGACCAGATGGTACAAGAAAAGAGGGGAAACTTTTTTAACTAATAAAACATTTTCTTTTTAAAATAGGGTACAGTAGGATTTGAAAATCAGATCAACAAATGTCTGGAATTGTCAGAATACCTCTATACTAAAATTAAAAACAGGGAAGAATTTGAGATGGTTTTTGATGGAGAGGTAAGTCATTACATAGACCAAAAATATTTTTCATGTAACCTGACATCTGGAAACCAAGTCTGTATACATTTCTTGGAGCAATCTTGAAATTTCTGTAGGTTTCTCAAGAGCTCATAGTTACGTATGAAAAAGAACAACATGGCCACTGACATCTGGGCAGACTTTTATCCAGACACATACTGAACTTCTGTATGGATTTCAATTATGAACACAGGGATTCCTCCCCTCGTTTTCTTTTCTTTTCTTTTCTTTTCTTTTTTCTTTTCACCTTAAAGGACTGTATTGGACCACAAGCTGAATACTTTATCAGCAAAAAGCCAGACTCCCATAACAATGTAGTGCAGAGGGACTGGTTTGGTTTTTCAGATTAGGGTATGAAGATGGCCTTAATACAGCCTATTCATGCTGACATTCCTCAGGTTGTCACTCCTGGTTCTCTGAAAGCTTCTACCTCCTCTGCTGCTGGTGCCTCTGTATAAAGTCTTGGTTGATACACACTTTGTCTCTTCACTTACTAAGAGGCGGAAAATCAGTTACCAAAAGACAGACCCATCTGTGTAGGATGTCACTGAATACTACTGGGGGCTGTCTGGCACTGGAATCTTGGAAGGGACATCCTCTTAAAATTACATAAGTGTTGAACAATGTTCGTACTTCATCAGCACTCTAGAATACTGTAAAAGGGACAATGCATAGTGAATCCAAGATGGCGGCTGCAAGTACACTGAAGTAGCAATATTACGCAGAATTTATTGTTTCTTAATATATAGAACTAACAGCCTTAATAAAATGTATGGACTCCACTTCTGTCATAAAATATTCAATAACAATTTATTGTCCTTCAGGAGATGGGTGTGGGTGATCTATATTTTCTTCTTATGTTTATTCACTTACGTATTTGTTTTTTCTTTTTTCAGCCTGAACACACAAATGTATGTTTCTGGTACATTCCTCAGAGTCTCAGGGGCATACCAGACTCTGAGGAGAGAAGAGAAAAGCTACACAGGGTATGCGGCTCACATTAAATGTATAATATATTGTTTCATTTGTAAGCCAAAGGGTTCCATTTATCTAAAATAACGTATCTCTGCATGTGCTGATTGATGAGTCTGATTCTGAGCCAGGTTTCCAAAATAGAGCTGATGGAAATTTGGGATTTCTGTTTAGCAGGGGAAAGGGGAATTCCGTAAAATCATTGTTCTGGAAATGCCAACACATGGTATTTCCAAAAATATTTCCCGCAGGACCCTGGCAACTGCTCACTGAGATTGTCATGATTCTTGTCATTTTCACAGCTGCTTTTCAGTGATGGGTGGAAGTGAAAGTGACAAGAATAATGTCCCTTTCAGTCCACAGCTGTCAGATTTTCAAGGGTCTGTGTCTTTGGGCAGCCACACCATGCAGATTGTCTAGGGTCAGGAACCTCAGGGCTTCTAGACTCCTAGGCCAGCTAGCTCCCTGGGCTGCCCAATTCCTGCAGCCTGGGGAATCAACAACCCAGAGAGCCATTGGGACTAGGAGCCTGGAATCTCTGGGACCAGGAGCAGTCTCCATGGTGGGACTGCCTCTGAGCTGAGCTGGCAGGAACCCAGGCAGGTGGTTAGTCAGTTTGTTGAACCCCATACATTGCTATGAAACACTTTGGGTATAACAAATCAGCATTTTCCAAACCTATTTCACTGGAAAATTCCAGACCAGCTCTACCCCAGAGTTCCATGTTATTGACTGGCCTCTGGACCTTGACATTTCCTCTCCTGTTCTTATTGGGGCTGAAGTTATATTTCTCTTTTTGAAATCAGACATGGAACATATCCAGTTCTTCTAAAGTATATTTTTTGGTGGCAGCATTTTGGATAGTTAAGATTGGGGTGAGGTTAAGAATACAAGAGACAAAAAGAGATTACAGTTGTTAAGATGAAATAATCAGGCCCTGACCAAGAGTTTTTTGTGGTGAGAATAGAAAGGAGAGGGCAGACTGGGGATATTGTAGAGGAAGAACCAGCAGGATTTTGTGGCAGCATCATTGTGGGGAAAGAAGGACAGAGAGGAATTAAAATTACTTGTGTGAACCTATGGGAAAAGATGACTAATGGAATTGCCAAGAGTGATAGAAAAGAGAGGGAGGGGGAAAAGTCTGTGAAGAAAGATGAAGTGTTTGATTTGACCAGCTCACTCGTGTTAAGAGTGAGCTGGTGATGGGACATTATGAGACATCAAGGAAAAAGTGTCAAATGGCACCCGGAGATAGACACTGAATGGCTAGGTCAGAGATGAAGTAGTTCTGGGAATCATCATTTTACTTGCCTGTGTACTCTACTGTGTCTTCTCAGATAGACCCCCGATTTCACAAGACTAAATTGTGTCACCCTTATTCATGTGGAGTACTATTCAAGATGAGTAAGGGTGGCAGAATCTGGCCCATAATTAGACAAGGAAAGACAAGGTGCTCTGCTCTTTAGTGACAGATATCGTGCAACTGTTAAGACTTTGATGGAATTTTTTCTTTGAAAGTGAAAATAAAGAAGATAATTGTAATAACTGCATGGTGCTGTAAAATCAATCCAAATGTTTTCATGATTTAAAAAAAAATACCAGTAGAAAGTTTTCTTTATAGAGTAGGACTGGTTGAAAATTTTCCATCAAAATTTTTGACAGAAACGTTTTCTGAGTAAACAAAAATGTTAATGGAAAGTGTCTCCTTTCCTTGTTTTTTGATAAAAAGTCTAAATTTTCCACTGAAAATTCCTACAAAGACAAAAAAAATTTCATGTTTGTTAAAATTTTCCACTGAATTCTTTTCCTGACCCGTTTTAAACGTTAACGATGCACTTTCAGTGTTTGTTATCCAAATACTGAAGTATCAAGAAGTTGAAAATGAGACTATAAACCAGAGTGAAATTGGCTTTGTTACTTTTCATTGTCCAAACTATAAGAATTCCAATAATTAATCAGAGGAATAAATAGTGACATGTAAATTAAGATTTGTAAATTCTTCCAGTTCTCTAAGATGTTATTAGTAGCTTAATACGGAATATTGTTTGCATAAGCTATGGTTTTTAGGTTGACATCATTGCTAATCATAACATCTTAGAGTATTAAGTATGGAAGAATTCTGAACATCTAATTTACATATAACTTATATGTAATCAAGCATTTTCTTTCTACAGACATTTTACGTAAACATCTATCTCTGGTGTAATTGCTCTCTTTTCTAAATTAAGAAATACGGTGACTAATAAAAGGAAAAAGGTTCTAAATTTCTTTCCTGTTTTGTTTTAATTATAAAGGTGGCACCCAAAATCAAAGCTCTGATGATGGAGTCAGGTACCACAATGGTTGGATATCAGCCACAGGGAGATAAAGTCAACTTCTTCCGAATGGTTGTCTCAAACCCAGCGGCAACTAAGTCTGACATTGACTTCCTCATTGAAGAAATAGAAAGATTGGGGCAGGATCTGTAATACTCTTGGCAAACTATTTATTCCTGTAGTCCACTGTTTTCCAGCACTGGCTATTTTTTACCCAGTTCTGCAGAACACCCTTTAAGGAAATTCCCTTTCTAAATGTTCCACTCTCCTAAAAAACTCTAACACAAAAAAATCTGTAGGTTACTGCAGAGGTGCTGGAACAACTTGTACTGGCCCATAAGGGGTGCTGAGAGCCATTGAACCAAACTGTAAACCCAGTATATGATGGAAACCATTTCAAGCCAGGGGGTGCAGTAGCCCACACACACACCCCAGTACCCCTAGTTCCAGCACCTATGAGTTACTGAAACATATATGTATTGGTAGGTTATTTTAATGAAGGAGAATATATTATCTTGAAGTGTATTATTGATCCTTATTTTAGTCTGTTTATTATAGTCAGCAGGAAACTAATAAGTATTAAAATAGAGAATTAAGAACTATGTACAGTATATATATATATATATATAAATGGTAATGAATTTAGAACTAAGCCACAGCATGTTTTCCACTTTAAGAGAACTAACTTTTCTTTCAACAGTCAATGATGTGGACAATGTGCGGCAGATCATTCTAACAGATGCAAATTGCTGTAAAGAAACATTTTAAAAAATGTAGACTCTCTTTAGGAGCTAAGAAAAATGTTTAACAGCATTAAACCTTATTGTTGGTGCTTCTCTCACATATAAAAACAATGGATCCTAAAAGCACCGCCCAGTAAGATAGTTGTATCTCCCCTTTAGTGTCATATCAGGGGATAATAGTAGCAGAGTCATTGTAACAGGTATATTATTGATGTATTTTTAGAGATTAATTTGTGTAGATTGTGTATATTATTGTTAAATGACTTTGTGAAAAGGATTTAAATGTAACAGTTTTACAGCAAGATAACTGTTCAATTCTAAGTATATGAAATATTTGCTTATTTATATGCAGAGATTTACCATGCTAAAGAGTTGTCTTGTATTTTCTTCCATTTGTAATGTATCCTATTTATATATTATTGAAGTTCTAAATGATGTTTATGGTATTTTAGTGCATTTGTGAGCCAAAGAGACAATAAAAATATTAGTTGACACTTTCATTTAAATAATAGTACCCTTAAAATAACAACTTACAGATAATTTTACTGATCATTAGGAATTCTAACATTGTATATAGACTCTAGTATAATTAAATCCCGTTACTTTAATAGACTCCTGAGGTCCCTTCCAACTCTGATATTCTATGATTCTATGACTCTTCACCTTTATTAATTGTAATGTCTGCTTGTACGTCCAGTGTTCTGAATGCTTTTCTAGTGAATATTGGATAATAACCAAGGCCCCTGTACTTCTGTTGTAGTTCAGGACCAATCTCTGTGACTAGTTTAGCTAAATTCTGTGGCAAGATTCCTGAAGAAAATCTGTACCAAATCTGTGAGAGTGTTAACCAGGTTTAGTAATGTTTTGCAGAAGGGGAATTCACTATGTATTTTGGAGTTCACAGGAGAGGAAAAGAAAAACTCACCACAGAATGTTTAAATACAGCTGGCTTGTCACCATAGTTTTAACTGATCAGACTTTCAAAATATAGACACCAGAGCCATCCGCAGCCCATTCAGTTTTTAACTAGCTAGGTAACCAGTTCTACAAAGTACATGGTTTTGTACTGGCAGACCAGCAAAGTAGTGGAATCAAATAAAGGCTCAATAGTCCTCTGTCTACAGAATGACTATTGTGATGATAACTGAAATATGCTGATTCAAAATCTTTTCAAAATATGCAGCTTGGCTATTGTACAGGAAAGTCTGTAATAAGCTACTTTTCTTTCAGCTCTGAAATAAAATTTAATTGTATTAGAAACATTCTATTAAAGGAGTGTAAAGAGACACATTTTGATTTAAAACTACAGCAATACTCTGTCCAAAAAGTCCCTCACCCTTTGTGTTGCTTTTTCATTTATTTAGAGGGAGTGAGACACTCACCACCTCGCCGCCCTTCTTTATGCCATGTTAACGGGCTGCAGTAGCATGAAGGGGCCCTAAAAGCCTTGGCTGTAGCCAGAAGAGGATTCCCTTAGTACAGGCAATGCAGAAGACATATGTAAGGTTGGCTTAGTAGGCATGCTGGGGGCAGGGCTGGGGAAGAGAGGAGTGTCAGGGGCAGGGCCACATCACACAGCACTAAGGAAATTCCAGACATCACTGCAGCTCATAGGACAATCCAGGGAGTCAGCCATCATTTACGCAGTCCCCCCACTCTGGTCTTTCCAGCCCCTGGAGCAGCCCAGGATTGGGAAGGCGCAAAGGTGACATGGTCCCCTTGGGCTGCAAATTCTATGCTGTGCACAGCACAGAGTCTCACCCGTGGTCTTTGGAATAAATACCAGTTGGAGATTCAAAACACCATGTCTAACCTGTCTCATATAGCCAGGAAAGCCTGGGGCATTTTGACATTCTGTGGTGACATGGAAAAACTGAGAAACCCATTTCAAGAGTCTAATGTTGGTGGGCCCAATCTAACTTGGTCCAGAGGTTCTAATGCTGATGTATAAGCACTCCATGCTTAGTTTTGTCACCAGGATTCTTCCAAAATTTAAGGAGATGATTTTTGGGTGGCTAGTCATTCCCAAGCACTGTTTTCTCTGTCTTTTCCTAGAGACCCAGTATACCTGTCTCCTCCCTTACCCTCTGTACAAGTTTTTTCTTTAAATCAATTTTGTTATGACCTTATTGCTCATTGGAGTTAAGTTCAGGGCTTGTTTCACTTCTGTGGCTCTCTTTTTGCCTCCTAACAGTGACATACAGAAGATGATCCATATTATCCACCTCAAAATCTTATGACTATGAAGCCACCCAGTAATCCCACTAGCACAGTAGTCACATCTCCTTAGGGCAATGCTTTTGCTTCACACAGCTGGTGCAGATAGTTGCAGTGGGCCATGCTTCTACACTCTTGAATTTTGATCTTCCAGAATAAATATTCCTGACATCTTCCCTTCTTTGATGCTAGCACCTTTGGTATAAAAGTCAATGATATAAGGTCTGAATCCTGCTACCATGGATATTGTCAGCATCAGTGTTGGTTCTGGCTTCATCCTTTTAAAATCAAATGCCATTCTCTCTAGATGCAGGCCATTTCTCATTAAATGTCAGAGTTCTCCTACTCACAAGGCTGTTCTCAGGTGCCCAGAAAGGAACTCCTTTCTTAGAAAGGAAAAGGCTGGATTCATTTTTGAAGCATAAACTTATGGATGAGATTTTTTCCCCTCTGAATAGTTCACTTTATTCAAATACCTGCTACAAAAGATTGCAGCATCTCTCTACTCTTCACAGTGTATGAAAAACATTATGATCTATGATAGTCATTGCCAAGACATCTGACCACCCTTAAAAGGGGAGTCTACTTCTTCCACATACATCAGCAACAGCCTCTTGTGGTTTCTTTGACCAATTTTTAGTTTAGAGTTTATGACCCCCCTTCATTCCCTCACTCAGGGAGTCTCAGTGACAGTACCACTGGAGAGGTAAGATGCAGTCTTCATACTTTACGCTCTAACTTTAAAATCTTAACTTTCCGGCCCTAGTCTCCAGATTATCACCATTTTATAACAATAATATTTGAAGAACTCTATATACTTTAGAAACATGTGTGGAAGCTAAATAACGGGATCCCCATTTTGCAGATTGGAAAAGGACAAAGACTTGTGACTTGTCCAAGGTCATGCAGCAAGTCCTGAATGGTACTGGCTGGGAACAGAATCTCATTCTCCTGAGTAGTGTGCAAACGGTAATTCGATTACAAATGGCTCCTCTTCCATTTGGCACAGTGTCTTGCTTTTGTCAGATCAGAACCACCAGACTGCTCTAGCTACTGCCAATGATCGCTTGCATCTAGAAGAGACATTTAATAATGTAGATCCTGCTGCATGTCACAGAATCATGTAGTTTATCTTTGAGGTGGTTCTTGCAGCCATGACAGTTAAGTTTATCTTCATACCTGATGTATGGGATTTTTCCTTTCTGGTATCACTGTATCTTAGTTTTGTGGCAAATGATGCCCACAACCAGTTTCTGGTGTCTCCTGGTGATTGGTGTCGGCCATTAGGATATTTATCAGTAATTACTGCCTATCACCACCAGCACAGGGTCCTTGTTTACCCCAACTCAGCTGATTTAACAGAGCCTTATTTAGGGGATTGCCATGGTCATCAATGAGAGAAATTCTCTTTATTTCCCTTCCAGTAGGCAATCTTCATCTGAGTAATATTCTAACGGCTTCTCAAACAAAGACCTCTCTGGAACTATCCTGTTCTTAAATCCACACAGCAATATGTGGGGAAGATCAGACAGTGTGAAGCCATGGACGAGGTGACTCATTCCAAGAAATACAATTATAGATGAGTAACTCAATTTTCCTGATGTAACGAGGAAACTCTGAGGTTGTGATTTCTTCTTTAAAATCTTACTGACAAGTGCTGTACTATTAAGATGGGTGAATTCAAAGTACCTTGACAAATGCCAAATAGAGGGAAGATGCCAAACTGGAAATTGTTGCTTCAGTGTTTACTAGCTGATGTATTAGATTTGGAAAAGGATAATCACTAGCCAAAGCAGCTGTTGATTTTAAGTAGGAAAAGTTCCAGTTTCAGTTGTTAGAACCCGTTTCTGGAGAACACAAGAAGATTCTACCATCCGTGGCAGACAGGCAGAACCAGGGTTCTGGAGAATAGCCCAGAATTTTAAAATCATCATTTATTCAGGGCACAACATGGTTTTTGAATAGTGACAAATAAGAAGAGATTTTTTTAAACAGAATCTCTGTGTTTCGTGGCTAAAAGAACTGTGAAATTATAAAAATGATAAGCATTGCAATTTAAATTTTTCAATAAAAATTTATCTTAAAATTGTTTCATTTGTCTCGTACTATTTGTGAGTTCTCTGCTTTTCATCCAGAACACAAGATGTACATCTCACCGCAAATCTTAAACACGAAAACCAGTGAGCCAAATCTTAAGGACACTACACAGCTTTTAATCCTGAATTCCGTGGGATCTTGCATGCATACAAGCTGCATAAGAAGATCAGTATTCAGATATGAACAGAGGAATGAAGTTTACCACTTTGCAGGGATTGTGGCTCATCTGGTGAAAAGCATAAAGTAGAAATATCTCTTCATCTGGTACTGCTGAAGGCCCAATTCAGCTTATTCAAGCAAAACTCACATGAAAGTATGTGAGTTTAGTGTGACTAAAACAGGGGTTCTCAAACTTCATTGCACTGAGACCACCTTCTGACAACAAAAATTATGTGACCCTGGGGGGTGGGGGGAAACCGCAAAGCCAAGCCCTGCTGCCCCAGGCTGAAGGACTCAGGCTTTGGCTTCAGCCCTGGGGCCCAACGAGTCTAATGCTGTCCCAGGTGACCCCATTAAAATGGGGCCCTGACCCACTTTGGGGTCCCAACCCACAGTTTGAGAACCGGTGAACTAAGAAGAGGTGGACCAAGCTCTTCTGGAAGACACAGAGCCAAATATTTGCATGTCACTGCTATTTAATATGTGGATGTATTTATAAAACTAACATCCTTGTAGCAGAGGTCATCATGATCCCAATCATAGGACCCATTCCTGCAAAGACTTGTACACATACTTAACTTTTCACATTTAGTAGTGCCATTGACTTCAGTGGGACTATTCACACTGTGTAAAGTTAAGCATGTGTGTAAGTCTTTGCAGGTTCAGGGATCCAGTTTTTTTATGCAATCAGAACTGCTATATACTGCAAGGGGAGTTTTGTGTGTAAAATAAATACAGGATCAGGTTTTGCAAGGGAGGGCAGAAGTGTTATGTGAATTTACTTGCATCCTGATCTTGCAACTACTTGATCCTGCATAGCACAGGTGCCAGACTGCACCCACACGCAATCAAATGCAAGATCAGGGGCTACCTGCTCATTATGGATTCAGTCCTACAAGACACAGAATGCCCTAGACCTGTTGTAGAAAAGCATTTAAGTGCTTGTTTAATTTTAGGCACAGGAGTATTCTTTTGGAAGTCAATGCAACTATGTACATGTGTAGTGTTATGTATGTTCTTAAGTATTTTATTGGGTCAGGGCTAGAATGCTCAACATCTTGAATGACTGAGTATCATAATACACACTCAGTTATAGTAAAATGATTCATTTAAACATATATAAATTAGGTTTAAATGTTTATGTTGTGAATGACCTGAACAAACTTCAAAATAAATCGTTTTGTAAAGTATACATGAAAGACCCAATCCTGTGGCCACTGAAGTAAATGGGAGTTTCTATTTATTTCAAAGGAAGCAGAATCCAGTCCCTGATAAGTGAAATACAATGGGAGTTTTTCTAACATAACAACTATAGAATGGGATTCTAAATCAGAGCTGGGAAAAAAATGGTGATGTTTCTGTATTATTTGTGAAAGTAGGCACTGGCATACCAAGGTCATACATGTTCAGAGGATTATAGCTAATATTGTATAAATTTTAATATCAGCCACAATATGCATTTCAACGAGTATGTAATAGTTGAGCAAAATACTAATTATATTTTAATAGCATTTATGTGTTATACATCGATGTAAAATACCTGTCATGTAAAAATAAGACAGAGGGTTTGCAAGGATGCCATAATTTACTGCAAAAAGAAAAGGAGGATGGCTGAATGCATCTGATGAAGTGAGCTGTAGCTCACGACAGCTTATGCTCAAATAAATTGGTTAGTCTCTAAGGTGCCACAAGTACTCCTTTTCTTTTTGCGAATACAGACTAACACGGCTGCTACTCTGAAACCTATAATTTACTGCAGTAGAACATAATTTTAAATTGGACTTGAATTATGCATCATAAATACAAAAGCCAAGACTTTTCCTGGGTAAGAAATATCTGAATATATGGCAATTTTTCATAAAACTTCTTAAATACTATCTTACACGTATAAGTTGAAGAAGATGGTTCAAAAGGTTAGTGTACATTTAGTTAATGTATTGTGTTCTATGGCAAACTACAGTGCCATTATAGGAGTCTAATTAATTTTAACACTTTCCTCGTGTGTGCCACTGAAAAATAAAGGTGATTTTGAATTAGTACTCAAAATAACAAATACATTTTCTTCTTGCATGATGATAGAAACTGCTGAAAAAATATTGCCTTATATATTATCTATAGCATGATATTAAAATTTGTATCAATTTATTTCAATACCATGCACACAAATGTGGATTTGTATAAACTTTGAGGTTGCTTGTATTTATATGTTAAGGGATTTTAGGACCTGTTCTAGTTCTGATTTGTAAGATTACAGAAAGAAAACAGACGGAGGCAGGCAATTTATATTACAAATAAGTGTGCTAAAGGTTAATATCTAAGTGTAATATATAAAAGTGTAAAATAAAGCACTGACATAAAACAATTATTGTATTATATTGGAGAATATTTTCTTCCCCCAAGAATGTTTAGGAATGATCAGCTAATGCAGAGACGTGATTGACTGATAAAATGTTAGCACCAAATTCAGACAGTTTGGGAGTGGATGCATCTTCATTGAGGTCAAGGGAATTGCACCTGTTTGCACCTGGCCTGACTTTGTCCCTTAGAGTTTTATGATTTTCAGTTACAAGTTCTACTCTAGGGATGAAGTTATTTGAAACAAGAAGTACTTTCAATGGGAAATAGCAACTTACTGAAGAACAAAGAGAGAAGTAAAGCTGCTGAAGTTAAAATGAGAAGATGCAGCATCAACAGGAAACAAAGAAGGTTAAAAGGAGAACTGCACAAGGTGAAGTGATCTGGGTTTCATCAGAGTATGATTGGGGATCAGTATTCTGGACAAAGCAAGAATTCCAATTACCGTTAGGAAAAAAAGCGGGGGAATAGGTTTTGCAATGGACTCAGTAAAGAAAGAAAAATCTTATGCTCTGTTCCTTTAGAGAAGTCTCCTGAAGAACGGGGTGAAGGTTCTCAGTACAGACAGACATAAAAAGGTACAAAAACATGTTACACACCAAGATTTTAAATGTTTTAATTTGTACTAGTTAATCTATTCTGTTACCTAGGTGGAATTCTTACAGAGTAAACATGTGTGTGCATATAATATAACATAATTGTATGATCTTGGCCAGGCTGGCCAAGATACTTCCGCCAGGACATGTATGGTAAGAAAATACAATTTTAAAAAATTCTAAAAGTCAGGACAAGTATTCCATATAAAACAAGTATTCCATCAAGAATGAAAGCAATAATGTTCTCTTCTCTATGAATATATATGTGATAGAATCTCCAGCACCTGAAATCTTTAGATCAAGATTTAATGCCTTTCTAAAAGATGTGTTCTAGTTAATCCAGAAATTGAGAGTCTGATGCAGGAATTATTAGATTTAATTCTTCAGCCTGCATTGTGCAGGAAGTCCAACTGGATCATCAGAATCGTTCCCCCCTGGTTTTAGTATCTATTAATCTGGGGGTTTAGACATTTTATAAGGCTCATAATTGCCTCTGAGCCAAACTCCCGAAGTGCTTTAGGAGTTGGCTAAGAAGACAGAAAATAGCTTGCTAAGAATTACCATAAAAGATCTGACAACCTCTACGAGAATTGTTTAGCAAGGAATATTATTTTTAGCAATGTACTAACAACAAGTAACAGATACTTCAATTAGCAGGACCTAAAATTAAACTATGGATGTACAGTGAAATTTTAGGAATGTGAGGTATATCTTCTAGTCCATGGAATATTAATAAACACCTGAGAACTATTGGTGCTCCCCACTATTAGCAATTATTTTCAGAATGTAGATCTGGTCCATATTGCTTGCACAGTACCATTTTTGGCCCTACACTGTGGAAAGTGTTTAGAAGAGTGAGAACAGCAGAAAAGAGGTGTTTTTTCTTGTTAGTTACCTGGCATTTGAACTGTAGAACTTGATACAAGTAAACACCTCAGATGCTAGAGAAGAAGAAGCTGTTGAGAATTTTATTGACCTGAAGATGCTAGTTTATGGCTTTTGAATGTTATAGCTACTTCGAGTCTCAAAACCTGGGTTTAGAAGTTTGTGGCTTTCTGCAAGTCATAGATTCCTTCTTCTGAGACAGATTAATGGAGAATTCTGGAGTCAGAGTAGCAGCTCAGTGGGCTCAGAGATTATAGCTTTTATTTTTGACATATCAGAAGAAGTGGGCCTGGTGAGTGTTACTATTGGGATTGCACAAGTGTCTGTGTGTGTGTGTGTGTGTGTGTGTGTGTGACTGAGGAATTAATTTTTTTGGACAAAACTAATTGGCTCTTAGTTATTGCTAGATTTCTCTTTGGAAAAATAACTAATTTTAAATATTCATTAATTTTTCCTGGTTATACCTTGTTTGCATAATCTCTGGATGTTTTTAGACCATTTTGTCCAGGTTTCAAGTATTTTTTTGAATGTATATTGAATATACTACAACAAGTACAGAGTACTGCAAAATTAACTAACAAAAATTAACGTTTTGTTAATTTACTGTTATGTAAAGGTCTGCAGTTAATTAGGTCAGTTTATTAATATCACTTTTATTTTTCCTATTATATTGTTTGCACTTTATTGAGTTAGGTTTCAGGGTTAGTTTGCATTATTATGAGTCTTCAATTATTTCACATATTTTTCCACATGGAAGAGCACCAGTGCTATTAAACACACTCAAGTTGGAAGCTTGACTTCTAGGAGTCTCCATTCTGTTTTATTATTCCTAGTGAATTGTAGTATTTCTATAAGAGTGCATTTGATCCTCAGTAATCTAGCTAGTGGTTTTATTATCAGTGTTGTGTTAGACAATGACACTGTGTTTTATATTTGCCTGTCTTCCAAAGAAAGCCATGATTTATGTTTTTCAAGATGTGATCAGAGATCAAAATATGCTCTTCAATTTTATATTTGTTAATTTGTGTAACATGGCCCCACCACAGTGAGAATTTTCAATTGGCTTCAGACAGCTCCCTCAGATTTCTTTTGTGAGCAAAAGCCATGTTCTGATTCCATTTCTGGAATACAAGCTGCTTTAGTCTCCCACACCCTGATTAAAACCAAAACCCTCCACAAAATTCTCCTCTTTTGAATATATCACCTACACTATAAAAATAACCAGTAGTCCAGTAACTGCACCAAGTTGCCTTCCCAAAAAGTCATATCTCATGGAGGGGTGGGGGTGTCAGAAATTCTGTGAGCATAGTCGTAATAATTATGGTGTTGAATGATTCAAGTACCCATATTTATTGTCTATATGCTGCTATAATTTTAGAATTTTTGAAGCTCTGAAAGTGCTACAGAAATGGTATGTACAGCCATTGGGGGCTCTGGAGAATCTTCAGTTTACTCTGCACCTCAATTCAGGAGCTGCTTTTGGCTGTCTGGAAGGTTTATAGAAGGCTGGCAAGGGGACTGGAAGGGGATAGTTGGAATCGTCATGGGCCCCAAAGGAGTATTATTGGATCTCCAGGCCACTAAAGAAGACTCTGGTTAATAGAAGAAACTTTTTTGTCCAAAAAATGCATTAAATCCAACAAACGACACCCCTGAAAACATGTCCTCCATTTGGTTTTATGAGATGAGTTTCTAATTTGTCTGGTTTCAGAGTAGCAGCCGTGTTAGTCTGTATCCGCAAAAAGAAAAGGAGTACTTGTGGCACCTTAGAGACTAACAAATTTATTTGAGCATTTGTCTGTAATCCACCCAGTCATGTTGCTCTCTTTACAAACATAGTTCATAGATAAATGAAGGGTATCATTATTATGTTACCCTTCATTTACAGTATCCCAAAGCATTGTCAGAATGAATAATGCTCTGCCTGTCTGTCCCCCAGTACTGTGTACCTCTGCCCTGTACTGGATGGAAAATCAGACCAAGCAAGAGAGGGTGGTGCGTGTGTTTGTGAGGTGGGGGGAGTGTACAAAAAGGGATCAGAGTAATGTGAAATTGTGAATCAGACTCTCTCATCCCAAATACAAGTAGAAGGGAAAAGGGATGGTACAATTCCAAGTAACATTCACACAGTGCCCATTCCAGAGACATGTCAAAACAAAATTGCCAAGAGGAGGAAAAAGAATCAAAGAGCACCCCTAAGAATGAATAATTTATAAGGTAGCAAGCAATCAAGAGCAGCCCAATTATTTAATCACAGAATCTAGAATTATTTAATGATTTATCCACTCCATACAGCTTGCAATGGAATGTTCTCACCATCCCAGTTTACCATGTGATAATTTATATGTATATATTCAAAGTGTGAATTGATTTGAATATTTACCTTCCCTTAACTGTTAATTTCCATATTTTTAAATGCTTAGGGGTTTTGCTATCTGTATTTTTAGAATACATGCATCTCTAATAGAAACCTTAGCTTAGTTCATTAATTTTTTGTCTGTTAATGTATTTCACTAAACAATGACTTAGGTAGATATTATAAGTATTTACAAAACTTTGAAAAGTGACGATACCATGCAGGGAATTGTTTAGGGAGTTCTGGATGGGAGGGGTTAATTTAAAATAATAGGACAAAATGGGCAAAGGAAAACTAACATATATCAGGAACAATTCATAAGAGTACGGGGGGTCTATAACAGTTCCCTGAGTTAAATAATGAAAGTCTCATCACTTGCGTCATTTGAAACTGGAAGGGGCAAAGCAATGGCGAATGTAAGGTAACAGTCCTGCAATGACCTCTGTGGGTAAATAATGTGACCTATCAGATATATATAAAATATAAAAGTCCCGACTGGTAGTTTAACTAACCATTTGTATGTATCTCACTTGTATCTACTAGAGATACGAGTGCTTAGTGTCTTATGAGACTGGGTTATTTGATGCATGACACATATTGACTGAAGTTATGTTATTCAAAATATTTTCTGCTTTTTAATTTTCCTGGTTTTAGGATCTATCTTCATATCCTTGTTGATATCCTATACAGTTTGTAATACATTTTCTTTAAAGTGGGATTTAAGACAAAATGGGCCGGGTTTGGGTTTTTCAAACGAAATCTGAAAAACAAGGTCTGTCAAAACCACATAAATCTTGGATTTACAGTTCTGTTTGAAACAGAGACAAAAAACCAAACCCAAACCACTTATGTGACAACCTCCTATCCCCCGATTTGTGTGTGTGTTTGCATTCTGACTCCCTGTCTGTATTTACATGCCTTTGATACTTTCACCTTTCAGACTGAATTTTTCACGCTAAATTTCTGCCTGAAGGTAATTTTGAGGAAAATCTGAGCAAAAGCAACATAGCTATTTTTGAATAGGAGAGCGAGGAAAGGAATTCCCCATTATTTAAAAAAAATTAATAAACAGCCAAAATGACTTGTTAATAGAAAGCTGAAATTTGGCATGGAAATAGCCCTCACGGCAGAGAAGTGCCTTTGATCTTTTTGATATAGTCAAGTTTTGAACCTTTGAAAATTGCATGCAGCACATGATCAGTAGATTTTTTGGGGTGTTTTCCTGCCACATTTGTAGAGTGCACAGATAGAGATGGCCAATTTTGTGGCAAATGCATGCAAGGCTAATTCAGCTATGTATTGAAAACTGTAGTAAAGGACCACAGGGGTTGAAACAAGTGCTGTAGAAACACTACATACCTTCTAAGGTGTTCAGGGACTCACAATGAACATAGTACTCAACATCGCAGTGTGGTACAACGTAAACTCACTGCTCCAACCCAATGCATCATGGCCTTTAGGCTCAGAGAAACTTTGCAGGCCCTTTGCTTGCAATCTTCTCCCTTTCGCTTTGGAGCTACCTTCTGGTAGCTTGCTGGATCAAGGCCTAAGCCTGTAGGGCCCCAACCGGTTCTATAGAACCCCCTTGTTTCTCTCTTAGGATCTAGCTTACTAAGGCCAGGTATACACTACAGACTTCTGCTGGCATAGCTATGTCGGTCAGGGGTGTGAAGAGGTGTGATCCTTGACTGACATAACTGTGACAACAACAGCCCCCAGTGTAGATGCAGTTATACCAGCAACTGGTGTAGCTGTGTCCGTGCTAGGAGCGCTTTACCCATACAGTACACCACTATTCCTTTACTGCTAAAGTGCTCCTAGTGTGCACAGAGCCTAAATAGTTTTGTGGCTACTGCCAGTGCCAATGACTAACTGCAGATCACTCATTCAGTCTTCTGGCCTCAGTAACATTCTCTACACTGGCATTTGACCTTTCGTCTGCCTTCTGCGAAAGCTCTTTCTCTTCATGCTGACCACACTAACAAGGATCCCAACTGATTCCTTGCTTGTCTCTGCCATTTCTCAATTACTGTTCCTGTAGCAGCTTTGTCACATTTTCCCTAGCAGTTCCCAGTCTACATCTGTTATACCTGCTCTAGAGCCCAGTCCCACATCCTGCCTTTTGAGGGGACCCACCACAAAGAAGGTTATAGGTTTGACACAAGAAGTGAATGGGTATGAGGTCATGATAAGCCCAGGACGCTCAGAAAAAGAGGTCAGTTCTGTTATATCAATCTCCCGAGATTCCTGAACTAAGATATTACAGACATAAGCACCTTAGAAACATACCTACCAGTAAAACAGACATAACGTTTTGTACATAAATTCTTTGTCTATTGCAGTCAGTCTCTTCTAAAGCAAAAGGAAAGGACTGTGAGTCCATCTGGGAAAAAGTTTTATCCTTAAGCCAGTGGTCTGATGTTTGAGTTAAAAATATTATTATGAAATATTTATTATAGATTTCAAATGTTGTATCTAGGCGTTTTCCACAGCAACTCAAGATACACCATTGTTGTCCGTCTGCTAAAGCCATTGACTGCTGGTGATCCGATCAAAGGGCTGGTTTCTAGGCCAGCATCAGGAGAATGACTGATGACATGAGTAACTGGGAAGTGCCAGTGTCAATTAGGGTGGGTCTTGCAATTCTTATGCCAAAATTAGGATTTGTTCTGGAAAGAATTCCACCAGGGACATTAGAAGAGAACATTTAGTAACCCAGTTGCAATTGAAAATGTTATTGTTCAGTTTCATTTGGTCCTAGCTGCAGTCATTTAAAATGACAAACTAGTCTGGATCATCCTTTGGCATGACACATGGGTGACAGCAGTGTCTCTGCTGTCGCTCTCAGTACACTACAGCATTTAAATGAGTAGAAACAAGCAAGGGAGCCCTATTCACCTGTCAAACTTTGCAGCTGAAATTGGATATAAGATTAAATAAATCCATATATGGAATGGTGCATCTTTTTCTAAGCTATACAGCTATTGCAGTTTAATTGCTGCTGATTTTTGGGAGCAGTGGAAGTAAATGGTGCAGTTTTTTTCCTTCTAAAGTGCAAGTAATTCTGCTGCAAGGCATTTTTTAGTTTATACACTGCATTCTTTGAGGGTCCCCACACACATACACACACACACACACACACAATGCTGTCCAAGGGCACTCTGTGGTCCCTGTTGAACAAGGGGTTAACCTCAACATAGCTCCCTATCCCTTCTAAACAGGTGTACATGGGAAGACCAGCTTATCTTTAAGACAAAGATAGGAAAATGTCTTTGGGAAGGCAGGGATTTACATCCAAGCTCCTAGGATTGGTTGCTCTCAAGCACAAGGGAGTTTTCTCTTTCCTTTTCTATTTATATTAATTTATTTTGTTTTCTTCCTATAAAAATGATCCTTTGAGGAAAGACCTTGCTGACTGCAGCTAAATCTATTTTTGTGGAGTCATTTCACCAGCTTGCACTCTCATTAGGGTGTTTTGTTTTGTTTTTTTGCTGCTGCCCTGCCACTATTCCCAATTAGCACATTACACTTGTGCGGCCATGACCATGCTGCTATTTTTAGCACTCTAGCTTGAGCAGAGCTAGTGTATGGCTGTCGGAGCTGGGAATTACATCTCCCAACTGCTGTTTAGACATAGCCTTGGTCACCACCTTGGTTGATTGCTTTTAAATTTCATTCCTTCGTAAACATATAAGCTCAGAATTAGTAAGGTATATTCCAGAAGTTCCAAACAGAAATAGTGCCCTGTTTCAATGAGGTGACAAATATCAGCGAAATGCTAAAAAATCCACAGCAAGGAGGTGTAGTAAAATCAGGAAGATAAAAGAGCCCTTCTCCCCGAGGTCTGAAGGGAAAGAAGTTATCAGCCACCAGGGCAGAAGCAAATAAATCACTAACGGCATCTCAGGGCCAAGAAAAAGAAAAAAAAAAGGGAGAGAGAGAGAGAGAGAGTTGAGGAACCTTTCTTTTTTCTTGAGGAGGGAGAAAAAATAGCTCAAGAAATATACAACAGAGTAAGCAGAATCTGTGTCATGGATAAAAATAACTCTCAAAATATAACAGAGACTAAACAAATCCATACTTAAGAACATAAGAGCTACCATACTGCGTCAGACCATGATCCATCTTGCCCAGTATCTTGTCTCCAATAGTGGTCCATTCCAGAGCTTCAGGGGGAGCATACAGAACAGGGCAATTATGGGGTAATCCACCCCTGTCTTCCATTCCTGGCTTCTGGTAGTCAGAGGTTTGGGGTTGTGTCCCTGACCATCTAGACTAACAAATGAATTTATCCAGTTCTTTTCTGAAACGAATTATATTTTCGGCCATCATAGCATCTCATGGCAATGAGCTCCATGGGTTAGTTGCGGGGTGTGTGAAAAAGTATTTCCTCTTGTTTGTATTAAACCTGCTGCCTATTAATTTCATTACGTGACCCCATTTTTTTTAATTGTGTGAAAGGGTAAAACACACTTCTCTATTCACTTTTTCCACACCCATTCATGAATTTATAGACCTCTATTATATTCCCCCCTTAGAAGTCTCCTTTCCAAGCTAAACAGCCCTAATAGTTTTAGTCTCTCCTTGTGTGGAAGCCTTTCAATACCCAGATCATCTTTGTTGCCCTTCTGTGAACCTTTTCCAGTTCCACTATGTCCTTTTTGAGATGGGGTGATGTGGTAGGGCAGAGGTATAAACCCCTTGGATGCCCTGCTAAAGGGGTGGCTCCTCCCCTGCTTCCTGGCAGAGCAGCCGGGTGTAGGAGCCCAGACACTCAGCAAAGAGCTCAGCTACAGACCCTAAAGGGGGCAGGTTCAGGGGAATCAGCTGAGCCAAGTGGAGCCAGCTCGGCTGGTGCCTGGGAGGAGATATAAGCCCAGGGAAAGGCTCAGTGAGGGAGGCTAGCCAGGGGAGAAGACAGGGGGACTGCAGCTTTGTCTCTACCAACTGCAGGAAGCCTCAGGGGCCACAACACCCAGGGAAGGGTCAGTGTGGGGATCGGTATTGGGGCTGCACTAAGCACTGTAAATAAAGAGACATGGGTGAAACACCTGGAAGAGGTGTTAGGACCCTTTTTTTGACCAGCCTGAGCACAGAGATGAGAGGACGGGAACCTGTGCACACCCTGTGACAGGTGACACAGTATTCCAGGAGTGGGCATACCATGGAATTATATAGTGGCACTATGATATTTTTTGTCTTATTTTCTATCTCCTTCCTAATAATTCCTAACATACCATGAGCCTTTTTGACTGCTGCTAAAGAAAGATTACGTTGAGCTACAAATGTATCATTCTGAGTGAGAACTTCTAATGGAGTTTAGTCTGAAGCTGCCCAGAAGATGGAGGACTGTGCCTTTATATGACTAATGACGGAGAAAGGAAGGAATGTCAAACTGTAACTGTGTGAGTGGGGAAGGACAGTGTTATGGCTAAGGCACTGGACTGGGATTCAACCGCTTTGGGTTCAGTTCATGGCTTTGTGTGATCTTGAGCCCTTGCTTTCTGTGCCTCAGTTCCCCATTTGCAAAATGGGAATAATAATACTTCCTTCCTCCTATCTTTTGTCCACTTAGTGTGGAAGCTCCTCAGGTGAAGGCTTGATTGTCTCCTTTCTGGTTTTGCAGCACCTTAGCTAGGGCCTCTAGGTTCTAGAATTCATAAATAATAATAAAATACAAATCTGTATTACAGCTAATAAATAATAATGAAATTCTTGTGCCTTTTCTTGCACCTGTCTGTAGAGAGAGGCCTTCTGTCTCTCTCACATTCCTCTTGCCAGGCAAGAGAAAGTTCAAATGGCCCAGTAACACCAGAAATAATATACTCTGCATTTATATAGGGCTCAATGTGGGCAGTGCCAGTATGGGGTGACTGTTTAAAATTTAGGGGAACTGAAGTGAATCATGAAATTTCTAGAGACAAATCTCTGCCTTATTTGAGCTTTGGCTCATATGCAGTTCCCTTGTTCTGAAGGCCTCTAAGACTGCTCTTGGGCCTTGGAGAACATTGTGTATTGGGCCAAGCATACACAATTAGGTACAAGTTATGAAATCATTACAGAAACATTCTTTCTTATAGCTATATTAGGAATGATGTTGCCCTCCCTGCCATCTAGCCAAGTATAATTTCTTTTGTGAATTTGTTGTGCATTTTCTTTATCTCTAGAACATATGTGGGAAGGGTCGGGGGTTGGCAGCCATGAAAAGTAAAGTCTTCTACACCCGTTAGATATAGTAACCCTAGGCACTTGCAAGATAAGTGGAGGTCAGCTAAAAAAGTCAGATTTAGATTTTTGCTAAACCTAGGTAGTTCAGACTTCAGAGTAAAGGACTAAAAGATTTCAGTGTTGGCCCATTTCTAAATTCAAGCTTCCTCACCCATGACCTCAAGCCTAGGCAGACTGCCCTTAGGAATGTGATGTAAATTAGTCTCCATACTAGCTTAGTTCTAGACTTTTCTGGAGCAGAAACTGCCAATTGGGTAGCAACAGTGCTTAATTTGTGCCAGGGCTGAGCCCCAGCACCTCTGGGCTTGGCAGTTCATAGCCCCGGCACCTCTGGGCTTGTTTCATCAGTTATGAATGTAAAATAATTGTTTGGTCCCAGCACCTCTTTCATTACAAATTAAGCACTGAGCAAATTCCTGATCCAAGTTTGTAGCTCAAGTCTCTCTCTATAACAAGCTGAATCCAAACTTTAGTAAAGATTGGATGTGGATCCAACTTTCAAACTCCTAGATTGGGAGAGTTCAGATCCAGGCTTTTGTTTGAGAGCCATTTCTGGATAAAATACTTTGAAATCACATGTAAAGAAGTGGTGCAAAATTATTTCATTCAACAGCCATTATAAACCCTCTTTTGTGAACATCTTTAGCCTTAACACTCTAAGGGCCAGCTGCCACCTGCAGCAGACTAGTAGTTGGGTCTATTAAACCTATTAAGTACTTGCTTTCTAATTCCTAAATGGGATGGATAGACCCCCTAGATTATAGAATTGCTTGTATAATTAAGATTCTCAGTGTTTCTATTCTGAACCCTGTTTTCAGCCTCTAGCTTACTTAAATAAAAGAGCCATTCAACCATTTTTTTTCACTTACAAAGAAGCAAATCCATTGTCTATGATTCTGGTGCAGTATGTAACTGGCTAGCTAAAAACAAAGCAAAGCTGAGTTAAAATCATTCTGACATTTGTTATTAATTCTCAGTTCTCTATTAGCCATTTACCTAGGCATCTTTTATGCCAAGTGCATGAACACAGTAATTATTCTCTTTTATTCTTGCTGCTTTTAGTCATCCATTCAATAACCTGTTTTTCTCTGGTATTCTGGCCAGGAATCAGGGGCTGATGCCTGGAGAAAATGGGACTATGCCTGGATAAGGACTGCAGGATCAAAGCCATAACTTGTTGGGGTAAAAATCAAGGCCAGTCTCACCTTAAACTGTCTTCTTCTGGCTCATTCAGGTTCACATTCCAAATGTGTCCGCTCATTTTGGGGACCTTGGTTTTTGGATGTCCGACTGGAGACACCTGGGGCCTGATTTTCAAGAGTGCCGACTGTGACCAATGTTGCAGCCACAGGCAACATCTTTGAAGACCATATTGTATTTTATGGCTGAAGCATGAAAACCTCAAAAAGCCATTATATTGCGATGGCCCAGATAGTGTGAGCTGTAGAATATTCATGGCCTTTTGTATCAGTACAGGTGATGTGTATTTATGTGTTCCTCGTTCACTGTGGGGGGTGGAGGGGAAGAAGGAGGAATGTCTCCTGTGGATTCTGGAATCACTAAGGGGTGATTAATGCAAAATCCCAAGGCTTGCTATGTAAATTCCTAGCTTTGGAAGCTTGATCTCCTGGACAACAGAGGGAGGCACTGGTGTTACCTGTTTTCAGGAGGCTGGGGGACAAAGCAAGATTTTGCAATAAAAGGCTGAATTTAAACAGGCTCAGGATCTTCTTTTTGATTCAGTGAACAGACAGGAGCTTTGGTCCTGGGAGAGGCAACCCTGGAGGGAAAGGTTGGAAAGGACATTGCTACCAGACTGCCCATGTGGAAGATGGGTGATTTCTGGTACAGTCAGTAGGCATGTGGGAACTTTTATTGTTTTTATGTTTTCTCTGTGCTGCTTTTGCCCTAAGAATAAATGTACTTTGCTTTGGAAGTGCTGTGTGGTAACTTGTAACAGCTGGCAACACCCTGTTCAGAGCCCTTGGAGAGAAACCACAGCCCAAGTGCTGGCCTTTAGGCAGACTGACTTGCTGGGAATATCAGTGTAAGGCAGGAAGCTGTGCAGCCTTAAAAACCCTGATCAGAAGGGAATGGGACCCAGGTCCCTGCTCAGAGACAGGTGATGGCTGGAGGCCTGAGACCTAAATGGTCGCTTTTGGAGTGGATCATGGATGGGAAATACAGGCACAGTTATGTTGGCACTGTGATACAAAGCATCCGTAACTCCAGGTCAATGGGATCTAGTCGGTGTTCAGCCTGATCCAAACTCAACCACTTCTGCTAGTCTAGACAAGTCCCAAATGTCTATGAAAATTCTACTTAACTTCTAACTCATTTTCTAATGGTAACATCACAAGCCAATTGGGGCATAATTTGGCCTAGCTGCTAGTTTCTGAAATAATGGCCCTGATTCTGAGCTGGGCTGTGCATGGCTTGGAAAGGAGGGCTGTGCGTTACCTTTTTAACCTTCCTCACCCTAAAGAGATTGACTAACTGGTGACTGCTCTAGTCCTCAGTGTAAATTAGAGTGGGCAGAGGACTTCTCTAGCTTACATTTGGCTGTAATGACACTCAAGAGGCTGTTTCTGCTTTTGATAATTGCTAGAGAATAACAGCACTTCGTCTACTCCTCTGGCATGTTGCCTGTCCCCGAGGTTGGGGTGAGAGCCATTCAGCCAGCTCTAGGTGCCTCATATATTCCTCTTATGCAGTAGGGGATATGACCCAGGAGTCAGGACCCAGATCTGCTAGCTTTCTGGCCACTTCCTGCTAGTGAAGGTGTAAGGGGGCTGCAGCACAGCCCAGACTGATGACCAGTGTTACCAAGTTAGAATTTTCTTTTAGTTGTAAAATGGTGAATTAATAGGTCCTAATACTTTCTCTGCAAGATATGAGTAACTCACACTGAAATCCCACTGGACCTGTTTCCCTTTTCATGTCCACTTGTCTAAATCGGGAGTAACTCCATTCGAGTCAGTGGAGTTACACTGTCATAAAACTGATGAGAGATCAGAATCAGGCCCTCAGACGTCAGTGGGAGCTACTCATACCCTGCCACAAATCCTGCCACAGGGGGGAATTGGGCCTATAGAGTTCTGAGTGAGGAGAACATTCTTACAGGGAAAGCTGGATGGCTAGTTCTAACCTCTCCCTCCCTTTACAGCTGTTCAACAACTAATGACCATTTAAAGAAATGCTTTATTCCTCAATTTAATTAACTTTTAGCGCATCAGACCATAGTAGTTTATCACAGCCTGCCTAATTTCTGGGGATCATTTGGTGTGAGAGTCACTAATGCTCGAGTCTGTTCAAAGTGATTCACTGTTACTTCTTACTACATTTCTCACGTGATCTGAGAACCAGAAAAACCAACTTTTTAACATCCCCAGTCAAGGTCAGGTTCTAAAGCTAACAGTGTTTTGTATCTTGCATCCATGCCAGCTGTCCGTATTTTATCAGACTGACTATCCTTATGCCACATCCATCTAAAGGTTACCTAGACTAATATTGCAATGAAATGGCTAGTGTGTGTCTACTACTGCAGATTGCTGAACAGGTTTAGAACTGCTCCACTGTGTGTCATCAGACCTATACTGCTGACAGCTAATATTGCTACTCGTTTAGCTCTAGTGATATGGTCTGTGTCCTGGTGCAGCAGGAACTAGGTTCTATCCCCTTCGCTGATGTGAAGTTCCAAGTGGCTTAGTGACATCTGGACAGCTCCCTGACAACTGTAATTTGTGACACTGGTATTGAGTGGAATTGAAACTCCTGAGGACCCCACAAAGTTGAAGATCTATTTTTCTAAATGGTGTGTGTTTGTGTGTGTGATTAACAAACAAGCAGGCTGCACAGAAGGGAATCTGGCCCTGCATTTTACAGTGGGTAACTAGGACACAGACTGAATACATGAAGTCATGCATTGATCAAGTGGAAAAGATAGGATTAGATGTTAGAAACAAAGAGCTCCTTACTCCTGGTCTTGTGTTCAATCCACTAGATCACACTGTCTCGCTGTTGCTGTGCATTCTACCTGGAACTATCTCCCCTTAGCTCTCTGCCCCCAGGGACATTTTCTCTGAGATTCATCTGTCTATCTACCTGAGACACTTGTGCCCTTAACATTCCTGATATTTACTTCAGTGCAGTAATTACTTTGTAAAGTATATTTTCTTACTGTCTGCTGAAGATGGTACAATGAAAAGGAACTTCACACACTTCCAAATTCTTCCTTAAAGTCCATCTTTCACCACTTAGATAATTCCCATTGGCATTCCCATGATAAAGCTATAAAACAAAACAGAAAATTAACCCAGAAAGTTACCTGCCTGTAGCAGTCCTCAGATGTCAGCACCTAACTGTGCAGAATAAATAAATAGAAATCTGGGTGAAATTCTATGGCTGGTGGTCAAACTAACATCATATAATGGTCCCTTCTATTCCAGGAGCTTTCACCTCCCATGCTATCACACCTACTCTTCCCAGCCATGCCCATGACTTGACGTTTTTACCCATTGAGTTGTCGGCACAAGTGGGATTTTAAATTCCTTGAAGCCTTTTCTTATTTCTATGGGTCAGATCCTCAGCTACCCCAGTGCTGCACCTGCACAGCTGAGGAGAGTGGTGCAAAGATTTGCACACCCTTTGCAGCTCCCCAATCCAGAGCGAGGCTGATTCCATCCCCAGCTTAATTTCAAGAAGACTCAAGGCTGTTTTAAGTTTCACCTGGCTGCAGTTGCCCTCAAGCTGCTGTTCTGGCAGCAGAGGACTACCACAGTGTAATGTTCCCCTGTCCCGCTCTATTTATAGATACCTAATATTCTCCAGAAAAGTTTTGGGTCTGGCATAATTGTCTGTGTTTGACTTTAGGTACCTTTCTTTAATAAATCATCATTTTGTGGCTGCCTTGGCTGCGAAATGCTTTAGGGCTGATGGGTCATGTTTTTGTACACTATATTTCAGTAGTTCCTCACTTGCAGTTACACATGATTTGTTTTCTGCTTCCATCTTTATTCCTGTTTGCACAGCACTGAGCGTCCACAAGGTGTTAAGAAGGGATTCAGGTCTGCTTTGCTCCAGCCGCTGTATGTAGTGCTCCTCTGAGAGGCTTACCCCCTCCATTAAAGTGTTCACAGCCCTCTTTTCAACAGTCACACAGGGGACATTTCAAAATATTTGTGGGTGGATTTTTGTAAAGATGAACTTTGGCTGTCAGTTTTCGAGAAGGCCACCCTAATGTCCATCTTGTTTAGTCAATTATATATAATAGCCAAACTAATAATTCATAATTTGAAGATATGTATGGGTTCTATGTCATTATTTTATTAACGTGTTAAGGGCCTTGATTTATTTATGAAATTAATTACTCTTATTAGATGATGACACGGTGTTACTTCAATAGATGCACTTGCCATTTCCCAACTAATTACAACAATTAAGTTTCCATGGTTCTACCACAAAGCACAGATCATTAACTTTAATTACTTTGAAATGCAGCTGCTCAGGTACATACAGTGATGAACAGGTAGAGCCATATTTGTTAGTTAATTTCTGCAAATACAGTCTGTTGTCTTTAGGTATTAACTGATGATTGTCCTCCATATTTCTCACTTTGTATTTGTGGGTTTTCCATTTTAAAGGGCTATTTTTAATGTTTCTCTTTCATTACCTACAAAACTGGATTTTTACTTCTACAGCATCGGATCAAGTTAAAATATATTCCCCAGATAAAAGAAGCAGGTGTCTTTGTTCAGTACATAATGGCCAGTAATGGGCATTTTAAAAACCCCTTGGATAATCATTACTAACTGGAAAGATCCCAAATGGACTTAACATGCAGATTACATTTTCATTAGTAGTAACAATGGTGTGGTAAAGTTAATTTTTCGTAGAGGAAGTGTCTCAGAGATGTAATGCACTTAGAAATATTAACTGTTAATCACTTTGGAGACATAGACTATCACAGTATTGCCTTATTAGCCCACTGAATGATAGTGAATGAATGATGAGGGAGTTCAAATTATGGCTGCCCATTAGAAGGTGGTCTGGATGCAGGCGGGGAAGAGGTAGTTGTGACTTTGGCAACCAACAGGAATATATTAATTTGGAATTGTCCTGAAAAACAAAGCAGTAGCAGTGGGTAGTTTGCTCATGACCAGCTCAGAATCTGTTTCCACGTGGAGATGGAAGTGTGTGAAAATCACCAATATGCACCTTGAGAATTTTCATGCATGTTTTCACTCAGATTGCAGCAAGGGCAAAGGTCATTCTTTTTTGCCAGCCGGGAATGTCCAATTTGGGGTTGTAGGTGATATACAGAGGAAGCCAGGGAGGTTAGATATGTCTCTGCTAGCCCATCTTTAATTATACAGAGAGCAGCCTTTAAAAGTGTTTTACAGCACTTTTCAGTGTAATGTAAAGCTTATGTTATAGGAAGCTCTGATGAAGGGTAGCTTTGTAAGTGATGAGACATGCAGCAGTCCTAGGTGAGGATTTAACGTATCTTCAATGAAGTACATTAGCAATTATTATGTCTGACTCACCATAAACGCTGGGTGGGAAATACCTACTATTATGAAGTATTTATCAGCACCATAGCCATTTATTTGTTTGTAATCTCTGGGAGAAACAGAATTGCCACTGAAATTTACTGTGTGGTCTAAAATCACTCTAGAATTTATGGTACCTTGGCTGGGGAGAGAAGCTTTCTATTGCAATGCAGTTTGGGTTTTTTATTAACAGCAGCAACATAATTCCAGGCTCCTCGACTCCAAAGGCAAATCATGAAACTGAATCTCCCCTAGAGATGCCTTCATCTAGGGTGATCAGATGTCCTGATTTTATAGGGACAGTCCCGATATTCAGGGATTTTTCTTATGTGGGCACCTATTATCCCCCCACACTCTGTCCCGATTTTTCATACTAGCTGTTTGGTCACCCTACCTTCATCCAAAGATTCCCACTATGAGCTTTTCTTCATCAAGCTATTTTTGCTGCTCAGGTTACAACTGCCAACCATACATTTTTGAAAGGCCAAAGGCCAAATGCAGAGGAGTGACTAAGAAAGATTAAACTGAGAATTAGTGAGTTTAGATGGAGTCTAAGACCTGATCCTTCAAACACTTACACACAAGTAACTTTATACATGGGGGCAGTCCCATCAAGTTCAAAGGGACTATTCACATATGTAAAGTTATATGCATTTTTGTAGGAATGGGGCCTACCTGTAACTCAGGTGCGGAGAACCAGTGAAAACCAATGTTGCAAGAAAAGCAATGACCACAAAGATATAAAAAGGAGTAAGAGGCTCCTACTTTTCAACCTGGCTGGCATAGGTGACTCTACCAAGAGGTATGCCCCAGACAGCATAACTCTCAGTGGCATGGGGACATGCAAGCCTTCCTGCCATATCAAGACACAGTCCCGGGGGAAGAACAGGTAGCATAGTGTTGTGTAAATGTTAGATTCTTTCTAATCTTAGATGTATAGCACACTTCACTGGCTCGAAGTGACTATTGCTACACAAAGAAGCACTGAAAGAGATTTCTTTGAGCTTTGGGTCACTGTACAACGTGCCTCTGAAATTAGAATCTACACCATTATCTTGTTTATGTCTACAAGGCGATGCATCCCCAGAAAAAGTTTGATTCAAAATGTCATTCTTGATCAGTGTGTATAATCCAAAATGTTCCAAGCCTATCCCTTTACTTAAACTTTAGCTATCAGCCAGTCTCACAGTACCAGGTGTCATGGTGCTTCCTGATTACCTTCCAAATACCTGACTAGCCCAATTCTGCTGGTAAGAATAATATTCAGGGCTCTCTAATACTGATATTTTCCTTGAGCACCGTAGCTGTAGTATAGTTGGAGAATTAAAGAAATAAGAAGGGATGATCTGCTCCAGTTTTCCTGTCTTCCATCTTATATATTTTTTTACTATAAATAATAATGGAGGGAGTGAATAATGAAGTATTGAGTACACTTATAAAATCTGCGGATGTCACCAAGCTGGGAGGGGTTGCTATCACTTTGGAGGACAGGATTAGAATTCAGATTGGAGTTGTTAAATTGGAGAATTGGTCTGAAATCAACAAGATGAAATTCAATAAAGACAAGTGCAAAGTGAGACACTTAGCGAGGAAAAAATCAAATGCACAAATACAAAATGGGGAATTAACTCTCTAAGTAGTAATACTGTAGAAAAGGTTCTGGGGGATTATAGTGGATCACAAATTGAATATGAGCCAACGTGTTGCAGTTGCGAAAAAAAGGCTAATGTTCTGAATCTAGGATGTATTAACAGGAGTGTGGTGCAGTAAATAATTGTTCTGCTCTCCTCAGCACGGGGGCAGCCTCAGCGAGAGTATTGTTTCCAGTTTTGAATGCCACGCTTTAAGAATGATGTGGACAAATTTGAGAGACTCCGGAGAAGAGCAACAGAAATGATACAGGGTTTAGAAAAAAGAAAAGGAGTACTTGTGGCACCTTAGAGACTAACCAATTTATTTGAGCATGAGCTTTCGTGAGCTACAGCTCACTTCATCGGATGCATACTGTGGAAATTGCAGAAGACATTATTATATACACAGACACCATGAACCAATACCTCCTCCCACCCCACTCTCCTGCTGGTAATAGCTTATCTAAAGTGATCATCAAGATGGGCCATTTCCAGCACAAATCCAGGTTTTCTCACCCTCCGCCCCCCCACAGACAAACTCACTCTCTTGCTGGTAATAGCCCATCCAAAGTGACCACTCTCTTCACAATGTGTATGATAATCAAGGTGGGCCATTTCCTGCAGAAATCCAGGTTCTCAGAGTGAGTTTGTGTGTGTGGCTTTTGGAGGGGGGTGAGGGAACCCATCTGAGTTCCACTGTAACTTAATATGTATTAAGTAAATTTCAAACCATGGAAATTTACAATAATGGGTTGAATACATTTTACTTTTATTCTAAATGTCCAGACTTAATTTGATTTTTCACTGCAGTTTCGCTAATTAGGATTAACTCCTGACCCTACTGAAGTCAATGGTAAAACTCCCATTTGTTTTGTTGGGGACACTGGGGCATGGCCACTAGGTAACTCGAGGGGATGGAAGACCACGAGTGTCAATGAAGCCCCCTGGCACTAGGCCCAAGTGTCCTTGCCCCCGCCCCCCCCGCCTGGAGGCACTCGCAGCAGTTATGCTGAGGATCTGCAACAATATGTTGCAGAGTCAGACTGCCTGAAACTAAGCAAGGCCAAACAGGGCAGATATGGAAATGCTGAAAAGAAAAGAAAAATGCTGATTAAAGCAGCTTTATGTATGGTTTAACAAATGATACAGAGAACAAGGGAACTAGCTGGGAACTGGATTGGCTGACTATATGGATACTTAGGGCAGCTTGCTATTGGATAAGTATGCTGAAGAAAGGATGTATAAAAGCCTGTGTAACTTCCTGCTCTGTGTGCAGGATTTGAGATTCTATTCTCCCTGTACCTTTCTGCAGCTGCAAATACACTTTTCTGCTTCTTCACCCTGTTGTGATTATTGGGTGTAGCAGACCGGGTAGCGAACCAACCCCAGCTGTTGTTTAGCCTCTCGGCACTGGGTGCCGGCAACAGTTTCAACTAGGCTAGGATTTTACCAACATTTATTGCAGATGTAATTGTTACCTGAAAATGCAGAAACTACCAAATTGGGGGATTTTCAGATATTTGGGAGCTCAATCCTTTTCCAATTCTGGTTTGCCAACTCACTACTCCCTCTTTATTTAGATTACTCTTCAAAACTCCTTTTTTACAATACAAGCAAGACATGAGGCAGCCTTTTTAAGAACACTTTTAATGTAAACATCAAGATGAGCACATGTACTTTGCCCTTCCCCATCTCCTCCCTATTGGATGCTAGTCTGATTGGTCATATCACATCTAAAATTAGTTTGTAAAATGTTGTGAGCAAGGCCCACACCTTCTCTTTTTTCCTGTAAGGGCCCTAGCACAATTATGGGT
This sequence comes from Natator depressus, assembly GCF_965152275.1. Classification (NCBI taxonomy): domain Eukaryota; kingdom Metazoa; phylum Chordata; order Testudines; family Cheloniidae; genus Natator; species Natator depressus. Next base: position 39,350,893 of record NC_134244.1, read on the forward strand.
GCTGAAGAAAAATTATGTATACAATTGTTGTCATCATGAATAGGTCGGAATATGAACAAGAGGCTGCTCGGCAGCTCTCCAACACCACTTTCTACAAGCCATTACCCTATGATCCCACTGAGAGTTACCAAAAGCAACTACAGCATTTGCTCAAGAAACTTCCTGAAAAAGCACAAGATCAAATCCGCACAGACACACCCCTGGAACCCCGACCTGGGATATTCTATCTACTACCCAAGATCCATAAACCTGGAAATCCTGGGCGCCCCATCATCTCAGGCATTGGCACCCTGACAGCAGGATTGTCTGGCTATGTAGACTCCCTCCTCAGGCCCTATGATACCAGCACTCCCAGCTACCTTCGAGACACCACTGACTTCCTGAGGAAACTACAATCCATCGGTGATCTTCCTGATAACACCATCCTGGCCACTATGGATGTAGAAGCCCTCTACACCAACATTCCACACAAAGATGGACTACAAGCCGTCAAGAACACTATCCCCGATAATGTCACGGCTAACCTGGTGGCTGAACTTTGTGACTTTGTCCTTACCCATAACTATTTTACATTTGGGGACAATGTATACCTTCAGATCAGTGGCACTGCTATGGGTACCCGCATGGCCCCACAGTATGCCAACATGTTTATGGCTGATTTAGAACAACGCTTCCTCAGCTCTCGTCCCCTAACGCCCCTACTCTACTTGCGCTATATTGATGACATCTTCATCATCTGGACCCATGGAAAAGAAGCCCTTGAGGAATTCCACCATGATTTCAACAATTTCCATCCCACCATCAACCTCAGCCTGGTCCAGTCCACACAAGAGATCCACTTCCTGGACACTACAGTGCTAATAAACAATGGTCACATAAACACCACCCTATACCGGAAACCTACTGACCGCTATTCCTACCTACATGCCTCCAGCTTTCACCCTGACCACACCACACGATCCATCGTCTACAGCCAAGCTCTGTGATACAACCACATTTGCTCCAACCCCTCAGACAGAGACAAACACCTACAAGATCTCTATCAAGCATTCTTACAACTACAATACCCACCTGCGGAAGTGAAGAAATAGATTGATAGAGCCAGAAGAGTTCCCAGAAGTCACCTACTACAGGACAGGGCTAACAAAGAAAATAACAGAACGCCACTAGCCGTCACCTTCAGCCCCCAACTAAAACCCCTCCAACGCATTATTAAGGATCTACAACCTATCCTGAAGGATGACCCAACACTCTCACAAATCTTGGGAGACAGGCCAGTCCTTGCCTACAGACAGCCCCCCAACCTGGAGCAAATACTCACCAGCAACCACATACCACACAACAGAACCACTAACCCAGGAACCTATCCTTGCAACAAAGCCCGTTGCCAACTGTGCCCACATATCTATTCAGGGGACACCATCACAGGGCCTAATAACATCAGCCACACTATCAGAGGCTCGTTCACCTGCACATCCACCAATGTGATATATGCCATCATGTGCCAGCAGTGCCCCTCTGCCATGTACATTGGTCAAACTGGACAGTCTCTATGTAAAAGAATAAATAATGTCTTCTGCAGTTTCCACAGTATGCATCCGATGAAGTGAGCTGTAGCTCATAAAAGCTCATGCTCAAATAAATTGGTTAGTCTCTAAGGTGCCACAAGTACTCCTTTTCTTTTTGCGAATACAGACTAACACGGCTGCTGCTCTGAAACCTATGTATACAACGTGGCTTTTGCTACAAGTGCCACCGTGCCACTGCACTGCGCATTACACAAAGACTCAGAAATTCCTGGAACAATCATTCCATTGTCAAAGCCGATGAGGATGAGACCCAGACAGAGCGGCAGGCAGCAAGAGGTCCTTTGGCGCCGAATGCCACGGGCGGCGCGTGCTGGGGGGGCGGGCGGAGACACTCCACCTCGAGGCGGGGCTAGGGGAGGCCGATGTTCAGAGCCCGCTGGGCACAGAATCATCCCTGGCAGCCCCTTCCTTCCGGCAGCGCGAGCGGGCGCGCTGCTCGGTGACAAGACTGTCCGGCGACGGCCACCGTAGGACGTCCTGGTGGGACGAGGGTGGTGAGGCTCCGGCTGTCCCACAAACCACCGCGCAGCCCGTCCCCACTCCGGCCTTGGCGCCCGCCAGCCCCAGCAGGTGGCGCTGTCCGGAGAGCGGATGGCTGGTGCCTGTGACTCCCAGCATCCCCCGCTCCTCCTCCTCCCCGGCAGGGGCGGGGCTGAGGGAGAGAGTGCCACGTCCCTAGTGCGGCGCTTTGTGCGGGGAGCAGCGCCGCCTCCTCCGCCGGCCCGAGCCATGGGTGCCTCGCAGAGCGTGGAGATCCCCGGCGGAGGCACCGAGGGCTACCACGTACTGCGGGTAGGCGCCGGGCCGGGGGCAGCCCGCGGGGCCGGGCCTGCCTCCCCACGGGGCCTAACTGTAGCCGCGCCGCTCGGGCCGGCGGGCTCCGGGCAGGGCGGGCGGGCGTCTGTCACGCGTGGGCCTGGCTTCGCTGGCCCCTTGGGCAGGGGTGCGGGAGGAGGGGGCCGGAGCTGCAGCGGGCGGGCGGCCCCTCTGTCCCCGGTTCTCTCGGGCGGCCCCGGTGCCGGGCCTGGCTCAGTGACTTGCTGCCTCGGGTCTCCCCCGCCCGCCCGCCTCCGGGCCCAGGTGTGTGGAGCCGCTGGGACTGGCCAGTTTCCAGGGTCGGGCAGAGAGGAAGTTGCAGCGCGGTCACTACAAGAGCGACCTGCTTCCCAGACCTGCGCTGGGGTCTCCTGATGCCCGAGCCGCAGGTTGAGTTTAAAGCCCTGCCTGTGATTGCGAGGGCGATTCCGCCAAACCTGCTTTGTGTTTGTTTAAAAGTAGAGGTAACTCTGCCCCTCAGCTCAGGGTTTGTTATGGTTTGTCCATGTCCAGCTTCAGCAATATTAAGTGCATCTACCTTTTTTGATGTTATAAAAGCCATGTGTGGTGACACTCAACACCCAAAAAGAAAAGGAGTACTTGTGGCACCTTAGAGACTAACAAATTTATTTGAGCATAGGCTTTCGTGAGCTACAGCTCACTTCATCGGATGCAAATTGGTTAGTCTCTAAGGTGCCACCAGTACTCCTTTTCTTCTTAGAGACTAACAAATTTATTTGAGCATAAGCTTTCGTGAGCTACAGCTCACTTCATCAGATGCATTCAGTGGAAAATACAGTGGGGAGATTTATATACATAGAGAACATGAAACAATGGGTGATACCATACACACTGTAACGAGAGTGATCACTTAAGGTGAGCTATTACCAGCGGGGGTGGGGGGGGAGCCTTTTGTAGTGATAATCAAGGTGGGCCATTTCCAGCAGTTGACAAGAACGTCTGAGGAACGGGGCCGGGGGGGGATAAACATGGGGAAATAGTTTTACTTTGTGTAATGACCCATCCACTCCCAGTCTCTATTCAAGCCTAAGTTAGTTGTATCCAGTTTGCAAATTAATTCCAATTCAGCAGTCTCTCGTTGGAATCTGTTTTTGAAGTTTTTTTGTTGAAGAATTGCAACTTTTAGGTCTGTAATCGAGTGACCAAAGAGATTGAAGTGTTCTCCGACTGGTTTTTGAATGTTCTAATTCTTGACGTCTGATTCGTGTCCATTTATTCTTTTACATAGAGACTGTCCAGTTTGACCAATGTAAATGGCAGAGGGGCATTGCTGGCACATGATGACATATATCACATTGGTAGATGTGCAGGTGAACGAGCCTCTGATAGTGTGGCTGATGTGATTAGGCCCTATGATGGTGTCCCCCGAATAGATATGTGGACACAGTTGGCAACGGGCTTTGATGCAAGGATAGGTTCCTGGGTTAGTGGTTTTGTTGTGTGGTGTGTGGTTGCTGGTGAGTATTTGCTTCAGGTTGGGGGGCTGTCTGTAAGCAAGGACTGGCCTGTCTTCCAAGATCTGTGAGAGCGATGGGTCGTCCTTCAGGATAGATTGTAGATCCTTGATGATGCGTTGGAGAGGTTTTAGTTGGAGCCTGAAGGTGATGGCTAGTGGCATTCTGTTATTTTCTTTGTTGGGCCTGTCCTGTAGTAAGTGACTTCTGGGTACTCTTCTGGCTCTGTCAATCTGTTTCTTCACTTCAGCAGGTGGGCATTGTAGTTGTAAGAATGCTTGATAGAGATCTTGTAGGTATTTGTCTCTGTCTGAGGGGTTGGAGCAAATGTGGTTGTATTGTAGAGCTTGGCTGTAGACAATGAATGGATCGTGTGGTGTGGTCAGGGTGAAAGCTGGAGGCATGTAGGTAGGAATAGCGGTCAGTAGGTTTCCGGTATAGGGTGGTGGTTATGTGACCATCGCTTATTAGCACCGTAGTGTCCAGGAAGTGGATCTCTTGTGTGGACTGTTCCAGACTGAGGTTGATGGGATGGAAAATGTTGAAATCATGGTGGAATTCCTCAAGGGCTTCTTTTCCATGGGTCAAGATGATGAGGATGTCATCAATGTAGCGCAAGTAGAGTAGGGGCATTAGGGGACGAGAGCTGAGGAAGCGTTGTTCTAAGTCAGCCATAAAAATTTTGGCATACTGTGGGGCTATGCGGGTACCCATAGCAGTGCCGCCATCCCCAGTTTTTCATGCTTTGAGTCCGACTCCAGGAATGCTCAGTGTCCTTTCTATTACTGCAACAAAAATGGAAGAATAAAACGGTAGTTGTACAAGAAAACGATGTAACTTCATAAATTCTGGTGTCTTGATACTGTATCTACGTTACTTCTGTAGAAGCTATTGGCAGGATAACTAACCACTTACCCCTTGTTTGTACTTCATTGTGTAAGCAATGTATGTTGTTATGCTCCCTTTGGGGTTGTGTTCAGAGACATAGACTATGCCTACAACAGGAAAAAAGATGTTTTTACTGTGTTAAAATCTTAAACTGTCGTCCTAACACGTTAGCTGGTCACAGTGAACCCTAGGTTCCCCCAGGCTTTAATTCAACTAGTTGAACTTTACTTTAGAACAGGCTAATTTGTCTTGACTAGAGTTTTAGAAGGTGTTCATTAGATCAAGATTGCTGTCTAACATCTTGCCTCTAAGACCTATTTGCATTAGGGAACCTTTCTAAATATTTTTTACTATTGATAATCCTTAGTGTGGATGTGCTACTGGCATTTTTAATGCTGTCACAAATCCCTATTCAGGCCAGGTCTAATGAACGCAATGTTTAAACACCAGCAGGTTGACTGTCCAAGAGCTCCCAATGTTGTAAACACCAGTGGAGCTGAAGCAGAATTAGCAATGGTGGAAAACTTTTCCTAAAAGGCCCTGTTTTCATAAGGGAAGAAAACTGTCTATTTTAAACACTCACCCCCAGAATATTGTATCATTTTTCATCAAGTTCTGTATTTTAGTGATCACATTTTAGTCCATGGAGGCATATTCTGATATTTATACGGCTTGGAATCTTGGGTTATTACTAATTGTTGTTCCTTTAATTCTAGCCTTTTTATAATGTTCTGTTCTTCACAATTTAAGGCTATTCCTTTCCTTAAGAGAGAACAACAGTCTTTATTTTCTCTGTAAAGTAATAAGTAAACTAAACAGACAACATGAGGGCATATTATAGTTTGGACAACACACAGTAATTAGGTGCCAGATTTACATAGCAAAAATAAGAGAAGAGGGGAGTGCAAAGAAACGTGATCCACTTATGTATGCCTTCAAGGTACCACTGTAAATTGAGGACAGGAATTAATCTCAGAAGATGGGAGGACAAAGAGAGAACGTTTATAACATAATGCACAACTGCCTGGTCCAAAACATGCCAAATATTAAAACAGAATGTTTCCACTTTGCCTGTTCCCTTTTAGGCTAGCTTTATGCTCCAGTGGGGTTCGTTAGTTGCTGTGACATCAACAACATATTGCATGCTGAATTGTCAAGTAGAGAAGTGCAAACTAGTCATGACAAGGCTGGATATGCTATGACCACAGGAAGGTCAGGGGGTCGGGAGGCTGAATATGCTTATTTCTTCTCATAGCCTGGTTCGCATGGGGACAGATGTTCAGTACTTACCCTTAAAGTTGATATTTTCATTAGGTCTATTTCTAGACAGTTGTAAGGATGGTAATGTTAAAAAGCTTAAGGAGGATGGGTGGCCTTACTCTGACTTCACTTGTCCTTTCTTGCCATAGTATTGTGCTTGTCTTAATGCTCAAATAATTACCCAGAGTTCTAAAGATGAATACACTGTGCTTCTGATAAAGAAGCAAATTTGTGACTTTATTCCATAATTAAGATCACTCTGTTTTGATGAGCTGTTATGGTTTAGATTATGCTTGTATGAGTTTATCCAATACTTAATTGGAAATTGACTATATGATTTTTAAAATGTAATTGATTTGCTAGTAATATGTTTTATATGGGCTCTGGCAGGTTAAGGAAAGCGCTGAGAGGAAAGTGGTGAGAAAGCGGTACAGGAGTTACAGATTGTATAACAAAGTGACTTCCAGGCAGGGAGAGAAACTCTTGATAACTACAGCTACAGTTGCAGTTTCTTAGTATCCCTTCATATTTCTCTCCTCTCTTTTTCCAAAAACCTTTGTTGAATATATGCATCAGTGTGGTCAAATACAGTCTTCCACTAGACCATTGACACTATAGAGGGTTTACCAGAAACATGGGGCAGTTCTGAAGATGGCTTTTGAATCATGTACCTGGTACATTGGGCAGCACTGTAGCTTTTTGCTGGAGGATTTGTGCTATGAACATTGATACAATAAGTAGCTACTATGCACAGGGTGTGAAAAATTTATCAGGCAAAGGCTAGCCAGTGATAGATAAGAAAGCAAACTTGGCCTTTCAATACTAGGATTTTTGGGAAAGCTTACTTTAGAACCCTACCATTGGCGGTAGCAACAGTGGCATCACTTCTGTACACGTGGTATGCTTGCTTTTGGTACCATGTCTTATTAGAATTCCACTCTCTCCATATATGGGAGAAATTCAGAGATGCTGAAGATTAATTACTCTATGAGAGACTCATAGAATTTCTGACTGATATAAAGGGGACTTCCTTGTTGTCATAAATATAAAGGGAAGGGTAAACACCTTTAAATCCCTCCTGGCCAGAAGAAAAACCCTTTCACCTGTAAAGGGTTAAGAAGCTAGGATAACCTCGCTGGCACCTGATCAAAATGACCAGTGGGGAGACAAGATACTTTCAAAGCTGGAGGAGGGGAGAAACAAAGGTTCTCTCTGTCTGTGTGTTGTTTTTGCCGGGACCAGAGCAGGAATGCAGGTCAGAACTCTTGTAAAGGGCTAATAAGCAATCTTGTGAGATATGCGTTAGATTCTTTTTTGTTTAAATGGCTGATAAAATAAGTTGTGCTGAATGGAATATATATCCCTGTTTTTGTGTCTTTTTGTAACTTAAGGTTTTGCCTAGAGGGATTCTCTATGTTTTGAATCTGATTACCCTGTAAGGTATTTACCATCCTGATTTTACAGAGGTGATTCTTTTACTTTTTCTTCAATTAAAATTCTTCTTTTAAGAACCTGATTGCTTTTTTCATTGTTCTTAAGATCCAAGGGTTTGGGTCTGTGTTCACCTATGCAAATTGGTGAGGATTTTTATCAAGCCTTCCCCAGGAAAGGAGGTGTAGGTTTTGGGGGGAAAGACGTTTCCAAGCGGGCTCTTTCCCTGTTATATACTTGTTAGACGCTTGGTTGTGGCAGCAATAAAGTCCAGGGGCAAAAGGTAAAATAGTTTGTACCATGGGGAAGTTTCAACCTAAGCTGGTAAACATCAGCTTAGGGGGGTTTTCATGCAGGTCCCCACATCTGTACCCTAGAGTTCAGAGTGGGGAAGGAACCTTGACACTTGTATTCTGTGTACTTGTGGAGTAAACACCCTTAAAGTAAATGAGAATGGATTGGAATATCATCCATTGATATCTTTCACTATATATATGTAGCCATACCACATTTAGATATGATCTCATGTAACTTTCCCATATTGCTAACTGACTAGGTCTAACCCTGCTTAGCTTAGAAGCATCCAAGGTAAACTTGTCCTACAGGCTGGTGATTTTTGTACTGAGCCAGTGCTCCAGTATGAAGGAGATGTTCCTAGAAGTATATATTGAATACTGTGCTGAGCAAGGGTCATCTTTCAGAAGAACTGTAAATCTCCTTTTCTCATGAAAATCCCATGGGAAAACCCTGGAGTACTGGCCAAATCAAATATGGGTAATTGTGTTCTGTGTACCTGCAATTTTCCATGCAGGGTTCAAATGGGTATATGCTTCATTTCTCATACTGAAACAATTCTGTATTTAAGTACAGAAAGGCTGCTGTGTTTCATGCCAGAGGTGGTTGGAATTTGAGAGGAGGAAACTGGTATGCTCAGTATGGAATCATTCAAAAAAAAAAAAAATCCACGATTTAGTTTCAGCCTAAGTGAAGGGCACAGTATAACTATTAAGCACAATTTACTACTGTACATCTCTAAAACTGCAAGATCAGTATTAGTTCATAGGTTAATTTGCCCTCTGATTAAAGAACACTAACAAATTGACTGTCTTCCATGTGGTATAATCCACTTTGTTGTTGAAATTGCACTCTTGTTTGAGGTTTCAGAGTAGCAGCCGTGTTAGTCTGTATTCGCAAAAAGAAAAGGAGTACCTGTGGCACCTTAGAGATGCATCCGATGAAGTGAGCTATAGCTCACGAAAGCTTATGCTCAAATAAATTTGTTAGTCTCTAAGGTGCCACAGGTACTCCTTTTTCTTTTTACTCTTGTTTAAATGTGACATGTTTTGTTTCTAGTCAGGTAGACACCTCTTCATTTTAATTCAATTTTGGTATAGTATCTTCAGACAGCACAATTGAAATACATTGTGTTTATTAACATTTGTATGTAATGTTATCTGTAGAGGCATGTCAGAAATTCAGGATAATGAGGTTTTCATCACTGTAAATTCAGTTTATAGGCTCAGGTAGACATGATTTTTGTATTTCTCACTATTTTTGTTCTCTGTTGCTAACTTATTCTGAAAACATCATAATATACTTTGTTTGCTACTGTGGTCAAACTTGTATATTAAAAAAAAATCTCTTTAAATAGCACATGACCTCACGATCGAATGACACCTGTCTGTTTTTATGTAGTTGGGAGTTTGCGTTAATGCTGTGTAGGAAAAATCAAATGGAAGCTTTTCACAACAGTAAAGGAGTGATTTAGTTACGCACGTATAATATACAGTGACAAGAAATAGTGAAGAGCTTTTTTTGATTAAAATATTTTCCCTAAAATGAATGTTTTAAGGCCCATATCCTGCAATGAGCTTTGTGCAGGCATAACCCTATTGACTTCATTGGATCTGTCTGCATGGACCAGCTTTCAGAGACCTAAAATGTTAAGTGTTTCTTGTTAACTTACACTGAAGCGTATCTTCCCTGAGCTTAATATTTTTTAATAAAAGTGTAGGGCAAAGTATGAAAAGCTGAACTGTAGGTGCCTTCTGTTATGGATTCAGTTCAGATAGGGCCATGGGGAGGAATACTGCCTCGTGAAACTATATCTGTTTGGCTACTGGACTATAGATGGCTTTGTCTCAATTAGATGTTGACAAATTGGAGCAAATTCAGAAAAGATAAACAAAAAATGATTGATAGTGTTGGTGAGAATGAATTTATGAAGGAGGTTCAAAAGAAAGTAAATGTAGTTTAGGTGAATAATTAAAGAGGAAGAAAAGTTAGAAGGATGTTTTAAAAAAAAAACAAATAAACCAATGGATTGTTTAGAATGGCCCTAAGGGTCGACTGGAAGTTATGGGAGGAAATTAAGCAAAGATAATATTAAGATTAGTAACTGGGAAAACGGCCTTGTGCTGAGACCTATAGACTATGAAATAATCTCCCAAGAAAACTGGTAGAAGCACGACTATTCAGGCCATTTCAGACTAGACTGGAAAAGTATTGGGAGTATGCATCCTTGGAAAAGGGATGGCTGGATGATCTAAAATGCCTTTCGCATTTCATTGTGGTGGTTCCTGTTGATTTTGCTATATTTAATGTAGTATTTTCATTATAAGCCTTATTATTTGTACACCTGGAAAAAGAAATGTAGGCATTTGAATATATTGAATACTCAAGCACAAGAGTGGTGGAGGGAAATGATCTGTTTATATGTGTGCTAAGTGGGAAACTTTGCTGGGGGTTGTCTTTTTAGGGCTGTCCAGGAATATAAATTTAAAACTAAAAATTATATTGTAACTTTTTTTCTTTTTGTGGTGAGGAGGAGAGAATCCTCAAATACAATAAATTTGTGGTTATATAATTTAAAGTAGTTAACTTTGGGTTAAATTTCCTTGTTACCATTAAACTAAGTAATCTTTTCCCAAGTATGCTTTATGAACCAAGCTTTTGTTGGAAAATTTGTCTTCTCTGGTATGCCCTCTAGGAATGGAACCTTCCTCACATTTGCCATTAGCTTTGTATTTGCTGATTGTATAACATGCCCTTAGATTTGTTAATTTATTAACCCCATTCAGGCTGACAACATTCAATCTTATTTACCTCTATAATCTCTCCCCAGTAATGTTTGTCTTGTTATTGGAATGCCTACTGTGTCTTTTCACTAGAAACAGTGTCAGGCTTCTAATTTCTTGTGTGCACTTAGCTAATTAAGGCAACAGTCTTTTCTGTTTTGACCAATTATGCATTCGTTTCTGCACTTTCAAGATGAAATGGAGAGTAAAAGTCTGAAAATAATATATTCTCTCCGTTTTATTCCAGTTGCTCTGTATCCTTGCATGAGTAATCAATTTGGACATGCGGTTGTATTGATTCAGCCAATCTCTTTGTCGCAAATAAAGATATTTAAGTTGACCTCTCGTGATTTACAGGTTACTATATTAGAGTAAAAAGAAAAGGAGTGTGGCACCTTAGAGACTACTAACAAAAGGCTGTAGCTCACGAAAGCTTATGCTCAAATAAATTTGTTAGTCTCTAAGGTGCCACAAGTACTCTTTTTCTTTTTGCGAATACAGACTAACACGGCTGCTACTCTGAAACCTATATTAGAGTACTTTTTTCCCTGCTTTGGTGCAAAGGGAATCTGAGTATAAATACTCCCAAGGGTTTCTTTTTTTTTTTTTTTTTTTTTTTTTTTTTTACTTCAACACTTCTTAGTTATCTTATAGCAAGGCAGCAAATAGTCATTTTTTTAAAGGCCAGTCTATATGAACTGTACATTGAGTGAAATTCAGTGCTGAGTATGGGGATTAATTTTCTTAAAACCTCTAGATCAATTCACTTATGAAGCTTTTGCTCTTGAAAAGTAGGTGTTTCATAAAGGAATTCAATACAACTGTGTACTATGTAATGCAGTAAAAAAGCTGGCAGAGATAAAAATGACTCCATCAGCTCTGAAAACTTACTTTTAATTCCAGCAATTCATAATAGTTTTATTACCGCCTACATACCTACACAATTTTTTGCTTTACTTTCACTGTCTTGCAGGTGATAAACTGGATACTACTTTAGCAGGGTTTCCTGTAAAAGTCAATTCAAACTTTCTGCTGCTGAAAGTGACTTACAGTCCATGGATTTGGACTAAAGTGTTCAAACTTGGGTACATGAAGTTAGGCTCCTAATCCAAAGTTAGGAACCTATATAAATTGCCTGACTTTCAAAGGTGCTGAGTGCCTACAGCACCCATGGATGTCAGTGATAGCTGTAGGGACTGAGCAGCTTTGAAAATCAGACTGTTTTAGGTGTGGCTATATGGATTTAGAAGCCTAACATTAAAAATCCAGAACTGAAAATCTTGACCATTCTGTCATACAATACCCTTATTATTCATCACCATCACAGAGAGGGTTTTGCATAGTATGGAAAAATGAGCTCAGCAACTTGAGTAAACTTCTCTGAGGCCTTATCCTCACTGCTGAAAATAGGTGTGCTTTATATGTTGGGGTAGCTAACATGTATGAGCTATCTCAAGGTAAAAACAAAATGAAAACAAAGCACTTTAGTTTTACCGTGAGGTCAGTTTGGTGAATTTAACCCCAGATGTGGGTATAATTCTGACTCCACTTAGTTTAATGTGTGGAAAAACAGAAGTTCCTTGGCTTCAGTATGGTTTTTACCTTGGGATAGCTCATGCATATTGGTTACCCCAAGGTAAAGAACACACATTTTCTAGCTAGGGAAGACAAGGCCTAAGCCTACAATGAAATGAGTAGTGATGATTGTCTGGAGTGAGGAAGTGGGCATATTGGCATTCTGAGGTGGGCCTAGAGAACAATATGTTTAAGTGCAATTCTGCACAGGAGAGGTGGGGAAAGCAGAGGCAATCTGAGACCAGCCATAGACCCAGAAATGCTTCCAGTGGTTCCCAAGTACATATCTCTCTCAGCCAGTTGTTCAGTGCCTCCTGACATGTTGGCTGTGTTTGTTTTTTGCCAACCGGTTGGCCTGTTTGCTTGTTTATTTCACTATTGAATCATGACTGACAAAGCTCCATGCTCAGCACCCTACTGGTTGGTTGAGTGGTTCCATCTCAACAATAAACCACATTTCTGTGGGCCTGAGACAGCTGTTACTAAAGGAATAGTCTGCCAGTTTCCTGTAGTGTGACAATGTTCCTAATGCACTTTAAAAAGGTAAAGTGTTTCTGATTCCTTATTAAATAAACCTGTTGGCCAAATAAGTATTTCTATTAATAATCTTTATAATAAACAAAATTCTCTCTCACACTACACACATGAACACTATGTAGACCTATTAGGTACATTATACAGGCATACTGTAAGTTCATAAGTTAAATTGTGTGCTTTAGACTAACCACTAGCTACTAAATTGCTATATTGTGCAATTCAAATAATAAATGGTGAAACTTGATTGCAACTGAAAACAAATTATTAGCTGGCTTTTGATTAAGCTTGTTGAGATGCTGCTTTGATGTTTAGTGATTTTTCTGGTCAAGGTAGTGTGAAGAATAACCACTTTTTGGCAGAGCGTTGTGTACCAAGGCATTTTGGTTTGTACACAAGAACTTTTGATGATCACATCTGATCAATTCAGAAATTTAAGGGAGTGTTCTAGGGCTCAGTGGCCAGAACCCTATTGATTTTGGTGGAAATCGGGAAACTGAAAGGGGATGATGACACAGCCTCTGGCATCTGGTTAGTAATGGCAGCAGTACTGGCAAATACCTCTGTAATTGTCTGTAGATCAACGAACTGGCTGCTGACAGCCATTACCACATTCCAGCATAATTACACCCACCACCATAACCCCCAGTAGCATCTCTGCTGATCCTCCCAATAGTTTTAAAAATGTTGACGCCCTGAAAGAGAGGACAAAGTATGAGACTGGAGGAAGTGGAGAATGGGAGTGCATCCAAAGACCCTGGCATGTGGCAAGAATGGGGGACTTTGGGTCTGGGGGCACACACAGCCCTTGGCATGGGGGAGACCTGCGGGGGGGGCAGTCAGAATCCCTGGTTGTTGGGAGAATGGGAGACAACCCTGGTGTGGAGGAGGTGGGAATGGTAGCCATGGGGGAATGAGGGGCTACACAACTCCTGGCGGGGAGATTGGGGTTCCCTGGTACGGAGGGCAGTGAAGGGTATGCAGAGCTATTGGCATGGGGGAAGGAGAAATGGGAGAACCAGAACTACTGGTGGGGGGGAGAATGGGAGACCCATCACCATGGTAGGAGGGAACATGGAAATGGGGGTGCACACAGAACCCCTAACAAGGTAGGAGAATGGGTACCCTGGTATGTGGGGGAATAGAAGGGTCACTGAGTCCCTGACATAGTATGGGGGTTGCGTGAGGGACGCAGTGGAATTTTGCAGGGAATCCCTGAATTAGAGGAGGAAGGGAGGGTGGCCCACAGGGAGCTTGTGGGTGGGAACAGAGGAATGCAGGGAGCTCCTGTTGTGTGAAATGTGCTTGGCCTATAAAAGGAACACTGTGTGAGAGAGAGAGAGAGCCTCTTGTACTTTCTAGTTTCTTACAACTTAACGTGTCAGTGGAGCGGGCCAGGTCTTGGCATTTCACTGTAGTTTCATGTGAGGCGCTAACTAGGGTGGATTGATTTTTAAATCACTAATTCTGGTCATGATTTAAATCAGCAAGAAGGGAACCGTGGTTTAAAGAAAAAGAGGAGGAGGACTTGTGGCACCTTAGAGACTAACAAATTTACTTGAGCATAAGCTTTTGTGAGCTACAGCTCAATTCACTTATGCGCAATTTGTTAGTCTCTAAGGTGCCACAAGTCGTCCTCCTTCTTTTTGCGGATACAGACTAACACGGCTGCTACTCTGAAACCTGTGATTTAAATAATTATTTTTAATCTTGTTTTGCATTTGTGCTTTTTAGTTACTTCCCTAAAGCATGGCTCATAGGTTATATTATAAACTATTAAAACTAGGGCTGTTGCGCGATTAAAACAATTAATTATGATTGTGTGATTAAACAAATTAATTGCAATTGTGCGATTAAACAATAATAGAATACCGTTTATTTAAATATTTGTGTATGTTCTGTACATTTTCAAATATATTGATTTCAATTAGAACACAGAATACAAAGTGTACAGTGCTCACTTTATATTTTTATTACAAATATTTGCACTGTAAAAAAGAAACAAAAGAAATAGTATTTTTCAATTCACCTAATATAAGTACTGTATTGCAGTCTCTTTATCATGAAAATTGAATTTACAAATGTAGAGTTATATACAAAAAATAACTGCACTCAAAAATAAAACAGTGAGCCTACAAGTTCACTCAATCCTACTTCTTGTTCAGCCAATCAAGTTTGTTTACATTTGCAGGAAATAATGCTGCCCGCTTCTTGTTTACAATGTCACCTGAAAGTGAGAACAGACATTTGCAGCCAGCGTTGCAAGATATTTATGTGCCAGATGTGCTAAAATTCATACGTCCCTTCATGCTTCGCCCACCATTCTAGAGGACATGCTTCCATGCTGATGACGGGTTCTGCTTGATAATGATCCAAAGCAGTGCGGACTGACCCACGTTCATTTTCATCATCTGAGTCAGATGCCACCAAGAAGGTTAATTTTCCTTTTGGGTGGTTCGGGTTCTGTAGTTTCCACATCAGACTGTTGCTCTTTTAAGATTTCTGAAAACATACTCTACATAGGATGACCAGATGTCCCAATTTTATAGGGACAGTCCTGATATTTGGGGCTTTGTCTTATATAGGCTCCTATTACCTCCCACCCCCATCCCGATTTTTCACACGTGCTGTCTGGTCACCCTAGCTCTACACCTTGTCCCTCTCCGATTTTGGAAGGCACTTCAGATTCTTAAACCTTGGGTCGAGTGCTGTAGCTACTTTTAGAAATCTCACATTGGTACCGTCTTTGCGTTTTGTCAAATCTGCAGTGAAAGTGTTCTTAAAATGAACAACATGTGCTGGGTCGTCATCTGAGACTGCTGTAACATGAAATATATGGCAGAATGCAGGTAAAACAAAGCAGGAGACATACAATTACCCCCCCCAAGGAGTTCAGTCACAAATGTAATTAACGCATTATTTTTTTACCGAGCACCATCAACATGGGAAGCATGTCCTCTGGAATGGTGGCCAAAGCATGAAGGGGCATAAGAATGTTTAGCATACCTGGCACGTAAATACCTAGCAATGTGGTGGTGCCATGCGAACACCTTTTCTCATTTGCAGGTGACATTGTAAATAAGAAGTGGGCAGCATTATCTCCCGTAAATGTAAAAAAACTTGTTTGTGTTAGTGATTGGCTAAACAAGATGTAGAACTGAGTGGACTTGTAGTTTTACATTTTGTTTTTGAGTGCAGTAACAAAAAATCTACATTTGTAAGTTGCATATTCATGATAAAGAGATTGCACTACAGTACTTGTATGAGGTGAATTGAAAAACAAAGGAAATACCGTATATACTCGATCATAAGCCGGTTCATTTGTAAGCCGATCCCCCCCAAGATAGATAAGTAAAAATGGAAAATTTTTATGACCCATTCATAAGCCGACCCTATAATTCAGGGGTCAGCAAACTTTGGTTCCCGGGCCATCAGGATAAGCTGCTGGCGGGTCAAGATGGTTTGTTTACCTCGAGCATCTGCAGGCACAGAGGTGAACCTAAGTAAACAGTGTCCTGGCGCACCAGCTGCTTACCCTGAGGGGCCGGGACAGGAAGTGGTGAGGAAATTTTGGGGAGGGGGGAGAAGCTGGGGGTCAGGGGAGTAACCCCTGTGACCACCTGCCACATGACCCCACCCCTAGCCAGGACCCCCACACACTCCCCATCCCATCCCTTCACACCTTATCTGGGGAGGGCCAGGGGAGGATGTCTCTGGCCTGGCCGCAGCCTGCTCCGGCAGGCCAGACCGGGCAGTGCGGCCGCAGCCTGCTCCGGCAGGCCAGACCGGGCAGTGCGGCCGCAGCCTGCTCCGGCAGGCCAGACCGGGCAGTGCGGCCGCAGCCTGCTCCGGCAGGCCAGACCGGGCAGTGCGGCCGCAGCCTGCTCCGGCAGGCCAGACCGGGCAGTGCGGCCTCTCCTTGCCCCCTCTGTTGGGGGGAGGGGCTGTGTCCCACCTCTCCCCCTCTCTATACCTGTTCATAAGCCGACCCCCTTCTCTGGTGCGTCCCTTTTTTACTAAAAAAATTCGGCTTATGAACGAGTATATACAATAAGTATCTTTTACAGTGCAAATATTTGTAATAAATATAAAGCGAACACTATACACTTTGTATTCTGTGTTGTAAATTGAAATAAAATATTTGAAAATGTAGAAAAACATCCAAAATATTTAATAATTTCAATTGGTATTCTGTTTAACAATGCAATTAACTATGATTAATTTTTTAAATCACGATTAATTTTTTTCGTTAATCATGTGAGTTAACTGCGATTAATTGACAGTCCTAATTAAAACATGTTTGTTTGCAACCAAATATAGCCTTATACTAAATTTGATACTAATTTTTCTTAGCCAGGAGGATACACCTCTATTAAGTAATTATATAGGTTAGCATACATTTATTCAGAGTCTTAATTTTTAAATTGTATTATGTTAGGAAATGGTGAATGATGCATTTCTTATTTACTAGATGATTTTTTACTCAATTGTGTCAAGCTGCATCGGAGAGGAAATTGGTTTTCAATTAAAAATGTACAAAAATAGCTTTTAAAAATTTTATTAAATAAAACTACCTTAAATGTAATGGATACATGTGAAAAAAGTAAGCTTATCAAAACAAATTTTGCAGTTAAACTAAGGAAGTATTAAGTGTATGTAGTGAATTGACAGATTTTCAAAGATTTAGGTAAGATGCAGATGTGTGTCTAGTAGGATTTTCAAAAATGTCTCAGTTGAAAACACTTTGCATTAAGACATGGTTATAATAGTTACTGACTCTGTGATAACCTCTGGGCACAATCTACAAAGCCTAATCAACTGCCAAAGCTTGCCCCAGGGATTTCCATTTCGCCAATATCTGCTACATAGAGTTCTGTCTGTATTCTTATGCCATAAAGAGTCCCGATTTTTTTTATCTTGATCCAGTGCTCAGGTTCCTAGTGTAGTGTTCATTTTTTATTTAGTTTGATGGTACTCAGACTCACCACCTTTAGGCCACTACTATTCGATTGTCCAAGAGTTTGGATACTTGTAGGCAATATTTGGATCTATGTAACTGGACTTCAGGGTGGTTCAAGAAAGTGAGTAATGAATCAGGGCTGTGGGTCTATACAGCCCTGAATGTTTTGTATCCAAGGGAATGTGCGTGCAACCAGTCATCGAAGTTCTGTTGTATATGTTAGTGTGCAGGCACATTGAAAAGTAGGCAGTCTTCTCTGCTTAAGTTACAGGCAAGTAACTGGTCTAGTAGTTTCATTTTGCCCCTTTGGTTCTAAATTGCTGCTGTGAAACTGACCAGAGACACATTAATTTCCTGCTGCTGCTGTTTGACAAAGCTATGTGGCACTCATATTGCTACTCAAATTGCAGAATTTAAATTCTGAATGTTAACAGGTTCTTGATACACTATGTGTTTGTGTGTTGAGTAAAACTTGAGTAAAGTAGAAATGTTTTAGGCCCACAACATTTGCCGTGGAAAGCTACTCACTCACCAATTACAAAAAGATGTTTCACGTTCTAGTTTTGTGTATGCATAATCTGTAAAAATGCATGAACACATTAGGGTAAAGTGACAGTAAGCCTCAGATTTTTCCATAGTAGAACATTTTACTCTAGGTAGCCCATATTAGGAAAACCACATTCCTCTAGGCAAAGCAAATTTGCAATTATCAGACTGACATAGGACTAACCACCAGTATGGCACCAATTCTGTTAAGACTGCAGAAAATACACAGTAAGAAAACTCTCTTCTGTGAAAATGTTAAACTGTTTTAAACCTCTCAAAGATGAATGTAGAGTATAAACAATAAAGCCATTGGGTGAAATGAATCATGTTAGAAGGGAACAGTTGGAGGAATAATTTAGCATCTTCATTAAAGTTATTTGCAGTGGTGTTGTAGCCAATTTGGTCCTGGGATATGAGAGACAGAATAGGTGAGGTAATATCTTTTATTTGGCCAACATCTGTTGATGGAAGGTACAAGCTACACAGAGCTCTTCTTCAGGTCTGACGTTATGGTAGTTTAGATTGGTACCACATGAGTCCATGTAAATACAAAGATACTTGTCACAGTTTCTGATTAAAGTTGTTCTATTTTGTATTAGGAGCAGATTTCAAGCTCCTGGGTGCAGTCAATAACAGTGGGTCTCAACCAGGGGTCGGGGCCGCGAGCAGGTTTCAGGGAGGCCACCAAGCAGGGCCAGTGTTAAACTCACTGGAGCCCAGGGTAAAAAGCCAAAGCCCCACTACCTGGGGCTGAAGCCTGAGCAATGTAACTTTGCAGGGGCTCCAGGCAGTTGCCCTGCTTGCTACCCCTTAATGCCAGCCATGGCTTTTATACTCAGAAAACCAGTTATTGTGGCACAGGTGGGCTGTGGAGTTTTATAGCATGTTGCGGGGGATGTGGAGGTGGCGCTCAGAAAGAAAAAGGTTGAGAGTCTATAAGATATCTAGGCTCTCTTCTTATGAAGATAGATTATCTGAGCTGATGTGGTTGTAAAAAGGCACTTTTTGTTGTTTTTATACGCCATATAACTAATTATAGTTGGCAGATGCCCAGTTTTTGTCCATAATATTGACGAATGCAGCTTACTCATGGGATAGTGTGTGTTCCAGTTGTGCGGCTATACCAAAAGGAGGACCAGAGACACTTGGTAGGGTTTTAATCAGGCCATAACTTTATTATTTTTAGATGTCTGGGACTAGTCGGCAGGTAAAATTGTACAGTGCAGGTAACTCCATGTTCATTCAATATCTGCCCGGGGGCTTCCGCCAGTTTCCCTCTTTTTCCATCCAGGTCCCCCAGCCAACCCATTGCTGGGACCTTACCATTCTTCCTCCTCTTCTCCCCCCCCCGGAACATGGGTTAAAATGGGCTGTAAGAAAGGGGGGGTTGGCTCCATGCTGTACCACTCATAGGGCCGGAAATCTTCTCCCCCCCCCCCCCCATTCTGCTCCTTTAACCATCATCTCCTTTTTAAGTCCTTTACCAAGCCATTTATTTGGTCACTGTATCCCTTCCCTATGGAGTACCTGCCCTGGACATCTGCCCCACACTTACTTCATGAGTTGCATCATCCTAACCTAACTCCCTTCCCTACTCCCATAACAAAGCCCTCCCTAAACTGCTGTGGGGAAGGTGAAGCTCTCAACCCCCGTTCCACCTAGGCCAGTCCCCTAGAAAGTTACGGCTAGTGCAATGTCCACAACAGGTCCCGACCAAACTTGGTGTTTTGCCCCTCTGAGGGAGGAAGGGTGTGTGCTGCTCCACCTGGTCTGGAGAAAAGGGGCTTCTCCCACTGGGCTTGCCCTTTATCAACTCCGGTCCTTGGGGGATGAGTCAGCATCAGCATGCTGACCCACTCCTCCTTTTGCAGCAGCTTCTGAGCCTCTCTTCCCACTCCTGCCCTGCCTGTAAAGCACTATTCCCTCTTCCCTGGCAAGCTGGATGTCACTCCCTCCCCCCCGCTTAAAGGTGCACTGCAATCATTATAACACAGCAGTTCTCAAACTTCATTGCACCGTGACCCCCTTCTGACAACAAAAATTACTACACAACCCCGGGGGGGGGGGGGGGGCAAAGCCTGAGCTCACCCAAGCCCCACACACCAGGCAGGAGGGCCAAAGCCCAAGCCCCACTGCCCTGGGCAGGGGGGAGCCAAAGCTGAAGTCCAAGGGCTTCAGTCCCGGGTGTGGGGCCTATAACCTGAGCTCTGAGCGCTTCAGCCCTGAGTAGCAGACTTTGGCTTCGGCCTCAGTCCCGGATCCCAGCAAGTCTAAAGCCAGCCCTGGGAATCCTATTAAAACAGGATTGCAACCCGCTTTGGAGTCCCAACCCACGGTTCTAACATTTCAGGATGTGGTGCTGACTGTCTCCTAATGGTGCTAAAACAGAACAAGCTAAGAAGGATTTAATTTTTTTTTTTTTTTTGTAAAAAGCAGGCTTGAATAAAGTTGGGCTTTGAATCATAATTTTACCAGTTATCTAGAGCTATTTACCTGCAGCAGAAGAATAAAATTTAAATGTTGGTGAGAAATAGTAGCTACCTTGTATAACTGATTTCCCAACAAATTAATGATGTATTTTGTTAAGACTGAGAATTTTTCCCAACAAGCTATTTCAAGGCAGTTCAAATTTTGAGACTCAACTACTGTACTTGGGTGTTGTGTGACTTCTAAAATTATATGGTTTGCAATAGTAGGAGTTAATAGTTGTAAAATACAAATTTTAATACCCATACAATTGTAATTTTTCCACTAAATCCCCCTCTATTATAACTTTTTTTGATAGGTACAAGAAAATTCACCGGGACATAGGGCTGGACTGGAGCCATTCTTTGATTTTATTGTTTCTATTAATGATTCAAGATTGGTAAGTTCATTGCGTATTGTAACAGTCTAGTTGCATGTAAGCAATAAGTTTTTGTGGTGAGAATCCGGTTTTGCTAAACTTTGAGTTCATATTTTACTTGAATTGTTTTATTTAAATTGGCAAATCTAAATACTTAAAAAGTTAGTCTTGAGTCACTTATCCAGTAGCTTGACTTTCAGCAAAACTTAAACTGGAGAACAGCATTTGTCTTGATCAAAACCAGGGTGGATTGATTTAAATTGCCAAGTAGAAAAGCTCCATCTAAATCATCTATTTAATCATCCATTTGTACTTCTTATTTTCTAAAGAAAGGTGCGTTCTTGTTGATTGACATAACCGTTGAAACATTGTTCATTTACAGCTAAATAGAGCCTTTACACTAGATTTGGTACGTCTTTATGATACCTAGGAGGGTACACAATAATGATATACATTTATTTAAGCAACTATATAACTTATTTTCACATTCCTATTAATTATACGTTTTAGTATGTTAGATTTTTCCAATCACCATTTTATGATTTATATATTTTTTTTAATTATTTTTTGGAAAACATTAATTTTTATCCACCCTGATCAAAGCTTCTGGACTTTGGTATCTTGACATGCAAATATTATCGAACAGGAACGAAGGAGAATGCAGTGATCCAAGCTGTGCCTCTCCCCTGTGAGGGCAGGGTCCCTTCCCATTTGAATGGATCCTGAATCTTCTGTGGAGAGGAGAGTAGGTGAAACATACATTAGAGTCCCTCTGGCACTGGATTTTGGCAGAGTGGAAGAGGAAGACCTGGCCACATCTCAGCGAGACTCCTCAAACTCTGCCAGAGCAGAGTTTAACTAAGAGGAAAATAGGAATACTTGGTGTACCTGAACTCACTTTTTCAGATCTATAATTTGATCCTGGCACCTCCCATGTGGTACAGGCCACTTGCCAGAGAGGGTAACAGGTCCTGTGGGACACGCTGGGTAAACGGAAAAGATTTTGTGCATTCTGCAGTCACTGAAGTGAATCTTGTGCACTGTTTTGATGCTGCTGCCATAACTAAAGAAGAACTACACAGGTGCTCCTCTCTGACTTTAGATAGCAGGTGATTGAAGATCAGAACTTCTAAAAGGGAAGATAGGGCAGCCTTAGTAGAGCCACATCTTTCAGTGTTTGTAATGCAGAATAACTGCATCTCCACAGGCTTTTCAGCGCAGAAGACTTCTAAGCCTACGGGGGAAATAACAAGGACCTTCTATGATCAAAGTGCAGTTCTGGTTGCATTCTACATAGGTCCAATGCAAGCAAAGAAAATAGGCACTTGAAGTCAAAGTAAACTGGAAATATCATTCTAAAAGTTTTCTGAACCACAAGGCTTGTTTTTACAAGTGGACATCTTATACTAACATTGTATTGTAAATGTAAACATTTTATAGCCTTGAACTAAATATGTCTGAAATAGTTACTTTGCATGTTTTGATTATTGTTTACATCTGGAAGGGCTAGCTTTTGGCTGTTGAATTGCTATTTGCAATATCCTGTTAGTTACGGAACAACTCTTTTCCCAAAAACTTTAAGAACATTTATGTTTTAAGCCAAGTCATTTTGAATTCCAGTGCTTTTATTTTGCAACTAAATAAGAGCTAAAATTTCAAGCTAGATTTGGGCTCAGTAGTGTGTCCTATATGGTTTTTGAATAAACAAATTAAAGTAAGATTACTTGGACTGTTTCAGATCCTATAGCAGTGATACTCAGACCTAAGTGGTTCAGGAGTCAAATTAGTAATCACATTACCCAAGAGAGTCACAGTAATGTTTCATTTATTGTGCTATATATATATTTATATTTAAACAATATGATGGGGAAATAGTTTTTATTTATATATAAATACTTGGTCAGTCATTTTATTTATTTTTTATATATATAATTATTCTCACAGTAAAATAACTGACCAAGTATTATTTTATCAACTACAATTGGTTAATAACAGTAAAACATCCTGATTGGTTAATAATTAAATCACAGGGTTTTAATATCATGTGCTGCAAAAAGCCACAGGAGACTTATTAAAAGAGCCTCTTGTGGCTTGTGAGCCTCACTCTGAATAT
This sequence comes from Natator depressus, assembly GCF_965152275.1. Taxonomy (NCBI): domain Eukaryota; kingdom Metazoa; phylum Chordata; order Testudines; family Cheloniidae; genus Natator; species Natator depressus. The sequence continues at coordinate 39,374,002 of NC_134244.1, forward strand.
CACTATCCTATAGGAACATTAGTCTATCTATAAAATGTCTATTTTGAAAGCTTGCTTACTTTCACAAGTCCAGAAGAAACTGTCACTCTGCACTTCTGCAGCAAACAAAAAGTAAGTTTATATATCATGTTGAATGCCGCTGTTACACTTCTTGTTTTGCTCGTTCAGCACTTTAACCCTACAGTTAAAGACTTTTGTATACAAAGTGATTGGAAGCTTAATAATTACTTACCATGTTAAGTTTATGTATTGCATAAGACAGATCATTGCTTACCAATGCCAGATTCCTATCACATTAAAGCACAAAGAATTAATTTCCGTAATTTTGAATTGCTTACGTTTGGGTGATTTGTGTGTAAAAAAAATCAAGACAAAACTTTAGGTATATTTCTTTCTCTGAATAGAGAAGTTAAGGAAATTACTTGATAGGAAACTATGAGGAATTGAAATTTTTTAATATGAAAGCTACTGTAGAGAAATCCAATAAATACTTCCTAATCTCAGTGTTCTCTGTATGACCTTTGAAATGCAAACTTGGTGCTATAAAATTGAACACTTCTTTTGTTAAACACTATAAACCAAAGTGATTTGTATGTGTACTTCCAGAATAAAGACAATGACACACTCAAGGATCTGTTGAAAGCAAATGTTGAAAAGCCTGTAAAAATGCAAGTGTACAGTAGCAAAACGCTGGAACTGAGAGAAACATCAGTAACTCCCAGTAATATGTGGGGTGGACAGGGCCTGCTGGGAGTGAGTATTCGTTTCTGCAGTTTTGATGGAGCCAATGAAAATGTATGGCATGTATTGGTATGTACAATCTTTTAAAGGTTTCTCTACTGTAAAAAGTCATTGCCTACAACTTATTAATCATATTGCATTTATTGTTAATTTTTAGCTGAAAATAAGTTACAAACATGCACCTGTGGAGTGGGAAGGCTAGCTATTCAGTGCCAAGTAATTTATCTCCAAAGTTACTAAAAAATGTTGTATAGAGAAACAAGAAATGGTAGGCCAACTTAGGGATGTGGCTCCCACTATTTTTAGACACGGGTTCATCTACATACCTTAGTAGTCACCACAATTACAAGTAAGCAAAGTCACAGAATTGGAAATGTAGGACCGGAAGGGACCCCTGCACTTAGGCAGGACCAAGTAAACCTAGACCATCCCTGGTAGGTGTTTGTCTAACCTGCTCTTAAAAACCTCCAGTGACAGGGATTCCACAACCTCCCATGTCTTGGTAACTTATTCCAGTACATAACTATCCTTACAATTAGGGTATGTCTACACTACCCATGTTACAGGGCAGCCACGACCATACTGTGACGTGGGCAGCGTAGACATGCTTTATTGCTGGGGAGAGCTCTCTCGGCGATAAAAAAAACAAATACCCCGAATGAGCAGTGGTAGCTTTATCGCTGGGAGTTTCTCTGGTCATAGCTTTACTGGAGACCAGGGTGCACCTTTTTAGGATTGGGTTGGACTAAAATATTCATTGGTATCCTTTTTGTATTGACTCAGTGGCTTCATGAGTTGGTTTTGTTGACACCTTCAGCTCCTGAACATTCAGTCCCTTTAATGAATATGTAGCACACTTCTAAGTGCTTGTGGTCTTTTGTGGCAGGACTCTCTCAGATAATGTTCATGTTAGAATAAAAAAATTAAAACCTCTATTTCTGAGATTTCTTCAGTTTCGTTAGGGTTCAACAGGAATTGAAATTCTGTTTTTAAAAGTTCAATGTTCCTAGTTTTAAAAAGTTTTTAAAATTGTCTTAACATTTCGAGATTACACGGAGTTCTTCTTCGGGTTTGGTTCTGCGTAAGCTCGGAAGCTTATCTCTTCCATCAGCGGCAGTCAGACTAATAAAAGATATCACCTCTTCCACCTTGTCCTCAAACTGGAAGAGTTACTAAGTTAGTCTTTGAAGAGGTGATTCTTGTTTTGTGAGGAGTTGCTGAAATACTGCATCAATATAAATTTCTATTTTAAAATATTTTCTTAGATAGGTAGTTAAGCAATTGATCTTGCTGTGTTGGTCTGTAACCATTTCCTATTAACATAACAATTGCATTAGGAAGTTATGACATTAGATGCTTACTTTAGACAAAATATTTGTGAATATAGATCTGAAAGAGGTTCATGCACTGTAATAATCTAAAGAATTACAAGAGGTTTTATTTTTGAGTGGAAACGTTATAAATAACGTTGTCTGTAAAATATTTCCCAACCATAAATGTTCTTTTACGTTTGAAAAATGAAGCTGTAATTGTGTTTATGAAAGAAACTCACTTTACTCCTAGTTTATGACTGGGATAACACATTCCTATTCATGACCTTTTTGTTTGTTTTTTGTTTTTTGCTCTTAACACCATTTTGAAGTCAGGACTAACTATTTGCAAAAAATGTTGATAGGGATAAAACTTTCTTTGCCCATTGATATTTTATACCAAAGAAGTATCGCTCTGTGATGAGCTTTGTGTATTCAAGTAAATGGTGTTTTCCCAGTTGCAGGAATTTCTATTTGAAAATCAAATACGCCTGTGGAAAATTCCATACAACACACAACTCCCATTTGACATCCTTCAGTACACATCCTTCAATTCATAAAACAAAGACAAATAGACCAGACTGTCAGGCTGCAGTCCAAGGGTCATAAACAAGCTAACTCCCTCGGCACTTGGCTTGTATCCAGTAATGTTTTCTCAGGTATCACCGTATAACATAGTTGTAGCTACATCCTAAAATTCAATAAAGGTGCAATCTAGTTTGTAATGACCTAACATTGTAAGAATACACTATAATAGTTAATACTCATTTTTGCATAAATATTGAGGTCTCCCCAACACATCCTCCAGCTTGAAGACTGGAGTCAAAACATTTTGTGTGGCAGGGGATAATAGTGACAAATCAGAGACCCATGTGTCTGCGGGATATCTTATCAAATCTTATCTTTACATATGTACTGTTGTAGTAGGAATTTTGAATATCTTACAGTATCTTTTAAAACGGGACTAAGTATTTGGAACATTTTACATTTTGTGTGTGTTAATTCCTTTAAACTCAAAGTTTGGGAAGGGTTTTATTACTGTCTTTGCTAATACTTTGAGCATATTTAACTTCTGTAATTTTATATCTTGAAACTAGGAAGTCGAATCAAATTCTCCTGCTGCACTAGCAGGTCTTAGACCACATAGTGACTATGTCATCGGAGCAGATACTGTCATGAATGAGGTAGTATAACTTTTTGAATTTAATTTACAAGAAGCAGAATACCAGGGCAATATTAATATTAAGCCCAACTTTCTCAGTATCCTGTGCTAATAGAAATTCTTTGCCACTTAGTGGGAGGCGCTCTGGCACAGCAAGTCTACATTTCTGAGTACACAAATATAACTTCAGAGTTTAAAAATGCTGTTTAAAATGGCTTCATATAATATGGGATTAATTTACACTTTTTAAAAATAATTTGAAAGATTTATTAGGAATTAAGTAGTAAAACATAATTTAAACTTTTAATTTTTTTATTCTGATTTGAAATCTGAGTTATCGTACCAAATGTAGTAGTTTGTCATCTGTTTTCAGTCTGAAAATGTAAATAAACTATTTTATCTGTGGAGTATATTGAAATTTTACACGCACGCTCGCTCTAAGGCTCCAGTCCTGCAATAAACACCTCAGAGGTGCCAGGCTCTGCTAGTTCTGCAATGGAGGCAATGAGATGCCAGTTTCCATGTTTATAGATCCTAAAATTAAAATACTATTTAAAAAAATTAACCAATTTGCAATGTTCCTATTTTTTTTCAGTCTGAAGATCTGTTCTCTCTCATTGAAACACACGAAGGAAAACCATTAAAACTTTATGTGTACAACACAGACACGGATAATTGTCGAGAGGTGATTATTACCCCCAATTCTGCATGGGGTGGAGAAGGCAGGTAAGCTAATTCAACGTACCAAATGATGGTTTTGCAGCAGCACCTAGCTCATTCAGGATTAGGGCCCCACTGTGCTTGATGCTGTAGAAACAGAGGAAAAGGTAATTCCTGTTGCAAAGCATATTACTGCTAATAAGAAACTGTGTGCAGTGGTGATTTACATACAAATTAGTTTGTAGGAGGGCCCTTGTTTTTTTTGTAGTTACTCAAATTAGCTCATTTAAAAGTTCATAAAACTTTATGAATGCTTAGTGCATTAGACTTGAAATCTTGATACTGTATAATATGCTAAAGCATGTAGTAGGTAGAACAGAAGACTGCAACTGATGTACCTGGGTTGTATTTTCAGCTATATCTTTAACTTACTCTGATTTAGGGCAGGTAATTAAGTTCTGTACCTTATTTCCCTATCTGTAAATCTATTTTATAAGGGTGTGGTTGAGGCTTAGCTATGTTTCTAATAGTTTTTAAATCTTTTGAATACCTGTGGTTTTGTGTCGTGATGCTAGTGGTTGGAAGGAGCTATAGAGGTTCAAAGTAATAAGTATAATCTACTAGTGAGAGTATTTCCACAGAAAAATGACATGTACTCTAGTACTTTTCCATATAACAATAGGCTTTATTCTATCTTGAGATTCATTATGACATCTTGAGCCATTTGCAGGTAATTGGCTATGTTTTCTAATAGCTATTTGCTTATGGTATATTGTAAACCAGTCCTCCAAAGGAAGTTATAGAAGCCTCATTAGTTGTCACTTAAAACTGGATTACACAAAGGAAGCCCTTGGGAAAAAATACTGTAGGGGGAACAATCCTGTAGTCGCAAGGGAATGGACTAATCTAATAAGTCTCTTCAATAAGTGCCCACAGCTCTGTTGGTGGACACACTTCTGTGTCTCGCTGTAGTTCAAGACACCATTCTTGTGGTTTTTGGGAATCCGAGAACTGAGTCCTTTTCACATTAGGCAAGGTTGTTCTGTGCTGTTTGTTTAGTGTAGGGTCCATGGTGATGGTGGCTTATGCATGTACCAAGGTCAGACTGGTCTGTTCCTGTCTAACCTTTAAATGTTCATATTTTAAAAGCCTAGGTTGTGGCATTGGCTATGGGTATTTACATCGGATACCTACACGTCCATTTGAAGAGGGAAAGAAAATTTCTCTCCCTGGACAATTGCATAGTGCACCCATCAGTCCACTCAAAGATGGATTTACAGAGGTAAGTTGTAATCTCTTTTGTGCTTGATAAAATAACTGTGAAAGTATAACTAACATTTGTTTTCATTGTTGTGGATTCCAGTGAAACATAACTACTAACACTAACTTCTCATTTTTGTAAGGTTCAACTGTCTTCAGTTAATCCCCCATCCACATTACCACCTGGAACAACAGGAATTGAACAGGGTCTGTCAGGACTGTCCATTAGTTCAACCCCTACTACGGTCAGTAGTGTTCTCAGTACAGGTATGTATAAAATAAAAACAACCTCACTTGTGAAATGCATTCATAATGTATTGACTTCTGTAATTCAGAAAGATGGATTTGTCAGTTAACTTCACAAAGAGAAAACATGTTTGTAGAAATGCATATGATTTCCAGAGTTCACTTCTTCCCTTTGCCTCTTCCAAAACCATTTCCCAAAAACTAGGACTTAGTATATTTCACATCATAGCCCAATGGTAAAATGTACTTTCACTGTAAGGTGAGCGTCTCCTAACCTGTTAACACCAGGGTTCAAAATTACTGATAGCAAAACCTTATAAACATGGCATAAAATGCTAATGCAGAAACACTGAATTCCTATAAGTAGGGCCCTACCAAATTCATGCTATGAAAAACACATCATGGACCATGAAATCTGGTCTTCTGTGCTTTTACCTTGTACTATACAGATTTCACAGGGGAGACCAATGTTTCTCAAATTGAGGGTCCTAACTTAAAAGGGAGTTGCAGGCGGGGTCACTTCTATACTGCCTTCAGAGCTGGGCGGCCAGAGAGTGGCGACTATTGGCCAGGTGCCCAGCTCTGAAGGCAGCGCCCCGCCAGCAGAGTGCAGAAGTAAGAGTGGCAATACCATACCATGCCACCCTTACTTCTGCACTGGTGCCTTCAGAGCTGAGTGGGTGGAGAGTGCTGTCTGCTGACTGGGGGTCCAGCTCTGCAGGTAGCAGTGCAGAAGTAAGGGTGGCAATACCATACCACGCCATCCTTACTTCAGTGCTGTTGCTGGCGGCGGCTCTGCCTTCAGAGCTGGGATCCCAGCCAGTAGCGACTACTCTCCAGCTACCAAGCTCTGAAGGCAGCTCCACCGCCAGCAACAGCACAGAAGTAAGGATCGCAGTACCACAACCCCCCCACACCCCCCAATAATCTTGTGACCCACAATACTGTGAAATTTTAAATAGCTGAAATCATGATTTTTTTTTTTTTTTAAATCCTATGACCTAACCCTAACCTATAAGTTCCTCTTTGAGATACTGTGTGAGGAAGTGTGTTGGAATGTTGCATACTTGGACATATTTGAAATGATGGTATATACTTACATGAATCTTTCATTAGGTGTCCCAACAGTACCATTATTGCCACCACAAGTAAATCAGTCCCTCAGTTCAGTGCCACCAGTTAACCCAGCAACTACATTGCCAGGTGAGTAGTGAAAATTTTGAGCAAGCTCAAACATTTTAGAAACAAAATAACGCAAGATAGTATAGAACAATAGGGAGAAAGAGGAGGTTTGTATTTTTTGGCCCCATTCTTTAGAAAATTGTTTATCCATGTATGTCCATTTCTGTCATTTTGTTTAACTGGAATGTAGGAGTAATTTGTCCCTTTCGTTGTCATAATGTGTTCTAACAGCATTAAGGTGTAATGGTGTTCTAAGGATAGTTAAGTACTGGAATAGGTTACTCAGGGAGGTTGTGGAATTTCTGTCATTGGAGATTTTAAGGACAGTTTAGACAAGCACCTGCACGGAAGATCTAGGTTTACTTGGTCCTGCCTCGGCATGAGTGGATGGATGAAATTACGTCTGATGTCCCTTCCAGCCCTACATTTCTATATCTAGATAAACCATACTTGCTGTTCACTTAGAACATATTTTTTCTTCAGCACTTATAATTGTGCTAGACCCATAACAGGAAAAAAAAATTTGTGTGGCCTTTGCCTCAAACACCATACAATCAAATTTTTAGATGTGATGTGACCGATGAGGAAGCAGAAGGTACATGTGCTCAACTTAATGATTCAGTTACGTTTTTTAAATGTTGATTCTCTAGAACACTATGTAACAGGGCTGCCTTGGTCCTGCTTCTGTCTCAGTCCACAAATTATGCGGAGACCCTTTTGCTGGTTCAGTACCCTGTGTAGTTTATTTACAGTTGCATCCCACCATCCTCACAGCATACCTAAGACCTTTCCCAAGCAGAGGAGCTTAATCTCTCTCTCCCTCCTCCTTCCTGTGCCTAGTTGTGGGGTCTTGCCTAATAGCTTAATTGGCCTTTCTGCCCTGCTGGGCCCACAAATTAGGTGCAGCCTTGTATAGTCAGCTCCAATCTGCTTTGCCTGAATGGGGCTGCTGTGAAGAGTGCTAACTCAGGCCTTTGTACCTAGCACTCTGTCACACTGTGGAACAGAGTTTTGAGGCGTAATCTAAACAAAGAGGAGATAGTGGGTTGGCAAACTGGGACTGGACTCTCAAATATCTGAAAATCCCCCAATTTGGTAATATCTGCATTTTCAGGGAACAGTTATATCTACAGTAAATGTTGGTGAAATCCTAGCCTTGTTGAAACAAATGAGAGTTTTGCCATTGAGTTCAGTGGGGTCAGGAGTTCATCCTAATTTGATTTTTCACTGCAGTTTGACATTTGGAGTAAAAATAAAATGTAATCAACCCATCATTAAATTTCTGTGGTCTGAAATGTACCTAATGCATATTACATTACAGTGGAACTGAGATGTTAAGGCCTATATATGCACATGAATATGAAGTTGGTTAGGGATGAAACACACAGAATCACAGAAATGTAGGGCTGGAAGGGACCTCGACAGGTCGTCTAGTCCATCCTGCTGCACTGAGGTGGGACCAAATGTACTAAAACCATCCCTGATAGGTGTTTGTCTAACCTGTTCTTAAAAATCTCCAGTGATGGTGATTCCACAACCTTCCTTGGTAACCTGTTCCAGTGTTTAAACCTTAAACTATCCTTATAGTTAGAAAGTTTATTTTCTAACATCTATCCTAAACCTACCTTACTGCAGATTAAGCCCATTCTACTTGTACTGTTTTCAGTGGATGTACAGAACAGTTGATCGCAGTTATCTTCATAGCATCCCTTAAACTATTCAAAGACTTATCAGGTCTCCCCTTCTTTTCTCAAGACTAAACAAGCCCAGTGTTGTTTTTGTTTTTAAACCCTTTCCTCCTAGGTAAGGTTTTCTTACCCTTATATCATTTTTGTTGCTGTCCTCTGGACTCTCAAACTTGTCTACATCTTTCTTAGTGTGGCATCCAGAACTGGACTCAGTACTCCGGCTGAGGCCTCCCCAATGCTGAGCAGAGTGGGACAATTACCTCCTATACTGGACTTCTGTTAATACACCCTAGAATATTAGCCTTTTTTTGCAACTGCAACATGGTGTTAGCTCATTCAATTTGCAATCCACTATAATCCCCCAGATCCTTTTTCTGCAATATTACTGCCAAGACAGTTATTCCCAATTTTGTATTTGTGCATTAATTGTAACACTTTATTGAATTTCATCTTGATGATTTCAGACCACTTCTCCAGTTTATCAAGGTTATTTTGAATTATAATCCTGTTCTCCAAAGTGATAGCAACTCCAGGTGTCATCCACAAATTTTTATAAGCATACCATCCACTTCACTATCTAAGTCATTGATGAAAATATTGAATAGTACTGAACCTAGGACAGGCCTCTGCAGGACTCCAGTAGATGTATCCTCCCAATCTGATGATAAACCATTGACAAATACTTTTTAATGTTTTTTTTTTTTCCTAACCAGTTATGCACCTACTTTATAGCATTTTAATCTAGGCCACTTTTCTTTAGTTTGCTTGAATGTTTTGTGGAACTGTGTCAGAAACCTTATTAAATCAAGATACCATGTCCACTGCTTCCTCCTACCCACTAGGCCAGTAACCCTGTCAAAGAAGGAAATCAGATTGGTTTAGCATGATTTGTGGACAAATCCATGTAGGCTATTACTTATCACTCTGTTATCCTCTAGGTGCTCATAAATTGATTAACAATTGGCTCTAATATCTTTCCAAATATCGAACCTAAGCTGACTAGTCTATAATTCTCCAGGTCCTCTTTGTTCCCCCTTTTTAAAGATAGGTACTGTTTGCCCTTCTCCAGTCCTCTGGGACTTCACCTGTCTTCCATGAGTTAATTGCTAATGGTTCCATGATGGCATCAACTAGTTCCTTAGGTACCCTAGGGTGAATTTCATCAAGCCCTGGCAACTTGAATACATCTAAATATTGTTTAACCTGTTCTTTCCCTATTCTGATTTGTGTCCCTTCCTTCTTGCTGTTAATATTATGTTAAGCGTCTGGTTACAATTAACTTCTTTAGTGAAGACGGAAGCAAAATAGACACTTAATACCTCAGCCTTATTTATGTCATTTGTCAGCTTTCCTTTCCCTCTTAAGTAGTAGATCTACACTTTCCTTTGTCCTTCTTACTCCTAATGCATTTATAGAACCTCTTCTTATTGCCTTATGTTCTTTGCTAGGTATAACTCATTTTGGGCCTTGGCCTTTTGATTTTGTCCCCATAAGTGCACGCACACACAAGGCATAGATCTGGAGGTCATCTTGATGTAAAAATAGCTATCTATTTGAATGTGTATGCAATACAAGAAAGAACATGGAAATTAATAGAGGTTCATTGCTAAGTCATTTAGTCCATCCCCTGCCAATGAAGGATTAATCTCTAATGTATATCTGGTAGTGTATTGTCCAGTCTAGTCTCAAGCAATGGGATTTTTAAAGCCTAATAGAGCTTACTGCCAGGAAAAAAAATTAGGAGATATCAGGAAAGGATACCTATCTTAACTTCTTCTCCTTCTTAATTATACCCTCATGTCCCAACTAAATGATTCTCATTCTCTCTCTCCTTGATATTTACATCCTTCAAATATTTTTAGACTAAAATCACACTATACTCCAGCTATTAATTAGCCTGTATACATTTAATTCTTAATATTTCAATCAATCTGGCAGCCCCTAATCTTTTTGGTGAACTCTCAGTACATCTTGGAGGTCTTGCAGGACTAGTTTCTGTAAGACCCAAAGACTGAGGGTTCTACTTCTGTTGGATATTTAGATGTCCACTGAATAGCTAGTGGAGCTGGATGCTGCTCTCAGCAGACTTCATTTCTCCCCACAAACAGTGCTGCATGACTGTCTTAGCTACATTTCAGGGAAAAGGGGCAGAGCAAGAGGCCCTTGCCCAGGAAGGAGACAGCTACCCTATAGCCCAGTCGGGCTCTCCTTTTTGGAGAGAAGCAAATCTATGGGGTGGGCTTAAGAGCTCTCTTGTGACTGCTATGCTCCACTGGCTTAGGTGTCAGATATGTTTGACATATTAACTGCACTATTTTGCAACACATTATGTATGGTTAGACTAAAGTTACATAAGTATATTTACACTGGATTAATTTAGTATTCATATTAATACTCTGTATATAGTTTAATCATAAGATTATCAATCTAGAACAATGGGTGGTAGCCAACTATTTTTGCATTTGGATCAGTTTAAAGTTACTAACAGCAGTTTAGATAATAGCCTATTAAATTTTGCTAAAAGATGGCATTGTCAATCTACCATAAAATGTTTAGTGATGATTCCATTATCTCTAAATTGTTGAGAGTTCCTATATTTCACAAGCTTACTAGCTCAGTTTCCATAATCTATTATTTTAGACTGGTGTGGAAACTCTTGCTACATACCCTGTGAATAAAGTAATGTTTTATTCACTGAGATTAATGAAACACTGAATCCTTATGTGCCAAAATCATTCTATTGTAGGTTTGACAGACAATGCAAGTCTTATGTAGAATTTCTCTCTCTTTCCTACTAACTGGTACAGGATACATAGGATTACTTAATGTACTTTGCATGCTAATATAACTGAAATATTGGAAATTTAGTAAAGTTTTAAAAAAATTAACCCAAAACTCTTGGAGGCAGATTTGCCAGTGTGGGAAGAAAATACAGTAGAGTTAAGTATGTGTGTGAAGTGGTAATGTCAGGAAATTCTAAATTCCTGTACCACAAGGTTAAAATGTCAAATTACTAGGAAGTTTAGCTTTCATTAAAGCGTGAACATTTCCCTGCCAACTCTGGGCAATATGAATGTGGCTTTGAAATCCCCAAGAAAACTGTTCACTTCTTTGATTTACAGTTTCACTACTACAGGTATAGATGTTTAAAGCCTTTTTAGTAGCTAAGGGTGGGCTTCTGGGTACAGTTAAGAGTTTCCCAGATAAATATTCACACTAGTCTTAGCTTTCAGTCTAAAGATAAGCTCTCTTTGTGAATCAGTCTGCCATTATTTTACTGCTGACCTACTTATTAATCTTAACTATTTATTGGGCTGGTTCTGTTTTGAATCTGTTGATTTTTGCTTTTAAATAGGATCCAACAAAAAAGTTATTTATCTTACAGTATTCTATTAATGTTGTGACACAAAAGGTTTATTTCAGGATTAGTCCTCATTAACCTAAACCCTCTGTACACACTTAAGAAGAAAGAGGTGGTCCTTGCTCCATAGAGCAGTGGTCTCCAAAGTGGGGTGCGTGCACCCCAGGGGATGCGCCAGAGGATCCCAAGGGTGTGCGGCAGGAGGAGAGCCACCGGATGGCACTCTGCCGTTTTTTTTCTTCGGCGGCAGCTCTGCACGCCTGTAGCAGGTCTTCCCTTCCAGTGGCACAGCTGCGGCAGGTCTTTCCTCCTTCTTTCTTCAGCGGCACCATGGGGGTGCACAATCCAAAAACTTTGGCGACCACTGCCATAGAGGATCAATTTAAAAAAAAAAAAAAGGAAAGTGGGGGAGGAAACAGGATATACCTGTTGGCAGAATGATGACATCTTAATTCCACACTTGTATTGCATTTTATAACCCTTGCCTGACTTTGAAAATAACTTTAAAACTTGCCCGTATTTCTGTATATTTTTTGTCCTTAACCATAGCCTTTTCTATTTGTGTTTATAACTAACACTTTTGCTTGTTTTGTTTTAGCCTTGATTTTCCTGTTTTTATTTGTCACTTAAAAAAAAAAAAATCCCTTTCTCTTCATTATTGCTAATCCTATGGAAGATGCTCTATTACTATGATAGTAAAAATAGAATTAGCTGGGAAATGGGATTTTTCTAGCCCTAACTCTTGTGGCTACTGCGTATAGGTAAATCCCTTTCATCATCATTTTAAGATCAAAAGAGAAGCTTATTCACTTTCCCATTTGTAAAAAGAACCACCAACTTGAAGTATAGTGTGAGCCAGTGATATGCAAGTTCTGTCTGGAACAGTTTTTCAGCTGGCTAGGTGTAGCTCTTGAAATTGAGGTTTCATATTTGTTTTTTAGGTCTGGTGTCATTACCAACTGGACTTCCTAACCTGACCAGTCTTTCCAGTCTGAATTTACCTGCACCACCCATCATTCCTGGTGCTGGATTGTCAGAAATCCTACATCCTGGTATGTTTACAAATGTAAATATTACAGAAACTGGTTTCTGAAGACCTTAGACCACACTGTTTCCTTGATACGACCCATTCATTACTAACTCCATGTTGTGCTCTATGGTTCATTCATGAAGAGGGTGGTTGATTCTGTTGCCAGAGCTGCAATGGAATGGTGCTCTCATTAGTGACCTGCTCAGTCAAGGAATGTGTCAAAATAATCCAATCTAGTCCGCCCTGCCTTAGATTTATGTTGTTTCCTCATTACCCCCATCAGATTTAGGGCTTCATAAAGACTTTCAAAAGATGTTCCTTTGTGCTAAAAATTAGAGGGAGTATATAGCTTTTTGGGGAGGCTTAGTGAAATGCACAGTTCATATTTTCTGTGTGCCAGCCAAGAAGATTGAGAAGTCAGAATAAGGATCAGAAATACTAAATTTATGATACTGAATACAACTGCTGAAAAATAAACATTGAGCAAGCAAAAAGTGGAACAAGGCTTCTGTGGGCATTGGCAGTTTTAGGATGTGCTGGAAAAAATCCAGGCTGTAGTACAAATAAATACATTAAAAGCATTGTCTCGAGGCTGGTAGCTGCCTCTTGTACATGTCAGCAGGCCAACACAAGTTCCATTATTGTTAACCTTTTAAGGAATGCTTGATGATCTAGTTGAGGAGGATTGTTTGGCTTTCAAAATATTTAAAGCTTTAAAACTAGCTGTTTCTGAGTTATTGTTGTTTAAAAGTCCTGATCATGTTCCCACTGAACTCAATAGGAGCAGAAGAAATCCCATAGTGACTAGGGGAACAAAGAGGCTTGGCAGACTCATAGTTCTAGTGTAGATCAAACTGATCACATGGCATCCTGGGGAAAACTTTAAAAGAAGTATAAGTGAATGGTGTGTGATTTGTTGCTTTTTTTTTTTTTTTTTTAATTTCTAGGTTTGCCACCACTTCCTTCCTTTCCACCTCTAAATCTATCTGGAATAACTCCTCTCCCAATGCCACCTGAGTTTCTCGCACAATTTCCTTTGGTCACAGAGGTATCTACTCCACCTACAGATCTGCTTCCCCATAGCACTACTGTAAGCGTAGAACAAACCTCTGCACTCACCTTGGATACTGCTGTCCCCACCTCTAAGGCAACTCCTGTTGATGACAGATCAAATGAATCTACTACAGTAAATGAAAAACCATCCATGGTCACAGCTGTACATACTTCAGAATCATCATAATTTCAAATCATTCTGTTGGAGTGTCTTGGTAAATTTAGCCATGGAAAGCATATTTGAAGACGCAAACTACCATTAATTTCATATTTGTTTGTACTTTATCTGTAGGAGTCCTGTAAATAATACTGAGGATAAAAAATAAATAAAAGGAAATGGGATTCATACTGTGTGCTGAATGGGTGGGAGGGGAAGAAAAAGGCTTGTATTTAAACAACCAAAAAGAAGCATCATGGTAGTAAAACAGACTTCCACTGCCAAACTTGCAGGTTTAACAGGCTGACAGTCTGCTAGCCTCCCCAACTTTTGCTTCTGTTAGAAATGAACCAGGTTTGTGAGACAATTACATACTAGATTTCTTGTTCTTTACAAGTATGGAAATCTTGTGGGGGGGGGGGGGTAGAGGGGAGTGTTTACTTTTGTTTTAGTTGTAAATTTTAGCATTACAAAACTTCCAATTAAAAATATTTTATTAAAGTTACTGAATGATCTGTCAATTGAGCATCTTTTTATTCAGCTTGTGTACAGATCTTTATCTTACTCTTTTAAGAAAAAATAGTCAGGCAACATTTTGTAACTGCTGCTGGATTGCTTTACAACCCCACTGTATAATGGTCTTTAGAAGAAAATGAATGTTAAATGTTGCACAGTTTTAAACCAGAAGGTGGCACTTTGACTATTGTAAGATAAGTTACATAGAGGAAAACATACATACAGCAATAAAGTCCTGGAATTTTATTCTGAGACAAAAATAGCACAATATTTTTGTTCAGTGTGTAAGATGTGACAACCTTGTGTTCACTTTTCAGTGACTTTTTTCCCTACCCTAGAGAAAATAGTCTTTGTCACCGAAAAGGATGGGAGGCATGACCTAGTATTAGTGGTGCATTTAACACTGGTAAGTCTCCTCTCACAGTGATGTTTGTGGCACAGGCTTGCATTTCAGTTGCTTCTCAAGATGAAGGGGAGTGTTTTGACTCTGCTACATCAATAAAGTGCTTTACAAAATGTAGTAGGGTTTCTTCATCTACTGTTGAAGTGCAAATCTTTCCTTGTCATTGTGCAATAGCTGGCATCTTCACATACATGAAGGGCATCAGTTTCCTTTTTCTACAAGTATTATATTTGTATTGCTCAAAGGTGGTCCTCAAGCTTAATGCCTCAGGGTGGGGATATTTTGAGTGATTTGCACTTGAACAGGACACATTGAAAGTCTGCCTGATCTAGTCAGGGTGCCTAGGACTGAGAATCACCTTATTACACCCTTCCCCACCACCAGCAAGAGAAGACTTGCTGGTGCTTAACTGGGTGGCAGCTCCCTGCCACAACCACCTCAACAGTCTTCTCAGACCTATGCCCACTCCCTTAGCAGTGCAGGTTAAAAATAGATGCACCCTGAGCCCTGTTGAAGGATTGCTATGACAACCTTTTTTTTTTTTAAGATACTTTCGTAAAGAGTTGCTGTTACAGCACAATAAACCCTTTGCCAGTTGCCATTGAGGGGTTTTAGTGGTCACAAGCGAGGTGGATTTTTGTGTTTTCACTAAGAGCTCTGTAAGAGTGCACCCAAACACACTTTTGCAGCAGGAATGGGGATCTCAGCGCTTGTGCTTATAGTCCCCTTTGTGATGAGCTAATCACTGTATCTGCTTACAAAATAAATCATTTTAAAAAATATCAAGGAAGAATTCTTTCAGCCAGAAGCTGCCTTTGTCAAGCTGAAAGCATTAAACTGACATACCTTGCCCTGTCTCCTCCAGTGTGGTAGTGAAGATTACTGCACACTTGCAGTACTTCCCATTCCATCTCCTTGCACTGAAGTTGAGGCTCTGCCCACAGTGTTTGAATTACTGGAGCTAACATTTTTCCTTACCCCCACTCACATATACAAAGGGTGATACTGCAGGCAGATCAGAAAACTTGAACATCACTGCAGTTCTTCCCTCCTATGCCTTTGCAGCAGGGCACAGCACCATTCATGACTAAAAAAAAAAACTAAGCAAACTAGTCTATAGAAGCTGGATCCAGAAAAGGACTTCAACACCTAAAGTGGCAGTTCAGCATTTAGGTACCACAGATTCCCCCCAAAGCTGCTGCCTAACCTGCCAGCGAGCATGCATACTGCTACTTTCAATCTCATCAGGATCCTCGGTGTAGGTTGCCCTTACCCAAGGGCTTAATTCTGTGGCCTATGTTCTCAGAGTACACTTAACTGTCCCCAAAAACCAGCTGGAGGAACAGACAGCATCCCCTTAAATTTATCTGGTTAGAGGGCTCATCTGAGATGGGGGAGATCTTGGTTCAATTCCCCCTTCCACCGGAGATGGGAGTCTCTTGTATGTATTTTGATGGAATAAATGGGCCCAAAGAGTCAGAGGTGCTAACATGACTGTCACATGTCCACTACTAAACAGTGTTGAACTATGCTTGGTATACAACTATGCTTGGTATACCTCTTGGTATACTGGGAGTGGATGGGTCATTATACAAAGTAAAACTATTTCCCCATGTTTATTCCCCCCACTGTTCCTCAGACGTTCCCACCTTGATCATCACCACAAAAGGTTCTCCTAGCCCCCCCCCCCCCCCCCCCCCGCCCTGCTGGTAATAGCTATTCATCCTGGTAATAGCTCACTTTAAGTGATCACTCTCATTACAGTGTGCATGGTAACACCCATTGTTTCATGTTCTCCATGTTCTCTACGTATATAAATCTCCCCACTGTATTTTCCACTGAATGCATCCGATGAAGTGAGCTGTAGCTCACGAACGCTTATGCTCAGATAAATTGGTTAGTCTCTAAGGTGCCACAAGTACTCCTTTTCTTTTTGCGAATACAGACTAACACGGCTGCTACTCTGAAAGCTACATCTGGTCACTCTTTTTCTGTAAGCACAGGGCAATAGCCAGGAATTGGCATTATTTTTAATTACTGGCGAGCTCAAGAAATTTATTACCTACTAAAAGTTGGTACATAATGAGTACTAAGTCTTCATTGCCATTCCAGCACCAGCTGCTCACATTGTGAAGGAGCTGTATAAATTTGGATGCTCATGCTGAAGGCTGAAAAAATCTCACTGAGGTATTTTCTGGCCTGATACATGGAAAGCTACTCCCAAGCCCATCATATGCAAACGTGTTACTAGAGGGAGTAAAATATTCCTGTACAGTTAGTCAATTAAAATAACTGGAGTCCTTTCTCATTACACCTGTAGAATCTTTTGCTGCTGCCTTCGGAGGGAGAAAGCTGTGTTGTGCCACTAGATGGCGCTGTGTAGTTTCTCTTTGCCTTAACTGGCAAGGAAATGCCCAATAAAGGCCCAGCAGTGTCTGTGGTCTTTCTCAGAAACTCACCACATTTGACACTGTGACAGCTGGACAGTAGCACAACATTTTAAGGAATTATGCCTAACCTCCACCCAGCGGTAAGTTGGAGGCAGAGAAGATCAGTAAGGGGAACTGCTCTGGCTCGCTGTTGCTGGACTCCAAGAACCCACTGGCAATTTTATGAAGAACTAAAAAGCCAGGCTAGTTATGGCATGTGAGTTTTGAAGCATGTCTTGAAAACTGCATTACAGGCAGCAGCCTGTTTGGGGCTTGGAGACCAGCCCAGCCTGATCTGCAGTCCAGGGGTGAGGTGGGTTTGTGGCAGTTTAAGTCTGCGCAGGCCAGAAAAGGGCAACATTAGAACCTGAGATTTCTTTCCTTCTTCAGTGAGGGAAGTCCCGCCTCCCCCAAGTGTGTGTGAAACTGACAGCCATGTGGGGGCTATTGCTGCTCCTGCATCTGCAAGCGAAGCAAAGGCGTTGCTGGAGTATTCGCAGGGGGCAGTAGCTGGCTCCAGTCAGAAGTGCTTGCTAACGGATCATTCCCCGCACACTTCATAGGGTGGGGGTTTGACGTCTTTGGCACTAACTAGCTCAGACTTCAGATGTAGCTATTTTTTTCCCCACTTTTGACTATTCAAGGTAAATGCTCACTTCAAGCCTTTTGCATTCTCCATCCACGAGCACTGCTGCCTGCCTCCACTCTCCAAAGAGCCACGCCAGGCTAATTACTTGTGGTTTATTTTAACCCGCATTGGTCCAACATAGGAAGCACCACAATCCTGTTGTTCAGTGACCCCCATCTTACAATTCCTTTGGGGATGCCTCTCTTCTTTTAACTAAAAATAGGCAAGGTAACATTTTTGGCCTTGGCTGTGAGAAGTGCTGTATTTTAGAATGTTTTGTGTTATTGGTCTTTGTACTCCCTTCTTTGCCTTCGGGCTCTTAGCTGCTTAAGGCTTTAGTAAGCAGCTTGGGTTTTTTTAAACAGGCAGTAGTTCTTTTTCAACTTATTAGGTGCACCCCCACCCCCTAGTTTTAAACAATCTGTTACTTGAACTAACACACACCTCTGGCACTGCTCGGACCATGTGTTTTTAAGCACAGCTGTACCCAGCATATATTCCCACTAGTACATTCGGAAGCAGTCAAGTTATATAGAAATCCCCGTTTCTGTTTTTGACTAAATTAGTCATAGTCCAATAATTTAAATCAGATTATCACTCTGCCTGCAGCAACCAGCACAACGGAGTAGTTGTAGACATTTTCTTTGGGAAGGGCCCATTCCCTTCAGAAAAGCTGGAAGACTTCTTGGGGGGAAAAGCATCTAGTGGTGGTAGTTACCACCACCTGACACCCCCCCGTGCATAATTTGTTTTTTTACTAAGGGTTTTACCAGGCGTCACTGCACTAAATTATACTGCCATCATTGGGTTGTTATTATTAAACTAAGCACTCTTTTTTTAAAAAAAAATACTCTAACATTCTCTTTAGCACTTTTACAACCCCCCAACTATTTAATTCCCTTCAAACTCTTCGGTGTTTATTTGCACAAAACTCCTTTTAACTTCTTGGACAAGATGACCTCTCGAGGTCCCTTCCAGTTCTATGATTCTGTGTTCTGTGTTCTTCTCATTCTCTTTCCTTAAATTACTCACTAATTCTCCTCAAGAGGCAGGATGGTTCAGGGACCCTCCGATTGGCTGCCTTCCTCTCTCTTCCCCAATGCATCTCACATTAACAAAAGACCAAATTTCACTCTAAGAGAGCAGCATCTGGTTGAGGTGGTTATTCACTCTGCTGGGGGAAGAGAAATCAGAGCACAGCACTGGTACAGTGTAGCATAGCACACACTAACAGTATGTCTACACTACGAAATTAGGTCGAATTTATAAAAGTCGATTTTTAGGAAGCGATTTTATACAGTCGATTATGTGTGTCCCCACTAAGCACATTAAGTCGGCGGAGTGCATCCACAGTACCGTGGCTACCGTCGACTTTCAGAGCGTTGCACTGGGGGTAGCTATCCCACAGTTCCGCAGTCTCCGCTGCCCATTGGAATTCTGGGTTGAGCTCCCAACGCCTGGTGGGGCAAAAACATTGTTGCGGGTGGTTTTGGGTACATGTCATCAGTCGCTCCTCCTTCCATGAAAGCAACAGCAGACAATTTTTTCCATGCAGATGCCATACTGCTTTCAGCACATGGTGCAGTAGGACTGCTAACCGTCATCATCCACCACTTCAACTCTGCTTTCCTGGTCCCATGAATCCACTTCACAGGTCCTCACGTTGTTCTGTATAAATAGCTTCCGTTGTCATCCACCACTTCCACTGCAAGTCTGCTCTCCTGCAGACGCCATACCATGGCAAGCATGGAGCCCTCTCAGCTCACCGCTGCTGTTGTGAGCATTGTAAACACCTCGTGCATTATCGTGCAGAATCTGCAAAAGTAGGCGAGGAGGCGACAGCAGCACGGTGATGAGGACATGGACACAGACTTCTCTTGAAGCACGGGCTCTGGCAATTTGGACATCATGGTGGTAATGGGGCAGGTTCATGCTGTGGCACACTGATTCTGGGCCCAGGAATCAAGCACAGACTGGTGGGACCGCATAGTGTTGCAGGTCTGGGATGATTCCCAGTGGCTTCAAAACTTTCGCATGCATAAGGGCACTTTCATGGAACTTTATGACTTGCTTTCCTCTGCCCTGAAGCGCAAGAATACCAAGATGAGAGAAGCCCTCACAATTGAGAAGCGAGTGGCGATAGCCCCCTGGAAGCTTGCAACACCAGACTGCTATCAGTCAGGAATCAATTTGGAGTGGGTAAATCTACTGTGGGGACTGCTGTGGTCCAAGTAGCCAACGCAATCACTGAGCTGCTGCTATCAAGGGTAGTGACTCTGGGAAATGTGCAGGTCATAGAGGATGGCTTTGCTGCAATGGGGTTCCCTAACTGTGGTGGGGTGATGGACGAAATGCATATCCCTATCTTGGGACCAGACCGCCTTGGCTGCCAGTACGTAAACCACAAGGGGTACTTTTCAATAGTGCTGCAAGCACTGGTGGATCACAAGGGACGTTTCACCGACATCAACGTGAGATGGCTGGGAAAGGTGAATGACGCATCTTCAGGAACTCTGATCTGTTTGAACAGCTGCAGGAAGGGACTTACTTCCCAGAACAGAAAATTACCGTTGGGGATGTTGAAATGCCTATAGTTATCCTTGGGGACCCAGCCTACCTCTTAATGCAATGGCTCATGAAGCCATACACAGGCACCCTGGGCAGTAGTCAGGAGCTGTTCAACTATAGGCTGAGCAAATGTAGAATGGTGGTAGAATGTGCATTTAGACGGTTAAAAGTGCGCTGGTGCAGTTAATGGCTAGGTTAGACCTCAGCGAAACCAATATTCCCATTGTTATTGCTGTGTGCTCCACAGTATCTGTGAGAGTAAGGGGGAGACGTTTATGGTGGGGTGGGAGGTTGAGGCAAATCGCCTTGCAGTCAATTATGCATAGCCAGACACCAGGGCGATTAGAAGGGCACAGCAGGGCGTGCTGCACATCAGAGAAGCTTTGAAAACCAATTTCATGACTGGCCAGGCTACGGTGTGACAGTTCTGTTTGTTTCTCCTTGATGAAAACCCACCCTCTTGGTTGACTCTACTTCCCTGTAAGTCAATCGACCTCCCCCCCCCCCCTTCAATCACTGCTTTCAGAGGCAAAGTCATTGGGTGATGAATTAATAAAGAATGCATGATTTTGAAACAACAAATAGGGGGAAAACTTGCAAGGTAGCCCGGGAGGGGTGGGTGAGGAGGGAAGCACCAGGACAGGTGGTGGATGAGGGGAGGAGGGAAGGACAAGGAAGCACACTGCACTTCAAAACTTATTGAATACCAGCCTTCTGTTGCTTGGGGTGGAGTGGCTGGGTACCCGTAGCCTCCCCCACCCCATGTTCTTGGGCATCTGGGTGAGGAGGATATGGAACTTGGGAAGGAGGGCAGGCAGTTATACAGGGGCTGCCACGGAGGTCTGTGCTCCTACTGCCTTTCCTGCAGCTTCACCACACGTCTGAGCATGTCAGTTTGCTCCCCCATTTGCCTCAGTGTTGCATCCTGTCTCCTCTCATCACGTTCATTTAATGCTTTCCTGGACTCTGCCATTGTTTGCCTCCACGCATTCTGCTGAGCTCTTTCAGTGTGGGAGGACTGCAGGAGCTCTGAGAAAATGCCATCGCAAGTGCGTTTTTTTCGCCTTCTAATCTGCGCTAGCCTCTCAGATGGAGATGATAGGGAGAGCATAGAAACATTTTCAGCTGCGGGAGGAAGAAAAGGGAGAGTAGTATTTTAACAGATACATTTTAGAGAACAAAGGGAAGACTATTTCACACTGAATCAAGCGATTCACATTACATAGCACATGTGCTTTTGGTACAAGGTCGCATTTTGCCTCTTATATTGAGTGCCTGCCAGTTTGGTGCGAGACATCACACACCCTCGGCTGGGCAACAGAATTCGGCTTGTAGGCAGCCATGGTAAGGCAAAGGGTTTGGGCTTCTTCAACCTTCATAACATGTGGGAACAGTTTCAAACAGCAGCGCCCTCCTTTCCCATACCAAGCAAAGCCTGTTGGGTTGGCCATTTAAAAGGAGGGGCTACAGTTTTAGGGTGAATGTGCAGCATAATCCACCCCCCCCCAATTCTCTGGGATGATCGCCTCACCCCCCCCCACACACACACACCACCATGTGGCTAGTATCAGGGAAGATCCCTGTCAGCCAAACGTGAACAGCTCAGCATGAACGGGCCTCCCCTCACCGTGTGGCTAACAGCGGGGATGATTTCTTTTCAGCCAAAGGCAAACAGCCCAGCAGGAATGGGCACCTCTGAATGTCCCCTTAAACAAATTTCCCATATTTCAACCAGGTGACTATGAATGATATCACTCTCCTGAGGGTAACACAGAAAGATATAGACCAAATGTTGCTTGAATGCCACCAAAATCCAGGACCATTCGCTGCCCTGCTTTGTGCTGCAATGATTCCAGACTACTTGCTACTGGCTTGGCACGGTAAAGTGTCCTACCATGGAGGATGGAATAAGGCTGCCCTCCCCAGAAACCTTCTGCAAAGGCTTTCAGAGTACCTCCAGGAAAGGTTCCTGGAGATGTCCCTGGAGGATTTCTGCTCCATCCCCAGACACATTAACAGACTTTTCCAGTAGCTATACTGGCCACGAATGCATCCCAAGTCTTCAGGGCAAATTAATCATTAAACACGCTTGCTTTTAAACCCTGTATTATATATACAAAAGTACATTCACCAGAGGTGCCTTCTCCAGCTTCATGGTCCGGGAGCCTGCCTTGGGAGGGTTGGGAGGATATTGGCTCCAGAGTGATGAAGAGTTCCTGGCTGCCAGGGAGAAGGGATTCTCTATGTGCCTGCTCTGCGCTATCCTCAACTTCCTCCTCATCTTCATCATCCACAAAATGCTCCTCCCTGTTGTGTGAGACTCCCCCCTTGCAGGTGTCCACAGACAGTGGTGGGGTAGTGGTAAGGGGCCCCCCTAGAATTGCATGCAGCTCATCATAGAAGCGGCATGTCTGGGGCTCTGACCCGGTGTGACCGTTTGCCTCCTTTGTTTTTTGATAGGCTTGCCTGAGCTCCTTAATTTTCATGCAGCACTGCTGTGTGTCCCTGTTGTAGCCTCTGTCCATCATGCCCTTGGAGATTTTGGCAAATATATTGGCATTTCGTCTTTTGGAACAGAGTTTTGCCTGCATGGATTTTTCTCCCCATACAGTGATCAGATCCAGTACCTCCCGTTCAGTCCATGCTGGAGCTCTTTTGTGATTCTGGGACTCCATGGTCACCTGTGCTGATGAACTCTGCATGGTCACCTGTGCTGATCAGCTCGCCACGCTGGCCAAACAGGAAGTGAAATTAAAACATTCCCAGGGATTTTCTTGTCCACCTGGCCAGTGCATCAGAGTTGAGTGTGCTGTCCAAAGCGGTCACAATGGAGCACTGTGGGATAGCTCCTGGAGGCCAATACCGTTGAATTGCGTCCACACTACCCCAAATTTGACGCAGCGAGGTCGATTTTAGCACTAAACCCCTCTCTGGGAAGGAGTACAGAAATTGATTTTAAGAGCCCTCTAAGTCGACAAAACAGGCTTGGTCATGTGGACGGGTGCAGGGTTAAATCGACCTAACACTGCTAAATTCTACCGAAACTCATACTGTAGACCAGGGCTAAGGGTGGTAAGTTAGCAGCCTGGCCTCTTACACCTGAACAAGCCTTTCTGGCAAACAAGTTGGGGTTAGAAAGATTTTTTTCTGAAGTTCATAATACAATTTTTTTACTCATTAGCACAGAACAGTTATCATTTCTGTCCATTATTTGTATGGACAGTCCACCTCAAATGCACCATCTGACATTGCCACAGCTCTCCAGAAGAAAGAGACCACACTTAGGAGACCCTGAAGAGATGGACTCTCCGTGTGCTGCTCTCACTCAGGAATTTTGGATGCTACTTTTGCCAGCACAGCAACCCATACTAACAACAGTCCCCTAGTTTGAGAGCTGTGCCACGAATAGGGAGCACAATAGTTGAAGATTGAAATGCTTTGTTCACTGAGGAAGGATCTCCCAGCTCAGTTTCTTTACATCATTTAGCTTTTGTTGCAGTAGTAACAAAACCAGAACAGCTGGCAGATGTATTCAAACTGCAAAGACTCCAGTTTACACAGGATCTCTAGATCTACAGGCAAATCCTACGATGAAACACATTTCCTGATGTATGTCATTAAAGGGGCCCCTGCTAGGATGTGTGTATAAACATTCAAAGTAATCAAAACAGGAATATGAACTTGGATCTTCTACCCCCAGCTGTGTACCCTAACTGCCACGCTATAGACTTATTCTCACTCTCTGGCCCAATGCATATTTATTTATCAGAAGTGGAACAGCTTCAACAGGAAAATTCATAGATTCGAAGGGCAGAGGGGACCACTGTGATCATCTAGTCTGACCTGTATAGCCCAGGCCTCCGAACTTCCCCAAATAAGTCCTAGAGCAGATCTTTTAGAAAAACATCCAATCTTGATTTTAAAATTGCCAGCGAGGGAGAATCCACCATGATCCTTGATAAATTGTTCCAGTGGTTAATTTCTCTCATTAAGAACATATGCCTTATTTCCAGTGTGAACGGGTCTTGCTTCAACTTCCAGCTGTTGGATCATGTTACACCCTTAGCTGCTAGATTGAAAAAGCCCATTATTGAATATTTGTTCCCCAGGTAGGTTGAGAGCACCCCACCCTAGAATATCGCATTGCCTGCATCTCCTACATCCTGGGTGAGCGCCCACTATCGGGCTAAAAATGTAAAGGTGAGGGAGTACCACCACATCCCCATTTGGCTGTGTTTTGTGTAGGACCTGATCTGTTAGGCAGCATCTGAAATGGATTACCAGATGGGCCCCACAAGCAAGACAAGCAGGGAAATGCCTAGATTGAGGATCCCACCAGGGCTTAGGCACGAGATGGGCACATGCTCACTGGCAGATTTTTAAGGGCCATGGGACTTTATGGGTGGAATGGGTGACATCTAGAGAATTTAGGCACCTACAGGGTTAGACAGCATCTGAGCAGGTAGTTTGGGGATCTTTGTGGCTCTAGCCCTTAGTTTCCAGCACAGACCCTATGCTAATAGCAAGTCTCTTCCTTGCCCTTGTTGTTTTAGTGTGTGTTAACTTTCATGAAGCAGATGGGCCATTTCAGATTTCTTGCCCTTGTATAAATGAACATTAGCCAGAAATGGCTGATTGTCTCAGCACTGAATCTGAACTGCTACATATTTGCACTGAGACACAAGGTGGGTAAGGTAGCATCTTTTATTGGACCAACTTCAGATAAAACATTATCTCAATCACCTTGTCTCTCTAATAGTCTACAGCCTCACCACGACTGCATGCATATTTGCACATACAGTCTCAACAAAGAGGAGTCAAGCAGATGCAAAGATATTCCACTTCTTCCACACCCTGCAGTGTGTGGGGATAGGACAGGTTGGTTGATACCTTGCTAACAGCTTTACCATATTTCTGAGACTGATCCTGTAAGCATCGGCCTAAAACATACAGGAAAGATGAGGTAAATTATGATAAATTTAATTCCCATTTATGTCAATAGGTGCAAAGTTATGCCACTGCTGAGTGCTTCTGAAAATCCCACCCTAAGTAGAAAAAGTTTCCCAACAGACCAATTCTTAAATCTTGAAAACATTCTTAATAAAACCAAAGACTCGGTATCTTATGTACAGAATTTTACATCCATACACACCTATATACCAGCACACACACATGTATTAATATTTATTATTATGCAAAGTCTAAAGAGCGTGGAGAAGGGATGTAGGAAACCACATGAACAGTAATGGTTGAGACAAACAATAAGAATATTAGAGTAAATCCGCTCAGAAGCTGGGGTGGAAACTTGTACAGCAGCAGATCATTTTTAGTACTTACCGGGTACCAATCAAATTGAAGAAAGCTTGAATAAACAGAATTTTAAAGCTAGAATTGCAGGGAAGGAAATGGGACTGATTTCACAGCTTTGTTTATGTCCTAACATGTGTTCATGTTCAGAAGACATTGAAAACAGAATGAAAATGATCCCAGGTAGTGACAGTTCCAGCAAGCCCAGAAATCTAACATTAGGGGATTTGAGTGATTTTGTAAATTTGAACAGTGCTCGGATAAAATCATTTTGGAGAGCAACTGCAATTGCTAAGAAAATAGAAACCAACTAGAAGCCAAGCATTGCCAGATGGCATGCTGGGTAGTGAGAATAACTGAAACTGGAAAAAATTACCTTTCGCTTAGAGGTTAAATGTTTATAACACAGATTCTTTTACCAGTCTTATCAGTAACACTTAGAGAAAACTTCCAAAATCATATTTTCCTTCTTTATGCTGATTTCTATTTTTCTTGGCTCAGTTGATGAAAAGAGACTAGTCAGTTTCATTACTGTTTCTAATCCATTTTTGGTCCTTTTCCCTTTCATGGTGGGCTGAAACTTGAATAAAGAACACTAATGTGGTGTTGAGAATAGTTGTATGACAGCTCACAGCAACAGAATCCAATAATCTGGGGAGGTTATAAGAGGCAAATAAAAAAATACAATAGAAAATTAGATTTAAGAAGGCAGAGTACCATCGTTTGATTTTAACTTGGAAAGCTCTCATGGCTCTTCATAGATTTGGTCATCACCATAAGTGGTCAGAGCCTCCATTCAACCTCTTATTCCAAAGTTAGCTCCAGCAGCACAGTGCTCGCCCAACACCATGCTGTGGCATTGGTTCAGTACTGAATCACTAAGGAAGTGCCAACTTCTGAATCCATAACACCCTTTCCTGCAAGGCCAAGGGGTTGCCAGGATTGATCTGGCCCATCTTTTTGTATCATGTGAGACTTCAAGGGATCACATCACAAAATGGTGCATGCAGGGATATTAGAAGCACCCAGTGTAATTTAGATTGGAGAAGTAAGAAGAGTCACAAGAATGTTTTCCATTTCTTGGTTGGGCTGCCATGGTAGAACAGGAGAAATTGGCTTAGGAAGGCGGGCTATGTGTTCCTATGGAGATGGACCTAATCTACTTCCTATCTCCTCACTCTGGAGAGGGCAGCAACAATCTCTGGTTCCAAGCCCTAAGCTCAAGAGACAGTGTGTGTGTGAAACCCTAAACGAAATAAAGGGGAGGAGAGAATTGACTGTTAACCCAGAGAGAAACAGAATAACCTCTTGTTTCCATAAAGGGAATCTGCCTGTTTCTGAGGTGAAGGTAATAAATGATGGATCCCCATTCATCTTCCAGATGGGGAGTAACAAATTTTCATCAAAGTATCATCAAATTTTGGGGATGATAAATCAGCCATCTCAGGTCGATGGTTACCAGTATAATTTCTGAAAGGGTTGGAAATATTCCCAGTTAGCTGCTGGCAGTGAGGCCTTAAGTGAGAAACCTTTACTCATAGGGCTGGAAGTCTAATGAATAGAGAAGATATCCCTGTTGCCTGCTGTCACTAATGCTCAGTTTCCCTGGGATCTGTTATGTCTAGCTGCTGTAAAAAAACAACAATAGGATAAAAATGCTTCACCCAAAGAGGCAAAGGATTTAAAGCACAAAGCCCATCGATTAGAATAAATTAATCTATTAACATGCTGAAGTATTTATATAAACAGACAACCAAAATAACCATCGTAGGGAAGAAGCAACTTCTAAAATGCCACCTTTTCTGGAAGTTGGAAGCAAATTAAGGAGATGAGCGTGGGAGGTGATTGGTTGATGGATTGGTTGGACAGCTCAGCTAAGCAGTTAGTAAGGAGAGAGATGTTACAAGTTTCTCCTCTTAGACAGCGGTATAGCTGTAGGTATTAGAATCATAGACTTTAAGGTCAGAAGGGACCATTATGAACGTCTAGTCTGACCTGCTGCACAACGCAGGCCACAGAATCTCACCCACCCACTTCTATAACAAACCTCTAACTCAGTGGTTCCCAAACTTGTTCCACCGCTTGTGCAGGGAAAGCCCCTGGGGGGCCGGAAGGTTTGTTTACCTGGCGCGTCCGCAGGTTTGGCCGATCGCGGCTCCCAGTGGTCGCGGTTCGCTGCTCCAGGCCAATGGGAGCTGCTGGAAGCGGCATGGGCAGAGGGACGTACTGGCCGCCACTTCCAGCAGCTCCCATTGGCCTGGAGCAGTGAACCGCGGCCACTGGGAGCCGCGATCGGCCAAACCTGCAGACGCGGCAGGTAAACAAACTGGCCCAGCCCGCCAGGGGCTTTCCCTGCACAAGCGGCGGAACAAGTTTGGGAACCACTGGTCTAATCTATGTCTAAGTTACTGAAGTCCTCAAATTGTGGTTTAAAGACTTCGAGGTGCAGAGAATCCTCCAGCAAGTGACCCATCCTCCATGCTGCAGAGGAAGGTGAAAAACCCCCAGGGCCTCTGCCAAACTGCCCTGGAGGAAAATTCCTTCCCGACTCCATATATGGCGATCAGCTAAACCCTGAGCATGTGGGCAAGACTCACCAGCCAGACACCCAGGAAAGAATTCTCTGAAGTAACTCAGATCCCACCCTATCTAACATCCCATCACAGGCCATTGGGCATATTTACGTAATAGTTGAAGACCAATTAATTGCCAAAATTAGGCTATCCCATCATATCATCCCTTCCATAAACTTATCAAGCTTACTCTTGAAGCCAGATATGTCTTTTACCCCCATTGCTTCCCTTGGAAGGCTGTTCCAGAACTTCACTCCTCTGATGGTTAGAAACCTTTGTCTAATTTCAAGTCTAAACTTCCTTATGGCCAGTTTATATCCATTTGTTCTTGTGTCCACATCGGTACTGAGCTTAAATAATTCTTCTCCCTCCATGGTATTTATCCCTCTGATATATTTAGAGAGAGCAATCATATCTACCCTCAGCCTTCTTTTGGTTAGGCTAAACAAGCCAAGCTCTTTGAGTCTCCTTTCATAAGACAGGTTTTCCATTCCTCGGATCATCCTAGTAGCCCTTCTCTGTATTGAATGGATGTAATTGCAAAAAAAGGAGAGGCATTACTCAGGGTCATCTGGTGGGGGTCATTGGATTAATCTGACCAAAGGAAAACTTAGACTGAATAGCAGGAAACACTTCCTACAACAGAGATCTGTTAGTCAGAAATAATCTCCCACGGGAAATGGTGGAATCCCCATCCGTAGGGCCATTTTAAAGGACAAAGGCCTGAATAATATACACAAGGAACAAACCTGCACTGAATTGTTGGACCCAATAGATCTTTTACAACTGTTTTATAGGATTCTGACACTCATCTCTCATTCTGCTTTCACTCCCCCTTCATGTTCAACAAAGCCGAACTAACAGCCTTTAAGACACAGTATAAGACTTTTTTTTTGCAGCTGATTCTGCTAATTAGCTGGATGGGTATTTATGGTCAATGATTGAGGTATGGGGGATGGTTTACCTTATGGGCATATGTTTGCAACAGATACGGATTGTTTTAATCATTGTCATCACACACACTTCTCATGATGCTTCTCCCCCTCATCAATGGTGAATTGCAGGCACAGTGTGAGAGAATCTGGTGGGGGTGTAATGTTCTTTGGAATGTGCTGACCTGTCATTAAGATACTAGTTCTGCAGTCTAGAACTATTTTCCCTGTAATTCACAGTAGGTGGACTTGGGTGAACCATCTCAAAAATCCTTGGTCATCTGACTTACTAGGGCATAAATAGAAGTAGCCCTGAGTCCTAGGCCAACCAAAGACAAAATGGGAAAGACCCCTCTTAACCAGCATGATTGAACAAACTAAACATTTGTATTGATTTAAGTCTCAGATATTGCCCCTGCTTTTCAGATGTCCTTCTCCCTGACTCATAACTCTTCCATCTCTCTGCTGCTGACTCTCCCTGGTGCTGCTGTGGGTAGGGGCACTATTGACCTATCATCAGCAATAAAGCCTACAAATCCAAGTGGAGCCATTATAGCCTCGGCCAGCTTAGTTTATACATTCACAGATTTTTAAGGCCAGAAGGGACAATTATGGTCATCTAGTCTGACTTCTTGCTTAACACAGGCTATACAATTCACTCAAAATTCCTGTACCAACCCCATAACTTCTGATTGAGCTGGAGCATATATTTTAGAAAGACATCAAATCTTAATAGACTTAAGTGATAGAGTATTGATTATATCCCTAGGTAAATTGTTCCAATGATTAGTTACCATTGCTTAAAAAGTTGCCCCTTAGTTCTAGTCTGAATTTATCTAGCTTAAGTTTCCACCACTGGATTTTGTTTTGTTCCGGAGTCTGCTAGATTAAAGAACCCTGTGTGGTCAGAAATCTTCTCACAGTGTAGGCACTTAGAGACCAAGTCACCTCCTAGCCCTCTTTTTGTTACACTAAAGAGACTGAGCTGCTTTAATTTCTCACCGTAAGATAGGTTTTCCAGACACTGAATTGTTCTTGTGGCTGAGCAAAGAGCTCTTTCCAATTTTACAACACCCTTTGTGAAGTGTGGGCAGAAGAACTGGACACAGTATTCCAGTAATGGTCTCACTAATACCTTATACAGAGGAATCTTCCCAAGTCTTCACTAAATGGGTAGGGAGAGGTGCCTTGTTGGGCTAATGGGTACTGAGTCCCTGGTGATATGTACAACACATTTGCTTACATGAGTTTATCAGCAGTTATTGCCAGGAGGAGAGTTACACTCTTCACAGTTTTTCCAATCTACCTATGAATTTCAACTCTGAGCCAAATATACTTCAGGGAAAATGTAACTTTTGCCAATCACCTCGCTAGAATGAGTGGGCTTTAAAACTACGAATGAAGAAATCAGTGATAATTATTTTCCAAATGAAAATAAGTGCCTCTGTCTCATTAGCATGGCATAATGGTGCTTAGATTTAGCTAACAAATATAGCTCGTAAGAATTCAACAAGGGCAAGTGTTTGCTTCCACAATTTTAACCCTCTCCATACCCCATTCCTACCCTTGATACTTCTCGCTTCTAGAAAGTCATCTGCTTCAGGGGCTGTGTCTGCTTACTTGAGGTATGATCAAATAAGTGCTGACACTGCCATCTTTCCAAAGAGCATTGGAAATTGACACTTAGGCTTAGTAGTAGCTTATTGTTATTTGCATTACAGTAGTATGCCAAGGAGTCCCTAAGAATATTGCAACTTCATTGTGCTAGGTACAGTACAAAAACATAGTAAGAAACAGTGCCTGCCCCAAAGTTTTACAATCTATACCCACAAGACAGGCAAATGATGGCATACCATTCCTTCCTCCCATGTTTTGCAGGACATCCCACATCTGGCTCCAGTTTTTAAACCTAGTCCCACATTGCCCATCAATTGTTGGGCTGATCAGCAGCACAGGGAGGATGCACCTGCCGTTGCAGTCTCAGGTGGTAATGCAGCCTCTTAGCAGCCTATTGGGCAGGTGGATTTTCAGGAGCCAGAGTCCTTGCATGCCCATCCTTAGGCTCTGAGGGCAGAGCAGAGGGTGAGCCTGCTTCAGAGGAGAGCACGAGTCCCCAGCTCCAGCTCCTCCATCAAAAAACTAAGGGCTAAAATAGGAAAAGAATGAGTTAAAAATTATTTAGACAAGTTAGATGTCTTCAGGTCACAAGGGCCTGATGAAATGCATCCTAGAATACTCAAGGAGCTGACTGAGGAGATATCTGAGCCATTAGCAATTATCTTTGAAAAGTCATGGAAGATGGGAGAGATTCCAGAGGTCTAGCAAAGGGTAATGTAGTGCCAATCTATAAAAAGGGAAATAAGGACAACCCAGGGAATTACAGACCAATCACCTTAACTTCAGTACCAAGAAAGATAATAAGATAAGTAACAGTCAGCATGGATTTGTCAAGAACAAATCATGTCAAACCAACCTGATAGCTTTCTTTGACAGGGTAATAAGCCTTGTGGTTGGCGGGAAGTGGTAGACATGGTATATCTTGACTTTATTAAAGCTTTTGATACTGTCTCGCATGACCGTCTTATAAACAAACTCGGGAAATACAACCTAGTTGGAGCTACTATAAGGTGGGTGCATAACTGGTTGGAAAACCATTCCCAGAGTAGTTATTAGTGGTTTGCAATCAAGTTGGAAGAGTACATCGAGTGGGGTCCTGCAGGAATCAGTTCTGGGTCCGGTTCTGTTCAGTATCTTCATCAATGATTTAGAAAATGGCATACAGAGTACACTTGTAAAGTTTGCGGATGATACTAAGCTGGGAGGGGTTGCAAGTGCTTTGGAAGATAGGATTAAAATT
The DNA here is from genome assembly GCF_965152275.1 of Natator depressus. NCBI lineage: Eukaryota > Metazoa > Chordata > Testudines > Cheloniidae > Natator > Natator depressus. The sequence goes on from NC_134244.1 coordinate 39,406,065, forward strand.
CAAAATGATCTGGACAAACTGGAGAAATGGTTTGAAGTAACTAGGATGAAATTCAATAAGGCCAAATGCAAAGTACTCCACTTAGGAAGGAGCAATCAGTTGCACACATACAAAATGGGAAATGACTGCCTGGGAAGGAGTACTGTGGAAAGAGATCGGGGCGGGGGGGGGGGGGGCTTAGTGGACTACAAGCTCAATACGAGTCAACAGTGGAACACTGTTGCAAAAGAACACCCACAATCATCATTCTAGGATGTGTTAGCAGGAGTGCTGTAAAGTTGTAAAGCAAGACAAAAAATAATTCTTCTTCTCTCCTCCGCACTGATTAGGCCTCAACTGGAGCATTCTGTCCACTTCTGGGCTCCACATTTCAGGAAGGATGTGGACAAATTCAAGAAAGTCCAGAGAAGAGCAACAAAAATGATTAAAGGTTTAGAAAACATGACCTATGAGGAAAGATTGAAAAAACTGGTTTTGTTTAGCCCGGAGAAGAGCAGACCGAGAGGGGATGCTATAACAGATTTCAGGTACAGTAGAACCTCAGAGTTATGAGCACCTCAGGAATGGAGGTTGTTCATAACTCAAATGTTTGTAACTCTGAACAAAACGTTATGGTTACTCTTTCAAAAGTTTACAACTGAACATTGACTTAATACAGCTTTGAAACTTCATTATGTAGAAGAAAAATGCTGCTTTTAACCATCTTAATTTAAAAGAAACAAGCACAGTTTCCTTGCCTTGTCAATTTTTTTTAGCACCCCCCCCCTTTTTTTTAAAGTAGTTTAAGTTTAACATTGTACTGTATTTGCATTGGTGGGGGGTGTCTCTGCTGCTGCCTGATTGTGTACTTCTGATTCCAAATGAGGTGTGTGGTTGACCAGTCAATTCGTAATTCTGAGGTTGTACTGTACATAAAAGGTTGCTACAAGGAGAAGGGAGAAAAATTGTTCTCCTTAACCTCTGAGAATAAGACAAGCAGCAATGGGCTTAAATTGCAGAAAGGGCAGTTAAGGTTGGACTTTAGGGAAAACTTCCTGTCAGGGTGGTTAAGCACTGGAATAAATTGCCTAGGGAGGTTGTGGAATTTCCATCACTGGAGATTTTAAAGAGCAGGCTAGACAAACACCTGTCAGGGGATGGTCTAGATAATATTTAGTCCAGTCCCCTGCATTCATGGCAGAACTAGATGACCTATTAAGGTTCCTTCCACTCAGTGGTGCTGGAACAGTTTGTATCATGGAGGAGCTGAGAGCTATTGAACCAAACTGTAAACCATGTATATAATGGAAATGACTTCAAGCCACAGGGTGCAGCAGGACCCCCAGCTTCCTTATTTCCAGTACCTCTGCTTCCAGTCCTACAATTCTATCATCATCCAAGTGAAGGAGGTTGAGATGTGGGGGAGACAAGTTCAGGAGGATCCAGGCATGGAGAGGAGCTGGGGGGGCAGGGCACGTGGGGAGACACTGACTCAGAGCAGTCTTTGTGGGGTGGGAGGGAAACAGGTTTGGAGGGAGACCAGGGAAGGGAAGGAGGTGGTCTGTTATGGAAGACTGGGCCGGTGTGTTTGGTGGGGCAAGGGAGGTAGCACTGGCAATTAGGAAGGAGCGAAGGGGAGGGGAATGTTTGGGGTGGGGGCGTTTAGAGGCTCAGTGGTAATGGGGCTGAAAGGGAGGAGCAGGAAGCGTATACTCCTAGGGGTGGGCAGTAACAAATTTGAAGTCCTTCATTTCAAAACATGTTGTCCCTCATTTCGAGGGTCACGTTCCCTCCTTTGAGAACCTGGGAGTTGAGAAGTGAAACGGTGGGAGGGAAGGAAGGACCATTGTTGTTATCCCATTTTTAAAAAACCAACAAAGTGAGAGACAGAGACGACGTGAGGCACCCAAGCTTACGCAGGAAGTCTGTGGCAGAACTGGGCACTGAACGCACATCTCCTGTGTTCCCAATCTAGTACTTGATCACAAGCTCGTCCTTCCTCGGACTTCTCTTTCAACTTGATTTCTAGTTCAAAGCTGGCAATAAAATTATTCCTAGCCATTGGCCTTGATTAAATTGACTGGTTGTGACAGTCCACTTTTCAGTGAACATATGCAAAATTTTAAAAAGCCACCATAACAATCAGTACTCCAGCTGACAGCCCCAACAAAGAGGTCCAGGACTAACTGGCAGCTGGCCTCCTCTTTTACGCCCTAGAGGAGACCCCCTCCAGGTCAAAGTGACAACATGGTCATTGCCTCTGAGGTAACATGTGCTGTGCCTATTATGTGGCTAACTAGGGGACCTCTGTCTCCAGGATTGTCAAGCTGACATTTTTCATGAGTGTTAAAATTAATTGGCTTTAAGAAGCCCTATCTACAAAGAAAAATGAATGATTTCTAAAGTAACTTCAGTGTCTTTGAAAGCATATTGATGGCAGATATGCTGGACTTTGCTTAGCATCAATCTTTGCTAATCTTTTAGCAAATTTCATTTGAGTCAGAAGTGCTATTAATCAGTTTAACAGCAAACAGACTATTGATTCAGTCAGAGTGAATCTCTCTGGCCAAAAAAAAAAAAATTACAAGTTTATTGCATGGATGAAAATACTTTATATTTGTGGCATGGCTTGGTGCACATCTGCAAAAAGCAATTTCAACAACATCCTAGTAGTGGGCACCCAAAGAGGTTCAAAGCCTCACATAGGCTCAGCTTTGTGTCCATGAATGAGAATGAGCAACAGATGCAATGATAGATGCATGCTTTGCACACTCAGTTAATGCAAAAATTAAAAGGATAATTGAATTAAAGTCTATTACACAGGAGTTAGTTAGAACACCAGGTTCTTGCTTCCATCGTATTGGCTTGAAGAGCCAGGGAACATTTAAAAAACGATATACATTCTTGTAATAATGTCTCTAAAGATAGAGCTGTTCAGAAATGGCTCTGAGCAGACAAGTGCAGGTAGATTCTGGAAGATGGTTGAGACAGTTCTGTCGATCTTTGTTGCCCTTTGGAAAGTTCAGTTCTTTGTGATTCACTGGGCCAGACATACCAGCTTGAGCTGTGCTCTAGTCATCTCTCATGCACTAAGCAGGATCACGCTTGGTCAGTACTTGCATGAAAAACAAAGGAAACACCAAAACAAGCCAGCCAAACCAACCAGCCCAGGGTGCTTCAGGAAATAGTGTTGGCTCAGCTGGGGATACTCTTCCTGCTGAGGTAGCACTTCCCCAGTGGCTCAACATACTGTTCACAGCTCGGTATCTATCAGGTGGGAGAGAAAGCCCCCACACCATGACCATCTGTGGTCATTAAAAGAAGCAAATCCACTTCTCACCAGCATAGGAGTTTATTTCTTGTATGGAGGGACTATAATTGTTATGCAAAGCTGCAGTTGCAGATGTTGCCCTCCGTAATGGAATGCAGGGCTCTGTGACTTGTCAACAGAGCAGAGAACTGCAGGCTACCACTAAGTGCCGACTCGGTTTTGTTAGGTTAGATGCATGTAAAGTACAAATGAAAAAAAATAGCTATTGAATATGAGTTCACCTTCCTTTAGTGAGAGGAACAGCATTGGTGTTGGGCAAATAAGATTCCAGATGCATTATTGTAGTGTGTATGAAATTTTCCCTGTAGTTTCAGCTGGATAAGGCATACTTTGCTAGACCATAATTGAAGAGGGAAGTTATCTGTGCAGATAGGAGGAGAAGGGAGATGTCCACAAGAGAAGCTCTCCAGTAAGTGTGGTCCACACTATGAAAGTCTGCAAGCCTCTAAATTGTGCAGCTGACTATGTGTATGCAGGGTTATTTTCACCGTTTTTGAAGCATCATGTGACAGGATACCAGCAGTTTCAGGGAGGCCAGTCTGTTGGCATTTTACCCAGTCCTTGGCAGGGCAGACACCATGCTCTAGCTCCAGGCTGGCATCAGGTATAATTCAGGGTAGTCACTATGTCATACAATGCCACCTGGCCACACAGTGCCCTGCCACATCACCAAACCACACACTCAAACTTCTAATTAAAAAGAGACTAAGCTGATTGCTGAGATCTCATATATAGTACAAGCTTTATCCCAGAGCAAATTTTTAACCACAGTTTTAAATTAATGAACAAAGACATGTGAACGTCAGGGCTGTCACATCCTTAATTATCCCTTGTGGATGGTGATACCATAGCAGCTATTAGACAAGAGCATTTTCTTCTTTGTTATGCCAATGAAGTACAACATAATATTGAATAATAATAAAGACAAGATTAAAGCTCTATCAGAAAGCCATGTAACCAACTGATGTGAAGCACTCAGTCAGTTATCACGTGGAAACATTTGCTTGGGACAAAAGATCTAACAAAAGCTGTAATGGTAAAATGTATTTTAATGCATTTTTTTAGAAATTAAAAACAACAATTGCTTTGCAATTAAGACTGGAAACTAGTATTTTAAAATTATAATGTAGGAGTACAAAACTCCCTTGTATAGGCTATATTGTAATCAGATATGCTATTTCTTGCCTGAATGCCACACTACAAATCAAACTGAAAACTATTCCCTATCATTAATTCATCTTTATCACTTCACATGTTCCAGGAATACTATGTTGGGAATTTTAAGTAGTGACCATCACAAGGAAATGTATGACTTGAAAGTGATAAATGTGATATTTAAAAAGCTTCTGAGTTGCAATTTTGTCATTTCAGCTGTCAAGATGGTAATAAGATGACTAAAATCCAGAGTTAAATAGAGCTGAATTACAATATTGCCAGCCAGTTTCATTCGAAAATCATCTCTGTGAATCTTGCCTCAGACTATTAGGTATATCTATCTAGGTATTTATAAGGAGTCATCACTGCAATATCAGAGCACCTGGGAGCGCTCTAGCAGGGTAAGAATTTCACAACAATGAGATGGACAGCAACTCAATTATAATAAATAACAATAAGGATAAGCTACTTTTAAGATCCATCTAGCATACACTGCAACTCACACTGTAGTAACCAGAGCCCTGCTTCAGCTGGATTCTTGCTAGCAGAGCTGTAATCACTGTTCCAGAACTCCTGCTCTGGATCAAATGGCCTTGCTGACCTAATAAGTCTTTTCCATTGTTAGCCTCCATAGACTTTTCTCCAAAGTTTACATCTAAGGAGAAAACTAAAATAAAAGGGAATATGAGCATTAAGAAGTATGTGCTGAATTCAAAGCCAACCAAGCAAAGACCAAGTCAAGTGCTTTTGTCACACAAACTAGCAAGTACCTGACATCCAATGCTAATGAGGAGAAGAATTCGAGAACAGCTGGTCTCTAGATTCTGGTGAACCATGCGAGCAGGTCCAGAAAGTCATGTGCTTAGCCGCATACCAATATCCGACAGATGATAAAAGCACAGATTGCTTGGTGCACAAAGCCCACTTTCCTGATCACATGCACTAGTCCCACGGATGGAAAGTGTAAATTGCAAGCTGGTTTTTGACAATCAGAATATTGCAATTTGCTGCATCATCTAGTGGACACTGGGAAAATCTGCACACTCCCTTCAACTTTGGGATTTAGCAAATTGCAGAACTCCACTACAGAGCCAGGGGCAGCTGAGCAGTGATTCAGATCCAAACTTTCCTAAAATTAAAGGGGTGTGCAGAAATGAAGTTTAGTTTGGGCTGCTCCTTATTTAAAATACTAGTGCCTAGAGAATAACTGTGTGAAAAATCTGGCACCTTTTCAGTTTGGGTTCAGGCCGCCTGAGTTGGAGTTTTCTGTTTGATTGAATTTGAAACTCAGCCTTTAGGTACCATGATGATTTGTCTGGTTTTCACCCAAAGTAGTAGGTAGCCAAGGGTCATTGGAAAGGTTCAAGAACCGTGGCAAATTTACCAGCAAACCTGCCTGGAGTGTCAGCTTTGTAGAGTAGATAGTCTGGGGCTTTGCCCAGCTCTGCTAGAAATTTAATTCTACATATTGACAATAAAATTCTTGCTGCATTTGGTCTCAACCTGGAGAATCACAGATCATAGTCCATTTGAGGGCCCAAGAGAGGCAGATGTCATGTTTCTAATGCCTTTTAGATTTTAAACTGCTTACAGGAGGCATCCTGTGCTGGCTGTCATACATGTCTCTAGGGTTGAAGTATGCACACTGAGCAAGTGAGTCCTATGTTCCCAAATGTGACAGCTAGTGACATGTGAGGAATGTCTGTTGCTGTGTGCCTCAGAAAGAACAAAAAACTGACAAAGCCTGAAAAACTGACACAGGGATTCAGAAGAAGCCAAAGGGAATAACTTTCTGGTATTTTTCAGTTTAAGAATTATGAAAAATCCAGAAGCCTTAATGCCCCTACCTGATGCCAACAGAAACCCAAACAGCAACACCCATTACAGTACAAATAAATTGCACCCTCAGCATTGGCTAACTGGGTCCCTTTCTGAGGCACACAGCAACAGACCTTCCTCACATGTCACTAGCTGTCACATTTGGGAACATAGGAGTCACTTGCTCAGCATGCATACTTCAACCCCAGGTGCGAGGGCTGAATTCACCATAACCCTCAACATGAGGGCTGAGTTGCGAGAGGGGAGGGCATGTTAATTGCACTGCCAGGAGTCCCACCTTTTAAACCAGTGAGTAACATTCCCAACATCCTGAGAGCCCTATCCTGCAAACACTTCCTACTGGTGTAGTGCTGGCTAGTTGAGCAGTCTTCTCTCTCTTGCCGTCAGTAAGACTACTCAAAGCAGTCAGCACACTGCTAGCATTAAGCCTTGGTAGGATCAGGCCTCTACACTGCGAGTTCCTTGGGGAAGAACCTTGCCTACTTCAGGTTCTCCTATAGCATTAAGCGCAGAGTCCCATTGTCTACGGCGGGGGGGGGGGGGGTAATAATTCCACTTCCGAAACCTTATAAAACAAGTTACATACAAATAATAGTACTTCATTAATATCCGCACCCCAAACATTTTTGCCCTGATGCCTGTTGCACAGCAAGTCCATCAATCAATAGAGCCGGAGTTCTCTAGCAAAGCCAACATCCCTGGGCTGCTCTGGCACTGAAGATGCTGAAATACAAAGGGCATACAAACACAAATTCTTCCTTGGAACTCTCCTTCGCCATGATGGGAAACACCACATTTCAGAGGCTGCTCCAAGCCTATGAAATCCTCCTGCTGGCTGAGAGAGAAAGGTCACTGAAGAGATGCAATTGTTAGATGCATGAAGCCCCAGTAAAGAACAAGACCAGTCCTGGTCTTAAAAAAAAAATAATAAAAAATTTTTTAAATTATCTTGAAAACCAGCTCTGTATTTGGTGCCGTTCAAGCGACTATATGCTGCCAATACTAACAAAGAGCAGCCTCAGAAATGCCTCCCTTTGCCTATTAGAAACCCTTTGCCCCAGGGGTACACGTGCTGCACAGAGAGACTAGAGACTCTGTGATTTTGCATTTAAATAGAAAATACTCGCTCATGGTCACACAGTCGAGGAGGCTGTCAACTCCACCTGGCAAACTTCTATAAAAAGTAGTTGGCAGAAATGCTTATACTTGATTCCTGAGAAACAGAGGGAGTGTATTGATAGCATAACATGGCATCCAGGGTGTATACTGAAGAGCGGGGTGCAGGTGAACACTGTGTGGAGGAGCAGGGAGTATCCTGCACTAAGGTATCTTTTAAATATGCCAGACACTTGTTGCAGTCGAGTCCCTTCAGAAGTCTAGGCCACTCCGTCTCCCACCAGCTCTTCAGAAACACTTATGAATCCCAGGAAGGATAATTAAAGCAGCCAGTGACTCCTGTGCTGAGCACATTATTGGCAATCTAGTGACACTATGAAGCCACAAGCTAACTAGACAGAGGCGACATTGCCCACCACTAGATAGCTCAGTCTTTACTCCCTGGTGTAAATAGACTCTGAAGACACACACTGTGTGGCAGTTTTACATCCCCACTTGCAGACATTGCCAGCCACAGGTATGCTTCTTCCTCTTGCTGACTCACAGCTGATTAGAGAGGATTGACTGGGATTTTTTCACTGCCCACCTCCTCCAGAGAATTCCTCAGACCCAGACCCAGACCCAGACCGCAGGTGAGGCAGCTGTTGGCACATGGTCATGCTCTCCAGCCTCACCAATGCAGGGGGAGGGCAGTGACCTCTGGTGGCTGGCATGTCATGGCTGCATTTGGATTTCTTTACACTCAAGAGCTGGGGGTCAGTGTGGGAACCCCTAAACCCAATTCTAGTGTCCTCCTTCGGGGAGCAGTGGAATTGTTGCCTCCTAAAGTGAAAGGGGGGGGCCTCCGTCCCCTTATGCCATGGATATCTGGAATTCTGACTAGTGGGGGGAGGGTCTGCAGAGGAAGGGGAGATCTGGACAAACATTACCATTCAACTCAGAGTCCAGCTATAACAAGTTGGGTTCAGACCCAAGTCTTCAAAAAGATCCCCTTTAAAAGAACAAATCCATGAACATTGGCGGTGATGACCCTCTCCATGGGTTCCCAGCATCCTCTCCCCCTACTTCCTATCTCCCTACAACTCTGCTGAAATGGGCCCATTCCACTGGATTTGGATCCTACAGGTGCTTGTGAACTCAGAACTTAATTGTTCACTGCACTGATGTTAGCACCTAGACACCACACTGAGAAGCACCTAGATCAGCACAACGGGCTGTGTCTTGGACTGCCATGGGCCAAATACCCACAGATACCACATAGGAGAATCACTCCTCACTAATAGCTGCCAATACCCTGAGGAGAAATCATTCAAATAAGGTTAGTGGCAAACAGGTTCTTTCTTCTCTTCAATTAATCTAATTTTAAAAGTGTAGAAATTGTGAGTCTCAGGGGGTGGGCTATTTCCAATCAGTTAACTTCAAAGGGCAAACCAGGAGTTAAAAGACACATCTTTCAGACCACAGAGAGAGAAGCAAGGGCCAATACAGACAGTGAGAAGCTGCCTGAAAGTGAATTAGATTTGGCTAATCATTTCCTAAGAAATATTTCTTTTTCTGTGACTTAAGCATATTGCTCCTAGGTGGCATATACTTTTCAAATCAGCCTGTGCTGCCATTAAACGTTCAGCTTGCCTCTTCTAAATGTATCTCTGCTGCAAAATTGCCTGGCAGCAAAATATTTTTATAGAACTAATAAGAGACTCTGGGATTTAATTTAAAAAAAATCTCAGTTAATTTATAACAAGACTGTGTTGCTTCCATGGTGCCCAAGTCTTGCCGTTCTTAATGAAAGATAGAGTATTATAGAATCAAATATACATAATCTGAACCACCACCATATTTACAAATGCAATATATCATTAAATCAATATTTACATGCTGTTCATGTGGGGCCATCTCCAAAGCCCACTGAAATCAAAGGACAGTCTCCCACTGGGTCAGGGTTTTCCTCCTGTCAGGTCTCATGTGGTTACCGCCTGCGCACCGGTTTCCCCACGTTAAAAGATTTCATGTGCAGGCCTCTGCCAAAGGGCTCACACCCATAAAACTCATCAATGAACCCCTTTAGCAGACATCAACTTCGCATCGAGGGATAGCCAAAGAGAAGACAACAATTTCGGAGTATGGTCTTTCAACCAGTTGTGCACCCACCTTACAGTAATTTCCTCTAGACTACATGAGAATGTCATGTGGCACAGTGTCAAAAACCATACTAAAAATCAAGATATATGATGTTTATTGCTTCCCCCATTCACTAGGCCAGTAACCCTGTCAAAAAAAGAACATTAGGGTGTGCTGTGTCCTTTGACTCAGGAGAAAAGCAACGTAGGGAAAGCAGAGTGTGACAATTTACTTAAACAAGAAACAGAAAAGTTATGCCCTAGCTGCAAAAACCAGCCAACGGAGTCTGCAACAGTCCTATGGACTTTGAATGCAAAGAGAAGCACAGCCAGGAAGAAGCAGGTCCCAGCCACTAAACATTTCAGTGAGAGAAGACTAGGAGAACTCCAAAACCAAAGCCTCAATTAAATTACAATTAAGGTAGCTAAATGCAGTGCAAGAGAAGATGAGTGCCACAGAGGAAGTTATTTAAAAAACTCTAATTATTAAAAATATGGAAATCACAAGCAGAAACAAATCTGACAGCAAGGTTAATATTCAATTCATATCCCTACAGTAGCTTAGGATTTCCATTTATTTTAATCTTTAAGGATTTTTCCTCACCTCTAGTGCGTTCAGTAGGGACCATTTTTCTTTAATTGCACTTAATCTTAAACTCTAACAAAATTATTTGTTTCAGAATTCCACCCCTCAGTTATCTCTGATTTAAGGATGCCAGGGTCCTGCCATTTGTAAAACTTTCCACATGTAAAACTCTGGAAAAAGCTTGAGCATCAATTAAATTTCTCTCTACCCAAGTGTGCAAAGTCCTTTCCAGAGCAGTTACAATTGTCTAACCAACAGTTAGTCTCCAGCACAAGTTCTTCAGCAGGTCCTTGCTGCCTGACTCCAGCCTTGGTAATCTATGCTGCTATTTATTTCAGATGACTAATGTTTCAAATGCTCTCTTCTCCTCTACTCCATTTTTGCATTATTTTCTCCTTTCTCCCGGTATGACAATAACTGCACCCAAGTCCATGTTCTCCTGGTAAAGCATTTGTGGTACTCTTCATATGAAAAGTATCAATTTAGAATTAATTCTACGACTGGAAAGTTCATCCTTCAGGGGCACGAGGGGATCCAATTCTCCTTCTCCTCACATCATTCCCAAATGCATTCCCCAACTCATGTCAAACCTGTCAATGCAACAGCAATATCTGTTCCTAACTCACGATGCTGGGAGCTCTCTTAGCCCAGCAACAGATTTCATTTGTGTCAATAAAAAGAGCTAGCCCACCTCATTTACTTTTCATTATATTTCCAGGCTGTAAGTTTGCCATGCAGCATATATGGAAAGTAGCAATGATCACTGAAGCTGTGGAACAAAGGCATTAAAGGAAATCCATTATAAGAGAGGTGCCTGCAGCTCCCCTGACAAATGGCAGCACGAATTCAACCTTTATGTGTATATATTTTATAATACTCTTCAATTGGTAATAAAAGCTAGAAAAACAACCCATCGTGTGTCGTCCTCTTGGCAATCCTGTGAAAACTCCACTAGGAGTACAGGGTGCAAATCAAGTAGTGAATATGCCACAGCCTCTCACGCTTACATCCAACACCTCCCAACCACACACTGGCAGCGTTTAGGGACCTCCAGGTTGGGGGGGGCGGGGTGGGGAAGAGAGAGCGAATTGCTGAGCCTGTACTGGAAAAGTTGTCTGGCCTGTGAAAGAAATTCCTAAAACAACATTTAGGGTGAGAAATTAAAGAAATGAGTTACAAGTAGTAACGTATTGATCTTAGTTTGCCTGTTTGTTTTATTTGTTCAGTAATCTGCCTTGATCTGTTTGCTGTCCCTTAGAATCACTTAAAATCTATCCTTTGTAGTTAATAAACTTGTTTTTGTTTTCTGTAAACCAGTTTGTGCAATTCATAACTGGGGGGCAAAAAGCTGTGCATATCTTCCTCCACGTTGAGGGAGAGAGCAAATTTCATACGCCTATGCTGTACAGTTTTCTGTGTAGCACAAGACAATACAATTTTGGGTTAGCACCCCAGAGGGGGTGTACACTTGAGTACTGGGCAATCCCCTTGCTGATTATTCCCATTGCGAACGGATTTCACTGTCTGGGTCTTTCTGCAGCTGGGTATGTCCCTACCTCTGTGTGCGTGTGTGCTAGAGAAGGCTTGAGGGCCTGGCACAGCAGGTCAGGGAGAGGGAACCCAGACTGGTGGAATAGGCAGACTCAGTGGGACTCCAGTACATCAGGTGGCATCCTGGAAGGGGTGGGGGTGTAACTCATCACAATATATGTTGCCTCTGACAGCACTCCCAAGGTGATGTGGTTTTGCAGACTCATAATGCGCCACTATCCTTTCAAATGGATAAAGCCTGTTACCAGACTAATTTCTTGGCAGAGAATTCTCACATATCAAAATATACATGATGAATCCAAGAAACAAAACTCAAAGATTCATCAACTTTAAGGTCAGAAGGGACTATCATGATGATCTAGTCTGATCTCCTGCACATTGCAGCGCACAGAATCTCACCCACTCACTCCTGTAGTAGACCCCTAACCTCTGGCTGAGTTACTGAAGTCCTCAAATCATGATTTAAAGATTTCAGGTTACAGATAGTCCACTATTTACACCAGTTTAAACCTGCAGGTCACCCATGCTGCAGAGGGAAGTAACCCTCCCCCACCAGGGTCTCTGCCAATATGACCTGGGGGGAAAACCCTTCCTGACCCCAAATATGGCAATCAATCAGTTAGATCCCGAGCATGTGGGCAACAAGACCCAGCAGCCAGACACCTAGGAAATAATTCTCTATATTAACTCAGAGCCCTCTCCATCTAGTGTGCCATTAGTAGCTTTGGAGATATTTGCTGCTAGCAGTCACAGATTGCCTACAATGGCATATAGGCAGTCTCATCACACCATTCCCTGCATAAACTGATCAAGCTCAGTTTAGAAGCCAGTTACTTTTTTGCCCCCATTGCTCCCCTTGGAAGGCTGTTCCACAACTTCACTCCTCTGATGGTTAGAAACCTTCATCTAGTTTCAAGCCTAAACTTATTGATGACCAATTTATACCCAATTTTTCTTGTGCCAACATTGATGCTTACCTTAAATAACTCATCTCCCTCCCTGGTATTTATCCCTCTGATGTATTTATAGAGAGCAATCAGATCTTCCCTCAGCCCTCTTTTAGTTAGGCTAAACAAGCCAAGCTCAAGGTAGGTTTTCCATTCCTCAGATCATCCTAGTAGCCCTTCTCTGCACCTGTTCCAGTTTGAATTCATCTGTCTTAAACATGGGAGACCAAAACTACACATCCTGTTCCAGATGAGGTCTCACCAGAGTCTTGTATAATGGTACTAACACTTCCCTGTCTGTACTGGAAATACCTCGCCTGATGCATCGTAGAACTGCATCAGCCTTTTTCAAGGCTGCATCACATTGACAGCTCCTGTGATCAAACAATATAACCCTAGGTCTTTCTCCTCCTCTTGTCACTTCCAACTAATATGCCCCCAGCTTATAGCAAAAAATCTTGTTGTTAGTTCCTAAGTGCATGACCTTGCATTTGCACTATTAAATTTCATCCCATTTCTATTACTTCAGTTTTCAGGGTTATTCAGATCATCGTGTACGATATTCTGTATTGGCAAAAACAGCCAGTTTTGTGTATTCCACAAATTTTATTAGCACTCCCATAATCACACAATTCCCAGGAGTAGTAATTTCATTAAAAACATTAGAGGTCTCTATCCATATCCAAATTGGATCCTGGGGGTCTGTAGCTCACCCCAAACACTATCCAGGGGAACCTCGAGTAGCTTTCTTCCCCAAAATGATTTTGGCCCAGACAGACTCTCTTATCCATTCCATCACTTCTGATTTCTTTACAATCTACTTCATCATTAATATACAATACTACTCCACCCCCTTTAACTGGTTACTTCTTTTAATCCACACACATTACAATAATCAGCCATGCTTAGTAAAGGGTGAAGAAAGCTCAAATTGCTGTACTAGGACAAACTAAGGAGACAGTCTAGATCCACATGCTGACAGCAGCAAGAAGAGTCACAGGAAAGTGCTAAATACTCATAATTGATCAAACTGAGCAAAAACACAGCAGGGGAGATGGAGGAGGATCCGCTAGCGCCAGGTGCAATGAGGTGAGGTAGAGGGATATGTGGGGCTTTGGAGCACATGGTTACAATTCTGCCCCCAAATGGAAACCTCTGCTGGAGTGCTACCTCTCTCTGAGCACTGCTCAGCAATCCCTGCTAGAAAGGACTCTTCTCCAGGGCTCATTATGTACTTCAGAAGAGAAAAGCTTCTGCATTTGAAATGGATCAGGGGTCCCCTATTTTTTAAAAAAAATATCCCAGTGCAGATGCCTCTCTGCCCTTCTTAGATTCATATCTTTCTACCACTCTCTCTCACCCTCCTCAGAGCTACACTGTTGATTACTGTGCCCTGCTTTCAGCACAAGCTAATGTTTTTCTCAGGAACAAGAGTACACACAATTCCCCCCACAAGTGCATTGGTTTGGATTTGTTAGTTTTGTTCCCTCCCTGTTTAGTTAGTGTTAAAACAGGAACACACAGTTGCCCAGCCCCTCCCCCCTCTCTGCTCTGCAGCACAGACACCCTGGGCTGCATGCTTCAGCAACAGTTAAATGAGGGGATTTTCTATTTTTTCCCATGTGAGTAAAATACTGGCAGCCCCCTAATTACACTGCTGATGTTCTTATAGGGTGGGCTGAGTCTACTCAGGAAGCCTCCCTCGCCCACTACCTGAGTGCCTTTTGACAAAAGGAAATAAAGCCCCCTCTCTAGGAGCCGGTAACACATACACAGACAGGCTTAGGGTGGCCAGCAAAGACTTAATACAAGCATGAAAAGAAACTCAAATTGAGAGTAATTTGGGATGGGATGAACTGGATACATACCAAGTTCCTTGCAGAGTCTGAGAGAAGTCTCTTCCACCCTTTGGAGTCCTGCTGTCTGCCTACCCTAAAACAGGTGCCAGCCCTTCTTATAAGCTCCTGATTGGGTGATGAGTCTCACCTGCGCTGATTAAGCCCATTTACCAAGGGCCACAGCTGCCCTCTCTCAGCTTTATAAAGCCAGGGAGGGAGGGAAAATGCTGCCTGCTTTAGTCTCTTTACTCCAGCTAGGACCTGAGCTTTTGAAATCTAACTCTGTTTTTCAGCTCTACTTCTGCTGGTCTGAATCTGTCCTGCTGCCCCAACCCAGATTTGTAGGGTTCCCCTCTGCTGGTAAAGCAGGGAAGGCAAGTGCTCTGGTGGCAGCATGGTAGGTGTGGAGTGGCTGCACCTGGGAGGGAGGGTGGCCAGCCCGCCCAAGAGACAGCTGCTTTTAAAGAGCAGCGGCCCCTCATGCCAAGCTCAGGGAACATCCTTCCAGCTGTCCTGGCTGGAGCTACACACAAGCAGGTGGAGCCAGCAGCATCTCACACCACACCACAGTTTGGGAAACACTTCGTAGACAAAGACATGTATAGAAGCAGTTTAGGTTGTTCCTTCCAGTTTATGTTATTTTGGCAGGTGAAGCTTAGTGTGGACAAATACAAAGTGTTTCCTGTATTAGCTAGCTTGGGAGATCCACGAGCAGTTCCTGACAAACCCCCTCTACTCTTCACCAATCTAGATAAATATGCTGTCTGGAAACACTGCCACTTTGCCCTACAGCCTCTCTTTCAGATGGTTAAATGATGTGTGTTCAATACATTTATTATGAATACATCCTCTGTTGCTTGACTCCGTATTTTGTGACATCAGAAGAGGATAGTCAGACTAAAGAAAGGCTGGAGTCCCTGAGATCTCTCTCCCAATTCCCAGAGACATGCTTTCCTTCCCAGGAATGTCACACATTTTGAACATTTATTTTTAGAAGATGGTGACCTATTAAAAATCATACAAATGCACTCAATAGATTCTAGAGCTCACCAAAGCACAGCTGCTTGCTCATTGAGCATGGCATTTCCCAGGGAGCTGCAAAGACTCTTTGCTCTGACTCGGTCAGTGAACTCCATCTACACGTACACTTGTTTCTGTTAAAGACACAATGGTGTTTCAGCCTCTCTTGCAGTCATTTGCAAGTGGCATTCATCTGATTTTCTGAAGTTAAAGCATGTTTTGTTTCCGATTATTTCAAAGCAATTTTAATTAAAAGTGAAGCCAGATTAATTGCAATGTGTTTGTTTAAAAGGCAGTAGCATTTCAGCACTTAGTTTACCAAATGCTTTACCAGGCTAGAGCTATTGCTTTCTGACCCTTTTGAACACTCAAGCCTTATAAAGGTTCACTTGCACTGCCGGCTCTGGATAGGTCAATGCATGTTGTCACACAGCAGTTTAACAAGTGTGAACTGTGGATCACAGAGACAGATCCCATGGAGAGAAAAGAGGTAGAAAAAGACCTAGAAGCACCAAAGATGGGGAGAGGGGGAGTACTTAAAAAAAAATATAGGTCCCATAGCAATTGAAACATAAATGACAGAATTACCACAGAAATTTCATAACAATATAGCTCCCAAATAAAGTAACCCCCTCCCCCCACCGAGTTGGAACAAACCTTTATCGAGGCCAAACAAAAGTCTTGGAAGTCCAGGCTAGGCCTCTGCCTAAACCAGACTCAGGCTAACATCAGTCCCAGGATAATTAAGTCCTCCAAAGCTGGCACAGGCCTTTGCCTAAGCAAACAATCTATCAAGACTGGAGTAGGCTTTATAGTGCCAATACCTCTCATCCAGTAGGCTACAGCCAATTAGCCCCACCCACCTGACTCAAAACTGAGGCTCCCCGCTGATACCAAACACGGTGGGCTCCTGTTACTTCCAGAAGCACTACCACCAGTACAGCTTCCACAATGTCAACCTATTAGCTCAAAGGAACTTGGCCTGGAACTTAAAGAGAATGAAGAACAATTACCCATTAGACTTGCATTCACCCACCAACCAACCCTTTGGGTCTACCTGCTCCCAGTGACAGACTCCTTCACTACAAAAGTAATGGGCCAACGTAAATAAAAGCCACTTGAACAGATTACAGGGACACGTCTGATGTTTAGTGGGCACAGAAGGTCTGGTGTTATGCAGATTCCGTTTATCATGAGACTTAAGGGATACCATGTGATATTTTGTACTACTTTTGCACTCAAAAGCACTCTACAAATGCCCAAGAATTTATCCTGTGCAGTAAGGAAGTATTATTTGCTCTCATCTGACAGAGGAAGAAAACTGAAGCTCAGGGAGTGTGAAGTAACTTACCCAAATTCACACAGGAAGTCTCTGGCAGAGCTGAGAATGAAGCCCACATTGTGAAACTCAGACTTGAGCTTCATTTTTGTATAACAAGAGTATGCAGAGGCCCCAAATCAGAAGCAAGGCACCTCATGGTGCTAGGTACTCTACAAACAAACAGCAGGAATTAGTCCTTGTCCCTTATATACCTTGCCTTATATTACATTAACAAGGGCTACATCATCCCAGAGCTACCTAAGATTAACTATTGCACAGCTTGATGGTTCCAAATCACTAACACACACTGTTAAAAGCCAGTGGGAGACACACCTAAACCCCTCCAGACAAGGATGACAGCATTAAGGAAACTCCCCTAGGGTCTACACTACGAAATTAGGTCGAATTTATAGAAGTCAGTTTTTTAGAAATCGGTTTTATATATTCGAGTGTGTGTGTCCCCACAGAAAATGCTCTAAGTGCATTAACTCGGCGGAGTGCTTCCACAGTACCAAGGCAAGCGTCGACTTCTGGAGCGTTGCACTGTGGTTAGCTATCCCACAGTTCCCGCAGTCTCCGCTGCCCATTGGAATTCTGGGTTGAGATCCCAATGCCTGATGGGGCTAAAACATTGTCGCGGGTGGTTCTGGGTACATATCGTCAGGCCCCCGTTCCCTCCCTCCCTCCGTGAAAGCAAGGGCAGACAATCGTTTCGCGCCTTTTTTCCTGAGTTACCTGTGCAGATGCCATACCACGGCAAGCATGGAGCCCGCTCAACTCACTGTCACCGTATGTCTCCTGCATGCTGGCAGACGCGGTACTGCATTGCTACACAGCAGCAGCAACCCATTGCCTTGTGGCAGCAGATGGTGCTATAGGACTGGTAGCCGTCATCATCATATCCGAGGTGCTCCTGGTCGCCTGTGTGAAGTCGATCAGGAGCGTCTGGGCAGACATGGGCACAGGGACTAAATTTGGAGTGACTTGATCAAGTCATTCTCTTTAGTCCTGCAGTCAGTCCTATTGAACCATCTTATGGCGAGCAGGCAGGTGATACGGATTGCTAGCAGTCCTATTGCATCATCTTCTGCCGGGCAGGCAAGAGATGAGGATGGCTAGCAGTCCTATTGTACCATCTTCTGCCGAGCAGCCATGAGATGTGGATGGCATGCAGTCCTTCTGCACCGTCTGCTGCCAGCCAAAGATGTAAAAGATAGATGAAGTGTATCAAAACAAGAAATAGACCAGATTTGTTTTGTACTCATTTGCAAACCCCCAACCCCCCCCGTCTAGGGGACTCATTCCTCTAGGTCACACTGCAGTCAGTCACAGAGAAGGTGCAGTGAGGTAAATCTAGCCATGTATCAATCAGAGACCAGACTAACCTCCTTGTTCCAATAAGAACAATAACTTAGGTGCACCATTTCTTATTGGAACCCTCCGTGAAGTCCTGCCTGAAATACTCCTTGATGTAAAGCCACCCCCTTTGTTGATTTTAGCTCCCTGTAAGCCGTGTCGTCAGTCGCCCCTCCCTGCATCAGAGCAATGGCAAACAATCGTGCATCTGAGTTGAGAGTGCTGTCCAGAGCAGTCACAATGGAGCATTCTGGGATAGCTCCCGGAGGCCAATACCATCGAATTGTGTCCACAGTACGCCAAATTCGACCCGGCAAGGCCGATTTAAGCGCTAATCCATTTGTCAGGGGTGGAGTAAGGAAATCGATTTTAAGAGCCCTTTAAGTCGAAATAAAGGGCTTCATCGTGTGGACAGGTGCAGGTTTACATCGATTTAACGCTGCTAAATTCGACCTAAAGTCCTAGTGTAGACCAGGGCCTAGACTCATTTGAATCAAAGATGGGACAGGGAGGCATCTCCATTAGCATACAGAATGGAGAACAGAGATTCCAAGGCAAGAACTGCACTGAAGCAGGGAAGCACTGCATGATGAGGAATCTCTGCTCCAGATGTTAATGAACCCATGCCTGCACACACCCAGATCAGTAGTTATCAGACCAATTCTAGTAATAAATCCTTTATTGGCATCTAAAATACTGAAGCTGCCTAATTGCATTGTGAGCTCCCTTCAAGGAACACCACCTATAGCCAGGAATGATCAGTTCCTATTGCCTAGCCTGAACAAAACAACTTTGGTATACTCCCTTGAGCCATCAGTTTACCCATAAACAAACCTAGTGATCTCCCTTGAACTATCGTTCTCTTCCTACGAAAACCCCTACCCATGCTCAAGTAAAGAGTTCTGATGCCTGGATCCAAAATCTGCATCAGTTCCATTGGGACTGCATCTTCTCCTGACTGATCGTGCTGGGGGCTCTGCCAGTCTCCAGCACTCCAGACCCTCAGCTACCACCACCACCTGGCTGATTAACCTGGTTCTCTCAGACACGCTTTGTTAATGTGTGTGTGTTGTCTGATTCTGGGGCTGGAAGAACCCAGCCCTGGGGAACCTAGGTCCTGCAGGATAGCTCCATTGGGAGGGAACTTGCAGAAGGGAGAAGTAGAGCTCCGGATGAGAACACAAGTAGTACATTGATAGAATTACAACACCTTCCCCCCCCGCCAAAAAATAACCCTAATAAATGAGCGTACCCCAAAGTAATGGGTAAATCTGGTAACAACACAGCATGATTCCTTCTTCCATGGCAATTCAATCCCTGCATATGTGGGATATACAGCATGAATGCACCAAAGTGACGCTAATAATGACATTTCAACACCATGCAAGTCCATTAAATAACCCACCCCTTAAAATATTCACTCTCTGAATTTAAAGCATAATTTTTAAAAAAGAATTATTTTCCTTTGATTTCACTTCTCCCAATATATCTTCCTGCAGAACTCTCACTCCTGGATCCTGTGACTCCAGCATGAGCCATGCAGGAAAATCCATCAGCTCCCTCATAAGATCCATAGGCCATTGACCATCATTTCTATTTATCTAGTAAACACACAGAGCACTGGTTCCTAAAGCTGCACCAGAAGTGACATATTGTAAGAACTGACACCATCAGATTAAGGGAAAAGATACTTGTTTACTGGTACATGCAATAAACTGATTAACCAACTTCTGGAGGTCCCTTACTGTCCATCTTCATTGCACAATAAAGAGAAACATCTCAATGGATTATTGTTTGACACCACCAGTGAATGTTTCTCTGGCTGATGCATTTGTATTTCCGCAGCCTTTCTTTGTTACTTGATACAAATAAAATGAAATGAAATGAAATGAATATTGAAGAAAAAACCTTAAATTTTGAAACAAGCTCAGCCAACGTTAGTAAATAGATCACACATAAGGATCATAAATAGCAGGACTCCAGGACTCCATGAGAACCCATATAACTCTATGCATTGACACCATCCTGGATGGTAAGCTTACCCCTCACCTAAACATGGTTCCATCTTTTTAACATCTGAAGATCATAAGAATCCTAATGCTGTCTCAGGTGACAACTTGGTGTAGCTGCTGTCTTGCACACAAATGAGCCACATTCTACCCTTAGTTATAGCTATGTAAATTTAGAGTAACTCTACTAAGGTTACATGGATTTACACTGGAAAAACTGACGGCAGAATTTGGCTCATATTTACTGTCGCCTGGCAACAAACAGGACAGTTCAATACTGCTGAGGTGAGCTTCGTAGACACACACCTATGTTATTTTTCTTGGCCCTCAAGTTTACCTATTCCCCTCCAACCCACCCCCAGAGTTTTCATTTTTCTAGATAGATAGTAAAGTCTGATCAATGCACATCTTGGCTACTTAACAGCTATATAGCATGTATCAAGGGTATTTAATTTTAAACACACCTTGCCAACCACCTCTTAAGTCTTTAGGGGTTGCTAATTTTTATGTTTCAGTCTAACTAAAATATACCATCCTCCAGGGAATCTTGCTGTTACATCAATGATTCTGCACCTAGCATCATGCATGACTTGCATACCAAAAGCATTCAGAGCTTTGTAATTCTTGAAAGCTCCACTAATTATGCAGCAGTTCACTAATAGCCATAGTGTGTGCAGTCAATAGGATCTGGGCAGAAGGCCAGCAATGCAACACAATTCCTGTTTTCTTGCTGGTACTGCTGAGGTTCTTGGGGCAAACTAAAACATTAACTAGTTTTCCTGAACACTGTGTCTAACAACTGACTGTACAATAAGATGTGGTACATAATGTTCTGCACAGCAGTTTGAACAAATCTGATATTAGTATCCAAACAGACTATTCTGGCATCTCTGAGGAGCTTGAAAAGGGTGTTTTGTGAGACAAGCCAACCATTGTTAACTGTGGTTAATGTGACCTGTAACAGAACACTATAACCACAGCTAACAATGTGCAGCTTTTCTGATTGACACTCCCATTTCACTTCTAGGTGAAGGCAAAAATTCTATATCTGACTACTTTTGAGATTTGTTAGACTTGTTTTTCTTAGGTTCATTATGAAAGTATGTTGCCTACATTTATTTCATTTCTCTTTCCCTGCGCATAAGTCAGATGATCTAAAAATTTTAGTGACAGCTAGATACGAGGTAAAATTTTTTAAATGTATATCGACTAATTAGGAACATACACATGCAGAGCATCAGATGCACGTGACATTCTCTATCATAAGCTACACTTGAAGCTGCAAATGTCAGTACAAACAGAATTTCCCCCCAAACATACTCTACTGAATGTTAGGCACTAGAGGGTACTAACTTGAGATAAAACTGGCTTGTCTTATTGCAAATATAAAATGACTCCATGTACATAGTGAAAGAATAGGTAAAAACAATATATTATGCCAGTTTAATATTCTCCCCGATTTATATAACACTTTTAGTCTTGAAGAATCTCAAAGCTTTCTCCAGTCCAGGGATCATTTTTACTATTATAAACTTTTGGGGAGAAGAGATGTAAAAAGTCAAACAAATTATATGCCTTCTAATGAGTTGAAAAGAAACTGAACAGACATCGGTCACTGATAGGACACACTGACTTCTAGGCCATCAAACAGCAGTACAGTAATAGGAAAGCAAGTCTTCATTCTCAACCTTCCATTAGGTACATCAAAGCTATATTACAGTGTTGTTCCTGATAAATATCTTTATTTT
Organism: Natator depressus; assembly: GCF_965152275.1. Classification (NCBI taxonomy): domain Eukaryota; kingdom Metazoa; phylum Chordata; order Testudines; family Cheloniidae; genus Natator; species Natator depressus. The sequence continues at coordinate 39,427,981 of NC_134244.1, forward strand.
TAAAGTTTCTGCATTTTCCCATATCAAGCAGTCTTTTCTTCCCCCATCTCCTGCAACATGAGACAGGACCTGGAACCAGAGCTCCTTCTTATGGCTTCCCATTTAGATTGACCTTTAGAGCGAGCAAAGGTACATAAAAGGGTCACACACTGCTCAAACTCTCCTGTTACCCTGAGCCAGTTTTCAATCAACTTTATTTTCATTTAGCCGTACCTGGGATCAAAATGCCCCATTGAACTGCCTGGGGTAGCTGTAAGGCCTGATTCTGATCCAAACTGTGACATTGTGTATCAGAAGTAACATCAGTTAAGCTAATGAGTTACACAAGTGTAAAAGTGATGAAAGAAAAATTACTGTATTAACATAGATCACCCAGGAGCCACTGATGCCCAGCTTCAAACTTTGTTTAAGCAAAGCTGGTGTTTTATTGTGTGATGTTTGGGGCTGCAGCACCTTTTCTATGGTGCGTGGCTAGGAAGAGCCTCTGTAGAAAAGCCACCTGGGTGATAATAGTTAAAATGCACTAACTCTGGATCTAGTGATGATATATCCAGATTAGAAAGCTATGTGAAAAGAACAGACTATATTACAGAGCTAGGGCTCTAATCTGTACAAAAGTTTGATATAAAAACTTCAAAAATACAGAAAAACAAACAATTGTGATATGTTCCACCAAAGCATCTCACATTCTGAACTGACATCAGGAAAAACTGATGTTGTCCATACAGAATAAAGCTAAATTCTAAGTACTTCTGTAATTAACAATCAAATTCCTTCTTCCCCAGAGCAGATGACGTTCCAGAGCCTCAAGACTCAGTATGTGTGAAAACTAATTTTTAGGTAACAACATTTATAAAATTGTAAGCTCTTTTGGGCAGGAACAGGCTGTATCTTATTACAGGGCCTCCCAGGCACTACCATATAATAGATATAATACATAATTAACACAATCTGAACAACAAGAATACAATTTACTCAATCTTGCACTTTTTTTTTTTTTTTGCTTAAGCAAAAATACTCCTTGACTTAATTGCAGACATCAGTACAGACATGGTGTGGGAAGGTAACACAACCTTTAGAGTGCCTAGAACATTTCTAGCTACTCCACTTCCCACTTGAGCTCAGAGAGCAAGAGAAATGGCTTTGTCTCTGCAGTGTGGATGGTACAATGGGGAGAAGGGTCCCTGCACACCTGACGAGGAAAAGTCACTATTTGGACCTAAAATGTTATGTTTTCTTCTGTGGGAGACAGAGAGTAGTTTGAAACCTTCACTTAAGATGACGACTTCTATGAGCCCCACTCACCACAGTATTGCCTCTGTAAGAAAGAACAGCAGCAGTTTACTTCAATACCACTGTTGTCTGAAATATTTTGGGACCCTTTAAGTTCTACTGGCTTTTTTGTGAGCAAAAGAATTGCTTCTAGCAGTGTCTGAGAGGTACTGCCAAGCTGATTCCCCAGGTGCAATAACTTTATACATACTTGAAATTTCAACTGTCATTGTTTATTACTGTTTTGGCTACATTCTCTACAATTTCAGCAGCATCTTAAAGAGACAGTTAAGGTATCTTTATGTACAATGAAAACAAAATGGCTTGTAACATCAGAAACAAGAGCCACAGTTTAACTGTACAATAGTAAATGAAAACCTGTGGTAATACAGCCTCCTTTTTCTGCAGCATGGACAAAATTACATTTACGAATTCAGCATCATGAATGGGACAGTAAAAGGAATAATGTACGTAAGAGAGACAGAGTTCTGAAGAATAAGTTTCTACCATACAAGGCAGTTAGAAAATGTTTCACATTTTAAAATATCTGTACAAGCCACAAGAAACATTTCCTTGTTGATAGGAACTTCCAGAAATAGAAAATAACCATGAACAACTTCTACATCTAGTATCAATGTGCTCCACAGGTTAAGAGCACAAGAAACTGACTTAAAGATCTGTACTGTATATGTCCAACACAGATTTCTTTTACATGCCTTGATTGTTAATGAATCATCTACTTTTAATCTCTCTATAACGTACAGTTGACTTGCACTTTAAGGAGGTCATCTGATTCTTTTGCAAAAGTAAAAGCAACATAATTTAGCAGCAATTAAAAGCGCCTTCAAGGAGACTTAAAAAAAATACAATATCCAATTAGAAAAAGCCATACTTTAAACATTTGTACAGGAATAAGTTGCTGAAATTTAATAACTGAAAATATGACCTCTGTACAACAATTTACAATAGCAGTAGAAGGGAATTCATCATTATCCTGCATAGAACATCATACATAACCTGTCTGCATTTGGATATATGCTATCATTTACTTTTATCAAAGGCCTGGAAAGTGGCAGCATTGTCAAAACTTGTGACAAGTACAATAAATCTGAAGAATGTAGATGGGTTCAAAATTAGCTATTTGAGGGATAATGTACCAGAAACTATGCATCACCCTTCAAAATCTCAGTGAAACAAGAACACATGGGTTTTGAGGTACAGCCTTTAAATAAGACCAAATAACCAAACAAAAGATTATAACTTTATCTGAAAAGCTTAATACAGAATACAGCTGTGACACTCACTTCTTACTTTGGTTTCAACCACTTGGGAAGTAGGTTTTTGTTTTGTTTTTATGTCCAGACACTGAACCTTTCCTGTGTGTTCAAATTTGTCCATTACTTTTCTTATTTAAATAATGAAAAACTACCCTTCATGTTACCACTCTCCAGTATCAACCAAATGTACTTTATAAGTATTAAAAAGATTATTTACAGTGTTCCCAAAAAAACCCCAAACCTTTTCTTTACTCTTAAACACAGCACATCCATTTGTGTGCAACAAGCAGTGTCATTCTTCAATGTTTAAAGGTTACAGTCAGAAGGGTATATTTATTCACAGTCCATGATCCAGTCCCATCATACAAATGGACACTAAGCAGAAGGACTTCAGTCTGAAAACACAGTAATCAAACTTGTCCTGTGTAAAAACACTCAAATGTTCACAAACTAGTCTGCATCTGGAAACTACAAATATATCATGCCAGTCTTCACTTGGAGAAATTTCAGTACGAAATAATGCTTGAAGTAGGTGGCGTAGGGGATGCTGCCAGCCCAGTCATATGTAAGTTTCCTGAAGAATTTGATCTTCTCATGTGAGGGAGAAGATAAGGATCGTTTGCCAGCTGGTGGACATCAAATCGATCCTCTTTGCGGTATGCTAAACAGCGTCTGATAAAGGCCTAGAAAAGCAGGGGGGGAAAAAATTACTAGTATTCCAAATAAAATGATGCTGCTTATGAGTCAATTCTTCCTCCAGTTGATTTAACAAGTTCTAAACAGTTTAAGAGTTGTTGTTTTCAAGCAGCTCAATTCAGCAAGACAATGTAATTTGTAACTAACTAGTGGGTCCCCACAATTCTGCAACACTTATGTCAAAATGGTAGGAAGGGTACAACAAATGCAGAGCAGACAGAATTCTATGGCAACTTTCAGTGAAGCCTCTGGCATTTCTATGACAATATTCGCTTGTAACAGCAATTTTGAAGATAATCTTCCTTCTTCTGCCTGCAAGGTTTTTTCATCTTAAGGATTGCAAAACTGAAAAACCTCTTCATTACCTTTCCCACCACCTACATTGATTTAAAGCCCTGCTTCTGTGCTCTGCTCTTCCCTTACTCTTGACTTTACACCAACCATTTCTCAATGGCACTTGTTTACATACTTGTTAATCTGCTAGCATGTAACAACGAATCTAGTGTCACTTAAAAAAAAATCAATCTTATTTGAAAAACTTCATAAACAGACAAAAACTACGGAATCCACATTTTACATGAAAACAAACGTCCTTCAACACAAAACACATTACTGTTTTGAAATAATATTTGCAACCAATAAATTGAAGCAAGTGCAGAAGTCTGAGAATGTGGAGAGAGAATGCATGTACGCCAGTGGGTTTCTATGGTCCTTCCAGATACATGCTTATTTTTCCATTCAGTGATGCCAGAAGGGTTGTTCTCTCTAGCAGATTTAGTGATGTTCTCTGTAATAATGAGGATAGCTATGGCAATGTTCCAGAAATAGGATATTGGCACTGGTGGGTGGGTGGGAGGGAAGGAATCATCTTGGTCCATTTCAGAAAGATTGAATTTGGGAGGCTCTGTGGTAGTGAAATTAAGCAGCTGTCAGACTGTGCTAGAATTATTGAATGTGTAATCAAATATATTTTCACAAGATCAAATGGCATGTAAGAAATAAGCATCTTCAGAATTTAGAAGATTTCTATAACTTTCCTTTGTGGAAACTGTAGGAAATTCTACTGTGAATCAGATAGAGAGTAGATGAGAAGTTGATTAAATTATTCCATTCTAGTTGTCCTCTGTAAATTAAGAAGGTTTTATCACACTGGTTTGCCTAGATGTGCGGGAATCTAGCAAAAAACTACTCTTGATGGTGCTGGATGTCAGGCTGGAAAGGCACTGTACCTCTAAGCATCCTGTATTTTAAAAAAGTTGGCTGAAAAATCCCCTCACAGCAAACTAGCCCCCAACCTACTTCCCCTAGGCTTGACAAAATTTGATTTAAAAAAAAAAAATTTCTGTGGATAATATTGATTTTTATTTTTAAACTTTTTTTCAATTTTTAATTGATTTAAAGTTTTACAGTTGGGAGAAATCACGGGGGAGGATCAGAAAATAATTTAACAACAGTGGACATTGAGATTCAAAAACTTAAAACTTAATAATATTAACACACAAATTGTCAACATCGTATTTCAAAATATAAAAAGTAAAAAAATCCTTAAATCAATTCCTAGTAAGTTCTCTAGAAGCATTTTTCTTACTTTGCTTACCTATACATTTCAATTATCAATGGAAATATTTTTTGTTGATTCATGTGTACAGTTAAATTGACATTTATCAATAAATACCTGACCCTTCCAACCCTATATATATTCTATAATCAACTCAGAATCCTTCTCTGTACCTCAGAATTGTTAAAATACTAAGGCACTGTCCAGTCCTAAATCCCAATCTCCTGCTGTTAGTCCCTGAGTCCAATGCCCAGCATCAGGCTACACATTAATTTCCGCATCCTAATGGGGGCTAGGACTTTGGCATTCAGTGATGGGTAATCCCTATCACCAGTATGTAAAAGGGCATGCTTTCCCTATAGTGCTCCCTACTGGTCAAGTGTGGCTCTGCAGAGACCTGCCTCAGTTTCCCCTTCTCTCAGGGCTCTGTAATAAACTCCACACAGCCTTCTGGTGATTAACATTACCCTGCCTGGGACTTTAACATCATAAACCGTTCAAAATGAGCCTCTAAGTCCCAAAATAAAGTTCATCACCACAACACAAAAGCTCATACTCAGCTCTGGTGCCTTCAGCCAATCCTGGAGCTGTTTTTTTCTCTAAATCTGCTCTGCACCAAGCAGCCACTACCTGCCCTTCCTAACTAGAGTTCAGCCTTCTTTAACACTCTCTCTCGGGCTCAGAGAGAGGGTCAGCAGTCAACCCTCCACTGCTGCTGTCCTGATCTTCCCCTAGTTATTCTCTCGTTCAGGAGTCTCGTTCTCTCTGCAGCCTCTCCTGCAGCTTCCTCTAGCAGCACCCTTACCTCCTTGGATTGAGAGAGGTCCTGGGTAGCCATCTTTCCCCTGCTGCTATCTCCCATTTTATAAGGCCCTAGTGCCTTCCCTTAAGCCCAACTGGATAGCATGTGTACTGGACCCTGCTCTCTCTTAGAGGGGCCATTAACCCGGTGACACAGTGCTATGGATTTAACTAACATACTATGAAAAAAATAATTAGTATTTAGTTAAGTAATTAGATTGTGGGAGGATTAGGGAAAAATCCTCCTTTCCCTGATAAAGCAATTCAGTTTTTCACCCTTTGTCCTAAAATAAAGACTGAAGATCAAAGAAAAACACGCATTTGTTAGTGATGCAAATTTTATAGAAACCGGACTTGTACATAGCAGTTTCATCATAATTTACTGTAACTACTGCATATCCAATAACTGCAGGTCTTTATATAAAAGCACATGTTACTTTCCTACTGAAAAATAAAGTAAAAAATCATGCAAATGTATGTGTTTCTATATTAATATTCAGCAGTTCTTGGACCTTTTTGGATTTTAGCATTTTAACATTTTAAAAAATAAATGAATTATTGAAATAGTTTGCTAGGTCCTTGGGGCAGGGTTTTGTTTTTAAATCTTTGTGCACCTATAACAAAGTATAAACAACAACATAATGCAAAAGAAAGCTAAACACAAATTGGAAGAAAATGACATGAGGACCTTAAAGTACAGTCACACACTGAAAACTGACTGTAAAAATATCATCAAGAATATCTATGTTTATTTAATCTAAATAATTTTTAGATCAAATTTTCAGTTTACAGTGTGTTTTTTCCAACTGCCAGGTCTGGCTTCTTTCTTGCTTCCACACTGCCATCAATAGAAAGTCTGCAAATGCATGTTAGTTTACACTTGACGATGGTGTGCATATCAGAAAAGAATTCATCTCTCTCATATAGGTATAGTAGATAATCAATGCTAATAACAGTAAAAGATGAGTAAAAATTATTTTTTGTCACTAATGGAAGCAAATACTACTCACAATACAAACAGAGTAATAAGTTGCCAGTTTTAAATAGCCATTTTCTGACTATAACCACATTTAAATAGCTGTTGCCTCATGTTTTCCTTCAATAAATTCAATCACAAAAACCATCAGGGTCAAACTAAAAGGTAAGGGACATAAACTATTAAAAAATGTAAGCTTATCAGTCACATGCTGTTCTCATATTGTATGTGCCTGTGTCCATTAACTGAATACAAGAGACCCAATTTTTCCAAAAGGAGAACAAAAATTAAAGGACAAACAATTCTTCTTGAAATGTCTACACAAACTTTATGTGACCCCTAACTGAAACTTGCTCTATATGAAATTCCTTTTAAGAATATCACCAACAGAAATGTATGCAGGCAAACCATAACAAAAAGGTTCATTCCAAAAAGATTCACATCTTTCTGAAAAGTAGTCTCTAGAGTTACTAAATTATGTCTACTTTTCCCTCTTAACCTTCAGAGGCAGAATCTTACTTATTTGAACAAGATTCCACATTGCTCCTACTTCTACACCAATTGGATTCCAAAAGATGTATTCCTTACATTGTTACATTAATTGTTTTCGAACACTGGAAGTAGTGCCCAATCCTTTTCCTATAGCATTATTCTGAACCAGCACTGAGTCCTTTGCTTGAGTCAAGTCACTAATATCCAGAGTAAGCATAAGAACAATTTTAAATCAAGTACCTCAGATTTATTTCCCCCCGCCCCAATTTCTAGAACCTAGTTTATGGTACAGGTGTCCACAACTATAATCACCAAAGTCACTGGAATCTCCTTTTATCCTCACTTCTCTGTAGAATCTTGAATAATATGTCCAGGCAGAAGGGATTAGACATTTCTTCCAGTCCCAAAATAATGTGCGTTTTTAAATGTCCGGATCTCTGCCCTGCATGCCCTATGGCAGCCCAACTATTTTGATGTTCTTGTCCCTCCTGAAGTTGATCCGATCTTGAAAACGTACTACTTAATCAGCCTAGAGTTAATGTGGCTGGTACATTATGAATTTCAAAAGGAGCAATAGTAGAAGGCATTTTCCAGATGCATTCCAGCAGTGATGCTGGTTCTTCAGATTGAGAAAATTAGGTAACAAACATCCACTACTTTCAGAAGCAGCCTGTTACAAAACAAACTTTTAATGAAATGACTTAATTAGCTAATACAGTGAGGCAGCCAGAGTCTTCTAGGGAATAAACACCAAAAAAAGACAGCATCAGTGATGACAGTTTTTGAGAAGGCCTGGTTTGAAGCACTTTGGAGTCCTTATGGAGGAAAGGCACTACGTAAATGTAAAATGATGAAGTAAGTCTTTCCCAGATTACTTTTGGGCATCTGATCTTGGTTAAGTCCCAAAAGAGATATATTGTACAAAAAACTGAAATAATTTCAAACTGTAAAGAGAGGCTGTAACCAGAGGCTGTAACCTGTCCATTGTCTCTTTCCCTCTTACGTGGTATTCTTAAATTAGTGGTAATTTTATAGCTTGCTTCTAAAGTAAATACTCTAAAACCAATCAATAAATTTAGTATTTGCTTCATGCTACTTAATTAGGTTCTAAGAAAATTTACCTTGGCTTCATTGCTTACAACAGGTTTAACTGGGAACTGGACTTCTGTGGCTTTTAATATTGTGTTTTCTTGTAGGATATCTTGTTGTGATTGATTATGACCAAACGGCTGAAAAATAAATTCAGATAAATTTCCTCATGAAGCATCCAAGTATCAATTTCAGTGACAACATATCTTCACTCTAATTTATGTTATTTTAAACTGTCTGTGTGCTCACAAAAATATCTAACAACACTTTTAAGTAAAATTACATTTTTATGTCAGGCTAGACTATTTGTTCCTCTACCTCTTGTTTGAAAGAGGCATCAGTGAACATAGTATGAATGTTCAGAAACTGAAGTAACATTGATTTAAGGTCTTTATGACCACAATTTCAGTGCGTAGTGGAAATATAGGTAGAGAAGCTTGTCTTAAAGCTGTACAAGGTTTTTAAACACATTTTGTCTCACCTTTCTTCCATAAAGACACTGGAAAAAGATTACTCCAACTGACCATACATCAACCTTGTTTGAAATCTTCGGCGGCTCTTTCCCAACTACAAAACACTCTGGAGGCAAGTACCTGTAAAACCAAAACCTTGTCACTGCAAGTAAGCCCACAATCTTTAGAATATGTTCAAACACAAAGTTATACATCTGACTGCACCTGATTCTTTAACATGGGTACAGTTATTTCAAGTCTGTGGGTTTGTTTGTTTTTTTTACTATCAAGAGTGACGTAATTTTCAATTGTCCATAGTGTCAGACACAGGTAATAGAACTAATCGACTATATAGTGAGATTTCAATTTTTAGAAAGTGAAGTTAATGTTAAATAAAATAGACCCTATTCTTTATCTCATATTCCTGGGAGTGAGCAAAATAACTAATGCCTGAGATACTAATTATTTAGAGATTGGGGCCCTAGACTGGATATATACTCCTCCCTTTTTGTTGCCTGTTCTCACAGGAGGTAAATAAATTAAATATGTATTTATTGAAACGTCTATGTAAATCTCAAGACTGTTTTCTACTTATTATAGAAGCAGAAAACTCTAAAAATGACTATACAGTATTTTACATGAACCAACATTAAAGCTTATGTAACCCTTCCATTACTGTCCCTTCTTCACACCTCATGACTTACTGCAACGTATTGTATATCAATTAAATGAAAATACACTGTCTAGTACACACAGTAGTAGGCAGTGAATAGTTTAAAAGAGATACAATGAACATAGACATTCAGCTTCTGTACATGACAATTTACACAAATTCCTTATGAAGTAACTCCCTCTTCAAATTATCTTACAGCATTTCCTTCTATGAATCAACCTTTTCAAGACATACTAGGAGACAGAAAACAGCTAGTTTCTAAAGAAAATCCAATCATTTTGGCAATGTGATGTGTTGAAATTTAGTAGTGGTATAAAGGTCACGGACCCTACTATTTTTTGAACTTGTACTAATTTATAATGTAATTAGTGCACATGGCATTTCAGACTAGCTAGAGGTCAAGGACCAAAATTTTAATAACAGATTCCCCTAAAGTTAGGCACCTAAATAAATATTGAGAGGCTTAAGTAGATATAACATCAGAAATAGCTCAAGGTGCCTAATATCTCTAAAAAATAAAGCCACTTATTTAAGTACCTAAATATGGAATTAAGCACCCAACTTTAGGCTCCCAAGATTGAAAATTTTGTCAGGTGATTTTATGTGTATGTATTGTATAAATGACTACAGGCATTATTATGCCAGTAACAGAACATTAATATACCAATAATTTTAAAAGATGAAACACAGCAAATAATAAATTATACCGAAATATAGGGCCAAACTGAAACATTAATGAAACAAAACAATGTATACATAGACATTTTTACACAAGCTATACAGAGTTGTGGACTAGAGAACACCTTTAGCCTGACACAGTGACTAGAAAGTGAAAAAGTCAAAATCAAGTTGTAGAGAGATATCACGAGTGAAAATAATCCTAACACATCCATATTATTTAACATTTTCATTTGGCATAAATATTTCCAAATATTAATGTGTGTCTCTCTCTCCCCTTCCTCCCCCTGCCATATGGATATAGTATTTCCTAACTACTGAGTGCTTGACTTTGCAACCTAAATTATGTTTTTTCAATGTGGGGGGTTTTGTGTTTCATTAGCTAAAGAAAAAGGTAAAAACAAATTCTATTATTTAAAACGTAGTAAACAGAAAAAGCTACAGAACTGATAGGTACAGTGTTGACTTTTCTGTTTAAAATTAAGTTTGAGCCCCTGACTTCTTTCCTTACTGCAGGTAAACTAATGAAAAGAGGCTAAGTGCTCAGAAGAGTTGGCGGACAATGGGCTGGCCAACACTACCCTCCTACTTACTCTTCACACCCACTAGCAGGATTGAAGGGCTGCTATGGCAAAGAGTAGAAAAGCCAAAAGCACTTTCAGAACAGGGAGGTACTGGGCACAGCAAATCCCAGCCAAGAAGTTTCTATAAGCAATGAAGATACTCGCTGGTTTTCCTGTTCTGTAGATAGTTTTATCATAATAGCTTTTTGTAAAAGTGCCTGAGTGCACAAGAGAGAAGAGCTGGTTTATCCCCAGCCTTCATTACCACCGAACAGATACATTGGTGGGATGTCTCTGGGCCTCCTACCTACCTACTGAAGTTAGGATGCAGGAAGGGTGTGAGTGTAATTTCCCTCCTTGGGGTATCTCAGGCTGGCTCTACAGCCTGCTGCTGCTAATCCTGCCCTACAGCTGCTAACATCCTCGCTCTTCAAGAGCGACGGTGTTTCCTACTACCTCCTCACATGGCTGCCATGAGCAAGTCCTAGAGCTTGTCTTGGTTATAACATTTTATATGTGTGTTAGTTAACCTGACTCTTAAAAAGCACGTTCCAACACAATTCGGACCATGACTTTGCAGTCAGTGCAGACAAGGGCAAGTTGTATTTCACATTGTGTCAGCTAATCTTGATTCTGTTCAACCATGTCTTGGTGACAATGCTGAATCTAACTTATCCTTGTCTACAATGACTACAAAACTGTGGCCAGTATACTGTTAATTAACTCTTTAAGGTTATATTCTAACATGATTAGATTTCATAGCAAACACAATTCCCTAAAGTGCTCCCTCTTTTCATCAATAGGTGTGGGGCTTATTCCTGAAACCAAGTAGTATTAATTAAGGGGTATTCAATTTCTGGGATTAAAGGTGGCACAATTGACAAGAAGGGCTTTAAACCAGGAGATGAGGGGACAAGACTGGGAGAGACTCGTGAAATCTTCACATCTGGCTTCAATACACAGGAACAGGAAAATCAGCTAAATGAAGATATAGTAAGTAGTAGTGGAACATCACAAGGAAGAAAACCAGGTGAGGTCTGAGGGAAACAACTGAAATGCTTGTACACAAATGCCAGGAGTCTGGACAATAAAATGGAGCAATTGGTGCTACTGGTGCAGAAGTGAAACCAGATATTATAGTGATTACAGAAACATTCATGACTGGAATACAGGTATTGCAGGGTATGTGCTGTTTGAGACAGAGAGAGAGAGGAATAAAGGTAAGGGTTGTACGTCAACGAAGTGGTACACTAAAGAAATACAAAGTGATTGTATGGACAAAACAGAATCTGTTGGGTCAAATTCACTTTATGGAAGGATTGTAAGAAGAGGGTCTTGTTGCGATAGTATCAGAGGTCTGCTATAGACCCCCATGGTCAGACTCGCATATACACAGAGATCTCCAATACTAGAGACAAATACGTTTGGGAACAATAATAATGACGGACTAACTTCCTGGATACAGATTGGAGAACAAATGCTCTTAATATTGGTAAGATCCATGTAATCCTGGATGTGATAGATGACAGTTTTCTTCCTCAAATCATCACTGAACCAACAGTTGATGCAATTTTAGACTTGCTTTTAGTAAGTAGTGAGGACATCAAAGAAGAGCAAATCATAGGAAATAACCTTGGATCAAGTGATCATGGGCTAATTCAATTTAAATTAAATGAAAAGATAATCAAAACCAGGTTGTCAACTATAATTTTTTATTGTAAATGGGCAGACTTTGGTCAATTAAAAGAATTAGTTAAAGAAGTCAACTGTAATGAAGAGCAGAAAAAAACTTAAATGTGGAGGTGGCTTGGAATTTCTTCAGATCAACTATACAAAACTATCTGAAATTTGCATCACAACAAAAGGGAAAAAAACTTGTAGGGAAAGGCTACAGACCCAGCTGAATGAATAACCACCTAAAAATGTATTAGGAGTAAGCAGAGAACCTATAGGGAATAAGAAAAGGGATTGATCAGCAAAAAAAAAAAAAATCTACATTGTGGAGGTTAGAAAAAGGAGGAGAAAAGCGAGAATTACCAAAAGTCAAGCTGAATTAGCTCTTGCCATGGACATTTAAATAAATAATAAGTTTTTTAGTTATATAAATAGAGACTATGGAAGGATGAGGTTGGGCCATTATGCAGTGTGGATGGGATGGAGATTAAATATAATCTAGATACAGCCCAAAAACTAAATACATAATTTGCCTCAGTTTTCAGCAAGGATGACATTACAGAATATGTACATGTAATGGAAATGAGTGTCAAGAAGTAGAAATTTCTACATCTCAGGTGGAGGAAAATTTAAAGATCTTATTGTGCTCAAATTGGTGGGACCAGATAATTTCCACCCCAGAATACTGAAACAACTGACATATGACATTGCTAGTCCAGTAGCAAGGATATTTAATAAATCTGTCTATTCAGGGGTAATGCCATATGACTGGAAAATACCTATTTAAGAAAGGGAAAACAAGTGATCTGGACATTTATAGGCCTGTTAGTCTGACTTCAGTAATATGTAAAGTTTTCGATCAAGTTGTGAAGGAAAGAGTAATTACATTCATAGAGGAAATTGATAAAGGGGATGTAATGCAATAAGGGTTAACAAAGGTAGAACATGATAAACTGATATGATTTCCTTCTTTGAGAAAATAATTGATTTTTTAGACAAGGGAAGTGCAGTAAACCAATATACTTGGACTTCAGTAAAGCGTCTGACAACAGTATCACATGGGAAATTATTTCTTAAATTAGGGAAGATAGGGATCAGTACAAGCATTGTAAGATGGATAAGTAATTGGCTGAAGGGGAGAAGGCAGTGGGTTATGCTAAAAGGTGAATTATTGGACTACAGGGAGGTTACGAGGGGAGTTCCTCAAAGATTAGTCTTGAGGCCAATCTGGTTCAACATTTTTTATTAATGACCTTGGCATAAAAAGTATAAGTGTGCTGATGACATTTGCTGATGACACAGCTGGAAGGCATCGTCAATACAGAGGAAGACTGGATTATTATACAGGAAGATCTGGATGAACTTGAAGACGGGAGTGAGAGAAATGGGATAAAATTCAATGGTACAAAATGCAAAGTCACTCAGGATCCAATAATAAGAATTTCTGCTTCAGCTGGGGGCTCATCAGTTGGAAGTGACAGAGGAGGAGAGAGACCTGGATGTGTGGGTCTATCACAAGATGATTATGAGCCACCAGTGTGATGCAGCTGTGAAAAAGGCAAATGTGATCCTAGGGAGTATCAGGTGAGGCATTTTCAGTAGAGATAAAGTAGTATTAATGCCATTGTGTAATGCACTGGTAAAACTTCATTTGGAATACTAGTACGATTCTGGTTACCCATGTTCAAGAAAGACTAATTTCAACTAAAGCAAGTGCACAGAAGAGCTAGTAGGAATAAGGGGAATGGAGGACCCATAAGATAAGGGGAATGGAGGACCCATCTTATGAGAGAAGACTGGAAGAACATGGCTTGTTTAGTCTAGTAAAACAAAGGCGCAGGGGAGATATGACTGCTCTCTAAAAATACATTAGGGGATATGATTGCTCTCAGGGAGGGTGAAGAGCTATTTAAGCTGAAAGACAATGCTGGCACAAGAACAAGCAGATATAAACTGTCCATGAACAAATTCAGGCTGGAAATCAGAAGAAGGTTTCTGTCAGAGGGATGAGGTTCTGGAACAGCCTCTCAAAAGGAGCTGAGCAGGCAAGCAACTTTATTATTTTTAAGAGAGAGCAGAACAAATTTATGAGAGCTACTGTATGATGAGGTTGCTCGTGGTGTTAGGGGGAAGGGCTCAATTGCCCTGGGGCTCACTTTTGGTTTATGTCTTATGCATCTGAAGCTCATACTTCAGGGTTTCACCTGGCAACCAGTAGGAGTCAGTAAGGGATTATTCATTTGCTCCCCAGTATATTCTGGGTGGGTATTTTTTTCTCCTTTCTTTGAAACATTAGGGAGGACCCACAGCTGGAGATGAGATATTGGGCAGGGCTCTAAGGCAGCATCAAGCATTCTCTCTCCCAGGTGCTTGGCTGATTGGTTCTTGCTCACATGCTCAGGGTCTAACTGATTCTCATATGCGGGGTCAGGAAGGAATTTTCCCCTAGGTCAGATTGGTAGTGACCTTGGGGGCTTTTTTAGGGCTGTTGATTAATCACAGTTAACTCACACTATTAACTCAAAAAAATGAATTGCTATTAATTGCAGCTTTAATTGCACTGTTAAACAATAGAATACCAATTGACATATATTAAATATTTTGGATGTTTTTCTACATTTTAAAATATATTGATTTCAATTACAACACAGAATACGAAGTATACAGTGCTCACTTTATATTTTTTAATTATAAATATTTGCACTGTAAAAATGATAAACGAAAGTAATAGTATTTTTCAATTCCCCTCATACGAATACCATAGTGCAATCTCTTTATCGTGAAAGCGCAACTTACAAATGTAGATTTTTGTGCACTCAAAAACAAAATGTAAAACTTTAGAGCCTACAAGTCCACTCAGTCCTACTTTTTGTTCAGCCAATTGTTAAGACAAACAAGTTTGTTTACATTTACGGGAGATAATGCTGCCCACTTCTTATTTACAATGTAACCGGAAAGTGAGAACAGACATGGCACTTCTGTAGCCGGCATTGCAAGATATTTACATGCCAGATATGCTAAACATTCGTATGCCCCTTCAAGCTTTGGCCACCATTCCAGAGAACATGCTTCCATGCTGATGGCGCTGGTTAAAAAAATAATGCATTAATTAAATTTGTGACTCAACTCCTTGAGGGAGAATTGCATGTCTCCTGTTCTATTGCATTCTGCCATATAGTTCACGTTACAACAGTCTCAGATGATGACCCAGCATGTTGTTCTTTTTAAGAACACCTTTTTCACTGCAGATTTGACAAAACACAAAGAAGGTACCAATGTGAGATTTCTAAAGATAGCTACGGCACTTGAACCAAGGTTTAAGAATATGAAGTGCCTTCCAAAATCTGAGAGAGACGGGGTGTGGAGCATGTTTTCAGAAGTTTTCAATGCAGAAACTACAGAACCCGAACCACCAAAAATGAAAATCAACCTTCTGTTGGTGGCATCTGACTCAGATGATGAAAATGAACATTGTTATCGAGCAGAACCCATCATCAGCATGGACGCACATCCTCTAGAATGGTAGATGAAGCATGAAGGGACATATGAATCTTTACTGCATCTGGCACGTAAATATCTTGCAGAACCATCTCCAACAGTGCCATGACAACACCTATTCTCACTTTCAGGTGATGTAACTAAGAAGTGGGCAGCATTATCTACTGCAAATGTAAACAAACTTGTTTGTCGGAGCGACTGCCTGAACAAGAAATAGGACTGAGTGGACTTATAGGCTCTAAAGTTTTACATTGTTTTATTTTTGAATGCAGTTTTTTTTATACATAATTCTAGATTTGTAAGTTCAACTTTCACAATAAAGAGATTGCACTATAGTAGTTGTATTAAGTGAATTGAAAAATACTATTTCTTTTATTTTTACAGTGCAAATATTTATAATAAAAATAAATATAAAGTGAGCATTGTACACTTTGTATTCTGTGTTGTAACTGAAATCAATGTACTTGAAAAAGTGGAAAACATCCAAAATATTTATATAAATGGTATTTCTATTATTGTTTAACAGCACAATTAATCACAATTAATTTTTTTAATTGCTTGACAGCCCTAGGTTTTTTGCCTTCCTCTACAGAGTCTGGATGTGGGTCACTTAGCATGATTATTTAGTTGTATCTCATTTAATCATTTCCCTGCCACTGTTGGGGCCTTGAGCCCTGGTGCACCTTGGTCCCGCCTATTCTCTGTCTGTGGCACTGAATAGGCTAGTCTCCTGTGGGTTGTAATATTTGGGTCTAATTTTGGTTGTTGGGTTTAACGTGCAGGTGCTGGATGGTGTTGGTGGCCTGTAATATGAAGAAGGTCAGGCTAGATGATCTGATGGTCCTTTCTGGCCTTAAACTCTCCAAGTAGCAGGAGAAGCGGGCACCCCCTCCACTTCCCACATACATTTTTCAAATAAATAGTCATATGAAGATATAAACTGGCCATGCCCTTCATAGTTTTTGGGCTTTTGCATAAAGTGAGAGGTCAGAGTATGTTCAGTCTTACTTTTCCATAAGACTTTTACACTTGTGCTGATTTGGGAAATGTATTTAGGCATACATTTTTTAAAATGCTTCGTTTAGGACATATGTTGCAATTTCACTGCATGGTAATGAAGGTTTCAGGTACGCATATGAGAAATGCCTAATTCTCAAAGGTCCTCCTAAGGGTCTAACCTAGTGTACAAATTTTAATTAACATACACAACACTGGAAAACACTCTATAACATTTTTATACTAACACAGTAGATTTATCCTATATGTACATACGTAATAAAAATTGCAATATATATATTATCCCTACACATATAGTATGGCTGGTCAGTTTTCCAGTCAACTGAACCTTTAAGACTAAAGGAATTATTTTAATGTGTGCGTATACATGGTCTATCTGAAGATGATGATCTGGGGATCTGAAGTTCTTGGAAATGATAACATTTCTCCGACTAGGATTTCCCAGTGCTAAGCATCTATGCAAACCCATCACTCCTGGGATGGCTGTCATGAACTACCAAAAGTCAAAGGGTTTAATATATATTTTCTTCTTGGAAAACATGTTTACAACATTCTGAACTAAAATGGTGATTCTTTCAGAATGTTCAAATATATATCCTGGCTGCTGCCTTCCTGGAAGATGATGAGTGAAGTATAAATTGACTTCCACAGGAGAAGTAAAAACAGAAACATAGGAATTGTCATACTAGAAGTAATCAAAGGTCCTCCTAGTCTAACTTCATTTTTCCAACACCCAACACTTTGGGGGAAAAAACCCCATACTAAAACCCTCATATTGCACCTAACTGTGCAACACTATGCTTTGGGCCAGGGTGATTCTTTCTTACTTTAGCTGATCCCCAGATTTGAAAACAGATTAGCTAATGTAACTGTAGACGTTATTTGTACTCCTATAAACATTTTATTATATTATGCATCCTACAAAATTCAGTATTATGATGTTTCTTCAGCACAAAGATCCACAGGCTAAATGTTGCATATAAATCGTTTTCCTTTCAGCATTTTACATCTGATGCTTTTAATCCTAGATATCTGTGTAAAACTGATTTTACATTATTGAAATTTGAACAATAAGAGTTTAAACAACATATCTGTCCAAACTTAAAATTACCAATAAGTTCCTGCCCCTTGTGAAGTTAAGTCCATTCCATCCACACCATAGCTGTCATCATCCATTATTTTAGAGAGACCAAAATCAGTGATTTTTATTTCTCCACATGCTGTTCCATCTACTAGAAGGATGTTACCTAACAATAACAAAAAATTATGAATGTGCAATCTTATCACAAAAATACTAAATAAGTGCTTCTTAATAGGTTCAATCTGCAGCAGTGCCTGATACAGCTGAAACAGCTGAACACCACCTTTCTACCCTCCTACTCAAATCACTTTGACCCCCTGCGCAGTTCTAAGTTTCTCCCAACTGCAGTGGCCCCCCAAGGGACTGATTGGGTAGCTGGGAAACATCAGATCACAGCAACTCTGGCTATGGTGCTTTTCCCCCACTTATTGTCCCAAAAACATGTTCTACCAGCATCACAGAATTCACAGGAAGCTGGTTAAATTGGCTTTAAGGCCAGCTTCTATATGCCCCCCAAAAACAGTGCAAAGGGGCTGCAGACAGGCCAAGGACCTCCCCCTCATGTTTTTAAACTGCACAATGAATTTCTCGTATTATTTTTGTTTTCCCTTAGCATTATACTTTATTCATTATTTAAACAATTTTTTTTTTTTACCAATCTTAATTTAATATTTTTGAAAGAGAATGTAAGTTGTCTTAATAAAAATATATTCAGAATTGTTCTATATGAGAACGGTCATCCCTGGAACTGTGCAAAAGAGCATGCATACCATACAACTCTATCCTCTCTAGAAGAAATCCATGTTAACAGTGTCCTACTTATTAAGCGGTAGCTTGATGTTGTACAGTATGCTACAAAGCCACTAGCTTTGCCTTAAGGAGTTAACAATTTAAGATTCACAAAGAGAGTACTAACAAACTAGATGGCCAAATGAAGCCCCAAGGTAGAAGATGGTGTAAATCTGTTTGTTTAAAATGATCACTTTCACTTTATTTACTCTATGCTGAGTCATTATTGGAAGACTTATCCATTGGAAGACGCATCCACTAAGATTTAAGGAGAGAACTGAATAAAGATGATGGTCATTAGACATGCGAGAAAAATTGGAGCGTTCCAGGCATAAGGGGATAGCATGGAAGAGGACATGAAGATAACAGTGGAAGGAGGATACAAAGGGAGCAGCTAGGAAAGAGGCCTGATTATAGCAAAGAAGGACAACACTTGTAGGCATGAGTGCAATTACACAGAGACTTCAATGTGAAGGCAAAATCCTTAACTAGATGTAAGTGATAGCCAGTGAAAGGATTTGAGTAGACAAGGAAAATGCGCAATAAAGGGAAATGATTTTCACAGCAGCATTCTGGAAAGACCAGAGGGGAATGAAACAAAATATTATTTTCTTTGTATTTCTGAAGGAGTCCGTCATGTTCTCTGGATCTGTGATGGGGTATGTACCCCACACAGGCATAAAAGGGGTTAATCATGCCCTGCCCAGGAAGGAGTAATGGAAGTGAGTCCTCTCAGCAGCCCAGAGAGGCTCTGTGAAGGACAACCAATTAGGGAGGAGATGCAGGGAGCAACCTAGGCCCCGAAGTCTCAGATAAAAGGGACGCTCAGATAAAAGGGACAAGTAGGGTGAGTTGCTGCAGGGAGCCCAGCTGAATGCCCAGACGTAAGGGCAAAGAAGGTGCTAGGGCCACGGAGAAGTGGCCCAGGGAAATATAGCAGCACTGATTGAGTTTATAGAGGAGCAGCAGGAGGCTGCTACTTACTGAGTCCCTGGGCCACATTAGTGGGTTGGCCTGGGTCTCCCCCTGAACTCGTCACTGGGGAAGTGGCTCAACTGTTGGATAGAGATCCCCTCCTGGAAGGGGGAAACAGATGACGATCTGGCCAGAGGGCTGAGTTGAGAAGAGGATGCTGCCGTTTTGGGAGCTCAGAGAGGAGCCGTAGGCAGGAGCAGAGACAGAGTGCTGGTGTGCAGACCGCAGATGTGGGCATCTGCCTCGAGCTAATCCCCAGCATGACCAGCAGGAGGCGCCAGTCTGGCAATGAGGGCTGCACCTTATGACAGGGACTTACCCCATAAATTAAAATCACAAAATAATGCAAAATGATTAATGAGTTGAGGCAAGTGTTAGCAAAGAACAGACAAAGGTTTCAGTTGTAAAGATGTAAGAGAAAGATGGATTTTGGAGATGTTTAAGAAGAAATGACAACCAGAAATTAATCTGAGATTTTCCAACACGGATTACAAATAAAATACGAGAGAACAAAATTATTGCATTTTCTGCTGTAACTTTTTTCATTTACCTGGCTTAAGATCATAGTGTATAATAGGGGGCTTGATCTCATTGAGATACCGTAGTGCATTTACTATTTGCATTACAATGGACCTAGCTTCCTTCTCTGACATCAGTTTATGTTGCTTGAGATAGAAATCCAAATCATTGCCTTCGCAGTACTCCAACACCGTACAAAACCTAGAGTAAAAATTCAGAAATACAGGGTCAGATAAGGCAGAGTACAAATTGCCATCTAACTGCACAATCATATGAAAAAAAATTAAAGACTGATAATGACAAGTTAACAATTTCATTTATATGAATAAAATAATCTAGCTTTTTTAATTAATGGAAACTGGCATAACTAGTTAATTAAAAACCCAACATCAAAGCATTTGTATTCAACAGAAAAGAGACTACACAAATATTAGTGAGGCCATGTAAAAACTTTCCTTTTTGCATACTTAGACAAGTTTCTTGATAAAAAACATAGTGTAATCTCTTACAGTGAAATTCTGTGCTGGGTATCTTAAAGGCACAGCCCAAGGGAAGCATGGTAGTCGTTATGGATACTCCTAATCCTGGCCTGCACAGGGAACTGGAGAAGCCCCTGGTGTAACTAAGACAGCCCTGGAGGTCTGTCTAAGTTGCAGTAGCTTCCCTGGGCTGTCCTATGTACTACAGTGCTACCTGGACTCACTTGCAGCACTGTGTGCTGCAGTCCATCCCAACATGCCCCTTATACGAGAGTGTCCCCAGAAGGCAGCCTTACAACTGTCTTCCACAATGTCTGCACCATGGGGAATTTTCTACCAGCCAGAACTGGGGCTTTTAGAGCCCCTTTACATTATTGCTCCAGTCATTTTAGATAATGAGATCAGAGCTGAGGTGAGGATCTCACCCTTAGTGTTCAAATACAGTCTTCATTTTAATAAAAGTAAGGTATTAAAAATACTTGGAATGTTCTAAAACCAGTGTCATTTCACTTACGTATCTGTATCCAGGGAGAAGTAGTCATAGAGTTTAACTATCCTGGGATGATCCAGTTCTTTGTGTATTCTATACTCTCTGCAGGCATGTCTAAAAGAAGATGTTTAAGATGTTTGTTAACTTTCCATGATCAACAGAAGAACACAGTTCAATTTACCATAAGAATCCTAAATTATTAATATTTACTTGTGGTAGTTTTCCTTCTTCTCATCTCTCCAGCTTTTGTTAAGTTGGTGTATTTTCACAGCAGCGTATCTTTGTTCATAAAGATCAAAAGCCTAGAAAACCAGATATGGGACAATTACAACCAAAGATGACAAAAAAACAACACCCAAAAAGGTCCAAATTCAGCATATAATCCACAGATCTACAGACAAATTAAGCAAAATGAAACTATACAGATGTGTTATAGAAAAACACTTCATAATCGTGAAGACCCAGTTAATTTGACGTATACAAACTTTATTACACAAGTAACACTACATGCAGTTTGTAGAGCCATGGTGTTGCACTAGATAGCTTATCATAACATTGACAATTTTGTTCCACTTTCCTCAGATATTTTCTTATCCAGCAAGACTTCTGCCAATTTTATATTCAGAAAAATAAATGTATCCGGAGAAGCTATGACTAACCAAGAGGTTACATCTATGTTTGGGTTCATAAAGGCTCATTTCAGTGGCAAGCGCTCCCTTCTATGGCTGTACCAGAAGTCCCTAATTTTCCAATTTGCGTAATGCATTTTCCTTAGTGTACATATCAGCAAGTCTACAGTCACAATCCTGGCTTCTTCCCTATTACCAATGGAGCCTTTGTCTATTGATTATATAAGTATGATCAGTGATGCTCAGCCCCTCCATAAATAAGCTAAGGAGTTTTTCCAGCCTTTGTTTAAGAAGTGCTACTGTTTTAGAACCACAGTTGCCAACTTTCACGGGGTAAATAAGCACCCCAACTTTCACAATAAGCCAAAAATCAAGCTAATCCCATTTCAAAACAAGCCAATCCCTAAGAACCCAACACTCTATGTGACTAGATCCCCCAGGTGTGCAGTCTGGGATTGTGGTAGGCCCACTGTGCACCCCTGACTCTCTCCCCCCTTTGCCCCTGCTTGCCAGGAGCCGATCAAAAAAAAGAAGCAACAAGCTACAAGCCAAAAACAAGCCAACAAGCAACTGACAAGCCAATTAAGCCAAAAACAAGCCCAATTTCTGCATTTTTTTTCACGGGTTTGGCACGTCTAACTAGAACCCTCTTAGTCCGGGAGATCAAAAGTAAGAAAATTATATATATAAACTTATGTGGCTATGAAATATTACATTGGCAGACCAAAATACAGATTACCTTATATACTTCACTGAAGCCACCTCGACCAAGTAAATGAAGTAACAAATATCGTTCATTTAATGTGGGATGATCTTTGAACCTTAAAAAGAAAGTAGGAAGACTTCAAGTAACAGATACATTTCAAGCTCTACTCTAGGTCCCTTCATATTATTATTTTAACCTAATTTATCTGAGTATTTTTTGATAAGAGAAAAACCCTGTTCAGTAATATTCAACTAAATATAATTTTAAGGCAGCACTGTGTAATATAGCTATGCAGTTTTTAAAATAGTAAATTAATGTTCTCATTCTATGGTATTAAATCAACAACTGCTACCAAAACACTGCCATTCAGACACTTAGTTTTGTTCAAGTCTTTTTTGAGAGATTATGAGAAGTCTAAGTTTTACCATTAAGCTTTTAACTGTTTATATTTTTACTATATGTGAGTTGAGTCCAATGAGAAACAAAATTTCAGCTGTTCTTTTGGGTATGTACTGTCTGGGGAAAAAGTGTTCAAGCTACTTTTGATTTTCAAATTTTATTGGATCAGTAACAACACAAATTATATTTTCTATTTGCATTTTACATCACTAGTTCCAGTTCCTTGTTTGTTTTCAAAAGAAAAACAAACCCAAAATATTGCTTAACATTCCTTTTTCCTTCCCCCATCCCTCAGTTTAGCCTTTGTCCCATGTCCCATATACTACAGGAAGACGAGACACCAGGAAGATGGTTTAATTAGGCTGCAACTTTAAGTAACCCACCTTGGACCTATTTGGCAGTAACTTGTCCAGGACAGGTCACCCTTTCTTGATAACCTGTTCTACCCATACCAACAGCCCCTCACCCCATAAACATGCTGCGACCCTACCACCCTTCCCTCATACAAGGGTAAAGGAAGTGGAGAAGAGGGGGTTATGTCCTTATTATGCCAGACATTAGGAGCGCCAACCTCATTCTCCACTTTCTTTATGAGATGCCTTCTCTTAATCCACTTCCAATTCCAGTGCACCAGGGAAGCGGACCACTTTGGAACAATTACCAGCACTGCACACCTATCAAGCTGCAATAAAATTAATTTTTACAACCTACCCCACCCTTCAGGTCCCTGGGCTGCTGAGAGGAAGTTGAAAAATGTACTTTGTCCAAGCCAAACTTCACTGAGGGAAAATTTCCTTCCTTCCCAGCCCCAAAACTAGTGTTACCCACCAGCAAGGCCCCAAAATCTATTCTTACTCTAATCCCAGGAGGAGGAAGGGGAAGCTTTCCTTCTCAGCACAGGATGGCATCCCAGGGCAGGGTTTATAATTCCTCCCTTTGGATGCAAGGGAGACATAGGCTTATGCTGCACTCTTCTGTCCAACCAATGAGCCACAGAGCTCCTTCACAAGCCCATAAAGAGGCTAAGTGTCCATAAGGAAGGGAGGGCTCATGTACCAGTTCTTAAAGGGGCCAAGGGTTTTCTTTCTCCTGCTGGCCCAGACAAAGCGTGTCCCTGCTGCCCCGAGGCTGACGGGGGAATGGAAATGATTTGATTATCTTTTTGCCAATATTTGGGATTTCCTAAATTTACATCTGTAGCATTGTATATTATTGTAATATGTTTCTTCAACAATGAATTGTGGCAATGCTTTAATATTTTTTATGGTGTCCTGTTCTTAATAGTCACATGTGCAAATTATCAGCCTTTTTGAATCTGTTCATTTCCCACTAACATTCTCAGGTTGTGGGGCTTAGCCATCTTCTACCGTAGACCTCTTCCCACCCACTCAGAACTAACAAGGGTAAAGTAGTCCTAGTCTTTGTGCCAAGGACAAAGTCAGTTGTGCCTAGGAGAAAGGACCAGTTGTCCCTGGATCAGGAGAAGGTGTTCGACAGGGTGGACCATGGGTATCTCCTGGACACTCTGCGAGCGTTAGGCTTTGGACCCCAGTTTGTGGGTTTTCTCCAGGTGCTTTACACCTCCGCAGGGTGTCTGGTCAGACTCAACTGGACCCTGACTGAGTTGGTCAGCTTCAGGCGGGGAGTACGGCAGGGGTGCCCCCTCTCGGGCCAGCTGTATGCTCTGGCAATCGAGCCCTTCCTCTGTCTCCTCTGTCAGAGGTTGACAGGGTTGGTGCTGCAAGAGCCAACAACGTGCTCCTCGTGGTCCAGGACCCGGGCAACTTGGCGCGGGTGGAGGCTTGCCAGGCCGTCTACTTGGCAGCCTCCTCCGCCCGGGTCAACTGGGTCAAGAGCTCTGGCCTCGTGGTCAGGGACGGGTAACAGGTGAGCTCCCTCCCACCCAAGCTTCAGGCCATTTGGTGGAGCGTGGGTCTGCCGCTCTATCTCGGCATTTACCTTTCTGCTACGCATCCGTCTCTGCCGGCAAACTGGTACGGTTTAGAGGCCAGGGTGACAGAGCGGCTCCAGAAATGGACAATACTACTCCGGTGCCTCTCCCTTCGAGGGAGGGCACTGGTGCTTAATCTACTAGTCCTGTCCATGCTCTGGTACCGGCTCAACACCCTAGTCCCGGCCCTGGGTTTGCTGGCCAACTTCCGGATGGCGATTCTGGAGTTCTTTTGGCCAGAAGCGCACTGGGTCTCTGCGGGGTCCTCCACCTGCCCCTGGAGGAGGGAGGGCAGGGCCTGAAGTGTCTATGCAGGCCCTACAGATGCTCCTTTATAGTTCAGGTAGTCTGGCGTGGAGAGTACTGGCACACGCCTTTCTGCGCCACTTCCAAGGGCTCCAATATGACCGGCACCTCTTTTATCTCCATCCAAGAGGTCTTCCGCAAGACCTCTCCGGGCTGCCGGTGTTCTACCAGGACTACTCCGGACCTGGAAACTGTTCTCAGCTACCAGGTCCGTGGCAGCCACCAAGGGGGCAGATCTCCTCACGGAGCCCCTGCTACACAACCCCCAGCTCCGTGTGCAGGTGGTGGAGTCCCCCTTGGTGCGCCAAAGGTTGGTCCTGGCAGAAGTCACCAGAGTCGGGAGACCTCCTGGACTACGACCAGGGAGACTGGCTGGATCCCCTGACGCTCGCACGGCGCATGGTGCTCTCCAGGCCTCATACTCCCTGGTGCGTACTTCAGGAGGTGAGGGCCGCCTTATCGCCCACTGCTCAGGCCTACCTCGACCGGGTCCTGCGAGAGGGCATGCCCTGCCCACCTTCCACCCCAGGCCCTCCAGACCTTTTCATTGGGCCCCTGCCCCATAGACCCGACTGGCTTCCCCCTAGTCCCTTCAATGTGAGCCGGCTGCACAATTTGTAGCCGGTTCGTTTTCAGACTGTGCCAAGGAAACATCTATACATGCTCGCGCTCCACACCCTTTACTTCCTCACCCTTGTGTCCCGCCCCGACACAAAGTGGCAAGACCTCCTGCCACCTCTAGAGGGTGAGGAGCCCAGGTGGGCCAGCCTATATTCCACCCTAGTCCCAAGGCCCGCTGGGGATATCAGTTGGCGGCTCCTTCACGGGACCGTGAGCACAAACATGTACTTGGTGCGGTTTACCCCCGTCCCGGACACCTGCCCCTTCTGAGGTTGAGGGAGACCCTGGTGCACGTTTACCTGGAGTGCGCCAGCTTGCAGCCCCTATTCTGGCTCCTCTTAGATATCCTGTTACGTTTTTGGCTGCACTTTTCCCTTCACCTCCTCATCTACACACTCCCTATCTTTGGCCCCACAAAGTCACGGGACCTCCTAGTCAACCTCCTCCTGGCCCTGGCTAAAACGGCCATCTATAAAACCAGGGAGAGGAGGTTGAAGGACGGGACCTCCTGTGACTGTGGGGCCTATTTCCGATCCTCCACCCGTTCACGCCTCCGGGCAGAGTTCCTCTGGGTGGCGTCCACTGGCTCCCCTGATGCTTTCGAGGAGCAGTGGGCGCTGTCCGGGGTTCTCTGCTCGGTGTCCCCATCAGGTTCCCTTCATTTGACCCTTTGACTGCACTCCTGTGCCTGTTACTTCATTAGTTGTCCCCCGGAATCATTTGGTTTCCAGGTCCTGTGGATCCTCCCCTTAGGCTAAGGGGGGGTCCTTCCTGGATCCCAATAGGAGAAAGTCAGTTTATCCATGCCCATACTGTAACAAGCTCCCTGAATCCATCAGGCTTTGTAAGATAGGAGGGGTATGTGTATTTCTCCTTCATAAAGTGTGCAATTTTGTTTTTAACTGTTGATCAGATGAGTACAGCGGTTATGAGAGAGATCCATGATAAGAATAATCCTAGTAGGTATGATTCTTGTATTTGTTGTAGCTGGAGCTATTGTGCACCCACCACATGTGTATTAAGAATCCTCTCACCACATTGTTTCCAGCATAGTGGTGAGACACTGCTATGTACTCTTCTCTCTCTGATCTGGGACTGCTTCCTTAGTTTTCTGCAGAATTTATGTAAGGCCTTGCATGTTACGGTTTGCCAGTAGCTGGGTTTTTATGTTTACATAAAAGTGTGGGTTGAAGTATGTGTTTGGGCATAGCCACAGTAATATGTAGTTACTAGAAGTAACAAGTACATTACTATCTACTGTGGCCATCTATGAAACATCAAAAGCTTCATTTCTCATTATCAAAATTTATTTGTATGTTCATGAAAACTTTTGTCTAAGAAAAACAAAACACTTTAAAAGCAGATAGTTATACGTACCACCAACCAAATTCAGGGTATCATATATAACAGTGAGGTTGATTTCATAGCTCTAAGGACACAGTGTCCCCCAGGAGCACCAGAAACAGAGGATCCAATCTATTTTTTAAGTGATGGTACACACGTACTTCCATCCACCCAACACATACACAAGATAGGAAGTTTTTCATTTTCCAACACAGAATTTATAATCATCTACTGCAGAAAATCAGCACTGACGTACATGGACTCCTACAGAGCCTGTGTAACAGGTACTGTTCTCAATTTCAGAACAGGAAGCACAGTTTGGGCTTTCCTACCCAGGTACTAGGGTTGCCAAGTCTCCAGGATTTAAAGATTAATCTTTAATGAAAGATTATGTCATGTGCTGAAATCTCCAGGAATTCGTCCAACCAGAATTGGCAACCATACCAGGTACTACTGCATAGGATAGCCAAAACCTGCCATTCTCCAAGAATCAGTAAGTTCCTTCTTGTTAATCCTGCTTCTTTATTTTAAGTATGCTTTCTTCTTCAGTTAACCAAATGTTCAGTGCATCTGAGTTCTACACATTGGACAGCCACCTAATGTCTAGAATTTTTGTCTTTAATAAAGGACAACGTTGTGCCATTGGTTTTTATGCAAAATATCAATGTCAGTTACTTCTTGAATCCAAAACAGTGGCAAAATATGGCCCTAATGCTACAGCCTCACAGCAACCACACTTTTCCCAGCATATGGCAACCATTAAAAATATTATAGATTAAAAACTCATCCATTTGCGTTACTGTGGGCTTTAACACTTTTGGAAGTGCTGAAACCATATATGTAGTTTCATTATAGCCAAAAGAGTAAACATAAAATTAAACTTTTGGTATCCTCTACCATTATAGAGGAGCTCACTTTACTCAGTTATGCAATATATAGAGTCACAGTTAATTCTAGATGCAAGTTTTATCTTACAATCGATTACCACACAAATTCAAATGCTGTAATAGGTATCAGTAATATATACATGACTTAAGTCATTTGCTTTTTTGCGCTTTTTGGAGCTTTGATAAATATGTGAACAATACTGCAATAGAGCTGAATACAGTGTTACACCAACATAAAATTTCCACAAGTGCATCAAGATTTCACCATGTCTACAGGCATTACTTTCAGATGTGTGGGTTGCTTTAGACTCCCTCATAACTATTCTTTATGTCAGAACCGTGATGTAGCAAGTTTTAGATTTTCTGCATTTTCAGCTCTACATGCTCAATCCCTCATATGCCCTGTAAATTATATTATAACCATTATTTTTAGGTTAAATTACAGTCCATTTAAGGCAAGATAAATATAAAAAGAGAGAACACCTAATAAAAAGTTATAGTATATCCTGTTCAATTTTGGTGAAGGTGGTTTTTAAACTACATTAGGTTTTTAAGAATAAACATGCAAAATTAAAATCTAGTGGCTTACTGTGAATTGTCTTCATTGTTTATTCTTTTGAGTTCTCGTATGTGAAGATTTCTAACTCTTTCCAAACGTTCGAGTTCTGCTTGTATTTCGGCTTCTTCCTGCAAATGAAATGAATGAACTATAAAAGCTCAATTTACTCACTGTTTGAAAAGGATATTTTTACCCAGGCATCAATACTGGTAGTGATGGAGGAACATTACATTACAAAACGCTGCTGAACCAGAAAACCGAACTGCTTTTCTCTTAATACCTGAACAATTCACAGAGATAAGGTTTAAGCCTATTTCAAGGAATCCTTCTCTCCATGAAACCTATAAGTAATGGGATGTTCAGTTTTGTCCTGTACTATGGGGATGCTACTCAAATCGAGTGGCAGCTGGTTTTGTACCTCAGCCAGGGAGAGAGATTATCTGGGTCTGAAATTGATGTATAATGTGAAAAAAAAAATTGAGATATGTGCAGTTTTAGAAAAGATGCTTTAAAATATTTTAAAGCTCAAGTGTGAAACAAAGCAAGACTAGGCAAGAATATTCATAATAATCTAAATATTATTTAATTAAGCATTTGATCTGTAACACTGATCAAAGAATATTTTTGTAGTTTCAGAGTTCTCCCGTTTATATGTTATCGAGATCACAAATGCTGAATGTATGTTGTCAAAGACTTACGGTGGGATTTTCAAAGGCACCTAGGTGCATCAGGAGCAAAACCCCTAATTTAAGCACTTTTGAAAATCTCATCGGTACTCTCCATACTTGCCTATTCAAACATCCTTTAGTTACAATTAATTTATATCAGTGATACTCAGACGGAGGCTCGCAAGCCTCTGGATCACCGGATCACCTCTGGAGCCCTTTTTAAAAATTTGCGTCACATTTAGCTATCTTCCAGTCATTTGGTACAGAAGCTGATTTAAACGGTAGGTTACAGACTACAGTTAGTAATTCTGCAATTTCACATTTGAGTTCCTTCAGAATTCTTGGGTGAATATCACTTCATAATTGTGACAATACAACGTGTGATTCTGCCAGATTACTGAGCACCATTGTTTCCACAGAATTAGAATTGCATGAACTGGGGGGGGAGTTGACAGCCTTGCCTCAATGGAATGACCCACGAAGGGAATAGAATACCTCTCTTTGCAACTACAAGCTTATAATGTGAAACATTAGAATAAATTTATTGGTAAATTGATTCTACGCTTGTTCAACAGAAAATGTCAGAGACAATGTTTTCATATTTTCCCTGTACTGTTTGTTAGGTTTCCAGTCTAGATAGTTCTGCTTAGAAAGTTTAAATTAATTGGAACGTAATTTAGAAAGAATGGATAATACCTTACTTCTAGAATAACTGCCTCTTCGGTTAACCTTTATAATTACAAAGCGGACTGGAAATCAATCTATACACAAAAGCAAGTAATTATGGAATTACTCTAAGATGATACCCGCTTAGAAAAATTACCCCCTAGAAAAGAAGTGTTACCTATGCTGCATAATTGACTCAACTCTATGTTGTTGCTATCTGGAATATAAATTAAATGAATATATCTCCAACAGTCTTAAGATACAGATCAATCAAAAGACTGCCAATGGAATCAAGAATCCCTCCCCATCACAGACAGGACAAAAAACTATCTGCAAGATAAATTTTCAATGATAAGAAGGACCAAATCCCCAATTTTCAGCAGTTGGACTAGTGCAAGGTACCTCTTCTGCTGGCAAAACTAAGTGGAGTATTGGTTTTTCCTAGTATACAATACTATTTGCATTTTCCTGTTTGTATGTTAACAAGCCATTTTTTTTCATATTTAGCTTCACCCTGGCAGCTCTCAGGTGAATATCCTGAAATGATATGCAGCTTCTCATAAGCCATTAGTCTTCTATAAAGAATTTGACACACACCCATTCTTAAAAAAAACCCTATTTGTCTCTTCTTGCCAGTGTTATTCTCAGAGACTATGGGGAGGGGGGATCCTGTTTGCCTCTTTTGGAGTTCTGTTCATATATTATGCAATTCAGTGGTTCTCAAAATGTGGTTCATTAGACCAGTGTTAGTCCAAAGAGAATTGGCTGGTCTCACAGTTTCCAGATGTTACTTCAGACACTAAGGTTTTGAACACCTGTAAACAAGGAAGAACCAGCTATGTAAAAACATAAGAACAAGAGCCATGAGGATCTAGCAGGAGAGACATTTCTTGAGGAGCTGGGAAACAAGAGGACCATTTGTAAGCACCACACCCAGGGGAGCAAAGAAAGGAGCAACATGAAAGCATTTAGAGAGTGAAGGGAAGGAGGACCAGGCAGCAAAGAACCAGATGGAGAAGACATGCAGATGGAAATAAGCAAGAGTTATGGCGGCAGAGAAACACATATCTAGGGAACACTAGGTGATGAGAAGAACCAATAAAAGTGAAGATAAAATGAAAAGCAAAAAGGAGACTGATTTTTTTTCTAAAAAAGGACATCTAGCACATTATAGAGTTACAAATAAATATTTTTCTAATATTACTTTTTACAGACACACACACACACACACACTTATTCTGCCACTGATTAATTTAGCTGTATTTTTAAACTGAGCCAT
This sequence comes from Natator depressus, assembly GCF_965152275.1. Classification (NCBI taxonomy): domain Eukaryota; kingdom Metazoa; phylum Chordata; order Testudines; family Cheloniidae; genus Natator; species Natator depressus. The sequence continues at coordinate 39,459,045 of NC_134244.1, forward strand.
TAGTGAACATGGACATATACTTGCTTATATATAGAATTCAAATGTACAAAATGTAAATATAATAATGTATATATAAAATCAATGCAAAGAAAAGTCTAGAAACCTTGAGTTTGGTGTGAAAAATAAAATCTGAAAATCTACTTTTTTTTTGTTTTAAACTGGAAGTTCCACTTCGGTGATTTTGACGATATCCTTGACTTACAATTAATTTTAATATGAAGTAAATGGAGAAATTTTAGTGAAACTTCAAAATGTCTACCTGCAAGGAAAACGATCAGTAGACACATATACATTGGATTTAAGCTTTCATTTTAGTTCTCCTGTGTTGCTGCATTAGCTTCAAACTACCAGACCAGGTATATTACTCGATTCTAAAACGAAACACAGAATTATTTACAAGTAAAATAGTTTGTAATTTTTAAGCATATGCTTAGCTTTTCCCATTTGAATGGTCCCTCTGTTTAACAAAGGAACTGCTCACATGAGTAAAGTTAGGCATGTGTGTAAACCTTTGTAGCAGTGGGGCCTTAAATGCTTTTTAAACAATCTATCTAAAACTACTCAACTGTTGCTGAGTCACTGACTGACAAAAAGCATTTCCTCCCCAGAATGAAGTCTGAAAACATGCCTGCTCCAAGAACAGTAAGTGCTTCCAATTTGCTTTTTAACCACAAGAACAGAGTCAAATACATTTATGCTGATTAATTAAAACTAAATATATTTTCTTCTATTTTTCAAGAAAAATGTTTAAGAAACAAATAAAAAAGTAACCATGCCAAGACAGAAATGAATGTCAAAAAAACAGTGATATTGGAAAATGTAGATCAGACACCCAGATCAGAGAGACCATTAATGGTACTCTGCCAAGGAGGAATGAATAATAACTAAGCCTGAGTTTTTGTGTTTAATGCCTCCACTAATCAAATTATATGGGAATTTTTAAGGGGATATGTATTTTAACATTTTAAAAACCCCCTTTCCTTCCTTTGTGACACCCTCTTTGCATTTCCTGGCTGATTGAAGCTATTCCAGAATGTGACATAAATATCAAAACTGTCATTGCAACCTAGTTTATCCATGGTATTTATGTTACAGAATGTTACAGCATTCTCAGATCTTTACTGAGTCAAAAAGTATCATGAGGATTCACATAACAGTAGTATTTCGTATATTGCTATTTCATATTTAATGTATTGTTACATAGCTGATAAAATGTATATGCAGCAAATACCATTAATGCCAAATAAAGATTAAAAGTTGCCCTGTCCGTACCAGTCTCATTTGATAAGCTCTACCCATTGAGTCAACCTTCCTTCACTCAGTGACCAGAAAACAATAATATCCCTACATTATAGAATCATAGAACTGGAAGGGACCTCGAGAGGTCATCTAGTCCAGTCCCTGACACTCAAGGCAGGACTAAGTATTATCTAGACCATCCCTGACAGGTGTTTGTCCAACCTGCTCTTAAAAGTCCCCAATGATGGAGATTCCACAACTTCCCTAGGCAATTTATTCTAGTGCTTAACAACTCTGACACTTAGAAAGTTTTTCCCAATGTCCAACCTAAACCACCCTTGCTGCAATTTCAGCCCCTTGCTTCTTGTCCTATCCTCAGAGGTTAAGAAGAAAAATATTTCTCCCTCCTCCTTGTAACAACCTTTTATGTACTTGAAAACTATTATCATGTCTCCTCTCAGTCTTCTCTTCTTCAGACTGCACAAACCCAATTTTTTCAACCTCCCTCATCGGTCATGTTTTCTAGACCTTTAGTCATTTTTGTTGCTCTTCTCTGGACTTTCTCCAACTTGTCCACATCTTTCCAGAACTGGACACAATACTCCAATTGAGACCTAATCAGCACAGAGCAGAGCGGAAGAATTACTTCTTGTGTCTTTCTTACAATACTCCTGCTAATACATCGCAGAACGATGCTTGCTTTTTTTGCAACAGCATTACACTGTTGACTCATATTTAGCTTGTGATCCACTCTGACCCCCAGATCCCTTTCCGCAGTACTCCATCCTAGGCAGTCACTTCCCATTTCATGTGTATGTAACTCATTGTTCCTCCTTAAGTGGAGTACTTTCCATTTGTCCTTATTGAATATCATCCCATTTACTTCACACCATTTCTCCAGATCATTTTGAATTTTAATCCTATCCTCCAAAGCACTTGCAACCCCTCCCAGCTTCGTATCGTCCGCAAACTTTGTAAGTGTACTCTGTATGCCATTATCTAAATTATTTATGAAGATATTGAACAGAACTGGACCTAGAACCAATCCCTGCAGGACCCCACTCATTATGCCCTTCCAACATGACTGTGAACCACTTATAACTACTTTCTGGGAACAATTTTCCAACCAGTTACGCATCCACCATATAGTAGCTCCATCTAGGTTGTATTTCCCTAGTTTGTTTATGAGAAGGTAATGCGAGACAGCATCAAAAGCCTTACTGAAGTCAAGATACACCACATCTTCCACTTCCCCCCCACCCCCAAGGTGCGTTACCCTGTCAAAGAAAGCTATCAGGTTGGTTTGGCATGATTTGTTCTTGACAAATCCATGCTGACTGTTATTTATCACCTTATTATCTTCTAGGTGTTTGTAAATTGCTTGCTTCATTATTTGCATTGATCCAAGAGGTCAGTGCAGACTGATACAATGTACTCAGTACTTCATGAAGCTAAGCATGCTGTCTCTCCAATACTCCAGAATATGCCACATTAGGGAACAGGAAGGAATAAAGTCATTATTCCGCATATACAGAACTCTTCATTGCTTACTGGTAATCAATTTTGTAAGACAGCTCTAACAAGCTCTTTTTACACTGTGACAGTATTAGTTTTTGCACTTCGATGCATAGCAGCAAAAATCACAGATAAAATGACTACACATACCTTTTTAAGATGTCCTAATCTAAGTTTGAAAATTTCTTCCTGTTCATGATATTCTGCTAGAGTCAACCTGCAAAAATAATATACAGTTATAGATGTTACTATCTTATAAAAGATACAGAAATATTCATATTTTAATGTATTTGTCAAACAACAGTAAATAGCATTCTTTATTTACCATTTATAACTACCAACACAAGATCACATTTAAAATTGTATCTGGATTTTTTTTTTTAAATAATATGTCATTCCATTATTTATAGAAATCTATCTGGTACTCTGAAACATTAATTGTTTATGCTAGGACCACTTCCCATTCAGGAGACCACTACTTAGTACGAGATCTTCTCCTTAACCATCTCCCATCCCAAAATCTTAGCAATTGCCTCAGTGCTTGGTTCTCAAAATATGTCACTCAGTGCACTACCACAAAGGAATCCATAGACAGTTTGAAAGAATCTAGTTTAAGACTCAGGATTTCCAGATCATTGTCTCCAATCATAGAAATTAGGGAAGGTAGTTAGGAAGTAGCATGGAGCGGAACTGCATCATGCATCCAAGTTGAACAACCTCAAATACCCAGTGAGCTGTAGTAATTCCACTCAAAACTGCAAGGAAACAGACTAAACAGATCCTCAAAAGAAGGGGAAATGGAGAAAAACGAAAGTTAAAACCACCTCTCAGTTCTCATTCAATGTGTCAAATCTGAAGGCTTGATCCCAAAGATGACAAAATGAGTGGAAGAAGATTAATCAGCTCACTGCCTGACATACTTTCCACTGTTTCTTCTGATACTGCAAAGTCTGCACCTTCCAGAAGTGAGGCCGGAATTTCAGAGTGTCATGTAAGGTCTCTAATACCAAAAAGAGTTCTCCCTCTTCAGGACTGATGGAAGGACTTCCCGAGACTTACTGCTGTTATACTTCAGAGTCTTCTATTCTTTGAAGCACCTCGTTCATCTTAAAATTGAAAGGGCTCTCCCCATCAAATAGGAGTAGGTCTCCACAGATCTGAGCCTTAGAATAACGTAGGAGTACTGAGGAACAACAACTAATGCCACCATAAGAATCAAAGCATCTGACATGTCATGCCTGTAAGACATGCTAGGACACTGAACACTTTTCAGTCACCATCTTAGAGCATTTTTCTACTTGTCAGAAAGGTGGTCAATGAGAAGACACATCTCTTCCCAAAGATGCAATTGGTACCTAGCCACACAGATCCCCAGAGAAATTTACTAAACATCTCTCACCAAAAGTCAAGCTTTTTGGTGTCCTTACCCAGTAGAAAGGTAAGAATTATCTTGGATTTTTGTCAACCTTTCAATTACTACTGACACCACTAATGAGCCAATATAGGTACAGAAATACTGGAATTCCTTATTGTCACTGCCTTTTTTTAAATATGGCTGGGATTGACACTGGAATCAACCAGATGTCTTTAGCAGGGTCCAGTAGCTCATTATTAATGTAGCAAGACCCTCTTTCTCTTAGTACTGCTGGATTTCATTCGAACAGTTAAAAAGGCTATCTACGGACATCTGAATTTCAGAGCTTCAGTCATACGTTCTAACATCTCGTGAAACTGGCTGATATCAGGGGGCAAAACAAACAAGGACGTGGCCACGTCCCCAGGAAAATTTGAGGAAGAAGCAATCCTTCCTTTTAAGACAATGTTGTTTCAAAGTGCCCAACAACTTCTTCTTTGTTGGGTGAAAGGCAGTTATGCACACCAACCGAGGGGACAATTTTACAGATACTGGTGTGGGCAGCAGAGGAAGTGGCAGTGAAGAAAAAACCTTAGCTGTCTGGGAGCAGCAGATGGGTGACTAGCAATAGGTTTTATGTCTGACCTTCTTCAAACCCACAAGGGAGAGGATATCCTGTCATTAAGGTCATATAGCCCACATGCTAAATGGAGAGCAAATGAATGGAGCCTCAAATGGCTTGTCCCAATAGGCCAGAGAAGTGAGCACAAGTGAGAACATGAGCCCTGGACAAACCAACCACTCCAGTTCCAAGAACTGTCACGATGAACCTGCCAGCTGCACAAGACAGCACCAAGGCTGAGCCAGACACTCACAGAAGAAAGGCCCTGACTGAGATTTCTCCTCAAGGTCCATGTCCAGTGTCTGATACAGGTACTGGATTTGTTAGGTTTCCTTGAGTAGAAAGGCAAAGAGCCTCGGCTGCCCAAAGGAGTCAAGATATGATGACCCTACACACATCATGGCAAGAACAAACTATTGGTTTGCATGTCTACTTCTAGAAACATGGAGAGACAATGCTCAGCAGATTTAGGTGGTGAAAGTACTTGGAGGCCACAATAAGAAAGTCAGAGGACCCCCTGATCTAGAATAAAGGCACAAACTAATCACTGGAAACATAAGTTTTATATCAAATCCTCCAGAAATCACTCTGGGCACTGAGTGAAAGTCCTTCAGCCACAGCTAGCTGAAAAAAAGGAAGGAACTAAGGCAGTTTAGGAAACCTGGTCCTTTCATAATCTTGGGTACCTACATGCAGAGCCAGGATAGGAAGTTTGTATAGCTCCAATAGGCACTGCTTTACAGGATATTCCTGAAGCTCAGTAACCCTTGAGAGGCACAACTCACAAGTATGAATATGCTGAGGTCACCTTGAAAATATATTACCATTTCAAGCGAGACTCTCTCCATCCTTTCACACTATGCCCAGTAAACAACTGTTTTTCTTACAGTATATTTTATTTACAAATCTAATGTGGTTAGAGGCGCTGCATAATGCATAAGCAATTTAAAACTGTTGACAATTTTTCAGAGAAGCTTATGAAATGCTAAATTTTACTGTAGGCACAATTAGTTTAATTTGTGTTAGATTACTGGTGAAGAGACAAACCTCGTTCCCACCTGGATTCAAAAACGGTGACTTGCTAGAAGTAGGTTAATTATTCCTTATTTGAACATTAAAGTGTGCTACCCCTCACATATTAGTTTATAGAAACTTTAATAGCAATATTACTCCTATTTATCACATGTTAAGTTCTAACAATGTACCTGGTGTCAGGTTTTTTTGGTTTATAGGCCACTACATCATTGTACTGCCCAGGCAAGTCACCCAAATTTTCAGGTTTAGTTTTTCTATTTGTTAGATGGGCCACATAATTTAGATAGTCTCTTTCATAGATAGATTTCAAAACTCTTGACAAAAATACTGAGGAGTACCCCTATTTGACTGATATATTTCTCTTCATTCTCCTCTTATGCAAGAACAGCTCAGTGATTTTTCTCTTATCAAAAATAATCATCAGGCACAGACCTATCATGGAAAATTTCAGCTAAAACCTGAAAATTTCAGAAGTGAATGACTGAAGACAAGGAGTTAAAACAGAAATTGTGATGCAACATAATTAAGGCTATGTTTTAGTCAGGTATTTTTAGTAAGTCATGGACAGGTCACGGGCAGTAAACAAAAATTCACGGCCCGTGACCCATCCATGACTTTTACCAAAAATACCTGTGACTAAAAATGAGTGGGGGGAGGGAAAGGGGATGGGAAAGAGGCGCGGGTGGTCCGGAGGTCCTGCAGGTGCTGGGGGAGGTGGCCCAGGGCTGGCAGGGGCTCCTTACCTGGCTCTGCATCCCAGCAGCTCCTAGCTGGTAGAGAAGTACAAGCGCTGGCTGCTACAGTTCCCATTGGCCGGGAACCACAGCCAATGGGAGCTGCAGGGGCAGGCAGTACGGAGCGCCTCCCCCCCCAGTCACCTAGGCACTCCAGGGTCATGCCAGTGAGAGCCTCCCACCACACGGTAAGTGCCACCCAACCTCCTGTCCGTAGCCTCCTCCCACACACCCAAATTGCTGCTGCTGGCCCAGGGGCTGCCTGCCTCTGGTTAGGAAATCACCAGCACCAAAACAGCTAAAGCTGAAAAGTGAAGGGAGGAAGTCACTATGTAAACCAAAACTGTTCTTTCTAAAAGCAATAATTTATTACTCACTTGAAGAACACAGAATCATAGAACTGGAAGGGACCTTGAGAGGTCATCTAGTCCAGTCCCCTGCACTTGTGTATACACACACACACACAAACACATACATACGTATGTGTGTGTGTGTACACATACAAACACCAAGTGGGGGGGTCAGTCTAACAAGACAATTGAATTAACAATAGAATACCAAGGGAGGAAAAATCACTTTTGTAGTGGTAACAAGGGTGGCCCATTTAAAACAGTTGATAAGAAGCTGTGAGTAACAGTAGGGGAAAATTAGTATGGTAAAATTAGTTTTTGTAATGACCCAATTTTTTCAATCTTCCCTCATAGGTCATGTTTTCCAGACCTTTAATCATTTTTGTTGCTCTTCTCTGGTCTCTCTCCAATTTGTCCACATCCTTCCTGAAATGTTACTCCAGTTGAGGCCTAATCAGAGCAGAGCAGAAGAATTACTACTTTTTTTTTTGTTTGTTTGGTCTTGCTTACAATACTCCTGCTAATATATCCCAGAATGGTGTTCACTTTTTTTGCAACAGCATTACACTGTTGACTCATATTTAGCTTGTGGTCCCCTATGACTCCCAGATCCCTTTCCGCAGTACTCCTTCCTAGGCAATCATTTCCCATTTTGTGTGTGCAACTAATTGTTCCTTCCTAAATGAAATACTTTGCATTTGTCCTTACTGAATTTCATCCTATTTCAGACCATTTCTCCAGTTTGTCCAGATCATTTTGAATTTTAATCTTATCCTCCAAAGCACTTGCAAACCCTCCCAGCTTTGTGTCATCCATAAACTTTATAAGTGTACTCTGTATGCCATTATCTAAATCACTGATGAAGGTACTGAACAGAACCAGACCCAGAAATGATCCCTGAGGGACCCCACTCATTATGCCCTTCCAGCATGACTTTGAACAACTTGATAACGACTCTCTGAGAACGATTTTCCAACCAGTTATGCATCCACCTTATAGTAGCTCCATCTAGGTTGTATTTCCCTAGTTTATTTATGAGAAGGTCATGAGGGACTGTATCAAAAGCTTTACTAAAATCAAGATATACCATGTCTACCACTTCCCTCCCTATCCACAAGGCTTGTTATCCTGTCAAAGAAAGCTATCAGGCTGGTTTGACACAATTTGTTTTTGACAAATCCATGGTGACGGTTACTTATCACCTTACTATCATCTAGATGTTTGCAAATTGATTGCTTAATAATTTGCTCCATTATCTTTCCAGGTACAGAAGTTAAAATGACTGGTCTGTAATTTTTTATAGATGGGCACATAATGGCTGCTTCCAGAAATTCAAACAGTGGGGGCTGGCATTAAACACTTAATTGCCTCGCTTGAAGTAGAATTAAATTTGGAATAGATTTTTTTTAAAGAGTTGAGGAGTTTATCTGTGCACTTCAAGTTAACAGTTGTTGAGGTACATTTCAACTGATGCCAATTAAGTGAGCTTATTATAAAAAATTGCTTGTTCGGTAATAAAGAAATCTCACATGGAACCATTAACCACTTGGGACACCAAAAATTACTAAGAGCTCCGGCAGACAAGGATAGTGTTTACATTGCGCTGCTCATTTAGTCAATTGCATCTAAACACAAGCATTGAGGGTTTCTTCAGGTGGTCAGTTGCCATCTTGATGAATACTCTGATTCACTTTCAAACTCATTAGACAAACATGGTAAGTTGTTATTCCTTTAATCATCCAACTACATCAGGAAAATGACCTGTCACTGGCAAAGCCACAGCCATCACCTTCTATTGGTTTTGAAAACTGTTTTAAAAAACTGTTCATATACAAAAAGCTGTTTTCAACCCTGGTTTCAATCACACTTTTTTGTAACCAAGCTAAAAAAATATTTGTTTTTCTCTACACAAGAAGCTACGCCACTGTCAAAACTAAATAAGGTGGTGCCAGAGGGACACTCTGCTGACAAGCTTTGTTACCAGATCATTTTTTTCAGCATAGCAGTGTAAAGGTATGCCTAATCACATACATGTATGTTGTACTAATGTACCTCTGTTTTAGTTAATTAATCTCAGCAATTCTGTACTTCCCTCCGTTAGGTATAAATAAAGCCTCTTCCCTTCGGCTATGGGCTAATTAGAACCATTATTCTCAGAGTGATGTGGGCACAGTGATGAGCACAATATGAATGCAGTAATGGAGATCAGAAAGAGTAAATGAATACTGAATACTAGACTGGAAAAGCACAATTAATAATTGTTTTAACACATGGACATGTGTTATCTGTCTAGCTCTGTAATGGGGAACAGCAGTTTTACTGTAGGTATCTTTCAGACAAGAAGAGGTATCACACTAACAAGACTACAACAAATCCTAATTAAAAGTTTGAAAAACCCCTAAAGCTCCTGGCAAAGGAACACGAGAGGCCCTTGTGTTCTGGTGATCCCAGGTCGCATAAAGGACCCCAGCAAATAACACACAATTGTTCAACAAAGACAAAATAGGCAGGCAGTGTTATACATAAAACAGCAGTTATATCAGGACCAAATTAACGTATACAAATGCACAGCTAGTCTTGATTCAATCATGATTAATATGTGTAAACTACCATTCGATTACTAAAATATAAAAAACAAACTGCAACTAACTTATTGGATATACAGTTGTCAAAAGAAGTCTTCAATGCTCAATTTGTATTCAATTTAATCTGCTTAATCAAACCTAAATTAAATGTGAATTTGAAAATTGTAAATATAATTAATTTGAGAATATTGTGAAGGAAGGACAGGAATAGCTATTTGTGAATTTGGAACAAATTGGACAAGAGAGATTCACGGTACAATTAAATATGCAATGCTCTTGTGAAACATGCAACTGAAGCAAAATTTATCATCTACTAATTAATCATCTACTAAAGCAGCAGAAAATCTCAGAAAATTTAACATGAATATAGACTAAAAAGACTTAGCCAAATACATTGGTCAGGTATATTCATGGCTAAGAGTAACAGTAACAACTTCTTGGCTTTTAATATATAGAACATTTACATTGGCACAAGCTTTGTTTGTATGGTAGAAAGTAAAAGCGACTACAGAGCTGTCCTGCAGATCTTACAAAACAACAAGAATGCTAAAGTCTCTACAAACATAACACAAGATTTACAGATCCCAATGTATGTATTCCTTTTTCTTAAGTGGAACAAAGAGTTAGGGATTGACAAACTGAGCAAGAAGAAATAGCTAGTTCCCCTGAAAACAAATATTCTAGAGAAGAGCCCATTTTAGTTCCAGCAATATTTCAAAAGAAAACGTCAGAATACAGCTGCAGAGGGAAGCATTTATATGAGAAAGAAGCACTTCTTAAGTGGTAAGTTATATATGAAAATGTAAGGGTTTTTGTGTTTTAAATTAGCATCTCTGAACAGCCTTCCTACAGTAAACTTTCTGAGAAGCATCACTTTTAGAAACAAACCACAATCAGTATTAACTTAAAGGTCTGTCAGTTCTAAATCCTGTTGCAGCCCCCTTTTAGTCTCAATTCTTCTGCCACCATGTGCAAAATGTGCCAGAAACAAATGATGCAGAGGTGAAGGGGATATTGGATTTGATAATCAGAAAAAGATGAACATTTTGTTGTAATTGTAAATATTTAAAATAATGATTTTTCTGATGATTAATGGTCACAATCAACCTGGGATCTAGCCAATTTCAAAATAGGAGTTTAAAAGAACTTTGAAGTACTTCTCCTGGTGCACCGGCCAACTTTTTGTAGTTTAATAACCACATTATCATATTTGTAAAAATGTGCTTCCCTCCTGATGTTGTATGGAAAACTCAAACAAAAGAGGAGAAATTATACAGGGAGATAGTGATAATGAATATACAGTATATATGATGAAGTGCAATCAAAAACAAAGTAAACAAATTGAAAAAAAGCAAAGTTTTCTTTTTTTCAATCTCTTTCCATAGTAGGTAAAAAATTTTCAGATAGAAGAGTAATTCTTAAATTGATGGTGTCCATTAAACCAGCACTAAAGTATTTAAATTAGAAGAAAAGATGCAAGATCATTTACTTTTTTTTAGCGCATTATTAATTTAGATGCAGGCCTTCAGATACTACAGGCTGTATCCAACTCCTTTCAAAGCCAACTGAAAGACTATTATCTTCTTCAGTCGAAGCTGAATTGGTCACCAAAAGCCTTCTTTACATCAATTTAACTGAAAGGAGAAGAAGGCTAACTCCACTGAAATCAGTGGAGTTACAAGTGTAGAATACTAGAATTAGGGCATGTCTAATTAGAGACTAGTAGACACATTGCATCAAGGCAAAACAGACTGATGCAATTTACCCAAGATTGCAATGATGCATTGCAGCTACATAGATTTTGGTGCAAGTTTCCTCAATTTAGACAAGCCATCAGTGAGAACAGAGTAAGTCCCTAACTTGCTGGCATATGGCATAACTGTTGGGGTTATGCCACTACTTGCGCTGCAAACAAAATGGACAACACCTAGGAAACTATGAAAAAGATTGATTGAATTGGTAAACTTACAGCTGTGGTAAACTGGGTCTAAGAAAGGGATCATTTTCTGCCCCATTGACAGCTTTATTTTTCCTCTGTTTTGGTTCCGAATTGGCAGATGGTGCTTGAGAATTATTCGTAGATGGAGGTTTTCGTTTGGCTAGGAGCTTTCTTTGCCTTTCGATATCTTCCCTTTGTTGATTCACCCATTCTTGCTGCCTGTAAAACCAAAAATATTGCATTAATTATTAATATTTTTACAGCTAACAACATTTTAAAAAGCAGGCTTCTAATAATGGCAACGATGGATTCTAATCCACTGAATTACCACGATCTCTTTTCTTGGTAAAAATGAAAAGCTCGTGAGGCATTCTTAACTAGGCACTGTAAATGTGAATATTTATTTTGGAGGGCAGAAGAAGAATTTGCATGATTTTATTTTATTTTGTATGTTTGTTTCTTGGTGTATTCTTTGTCGGATAATACGCTACAGATTTGCAATTTGGCAAGAGGAGGGTAATTGAAAAGGTTGTACTTTTTCTGTCAGTAATCATTTTTGTACAAATGAAGAGTAAGAGTATTTCAGAGTATGTTAAAGAGAAATCAAATGTTCCCTATTAGGTAGGAGTATTCTCACAAAGGTTTGGAAACATGTTGGTATAATTTTCTTTTGTAATAGGTTTCCAAAAGTGTAACATACATACTGTATTTTCCAGATTGGAAACAAATGGTATTCTGACAAAGTGGATATTATCACTTACAACCAACACCAAAAGAAAAGAAAAAGTCAGAGATGTCAATACAGAATATTAATATGGTTGTTTTACCAATCAGATACTTTAGCTGAGCTGACCTTCCTAAATAAATAATCAGTTGGGTTACACAGTAAATAACTATTGTATGTGTGGACAAAACACATAAGGAAGACTGTAAAAGCTAAATCATTAGATATTAACTAGGTCAGGGGTTCTCAAACATTTAGTGTGGACCCATTTCTGAAGAGTGTCTTCACAGACCAAATCCCTACCCAATCACAATCCCATTTGCATTCCCACATCTTTCTTGAGAAAACTAGAGTTTCTAGTGAATACATTAATACTTAACAATGTAAAGGTCAAATCAGTTTACTTTCCAAAGCATGTATCTGAAGTCATGAATTAGTTTCTTCCTCCCACTCCACAGCTCCACCCTCTGCCCCATCTCCCCAAGCTCCTTCTCTGCCCCATTCTCTGCTGAAGTACCTTGTTGAGGCAGCTCTTTTCCTGCTGGCGGCTACAGGCTCCTTTCCCCCATCCGCTTATGCTAGCAGCAGCCCCTAGTGGCGGCTGCTAGGTTTGCTCCTCCTTCTCGCTCCTCCTTCATTGCAATGAAGAGCCTGGATGTCTGTAGAAGCTGCTATAATGAAGGATGTGGAGCCAGCACCACGTGACCAGCAAGCCCTCCACAGACCATCAACTGTTCCACTGACCACCAGTAGTCGGTGGACCACAGTTTGAGAATCACTGATCTAGGTTTACAACTTTTTCTATCAATTGTGATGATTAATGAAATGCTGCTCAGTTAGTAAATTCACACTTGTTCTAAGGCTTGTTAAAATCAAGAGAGGCCCAATCATCTTCTTTCAAAAACAACAGGATTTAGCATTCTACATTCTGTTGGTTGATTAAGGGAGTTCTGTACTGTATTCTGAAACTTCAAAAAGCAAAGTGAAATACTACATATGAAAAGCAGCTCCAATCCTAGAAGCTCTTAGTAATAAAAAAAAAAAAAAATCCACTGGAGGGAACTGACAATTACTGAGAATTTTAAAAACATAACATTGACTAACTTCACAAGATTTTGAAATGCAAAGCCATCTGTCCACTGTTCAGTAAATGAAGCACCATGTCGAACTGTTGTAAAATGCCCGAGGCGTAGTCTGTCTTGCATACTCTTCTCTCTGCTTGCCAGCTTTTCTTGTGTGCTCTAAGAAAATCAAAATATTACCATTCAGTTTTTCTAAAGTGTTTAAAAGTTAGCAAAAAACACAGCCCTCCCTCTAATGTCTTTTTCTGAGTAGTAGATAAAAGAATGATGGATGGAAATAAGTTTCAACTACTCATATTCCAATTACCTCTGCAGAACCCATACATGTTATTTTTTCTGGCTTATACATTATCAGAATTTAGCTATTATTCATAATGATACACAAGCCAGAAAACCCAAGCTTGACTTTACTTGCAAATGTTACATGGAATTCAAAGACTGAGGGAAGAAGGCAGGGGGAATTTGAGCTACCTTTACACTGTCACAATTCAAGGCTGCTCAGCAGGCTGGTGTGTCCCCAGCACAAGAGCTGTCTATGGGATGCTCTACACTCCAGAGCAGCCCACACTCCCCCTAGTATGATGAACAACAGGCCTGCTACATCCTGTTCTCAGCATACCCTGGTGCTGGGGCTAGCAATGGTGACAGTATAGGCATCCGGGGTGACCCTGCATTGTGGGAATTCTTCCGCAGTCTCTTGCAGCAGATTTAAGGAAAAATTTAGTTTCTTTTCTTAATGTCCTGACTTGTCTTGTATTCATTGCATTAAACTAATTTTTCCATTCATTTTCCTTGACTTTTTGGGGTTGTTTTTAAGAAAAGCAGTATTGCTAGTGTTTAAGAATGTTAGCATTAAATTTGAAGTTCATATCTCATTTAGGTGAATGGGATGGCAGAGGGGTAAGTACCTGCTTTTGCTGCTCTTAATATTAAGCTGAAGATGGAAGGTAGCAGTGGATCTATTTACAGTAGAAATTCTCCTAGCTCTCTTATGTACTTTTCACAAAAAGAATGTCCCCAGTGAGCATGTTCAGAAGTGATTTTTCAATCACCTGTACATTTATTTTAAAACAGTTTGCCCAAAATTCACAAAAATGTTGAATGTCACCCAGAGGAAAAGCCACATGCTAAGGTCATATATTTTATGCTCAACAGTGATTGAATTATTAGTGAGCAAACAAACATTTATGTTCAAAAATGCATTTTTTCTACTCTTCCATATTTCAAAAATGGCTGAAGGGTATTTTTCTCAAATTTAAAATTAATTAGTTCTGGACTGAGAACGTAGAAAACAAAAACGTAGAAAGTTTCAGCCCAAACAGAAAGTTACGAGCAAGTGAAAATGGGGTGGAGAGTTTAATAACGGCACTCCATAGGTAACTATCTATAGTGCTTTCCACCACACACACTGAAAAAACAGTGTTCCACCTTACCTTTTCAATCAGAAGTTTCTTGCTCATTGAAATGCATTTGTTTAACCTTTCTTTATATTTTTCAAGTAGCTTTTGTTGTTCATCTATTTGTCTTCTAAGATCACAGTTAGCCTAAGAACAATATAAAAAAAAATGTTATATTTCAGATCAGTGTTATTTTATGGAAAATACTACAAATCAAAAACATATAACTATTATCAATACAAATGTATATCTTCAGTGACATGCACTAAAGCAGAATGCCTACATATATACAAATATATAAACAAAACAACCTTATTCTCAGTACATCAGCCTCATCAGGTCTGTATAGAGGTGGCCTTACTTTTTCCCCCTCCCCCAAAGAAGGGGATCCATGATCATTGGAAGCTGAATACCAGAATGCTACCTAACATTACACAGGTTTGAATTGTATCTTCATATTTAAGTGTCAGATGCATTTTATCAGATAAAATATGTAAATAAATACATCTTATCTAGTACTTTAGCACTAGTACTTTTCCACCCTTCCAATATTAAATAGGAAGCTCAATTCTAGCTCCAGTTCCTCTTCACATAAAGGATTTCAGGAATCAAATGAAAAAAGAAAAGGAGTACTTGTGGCATCTTAGAGATTAACAAATTTATTAGAGCATAAGCTTTCGTGAGCTACAGCTCACTTCATCGGATGCATACAGGAATCAAATGGAAATACAATAATCTCTTTCATAACCCGCAGTAAAATAAAAATTCACACTGACAAACTAAAAAAATATCTGAGGAGTGGAAGGGAGTGAAAAGTTTAAAGCATGCTCTTTGTATTCATATTATGACCTCAGAAGACTGAAGTTATGTTGTTCTAGCTATAACATACTAGAATTTTTGCAGTGTTATCTTTATTACTTCTACACAGTTTAGCAGGTAAAAACAGAAACATACAAGATTTCATGAACATAAATTAGATAAGACATATACAATTTGTGAAGTTATTACAATCCCTTTTACTCATCTCCTTTAAAGGTTTCTATTTGTTGCATCTGCGCACTGTTGTCTGCTTTTTGTCACATCCTGTTTGTCTAGTTGTTGATATAGTTACCTCTGCAACCCAACTACTTCTGGAGTATAACCACCCCAACCCCCCTTACTCTAGTACAGGAACTTTCCAAAGTACTTCATTTTTTTCTCATTATAGGCAGTTATTTTGTGCCCACGGTACTTCTGTCATGGTAATCTTGAAAACGTAGGTAGTAATAAGTTGTCCTACTGAGGAATGCTTTACTTTACAATTAAAGCAAGAAATCTGTCATGTGAAAATATATCAAGATTTGTAAAAAGCCAAAGAAATTAAATTAACACACTGCCTTATACAATATCACCCTTGTCTGGAGCCTCAAGACGTCTATAACCATGTTTAATAGTTAGATGTGCCAAAGACATGTTTCTTTTAAATGCTGAAGCAGAAAAAAAATGAGATTCATGCACTTAGTTATCACATAGTATATGCTTGGTTTCAGAGTAGCAGCTGTGTTAGTCTGTATCCATAAAAAGAAAAGGAGTACTTTTGGCACCTTGGAGACTAACAAATTTATTAGAGCATAAGCTTTCATGAGCTACAGCTCACTTCATCGGATGAAGTGAGCTTATAGTATATGCTGCTTCTCAGAAAAAGCACTTATGCAGATTTTATAGAATATTTTAATCTTTACAGATCTGGTGTTTTCTGTCATATGTTTATATTAAAACTTTAATATATTTTCAGCTTTATATGGCAGTACAAATATTTTCTATACACCATCACTAACCGATATTTTAAATAGACATCTTTTACTCAGTCTTTTACACTTACCCTGAGCAAATCATCTATACGACCTTCTTTCTTTTCCAAGTCTTGATTTTTATTACTTTCCAGTGCAGCTAATTTCAGCATCGTGAGATCAGTCTAAACAAAAACATTTTCAAATATTTAATTCCATTCTTTGGCAGCTGTAACACGATTTTCCTCATTTTTGTATCAATGTTGTTAATTATTTTAAATTATTGTAATTGTCTTTGTCCATTAACAGGCTGGGTTGAGTTAAGAGTTTGGACGAACCACTTTAACTGATAAAGTTCTTCATTAATTGAAAGCCAATCTATTAAAGAGCAATTAATTTTCTTTTCCAGTAAGGGATAAACACAAAATGGCTTGAATGAAAAAGTCTACTAATAATACTGTGTTAAATTGTATCTGTTTGGTCTGAAATGGTATCCCTCTAAGTAAGGAAGTTTTAAACTAACCAACTGTGAAAGAGAGAGGGTCAGAGGACTGGGCTGGACACGCCAGACGAAACAGCGGTTCAACAATAAGGGTGCTTCAGGGCATAAAAAGGATTGCCATTTTCATTGACAAAGAACTTTGACTTTTAGCTCTGAAAGGCCATGTTGTATCTGACCATATCTCATTGCCACAGTGGTTGCTATCTTAAATACAGATAGAGCTAGAAACCAACACTTTTAAGATCACATGACAACCTGAATCTTGAGCAAAAGGTAAAAAGCATTCATCTAACTCTAATGGTTCATGAAGTGCTATATGAGCATAAAAAGCAAAATGGTAATCAGAATGACTAGCAGCTCACAATTTATCAAGGACAGAAATGTTTTTGCAGACCATTACAAATGCTTGCAGAACCTGTAAATTTTGTAATTACTGGTCTTGAACCAGTTATCAGGCACGGAAATAAATGGTCACTGATCAGTGTTTTCATGTATTCTAAAAAGAACATGGGAAGTGTCTACACAAAAGTGTTTACCTGAGTGATTTTAAATGATAACTGTTTTGGCTGTGTAACAGGGTGGTCCACAAAAGCTAATGCCGTAGGAGAAGGACTATTCTGTTGAACCTAAAATACATAAACAAAAGATATCAGTTTCAAATTGAAATACTCAGATTGCAAAGTGAAAGTATTTTGAATGTGTATCTCAAAATCCTGTGAAAATAACTACTTGACCGTTGGTTGTAATTAGCAAGCTAAAATACAAAACAAGGAAAGACCATACTTTTTAACTATATGACAGATCTATCTTTGGAGTATTGTATCTAGCTATTCACCATGCAGTTAATGACATATGTATTTTGGAGAGGATGCAACATACTCTAAAAGAACTAAGATTAGATCCTATTTCCAGGGAAAAGGATGAGAGATTTAGTCTTACTCTCTGTGGAATAGGAGCTATTAGAAAATTTCTAAAGACCGTTACTTACCTTAAGAGGAATAGAATAAATTTTGCAGAAACAGTCACAATACATATCAATTCACACTAACGCTCAATAAAAAAAAAAAATTGGCATCAACCACAGCAGTTAGATAGTATGAACAAAGCTGATCCAATAATGACTCTTGTATACCAAGTCTAACAACTTTTGTCTGGTAGCAACTAGTATCATAAGTTTGCATCCTTTTCCAATGTCCCTCAGCTAGATTTTTGTGAGGCTTTGTCTACACTACGCACTTTTTAGTGACATGGCTGTGCTGCTACAGTTGTGCCACTAAAAGGCGCGCAGCGATGCCGCTGTTTGTTGGTGGGAGAGAGCTCTCCCGCCGACAAAAAACTTACACCCTCAATGAGCAGCGGTAGCTTTGTCGGCAGGAGAGCGCTCCTGCCAATAAAGTGCTGTTCACACTAGTGCTTTTCGTCGGCCAAACTTTTGTCGTTCGTTCGTGTGTGTGTGTGTGTGTGTGTGTGTGTGTGTGTGTGTGTGTGTGTGTGTGTGTGTGTGTGTGTGTGTGTGTGTGTGTGTGTGTGTTTCAGTTTCCAGTGTACATAAAGCCTTAGACTAAGTTTGACAACTCAAAAATAACTAAGCTGGGTTTCCTTTAGTTTTGGAGGGCTTCTCTGACATCAGAGGGCCCAGAACAGGGGAAACCTGTTGTATATTATGGAACCAGACATCACTGAGACAACAGTCTGAAACCTCTAAGAGAAATCACTTTTTGGGGAAGGAGAGAGAGAGAGAGAGAGAGAGAGTGTGTGTGCGCGTACACACACACACACACACACACACACACACACATTCAGAAAGAGAGAGAAGGGCTATCAAGCAATTAAAAAAATTAATCGCGATTAATCGCACTGTTAATAATAAAATATCATTTATTTCAATATTTTTGGATGTTTTCTACATTTTCAAATATATTGATTTCAATTACAACACAGAATACACTTTCTATTTATTTTTGAATACAAATATTTGCACTGTAAAAAAAGAAATAGCATATTTCAATTCTCCTAACACAAATACTGTATTGCAATCTCTTTATCATGAAAGTTGAACTTACAAACGTAGAATTATGTACAAAAAAAACTGCATTCAGAAACAAAACAATGTAAAACTGTAGAGCCTACAAGTCCACTCAGTCCTACTTCAGCCAACCGCTCAGACAAACAAGTTTGGTTACATTTGCAGGAAATAATGGTGCCCGCTTCTTGTTTACAAATTGTGACGTTGCACTCCATATGCTATAAGAAAATATGCTTGAAATGCGAATATAATGTAACTGGAATTTGCTTTATGCAAAAGGTCTCTTGTAAGGTATCATTACAAATCTTATAATCCACTGAGTGTGTTCATCCTATTTGTATGTATGTATCATTTGTGTATCTAAACTAGAAATATGAAGTTAACTCTGAGGTCCTACTATAATTATGCGAAGTGTGGGCCATTAATGGTGGCTTAGGATCTTGATGGTTCCCATTAGCTAGAACAACTGGTTGCAAATGGCTCTGTTTACTCACAAACCCTCCTGGGTACGTGCAGGCCAACCCTGAAAGAATGGATAATGAAGTCTTACAGTGACATGTGATCATGTCACCTGGTACTGGAATCCATCTTAAACCTGGTGCTTTTCCATTTAGAAGGAGGGTGGGAACCCAGAGAGAGACAAAGGATTCCCGCCTTGTGCCAAAGCTATAAAAGGGGGTGGAAAAGAACAAAAAGGGTTGCCAATCATGAGAAATCCCCTAGCTACCACCTGAGCTGGAACAAGCACTGTACCGGGGAAAGGATTGGGCCGAGACTAAGAGGAGTCTAGTCTGTGAAAGAAGCTTACTGGAACATCTCTGAGGGTGAAATTTACCTGTATTGAGTTTCCTAATGTATTGGGCTTAGACTTGCGTGCTTTGTTTTATTTTGCTTGGTAACTTACTTTGTTCTGTCTGTTATTACTTGAAACCACTTAAATCCTACTTTTTTTATTTAATAAAATCACTTTTGTTTATTATTAAACCCAGAGTAAGTGATTAATACCTGGTGGAGCAAACAGCTGTGCATCTCTCTCTATCAGTGTTATAGAGGGCGGACAATTTATGAGTTTACCCTGTATAAGCTTTATACAGAGTAAAATGGATTTATTTAGGGTTTGGATCCCATTGGGAGCTGCGTGTCTGGGTGCTGGAGACAGGTAACCTGTTGAGTGGTTTTCAATTAAAGCCTGCAGCTTTGGAGGCGCGGTTCAGGCGTGGGTCTCTGTTGCAGCTGACTGGAGAGTCTGGCTCAACAAGGCAGGGTTCTGGAGTCCCAAGCCATCAGGGAAAATGGGCTCAGAGGTCATTTCAGCACATCAGGTGACAGTCCCAAGGGGTCTCTGTGACCGAACACATCACAACAATGTCACCTGAAAGTGAGAACAGGCATTCACATGGCACTGTTGTAACCTGCATTGTAAGATATTTACGTGCCAGATATGTTAAAGATTCATATGTCCCTTCATGCTTCAACCACCATTCCAGAGGATATGCATCTATGCTGATGACGGGTTCTGCTCGATAACAATCCAAAGCAGAGTGAACATTCATCGGTCCGTTTTCATCACCATGAGTCAGATGCCACCAGCAGAAGGTTAATTTTGTGTGTGTGTGTGTGTGTGTGTGTGTGTGTGTGTGTGTGTTTTGGGTTAGGTAGTTTCAGCATCGGAGTGTTGCTCTTTTAAGACTTCTAAAAGCATGCTCCACACCTCATCCCTCTCAGATTTTGGACAGCCCTTCAGATTCTTAAACCTTGGGTCGAGTGCTGTAGCTATTTTTAGAAATCTCACATTGGTACCTTCTTTGCGTTTTGTCATATCTGAAGTGACAGTGTTCATAAAACAAACAACATGTGCTGGGTCATCATCCGAGACTGCTATAACAGGAAATATATGGCAGAATGTGGGTAAAACAGAGATGGGGACATACAATTCTCCCCCAAGGAGTTCAGTCACAACGCACTGTTTTTTTTAAATGATCATCATCAGCATGGAAGCAAGTCCTCTGGAATGGTGGCTGAAGCATGAAGGGACATACGAATGTTTAGCATATATGGCACGTAAATACCTTGCAACACTGGCTACAAAAGTGCCATGCGAACACCTGTTTTCACTTTCAGGTGACTTTGTAAATAAGAAGCAGGCAGCAGTATCACCTGTAAATGTAAACAAACTTGTGACTTGAAAAATACTATTTCTTTTGGGTTTATCATTTTTACAGTGCAAATATTTGTAATAAAAATATAAAGTGAGCACTGTATACTTTGTATTCTGTGCTGTAATGGAAATCAATATTTTTGAAAACATTGAAAAACATCCATAAATATTTAATAAATTTTATTGGTATTCTATTAACAGTGAGATTAATCGCGGTTAATTTTTTTAATCACAGTTATTTTTTTGAGTTAATTGCATAAGTTAACTGTGATTAATCGACAGCCCTAATATATAGCAAAACTCAAAAAACATTTCCTGAGCAACAGAGCGTAAGGGAAGTTTGGAGTTCAAATTCTGAAGCTGATAGCAAGTAGAATAAAGTGCAGTTGTCCAGAAATGGTCCTGCCACCCGGAGTTAAACAAAGGCAAGTCCAACATTAACACTGCAAGCCTGTATATAAGCGGAAACTATTTATTTTCAAATTAAATCCCAACTTTCACATTTCAAAACATTACTAGTAAGGAGAATTATATGGGATACAGTAGTCATGTATTTAAATTTAACTAGAATCTGTTGGTTTATCAGCATCTTTGCTTATAACAAAACAACCTGGATTGCTCACTATTCCTTCCTAGCAAAAAGGAGTAAGAAATATTTTTTTAATGTGTGTAGGGTATTTGTGAACAGATGCTATTATGTCCTGTTTTTGAAATTACTTAGTGAAAAAGTTATGAATTTATTTTAAATAAATGACTTGGAATTCAACAACCACCCATACCTGGTGACCAGTTACCTGAAGTTATACAGTGTAATAATTAACTTGGAGCTTCCCTTCTGATTTTACAACAATGTTTCAATCAGACAGTAATCCTAGTTTATACACCTAAAATTTACTGAAAGCATTTTTAAAAATTTGAACTTTATTTCTTTGAACCAAACAAGTAGTATTATAGATTTCTTTCTGAAAGTAAGTTTAGAAAGTTTCAATATTTACAGTGATTATTTATAATCAGTGATTCCCAATTAAGGCTATTTTCAGTGACTGAAAACTTTTGAACCGAATGCTGAAATTGAACAGATTAATAGTTCAAACTTACAGAAGAAGGGGCGGAATGTGAATGTGAATTTTGAGGAGAACGGATTGCAGGAGATATGCCTCTTACAGGACTGGAGCCGTTTCCACCTTGGTACTGAAGAGGAAACATGGCCAAAGAATTAGTTAACATTCTTATCGAAAATCGACCGTAAGGCAAAAAAAAAAAAAAGTATCACTTACTGTATTACTGCACAACCTATATGTCTAAAGGGAGGAGAGTGCAAAAAAAAAAACCCCAAAAAACCCAAAAACCACTATTCAAGACGTAGCTTTAATTTTTAAATATAAATTTTACAAACAGCTCCAAAGATGTTTTAAAAACTACTCATTTTAAACCATCCATTCCCCTCATCCTTTTTCAGCTCCAGCAAGACCAAGATAACATCCCACCATAACCGTTAGATCTAAAAATAAAAAGGTCTATTAAAGATCACTATTCTCTCAAAGACTGAGCTCCTGTCCACACTAGTAAAAATAATGTAACATTTAAAAGACATTGCTAGCTCACAGTGTAGACATGATTTGTATGTGTTACTTTTGTATAGAAAGCCATGCATTTTGTGTTTCTAAATCAAGGCAGGTGACAATCTAAACAAATCTGTTGCCTGAGTAGTGCAGTACTCTTTACATTTATGCTTGTGAATTTAACTAAATTTAGTATCTTATACAGTTACTTGCAATCTTAAAGTCAAAAAAGTAATTTTCAAAATAAATAAAAAACTTACTTCAAAATAGTCACTAATTTTGTGACCACGTCCCCCAATACTTTTCCCTGAAGTTAAAGAAAAAATTAAAGACGTTAGAAGTGACAAAAATAGACCGCTATACTGTATACTTTTCACCTCCATAGTAAGTATGTCAAATAAAGTCTTAGAATCTGCTAAGCAGTTTTCTGCAGCTTGGTGAGCCAATGTGTGATCTTTCTATCTAGATATTCATAAGGCATCCCATCAGCACAGCATCTGAGAACTCCATGCACTTTGACTAATTTATTTTCACATCATCCACATACGGCAATGAAGTATAATTATGCTTTTTTTTTTTTTAAACACACAAATGGGAAACTGAGGCACAGAGAGAATGGCCTGTTCAACTCTCACAAGAAGTCTGTAGCAGAGAAGCCAGGAATTAAATCATATCTCCTAATTCCTACTCCAGTGCCTTAGCCACAAGACTATCCCCATCTGACATGATGAGATGTTCATCATTTACATCGGCAGGCAAGAGTTTTGGTGCCAAGCTCCTCCACCTTTTAGGCACTCTGTCTCCAGGCTCACCAGTTAACGACTTGCCAAAAATGTCAAATCTGGTTAGCCTACAACTCACTTTCTATACTAGTCCCTTTGCTCAGTTCCTGAACGTGAGTGGGCAAAAACAGTGAGGACAAAATCTAACTAGAAGTACAGTACCAATTTATGGAGGCAACAATAAATTACTGACCAGCTAACTCAGTAGGCTGTGATAGCTGGGGCAATATAAAGGTGCAAAGGGGCTGAACAGAGAGTAGAAAGAATGAGTATCACCTTGTGGAGATGATAGCAGCTCTTTTCCCCTTGCAAGTCAGTCATAAATCTTCAGAGTTATGACTAGAATGCTCTGACCAAGAGGACAGATCCAGTCTCTAGTGCTTGGTGAAGGTGACTGCAGATAGAGCTGCGAGTCTTTGCAATGCATAGTCATCTATGGAGGTTTCTTTCTCAGCTATGGAAGCAGACACGGCTTTGACAGAACAGATGCAGGAGAGTCTCCAAATGCAACAACAGATTCCAGCAGGGGAAGTTAATCAGAGGCTTTAAACAATTGCAGGGACTCTCGGAGCACGAAGAGGGAATGAGACTTTCTGAACTCCTGTGTTTGAGACAGGGTACACCTTCACTGTCCCACATATATCCACACAGTGTCAGGGGATTTCCTCTGGGCTTTGGTGATCGAACAGAAGTTGGGGTTGGGGTGGGAAATCTCCTGGTTCAGGTGAAAAGAAGAAACTGTTTTGGTAAGGAAGCTATAACAAGTGCAAAGCATTAATTTTTCCTTAAGAAAAACAAGACAGTGTTGATGGCAAACAAACGCCATAAGCCCTGTCAGGTGAAGGCGATCTCAACTAAAGAATTCCACTTTCAAGGAAAGCACAGTAAGAAGCACCAAAGCTAAGAGTTCAACAAGGTTTGAGCAAAGCACTGAGCACCCTATTGAGGACTCAGGGACTTCACAGGAGGCCTAAGATAGGACATAAACCTAAGGAACTTGTCCCAGTGGGATGGGTCCTCATTGTGCATCTCTAGTGGAGCCTAAAGAGAGAAGGTAGGTTACTGAGGAGGGAGTGGGAGAGAAAAGCTCCACAAAGGAGTGAGTGTAGTGAACTGCTTGGGGTAAATTAGGGTAGAGTCCTTCAGTACAGAGAGCAGGTGAGCTTTGTATTCTTTTTGGTCCATGCAATGGTCTCAAGATTAAGCATCTCTGCCTCCCCCTCAGAACAAAGGAAGGAATAGGTAAGGGACCTGGATGAAGCACCATAGCTCTTTTTCCCCTGCTTTTCTAGGCATTTTCTCTAAAATGACTCTAGTGGGAGTGCTCTAAAAGCAAGGGAAAGCCACACAATACAGGTTTGCTCCCACTGGCAAGACAGGGGACTGGTGAATTGCTGACTAGACAATTCAGACCCACCGGCCCTGCAGTGATGATCTGCAGGAAGCACCCACTCTCAGGCTACACTTTCCACTTCGAGGGTGTCTGTCTGTTTCCTCTGTGCTATCTTTCATAGTGCCTGTGCTTGAAGTCTAAAGACAACACATCAGTGTGAAGCGTTTTTTGTTTTCCTCACTGAGAGGAAGGAAGAGACTGGGAACAGTGCCTTAAAGGGGAGGGAGACTGCCTATCTTTTGCTCTTCCACTTCCTGACACCAGAAGAGAAGAACTGCGGAACCACACTGGGAAACCAAGCCACAGAAAATTTAATTTTAAAAAAGAAATACATATGCATTTGTTTTCCACAAAAAATGCATTTGATATTTCAGCCATTAAGCTTCTAGAGGTTTTTGTTCATTGTTTTCAGGTAAGCACTACCATGAAGGTGCAGCTGTCTCTTACAACTACTGTAGACCCCATTAATTGTCACACCATGGTAGACATACAGCTGTTTCAAATTAAGCATTCAAACCTATTATCAGACACACCTAGAAATACATTATGCTAGGAGATATTCCTTTATTTCCATTAATTGCCTTTACAAAGCATACAAATCATTATATATTTAGACATATTAGGGGCAAGATGGTTTATTGAGAAGCCATAAGAGACCACGAAAACAGAAAGATGCGAACAAAGGAAAGAACCAAAAGGAAACTTATGCTAACAAATCTGTACACACTTGAACAGAACACAACAGCATTTGTAATTATGTATTGTATTTATGTATTGTAATTATCATGCTGAGGGACAACTCAGTGATAACTAGCTCGACAACACATTAAGTTATTACAGTGTACAATGCAACTTATATTGACTTATTCTGCCATTAACCAATTCTTACAGTTTTTGAAACATATTAAACAAACCTGTTCCCTTAGAATCACCCTAATTAAGCAAGATGGCATTTAATGACACGGTTTAGTGGATTCCAGCACATACTGCTAGTGTCTCTTTCATAAAAGCCATTTCCCTACACCTACCTACCCCCTACTCTTCATGGTTTCAGTAAAGAAGGAGATGGTTTATTACATTTTTAAACAAATGCACTATTTTATCACTTTCCCCATATCCATACCAGTCTTGCCAATTATCTAAAAGCTGACCTGGATAGGTAAGAAAGGAGTTTGTCAGCTGAGAAGCATTAAAAGTGATCTGTAAGGAAAAAAACTGGGCTTTGCGCCTTTGCTTCTTTATAATGCATAAGGAAGGCCAGAAAGGTGATCCTATGCTACAAACAGATTTTTTTCTGCTTGTTTTTCACATTTGAAATTCTGTCCTATCTAGCATGGAGGACACTACTGCCTTGTCTACATTAGGATACATTGTAGTTATAAAGTTCTATGGGCAGTAACAACATGGTAAACAGGGCATAAGAGCTTTTATTACCAGGTTGTCTGCTCTAAGAAATGGTTAAAATTTCCTGCTTTTACTACCACTTGTTCCACTCCATGAGGGGCAGCAATGATGGGAGCACTAGAAAAGCAGCTGTGGGAAATTTCCCAAAAAAGTTTATAATAGGCAAAGCCTCTGTGAGGTGACTGTATCACAACAGTTAAGAGACCAAGAGTCAAGTGAGAGGAGAGCGTCAGATTGTCTGAAACTTTTTTTTTTTTTAAGAACAAAATAAATTATACATTTAAATAGCAGTAAACACTCAAATCAAAATGATCACCTAAACATTTTAAAGCAACATATCTTACACTTTGCTTTTTTGGCTTAACATGGGAAGGGATAGCCTACACTTCCCTGAAAAATGTACAAAAAAAAATATTGCAAGACAAAGTTAGACTGCCTGCATTATACTTTACACCATGCATAAGTAGCTAGAGGAGAAATTAATCTTGAGGACAATACTAAAAAATTTTCTAGAATAATTTAAATATTAAAAGAAATGGATAAAAAGATTGTTTTATAATGCAAGCCAGTTATTTAATTTATTTATTCTAGTTTTCAGAGTATCTTCTGTAACAGTTAACAACATTAACATCTAAAGCATTATAAGGAATGCAGCTGCCTCCATTGTTTTATATGTCCGTGATGTCATCAGCTATTGCAGCGAACATATAAAACCCAAAATTCAGGTCTTGGCAAGACATTACAAGAAAAACTCCCAACTTATTTATCTGTATGTGTGAAATATTGCCACTGTAGCTTCAAGCAGACCAGAGATATTTAATAGAAATCAGTCCCAGAGACATAAGTTTTCACACCCAAACAAGTGACTGTGATTTATCAAGTGACTTAAAACCATGTTAACATTAAACTATGCAGTCACAAATTAATAAATTTCTCCAATCCAAAAATACCAAACATCCATTTGAAGGAGTTCTTTATCTTTGCTCCCAAGAAGGCTCTGTATTTAAAGACCCCAAACCCCTTCTCCTTCCCAAGTAATTTCCTGGGCAGATCATGCTTTATCAATCACTCTGGTAAAGGGAAGGGGAACATCCAACTACATTGTCTTTATGAACAAACCCCATAAGCCCTCACAGTTGGCTCTAATTTCCTTTTAATCAGCTGACATTCTGTTCCCTCAGTTGCCAGAGTCCAAGTTTGCGGATTGCCCAGGTGTACATCACCAACGAGTCTAAAACCTACACCACTCAGCTCAGAATGGAATATATACCCTTGGCTGGAAAATCAGGTGCTAGTGGCAGCTAAGCTACAGTATTTTAAAATAGCAATCTTGATCATTAGAATTATTTCTACATAGTTTGAACTGCCACGTCAAAAGGCCTACCAGTGATTAGAACAGGTAAAGTATTCAAGTATCAACTCAGAGGCAGGACAAGAACCAACCACAAATATAAAATAAAAAACACAGTAAATGACCAAGAGGCAAATGAACAATGCTCCTAGCTCCTGGCTTATATATTTGCATTTAAAGGGATATTTATTAGTTCAAATGGAACACCAAAACAATAAAATAGGCCCCATTCTCACAACTACTTTTTCTTTATATGCTAGATAGTTACCCAGAGACTTATGAGTCTCCACCATTCCTGCCCTAAAAAAGTCACCTTAAAATGGGACAGGATATTTCAATGAACCCCATACTTGTCTAAAAGAGTACCAATTGGTAAGTATCATGACGGTGTTTTGAGGAACAAGTATATATATTGTCCACTAGGAAACGGACTGAGAGCACCACACATTTCACAAAGGCCAAACAGCCACTGGATAGTAACAGTTATGGCTGGATTCAAGTCAAAGTCAAGTCATATCAGATGTAAGTCATCTATTTCACTCTACTGATCCCCCAACTATTTAATCCTCCCCTATGAACATTTGTTGGATGGAAAAAGGTCACTCAGGATAATGGCAATTTATCTGAAGAGCAAGCAAATGAAAACTTTAAAACCATGAATTCCTGCTCATCAGCTGGAATAAGAAAAGGAACTGCAGAGGCATACTAGTGAGAAGAATTGCTGCAGTTCTGAACAAACAGGTAGAATGTCATAATGGCAAGAGCTAAGTGCAGCCATACAAAATTCTTTTACACAATTAACAGCTCAGATACAGAATCTACTTGCCTGTACCTACCCAAGACTGATAATGGGGAAAAAGATATATTTTATTCACCAGCTAAAAACATCACTTGTCTCGGGCAATGAGTGTAGAACTCTGTAAGGCTGTCTAAGGGCTTGTCTACACAGCCCCACAATGCAGACTACCCGGCATGAACTGTAGTGAGCGCTAAAATGTTGCACTGTAACTGTCCTGTGTAGACCCTACTAGTATGAACTAAAAGATACCTGGTTTGCATTGATGTAGTCCTGTTTGAAACACGAACTAGGAACCTTCTAGTTTGCGCTAGCAGGGTCTACACAGGACAGTTACAGTATAACACTTTACTGTGCACTGCAATTCATACCCCCATAGTTTGCACTGCAGGACTGTGCAGAGAAACCCTAAATTTCATGTGTTCAAGCAAATATAATTTGACTAAATGCATGTAATACCTAACTGATTTGCTATAATTCAAAAAACGTTTGGTGTACCTTGGCTGCTTTCGCTCTGATTCTCTGCTTTCCTCTTTCTTCCCCTGGAAGGTTCTGATTGTTTCTTCTCCGGAGTCTACAAAAAGCAAATTAATGTCTTAAAATGCAAAAGAATCTGATCCAGCAACAGCTCTACTTATTTATATTATTGTTACATGCAATAAATAAAAAATCTCATTCATAAAACATGGTCTCAGTTCAGCCGGAATATCATTTCAGATTTTAACTGAAGGAAAAAGATGACAATATGAGTACTTACTCTTGTACTCCTTCCCTTCATAAGGTTTATTACACCTGTTTGTTGTGTTTAGAGTAGAACATCAGAGGTATGAACACCTTGAGCATGGAGGTTATTCGTAACTCTGAAATGTTTGTAACTATGAACAAAACGTTATGACTGTTCTTTCAAAAGTTCACAAATGAATCTTGACTTAACACAGCTTTGAAACTTTACTATGCAGAAGAAAAAATGTTTATTTTAACTACCTTAATTTAAATGAAACAAGCACAGAAACCATTTCCTTACCACATCAATCTTTTTTTTAAACGTTCCCTTTATATTTTTAGTAGCTTATGTTTAACACCATACTGTATTTTTTTTGGTCTCTGCTGCTACCTGATTGCATGTTTCCAGTTTCTAATGAGGTGCGTGGTTAATCTATCAGTTCATAACTCTGATGTTCATAACTGAGGTTCTACTATAGTTTTAAATGAGATAAGGTGTTATGGTCAAAGTCTGCTTTTTTACTATATTTGTACACTGCCCAGTTGAAAGGGGCCCAAGTCCAGGCTGACAGCTCTGGACACTACTGACTTCCATATACTGCACAGTTTTGATATAAGAATAAAAGTTTGTCAAAGCTATTTTCAAAATGTATCTTTCTACAGAAACATGATGCTTACAAATGTTTCTCTATATTATGCTGTTGAGTGATGCACTGTTATCTAAAGTTATGTTCAGTCTAAACATTTAATGAACATTCTGCGAACAAAGCAAGTTGTTAAGTGATAAATTGACAAGATTTAACCAAGTATTGATGACATTAAAAAGTAATCTTTTCCTCTTTCCTTTTCTGCTTTCAGTTTTGTTGGAAAATAGTTAAGTGATTTTATTCTCAAATTTGTTATTCCATTATTAGCATTTTAATACAGCATCTTAAATAGCCAAAGTATATTTTTTTAAAACTGTACATTCTTTACAACTATTAAATATGTCTACACAATCATTTCAAATTTCCCAAAAAGTTAATTTTCCAATTGCAGAATAACTATCAGCTTTCTCATCTATAAACCTCTGTAGGAATTTAAATTTCATTTTGAAAAATCAAAAACTCCAATGATTTGTAGAAAAATACTTCAATTTTCTTTTAACCCTTTTCATTCGTTTTGTTTAGTTTAACCTTAAACTGCAAACAGTATTAGCACTCTAATAAGATGTCTAAAATTATACTGGAGGTAATTTTCACTTTTGGTAAATACAATATTCATATGATAATGCACAATGCATACGCAAAACTTGGGCATATCAGCTCAAATCACCACAAAATGTTTTCCAGAAACCAAGCAGCACCTTTCATCTTCTAATGGAACCATACGAATTACAACAAATTCAAGAGCTATGAAGCTGGGGAAATATCTTCCTGGTGAACACTCCCCAAATAATAAAGCTGCCTTCACGTATAAAACTTCAGCAAAACTTACAAACAAGAAAAAACATTTTTAGAAAGCCACCAATATCAGATTCCAGAACTATGAAGAAAAACACAAACCTGGCATATTGCAAGACCCCTATACTTTATGTGGTTCAGGCCCTAGTTTACCTGTGTATTTTGTGGTTTACCACTTGTTTCTGTCTTGGCTTGATAGTTTTTAATTTTGGCCTTAATATTTCCTTTTATAAAACGTATTCATTTGTAATAGTCTGTCTCTAAAATAATTATTCTCTCTTTCCAAAATTGTGGGTTAAGATAGAAATACAGATCTATATAAATATTTTATATTTACTTGCAGAACAATTCATAGTAGCATATAGAATTTTTTCAAAGAAAAAATGTGGAAAACCACCAATTTGTACTATTTGTGTCTTAAATATGTAATGTCTTTCCCTCTCTACAGCTTAATGGTGCTGAGATTTTCAGTTTTTAATAATCATTAAATTTTTCCTCCATATAATTAATGCATTTATATTTTTTAAATTTACTTTCCCCCCTAAATCTTACCCCCTTCACCACTCAGATTTACAGCCAAAGACTATGAAAAGAGTTTTAAAGAATTCTTTATCTGCAGAGAATAGAAAATACAAACTTATAATGGTGGGAAAGACCAAGGTATTCATACACTATCAGAAGCACTCAAAATCCACAGAACTCAGTTTAAGATTAACCATGAATTGCACATAGCCAATCTGTACTCCAATCAAAATCTACATACCTTAAATGTGAACAGAATCTAGTAAACTTATGTCATTCACATGTAAAAGGACACTGAAATACAGGTATAGTTTTCAGGAACAAACATTCAGTAAAATTATGTGTGACTATTTTGTATCAAAGTAGTACAAGAAATACAGCATTTACTAAATTGTCTTTTCATTGTCACACCAAATCTGCAATCTGATCCGCATGGGTGGAATCCAACCAAATTAACTGAGGTCCACCCATGCAGATCAGAACCTATATTTGCAAGGCATCTCTATTAAAATTCTGCTATTCCAAAATCTTTGATTTTAATATTCGTATTAGTGACATAGAAAAATGATTAATTTCTAAATTCTACTATATTTTCTGCATCCTTGTCTGGCATACAAAACAGGAGATAAATATACACTGGAAAAAGAAAGGAAAAGTATGTCATGCATTGAGAAATTTAAAAATGTCAAATACAGATATATTTTTATATACCACGTTATCACTAACAAAGCATAGCATGATTACATCAGTACTGCATCAGAGTTTGATAATAAACTAACATTCTCACTACATAAACTAATATTAGTATTGCATTTCTAATCAAGATCTAAATTTCTACATTATTTTTCACAATCTGTTGCAATACAGTTAAGGTCTCAGCATCACAAAGGGAAGCACCGCTCACCTTATGAATATATCTTCAAGCTCCTACTTTACCTTTCATATGACAAATTGTCTACCATAACCAACTCTTATGACACCATTTCAAAAACCCTTGTATGTAACATTAAAAGTTTAAATTTATTCTTTTAAAATATTACATTTAGTGTGAACACACACCAGATGTTACTTAAAGGAGTATAATGCTACAATCTCTCATCATAATATCTGTCATAACTACAAACTCTTTGAAGAGAATGTAACACCTTTTGAAAAATGGGTCAAGAAAGCACATTCCTTTATTTAGTGCCACCATTTTTCTGATTGCTCATTCAAAATGTAAAGACATCCTCCACTTAATTTTTTTTATGAATCATCACAGCTGCAAAAAATAAAGCCTTAGCATGGCAGAAATCCAGAAATCATCTTTCAGAGAACATGGAAGGAACCTCCAGCAGGAGACATAACGCAGTGAATAGCTCTGCTTAGGGCCCTTTACATTTTTTTTTTTAAATGTGTGGTTGCTGAATTTTGGGGGCTTTTTTGTTACTTTTTTTTAAGAATCCAATATACAAAGGTACCTTACAATTTAGAAATAATCACCCTAGCCTTAGAAATACGGCCCTGTGATTAAGGCACTGTACTTTGTCAGAAGATCTGGGTTGAATTCCCAGTTCTGCCACAGACTTCTTGTGTGACCTTGGATCAATCACTTATTCTGTGTGTCTCAGTTCCCTATATGTAAATTGAGGATAATGGACCTTCCTACTTCACAAGAGTGTTCTGAGGATAAATTCATCAGTGTTTCTGAGGCATTCAAATAATCTATGGCAGCGGTTCTCAAACTTCATTGCACCGTGACCCCCTTCTGACAACAAAAATTACTACACAATCCCAGGAGGATCGTGGGGGCCAAAGCCCGAGCCCCACCGCCCAGGGCAGTGGGGGGACCAAAGCCTCAGGGTAGGGTTACCAGATAGCAACTGTGAAAAAACAGGACAAGGGGTGGGGGGGGGGGGGTGGTGAAAGGCGCCTATATAAGAAAAAGTCCCAAAAAACAGGATGGATGGTCACCCTACCCCAAGGCTTCAGCCCTGTGGGGGAGGGGTCTGTGTAACCTGAGCCCCGCTTCTCAGGGCTGAAGCCCTAGGGCATTGGCTTCAGCCCCAGGCCTCAGCAAGTCTAATGCCAGCCCTGGCGACCCCATTAAAATATGGTCACGATCCACTTTGGGGTCCCAACCCACAGTTTGAGAACCGCTGATCTCCAGTGATGGAGGTCATACAAGATCCTAGATCAGGGGTTCCCAAACTGTGGTACATGAGACATCTCTGGGGGGTACACAGGAGGAATTGTGTAATGGTGGACTGTATTTTACTTATTGCATTTTCATAATAGGCTACTGAGACAAAGCTTTAAAACTCAGTGGGAATTTGTTGTATATAAATATGGTAGTTAATTTACTTCAAGACGTAACAATGAGAACACAGATACACCGAGACACTGATGTACAAAGCCCGCACCTCCAATCACCGTACAGTGCAGGTTTAGTTACCCAGCAATTGTCCAGTCTAACAGAGCTCAGAACTTAGTCAGGGGTTTTTTTTTGGTTGTATGTCACACTATAACAGGGGTCAGCAACCTTTCAGAAGTGATGTGCCGAGTCTTCATTTGTTCACTCTAATGTAAGGTTTCGCGTTTCAGTAATACATTTTTAACATTTTTAGAAGGTCTCTTTCTATAAGTCTATAATATAGAACTAAACTATTGTTGTATGTAAAGTAAATAAGGTTTTTAAAATGTTTAAGAAGCTTCATTTAAAATTAAATTAAAATGCAGAGCCACCCGGACCAATGGCCAGGACCCAGGCAGTGTGAGTGCCACTGAAAATCAGCTTGCGTGCCGCCTTCGGCAGGCGTCCCATAGGTTGCCTACCCCTGCACTATAACTATACCTTTATGTAACAGTGAAATATGGACAGATGGCTAAAGACAGGTAGTGTTAAAAAAAAAAACACAAAGTACCAGTGATGAGAAGGGTAGAGGTTTGTGGGCAGCTGGTACTACTGCAAGGGGACACGCAACAAGAAAAGTTTGGGAAGCTCTGTCCTAGATAATAGGCACCACCCTGATATAGGATTATGTTTTTCTTTCACAGAATTGCAACAACGTAGCATAATTTCCAGCGTGCAATGGAACACTTCCACTGTCATCTCCCTTAACTTCCAACCTACACCACTGCAGTATTGTTCGAAGAGAGTTACCAGGCAGCACCATTAATTTCTTTGTAGAGCTGTTAATAGTTCTCCAAGTAGTGCCATTAAAAAGTTAATTAGGCATTTCTACAACTAGCAGTAACACTCAGTTGCTTTCCAGAATTTTTTTACAAACTTCCTTCAAGATTAACTAGAAAGAGGTAAATAGATTATAAAAATTTAATGAAATTTTCTATTTGAAAAACTGAGATACTACCCAAGTAGATCATGCTCCATGTCTCAGACAATGCAAGATCTCCAACATGCAGTTATAGTTAGAAATTTTAAAATAGCAACTTCTTACCTATCAGATTTGCTCCTGGCATACATTCAAAAGTTTTTCTGCTGTCTGTCTCTCTCTCTCTTTTTTTTTTTTTACTTACATTGTTACTAGTTTTTACTCTTTTTAGCACTTAAGAACCAGTACTGCTTTGGGAGGATGAACACTAGTCTAACCCATGTGTCACCAACAGAACTGTTTAAGTATCAACTAGAGGCCAAACTGGGCCTTAAATTAACCTCTTTAGCCCAATTATAGACAGTGTCCCAGAGATTCTCTAACTAGTTATGATGCACAAGCCAGAATGAACATAGCTGAACTTTTAGACACAACATTGAGTTTGCATGGCTGTCAGTTAGCCAAAAGGCTCTATAACTGAAAGTTGGGCAATTTTTGCTTACCAGTACTCTGGAAGTTACACAATCGCTCTCAGAGGATTCAAACAAAATAAACAAAGATCAGAGCTTGATCTATGCCACTCTCTAATTCTATCTAACCAGATAAAATGTGAAAGCAGTATTGTAATGCTATATCTTTCTCCTTTGCCAGAAAGATGGACAAAAAAAGCCAGAGAATTAAGACTTTTCTCTTAAGTGGACTGCCACAGCAGAAAATTGAGTGTTTTGTTCTTGTGAAAAACCATAAATAAAAAGTATAGGCAGTCACACCCCTCTGGGCAAGAAAATCGTCTATTTATTAATGCCAAGAAAATGCATCCTGGAAGGACAAGATACAAAATTTATCTGGCTAGCAAAATTATTCAAAGGGGTGAACAAACAAACAATGTCAGACTTAGGATCCACATCCTCTTTGTGACTGGTAAACTTGGTATACTACAGCCATCTTGGGGAACCTGTTTTGGAAGGGACACACACTTACTAGACAACTGAAATAAGCTTCAGCAGCTTAGGCAGAATCTAAGCTCTCTACTTTGTTAATTATAAAAACATAGTTCCTTAAGGTTTAAGTTACCTGGACATGATGAAACTCCTCCTAAAATGAAAGCACTCCTAGCTAACCAGCAATGCTTCTAATTAGCAATACAACATGTGACAACAATTCAGATTAAGCAAACTATCATTCCAGCCAAAGAGTTCAAGATACCCATACTTAGGTTTGGTGCATACTAGATAAAGGACTTGTCTAGACTGGAGATTTCCTCGGATTATAGCCATCGGTATTGCTACCCAGTGCAATATCTGGTGTAGATGGTCAAAGCTAGATATTTACAGCAGGCAAGCCTACCCATATTAAAAATGGAGTGAGCTCCAGTGATGCAAGTAATGGCTTTGCTTGTCCATTTTAAGGGTTATACCAGTGCAGTTAAACTAATGGCAGACCAATTATGGCTGTAAGCAGGAGAAATTTCCAGTCTAGACAAGGTGGAACTTATTCAGCATCCTGCAACCTAATACATGTCTGAACCTTTGTGTACTGTGAAAAAGAAGGTTATACCTGTAACTGGAGGTTCTTCTAGATGTGTGGTGCCTACCTATATTCCACTGTGGGTTAGACATGCACATCATGCACCCAGAATCAGAGAACTTTGAAAATAGTATCTGTTGGTCTGTGCATGCACCCAGGCTCACCTCATGCTTCTGATCAAGGCAATAAAGGGCAGGGAAGATCAACCACCTCTTCAGTTCCTTCTCCACCATGAATCAGAAAGATCCAAAGCAGAAGGGAAGGAGGGCAGGTAGTGGAATATACACAGGGACCACACATTTCAACGAACCTCCAGTTATAAGTAGGTAACCACTTCTTCAAGTGATGGTCCCTATTGTATTCCACTGTGGGTGACTGCCAAGCAATACCTAAGTAGGAGGAGGGTGCAAGGATCAGGACAGTAGGGTTGAGCAGAGGACCACCGTTCCAAAGGAGGCATCAGCAGCCAAGTCCTGCACCAGGACATAATGCTTTTAAAATGTGTGGATGGAACTCCACATAGCAGCTTTACAGAGGTCTAGGAGGGTATATCCTGAAGAGATGCCATAATTGCTGTGCTCTGTGGAGTGAGCTCATACTCCTGTAGGGGGAGGAAGATTCAAGAGTTGACAGAAGAATGCACCCGGATATCAATGTAGAATGCACCCGGATACCAATTTAAAAATTCTCTGGGTGGAGATGACATGCCCCCAACTCTCTCTGTTATCGCAATAAACAGTCTCAGGGACGTCCTGATTGGTCTTGTTCTCTTCAGGTAAAAGGTCAAAGCTCATCACACATCGAGGGAGTGTGCAGTTTCAGAAAGAATGAAAGTTAAGTGAATGGATTAATTAAGGTGAAACTAACTACTACAGGGATAAATTTGGGGTGTACGTGTAAGGAAACTTTGTCTTTGCAGGTGACAGGGGGTCCTGGGTCTTGTGAGGAGCTGGAAATGGTGGTACCGATGGAACACAGCCTGGAGCCAGTGGAGCCCAAAGTTTCTGGGACTTAAGACAGTACGTACTGAGTCCTCAGAGGCAATGCTGGTGGACGGGCTGTCTGATTTTTCTGAAGTGGACTTAGAGGAAGACTTAGTCCCATGTTTATGACAGTGCTTCCTAACTAGGCACCGTCACAGAATCTGTGGGAGAGGATTCTCCAGCACCAGAGGCGGACTTTGCAGCAGGAGGCGCACTCCTTGCTGATTCAGGATGATGTATGGGGGAGTTCCCTGGCCTGGGTCCGATTGGGGTCTAATGGCCATGTCCAGGAGATACTTGCGGAGGCGAAGTGCCCACTTTCTCAGGTACAACTGGGGAAAGACTGGCAAACACTGTACTGAGCCACAATGTGAGCTTCCTCCAGGCAGTAGAGAGAGCACTGATAGTCATCACTGACCAAGAAGGATTGCGGGCAGGAGATGCATAGTTTGAAGCATGGAATTCTGAGCATAGTCCGGTACCTGAACATTGGACCGGGGGGAGGGGGAGGGGCTGTAATCCGATTCTATTCTAAAACTATCAATCAATAGGTTATTTAAGAACTATTTATAACTGTTATGTGGTAAGTCCAGTAGGGAGCCTTGAAGGGCCTAGTACATCCCCATCACAAGGTCCAATTAAAAAAGTACAGATTAACTGTACTGGAACACATGGTGCACAAGAGACCCACTAATATTTATCAAATGCGAATTTACTATAAGAGAAGATTCCATCACTTGCACTGTCCTTCATGCTGACTGCAGATTTTCTCTGGAAAAGGGAATCCCCAATGAGTCAGAGCCCTCTGCCACACTATTCTGGAGTGTGAGGGTCCATACAACTATACTAATATAAGATGGGCAACAGAGAGCTAGATATCCAAAAACCACTTGGCGCAACAATGTCCTTTCCAGTGCTCTGTCTCTCTCTCCATTAATGGCAACTGACTGACCCCACATTTCGTCAGAATGTCAGAAGTGCACTAACATTTAGTGATATGCAGTATATTTTCACAGTGATTCAAGGCAAAGACTGGACAGATGAGGGAGACAACTGAACTAGCAGTGTTGGAATAATTCTGAAAATTGATTTGTCATTTTTATAGGGCTAATGAGCCAGGAGCAGAAAGAGCTTATGTTTGAAATTACAGACTAAAAGTTCAGTACCTCACTTCATATGTGAAAAAGTCTAAGCTGTTTCTAATTTGAACGATATTAAAAAACATTCAAAGCATGACAGGTGCAAATTTACTCCTGCTCTTCTCCACTCTTTTATATCTCATTTACAAAGTCCATGTAATTTTTATATAGGTATTCCTCCCAACATGAAAAAACCTACAATTTTTCCTATAAAATACTTTTTGGGGAAAAAATGCTGCCAAAACTCCAGAAACTCATCCTTACAATAAGAAAACTAATTTGCACACCACACAAAAAGAAAAAAAATAAAGGTGGTAAAAATTTTGGTTTCAGATGCTATAGATATTATAAACTATGAAGAAAAAGGGTTTTAGAAGTGGAAAGTGATCTAATGTCTGATCTTTGAACACATTTCTGTATCTCTCAGAATAATAAATACTGGCAAACTAAGTTTTAAGAGTATTTACACAGCTACAACTAAACAGTGGCTAAGGAGGTTTCCCTGTGCTGGTGGAAGTTTTACTGCCTTAAGGTAAAAATTTAGCAAGCTATACACACCATTCTTAGTTCCAAAATATGAATTTATCTTCATGAAGGATATGACAGTCACGTGGGTCACGGATTCCATAACTTTCCAGAGCATCCAGGACTTCTGGAGCAGGGCCACCGGAACAGCTGACCGGTCCCTCACCTGCTGGAGCAGTAGCTGGGATTGGGTCAGCCCCTCTGGGGCTGGAGCAGCAGTGGTCAGCGCTCTGTTTGTCCCTGTCCCCGACAAGGTATTTTTAGTAAAAGTCAGGGACAGGCTGCAGGCTTCTGTGAATATTTGTTTATTGCCTGCGACCTGTCCCTGACTCTTATTAAAAATACCTGTGACAGAATCTTAATCTTAATCATCATGTAGCATCGCTATATATCAAGTCTTGAGGCGAGAGTCTAACCCTCATGCTGTCCCCACCAGTGGTAAAAGGGCTGAAGTGGTATGCAAGTGCTCTAAAGGGGGGATTTCCCGAGTGCAGGCATTGTGAAGACCACCACTTTGAGGCCCCCGCTCTCACCTGCCAGTCCTAACATAAGGGCATTTCAATGACAGGGCCACAGCGCTCAGAGTTATGCAGTTTCTGGACAGCACTCCAACGCACAGGGAAACCCAAGGACGTTGTTGTAACTCAGACAGATCCTCCAGAGCTGTTTGAGTTATGCTAGGGGCCTCACCTGCCCAAAGCCTCCCAGGATCAGGAGGGCACAAAGGTGGTCTTAATCTTTCCCCCAGCTGCTCTTAGAGGCATAGCACAGAATCTCTCCCTTTTTTTTTTAATAACAGACCTGAGATAAAATACAGCCATTATTTATATATAAAATGTAGTTAACCTTTCACGATACATTGCAGAACCAACATAAGCTAAAAAATGAAAATTCTCTGAACACAGGTCCAAAGGAGGTTTTCACAGGATGGCTGGCCCCACTAAATTAAGCAGGGTCCAGCTCTCCAGTGCCTGAACAGGTGACCACAGTTTGGCCAGTTAAGACAGCCAGGCAGCACATGGTACTATAAAGAAACTGGGAGAATCTGAGGAAGGAAGAGCCCCAGCAAGAGGGAGACCTACTGAGTTAAGGCTGCCAGTCAGGAGACTCCCTGGAAAGAGGGAGGAATTATCAAGGAAGCCAACAAAGGGATTAGCCTGCTGACTATCAGAAGTCAAAGCCAGTGCTGGGAAGCTGAAAAGGGCTGAGGGCTTGGAAGCCCATGGAGAAGCTAGCCAGCTATCCTTCCTGGGTGAGAAAGCCACCATCAGAAAAGGCTGGAGAGGGTTGAAGGCTGAATGCAGCAGAGGAAGGTTCCTGCTGGCTCTCAAAACCAGAGAAGGCTGACACCCCAGGCCTGATTAAGAACACTGGGACTGTGCTGGAGACCCAGGACACGGTGAGGGACACTGGGGTTGCACTGGATAGCTAGGGCACTGATGAGGGACGCTGGGGCTCTACTTGATGTACTGTGTGGAGACAGGACTGTAACTGTAGAACTTGGTATTGGGACTTGTTTTCTTATGGTTTATGTGCATGGAACTTTTATAATAAAATGAACCCCAAAGGCTATATTTATACTTTGGAAGACTATTTGGACTATTTCTGGGACTATGAAAGGGGAAACTGAGACAGGCATGTCTGTCATGCCGCAGCCAGTTGTAGGAGGGCACTCCAAGCAGGACACTCCATGACAGCACTTTTATGAAGTCTTACCATACACATCTCCATCTCAAAAAAATTAGTTTGGTCCAAAGGTGTAACAAATGTCAGCTTTTACCACTACATGCACTTTTTAATCTTATTGTATACATAGAAATATTATATTTTCTTTAAAAAGCTTACATATAAAAGCGTCAACTACAATAGAACATATTATAAGTATTTTGTTTGCATTAAAATATTGTACTTGTAATTAATTTTGTAAACATACATACCTCTGATTCTTTATCACTTAGAGATCCCAAGCTTCCAAAACTGTGATTAGAACTTTCATTATTTGTTGAGGCCTATTGAGAAAAATAATATATCATATACTATGTTCAGATTTTTAAAACAGCTAATAAATTACAGTATTTGCAGTTATGCAAAGTAAGGGTAAACAAATTTCATGCTTCAAGACACAGTGATCACCTGCAGAGACAATATGACCTGCAAGCAGAATACCAGATTTGATGGACAAATGGTGTGCTCCAGCACAGTAAATTCTATGTTTCTTAATTGCTTCTAAAGCTATTCTGAACAATGTAGTTTGGTAACAAAATTGGAAAGTAAACAACTGTATGTACATATCCTCTCTGAAAAGAATGCACGAACATAATTTATAGGACAGACCACTAACTCATGAAACAGTCACGCCAATATAACACCCATAAGGAAACCACTTAAATGATTAAGAGGTTAAGAATGAGGATGTGTTTATACTAGAGAGCTTACAGCAGCACAGCTGTACCAATGAAGCTGCACTGCTATTAAGATCTCTCATGTAGCAGCTCTACGCCAACGGGAGAGAACTCTCCCATCAACATAATTATACCACCCCCAACAAGCAGTGGAAGCTATGTCCATGGGAGAAGCAAGCCCACCGATATAGCTCTGTGCACACTATCCCTTATGCTGGCGAAACTTATGTCACTCGAGATGTGTTTTTTTCATACCCCTGGGTGACGTAAGTTTTGCCAACATAAGTGGTAGTGTAGACATGGCCCAAGAAGTATGTCAGATACAGAATCAAGTTATCATTTTGAAAGGCTTTCCTAAAAAAAAAAAAGTTAAACCTCTAGAATGATCCACATTCCTCCAGCCTTATTTTGGACCAGCAAAGTATCTGACAGATACTTTTTGAAAGCTCTGACTCTAGAGTATGCATTTATATACCAACTAATGCTAGTAGATTTGAAGAGAGAGTTAGCAATTCTTTCTTTTTGTAAGGACTGTAGTCTTCTTGTCTTGAGATTAGGATTTTGAGAGAATAAAAAAAAAAAAAAAAAAACCACCAAAAGCTATCTAATAGCCACATAACACCAGGAACCTTATCCCACCTTAGACCTTAGTTCCTCCAGTGCCACTGACATCAGGCAGCCCAGTTCCTCTACTGATTATGATCTCTTACTTGGTCTGGTACTTCTTCCTAGGTAATTGTCAGTGCATTCAATATCCTCTGTCACTGTCTTCTACTAGTTCTTCCCTGACTTTCTTCATTTTCTTTTTTTCTCCCTTCTTTAATCAATTCAACACTTGCTCAATTCAACACTTCCCATCTTAAATACAATGCACATCACAACCACCTGAGGCTTCTTTCTTTGGTATTTTCTAGAACGTCCTGCTGTCAGTTCCCATACCCTCACATTTGCTATGATGTCTTTCCATGAAACGTATAGAATCTTTCCCAATCATCTGTGATGGGCAGCCTCCAATCTCTTTTTGTTAGCCACGATCATTGGCCAACTCTCTGCTCCACACCGTAGCATTCTCAGTACAATTGCATGATATAATCTCATCTTTAGTTTGGTGTGGAGACCTGTTTGACCAGATATTGTTCGTCTTTCCAAAAGTGATGTCTGCTTTTCCTAATCACATATGAATATCCTTATCGAAGCCACCCTCAAATGTCATCACATTGCCCAGATAGCAAAACTCTACCACCTGTTCAATTTCTTTCCCATCCACCTGCACTTTTGCATCTGTTGTCTGGCTTCCTACGTTCATGATCTTGGTTTTCTTTAATTCCAACCCAATTTTTGCTGCTTCCTATTCTACCTCTGATGTAAGAACCACCATTCAGTTCCACATTATAGTTAGTAAAGCAACGTTGCTGGCAAAGTCAAAGTTGTGCAACATCTCCACTAACCACCATCTATGGTGCCCTATTATTACAGGGGTGTCTTTTTCACAGCCTGGCTGTTATTGTGTCTTTCACTGGCTCCCAAGCCAACAGCGTCTTTGCTGTGATGTTATCCAGCATAATTCCTACACTTAATACATTCCTCCTCCTGAATATAAGATTGAAGCACACATACCATCTTGCCTCTCCTCGCCCATCTCCTCTCACAAACATCCAGTACGTTCAGATCATTTTTTTTCCTCTCATGTAACCTGTGCCAGCTTTCCTGTATTGTGCAAAGTACACACATTCCACATACCTATTCTTGTTACAAATTTGATCGTCAGGATTCTCAAGATTCTCAGCTTCCTTTTGGTTTTCACTGACATCTGTCATACTTGGGTTTTCATCTATCATCTAACGTCCTCAAGTTATGCTTTGACTGAGATGTTTCTGTTGCAGAAAGGTTTTACTAGAGTGGGTTTCAAACCTAATGGCAGAACCCTCCTCTTTTATCCGAAAACTACAATTTATTACCAGTATTTTCCTACTCTTTAAATGGAAATAGTTTTCCCTATATAAAAGGATTCGACTGCCAAGAAAAAATAAGAAGTTAAACCATAAATATCCTTGGGTTATAAAAATGTATGAAGTCATGCAGCCTGAGAAGTAATGTAAAACAGGTCTTTTCTTGGCCTGGTTTATATCTATTCAGAGATCTGTTTGACAAAGAGTTCCAGAAAGCCCTTTAGTGGAAACGCTTGCCCTATTGCCAATGCATTTGATATCTGTTAGGCTGTCCATTTTCTACCTCCTTGATCAATGGATTGTTCTCTTTTCTTCCACAAAACCAATACTCAAAAGCA
This sequence comes from Natator depressus, assembly GCF_965152275.1. Lineage (NCBI taxonomy): Eukaryota > Metazoa > Chordata > Testudines > Cheloniidae > Natator > Natator depressus. The sequence goes on from NC_134244.1 coordinate 39,502,225, forward strand.
AGGCTGTGTAGAAATATTATGATGCAAAATTATAACTCTAGCCAGAGCAAGTGCTCATCTTGGAGACACTGGATCACTGATCCATTATTCAGCCAGTTTGCAGAATGAGACTGACCTCAGACTAGATCATGACTTGTGAATTGAAGTTCCTATTGAAACATAACCAGAATAAATAGAATTGGTAGGCTTTTCTCAGGGATCTTCCTTGTTATCTAGGAACATCTTCAGGTAGTTCTTTTTCATGTCATATCTGGTGTTCCTCTGAGATTTGTGTATTTGGTATTTGGACAGAGAAACCAACCAGGAGCACTCATTTTAAGAATCTATTTATTATGGTTTCACCTTATGTTCTGCAAACTTCTAACAACTCTTTTGCAGCAGTTAGATAGAGATAGCCTTTTCATAACTGTTCTTCCCAGGAAATAAAGGGAAACTGCCCATCAAGAGAAGAGGAAAGTTCTAGAATCTCAACTAATTGCTTGAACAGGAAACACAGATGTACTTAGGTGCAACTCCTGTGTGTCTTGCTGGTTTCAGACAGTGGAAAAATGAGGATGTGCGGGAGGTACATATGTAAAGGAATACCCCTTCATTCTCTCTCCCAAAATGAAAGCTGTCCTAGAGGAGTCATATATCCCATTTTCACAGTGACCCTTGCACATCCTACCAAAAGAAAAACTTCTTTAAAGTATATGGAACCCATAAGCCAATGTTTTTACTGGAATAAGAGACTAAACTAGAAAATAGATCATGCCAACCTACCCCAGATAGGCTACAGCATTTTCTGATGAGACTCATTGTTATACATGGTGTATGTTTTATAGATAGGTTTCAGAGTAGCAGCCGTGTTAGTCTGTATTCGCAAAAAGAAAAGGAGTACTTGTGGCACCTTAGAGACTAACCAATTTATTTGAGCATAAGCTTTCGTGAGCTGTAGCTGTAGCTCACGAAAGCTCATGCTCAAATAAATTGGTTAGTCTCTAAGGTGCCACAAGTACTCCTTTTCGTTTTATAGATAGTATATTTTCTTAAATTAAAATTAAATTAACATTTCACAGAGAGGTTTAAATAGCCACCCAATTCTACTTACTTTAGCTCCAACACTGCAACTTCCAGTACTCCCAGTGCTGCCACTCACTACTCCTGTAAATCTGGCCTCTAACAATTCTTGCCTTCTTGGGTCCAGGCTATGAAGCTCATCCATTGCACCTAAGAAATAATTTTAATTAGTTATATTCTATAACAAACTTGCTTGCATAAGAAAGTTTCCAAATAATTATACAAAATCTTCACTATAGTATAGACCATAACAAACTGCATGAAGCGAGGTCTCACACTCAGCTCGAGGGCATATCTGTCTATTATACAGTAACTTGTGAACATCTAACCAATTCCAAAATTTCAGGGAATGTTCTATACCGAACCCTATTAATTTTGGTGAAAATCAGAAATCCAGAAGAGGAAAACAGGAGACAAAAGGAGCCCCTTTATCATGTTAGCAGATCCAGCAACTTCAACCACCTCAGTAATTGTCTAGATCAAGTTTCAGAGTAGTAGCCGTGTTAGTCTGAATCCACAAAAAGGAAAGGAGTACTTGTGGCACCTTAGAGACTAACAAATGTATTTGAGCATCAAAGAACCAATAACCCCTTCCACCAGCTCTGCCCATGGTCCAATACAACTTCAATATATTGTCACCTTGAATAGTTTGTCTCCCAGACTGAAAAGAAATAAGAATGGTGGAGAGGAAGAAAGAATCTGGGTATGGGGAAAAACAGGGGCACACAGAGCTCCTGGCATGACTGGGGTCCAACAGGGGAGGAGGACATGCAGCACAGAGTCCCTGCCATTATGTTGAAGGGGTGAATGGACGTATGAGGGAGCAGAGGGATGGGGGACGCATAGAAGCCCTTGCAGGGGGAGTATGGGGAACCCTTGCATGGGTTCCACAAAGAGCCATTGGCAAGTTGAGGAAAGCTGGAAGCAATGGGGGGGGGGGCCACAGATTTCCCTCATATGCAGCGAAGGGGGAGTGGTGGGGTGCACAGAGCCACTGGCATGAAGCAGGGCAGTGGATGGGTTGCAAGGAGTCCCTGATATACAGAGAAATGGGAGGGCGGCACATCAGGAGCTCCTGGGGGAGGAATGGAGGGATGTGTGTTCAGTGAGCTCGGCCTACAGAAGCAGCAAAGCATGCAACCCTCTAGATTACGTTATAAACCACTTATGGATCTAAACCAATCTGACAGAGGAAGAGGACATTCCTAATACTCTGAATTTGCACAGAGAATTATTTATATTGTGCAACCGCTCTCTGCTTGTTCCAGTTTAACTACTGGATTGTTACATTTTCAAGTGACATTGAAAACACTAAAAAGTTTTAGTAAAGTTTTCTAAAACAAAGTTAAGTTACTTCGTATTTAAAACCACACATTTTACATAGCATTTTTTGTATAAACTATATCCCACTTAATCTTAAAAGATTTTAAAAAGCAAGGAGCACAAATACAGTATAATATAGGGCATCAGGGTGGACTGATTTAAATCAAAGCTATTTAAATTGCTGATTTTAATCAGCAAGCAGAAAACCTTAATTTAAATAATTGATGTTAAACTTGTTTTGCATTTGTACTTTTCTGTTATTTTCCTGAAAAAAGGTTGTTTCTTATTGGTTAGTAACCATTAAAACATGTTGATTTGCAACGAAATATAGCCTTTACATTAAATTTGGCACTTTTGCTAACCAGGAGGATATGCTGTACCTACACATTTATTTCAGCAATTATATTAGTTTAACATACATTTACTTAAGAGTCTTAATATTGACATTTTTATTATATTAGAAAATGGTGAATGAGGCATTTCTGATTTATTAGACTGATATTTTTACTCATGATTTCCCTCATGCTCTATTCGGATGGAAATTAGAATTCAATTAAAAATGCTTTAAAAAGCATATTTAAAAAAATTAGTTAAACTACCTTAAAATGTGATGACTAAATAAGAAAAATTGTTTAACAAAACATATTTTGCTTTTAAGACTAACGATTTATTAAACAAAGCAAGTATTATTGGTAGTTTGCGAACTGAACTGATGGTTTTTGGTCACCCTGTCATTCCAAGATTTTAGAATTAGTAGATCTCATCTTTGCACACCTAATTTTTAATAGGCCTGTGGGAATAACCAATTTTTTGGCTTGGTTGTCAACCTGAAAAAAAAAATTGAAAAACTTCTGTTTCAGACTAACGCAAAACAAAAAAAATAGGTTGGTTTTGTTTTTTTTTTTCATTTTGTCGGGGAAAAATGTACTTTTGGATCAAATAAAACACTTTAGACTGGCCCAAAACATTTTTTTCCAGTTTTTCATTTTATTTTGTTTTTGGAGGTGGGGGGACATTCTGTATTCTTTTTTAATTAAAAGGAGGTAAATTCCTAAATGAAATTCCTTGCTCAAACAAAAAGTCGAAAAAGAAATGATGTGAGATTTCCAAAATCTTTTTCTTCCTTTTTTTCCCTTCATCTGAAACTATTTGCTGAATTCATCTCAAATCTGCAAATAGTTTCGGTCAACCAGAATCTACATAGGGTATGTCTCCACACCAACTAGACATGTGACTGATCTGACCATCACAATTCTAGCCATTTTTCACACCCAAAATAAGCTCACAACTTGAAACAGAGCGAAGACGTAACCACTGCAAACCTGTTCTCCAGACTGGTAATGTACTAACCTTTCTGTATTATGCTGATCTATCTTTGATTAATAAACTGATTGCACATGGTTACCTGGTGTTGTATCAATAGAGAAATAAAACCCTACACAGCATACCTGGCTTCTGGGGCTCGGGCTGGGGGCTGTTTCATTGCTGTGTAGACTTCCAGGCTTACGCTGGAGCCCAATTTCTGGGACACTCCCACCTTGCAGGGTCTTAGAGTCTAGGCTCCAGCCTGAGCCTGGAAGTCTACACAGCAATGGAACAGCCCCACAGCCCAAGCCCCAAATGAGAAGATTTTGAAAATGTGCACGTGTGGGGGAGGAGCAGACAGGGTTGTTATTGTTAAAGATGAAATTAAGAAACAAAGATTCCCACGTTAACCTGAGCATAAGTTTGTATTATTTGCGTATGTATTTAATTGAACTATTTATTTAACATTAGTAATCCCTGTATATAAGACACAACCCTTTACTGTAGAACAATTAAACAGACTTTTCTGTCCTGCACCCTTTTGTGCCCAGGCTGCTCGTTTTGATTAATCTATACCCATGCAGGGTTGACTATTTGGCCAAGGTGGAGTGTGTGTGAGTGCAAAACCACAGCTGATTTCTGTTGACAGGGAATGTGCTGACACTTATTTTGCCAATTCAAATTGCCTTAATCTCTTCCTTGGTGTTTTTCCTTCACTGTCCCAACATAAGAGTGTAAGAAACTATGATGAAAGACCATCAAAGAATGTAATGTTATTGTCTCTCTTCTTTACTGAGGATTCTACTACCAAGAACTACTCTTATGGAATGAGAAACCACATAAGGACTCAAAAAAAACAAATATTCCTTCATAGTACATGTGCTTAACTTTGCATATGTGCTGAAATTAGACAGCCAGGAAGCAGACACACTCAGGAAGTCTGTTGTTGGCACAGCCTTACAAAGTGCAGTAGATATGTGAAGTAAATCACAAGTGTTTTTTCACCAAACATGTTCACATAGACCCCCCCCCTTTTTTTTTTTGGCAGTGGTGCAGGAGAATACTATAATTGGCTTTCTAGCAGTCATAGTGCTGCCTCAGGAATTTAGATTATGAAAGGCCCTTTATTTTATTCATATTTATCATCATACTGGGCCTAGAAAATCTCCTCTCTATAGTCTCCAAAAATATCCCTACACTGTTAATCACCATTTTAAAAATGTAACACTTTCAATTTTCACTTACATTTACTAAAAAAAGCTGTTACAAATTCTTCTCTTAAAATATTTATTTTATTTCTGGCTTGATTTTTCAAAGGTGTTGAGCACCGAAAACTTAAGTTGATTTCAAGTGGTATCTGTAAGTCCTCAGTATCTTTAATAACTAGGCTATAATTTATTCAGTTTACAAAGCAAATCAAAAAGGCTATTTTTTCAATTTTAAGAACATGGTAATTTAAACAGATTCAGGAACATATGTACAATGCAGGATATGGAAGACCATTTATAAAAAGAATTTTGAAGTTCTACATATTATAGCAATCTGGTACACCTTATAGAAATCTGAACAGTAAAGACAACTTAACCAATTTACCTCCTTGGAAGAATAACTGACTTAATACACGCTATTCGTAATGGAAGCTATACCCGAGAAAGACCTGTTGGTCACAGAAGCTGACTTACCTCCCTCCTACCCCAAAAACAACCTCACTAAAAAAGGCAAGTTTATCTTTAATACATTCAAATTTCACTTACAAGATTTTTCCCAAGTTTAACTGTTCACTTTTTTGACACACTAATATGAAAAGTGAAACAGTAATACCTTTTATCAAGCCTTTTTCACCAATACATCACATCCCATCTAAAACGTATTCAGCTTTTAATTTCTTTGCAAACACCAAAAACCATTAGACAACTTCTTCCAATAAAACTTTATCCTCTGTAAAGATGAAGTAGGTGCTGATGTATGTGTACGGTTTCTCTAGAAAATACTTAAATGTTAATCTTAACCAGGGTGGATAAAAATCAATGATTTAAAAATACATAAAAATTGAATGTTTTTGATAAAATGCTTTTTGAGGAAAAAACCTATCTAAAGATAGTTTTAATGAAGATACATTATAGCTCAAAGATATCTCATTATGGAATAGGGATTATAAATTCTAATTTTATAGTATGAGACAATATATTCATGTAATGTTTAAGAAAATTTTTTAAATGCGTTCCAATCATTCATGGATTAGGGACCCCATCTTATGGGGTTCCAGGGCCTTCTGTATAGATTATTTAGGTTAATCTTTCTATCTACCCAATGGGGCTCAGTCTAGAAGAGACCATCAGAGATGCGTAGTTTTGCAGTTCTCAAACTGTGGATTTGGGTCTCCAGAGATAACATGCTTCTTAACAGCAAAAATGTTCTTAAATAAATATATAGAGGTGAGAAATAACAGACCTCAACCCTATTGTCCCTCTGCAAATTTGTGTGCACAGAGTCAATCCCTTACTTCTCTCTAAAAGTGCAAAGTTTCAGAAAGTTCAATGAATAGAAGATTGTTGGAGGCAGAATAGATCTGGACAAGGAGAAGAACTCTGGAGATAAATGTGAGAAGGGAGGGACAGGCAGTAGAAACAAAAAGTGAAACTGTTTGAGCAGCATATTTCAGAAGTCTTGAGGTTTTTCTGAGGGTAGCATTCATTGATTTGAGATCTACCATCTCTCACTAAAAGGGAAAACCTATAATGGCAGCAGGCCGTAAAAAAGATCCAGTTTGGGAATATTTTAATGAAGTTACTCTACCTGCAGGTAAGACAGGTATGCGTGTAAAATGCAATCAGTGCAACAAAGAAATGCAAGGCCTGGTTCCCCACATGAAACAACATCATGAGAAGTGTTCCTTCTCAGGAGGAAGCTGTGTTGAAGATGATGAAAGGAACATGTCTGAACATACAGGATCTTCAGGTTGGTAAACTTTTTTATTTCATACTTCTTTCTTAAGGACTGCCTGTCTTCCTTCTGGACTATTCTTGAATTCTTACGTTTGAGCAAAAAATATAGTTGTTACTCTCTGGTACTATCATTTTAGATGCAGTTGTGATAAAAAATAAATAGCTGAAATAGGCAGATCTTCCTTTTACAATTTCACCTTTGAAGTAGTATAGAGTGTCAGGGAATGCAATGAGTAATACTAAATTAGCAGTATGGTAATAATAATGAAATAACTGCATCAACTTATTTCGTTAAGGAGACTCCATCTTCAACATACAGGATTCAGAAGACTATCCTGCCAGGCTGAGTGTGTAGCTGGATAGGTTGACGATACTGCTGGGTGAGTTAGGGGTACCACTGTTGTGACCCCATGTGGCAGGTAGGATTTTAGACAGCTTACAGTCCTTTTTCCTTTGTAGAGAGGTGAAGTGTGTAATGTGGATCTCCTGTCTTATTTTAGTAAAGTCCGTTTGTATGGAAGGTTGGTTATTTATGAGAGTCTCCAGGTTGGAGAGCTCCTTTTTGATGTTTTCCTGTTTGCTGTATAGGATGCTTATCAGGTGGTTCCTCAGTTTCTTTGCTAGTGTGTGGCATAATCTCTCACTGTGGTCTGTGCAGTATGTAGATAGCAATGGATTTTTCAGCTTCAGTCCATTTGGTATGATGTCCATCCATTTACATTTGGAAAGGAAGATGATATCTGTCTGTATTTGTGCAAGTTTCTTCATGAGGTTGATGGATTTCCACTCCATACGGCTAAATACAGTGCCTTCCATGGTGTCAAGTATCAGAGGGGTAGCCATGTTAGTCTGGATCTGTAAAAGCAGCAAAGAGTCCTGTGGCACCTTATAGACTAATAGACGTATTGGAGCATAAGCTTTCGTGGATGAATACCCACTTCATCGGATGCTTGTAGTGGAAATTTCCAGAGGCAGGTATAAATACGCAAGCAAGAATCAGGCTAGGGATAACGAGGTTAGTTCAATCAGGGAGGATGAGGCCCTCCTCTAGCAGTTGAGGTGTGAACACCAAGGAGGAAGAAACTGATTTTGTAGCTGGCTAGCCATTCACAGTCTTTGTTTAATCCTGAACTGATGGTGTCAAATTTGCAAATGAACTGAAGCTCAACAGTTTCTCTTTGAAGTCTCGTCCTGAAGTTTTTTTTGCTGCAGGATGGCTACCTTTAAATCTGCTATTGTGTGTCCAGGGAGGTTGAAGTGTTCTCCTACAGCTTTTTGTATATTGCCATTCCTAATATCTGATTTGTGTCCATTTATCCTTTTACGTAGGGACTGTCGAGTTTGGCCAATATACATACCAGAGGGGCATTGCTGGCACATGATGGCATATATTACATTGGTGGACGTGCAGGTGAATGAATCGGTGATGGTGTAGCTGATCTGGTTAGATTCTGTGATGGTGTCACTGATGTAGATATGTAGGCAGAATTGGCATCGAGGTTTGTTGCATGGATTGGTTCCTGAGTTAGAGTTACTTTGCAGTGCGGTATGTAGTTGCTGGTAAGAATATGCTTCAGGTTGGTGGGCTGTCTGTGGGCAAGGACTGGCCTGCCTCCCAAGGCCTGTGAAAGTGAGGGACTGTTGTCCAGGATGGGTTGTAGATCACTGATGATACGTTGGAGAGGTTTTAGCTGAGGACTGTATGTGATGGCCAGTGGAGTTCGGTTGGTTTCTTTCTTGGGCTTGTCTTACAGCAGGAGGCTTCTGGGTACGTCTGGCTCTGTTGATCCGTTTCCTTATTTCCTCGTGTGGGTATCGTATTTTTTGAGAATGCTTGGCGAAGATCTTGTAGGTGTTGGAGCCAATGCAGTTGTACCTCAGTGCTTGGCTGTAGACAATGGATCATGTGGTGTGTCCGGGATGGAAGCTGAGGGCATGAAGGGAGGCACAGTGGTCGGTGGGTTTTCGGTATAGCGTGGTGTTAACGTGACCATCACTTATTTGTACCGTAGATAACGATAGATAAGTTTGTGATAAAAACCAGCAGATTACAAAAAAGAGGTAATCGATGAAAAAATTGCCCGGTTTGTTTATGCAACAAACTCTCCTTTCCGTATGATTGGGAACTCACACTTTATTAATGTGGTTCAGTCATTAAGACCAGCATACAGTCCACCAAACAGAGCAGATGTCGCAGGCAAATTGCTAGATAAAGTGTATGAAAAAGTAATTGAGCAGTGTGCAAAAGGTCTAGAGGGTAAAATTGTTAACCTGAGTCTTGATGGGTGGAGCAATGTCCACAATGATCCTGTTGTATGTGCTTCTGTGGCAATAGAAGAAGGGAATGTCTTCCTTTCAGAAACAACTGACATCAGGAAATGCACACATAGCAGAATACTTACAAGTAGTAGAAGTAAAAGCTAAACAAACTGTGGAAAAAAAAATTCAAATGTCTAGTACACGGCTTGGTCACAAAAAATGCTGCAAATGTATCCGGCAAGATGAGAAGAAATTATTTAGAAGAGAGTCCCAAGATAATAACATACAGTTGCAGTGCTCATTTGCTTCACCTCCTAGCCAAAGACTTCAGTTTTTTAAAAATAAAGGCTAATGTTGAAATTGCAAAATAATTCCAGAACCACCACTTTGCAGCAGCTGCTCTGAAAAAAGCGGGAGGAACCAAGCTAACTCTCCCACAAGACGTGCGATGGAACTCAGTAGTGGACTGGTTTCAGCACAATATCAAGAACTGGCCTAATCTGATGACAGTTTGTGAACAAAATCGTGACAAAATAGATGGCACTGTCACAGCCAAAGTTCTCAACATTGGGCTTAAGAGAAATGTTGAACGCATGCTAAGTACCCTACAGCATATTTCTGTAGCCTTGAACAAAATGCAGGGATATAGCTCTTTTATTGCTGATGCTGTTGAAATTTGGAAGGGACTGAGTGAGATCTTAAAAAGAGAAATATGCAATGACAGAGTTAAATTACAAGCATTAAAAAAACGAATGGGACAAGCACTATTTTCAGCTCATTTTCTTGCAAATATTCTCAATACTCGTGTCATAAATATAAAGGGAAGGGTAAACACCTTTATATCCCTCCTGGCTAGAGGAAAAACCCTTTCACCCGTAAAGGGTTAAGAAGCTAGGATAACCTCGCTGGCACCTGACCAAAATGACCAATGAGGAGACAAGATACGTTCAAAGCTGGAGGGGGGGAGAAACAAAGGCTCTCTGTCTGTGTGATGCTTTTGCCGGGAACAGAACAGGAATGGAGTCTTAGAACTTAGTAAGTAATCTAGCTAGATATGCCTTAGATTCTGTTTTAGTTAAATGGCTGATAAAATAGCTGTGCTGAATGGAATATATATTCCTGTTTGTGTGTCTTTTTGTAACTTAAGGCTTTGCCTTGAGGGATTCTCTATGTTTTGAATCTGATTACCTTGTACAGTATTTACCATCCCGATTTTACAGAGATGATTCTTTTACTTTTTTTCTTCAATTAAAATTCTTCTTTTAAGAACCTCATTGCTTTTTCATTGTTCTTAAGATCCAAGGGTTTGGGTCTGTGTTCACCTATGCAAATTGGTGAGGATTTTTATCAAGCCTTCCCCAGGAAAGGGGGTGTAGGGTTTGGGGAGGATTTTGGGGGGAAAGATGTTTCCAAGCGGGCTCTTTCCTGGTTATATATCTGTTAGACGCTTGGTGGTGGCAGCAATAAAGTCCAAGGGCAAAAGGTAAAATAGTTTGTACCTTGGGGAAGTTTTAACCTAAGCTGGTAAAAATAAGCTTAGGGGGTTTTCATGCAGGTCCCCACATCTGTACCCTAGACTTCAGAGTGGGGAAGGAACCTTGACAACTCGGTACCAGGGTGAAACCTTAACTGCTGAAGAAGAGGAGTTGGCTATGACATGGACATCCAGCAATCATCCCTCCATAATGCCAACTATAATAAACTTCAGAGCTGAGGGTGAACCATTCAAGAAATATATGTTTGCTGATGATGTTTTAAAGAAAGTCACACCAGTGAATTGGTGGAGTCACTTAAGCACTAGGATTCAGAGACTGCTGAAGTGATAATCTCACTTTTAACAGGAGTGGCTTCTGCTGCTGGTGTAGAAAGAATATTTTCTTCCTTTGGACTAATTCATTCCCAATTGAGAAATCGTTTGGGACCTGAAAAAGCAGGAAAGCTTGTTTTTCTTTTCCAGATTATGAACAAACAGGAAAATAAAGGTGAAGACAACTAGAGTTAGCTGCAGAAGCCAATATTTTAAGTTTCTCATGTTGACCTGGCTGACACAGTTGATTTTTTTTAAAAAAATATTTCAGTTAACTATTTTAGTTAAAAACAATTTTAACCAAAACAAACCTGATTTTAAAAAACTCGAATGTTTAACTAAATTCAAAAATGCATATGCTTGTTTTGCTAAAATATTCTGTTTGCTGTTGAAGAAAAAATCCAGAATACATAACGTTGTTGTTTTACTTAAATAAAACAATTTAAATGTCTGACTGGTGATGTTCTCCTCCTAATACAGCATGGCAAGAAAATCCTCCACATATTAATGATTAACCTGTTGAATTGGAGAATTCAAAGTATTTAAGTCATCTCCCAATGACTTCATAAATATCTGCTTCAATTACCTTTGGTAAATGAAATAACTAAACAATCATTCATTTTCTGATATAGCTGGAAAACTAATCTGAAAAGTTTTCAAAATAAATCACTTTAAAAATGTATAGCGTGTGTCTTCTAAAGATGAAACCTACACCTATCTCTGAGTTGTGAGAGTATGTATTAAAGGTTATAACAACCAACAATAATACACTTTTATGTAGAAATCCATGATTAAATCGAGTCTTCCTAACATGATTTAAATCAAATCCACTCTGATCTTAACTGATTAGATATAAGCAAGTTTAGCTGACATGTTTTCTCCCACCCTTTGTCTGTCATGACTATCTATAAGTTCTTCAGGGCAAGGATTGTGTTTTACCATATTTAAGCACAATCTAATATCTGCTGGGGTCTCTAGGCACTACTATAATAAAACTAATTAAACAGGAATCCTCTTAAAATTGTTTGCCCTTCAAGCATTCTTATCTTGTGTACTGTACTGTTTGCAATCATGTCAAAGAAAATAATGACAGGTTTCAGAGTAACAGCTGTGTTAGTCTGTATTCGCAAAAAGAAAAGGAGTACTTGTGGCACCTTAGAGACTAACCAATTTATTTGAGCATAAGCTTTTGTGAGCTACAGCTCACTTCATCGGATGCATACTTGGAAAGTGTAGAAGATATTTTTATACACACAAAGCATGAAAAAATACCTCCCCCCACAAACCCACTCTCCTGTTGGTAATAGCTTATCTAAAGTGATCACTCTCCTTACAATGTGTATGATAATCAAGGTGGGCCATTTCCAGCACAAATCCAGGGTTTAACAAGAACGTCGGGGGGGGGGGGGGAGAACAAGGAGAAATAGGCTTGAATAGAGACTGGGAGTGGCTAAGTCATTATGCAAAGTAACCTAAGTTAATTGTATCCAATTTGCAAATGAATTCCAATTCAGCAGTCTCTCGCTGGAGTCTGGATTTGACTTTTTTTGTTGTAATATCGCAACTTTCATGTCTGTAATAGCTTGACCAGAGAGATTGAAGTGTTCTCCGACTGGTTTATGAATGTTATAATTCTTGACATCTGATTTGTGTCCATTTATTCTTTTACGTAGAGACTGTCCAGTTTGACCAATGTACATGGCAGAGGGGCATTGCTGGCACATGATGGCATATATCACATTGGTGGATGTGCAGGTGAACGAGCCTCTGATAGTGTGGCTGATGTTATTAGGCCCTGTGATGGTGTCCCCTGAATAGATATGTGAGCACAGCTGGCAACGGGCTTTGTTGCAAGGATAGGTTCCTGGGTTAGTGGTTCTGTTGTGTGGTATGCGGTTGCTTGTATTTGCTTCAGGTTGGGGAGCTGTCTGTAGGCAAGGACTGGCCTGTCTCCCAAGATTTGTGAGAGTGTTGGGTCATCCTTCAGGATAGGTTGTAGATCCTTAATAATGCGTTGGAGGGGTTTTAGTTGGGGGCTGAAGGTGACGGCTAGTGGCGTTCTGTTATTTTCTTTGTTAGGCCTGTCCTGTAGTAGGTGACTTCTGGGAACTCTTCTGGCTCTATCAATCTGTTTCTTTACTTCCGCAGGTGGGTATTGTAGTTGTAAGAATGCTTGATAGAGATCTTGTCGGTGTTTGTCTCTGTCTGAGGGGTTAGAGCAAATGCGGTTGTATCACAGAGCTTGGCTGTAGATAATGGATCGTGTGGTGTGGTCAGGGTGAAAGCTGGAGGCATCTAGGTAGGAATAGCAGTCAGTAGGTTTCCGGTATAGGGTGGTGTTTATGTGACCATCGTTTATTAGGACTGTAGTGTCCAGGAAGTGGATCTCTTGTGTGGACTGGACCAGGCTGAGGTTGATGCCCCCCTCCCAGACGTTCTTGTTAAACCCTGGATTTGTGCTTGAAATGGCCCACCTTGATTATCATACACATTGTAAGGAGAGTGGTCACTTTAGATAAGCTATTACCAGCAGGAGAGTGGGGTGGGGGGAGGTATTTTTTCATGCTTTGTGTGTATAAAAAGATCTTCTACGCTTTCCACAGTATGCATCCGATGAAGTGAGCTGTAGCTCACGAAAGCCTATGCTCAAATAAATTGGTTAGTCTCTAAGGTGCCACAAGTACTCCTTTTCTTTTTAAAGAAAATAATGAGTCTGGTGGCACCTTAAAGACTAACAGATTTATTTGTGCATAAGCTTTCGTGGGTAAAACCCCCACTTCTTCAGATGCATGGAGTGAAAATTACAGATGCAGTCATAAATATACGGACACATGAAGAGAAGGGAGTTACCTCACAAGTGGAGAACTAGTGTTGATAGGGCCAATTCGATCAGGGTGGATGTAGTCCACTCCCAATAATAGATGAGGAGATGTCAATTACAGGAGAAGCAAAGCTGCTTCTGTAATGAGCCTGCCACTCCCAGTCCCTATTCAAGCCCAAATTAATGGTGTTAAATTTGCAAATGAATTTTAGTTCTGCTGTTTCTCTTTGAAGTCTGTTTCTGAAGTTTTTTTGTTCAAGTATGGCTACTTTCAGATCTGTTATAGAATGTCCAGGAAGATTGAAGTGTTCTCCTACTGGCTTTTGTACGTTACCATTCCTGATGTCCGATTTGTGTCCATTTATTCTTTTACATAGGGACTGTCCGGTTTGGCCAATGTACCAAAGAAAATAATGGTGAGCTCCTCACACTATGTGATAAGCTGGTTTCTAAAAGCAGCACACGCTTTCAGATGTACCTACATATCTTTACGTGTATTCTCATGACCCACCCTCACAGTGAGAATTTATTCCTCTGAAACATACCATAAAGCACAGTTATGAAAAGCAGAGAGTTTAAATGGCAAGAAACAGAAGCAGCATAAGTTTGTTAGGCAGGTACAGTTACACGATTGCTCTTTTGCTTTACTATCCAAATGCATGGAGAGTGTACGTTTTATAAGTGTAAGGGCACTACAACATTTTAAAATAAATAACTGTAGTTTAGAAAATGACCTACTTTATAGTGGAGCAGGACCATCAATGTTTTGATCTACTGGATTATTTGAGAATCACTACCAAAGTTCAAAGTAATTATGAATACCAAGATAATCCTAACAATTATAATACATTAATAAGCAATGACTATATTATGTATATCAGACATTATAATATCCTTATTTTATTATAATTGTGCATTTGAGGCTTTTTATATAAGTATATGGTAATAATGCTTATAGGATCTTAAAATATCTGTTAACCACATGCTGTGTTATCCTGGCAATGAGAAATACTAATTGGTAGACAATGAGTCATCCACACCACAGAAGATCACACCCAATCCTCCTCTCCCCACCCCACACACACAGAGTTAAGATCCCATGCACATCAGGGGCTGAATAGGACTCTTTCAGACCTTATTTCAGTTGTTCCTTTGTGGCGGGCTCAGAACATAAAACACAATCTGTTCAGCCAGAATACTCCATTTTCACCTCAGGAGAGTTAGGTCAAAACAAAAAAATCTAATCCAAACCTTCCTGATAATAGTAGAACGGAAGAACACTGCTGCTGGCTACCAGTGCCTACCCTTTCTAGTTCTACTGAAATACTTTCTACTTCAATACCTTGCATTTTAAAAGGAAGCATTCATTGCCAGATTCCACTTAGTCTTCCAAGAATAGTTAGGCTTGCTCCATGATCCTTTAGGCAGCAGTTGCACAAATAAATTGCCTACTTGTTTCCTCAAAGCTGCAATAAGCCTTCTGAGGTCTCTGGAGATCTTAAACTCCAACGTAAATGCTTGTAAACTACTGTCAGAGGACATATGTAACCACTATCTAGCTAGAAGAATTCCAACTGCTCTCCAATTATCTTAAGTTTGTTTGGGGGCAACGGGGACAATTCAGTAGAATTCAGTAGGTGTTGAAGTAGGAATGAAACTGCTGGGTACACAATGATTGAATAATTTGGATTTGATGTTGGTTGCCTTTTCATCTGCCCTCCATCACATTTTCTGTTATTTACTACCCCAATGACGGTGACATAATTAACTATTTAATTTTTTTCAGACTTCATACTAAATATTTTAAATAGTTCTTTCAAATAAGCAGACCAAGTCTCTAAGCACATACATAACATTGTACAAGAGTAATTCAACTAGACACATTTACAAAATGGCTCAGTCTCAACAAAAGACTCATTGCTAACAACTCCAGATCTTCAATGAACACCCATCATCTCAACCAGCGAAGACTGGAAGGGCAGATGTGCCTTGCACAGTGCCCTGAAGGACCCTTTTTTCTTTACTTCTTATAGCTAAGACAGATTTTCAAAACTTCTAACTATTAGGTTACAAAATGAAATTTTTACCACCAGCTCTCTATCTAGATTCTTACTCTTCATCAAATAAAACTTAAGTCTAAACAAGTGTAAGAACAGGTTTTTTACTAAGAAGCAGGACCACTCCAAATACAACACTTGGGTTGCGCGGTGGGGCAGTGAAGGTGAGAGAAAACCAAGCTGGCCTGGGCTGTCAAAAAGAATCTTGAAAAACTTCCTTTTCCTAAAAGAAAAGCATGTTTATATGAGAGAGAATTACTGATGTTGCAAGAAAATGAGATGGTGATGGCAGTAGAATGGTGTGAAGCCAAGCAGAAGTAATACGAGAAGGAAAAGTTCAAAACCAAGATAGCAGCAATAAAATGCAGCCCCTCATTTATCAGCACACTTGGAAGTGAATCACAATCCCAAGGCCATAATTATCCAGTATTGGGAATTCAGGAGTCAGTCATCCCACTTGACCAAATTAGCAGTGAAGGAGGCAGACAGCAACATGAAGTCTCTACAACTTCAAAATATATATATACCTGGCACCACTATAATAGTTAGATAACCAAAATCTACAGCACACATTTTACCAGTAGCAAGGAGCACCAGCTTTTCCCCTAAATTGGAAATAACTAAGCTTCTTACCACTGATAGCACTGCAAAGCAAATACAGCTATGGAAGAGTGAACTGGATTCTGCACAGCCTTATGCATAATCCATGACATTATCAGTTAAGATTTAATTCTCAAATCTTTATTACTGGTAACATGTAAGAGGCAGAGAACATAGCTTGATATTCAAGTCTAAGGGCTTGTCTACACTGGCAATTAATAGCGCCACGACCACACAAGGCATGTTAAAGCACGGCCATGGCAACGCTTTAGCGTTGCCTGTGTAGACTAGCCCTAACACCGAGCGTGCAATTCTGGCAGCTAGAACACCATTATTTGAATTGAAAGTTAAGAAAGTGTGTAAGATAAGAAAATCAAGAAGTGACTCAAAATAAATATGGAGGACCATCAGATCATTACTACTTATTTTTCTGACTATGCCTGTATTTTAACTTGGATGAAATTCTTGTCTAGGGTGAAGGACAGGCAACCTGAAAAATCTGTTTCCCACTCTGTGCCTACAGCCAATTCTCCCTTGCCACTCCAATTTCTTACTTCAGTTCTTGTCTCAAAAGAGCGCCCTCCCACACCTGTGATCACTCTTCAGCCACAATGCCCCAACTCCTACCCAATCCACCTTACTTCCTCCTACTACTAGCTCCTCTACATGGTGTCACCTTTAGGCTAGATAATGATCTGCTTCAGGACAATGACAGTTCTCAGCAGCATACTCCCTAAAAATCAACACATGAAGCACAGAACAACTGCAAAAACAGGCAGGGTAAATTTGGATGAGGTCAGGAGTCAGGATCCATTTTTCCATTCCAATATTTTCTCCCCTTAGGACATCTTTGTCTTTTCCCTCTCAACATTCATGCTGAAAGAGAACAAAATCTTCATAGAGCCAACAGTGCTGTAAACGTCTCAAACTAGAACATAAAAAAGAAAGGAACAGGAGAAGGAAGAAGACATACAAGGAAGAGTATAAAGGAAAATTAGTGCCAAAGGTTTGAAAAGTATTAATTAGTACTTTGTCAGTATTATACTCAACAGCAATGCTATCATTCATTTCCAAGACAATTCTGGGGATTAACAACACACAGTTGGGAGTTTGGTGGCACTTTAAAGACAAACAGATTTATTTGGGTATAAGCTTTCATGCCCAAATAATGTAATATAATAATAAAATAATGCCTGCATCTGTAATTTTCACTCCATGCATCTGAAGAAGTGGGTTTTTTACCCACGAAGGCTTATGCCCAAATAAATCTGTTAGTCTTTAAGGTGTCACCGGACTCCTTGTTGTTTTTGTGGATACAGACTAACACGGCTACCCCCCGATAGTTGGGAGTATGGTGCTGCAGATACTTGAACATTACACTGGTTGCCCTTTAAGGAGTTAACATCTAAGCTACATTTATTGTACATTCATATATCTGAAAAAGTTATTTTCTCATCTAAGTTATGGGGAAAATTGTGGTTTCACAATTATCACTGTGATTACTAGGATGAATGTTGACATCTGCTGTGGGTACGTGCTTCCTAAGAGGATATACTCCACGGTAGTGTGAAAAACAAAACAAAACAAAAATCCTCATACCAAAATACAAACCTGGAGAGGGAGAAATTATTTTTTCAAATGTAAAACAAATATTCTAGAGCTGTCGATTAACTGCAGTTAACTCACGCAATTAACTCAAAAAAAGTTAACTTCAATTAAAAAAATTAATTGCAATTAATCGCACTGTTAAACAATAGAATACCGATTGAATGTTTTTCTACATTTTGAAATATATTGATTTCTGTTACAACACAGAATACAAAGTGTACAGTGATCACTTTATATTATTTTCTATTACAAATATTTGCACTGTAAAAATGATAAAAAATAGTATTATTCAATTCACCTCATACAAGTATTATAGTGCAATCTCTTTATCGTAAAAGTGTAACTTACAAATAGATTTTTTTTGTTACATAACTGCACTCAAAAACAATGTAAGAGGTTAGCGCCTCCTACAAGTCCACTCAGTCCTACTTCTTGTTCAGCCAATCACTAAGACAGACAAGACTGTTTACATTTAAGGGAGATACCGCTGCCTGCTTCTTATTTACGTCACCTGAGAGTGAGAACAGACGTTCGCATGGCACTTTTGAAGCCAGCACTGCAAGGTATTTACATGCCAGATATTCTAAACATTCGTATACTCCTTCATGCTTTGACCACCATACCAGAGGACATGCTTCCATGCTGATGATGCGCGTTAATTAAACTGGTGACTGAACTCCTTGGGGGAGAACTGTATGTCTCCTGTTCTGTTTTACCCACATTCTGGCATATATGTCATGTTATAGCAGTCTCAGATGATGACCTAGCACATGTTCGTTTTAAGAACACTTTCACAGCAGATTTGACAAAACGCAAAGAAGACACCAATGTGAGATTTCTAAAAATAGCTACAGCACTCGACCCAAAGTTTAAGAATCCGAAGTGCCATCCAAAATCTGAGAGGGACAAGGTGTGGAGCATACTTTCAGAAGTCTTAAAAGACCAACACTCAGACACGGAAACTACAAAACCTGAACCACCAAAAAAGAAAATCAACCTTCTGCTGGGGGCATCTGACTCAGATGATGAAAATGAACATGCGTCTGTCCGCACTGCTTTGGATCGTTATTGAGCAGAACCAGTCACCAGCATGGACCCATGTCCTCTAGAATGGTGGTTGAAGCATGAAGGGACATATGAATCTTTAGTGTATCTGGCAATGTAAACTGGCTGAAGTAGGACTGAGTGGACTTGTAGGCTGTAAAGTTTTAAATGGTTTTATTTTTGAATGCAGTTATTTTTTATACATAAGTCTACATTTGTAAGTTCAACTTTTATGACCAAGAGATTGCACTACAGTACTTGTATTACGTAAATTGAAATGCACTATTTCTTTTGTTTTTTACAGTACAAATATTTGTAATAAAAAATAAATATAAAGTGAGCACTGTACACTTTGTATTCTATGTTGTAACTAAAATTAATATAATTGAAAATGTAGAAAACATCCAAAAATATTTAAATAAATGGTATTCTATTAACAATTTTTTTTAATTGTGCGATTAATCACGATTAATTTTTTTAATTGCTTGACAGCTCTAAAATATTCATAAGCTTGAATATTTACACACATTACACTTCAGATTTTAAATCTGAAAGTTTTGTATTAAAAGAAGAAAAAATGCTTTTCATTAATGTTTTAACTTCTCACGCACACCCTAAATAGGGAATTGTGGAAAGGAAATTTACAAGAGAACGATTCCATCTTTGTCACCAATCAAATCTCTGAGTTCCAGAAACTTTGTAAAATTATATCTTATTGGACTGCTTGGCTGGAAGCCTCTTCATTTGTTTAGTTCCAGAGGCAGCAGAATGCAGCATTTAAAAAAAAAAAAAAAAAGCCAGGAGAAAGTCATCACCACTAGCCTGTGTATTATTTTGACTGTGTACTCTGCAAACGAGGGGACACCAGCTCTTGGTTCTGCAATCTAATATACATCCCTAAAATTATATGGATTAAAACTGGTGGTGGTCAAATTGGCGGTCATTGGAAATTGGTTGATTTGTAACTACCTGTGGACTTTGATTTGATAAATTCTCAAACATTTTGATATGTTTCAGTCTCTGCTGGGATACACAATGGTGATGAAATGGTAGATTATTGCTTGACAAAAAGGAGTTAACAGGGAGAGGCTACTGATTTCATAAATTTCCTGTACAGTCAGAAGACCTATCATAGTTTCTGCAAATCAAGAATCTGCAAATCTGAAACTGATGGGTGTGTCCTCCAAATATTACACTGACAGGCAACAGGAACTGGTACTTCTCAAATCCAAAAAACTTCTGCAGCTGATTGAGCTAAACTATTCACTAGTGCTAATATTGACTTATATCAGATGGAGGATGTGAAAATGACTGCTTTAGACATACATATACATGCAAGGCAAAAAAACCTGAGTTTACAGAGTCATGAAGCAATATTCACCAAATATGTGATACCAAATATTATTTAAGGATTCTATATGCAATCTAAACAGTATAATGAATTTGTGGAGGCAATCTTATACAAGAGCTGGACAAAATTCAAAGATTAACAACTTCCCCATGCTTGGCGCTTTTATATAGGCCGGACTGGTAGCAGCACCGATTAAGGTTGCCTGACACTTGCCATTACAAGACCCTGTTTTCAGTTGCTTATAACTTTCTCAAACTTTAACCATTTGGGCTGACTTTTCCCTGCTGGACATTTGCCTCGGGCTGAACTTTTGGAAAATGTCAGTCAAAATGATTCAGATGTTTTCAAGAATGAAGCTCCGGGAAAAGACGTGGCTTTACTCATAATAGTCCTGCCTCATTCAGGGCACAGACTGGATTTGTTCTGGGGATGAAATAGTAAAAGATTAAGATGAAGTAGTAAAGAAGGTTGTCAGCTGCAAGACCCAGCCTCATTTGCTGCAGAAGTTGAAAGATATGCAATGCATGAGGCAGGGGATTGCAGAAAGAGAAAGGATGTTCTTTATGGTGAAGGCAGCTGAATGCTGCCCTGGAGAACTGGATTCAATGCTGCCTGGGCCACAGAATTCCCGTGTCTGTGTGATGCTAAGCAAGCTTTTCACAGGTGGTCACTTTGTGTGCTCCTCATTTGCCAAGTGCCCAGCTTGAGACCATGAGGTCTGATTTGCAGAAGTGCTGAGCCCTCACAGATGTAACTGAAGTCAATCAGAGCTCTGAAAGAACACTGAAAAACCAGGACCCATCGTGCCTCAAAATGGGCACCCAAAATCAGTGAATACTTTGGGTATTAACCGCTCTGTGCCTCAGCTTCCCACCTGTAAAATGGGGAGAATCATACCCCCTTGCTTCACAGGTTTTATGAAGATAAATAAATAAATGTTTGTGAGGCAGATACAATATGAGTGCTATAGAAAAACCCGGAAGGAAATTAATAATTTTGTCTTTTAGGAAGGGTTTGAATAGTATGTGGCAAATAAGGCCAGAGGATCTCACACACTGAGTAATTAGACGATAAAAGCAGTGGTGCTCAAACTTTTGTAATGGTGACTCCTTTCACATAGCAAGCCTCTGAGTACGACCCCCCCTTATAAATTAAAAACATTTTTATATATTTAACACCGTTATAAATGCTGGAGGCAAAGTGGGGTCTGGGGTGGAGGCTGACAGCTTGCAACCCCCCATGTAATAACCTCACGACCCCTTCAGGGGTCCCAACCCAAGTTTGAGAACCCCTGCGATAAAGTATCAGATAGCTGCTCATAAATTCTGTAGAGTCCATCCTGAATGAGGCAAGGGCCCTGTGGAAAAAAAATAGCATGTGATCTTGTAATTATAGACTGTATTATAGCATACATAGAAATGGGCCAAATTAAGGTTTCACATGCAACCTTAATTCTGGCATTTCCTAACTGCTTGATTTTGCAACCTAAATACTGTTTTTTTAATGTAGGTGTTTTGTGTGTAATTATTAAAAGATGGTGAAACCAACTTTTTTTTTTTTTTAAATCAAAATGAATTCACCATTACCACATCCACATTGCTGCCTATAGCAACAATTTAAAAGGTATTTACTAGTCTTGACCTCATTTAGAAAATGTCAAAAACTAGCCTTTGACGACAAACAAAAATTTACCCAGATCAATGACTAGAAAAATAAATGAAAGCTCCCAAGTTTCACTGCACTTCATTGATGGTGTTCACAGGAGTACAGAGAGCATTATTACAATAAGCAGTTAAATTATCAGCTGCTTTTAAGGAAGATTTAAAAGGCACGCTCATTTCTAACCACCACCAAACAAGCACTTATGGTAAACAATGGCAAGGACAGTCAATTCTAATTCTGCCAAAGTTTCAAGCACTTCCATTAGGCAGCTGTTTCTGAAAACATTCTGGACAAGTCAACTTGACACACTCTCACTTCAGGTTATATTTCTTATGCATGAGTAGAGAGGTCCATGTGATATATAAAATTCTTAAAATATCTTTGCTCATCTCTGAGTGTCAGAGAAGAACTGATGATTATCTGTTGTAAACATTTTAATATTCCAACGTTGCTCAACTCTGAGGCTGCCTTCCCTAAGGAGGCTTGAAGCTGTTTTTGTAGGAGACAAGGGAAGTTTAGACAGGAATAGCTATTCTCTGTTCTAGACGATTTAGGAAAACAAGAATCCAGTACTGAATACTGGTTATTATTACTCAATGTTGAATTGATGGTTCCTCATTTGCTAAGTACAAAGTTGAAATGATGCTAACAAGGATAAAAATTTAACTTCATCTTCAGCCTACAATTAAAATATACCTTTCAGTCATTCTCCTCCCACCCCTACCCTGCACTTCCAAAACAACCCAGTAATAGTTTATTCTGCACCTATATTCCACTCTCCATTCCAGTTACAGTGGGAGCAACCTGAGTACTTGTTCTGACCTCAGGGAAGACTGTTGACTAGGTAAAAAGTTGTGTAGTGACCACGCAACTTTTAGTTAACTTCAACCCACGTAAAATCTCAAAAGCAAAGAAGTTTGTCAAAATGAGTTTGCCAGCTCAGAACAGCATTACCAGCCTATCTACAGGAGGAAAATTTAAAAAAATCTTCAGAAGATCTAGTTTCCAGCCATTGTTTCTTAAAGACAATGTAAATATAACTGAGAATAAAGTTAGTAATTTCAACATTTATTTTTATTCTATTTACTTTTTGCACTTCAGCCTGAAAGTGAAAATGAGTCAATTTCACTTTTATGAAAGTAGCTAAAAAAAAAAAAATCACAGCACGGACTATGAAGCTAGCCAACTCTCAAGGTCCCTATTTCACCTGCTCCTTAGGCCTGGTTTACATCTAAAAATTAGGTTGATCTACATATATTGCTCAGTGCTGTGGAAAAATGTCATAACCTGCACAATGTAGTTAAGTCAACCTAAACCCCACGGCAGACGTAGCTAGGTCAACGCTGGGTCAACCAGAAAAATTCTTCCATTGAGCTAGCTACCGCCTCTCAAGGGAGTAGATTTACTACACCAACAGAAAAACCTACACTGCGGTGGTGCAGTTCCTTGGTGCAGCTGTAGCGCTTCTAGTGTAGTGTAGACATACCCCTACCTTGTGCTGGAAAAGTTACTTCTGCCCCTCTGACCACAGTGGAAAAGAAACAGAACATAACTTTGGACTTATGCTATTTGATACTGTGCTTTAATTTTTAAGATAGTTAATTTTGCACATTAAACATTAAGAACCTTTTAATCCATTCTGCAGTCTGAAGGTCATGGCTCCAATCAGTGACATTACAGCACTCATTTGTCCTCTTTCAACAAAAAGATACACAAGAGGTCACCTTAAATGCATTAAGGAGGCGAGACAAATCAGAAGAATTAATTATACTTCTATAATATAGAGGAAAAATCTGAACAAATGCTTTGGTTTGGCAACTCAAACCTCATTCCAAAAAGTTCTCTGTTAAATAGCTTTATAATATGTACGGGTGTACATAGAACATTCTACTCACCAAAAGGCTAGAGCATAGGACTGTGAATCCAGTGATGAATGTTCTACCCCCAAGTTACTAGTCTGCTGTATAATCTGAGGAAGTCACTTAGGCTCTGCAATGTAGCCATGTTGGCATAGCTATGCCAGCACAGTCCCCTAGTATAGATGCAGAGAATGCTGACAGGAGGAGGAGTTCTGCTGGTATAGGCATACGCCTTCTCCCTATGACCTCAGCTCTGTCTACAGAAGCCCTCTTCTTCTATCAGCATATCTGCACCTACCAGGAGGGCACAAGGGGAGGCTGTTGGCATACTATGTGACCAGGGATGTGGTTTTTTAACATCTCTGAACATCGTAACTATTCTAGTATAAGTTTTAAGTGTAGACCAGGTTTTAATTTCTCTGTGCCTCCATTTCCCCATCTTTAAAAGGGGATAATACATAATCCCCATTGCTGCAAGAAAAGTGCAATATCCAATTGCAATATTATTTTCCATAATAAGCCTTATATCCACAAAAAAAGTATTAACATCAAATGTTATCCAAAGTTTATGCACAGGAAAAAGAAACAAGCAAACAGCAGCTGCTTTACTAGATTTAAGTTCAGGACAAACATAACCACTTATTGGCAGATCAATGAAGCAACAACTTTGGCTGAAAGAAAAAAGTCAAGGATGTGAAGAAATGTACATGTCAAGTGACTGAGGGCATAAAATTCTACTTATAGTGTTTTCAGCTAATTTAATAAATCATATTGATCATAACAGCATTCCTTGCGTGAAACCAACAATTTGAAAGTCACATTTCTGTCTCAAAAATATTTACATACCTTGTTACTTGTAACATCTAAGATTATTGTAATTGAAGTTTTAGAGAAAATACTTCTATTTTTGTTTATTTACTTTATGCTTTCACAGCAATTGGTGTATAGACAGTTTGCTGTTTCCCTTTTATAACCAGATATTTCACAAAGCAAGTAGAATCAGAAAAGCATTTTAAAAACAAAAACAAAATCCACAAAAACTGGAAACAGGACTTGGGCAGGTGTAGTGCCTGAAACTGACTAGATCTGAAGTTGATTATGTCATTTTAATGTGGAAAATTATTCTGTATGATAAAGGACCAAAGAACAGCAATAAGGTGCCCAAAATCAGAAGGAAATTAAGTAGACTGTGTTTAAAGGAAACCCATTGGTTCAACTTGCTATGCTTAGAGAGAGGCAAACAACTCAATCTAGACCTAAGCAAATTATCAAAATAACATGAAAGGCAACAAGGTAAACTTGGCTATGTACCAAGTACAGACAACTCAAACTAATGCAGGACTTTTCAGGTGTTTTAGTGGTGAAGAAAAAAAAAATTCTGCTTCTTACAAATCCACTGCATAACACTTAAAAAACAAAACAAAACAAAAAAAACAACCCCGCCAATCATACCTTTATGTTTTAATTAACCAGAATTGGCATGAGACTTCTGTAACCAGCAAACCAGCCATCTTCTCTCTCATTTCATCTCTTGCAGACCATTTATATATCCTGGTTACTTATGGAATGAACTTAGAATATTTATAAATACTCTGTTCCCTATCTGAGGTTAGTCATTAAAGTCCTCCCAGGTCATTGATACAGTCGTCTGTCAACTGAAAAGTATTCGCTCAGATCCCCCAGGAAGCACAACTGATCTTATTAAACTCTGATGGATCATCAAAAAAGTTCCATTACCCTGATGAGGACGATACTTTCCAGCACTAAACTGAAGGATGCAGTCAGTCAGTCAGTCCATGGTGAGGATGTAACCTGCTGCGCACAAGTCTCCAAACCAAATCTGAACATAAAGTTCAGCTTGTACTCAAGTTACACAAATGGAAGTCAGAAGCCAAATGAGATAGTCCAGTGGTTGCCATGGTGTCCATGAGATCTTGAGCTAACTCAGAAGAGCCGTCATTTGTATGGACACTATAGTAACCTAAAATAGTTCATCACCTGCACCATTACAGAGCTCAAAATGGCATTCTGATATGCAGTGAAATATCCTGGAGACTAACACTAGACCCATTTTATCTCAATCCCAAAGACTTATAAATGAGATGGACATCTGAATCAGACATATACACACACACAGACGCAAACAGCACACAGCTTTACAAGCAATTCTCTCTATGCTGAACAACATACTGGGCCTGACACAATTCTGCCAACACAGGCAATGGCAAGCAATCAAGTCTCCGCTGTACATGCAAATTTGGAGGCTTCATCCTTAATTATATCATGATTGGTGGTAACTTTAATAAGCATCAACCCTGCATTAAGAGGTGTGACACACAGAGCTGGGTCCATGTACACGCAGACACCCAAAAAGAAACATAAGGTGAAATCCAGTGCAACCAAACCCAGTGCAACATTTGACCCTGGTTTACAATTAATACATAGTCTTTCCTGCTGTCTCCCTCTTCCTACAACTAGCATTTTGATCCAAGGGCCCATGCCCTACAATTAAATCTCTTTACAGTCCACTGTAATCAAGTGATAGCATTGTTCAGTGATCTACGCCACCCTGAGGTAGTCACTAATGTGACAGTTGCCACAGCTGAATGCCCAAATAAGAACTTCCAGAGCAGCCCACCAAGGCAATCTAAACAAGACAGACACCCAAACAACCACCACTATTACTATATACACAAAAGCTTCTTTTTGACCTTTTGAGGAGCTAGCCTCAAATCAACCTATTTTCATTTCAATCCCCCTACCCAACAGTCTCAAAACCATCTTCAATGAATGTCTTCATTTCACAAGGTTAACCTGTAGCCACCTCATCATGGCTGTCCTGCCATGAAGAAAAGGGGTTGTGGAAAAGACCACTGCAGCTTGCCATGTCTGCACATACATTATAATCAAACCAAAAACATAGCAAGCAACTGTGCAGTAGTAGTGATGCAGCCCTAACAAACAGTGATGCCTTTTTAACAGGCTAACCCCCAGACAGGGAAACCTACCTAAATGAAGAATTAGAACTGGGAGAATAATGGATTTTTCTGGTTCCCTGGCAATTATGTTTCAGAGGTCACAAGCAACTATGAACTACAACTATGGATGACAAATGAATGTCATTAGGACAGGAAAAGAACCGAGAATGCCCCTACAATCTGGTGGTTACAGAATTCACCTAGGATGTGGGAGACCCAAATTCATGTCCCTGCTCCAATGACTTGTTAAGTATTTATTCAAAGTGGAACAGCTTCAACCGGAGAGACTGAAAAAGTCCCTTATCAGAACATTCCATAGCCCACATAGACCAGTGGTTAGGACATTCTCCTGCAACGTGCAATCCTTTCTCCACATCAGGCCTAGAGATTGTCTCCCATATCCCAGGTAAGTGCCCTAACCACTAAGTTAAATCTTATAAGAGGTGGCAGGAGCAGCACCACTACCTCCTCTGGTCGTTTTGTGAATCTTAACTTCCTTTGCTTTTGTCAGAATTCCTGAAATCAAAACAAAACTTTTTGACTCAGGCCTAAACAAAATGTTTTGTTCTGACGTTACCAAAACTTTTCAATTTTTTTTTCATTCATTCAGTCGAAACTTTATAGCAAACAACATGAATTCATGAAATACAAGTGAATGGTTTAACACTGTTACAAAAAAAAAGCAAACATTCTGGGATGTATTAGCAGGAGTGATGCAAGCAAGACATGAGCAGTAATTCTTCCGCTCTACTCCATGCTGATTAGGCCTCACTGGAATACTGAGTCCAGTTCTGGGTGCCACATTTCAGGAAAGATGTGGACAAATTGGAGAAAATCCAGAGATGAGCAACAAAAGTGATTAAAGGTCTAGAAAACATAATTTATGAGGAAAGATTGAAAAAATTGGGTTTGTTCGCTCTGGAGATAAGACAGAGGGGACATGACAGTTTTCAAGTAACTAAAAGGTTGTAAACAAGCAGAAGGGAGAAAAATTGTTCTCCTTAACCTCTGAGGAAAGGACAAGAAGCAATGGCTTAAATTGCAGTAAGGATGGTTTAGGTTGGACATTAGGAAAAACTTCCTGTCAGGGTGGCTAAGTACTGGAATAAATTGCCTACGGAGGATGTAGAATCTCCATCATTGGAGATTTTTAAGAGCAGGTATGATGGGGTGTATCAGCCCCACAATGGTACAACAGGGGTTAACCCTTCTCTCTTAGCCAAGGAGCCAGGATACAAAAGGCAACGGAGCAGCTCAGTCTGGGCTGACCACTGGCAGGGAAGGAGGTGCGTCCATAGCTCCTGGGAGAGGACCGTCTGCACTCCAACACGCAGAGGCCAGCCAGACGGAGACTGACTCTGACACCCAGGTTTGGGACACCATAGGGGATGGAGAGATCAGAGTCCCAGAGATGGCGAACTGTAGTGATTTGGGTAGCAAGTGACCCAAGAAATCTTCAGGGGAAATGGTTACAGAACCAGACCAAGACTCGGCGTGTTTCAGCAGGATCACTGCTGAGCTGGTGGCAGGTAACCCCACCACCAATAGGGCCCTGGGTTGGGACCTGGTGGAGAGGGCAGGTCAGGGTCCCCCTATCCTGGCCACCACCCACCCCAGGGTGGTGGCCCAACTCACCAGTATTGACTCTGACAGCAAGGGCTGCAGTATTGACTCTGGCCAGTAGGCTGCACTGCCCGGACAGCAAGGACTGTAGTATTAGCTCTGGCCATTAGGCCGCACCACCCTGCTAGCAAGAGCCGTATTAAGGACTAAGGCCACTAAGCCGCGCAGCCCAGAGACACGGGGCAACCTTTCAGACTCGATCACGGGGCTGTGATGCACTTCTCCGCCACCCCCACGGGGTGATGGGGTGTATCAGCCCCCGCGACAGCAGGTTAGGCAAATATCTGTCAAAGATGGTCTAGATAATACTTAGTCCTGCCATGAGTGCACGGGACTGGACTAAATGACCTCTCGGGGGCCCTTCCTGTCCTACGATTCGATGATTCTATGAATAGTTTCAGAGTACTTGAAACTGAATTTTTCAGCAAATAAGCTATTTGATTAAAATACATCACCCAGCTCTATGCAGAAACAGGGTTCAGACCTCAGTGGACCAGTGGCCTGAGGGTGGGGGACAGTTCCTTCCCTGGATACAAGGAGATTGTTCTCAAAGAGTTCACTCTCTGCAATGGAGTCAGTCTAAAAGCATGACAGAGGAAATAAAAAGGAGGATTTTTTAAAATTTAATTTATATTAAAAACAAATGAAGTGGTCTAATTTTATACCATTCCTTCTGGATATATTTGTGTAGAACATGAATATGAGAGAATGTGAGGGCACAACCTGCCCTTAAAACTCAAATCTTTAAGTACTGTGAAGTCTAGCACTTCTTAAAAACAAAAACAAAACATACTCAAAAGCATTTCAAAGTGGTGAAGGAGTATGTTGGCTATTTTTCCACTAGCAATTCACAGAGGCAAAGCAGATACAAAGTGAATGTACGAGCAGCTTGTTGAAAAGGTGTTCTTGGCCCAAAAGAAAGGATGGATAAGATAGACCTGTGTTCCTAACTTGAATTTCAATGTAATTTACTACTCCAAGTTAAAGACATCAACATTAGTTATGTACCGGTATGTTCTAGCTTGTGGTTTCTGCATGAGAAAAACTGCTTATTGTAACTTACATTCCCAAAAAGTCTGCACTTCTTTCCTGAATGATCATTTCTTTCCAAATGTATATAGCTTTCAAAATATGCTGTTCTAGGAAATAATTTCAACTATGAAAAAGACCCTAATTATCTTCTTTTGGGGGAGGGGCCAAACAGATGTTTAGTACAGGTGGAAATATCTGATCAGTCATGCAGTCTACATGAAGCTTCTGGAGAAGGGTAAAAGAAGCGGGGCCCTTTTTTGTTTGAAACAGTATCCATATTTGGGGGAAAAATAATCACAAAAGAAAAGCATACTCCATAGAGTGCATTAAAGCACAGGGGCACTCGTTGACACAAAATGGAAGAACACGTTTGAGTTGTCATTATTAAATCCATATCTATCTTGAACAAACAGAATTGAACTGATGTGCAATTTAACCAGTTTGCATCCAATCAGTGACTTAAAACAGTTGTAATGTGTATCTGTATACAAAGAGAAACCTGTTGCTTGATTTTCAGAGCTACTGAGCCCATGTAACTCCTGATGAAGTCAACTGGAGATTTGAGCACTTAACACTTCTGGAAGTCAGGCAGTATATAGTTCTATATTCATCTTTCTTGCACTGAAAGCATGGAATAAGATTCTCTTGGGGCATTTTTTCTGAAGAAACATTACATTTTAAGCTTTTAGTAGCTACATTTCAAAACTGGTTCAAGTGATTTTTTTTTTTAGTTTATTAATAATTCTGGCCATTTAGAAATTGGCGGTTCTCATTTTTTCAGCAGTTTGCTAGAGCTGGAGTAGGCAACAGAAACTGGAGAAAGCTTCCAACATTAGGAAAAGGCAGTCATTTTTGCAGAGCAAGCTACAACCCAAACCAATTCCTTGATGTTGGAAACTCTTAACTGATCTCTAGCCCGCACTCCTCACGTGACCCACATTTCTGCTGCCAGTTCCTGATTCCAGTTTTCTGACCAAAAATCTGCAATGAAAGGTTAATTAGACAGGAGCAGGTCAGTGGGGATGAGGAATAAGCCTCTAACAGTTCTGTCTCCAGGGAATTATTATGGATGAACACCACATGCAGAATGCCAGCAGACCAACATTGAGAAAAAAATTAAAAAGCAGTCCCTTTAACTGAGTTCTCCTCCCCTTGCCTCCTGGACAGCCACCCACTTTACACTGTTGTCTCCATTTTGACTACTGTAAAAGTTGTCAGAGGGCAATAATCAGCAGAAGTTATTTCATCAAGTGCTTACACAGCCAGCATCTGTCTGTCCAGTAGAGACCAAAAGAATTGACTTCATCGTCCTTAGCTCTTATTTCTGAATTTGACGGTCCTTCTCCCAAATACTGAGTAAAAGAACTCTCAGGTCTCTTCGTGGCCACAAACTTTTTGCATCATTATAGTAAGATCAGCTAATTGAGTCAAGTGACACACACACACTTAAGAATAAAGAATAGACTTATTTCCTACATTTGCCTATGAGACATGCATATTTAATGTCAGTTTTCTAGT
This sequence comes from Natator depressus, assembly GCF_965152275.1. Lineage (NCBI taxonomy): Eukaryota > Metazoa > Chordata > Testudines > Cheloniidae > Natator > Natator depressus. Next base: position 39,533,076 of record NC_134244.1, read on the forward strand.
CACGTTCTTATCTTTTGTTAGGGTGTTAGATGATCACTGTTCTACAACATTCACAGATTTTCAAGAATAATGTAATTTTAGTATTTTTTCCTTTCATAATTTCACTGGCATCCCCTGATGTGGCTTTTCATTCTCCAGACACTCTGAAATAGTAAACTCAATTGCCAGCTTTCAGAGCAGTTTCTGTCCCATTTTCTACCCCAAAACTAATTTTTAGTTCAACGGTCACAAGATAATACAAATCTTTTTCTCCAGCCTCTGTTCTTATACCAAGAAGTAGGGAATAGAGGAGAGACATAATACAAAACTATAAAAAAAAAAAACCCAAATGCACAGAATAAATACCCTATAGCCTCCACACTGAGGGAAAGTTGGTTCTAATCCCTCAGAGTGCAAAATAACTTACTTCTATTTCCACCAAGTCTGCTGCTCTTTTTCTAGTTTGCATTACTTGGGATCAAAATTTTCTGCATACTTTGATTTCAGGAGCCAAGAATACCTTATTTCAGATTCTGCACACATTTCTACACTTCTGCTACAACATATGGAAAGATAAGCACTAAACCAGGTGGCAGGACCATCATGGAAGTAGGAAGAATAAGGCTAGCTCCAGCACCTTTGAAATAAAAATTCTGATCCAGTACCTGATGTACTTTCACGAACAGCACATAGTAGAGATGCTTTTAAGACTGAATCTGACTATGGTTGCTGACTCTGAAAAATATAAAGTGTCTTTTGGAAAGATTCATAATTCATTGAAATTCTGAGATATTGTGCCTCATTTAAGTGTTATTTTTCCTCTATGTAAAAAAAGAAGAGTCTACTTTTGTTTTGTTTTGGCAAATGGTTCTGGCTAAAAACTAAAGTCAGTTTTTAGCCAGACACTTCTTTAAGCTGGCTTTTTCTGGAGAAATTCTTCACTGGGCATGCTTTCCTACCCCACCCCTCAAATTACTAAATCATGTTCCATACTTCTTTGCAATGGTTTGGCCATCCCGATAACAGAGGCCCCAAATAAATCAGTAAGCATAAAAAGGTGAATACAGAGATGATGCGGAAGAGTATAGAAGATTCAACATTATGTGTCTGTCTGCCTTATTCCCAAACTTCAAGGTGCCTCTTTTTGCAGCATGCACAGGAAGCGTTAGCATAGCAAATAATGCTATGAGCAACAGAACCACGACAAGGTCCTTCCTGAGTCTGTTGAATAATGTTTAGCTTGGGTGCAGGAAATAGTTGATTAGAAGAATATAAAGACAGACTCACATAACATCAGTAACATGCTATTTCCACAGAATTGTTACCGCTTGATAACACAGAAGACATAAGGTTGCAGTACGAAGATCAAAATTATTTGTACTTTTATCTTTCTCCACTGCTATAACTGGACTAGAGAAGAGGCCAACAAATTATATCCTGGGAGTAGCAGCACAAAAAAACATGTGCAGTGGCCAAAAGGGAAGAATGATCATATTGGGTATAGGAATCCTGATATTTAAGATATCATTCCAGATTCAGTAATCTCTTCTCTGTTCTTGAGAACAATACAGAGACTGATTTGGTTAGGGATGATGGTATGAAAGCATATATTCCCCTCTCTTTTCCTCATCTTCAGGGTCCCAACTACATTCTGAACTTGCTCTCCAACCTTTCTGCATCTAAGACAATAACAACAACACCCTGCGAGAGAGAAACACCAAGAAGAAACATCCCTCTTGGAAGTGTTCCTACTTGTGAAGAACTATACTGAACTGAGACAGCTGTGAAAATTACAAACAACGAAACATTTGCTAAAAATATATTCCTCAATTTTAGCAGATTTTTGGCTACATGGTACTTCTGAAAGAGTCTTACAAAGAACCAACAGAAGGGAACACTATGAACTTGTATAAACTAGATGCACACACCCAGAGTATGTTTTCCACAAGCAGTGGCGTCCTATGTTGTTCTTGGAATTTGTGTTGTAGTTTAACAGCTGATGCCATTTTTTCCCCACCCACTCTTTCATCCAGATTGCTTACCTGCAGCAGTTTTTTGGATTATTATGCACTGCCTACAACACAACTAGGTAACCAAAGGGAGAAACTTTCTGATTTGGCACAAGGACTTAAGGTGTATTTTCAGCATCATCAAGGATTACAATGGAATAGCAGAGACTGGCCATGTCTACAGTAGGAAAATACATTACAACGTGTTAGCTGACAAGTTAACACATTTAAAAGATACTTAGCTCCTAGCGTAGCCAAAGACAGTGATGACAGAAAGTTAAGTTCCAGTTAACTCTCACTATCTACAGGACTTATCTCTAAACATTTAGGGAGTTCTAACAAAATTGAGAGATTTTGAGAAACATTCTGCACCCTCAAAAAACATCTCCACTGTCTATTTTAATAATAGCATATGAGCGGAGGTGCTGATGTGATGACGGAGGAAGAAGAGGTGCCAAGTGTCTACTCTAACCAAGCACTTCTAGGGTAGTCTTTGTTCAAGATAGTTGTCAGTTCTGGCAGCAACTTGGGAAGTACCAAGAACCATGGGGCTGGGGCACTGGGGATGTCCATGACCATTTCATTTTCTGTGTTTTGTACAATGATAAAACTTCCTCCTCTCAGGCCCCTCGTAAAAGAACGAACAGTCATTTCCATCTGTGCTCCCTGCAATGAAAGTCCTCAAACAGGAACTGCATGCTGAATCACCGAGGGTCACAACAACTTATTCCTGAACTGAGAACATCTTCACTTTATTTGGAGTCTTCAGGAACACTTGGGTAAAGGTAAGTTACTTCAGAAGTACTGCTACTATGACTGTACTTTACTGAGACAGGGGACAGATTAGAAAAGGCCATCACAGCAGAAAATGAAAGTGAGTACACACATTTTTGAGTCTATGGGACATGACTGCCTCTCAGGGAACTAAAAAGTGCATAAAATATCCTTAGTTTTGTTTTATAGCATTTCATAACATACTGAAGCAGTAGTGTTGCATTCCACTCACCACAATCAGGAAGAACTATTTTATCGATTATTTTTATGATGCTTACCAACAGAGTATCTAAGGATCCAACAAACAATCAGTTTACCATATAGGGAAGGAACACACCCCCATTTTACAGATGGGAAAGTGATACACAAGAGGAGAGACTAAGGGACTCTCCCACAGTCATATAGGAAGTCTGTGGCTGATCTAGGAAAAGAACCCAGACCTCCTGAGTCCCAGCCCAATGCACTAGCCACAAAACCATTTCAACTGAGAGGTCAAGACTCAGACCAATTCAGAATAAATTTAGGCTTTTTTGGCTGTAACATATGTCACTATCTGTTAACACAGAACTCATCATCTGTCCCAATTTCTGTTTGGATGCTGAAAGATCTTTAAAATCCAGAGCACTGCTGACAGCAAGAATGAACATCTGACCAAAGGATCACTGGAAACCACTACCAAACACATTTTCTGTACATTTTCAGGAGACAAGTCAGAAGCTTTGAATGTTCAAGTCAGTATTTACCATGAAATGGCTGTTCTGTCAGAGTTTAAAATGGCGCAGGCCCCATGTTCATGTCCTGTCTAACAAATACAACAATGGTTCCTTCTCTCAGAAAGGGCAGATGGGGGAAATAAAGTCATCTGGCAAGCAGAAGAAAGAGGTAATGTCATAAAACTTTGATATGTCTACATTTCCCCCACTGTGGAGGAAAGACAGAACCACAGCAGAAAAGACTCATAAAAAAATGTATATGAAAATTATTATTGGTATATTTTATTCCAACAGTGTACATGAAAATTATTTATAGTTCAGGAGAGATACTAGATCAATTATTATTTTAGAGCAGAAGCAAAAATACACCATCATTTTCAGTATTTGACTAACTTTAAAACTCAGGTGTACACATCAAAACTCTCAAATGCACACTACAGAAAAAAAGTCTTATTACACCATCTCTAATTGCAACTGTAAGGCTAATGGATTACTTTACTTTTAAAACTACCACCATTTTAAACTGAAGTTCATGTGGCTCAATCAACTTTCAATTATTTTCATTTATAAACATTTGTATGACATATGTAGTACATAACATATTAAAAACACCTATGTTAAAAGAACATTAGTTAGGTTGCAAAGTCAACCACTTGAAAGTTGGGTTGCCCACACAACCTTAATTCTGTCCCCTTGTGCATATGTATAAATCATTCTAAAATACTCCATACTCCCTCCGACCCCCCCCCCCCCCCAAACAGGAGTCTTTCCTCACTTAGTGTACAGGAAATAAGGCATCAGTTCAATACTTTTAAGCCTCATCATTCAGTGAGAGGCCCCTGCCTTACTTACTTGTGCACCCTCCTAACTCTGCACTGAATGTAGAATTATTCATTTACTCAGTCTTTTCTAAGGCATTTATCACTCCAGCATCCAAGCGCTTCAAATATTAAAACATTTATATACAGCTCTCCCCTGTGAGATAAGAGTATTACTCCCATTTTGCAGAGGGGAAAACAGAGATATGCCTAAGGCCACACAGTGAAAAAGCCTAGTTTACAACTTAAAACCTACTGACTCAATCCTGCGCTCATTCCTCCAGTCCCCAATGCAGAATTACCACAGGTTCTGAGTATCCACAGCTCCCACTGACTTCTGGTGCAGGCACTCAGCATTTCTGAAAATTCAGTGCTCAGGGCATCCAGAAAAAAAAAGACCACCACAATTAGTGACTACTTGCCAACATTTTAGTTTAAGTGACTTTGTCAGCTTCACCACAGAAAGTCAGTGGCAGAAAAAAAGGACAGAACCAAGTTGTGTGTGGCATTCACCTGTCTTAACCATAAGACCATCCTCTCTCTCCCTCCTGGCCCCACCTAATTCTCAAATTCACACATTCCAATTTCTAGAGTAGGAAGCCCAGAGACAATAGCTTCATTCACAACATGGCACCAATTCGTTTTCCGAGAACAGTCCATCCTGTGCACTGAATGAAGCACTGAAGAACAACAGTATGTGACGGGTTTGGGTTAATTAGAGTCTCATAATGCGTATACAAAAGGAGCAGTGTTAAGGTTGTGTGGGCAACAGAATCTGGAATTTCCTAGTTTTCAAATGTTTGACGTCGCAACCTAAATAGCTTCCTTTTAATGTCATTTCTGTTTGTTTTAAAAGGAGAAAGGTAAAAATGTTATGATGTACAACTCCTACATCTCACATCATCAGTACTGTTTGAATCCTGAACCTTCAGCTCTATAGCACAGACTTCTACCACTTAATCTACAGAACAAACTACATTAGTTAGTAGCAGGAGAAGGGGTAGATGGATTGCTGAGCCCATGCAATAGTTGAGGGAAGACTGACACAGCTCTTAGGTGGAGGTGGAAGGCGCTCCTGTATCATATGTTGTCCCCAGGGGCAGGGATGGGCAACTCATGCCATGTGCTCAGTCTTAAATGTGTGCCTAGCCCCACACACAGCAACTAGACACCCATGGCAGGCCTGGGCCAGGCGATTCAGGCTCACAGGGCTTGAGCTGCAGGGCTGTTTCACTGCTGGGTAGACTTCCAGGCTCAGGCTGGAGCACGGGCTCTAGGACTGTCTCGGGTTTGGGTCTTATCCCAGAAATCTACACAGCAGTGCAACAGCCCCACAGCCCAAGCCCCACGGGCCTGAGTCAGATGGCATGGGACAGCCAAGAGTGTCTGGTTGCTGTGTAAACATACCCAAAGTGAACCACAGCTGGTCCACTCCTCTGTAGCTCCAGCAGCAACTAGGCTGTAATAGTACTAGATAGGTGATAGCTTAAATTATAGATTGGCTGATTAGTCAGGCTCTCTTAATCTTTGTTCACGCAAGTAGACCCTCCGAACCTCTAGGCACCTAGGCACATACAGAATCATAGTCCTATATGTATTTCAATACAACTAATTCTATATGTCTGCCTTTAGACTAAGGCTCATTTTTGAAAGTGTCATTCAACTGCACTGAAAATTTTCCAAACCAAAACATCTGAACGAGTCTGAGATCTTCTGCCTTTCTCCCCCTTCCCCCCAGTGACATCCAAGGAGGTGGTGGCCCACATTCACCTTGGCGTGAATCAGGCACAGACTGAACAGGTGCGAGAAGACTGGCCCGTGTCCTAGCATACAAGGCTGAAGCCCTAAGACATGAAGAACAACTTAGGGGCACATGATACAAAGATTTATAAAACATTTTGTCATACGCTCCTCTTAAACAAGGCTTGCTCTCTGGATTTATCATTTTAAGTGGCTGTTGAATGGACAAAAAAATTATTAAAATTACTAAAAACCTGAGAACTAATTAAGGATAATTACATAAAAACTGTCAAGCAAAGAGGGATAGTTTAACAACCAACATTTGCCAATTGAAAAAGAGGCAGAGGACAACTGGGGACACCCTACTCATCTTTCATATCTACTTTTGGCTAGTGGGCATCTGGCAAATATTCCAGGCCCTGATAATAGAGTACCACATACAGCAGGCAAGTGGAAATTGCTGAACAAGTAACAACAAAAAGGAATGAAGATTAGGGAGACAGGCACATTTACTTACCTCCTTCCCTCATGAAGTGTCGTTTTCATCCTCAAAATACAAAATCAAATTTTGATAGAGTAAAATTAAATGAAAGCATACTGGAGTTTTCCCTTTTGTGAATCATACAATTCTTGCTACATTATTGTTACATCAATTCCAAGAACATTCCAACAAAGCAAGAGTAAAACAGGTATTAGATGCCGCTTCAGAAAAAGGCACAATTTTTATTGACGACAACACTTTATCAAAATTAATATGCACATAAGGCAAAGCCTACTCATTGAAAACCTTCAAAATATGTGGCACATGCTAACAAAAACCACCACAGCATACAGTTTCTTTTGCTACTATTGTTCAAATATAAATCAGTCGAGTCTCTAATGAAACCGATTTAAATCCTTAATAGCTATCACCATACATATTTTGCTAGTTTAGGTCTAGTGCAGGGGTCAGCAACCTGCGGCTCTGGAACAGCATGTGTCTCTTTGGCTGCCTCCTTGCAGGCAGCTGTTTTTTGAGCGGATGCAAGGTGCAGGCTCTGGCTGGGAGGCACTTACCAGAGGTGGCTCCCAGCTGGCAGCGCAGAAGGGCTCTGGCCCCACGCCACTCCCGGGAGCGGCTGGCTGCTGGCACATCTCTGTGTGCCCCTTGGGGGGAGGGAGCAGCGGGTCTCTGTGCACTGCCTGCGCCCTCAAGCACCGCCCCCGCAGTTCCCATTGGCCAGCTGTGATGACAGTGCTGAGGGTGGGGGCAACGCACAGAGCCAACTCCCCCACTGTCAGTGGTGCACAGAGATGTGCCAGCAGCCAGCCGCTTCCAGGTGCGGCATGGGGCCAGAGCCCTGCTGCGCCGTCAGCCGGGAGCCACCTGGTAAGCACCTCCCGGCCAGAGTCTGCATCTCGCACCCGCCCCCACACCCCAACCCTCTGCCCAGGTCAGAACCACCTCCTGCACCCAGAACCCCCTCCCAGACCCAGCACCCCCTCCTGCACCCCAAACTCCTGCCCCAGCCCGGAGCCCACTCCTGTTTGTATTCAAATTCAAATGGCAGAAGTCGCATTAAAAGTATTTGTGAGTAGTAGCAGCTTTAATATGTTTAATTATTATTAGCTGATAAATTCTAACTCTACAAGTAGCTTTGCGTGTGATGCTGCTCTTGAAATATTTTGGTCAAAGAGAAAAACAAAAAAATGACTCCTCTTTGAAAGGTTGCCGACCCCTGGTCTAGTGATTCAGTATTTGTTGGAGTTATTCAACATTTTGTAATTTACTGCTTCCGTATAGTAAAGACATTTTTCGAAACGGACTGCAGGCTAAATCATTTGTTTATCAGAATAGAGAATTCTCCTATAATAAATAAGAATACATTTTACTGAAAAAAAGCCTTCCATGCTCTATCTTCAGACAATACCTTCAACAAAACCAATAGATTCAAAATATCAAATATAATTTAATGAAGAGCAAAATGGAAATTTTAAAAATAATTATTTCTATTACTTATAAGATTTCACTGTATTTTAGAGCACTAGAGAACACTAAAGAAGGGAAAATTTGTTCTTTCTTGAACATGTCCTTTCTTGGACCCTTTATATTCCACAATTTTAACAATGAATTTCCTTCTCCCTCCTTGGTAGGTAACCGGCGACACTCCAGACATTCTGTCCTAGAAGAGGCACAGCACCGTTATCTTTCTGATCTGTTCCCAGTACACAAACTTCTATAGTTTTAAAATACGACAATTCTAATTAACCAAAATACTCAATATAGCTATAAAATTAAACTAATACCTGTTTGCAAGACAACCTTCACCTATTGGCAACAGATCTAAAGAAAACACACCTTAAATCTGTCTCTCCTTAGAAATAACTTCCAAGAGGGAGTCACTTTGAGATATGAAGAATACAAGAAATTCTTTGGCAAGAACTAATTTACCCGTCTCTGTCCTTTTCGTGTCCAACAACTTAACTGAGGGATGTTCACAGCAGTAAAAGTCATCCTGGGAAAGAAAAGATTAGTTGAACAACTATGTGCAATAAATGGTATCAATAGAGAAGTCAGAGATTACTAAAAGCATCACACATTCAGAAGGACTCCCCTGCCAAATATTGTATCTTCAGAGGACATGATATCTACACTGCAGCATCTTGAGAATGTGCAGAGAGATGAGTATGAAAGATGACAATGTGGTCCTTACACCTTTCTACCTCACATAGATACTTATATAGTTCTTATCATCACAGAATTTGAGCAGCTCACAATCTCTTGCTGTATTTCTCCTCAACACTTCAGTGAGATGGGGAAGTACTCTTATCCCCATCTTACAGATGGGGAACAGACACACCCAGTTACTTGCCCCAAGTCACAGAGGAAGTCTATGGCAAAGCAGGTTTTCTGATTCCCAAGCTAGCTCTCTAAATAGTCGACAATCCCTCCTGACATTTCATCTTTCATCTGCAGCTCTCAGTAGAATAATATATGAAGTTTTTGAGTAAAACTGATTCCAAGCTGAGTGCTTTGATCCACCTTACCACAGAAGCCTTAGTGTCTTTTTTGTTTCTGACTACTGGCTGGTGCAGTGCAGACAACTTTCTGTAGACTTCAGACTTATCTGGGTAGACTTTAGTTGCTCTTCACATAACAAAGGCACACCCTTCCATATCTTTCTTGAATCACAAATCTACGATCAGTTTCTCACTCTGCAGCAAGTTGATGAGTAAGTTGTCCAGAAACAGGCAGGCATGGATTCTGTGTTCACACAGGGCTTCAAGCATGGCCTAGATAAAATCCCAACACGAGGTCAATAGACCAGAAGAAAGGACCCGGTACTGGAAGCACCTTCAGTGGTAGCAGAAGTGCAAGTAACTTGTGAGGACACACCCTCAATGGAAATGTGGAGATACACTTATTACAAGTCTATCAATGAAAGGAAATCACAAGAGTTTAAAGTTGTTATTACACATTTTAAGATCTCCATCCTGAACTTATTTATTTTTAGGAGAATCTGTTGAACATTTTGGGATCCAAGATAGCTTGTATGTTCCCCATTCATTTTGGCAGCCAAAGAGAATATCATGAATGATCTGTACACTTGCAATCAATGGGGCCAGTTCTTTGGCCCCAATCAGTAAATGTTAGATGGCTTGTATGACCTCATTTGTGCTTTTATGGATTTTTTTGATTTTTCAAAATATTACACATTTCCTTTGGGGGTACCTAATCATTTAATCAATTATCTATTTTAAGCTGTCACTAGACCAAATCTGAGGTAGTTGTGTCTCCCCACCCCCCAGCCAAAAAAACCCCAAACAAACCATAAGCAAATCTCTAGTCTCCCAACCAGGCAATCTGTTCATTATCCATCAGATCTAATGAATTTTGCAAAAAGGTAAAGAATCTCCAGTATAATGGCTTTAAAATATATTTTTACATACGACGTATGAAGAAATATTTGCAAAGTATGTTAAAAAGCAAAACTACTTCAAAAAAGAGTTATTATACCCTCATAGAAAGTCCAGAAGGGACCATCAGTTCTGACCTCCTGCACATTACAGGCCAAAGAGCCTCGCCCACTCACTCCTGTAATTGACCCATAACTTCTGGCTGAATTACTGAAGTCCTCAAATCATGATTTAAAGACTTCGACCCTTAAAAGATGCAGAGCAGACATGAGATTTGTTGTGTTGTTTAAGAGAATGGCTCTCCTTAAAGTTTTGTAATAAGCACAATGGGTAATTATAACAATGTAATTTACAAGAAATGTTGTCATGTTAAGTCACCAATGCCAAATAAGCCATCTTACAAGATAATATTCACTTTCCTGCCGAAAAGAGTAAACCCCTTTTTCACTATAATTTTCAATTATGTTTAGTTTTTTAATTAATCTTAAAATAAAGTTAAAAAGAACTCTGGGATACTTTATTTTGTTTCTACTGTGTTACCTGATTTGTAATGAGCTGCTGATTCATTATTGGATGCATCCTCTCCCATTACCTGTATTTAGAATAACTTGGAGAGACAGGATTTGGCTTCTGGTCATCCAGGGCAGGACCCAAATCATTAACAAGACAGTAGAGTATATTTGGGGTCTCAAGTGACCAGATGGAGGAAACACGGCACAAAAGAACCAGGAATTGCCTGAAGGCCAGTTGCATGTAAGCAGCAGGCTTGAGACAGCGGCAGGAAGGCAAGGTAGCAATGCCCGATAAATGGTCACAGACAGAGCCTAGAATAGCTAGGACTAGGAGGATCAGAGGGTCTCTGGGTATGGAAAAGAGCATGGCCGAGTACAAGGCTCAGAAAGGGACAGCAACCCAGCAAGGAGGCTTGGTAGCTTAATAGATAGGGGGTTGGAACAGACTCAGTGGAACTGCTGAGAAACAGAAAATCTAGTGCAGAGGAGAGGGGGTTGGGGGAATCGAGTAGCAGGCAGGGAGTTAAGCCAGCCTCAGCCAAATGAGTGTAGGGAACAGGGTGTGTCACATAGTCTTGTCCTGCCCAGAAGCAGAAGCCATTCAGCAGTGGACATAGACCAACAATTGAGTGGATGGCAGAATGACAATAGAGGAGCCCCTGATGTAACCATCGGTGCACCAGAAGCACACCACCACCAAAGCTGAAACCAAGGGTCTACTACTGTTTCTTTCTCTCTGAATCATGTGGGCTACAAGCAGCAGCTTGGGCATTTAAGGCAAAGAACCTTTGGTATTGTTCTTTTGGGTTGCCTTTACATATGTAGTCTGGAAGTTCTTTACTTTCTTTTTGTAATTAACCTTTAAGATTTATACCTAGGGTATGAGCATCCTCTCTCCAGCCAGTTGTACTGAACAATTCTCCTGTACCTACTAGAAGCATGTGAATGTTTACTGGGAAGCCACCAAAAGTTAAATTTGTTAACCACAGTGCTTGGAGTGTCTGTATCATATACGTCTGAGGCCTGATTTATACTTAAAACTTTAAAACGGCAAAGCTATGTTGGTCGGGGGGGGGGGGGGTGATTTTTCACTGACAGCTTTTGCTGATATAAGCCTTAGTGTAGACGCTTCTAAATAAGAAAAATAAGAGATACCAACAAAGGACTTATTTAGGGGATGGATACAAGCTATACTAGCAAACCCTTTCTAGTATAGAGAAGGCTCAGAAAATTACCAAGTATCTAAAAGGATTTGGGATAACATAATACTCACAGTGACCTCTTCAATGGGGTTAGTTACAATATTACTTTGGGCAGATTATTGTGTCAAGCAGCCGTCAATGATTATTTATTTGAAAATGCCAGTAAAGTGCATGCTGGACTCTAATACCAAGCAAGGCCCACTAGCACACGGTATGATTGGGCTTTGTTGACCTTCAAAAAAATAATGTGAAATTTAACTTTAAATTTAACTTTTAACTCTGTCCGGTGGCATACAGAATGCGCAGTATAGTTCTCATGATTTTTCATTCTGAAAGATATTTGCAGATTATGTTACCTTTAAAATAAGTGGTCATCTGTAATTAAGTCAGTAGAAGAAAGAAAAATGTTCCCCTTCGCTGGAAAAAAAACCAAAACGGATAGTGCAATAGAGTTTAAGGTACTGACATCACAAAGTTCTGTTATGACATTCTTATCCTTGCATTGTGTTTCAGGAAGCAACAAATATTTGCGGTAGCTAGTACCTGAAGGACGACTGAGTAGAGCCATGTCTACACACAAGATTGTTCCAATTTAACTGTACAGGTATAAAGCATTACAACCCCTTAGCGTGGGTGCAGTTATACCAGTATAAAAGAGCATTTATAACCTCTAGACACAGCTGTAATGTTCTATCAATTTAACCATTTTGGTTAAAAAAAAAAAAAAAAAAAAAAATCAACCCCCTACCTGAAACTGTTAAACCAGTATAAAAACTGTGTGTAGACAAGGCCTAAGCTTTCAGTTAGTGATACGCTTAAAATTAACACTGAGTAGCAGATAAGACAACTTAGAAGCAAATTTATTTGAAGTGTATATTACCACTCTTAAGTGAATCTACTTAATGCCTGCACTTTGTGCACAGAATATTAACACCATTTTTCAAAGTCATCTAGTATGTTCGTCATAAATATAAAGGGAAGGGTAAACACCTTTAAATCCCTCCTGGCCAGAGGAAAAACCCTTTCACCTGTAAAGGGTTAAGAAGCTAAAGATAACCTTGCTGGCACCTGACCAAAATGACCAATGAGGAGACAAGATACGTTCAAAGCTGAAGGTGGGGGGGAAACAAAGGTTCTCTCTGTCTGTGTGTTGCTTTTGCCAGGACCAGAGCAGGAATGCAGGTCAGAACTCTGTAAAGGGCTAATAAGCAATCTAGTTAGATATGCGTTAGATTCTGTTTTGTTTAAATGGCTGATAAAACAAGTTGTGCTGAATGGAATGTACATTCCTGTTTTTGTGTCTTTTTGTAACTTAAGGTTTTGCCTTGAGGGATTCTCTATGTTTTGAATCTGATTACCCTGTAAGGTATTTATCATCCTGATTTTACAGAGATGATTCTTTTACTTCAATTAAAAGTCTTCTTTTAAGAACCTGATTGCTTTTTCATTGTTCTTAAGATCCAAGGGTTTGGGTCTGTGCTCACCTATGCAAATTGGTGAGGATTTTTATCAAGTCTTCCCCAGGAAAGGGGGTGTAGGGTTTGGGAGGATTTTGGGGGGAAAGACGTTTCCAAGCGGGCTCTTTCCCTGTTATATACTTGTTAGACGCTTGGTGGTGGCAGCAATAAAGTCCAGGGGCAAAAGGTAAAACAGTTTGTACCTTGGGGAAGTTTTAACCTAAGCTGGTAAACATCAGCTTAGGGGGGTTTTCATGCAGGTCCCCACATCTGTACCCTAGAGTTCAGAGTGGGGAAGGAACCTTGACAGTTCCTCTTAACAATAAGTGGTGAAAGTTTAGCTCAGATAGATGCACATCACTTTCAATGATGCACAAGGTGCTGTACTAATAAAATTATCTCGTAACATAATGCCTTACATTCTATAGAATATAGGCCAAGAATGTCAATTCAACTACATTTAAATATTATGTGCTAGATTTTAGTTATTGTATAAGAAAAACAGTATCAAAGTTATCGAGTGCAGTGTTCTGTACTGCCAAGTTTTTATGCTCTACATGCAAAGAAGGAAAAACAGTAGCCTAGAATCAACATGAGGCAGAGTTAACATAACTTGGCTACCTTCACTATGAATTTCCATACTTCCAAAGGTTTTGTTTTTTTGTAAATTTAATCTTAATTCTGAATTCGCTGGGTTTTTCTGAAGTTTGTGTGTGTACTGGTCAAATTAACATTCTTGAAAGGTAACATTTACTCAAACCAATAATGTGGACTACCTGCAGCCTTACCTTCATCTTAATGAAATTTCCCATGGAAATTTCCCATTTAAAAAAATGTTTTTTAATTTTTGTACAAATTATATTAAGGGACACTGGATAAGAGCCCTAATCCTGGAAATCCTAGAAGACCCACAAAAGTCCAGAGAGAAACTGTGGAGGAAAGGGGAAGACATCTCCTTGGTCTGCTGGCCACACAATATTGAATACTTACAAAAGTCTCCATCTATATCCTGAGGGGGATCTATTTGGCAAAAACCTAAGGTCAACAGAAAGAGAGCCCGACACCTGCAAATCTATGTAAGTACCCAAGATACTTACTCAAGATAGGGGCTCATTTCCTACGGAAAGGACATAAGAATGTAGCTCCCCTCGTTTTGACTTTCTAAAGTTTGAAGTGTTAGTACTTTCCTCCAAAGGTGTACAGAAAAGGGGAAAGTGTAGCTGGCTACAAGTTGGAAGCCAGCAGAAGCAGAGAATTTGGTCAGGTAAGAACTCCTGTAATGCACCTGCTGTATCCCACCCCCATAAAGGGCAAAAGATACAAATGATTTTAGTGACCTTTCCCATTCCTCATTTTGTGCACATCACAAATCCACATGATATGGCATGACTGTCAGCTTGTTAATGGGAAACCTAAAACAAGAAGCTGAGCACACTGGTAAAAATATGTAGGGAAGCATAAGCCAGTACTAACATTAAACCTTTTCTTTCATGAGCGCTACATTCATTCACATTTTAAAACAAAGTAAAAGCAAAGTATCACCGTGAAATCTGAATTAGCTCCCAGATTTCTTGCATTGCCTTATGTCAACTGACTTCTTCAAAGTCAAATAAAATAAAGTAAAATAAAACAATTCAAAACTCAAAACGCATCTCCCACTAGATGTCAAAAAACAAGAGACAGTGGACTTGCTAAGAATTTACTTGTAACTAATTTGCAATTGTTGAGTTTTACACTTCACACAAGTAATAACAGGGGGAAAAAAATCCCTGAAAGTTGCCCAAGTATACATGTATTTAAAATTTAATTTAGACAAGGAACCACTATGAACAGGCTGCCTTTATGTTCATACCTATGAACAACACTCTATATTAGTGGTTCTCAAACTTTTGTAGTGGTGACCCCCTTCACATAGCAAGCCTCTGACCCCCCCCCCCCAAATTAAAAACACTTTTTTATATATTTAACACCATTATAAATGCTGGAGGCAAAGTGGGATTTGGGGTGGAGGCTGATAGCTCGCGACCCCCTAGGTAATAACCTCACAAACCCCAGTTGAGAACCCCTGCTCTATATGTACCATGCACAAGGCAAACCTGCATTTGGGAACACTGCCCAGATTGGGTACTCTTCAGGGAAGGGACTGAGTTTTCATGTTTGTACGGACAGCACCTAGCATAGTATGGGTGCTATAGGAATACGAATAATAATAAGTATTAATATTTGTCAGGAAACTTCTCGGGGAAAAAATTGCCAACGTCTGTCAGTATTTTTATAGGAACTCCTCAAATGTCTTTAAGTATTTGCAAAGTTGTATCAATTTAATACATACAAAACTTACATTTCTGCCTAACTAGTAATCATGTGCATTAAATTTTGGTCCAATTCTACTACATTATACTGGTGATTTTCAGATATACAACACTTGTATACCACTGTAATTTAGAGCAGAATCTGGCCTTTTGTTTTTTTACTGAAGTTTTCACTACCAACAGCAATATCTGGTAAGTACTTAAGTAACAGATGTTGTGTGATACACAACAAAACAGCAAACATAAGGTATTCAACTACATTCCATCACCCTCAGCCTCTGCATACCTTGTAGACTATAACTTGCACGACCAAGTGTCTCCTTCCTACATACCTAGTAAATGGCACAAAATGGGGTGTTCCAACCAAAAAAAAAAAAAAAAAACTTTAAAAGAATGCTAGTCATAGCTATAGCATTAAAAAAATAATCAACATTTCCAAATTTAAGGTTATAGCGCTACCTTAAATCTGTACTGGTTTTACGTATTATGGCACAAGCGTTAGTTACATAATCACATACTATATCTCAAATAATGCAAAATAATAGTTCTATATTCTTGAAGGTGCATCTTGTAGGACTCCCATATATATTGTATCAAGTATCTCACATACAAGTTACTGTAATACACAGCAGTATATAGTACTATAAGACAGGCTTCAGAGTAACAGCCGTGTTAGTCTGTATTCGCAAAAAGAAAAGGAGGACTTGTGGCACCTTAGAGACTAACCAATTTATTTGAGCATGAGCTCACGAAAGCAAATAAATTGGTTAGTCTCTAAGGTGCCACAAGTCCTCCTTTACTATAAGACAGTACACATGCATATCAGAAGTGGTAGAAAAGTTGTGATATGTGGTATTATTGAGAAATAGCACATACCGATTAAAAACTATAATGCATACATACAAGAGATAGAGTTAAGGTTTGATATATGTAAACAACATACAACTACAAGTACTGATTACACATATATGCAAATAGGAAAGGGCGATGACAGGATTTTAGAGGATCAGCTCCTTAGATGTAAGCATGACTTTTAAGATAATTTCTTGGAACATAATTACATTAAAAAAATGTCATGATGGAGTCTCTACAAGAGCTTCAGAGAACATTTTTGGAACTTCCAAACTCTGAATGTCAGTTTTATTATTATTATTATGTTGTTAATGAATTAGACACTTTAGGAGTCAGTGCATGTGATTTGGGGAGGCTCAGCTTTCAAAATGAATCATATAGATTGGCTGGATAAATCATAACATGAATGACGTATCCAGTAAAGTTCCCATGCTGCCTTCAAATGCATAGGCACAACTCTCACTTGGACTGGAGTTACATCAACACATCTGAACTGGACGCAAAGCTCATTTTAATATTGAGTGTGTCATACCTGATAGTATCAGCCAACCTAAATTATTATTCACACAAACATATACAAAATATAAACAGACCCCCTAACCTAGCGTGGACATGCAGGTTCAGGCTCTACTTGAGACATGCAAGTAGAACTGGACTAGATGACCTCTCGAGGTCCCTTCCAGTTCTATGATTCTGTAAGTAACTTGCATTAACATCACTGGGAACTACAAGCACTAATCAATGGGAGAAAAAATAGCTATGAATCTATTACCTAACAGAACTTTCAAACCATCACTCATTTATAGAGCTTACTGATGTGCATAAATGGAAAATAGTGCAAGTCCATTGTTAAATAGCTAATTTTTATTTTATAGGACGTATTACCTTGATGTGAGGTTCTTCTGACATGCAAGTTTCCTTTGTGTTAATGTAAGGTGTAGTGTTAATGCCCACATTGGTAGAAATTTATATTAAAAAAACCAACCCCAAAGACTGTTTATATCTCACATTCTTTTAAAAGACAGAAATAATTCAGTAGCTCTACAGTAAGGAAGAGGCAAAAGCAGAGTCTGCTGTTTTCACACAGGGAATAAATGATATTTCTATAGTACGTAAATACACTATGCTAAGCTGAAGCACAGATTTTGTAGTTGCTCTCTAACCTCTGAACTGCACAACTTAAATTACAGTAGCCAGAAAAAATAGTAATACTGTTAACCAATTTTAAATGCTAAGAAACATAAAGGTAAATTATGCCTCTGTGTATTGTTTTTGTCAAGGCTGTTCAAGCAGCACTTGTAATGTTGCTCACTCATTAACAAAAAGAATTACAAACTTAACACTGCAACAGTAATTTAAGATTTATACACCAAGTATCCCAATTATGACAGGTGAATAAATGCATCCTAAAATATATTGCCTAAAAAAATTCACAAAGTAAAATATGTACAATTCTAAGCCTGGTAAATCTAGTCCAAACATTTTTATATATATAAAACACAAACCACTGTCTTCTCTTATTAAAGATTCAGCTTGAGGGGGCAAGAGTACAAA
This sequence comes from Natator depressus, assembly GCF_965152275.1. Lineage (NCBI taxonomy): Eukaryota > Metazoa > Chordata > Testudines > Cheloniidae > Natator > Natator depressus. The sequence continues at coordinate 39,550,895 of NC_134244.1, forward strand.
ATTCTTGCCACTTTACTCGGCAACTTTAACGTATGCCATACATCCAACCTTTCCATATATCTTCTGGGGGGTATTCATGCCAATCTCAGATCTAGGAGCATGTGCAAAAGTCACAAGGAATGATGCAAGTCTAACAACTACTGGCATGGAGACTGAGAACACACTCATTCTTAAACATTTTCAAGGGGCTGAACACATTGTCAAGTCTTTAAATTGTTCACTGATAAAACTTGTAGTACTGCACAAGTGTCCTCTAAATGAAGCTATCCAATTTCTCTCTAAGACCTTATTAGCCTATTTTAAGTTTGAAAGTTTTGAGCATGGCTACCAGTGTTCTCTGTACAAGACAACAGAAGCACTCAATATTCTGAGGCCTTCAGTACTGAATCAAACATCCAAGTCAAATTATACAACTGCTTAATATGCATATTTTTTCCTTTCCAAATATATGCATTTGGGTATAAAACTTCTCCGGCAGTAACTGGTATACAGCAAGCAGTCATTTTAGTTAAAAGCACTGAGCATTTCACTAGCTGTATAATTGCTACATCTTGTGGCAATGAATTTCAAGTGCAAGAAAGAAAAATGGACAATAACAAACAGAATAAAAAGAGACTTGTTTGCACATAACCTTCATACAGATATTCCCTGAAAACACCCACAACACCCTGCTCTCACTGTCGGTATAACACAAGAGGGGAGGAGCAGGGGAGGGAGGAGAAAAATATCATCATCTAAGATGTGATGGAGGAAAGGAGAAAGTTGCAGTCATTCTGTGGTGGTTTTAAGGTCTCGTGTCACTTTTGTCTTCCAAATTAGCTGCTCAGAAAAGTGTCTCCCCGATGGGAACAAATTCCTTGATCTCGGTCTCTTTTTCTACTCCACCTCCATGATGCCAAAAGGAGCCGACCCTTTCCATTAAGCAACAACAGCCACATTCACCCAATACATCTAACAAATCACTTTTACTTTGTAATATGAGGTGGAGAATAAAATTTGGAAAGGAAAGGAACAGAGGATGCAAGTCTCTGCCATAAAAATCACAGCGAAGGGATGAAAAATTAACACGTACACTTAGCCCCTTCTATAAGGATTGTCAAAGAAATGAACAAACATTAATCAATCCCCCTCCGTAGCCCTGGAAAAGGTGGGGGGGGGGGAGGAGAATATCAAAACGCTTTTACTGCTAACAAACAGGGATGGGGGAGAGATTGCTGGATTTAGGGACCAGGGGGTGTCTCCCGATTGTCCCTCAGGAGAAGGGAGGGTCCCGCACGGCAGGATCTGGGGGTCCCCCCTGTACTGAAGAGGAAATACCCCTGCAAGGAGGACAAGTCTCTCGCCGGCCCTCACCCCCATTCACGGCGCACCCGGCCCTACGAGCCTGGGACTGGCCTCCGGCGGCGGCGGCTGGGCCCCTCCCCGAGGGCCGGGCCCCCCTCGCAGCGCCATGGGCACGGAGCGCGCTATTTACCTTCCTTGGGCGGCTTGCCGGGCGGCGCGCTGTGCAGCAGGGAGGCCGCTGCCGAGGAGCAGCCCTGCAGGCTCGGTGGGGACGTGGAGAGCCGGGACCAAGATGGCGGCCCCTCCAAACTTCCACTGCTACTTTGGACACTCATCAAGCTACTTTCCTGGAGCCCGGCAGCCGCCGGGGGCGGCGGGGGAGGCGGCGCGGCGGGGGGACACCCAGCGCCGCGCTCATGGCCGGGGGGCCGGCCCGACACCGGGGAGAGGAGGCCGCCGCGGGGAGAGGGCTCCGGAGAGAGGCGGGGCGCGAAGGAGACAGGGCTCAGGGCCGGCGCAACCTGCCCGCACCTCTGCACTGCGTCGCCGCGGCCGCCGCCGAGCAGCCGCCTGTGTCTGAGGCTCAGGCTAACCTCCGCCACCAGGAGGGAGGGAGGGAGCGGGCGAGGAGGGGTCATGCGCAAACACCACCAGCAGCGAGCGCCGCGCACCTCTGGCGCGCCGGGCAGGGTAGGGAGCCCGCACGTACACCTGCCCCTGCCGGCCGGGGTGGCCGGCACTGCCCGGTCTCACCCCGCCGGCAGGGGCACTGACACCCCCCGCGCACGCACACACACACACACACACACACACACACACAATACACTACAGCCCCTCACTGCTGCACTGACCTCCACACACACACACACACACACACACACACTACACCCCTTCACGCCCCCTCCACAGGACAGCCCGGGCTGCTGTACTGAACCCACACACACACACTACAGCCCCTCCCCACGCTGCCTGCTGCACTGAACCCCCACCCTACACACTACAGCTCCTCACACCACCCTGCCTGCTGTACTGACCCCCACACACCTCACACAACCCTGCCTGCTTCACTAACCCCCCCTCCCCCATGTACAGAATCCCCCCATCTCAGAGCCCTGCCTGCTGCACTGGTGCCCCACACACGCACACTACAACTCTTCACACTGCCCTGCCTGCTGCATTGACCCACACACACTCTAACCCCTCACACCACCCTGCCCGCTGCACTGACCCCCAACATGCACTACAGCCCACCCCACCCTGCCTGCTGTACTTACCCTCACACACACACACACAACCTCCCATAGCTCACACTGACCCCCCCCCACACACACACACAGCCACCCACACTTCACACAGGCATGCCTGCTACATTGACCACCCCCATGTACCTAATAGCCCTGCCTGCGGCAGCCCTCCTCAATTTACACAGCCCTCTTTTCTGCACGGACACCCCCCCCACTCCATATACACCCTACCATCCTTGCCCCACACAGCCACATAATACAGTTGTGTCTGCTGGATGGACCCTATCACCCCTCTACCTAACACAGTTGTGTCTGCTGCACTGATCCTGCACAGTGCAGTTGTGCCTCCTGCATTGACACCCCCACATACACACACACACACCTCACCACTACCTTCCCATATGCCCCTAACACAGCCCTACCTGCTGCACTGACTCTCCCATACACACACCTCACCATCACCACCTATCTACATATGTGCATGGAACTCCATCCCACAATGCCACAACATTTTCCTCCTTGTCTCTTCTCAAAACCCATCTCTGCTTCCATGCCTATGAGAAATCAGCCAGTTAATGATGGCTTGAGGGGCAGATACAGATAGTGGGTACTTTGTCTAATTATAATAATAAAGATAATCCAAATGTATTCACAGATTGCATATATTTGTTTCCCTTTCCTCAGACCTTTTATCAGAAACAGATTGACAGAGCCAGAAGAGTTCCCAGAAGTCACCTACTACAGGACAGGCCTAACAAAGAAAATAACAGAACGCCACTAGCCGTCACCTTCAGCCCCCAACTAAAACCTCTCCAACGCATTATCAAGGATCTACAACCTATCCTGAAGGACGACCCATCACTCTCACAAATCTTGGGAGACAGGCCAGTCCTTGCCTACAGACAGCCACCCAACCTGAAGCAAATACTCACCAGCAACTACATACCACACAACAGAACCACTAACCCAGGAACCTATCCTTGCAACAAAGCCCGTTGCCAGCTGTGCCCACATATCTATTCAGGGGACACCATCACAGGGCCTAATAACATCAGCCACACTATCAGAGGCTCGTTCACCTGCACATCTACCAATGTCATATATGCCATCATGTGCCAGCAATGCCCCTCTGCCATGTACATTGGTCAAACTGGACAGTCTCTACGTAAAAGAATAAATGGACACAAATCAGATGTCAAGAATTATAACATTCATAAACCAGTCGGAGAACACTTCAATCTCTCTGGTCACGCGATTACAGACATGAAAGTTGCGATATTACAACAGAAAAACTTCAAATCCAGACTCCAGCGAGAGACTGCTGAATTGGAATTCATTTGCAAATTGGATACAATTAACTTAGGCTTGAATAGAGACTGGGAGTGGCTAAGTCATTATGCAAAGTAACCTATTTCCCCTTGTTTTTTCCTACGCGCCCCCCCCTCCCCAGACGTTCTTGTTAAACCCTGGATTTGTCCTGGAAATGGCCCACCTTGATTATCATACACATTGTAAGGAGAGTGATCACTTTAGATAAGCTATTACCAGCAGGAGAGTGGGGTGGGGGGAGAGAAAACCTTTTGTAGTGATAAACACCCATTTTTTCATGATTTGTGTGTATAAAAACAAACATCTTCTGTATTTTCCACAGTATGCATCCGATGAAGTGAACTGTAGTTCACGAAAGCTTATGCTCAAATAAATTGGTTAGTCTCTAAGGTGCCACAAGTACTCCTTTTCTTTTTGCGAATACAGACTAACACGGCTGTTACTCTGAAACTATATATGTAGCAAGTTTGATTTCAGATCTGTACATCCCAGGGACGTTACAGATCTTTTCCCCTCACTTTCTAAGTGACACCTCTCAAACTGTCTAAGATCCTCACCTCACGTCAGCACACAACAGAGCTGCAGATTTCTTAAGGATGATGTATTAATCTGAAATAAAAAGTAACGTAGTTTCCTGGTACATTAGGACTGCTCCAGGACATACACTCTTCAGTGACATCTGGGGAAAAAAAATTCTTGCAGAAATAGAAGTATTCTGACGTTTTAACAAACTCAAGCTTAAATAAAAGTGGCCATATAGTAGATTTATATTTATATTTTCCCTTTAACGAGGCAGATTGTAACAGAAAATTATTAACATGCGTACAAAGAAGTTGTATAGCAGTGCTTTAATGCAGTTAGACACCTAAATTTAGGCTTCAGGGGGCACCTCTCACTGCTTGGTATCCCCAATGAGGAAACCATCTCTTGGAGTCCGGGAGCTTAGGCACTTGAGCCATTTCTTGCAGGAATGAATTAGGCACCTGTCTAATTCCACACAGAACAGCCAGAGGAGGAGAAGGAGGTGGTGTGATGCCGCCAACTCCTACCTTATAACTTTTAGCCCTGTGGTTAGAAAACTCAATTGGGATGCGGGAAATAACCCAGACTCAATTCTCCTCTCAGCCTGATGGGGACAAAAAATTTGAACAGGGGTCTCCCACCCTTCAGGAGAGCACCTTAAACACGGGGCTATGAGATATTCTGATGTGGGTCTCATCCAGTCCTTCCTACTGAAGCTGTTTCACTGTGGATAAATAATTAAAGACACTGCAATTAAAAACCCGCAGCTAAGCTATACCCGCAGCTAAGCTCACGGGGCTCACGCTAAGGGGTTGTTTAGTTGTGGTGTAGATGTGTGTGCTCAGGCTGCAGCCCAAGCTCTGGGACCCTCCTACCTCGCAGGCTGCACTTGTATATTTTCATCCTTTTCTTCACAACCCTGAGGGCTAGAATCTCACCTTTTTTTGTTGTTTTTTTTTTTTTTTAATGAAAGCTGAGTTTCCCATGCAACATCATATTTCAGCAGCTGGGACTTTCAGAAAAATATTAAAACACACGAGGCTCATGATAAATTGCGGGAGTTAGTAACGCGGTTGGCAGTGGGACTAGTTGTGTGACTAACTGCACATCACTGTAAGGAGGTTGTATTTTAAGCGAAAAGAGTGTAAGAGGAGGTAGCCAGCACTGGGTGAGGGGAATGGTTGGGGGGGATGTTTTGTACCTAACACTAACTCAAGCAATGAAGAGGTTAACAACCTGCACAGGGAACAAGGGAGAGTGGGAGTTGAAGCTTGGTCTCACCACACACATTACACCAGTGAGGCTAACAGTATACTCCGATAAAAGCACACAGTTACAGAACTTTAACAGGTTTCAGAGTAGCAGCCGTGTTAGTCTGTATCTGCAAAAAGAAAAGGAGTACTTGTGGCACCTTAGAGACTAACAAATTTATTTGGGCATAAGCTTTCATGAGCTACAGCTCACTTCATCGGATGCAGACCTAGGATGCATCCGATGAAGTGAGCTGTAGCTCACGAAAGCTTATGCTCAAATAAATTTGTCAGTCTCTAAGGTGCCACAAGTACTCCTTTTCTTTTTGCAGAACTTTAACAAACATTCTTAACATAAACTGACTTTATTTTAAACATTAAGGTATGGTAAACTCCACATTTATTCTCAGCCTCTCTTGAGGAAGTATCGGGGGTAGCCATGTTAGTCTGTATCCACAAAAACATTAAGGAGTCTGGTGGCACCTTAAAGACTAACAGATTTATTTGGGCATAAGCTTTCATGCGTAAAACACCACTTCTTCTTGAGGAAGTGTATTCCATGTCCATGGGCCAGCTGCTGAGAGAGTGCTTGTCCTACTCCAACACCCTTCACCATTATTGCTGATAATTCTACAGTTACCAAGGGTCAAGAGAGAGACTTCATATGGAGGCAGCAGAGATGTTGGGGAGAGTTTATGTAGTAGAAAAGGGGATTTTTCAGATCTTCACCGGGACACCCTTAGTACTAATTAATTATAATTTTTATGAAAGTAACAGAAAAAAATGAGGACCTTAAAATATCATTGACTCTGGGCTGAGTGTGGCTATTAAACCTATACCTTAGAGTAGGGGGGGAAAACTCCACTTCATGTGGGATTGGGGATGGGGAAGAAACATTTCTGTGGCAAGATGACAAGATGAGTTTGATTTTTGTTTTTTTTTAAATGACAACTATTGGAAGGCTGCTTAGAATTTTGGAATGTAATTAGCCCTGGCACAGATGGGTTAATAGACATGACTGGAGGTAATAATGTCAAATGTATATGATATATACAGTTATTACCTAGTTTGGCAATTTATCCATTTGCATTATATATATTGCATCCTTCCCTCACCCATATTGGCACACAGTCCAGAAATTAATCTCTTCCATCTGCTCTACGGTGTTGAGATCAATTGTTCTGCCCTCCCTGCTCAGGGTTCTTCTTAGGGCTTCTTTTGGGCATTTCCTCACACCACTTGGTTTCCCACTTGATAACTCCATGTGGGAATCTGTGTGCTGGCATCTAGAGTACATGCAGCACTAACTACAGTAGTTGGTTGAGTTGTTAATTCATCACAACTTGCGGCTGCTTTCCAGTACAATTAAAAGAATAAAATGAACAGTTTCCAGAGGTAAAAGACCTAGGATGTTGCTGATGGGCCTTGGGCTCATGGGATAGGGTGAGAGACTTGTGGCCCTCGTGGGCCAAGGTCCTCACGCTTGTGTGCCCTCTGTCCCCCTATCAAATTCACGGCCATGGTAAACGCATCACAGACTGTGAAATCTGGTCTTCTGTGTGCTTTTACCCTATACTATACAGATTACATGGGGGAGACCAGCATTTCTCAAATTGGGGGTCCTGACCCAAAAGGGAGCTGTAGGGGGGTTGCAAGATTATTTTATCAGGGTCACGGTATTGTCATGCTTACTTCCGCACTGCCCGCAGAGTTGAACAGCTGGAGAGCAGCGGCTATTGGCCAGGAACCCAGCTCTGAAGGCAGAACCCTGCCAGCAGCAGCACAGAAGGAAGGGTGGCAATACCATACCAGGCCATCCTTACTTCTGCGCTGCTGCTGGCGGTGGCTCTGCCTTCAGAGGTGAGCCCCTGGCCAGCAGCTACTGCTCTCCAGCTGCCCAGCTCTGAAGGCAGCGCTGCCGCCCGCAACAGTGCAGAAGTCAGGGTAGCAGTACCATACCCCCCACACACAATAACTTTGCAACCCCTCCACAACTCCTTTTTGGATCAGGACCCCTAAAATTACAATGCCATGAAATTTCAGATTTAAATAGCTGAAATGAAATTTATGATTTTTAAAATCCTATGACTGTAAAATTGACCAAAATTGACCGTGAATTTGGTAGGGCCCTACTCATGGACTGAGGACTGGTAGGACTCATAGTGAGCTGATCCTTAGCAATAGGCTTAGGAGAGCCTACCCTGAGTTATAGTTTATATGATAGGACCCTTATAACCCCTGCACTGGAATCACTTAAATGCCTGGTATAGGAAATTATGGGCGATAGACAGATAGCATCCCTTTCTGTGTCCAAATTTACTAAAAGTTGAAGCTTATTGCTAAAAATCCATCCACGTATCCATCTTTAATTCGCCACTGTGTCAAGATCAAATGTTCAGCTCTTTCTTCTGATTCTGTGGAAACAAGCTGCTGGTTCAGTGATTTCTTGGCTCTCTTTGTTGGGTTATGAAATCTTTCCAACCAATGCCCAGAATATTTCATAGGCACCTATTTTCAAAGGCATCTAGTTTTCTGTATAACATTTTGGGAGATCTCTAGCTTCCAAAATTCTTATGTTAGACCTGAGATTACATTTGAATTGAAAATTCTGAGATCTGTTCTTGTGCTATATACCTTTGATTTCCATACATTGTTGAGTTTAGTAAATGCTGTGGTAAATGCTTTCTTATCCTTGATATCAATTCCTTCTTGGGGTCGCCATTGACCAAGCCGATGCTGACCAGGTAGTTTCTACATTCTTGATATTTTTGCCTAGTAATGTGACGTTACTGCTTGATGTCTGGGTTTCCAGGATGTTTATTTTAGCATAACTAATTCTGAGCCCTGCGTGGCCTGCTGTTTTTGCCAAGTTGTTTGTCTTTACTTGTAACTTTTCAGAGGTGTCATTCAGTAGCGCAATACCATCAGCAAAGTCCAGGTATTTGTCATCTACCCAGGCTATACCAGTGTTTGTGTTGCTAATATACTTCTTCATTATCCAGTCTATAGCAATGCCAAACAACAGCAAGATGAAACACAGCCCTGTTTCAGACCAGTATCCATGCTGAACCATTCTGTTGTCTGGTTGTCCACCTTTACCGAGCACTTTACATTTCTGTATATGGCCTTGATTATGTTGATAACTTTAGTTCGGATTCCATAGGACAGAATAATACTCTACAATGTATGTCTGTTCAGGCTGGCAAATGCCTTTTGAAAAATTAATTAAATTGATAAGGAGAGCTGCCCATTCTACACATTCTTCTGTGATGTCCTAAGTGTGACTAGCTAATTTACATGGGATCCCTTGGGCCTGAATCGAGCCTGTTCTTCTCTAAGCTTTGCTGCACTTTGATGTGGCTGCTGGTCCCAAGCCTAGATAAAGTAAATTACTGGAGCATGAGAATAATGTTTCAAACACCAAAGATGTCACAGATCATGAGGGAGATAAACAACTATGGACTTGAAATTTTGGGCATCAGTGAAAGCAGACTGACAGATCCAGATAAGGAGCACTTCAAGCAAGAAAAGAAACATCTCATTTATCTCCACTTACATAGTAAAAATGTGTGTGTGTTTGTGTATAATGCATTTATTTTGTGATTAAGAAATAGACACATTTTAATATGATTTTATTTATTTTTTAAATTATGATTGTTTATTTTAATTTTGGTACACTGGTATATTTAATAAGAGTATTTATTATTTATGTAATTTCTGGGGTCACGATTTCCTTGTAACTCACAGCTGCCTATCAAGTATTATATGCTAATTGTATAATGTATATACTGTAATATATGGATTCAGGGTAGCTAGCTCTAATTCCAGGAGATTTAAATTACTGATTTTAAACAAGATTTGAATTACCTTTAAAAATAACTGCTTTAAGACAGTTTTACAAAGCCTAAGCTAATTTGAAAATTTGTACTAGTACAATGTTAAATTAAATGTTATAATTAATTTCATTATAAATGCTGTTTTTAAAACTGACATTTCAATGTCATACTACTAGGATGTCCTATCTGACTTTTACAAATTGCTTTAAGAAAAATAAATAAAAAACATTGTTTTGCTCAAATTCTTTCTAAATATGATTTTTTCTACCTGCCGTTTCCTTTTGCATTTAAATACAAAGCACCTAGGTGCAAAGGCGCCATAGCACAAAAGAGAATCAGGTTCAAAAACTGTTAAAATTATGAGCTATTGTGACAAAAACATTTAATGTCACACACATTTAGTGTTCTACCGTGCACTCAGGGCCATCCTTAGGATTTATGGTGCCCTATGCAGTATTATTAAACTGGTGCCCCTATGCCAGATTTGCTCTTAGCAACACAAACATAAGCTTACAGTATTGGAAAACTTGCCACATGCACTTTATTAAAACCAGTTTAAACAAATTAAGCACAGTATAATGCTTATGTACTATACTTGAACTAAAGAAGTAGCGCTATAGAAAAATTCTGATTTATTGACAGAATGATTCAAACAAGATAATTTTTTTAATTTGTCAACATTTTATTGGAAATTTCTATGAAGAGGTACTGAAACAAGGATTTGTTTTTAATTAAAAGCAATCTTTCTGGCTTTCTTGTCTGCAAAATCAGTAATAATGTCATTGTATGACAAAGTGATGTCTTGTTCGATTGCAAGAATAGCAAGACCAATCAAACGTTCCTGACTCATTGTAGAGCAGAGATAGTTTTTAATGAGCTTTAGTTTTTAGAAACTCCATTCTCCTGATGCTACTGTTACAGGAATTATCAGCTGAATACAAGTGGCAATGTACATATTAGGATATATGTCAACACGTTTGCTGGTATGAATAAACTGTACAGTGTTCAACAACTTTGCATGTGGCAACTTTGATGATAATGTATTCAATTCTTCGTACAGTTGAAGTCCATTTAAATCAAAACTATCACTGTGTTTCAGGAGGCTCTCTAGGTTTCTTGCACTTTGTCATTAGCTGCTCTTGTCTTCCTATTTCATTGAATTTAGTCATGTCATACAAAAATCCAAACTGTTCATGGTGTACTTGTAAAGTATTAAATTTTTCATCAATGGCAGATATTGCTTTAACCATCACAACATTAAAAAATTCAACCTCTGTTTCTTTTCTGGCTCTTCTATGGGCTCATCTGCTCCTTCATATTCTGCTTGCCGTTTTTTCCTTGAAGCTCTTGTCACATTTGGACAAGAAATGGAAATTTTGGTTCTACACTGGGTGCCTCTGCAAACTCTCTTGCTGTGACCTGTGCTTTTTTGAATCAATTTTCTCTGTATTTCACTAAAAAGTCTTGTGTGTTGTTTAGTAAGGTAAGTATTGAATCAAGCTGCATCACTGGACTCTGCATTATTTTGCTTACACTTGAGATTTTAACAAGAATGTCATACCAGATTACGACAGATGTTAGAAACTTGAAGCTGCATATTTCAGAGGCCAATGACTGTGCTTCACTTTTAGATTTTGAATCTCTGGCTTCTTCTGAAATAGCAACCAGTACTTCGTAAATTTCCTCAGATTGATATCTCAACTTTTTTACACGTTTTACTCTGCTTTCCCAGCATGTCTCAGATAGAGACTTAACAGTAATACCACTGACATGTGCTTTGAATATTTGCCATCATTGAGTGGAAGCCGAAAAGAGCACGTAAATGCGTTGCAGCAAACCAAAAAAAGAAATAGCTTCTACAGAAGACTTGGCCATATCACACAAAATCAAATTAAGGCTGTGGCATGCACACGGAACAAAAAAGGCTTGTGGATTTTCTGCCAGCAATCTAGTTTGCATGCCAGAAATGCATCCTCTCATATTGGTGCCATTATCGTAGCCTTGTCCTCTAATGTTCATTATGGACAATCCCATTCATTTTAGTTCATCAAGGAGAGCTTGAAGAAGTACAAAACCTGTAGTGTCTTCTACTTCTAAAAATGTGATAAATGATTCCTTAATTGTAATCTGTGCTGAATCACTAATGTCGACAAATCTCACTACTAATGACATCTGTTCTTTATGACTTATGTCCGGAGTGCAATCTAGAATTATGGCAAAATATTTTGCCAAAGAAACCAATGAAACAATTTTGTCTCTCACTTTACCTCTCATTAGCATGATCAGTTCATTTTGAATTCTTGGTCCCAAATAGTGATCATGTATTTCATTTTCAGTTACTCTTCGGAGATGTTCATTCATCACTTTGTCCAATTTTCCCAGCAGTTGTACAAGGCCCAAAAATTGCCATTTTTGGGCTAGTGTAATTTCTCAACGCTTCCTCTAAAAGCAAGATTGTTTGTCGATAGATATTCAGCAATAGATAATAGACATTCAAGAACACGACACCGATGCTGCTTCTCTGACTCCAGTAATCTTTGATTTTGGGCATCAAGAGTTGTCTGGTTTTTAACCTTAAACTCAGCTCACACCATTTGTGCATGGATTTGTCTTTGGAACTGCCTCATTCAAAACCCACTTCACTAAAATGAAGAACTGACAATGGCACATTGATGGAAATAACTAGTCACATGGAAGAAGTTATATTACAGTGTTCACATTAACTAAACTGTGTTCTTAATTAGTTGAATTGTCTCTGAAAGCACAATTCCACTGCCCTGAATTTGATATGTATTCTGAAATCAAATAAGAATAAATATTTTTAAAATAAATAGGAAGGTACAGAGTATTTTAATTTTTATGGATTCATGATTAATTGGGTTAATTTAAAAAGGGGAAAAAAACAATGGGACACTTGTAAATAAGCTTAATATATAAGATTTTAACAAGAAAAAATATAAGTGATACATATAGTAACTAAAAACACCCCACAGGAAAACTGTGAATAAGACTATGTCAGCACCTCAGGATTATGATGATATCATAAACCACATGAGCTTTACTCTTGTGATTAACATGCTGTCATCAGAAACTCTCAACTTTATATACAGTAGTGTTGTGTATCAATTACTGGTATTTAGATAATATCAATCTATATACATATACACAAGCACAAAATGTCAACGTATAATTACAGTTGAGATGACAGGTCCAACCTGAGAGTTGCTGATACGCTTTTAAAGAAACAAAAGCACCATTGGGTGGACTTAGCCTTATCCCAGGTTTCAAAACTGTTTTTTCATAAATGGCAAAAGGTCATTTTTTAGTTATCCAACCATGAAAGAGAGACTCTATTCCATTAACATTTTAGAAGATTTTCTTTATTACTTTCCAATAACCCCAAAATGGCAAGGTTTTGAAACCTGGGGCTTGTAGTAATTTACAAAACACACTGCACCACAATAGGTTTTTCATGTGTTCCAATCAACCTTCAAATCATAGCTCAAAACAAAACACTAAATCTAATTCCTCATTATTTGGTCTTTCATCCTAGATTTGTACTTAGTGGGATACAAGGAGACAACAAGACAGTAAATAGAGGAATTCTAATTCAAAACATTAGATGTGTGGCCACATACAGTGGAAAGGTCCCAATTACCAATTTGTTTTATCCTAACCCTAACCTCTAACCCTAAACCCTAAACCCTAACCCTAAACCCAAACCCTACAGGAGAATTCTGATGAGCCTTGACAGGCTGGCAGGCTTACTAAAATGTTGTCAACTGTTTAAAACAAGCTAGCAACTCCCCCCCCGAAATAACTTAGCCAAGAACAGTATGGACCTCAGATTATGCTACCACATCTTTTTATAGCCATGTATGAAGTGTGTATTTCCTGAAAGCTGGTATTAGGCACAACGAGTTAAGTGGAGGCATAGAAGGAATTTAGCAAATTAGTAAGACAGAAAGGAAAAAAAAAAAAAAAGGTTACTAACCTTTCGTAACTGTTGTTCTTCGAGATGTGTTGCTCATATCCATTCTATGCTAAGTGTGTTGACACCGCGTGCACAGTTGCTGGAGATTTTTTCCACAGTGGTATCTGTAAGACCGGCTCTAGTGCCCCCTGGAGCCAAGCGTGTATGCACCAGTATAAGGGGTGTTGTCAGCCCTGCACCCTCACCCTCTCAGTTCCTTCTTGTAAGTAACTCGGAAGAGAGTTCAAAGAACAACAGTTACAAAAGGTTAGTAACTGTTTTTTCTTCGAGAGCTCACTCCTGTCCACTCACGTCCAGAGGTGTGCTCAGAGTTCATAGACATGCTGATTGCAACACTTCTCTCCTGAAACTGGCATCGTCACAGGCCTGTTGGATGATGGCATAGTGGGAAGCAAAGGTCTGAACTGACAATCATGTTGCAGCTCTGCAGATGTCCTGGATTGGTACCTGCGCGAGGGTACCTGCGGAAGGACTCAGTTCTCTTAATATAGAAAACGAGGGCCAGCCTAACATCCAACGTATGAACCCAACGTTCCTCAGTGGTCTTGTGAGGTTTTGGAAAGACGACAGGAAGAAAAATGTCCTGATTGTTGTGGAACTGCTACACCACCTTTGGTAGGAAATCCGGATTGGGGCGCAGCTGGACCTTGTCCTTGAAGAACATTGCATAAGGAGGTTCTGATGTCAGGACTTTGATTTCAGAGACCCTTCTGGCCAAGGTAATCTCCACCAGGAAGGCAATCTTCCAAGAGAGAAAGAGTATGGGGCACTATGCTAATCGCTCAAAGGGAGGCCCTGTGATCCTTGACAGGACCAGATTTAAATCCCAGGGGGAGATCGGATCACAAACCTGAGGGTAGAGTCTTTCCAGCCCCTTGAGAAACCTGATTATCATCTCATGAGAGAACCCTGATCTGCCATGCCCTGCCAGGTAGAAGGCTGAGATGGTTGCCACGTGAACCTTAATAAATGAGAGAGCCAGACCTTGAGGTTTTAGATGGAACAGATAGTCCAAGATAGACTGCCGTGAAGATGGATGGAGAAAAATTCTGTTTGGAGGCCCAACAAGTGAAACGTTTCCACTTGGCCAAGTAGGTAGCCCTGGTGGAAGGCTTTCTGCTACCTAGCAAGACTTGCCAAACCTGTTCCGAGCAGACCTGCTCTTCAGGGTTCAGCCACGGAGCAACCATGCCATCAGATGAAGAGGAGACAAGGTTTCGGTGAAGCAACCAGACCTGGCCTTGTCAAATCAAGTCTGGGAGGGGTGAGAGCACGAGTGGAGCTGCCACTGAGAGGTCCAGAAGTATACTGAACCAATACTGGTGTCAGAGCTATCAGGATAACCTTCACCTTGTCCCATTTGATTTTTAAGAGGATCTTGTGAACCAAGGGGATTGGTGGAAGGCGTATAGTAGGTGGTCTTGGTGGAAGGCGTATAGTAGGTGGTCTGCCCACAAGAGCAGGAAGGCATCGGAGAGGGATCCTGGTGGCAAACAGGTCCACCTGGGGAGGCCCCCACTTCTGGAAGATGACACTGAGGATCTCCGGATGAAGAGACCATTCATGGTGAAAGGAAAAGGATCTGCTGAGGCAATCTGCTAGTGCATTTTGGGCTCCCGAAAGACATGAAGCCTCGAGGTGAATGGCGTGTTTTTCGTAGAAGTCCCACAGCCGAAGATCCTGGCACAGGGCTGAAGATCGAGCCCCTCCCTGCTTGCTGATGTAAAACATTGGTTCAGTGTTGTCCGTCAAGACTTGCACCACTTTGCCTTAAATCTGGGGAAAGAACACCTAGCAAGCCAAGCATACCACCCTGAGTTCCCTGACGTGAGACTTGCACATCTCAAAGTCTGAGGAAGGCTGCTACCACCGCATACACTCCATGAAGACCTGTGAGGCTGCCGACCTGTGACGCCGCCGACCTGTGACGCCAAAGGGAAGCGTGGTGAATTGGTAGTGGTGTTGACCTACTACAAACCTGAGAAATCTTCTGTGACCTCAGAAGATGGAGATGCAGAAATAAGCAAGCTTAAAATCAAGGACAGCATACCAGTCTCCTGGATCAAGGGCGGGAATGATGGCAGCCAGGGAGACCATGCAGATCTCCATGCAAAGACCCTCAGGCCTTTGGGATCAGGAAATATTGGGAGTAAAACCCCTTCCCTCTCAGGTCTAGAGGAACCTCCTCTATGATCCCCACACGTAGGAGGGCTTGCACCTCATGAGAAGGATCCTTGAAGAGGGAGAGGGGTTGGTGAAAATTGGAGGGTGTAACTGATTGTTATAGTGCTGAGTTACCCACCAGTCCGATGATATATATGACCACACTGGGCTGAAGTGTGACAGTCAATTCAAAAACAAAAGGGAGGGGATGGACCTGGTGTCAAGACTGGTATACCATCCTAGGGCATACCTTCAAAAGGCCTGCCTGGCCCCACCAGGATATCTATGCAAGCCTGACTGGGAGGCTGAGGTATAAGGTAGGGGTTGGAGTTGCTTATAACTCTTCCCTTTTCTTTTGTAGGGTGGGACGTGCCAGGAACCTAGGAGGCTGCTGGAGCCTAAAATGCTTCCTGGAGGCAAGAGGCATGTAAAGGCCCAAGGAGCAAAGAGTGGCCCTTGAGTCCTTGAAGCTTGGAGTCCGTCTGTGTGGAGAACAGGGAGGTACCCTCAAAGGGGAGGTCCTGGACAGACTGCTGCACTTCATGAGGGAGGCCCGATGATTGGAGCCATGAACAGTGCCTCATGGTGACTGCTGATGCCATGGTCCTGGTTGCTGAGTTGGCTGCATTTGGAGCCACCTGGAGAGAGGTCCTGGCCACTGCCTTGCTCTCCTCTAGGATGGCCGTGAACTCCTGCAGCAGGGAATCTTTATATTTGGACAGTGAGTCCCATAGGTTAAAATTGTACCTCCGCAGTACAGCCTGCTAGTTGAAGATATGCAACTGGAGGCTACCTGTCAAATAAACCTTGCGTCAGCACAGGTCCAATCTCTTTATTTTTGGGGGTAGCACTCGACTACCCAGTCTGTCCTGTTCATTCGCCACTGACACTATCAGGGACCCAGGTGGGGGGGGGGTGCGAGTAAAGGTACTCATACCGGGTGGCTGGGACATAGTACTTCTTCTCTGCCCTTTTTAGGTGGGGGGCAGAGAAGGAGGACTCTGCCATAGTGCTCTGATGGGTCCCATCACCATCTTGTTAACAGGCAGGGCCACTCTGGAGGGAGCTGCTGCAGCCAGGATGTCAATTAGGCTACATGCAGACTCCTTGAGCTCCTTGACTTCCAGTCCCAAGTTTGCAGTGACCTTTTTCAGGAGCTCTTGGTGGGCTCTGAAGTCGTTCGGTGAGAGTGGATTATTAGAGCCTGCAACTGCTTCATCCAGGGATGGTGAGGAAGAGGCCTATACTGGAGGAGGGCCTGCCTCCTCTTCCTCCACCTGCACCACGTCCATTGGGGTCATTTCTTGGACATCGGCACCAGGGTTGGTACTGGAGTCAGGGTCCGGTGCCAGACACACCTCTCGGACTCCATTGAGTATGAGTGGTAGGAAGGGGGGGCCTGGTACCAGGGGAAACCCCCACAAGTTCCAGTACTGCCACTGCATTGGCCAGTGGCCATGCGTCGGCCAGGGGGCTGGTACCAAACCCCAGTGAGTAGGTCAGGTACCGGTAGGACTTAGATGGAGCAAAGGATTCTCCTTCAGGCTCTGAAGAGGATTCTTTTGAAGACTATGGCGGGGTAGTACCTGTGTCTGTCTCTGGACAGTGCCGGTCCCCTGGGGACCAGTGGCGGGTTGGAAATCACTGTATTGGGACCATGAGGGGTTTGCCCCTGGACAGTGCTATGGTGGACCTCACCGCCCCTTGTTCCCTTCCACCCCCGGTCACTTTAGTTGGCAGGGAGCCTTGCGGGATCGGGAGGGACATCAGGTCCTTTGCCACCTGGAAAGCCTATGGGATTGTAGGGGTCCACAGGCACATGGTCGCTCCCAGGAGTTGGAGGCAGGTCCCAGACTGGACTCAACGGTCTAGGCAGAGTTGCTGGTGCTAACAGTGCCTCTGGGGAGGATGAGTGGCCCGGTTCGGGTCTCAGTACACTGGTCAGTCCGCCTTTGTCCCTCTTCAGCACAGAGAGCACCTTCTCTTGTTGCGCTGTTTCTTATGCTTCTTCCTCGGCACCAGGGATGGAGAACAGTGCCAGGAGCATGGAAGCCGAAGTGCTCAACATCAATTCAGAGCAGCTCAGCTCCAAGACTGGTTCGAGAGCTGATCCATGAGTAAGGCCTAAATGAATGTCTCTGTTCTTTTGAGTGTGCAGTCTGAAGATCTGGCACTTCTCTTTAATGTGTTTCCCTGAGGCACCTTAGACAGCCACTCACTGGCATCAGCTTGCCATAGGAGGTACAGGTTTGAAGCACAGGGTCTGGTGCATGCCCAGCCCCTGGGACAAAACTCCCTCAACAATAGGGACAACTATTATCACTACTCTATGCACTAACACTAACTAAGAACTATATAAGTAACTACAATATATGACAGGAAAGTCCAAACCACTGGGAGCAAGGATTGTTCCAGGCAACCGTCATGGGCAATAAGAAGGAACTGAGAGGGTGCGGGGCCAGCAGGGTGCCTTATACCGGCACATATGTGCACAGCTCCAGAGGGCACTAGAGCTAGGCCTATGAATACCACTGAGAGAAAAATCTCCAGCAACTGTGCACATGGTGTGCACACACCTAGCATGGAATGGACATGAGCAAGCACTCGAAGAACATCCATTTCCTCTGCCACTGGGTCACATTTGCAAGGCTACTGAGTAAGAGGCCAGCTTTAATTTCTAAATACACTACTGCACCCAGGATTTATAAGTGCAGTAATGTGAGAAGGTTTTTCAGCAGTTTCTCTGGCAGGCTCCAGGTCATTACTTTTTCACTTGCCTGGACTGGATTTTAGTTTATCCGTGTGCTAGAATATAGGATTTTTTTCAAGCTTGTTTAAAAGACATGGAAAAGCAGACTCCAACATAAAACAACAAGACATTCTAATAACATAACAATATTATTACAATGGTTACTATAACAACTATTTGGGGAAAATGTCAAAGGAAACCACAATAGCTTCACCTATACTGTGCATTTGTGCATGCAAAAATCATAAGTAAATAGTTATCCAGTTTGTGCACACAAAATGATAATTCGTGCATATAAATTGTGGGTGTACATACTTTTAGAATTGCTTCCTTTTAAACCAGCTCAAATTGTAATTGCGTTTTGGGTCCCTCTCCTTCCCACAGCTCCTCTAGGGATGAGTTATATTGCATATAGCCTGGAGTGGCATCACAGTGAAATTGTTTCTCTCTCATCTTTTCACCAACTCATATTCTCATTATGTTCCCACAGCTATTCCTGCATCCAATTCACCAGCAAGAGCTATTCAGTACATTCATCAGAATTACATCCATTTCATTCTGCTGCTTCTGATCAGCAGTGGCAGAGGCAAAGATGCAATCCTTGTGTGTAAGACTGGCCAGTACAGGAAAATGCAACATTCCCAGAACCCTGCATCTAACTTAAAACCCAAGCTAACAGGAGTGAAATGCTTCAAGGCTACCCCTCTGCTCCACTGAAGAGTTTATTGTATATTCTCTCTCTCTTTATGGTCTAGTTTACTTCTCAACACTAGACTGGGTTAGAGTTAGGGAGAGCAAAAGCCTCAGGGAGGGTGAGAGGATTCTTCTTTTTTGGGACATGTGGCTTCTTCCCTGGTTTGTTCCTGAGACTGGCAGCCATTTGCCTCTATTTTACTTAGTACAGATGGGAAGAAAGAGATTAAATGGGTGTCATATATGGCTCTCCCTTGGTCACCTTTGGAACTAAATATCAAGCCAGCCCAAGAAAAGCAGTAAAGAGGTTGTGCAAAATCCAAACATTATATAAATAAAAACTGGTCATTTGGGATAAGAAATCTACTGGATGGAAGACATTTTTGCCTCTCCCATCACTCCAGGATAGCTTCAAAATAACTGTGATTCATTCAAGATGATGTTGAGTCCATGAACCACTACCTTTATTACTGCAGCTTTGGCTTAGAGTATTGCTTGTTATTAGTATGGCTGCAAATAGGGATTTTGTGAATACAGCCTTGTGGACTGTAGTCAGAGGATAGCTCATATTGTGGTAGAAGAATCTGTAAATAAGGTCATAAGTCAAGGACTCAAATTTGCAAATCTACCCAGAGAGCAAGAGCAGATATTAAACACATGCTACAGTATGCAGGTGCCACTGACTTTTACCAGCATCTAATCAAAGAGGCTCAAAGGTCAAAAGGGACTCATTCATCTTTCATTTTTAATCTGCTTGATGGCTGTTTGGCAGTGTTTCATAGCAGCCTCAAAGCAAACGAAATCAGGCAAGAAGTAGCACATAATAATAATGCAAATTAGAGATGGGAAAGACCTCATAGGTTATCCAATCCATCCCCTGACCAGTGCAGGATTTTTCAAATAATATTTTCTACAGCTTTGTGAGGTTTCAATTAATGGGACTTCTATTTGTTCACTTGGAAGGCTATTCTGCAGATGAACAGACTTCATGATTTAGTTGGTGTTGGTCCTGCTTTGAGCAGGGGGTTGGACTAGATGACCTCCTGAGGTCTCTTTCAAACCTAATCTTCTATGATTCATCATTAGGACATTTTTCCTTACATTCTATCATTGTTAATGATCTTTATTTTATCCCTTTGCTCCTAATACCTCATCCTTAAAATTCTTGCCTCTTCTTGAGGTTTGCTCCATTTATGTATTATATAAGAAAGTTATGTTGCCCATTAACTGCTAGAGTCCATACTGCTTTGACTATCATTTACCCAAAGTACTCATATGTCATTCTTTTAATCTTGCCTTGTATGTCAATCCCTTTTTGGGACTTTTCTGAATTCCCTCCCATTTGTTGACACCATTCTGATAATGAGGTGTCCAGAATCAATCATTCTAAGTGTGGTCTGAGACGACATTTGTGCCAGGGATAAATCTAGTACTGTGTGTTCCAGACATTAGAGGAAAACACCTAAATTGTGTATGTACAGAAAATTGATTAACAGTCAGCTTGAATCCATGAAGCATTTCTGGGACAACTCAAGATATTGCCCGTTTGTATAGGAAAATTTAGATTATTCAGCACAATATATAAAAGACAAAATTTGAGGATATTGAATATTCAGGTGTGAAATAGAACACCAAAATGAACATTTCTGAATTATAACCTCCATTAAATGCAGTTACATTAGGGATTAATTTGACTCATTCTTGAGGAGAACCTCAATTTTTTCTGCACGACTCAGAAGCCAATGACATCTTTCTTCATTACCCCATCTCTTTGGGCTTCTAAAATTTATCCAGTTTTGACTGGAAAATTATCCAGTATACCCCTTTTTTCAGCTTTCCCCACCACAACCCAAAGGTGGAGCATTCATCCTTTCATGAGCTGGAAGGGAGAATTTCCATTTGCACTCAGGAAAGCTTAAGGTTCTTGAAGTGGGTCACTACAAAGCAATTTAGAGGCTAGCTTTATTATGAGCCTTATTTCATCATTTACATTGACATATAACAGTTCCCTAACGTAGATAATAATCACAGCGAAGTTTGATGCCACAGGACAACAGACAGTCTTAGGATCAACTGATTCCAGTGATATAATCAAACACAAGCTAAGCAAAGCTAACACTGATGTATAGGATTCTCTATAATTTGGAAGAAAACAGAACACAGTACATTAAAGCACCCATTATAGCTGTTATTGTGGCAGTGTCTCAGAGTTCAGCAGGAGGTAAAGTACATTGCTGTTGCAGCAAGCACCCAAACAGCATTCAGAGAGGAAGAAGAAGTGCTGCTCAGATCATTAATTCAGCCGAGAGGAGCAATGAGAGGCACAAAGTAGAAGTCCATTTTTGCAAAGGGTGGCTGACCTAAATTTTGGAAATTGACTACTGGTAACAGTTACATAGGGAGGGGACAGGATACCCCCATGCAATAGAATCTCATTTATAAAGTTCCTTCTCATGCAAACATGCTAAGGAGCTATATTCCGAGCTGAGGTCATGTATGACCCTTTTCAATCAGCCATACTAAAATGGGAAAGCATTAATTTTACCTGCAGTAATATTTAGAGAGGGGCTTTTCCTTGAGTTCAGCGGGTGGAGGGTGCAAAATAGAAATGTGTGCATAATAATATTTGGTTTTCAAAAGGCAAGACCTTATGAAAGCAACCTAGCGTTGGAGAATCAGAGAAAAATTACTAAACAGAAGATGACAAGGAAATCTAAGAAATAAGATGATACATGAACATGAAGGGTTTTAGGAGGTTTATTATAAAATGTGAGATTATTACTGATAAACAAGAAGAAACTGCATCATATCTGAAATACTGTGATGAACTCCAAGGAGTACCTCAAAATAACTGATGACCATAAAAATATCCTCGTTCCTCCCATGCCTGCCCCATCCAAATTTGAGGAAATAATCGAGCATCATACATAACCAGGAAGTGGTGACTAAAATTAATACACTGCTTTATTTTGCTCCTACCGCAGTTAGTATTGATCATGGAGGTCATTTACAAAAGAACGGCCATACTAGGTCAGACAAAGGTCTATCTAGCCCAGTACCCAATCTTCCAATAGTGGCCAATGCCAGGTGCCCCAGAGGGAATGAACAGAGCATGTAATCATCAAGTGATCCAACCCGTCGTCCATTCCCAGCTTCTGGCAAACAGTTAATTGTTATCTTCTCTCTTTGTTACTACATTGACAAAATATTAGCAAACGTTATCCTGTACACATTAAGTTAGGTGATACTAGCAGCAGGGCTGCACCCTAAGGACAAAATCCTGGCCCTATTTTCGTTCATGGCAAAGTTTCCTTTGACATTAATAGTGCCAGGGTTTCACTGTAAGTGTTTCTGCATGAAGAGCTGTAATAGTGCTTTCTACATCCTCATTCCTTTCCCTGGGGAAAATTTACCCCCTTGCTTTACACAAATGTTTTGCAAAACTCAACAAGCTATAACACTGCAGGTACAGTACTTTATACCAATTCATTGCAATTCAGAAGTTATCCTCACCTCATCTTCAGCCCTCCAGAGAAACGCTCACCCACCCTGTTCAGCTCTTGCTGAAGCAACGAAGCTATGTCTGTCTCTGGTGGTGTAATCTAGGTAAGGTTTCATGATCTAAGGGAACAAATGATCTAGATCAGTGCTTCTCAAGCTATCTGCTGTGGGGGACCGGCAATTTTTTTTCCCAATGTGCACGCAGACCAGCAGCCGATGGCTCGTGGACCACCACCGGTCCGCGGACAACCACTTTGAGTAGCACTGATCTATATGATCTTATAAAATATACTGTGGGTACCTGTAGTTTAGATACTTAAAAATGAGTAGCACTGTAGTAACAGTTCCCACTAACCAGCCAACGATTAGACCTTGTTACAGCCACAGCCGAGCTTAAACTGCTAAAGCTGGTCATTAAACTTGATTGTCAGGCCCATATAGACAGCCTGGTTCTCACCTGACAGTTTTTATTAAAAATTCCCACTCTCTATTACCAGGGCAGTTCCACCTGTGGTAGCAATGGCTGGAGCCCTTGTGTAGACAGGATGTTGATGGCTGCTGCCATTTTAATAACCACATCATCTGTGCCTGTTGTTTAACCACCATGTAATTTAACTTCTAACTTCAAAAGAAGACTGTCACTTGCTCACCTGAGCCAGCGGGTGTCCCAAAACGTGAGCTCCCCTAGTTTTCAATAGCCTGACCAATGTCTAAATCAGGTTAGCCTGTCTGGGCTTTACACTCAGAGAAAACCAAAAAGTCTCTCATTGACCTAAATGCAAAGTGCAGTCAGCAATGGACTCTGACCCAGCTTGGCTTCTTGGATTATGGTAGAGGACCCAATCTCCATCCCTTGACTTCCCGCAGGAACTGCCATTTGATGGAAGCAGCCAACCCTTTTCATTTGCCTGCTGGACCCTATCAGGCTACTGCCTGCTCCCAGGCCTTCTAGCCACTGGAGGACCAACTTTCGTTTGTTTCACCAGTAGCTGACCCTGGGAGACCTTTCTAGGCAATGCAGGAGGTCTAAAAGGCTCTGCACTTATCTTCTTGAAGGGCTTCTTCCTGGGGTGGGGTGCACCAAAGCAGTGGGATTTCTGGCAGGAGGCAGCAAATGCCTGGTACATCCCATCACCGAAGCTAAGTGCCAGCCAACTCTTCTTGTGATAATGTGGTCCATCATGAGAAAATGTCATGCATAGCAATGGATGTGATGCTGACCAGGGTTCCCATAATGACGTGTACTGTGGATAATATATGGCTCTCTGATTCATTTGTGTTCCTTGCTGATTTGTGCCAGCTCTAGCTCTATTCTCTTATTCTACCCACTGTTTTCATTTTCTTCTTTGATGAGAGTCCCACAATGTACCCAGAAATCAATACTCCAATTTATATAAGAAAAGTAAATTGTGAATTTTTCTGTATAGTTTAGCCTAAAATGAAGCTCTCAGGTCATTTGTGAATAGGGAGAGCATATGCTAAAGTGTCTATATTCATTTATTTATGCCATGCTTTGTAGATAAACAAAACACAGAATTAAAAAATTAAATGTTATATAAATCAGGTTCTATTCCATTCCATATAAGTTCTCATCTTGTGCTTTTAGTAACCAAGCGCCTTCCAGTAGTGTATTAAGCAATGTGACTAACATCTATCATGTGTTTGCTCTCTGATTCTCTCCCCAAAGGGAGAAGTGTGTGCCATGGAGTGTTTCGGATTTTTAAAAAAAGGTATTGCGATGGGGTGGTGCCCTCAAACATCCCCTCTTGCGGCACAGCATGAGCTTGCTGTTTGGCTGCCCTCTTTTGCCCCCTCTTGTGGTCTTGCAATGATTTACTCAGAGCCAGGAACTGAGAACAAGAGGTCCCTTTGTGGGTCCCATTTATTAACTACTTTTACAGAGTACAAAGAAACCCCCTTGTAGTTAGTCCCTTAAATCCAGTACCATTTCTGGTCTTTATTCATTGACAGAATATCATCAATCAGTGCCTCTACATCATGGACAATCAGGAAAGCTTCCCAAACAATCTGGATCTGCTCTGTCTGTACCCACTCACCAACCAATAGGCCACCTGCATTTCTGGAGTTCAGTACATTAACTCATAAGGAAGTCACAACCCAAGACATGTAAATCCAACCAGTGCCCGTCCTGACTTGTGAAAGAGTCACAAGCAACTGGTGCCGCTCTGGACTGAAATAGCCAATGTCTCATTCAGGGAAGAAACCTTCCCTTCCTCCTTCAAACACGCAATAATCTGACCAACACCAAAGAAACCCATACTGGAAATATCAATTCCAGCCAACTACTGCTCAGCGTCAAACGTTCCGTTCCCGAGCAGCTCACAGAGAAGCTCGCCAGCATCTACAAGCTCATATATTTGAAGCTATTATCCTAGACCCAACACAATCTGGATTCAGGCCAGAACTGGATACCATACTCCAGCGAAGGCCTCACCAGTGCTGAGTAGAATGGGACAATTACCTACCACGTCTTACGTACAACACTCCTGTTAATACATCCCAGAATATTAGCCTTTTTTGCAACTGCATCATACTGTTCATTCATATTCATTTGTGATCCACTATAACCCTCAGATTTTTTTCAGCAGTACTACCACTTAGCCAGTTATTCTCCATCTTGTAGTTATTAATTTGATTTTTCCTTCCTAAGTTAAGTACTTTGCATTTATCTGTATTGAATTTCATCTTGTTGAGTTCAGACAACATTTCCAATTTGTCAAGGTCATTTTAAATTCTAATCCTATCCTCCAAAGTGCTTGCATCCCTCCCAGCTTCATTATCCAAGTCATTAATGTAAATATTTAATAATAGCGGACACAGGATGACCCCTGCGGGACCCCATTAGATATGTCCTTCCAGTCTGACAGCAAGCCATTAACAACTCCTCTGAGTACAGTATTTCAACCAGTTGTGTACCCACCTTATAGTAATTTAATCTAGACCGCATTTCCTGAGTTTGCTTATGAACATGTCACGTGGGACTGTGCCAAAAGCCTTAATAAAATCTACATATATCGCGTCTACAGCTTCTGCTTATCCATTAGGCCAGTAAATCTGTTGGAGAAGCAAAATAGGTTGGTTTGCCATGATCTTGATGAATCCATGCTGGCTATTCCTTATAACCCTATTATCCTCTAGGTGCTTACAAATTGATTGTTCAATATTTGTTTCAGTATCTTTCCAGGTATCACTATTAGGCTGATGATTCATAATTCCGCAGGTCCTCTTTGTTGCCCTTATTAACGATAGGTACTATGTTTCCCCTCTTCCAGACCTCTGGATCCTCACCTATCCTCCATGAGTTCTCAAAAATAATTGCTAACAGTTCAGAGATTGCTTCAACTAATTCCTTAAGTAAAAGCCCTGGTGATTTAATTGGGGATTGGTCCTGCTTTGAGCAGGGGGTTGGACTAGATGACCTCCTGAGGTCCCTTCCAACCCTGATATTCTATGATTCTATGATCCCCAGGATGAATTTCATTAGGCCCTGCCCACTTGACCTGCTCTTTTCCTTTATTGTCTTGCATTCCTTCCCCCTTGCTGTTAATATTAATTAGATTAAGTATCTGGTCACCATTAACCTTTTAACTGAAGGCTAAAGCAAAATAGGCATTAACACCTCAGCCTTCTTGATGTCATCAGTTCTTAGCTCTCTTTCCCCACTAAGTAGAGGACCTAAACTTTTCTTCATCTTTCTCCTGCTCCTAATGTATTTAAAGAATCTTTTCTTATTGTCTTTTATACCCTTGCTATGTATAACTCCTTTTGTGTCTTAGCCTTTCTGATTTTGTCCCTATATGTTTGTGCTATTTTTTGTACTCATTAGCAATCAGTCCATATGTTTCCAATTTTGGTAGGATTCCTTTTTCTAACTCTTTTTTTATTTTTATTTTTTCCTTTCTGCACCTACCAATCAATGTTTTCTGCCATCAGCACTCAAATTTCTACCCCTCTGTCTTCATCTGATGCACGGTGTCAAAAAAACTAAGGAGATCTGTGTGGGTGATGGGAAAGAAGGAGCCATTAGGAGACCACCATGTCAGTGGCTGAGGCTAGTGTACAATGATAATATTCACCAGATCCTAGACTCCTTGGATCATGAGAGCAATTGTACTTATATTGTAAACCATCATAAAGACAACAGAGTTAATACAGCATTCAGTTGCTATGCAAAAATCGGAGCCTCCTTCTCATTGACAAAACATTCTACCTTTTTCCCCCCCACAGAAGAGCTAAACTCTGATCTTCTTACTTGCACTGGTGATCAGTTACTCATATGAGTAGTCTCATTAAAGTCACTGTTCACCATTCTGAGTAAGGGAATCCACAGCCTGATTTTTATTTTATGATTGATGTAGGTGGGTATGGAGGCCTGTAAATTACATTGTAATTTTAAGTGTTTAAAGGTAATATTTTCCCAGAAATCACTGATGAAGTTTAGTCACATACTTGATCCACCTTAGATTGCAACATTATTTTTATATTATATATTAAGTGCCCTGAATATTTCCCAAGGCAATGATGAAAAGATTACTGAAACTTTAAAGGTTTCAATCACCTACTGAAGTTCTGTCCTGGATCCATACTGACTTTCTAAAACATTTACAACAGGACCACACAGAAGTGCTGAAATTAAAAAAAGACTGAAACAGGCATATTTAACATAGCTTGTATATTCAGACAGCTAGATTTCTCTCATATTCCTGCAAGATTTATACATTTCTGTCTTAACTACAAGGGCAATACTTTTCATGACCACTATCGACAAGAAGAATTTTCTGCCAATGCACATTGCCCACTGTATAAAAATAATCAGTTCAGTCTACATTTTGATCATCCTCTCTGGCTTGTAAACATACTCATTTTCAAAATCTTTGTTCAGTAATATAGGAGTCCAGTTATCACAAGACGCTGCCGATGAAATGACAGGGACCTCAGACAACTATTCAAGAGACCTGCCTTCTACTTAATTTCTCAACTGGATGAAAGGTACTGCAGGAGTGAATATTATTATTATTAAGTAAATGCCATGCCAGGCCATGCCATCATAACAAATAACTAAAATCTGAGCTCACAAAGTATTTTGAATGGGAGCATGCTAATAGCCATAGGAGCTGTATTAAACAATGGAACTCCTAATGCGCCAGAATCCCAGCCAAGCCGAGTTGTTGGTAAAGCTGCTCCTCAATGGCCATGGGAGTTTATACCATTCAGTTCAAAGTCCTTCACAAACTCTATTAGACTAAACATAACTGTAACGCAGCTGAACCAGTTTCCAAGGGATAGTCTTTCATTTAGGCAAAGCACTGTAGATGCCACATTTGTGCAGTAGTACAGAAATCTAACATTGAATCAACAAACCGGCTGAACAGAAAAGGCACAGATTCTCTAAATGCAAATTATTCAGGTACTAAATTACTTTCTTAAACTGAAGAGAAACCTTTTCTCTGTCTAATAAATGAGAACACAGAACAGTTTAGTTTCTTCTTTAAGAATTCTTTGTATTATTAACTCATCCTGCTGCTTCTATTACTGATCTTCTGTATAAGGTGCAGCTACCAGCTCTGAGCTGCTTCTGCCCTATTTAGTCTGAACGCCAAAATTACCCTCATACTAAGGCTCTTGTAAGAAGTTAAAAGCTAGTTTTAAGAAGTGATGATAAAAGTATAAAGAACATTGATTCCTGTTCAAACTGTGCATGTTTTAATTTCCCCTCCCCTTTCATTTACCTGAAGGATCCTGTGTTTTCATCTCTGTAACTGTTAAATCAGAAATACCTAAAAAGGTACAGAAGGAGCAGCCCCTTATTCATTGTCTCAATAAAACAGGTGCAAATGTCTAAGGCTCAGCATGAGCAGTAGCACGTAACGGCTACAGGTTTGATTACTCGGTCACTACTCTCCAAAAGTGAAATCCTGGTGCCACTGAAGTCAATGGCAAAATTCCCTTGGCTTTAACAAAGCCAAAATTTCACCTTTAATATAAAATTATTTCTTTTTTGCATGGTGCTTTGGGATCACATGATTAGGAAAGGCATTACATTAGAAAAAACATTGTGTTCAGCTGCTCTGTAATGTACATGACTGACTTGAGGTAAGTTATGCACCAATGTACTGTCATCCCAAGTGCTGTCTAGTAGTTTGAGTCTCGGATGCTATTGTGGGCCTTATTTGGCAGTAGCTTGTCGACTGGAGTAAATTTCTAGAACATTTAGTACAGTAAGCATAGACTAAACTGGTAAGTCTAGTCTCACCACATAACACTCAAAAGGGCATCTTCAGAACTCATACTGATGATCAACTCTTGGGATGAAAGACCTAACTCAAGAGAGAAGGTGGTAAAACAATAAAAAATGGAAACAAGAGTTCAAATGAGAATAGTGTACACCTAACTACCTGATTGGTGGAAATCACAGAGGGATTTTATCCTCCTCTAGAAAAATGTAAAGGAATCATCATGTGATGATCAGGTGAGCAATTCCCATATATTCACTTTCCCTCAATTCCCAGGAATATGAACAGTGGTGGCCTTAGCTTAGACCTTCCTGTTCTCCATGGTCTAAAACATTCTTGCTAGTGAAGTATTTAAGTTATTTTAACTGCTTTGTAATATGGGAATTATTTTAAAGTCTTAAATGATGTGTTTCATAGGCAAAGCAGGAAAGCTAAATGGATAAATTCTATGATAAACACATTCTAATACAGGGATGCCAGACACCTGGACACCATGGCATATTGTGAGTTTGCCAAATCTAAGTTTCCATTTTTAACAATGTATATTTCTAGCCCTCAAGAAATTGCAAAGGAAACCTTCCAAATTTGACTTGAGTGTCACTGATTTAGTAATATCTTCCTGAGTATGCAGACAGCTTGAACCAATGCATTTAGGAGGTGTTATTTCCCCCTACTATTTCCCACTAACAATTATTGTTATTATTATTTGTATTTACATAACAACTATGAGCCCTTGTCCAGAACCAGGACTCCCTGATTTCACTGGGGTGTTAACTTTAAAGTTTGGTGATGACTTTAATTATTTAACTGCAGCTCATTTTAGCAGATGGGGATAGGAGCAAAGCCCCTGAGAGTCGGAAATACAGAGTTGCTGCAGGGAAGAAAATACAGAGGGGAGAAGGAGCAGAGACAGGGAAGAGGGAGAGGAACAAAGGGAAGACAAAGTAAGCAATTTTCCTACTGAGTGATGCTGCATGGGATAACAAGCTATTGAACACATAATAAATAACAACAAAAAGTTTAGCTACTGCACAAAGGCCATATTCTACTTTAAATCTTATGCAAACCAATCAGTGACTTCAGTGAGAATTCTGCTAGGGATGAGTATAGTATAGAGTGCTAAATCTATCCCCCCCAGAACACAGACCATAACCAAAAACGGCAGTCCGTCTTCTCCAGAAAATGAGTTTGACTGCCCTGCCCTAAATTAGTGGCTAATGTGTGTAACACTTTCCTCAAGTGGAAGAAATCAGAACAACGGAGCTGTGTGTGATAGTCCCTATACATCTATGGCAGCCAGCAGAAGTGCTCTTTTAGGCCATGTTTTTGGACCTGATCTTTTGGAGCCTGGGAATCTGAATTTTATCTTCATGCTGCTGTGAAGTTCTGAATGGCCACCACGTGGAGCAAAGCAACAGACACGAAGTCTAGGCTGGGCACATATTTATTAAAGTACATTGTGGTAGCAGTGGAAGTGGAATCAATGAAGTGATCTGCCCAGTTTAACAAGAAACCTGATGGAGATGGATCAGGATCATGTTCCTCTGAAAGCTGAGCAGCTCCCTTTTCTGCCCTTGCGACAGAGCACAGATGCAAATTCTTCAAGATTTGGTTAGCAGCACAAGACCAAAAGTTGCCTCCTAGTAGGAGCCAATATGGGTTGGATGCAATGATGAGGTAGTAGGAACTGCTTCCAATTAGCAAAAACATTCTGGCAAGCCAATCATACTTTTACGAGATTTCAGCCTCAATCCCTATAGCAGTGGTTCCCAAACTTGTTCCTCCGCTTGTGCAGGGAAAGCCCCTGGCGGGCCGGGCCGGTTTGTTTAACTGCCGCGTCTGCAGGTTCGGCCACATCGGCTTTCCCTGCACAAGCGGCAGAACAAGTTTGGGAACCACTGCCCTATAGCCATTTTGTCGACTTCCCTTTTTACCATATGTTGGTGTCTGCCATGAAGACTTGAGAATATCATTTTATTATTAACTCCAAATCCCTTCCACTGACCATTTTCTCCATGAACCACCCTTCCATTTTGAGGTTATTGTTCATATTCTTGCTATATATGCAAACTGTGCACTCAAAGTTCAAAAATGAGTAGAGCATTTCCATGCTCTCTAAACAATACCACCAGGACCATGTAGGCTTTGCCATTTAAGATTAGTATCATGTAAGCTTATCTACATGATATTTGCCACCCTCTAATCTACATTCTTATGATGGTCATGGGCCCCCAGTTAAAGTTTCATCTTGGGCGGTATTCTTATTTTCATCCACAGAAATTACTAGCAAGAAATCCCCTTTTACCTTGAAAATTGGCCAGATTCGTCTTAGGCCAGGGGAGTCTTATTTTCCCCAAAGTAACTCCATTACTTTACCAGGTATTTTCTTGTAGGTGACTTCTTTGCATTTTGTTATGGTCTCCCTAGTAATAGTAGTATGGAGTTAATCCGAAAAGCAGAAAAAATACATTGGTTAGTACATTTTTTTCTTCTTTATGATATATGACAAAAGCCTGAAAGGTTTTTGACAAGTGTTTGGATTTTTTCTGCTAATTTTTTATTTGATCTTCCCTAATTTTGCTGCAGCACCTGCTGAGGGTTTCAAAGAAGCAGTTTAGAAGTTCTCTCAGCCCCTAATTAAAGGGATGTTGAATATTTTAAAATAAACATATTTTCTCCCCAGAGATTCTCAGGCATTTGAGTTAAAAAGGAATTTATGAAATACCAGAAAGAATTTTAAATAGCTTTAATAAAAAAATCACTTCCCATTTCATTTTATCAGGGTTCATTTCCTTGGCTGTGATGTTATAGTACTTACTATCAGTTTTCCAGTGACTTAAATAGTTTGCAGGATAGACAAGGCCTAAATTCCTAAAATAAAAAACATGCAAGGGGGGAAAAATAGCCAAACTTTTTATTACACAAGACTTTCTGTCCTTTTACAACATAAAAGAGCAAAACAGGACACAGACCCATTTTTCCCCTTTGCAAGAAACTTTTAAATGAGAGAGATTAACAAGATTAATTTTTGCAAAATCTCACAGGTGAAATAAATCTGTCCCCATTATTTCTTCAACTTTCTTTTCTAAAATACTTTGGGCACATGTTGGTCCGGATTCCGATCACGATTATGCTGGTGTAAGTCTGGAGTATCTCCACTGACTTTACTGAGAATCCTTTGGATTTACACTGGTGCAACTGCCAAAATCTGGACCAAAGCGTTGAGGGGTTTTACCTTTGAAATTAACCTTCCCTTAAAAGTTACTAGGCTTTTATTGTTTCAAAGCAAAACAAATATTTACTACTTCTTTACTTTTTCTCCAGCCAATTGATGCAAGAAGGAAACAGTTTGGTTTAGTACTTGGTTAAATATCTTGAAAGGTTCAATACTTTTTAATGCATGATGTCTGTCATTTAGGTTCCTTTTAGCTGCTCTCATTTGTTTTGAAAATAAGCACATGTAGAAACAAATAAGGTTACAAACAAGGCTTCTGCTGAAAATGTCTCTTGATTTCTCATAAACGTCAGTAAAATAAAGTAAAAAGAAAAGGAGTACTTGTGGCACCTTAGAGACTAACCAATTTGAGCATAAGCTTTCGTGAGCTACAGATCCGATGAAGTGAGCTGTAGCTCACGAAAGCTTATGCTCAAATAAATTGGGTAGTCTCTAAGGTGCCACAAGTACTCCTTTTCTTTTTGCGAATACAGACTAACACGGCTGTTACTCTGAAACCAGTAAAATAAAGTGTAGACTTTATTGCCAATGTGATTTTGTATTTTCTCTCTCTCTCTGTGAGCATGTGAGAGTTTTCCAGTTTAAAAATAGACCTTATTTCACAGTTTGGTAACTGTCGTGTGGTATTCCTTTAGCCTACTAATATTTGCTCTTGAACAATGATAAGAGATATTTGATTTATATGGAATAAAATTATTATTGTGTTTGTCACTATTTTCATTTCAAATCAAATCATGCTCAATGACCAATCATAGTCTCAGCACCTCACGCTTTATTGACACACTCTTTGGTTGTTAGGTCACAGAAATGCAGAGAGAATGAGAGTGATGGATTTTGACAATTCTACTCACCATCTCTGGGCCTAGTTCAGCCCTGGTGTAAGTAGGCTTAGCCCTCATTGGCTTCAATTGGCATTACACCCACTTATACCCAGGATTAATGAGATCCATCCCTTGAGTATTCATAGGCATTTCATTCCAGGGATGTAGCTTTCACTTATTTTTATTCTATTGTGTTATTTATTTTAAACTAAACTCTGTTCTTTTGTTTTTTAAAGAAAAAAATTTAAAAGGAGGCTCAAGTATTTTTCTCTCAAAATGATCATTCTGAAAACCAAAGCCATCTTACAAAACCAACAATTAATAGAAATGTTTTTATGAAATGGCTTTGTCAGCTCAGTGTGTCAGTGCTAGGATGTGCATAAACTCACAGTGATTATCCTAACTTTGTATGAACCACTCCATCAGACCCTCATGAGTTTACACAGGCACTGCAAGTTGCACAAATGGATTTTAAAAATCCCTGAGAAAATTCACTGCAGCTATTTCCTAAAACTAAAACAAGGATTTTCCTCAAATCAATTTAGAATTTTGTTTTCATAATAATGAAAATACATGAGGAAATACCCAGATAATCTAAGACCTTCACCATTTTTCTGCCAACCTTATTGCCTTCTAGGCTATTTTCAGATCTAAGGTCTCTTAGCACATGTCTAAACTTACCTCCGGAGCGATCGATCCACCGGGGGTCGATTTATCGTGTCTAGTGCAGATGCAATAAATAGACCGCCGAGCACTCTCCCGTCGACTCTGGTACTCCACCGGAGCGAGAAGCATAGGCGGAGTCAATGGGGGAACATCAGTCGTCAACCTACCGCAGTGAAGACACCGTGATAAGTAGCTCTAAGTACGTCAACTTCAGCTACGCTATTTTTGTAGCTAAAGTTGCATAACTTAGACCAACTTAGCTCACTCCGCCCCCCAGTATAGACCAGGCCTAAGGTTCCTCTCTCACTGTAATAGCCGCTGAAATTGAGGGACCGGGTAAGACAACTGAAGAAGGTTTGAGTCTGGAGTGTAGGTGGGTTTGAATCAATTTTGTGCCCTGCTAAAACCCCAGTCCTGTAGCATGGCTTGGGAAAATGATTAAATCATGGTCCAGTGCTATATACACTGCAAAAGTTGGACCATGTGCTAGGCTGGAGGACTGCTATGTTGTAACAGAGGGCCCTACACCCCCAACACAGTAGTTTTTTAGTATAAAAGGGAGTCAAGATGTGCACATCAGATTGCCCTATGAACAGCGAACAGAACCACCTCACAAAAAAGTTCCTGGTTGTTCAGGAGATTCAGGCTTGTTCCTGATCTCAGATAGGCCCTGACCCCAAACACATGCACGTCAACTCTCATGACTCTCTCACAATATTTGACATTGTTTCTTAAAGCCCCAGTTCTTGGAGGCAAGTGACCACCAGAGAATCTCAGTTTTTATTTTTGTAAAAGTAAGTTTCTTGCTGTAATGATTGTAGAGAAAAGTCTGAAAACATGACCCGAGGGAAGCTACAGGCTCAGAAACCACATAGCAAACAAAAAGAACCACACGTTTTTTTTTACTTCATAATTTTGTAGCTAGTCTCATGATTTTGGGAAGCATGACTCATGATTTTTGAAAGCCCATAGTTGATAATACTGCATTCTTAACTTTCACAGTGGGAGTATTTCCATTCATTCACTGCATTTCACTTCAATGGGAAATAAGCCTGTGTAAATCCCCAAAGCTGTGGAGAGAACTGTTCACCTTGTCAATGAGCTCACATGTTGATAATGTGAAATAAAGGGTTAATATTGCATAACAACAATAATCGCAGAATGTGCCATTTGAGCCGTCACATCTATGCCTCACCTATATTTCCTCCAGTGCCAACATTATGCATGATAAGCAGAGTCCATGGATTCCATATGTTACTTTTTTCTCAGCTAATTTCATAACATAATCTATATATCTATAAAAAACACATCACATGAAAACAAATTTCTGTTATGGTTAAGAACAGAGATGATCCTGAACAGGAATCTTGATCCAAACACCCCTGAACTCTGAAATGGGTATTCAGGAATAAATACCTGAAGTCAAATAATTAGGCCCTATCCAGAACCCCAATTCTGGATTCTGCCAAACACAGGGAGCTTTGAAATCTGGACCCAAACACAGATCAGATTTTTGCAATTAGGCCCTTTCTCTATAATGGGATGAACCAGAATCCAAACACCTCCAAAATTTGCGGAGGGAGGAGTTGAAAACCAGGCTCAATTTTAGCAGAATTGGCTCACCTCTAGTTCAGAATAAAAATAACTTTTTGCAAAAAGATTTGTCACCCAAGTGCCAGGATAAAGGTGATCCTTTCTTTTGGGAGTCCCTAGCACTTTCTTTCCACCTTCCCACCCATGTTGCTTTTTTATTTGTGTCAACCACAACAAACATCAGAGGAAACTGAACTGGCTGATTCTCCAGAATGTCATCTAAATATTATCCTCAATATGGCAGACAGTAAAGCAAACAGAGACATTAACATCCTCAAAATTTTTCCATGTAAAGAACTAAAGGCCAAAAATAAGACTAGTGGGTTCAGATGAGCATCATGGAGTTTAAGGCCAGAAGGGACCATTATATCTTGTTTGACCTCCTGTATATCACAGGCCACCAACACCCCCCCAGCACCCACACACTAAACCCACCAACTGAAATTAGACCAAAGTATTACAGCCCACAGGAGACTAGACTATTATGTGCCACTGGCAGAGAACAGGAGTGTCTGAGCTGTACTGGTGCCCAAGGCCCATGCAATGGCTTGGAAATTACTAAGTGATATACACCCAGATAATCCTGGCAAGTGACCTGCACCCACATGCTGCAGAAGGCAGCAAAAACCACCCCCAGGTCACTACCAATTTGACCAGAGGGAAAATTGCTTCCCAACCCCACAAATGATAAATAAAGATAATGGATTTCAAGAAGGCAGACTTTAGCAAACTCAGGGAGATGGAAGGTAAGATCCCATGGGAAGCAAGTCTAAGGGGAAAAACAGTTCAAGAGAGTTGGCATTTTTTCAAAGAGACATTATTAAGGGCACAAGAGCAAACTATCCCACACTGTAGGAAAGATAGGAAGTATGCCAAGAAAACACCCTGGCTCAACCAGAAAATCTTCAAGGATCTGAAACTCAAAAAAGAGTCCTACAAAAAGTGGAAACTAGGTCAAATTACGAAGGATGAATATAAACAAATAACACAAGTATGTAGGGACAAAATTAGAAAGGCCAAGGCACAAAACGAGACTAAACTAGCTAGAGACATAAAGGGTAACAAAAAACATACCACAACTACATTAGAAGCAAGAGGAAGACCAAGGACTGGGTAGGTCCATTACTCAATGAGGGTAGAAAAACAATAACAGAAAATGTGAAAATGGCAAAAGTGCTCAATTATTTTTTTGTTTCGGTTTTCATCAAAAAGTTAGTAGCAACTGGCCATTTAACACAGTGAATGCCAAAGAAAATGAGGTAGGATCAGAGGCTAAAACAGGGAAAGAACAAGTTAAAAATTACTTAGACAAATTAGATGTCTTCAAGTCACCAGGGTCTGATGAAATACAACCTAGAGTACTCAAGGAGCTGACTGAGGAGATATCTGCGCCATTAGCGATTATCTTCAAAAAGTCATGGAAGATGGGAGAGACTCCAGAGGCCTGGAAAAGGGCAAATATAGGACTCATCTATAAAAAAGGAAATATGGACAACCTGGGAAACTACAGACTAGTCATCCTAACTTTAGTACCGGGAAAGATAATGAGGAAATAATTAAGCCATCAATTTCAAACACCTAGATGATAATAAGGTGATAAGTAACAGTCAGCATGGATTTGTCAAAAACAAATCATGTCAAACCAACCTAACAGCTTTCTTTGGCAGGGTAACACATCTTGTGGATAGAGGGAAAGCAGTAGCTGTGGCATATCTTGGCTTTAGTAAGGCTTTTGATACTGTCTCGCCACGACCTTCTCATAAAGAAATTAGGGACATACACCCTGGATGGAGCTACTAAAGGTTGGTGCCTAACTGATTGGAAAACCATTCTCAGAGAGTAGCTATCAGTGGTTTGCAGTCAAGCTGGAAGGGCATAACGAGTGGGGTCCCGCAGGGATCGGTTCTGGGTCCGGTTCTATTCAATATCTTCATCAATGATTTAGATAAAGGCATAAAGAGTACACTTATAAAGTTGGCAGACACCACTAAACTGGGAGGGTGGCAAGTGCTTTGGAGGATAGGATTAAAATTCAAAATGATCTGGACAAACTGGAGAAATGGTTGGAAGTAAATAGTATGAAATTCAATAAGGACAAATGCAAAGTACACCACTTAGGAAGGAACAATCTGTTGCACACATACAAAATGGGAAATGACTGCTTAAGAAGGAGTACTCTAGAAAAGGATCTAGGGGGTCATAATGCATCACAAGTTAAATATGAGTGAACAGTATATCACTGTTGCAAAAAAAGCAGACATCATTCTGGGATGTATTAGCCAGAGTGTTGTAAACAAGACACAAGAAGTAATTCTTCTGCTCTACTCTGCTCTGATTAGGCCTCAACTGGAGTATTGTGACCAGTTCTGGGCTCCACATTTCAGGAAAGATGTGGACAAATTAGAGAAAGTACAGAGAAGAGCAACAAAAATGATTAAAGGTCTAGAACACATGACCTATGAGGAAAGACTGAAAAAATTGGGGTTGTTTAGTCTGGAGAAGAGGAGACATGATAGCAGTTTTCAAGTACATAAAAGGTTGTCACAAGGAGGAGGGGGGAAAATTGTTCTCCTTAATCTCCTAGGATAAAACAAGAAACAATGGGCTTAAATTACAGCAAGGTTTAGGTTGGATATTAGGAGAAACTTCCTAACTGTCAGGGTGGTTAAGCACTAGAATAAATTGCCTAGGGAGGTTGTGGAATCTGCCTCATTGGAGATTTTTTGAGAGCAGGTTAGACAAACACTTGTCAGGATGGTCTAGAAAAGACTTAGTCCTTACCATGAGTGCAGGGGACTGGCCTCTCAAGGTCCCTTCCAGTCCTACGATTCTATGATGATCAGTTAGACCCTGAGCATGTGACCAAGAACCAAAGTCCATTTGCTAGATCTCACACAACATAACAGCACTGAGAGTCCAAAGAAGCAGCTCACCTATTTAAACGGCACTTGCTGTTTGAAAGGAAACAGAAACCGGAGAAAGTCTGACAGTAGAGAAAAAGAAAATGAATGTTTGCCTGCACATCTGAATCATCCAGCACAGTCAGCTTCAACTAGGCATAATTAATCAATTGCACATACATTTATCAAATCAACTTTTCTTTTTATTCCCTTCACTTTTGAGTAGTCTAAATATTTATTTATGGTGACACTTGTGATAAGTCACAGGAGAATGAAGCTGACAGTTATGTACCTCTTTTCTGCACTGTACTGAATTTGTCAACTTACATAGACTACTAGCTGCTATATAGACTACCTGTTGGAATATAGAGGACTTCACTTCCATTTTTTTAAAATAGTGCTTTCCCCTCTACCTTGATTCAATAACATTTGCTTAGGAATTACCCTAGAGCAGTGGTTCCCAAACTTGTTCCGCCGCTTGTGCAGGGAAAGCTCCTGGCGGGCCGCGCCAGTTTGTTTACCTGCCGCGTCCGCAGGTTCGGCCAATCGCAGCTCCCAGTGGCCGCGGTTCGCTGCTCCAAGCCAATGGGAGCTGCTGGAAGAGGCGGCCAGTAAGTCCCTCAGCCCACGCTCCTTCCAGCAGCTCCCATTGGCCTGGAGCAGCGAACCGCGGCCACTGGGAGCCGCGATCGGCCAAACCTGCGGACATGGCAGGTAAACCGGCGCGGCCCACCAGGGGCTTTCACTGCACAAGCGGCGGAAAAAGTTTGGGAACCACTGCCCTATAGCATCAGGCCAATGGTATACCTGGCTCTGATGCTGGATGGTACCAGATACTTCAGAGAAAAGTGCAAGAAATCTTGTTCTGTATTAGAAAATGATGGAATAATCCTGCCGATAGGAGAAGTTTCTTCCTAAGCCTAACAGTTAGTGATTGGTTTATGCTCTAAAGAATAAAGCTTTATGTTCCTAATTATTTTTAGCCTAAATAATGTAAATTCACATTTTTCCATTCTCCATGTACATGTGGGGTCTCCATTTTTGAAATCCATCTAAACTCCTAGCCCCAATGATATCTTGTGACAATGACTTTCTCAGGTTAATTGTGTACTACTTAAAAAACAATTCTTTTTATTAGTTTAAGTTTGTTGCCTTTCAATTTGATTGAATAACCCCTTGTTCTTGTATTATATGAAAGGGTAACTAGAAACACCCAACTGACCTTCTCTATACTAAGCACGACTTTATACACCTCTAGTGTGTTCCTGCTTATTCATCTCCTTTCTAAATTAAAAAGTTCTAATCTTTTCGCTCTGTCCTCATATAATGTCTTTTCACGACTCTAAGAACTTTCACCATCTATTACTGCTATATCTTTTTTGAGATCAGAGACCTGAACAGAACACAGTATTCCAAATGAGCCATACCCTGCATTTACATAATGGCATCACAATATTTTCAGTACTATTTTTATCCCATTCTTTATACATCTTAACATTTTGTTTGCTTTTATAACTGCCAATGCACACCGAGCAGTGGTTTTCATTGAGCTGTGCATAAAAATATCCAGGTCTTTTCCCTGTGTGGTTTTGGTTAATTTAGAATGCAACAAGGTACATGAATAGCTCAGATTACTCTTTGCAATACTAATTACCTTATATTTGTCAACAGTGACTTTCATTTTCCCCTGAACTGCCCGTTTCACCTAGCTTTTCTAGCTCTTTCTCAATCGCTCGCAGACATCGCTAACCTACATAATTGTGGGTCATCTGCAAATTTTGCCACTTTACTGCTTCCCCCCCCCCCCTTCAATGGCGTTACATCAGGGATGCCTTTGGCTCACAGTGAGCTAAATGATGTGAAGGATACAAGGCTTTGTTACACAGGCATTAGGTTTAACACTCCTGAGGGATCTTGAGAAGTAAGGCCCTTTGGATGCATCTCTCATTAACAATGTTGCTGTTTGGGTTGGCTGTTTTCTAAAAATAAAAATGTTGAAGATATGTTCCTGCTAGTGAGAACTCTGTTAGAATCCCACATAAGGCTCAAGGACTGTCCAGCTGTGATTTCTTTTTAAACAATTTTTTTAGTTTATATATATTTACTGAAGTTCTGTGGAACAAATGCAGGTGTAACTGAAGCCAGGACTGGCAGGAACTTCAAGGTGCTAATCTGGACATACAGCATTGATTTAAATGGAACACATGGAATCAATTTAATTGTTCTACCTTAATTCAACAAACAATCAGTGTGTACTGACTTCTGTTATTTTTTGCATTTGTGTCACAGGAGGTTAGGATTTTAGCTTCTGCAACTTTACAGTTCTACTTGAAAAATGGAAAAACATTTTTTTCCAAGGCAAAAGAATAAGCAGGTATATAATAAACCTTCCTGCAGTTTTAAAAACACATAATATGGCACATATAAAGTACAACAAATAAAATATTCCATACATTGAAATACGTTGCGATACATATGGACTAAAGGCAAGGCATATAATATTTCACCATAAAAGTCAAAATATAGTAGTGCCCAAGGGGGAATATGCTTTGGAGGTGGGTGAAATTTTTTTTATTAGTTTTAGATAATAGCTCTCTGTTTTAGTCAGTATTAAAATTCATTCTCTCTCTCTCTCTCTGTCTCCACACACACACACACACACGTATGTACACGTAAATACAAAATCTGAGGAATTGTCACAGATTGAAGTGTCACTAGAGGAGGTTTTGGAATTAATTGAGAAACTAAACAGTAACAAGTCACCGGGACCAGACCTCAAGAACTCAAAGAAAGAACTCAAATGTGAAATTGTGGAACTATTAACTATGGTTTGTAACCTGCCCTTTAAATCAGCTTCTGTACCCAGTGATTAGAAAATAGCTAATGTAACACCAATATTTAAAAAGGGCTCTAGAGGTGATCCTGGCAATTACAGACCGGTAAGTCTAACGTCAGTACCGGGCAAATTAGTTGAAACAATAGTAAAGAATAAACTTGTCAGACCCATAAAACAACATAAATTGTTGGGCAAAAGCTAACACGGTTTCTGAAAGGGGAAATCATATCTTACTAATCTATTAGAAAGAACAGGAGTACTTGTGGCACCTTAGAGACTAACAAATTTATTAGAGCATAAGCTTTCGTGGGCTACAGCCCACTTCATCGGATGCATAGAATGGAACATATAGTAAGAAGATATATTAATCTATTAGAGTTCTTTGAAGTGGTCAACAAACACATGAACAAGGGGGATCCAGTGGACATAGTGTACTTAAATTTCCAGAAAGCCTTTGACAAGGTCCCTCACCAAAGGCTCTTATGTAAATTAAGTTGTCATGGAATAAGAGGGAAGATCCTTTCATGGATTGAGAACTGTTTAAAAGACAGGGAACAAAGGGTAGGAATAAATGGTAAATTTTCAGACAGGAGAGGGGTAACTACTGGTGTTTCCCAAGGGTCAGTCCTTAGACCAATCCTATTCAACTTATTCATAAAATGATCTGGAGAAAGGGGTAAACAGTGAGGTGGCAAAGTTTGCAGATGATACTAAACTGCTCAAGATAGTTAAGACCAAAGCAGACAGTGAAGAACTTCAAAAAGATCTCACAAAACTAAGTGATTGGGCAAAAAAATGGCAAATTAAATTTAATGTGGATAAATGTAAAGTAATGCACATTGGAAAAAATAACCCCAACTATACATACAATATGATGGGGGCTAATTTGGATACAACAGATCAGGAGAAAGATCTTGGAGTCATCGTGAATAGCTCTCTGAAGATGTCGACATAGTGTGCAGCAGCAGTCAAAAAAGCAAAGGGGATGTTAGGAATCATTAAAAAAGGGATAGAGAATAAGATGGAGAATATCTTATTGCCCTTATATAAATCCATGGTACACCCATATCTTGAATGCTGCATACAGATGTGGTCCCCTCATCTCAAAAAAGATATACTGGCATTAGAAAAGGTTCCGAAAAGGGCAACTAAAATGATTAGGGGTTTGGAATGGGTCCCTGTGACGGGTGTCGGTCCTCCGAGCCCCTAGGGGCGATGGAGAGCAGTGGTCTTTGTAGCCGGCCTCGGCCCCACCTCCTGGGCGTTGGGGAATTAGCGGGGAGGTGGGCCGGCCGGAGTCAATAGCGCGCCCCTCCGGCAGGGGAGCGCCGGCAAGAGTCAATAGCGCGCCCCTCCGGCAGGGGAGCGCCGGCAAGAGTCAATAGCGCGCCCCTCCGGCAGGGGAGCGCCGGCAAGAGTCAATAGCGCGCCCCTCCGGCAGGGGAGCGCCGGGGTAGGGGAACGCAGGCCCACCCAACTCCACTGCATTCCAGCCCAGGGCCCTGACAGTGGCGGGAGGCGAAGGTCCCGCCGCTGGGTCAGCGGGCAATCCACACCCGCTGACAAAACACACCCACCCCAGGGTGTAGTTGGGCCCCTGGGCTACTTCCTACCCGGTCTCTCTCAGGCGGGTCGCTCCGGTCCCTCCATCTCCTCCAGGTATTCCGCTGCGGGCAGCTCTTGAATTTCCATCTCCTCAGGGTAATCCGCTGCGGGCAGCCCCGGTTCCTCCGGATATTCAGCGGCCTTCCCCCCAGTAAGGCCTCTCCTTGCCCAGGGGTTCGCCTGGGTCAGCAGCAGGCTTGCGAGAGAGCAGCCGGCAGCCTGTGTCTGTCTCCCTCCCTGGTGTTCTCTTCACTGGGCAGAGGGCCCCGCCCTTTGTACTTCCTGTCCCACCCTTCCCCTTCCGGGGATTGGCGGAAGCTCGGCCTGGCCCCGCCCACTCAGGCCCAGAGGGTGGCTCCTTACCCTCTGGTTCGGAGGGGAGCCACACTGGCTCCCTACAGTCCCATATGAGGAGAGATTAAAGAGGCTAGGAGTTTGCAGCTTGGAAAAGAGGAGACTAAGGGGGATTATGCCAGAGGTATATAAAATCATGAGTGGTGTGAAGAAAGTGAATAAGGAAAAGATATTTACTTGTTCCCATAATATAAGAACTAGGGGCCACCAAATGAAATTAATGGGTAGCAGGTTTAAAACAAATAAAAGGAAGTTCTTCTTCACTCAGCGCACAGTCAACCTGTGGAACTCCTTGCCTGAGGAGGTTGTGAAGGCTAGGACTATAACAGAGTTTAAAAGAGAACTGGATAAATTCCTGGAGGTTAAGTCCATTAATGGCTATTAGCCAGGATGGGTAAGAAATGGTGTCCCTAGTCTCTGTTTGCCAGAGGGT
The DNA here is from genome assembly GCF_965152275.1 of Natator depressus. Classification (NCBI taxonomy): domain Eukaryota; kingdom Metazoa; phylum Chordata; order Testudines; family Cheloniidae; genus Natator; species Natator depressus. The sequence goes on from NC_134244.1 coordinate 39,594,157, forward strand.
GGAGATGGATGGCAGGAGAGAGATCACTTGATCATTACCTGTTAGGTTCACTCCATCTGGGGCACCTGGCATTGGCCACCGTCGGTAGACAGGATACTGGGCTGGATGGACCTTTGGTCTGACCCAGTATGGCCGTTCTTATGTAAAAAACCTATGTCAAAAAATTATTAAGTTTGTAGAGTCAAGCACTCAAAAGTTAGGAAATGCTAGGATTAGGGTCGTCCATACAACCTTAATCTGGGTCCCTTGTGCATATGCATTATGGTACACTCTTCAATTACATGCTCACATACTACTTTTTTCACAGGACAGTTTTCACACACAGGAAATGGTTTCCTTGTGTTATTGGACTCCTTGTCACCTCACTGGGCATGATTGGTTTTGTTTGCTCTCATGAGATGGGGTGCGCTTTGTTTTTATAAAAAGAGAGGCATGTAGCTGCTGTTCATTGGAACTGAGATTTTAGCTATATCTGTTTAGAAACAGGGCACTTAAGAATTAAAGTTAATTATTAGAAGATGTTAGTTATTTTTTCTACCTTTACCTGCCTTTTGTACTTGTTTGCTTGGTAACTTTGATGGTGTTGGTCCTGCGTGATATTGAGTCTTTAGATCTTTTTTTTTCCTCTTACCATGTGGTGCATGTGGAAGCTGGGCAAAAAGTACATCCCACTGACAAAAACAAACAAAAAACCAAAGCCTGATTCCAGCCTGTTTGTGAACACAACAAATTCGGTATTTTTACTACAGTGTTTTTGCTATGGCAAAACTGCTTTATCTTCCAACAAAGCCCCTTATCTGTTCCCATTGGCAACTTTATGAGGCCAAGGACCAAAAACGTGCTGAAACACAAAGGCTTGTGCCTCTTAAAAAAGGACAATAGGCACGTACCTTATGAAAGAACAAGCTCAGATTTCAAGAGATCAATACTATTGTTCCAATTAGCATCCTTTTTCTATAGTAGGGACATTCTGTACATTACACCCTCATTTTCCTTGTCCCTGTAAATTAATTAATAAACCATTCTTAGGGTTGGTTGCACTTTCCACTATAATTCTCTCTGTGGTTTCTTTCTGCCTACTGTTGCAACCATTTCATTGGACCCCCCCTTTGGCAATACTGGTAGCATCTGCTCTCAATACCAGCACTAGAGTATTTGCAAATACTTTGAGACTACATCGTTGATTACTACATAAAAAAAGTTAAATTTCATAAAGCCAAGACAAGGAGTGTTATACAGGTTAAAGAGTTTCCAGTCTGCATCTGGACAGAACATCTGCCTTCTTCCTGGGGCTGTCAAGCGATTAAAAAAACTAATCGCAATTAATTGTGCGATAAAAAAAATTAATTGCACGATTAATCGCACCGTTAAACAATAAAATACCATTTATTTTAAATATTTTGGGATGTTTACTATATTGTCAAATATATTAATTTCAATTACAACACAGAATACAAAGTGTACAGTGCTCACTTTATATTTATTTTTATTACAAATATTTGCACTGTAAAAAACAAAACAAAAAATTATTTTTCAATTCACCTCATACAAGTACTGTAGTGCAATCTCTTTACCATGAAAGTTGAACTTACAAATGTAGAATTATGTTAAAAAAAACTGCATTCAAAAATAAAACAATGTAAAACTTTAGAGCTGTGACAAAGTTCCTGCTCTGCCTTGGTGGGTCTTGCGCTTATTGGTGGATTTGCTCGCCTTGGAGCTTCACGGCAGCCCTCAGCTTGGCTGTTTTTCTGAATTCACAGTCCAGGTTGACTCCTCCTGTGTCTGACCAGGAGTTGGGAGGATTTGGGGGGAACCTGGGCCCGCCCTCTACTCCGGGTTCCAGCCCAGGGCCCTGTGGAATGCAGCTGTCTAGAGTGCCTCCTGGAACAGCTGTGTGACAGCTACAACTCCCTGGGCTACTTCCCCATGGCCTCCTCCCAACACCTTCTTTATCTTCACCATAGGACCTTCCTCCTGGTGTCTGATAATGCTTGTATACCTCAGCCCTCCAACTGTCCACGTTCTCACTCTCAGCTCCTAGTGCCTCTTGCTCCCAGCTCCTCACACGCACACCACAAACTGAAGTGAGCTTCTTTTTAAAACCCAGGTGCCCTGATTAGCCTGCCTTAATTGATTCTAGCAGCTTCTTGATTGGAGGCAGGTGTTCTAATCAGCCTGTCTTAATTGTCTCCAGAAGGTTCCTGATTGTTCTGGAACCTTCCCTGTTACCTTATCCAGGGAAAAGGGACCTACTTAGCCTGGGGCTTATATATCTGCCTTCTATTACTCTCCTATAGCCATCTGGCCCGACCCTGTCACGGAGCCTACAAGTCCACTCAGTCCTACTTCTTGGTCAGCCAATCGCTCAGACAAACAAGGTTGGTTACAATTTGCAGGAGATAATGCTGCCTGCTTCTCATTTACAATGTCACCTGAAAGTGAGAACAGGCATTCGCATGGCATCGTTGTAGCTAGCATTGCAAAATATTTACATGCCAGACGCGCTAAAGATTCTTATGTCCCTTCATGCTTCAACCACCATTCCAGAGGACGTGTGTCCATGCTGATGATGGGTTCTGTTTGTTAATGATGCAAAGCAGTGCGGACTGATGCATCACTGAAAATGATGCATTCATTTTCATCATCTGAGTCAGATGCTACCAGCAGAAGGTTCATTTTCTTTTTTGGTGGTTTGGGTTCTGTAGTTTCCACATCAGACTGTTGCTCTTTTAAGACTTCTAAAAGCATGTTCCACACCTTGTCCCTCTCAGATTTTGGACGGCACTTCAGATTCTTAAACCTTGGGTTGAGCACTGTAGCTATTTTTAGAAATCTCACATCGGTACCTTCTTTGCATTTTGTCAAATCTGCAGTGAAAGTGTTCTGAAAATGAACATGTGCTGGGTCTTCATCCGAGACTACTATAACATGAAATATATGCAGAATGCAGGTAAAACAGAGCAGGAGACATGCAATTCTCCCCCCAAGGAGTACAGTCACAAATTTAATTGATGCATTACTTTTGAAATGAGCATCATCAGCATGGAAGCATGTCCTCTGGAATGGTGGCTGAAGCATAGAAGGGGTATATGAATGTTTAGCATATCTAGCATGTAAATACCTTGCAACACCAGCTACAAAAGTGCCATGCAAACACCTGTTCTCACTTTCAGGTGACATTGTAAATAAGAAGCAGGCAGCAGTATCTCCCGTCAATGTAAACAAACTTGTTTGTCTCAGCAATTGGCAGAATAAGAGGTAAGACTGAGTGCACTTGTAGGCTCTAAAGTTTTACACTGTTCTGTTTTTGAGTGCAGTTATGTAACTAAAAAAAATTTGCATTTGTAAGTTACACTTTCATGATAAAGAGACTGCACTTCAGTACTTGTATGAGATGAATTGAAAAATACTCTTTTGTTTATAATTTTTACAGTGCATATATTTGCTAAAAAACAATAATACAAAGTGAGCACCGTGCACTTTGTATTCTCTGTTGTAACTGAAATCAATATTGAAAATGTAGAAAAACATCCAAAAATATCTAATAAATTTCAATTGGTATTCTATTGCTATAAGTGCAATTAATTGCGATTAATTTTTTTTAGTTAATTGCGTGAGTTAACTGCAATTAATTGACAGCCATACTTCTTCCATTCCTCCCCTTATTAATTTTTATAACATTTCAGACTACTCTGATCATTTGTTTTTCCATTGGAGTAACCACAGTCCTATACTTACTAGCCTATCCTATGGCTTCTGAAACGGCCACCATTCAGCACTCTAACTGCAATGCATGGAGCAGAAACAGCCAATAAGTGAAGACTGTATTGTTCCAGGCCTTAAGAGAATTCAACTGGTCAATCATGCCGAAAAGGCAAGTTTTTGTTTCATCTGGTGCCATATATTTGTTAAAACTAGAAATATATATACACACACACACAGAGATCCTATATCCATTATCAGCATATCAATCTAAATCAGAGTGAATGGGTTTTTGTTAATCTGAGCCTATGGAAAATCCATGTTACCCACATACAAACAAGACTGTAACATCCTCTGGAGTTTAACAATGATCACCACCACCATCACTTAGGAACTTCCACAACTGAAAATGCTTTTTGTTTCAGCCATGCATAGAATTAGTAATATAGTGTAGAAAGTTAATATAATGTATCAGCAGATGTGTATTTATGTTTACTCTTTCCTAAACTACGCAGATTGTACAATAGCCTAAAACCCATAGCCAAATTTAGGGACTGGAGGAACACAGTGAAGCTTTAATCTCTGACTTGATTTATAGTGCAGTTTAGTTACAGGCCTGAATCATGCCTTAGATTAGATATTGCTGACTTGAATGAAAAACAAAGAGCTACTTTACTTTAGAACATAACATCTGATATCAATGGGAGCTTTAAATGTACAAGGTATGCAGGATCAGGACCTAACTTGGGGTCCCTTACTGCTTTTTATCTGTGAGGCTTATCTGATTTTCTTAAAAGTAAGCTGGTCCTTAACACTGCCAAGAGTAATAAAGATTCTTTTACTTCAAAACTTCACCTCTCTCGCTAAGCCGGTGAATACTGATTTTGCCATTTTAGAAGACAATAATTTTTCTTAGTTTTGTAGTTAATATCTGACAGAAAAACTATGATGCTAAGACTGCACCATGCTTACCTGTCAGACAAAAATCAAAAGGGAGAAAGAAGAGACCTTGGGGACTCCACGGGCTGGATGGCATTCGAAGTTACATGTGTTCAAAACCATTTTAAAATATCACTGATGTTCGGTTATTCACTCACCTGCTTCTTGCCCTCTGTCACTGAATGTTAAGTGACTAAGACTGGAAGGATTGTGTCTATTGCTTTAAATACTAGTTCAAGTGGTCATATCTCATGGACTCGCTTTGAAAAGCACCTGCCTCTCAGGGTGTTTTTTCTTTTTAAAACCACATGAAATGTTTGTGTGCTCTGTGGATCTTATTTGCATCTCCCTACAGTGAAGATCATATTGCTTTGTGTCTGGATTCTAAGACATTGGGTGACGGCTCAGAAACCCGTCTCTCTTCTGTGAATAATGATACGATATCCTGGATGCATCTATTATACTGACTTTACTGTTGTTTACGTTACGGTATTGTGATAATACATCACACAATGGGTTTCTCTATTTTGCATCCTTCAGCTGTTTCTGAGCTGTTTCTGATTCAGACCAGGAGACATAAGCAATTTTGGCTGCAATATGCTCCGCTCCACCCACATAAATGGAGGGCTGCTTCATTTTTGACATTCCTTTCTTGTGTGATTTTCAGGTCACCACCTAAGGAGCTTTACATATATTATATACATTACAGTTATTCTATTTTTATCTGACTTATGATCCTGTTGATTATGACCTGCAGTTACCTTTAGGCTTTTTGGTGTTATTCTGTATTTTAAAAGCAATCCGTAAAAAAAGTTTAATATTTCTTGTTTTGAAACTACACAAATGTGTCATTAACATATCCAAGATATTTATAAGGCAACAAATTATAGCAGATATTTTGGAGTTGATGATATCTTCTGAATTAATATGATATATTGGTAAGGATTACATCAGAGCTGGATACATCTGAAGACATATGGAAAAGACTTTTCTGCACTACAGACTAGTAAACTGATATTAACAGGACGTGTGATGCAGAGCCAATCCATCTCTCGTTCAAGGATGTTAATGGAACACTTAGAAGGAGCCTGTTGAATATTTGTCCTTACCAGACTGAACCCAAAATATCAGAGGGAGGCAAGCTGGAAAACCTCTGAAACTGGACACATAGTCTTTTGTCACCATGAGACTCCTGCTGAGTTTGAAAGATGAATGCATAAGGATTAGATACTAAATTACTGATTATAGTTTAAATTTAGAGCACATGATCAGTCATCCTTTAAAGTGGAAAAATATTGTTTTAAAGTACATTTTATTATAAATCTAAATTTTAAAGATTATTAGATAATTTTGTTTATTTCACAGTTAATCATTCAACCAAAAGGCACTTTCCCATGCTCTGGATGCCCTTGCAACAATTAAAAATTACATTAATATTTTTAAACAAAACAGTATCATATACTAATATAGTGGACTGCTCATCCCTCCACGAATAAGATCAATAAACTTGCCCAGCCAAAACAACATATTATACAGTTAGATGGATTATGCCAATATTATATTGTGTTGATTTGTTGCATTTTTTAACCAATTTGTCTTTTGCATGAGGTGTCCTGAGGTGCTGACCAGCTGTGGTCAGGAAAGATCTCACAACACTTTTTGCAGTGGTAGGGATGTTACCCTCCCTGTGTCCTGGTTAAATTTCAATTGGGGGTAATTACATTCTGTCTTCTGAAGATCCCCATTACAGTTCACAATAAAAGTGATATTCTTCACTTCTTGTCCTAAACAGTGGTGTAGCATATCTGTGCAGTTATAGAGCTACCATTTTTCAACCTACATGTGGCGAAGTCTCAAATGGTGGATAAATGATTTAGTGCCAGACATTGCAGGCATAGTGCACACAAAATTCCCACTGACTTCCGCAGGAGCTACATGTTTATCAGGAATACAGGATCAGGTCCATAAAATTCTTCTGTGTGAATGTAGAAAACAAGGACTTATGTTTCTGTAATCTACCCCAGGCCCTAACAAGGGTCTAGAAATTTAACAAAAGCACATTTTAGATGAATGGGAAGGAAAATGGTTTGGCTGATCTAGTAAGGTCTTTTCCATCTATAACTCCTGCGAGTTAAAATGCTCTTGATAGATAAAAAGTTTTAAAGACTTCATTTTGGCACTGAGAAGAATGGAAGAGATTAAGATGCAATGGGCATTATTTCCTACCTTCTGCCATGCTATATGCTGTGAGAGGGAGGGGAAAGCTGAGACCTATGTCACATATTTAAAATAACTTACCTGGACAGAATACATTAAAAGTGTAACATAAAAATATTTAGACAAATTAGGGACATTTCACATCTACCATAATGGAAGAAATCACAGAAATGTAGGGCTTGAAAGGACTTCAAGAGGCTAATGTAGTCCATCACCCTACACTGAGGCAGGATTAAGTAAACCTAGACCAACCCTGGCATACATGTGTCTAACCTATTCTTAAAAGTTTCCAAGGACAGGGATTCCATAGCCCCATTAAACTGCCTGTTCCAGTGCTTAACTATCCTTATAGTTAGAGGTTCTGGGGGGGCAGGTGACAGGGAACGGGGGGTTGGATAGGTGTGGGAATCTCGGGGGGGGGGCCTGTCAGGGGCAGGGGTGTGGATAGGGGTCGGGGCTGTCAGGGGACAGGGAGTGTGGGGGGAGGGGGGTTGGATGGGGAGAGCCCTGGGGGGACAGTTAGGGGCGGGGTCCCAGGCAGGGGCAGTCAGGGGACAAAGATAGGGAGGTGGAGTTGGATGGGTAGAGAGTTCTGAGGGGGGCAGTCAGGGGGTGGGAAGTGGGAGGGGTCGGATAGGGGGCAGGGGCCAGGCAGTTTGGGGAGGCACAGCCTTCCCTATCCAGCCCTCCATACAGTTTCACACCCCGATGTGGCCCTCAGGCCAAAAAGTTTGCCCACCCCTGGTCTATGCCATGCCAAGAGTCCTAAACCAGTGTGATATCAGAGGTAATTCAACCAGTCACCATTCTTACTCTACAGCTAATTTACATGCAACAACCTAACTGGTTGTATGAGGGAGACCACACAGATGGTGGATTACTTTGCCCAAATGCCACACCTGTGTGCCCAACTGCCACCTGCAAAAATCAACACAAATCTCCAGTACAGCCCCAACAAACACAAATCAACACAACCACTCACAACCAGCATACATAAGAACCCCAAACAGACATGGCTCTTCACTGGAGCACACACTCCTTCACCACCTACATAAATTAACACAAATCTCCCAGCACAATGCTCCCAGACACAAAATTAATATTATTGTTCAACTATTCAAACCAAATAATAAGAGGTCATTGAGATATGAATAGGTTAGTGCACAGCCATTTTATTATGTATACAAGCAAGACAAGAGACATTTTTCCACATCACTTCTTAACAACAAAAAAGTACACTTTTTTTAAGAAAATGCTTTCAGTTCAACATTTTTCCTGCCTTTTCAGCAGTTAACACAGGATCCACAGGAAATATATGTGCACTCACTTGTTTTGGTCTCTGGGGAATACTATATATTTAGCTATGAGGGTGCCGATTGGTGGCTATTCTGAGGTGGCTGAAATGGTTTTTGGAACTTGCCTTGTATCCAAACTCGCTGCATTTTCACTTTTTTCTTCCTGTTGACTTGTAATCGTCGATCAACTAGATTCTGCACTTCAACTAACCCAGCCAGGGTAAACATGTTGTGGACTTCATCTGTTCCCCAAATGAGAAGTAGAATTACTATAATTATAAAACAAACTGATACAGCCAGTTAAAGAATTTACCAATTTAACACATAGTTCATCAGAACTGGAATCAGCTCTGCTTTATCATCTGATAACCCAGAGCTAGAACAGTCTATGAGAAATCCTTCTGTAAAAGAGACCACCTTTATGGCATCACTGAGTTATAATACGGTATAAAATCTCACACCTGGGGTCCAGAACATATTGCTCATAGTTTATAACAACCTTTCTTCAGAGCTCTAAGTTACACAGGATTTGAGGATGGCAAATATACGACATTTTGATAATTCTGGATATGTCTACACTGCAACAAAAAACTTGCAGCACCAAGTCTCAGAGCCTGGGTCAATTAACTAGGGCTCAGGGGCTTGGGCAGCAGGGCTAAAAATTGCACAGTAGACATTTGGGCTCAGGCTGGAGCGTGGGCTCTGACAATCCCCTCATGGGGTCTCAGAGCCCCACAGCCCGAGCCCCACAAGCCTGAGTCAGATGACATGGGCCAGCCGCAGCCATGCTGCAGGTCTTTTATTGCAATGTAGATGTACCCCTTGGTTTTCACAGTAAACTACTGTATAAAATGAGCCTCTTATGGTGTGGCTGATGTAATTAGGTCCTATGATGGTGTCCCTTGAATAGATATTTAAGAGGCTCGTTCACCTGCACATCTACCAATGTGATATATGCCATCATGTGCTAACAATGCCCCTCTGCCATGTACATTGGCCAAACTGGACAATTTCTACGCAAAAGAATAAATGGACACAAATCATACGTCAAGAATTACAACATTCAAAAGCCAGTCGGAGAACACTTCAGTCTCTTTGGTCACTCGATTACAGACCTAAAAGTTGCAATTCTTCAATAAAAAAAACTTCAAAAACAGACTCCAACGAGAAACTGCAGAATTGGAATTAATTTGCAAACTGGATACCATTAAATTAGGCTTGACTAAAGACTGGGAGTGGATGGATCATTACACAAAGTAAAAACTATTTCCCCATGCTAATTTCCCCCCCACACTGTTACTCACACCTTCTTATCAACTGTTTGAAATGGGCCATCCCGATTATCACTACAAAAGGTTGTTGTTGTTTTTCCTGCTGATAATAGCCCACCTTAATTAACTGGTCTCGTTACAGTTGGTATGGCAACACCCATTTTTTCATGTTCTCTGTGTATATCTATCTTCCTACTGTATGTTCCACTGCATGCATCTGATGAAGTGGGTTTTAGCCCACAAAAGCTTATGCCCAAATAAATTTGTTAGTCTCTAAGATGCCACAAGTACTCCTCATTTTTTTTAAACAGCAGCTTAGCCAGAGAGGCCCAGTGTAGACAAGTGGAGAAAAGACACTTATGCTCTCTATTCACTCAAGCCCTGCCTCTCCAGCTACACTGCCATTTTGAGCAATGTGATGTCCCACAGCTGGAGCCTTTCCACTCTGCAGGAAGAGACTCCACCAGTGGAGAAAGGCTCTGGCAGGGAAAGGAAGCGGGGAAAGGCTCCACCAGCTCCCTGCTGCTGGAACCTTTGCCCTCTCCCAGAGTCTCTTCCATGAGGTGAGGAAACGTTCTCACAGGGGGGAGGCCGCAGGGAAAGGCCCCACCGCCATGAAAGGCTCCAGCAGCAAGGAAAGGCTTTGCCAGTCCCCCGCTGCTGGAGCCTTCCCCACAGTAGAGAAAGACTTCAGAAGGGAGGAAAAGCTCTGACAGAACCTTTTCCCACTGCCTCCCCCCGACAGAGCCTTCCCTTGATGCAGTGAAGGGCTCTGACAGCAGGGAGTTTTACCTGCTGCCTCCTCTCTGCCACAGCTCTCATTGAAACTCGTAGCTACACACAGCAGTGCGGGCGCAGCTTGCTTTTTGCTGAGGCAGGTTGCTACATGCCACAGGCAGTGGTGTGTACTGTAGTGCAGATGAAGCCTCAGAGCACAGACCTGCTGCCTAGAACCCCATCCTGTGAACTCCACCTTAAAGGTCTGAAGCTTCTGATTACAGTTTAACTCCCTCAAGGGCATACAGCAGTTGTGAAGCAGTTAACACAAACACACACTTTGCACAGAGTCTAACACATTAATACTCTTTTATACTTAATCACATAGAAAACAAGAGAATACAACTCATACAAAACAATGAACACCACACACCCTGCCGCAATTTCCTTCCCACTACAGGGCATTCTTTGGGCTGCAGTTAGAGTCCCTTGGGCTGTCCAGAGTCCTGGGGGCAATCTGGGCTCAGAAAAGTGGGCAGGGCTCCACTGCCCCCATGAGGCTGCTACATGCTGGGTGACTTTGCTCCCTCCTATCTCATGCTTTGTTTTCCTATCTGGACCTCTCTGTTCCTGTGTGGCTTGCTATTTAAATCCCGCCCCAACCCCCACTTCTTTTGTTCTGTCCTTTAGGTAACTTTTCACTGCTCCTACCTTCAAGGGGTGAAGCTAAAACCGGTTTTCTAAGGATGCAGCTGCTTTTTAGAATATCCTCTGTGTGGTCAAAGTGCCATCATTAACATTAAATATTCCCCAGTGTTATTCTCTCATGTGTACCCGCTACAGGACCTGTCAGCAATGGTGGATCCACATACATACAGGCACTCATGACCCAGCAGTTTTTAATAACACAAGTTCACAATAGCAACCAGATTTCATAAGCTGTATAAATGGAGCCTGAATTTACCACAGTAGGCACTCCTCATTTTCTGCTAACGATTAAGAGATCTCATGGCATGTTAGGGTTCCCCCTACACCCTCCCCACCTCCCCCCGCCACACCATAGCTAATATCTTAATCCCTTCTACTCACTTCCCCAGTCTCATATTACACAGCTGTCAGGCCAGACCCTTGGCTCCGGCTGTACTGCACACAGTGCAGGCCAGGGAGGTATAGGCAGCATAAAACTCCCCTTTGTGTTCCCCAAATCCTTGGCTGCTGGGTCTAGGGCCAGTCCTCCTCTGCCAGGTTTTGCTGGTTGCTAATAGCCCCAAGAGGCCAACAGTCATTCACAGAGCTGTGGGTGATTCTACTCAAGCCAGAGATACCTGCCAGAGACAGTCAGGATCTTCCAGAAGTAAATCAACAGTCCATTATCTGTCCCAGCATTTTTACTTCAAAGATATTTTCAAACATATCTTTCACAGTAGGAAGGATCTTTAAGGAAGCATTAGAGGTGAGACTCTTCAGAGGTCTCAAAACGTAGTAAAACTTGCATGTCCACAGACCCGTGGGAGGGGGAAGATCCACACACTGAGACTGCTCTATGTATAGGTCATGGGAACAAAATCAGCTCCTAAGAACCACCGTTTAGCTGCGTAATGCTATTTCCTTAAGAGATCTGATTTTGGATCTCATGCCCTTGTTAATCAGGAGCTAGCACCATGAAAGTCAGAGTTATACCTGTGTAAAATTGCGGATGCTATCAAAAGTAGGTTGAAGGTTATGACCCATAAACCCCTCAGTGCCAACTGGCAAGGGAGTTACAGGAATATCCTGATTATGGTATGAACATTCTGGTTCACCAAAGAATATCATGTGGGGTCTTAAACGAAAGCCAGGGTTACACTGGTCATTAATACTGTTGTGCAAGGTATGTACAAATACTATGTAAGGAGTTTTGTATGTATACTAAAAATATGTTCCTCAAGTCTGTATTAAGGCAGAGTTGACAAACAGGTTTCTGTCAGACAAAGGATGTTCATTCACCTGTCTCTGTTGGTCTGCGTGCAAATTAAGAACTATAAGTTAACACAAAGGGAAGGCATTTACATACAAAGTCAGAGAGGAGATATGAAGTCAGCAGGGAGACAGTGCACTAGAGAATAACCTATGGTGGGGATTGGCCGGACTCTGAGGTACAAGCAATGAACTTTAGGGAATATAAAATGAAGGCAAGGAAGACACCCTTTATCCTACACCTAGGAAGTCATCGACCAATGCAAATGTATTAATGAAAATGGATCACAACCAGGCTTGGCTGAAGCACTGCGAACGACATCTGGGTGAGACAAACTTATTTAGATTGGAGATTAGCCTATTTAATTTAGTCTCTGTGGACTGTATTATGATTTTGTTTTATATAGCCCATCTATTTCTATTATTCTTACTCACTACCTCTTAAATCTTGATTGCTGATAATAAACTTCTTATTGTTTTCACTATAAATATATCTCAGTGCTGTGGTGTTGTACAAGGAGCTGATCCTGAGTTGGAGGGTGGGATAGCTCAGTGGTTTGAGCACTGACCTGCTAAACCCAGGGTTGTGAGTTCAATCCTTGAGGGGGCCATTTAGGGATCTGGGGCAAAAATTGGGGATTGGTCCTGCTTTGACCAGGGGGTTGGACTAGATGACCTCCTGAGGTCCCTTCCAACCCGGATATTCTATTCTATGAATCATTCAAGATGGTGTGCACACTGTTCCTTGGGGACAGCAGGCCTGGTGTTACTATGGGTGTTCAGTGGATAAGGGGTTGAACACTTCAGGGAAATGCTTCAAAGGGAATCAAGGACTCATGTGCACCTATGGTTTACCTGCAAGGCAAAGTTAGGGCTGGCAGAGCCCAGAAGAGATTGTTTGGGTGGCTAACAGACTGGAGGTGTCAGGGAGCTGAAAGTTAAGCACAAGCAATTCTCCCTCTCACTGGAGGCAGGGAGGTAACTAGGTGACTCATAGTCCTGGATACTCCAAGAATTATCATAAAGGTACCTAATTAGTTAAAACTGCTAATATCCCAGTATAGACCTACTTCTTGCTATATTGATCAACCCAGTCCTAGGAATTTAAAAAGAATAAAATGGAAAAAACTTTTTACTAGTCCCATAAAAACAATTGTGTGCTCCCTCTGCCAGCTCTGTAGCGGTCATTCGTTAATCTGAGATAGTGACAGGTACAAAGCAATGATGCTAGTGCAGAGGTAACTTACTTATACAGGGTAAAGAGGCACTCAAACTACTGTTAAATTAAGAGAGTTGAAGCATGATAACTTAGGCTTCAATGACACAGCTGAGGAAGGGAATCAAAGTCTGATGCTGTAAAAGAAAAGATCTTCCACAAAAATGAGCTTCATGTTTTTGAAAAATGGAGAGTTGAAGGGCTAGGAAAATTACTTAAATGGCTTTTTAAGAGGCTTTGTACCCCATGTCATCTAAAGAGACACTCAGAACTTTTCTATAAAACTGAAATTTGTTTTACCTTCTGTAAAGAAATAAACTCTGGTACCGTCTCCTCGTACATAAAAATTCTCTGACAAACAGCGGCCTAAAAGACAAAAATTGTGAACAGAAAGACTGGGCTGTCCCTTTAAAAGATATGCAAAGTGCAAAATAAATACTAAACAAACGCACGCCTCTTAGGAAATACCTTTTTTAAAACGAAGCTGAGATGTATCGTATCTTCCGTAGTCTCGAAATAACAACGTCCCTCCAGGTTTCAATAATTTGGTCAGTCTACTTACAACTCCTTGCATCCTTAGAAAATAAAATGTGACACTGGTGTAACTCCACACACTGCTTTTCTCTCGCCACTAGGTCCAACATGTAGTTTCTGAGGTCTCAGTGAGAAGGGACTGTCTTCAATCACCAAAAAATGCTAGACACTAACAAACAGCTTCAGTAGGAAGAACAATTTTTTTTTTTTTTTACAAAGATGCAAAGGCACAAAAATGCACAAGGAACTTTTATTAAATAGTATAAAATGCGGGAAGAGGAAATGAGTCCTTTCCTCCTCTTTAATCCATCCTTGATGTTTTGCTAAAGTAAGATTCTTGAGATCCGATCCCCCATGATCAGAGGAAGCCTGGACCTGCAGTGAGTTGCAGGTAAAGCAGCAGGCAGTTGCATGGCATACAGCTGAATGAACAGCCAGCTACCAAGGTAGGATGGATTGGGCTACCTGCCAGGATAGGGTGGATTGGGCTGTCTCTCTTGGAAAGGAAGATCAAAGACTCTGGAGCAGGAAGCAGACAAGAAGCTCTCTCTCTAATCCAGCTATCTATCTAGGTATTTATACCATACACACAGTGGATTACGAATGCCTATCCTAGGGGAATAAAAGGAAGAGTTTGAGATCTGTCGATGGAGGGGAATTTGGTAGGGGAAACTTGTCTGAAGATGCTGGCAGGAAGCAGAGAGGGGAAAAGTCTAGCATCCTCTTGCCCTGAAATTTTGGTGGATCAGAGCAGCAGCTGTGTTAGTCTGTGTCAGCAAAAACAACTATGAGTCCTTGTGGCACCAAATAAATTGGTTAGTCTCTAAGGTGCCACAAGGACTCCTCGTTTTTTCTTAGGAGGACTATGTGTTCTGCAAGGCATGTAATCTGATAGGAGTTTAAAACTGAGCAAACCTCAGATTAAAATGTAAAACACTCATCGTTTAGGGCTCAATTGTGCCCTGGTCTTCCACAGCTGCACAGGGGTAAGGTTGCCTACATCCCTGCAGAGCCACAGAAGACTCTCTCACAACACAGCTCCTGGAAGGGGGGCAGGGCAGTAGCTGCATTCCTGACACTCCCCTCCATCCCACAAGCAAATGGATGGAAAGTGTGGAAGCAATGGCTCTGCTCCTCCTACCAGCCAGCCAGTGGACCTGGCTGCGTGCTAAGTGGGGGAGGAGCGAGTATGTTGCACCCTGAAAAGAGCTGTTGTGAGATACATCCTCCTCTAATACAAGATATGAGCATAGAGGCACTGCACCTCCAAGGGGTATCTCTTGGGTACAGTGCCTCCTGGGCTCCTCCAGCTCACACACTGGCTATTGCTTAAGGCTATCCCTAGAAGCACAGTCTAGCAAGAAGCCCAGTCTTTCTCCCACTGACTTTGAAGGTGCAAGATCAGGCCCTAACTCAGCAGAAAAGGAGAATTATGAGCTAAGAGAAACCACCAAAAAGGAAAACATGCACTTTTAAAAGAAATCCCGTGCTTAAATTCAGAAATAGAGGAAGACAAACATTTAAAGGGCCTCTGTTTTGTTCATACACAAAATTTGCATGTTTCTGCCCAAGCAAAAAAGGCATAAGAGTTCTCAGAGCAGACAGGTGGGCACAGAATTACAAACTCTGCACATGAAAATGTGTGTTCTGTGCACTCACATGGGACAAATTCTACATGCACATGAAGTAGGAACCCTTTGAAAATTTGCCCCAGTATAATACCACCTGGAATGGAGAAAGGTTAATGGCTTCCAAATTACCAACAACAATTTCAAAAGGGGGGCTGCTAGCAGAAAAGTAGAGTGTTGCTTTATAAAGTAAAAGAACAGCAACTGTCAAAATGAGAACACAATAGCTAACAACATTAATAAATCATCAAGTAACAAAGGTGCTGAATGAGAATGTATACATCCCAGAAACTTACATTTCCCAGGCCCTCAAGTGTTTTTATTTAAGGTTCTGCAGTATCATTCTCTTGGTTTTCCTTGTCATTTCTTATATTTCAAGCTGTTAGACAATTGTTATAAAAATTAACAAGGGTCTAGATTACAATTTTTTTATGCAACGACTTTATTTCTAGGGGATATTGTAATGAAGTAAGTATCTTTTAGTACTTAAACTTTTGGAGACTGGATTATACCGCATAGAAATCTACACACAGAAATCTGTATGCAATACACATATAAACGCCCATGTCAGCATTCATTTGGCTAATCTTGGTGGCGGGGGAGGGGAATTGTACTCTTAAGGGTTACTGGGAAAAACACCCTCAGAAATTTTGTCTGCGAGCATTTTATCATTCCTCCCGTGGACAAAAGGTGTGATAAAAATATATTTTGCCGGGTATTCTCCCCACTGCATTGCTGCACTTACACAAATTTCAATCTACTGTCTGAATTGTGTTTGGAATCTGCACCCAGGCTTAGCAAAACACTCTTCTGCACATGACTCATATGCTCATCTTTGCACAAACAGGAAGGACAGATATGCTTTCTGGAAAAGATCATCTTTCTACAAAAGCTAATGATTAATAACTGAGCCATTCAGGCAAGAAAACAGTCCTCAAATGTACAACTGACTCAGGTGAGTATTGTTCTAATGTTTGCTGAGCATGGATGGCCATATTTAATGCAGTTCTTAAAACAACACACTTACCATTATATGTGCAATATGCATTTCCCTTTGTACAGTCTGGTTAAAGGAGCAGTTGAGTAGTAAGCGTGAATAATATATACCCTTTTGTATTCTTCCCATGGGAAAGAATATTCTTTCAAAATTTGTCAGTGTTAGCTGGTTCTTTAGATATTGAGAGTTGCTTCAGTAATAAAGCTAATAGCTCCCAACCCAATATAGTACAAATTAGATTAATTTGCCTAATCCAAACAAGCCAGATACTCTAAGTGATCTTCTTCATAAGAGGCCAATATGTATGCAATTGTGTGCAACTAATGAATCAGTAGCTTGGGTCTTTATCAACATGCTGTAAGATGCTAAATCAAGGATATTTGTTTTTGATCACCAAGAATAATTTCCCTCTGGGAGACTAGTAGGCTGTTTCTGAATTTGTAACTTTCTTGAAGCACTGTCACCTTTAATAGGTATATGTCTTGCAAGAAGAGGTTCATTTCATTTTGATGGTGACAGGAGGCTCACTAATGAAGTAGTTTGACCAGCTTCTCTCCTAGATTCGGAAAAGGGGAAAGCAGCATTTAAAATGTCCTACATTATACATAATGTAGCTTACTAAATAATAAATTCAAGATTCATCATCTCACTTTGATATTCTTGAAAACCACTAGTGATAAAAGAGCTTTAACACATTTGCTTTGCCCTTTAGTCTTCATTTACCTGTCAGGATGAATGGCAGAGAGCACAAAGACAAGGAGAATGACATCCAGGATCTCATCTGGAAAAGGGTAGGGTAAGGAATCATCACACACATCATGAACAAAGGCAGAACACCAGGCTGAATTGTACGACACGTGTGACTGTAATGATAAAGATTAAGAGAAACACAGAGAGAACAGCAGTAGTTAGTCAATTTATCATGACCCAAGAAACGTTTTTTCGATTATTCAGTTTTGTAAAACATTTCTCAAAGCGGATTCTGTTCTGGGATCTTGCTCAGGGCGAGAGACAGGCCCACTGGTGGCATTCATTCCTCTCTCTGCAGAGAAGGACTTTGTTCTTTGAAGTATTAAAACCTCCAGTTCAAAGATGTCAAAGCCATTGTGCTCCATTTCACAAGGATGGCCTCCTTGCAGCCTTCTGAATGACACCACACTTTCTGAAGTGAACACTTGAAATACCTTTACTAGCTCCACTGCTCCCAACGCAAAATCACAGCAGTACAGAAAGGCTCCAGGGGTATTGCTATGAACACAAAACAAACATCAATTAAAGAACTGCTATTGTACTAACCACATGCAGCTCTTTGGGGTACTCCACAGGTTTGATCAAAATCCCTTTCACTGGTCTCAGCAACATGCCTTATATTGCTCAGCACTAAGCAAACAGGCCAGAGCTGTAGGAATATCTGTCAACAGTTTGTGGGGTGAGAATTGGGAGGGGGGACACCAAACTAGGAAGAAAGTGGAACTGAAAAACAAGAGAAAGAAGACACCATTGGATGGAGTCACAGAGAGCCATCAAATACTCGTGACAATACCCAGGTGCTGCATTGCATCAATATGCATTAATGGGTCACAATTTCACTCTGCACTTATTTTGTGGGTTTCTGCAACTCCACTCAGAGATTTTTCCGGCACTGGTCTGTGCATGTAATTTAATTAGCAACATGAAAAATATTTATTTCAGCTTCAACCGAGGAAATTACTTAACAGTTATTAACTGTTCTGAAGACATTTGGGTTCCCAGGTGTCATTTGTGCTGGTTGTGATCAGATTATGTGGTTTTGATTGTTTCCTTCTATTACCCTAGGCCTTTTTTCATCAAAATACATGTTGGTTTCCTGTAGTGCTAGCTTCCCTTCCCCTCGCATTCACTGCGAAGCCAGTTGCAAATTTCCCTCACATCAAAACATCTGATGTCAGGAACCCAGGGTAGCATTTTTTCAACTCTTCAACAATCAATGTAAATGAGGGTGAGTCAAGCAGCAGTCCCACTAATTAAGGAACAGGATTAGCCGTCAGAAAAGCCATCTCTCCTAAAGTGCTGGAGATTTTGGAAAAGGTGTCTCACCAAATAGAAAATGTGTCCCTGTGCCCAGCAGATTCTGCTGTATACCCAGCTCAACAGACCATATCTCTAAGGGGGCTGAGCAGGAGAACCCTCTTGGACCAAGAGCAGCCAATCCTGATCTCACTACTGAGCAAAACCCTCATTAGCTCTGTGAATACTTATGAGATGTATTCAGGCAAACAGTGGAATTACAGGTCCCAGACTGGATGTGAGATCTTGTGGAACCTGGAATCCCTAGCATGACTGAGGGCAAGCAGCTGGGTTTTTGACTGACCAAGTCCCACTTATCAAAATGACTCACCAATGTGTATAAACAGCTCTTCTCTTCTCAAAAAGTGGGAAGCAAGCTGCATGAAAAGCCTCTGTCAAACAACAGGGACAGTTCTGGTCTGGACAGTTATTTCACGGCCAGCATGTCTGGCCCCTAGGCAGAGGCGTGGCCAGGAGGTTCTCCGCGGTGTGCGCTACCCACAGGCACCACCACCGCAGCTCCCATTGGCTGGGAACCATGGCCAATGGGAGCTGCGGAGCCGATGCTGGGAGCGGGAGGGAAATGCCAGCCTAGGAGCCGGAGAGAAATGCCAGCCGGTTCTGGGAGCTGCGCGGAGCCAGGGCAGACAGGGACCCTGCCTTAGCCCCGCTATACCTCCGACTAGACTTTTAATGGCCCTTTCAGTGGTGCTGACCGGAGCCGCCAAGGTCCCTTTTCAACCAGGCGTTCCGGTCAAAAAACGGACGCCTGGCAACCCTAAGCACTAACTGTGTAAAGTACCATACCTTTTTATTTTTAATTTTGGATCATTAAAAAAAAATATTCCACAGAAAGGGGAAGGTTTTCTTTCAAGCACAGTGTGCATCTACATTGTATTACTATTCTTCTGAGCAAACAAAAGGCAATTTTACATTGCCAAATATAGTGTGAATTGTACTTAGATACAAGATGTGCCCTCTAATAGATAAGAGATGTTTCCATCAATTCAGATATGAAATCAATGCATACTCTTAACTGCAATGGATTCTCAACTGCATCCAGACTTCAGTTACACCTCTGCGTTTTAAATGCTAAATGCTATATAGTTAATGCACCTATCTGGTCACATGCAGGATTTGCATAAAAACTGAGATCACTGAGTAAAATACTGATTAATAGGAAGACTATTAATTATAACAAGTTTTGCAGTACAAATAATGCCTCCTGTATAATACACACCAGTTTGAGTTCTTCCCCATACACGTACCTAATAATGTCTTTTCTCCCACACAACACTACTTTCTGTTGTTTTCATTGATAATGCGGCTTTCTCCTTTCACAATATAATCTGATGTTTAGGGGAGGAAGATTGCTTTGGGGTTAAGGCCTGGTAGTTTGGAGACTGGATTCTTTTGTTAACACTGCAACACACTGTGTGACCCTGGCACACCACTTAGGGTATGTCTACATAGCAGCTGGGAAGGTGCTTCCCAGTGTGGGCAGGCAGACAGACACACACCAGCTCTGCTCGAACCAACAAGCAGTGTGGTGACAGCTTGGGCTACCCTCGTATGTACCCGGGGGTCCACCAGTTTGTATTCAGGCAGCTAGCCTGAGTCACCACCTGTGCCACCGTGGCCACACTGCTATTTTTACCATGCTAGCTAGAGCAGAGCTAGTGTGTGTATGTCTCCCTGGGCTGGGAAGCATGCTCCCAGCTGCCCTGAATCTCTCTGTATCTGAATTCCCACATTTGTGAAATGGACCCAATAGTGCTTGTACCACAGAAATTCTGTGGCTAATAATGTTTGTGAAGTGGACTGAAGTCACTACAAAAGTGTAAATTATTAGTATTGGTCTGCAGAACAACAATTAGTGTGTTGCACAAAAGTTTCAGAGATGAGAGCAGAAAAGAGTCTGTCCCTTCCCCTGATGTGTGGGCATCATTTCCAGTGAAAGCTAAGAACGTGCACCGAAAGGAGAACATTCTCTCACACTTCCTTCTCAAGACAATAGCTATGTGGATGGGATGGAGGGGTCAGGGGATTAAGTAATGCAATATGGAACTTTGGGTCTCTATGTCATTAAAACTTGAGCTGCTTTAATCGAGAACATGGACCAAATTCAGAAGTGACATAAGGAGTCAAAGGTAGCCCTCATAATCTCTTGCCAATGTGTAATATACACCATCATTTCTGTCACCTCTGAATTTGGAACCAGAAGTTGATACTATCTGTTGGCGGTTCAGTGACCTGTATGACAAGTGTTGGTGGTCTCAGTCCAATGCCACTGGACTGGTGTAAACACCCAAACTAACACAAGTGACAGACATTTTTGTTAGCAGTTGGCCTGAATGAGCCTGAAGACTGACCTACCGCCTCAACACCAGATGCTTTCCCTTCTAAATCAAAGCTGAATAACTGGCTCAGCACCATGGGGAACAACTTACATGGCTACTGCCATTGTCCCTGTTCTGTGGGTAACTAGAAGACTCTGGTGTCTCGCACCGTGAATCCAGCATTTCTCACAGCATAAGATTATCTTAAAACTTTTTTTTCATTAACGTTGGGCATGTATTTGGGAGGCTGACACAGCTTACCATATAACTTTCAGAATGGGAAAAGCACTGTTTCCAGCACCACAACCAACCTGGAATTGAAGCAGAAACAAAAATTTAACCAAACCACCAAATAAAGCCTATATCTCAGAGTTTTAGTCCCAAATTAACTGAAACCATTACAGTGATTAAAGAGGCAAAAAAGGGGTAAATGGCTTTGTTGCTCCTTACACCACAACTCTCAGAAGCACTGACTCTTCCGCTATTCTTATGAGCCAGGATCAGGTCCTACACTCTCTCCCATGCCCAGAAAAGATTCTTCTCCCAGGGGCAGCTGCACAGGAAATTGTACAGTTTTCTTGTACAATTTTGCTATTTTGTCACACAGCATTGGTTTAAACAGAACAAAATATTTTAAACTGGGATTTTCAGACAGGCCTAAGGGAATTAGAAGCACAACTCCCAATGACTTTCAATGGGAACTGGCCATCTAATTTTCTTAGGTCCCTTTGAAAATTTCAGGCACACAAGGCAAAAGTAGTGTTGTGAACTCTGAATAGTTGTTGCCTTGATAATTATTAAGCAACCACTACATTTGAAGCCATCGTTTGGAGTTGTAAATTATGTGTTGAATGTCTGCAGTAAAGTACCTCTAGTATTCTGTAGGTAGCACCACTGCCAGGGAAGGATTCTTGCTTCACAGGTTCTTGTTCACAGTTCTTAACATGTTTGTTGTCAGTAACAGGTTCTGCTTGGCTTTTGTGGTATGCGTGTCCTTGCACAGAAGTTAAATCATCCACCAAATTGTTCTGACAATCTTCGCCTTCTTCAAGCATTGCAGGAAAGCCCACATTTGTGCAATTGTTTGTAGCATTCAGTTTTACATGACAACAATATTTTTCTTCTTTATTCATCTGATCTTTCCTTCCTTTTGGAAGAATTTCTGGAAACTCCAGAAACAGCCAGTTACGATCCTTGAAAAAGTTATTCTTGTGAGTCTTGTAGAATTCATTCCAGTATTTACTAGCTTCTCTTTCATATTTGTCTGGAATAAGAAAATTGGTGGATGGGCACTTAACTGTCATAATAAAACAATATGACATTTAAAAATCAAACTAGCTAATAGCAGAAATAAAGGTTAAGAAATTTGATGCTCTCCACATGGTGTTGTTTACATCATATATCAAGTCTTTGGGCCCAGTCCTTTCACCTGTGTTCGAGGAAAACTCCTACTGGATTTAAAAAGGATTTTACCTGCATAAAGACTATAGAAACAGGCTTTTTGCATCTTTCATTCATTTTTGTTCAGTCGCGCACAAGGAGAATGTCACCAAAATGCACAATAACCTGCTTACCTACGTTTTATTTCATATAAACCAACTCTTAATACTTCCATTTTTATAAATAAGAGATATATTTACTTTATATTAACTATTGGGAAAGATATATGGGCCTCTGGAAATGGGTTTGCAAAATCCATGCGTGTAGCTATATTGCAGACAAAGTTATTACATGCAAAATTACCAAGCAAATATTAGAACATTGAGTTAAAATATTAGTTTGGAGGCCAAAAATAAATATCCCTGATGTAAGCTGATGCAACTGCACTAAATTTGGTCCCATGGCTCTAATATTGTCCCGTCCAAAAATCCATAAGCAATATTATAAAAATCTAAACACCTGCGGATTTTTAATACACAAATTTGCAAACCTGCTTTCATCTACTGTAACAGCTCACATATACATACATACATATACACACACACACACACACACCCCCAAAAACATGCACCTGTACATTGTTCAGGAAATAAAGAAGCCATAAGTCAAATTATAAAAGCAATGCATCATTTTAGTTAAGCTGTCTCTGCCCTTTCCCCTAAATTAAGAAACATGACGCTGAAATTAATACTCTTTTGTGACTTACGAATTTATATGAACAACTGCAAATGTTTTGCTAACCGCAGTTCTCTCTCTAAATATATGCTATTAGAAATCCACTCATTCAGAGCCATATTCACTGATCAGTGTTATTGCATGTGGCCAATAGCAGCCCATACTCTTTTAACCACACCACTGATGTGCTATAGAAAACAACAATATGTGCAGGAGTAACAGGAATGCTTGTTTACTTTGCAAACCCTTTAAATAGAGCTGTTAAAAATTGGCCCTTTGTGTTCAAGAATTCTGATTTCTCAGGCAATTTATTTAATATCTAGTACATGATTTAACAACTATTACATACAATATATACATACAGGGCCACTAGTTCTACATCACATTTCTCCTGTCATTTTCCTTTGTATCTTAAAACAAAATTGCCTACAATCACTCCAATTTTGCAAAGTTAAATAAAGCTGAGAACAGCCATTAGAGATGTTTGGCTTAGGAGAGGTAGTGAGATGTGCCAATAGGGTGACAGAATACCGTGTACTAGAGATCTGCATAATTCTTTATTAAAGGGCAAGACCTAGTCATGCTCATTAATGGTGCAGAGTTGTTTTACAATGCAAGTACAGAGTTAATTGAGGTAATACATACTGGATTTCAAAAAAGTCTATGTTGCACTTGTATAGATAACTTGATAAAAATGCAAAACCAAGCCTCCTCCTCAAAAGAGACTTAAATTACTTTCATCTCTTTGTTAGAGTCACAATTTTCCCTAAATGTCTGATCAAAACACAATTAAAAAACCTTGCATTTAACTTCCCTATACGATTTCTAGATTTGATAGCTTGTTTAATACAGGAGCACAATGCTTAAAATTAAAGCCTTTAAAATTCAGGTTCAGTAGTTTGTTGGCCAGTCTTTTTTTTTTTTTTAAACATCCATCCTTCACTGCATCGTGTTATTGCCAGTTAGTTTTCCTATCAATATGACAGAACCCATCATTATTAAATTAATTCATTTAACAATTTCTTTATAAATTGATCAGAAAGGAGTGTATTACTCATCGAATTCAACCTACAATGCTCCTGAGCGACTGTCTCTCTTTGTGGTTCAGGCACAGAGAAGGGTAATGCAGTTTCCAATTAAATTAAATTATTAACTTTCCTTTCTTAATCTCTGAAAATTTCATAAGTAAGAAATGTCAGTCAGCCTAGCTCCTGAGTCATGGTTTTTCCTCGCTTCTATTTATTTTCTCAAGCTGCCCAATTGTAGCACTTTCCAAAAACTACTTCTGAAAGTAGGTGCACCGAGCTTCTGAAACTAGGACCCTGCAGAAATTGGTTACTTTGCCTCATTTTTTAATGGACTCTTTTGTGCAGTTGCTCTGCCACAGCCTGTAGCCCTTGCTTGAGAAGAAGCTGAACATGCTAATAAGCAAACCAAATGCCCCAAAGTGGTATCATCAGTCCATTCAGTTTTGCATTTCCTGGTTGTACTGAGGCTTGTCACAGCTATTTTATTTTAGTGATATTACAGTATTGTAGGAAACTCATTTTTTCCCCCTTACTGCAGCGTCCAAGGCACCAAAATACCTGCTCATTAGCTTCAGTCTAGTTCATTGTTAATATAAATAGGCCAAAATGTAATCCACTTGCTGAACCAAGCTGGAGTTTTTGGGGAAACATTACTGGCAATGCTCGTCTAATTCAAGTTTTAAACAGAGTGACGTTCATAGAAAATGTCCTTGGATTCTTACATTTCTTGGCAATAAGCAAACACGTGCTTATTTTATTTCTAGCAAGTGTAAATTAAATTATAGTTTACTTTCGATGAGGAGTAAGAATGTTACATCAACCACTTGTGTACACAGTTACGTTTTCAACCAGGGGCTCATTTTCAACTGTTTTCAATAAATGGATGAAAATATTAAATGTGAAGTTGAAAAGATAAACATTATCTTTGTGGATTTAGATAAAGAATGAGAGAATGTAGAGAATGTAAAAGAGCAAGATGACACGGAAGGCCGTAGAATAGGGTCATTTTTCAGTCTGGTGTGCAGAGAATCACTCCCATTCATCATGATGGGAAATGCATGCCCTATTCTCAGGGTATTATGCAGCAAAGAAATAAGGGTCAGAAAAAAAGCCGCAATCACAAGGTATTAAAAGTGATGAAGAGCACATTACAGAAGAAGTATTCACAGGTAATTCAAACACACTCCAATGTGTGCTATCAATTAAAATGTGTGTAACGTTATAATAACACAGTCTAGTTTGACAAAGTTCAAGACCTGCAACCCCCATTGTCACCTTAATGCACTCAAAAATAACTGTTTTCAGAATATCCTTCTAATAATAGAGAGATTATCGGCCTCCAAGATTAATGCTGTGATAGATTTAATGCCCCAGTTCTGGGAATGTACAAAAACTAAAAACAGAACAAACCCAGGATTCTGGATTTCCTGTACATGGAGACCTCCCTCCAATTGCCCCTGATCAACACTGTCCATTTCACCAGGTGCTGCAAAAATCTACATTGCTGATTTTTTTCATCAAAATATGCAGTGTAATCTGCCTTACTCTCCTCCTGCGTGCCAATGCTTCAAAAACGTGCACGTGTGGAGAGGAGTGTTGGTTTTCAATTGTAGGTAACAGGATCATTCGGGATATGAATTCAGTGAAATCCAACTGTGAGTAGAAATTCCTGTATGATGATGCCACCAGTGTGTGTCACACTCTTTGCTTACTTCCCTAAGAAGGTATTCTAGGGACAGGGCAAAGCCCTGAAAATTTTAATTCCTTTACTCCCTCAATTCACCATCCTTCTGAAAGAGGGAATATATAGCCAGCCAAGGAATCTCCTTAGTTCACAGGAGTCACCTTTGAATGATATGAGAAAACACCTTCTGCCCAGGGGCTGAGCACAATGTCTCTAAAGCACTTCTAGCTCAAGCTGCCAAGGGCATAAAGCTGGGACCAGAAATCCATCGCAGATCTCCTGAGAGACAATGCTATCTGCATCCACTAGCCCACTAAGCTTATCTGCAACCAAATTAAAAAGCAAATGTGAAAATTGTACATGAGAACTTTAGATTTCATCACGCCCAACGATTGCAAATTCACTCCCTTTCCCTATGGTGACAGCATAAGCAATGATGGGGGCTTCAATTTGAAGCATTGTAAAGGTCGGGATTCACAACTCTGGAAATCGCAATTTGCATATTTCATCATATTAGGCTGAGATCTGTTGCCCTGGAGAAAGGGAAAATACTTTAAAGGGATAATTGAATAGCTAGGTAAAGGTGAATGCTTTTGGACAAGTTTGTCGTGGTTCATAGGACAAAGGTAAATGAACAAAAAGTGGATTTAATCAAGGAAAAATATAAATAAAAAAGAGCATTCTTGGAGCATTAGAACTTCTTAGGAATGATGGGTTCAGTACCTTGATCTTCCGGTTGAACTCGCACAAGCGAGTTCTCTGTTGCTTTTTCTCTGGCTCTTTCTTCTTCCTCTTGTGACCACTGCATGTGGTCCCTGCAAAAAGACAGATGCAGAACACGTTTTTAATATGATTTCTCCATAGTCTTTTGCGGGGGACTGCTCGCAAATGAACTACATTATATGTTCCAGTGTCATATAATAAATACATTCTGGTGCAGGAGAATTCTTTCAGCTGGTCCTGATGCAATCTGGAGCTCCTACAGTTCTTGTGTTTAGTTCTTTTGCTTTGTTCTGAGTTCCAGCAGCCTCTGTGCTGACAGCTAATATAATGTCCTCTCTTAACTGTACACCCTACTAGCTGATTAGCTGAATGACTCTGTAGCATGTTGTCTTTTTGTTGCTCTCTCTGTGATACTTTCTGTAGCTATCCCTTTGCTTGATGATTTATTCTTACATTGGCAATGGTAGAAATTGTAGTGCTGCTTTCTTTATATTTTTGTAATTTAAAAAAAGGCTCTCTTGCTAGCTTGAATTTATCTATGTTGTCTTGTTCTTGTATAAAGTTGATTCATTATGTTGGAGCAATATATTGTCATTCCCGCAAAAACAATGGGTCACCTTAACTTTTCCTCCATGAGTTTATAGTTATACAATTTGGTATCCTGGTGAGCTGAAGTATGCCCTACAGAACTGTACTTTTTAGAAACAACAATTTAATACAAGAATATATTCATTGGATTGGTGAAAGACTTTTGCAATTTCTGTGTATACTTATGGACTACAAAAACATAGATACAGCATCCAGAAGGATGGTGCTATAAAACAATTAATAGCAAAGCATGAACAACCAGACAGGAATAAAGATTCAGATCTCTTGGCCAATTAATAACTTGCAAATGTCAACCAGACTAGAGTTAATGAATACTGGAGCCAATGCCCTACTATCACATTATGCCTATGTCTCCTAAAACACACTTTGATTTTTTGCTATGTGAGACAATTCCCAGGAATGACGCAGGTTCAAATCTTGGAGTCTGTACGAGTTAAAAAAATCTAAGCTTTTGTGTGTTATAGATAACGATGAATCGCTAGTGACATAAATCTCAACCAGAAGAATGATTAAACATAGACTTCCAACTGAAAATGAGGCAAAATAATTGGCATTTTGTTTTCATCCCTGGATTTAGCATGTACCTTGCAAGTTAATTCTGTTTATATGCATTTATTTCATATGTCACATTAGATGTATACTTGACTGAGTCTAGGCAGATCTATTAGCGCAGATTCTGATCCAAAGAATCCACTTATTACTAATGTTTATCATGTGGAGGACCAAAGGTCATCTACGTAGGAAACTAGTCACTGCTGAGACAGGGAACACATTTCTATCCAGAAATTCTTACAGGCTATATGGAAGAAGGAAGAGCAATCAGTTTCTGAAAAAAGGCGAACTATGCTGCAATACTTTGTGGTTCCGGAACGCATTACTATGCTTGTGTAAAATTGTTCACCCTGCTCATTTAACAGATTCATGTCACACCTTAAATGGAACAAAATACGGACCTGACCCTGACAAGTGCTGAAGTCCGGCAATTCCTATTCACTCTAATGTAGCTCTCAGATCAGGCCCTAAAGACCTGGTAAACTCCCATTTACTTCGGCATAAGCAGGATTGGGATCTAACTCGTTTACTTTAACTCCTTTCTAAGATTGTTTTCAAACTGTAAACTTTTGGGGGCAGAATCTTCATCTTCCTCTGTGTTTGGAAAGCTCCTAGCACATTTTGGGTACTGCCACAATATAAATAATCATCTCAAATGCACAATAGCAATAAAGGTTAATTTTATTTTAGCTTGCACATTAAACTTGAACAGGGCCATGTTCTTCTGCTTTAAAATGCACTGGACACTGTCTCTGAGCATATTACTAACCAGGCTACATTTATTTTCAGACAAGGCCAAGTATCATTCAAGACTCCCCCCAGCTAAGTTATTCCAGAAATCAGCAGCTTCAGACATGTTTTTCACAATAGAAAAGAAAATTCTTATGTTATGAAGAAGAGGATATGTGAGCTGAAATGAGGAGCAGGGCGGAAGGAATAAGTCAGGCCAATTCCTGAATGTGAAACATAGAAACTAAAAAAATATAAAAAGACTTCTGACAGTTAAACAGCATGTTCACATGGGATATGGCAAACACTGATGCAGGCAGCATTACATAGGGAGGACTTCACATAAAAATACCAGAGGCTAAGATGTGGACAAACCTGCTGTCATTAACAGTTATACATTTTATTCTCTCTCTCAGCTGCATGCTTGCTTTAACAAATATTTGTCATGGGCAAAGCAAGGAAAATCCCACCCATGTCTGATCTTGCTGTGTTTCTCTTAGAGTCAATGATGTAACAAAGCACGTTCCACACTCATTTGCAATATGTGATGTCCTTATGCCAGCTTGGACACTGAGGTTTAGGACTGATGGTAGGTAGAGCTATATAGAGAGTGACCCTTACTCTATTGCATCAGTGTGAACCATGGAGGACAGGAAGAACAAATATCAGAACAATGGAATAGGTGACATCTGGAACATCAGTACAATGTTATTGTTCTGAGGTAATTCTCCCATGCTCTCATAAAGCCAGCTAGTTCCTATGCACTAAGGACTAAATTCTGCTCTCAGTGAAATGGGTGTAACTTCTAGTTCCTATGCACTAAGGACTAAATTCTGCTCTCAGTGAAATGGGTGTAACTTCTAGTGACTGCAGCAGAAGTTATACATATGTAACTGAGAACAAAATTTGGTATTAAGTTTAAGTAGAAACTCTGTCTTATATGCAATGAATAATGTTTGCAGTCCCCTAATAAAATGGAAGACAAGAATCCCTCTGCAGACATTAATTGAAATCAGTGCCCAAACGTGCAACTGGGTGCTCAATTCCCAACCATACACGGGCATCTCGTTCTGTGTTTTGAGGTTGTTGTTTTTTAAATAAATTTAATTCAGCCAGTTTGCCCAATCTGCTGTTCACAAGATGCAGAGGAAGATAAGAGATGCACATGTAATATGTAGTAACTAAAAACTCAAACCTGGAGTCCTGAAGAAAGCCAGCCAGTCATGCATATCACAGAGGGGAAAGGAAACTGCAGAACTCTGGTGGCTCTTAAAAGACGAGAAAGTCTTGACAACCAGGGAACTTTGTTCATTCTCTAATAGTTAACATAAAAAACAGCATTCCCTGCCTATCCCAAGGGGAATCAGTTACACAGGGATGTGCCTCATGCTATGCTATTGTGCTTCAGATATCATGGTGGCCTGAAGTTTTCATTCTTAATTCATGATTTACTGCTTTTGCTCCACTGATATTTTCATTAAGCTGAATGAAAGACTCTTGGCTTTTCCCTAAAAGTCTGTATAAGATGCGTGACATGTCTCACACACAGTAGCAAGACTAGAGGTTGCATGCTTTAAAGGAGACTGCTTGTCCTTTCATACAGGCCAACTAGAACTAGGATAAAGCTTACATAAATACTTTAAACACTTCTTTCAATAGCGCTCTCTAAAGGGACCCTACAAGCTCTCCATCTCAGCTCCGTCAGAATAGTATTCACTTGAGTATGTTTGATGTAAGATTAGGCAATTCTATCTTCAGTTTATTACCCACTTTCCACTAACTTTCCTATTAAACAGGGGGACAAACTGTCCCCACATCTCGTATCACATTCACATCACGTGAATACCCAGCAGATTACTGGCCTAAACAGGGGGTGTAAATGGAAGCAGACATTTTCTGCATTGTTTGCATAATTTGTCACTTTTTAAATGATGAAAGATCATGCAACAAACAAGCATCTAGAGAAATATACCAATATATAGAAGGCAACACAAAAGGATACAGGACCATTTTAATCAAAGCCCCACCTAAATATCTGCCAGTAAATCCTACATGGGTTTAACTGGGAAATCAGGGTTACCTGTTAAATAATAGTACTACATAATTAACAGTACACCACCACCACATTAACCAGGAGACAGAAAATTCTGCAAACCAGCACATTATTCAATGAGCTTCTTAGCTATGCAGCTTCTTCCTCTAAGATTTATACTCTCTTATGAATATGCATGTAATTAAAAACAAAGCTTGGACTGGCCCTTTTTGTGTTTAGCTCTCTCGGTCATGCTTTAAAACATTTGCCCCCATCCTCTGCAACAGTCATAGGCTTGAAAAATGCTCAAAAATAGTAATATACAAAGAAAGGTCCAGTTTAAACCTTTCCCTCTACATTATATAATCATGACTGTGGTGATATTTCTATCCTGAGTTTCAATAGAGCGACCCTGCTATCTTTTATGTTGTTGACCCATTTTATCTGCTTTTTTATTGTCAAAATTCTACTAAAAGCTGGTTTGAAAAGATTTCAATCATACCTACCTGATGGACAAATAAAAGAGACTATTAAAAGATCCAGTAACTTGCAAACCTTATTCAGGAGCATGGGAATTGTGATGGTGGATCAGACCTGAGGTCCATCTACACAGTATCCTGTTTGTGACAGTAGCTGGTGTTTCAGAGGAAGGTGAGAACCCTGCAGTAGGTAGAGGCAGGACAATCTGTCCTCACACTAGGTCTCATCCTGATCTCTAAGACAATGCCTACACAGCCCGTGGAAGCACGCCTCCCAGCCTGGGTTGACAGATTTGGCTAGCAAGGCTCAAGCCAGCATTCTAAAAACAGCTGAATAGACAGCGCTTTGAAGTTGCAGCTCGGGCTGGAGATCAGGCTCTGAGGCTTAGGAAGGGGGCTGGGCTTCAGACCTCCAACTCCAGCCCAAGCTGCAACTTCAAAACATGTCTACGCTGCTCTTTTTAGAGTGCTAGCAGGAGCCCCTTACCCCAGTCTATAGACCTGGGCTAGGAGGCTCACTTCTGAGGGATGTGTAGACGTACCCTAATACTTAAGAGACTGGCTTAAATTCTAAAGCATGAGGTGTAATACCCCTTCTATGTTCCCTGTCCAATCCGTTTTTGATTCTTATTAAGGCTCAGCAACTTCCTGACACACTGATTTCCAGTTTACTTACACAATTTTTCACACAATTGCCACCCTTTTTATTTCAGTGAATGTCCCCATGTTCTTGTGTTATGAAATGGGGGAACAGAAGGTCCAGATCTCCCTTCTCTAGATCAGTCATTATTTTATATACTTTTATCAGATCACTTCTTATTTATCTGTGTCTTAAGGTAAACAACCCCAACCTCTTCAATCTCTCTTCATAGAGATAATTTTTCCAAGCCTTTGATCATTCTTGTCACCTTTATCTGAACTTCCTCTAATTCTGCAAAAACCTTTAGCGATGGGGTGACCAATATTGCAGACATTACCAAGATGAGGCCGAACCACTGATTTACATAAAGGCATTATGAGGTTCTCTATAATATTTGCCATCATATTCCTTGTCTATCTTGTTTGCTTTCTTTGACCACAGTTGCACAGTGAGGACAACAGAGCTGATACAGTTAATTTGAACCCTTTAAGGTATATGAATAGTTTAAATTTTGCCCTCCAATATGCATTACTTTGCATTAATTAACAGTGAATTTCATTGGCTCTGTCGTCTATTCATCTAGCTTGTTTAGGGCTCTCTGAAGTTCCTCACAGTACTCTCTGGTTCTGACTAACCTAAATAACTTTGTGTCAACTGCAAATGTTGCCACCTCTTTACTCACCCAATTTCCAGATCATTAATGCATAAATTAAACAATAAGGAACCTAACATGGAACCTTGAGGCACCTGATAACCTCTTGCCACGATGAAAATTGGCCATTTAACCTTATTCTTTGCTTTCTGTCACCTGGCCAGTTTTTGATCCATAACAGTATCTCACCCATGACTACTTGTTAGTAGCCTAATAGACACAGAGCACTTCATAACCAACAACATCCACATGAAGGTTAAATTATATCAGATTTCAAATTTGCTTGCTCCTGGCCTCTATTCTATCACTGTTACCCTTTATACACACCAGCACCCAACTCAGAAAAAACGGTTAACTACCTTTCTGTAACTGTTATTCTTTAAGATGTGTTGCACATGTCCATTTCGTTGTAAGTGAGCGAGCACCTCGTGCACAGTTGTTGGAGAATTTTTTCCCTCATCACTACCCATCAGGGTGCTCC
Source organism: Natator depressus (assembly GCF_965152275.1). Taxonomy (NCBI): domain Eukaryota; kingdom Metazoa; phylum Chordata; order Testudines; family Cheloniidae; genus Natator; species Natator depressus. The sequence continues at coordinate 39,626,741 of NC_134244.1, forward strand.
TTGCACCCTCTGTCGCCACACACCACTGAATGCTGATATAAGAGGCAGAGACAGTCCCAGGCCCCCTCAGTTCCTTTGTACTGGATAGAGTCTAATAGAGAGGAGGGTGGTTGAGTCATGGCATAGACATGTGCAACACATCTTCAAGAACAATCGTTACAGAAAGGTAGGTAACTGTTTTTTCTTCTTTGAGTACTGCACATGTCCATGCCACTGTAGGTGATTCACAAGCAGACAAACGTAGAGGTGGCCTCGGAGTCTACCTGACCTGTGACTGAAAGACAAAACCCATCCAAAACTGGCATTGTCCCTGGAATGACAGGAAATGGCATAATACAAAACAAAAGTGTTTGACAGGTGATCAAGTTGTCACTTCACAAATGTCTATGACAGGTACTTGTGCCAAGAAAGATGCATATGTTGCCTGCGCTCTAGTAGAATGTGTCAATACCCTAGCTGGTGGGGTTATATTAGCCAACTGGTAGCATAAACAAATGCACAAAGAGACCAAGGATGAAATCTTCTGAGTAGACACTGGTCTGCCCCAGCTCTGCCCACAATTGCAATGAACAACTGAGGATTAAAGGTCTTAGTACGCTCCAGATAGAAAGCTAGAGCCCTTCTCACATCCAGCGAATGTAGTCTCTCCGAATCTCTAGGTGCATGATGTTTCAGAAAGAAAATCGGCAAATAGACTGCCTGGTTAACATGAAAATTAGAGATACCTAAGTGAGAAATTTTGGGTGAGGGAGAAGATAAATCTTATCCCTACGGAAAACTGTGTAAGAAGGGCCTGTTACTAAGGCTTTCAATTCTTCCACTTTTCTGGCCAAGGTAATGGCCACTAGAAATGCTACCTTCATGGACAGGTGCAGCAGACAGCAGGCTGCAAAGGGTTCAAAGGTTGGTCCCATCAATTTTGCTCGGACCAAGTTCAGATCCCAAGGAGGAATGGGATTTTGCATTTGTGGGTACAATCTGACCAAACTCTTTAGGAGTCTGGTGATGATGGTTTTGGAGAAAAGGGATCTACTATCCACTAAGACGTGGAAGGCTGAAATAGCCTACCAGATGCACTCTTATAGAGCTAATAGCAAAACTCTGTTTTAGATATAGAATACAGTCCAGCATGAGGTTCAGGGGAGCCCACCCTCGAGATATGGCTTTCTGATGGGACCAAAACACAGAAATTCTTCCACTTAGTCAGGTAAGTACTCTGAGTTGAGGGATTTCTGCTATTCCGAAGCACTTTCTGAATATCCTTTGAGCAAGATCGCTCAAATGGTGTTAACCGCGAAGTACCCATGCTATCAGATGATGGTCTCAGAGGCTGGGACAGAGAAGGTGATTGTGGTCCTGGGAAATGATGTCTGGATCCAACAGGAGAGACAGGGGAGGCTCGACTGATGTGGCTAGTATGGTTGAAAACCAGTGTTGATGAGGCCATGTTAGTGCTATAAGAAAGAGACATGCATGATCTTATCTGACTTTGAATAAGAACCTGGGTAGCAAAGGAATTGGAGGGAAGGCATACAGGAAGGAATTCTTCCAGGATAGGAGAAAAGCATCTGTCAGTGAGCCTGGGCTGAGACTTCTCAGGGCACAAAGCTGATGGCATTTTCTGTTGATCTTTGCTGCAAACAGGTCCACTCGGGGAGTTCCCCAGAGCTGAAAGATGGATTGGCCATGTCTGGACACAACAGCTAGTTCTGGTGGTTGAAAAAGGACTTGCCCAGCTGATGAGTTAATGTGTTCTGTTTCCCTGAAAGGTAAGCAGCTCTGAGATGAATTGAGTTGTTTATGCAAAAGTCCCAGAGGCAAATCGTCTCTTGGCAGAGTTGGGTTGATCGTGCCCCTCCCTCCCTCTCTATGTAAAACACAGTTGCAGAGTTTTCTGTTAGAATTAATACATTCTTCCCTACTATGTGGGGGAGGAAGGCCAAGGAGCAGGACCATCCCTAGACATTTTGGTGCCCTATGCTGCCCCCCCATGGGTCGGGGGGGGCTGGCCCCAGGCCTCCGTGGGGGGGGCAGAAGCAGGCTTGGGGGAAACCGCCCCCCAGCACAAGCCGGTGGAGCGGAGCAGGTTGAGGCCGGGTCGCTCCACTTCCTGCCATCCAGTGATTGAAGTGGGGGCCCGACCCCATTCTCACGGGGCGGCGGGAAGTGGAGTGACCTGGCCCCAGCCCACTCTGCTCTGCTCCCCTGGCTCCCAGCCTTGGGACTTGGGGGGTAGGGAGGAACCGCCCCCCAGCACTCACCAGTGGCACAGCTGGGAGCTGGTGGAGCAGAGCGGGCTGGGTCACTCCACTTCCTGCCACCCAGTGAGTGCAGGGCGTGCCCAACCTCTGCTGCAGTCCCCCGGGATGTAGGTCAGGGGAAGGGGTGGAGTGGGGGCAGGGCTGGGGCAGAGCAGGGGTGGGAAGAGGTTGGGCGGTGGCTTTGGGGAAGGGGTGGAGTGAGGGTGGGGGCCGGAAGAGGTGGGGTGGGGTGGAGCAGGGGCGGGGGCTTTTGGGGAAGAGGTGGAGCAGAGGTGGGGGCAGCTTTGCTGGCCAGGGGATATGGGGAGGGTTGCTGACTGACATAGGCTTAGTGCAAGTTCAGCAGGACTTAAACCCCAGCTGGTGAGACATCATTCCAATACTAATCCTACTAAAGATCCTGGTAATGCAAGATAAAGAATGGTCAAAAAAGACCTAAAATGAAAACCTAGTACTAAAAACTAGCTAAAAACTAACTAACTTCTAATAAAGGAGTGAGGGAAGCACTTGTCACGAGTTTGGAATTGCTCTGACAACCATCACAGGCAGTAAGAAGGAACGGGGAGAAGGGGGGTGTCGGGGGCAGCTCTGCCCTCTTATATCAGGATGCAGCGGTGAGCGGCAATAGAGGGCACTCAGACCACCACGATGGGTACCTCCGACGGTACACCAGTTGTCAGTACCTCTCCATCAACTGTGCACAAGGTGCGCACACAACTACCGTGGAATGGACATGTGCAACAAATCTCAAAGAAGTGTTATGAATCAGTATCAAACATCAAGCTTGAAGAGGCAACTCACCACATGTTATGTTCAAAAACTTTAGTAGGATCAGTTAAAATCCGTGACCCAAGTGGAGCAGTTGGTCGTCTGTTACTTTGGCACCTCTGCTGCATCTTGCTTTTCCTCAGATATGAAGCAGAAAGCCTTTTAATGACATTCATTTTGATCAGAGACCTGTAAAAACACAATCCATTGAAATTATAGCTTTGCTAGAACTTAATGGTATATGTCACTTAGAAGAGACCTTGGTCAAGTAGTCAATTTGCAATATGGGCTTTAATGATGCAAGTTGTTTTTTAAAATCAATTAAAATGCTTTTTTTAAATGTTAACATCTTTCCAGAGTGCTGGAAACCCAAATAACCCAAAATGTGCTTCTGCTATATAGGAAGCAGAAAGTAAAATTTGCCAATCTACTTTCGAAATCCTATTAGATAGTGACAAAAAGCCACACACACAAAATGGTGAATCAATGCATTTATGTGTTTTGTTTTTCCATTTGAAAAATGTAAAATGTTATTAGTAATCAAGGTAAGGAAATTATTTTTGGATTATTTTGTTTTTACCTTGACACTGTCCCTTTAAAAAAATAATCAAGAAGTGATCAGAATGCAAACCATTTGTTCTAGTGGAAACATACTGTTATTCTACTTGACATTTTTCACCCCACTCACGAGGTTACGGTTTTCAAAGGATTTCATTCTAAAGCTGTTACTGTGGTTTCACTCTTTAAAATAGAAAGCGAAAGATTCAGAAATGTATTATATACGGTATGCACATGACACCTTTCAAAAACTTCTACTGCGCATTATAGTAATCTGTATTCAATACCTCATCTGAAGTGAATGTTTTCAGATGTTAAGTCTACATCCAGGTGAATTATAAAGTGTTTGAGATTATTCTATTAAACATGTAATTCTAACCTAGCACCTCTTTTTTTTTTACATTATTATTACTCTAAAATGTTAACTCTGAATTTGTTCAAACGAGTCTAATAAGCAAAGATGAGACGTATGCTGTTGTTAGTACCAGCATCCTGTTTTGTGGGGGCTTTTTTTTCCTTTCTTCTTCTCCATATCCTGGTTGATGCAAGCCCGTTTTTTAAGTAAAGGAGTAAAAACGAAATGCTCCTCCTCCTATTTTTACCCTGACGTGCCTTTGTTCTTTTCTCCTTCAAGTGCTCTGCATATTCCAAAAAAAATGCTACTAAGTCATTATTTTTAGAGTGTTCTCTCTGCATAAAATGTGTATATAAATCTAATGCACATAGCATTGAGAACACAACATTTAGTTACAAAGACACAGGCACTATTTAAATGCAAACATTATTGTAAAACAATCTCTGCAAACTGGCTAAAAGATGAAGATTTTTATCTTAAGGAAAAAACCAGTAATGCACTATATGATTGACCACAAGTCTTGCATTGTGAACAAAAAAGATTCACTAGATGTATGATCTAAATCTTTGTAAACGAATCAGTTAAATAACTTGAACAATTCCTCAGTTACGATGTGCTTCTGAATGATTAATATTTTAGAAATGATATTGTTTATTAATTTTAAGCCTTTAAGAGAGCGAGAACAAGATTAACATTTCCTTATATTTGTCTGGAGGCTTAAAAACATATTTCTAGGTTTCCAGTGTCTCATTAACAACAACTGGTACATTAGGGCTGCTGTACCTGCTATATAATAGCTTCTTTGCCAGTACACAGGAGCCCCCTTATTGCAATGTGTGATTTCACACGGTGAAGGTGTAGCACTTAATCATATAACAAAACTATTTTTTCAATCAAAACCACTTCTAATTTTAATCAGTTCACTATGTCTCTTGGCAACATATTTGGGTAACTAAAATGATAATTCCAATTTACAATAAAACCACCACAATAAAATAATTTACGCTCTGATTCTGCAAAGACTTATGCATGCAAGTTGTAATATTCCTTCATTGGGATCACTCATGCATAAAGTTAAGTATGTACCTAAGTCTTTGCAGGATCAGAGCCTTAGCTAATTTTTTTTTTATTTACAATAAAACAACAGATTCACATCCTATCAGTACAGCTCTGCAACAGCATGCATATAGACTGCACACAAAAAGTTATTAGAAATGCTTCTGTACAGTTGCTAGGATTAAAAATTAACATACCTACTGCTCCATAATGTAGGATTTATATTACGCAAAGTTAATACTATTTTAAAAGATACAAAAAACAACAAAACAAACCCCAAAACCCAACTGTGATCTCAAATCATTAACAGACTATATAGATCCTTAGAGGCAAATTATGTTATTACATTACATACTGTTTCAAAATCAGCTCCTCCTTCATTTACCTGCCAAGGCCTGAATTCATGCCCTGAATTTCCTTTGCTATAATTGATGTTCAACATAAAATAAAAATTATTCAGATGCTAAGCATAATTTTGCTTGGCTCTCTATCTCATTAAGAACATGAAAAGATGCACAGATGGGATCTATAGAGAGGTGGCTAAAATGATTTGGCATGAGTAACAGGTGAAACATTGGGATTTGTATGAGAATTTGACCTTTGTATGAGAATTTGTAGCTGACTAATTGCTGAAGCCTGCAATATTCAAAACATTGCAAGGATATAGGGAAAAGGCAAGTGAAATATGGAAGCTGGAAGTGATAAGAATGCAGAGGAAAGCCCTGGAACCAGGCTTAGCACTGATGTGCTGACGGAACTACTGATCATGTGATTAATGGGCAGTGTGGCTACTAAGCATAAAATTTCAAAAAACACCTAAGTGACTTAGGAGCCTAAATCCCATTTTCAAAAGTGACTCATCGCTCTATTGCTTCTTTACCTGATTTTTTTAATGATCTATTGAAAGAGGTAACCAACTCTCTGCCAGCTATGTGCACACTGTGGAGTTGACACCAGGGAACATTGTTTGAACGTGTTGGTTATTTGGTACAGACCCATAGCCAGGAACAAGCAAAATGACTATACACTTGATTATTATAGCAATAATAATCTGGCCTCCATTTGAAAACCCTTCATCTTCCCAGAAATTACCACCCACAGGATTTATATAAAAAATTACCAACCTCTGTAAGCAGAGCCATTTATCCAGCAAAAACACTAGAGGAATAACACGCTAGAAAAGGAGTGGAAGTTGTCCTTTCTGTGGAGTGATGTGTTTAAGCATTTAGAGGTTAGTGGTGAGATGTTTTATTTCTAATTATCATCTTGACAACCACAGACTCTGCCTCTCTGCCTCAGCTGAGCTAATGGAGGAGATTCTTAAAAAGAAAAGAAAAAAAGCTACACACTCAGTGCAGCTTTCTCACGGCGCACACACAGAGAAGCCGTTATGTTTAAACTGCCAGTTGGACTGGAAAGTATTATTTTTTTTAAATTGAAGTTGACATTTGAGCTTCCCAATGGTGGTCTCCACCCTGCTGGAACTTGAGATTTGTAAAACAGATAGGATGGGGGAGGGAAGAGCTGTTTCCATCCTGCTTTAAATAGCAAAGAGTCAAGTTTTCTTCTGATTGGAACAAGAGATCAATACCAGGACATACTGTAAACCACTCACCATGGAGGAATAAAGCCCAGAGGAATATCAGCTCTGAAACAGAGGTCAGACAAAAATCAAGTAAAGGATTCTTCTATCTGAAAATCTGTTTCCAATAAACTGTGGCAAAAACAATTTGTTGTTTGGTAGCTCTCTGGACTACAAAACTACTGATTCATTCTATCTGCAACCATTGGCCCTGCTGTTGTTGTCACAGTTATATTTATAAGGGGACTAATGGGGCTATATTTGTAATAATTTGGGTTACTCTATTTACCTTCTTATGAAATAAGATATTCTGAAAAAGTTGAACATCATACTTTACTCGGCACTTACAAACTTAGTTGTACAAACATTCACAACTCTCCTGTGAAGCAGGTACTGTACTACTAAAATTTGGTATTTTATTACCAAAATGCTACTGAGGCTCAAAAGACCTTAGCTATGCAAAACATCTACAAAAGCTAAGAGGCACCAGCAGACACAAGGCGGAAGAGTCAGTCCTGGAGAAGATCTTGCAGAACAGAATACTCGGAGTTGGTGGTGGACAAATTACCGAACATTTGAACACTGATGTTTCTAAGGTCCAGACATAAACTGAGAATAGCCTAAACCAAACCAAAAAGAATAGACAAAATGGACTTTTAAAAACCAGTCAGCCTCCATAGCTCAGGTGTTGCAGCAAAAAGATATATTGATCTTGCCTTGAGCAGTGTGAGGAGGCACATATTACAGCCTCTCTGGATCTTTTTTGCCATAACAGGGACAACAAGACGAAGTCATTAACCTCTTGTGAAAATAAAGATGAAAAAGAATTCACAGAAATTGATGGGTCAGAGAGCTGGGAAACAGTGCAGAAAAATCACATAAAGAAGCTAGAAAATAAAACAGATAATTTGGAAGGAAAGCAAGGACTTTGCAGCTAGTGTATTAAAGTACAGGAATTTGGGAGAGAAAAATGGAAATGCTGGAATACCACATGAGAGGAAACAGATGAGTTCTGGGAATCCTTAAAGGTGAGAAGGGAGTAGACTCAATGGGCTTCGAGGGAAAACTTATGCCACAAGTGTACAATGAGGGAAAAGATCTGATACATATTAAGTGCTTTTAAAAAATTCCTCGTCAGGCACCACTATTGCAGTACCGTCAGACAAAACTGAAAACGATGGACTTTAATTCTACTCTGAAAAGTCACTCTAAATATGGCATTGTGGGGCTCCATATTCATTTTCTCTCAAATGGTATGATGATGTGCTCAATTTGTAAATAAAATGATATTTTTCTAGCTGCCAATCCCGCAAACAACCTGGAATCAGAGATTCAAACGTAGTACTTTCCTTCTCATGCACCATCTCGGGTGGTGATGCAGGCCAACTCAGGCCCACAATGACTCCTGTGAAACCTTACTGCCCTCCAAGGGTTTGCACAGATTTAACTATGGGAAAACTTTGTCAATGATTCTCTTTATATATATAAGAAGGAATAGAATCCAAATCTCTCTCTCAGCACTGTAGGGTCAATACAGCTAACTGAAGTAATAAAAAGTTATTTTTGCCACTAAGGTCAGCAGATATGACTCTGAATACACACAAGGAGCAGATTAGTTGAGTTTAAGAAGGCACCATTTTTACAATCACATTTCGGAGTAGAACTGATCTTTAAAAGTAGCTAGGGAAAGAGGAAATGTTTTGTACAATGAGGAAGAAAGCTTATATTTTCCTGACTGTATCTCCCTCACCAAGAGCTGTAGGAAGGAAAAAAGTCATATAAAACAGCCTTTCTGGAAGCAAAAATTTGCTAAAGCCATCAGCTGAACTATAAGGAATACATTCTTTGGAGTAAAAATTCTGGAGCTACTGTCGGCTCCTGAAAAAGCAAGACAACAGCCAGCACACACTAATGTGGAAGGAGTGGTGAATTAAAAATGTTTAAGATTATGGAATAGCCATACTGAATTTGGAGGGTTGTTTGGTTTTTTTTAATCATATTTTGGCATTTTTGGAGATTTGTTCCTTAGTCACTGTTCTCCCTCTGTAGATGCCTGTTAAAATTATTCTGCTAGATAATTCAAGTCTGTGATGAAGTGCAAAGACACAGGTGAAAAACAGTAAGTTATCAATATTCCTTTGCTAAAAAATAATAGTCATACCTCCACCAAAAGGGAAATCTATTTTATTTAATAATGTATATGAATTGGAGTGTGAATAGTGTGTTGAATTTTTTTTTAAGGGAACTGCTCCAAATTATCCTTTGTTGCACTGAGGGAATCTACTGTGTTTGTTAATATGTTTTTATAAACATTACAGTTAAAAGCAAAATGTAAATGCAAATCAAGTTGAGCTAATGCCAAATGCAAGAACAAAGACATGAATGGATTGACAGGTAAGGAAGTAGTAAGTACCTTCGACATAAAGATATCATTTATTTAGAGAATCTTTAATTAACTAATACAAATGCAGTCAGAGTGAAACAACTAAAAGAAGCAGTTTTGAAAATGAATTATGCAAGGAAAATTGCAGGATATGGTTACCAACCAAAAGCAAGGACAGACTTTGCTGTCTGTAAAAGACTGCTTGGACTCATTCCATCCAAAACAACCTGTGCCCCTATTTTATCTTTTTACTTGTAATTAGAGCTAGTCAGGAATTCTCCAATGGAACAGTATACATTGAGAAATGCTGATTTGATTAAATCAAAATGTTTTGTAGAAAAGTACTGATTTCCTTGAAAATGTTGTGGGAAATTATCAAAACATTTAGTTACAATAAGATCAAAATGGTTAATTTTGATAAGGTTCAAACACTTTGTTACAACTTTATTGTTTCAACTTTTATATTACAAAAGTCAAAATGTTTAAACTTTTAAATTATATTTTGTTAATAATTATAAAAGTCAAAAAAAATAAAATCGAAACAAAACATTCTTGACCATGCCAAAATGAAATATCTTGGAATATTTTCTTTTATGAAAAGTTCAGAGATTTCAACTTTTCATTGAGATTTGGGATGAAAAACGATATTTCAGAATTTCCTGCAGGATGGAAATTCCATTCTTCAGCAAGTTCTACATGTAATAGTGTTTGTGTTAATCATGCCAATTAAAGATTTTTATTCTTAATGTGCACTGAAAGGTGCACACAGCAAAACTGGTGCCTGTACTTACTCCTGATGTAGAGATTTTAAATAGTGGACGTGAGGGAAATATTGGTGACCCTCAGTTCAGAGTTCTTTGTTACTAATGCTTGCTACTTTAAAGGGATCGGCTCACATATTTTTTTTAAATGTTTGGGTCCAGATTCTGCAAAGACTTAACTCTACACACGAGTAGTCCTGGTGGTAAGAGTTTGCAGCATCTAGGATTCAGACACACATATGTACTTCCCTTCAAAAGGCTGAAAAGAACCCGTCCCCCTTCTTTCCCTATTAGAGTATGTCTACACAGCATTTTGAAGCGAGTCTCCCAGCCTGGGTTGAGAAACTCGGGCTAGTGGGGCTTGCATTAGTGTTCCATTTATGACACTAAAAATAGCTGTAGAAACAAAGCTTTGCAGTGGCAACTGGAGCTAGAGCTGGGGCTCTGAAGCCTAGGGAACGGGGTGGGCTTCAGAGCCTGACCTCCAGCCCGAGCCACTACTTCAAAGTGCTGTCCATACAGCTATTTTTAGAGCACTAACATGAGACCCACTACCCCGAGTCTGTCATCCTGGGCTGAGAGGCTTGCTCCAAAATGCCGTGTAGACGTAGTTTTTCCCCTTTTACATGTGACAACTCACTTCCCTTTTTGTTACTTATAAAGCTGAGTCTATCAAGCATCTGACTCACTGACTTCTTTGCCCCCATCAGCATGGAAAGAGAAAGTCATCAATGAACATCACAGCTCTGGGCACAGGGTTTGCTAGTTAATTTGTGTATCCCCTGCTTCCTGGTGCTGCAACAGCAAAACAAAGCAAAGTTAAGTTTATGCATGAACAGTGGCCTTAAATCAGTGATAGATCTTGAGTAAATGAGTACTAAGAAATGAAATACTTCATCCAAACTATAAAAACAGTAAAATCTAATGTGAGGACTTTTAAAGTGACAGAATCTGTTTAGAACAGTGGTTCCCCAACTTGTTCCGCTGCTTGCGCAGGGAAAGCCCCTGGTGGGCTGGGCTGGTTTGTTTACCTGTCGCGTCCGCAGGTTCAGCCGATCGCAGCTCCCAGTGGCCGCAGTTCGATGCTCCAGGCCAATGGGAGCTGCTGGAAGCAGCGCGGGCCGAGGGATGTCCTGGCCGCCGCTTCCAGCAGCTCCCATTGGCCTGGAGCATCGAACCGCGGCCACTGGGAGCCGCGATCGGCCGAACCAATCAGGGTTGAACTAACCTCATTATCCCTAGCCTGATTCTTGCTTCCATATTTATACCTGTCTCTGGAAATTTCTACTACATGCATCGGACGAACTGGGTATTCACCCACGAAAGCTTATGCTCTAATACGTCTGTTAGTCTATAAGGTGCCACAGGACTCTCTGCCACTTTTACATGAAAATCACAAATTACCTAAAATTTATATTTAAGAACTCCACTGTTGGCCACTACAAACCCATCCGCCCACCCCTCCAAGAGAACACTGACAGTCTACATGGGCCTTGTCCATGCACAGCATACCCTGAAGGCCAACAAACCCTAGCCCTGCCAGACCAGGAGTGAGTTCCAGAGCTGAGCACCACTCATGGAAAAAACCATCAGGAACCTCCCACCTCAATTTGAGCAACTGCAGCTACCACAGTGATCATGCACTTAGTTCTCTTCATTACAATGAGTAGATAAGTTTGAATTTTTCTAGGTATTCAGAATTTCATCGTCTAGCAATACATCTCTTTTTATAGCACCAGCTAAGCACAGTCAGGCTTAAAACTTAATACATCTAAAACTTAGGTCAACCTAGCTATGGCACTCTGGTGTGAAAAATTCATAATTAAACCATCTTAATGCCCACTGTAGACACTGGCAAGTCAAACAGAAGATTTCTTATATCGACCTAGCTACCACCTCTCAGAGGGGTGGATTAACTACAGTGATGGAAAAACCCCTTCCATCACTGTGGCAAGTGTCTACACCACAGATGCCACTGTGGCACATCTGCAGTGTGATAGCTGTGCCATTGTAGTATCTGTAGTGTAGACATAGCCTCAGTGTTATTAGCATTAGTCCCTCACTGGCAGGTGTGCACCTGAACCATACTTTCCTCTCACTAGCCTGCACAACATGAATAGTTTGACTCTCCCCTGTTTCTTGCAGGAACACTCTCTGCACTACCACTTGAGTTTCTTCATTCATTATTCATTCACAGCCATTGCTAGGGCTTGGCCTGAAGGCAACTGCTCCACAGACATTTGTGGCTGCAACTCCATCTTCCCTTGGCCCTCAAAATATTTTTAAATTTTTAAGATAATTTAGTACTTGTGTAAAGTGCCAGTGTATTTGACATCCCTAAAGACTGAGGCCCACTATTTAGCCTCATAGACAGTGGTAGCACCAGTTTCCACACAAGCCTCACTCCTGATCTGCAGACCTCTTCAGGCAAGAGGATGATTACCATGGGTATTCAGAGCTCAACTTCTCTGCTGACAATTGCTATCAATTGTGGAGGTGTGCTTTGTGATATCTATCAAGAGATGCAGTAAGAAGTCCCACACGTTGTACATCTCAGGGAACTACGACTGAGATGAAGTGCTTTACATTTCTAAGCCCCTGATCCTGCAAACTTCACGTATGTCAATCAGTATTTCTAGGATCGGGAACTGAATCAATTCAAATCCAGCCCAGTTCAATAGTGACCAGAATTCATTACCTGGTGATAGCTGTTCAACGGAACAAATACAATGAGTTTGTGAATTCCATTAGTTCCATATCCATGTGTCCATATCAGTCAAATCACCAACAAAACCAAGTCTCCATGAAGATTCAAATTACCCTTCTAACCTTCTGTATCTGTTATAGAAAAAAAAAAAATTTAACCTCCATAGTTTTCAGTCCAGCAACTTTCACATCCCCAAATTTATATTTAAAAAACAAATGACCACTATCATCACTGGCATCTCACTAATGAGCATGACTGCACAGAATAGTGTGTACAGTTTCAGTGAGTTGCACAGTATAATTGCCCTGCTAATATTGTTGAATATTATTGGAAAGTAACAGTGCAGAGCAAAAACAGACTTTTCTTCTTTTCCCCTCCTCAGTTTAAAAGGTATTTTATTTTCAATGAGGGAAATAAAAACAAAAAAATTGGAAAAAAATTCCCACCTAAATTATCTTGTCTTTCCTAATCATAAATAAATGCTATATATTTACACCCCTTTTTGTTTTTTTTAAATAAATGCATGATAAAAATGCATTTAGAAGGGGTTTTTTTGTTTTTTTTTAAATGACAACGTATGTGTACTAGTTATATTGTCTTTTGCCAGACGTATGGAACCTCATTATAAGAATGCAAAGAAATCATTATAATGAAATATTAAGGCCCTAATCTTGCAAAGATTTACTCATATGCTTAACTTTCGTGCACAGGAGTAGTATCGCTGATTTCACTGAGACTACTCTACTGTAAAATTAAGCAGGTGCATAAGTCTTTGCAGGATCAGGGGCTCTATGTGTGTACTTAACTTATTCTCATTTACATCAGCACTGTAAATTTTCATGATCTTTATAAATTAAGACATTTTGCTTGCTCTGAAGAGCTGACTGTGGTTGATTTACTGAAAAGTGCCAGTAACATTTTAATTTAAAAAAAAACAAAACATACCTTCAAAATGTTCTTCTAGTTTATAGAGAAAATCCTTTAAAATAATCGTAGGGCCTTTGTACTAATATTCTCCCCAGAACTGCTTCTCTGTGTACAGCTAAGGGAACTGTGTAACAAGTAAATACAGTAACAGATTGCATGGGGCTCACAGCATCCGTTACTTCCCACTCAGGCGCCCCACAACCTTTAAATACAGCAATGTCTAGCCCCCTGGATTGGGCGTGACAACACCTTCCCGTCTGGCAACGCACTTAACAGGACCCGCGGGAGCTCTGCTCAGCGCCCCAGCCGCGCTGCTGGGGAAACACTCTCCACGGAGCTGGAAACATGCCCCCGGAAGGGCAGGCGCCACCGATGGGAGGAGGCGCATAGAGAGGGCAGCGCCATGGCTTCGGGGAGTTGTAGTTTTGGCGCGTCATTGGGAAGCGTCTGAAAACTACCCACCCCGGCGCCGCGCAGCGCCCGCAGCAGGAGCGGCCTGGCCGGTGCTGGCCTTGTCAGCCTCTGCCAGGTGGCTTGCGGCACAGAGTCGGTGGGGAGTGACGGGGGTAGTAAGTAATGGCTGCTGGACAGTTGAGTTACTCTCCTCCCCCCGCCAATGGCTTGTGGTACATTCCTCTTAGAGCCCAGCCAGGCGCTGCTATCAGGCCAGGGCCTGCTGCAAACTGACGGTGGACAGATTCAGGCGTTATAAATAGCAACGGCCCAGGTGCGCTGCCGTCGCAACGGGGAGAGCACGGGGCCGGGGTGCAACGGGCCCGCGCCTGGGGCCCGCGGCGGCGGCTGGGCAGGCAGGGGTCTCCTTGTTTGCATCCAGGCTGGGGTGTAGCGGGGGCTGTGCAGGCAGCTCTTTCCCGGCTTGGTTTACCCTGTTCCCGCGGAGGGCTCCGGGATTTGGGGAAGGGAGACGGCAGGATCAGCAAGTGGGGCCCCTAATACTTGTGGCATCGAAAGACGATCCGGCACATGCATTGTTGTCTCCTTGTATTGAACAGCCCCACGCTTGCTGCCTGAGCCAGGAGGAATTAGAAGGAATTCGAGCTTTTCCCAAGAAATAAAAATGTCTCCAGATTCAGTCGCTTCCTCCTCAGCCAAGAGCCTCTGCTCCAGTGCTTTTAAAATTCACAATGTCTGCCGCCGCCTAACCAGGAGGTCTCACGGATTTTATACAAAAGATGCGGGTGTCGCCCACAGAAAAAACATGGGAATCCTAAGAATGCTAGTGTGTCAGGTAACCTCTTCTAACATTTTCCAGCAGTGAATCAATCCTTGTTTGGAGCCTGATTTCTTCAGTCCAGATGTTCTGAACTCCAGTCTAGTGCAGGAATTTGGGCAACCTCTGGACCAAACTCTGAATAGGAGAATTTTGTGAGAGAGCAAACAGCTTGAGTTCTTAATTAAGGATGAGAGAGTTAGCAATACTATTAAATTTACCTCAGGAAAAATCTGAAAAAGATGCAACATCTTTATCATTCAAACCTGAAGAATATCGTATGGTGGAAAAAATGGCATTACCATTTGTAAATCAAACTTTTATTTTACATTATAACAGTGTTACCGTGTGACTCTTCTTAAACTCTTTCACTCAGATTTCTTAATCCGGGGGACTATTATTGTAGACAATTATATAATACTTAATATTAAAATTATGGTAGCAGTGTAAGGGACATCATCAACTTTAAATTTGACCTCAATACTCTAAGAGTTTGTCTACATGTGCAGCAGTGCAGGCTGCTTCACTATATGCTCCTGGGGGAATTCTGTGCCAAAAAATTAAAAATTCTGCACACAATATTTTAAAGTTCTGCATATTTTATTTGTCAAAATAACACAATATATATTCACACCAGTTTCAATTATTTTGGTAGTTTATTTCAAAATACCTGTCAGCAAGTATGTCTGTAACAATACAAACAAAAATTCAGGAATTTTTTTTTTTTTTTTTTTTTTTTTTACAATAGATTCCTCACTGGGCATATTAATACAGAACTTTGGGTAATTTATTTAAACTACAGTACAGAACTATATTTCCTCCACCCTTCAGAAGCAGTGCAAAGGTTTGGGTGTAGACAGGGGTAGTGGAGGTGCTGAGGGAGAGGGAAGGAGCTTGGGAGAGAACATGGAGGGTTGTTGGGTGTGAGTGGGAGAAGTATGGAACAGGATTTTTTGTTAGGGAGTAAGGGAGGCTCCCCAATGCAACCCCTGGATGTCCCCATGTGTCCCTGCAGCTCCTACTCCTGCTTCCCCATGTGGCCCTGCAGCAGGGATGCTAGAACTGGCGGGCCCCCCCCTCTTTTTACCAACCATAAGGGCGAGTGACAGGGAGGAGAGGAGCAAGCAGGTGGTGGGGTCTTGGGGGAACAGGCTGTGTGAGGGCAGGGTCTTGGGAAAAGGGGCAGTGAGGGTGGGACTCAGGAAGAAGGGGCAGTGTGGACTTGCAGGGGAGCACGGTTTGGGTGCCTGCGTGGCCTCCCCCTCCCACTTTGAGGGTGCTTCTGCTGCTCCTGACCTTCCATTCAGCCCCTGCTCAATGCTGTCACCCCACTAGCCCTTCTGAATACCAGTCTGTGACCACCCCCCCCACTGTGTGCCCCACGCTGTCTGTGTTCCCCCCACCCCCCAATATCCCATAACTCTTAACTGGGCTCTGCGGGCAGAGCACTGAGGAATGCAGCCAGCTGCTGGCTGTTATGGAGCACAGTGGCCCCTGGTGGGAAAAAGGCAGAACTGCAGAGCCTCTGGCATTATGTATTTTCTGCAGAGGGACATGAATTCTGCATATGTGCAGTCGCGCAGAATTTCCCCAGGAGTAACTGTAGCACTTTAGTGAAGACTCCACTACACCAACAGGAGAGCTTCTCCCATCAGTATAGTTAATCCACCTCCACAAGAGACGATAGCTGTCGGCGGGAGAAGCTCTCCCATCAACACAGTGCTGACTATATCAGCAGTTAAGTTGGTATAACTCAGGAATTTTTCACATCCCTGAATGACGTAGTTATACCAGTGTAAATTGATGGTGTAGATCTGACCTACGTGCAACAGAATTGTTTCCACAATTTAAAAAAATCAGTAGTTTTCTGTAAACAAATGAACATGCCTCTGAAGTGGAAACCAAACATTGCAGCACTGGGAAACTGAAATTGCAGCTGATTATAAACCAAAGTGAAACTGATTTAATTTTTTTTATTGGCCAAGCTGAGAGAAATGTAGAAATAGCATATATAGGAATAATTAAATTAGTATTTAAAAATTACTTTAGTTTTAGCAATCTCAGGTGTTAGGCCCCATTCATGCAACCAGATGTGTGAAGGGAGATCCCTGCACCCACATAGGGCCCCACTGAAGCTAATGGGGCTTTGTCTGACCATAGCCCACCTACATTCATCTCATAAAGGATTGGGGCTTTAATTAATATAGATAAAATTATTTGCAACCCCATATCGTGATATCACTAATGCACATGAGTAACTTTATGCATGTGAGTAGTTCAAGTGAACTCATTAACATCTTGCATTCTTTATGGAAGCAAGCGTGTAAATTCCCTCCTGTGCCTTCCTCCAAACACCAAAAGTAGGCTGGATCCCAAAACTCCGTGAATTCAGTGGGACTACTAACATATATATTTATTTTCCATGGTGTCCATGAATTGGTGAAGCATCTCTTTTCATTTTTTTGTCCCTAGTTTTCTTATAAAGGCCCATTCATAAATTTTATTACATTTTCCTCCACCATACCCCCTCCAACTTTTCTAGACTTACTTTTCAAATACTTTTGAGTCAAAGCCCTGCTTGTCATATTTCAATGCCTACTGTATTCACAACTGGATGCATCTAGTGTACAATTATAGAAAGAAGGAAAGAAAAATTAAAAATGGCTAGATAACTTCAGGAGACTTATTTATTTATTTATTTAAAAAGTCCTTTATGTGTTCAACAAACTATGTTCAACTAACGTCAGTTATTAAGCGGTAGGGGCAAGTGAAATATTTTCCAAAACCACAACTTGTCATAAAAGCCTTCTTCTATTCATTGTCTATTTCAGGAGAGTACTAAATTCAAGCATGTTTGGACAACTCATTCCACATCTCCAATTGCTTATGAGCGCGGAAGAATTTATTTTGACAATTATCGGTGCTGTGTGAGCAGGTAATTATTTGATTGCTAAAAATTGCCATTATTTTTAATTTTAATACTCAGGCTCTGATCTTAGAAATTCCTCTGAGTAGTCCGACCAAGTTGAATGGGATCACTTGTGTAAGCATAGATACCCATAGGCCTAATTGTTCACAGGATTGGACCCTTATTTTATTATCTCTTAAGCGTTAGACAATAGCTATAGCATTAAATATTGCATTGCTTTTGGCAAGGTAAGGCCTGATCCTGTGAGTTGCTGCTTATGTTCAACTATTACTGGACTTTAATGGGAGTTGAGGATGTTCAGCACTGCACAGAATTCAAATTAAACAGACTGAACACTAGTTTTATTTCTTGTAGTTGTCACCGGGCCTCAGTGGGTCACAGCTGAGGATGCCAAATTCAGGACAAACTGCTGGGAAATAAGGCAGTCTCACCCTAAATTGGTGGTTATTCTATCATTAGATTATACCAAGCCAGTAACAAAAGTAAACTTCTGTCTCAGCACATTGATTAACAAGAAGTCAAGGGTACAGTCTCTTTAGGCATTACAGCCCTTGGTCTCACCATGCAGACACTGGACTCTATGATGAGGGGTTACTAAAAAACAATTTAATCAAACATAGGGTTCTTCTTACCCCCAAGAGATCAGGCACATAGGCAGATCAATGTATAACTGAGATCTTACCCAATAATCACACTGATGCCAATCCTTTAGTAACTATAAACTAAAAGTTTAATAATAAAAGAAGGAATAAGAGAGTTGTTAATGGTTAATAGATCAAATAACTGCAAAGTTCTTATATCAGGTTTGTAGCAAAGATGGAATAAACTGCTAGCTTGTAAAGTCTCTCGGGTGACTTCCCGAAGATTGGAATCCAGAGTCCAGAGAATCAGGGCAGGAAAGAGGCAAAGTGAAGATATTTCAGGAGTCTTTTATATTCTCTGCCATGTGCCTGTAAATTTACTGTCTCAAAACAAAGCTCACAGCCCAGTTTGTGGAAAGTTACTGTCTCAAGATGGAGTTCAGGATCACGTAAGCATATCACATGTCCTTATATGGCTTGATGTTACACAGGGGTAGTCACTGCCTATATTCTTGCTGAGGCATCCACAGGAAGAGCTATCTGGGCAGAATGGGTTTCTTCTATTGCCCATTGTTAGAGTGAAGTGTCCTGACTGGTTTCAGAGTAGCAGCCGTGTTAGTCTGTATCCGCAAAAAGAAAAGGAGAGCTTGTGGCACCTTAGAGACTAACAAATTTATTTGAGCATAAGCTTTCGTGAGCTACAGCTCACTTCATCGGATGCATGCAGTGGAAAATACAGTGGGGAGATTTTATATACACAGAGAACATGAAACAATGGGTGTTACCATACACACTGTAACAAGAGTGATCAGGTAAGGTGAGCTATTACCAGCAGGAGAGGGAAAAAACAAAAAACCTTTTGTAGTGATAATCAAGATGGGCCATTTCCAGCAGCTGACGAGACATAGCTAATCTGGCTCTAATGTAAATTCTATCCGGTGGGTGTTACCCAAGAATACCGCACACGTTTAAGATTAGGGCTGTCAAGTGATTAAAAAAATTAAATCACAATTAATCGCATGATTAATTTCGCTGTTAAACAATAATAGAATATCATTTAAATATTTTTGGATGTTTTCTACATTTTCAAATATATTTATTTCAATTACAACACAGAATACAAAGTGTACAGTGCTCACTTTATTTTGATTACAAATATTTTCACTGTAAAAAACAAAAGAAATAGTATTTTCAGTTCACCTAATATAAATACTGTAGTGCAATCTTTTATCATGAAAGTTGAACTTACAAATGTCAAATTATGTAAAAAAAAAAAAACAAAAAATCCTGCATTCAAAAATAAAACTGTAAAACATTAGAGCCTGCAAGTCCACTCAATCCTACTTCAGCCAATCGTTCAGACAAACAAGTTTGGTTACATTTGGAGGAGATAATGCTGCCTGCTTTTTATTTACAATGTCATCTGAAAGTGAGAACAGGCATTTGCATGGCACTGTTGTAACCGGCATCGCAAGATATTTACGTGCCAGATGCACTTTAATGGGAATTGAAGATACTTATGATCTTGCAGGATCAGGCCTCTTTTTAGCATGTGATTTCCAGCACGTAAAATGCCTTGTGAATGGTGTCATTTAATAAGACCAAAAGAAGAAGGCCGAACCAGAGACAGGGTTCATTTCAGGAAACGTATGTTGCTAAATTCTTAAAGAATTCTCAGCTTCTGGCACCCATGCCATGAAAGGCATGACACTCTGATACAGTGGAAGAGTTTCCTCCTGATAGTACTTAATGGGTCAAATTCTGCTGTCAGGTACACAGTGCAAGTCAATGAAGTTACTCTTAATTGTAACTCAGAAGAATTTGGCACAATAACTTGTTACAAACTAATAGCTCCCCCTCACCCCAAGTTCTAATCTATATAGGCTATACTATCACCCTCATGACTCTAGAGTCTAAGCACCTTCTAGTAGAGCAATCAGCAACATGAGTAACATCTGTCATGTGTGCTTCATTCTTTTTCTCCTCCTCTCCCCAGGGGAAGAATTGTGTATGCTGTGAAGTATTTTGTTTTAGTAGAGTTTTAGTATGTGTGTGTATTTTCTGTTTAGTTCTTTTTTAAAGTATGTTACTAAAATAAGAACATTATTGGTACATCTCTTGTCTAAAATGCTTACCTAGATGAAAAGTGATCTTTTTAATGGCATCTTATACTGGGGGGTGGGGGTACCCAAATTCTGAGAGTAGCAGAGAGAGACAGTTCCCAAAATAAGAATAGCCCAGCATGCTGGGAAGTTCAGAATGCTGCCTGCATGAGGAGGAGGTAATGATTTATAATAGTGCATAAACTGACCTGTTGACAGAGGTAGTTTATAAAGTAGACTGATTGTTTATAATCTTTTTTCTCAGCATTGCACAAGAGCCAAGAATACTTTATCAACTGCCACCATGTTCTAAATCAGAAAAAATAGAGGATGCATTATTATTGGAATGCCCGTTGGTAAGGTTACTTTTCACTGAAGAAATTTTGAAAACAAAATATAGCAACTGTTTTAGCTGTGGAAGAACAGTTCACTGATAATGTAGACAAAATTGAAACCAAACATTTCAAAAAATTGGGATGATGTTTATTGCAAATTATGGTCAATTTCTGTCTTCAGATGGCTGCATATCGCTCCCATTGAAGTTGGTGGGAGTTTTGCTGTTACTTTGTGGAAGAAGCCAAGTATTCAGAGACCGTATTATCAATCTGCTCTTCTCTAACATTTTCAGTTAACCTAAATAACTTCAAAGCAGTATACATTAATATATTATGCTCTTCTTCGCTTGGAGCAATTATTTAATGGGTCAGTTGCACTGTTTGTAACAACATTCTTGTTAACAACTATCACAGTGCTTGTCAGGAATGATGATCTTCACACAGTAGATAAGTGAGAATTTTTGCAATGAAATGGGCTTAGACACTAGCGAATACTCTCTCTCCTTTGAGTTCAGTAATCATCTTTGAAAAAATTCCATGAAAGTACAGGCTTCGTTTAAAGTTTGCAAAACCTGAGCTTCAGTCTGAGCCAAACATCTACACACTATTTTTAGTTGCATAACACGAGTCTGTAGATGGGGGCTCTGAGACTTGCTGCCATGGGTTTCTGCTTGCCATGTACACATATCCTTAATGACTACAGCTGGTCATAACTCTACTGGCATTTTAACCCACTATTTTCATTTGCGCACAACTTTTTCTAAAATTCATTTTTTGACTGAAATTGTCATACTTTCTCTTGGACCAAAGGTGACTTTTAGGGAAAGACTGAGCAGTTTTCTCATATTAAGATTTATTTGCGTCTGGCTAACTCAAATAGGGGAACTCTAAAATATGACATTTTTCATATGGCAAATTCTACTGGGAAATAGTTTGGTAAATTTTGAGAAAAATTAGTAAATATATTAAAATTTGCATTAATGAATGCAACTACAACACTTTTATAGTTTTTTTTAGTTATGTTACTGCCCATGGTACAATAATATTGTGCGACTTTAGAGTGCCACATTTCTCCACCGTGCTGCTCCTAGATTCTGCCTCCTGTAAGGAGCTGAGTATCTTTAACTCCCACAGGAATTGAGGATAGTCCGCATCTTGCAGGATCAGGCCGTACAGAGAAATGCAGTTTAAATCCCATCGAGTCATGCAAAAACAATTGGATAACTCCATATTGTCAGAGAAAGTACTTTCTTTTCTATTTAAATGCATAGTGCATTAATGTTTAGGTTTAGGTTGCATATTTGAACACAAGTGTCATAAAAATGTGAAAGTTAAGGTTCCAGGAGTAATGTTTGTTTACTTTATACACTTTAATTTATGTAAATGTATAAAAAATGCCTGTTTTCAAGAACTAATGGCCTTATTTTCAAAGATGTTGTGCCAACATGGCTCCAACAGCAGCTCTTTAAGCCCTGGAAATCTTAAAAGAATTGTACAAAAAATGGAAACATGGATGAATTGCCAAAGAGGAGAACAAAAGAATAGCACAAGCGTGTAGGGACATAATCAGAAAAGGTCAGGCATAAAATGAGGCCTGGTCCACACTTAAAAATTAGATTAATCTAGCTACATCACTCAGGGCTGTGAAAAATGTTGAGCCCTGAGTACCACAGTTAGGTCAACCTAACTGCCAGTGTTGACACAGCTAGGTCAGCAGAAGAAATCTTCCATCAGCCTAACCATTGCCTCTTGGTGAGGTGGATTAAATACATCAGCAGAAAAGCCCCTTGCTTCCATATAGGAAGTGTTTATGCTACAGCACACAGCTGCCGTGTGTAGCTGTGCTGCCTTAGTGGCTGTAGTGTAGACATATCGTGAGTTACACCTAGTAAGGGATGTAAAAGGCAATAAAAAGCGGATCTATAGATACATCAGGAGAAAGAGAAAGACAATGGAAAGTATCGGTCCTGTACTTAGTGGAGAGGAAGAGCTAATAATGGACGACATCAAGAAGGCTGATGTGTTTAATGATTGTTTTGCTTCAGTCTTCACTAAACAGGTAAATTGTGATCAGATACATAACAAAATTAATATTAACAAGGGGGAAGGAACACAAGCCAAAATAGGAAAAGAGCAGGTTAAAGAATATTTAGATAAGTTAGATGTCTTTAAATCAGCAGGACCTGACAAAATTCACCCTAGGGTACTTAATGAACTAGTCGAAGCAATCTTGGAGCCATTAGTAATTATCTTTGAGAACTCATGGAGGATGAATAAAGTCCCAGAGGACTGGAGAAGGGCAAATATAGTACCTGTCTTTAAAATGGGGAACAAACAGAACCCAGGGAATTATAGATTAGTCAGCTCACCTTCAATACATGGAAAGATACTGGAGCAATTTACAAAACAATCGATTTGTAAGCAACAATTTATACATTAAAATCCAACTACTTAAAGTAAAATGATTAAAATCAGATAAAGAATAGAAGCAAAATTCAGAGGAGGGTACCAAGATGAGGAGGGAAGGAAGTGGGTAGAGAAGAGGAGGAGGTAAGGGAGGATGCATTGAATAGGATCATTCAGATACCTCAGGAAAGCATACCATATCGCTGAGAATTTTTCTTGGGTATTTCTGTTACAGCATACAATGCTTTCCATGGTGGCCAAGCTTACAGAGTCTGTGCTCCAGTCTTCAGTTATTGGTCATTTTTTAAGATTTCTATTTTTGTAGTACTAGTCTTTTAGTAATTATTAGTGCCCCGCTGAGCTAAAGGTTTTCAGATTTATCCAGCTTCCAGTTAACATCCATTAGGTTTAAGATTGCATGTTTAGATTATAACACAATTTTATTATGTTATATATGGATATAGGAGGATTCCCAGAACGTATGGGTTAAGTTAGCACCTGCTGAATCATAGTTCCAATATTTGTTTCACTTAGCAGCACCTGTTTGAACAGTGCATCCTCCAGATTATTTTCTGCTGGATTAATTTTAAACAGAGATCCAAGGCTGGCTAAAATTTAGCACTGGCTAAAATTTGTTTCTATTGGCTGGCAGAGAGAAATTGGCCTAGTTTCTCCTCCCATTTCTTTTTTAGGGAATCCATGTTTCATTCAAATTTGCTGGCCAAATGTGCATATAGTGTTGCTGTACATCTTGGCAATCTGGGTAATATTTGAGAGATGAATGCAGTTCAGGTGGGTAGGGGTAACATAGGCTTTGGGGCCCAACAGATGGGAGATGGCATGTTTAAGTTGGACATATTGCTACTCCTTATTAGTCTATAGATTGAACCTTTCTTTGAATATTATAACCCTAATCCAATCTGGCCAAATGATGGGGTTGTCTGCTATACAGAGTTTCAAGTTACCTCAGATAGAGTGTCCTTGGTATGTAGAAGAGGGTGATTTTTAAATTTAGTAGACATAGTACGCCAAATATTTCTGTCTGCCACAATAGCTGGTAGTTGTTCTTTAGGGAATCACTAGTAATCCAAGCGCAGCGCATTGGAAAGGGGTAAAGGAGCAACCAATTCTGCTTCCAGCTGGAACCAATCTGAGTTTCTAAGGCATGAGGGAATGAACCACTGTGCTGGTGGCTAAGGATTATTGCTTGATGGTAAAGGTTAAAGTTGGGACATCTAAAACCTGTTTTGACAGGGAGCTGTAATCTTTGTAAGGAGATTCTTGGTTTGTTACCAGCAGCCTACAAAACAGATCTGAACATGTCAATTTTGGTAAAATGAAAGGGAGAAATATGGGTAGGAAAGGAATTTAGAGTAAAAAGGATCCTCAGAATGGCATTCATTTTGATTGTTTATTTTTCCCCAGAAGGGAGAGAGGTAGTTTGCTAACTGCATGATTAATGGGGTGAGGGTAATCTTGACTGTGCTTTTAATTTCCTTAGGGAAGAGGATGCCAAAATATCAGAGGTTTGTCTTTTGCCATCTAAATATCCCTATACAGGGAAAGCCACTTCCATGTAAATCCAATGAGATCTTTATTGTTTCAAATGTATCCCAATTTATCTAGTAGCCAGAGAATTTACCAGTTATCTATAGTTTGTAGAATATTTAGAATAGATTGATCTGGATTTTTAATAAATAGGAGGATGTCATATAGAAAAATTTGTCTGAGTCTCAAATTTGATCGGTTGAATATTTTGGAGTTCCCTAATTTGTATTGCAAGTGGTTAGGAGGGGGGAGAGAGAACATCCCTGTCTTGCTCTCTGAAACAGATCAAAGGGGCGGGGGAGTTACTGTGTTATTGGTTATATTCCAATCCCAATTCTCGGATCCTAACAGCTTTGTCCATGAAATGAAGGATTTTCCCAAGCCAAATTTATCCAGGATCACAAACAGATATTGCCAGTTCACTCTGTCAAAGGCTTTCTCTGCATTGAGTGAAACAATTGCATGGGAATTTCTAGAGTGTGAACTATGCCTTTTTAAAATAAATTCCACCTGTTCAGGGTTAACCATTTCACTCATTACTTTTTCCAGTCTCTTAGCCAATATTTGTGAAAGTATTTTTACATCAGTATTGATTAATGAGATGGATCTATAGCTGTTACCATTTTGCGCATCCTTACCTGGTTTAAGTAATACAGTAATTAGGGCTCCTCTCATAGTAGGAGGTAGCATACCTTTCTTTAAGGCATCTTCGAAAAGTATAACAGCTTAGGGGCCAGAATTTTTTTGAAACTTTGATAGAATTCTATTGGTAAGCCATCAAGGGCAGGGGTCTTGGCCAGATTCATTTCCTCCATGGCCTTGATTAATTTCTCTAATTTCAAGGGAAAGGCCAGCCTAGTCTGCTGTTCTTATGAGATTGTGGGCAGTTTAGAGCTTTAATAAAATTATTTAGTTCTTCTGGGTCAGGTGGCAAATCATTATTGTAAAGAGCCTGGTAGAATTTCAAAAATTGATCTTTGATCTCTTTTTGATTAGTAATAACCTGCTCTTGTTCTGATTTGAGTGATAGTATTTGGGACCTTTGACTGCTTACTTTTAATCTGTATGTGAGAATTTTCCCCACTTTTACCCCTGACTCCCAGTGTGTTTTGTGAGTCTAAAAAGAGCAAATTGAGCTTGTGCTGAATTCAGTCTATTTACTTCTTACCAAAGATTGATTCATTTTTAAGATTTTCTTGTTAGGGCTAGTTTGCACATTCTGTGTCCATAGCTTTAAGTTGTTTGGTTAATTCTAGGACCTGAGCCTGGCTAGCCCTCTTCCTATCTGCTGAGTAGGAAATAATCCTGCCCCTAATAAAAGCTTTTAGTGTATCACATAGGGTGGATTGGGATATCTCTGGTGAGTCAATTGTTTAGGGAAAAAACTGAATTTCTTCTGTGACATGGTTCTGAAAATGTTTATGTTGCACAAGAGCGGATTTCAGTATCTATCTTTACAAGTCCAGTTTGTCTTGGGAGGGGTAGCATCCTGGTGCATAATAAGTGATCACAATAGACTTGATTTCATTATTGAGCTCTGAGTCTACCAGAGTCATAGAAATCAGGAAGAAATCTATTTGTGAATATGTGGACTACAAGGAGGAAAAAAAGTAAAATTCTTCACCCAGGGGTTTTGCAACCACCATACATCTTTTAACCCCAATTCTTCCTTAAAATCTTTTATAATATTTCTAGTATGTGATTGTGTATGTTGGGGCTGGCCTGATTTGTCTAAAAAAAGGGTCCAATACTTTATTAAGATCTCCTGTTATGATGATTGATTCTAATGGCATATTAATTTTGGGGGGGAAATGTTTTTAAAAAGTGGAGCATCTTTATTAAGAACATGAGAATTGGCATACTGGTTCAGACCAAAGGGGTCCATCTAGTCCAGTATCCTGTCTTCCAACAGTGGCCAATGCCAGGTGCCTCAGAGGGAATGAACAGAACAGGTAATCATCAAGTGATCCATCCCATCACCCATTCCCAGCTTCTGGCAAACGGAGGCTAAAGACACCATCCCTGCCCATCCTGGCTAATAGCCATTGATGGACCTATACTCCATGAATGTATCTAGTTCTTTTTTGAACCCTGTTACAGTTAATTGGGTCCACATTCATCAATTAGGGTATAGATAGAATCAGAAGTCATAGCCTTCACCAACAAAAATTACCTTCCTGATCTTTATTTACATCTAGAATTTATAAAGTGAGTCTTTTATGAAACAATATTGCTACATGTTTGGCTGCAGAGGAGAACTTGTTAAGTACCCCTCCCCCCATCCTAAATGTCTCTGCCGCCAAGTAATTAAGTGGGTTTCTTGTAGGAAGATAATATCTGCTTTCAGTGTTCTAAGATAAGTGACAATAATTTTTCTTTTTATATGATGATTGACCCCTTTGATGTTCCAGGAAACACAGTTTACAATATTAGCAATAA
This sequence comes from Natator depressus, assembly GCF_965152275.1. NCBI lineage: Eukaryota > Metazoa > Chordata > Testudines > Cheloniidae > Natator > Natator depressus. The sequence continues at coordinate 39,653,670 of NC_134244.1, forward strand.
GGCATGCTTAGATCATATATCTCTTTATCGAGTGGCTGAATACTGTCATTGCTTGGGCTGCATATCTGGATTCCTCCTCACCACCCTGGGGACATGAAGAGTGGCCACATCACTCATTCTCCCCACCACTCAAAACACCCAACTGGGGTATAACTGGATTCCCTTTAATTTTATAAAGGAGAAATAGTCTCATATCAAGGGAGGGCGTGGTTTCTGCACTATTCCCAACAGCAAAAAAGGGTGAAGAAGGCTAGTGTCTAAACTTAAGAACAAGTCTATAGCGGAAATATAAGAAAGTTACACAAATTATTTAAACAACCTTATTCCAACATAACTGGATCGTTTGCAGATAAGAGTTCATTAGCAGAACAGTTCTGCCTAAACTTTGCCCCTGGAGCCTTGTCCACGCTGGATTATAGTGTAAACTCCATAGTCACATTACCAATGTAAATCAGCATAACATTTATTTCAACTCTAACAAAAATAAAAAGTAAAGAAAAAAACTGAACTAATATTACTGAAAAAAAAGACGGCTACAACTACGCTGCATACAACAGTGTCATAATAACATCTTCTCAGTAATTTGGTGAATCATAAACAGCAATAATAGTAATTATTCTTGGATAGGATTTTAGGAGATCAGATTTCTTTACAGTTGGGGAATTGAAACAGTTTATCATTCAATTGAAATCTTCATTACATTATTTAGATCGGATATCTCTTATAAGTGTACATTTAGGGCAAATGGATTGAACATTTCCAGATTTACTATAAACCCAAAATCTAGGAAATTAAATGGGGCTGAAACAAAATTAAGGAAGGGGAAAGGGGAGGAAGATTGAAAAAAATAAAAAAGGTGGGGAGGGGGTGGAAAAGATATCAGGAGTGAGAGTGCCTCAGACAGAAAACAAAACCATGCTTCTCTGTGGAACCTTACCGATCCACGGCTGTAAGGAGTCCACGGGTCCAGTTAAGCAGTTTGGTTGGAGTGAGGTTCTTGAATGTGGATGTGCTCCTGGTACACTGGATTAATGAGGGGCGTGGGGTGGATGCAAGCAAAGCAGGTGTGTCCATATTGTAACACTCCAACTTGCTCACAGCAGCAGCTGGAGCACAGAGCTGCTTCTTGAGTTTCAATGGAGGGTCAAAATTCAAATCAGAGATGAGATCCTTCTTCACAGCCATTCCCTTCCCAGCCAGCCCCCTCTGCTGATGAACAATAGAAGTTCAAAGAAATGAAAAGTAAGGGGACAACATGGAGGATTTGTCCTTTACAATTGTTTTGTTAGACTGAGAACTAAATGGCACCACTGCAGTGGCTGATCTGGTAAAGTTGTTTTAATACATCCCATCTGTTTCTTTTGCAGGGTTTTTGTTGTAGTAGTGAGATCAGACACGTTTCAACTTCTTCTGCTGTCATAAAACCATCTTGCCTTCCTTTTTAACTTTGAAAGTAGAAGGGAAGGAAATGAAGTAGTCCAAACCCAATCCTTTGGCTACAGCTCTTGATCTGTTAAATTTAGCCCTCTTCACCACATCCTTGGTGTAGTCATCAGCCTGTGTCCCTTCCACATTAGGTTTTTAAGTTCTTTTTAAAGAATGAGTTCCTTAAAACTATATTTTAAAAATCTTACAGTTATGGCCTGGTGCTTTGTATCTGGAGTGGGGTTTTGCACAAATGAGCAATGGACTATCTCAATTTTTAACTTTGATTGGGGAGGGGGTGAGACAAAAAGAGCTGGCAACATGGTAGATAAAAATTCCACAAGCTTCCCTTTTTCCAGCCCCTTTTGGAGACCCACAATTCTCAGAAGTTTTCTCCTTGATCTTCCCTCGAGATCATTAACCTTCTCCTGCAGTGTTTTAGTAGTCCTTTCCTGTTGCTCTGAGGTTATATTCATAGTATTCACTGTGTCTTCTAGTGAGGAGATTCGGTTTTCAGCTTCCTCTAGTTTTGATGCTGAGTCTTACAAATTGGCTTGATGTGTACTAGTAATAGTTTTGATTTCAGTTATATCTTCAGATATTTTTCCTCAAGATAGATCACTTGAGATTTGTTTTAGCCCGTCCATAATTTCATCTAGTCTCAGAGGAGCAGCCTCTCCCTCGTCGGCGATCTTGCTGCAAAAGGGCTGTCTGACACCTTCTGCCTTTTAGGATTTTGTAGAAAGTCTGGAGATGGAACAGCATCCGTAATGGTATTAAATTAAAAGAAAAGAGTTATAGAATATCTGATGAATATTAGATGGGGTGGGAAAGCAAATCAGTTGCTGCTGGTTGTAGATTTTAGGAGGTGGCAGAAGGTAGTTATAAAACTATGCATCCACCATTCCCCTAGTGGCTCCCAGCAGTCCTATCACCTACTTTAAAACTGTTGCAGTCTTGTGTCTGTATGTTTCATTTTTATTGCAGGACATTTTAATTGTATCTGTGTTTTAGTCTGGGTTTGTAAATGCCACCCATCACTAAGACGCTAATTTTGAGTTTGGCCTCTACTTACGTCTTTTTTGTACTTGAAGTTTTGTAAGCACAATTGGCATGACATCCAACTGCTTAACATCAAGCAGTTAGACTTCTAAGCCCTTGCCTGTATGGGGGAAATTGACCAGCGTAGCTGTTCTGGAATAACTAGATATTCTGATATAATTTATTTATTCTGTAATAATTCTTTGTGTGGATGCTCTATTCCAGAATAAAAGTGACTTTATTCTGGAATAATTACTCCAGTCACAAAGTGAGTCCATATAGGGAGCTATTCTGGTTTAGCTTATTCCGCAATAACATTGCCTGTCAATTTCTCCATGTAGAGTCAGCCTAAGTGATATCAATTGCACCTAGGAACAATTGTGCCCACAGTTATTTGTGCCTGCAAACTGTGAGTGTGAAAAGGGAGGATGGTGTTCAAAAATCTGGCCCCTAATCTCCATCTAGGCCAGATAGTTTGCTTTAAAAACTATAGAAAGTAGGCAATAAGGCTTTCCTCATGTACACATTCAAACTTTTTACTGATAACTTCTTTTTATGTAGGGGGAAACGCTTCCCAGTCCATCAGACTATAAATCTTCTCTTGCAGTTTTGACTGCTCATAACTGGCTCCTTCGTCTCTCTGCTAATACTGGAGAAATACTGGAAAAAATATACCTCCCACCCTACTGCAAATTCAGGTATTAATTATTGGCTGGGCTTTCTACAAGTAATGTTTTAATTAGTTGGGATTTATAGCAGTACTATAGGGGAAAATCACTTAATTTGTAATATATTAAAGCTATTTTGTTCCTATGCATTCACAAAGCTTTGTTTAACACTGTATTACTTTGGAAGGACAGAATCCATATTGTTTAACCAGAGGTCTGTAAAATACATTTTTATGGATGGAATTTCTCTCAAATTCACGGCAGGAAAAGGATGAAGCCCAAAACTCATCAGCAAATAACACCATTCTTTTCATACTCTGTGGAGGTGCAAGTTGTTGAATAGCTTGGAGGTGAACTATCCTCCAGATCAGAATAAAGGCATGTTGTTGATGCAATGAATGGCAGCCTGCAGTGCTGATCCCATGCTGTACCTGCTCTATGGATGACTTCAAGGCTCTCAATCTCGTATCTTTCGTGAGCATAGTTACTACACAGAATTTTCCTTTAGGAAAGTTTTAAACTTCAGCACTATAAATGGTAAGGACTTCAGTTTACACCTACATTTCCAGTTAACTCATCTGGAAAAGAAAGTAAACCACAGAATCAGGCTATCGTTGGCTTTTCTCTGCCAATTTTACAACTTTTAATATTGCAATAACAACATACCAGAATGTACCTTTTACGATGTGCAAAGCAAACGTCATAAAACAAGGAAAATATCAATTCAGAAATAGGCAATTTTTAACTTATGAATATTCTTTTGCACAAAGTATCCATTTTGCCATTTAAGAGGAGGGAAATTACTGCTACTGGAGAAGTGCAAGTTTTTCTTTCAATTCCCAGAGGAAATTACCCTTTTTATGGTGCAGAATCAAAAAATTGGTTTATGAAGGGAAAGGGGAAAAGTGCATTAGCCAGTTTTAATATATTAAGAGCTTGCAGTAGTGCTTGTCTCATTGTCCCAGATAAAGTGAGCCAGATCTTGGCCCCCAACTCCATCATTGTTGTGCTACTCCAGGTGCCCAAACACTCTTTACCCCAGATCATTTAACAGGCAGAGCTTGGCCAGACACTGGGATCTGCTCCAGCATCCACATGATCTGACTTGTGTTATAACCTGTATTACAAAAAGTTTGTGAGAAATGGTGCATTTGCCTTAAGAAAGTCTAAAACAATTACTATGTTAAAAAATGCATTCTTATCACCAATAGGTATCTGAGCTGGGACACTCCTCAAGAGATTATGGTTGTCAAGTCAGCTCAGCATAAACTTCCAGCAGCAGCACAGCAGGTAGGTTTACTCAAGCATTCTGTTAGGTGAGGTATATATAGCCAAATATTTACAGGACCGGTCCAGAGGTTCAGAGAGAACTCTTTGTGAGCTGCCCCTGTGTCATTAACTATTGCAGGTATGGAAACTCTCCTCTTTTATGTTACTAGAAGAAAAAACATGACTGGCTTTGTGATTAGAGGACAAAACTGGGTCAAGAGCCCCTTCCTTCCTCATATGGCTTTGGGTTCTCTAAGCCTCAGTCTCCGCTTGTGAAAAAAAGGTGATAATCCTCCTCTAACACACAAGGTGTTATAAAGGTCTTAACAATATTTATCATGGTTTCATACTGTTAGATTAATGTCCTAGCATGTAATATTGCCTGAAATACAATAACTAAGTTCAGTGTTACTGTTCTTTCCCAGGCAGGCATCCAACAGTCTGTGCTATTCTTTCTTGCTGTATTCAGAGTACTACCTCTGAAATTTATTGGAATGCTGGAGATAAACAAAAAAGTGAGTTACTTTCTGTATTAACTATGCTCCAAGGTGTAGTAATTTAAAAAAGCATTGTGTTGCCTCATTGCACGTCCCAGTAATGCAGGACTAATTCATATAATGCAGTGGCTCATTTCCCTAGTGAATGTATCAGTATCCAACTTCCCTTGGATAGAAATGACCACAGAGTAATTCTTCACACAAGTGACCTGCTGGGAAAATATCAAGTGCACCAGGTCTGTTATGTAGGTGCTAGGAAAGGTGGTTTGAAACTAGTTCCTCCTTAGAGGAAGAAGAGAGTTGGGAATTGGTGGGTGTTTGTGGGCATTGGGGTTTTAAAGGAAGCTAGCTGTGAAAATATCCCTGTCCACCATTAAGGGTGTAAAATGTAAATACTACATACAGTGAGAGATTTTTAACTTGTGTTTACATTAAGCTGGAAAGATACTAGAAAAATAATAAAAGTGTGAGTCTTGCTGTTCCAGTCAAGAGGAAACATGTCCTATCTGAAATTTGTCTGTAATAGCATGTTCATTAGGAAGCTATTGATGAGAGAAGCAGCAGTGAAATTTTACTATCAACAAGCACCTCTGTCCATACATAGTTTGAGTGGCAAGATAAAGTTTACGAAATGGGTGATGAGCAAGTGGTCAAAAAAAAAAAAATGGCAACACTGAATGCACTAAGTGGGGTTATTTTATAGCAAAACTATAAAGTACTCTTGAGAGCCCATGTAAATTAATGTCTGACACAAACTAGAAATCTAACATCTTATATGCTAGTATGTGTTTATTTAAAGTTTACCACAAAGCACAGAATTTGACATAATTGAAAACCAACCTGTGTAGGGAATTTAATACAGAGATTTCAACTGTGAGGGTCAAATTTGAGATTAAACTGGGAACATGGACTGCCAAGAACTTGGTAGCTTGGGCTCCCCAGCATGCCCACAAGCAAGCTGGCAGGAAACCAGGCAGGTTTAATCAGAACTTCACAGAAATCAAGCTGTCTCCGCGGAACATTTTGATTTAGATGAATTGGCAAATTCCAATGAAGAAACATTCCATCAGAAATTTTCAACCAGCTGTACAAATAGTGACTAGTTCTGTGGAGAGAGCATCAAACGAGGCATGTGGATTCAGACCTAATCCCCACTGATTTGGCCCCCTCTGGCCTCTGAAGCAGGCAATACATGTATTTCTAAGACAGCCAGAATCTGACAGCATGCATTTGGGATGTGGTTCCTGAGATGTGCTGTGGATCAAAGTGGTTTGTGTTTTTTGTCCTACAGATAGGCCAAGGAACATCTGATTTGATGCTTGTTTTTGGCTTTTCCCCTCCCCCATTTTAACCACATTTCCATAAAATATATCTGATTAGCAGAGTGAAAACTTTACTCTTTATAAATGCTTTATAAATGTAGGAAGAAATGCAGCTTGGAAGCGTGTGTGTGGCCCATTAAATATTAAGAATAAAGTTCATCTGTTTACGTCCAACAAAAGTTTGTTTGGATTTTTTGTTGTTTTCCTTAGTGGAGATGCATGAGGCACTCTGGACAAAATGAATACTGCAGTGTCATTAAGAGCTATAAGCACCTCTCCATGGACCTATCTGACTTGGGTTCAGGTTCAGAGCTTAAACATCCAATATTGTATCCTGACTGATGCATTAGTAACATAGTTAACTTTTCAGCTATGTGCTGTCCTAGATCCCTGAGCAGAATGACCATTTGCCTCCAGTTATAGCAGCGAACCAGGAATCAGGATTAAAAGATTGTATTTCCAACTCTGCTACTGACTTATCATGTACCCTTAACCTACTTCATCACTGTGTGCATTTGTAAAAACAGGGTAACAAGTTACCTGTTGTTGAGGCATATTGAGAATGAATGTCGGTAAAGATTCTCTGACTTTAGATGGTACGGAAGTGCAAAGTATTATTATTGAAATGCAAAAGAATATCTGATTTGCAAAACCATCTAAAATAAAACATCTGTCAGCAATTTTGGAGAAGAGTAACAGGAAATGAGACTGTAAAACAAAGCAAGTCAATTTCTATGTCAAGCAGCCTTAGTGTTTTACATTTTCTTTTTAATGATCTCTTTCCTGATGGAATATTTTCTTTTCCTTGAGCCAGATATTTGGGAACAATGTGACAGATGTTGCAGTTTCTCATGGAATGCTGATTGTGATGTATAGTGTGGGTCTGGTCAGGCTCTATAGTTTCCAGTCTATCTCTGAGCAGGTAATGGAGCATGGAATTTGACACACAACCTACTATACTTTGAGGAAATTGATTGTTATTAATTTAGCACTGTATATGAATGACACTTTATAATAGGAGAAATGCACCAAACAAAGGTTAGAAGCCATGCTGTAAGAAAATTACAGTCTAAGGTATGAATGGGCACACTACCTTACCAAACAATTCTAATAGCATTATTCTCAAATTGTGAAATGTACGTAGAGTGGGTACTGACATAAATAGAGATCTTACTCAGACACCACATAGAGACAACTTACCAAAACGAGTATCTACAGACTGTTACATGTCATGTCTGTCGTAACAGGAACAAGTATTGAGGTTGGAAACCAATGGGCAAGGAAAACTCCTTGATATGAAATGGAATCAGAGAGAGTCTAGGAATAATATTCCCAGATTTAAATTTTGAAAAAAATCAGTTGTAGAGCTCGAAGTGAATTTAAATTCTTTCAGCCAAAAAAAAAAAAATCTACTAGTACTTAGAAAACAAGATTTTAGGTTTAAATGAACCATTTGAGTAATGCAGTAAAACTGAACAGAAAATGTGTACATCAATAAAACCAATTTGTTTTGCTTTATTTTAGTTCACAGAGCAGCAATTTGATTTGGGATGCAAATGCAACTGGAATGGTAAAGTTGGAATTGTAGGAAAGTATCCATTTGGCCTTCCTTGTAATATTAAAATAACAGGTATTTTATATTTGCGTTATCGAGACTGATAGCTGTTATGTTTTATCTGTGGATCTTTCACTGCTGGCAAGAACATTTAAAAACTGCTGTGTGTCGTGTTGTAGTGTACCTCTACTTTTAGTTGGGTATTCATATTATAATTCAGAAAGTTTTCTGTTTTACTTCCAAACTCAAGAATTTACTAACTAGGACTTCTACAGAAAGTTAGAACAGGAACAAAACTGCTTCAGAAACTCTAAAAACTGTGTATAAACAGGAATCCCTTCACCTACCACTGTAAAGCAGCCACTTCTGGGGTGGAACGTGATAGCTGTTAAACTGCACACAGAAAAGCTACACAATGGTTAGGGCCCTACCAAATTCATGGTCCATTTTGGTCAATTTCATGGTCATTGGATTTTTTAAATAATAAATTTAATGATTTCAGCTATTTAAATCTGAACTTTAACGGTATTGTAATTGTAGGGGTCCTGACGCAAAAAGGAGTGGTCAGGGGGGTTGCAAGGTTATTGTAGGGGGGATTGCGGTACTGTTACCCTTACTTCTGCACTGCTGCTGGGGGCAGCTGAAGAGCAGTGGCTGCTGGCCAGGATCCCAACTCTGAAGGCAGACACACTGCCAGCAGCAGCATGGAAGTAAGGATGGCATGGTACAGTATTGCCACCCTTATTTCTGCAGTGCTGCTGGCAGGGTGCTGCCTTCAGAGCTGGACACCTGGCCAACAGCTGCTGCTGTCCGGCCTCCCAGCTCTGAAGGCAGCGCAGAAGTAAGGGTGGCAATACCGCAATCCCCCTAAAATAACCTTACAACCCCCCTACAAATCCCTTTTGGGTCAGGACACCCAATTTGAGAAATACTGGTCTCCCTTGTGAAATCTGTGTAGTATAGGGTAAAAGCACACAAAAGACCAGTTTTCATGGTCTGTGATGTGTTTTTCCTGGCTGTGAATTTGGTAGGGCCTAACAATGGTATAACATAGGAAGTGAGAAACAGATTACTGTATCTAATCTAAACTGCAGGGAGAACTCAAGGGGACAGAATGTAATTTATCCAAATTGCAGTTTGACCATTCTAGCTGTCCACAGTGTGTCAGTCACATTGAGCTTAATTCTAAGTGAAAAACTAAGCTATTTTAGAAAATAACTCTTATGTCCAGCTTACAAACATGGTATTCTGTTGTATTACATTTTGTGTGTGTGTACAGTTCTCAGTAGGCTTCTTTACACCAGTGCATCTGAAATCAGAATCTTAAGGTGGGTCCCAAGCCCAGGACTTCCCCATCTCAGCACATTAATTGTTTTTTCTCTAATTAAAAAAAAATCTAGACGTTTTCCTCCCTGCCCCTGCAAAAGTAGGAGCCTCCTACGTTAATATTTGGGCACAAAAGTGCTAAGCAATTGCTAGCTCCCACTGCTGCCAAATATGCACTTAGAATACCAATTTTAGGCTCCCTTTTAAAAAAAATTTAAAAAATCTTGGGCTTTTTGTAGTCAATATTTTAACAAATGATTTTCCATATAAAAAGTCCACTGAATGCATCTGATGAAGTGAGCTGTAGCTCACGAAAGCTTATGCTCAAATGAATTTGTTAGTCTTTAAGGTGCCACAAGTACTCCTTTTCTTTTTTCATATAAAAAGTACATTATATTTACATTAATTTTTATTGAACAATTTCACATAGTAATAGCAGACAAAACAAGCCAGATACTTCAGCCTAATGCAAGTAATTCACAAAGATACAATATAGAGCTAGATAATAATCTAAAGCTTTAATTATGTAACATCATATGAAAACAAGAAATGAGACCATACGATGATCATTGGCTCGAGTTCTGCAAAGGAGAGGGAGTTTAGGAACTCTCTCTTCAGTTTCCTCTCTGATGTAGTATACTAAACCATAACTTAATGTTGGATGCCCTGTTGAGAATAGGCCTGTGAGAGTTTTGAAAGGCAGCTTATATTAGATACATTGCCACGGCTTGTGGATCATTAGAGTTTTGGATCATGAGTTTTAAAGTAAAAGAAAAAGAAACCTTTTTGATCTTGAACTTTATTCAAGACCAGTTTGTGGTTAGGACATTTTCAGCTTCTGATGAACATTGACTATAGCTGCTGTTTGGAGATAGTTACATTCCTGTGGTTTTTGAGTTTTCTTTTATGAGTGAGATGGCTGACTTAAACTGTGCAGTGATATTTAGTGCTTCCTTGAAGAAGCAGCTGATCTTTTTGAAGACTACACAGTCTAAACTTGTACTTGTTGAAACTTAACTGTTTGGGATGCTATGTGAAGCCTTGAAAGCTATGGGGACTTGAAATCTTGTGGTTTTTCTGTGGAAAAATACATCCTGGGCAGAAGCAACACACACTTCCCAGCATTGCTCTGCAAGGGTAGCCCTGACCTGGAGAGACCATCTCTACAGATGACAGGGTAGAGTAGTCTCCATGTGTATTCAGTTCTTGGCCTCTCTTCCAAGACTGACAACAACATAGGTGATATGGACACCTATCCAAGAGGAACTGCACAGAGATCAATAATTTAGTGCACATAGGTGACCAAACAGCTGTTGGCTGGTAATGATTTTCACGTACTACTGACCCTGGCCAAATCTGAAAGAGGAAAAGGCACCTATCTAAAAGGTCCAGAACTTTAAAATGCTATTTCCTGTTTACCCCCCGCCCCCACAAAAAAAAAAAGCCCAAAAACAAACATTTATTATGAGAGTATTTGGTAGTTTCATAAAAATGGAGAGGAAAATCTCATTCATTATTTTTCCACATTTAGAACAAATATACTAGTACCGCCAGGAGCAAATCAGACTTTGCATTTAGAGGATACTGGAATATTTTGTGGAAATGAACTAAAGAGGCTCAAATAGTGATTGAAAATAAACATTTCTAGAAGGTATTCTAATAGACAGTGGACTGCTGGATAATGGGAGAAAGCAACACATAAGAAAGAAAGGAGAGGTGGGAGATAGTGATAGCGGTTGCTGTGATTTTTGGGGTCTGATCTTTAAAACTGTTGGCAAAAGACAACATAAGCGTAAAAAGAGAAACTTGAGAAGCCTATACTTTCTACGGCTGTTGTGGCATAAAAATGGGCTCAGAGTTAGTAATTTAGTCCATCCCCCTGAACTTTTTCAGGATTCTTAGTAGTAAATGCTTTTATAAAGAAAATAATCAGCCTGTCAGGGAATGAGGTTTTCCTCTAATTTTTTAACCAATTCTGTTTGCTATCAACCCTCTGCCAGTGCATCTAATATACCACATATTGCACTTTTCCCTCAGAGACATCATTTTTTATTAACCCTACCTTACTTAGAATCTCCCTTTTTTACTAAATGTTAGATCAGAGGTAGTCGTCTTCACTTCCTGTCCTAACCTACAGGCTGCAGCTAAACAGCTGCCACTTTCCACCTCAGATGTGGCTTCATTTCCATGATAGATAAAGCGACTCCTCTCAGAATAGCTGGCTGAGCACTTTGGGATCTTGAGATGCATGGGGATGGGAAGCACTAGCTAAATATAAGTTCAGGTATTGGATGCAGTCAGACTACTTCAGGCTGTAATTTTGTCCAGTCTCACAAGTTAAGCAGCATAAAACCAGGTCAGAATTTGGCTGAGACATCTACGGAAAGCTCAAGGTGCTGAAAGTAGTACTGTGGCTGATTCAGTTGGTGGCATTTTTTCCCTAAAGCAGCATGTAACCAATGCCCCAGCACAGCACAAGAGGGCACTTTACTGCTTTAAATTCAGTCTTTCAAAGGAGGCATCAAACTGAAGTCATAACCAGTTCTTGTCATTAAAAGTACCACAGTATACTTTACAAAAGCAGAGATGTGGGCCTTCTTGCTCTGGCCAAACTCCAGCTTGGGTAATTACATTCCACCTATTTCAATTCCCCTTGTAATTTCAAATAGTCTTTACTTCCTGTGAGATTGTTTTGTAGTATTGCAATGTGCTGTTAAACAGGGCTGTTTTTCAGCCTAAAAGTTGGGTCCATGTTAGTGGCTGTAGAAATTATTTGTAGAATGCTAGTTAGTAAACGTTCGTAAAGTTTTCTGGTATCCATTTAGATTAATGACAGGTTTCAGAGTAACAGCCGTGTTAGTCTGTATTCGCAAAAAGAAAAGGAGTACTTGTGGCACCTTAGAGACTAACCAATCTATTTGAGCATGAGCTTTCGTGAGCTGTAGCTCATGCTCAAATAGATTGGTTAGTCTCTAAGGTGCCACAAGTACTCCTTTTCATTTAGATTAAAGTTGCTATGTAAATTCCTTCTCCCATTGTTGCACGGAGGATTTATATGAGTAGCTTATAAATACTGAATGTAACTTGCTCCACATGAGCTGAAGGGAAAAATAGATTCCTTTTGCCATTTACTGCACTGAGTCCTAAGATTTTCTATTTGTAAAATTTATAAACGCAGCTGCAGATCCCATTGATTGTGATTCCCCCATTGTTTTCTTGAGAGATATGTGGAGGGGAAATATTAAAGTTCAGACACTTTCTTGCACATAATGCCACTTTGCTAGGTAGAAGTTAGTTGCCCATCTGTATTGTATTTCTATGTGCACAATGACATTAAACACTAATGAGTTTTTAGAAGTTCTCAAGAATGAATAATTTAATTAGAATTCTATGGACCAATGGAATTATGAGGCTGTTAATAATGATCTTAACATTACACAATGTTTACAGATACCCCACCTTTGCTATTTGAAGTGTCTTCTCTGGAGAACTCATTTCAGATTGGAGGATACCCTTGGCATTACATCATCACACCTAACAAGAAAAAGCATAAAGGAGTCTTCCATATTTGTGCTCTGAAAGACAATGCTTTGGTAAATATTCACATAGCAGCCTCACTTACCCTACCATTTGAGTAACACTTGGAGCAATAAAGATTTTAATTCTCTCCTACAATGCCCTTTTAATGTGTTGATTGCCCCCTCGCCAGGGAGTGCCATACTTAATGGGCTGCATCTATAGCCCAGCAATGCTGCTTCTGATCTTGCCAAAAGAATCAACACAAAGCAATGGAAATATTTTCTTCCCAGCATTGTTGCTTCTGGTGCCTCCTACCTTCCCCTGCACACATAGCATTACCTCCTTTGTGTTCCCAACTCAACAGTGATGGGTTGAGCTGAGTCTTGTACCGATACCCTGCATGGTGCCGTGTTGTTTCCCACTGTCTACAACCATTTTACAAATAAGCTGCTTTATTATTTGGTGTCTGATCCTTCTACTCCTGGGTGAATTCTGCGCCACTGTGCACATACAGAATTTATGTGCCTCACAGAATTTTTTTCCCCTGCAGAAATACATTCTGTTGGAAGGTGGCTGCAGTTATGCCTTTCACCCATCAGGGGCCGCAGTGGTGCCAGAACAGAGCAGCCACTCCCAGGCCAGCCCCAGCTGCGGCTGCATTCCTCACAGTGCCCTGCCCCGGGGCCAGGTTAGGTGGCTAGGGGGATGGACAGCACTGGGCACATGAGGATTCTGGGGAGGGGATCACAGACTGGGCTTCATAAGGGCTAATGGTGCGGAGACAGACTGGGGCAGGGACTGAATGGGAGTGGGGGTGCAAGGACACATGCGGACAGGGTAGGGAGATGGCTGAATGGGAGTGCAAGGACACGTTGGGACAGAGAGGGGTTGCAGGGACACATAGGGATGACGGTGAGGGGGCTGTGAGTGGGTGCAGGGCAACACGGGGATGGAGAAGGGGATGGCTGAGTGGGGGTGCAGGGCCACATGCGGACAGGGACATGTGCCTTACTGAATAGGAGAGGCTAGGGATCAGCCAGCGTCTGCAAGGGGAAGGCTCCCTAACAGTCCCTCCCCGAACCCCCAAAAATCTGTTATATACTTCTCACACCCACACTCACACCCAACAACCCTCCAAGTTCACAACCAGACTCCTTCCCAGCAATTACTTCCCTCTCCCTCAGCTCCTCTGTTACCCCTGATTCCCCAAAGCCTCTGCACGGCTTCTGAGGGGGTATGAGAAGTACAGTTCTGTATTGTAGTTTAAATAAATTACTCAGAGTTCTGCATTAATATGCCTAGTAAGGAATCTATTTGTCAAAAAACATTTTCTGAATCTTTTTTGTTGTCTGTATTGTTACAGACATACTTGCTGACAGGTATTTTGAAATAAATTACCAAAACAATTGAAACTGGTGTGATTATATTGTATAATTTTGACAAATAAAATATGCAGAATTTTAAAATATTGTGCGCAGAATTCCCCCCAGGAGTATCCTCCTTTTGTGGTTTCTCTTTCAAAATGTTTTTGAACACTATGTTTATAATTGTGTCCTTTGTTAAAAAGTTGTATTATCCACCATTTCGTCATTTGCATGAGCTCACTTTTTCAGACTTTATTTTGGCTTCCTTGTTCAGGCTAAAAACACATCTATAATATTGGCCTGCCAGTTTAGGATTCTTCAAGTATCAAGTTTCTCGTCTAGGCGTGTCCCCATCTCTTAGTCTGTTGAGACCAATGTCCCTTCCTTCCTGTCTCTTTTAATATCAGACTATACAGGTCTTCAGCCTCATGGTGAAGTACAGCTGTACAAAATGTGGTGCTTTTGCTTCACAGGTCTCAGGCAAACCTCTTGCCCTGGCTTTATTTTGTGTGAGTTCACACCCCCAAAAGTTTGTTACAAATTAACTCAGAACAAAACTCTGCCAAAATGCCTGAATTTTGCCTGGTTTGAGGCTGAAATCATAAACCGTCCCAAGTTCACAGACCTCAGTAAGCTTTTCCACATACCTGCCCAGGTCTTGGGTTTGTTATAAACCTCAGTGCTTGTATAAAAGCTTTTCGTAGGTCTCATCCCAAGTCAAAGCTCACTTTGTTTTGAATTGGTGAAGTGCTTGCAGGCTAGGTCTTTAATTTTCAACGTGTAGTTTCAGGAGAACTAGGAACAGGTCTAATCATGTTAAAAGCATTGTTCATTAGATACTAAACAATGTTACAACCCAGTGTGATGGAATTTCTTTAAGTCTTGGTGTTCCATAAGGGTTTGTTTATTCCCCTTACTGATTCAGCTCCATTGCTGCTTCAACTTTTTGTAGTGTCTATATGGTTCTACCCAGTACTGTAAACGCTCAGATGCAGATGGGTGGGAGCTGAGCTTTTCCAGTTTAATCAGATCTAAATATAATCATTCAAAGCCTTCTCTTCCACCTTCAGGCAAAAAATGGCGTACAGGATATGAAGTGCTGTTCATTAGAACCCGACTGGATATATTTCCATCCAGATACTTCAGGCAGAATAATCCATGTGGGACCAAATTTGATAAAGTATGTATGAGCACTAATTTTTTTCAGAGCTTGTTGTTTTCATTAAAGAGGCTACAGGATAACATCTTATTAGCATTCTGATTTTGGGAGATGGCTAAGAGTTAGACAGGGTAATTATGGAGTTCCAGGAGCAATGCCATTGTTAATTTGTGTAGTGTCAGAAAAACACATCTGTAAAAATGACATCATGTGGTTTTTTTTTTTTTTTTTTTACAAATTCTCTTTTTTTCTGACCTCCACATAAACTTGCACATTAAATAATTAACATTATATACAGTTACAGACAGGCAAGCTGGATCCTTCATGATACATGAGATAGAAAGAACTCCGCTTCCTCTTCCAGGAGAGAGTGCATGTATATATAACCAGAGAATACAATTGGCTTGATAAATAGGGATGAGACTAACAGCACTTGCAGCCTTAGGGCGTTATGATCCCAATTGTAGCTATAAAAATGACGCCATCTCAGATATGTTTGCTTGTTTTCTTAACATGTTTTTTGGTACTATAAGCAATAGAGAGGCAATGCAATTAGGAAAAACAAGCTGGATTAGGTTCTGCCTTGTATATCCTCCCAGAACGCAACATTCTTTTCAAAGACTCTACTACTAGTGATGATAAAAGAATCCAGAAAAAACAGGGTTTAATTTTTAGACACTAGGTTGAGTCTAGAGCAGGGGCAGGCAAACTTTTTGGCCTGAGGGCCACATCGGGTTTCCAGAATTGTATGGAGGGCTGGTTAGGGGAGGCGGTGTCTCCCCAAACAGCCAGGCATGGCCTAGCCCCCGCCTCCTATCCGACCCACCCCCTGCTTCTCGCCCCCGATGGCTCCCCCGGGACTCCTGCCCCTCCAACCCCCACCCCGTCCCCTGATGGGCCCCCTGGGAGTCCTACCCCATCCACCACCCCCTGCTCCCTGTCCCCTGACCACCCTTGACTGCCCCCCTGCTGCCCCATCCAACCCCCCCCTCATTCCTGACTTGCCCCCCGGAACCCCTACCCCATCCAACCACCCCTTCTCCCTGTCCCCTGCCCACCGCCCGCCAACCCATCCAACCCCCCCTTCCTTCCTGACTGCCCCCCCCGGGACCCCTGCCTCATCCAACCCCCCCTGTTCCCCACCCTCTGACTGCCCCGACCCCTATTCACACCCCTGCCCCCTGCCCCCCCTCCCCGAACTCCCCTGCCCGCTATCCACACACACACACACACCCGCCCCCTTACCGCACTGCCTGGAGCACCGGTGGCTGGCGGCACTACAGCCGCGCTGCTCAGAGCGCCGGGTCAGGCTGCGACTCTGCATCTGCACTGCCAGGCCGCCCAGAGCATTGTGGCCGGCGGCACAGCGTGCTGAGGCTGCGGGGGAAGGAGGACAGTGGGGAAGGGGCCGGGAGCGAGCCTCCTGGGCCAGGAGCTCAGGGGCCGGGCAAGAGGGTCCCACAGGCCGTAGTTTGGCCACCTCTGGTCTAGAGCACTACTAAAGGGCCATCTGCCAGAAAAGGAGCATTCTGGGAAAGGCTCCTGTACAAAGAGTGAACCCATAGTTATACTTAATAGTGCTCTTTAGAGAGAATAAGCTGTAATTCTTGTGTATGAAATAGCTCTGAAAAAAATAGTAAAAATAGCTGTGATTTTGCTTACATAGGAAAACTTTTCTTTAATTTGTATTTTCCTAGTCTATGTAACAATCCAGATGCTTTTTAAGAATTCCAGCTTCCACTATCACAAGTTCATTCACATGCCTTAAGAATAAACCTTTGAGACCCAAACCCCTTTCTGGGTGCATAAGCTTTGATCAACTAATGCTGTGCATTTTCTATTTCCTACCATCAGATTTAACCTGTTAAAATAAAACAAATCTGACTTTATCATTCAGACCATTGACCTTTCTCTACTGTCCTGCAGTCCTCGCTTGCCATTGATTTCCTCTCTGTACCTCACCCCAAAGTTCATTTATGGGAATTTTATTCCAAAGTTTGCAGGTTTTTTGGCTTTGCACTGAGCGTAAGCAGAAAATTAACACCTGAGGGAGTCAAGTAAGGAATCAGGCCAGATTTGCTCTTCCAGTGCCACCTGAAAAGAGTGGAACTGGGCCAAATTTTTTCCCCGCCACTACTTTTAAGATGATGTACAAATGAGCCCAGCACATCTTTCAGTCATTTTACTTCTCCTTCCTGACCCGTCAATTTTAAATTTTGTACACCCTAGGAGGCAACTCTAGAATATGCAGTTTGATTTGAATGTCTCATCTTCTCAGCGCACATTCAAATACTCAGTGACAAGCTCATGATACCTTACTTCCTAGCCCAAATATTCCCAGTCTGTTCCCCCACCATGGTGAGCACGCAATCACTTTCTGATACTGCTACCATGTTCTACTGACAGGCTGATACAGACCCTCATTCTGTTCAGCTAAAAGATATGAGGCCCAAGCCCAGACTGCAAGAGAATGGATTTGGGATAAGGTGGGCGGGAAAGAGGACAGAACAATGTCTTTCTTTTAACAATGAAAATTATGGTTATTAAACTGAACACACTGTAAACAAGCAGCCTTCCTTGAGGCAGTCCTGCTAGTGGTCCCTTGCCTCAGTTTCTCTCTTCAGTTCCCAGTAAGTCCACATGAGCTTTTTCTCTAGTCCCTCCTACAGCTTATTGCACTGTTTTGGCTAAAAGTCCCAAACCAAATGTCCCACAACATAGTCCACATCAACCCTGTGCAAGTAATCTTTGAGCCCTGCTTCATTCTCCCCATCCTGGTGTCTTCTACCAGATGTGGACTCCTGAAATCCTCCTCTGACCCTCCACCCCAGCCCTTTCTTCTGGGGCACAACCCACTCTTCCTAGGGGGAATTCTCACAGTCTCTCCACTGGTTCCTCTGGGACCCAGCTCTCTGGCAAGGAGACATCAGCCCGTAAGCCTCTCTGGCTTTTGCTCTCTGGCTTAGAGGCAGTAGGCATTTCCCTCTGCTGTTCCTCTGGTCTTCAGCCCTCTCCTGCCCAGCCCTCTCCTTACCAGCAAACCGCTCTTGCTGCTGTCTCCAAGAAACCACCTTCTTTCTGGCAACTCTCATCTCCAAGTCTTCTGCCAACAGCCCAATGGCTCTCACCAGGCCTCTTAGAGTTCCTCAAGTGCTGCCCCACCCTATTAATTAGCCCAACTGGAGCACCTGGACTGGAACAGGAGCACTGAGCCCAGTTTCACTTAAAGGGCCAGCTACCCTGTTACACACACCAATGACAATCATCTTATTCCATACATTTTTTCCCCCAAATAGAAGATGTATTTTAAGGAGACTGCATAAGTGCTGGTTCTGAAACTTTAATTGATCGTTTCTTGACTTTTTAGAGTTTAAAATCTCAGCTCTCTATAAAATGATGTAACAGAGCTTTCTCCCTCCCCCCAAAGAAATAAATTTTCAAACTTAATATTATTACTGCAAATATACTTCTGGGGAGGTTAATTTCTGTTGCTTGAATGTATTTTAAAAGTTACATACATGCATTGAAGCACAAAATGTTTTGTCACCTCCCACAATTATACAGTAGTTCATATCATAGAAGACATTTTTATTTACATTGATCTACATTTTAATTTTAAAAATATTTTGAAAACAGGATGAGAACTAAATTTTGTCTGAGGGAAAATATAGTCAAGGTTGTAGTTTTGAAGCCTATTTTGGGAAATATCTAAACAACAAAGGCAGATTTCACTCTGTTATTTCCTGTAAGGGGGGGGTTACTAAATAGACTAAATTCTACTTCTGTATTTTCCCCTTTTCCATAAATGTTATGTTACTGTGGCTCATTTTTCAAATTTTAAGATAATTCATTTTATGAATAAAGTTGGGCATATTTCTGTAGAGAATTACTGTTCTCTAAAGGCTAGTATGGCTTATTTTCTGTTATGGAGTGATCAATTTGTTTTGTGGTAGTGCTTAAAAGGCCTATTAGAGGATCATTGTACTAGGCAATGAATACACAAATATCTCACCCCGAAAGAACTACAGTCTTAGTAATCATATGTTGCTTCCATCAGTGGATCCTGAGCTGGTTCAACAGCTTTGTAAACATGTAGGAAGAAGTGTAAAACACTGATAACTAGCAATGGACCCAAACTAAAAGCTCATATCCAAGCCCTCTTCTGAACTTTGGGAGAAGTCAGATCCAAATTTCAACTGTGCAACTCATAGCTATTCCTGAGGTTCTCTCAAAGGAAAACTTGCATATTGAGTGGCCTCAGTAGTATGCATTATGGAATGTTAAAGTTTAGTGACATAATTATGACCAGTCCTCCCCTACATGACTCCAGCTTAGGCTGAGAAGTAGTAGGCCAAAGAACTACCACCAACCTATAGCACCTGGAGAATTTATAAACCAACCAGCATCAGGAATTCTAGAAGAAACATCTGCAGACTTCCACATGGTGGATGTGAGCAACGGTAGAATTTAATAAGGAAACATACTGTGTATTCTAGAAATGATGTGCTAATCAGATGTAATAAAATTGCACAGATAAATGTGTTACAGTAATAACATCTTTCAAATGTGGTATATATTTACCCTGTACTGTATTTGAAAGAAGTTATGACTGTAACTTGTCTGTGCTATTTTAGTACATCTGGTTTTAGAAATCACAGCATGTTAGATTTTAACATGACTTATTTTATATCTTTTTTTTTTTTTAAGAGTCTTGAAGCTGAAAGAAATTGAAAATAATAAATACCAGCAGGAAATTGCAGAAGATTTTGTCATCATGGCCAACAGGCAGAACAATGTGAGACTATAGCAGGAACTTCTTAATACACACAATATATTTTGCTTTTGCACGATTATATAGTGTATGTAGGTGATTCATATGCATATGTATATCAGTGTATGGTGTGGGCCTGATCCAAAGCCTATTGAAAGATATTTTGACTTCAACAGTCTTTGCATCAGGCTCATGTGAGAAGAATTTCAAAGACAATTATATTTTTGGGGTCTCTCACTGAAACCTTCTGTCAGTTTTTAGGTTCTTGGCATCTGTTGTGGTGAACAATGCAAATAGTTGCCTGGGGTGTAAACCTTAAGACGCACACAGAGACGATTTGCTTTGGCAAGGAGGCGTCAAAATTATATGCAAATTTGATAGCAATGAAGTTCAAATGGCTGAAAAATGTCAAGCGTGGTGAAAACAAACATTTGTGACAGGAAACCAAAAAAATCAAATGGAAATGCTAAAAAGACCAGACCCCACTCTGGTGCATGTTAGTGAAAAACCTTTGATGACACTGCTGTAGCTTGGAACTGTAGTTTACTTCAGCAGAGACTTGTAGGGTTTTTCATAGTTTATGAATACTGAGTCCCTTGCAGTCACTGACACTGCTTTTGAAGTTCCCCCATAAATAAAAATGTGTGTATTTAAAAATATACATAATGTCAATAGTAAAACTCCCATTAAATCAGTAGGGGCAGGAGTAGCCCCAAGTGCGTGCCTTTTCTTTTCCTTTTCCCAGGATTTTGTTTAAGGAGGATGATCTTGGCTTGGGAATAGGAATCAAGAGATGTGAGTTCTAATTCTGCCACAACCTTCTCTTGTGACCTTCCTTAGCCAAGACACTAAGGGCCCAATTCTGAGAGGTGCTGAGGATTCTCAACTCCTATTGATGTCCAGTGGGAATTGAGGACACTCATCACATTCAGGATCAAGCTCTTAATGCTGCTATGCTCCCATTTTCTCAACTATGTAATGGGGATAATAGCACCTAACTCACAGGAGTGTTGCAAGAATATATTAATTAATGTCTGTAAATCACTCTGAGAAAGTAGAAGTAATGTGGTGAAGATGGTGGTTTAATAAGAAAACAAGAATAGCCACACTGGGTCAGATCAATGATCCATCTAGCCCAGTATCCTGTCTTCTGACAGCAGGCAGTGCCAGACCCTTCAGAGGGAATGAACAAGCAATTATCAATTGATCCACATCATCTAATCCCAGCTTCTGGCAATCAGAAGCTAAAGGACACCCAGAGTTTGGGGCTGCATCCCTTGATTTTTTTTATTGGAAGTCTCCTTTTACTCACCAGTGTACCTATTTGCTAAATTAAGGGTCTTCCATATGAGCTAGATTGCTGCCTTATTATTTGTACCTTGATAGATTATTTATGTAGCCCACATAGGCACAACCCAATTAACTTGAAGGTGGTTGTGCACAGCCAGGTGCAGGATTGGAACCTAAATTGCTGGCTTGACTTCGATATTTCTAACTAACCCAGTTTTTCTGTAGAAACTGTAATTACCTCAAGTCACTAAAAAATACTCCAATCAACAAAAATAATTAAATCAACAAGATTACACAATCTTTGTGCTAGAATTTCTACAGTGAAATTAGGTTCACTGGCATATCAAGGGATAAAATAGAGGAAGAACAGGATAGCGGGGGAAATCTTTAAAGATGTGAAAAATATTCCTATTTTCTCTGCAGGGAGTGGGGAACAAAATTGTTTTAAAGGAGGAAAAGCAGTTTAGTGCTGTCTTTTCTACCTTTTATTATATTCTATATTTATATAGTTTTAACCTCGGACAATCCTAAAATGCTTCACCACCCATATGGCAGGGATCATCTGTGACGGATTGGGTCACAGAGACCCCCTTGGGACTGCCACCTGACGTGCTGAGAGTACCTCTGCGCCCGTTTTTCCTGGCAGCTTGGGACTTCAGTACCCTGTCTTGTTGAACCAGACACGCTAGCCTGCTGCAAACACAGACCCGGGTCTGAACCACATCCCCCAAAAGCTGCAGGCTTAACTGAAAACAGTTTAAGAAGTGCTTCTGTCTCCAGCACCCAGATACCCAGGTCCCAATGGGATACAAACCCCAAATAAATCTGTTTTACTCTGTATAAAACTTATAAAGGGTAAACTCATAAATTGTCCGCCCTCTATAACACTGATAGAGAGATAAGCACAGCTGTTTGCTCCCCCGGGAATTACTTACTTACTCTGGGTTAATTTATAAGCAAAAAGTGATTTTATTAAATATAAGAAGTAGGATTTAAGTGGTTCCAAGTAATAACAGACAGAACAAAGTAAATTACCAAGCAAAATAAAACTAAAACATGCAAGTCTAAGCCTAATACAATAAGAAACTGATTACAGATGAAACCTCACCCTCAGAGATGTTCCAATAAGTTTCTTTCACAGACTAGACTCCTTTCTAGTCTGGGCCCAATCCTTTCC
Source organism: Natator depressus (assembly GCF_965152275.1). NCBI lineage: Eukaryota > Metazoa > Chordata > Testudines > Cheloniidae > Natator > Natator depressus. The sequence continues at coordinate 39,676,053 of NC_134244.1, forward strand.
CCTGGTACAGTCCTTGTTCCAGTTCAGGTGGTAGCTAGGGAATTTCTCATGACTGCCGCCCCCTTGGTTCTGTTCCACCTCCTTATATATCTTTTGTACAAGGCAGGAATCCTTTGTCCCTCTCTGGGTTCCTACCCCTTCTTTTAGATGGAAAAGCTCCAGGTTAAAGATGGATTCCAGTTCAGGTGACATGACCACATGTCACTGTAAGACTTCATTACCCACTTGCCAGCACACTATACAGGAAGACTTACAAGTAAACAGCCATTTACAACCAATTTAAAAGCGTTACCAAATTTCATATAAAATGAATATACTACTAAAAAAGTATACGCATCCTATATTATTACCTGCCATGCAGACACACACTCTTTCTCTCTCTCTCTCTCTCCTTTTTTAAATTCTGTCTCAGGCGAACAACTCAGTAACTGTAACCGCTTCTGGCCGAGTGGTGAAAAAGCGTTTTAACCTGCTGGATGATGACCCAGAACAAGAGGTAACTGTGATACGGTGAGCTAAAAAGGACTAAAAGATTGGCCAAGGAGTTGAGACATCAAGGCATATCTCTCGTTACAAGTGCAGTCGCTGGAACTTTTAGCTATATTAAGCTCTACATTCATTCTTTATCGCCACCCTTCTGCTGCCTTCATTCCCCTCCCTTTGCTTTCTTCTCATCTTTATCTCTTTCTTCTTCTTTGTTGCTACTGGTGCCTGAAAGAGTCTTCCTCATGTAAGGACTGATCCTACTCCCATTGAAATCAATGGCAAAACACTTAGTGACTTAAGTGGTATGAGATCAAATCCTTAATGTGAAAAACGACAACCATTCAGATCACTCCTTAAAACATTTCTACTGACAAACTTTTCAGCAGTAAATACAAAGAAACAAAATTTTAACTTATATTTTTGCTTTGAGACTGGATCGTCTGATCCCCAGACTCTGGTGTGTTGTGTCTGAACTACATTGTCTCCCCACTTTACTGTAGTATGTAAACTCAAGCCAGGGACCGGACCATCTCTTCTTCTGCTCTGTACAGCACCGAGCACACACTGATACATTATTGACTGTGAACAAAAATACTCTGTCACTCGTCACTCATGAAATTTTTCTTTGTTTTCAATAAAATTGAACAGTTTAAAAAACAGTGGATGGTGATGGGAACTCTTGTGACATCACAATTCAGGTGTAAGCTGCAATGTGGCTATATAGAATCATAGGACTAGAAGGGACCTCAGGAGGTAATCCTATCCAGTCCCCTTCACTCATGACAGGACTAAATATGATCTAGATCATCCCTGACTGGTGTTTGTCTAACCTGCTCTTAAAAATTCCAGTGATGGAGATTCCACAACCTCCCTAGGCAATTTATTCCAGTGCTTAACTGGAATATGATAAACGTGCGAGAACGCTACAGAGCAGGTCTGATCCAGATCCTCAGATTAACCATGATGTATCCTTCCTGCTTGCTGATCTCTTTCCAGTTTTATTTCTTCTGTGTTTCATTTATTCAGTCTTTGCATTTTGTTTCAACTTGGACAAGAAACTAGTATGGGAATTACTAGTTCACTAGGCTGGAGCTTGTTTCCCGCCCCCCCTGCTCATAGTCTTGAAGTGCAGAAAAAGAGGTGAAAATCTTCACGTAGTCTTCTTTTTCATTTTGTTTGTTTGTATTCATTTTGTTTTACCCTGGATATAAATACATTATAGTCTTGAAGACTAGAAGAATGTTCAGGCCTGCTGTGACTTTGCCACTCCTAAGTAATGCAGCCATTAAAAACAGAGAAGGTGGGGGAGCGGCGGAAGGGAGAGTGAGACTGATGGTTGAATCCCCCAGGATTCAATGCAAGACTTTTTGCTAGATCATTCTAGCTAAAGTGCTTCAGCTAAACCTCCCTTCTCCCTAGTCTTCTCTTCCCACCCCCACAAAGGTAAGTAAGGAATGAGCCAGAAGACTTTCTCCAGTTATCTGAACAGCGCTTTTCTAAAATACGACTGTTATATCCACAGTTAAAGACAGGACCCTGATATGCCATTAGTTAGATAACATGGGTTGTCAGATGAATAACATTTGGATAGTTTAGGCTACACTGTTATGAAAAGAGGTCTGAAGCATCTAATTGGCCAATTAAAGTTCTGAGTGTTTGGATACCCATGTAACTGCATAGTTCACCACTCTTTGGTCAGGTTAACCTACCTTAAATTTTGATGCCAATAGATCCTGACTAGAGGAGTTATTCAGCCATCTTGGTAAATTGCAGGGAAATTATTTAAGGTGTTTTTTTTAATTGAATATTTTCAAAGTAAAAACACTGCATTGCTAAGGTCTTCACGTAGTGTTTGAAAAACATTTTTTTTAGCTCTCAGCTAGGACTCAGCTGACATTCACACTGAAATGAGAATTCTAATGCCTCAATTTCTGGCAACCATTTCCACTCTTGTTGCCATGGAAATGGATACCAGCTCAGTGAAAACAGGGTAAGTTTTTACATAGCCCTTAAAGCTTGGAGTTAATGTATATTCATTTATAATCAACAGAATAAAAATTACAAAGAAGACACTTCAGTAGTCAGAACTCCACAGATTTTGTTCCTGCTATTGAGCTTTATGCTCTGAACTATGTAGAAAATACATTTCCTTGGATTTAGACAGGAGAAGAGCAAAAAAGTCATTTAGCGTATGTCTCCGCTGCAACCAGGAGCGAGCCTCCCAGCCTGGTCCACAGACTTGCACTAGCACTCTAAAAATAGCGGTGTAGACCATGCTTACTTACATGTGTTGATAATAGCTTTTCTAAAACAGTCCTTCCCCCATCATAAACTGGAGCTGCTGACTGTGTATAGATGTAGAGGTATGTAACTTTAAAGAGAGGATACAGGAGTTTTTGTGATTTATATTACCCTCGTAAATTTCTCAAATCTCACGGCCTAGATGTTGACAACAGGTTTAAGTCATACTGCTGCTAATGTGTATAAGCAAAGGGCACTGAAGTGAAGTGATGCCTTACTTCCTCTCCCTCTTGTTGTTTACAGTATTCTGTCTTACATTTCCTATATGGTGTATGTAAAACCCTTATACTCATGCACTGAGACAGTACAGGACCTTATTTTCTCTTCTCCCCCTCATACGGGGGCTCTGCTGAAATGCACTGAATAGTTTGTGGTTGGAAAGATGCCTATAGCTTACTATCTGGATGGCAAAGATTTTCCTGATGAATGATAGCAGATCTGTGAACTGGGATACCTTCCATTTCTTTCCTTTCCCCTTCCGAAAAAAACATATGTAAAGTTTTTTTTAAAATAACTGTAAAAGTCTATTTATTAACTGGTCAATTTGAGATTTTGTTTTTTCATAAGACTTTCAAAATTGTGGACTATGAAGATGAGCTGGATTTGTTATCTGTTGTGGCAGTTACTCAGATAGGAGCTGATGGGAAAGCTCACCTTGACTTTCACTGTAATGAACATGGGATTCTACTTAAAAGTATTCCTTTAGTGGAGTCTTGGGATGTGGTGAGTATAATCCACTGAATTCAGTTTACATTAACATTCCCCTGTATCCACTTGACACACTGCTTTGCATCCAAGTAACTGTTTTGTTCAAATTTTTGAGTCAGATGTACAATACAACTCCCACTGGCAATTCCCATGTATAGTATCTGTGGCAAAAATTACTTCGTTGAATTTCCAAATATTCTGTGATACAGTAGTTCATTTATCTGAAAATCCCCATAATCTTAAATCAGGATTTCCCTCAGTGTGCATCAGTTGCATTGAAAAATGTATCTTTTGACAGTTATAAAATGCTTATCAATCTAAGCCTTGATCCCACAAACACTTGTATGTGTGCTTAACTTTATAACCTTTGAGCAGTCCGACAGATGGCAGTGGAAATTCTAATGTGCACAAAATTAAGTATGGGCCTAACTGTATGGGAATTTAGGTATTTAGACACCTAACTCCTATTGATTTTAATGGGAGTTGGGTTCCTAAATACCTTTGAAGATCTGGACCATGGTTTCTAAACACTGTCCTTGCTTTATCTGAAAGACCAATTATCCATATATGCTTTTGTTATGTGTATTAGGAAAATGAACAGTGTTCTGCTGTAATTTTTTAATCAGTTCTAGGGAAGTCTTATTTACATGGTACTTAACACCAGCCTCTGGGAAATGAAGCAGTCATTCAAAATTATTTTCTCATTGCAGACTTACAATCACGAAGTTTACTTTGACAGAGACATTGTGTTACATATAGAACAAAAGCCTAACAGGATCTTCATCTGTTATCTTTACCAAATGTTCTGTGATAGTGCAGAGGAAGATGAACATTCAAGCCTTGAAAAAGCGGAGAAAGGTTTTTGTAAAAAAAGGGGAGAGAATTTTTGAATGTTTTTAAGAGAGAAAGACCTTCTGCATAGGCTTCACTCTACACAATATCCACAGACTTTGTCTCTTTGGACTAGTCAAATATTATGTTTCAACCACTGTGTGTTAAAATGTATATTTTGAGCTTAAATATTTGTATTGTCAGGGTTTTTTAATTTCTCTTTTGCATATAAAGATAGTCATTGTATATATTTTCATAGACCAGAATTTAACTTCATTTATTTACCTTTTACTTTTGCTATTGATTATGGCTACTGATTATGATATTGTAACACAAATAATGATCGTATTTATTGCCCTTGTCCACCAACCAACCTGATTTAAATACTGGGTATCAGGCATAAGGACTTGAACTTACTGACATCCATACTTTTACTTATGCTTAGATCTTCTCTTGCAACTTTCTTTTAATTAGTCTATATTGTAGTAAATAAAAATTTTAGGATAAAATTATATATAGAATCAAAATGGCAGAGTTGTCATCAAGCCATTTAGACATGAGGGAACCATGACCTGCTGTGAATCCTACTTGACAGTGTAAAAACACTTAAGCGTTTTTTTTTAAATGATGTGTCTAGTAATTAACCTAACCTACTTATCCTTCCTTCCTTCCCTCTTTGTGAAACCCACTAATTTGATGATCTCTTCCTATGTCACAGTCCAGAAATTTTTAAATCTGAGCCAGAGGTGTCAAACACCAAGCCTCTTTGATGCACTGCTGTATCCCGTATGGCATATTGAGATTATGAAGAATGTAAGCATTCATTTCTAAAAAACAGCAAGTGTCTCGGCCTCATGACTGCAACAAAAGTTTTCCAAATATGAGCCACAAACACTCTAAAATAGTGGCTCTGGGAGAAGTGAACTCCCCTCCCCTAATTCATCTCTCAGGAGTGTTAATTCTCAATCCTGATAATTATACGTCAGATTTAAGCATTATCTATTTTATTGATGATCATTTTAGCAGATGGAATGAGGAAGGGCTTGAGCATACAGCAAGTGGCAGTGGATACTGTGAGTTTCTACCAGGAATGAAATGCAGATGGTGGAAGAAAAAAAGAGAGACAAAGAGGGAGGAATAAAAGAGAGAGGAGAATGGGGAAGGATGGGAAACAGAGAAATAGCAGTGGTCATAAAAAACTGAACATATTTTTCCCTCTGATACTAAATGTTACAATAAGACACAACCAATAATAACTAAGGTTAAGATTTTGTCACAGTTATTTTCAGTAAAAGCCACGAACAGGTCACAGGCAATAAACAAAAAATTTTGGAAGCCTTCGACCTGTCTGCGACTTACTAAAAATAATGGGGGGGAAGGAGGGAGGGATTGACAGCTCCAGTCCCACCTGCCCCCTAATGGCAGACAGCTCCGGGGCCCCTGCCACCACTGGCAGCTGATAGCTAAGGAGTCCCCAGCAGTTCTGGCCCTGCTGCAGTGGCGCTGAAGCTAAAGCGGAAAATGTCACAGAGGTCTCTGAAAGTGATGGAATCCATGAGCTCCATGACAAAATCTTATCCTTAATAATGACTAAACATAAGGGCCTTATTTAACATAAGGGCTTGAAGTGGTTTCCATTATATTCAGGGTTTACAGTTTCGTTTAATGGCTCTCAGCACCCCCACTATACAAATTGTTCGAAGCACCCCTGACCATAATTTTATCCTTGATCTTTCTATAAGCCTCCCCCTGCCATCAGTGGGAGATCCACTGTGGACAGTATATAGTCCTGAATGTATTCCCTGCACCATACATCATAATTAACAATGTAATTTTGCCTTATTACATGGCATTAGTTTGATACCCTTAATCTAAAATTGGTTTAAAAGTACTACTTTATTATAATCATTATAGTTTGGGGTCAAATTATCAGTCATCAACTGCGCTCTCACCACCAAGTTGTGATGTGGAAACATTCTGAGCAGTAATAAGGAAAAAACATTTGCCCTACAGTTTCAGGGCTTTGAGCCAGCCAGTCCAGTGTCCTGCCTAGTCAGTGGACAGTATCTGGTGCTATATAGGACAGATGGGATGGATAGGGTGAAGCATAAAGTGCTTATCTAGAGCCCAATCCTTAACCAGGCAGCCTTTTGTGCTGTAATTATATAACTGAACAAAAGCCAGATACTTTCAACAATTATCTCTAACTCAGTACCCATTCTTCCCTTTGCTAAGATTCTGCCTTCTCAGTCACAATGAAGACAACCCCAAACCACCACCTTATTCAAAAAAGTGTTCTCATAGCCCTGTTTTTATATCAGGAAAAGAAATTGTTACAAAGACACTGGAAAACAGAATTGGCATCAACACTTACAATGGACAAAATTACTCTCAAGCAGAGAGGCAACCTGGGCCTTTCCAATCCCAAGAAGTGCTTCTATATATTATTGGTTCCAAACAACTCAACCCAATAATTCTTCATCTGATAACCTTCACACTTCCTTTCACCTCTCACTTTTTTCTAATCATCTTCCCTTAGAATGCCTGGCCTATCCACTTCTCTACAAACCCTACATACTTCAAGCTCCTCCATTTTTTTCTTGTCCTCCCACCTCTTCTTTCTGTTAACCAATTTCATGTCTACAACATATATACTTTTGGGGGAAATGCCACACACTTGGTTTTAATAATACTCTTTATTCCCATTTCTACATCATTATTTTGGATGCACACACAATATGTTTGTATTGATACTATCTAATATTGGAATCCATATGTCACCTTTTTAATTCAATTTTAAAGAGTCATTTGTTAGGGACATTAATGTTGTATATAAAAACAGAAGATTTAAGCAATATGAATCTGAACCCAACAAATATTTAAAAATTCAAAATACAGCTGCACCCTGCAGTACCTAGGCTGTTTTGGTGGATATTTTGTACTTTATTATCCAATATAAAACTGGTCCAGAAAGACCGTGCTTATGTTACATGTAGAAGAAGTTCAGGGTCTTTTGAATGTGAAAGTAGTTGAGACCACCTACAGATCCAGGATAAGGACCGTGGTTGACAAATCCACTACTTGGGCACAGTGGAACCGCCAACCAAAAGGACAAAGCTCCTCTGCAGGAGACAGGTCTTTCCTCAGGGTCTGATCCATGCTGTGGAACAAATTCCCACAGGACGTAAGGACCACCATAAGCCTCAGCACCTTGCACTCCATGTGCAAGGCACACTTCAACTTGTCTTCTCTAATATAAACACACAGCATCTTGTAGATATTTTAAACAAAATCTACCAAAACAAATTCTTTGAATTTGCACACACAATTCTTTCCTGAGGAGAGGATAAGAGGATGAACCGCATGTGACAGATGTTTGTTACATCATTTAATGCACTACTTGAAGGTGCTCAGATACTACAGTGATGAATGCAGTATAAGAACCTTTATAGAATAGAATTTTAATCAATAATAACTGGGCTCTATTCTGAAATTGTAGCGGTATCAACATAGACAGCGCAATCCTGCAAGATGCTAAACTATCTCAGTGGAAGCCAATGGGAAGTAATAAGAGTCATTAGTGAGACCTGGAAAAATGTCACGTGGACTGAAGGAAAGAAAAACTAAAAAGATATTTTGTAGGCAGTAGACCAATCTCCAGGTACCCAGAAGATTTGCATCTCTGACCACGGCAGTTAAGAGTTACACAAAGAGGATTTAAAAACCCCAAAATGTAAGTCTCTTCCCCCTTATTGGTTTTAGAGTTGATTAGCAATGGACTATTTCATCATCAGAAGGGCACACTACACATTGCATTACTGCCCCATGCAACCTTGAACAACTAGATTTGGCAGGAAGCAATAAAGGCAGAGACACACAGGAACTTCCTCAAAGTGCCAGTTGGGCAGAGCTGGTATTGAATCTGTCTCCCTGGCAATCTTATGGCAGATCTGCAGAGTTGCTACTGTTATCTAAAAAAACCACTCTCAACCTTTTCTTGACACTTTTTTTCACTTTTTGTTTTCCAAATTGGTGTTTTGTAATCAGTACATGAGTGGTCAAAGCACTTCTTCCCTGAATGAGAAATTTCTGTTTCCAACTGTAAAGTCTTTATTAGCCTATTATACATTGTACAGTGGAGTCAGCTGTTGATCTGAAGATCTGTTGATGTGTGCATGGGTTTGTGACACTTTCCAAAGACTGATTTTTTTTAAAGCCATTGCAGGCTTGTAATATCCTACTAAGTCAGTTGTCTTGTTATGCAGATGAAATCTTCTGAAATGTGGGAAGAAACTCAGTTTTCTCAATTGTCAGATGTGTGTGATGAAAATGATGCATCACTGGACTCATTCTGTGAAAGGCTTCATTTTAAGTTAGGATCCATGGACCAATGCTATAAAATTAGGGCCACACACCACTCTCAGTCCACTGCAAGTTTCACCAGTTAGGCTCTGTTCACATAGCATAGCTTTTCTTCAAGTGAAGAGAGAATTATCATTCACTATCAGATCAAAAAGAGGACCTCAAATACATTTCACTCCCATCTTCAATTAGCACCAAAACATGTACAACAGTAATGATTCAAATTTCTACTCTTCCCAAATAGCCCCCATCTGTCTCAGAATCTCAGACTTGCTTTGCATGAGTACTGTGTGTACAGGGACAGGAACTACTGTCCATTAACAACAAGTAAGCAGAACAGTTGCACTTCTGTTTATCAATTTGGATCAATTTATAATTTCAAAAACATTATTGTGATCTAACAGCATCCGAATGCCAAAGGGCTCGCTGGTATCTGGTAGTGAGTTTCAGCTGGCCTGATCAGTTGACTGTACGCCAATTCACGGATGTGATAACCTGTATGTAAAAGGTGGCATATAAGATACCAATAGAGCGTTAATAACATACTGATCATTAATATTATTGTGTGGTGTACAGAGGACAAATTCAACATTTCAAACATATTGAAAGTTATGTTATTAAAGTCTGTCTGCCGACAGACAAAGGAAGGTGGTTTTGTGACCTTGAAGATATTTCCAGAGAAAATGGGCCTGCAATTTACATGGAAGATAAAACAGGACCATCAAGACAGCAGGGGAGGACGCTGCAGGAAACATCAATTTGCAATTTAGAAAACACCAGTGAGTAAGAAACCAGCAAGGAACTTTCACCACCAGACTCTATGTTGCCTTCCTAACACCTTGAATGAAGTTTACGTTAGGGGGGTAACCTTCAGAAGAATCTATTTCAAAGGTTCACTCGACCGTAAAGGAAAGGGACAAAGAACCCCAAGTTTTAGTTCATCTAAGAAGACAAAGGAACTGAGCACTTAGGACTTTGTAGGAGATACTGACCAGAGGGGTTAGTCAGCCATCTTGCTGGAAGGTAGTAAGATGAGAATCATCCCTTGAACCAAGACTGTAGTTTTGTTACTTTTTAGAGACTGACTTGTTTTTCCACTTTTATTTGCTTGTATCCGTTTCCAACTCTATCCTTTATACTTGAACTCACTTAAAATCTATCTCTTTGTTAATAAACTTGTTTTACTTTTAATAAACCAATCCAGTGCTGTGTATGATTTAAAGTGAATGTTTACTCCAGTTAATGTGGCAAGCTGCTGGGTGTTCCATCTTTAAAGGAACAAATATCGCTGTGAAGGGTCAAGAGAGAGCTGGACATTGCACAGCAGATGGTTCTGGAAAATTCTGGAACTGAGGGCTGTTGGGGTCATCTCACCTGGTGCAGCCAGAGCTAGTGTATGTCAGAGTGTGATTGGGGTGCAACAAGCAGGCTGCTGGAATCAGAGTTGCCGAGTGACAGCTGCATAAAACACAGACACTCACTGCATGCTTATACGCTGGTTGGGAGCATCCAGACAGGGAACGACAACAGCAAAGCATTTTAAGGCATTCAAAGTTACAGGGCAAGTAGTGACACAACCCTCCACTAGTATGGATTGCACCCCAGAATATGACATTCATCCATTACTGTTTTATTAAAACATGTTCTGCCATAAAATTTGCCTTCATATAACTTCGCTTTAGTACATACAATGATAGAATGATGTCAAACCAGACTAAAACAAGGCAGACTCGTTCAGAGTATATGACAGAAGCACAGATACATGGAGAGTACTCTTCTTTTCCTCTTCCTCTCCCCTTCCCTCAGTGTTCACCTGAGCAACAGCCTGGCACAGAGCAGCCCTTATTATGCTCACCTGCACTACATGACCAGCAGTAGTAGTCATGCAGCTCCCAGCTCACATGTGGCCTGCGAAAATGGGCACTGTCAGGCCACAACAACCCTGTGTGTTCATGTAAAGCTCTGCCTCCTAGTCACACATGTTAGGGAATATACACAGAAAGTAGTAATGGTTGCAGTGATGTACTTTGGGTCTTTGTCATTTTGCTTCAGTAGGCATTTCTACTGCCCTTTCAGTATCCCAAAAGCACACTCGACCACCAGTTCAACGTGGCAAAGGCAGTCGTCAAATTACCATTTGTTAATATCCCCATAATTTTCCTCAGAGTAACAAAGGGAGTGCAAGGTCCTTGTTAATCACAGCTGGCACAGCAGCAGCGCTGATATCTCTGGTGTGAAATGAAAAGGTATTCTTGCATATCCCTTCCTGTACAAGCTTGAATTATTAAATATAATATTCTAGCATGATGAACTTTGCCAAACCATCCAGTGTTTGCATCCATGAAACGCCCTCTGTAGTCCACCACAGCTTGCCTGATCAATGAGTGGTAAGACTTTCAGTTGTAGAATTCTATGTCATGGTTCCCTCCCCACTCTGAACTCTGGGGTACAGGTGTGGGGACCCGCATGAACAACCCCCTAAGATTATTTCTACCAGCTTAGGTTAAAAATTCCCCAAGGCACAAATACCTTTTGTTCTTGGACGGTATGCTGCCACCACCAAGTGATTTAAACAAACATTCAGGGAGGGCCACTTGGAGCCCTATCTCCCCCAAAATATCCCCCCAAGCCCTTACACCCCTTTCCTGGGGAGGCTTGAGAATAGTATCCTAACCAACTGGTTACAAAGTGAGCACAGATCAACGCCCACTGGGTTTTAGGACACTGAAAATCAATCAGGTTCTTAAAAGAAGAATTTTATTTAAAGAAAAGGTAAAAGAATCACCTCTGTAAAATCAGGATGGAAGATAACTTTACAGGGTAACAAAAGATTCACAAACACAGAGGAACTCCCTCTAGGCTTAGTTCAAAGTTACAAAAAACAGGAATAAACCTTCTAGCAGAGGGAAAATTCACAAGCTAAAACAAAAATAATCTAACACACCTTGCCTGGCTTTACTTACTATTTTTGTAATATTAGAGACTGGTTCAGGATTGGTTTATAGGAGAAGGAGTTTGCTGACCTGATGCTTCTCTGCTTCCCAAGAGAACACACACACACACAAAGCCTCCCCCTCCCCGGATTTGAAAGTATCTTCTTTCCCCATTGGTCCTTTTGGTCAGATGCCAACCAGGTTATTTGAGCTTCTTAACCCCTTACAGGTAAGGAGGAATTCTAGGCTACCCTTAGCTGTATGGTTATGACATGCCCTCTGTAGTCCATCACAGCTTGCCTGATCAATGAGTGGTAAGACTTTCAGTTGTAGAATTCTGAATCTGATTAGGGTAACAAAGAATTGGAAAATGAGTTCCCTGAATGATTCCAGTACAGTCTGGAAAGCTTCAGCATTGTTCAAAGTCATCCATTATTTCAGGATCACTCGTAACCTTGATCACACAAGTCTACAGCATTTACTTCATTGCACTCCACTCCTATGTGGTCTTCTACATGCCAAGGAGCCTTAGTATGTGTTGGTGCTAGTTCCCAGATGCCTAAGACACCTCTCTTGTCACCGGGGACAACAGCTGTCAAATGCATAATTTTATAGTGTAAGCTAAGCCTTTGTAAGGAATGTCAACCACAGCTGTCTCAGCTAGTCACTGTCAGTCCAGGAGTCACAACATTGTCCCACCAGTGGCTAGAGCCTGATCTGGCTCAAAGTCAGCACTCCTCACAATTCAGTTCAGCATGTAGATGAACCCAATTCTATACATATCTCCTTGTCTTCTTTTCAGGTACCACCTCAGAATGTTCTGGATATTGTTACCATTTCTGCTCTGCTCTTCCTCCAGTATGTCATGCATCAAAATTCAGAAGCTGGAGGATGCAATTATCAGTGACAAAAAGGTCTCTGATACCAAGGTCTCTGTGACTCCCTTGGAAGAAGATTATGGGCTTTATGTAAGAAATCATATAATCCTAGGTAGAAAGAAGGAGTGTTGCTGAATTACACATAGGCCATGGGACTGGCAGCAGCTGATAGGTCATTATGAGAGATATGCCCAGAAAGTCCTAGCATGAACTGCTAAAAAGAGGCGGAGAGCTGGGTGTGGACATAAAAATACAGTTGTGATGGAAGAAAACATTCTATTTTCACACACCAACTGTGTATCTTACAACACAACTGGTTAAGGTGACCAACCCCATAACTGTTAACATACTCACAATCCTAGCTGTAGTCTGGGTGAGATCCACTGGAGGATTAGAGCCTATCAATATTTATAGTCCCCAGTCCGCCAATGGAATCTGATTGCATGGGCTTCTGCACCTGTGCAGAACCCCAGTTAAATCCAATAACAAATTTTCATTTTAAAGAAAAAAAATAGCCTTTATGATTGCAAAAATAATCTTATATGTGAACCAAATGTAAATGGCTAAAGTCCTGTGTATGGACAGCCCCAATTCATTTCAGGTTAGATTCTGAAACACAATATACAGCCACAAGAGGAAGGTGACATGTATTGAGCCACTGTCATTGAGCCCAGTTTTGGTCTGCATTCAGTCCTGGTCTATTTTCATTTCCAACAGATTCAATATAAAAAGCACTAAAGCACTTCTTTGGTTGCTGCTGTTGGTGAGGCCAAATTGCTGTGCAATCTCAAACTAAAGTGAAGTCTGAATAGATATATGAAATCAGGTCACATCTGGCCTGTGGGCCAGGAGTTTGATATCCATCTACCAGCGTGTGACTGTGGAGCATTTACATTTCTCTGGTTATAACCAGTGTAAAATAGATACTTGGAAATCACCTATATTAACTGAATTATTCAATATGCTAAACAGTAAGAAATGAGTAAAGTGGAAAAATTCCGAGGATTTCCATATGGTTCCAATTGCAAGAAAAAAAACATTTGATATCCACATGCTCAGCATAATTGTCTCTTTCAACATCAAAGTGTGGCACTGGCACAAGGAAGAAGGAAGGAAATACCTTTGAAAATTGTGTGTAGCTTTCCAATGCATTTGAAATAAAGTGGAATATTTTATTATTTTTTCAGTGTTGCTCATTTGAAACTAAAATCTGCATTTTCTTTCCAGGCAGCAGTTCAATGGTTTAAGATCAGGAAAGCTGCAGTTTTAGCCCAACAACAACAATTGCCTAGATTTACAAAGAGTGAAATGCTAAGCATCCTTAATTGCTACTGATTTCAGTGTGAGCTGTGGGTTCTCAGCATCTCACAGGACCAGGCCCTAACTTCTATCATTCTATGAGATTTTCAAATAAAATTCAGACCTTCAAGAATTAGAACAAGGATTGATGTGCAGCCGCATTGACAGAGAAGTCTGCACTGCCACTCTTGGTGCTATATGGATAAATATGTGACTTTCACAAGCTCTACTTTAATGACATTTGTTTTTAAAGTCAACTTTAATATAATATTCGAGATCATTAAAACATATATCACAAGAATAAAACTGACAGGGTATTACTCACTCACTCTCAACCTTGCAGTACTATGACACACAAATATTGTACAGCCACCCTTTCTACTGTATTGTTAATCCACCCTTTCTACCTTTGTCCTTTCTATTAACAGCCTCTTTCTTTGGTCATAAGTAAAATGCTGCTTTTGTGACTTTAATTTATCTGTAATACGCTCCCATTACAAACAAAATAGTGCCATTTTCATGGCTGCAATATCTTCAGAGAGTTATCTTGCGTGCTTGTGCTGAATCCTTTTTTTCCTATATCCATTAGCTTAAGAGGCCCTGAGAAATTACATTTTTGATTCAATATATTAACTATCTTATTATTAAATCTATGTGCTTGTTTTCCTTTTGAGAAAATCTCCATATATCATCCTAAATTCCTTGGACCTCTTTTTACCTGCAAACTGTGTCACTGTCTTTGGTACAACTAGCCATATCCTTTTTTCTCTACAGTCTGCATGCTGCTATTATCTGCAGTGGTTGAAGAGTGTATGCCATAATAGACTTAGGGAACAATTTTCAAAAGCGTCTAAGTGACTTAGTAGTCTAAATCCAGCGCAAGAAAGTCAACACTGAGGCTTTGAAATTATTTCTCTTATCCATATTAATTTGTATTCCAAATACTTTTAAAAGATAGTCTTATAAAGAATTATACCCTAGTATTTACTTATGCATATTGAAAAGGTTAAACAGCAATAAAACAGAATATGCAGGTATTTAAAAAGGGAAACTTTTTTGTCATTATATTTCACCTTCAAATTCATCCAGACATGGCCACTTGAAGCTCCCCAACTCCTGGTTTTATCATATACCCAATCATGATTTTAGCAAACATTTCTATTTAATTGAAGTCACAGAGTAATGTCCCACGTAGCCATCAGGAGGGCCCAACAGAATATGGCTACCAACCTTTTGATACGCGTTATTTAAAGAGAAGAAATCTTTTGGAACAGTAAAATTTATTGCTTTGCACAATAAGGAAACAAGCACTTGGCGGCAACCCCTCACCCTCACCCAAAAAACCCACGACCATTATACATTCTTCCAGCACAATAAATGGGGGTAGTGAAGCAGTCAAAAGAACTGAGCTTCTTGGTACAGCTTTTGCATAGACATCATAGTTACCAACATGTGAAAATGTTTGTCAGCAACAACTCACCTCATAGGCTGAGGGTACCAAATCAACTGGGGATCCTGTGCATACTCTGGTGAATTTTAGGCCATTTTCTTCTTAGTAGGGAGAAATGAAAAAAGCAACTGGTAGGAGGACCCTAAAGTTCACCAGAATTATCCTTCCACCAGGCCCCTGGCTTACTTGTGGAGTTTTCTCTTGAGAAAAATATTGCTCATCATCTGCCCCCCAGCTGACCTTTTCTCTTCATCTGTCTGATTGCAGGCTCACCAGGCAGTCCGCGGTGTGGGTTGCCTCTCATCCTCATCAGGAACAGGGAGGGGGCAGATGGGAAGTGGCTAAAACCAGAGGCAGTCAGTAGAGGTAACAAAACTCCAGCTACCGGCATGTCTACTTCCACTGTGTTCACATGCACATACATACATACATACCCCACTCACAAACACATAGTTACCAAGCTTTGTGCAGTTCCATGTGTGAAATGTATGCAATTTTTTGTCTAATTTGCATGTCTGCAAATAAACTTCAGCTTACAGTCAACAAACCTTGCTCCAAGCAACGGTGGAGGTTGGGCAAGAAGCTGCACCAAACTGATCTGCTATGGTTGGAATAGGTGGGGGCTGGAAAGTGTCTGCAGTGTTCGGGTACCTGAGATGGGTGGTGGAGGGTGCCTAGCGGGTAGCTGACTGCTGAGTGGAGTGGGAGACTTGGGGACTGGTGGTGGGGGAAGAACTGCATAGCTGCCAACTTTTGTGCAGGATACATTTATAGAAGACCAGAAACTTCAGCTGAATGTCAACACACCCTGCCCCAGGCAGTAGAAGGGGTTGGACATGGAGCTGCACACACCTTGGCATGTGTGGCTGGCGGGTGGATGGATGCTGAGGTGCGTGCGGGGAGCAGGCGGGTGCTGCATGAGGGCTGTAAAGGAGCTAGGGCTGTGGGAAAGCTGGGTGGGCAGTGGCTAAAGGAAGCTGGGGTTGTGGAGGTGTCTGGGTGGAGGAGGCGGTGATTGGGGGCTGGGTTTGTGGGGAGTAGCTACAGGGAGCTGGGGTTGTGGGGAAAGATAGGGAGATGCTGAGTGGCAGGGGGCTGGGCACAGCTGGGGTGTGTGGGGCTGGCTGGGGGTTCCTTGGGAAAACTGGGCAGTAGCTGGTGTTATGCAGGTAGTGGGGTTACTGGAGGAGGGGCTGGGCTTGAGACACCTGCGGGGAACACAGGCCCAGTACTAGCTCTCAGCCTCCCCTCACTTACCCCTGCTGCCTCCTCAACAGCTGCAGCCGGTGCCACTTGCCTGCTCCTCCCGCTTGTTGCCTCGCTCAGATCCAGCAGGGGGAGTAGCGAGACAGAGGCCGCTTGGCAACCTAACTCAGCAGGTACCACGGCGCCCTCTCGTGGGCGTGACCTGCAATCGCAGCGCATTCCTGAAGCGCCGCTGGGCGGGCCATTCTGCCTGGCCCGCCGGAATGCACCAGTCTGTGAGTACCGACAAGATGCGAGACATTTGGCAGCCCTGAAGGTGAATGTGTAGGGGCTTCCTGGGGAGAAGCTTGGGGGCAAGCTGTCGGGGATGTCAATTCCCACTGAAATCAATCGAGTTGAGGGCATTGCCATGCAGCACTTTGCAGGATTGGGCTCATTGAGCAGAACCTGGCGCAGAATAATTGTATGCTATTGTTCGCTGTCTATTTCATCATTCTTTACACAGGATCGTTTGCGTTTCCCTATTTGAAACGAACAAGCACTAGGAAAAGGGATGCTTGAGCTATGTAACATTTTTATAATGCTTTATAATTTCATCATACATCCGAACATGTCAGAAATAAATATGCTGTAAAAACAATACTTTGGGAAAATAACTCTATACCAGAGATCCCCCCCCCAAAAAAAGTAATTATAGATGGGTTGCACAAAGAGCTTGAAAATGTGACTCATTATTTGTTTTCAAGACCCCAACATTAATTATTATTTTTAAAAAATCACATGATTTTAAGCCACTCATGATTTTTTAGGGGGTCTGATTTATGATTTTCTATGGATTGGGGTTTGCAATACATAATATTATTATACTTATTCGTGTTGCCATAGCACCTAAAAGCCCTCCACATAGGCACACTGTGCTAGGCACTTATGTGAATTAATTTCCTTTTGTGTGTGTGTCTCTGATTATACAGTACAGAATATACACTGTGTAAAAAAATTTATAGGCATATATTTGGGATGACCTACATCTCCAATGAGCAAGAGTTTGTGATGATGTGCAATTCCTGCAAGTTTATTCATGAGTAAATTCATCCCAAACATATGCCAATAAAAGCCTTCTGCCACACTAAACCTTACCATAGCATTTGTTTACAGCTGTTCCTCAAACTTTTGAAAGTTTAGTGCTCCTTCAGAAAAATAAAATTGCATCCTCCTTCAACCCTGCCATGTGTTGTAAAAGGCTTACCCATATTTTAGAATTTCAATAAAATGAATCTGTAATTTAAAATATGTTCTTAAATTTTTATTCAAGGAACGATGCATATTTAATATTAGATGTTAAGAAATGTTTGAATAGATGTTATTTCATTATTTAAAACTATAATTTCCCCTTTCTTCCATGTGTCCTTCCAAGCCCAGGATGCCTGGACACAAGGCATCCCTTATTTTCCTAGCTCTCCTGCACCCACCCCCAGCTGGCGCATATTCTGGCTGCTTTAATCTAGCTAGCTCAGATATTGATAGCAGTGAAACTGTGGCACTATGGGCTTCAGGAGTGACTGTGCAACCCTGCCTGGAATGCTCAGTAATTATCTGGGCAGATAGGCCACCCTGAAGCCTTTGCTGCCACAGCTTAATTGATACCAGTACCCAAACTAGACAGATTAAAGCTATCTTGGGTATGTCTACACACACAGAATCACACTCCATGAGTGCAGTGTTGTAGGCATATCCTTCAATATGTCTACACTGCACACTAAGCCTGGGCTCTGACTTAGGTTTGAGCCCAAGACCCCCTTTCATCCACACACAAATCAGCCTGACTCAGATCAGCAGGCACTGAGGACCCAGGACCTAGGATCCTGCTAGGACGGTGGGTCAGAGCCCGAATCATTTTGCAGTGTGGAAGCAGGTCAAGCCACAGACCCAAGTCAGAAGGTCTGCATAGTACAGTAATGACACATTAGCACAGCTGTGAGACCTGGGTCCAGCAACTGGGCTTGGAAACATCAAGTACACAAACAAGGCTCCCACAGACCCTGGCTTAGAGTGCAGTGTAGACATACTCTAAGTCTCTATCTCTAAACCCTGGTCTACACTACGAGTTTAGGTTGAATTTAGCAGCATTAGGTTGATTTAACCCTGCACCCGTCCCCACGACCAAGCCTGTTTTGTCGACTTAAAGGGCTCTTAAAATCAATTTCTGTACTCCTCCCCGGCAAGGGGTTTAGCGCTAAAATCATCCTCGCTGGGTTGAATTTGGTGTACTGTGATCGCAATTTGACAGGATTGGCCTCCGGGAGCTATCCCACAGTGCTCCATTGTGACCGCTCTGGACAGCACTCTCAACTCAGATGCACTGGCCAGGTAGACAGGAAAAGCCCCACAAACTTTTGAATTTCATTTCCTGTTTGGCCAGCGTGGCGAGCTGATCAGCACAGGTGACCATGTAGTCCCAGAATCGCAAAAGAGCTCCAGCATGGACTGAATGGGAGGTACTGGATATGATCGCTGTATGGGGAGAAGAATCCATGCAGGCAGAACTCCGTTCCAAAGATGAAATGCCAATATATTTGCCAAAATCTCCAAGGGCATGATGGACAGAGGCTACAACAGGGACACACAGCAGTGCCACGTGAAAGTTAAGGAGCTCAGGCAAGCCTATCAAAAAACAAAGGAGGCAAACAGTCGCTCCGGGTCAGAGACCCAACATGCCGCTTCTATGATAAGCTGCATGCAATTCTAGGGAGCCCCCCCTACCATTACCCCACCACTGTCCATGGACACTTGCAAGGGAGGAGGATTTTGTGGAGGAGGAAGATGAGGAGGAGGAGGAGGTTGAGGATAGCGCAGAGCAGGCAAGCGGAGAATCCCTTCTCCCCAGCAGCCAGGAAGTCTTCATCACCCTGGAGCCAATACCCTCTCAACCCTCCCAAGGCAGGCACCCAGAGGATGAAGCTGGAGAAGGCACCTCTGGTGAGTGTACCTTTGTAAATATAATACATGGTTTAAAAGCAGCATGTTTACTGATTAATTTGCCCTGAAGACTTGGGATGCATTCGTGGCCAGAAAACTACTGGAAAAGTCTGTTAATGTGTCTGGGGATGAAGCAGAAATCCTCCAGGGATATCTCCATGAAGCTCTCGTGGAGGTACTCTAAAAGCCTTTGCAGAAGGTTTCTGGGGAGGGCAGCCTTATTCCATCTTCCACGGTAGGACACTTTACCGTGCCAAGCCAGTAGCAAATAGCCTCGACTCATTGCAGAACAAAGCATTGCAGCAAATGGATCCAGGCTTTGGTGGCATTCAAGCAACATTCGTTCTTTATCTCTCTGTGTTAGCCTCAGGAGAGTGATATCATTCATGGTCACCTGGTTGAAATATGGGAAATTTGTTTAAGGGGACATTCAGAGGTGCCTGTTCCTGCTGGGCTGGTTGCCTTTGGCTGAAAAGAAATCATCCCCACTGTTAGCCACATGGTGGGGGGAGGCCCGTTCATGCTGAGCTGTTCACGTTTGGCTGACAGGGATCTTCCCTGATACTAGCCATGAAGTGGGGGTGGGGGATGAAGTGATCATCCCAGAGAATTTGGCGGGGAGGGGGAGGTTTGAATTGTGCTGCACATTCACCCTAAAACCGCAGCCCCTCCTTTTAAATGGCCAACCCAACGGGCTTTGCTTGGTATGGGAAAGGAGGATGCTGCTGTTTGAAACTGTTCCCACATGTTATGAAGGTTGAAGGAGCCGAAACCCTTTGCCTTACCATGGCTGCCTGCAAGCTGAATTCTGTTGCCCAGCTGAGGGTGTGTGATGTCTCGCATCAAACTGGCAGGCACATGTGCTATGTAATGTGAATCACTTGATTCAGTGTGAAATAGTCTTCCCTTTGTTCTCTCAAATGTATCTTTTTAAATACTACTCTCCCTTTTTTCCCTCCCGCAGCTGCAAATGTTTCTACGCTCTCCCTATCAACTCCGTCCCAGAGGCTAGCACAGACCAGAAGGCGAAAAAAATGCACTTGCGGCGACATGTTCTCAGAGCTTATGCAGTCCTCCTGCACTGAAAGAGCTCAGCAGAATGCGTGGAGGCAAACAATGGCAGAGTCTAGGAAAGCATTAAATGAATGCGATGCGAGGAGGGAGGAGCACAATGAGAGGAGGCAGGATGCAATGCTGAGGCTAATGGGGGAGCAAACTGACATGTTCAGGTGTCTGGTGAAGCTGCAGGAAAGGCAGCAGGAGCACAGACCTCCATGGCAGCCCCTGTATAACTGCCTGCCCTCCTCCCCAAGTTCCATATCCTCCTCACCCAGATGCCCAAGAACGTGGGAGGTGGGGGGAGGCTACAGGCACCCAGCCACTGGCATTCAATAAGTTTTGAACTGTAGTGTGGACTTGTCCTTCCCTCCTCCCCTCATCGACCACTCCTCCCGGTGCTTCCCTCCTCACCTACCCCTCCCAGGCTACCTTGCGAGTTTTCCCCCTATTTGTGTGATGAATTAATAAAGATGATTTTGAAACAATAATGATTTTATTGCCTCTGAAAGTGGTGATCGAAGGGGAGAGATTGGTTGGCTTACAGGGAAGTAGAGTCAACCAAGGGGGCAGGTTTTCATCAAGGAGAAACAAACAGAACTGTCACACCGTAGCCTGGCCAGTCATGAAACTGGTTTTCAAAGCTTCTCTGATGTACAGTGTGCCCTGCTGTGCTCTTCTAATCGCCCTGGTCTCTGGCTGTGCGTAATCGGCCACCAGGCGATTTGCCTCTACCTCCCACCCTGCCATAAACATCTCTCCCCCTTACTCTTACAGATATTGTGGAGCACACAGCAAGCAGCAATAACAATGGGAATATTGGTTTCGCTGAGGTCTAACCTAGTCAGTAAACTGCGCTAGCGCGCTTTTAAATGTCCAAATGCACATTCTATCACCATTCTGCACTTGCTCAGCCTATAGTTGAACTGCTCCTTACTACTGTCCAGGGTGCCTGTGTATGGCTTCATAAGCCAGGGCATTAAGGGGTAGGCTGGGTCCCCAAGGATAACTATAGGCATTTCAACATCCCCAACAGTTATTTTCTGGTCTGGGAAGTAAATCCCTTCCTGCAGCCATTTAAACAGATCAGAGTTCCTGAAGACACGAGAGTCATGAACCTCTCCGAGCCATCCCACGTTGATGTTGGAGAAACGTCCCTTGTGATCCATGAGCGCTTGCAGCACCATTGAAAAGTACCCTTTGCGGTTTATGTACTGGCTGCCCTGTGGTCCCGTCCCAAGATAGGGATATGCATTCCATCTATCGCCCCACCACAGTTAGGGAACCCCATTGCAGCAAAGCCATCCACTATGACCTACACATTTCCCAGAGTCAATACTCTTGATAGCAGCAGCTCAGTGATTCTGTTGGCTACTTGGATCACAGCAGCCCCCGCAGTAGATTTACCCACTCCAAATTGATTCCCAACTGACCGGTAGCTATCTGGCATTGCAAGCTTCCAGAGGGCTATCACCACTTGCTTCTCAACTGTGAGGGCTGCTCTCATCTTGGTATTCTTGCACTTCAGGGCAGAGGAAAGCAAGTCACAAAGTTCCATGAAAGTGCCCTTATGCATGTGAAAGTTTTGCAGCCACTGGGAATCATCCCAGACCCGCAACACTATGCGGTCCCACCAGTCTGTGCTTGTTTCCCGGGCCCAGAACTGGTGTTCCATGGCAGGAACCTGCCCCATTACCACCACGATGTCCTAACTGCCAGGGCCCGTGCTTTGAGAGAAGTCTGTGTCCACGTCCTCATCACTATCGTGATCGCACTGTCGTCACCTCCTCGCCTGCTTTTGCAGGTTCTGCACATACTGCAGGATAATGCGCGGGGTGTTTACAATGCTCACAACAGCAGTGGTGAGCTGAGTGGGCTCCATGCTTGCCGTGGTATGGCATGAGCAGGAGAGCAGGAGAGCAGAGTTGCAGCGGAAGCGGTGGCTGACGACGGATGCCACGAGAATAGATATTTCTACAGAACGATGAGAGGACCTGTGAGGTTGATTTATGGCACCAGGAGAGCAGAGTTGCAACGGAAGTGGTGGATGACAACAACATGGAGAAATTTGCTAGTGAGACTGAGCTCATTTACAAGAGCAGGAGAGCAGCGTTGCAACAGAAGCGGTGGATGATGACGGTTAGTGGTCCTACTGCACCGTCTGCTTACAGCAGCACCCAGGACACAACAGCAGGAGTGACGGCAAGCTGAGCTGAGCAGGCTCCATGCTTGCCATGGTATGGTGTCTGCATGAAAAAAAGGCGCGAAACGATTGTCTGCCATTGCTTTCACGGAGGGAGGGGTGACTGACGACGTACCCAAAACCACCCGCGACAATATCTGCCCCATCAGGCATTGGGAGCGTAACCCTGAATTCCAGTGGGCAGCGGAGACTGCGGGAACTGTGGGATAGTTACCCACAGTGCACCATTCCGTAAGTCAATGCTAGCCATGGTAGTGAGGACGCATTCCGCCGACTTAATGCGCTTAGTGGGGACACACGCAATCGACTGTATAAAATTGATTTCTAAAAATCGACTTCTATAAAATCGACCTAATTTCGTAATGCAGACATACCTAAGTATACTTCTGTACTGTGTTTTTGTGTATGTCTGTCAGTTTTTCTGTGTAACGTTCTGAGTCTATTTTGTGATTTTGGCTGCCTACCTTTGTCTTTGTAGTCTGTCTCTGAATCCTTGTAGTCTGCCTCAGTATATTCATCTGCCACCCCAGCAGACTACCTCACTACAGCGAAATGTATAACACTGATTTTTATATATATATATATATATATATATATATATATATATATATATATATATATATATATATATAAGGCTGATTCTTACCAAATACAAAATCAGTGGCTATGAACCAGAAAGAAAGCACCAAAATCCAGAGGAGGACAGTGCAATCTATCTGAAAGAGGAGAGCCTGAGATAGAAAAACGCTTTGTTCACCACTGTCCAAAATGTGAGGAACTGAGAGAAAAGTATTTCCTCAAAATCTTAAACGCGATGAGACTTTTCATCAACAAGCAAGGCAGAAAAGCTGAGGGAAGGAGGAAGGCAGTGATGGCAACCTACCAGCCCAGAAAGGGACCCAAATGAAAGAGGGATAATAACCCTTTCCCCAAACACAATGTTAGTCTGTATTCGCAAAAAGAAAAGGAGTACTTGTGGCACCTTAGAGACTAACCAATTTATTTGAGCATGAGCTTTCGTGAGCTACATACAGTATGCATCCGATGAAGTGAGCTGTAGCTCAGGAAAGCTCATGCTCAAATAAATTGGTTAGTCTCTAAGGTGCCACAAGTACTCCTTTTCTTTTTCCAAACACAATGCTAACCCCCGCGGTGGGGCAAACGGTAACTACGTCTGGCAGTCACCGGCGGAGCACCTCTTGGACAAGACGTGTTTGCCTTGCCACGCTAATGACTTGCTGAAGTGCTGAGCCACACATCCAATGGGGGGAGCGAAGGGGTGTGTGCCTCTCTCTCGGGGAGGGTACGCGTGGGTGCCTCCCTCTGCACTGGCAGCGACTCTGCCCCCTTCCCACTTCCTCTCCCCCTGGCGCCCCGGCCCGGCTGCGCGGCCCGACGGAAGGGGATTAGCGCTCGCGCCTGCCCCTCCGGCTGGGGCGTGCGTGCGGGGCTCGGAAGATGGAGGGCTACGGGCTCTTCCTCCTGCTGCTGGTCTCGGCGCTGCTGCTTGGCTTCCTCTCCGTGCTCTTCGCCCTCATCTGGGTCTTTCATTACCGGGAGGGGCTCAGCTGGGACGGGGGCTCGGCGGAGTTCAACTGGCACCCGGTCCTCATCATCACCGGCTTCGTCTTCATCCAGGGGATCGGTGCGTGCGCGGCGCCTGCACCAGAGGGCGCGGGGAGGGCTCCGGGGGACCCGGGCCGGGGGCGAGGAAGCGTGGGGGGCCCGGGCGTGCGCGGGGCTGCGGGGCGAGGAGCGGAGCATGGGGCTGGAGGGACTGGACGGACCTGCCGGGCCAGGCCAGCGCACAGGCTCGTGCGGCTCTTGTTATTGTTGACAGGAGCAGCCCGGAGACTCGCGTTCTCGCTCGTGAGCGCCCCGCCCCTCCGGGGAAGGGACAACGCGGCTTTCGTGACTCGCCGAGGCGGCTGGGTGGGTTTTGCGCTGGGGCCGCTGATTTTCCCTGGCCTGGCATTTCTGTGCGCTTTGAGTAACGCGGCGGCGCGCTGGCAGGCAGGGTGCAGCCTTTATGCAAGTTGTGGAACTAAATGTCAGGGCTGAGGCGTTACTCTGCTCCTCTTCCTCATGCCGTGTCTGGGTCGCTGCTTCGCCCGGGAACAAGCAAATCAGGAAAGAGAAGGGAGGGTCTGCACCACTGACACCATGCCCAGGGAAGTTTTGCCTTAGCCAGAGCCAACGGCAGCATCATATATGCCATTTAAAAAGCAATTAGTCACTCTGGCTTCAGTGCAAGTCACCCCATCCGGCTTCCACTTCTTGTTTTATGTATTTTTAACGCTGCAACCTAACTATTGTGAAGTGGCCAGGGCGGGGAGGGAGCTGTTTTCAATAACTCTGTTTTTGGTTGCTTAGTCTTCAAACTTTCAATGACTTTCAAGCGCTTCCTGTTAAACAACTACCCCGATAATATTAACTATTTCTCCTTTCCCTTCCATAACACACCACTAGTCCCTGGCACCTTTGTTCTAAATGCAGAGGGTGCTCAGAAGGGGTTAATCGTTACTCTCCATTTTGGACTGTGACTTAACTTTTATTACTTAGAATGTTTGCTAGCTCACCAGAAACAACGAATGAAGACATACTATGGTGCACAATTGTACCTTTATGTAATATGGGGGAGAAGAGGAAAACTTGCAATTCTCTCATTAGGCTTTAAACAATAGAGAAAGTGGTAGGAAAGCTATGGGTGAGTGGGATAACAGTGACATTAATCTATTATGTCTATGATTTGGTCCAAATTGAGATTACAGAGTGCAAAAATGAAGGCATTAGACTGCATCAGAAAATACTGAAGTGTTGGGTGAAAATAAAAGGGATAGAATAATAGAGGAAATGGACATAGAAGAATAATAGAAAGGGTTCCAAGAATCTGCTCCCACTGCAATCTGGCAAAATTTGTGTTGGCTTCCACAGGAGCAGAATCAAGTCCTATATTAACAAATGTCCAGGTGCAGTGCAGAAAAAAAGTGAAATACCAGATTATTTTACCACTTTTTTCTTTTTGTTCAGCATTTAAACTTTTTTGCGGGAGGGCAGGGAATCATTTCTAGCCCTTCTGTTTGCAAAAAACTTCAATATAAATGTAAATTAGTGTCTTTTTTTTTCACTTTATACAGTAGTGGTTAATTTAGAACGTTATTTTTGACCACTTTAAATACCAAAGTTTTTGTTTGGTTCACTGCTGAATGATGATTCAGATTCATCCAGTAAGCTCACTAGTCCAAAACATCACACTATTTCATAGGAAACTGCTGCATGCACATTCCTGCAGCAGAAAAGTCAGGCTGCATCTACACGATGGGGCTGTCGATGTCAGCTATGCCCCCTCGTGCAGACACAGCGTACACGGATGAAAGAAGTTTTTCTTTCAGAGTGGCAACACCACCTACCCAAATAACGTTATCTACATTGACGGAAGCACTCCACACTGCGGGTTGTTAGCCCTGACTGACACAGCTAGCCTGATGTAACTTTTCAGTGTAGACATAGCCTCAGATTTAAAATCAAAACATAAGGGTGTGGGTGGCCTTTTAGTTTTGGTTTGGACAGGGAGTTGTGATTTTAAAAATAAAATCCAAAACTCATTCCTTCACTGGGGAAGTAGTCCCAGTTTGGTAGCTTAAAGTAAAAATATTTCTTTTTTGTCCATTTCTAATAGGTTCAGTAGATCACATGAAGTGCAGTTTTAGGGTCTGATTACACTTCTAATGGTAAAACTCCTATTGACTTCAGTAGGAGATGGATCAGGCCTGTGACAGGGTGAATAGAGCCTCCAGGGCAAGGAAGAGGCCAGAGAGGCCCTTGTGATAGGACTAGCCCCACCCTTCTGGCCCTGTCAATAATACGGAAGAGGGAGGAAGGCTGAAAGGGTGGAAACTGCAGTTAAGGGGGGGGGGGGGGGGAAGCAGGACTGCCCTAGGCCAGTGGCTCTCAACTTTTCCAGACTACTGCACCCCTTTCAGGAGTCTGATTTGTCTTGTGTACCACCAGGTTTCACCTCACATAAAAACTACTTGCTTAGAAAATCAGACATAAAAGTACAGAAGTGTCACAGCACACAATTGCTGAAAAATTGTTCTTTCTCATTTTTACCATATAATTATAAAATAAGTCAACTGTAATATAAATATTGTACTTACATTTCAGTGTATAGTATTTAGAGCAGTATAAACAAGTCATTGTATGAAATTTTAGTTTGTACCGACTTTGCTAGTGCTTTTTCTGTAGCCTGTTGTAAAACTAAGCAAATGTCTAGATGAGCTGATATACCCTCTGGAAGACCTCTGTGTACCCCCGAGGGAACGTGTACCTGTGGTTGAGAACCACTGCTCTAGGCACCAGGCTGTAGGAGTGACTCCTGATACTGCAGAGTGAACTCCTAGGTTGGAGACCTTCACCTCTAAGTAGCATACAGCAGACTCCGAGGGCAAGACAGACAGGTTGAGCCTGCCACGGAGACCTAGCTAGAGCTATTTCCACAAACCCATTACCTTGTGACTGGATTCTTGACAGCACTGTAGATTCACTAGCTCCCTTCCCCAATCCCTTTTTCTGGGACCTCATGGAGAAAGTATCCGTGAAGGCATGGGGTTTTGTGACTTCCATTTTGATCTCCCAACCAGAGAGACTTAAGGCAGCCCACAAAGGGCAGACCACCACCTGCCAATAGTACAGAAGTGGGGCTGGTGTTGTGACCACCTGGTGTAGATAACTGGGCTTGGTCAGGTTCCCCCACCCCCTGAGGAAGGAACCACCAAGGACTCTGTAACAAGGCCCTTAATCAGTCTTCATCACACGAACAACTTTTATTTACAAGCAGGGGAATTTATTTTTGCAGAAAGTAAACAAGTTTCTCTCTATAGACCTTTCCCCCACCACCATCACAACCACCCCAAGATTTGGTTTGCCCTTCTGCTGTGACCAAAGGTTTTGTTTAAAGCAATATTTGCACAGGGGATTTTTAAAAAGTAAATAAAAGGTCCTCACAGCTCAAAAGAAATGTGTAAAAAGAAGTCATTGGTAAAAGAATTATCTGTGATATTAAACTCTGAGTACAGTTAATATTGTCAAATAACAGGAAAAGCAAATGTGGAGAATGAAAACAAGATTGTGCAAGAAATTGGGATTAATACAAGATTAAGAACATAAACAACAAGGTTATAGACCGGATCTAAAATTCACTGAAGTTCATCGAAAGACTGCCATTGACTTAAAAGGAATTTGGAATTGGATCAGGCCTTAAAATAGGGCACCCCTTTGTACACAAACTGTGAAAAGAAGTACAATTTCAAAGTAATTAATATTGTATTAGAATGGAATCTCAAATTAAACTTAACTGTGGGATATGAATGGGTAACCAGATCATCCAAACTGAGAATAGAATGAGCACATGCGGTTATTTAAGGGTGGAAAGTTACGGAAAAGCAGAAGTGTGAGGTATGAAAAAGAAGCGTGGACAGTGGTCAAGAAGTAGACTTGTAAAATGACCGAGACAATCTAAATTCAGCCCAGGAAGAAGGGAGAAAGCTGGTTGTATTGCTGTTCTTTGTAAGTGACGCAAGAATAAGCACAACTGGAGATCAGACATAGTTAATGAGCTGTGAAAGAAAAAGGTGCATGGGTCCCTACACAGAGGTAAAAAAATCTTTATTGCATGTCACCAGCTCTACCTCCAAGATGAGTTTGACACAACAGTGTGTACGAAGATGAGCAGTTTCAGAGATTAGCACGCATATTTAATGTAGCTAAATTAAATGTTAATGAAATTATTAATTTTCTTAACTAATAAGATAATTTCACAGCAGTTTTTAGAAATACTTGTCACTGTTTCAGCATCTTTATTTGGTAAATGGGCTGAATGGAGGATTGCGTAGGATTGGAGAATGCCTCAAAGCTGTATTCCCCTCGCTTTTTTATGTCCACCTCGAACTGCCCCCTAGTTACCACAGTGATGGGCATGGTGCCAGTATATGAACATAAACAGAAAATAATTTAGGTTCCTCCACGCATGGGAGTGGAAGGGATGGTGAGCCCTTAATCACCTGAGTTTTAAGAGCAACATTTTCACTGGAATTCCTTAGTTTCACAAAACTTTGAATACATCTGTGTTGCACCTGCAAAATTCCCATTTGTCACTGTAAAATGGATAATGGGAGCAAATAATTATCAGTTCAAGTACAGTTATGGAGGCCATAACAACTGGGCCTGAAACACAGCCTGAACAACTCCTAAGGCATTCCCAAAAAGAGACACAAATAAGCAACTATAGTTGAACCCAAACTTCTTCCCTAAATTGCCTTTACAAGAAGAAATATTACAGTAAATTAGGATTATGCTAAAACGGGTGACCAAGGAACCTTAGCATGTCTGAATAGTCGCTAAACTCTTGGACACATAAATATCCATTCCCACAATTTATCCAAAAGCCAGTGGAATTTTTGCCCTTATAATTCAATTCTCAAAGTTTCCTAAAAAGATGATAGAAAATGCATTACATCTTCCTCAATCCATTTGTGCCAAACAAGTTTCTGAACAATTTTAAATGTAACTTTTTTATTTATGAAGGAATCTCAGGAAGATCTAGAAAGGTATGCAAGCCAGTGTTCATCAGTGGGGATGATGGAATAAATCTTCCCAGATTATTTAGAGTGTCAGCTGTGTGAAGTATTATAAGTCCTATCTTAAGTTGGGCCTCCATAAACTTTAACTGTTTAATGGTAAACAAAATTATTTTTATTAATTGAAAAAGCATCTTATGCTTAGGTTAGCATTTAGTAGGAAAGTTATGAACTAATTTACCAACAGAGAACTGAGGTACATTCCACAATATTTTAAGAAGTGCTGAGAATGAGGGGATGTGATGGTTGTGGGATTGTTGATAAAGCTATTAGTTATTTTTATCAAGAGATAATTCTTATTGAATGTGTACCTCATGCTAGAACTCAAAGCAGAGGATGCACCAGTCTTTCCCAGCATGGACCAAAATAGTTTCCTCCTGAGACTACACATTTCTGGAACATCTGATCTTGTACAACCAGGGACATTCAGATAGGATTTTCCATATGATGAAGTACGGCTTAAAAACTGCCCACTAGAATTACAATTACTTTATCCAGAATACCTGGATACGCTTAATTGGCCCTGAAGCTACAAAGGTGGTCTTTGATACGGAGTAAAGGGAAACCTACCCTGTAAAATTTAAGACTATGTGGAAATAAAGTGCTGTCTCTTGAGGCCAGAGCAACACCTGGTGCCACGTGCTCCTTGCTTCCCTTGAAACATCTGGGTCATCAGTGATGCCAGCCTTGACCCACTGTTGCTGCCAGAGAGAAGCTGCATGCTTTAAGTTATGAGCTATGATCACCTCGTTCCAGTAAACAACTACTACATGAGTAGACCTGGGCAAAATTATTTTGGTGAATAGAAAATATGACCCCAAAATGCATTTTTTAGGGCACCAAAACAATTTGTGAATTCAGGTCAAATTTGGTGTCTAGTTTCAGCCAAAATAAAATGGATTTTTTTTTCTGAAAAAGTCAAAACAGCTGGTTTTGATAATTTTGAAATAAAATGTTTGGACTTTTCATTTAAAAATGTAATTATATTTATTTGGGAGGGAAAGTGAAAAACGTCAGGAACCAAACAAAAACCATTGTGGATCGAAAAACAACCCAAAACCTAAATGAAGTCTCCCCTCCCCCAACAAAGTTGTTTTGTTTTGATTTTTTTTTCATTGTTTTGGGTGTTTTTTATCTGAAACAATTTTTTTTTTGGTTTGGTTTGATTTATCATTTTGTCAAGAAACCGAAAAAAATCCATTTTGGTTTGAAACTAATCAATTTTTTTCTGGTTTGGCCCCCAAACCAAAAAAATCAAGTAATCACTCAGCTCTACAGCTGTGAGTTAAAGCTCATAAGAAATGAAGAAATGTAAACTCTTACAGCTGTTTATCATTTAGTTCATGGGGATGCCTCAAAGCTCCTGTGCTCTATGTGAATAAATATTGTGTTTATAGGTAACAACACCTTTAATAGTCTCCTATCCTAAATAAAATCCAACTATCCTTAAATTAGCCAATAACTCTCCAGAGTTAAGGAGTAATACTCTGGCACTGGCTTTTAACTTTGTAACTCTTAAGTCATTTTTAATTTGAAAAAAAAAATTTCATATGTAATAGAAAATGTAAATTTCTCATTTTTAAAAATATTATTATTAGTTTGTAAAATATAAAGGACCAAATTCTGCCCTCAGATACCCATTAATAATAGAAGTCGCATTTGTGTATCAGAGGGCAGAATTATGCCCACATTATTTTCAGAAAACTTTGGGAATAATTACATGAAAATCTTCAAGAAGTTGTTTTCGATTATGCTACTTAGCTTCATTCATAGTAGGACAAGGCAAGGCGTTTTCCTTCTTGTTAGATAGTAATCATGAGACTGACATGCTGAACTGTAGCAATCTTTACTATGTCATGTGGTTTGACTCCTGTCAAGCTGTCTTGAAAATGAGGCTGCCATCTTTTCTGAGTTTGAATAGTGCATGCTTTTCTTGTATCCCATTCTTGAACAAAACCCCATAAAATACCTAAATGCTGTATGCACAGTTATATTAAGAGGATTTTTTCATTCCTATGTTATGCTTCCCATAGGATGTAGAAATTTACATTGATCTGAGACCTGTTCATATTCAAGGACATTCCACTGGTGAACAGAGTTCTCTTTGTGAATTGTGTAGTGAAATTCTGTAATTTCTGGCATGCATTGTACCCAAATAAAAATCCAAATGCATAAATAGGGCCTTAAAAGCAATTTGCCATTCATTATTATTCATCCAAACACACACAACACATATTTCCTTTCAGGATTCCTATATGATTTCATTAATAATGCTAAGATTATAGCGCAGCAGTGAACTGAAAGCATGAGTGCTGTTTATTTTGCTAAGTAGTGATTTTATCCTTATATTACTG
Source organism: Natator depressus (assembly GCF_965152275.1). NCBI lineage: Eukaryota > Metazoa > Chordata > Testudines > Cheloniidae > Natator > Natator depressus. The sequence continues at coordinate 39,707,734 of NC_134244.1, forward strand.
GGGAAAAGTCAAGAAATACACTCCCCCCTCCCCCCAGCGTACATAATAGTACATTCATGCTCCCGCAGAGCAGGAACATTTCATATAGCTAGGAATACTCTCATTCTTTTGTTTTCAGCATAGTTAACTATATATACACTCAGCTTGATCCTAACACATCTGAATGCCAGTCTGCAGCCAGAAAAATTAAATGAGGATTTTATCAATTAGCTCATTGTTAAGAAACCGTTGCTTTGTTTATTGTGAAGGGACTGTCCCCTCCAACCATTAAATGATTTTTGGATTTTTTTACATTAAAGTGGTAAATTTCTGCCTCTCTTCAATCAGTTGCTTTTCCTCCCTTCATTGATATTTCCTTGGAAGGGAGGGACCCGTGCTCATAATCTGTTTTTTTCTTATTGGTGAGCAGTTAAGATAATGCTATTTCATCAGCAATCCAGAGTCAGACGCAGCCTCTCCTTTCTGTAAATAATATAGTTTAAGGACTGACAACTGTGTAAAAGGGGTCAGTGCCAAAAAAGACATGACTTGTGTACATTTAGTGGATTCTGAATTAGTAATAACAACTGCATAGCGATTCATTCCACAAATTTTCTCAGGAAGGGGCATGTGGTATCTAAAAAGTCAGTACCTGACAGGAGAGTAATACTTTCAGACTTAGACAAAATATACAATTTGCTAACATTCTTTTGCAATATGCATATACTAAAAACTATACTGATACAAGATTAAGTTTTTGCCTAATCCCTTTGGTTTTAAGGGCCAGATTTTGATTCCCTCACTCTCACTGAGTAGCATCTTACTCCACATATAGTCTCATTGGGGCAATGGAGCTACTTGTGGAGTAAAGCGCTACTTAAAATGAGTAAAGGCATCTGAATAAATTTTTCCAGTAGATAATCCCATGGATAAATGAATTAGGCCACAATCCTGCAATCTTATCTGCAAAAGAGGACCCATGTGCCCTGTAGGATCCCACATAGATCAGGCTTCAGGAGTGGGGCCTAACATTTGTTTGCTGTTAGTTTTTAACCTGTTTAGACAAAACTTCTACGAAAAAGTTAGAAGAAAGTTTCTCCCTAGAGGTTATACTTTGGCCTGAATTGTGTGTTGGGAACTAATGAGATTACATGTAACACTGTAAAGTGGGAGGAAAAAAATCTGACTCCTCTAAAGTTTTTCCTGTTCTGTAGTTTACACTGGAATGATTTGAATTATGCATGATTATCAAAATCCTTATAGAAAAGAGATTTACTATTAAATCTTGCTTTTATTCCCTCCTCAGCCATTATTGTGTACAGATTGCCATGGACCTGGAAATGCAGCAAACTCCTGATTAAATTCATCCATGCTGGGTTAAATACCATAGCAATGATTCTTGCAATTGTTTCTCTGGTAGCTGTTTTTGATTTCCACAATGCCAAGAACATTCCCAACATGTACAGTCTGCACAGCTGGATTGGACTGGCTGCTGTTATATTTTATACTCTGCAGGTCAGATTTTAACTACGGTATTTATAAATAAGATATAAAGCTGAAGAATGTGTCCTATAATTAATTAAAGTACAGTAGAACCTCAATCATTTACATTAACTACGAGGAGACCTATTTTGATTTACTGAATATTGTAAATGTACAAATAAACACACAAACGATTAAAAAATGTCAAGGATACTGTATCACAAAATGTATTTTGTTTATTTTACTTTGATGTAAAAATAGTAGTATCACCACAGTAGCCGCGGCAGTTGTGGGGGCCTGTTGTCCCGAGTATGTACTCAAGGGGTTCAAGTGGGTTTGTACTCAGGGAAGCTAGCCTGTGCTATCATGGCTGCACTACTATTTTTAGTGCATTAGCTCAGATAAGAGCTAGCACAAGTATGTGTACACGACCTGGGAATCACATCCCTTGTGTTGTGTTGACATATTCTACAAGTTTAATATGAGTCATTTTCTCTACCTTCAGTTTAGTGATTCTGCATTTTGAGCTGAAGCCTGTAAAATTAAAAGAGGGCTTGGTTACCCAATGCCCACTCCTGAGCTTTGTCCCTCATTCTCCAGGCTGGCAAGAGCAGGGAGTCAGTGTGTTCTGATACTGCAAAGGGGGAGCATTTTGCATCGCTGTTCAGCATACGGTCTAGTGTTGACTAAAAGAGCAACAATGACTGGCTTATGAGAGGCCTATTGAAATATAAAAAATATTACTCTCATTATCAGACATTCCACCATTGCCCACCATTCGACATTTCTATAGCAAAGCAGTAATGCCTAAAGAAAAAAGTTTTAATATGATAAAATAAGTTTTTACAAATTAATAGTCTGAATAATTATATTTCAGTAGAATTCCTGAGACAATGCTCATATACAGTATTGTAGCTAGAAGATACTCTGTTCCTATGGATATGGTACTGTAACCTGCTCTATTTGGACAAAATTTATTTGAATACAGTGAAGTGAAAGGTAATCTAACTAGGAATAGAAAAGAATGCAGGCCATCCCTATAGAATGGAGGCTCTATCCTGGAAAACAGGGACTCTGAAAAGGACTTAGGGGTCTTAATGGACAAGTAACTCAACATGACCTCCCAATGCTGGCGTAAAAAAGGCTAATGCGAGCCTTAGATATATAAACGGGAACAGTGAGTAGGAAGGTGATTTTACCTTTGTATACACCATTGGTGAGACTGATACTGGAATACTGCATCCAGTTCTGGTGACTGCATTTTAAAAAGGATGTTGAGAAACTGGAGAAGGTGCAGAGAAAAGCCATAAAAAATATTTGAGGGCTAGAAAAAATGCCTTAACATGAGAGATTAAAGAGCTCAACATGTTTAGTTTATCAGAAAGAAAACTGAGACGTGACTTCTTCACAGGGAGAAAATAAGAGGGCTCTTTAGCAGAGAAAGGCATAACAAGAGCCAGTGGCTGGAAGATAAAGCAGGACAAATTTAAATTAGAAATAAGATGCACATTTTTAACAGTGAGTGGGATTAACCACTGGAACAAACTACAGAGTGAAATGGTGGATTTGCCATCTCTTGATGTCTTCAGATCAAGACTTGATGCCTTTTTGGAAGATATGTCTTAGTCAAACTTAAGTTACTTGGCTCAATACAGGGGTATCCAGGTGAAATTCTTTGGCCTGTCTTATACAGGTCAGACTAGTTGATTTGTGGGAAGGGGGAGAAATCAAAATGAAAGAGGATACTGTTAAAATAAAAATAATTTTCACTCCATACAGTATTATTCTGCCGTAGTTTATTGAAAATGAAAGCTTTACTGTTGGAAGACAGGATCCTGGGCTAGATGGATCTTTGGTCTGACCCAGTATGGCCATTCTTATGTAACTTAAAATGGTGTTTTTCACTATGCAGTTTGGTTACTTTTTACCATTTCCACTTAGTTTGGACAGTGGTAGAAGATTGGTTTATTTATAATCCATTTCATGGACTGTGTCTTAGGAACTAGCACAATATTGTCTTTGCGTTTAACACTATAGGGCAACATACTTAAAAATATATTCCTAGTCCAATTAGGTTTGGATCTCAGACACTTTAAAAATGAACCTTTTAGAGTGGTTTCAATTTTCATTTAAAAGTGCAGATTTCTTTCACAGTTTTAATGCTGAATCTGTATTCTGTGTTTAGCTTGTCTTAGGTTTTGCTGTCTTTCTGCTGCCCTTTGCTCCAGTTTCTCTTCGAGCATCTCTCATGCCAATACATATTTATTCTGGCCTTCTCATCTTTGCAACAGTGATTGCAACAGCTCTCATGGGATTCACAGAGAAACTTATTTTTGCTCTGTAAGTACTATATTTCATAATTTCACCCTTCCACTTGTTTGCTCATTAAATTCAACCATGAAAACTATCGTCAAGTTTGCATACACCAATGTATTCTAGTATTGATCCAGTGTTTATTTTTAACAACATGAATAGTAGTCTTTTTTTTTAGGCAACTTTAAGATGATTGTCCTTAAAACAGTTCTTTTTATTTATTTTTTCCTGCAAAGGAAAAATCCTGCATATAGCACATCTCCACCAGAGGCGATTTTTGTCAACACTCTTGGTCTTCTGATTCTAATCTTTGGTGCTCTTATTTTGTGGATGGCAACAAGACCCCACTGGAAGCGCCCACCAGAACAGAATTCTAAAATTCAGCAACCAAATGGAGGGACACATGAAGGTACAGAAGAGGAATCCTCTATGACAGACTGCAGCAATACAGATAAATCTGATGTGGAGTTCAATAGTGAAGCAGCAGCCAGAAAACGAAACCTCAAACTTGATGAGGTAGGGCAAAGGTCTACCATGTAAAGGGAGTACACAGAATTGCTGTAGTCTTACATTATAAAAAAAGCTATTCCTATCCAGCTATTGATTACATTTGGTATTTAAACAGGGAATTTCTATCAGGCTTGCTTAATGCAGTTCAATTTTTCTATACAACTAGCATGAGCTGAAAAGGTCTCTAAAATTCAGTAAGACCCACACTTGTCATGACATTCCTTATTGTATCTCTGTCTAAAAGAATTGGGGACTGGGATGAAAAATCATGTTGAGATTTGTGCCTTTTAAGAAAAATGTAGTATGTCTGGAATAAGGACGGAGTTTAAAAAAGCATCTAATGGGAAAATTTCTACATCACATCTTAATTTATCGGTTGTTTCTATGCAGTTCACTAGTTTCTTTAACCAGTTATTATGACTGGGACAAAATGCTGCCCCGAGTTATGCTGTGAATGGGCATAAATGAGAGTTGTATATGCACAGCAGAGTGCAGAATTTATCCAATAGCACATGCCTATGTTGTTTTATAATATCGTTCCACTTTCTTAAGGGCCTGATTCTCAAGCATTTTTCAGAATCACATTGTAAACGTTTTTGGCCAAAAGTTTTGAAATTAGGAAAGAAATTAAACAGAATTTTTGTTGAAATTTTCACTAAAATGTCATGTTGTTTTTGACCAGCTTTTTCCATTTATTTTTTTAATGAGAGTTCATCAACATTTTGAATTGGTTTTAAACCAGCTCTAGTAAATGTATAGATTTATAGCCAGCACTCACCCTTGGATACACGTGATTGCTACTGAAATCCATGGGAGCTACAAGTAAACATCTAAGGGAAGCGTTTGACCTGTCTTGAAATGTATGCAGTTTTTGCATTCACTTCATTAATAGAATTACAAAAACTATGTATTGGGTCATCGAATCCATCCCTTTCCCTTGGCCTCTGGAACCAGTACAGTAGGGTCCTTTGTGGTTATATCTTATAAGCTAATATTTTGAAGTCTCTTTTCTTTTTGTTTTAATCTGGAAGAGTAAGATGAAGAAAGCAGTGTCTAATGGTTTAAGCACTGGAGTAGAAATCAGGACATATGGGCTATGTCTACACTTCAGTTAGAATCCAGTGGCTAGTCTGTGCCAGATGACTGGAGCTTGGGCTAAGGCTGTTTAATTGCAGTGTAGACAGCTGGCATGGGCTAGTGGCAGGTTTTTAATTACAGTGTAGACATATACATGGATTCTGTTCCCACCTCTGCCACTGGCTCACTCCAATCTTAGGCAAATCATATAACCTCTATCTTACTTTCTTCATTTGTAAATTGAAGATTTATGTAATGCTTACCTTAGGCAATTAATTTAACGTTTGTAAAAGTGCTTTGCACTTCTATAGCTTCTTCTGACAATCAGTATTAATGCATTACTTTTATCTAAAATCTCTCTCAGATATAAAAATAAACAATGCTTTTACTCACTTGCATAATTTTAGAAGAATGGAAAACTACTCTCATAGAAAAATAATTATAGTGGATGGCTTTATGTGATTTTAAGTGTCCAAAGTGATTAGCTTTTCTCTTGCAATCTGCTTGTAAGGGTTGCCAAATTTACTTTTGGAATCCTAGTGTCTAGGCCTAAAATCATATTGACAAGTGGCATGACTACTTCATGTTTACTATTCATGTTGCAAAGAGCTCTAGACTAGACCTGTGGACACTATACCACTTTCCATTTCTTCTGAAGACTATTTTCATTTTGATTTATTTTTCAGCTTTTCACATATATTTAAACACATTAGGATCCCACAAATATTTTAAACTTTCTAGCTCAAAGTGATGCATTGACGTACATAGTTTTGATTGCTTATTGTTATTTTAGGTCTCCTTTGAGATAATAAAGCACCTTGTGTCACGCGCTTGGGTCTGTAATAACATTGAATCATTTGACAATACAAGAAAAGCTAGTACATTAATTCTTAGAAAAATTTCTCTACCGTTCTGTTTTGGTAAACAAGGTTTATATCCTAGGTTTCTGTATCACTTACATATATGTCTGACAGAGCTTAAAGTCTTAATGTGCGCTTGATCTTAATATAATTGCTTAGAAAAAGATTTCTACACACATTGTTTAAAAAAAAATCATATTATTGACATCTGCCATTTCCTCTTAGAAAACATATGGCCTTAGGAGATCAGAAACTTCTACACATTTTAATGTAGAACTCAGATATGAGAAGGGAAAATACTTTCTTCCCATTGCCTGATCAGACCTCCAGTCCCACTCTTTGGACTTGTCTAGACTACCCACCGGATAGGGTATAGACGCGATAAATCGACTGCTGAGTGCTTTCCTGTCGACTCCGGTACTCCACCAGAATGAGAAGCGGAAGCGGAGTTGACAGGAGAGTGTCAGCTGTTGAATTACCACAGTGGAGACACTGTGGTAAGTAGATCTAAATACGTCAACTTCAGCTACGCTATTCACGTAGCTGAAGTTGCATATCTTAGATCGACCCCGCGCGGTAGTGTAGACAAGCCCTTAGTAAAAGAGAGGGCTGCTGCTTCCATCTTTTTAAAGTGTACACTAGGTATGTCTATATTTCCCAAAACAATCTGGATTCACTAAGAATCCCCCTGTAGTCTGAGTCTAAAATCAAGAAGGCACTCTGCATTCATGGTAATGTTTGTTAAGATAAGAGGAAAAGTGAGGAAAATTAGAGTACTTGTCAAAGTTCACTGTGACCAATTTATATGTCCTTGAATTTACTGCATCCTATTATGGCTGTACAAGTTACACATGAGAAAGGAAGGATCACCGTAATTTACACAATGTGCTAAATTGCACTGTGTTTTTTCCTGTGATTTTTTCATAATCGGATCAATCTACAGTGTTTTTTGAAAGCTTGACTCAGTGAGCACCCGATACCGGAATAAGGCCCTTAACAAAACAAAACAAAAAACAACAAAGATGCTTTAGTGCTTATAAAAGGTGCCATCTTAACTCTGGAGGCTGGATTCCTGTGTTTATCTATAGAGCAGGTACAGCACAGGAAGCAGTAGTTCAAATGTCTACAAACTTGCCAACTCTTGTGTCTCATCCACCTGTGATATGTAATACATTTTTAATATCCATTTAATCCTTCATGCACTGCTGAGACTGCTAATATATGTGACATCTGACATAATAAAGACGTAATAAATGTGGGTCTTTTGTGTGCAATATGGACACCTGCCCAGGAAGTGGTCTGGAATAGACTAATTTCACATGGGACATAGCACAGTAACTATTTAATCACTTCTAACTTGGGCTATGGTGGAACCAGAAACTTACAGGTGAAAAGTTCTGCATTCTGTTAACAGTGCCTTGAGTTATACTAGTGACTATGCCTTTTATTTTCTATTTGCTACCTACACTGTCTAAGATTAACTTGAAATTAGTTGTAATGATACTGTTTAAAAGAGCAGTATCACTTTTTTCCCCTTCCTATGAAATACATTATAAAATCTTTCATTCTAAACTGATAATAAAATAACATTTCTATCCCAATTCAAAAATGCTTCTTTTAGTTCTGTCCTGGAAAAATATCTTTAAAATAAAGCTGCTTTAAGGACTGAAGAAAAAATGTTCACCTTTTAAACAATTAATTCCTAAAAGGCAATGGAAATCTCACATCCTAACTTAAATTATTACACTGTAAGTGGAGCAGGTTAGCTTACCTCTCATCATAGGGTATAATAGGGTATTTCTCAGAGCAATTTGTCAAGAAATATGCATTCAGAGACCTGTTAAATCTTACATCAGATAAATAAACTGCACATATTCTTGCTCTGTTTGAAAAATGTTATAAATATGTAACTTGTATTTACCTCTAGTAAAATGTGATGTGCAAAAACAAGTTAAAGTCTTGTAGAAACATGGAACCCGAAGGTCATTTTCAGAGGCAAAAATGGGAGTTAAGACCACAGCTTCTACCAGCTTTCAACTGGATGCCTAACTGTGTGTTTGAAAATGTCCCTCTAAACTATTAGACTTTTAAAGGGAGACTGTCACAGAGCTTAGACACCAATTTTGGATTTGTGTAACACTATATATAAATAGGGGGTGAGGAAGGCTACAAAACCTAAAATAAACAAGTATTTTCCTTTAAATTGAATGAAAACAGGATAACTTTTAATGTATTTAAATGCTTCCCTGCAGTACTAGGCATTGAGACATAACAGCATTTTGTTCCTCATGAATGCAACCGAAAAAAAGGGAAACTGAGAAATAAATTCACTCTTCTGAGTGAATGCCAGCACTAGACAGCATAAATTATTGAAAATTAGATTTAAAAATAATTTCTATTTTGAATATTTAAAGTGGTGGTAATGATTTTTAAGCTAAAATGGAGTTGAATAAAACCAAATAGCTGAACGTACAATAATTACATGTAAATTTCTCTGCTACAGATAATGAAGATGATTGCGTATGAGATTGTAAATAAGGATTAACAATGTACATGCAAATTACAACCCGGGATTTTAGTGAGGTGGTAAAAGAACATTACCAAAATATTTTCTATTTCATAAGAGTTCTTTACTCTATTTCAGCCTATTTATAAGGAACTGAAGCAACTGAATGTTTGATCATTTGCAGTGCTTATTTGTAGAGGAAAAGAAAAATGTTTTATTACAATGTATATTTCCTTACTCTTTTTTGTATGTCAATAAAAAGTATTTTTGAAGCTTGCAATACTACTTAGTGTAGAGGTGTATTCTGATACTAAATCTCAAGCGTTTGAATTTGGCACAAATTCAAATTTGGGTTTTAATTACAGTGTATACAGTATATTGTTATAGTGAAGAGTGCTAAGAAAATTCAGTAACTGAAGATGTAAATATTCCCTGTAAGTTTCATGCTGAATACTATGCATGGTACAACATTAAAAGATTTGATTATAATCACAGTATCATAAGGGAGAAATTTTGCATATTCACCACCTAATGATTTCTGTGGAAGTTGTACAGACATACTGGAGAAAAGAATATGGCCATAAAGTTGTTATATTCTATAAGACTATTACCCCCCGCATAGTGATCTTTGCCAGCCATTCTGTAGCACTGCCACCTTTCACCTGGCATTTAGGCAGAGTTACCTTGACCCCAAGAATAATGGCCACCAGATACTCAGTTCAGTTTGGCCTAAACTAAAAAAGTCTTTATTTGCAGTTTTACAGAGAAATTTTAAGACAAATGACTATGGGTAATCTTTTACAAACTGCCTAAATCCCATTTTTCAAAGTCGCGTAAATACTTAGGAGCCTTAATCTCACTGAAAATCTAGGGGAATTAGTCTTATAAATCATGTAAGTGCTTTACAAAAAATGTTATCCCATATTCACACCTATATGAATAATAGGAAAGTATGGTCAGACTTAAACTTACAGAGTATAACAAAATTATCCTGTCGACTGGGGTGAAAAAATATCTTTTGGTATCTTCTTGCCTGGGAGAGGCATAGCAGAAAAGAGTTTCCTATGCAGAAATTTCTCCAGAGAGAGTTATGAGCTTTCATTTGGCAATTCCATGCACCCTGCTCACCTGTCTCAGTATCCATTTTCCACACCCTGGCAGGGAGCCAGTTTCCCCTGTAGCCTGCTAAACTGTCTCAACATGGACCTCGCTCACATGCTCAACTGCCTCAGTGTTGACCTTGTCCACGTGCTAGTGAGAATAATGGAAACAAGGGGAAGGTGTTTCCCCCACCCCAAAGATACCCTCCCTCTGCTATAGGCATGGGACCCTTATTCCCACAGTTTTCAGAGCAGGCAGGAAAATTTCAAACATGGTAGTTCTGTGAACTAATCAGGCCTCCATCCTCAAAGTCTCCATGATCTTCCTCCTATGGTAGCAGTGGTATTGCTGCCCTAGTGACTGAATCCAAACATCCTAAGGTTGTGGAAATGCGTAAGTTAGATGTGAACAGAGCCTACAGGTGAATATAGCAGAGGGAGTCAAAGCCTCAGGTACAAATCCTCTCATTACTCTGTATCCGTGAAAAGAGCAGCAGTTTTGTGGGTGGAGTGATCTCTCACCCTCTGAGGAGGTCTGCACAGCTCCTATAGTCAGGGCCGGGTCTAGGAGCGAGCCAGCAGAGGGGTTGCTTGGCTACTCATTGGGTGGGGGCACTGAAAACATTTTCAGTCCGGGCCAGCAAAACAGCTAGGGACACTTCTGCCTACAATGTATTCCATATTTTGATACTTTAGCGTGAACATCCTCACTCCTGCTGATACAGCATTTGGTTGAAGGGTGTTACAGAACAAAGGGCCCCAGTAATCCATAAGTTCATTTTCAATTCTCCTCTCACCCTAAGGATAATGTACTGCTTTCTACGTTTCATCATGAAGACTGTCTGACATGGAGGGAACTGAGAAAGGAAAGATTCTGTCTTGTGAATTTTCATTCTCAGACCCTCCATGTCAGACAGTGTGACCCTCCCTCAGAAGACTGCATTATATCCAGGGTTTTATCTACTATTGCTCACTTGTTAAGTAGTTTGAAAAGGGAAGAGAGCGTTCCTACAGAAAATCCCAGCTCTGCTGTAAATGGTTTGAGTTGAATAGCACTTTTATAAAGGTAATATTTTTCTGCTTCTGGAGAGTTCTTTCTGAATGGTAGTCCTAAAGGCAGTGTGAGAGCACAGATCTAGTCTGTCTTCAGTTGCCATGAAGACTGGGAATGCCCCACTATGAAGCTGTCTGACATGGAGAACCCTAAATGAAAATTCACAGGTAAGTCAGGATTTTCCCTTTTTGTATTAATATTCAATAGCTACAGATGTAATATACTGAAATTTTGAGGCAGTACAAATTATACTGGAGAGGATTTTTTAAGACCAAAATATTTTTGTTCACTGCTTCCAACAACAAATCACAAGAGGACACACTAAAAAGAAAAAAAAAATCCAGTTAGCCTGGGAGTATCTATGATATATTTCACCCTTATCTAAGAACTTCCTTGCTTTTATGGTTCACTGTTATTTTAAAGTACAATATTAAGCCCTGATACTGCAACAACTTACACAGAGGCTTAACTTAATGAAAATGAGTAGTACTATTGAAGTCAATAATAGTAAGATCTGGCTTCAGTGATTGTTTTACAGCTATTATACTTTTGTGGGTAGTTCCACAGTTGATGAAGCTACTCATGTGTGTAAATGTAAACAAATGCACAACTCTTTGCAGGTTCATTGCCTTGTTTGGTGCTTAATATTATGAAACTTCAAATGTTAGGGACCATTTATTGACACAATGTTTTTATTCAAATAAATTGGATGATATCCACTAACTTGATGCAGCACATTTACAAAACAAGTAAAATTGCACAAATGATTCCTGCTTTTACAACACCACGTGTGTCTCTCTTTGCAGATAATATAAAAAGACAATGACCCTGTACCAATGAGTTTATACAATATAAGGACTAGGACCTGCGATCCTTACCTACAGTGGTACTCAGATGGTCAGCAATTAGAGATGAGCCCCAAGGGACAGGTCTAGGTCTCATTGAATTCAAAGGCAGTTTTGTCCTTGACCTCTATGGGAGTTGAAGAAAATCATAAGTTATATTAAACAACAAAAATGAAGTTACATTATTGTTAAGGCGGCTAAATGAAGTTCAAAAGGTAACATACCATTAGGCACATCTGCAAAAAGTCCACAAACACCAAAGCGCATGCCAAGTTTACATAAGCAATTTTGAAACCAATTTTAACACTCAGTTCACACAGACCATTAACACACACTCGCTTATGGAGGGTATTATCTTTGATTCAGCCCTTTCTTTAGTTCCTCACGTCCAGGCCATGTCTAAATCTCACCGCTTCTTCCTGCATAACATCTCTCGTGCTTGACTGTCAGGACTGGCTGACTACAGTGGAGTCAAACAAGTCCTGACTCGCTGCACAGCTGGATCCCCTGGTCACCTGTGCCCCATACTCCTTCTCTTCCTCATCCACCTCCTCCTCCTTGCTGTTCATGCAGGGGCCTGTAACTCAGGCTTCTCAGAAATATCAACGGTGCTCTTGGGGGGGTGGGGTGATCCTACTGAGGATGGCTTGCAGCTCTTTGTAAAAGTGGCAGGTCTGCAGCTCTCCACCAGATCGACTGTTGGTCTCTTCGGCCCTCTGGTATGCCTGCCAGAGGTCCTTAGCTTTCATGTGGAACTGCAGCTGGTCCCTGTTGTAGCCCTTCTCCTGCATCCCCATAGCAATCTGTTCATAGATGTCCACGTTTCTATAGCTGAATTGGATCTTTGCCTTCACAGCCTCTTCTCCCCACAGACCCACTAGATCCACCACCTCCTGTGTAATCCAGACAGGAGCATGTCTGTACAGTGTAGCTGGCACGGTCAGCTGGGTAGTTACACTCAACAGTGGGAAGCTGCTAGGTGTGCTTGCCAAGCTGGGCAACCAAGAAAAGGAATTTCAAAAATTCATGGGGCTTTAAACAGGAGGGAGTGGCTTCCTATTTACCTGATTCCAAAAGAGTTTACAATGGTGACCAGAGCTGTCAGCATGAGTCATTGTGGGGCAGTTCCTGGAAGCCATTAATTGTCGATGTAAGTAATGCCATGCCTACACTACCACTGTGTCAACCCTGAGTCTATGCCACTTGGGGAGATGATGTTATTAAGGCAGCGTAGCGGAGCACTTACATTGGCAGGATCCAAATTTAAGTGAAGTCACAAGGCACCTTACCTTGCTGTGTATGTGTCGACCTAGCCATATAGTGTAGACCAGACCTCAGATCCAGCCTTTCCCTAACATCCAGATAACTAAATGTCTTATCCAGGCCCTCATTATCACATCTCAACTACAGCAATCCCTTCCTCACAGGCCTTCAGAAATGCAGTGTTGTCACTCATATACCCATTCAAAATACTGCTGCAAAGAAAATGTTCCTGGCTTGTCGCTTTGCCTACATCACCCCTCTTTGCATTTCTCCACTGGCTGCTGTCCTACAATGCATCAAACACAAACTACTCACCTTGACTTTTAAGGCCCTTCCTGGTCTACCACCTCCCTATCATCTCTTAGACATTATCAAGATGTCGACTCCCACTTCTGCTCCGCCAGTGATGCCAGCCTTCATTGCTCATTTGTTAAAATTTCCAACAAGCATCTTCGTTCTTTTTCCCATGCAGTTCCTTGTGCATGGGACAACCAATGAGGAAACAGATGGACGGCATGTGGAAGGTCAGTTGCTATGTGCTCGAATTTAGCAATGGATCACGAAGGCTTCCAAAAGTTCTGCTACTATGTCACTGATATTCAGACATAAATAAATTGATTTACTTACTTATGTTAGTTCTAACCACAAGAAATCACTCTGAAGGTCGTATAGATGCTGCTTTTTGTTCTGGGTGTTGAAACTGGATATACTTGGTTCTCTGAGGCCGTATCTAAACTGGAAGGACTTTTTTAATCTCCCACCATTATATTACCACTAATACAGATCCACTGCTGGTAGCAACAGTGGGAGCACTCGCATAGACAGAATATTTGTGGTTTTACACCTGTTTAGAGCAGGTCTAGATGACAAAGTGGTAAAAATACCAGTGGACACCTGACCCCAGTATATACTAGCTCTCCCATTAATGCTGTGACTGCTGGATCTGAACTGGCAACATAATGGTGGGAAAAATCAAGCGTAGATACAGCCCTGGAGTATCAGGTATGCCCAGCTTTAATGCTGATCTTTTTGTTAACATTTTCCACTGTTGCACTAGTTCACAGGCAGCGCCACAGATGGCAGCAGGAGCGGGAGCATTAGCATTGACTGGCTATTGGTTCTGCGCAGACCTAGGCAACACTGTATTTAAAAATGCTGACGGTCAGTCTACACTAGTGCCCCCACCATTGCTATTACTGGTGGAACTGCACTGGTGCTAGTGCCATGGGAAGAGATTTTTACAAAAAGTTCAAAGTAGATACAGGTTTCAGAGTAGCAGTGTTGGGAGGTCTCTTGGTTTTTGGTACTGTTTCTCTCCCTCTATGTGTGAAACTTGCAAGCTGCTAATTGCATTAGTACATTCTAAGACAGAGTCTGTTCTCAAAGCAATTCTTTGTAATAACAACTACTCACACAGAGAGAGATTCAAAGCAATACTCTGTAACAACAGAAACAGCACCCAGAGACTCCCCGCCCTTTTGTTGTATTCATCTTGCTTTGTTAACAATTGTGATTAAAATAGAGACAGGATGTATGTGGATGGATGCTTGGTGTGGATAATAACTGAATGATCAGGGAGGTGCCAGCCTAACATTTTGGTGGAGAATTGCGAAAGGGGGAATATTGGTAAAAAACCTCAGTTATTGTAAATATTGGTGTGCACACCGCCAGCTCTGTTGAGCTAGGCATTTCTATTAGGTTAACCAGACCTGCTGGCCTCCGGGAAGGTAGCAGGGGACCTGCTGGCCTCCGGGAAGGTAGCAGGGAAAAGTGTATAAATCAAGCTAAGGTTACTAAAAAAAGAACAGGTTAACCAGACCTGCTGGCCTCCGAGAAGGTAGTAGGGAAGAACAGGTTAACCAGACCTGCTGGCCTCCGGGAAGGTAGCAGGGGAAAAACGCATAGATTAAGCTATGATTTCAGAATCTAGGTTGTGTCACTTGCTAAGTAATACCAGGAGTGACAAAGAGATGGAAATATCCATGTTAAGATGTTTAAAAGAAAACAGGGTAAGCCAGTACCAGAGGGAGGAATGGAGTCAGAAGGAACTCCAACCTCACCTTTTGTTAAAGAAATTACACCTTTTAAACAAATCCTTCAAAAATTTGGGCACAGTCCTTGGACTAAACAAGCCCTAGCTGATGTCTGCACTATTTCGGACCTAGAGGATAGATTGGCTCAGTATATCCTCATATACAAACCTTCTAGTGCTACCAAAAGAGATGCAGCAGCAATTTGGTTGTTGTGGGAGGCATGTAAGGATTCTTACCTCCGCTTGTCTTCATGTAAAGAGGAAAAGGCACAAACGGAAAAGGGAGCAGACAATTGGAAGGTGCTGGCTACAAATACCCAAAGCCAGCTGAAAATAGTGAAAGAGGCACTCCAGGAATACAAAAAGAGTGAAAAAGTTAACTCTGCAGAGGCTGGAGGGATGCAGGTAAAGGGGGAAAAGGTCCTATGTATGGCACCCCCAGGCATAATTACAAAGAGAAAAGAGAGTGAAAAAGTTAACTCTGCACAGGCTGGAGGGAATTAAGCAGCTAAACTTTGTGAAAATGTTAAAAAGGAAAAGTGTTAGAGAAAGAGCATTCTTGGTTTCTTTGCAGCCATTCTGAAGGAAAAATGGGCCCTTTTCCAAAGGAATGTCTGTAAATTAGCCAGGCAAAAATAAACTATCTAATTAAAATAATTTGACTGGACAATTTAGTCAAATTTGCTAAAAGAACATAAGAGGGTTCTATTGGAACTTAACTGCCTCAAATGTATAAAGGGAATGTAAGATGTAAAAAACAGAGCAGTGTGGAAGGGATGTTAAGGAAAAGAAAATGTGTACGTATCTATCTGTGTGTGTGTAAATATGTAAAGTTCTAAGGACCAGTTGGTTTTGTTTTTGTTTTAAATAATGCCACTAAAAATCCATTTGACTCTTTAATTCAAAGTTGCAAAACTGACAGACCTTTTTGCTAGACACAGGTAATTAGTGTTGTTTGGCTTTGGGATTTGGCATTTAACCCTTAAAAGATAACTCAATGCTTTACAAAATTTAAAATGTTTTTAAGTTGTGGCTGCAGCAGGGCAGTCCAAATCAGGAGAAAAAAAAATTCTGGATTCTTTTTGTTTGTTTGATTTTTGTTTGTTTTTGTAACAAAATAGCAGATGAGAACTGTAGTAAAAAAAAAAAATTAAAAAAAAGACAGTGCCCCTCTGAAGCAACAGCAGGGGTGAGGTGCACAAAACAAAAAGAAGCAATGTTAGAAACACTGAGCCTTAAAATGACTCTGAGTAATCAGACTGTCACTTTGATAAAGGTACATGAAAACTCTGTAAGCAAAAAAAAAAAAAAGAAATAGTGACACCTTATGTAAAAATTGATATGGATAATGTTATAGAAGTTAAACTATGGAAGGAATGTGCATTTGCCCCAGAACATGTGCAGGGTATATTGTAGAAGGGGCAAAAGAAATGCAAACATACCATGCTACTTAATTAAAATGCTATTAGGGCTCCAAAGGGAGTTCTCTTTTTCAGATTGCTGTGTGTTTTGGAAGCAGAAGTTAAAAGTAATCAAAACTCTGGTGAAAGTTGATTGTGTCCCTTTTAAGATAGGTTTCAGAGTAGCAGCCGTGTTAGTCTGTATTCGCAAAAAGAAAAGGAGTACTTGTGGCACCTTAGAGACTAACCAATTTATTTGAGCATAAGCTTTTGTGAGCTACAGCTCACTTCATCGGATGCATAAAGTGGAAAGTACAGTGAGGAGATTTTATATACACACAGACCATGAAAAAATATACATTGTAAGGAGAGTGATCACTTAAGATGAGCTATTACCAGCAGGAGAGTGCGGTGGGGGGAGAGAAAACCTTTTGAAGTGATAATCAAGGTGGGCCATTTCCTGCACATTTCCAGGAGTTAACAAGAACGTCTGAGGAACAGTGGGGGGGGGGGGGGGGGAGGAATAAACAAGGGGAAATAATTTCACTTAGTATAATGACTCAACCACTCCCAGTCTCTCTTCAAGCCTAAATTAATTGTATCGAATTTGCAAATTAATTCCAATTCAGCAGTCTCTCGTTGGAGTCTGTTTTCGAAGTTTTTTTGTTGAAGGATAGTCACTTTGAGATCAGAAATCGAGTGACCAGAGAGATTGAAGTGTCCTCCGACTGGTTTATGAATGTTATAATTCTTGACATCTGATTTGTGTCCATTTATTCTTTTACGTAGAGACTGTCCAGTTTGACCAATGTACATGGCAGAGGGGCATTGCTGGCACATGATGGCATCTATCACATTGGTAGATGTGCAGGTGAACGAGCCTCTGCTAGTGTGGCTGATGTGATTAGGCCCTATGATGGTGTCCCCTGAATAGATATATGGGCACAGTTGGCAACGGGCTTTGTTGCAAGGATAGGTTCCTGGGTTAGTGGTTCTGTTGTGTGGTGTGTGGTTGCTGGTGAGTATTTGCTTCAGGTTGGGGGGCTGTCTGTAGGCAAGGACTGGCCTGTCTCCCAAGATTTGTGAGAGTGATGGGTCGTCCTTCAGGATAGGTTGTAGATCCTTGATAATGCGTTGGAGAGGTTTTAGTTGGGGGCTGAAGGTGACGGCTAGTGGCGTTCTCTTATTTTCTTTGTTGGGCCTGTCCTGTAGTAGGTGACTTCTGGGAACTCTTCTGGCTCTGTCAATCTGTTTCTTCACTTCAGCAGGTGGGTACTGTAGTTGTAAGAATGCTTGATAGAGATCTTGTAGGTGTTTGCCTCTGTCTGAGGGGTTGGAGCAAATGCAGTTGTATCGTACAGCTTGGCTGTAGACAATGGATCGTGTGGTGTGGTCTGGGTGAAAGCTGAAGGCATGGAGGTAGGAATAGCGGTCAGTAGGTTTCCGGTATAGGGTGGTGTTTATATGAACATCGCTTATTAGCACTGTAGTGTCCAGGAAGTGGATCTCTTGTGTGGACTGGTGCAGGCTGAGGTTGATGGTGGGATGGAAATTGTTGAAATCATGGTGGAATTCCTGAAGGGCTTCTTTTCCACGGGTCCAGATGATGAAGATGTCATCAATATAGTGCAAGTAGAGTAGGGGCATTAGGGGACGAGAGCTGAGGAAGCATTGTTCTAAGTCAGCCATAAAAATGTTGGCATACTGTGGGGTCATGCGGGTACCCATAGCAGTGCTGCTGATTTGAAGGTATACATTGTCCCCAAATGTGAAATAGTTATGGGTGAGGACAAAGTCACAAAGTTCAGCCACCAGGTTTACCGTGACATTATCGAGGATACTGTTCCTGATGGCTTGTAGTCCATCTTTGTGTGGAATGTTGGTGTAGAGGGCTTCTACATCCATAGTGGCCAGGATAGTGTTTTCAGGAAGATCACCGATGGATTGTAGTTTCCTCAGGAAGTCAGTGGTGTCTCGAAGATAGCTGGGAGTGCTGGTAGCGTAGGGCCTGAGGAGGGAGTCTACATAGCCAGACAATCCTGCTGTCAGGGTGCCAATACCTGAGATGATGGAGCGCGCAGGATTTCCAGGTTTATGGATCTTGGGTAGCAGATAGAATACCCCAGGTCGGGGTTCCAGGGGTGTGTCTGTGCAGATTTGTTCTTGTGCTTTTTCAGGGAGTTTCTTGAGCAAATGCTGTAGTTTCTTTTGGTAACCCTCAGTGGGATCAGAGGGTAATGGCTTGTAGAAAGTGGTGTTGGAAAGCTCCCAAGCAGCCTCTTGTTCATATTCCGACCTATTCATGATGACAACAGCACCTCCTTTGTCAGCCTTTTTGATTATGATGTCAGAGTTGTTTCTGAGGCTGTGGATGGCATTGTGCTCTGCACGGCTGAGGTTATGGGGCAAGTGATGCTGCTTTTCCACAATTTCAGTGTCCAGCCGATGGACACTGGATTCTTAGGCTGTTTAGAGCAGTGTCTAACTATGATAACAACCTTGCAGAACCTATGTGTGTGTATGAATGAATGTATGAATAAATATGAGATTGAATGGAATGTTACAGCTATAACTAACTGCTTACTATGATTCTTTCTATATTCACAATAAATGTGGTATTTTGCCTTTTCCCCTTTAATAAAGATCCTGCTGGTTTTTATTTTATTGGTATAACAGCAGCCGTGTTAGTCTGTATTCGCAAAAAGAAAAGGAGGAGTACTTGTGGCACCTCAGAGACTAACAAATTTATTTGAGCATAAGCTTTTGTGAGCTACAGCTCACTTCATCGGATGCATAGTTATTGAGACTTGGTCGAATAGATCAAGTTCCTAGTGTAGACAGGACTTAAAAACGATTATCTCCCAAATGTAGGATTCTCAACGGGCAGTAAAATATATAATTACAATACTGTCTGGTTAAATTGTTCCCTCGTGAACTGAGTTATTCTGTCTGTACTTAATATTTAGGTCATGCAGAAATAAAGGCCTCTCTATCCATAATCACACTTCTGTCAAACTGTCTTCTCATGTTTTTAAGGAAAACACCAAATTTCAAAAAATAAACTTTTTAAAAAATGTACTTTTCATTGACATCTTTCAATATAGTTTTAAAGCAATGGCAAGCGTGTTTAATGAAAAAAGATGGTCTGGCACATAAGTCGAGTAAAAATGTATAACATGTAAGATATCACTTTTGGTCTTTGCAATTCAACCACACCTCTGACCGGTTTTTCTTCATATCTAAACTGTACAGCAGCTAGCAATATGATAGTACTCCCTTTGTAAGGCCTACCAATATCCTGTCAAAACCAAGTCCTGTCCCTCAATGCACAGTCTATGTATTCTATGAAAGTTGAGGTTGGAAGGTCCCTATAAAACTAGCTGCAGTGGCCAACACAACTACAACAACTGATGTAGTACTCAGCGATACCCTCAGCTGCTCTAGTCTCTCTGGCTGTTACTCTTCTGCATTGAAAATACAGCTGGTGGTTGCACATAATGGCAGATTCACTGATCATATCCCTACCCCAAGTCCTACTGCGACAGCAAAGAGGGAGCCCTTAGAGAGAGTCCTCAATCCCATGTAGTGGAGCCATGCCAGTTGCACTGCAGATAGGGTCTTCTGTTTTTGCAAAAGGTGAGGCAGAATTTGCCTCTCAATGAGGTTGCAAGTGTGTAACTGACAGCAGAATTTGGTTTTGGGTTCTTCCCTGCCCTTCAGGAGTCCTCCATAATCCCGATAGAGCCCTGTGATCTCCTCTATTTTAACCTCTCAGAGTTTCTAATCCTTGCTTAGGTTCCAAACCCAAAAAAGGAACATAGGACATTATCGTACTGCATCAGACTGCAGCTACACACATTGAGCAGAGATCTAAACTGAGCTGTCTGCAGTAATGGCCTATCCCTTTCCTGAGTTGATACGGTTAATTTACAACCCTGTAGGTAAGTGAGTACACCTGTAGTTCAAATTCTTCCACCCAATGTACATTACTTTGTATTTATCAACACTGAACTTAATCTGCCTTGTGTTACTCATTCACCTAAACTGATTATGTTCCTCTGAAATTTCTCACAGTCCTCTCTGGTCCTGACTAACCTAATTAACTTTGTGCCACCTTCCAATTCTATTATTTCATCGCTTATCTCCATTTCCAGATCATTAATAAATATATTGCACAATACCAGAACTAATAAAGAGCCTTGAGGCACTCTGCTTTTAACCTTTTGCCATGAGCTGTTTGCATCAGACACATACATACACCACTTGGGCATAAAAAAAACAAATAGTTATATGAAGGGGAGGAGGGATAGCTCAGTGGTTTGAGCATTGGCCTGCTGAACCCAAGGTTGTGAGTTCAATCCTTGAAGGGGCCATTTAGGGATCTGGGGCAAAAATTGGGGATTGGTCCTGCTTTGAGCAGGGGGTTGGACTAGATGACCTCCTGAGGTCCCTTCCAACCCTGATATTCGATGAAGCCAGTCATCTGCAGGGGTCAGGACAGAAATTTGTTCCCCTTGATGTTCTCTATGTTTGGGGGTGATTTTGTTTTTGTTTTGTTTTGTTAGCTTGTGATACACAGAAAATCATAGTAGATTAGTTTAAGATTCTTCTAGTCTTAAACTCTGAGACTAA
Organism: Natator depressus; assembly: GCF_965152275.1. NCBI lineage: Eukaryota > Metazoa > Chordata > Testudines > Cheloniidae > Natator > Natator depressus. The sequence goes on from NC_134244.1 coordinate 39,728,787, forward strand.
ACTGGTTAATGCCCACCCTGGTCACTGTGCAATAGGTGTTCTACCTCCTTAGTTAGACTGCGTTTAAACTCTGAATATAGTTAAAGTTTTTATGTGCTCTATTTAATCACTTAGGGAAGAACTTCTAATTATTTAGTTTAATCATCTATGAACAATTACATTTAGAAGTCTACTCCCCCTCAATGCTAAACTCACACATCATTCAAACTCACCTGTGGTCACTCCATCTGTTTTCCTCGGTTTGTAGCCTCTCCTCACCCAAGAAGATCCTCACACTGAGGAACACTGCACTGTAAACATATTTCTGCATCTCAATATTCTTTATATTTTCCATAGGTACTGTAAGGTAAGCCACAAACAATAGCCTGAAGAATAACTGTAGATGATTAAACATCACAAAGGTCTGGATTATAAGCAAAAATGTTTTTTCCTCTATTTTATCATTCAGAGCATGTTATCCAAAATCTGAAAACACAAAAAAGACCATATGCACAACAACAAATTGCTAAAATGACTGTAATGATGCACAGTTCTACAGTGACTCTTTTCTCTGAGAGGAAGAACCCTGCATGCAAGCCAAAGCTCCATCTGACAAATTCTAATGGCAGTCTTTCTTATTTATACATACATTACACAATGCAACATGGTTGGCTTTAAATAAAAACACTATGTCACTTCCATTATGGATTGGCAACTGGTACAAATGGAGTTATGCTAAAATACACAGTTTCTTTGCTAATCTCAGACCTTGGCTCCAGGCCAACAGCTGTCCTGACTTTTATTAGTTGCAGTAGAATACAAAATAGAGGCTGAATAAAATAATTGAACAGAAATATAGCTCCAGATAATATTGCCTATGTACCTCACTCTCTCATTTCCTTTTTGTCTCTCCCTAGGGGTAAAGCAGTTATTCTTCCTCCTGCTAAATCCAGTTGCTCCCCACAGCAATCATGTAAATCTTGGCATCCGTCACACAGTAGAATGAAAAGACAAATCAGCAGGTATCTTTCACATAAGTGCAACAGGCAGACATGGGGGAGGGGAACCAAAAATATCCTCTTAAACTGTTCCCCTTTTCTCCTAAGATTTCTAGTCACTAAAAACTTTCAAATATTCTAGTGATTTAAAAAAAACTAAGGTAACGTGCATTCAAAGGGTAACAAGAAAACATTCTACAAATACATTAGAAGCAAGAGGAAGACCAAGGACAGGGTAGGCCCGTTACCAATAAGGGGGGTGGGAAACAATAACAGAAAATGTGGAAATGGCAGAGGTGCTTAATGACTTCTTTGTTTCAGTTTTCACCAAGAAGGTTGGTGGTGATTGGACGTCTAACAAAGTGAATGCCAGTGAAAATGAGGTAGGATCAGAGAAGGCTAAAATAGGGAAAGACCAAATTAAAAATTACTTGGACAAATTAGATGTCTTCCAGTCACCAGGACCTGATGAAATACATCCTAGAATACTCAAGGAGCTGACTGAGGAGATATCTGAGCCATTAGCGATTATCTTTGAGAAGTCATGGAAGACGGGAGAGATTCCAGAAGACTGGAAAAGGGTAAATATAGCGCCCATCTATAAAAAGGGAAATAAGGACAACCCAGGGAATTACAGACCAGTCAGCTTAACTTCTGTACCCAGAAAGATAATGGAGCAAATAATTAAGCAATCAATTTGCAAACATCTAGAAGATAATAAGGTGATAAGTAACAGTCAGCATGGGTTTGTCAAAAACAAATCTTGTCAAACCAACCTGATAGCTTTCTTTGACATCGTAACAAGCCTTGTGGCTGGGGGGGAAATGGTAGACGTGGTATATCTTGATTTTAGTAAAGCTTTTGATACTGTCCCGCATGACCGCCTCATAAACAAACTAGGGAAATGCAACCTAGATGGAGCTACTATAAGATGGGTGCAAAAATGGCTGGAAAACCGTTCCCGGAGAGTAGTTATCAGTGGTTCACAGTCATGTTGGAAGGGCATAATGAGTGGGGTCCCGCAGGGATCAGTTCTGGGTCTGGTTCTGTTCAATATCTTCATCAATGATTTAGATAATGGCATAGAGAGTATACTTATAAAGTTTGTGGACAATACCAAGCTGGGAGGGGTTGCAAGTGCTCTGGAGGATAGGATTAAAATTCAAAATGATCTGGACAAACTGGAGAAATGGTCTGAAGTAAACAGAATGAAATTCAATAAGGACAAATGCAAAGTACTCCACTTAGGAAGGAACAATCAGTTGCACACATTCAAAATGGGAAATGACTGCCTAGGAAGGAGTACTGCAGAAAGGGATCTGGGGGTCATAGTGAACCACAAACTAAACATGAGTCAACAGTGTAATGTTGTTGCAAAAAAAAGCGAACATCATTCTGGATGATGTGGGATGTATTAGCAGGACTGTTGTAAGCAAGAAACGAGAAGTAATTCTTCTGCTCTACTCTGCTCTGATTAGGCCTCAACTGGAGTATTGTGTCCAGTTCCGGGCACCACATTTCAGGAAGGATGTGGACAAATTGGAGAGAGTCCAGAGAAGAGCAGCAATAAAAATGATTAAAGGTCAAGAAAACATGATCTATGAGGGAAGACTGAAAAAATTGGGTTTGTTTAGTCTGGAAAAGAAAAGACTGAGAGGGGACATGATAACAGTTTTCAACTATGTAAAAGGTTGTTATGAGGAGGAGGAAGAAAAATTGTTTTTCTTAACCTCTGAGGATAGGACAAAAAGCAATGGACTTAAATTGCAACAAGGGAGCTTTAGGTTGGACATTAGAAAAAACTTCCTGTCAGGGTGGTTAAGCACTGGAATAAATTGCCCAGGGAGGTTGTGGAATCTCCATCATGGGAGATTTTTAAGAGCAGGTTAGACAAACACCTGTCGGGGATGGTCTAGATAATTAGTCCTGCCACAAGTGCAGGGGACTGGACTAGATGACCTCTCGAGCTCCCTTCCAGTTCTATGATTCTATGAAAGAATAACAGTTGATGGTTCAGAAAACTTGCCATCCTTCCATTTCAAAGCAACAAATCTGTAAAGGGAACAAATTGAAGTCTCTGTCTTTCACTGTATTTTGCATACAGGCTATACAGTCTATCTTTATCAAAATGGGTTTGACCTCAAATTATTGATCTAAATTACTAAAAATTGTTAGCATGAGGTTTGAGGGACATAGTCTATATCTTTTACACCAAGATGGAAACTATAGCCAGAAAAATATTTTGATTCCAAAATTCAGTAGATTAGACCAGATAATCAAAAGCCCTGTTCTTTAAGACAATATTATATATTCAAACAATTTTTCTAGTAATTCAGTTTTAGGTAGCTTTCTAACATTCTGAAGTATGGAAAGAGAGAATATGATACAAGTATAAGTGAGCTATTTATATACATATATCAACGACATTATGGTAAATCTACAAGAGCTGCAGTGGTTTGTGGTGTCATCTAAATTCCTACATATTGTACTGTTTTATTCCTTGTTCTTCTGTGATTTACTTTCCATATCCAATGGATTGCACATGATATCTTTAATAAGAAACCCATTTTTAAAATGAAAATCATATACAAAATGTCCTTCTGTCCTGCTGTATGTTTATTTTTTGTGATATGCTGTTAGGATCTGTCACAGGGTGAGCTACACCTTTAGGGAGGCTGGAACTCAACGTTTTCTGTGACAGGATTAGTCCATCTCCCCAGGTTGGAGGCAATGAATACAAGGTCACATGGCAGGAGAATATGTGACTAAGAACCAGGCCTGCTGGTAGTGATAAGGCTAGCCTGCACTGAGTCAGAAGAGAGACTTTATTTAGGGAGAGCAGACCTGGAAATAAGCGGTTATTAGAGTAGGAGAACAGCCAGGAAAAACTAGTGGGGAGCCTTAGGCTGGTGTTTGTATGCTTATCTGACCACAGGGAGGCCCTTTCTCACAAGACTCGGTGATCCTCCCTCCCCTAACAGACTCCCTTATGCCTATGGTTTTCTATCTAGGGGAAGCCTAATGACCTCAGCTTGTTTAGACACATGGGGCAGGCTTGTTCCATACAGTAGTATTTTTAGGAGGTATCTGTTGTTTTCTCAGAGTGGGAGTTTGGGATTCTCCCTTTTGGAACTGGGAAGACTTGGGGCTTCTCCCCTCTCTCAAACTCTCCTTTATTTCTCTCTTTACCTTTGTTCTGTCTCCCCTCTTCCCTCCATGACATCATGAGATGGAGGCTCAGAGCCTGGGGAGAACTGGGCAATCCTCACATCTCTCTCCTCCTCCTCCCCTGCTGAGTGCTCAGATTTTCAAAGTGGAGAAACCAGGACACCTGTCTTAGGAGGAGATGTTCATAGACTCTAAGGCTGGAAAGGACCATTATGATCACTAGTCTGATCCTGCATAACACAGACCACAGAATTTCACCTAGTAATTCCTGCATCAACCAACTTCTGTTTGAGCTACAGTGTATATTTTAGAAAGACATCAGTCCTGATTTAAAAACTCCAAGTATAATATTCCTATCTACATTATTACTATGGTCAATTACCCTCACTGTCAAATTTTCACTTTATTTCTATTCTGAATTTCTCAAGCTTCACCTTTCAGCCATTGGATCTTACACTTTTGTCTGCTAACTTAAAGAACCCTCTTCTATCAGTTCTTCTCCCCATATAGGTACTTACAAACCATGATTAAGCTCCCTTTTAATATCTCTGTAATGTAAATAGATTACTTAGGACAAGGTCAGCTCCTGGGCAACACAGTATGGGGAGGAGGTGAGCAGCTCTCAGTGGTGAAAGAACAGGTTAAGGACTATTTAGAAAAGCTGGACATGCACAAGTCCATGGGTCCAGATCTAATGCATCCAAGGGTGCTGAGGGCGTTGGCTGATGTGATTGCAGAGCCATTGGCCATTATCTTTGAAAATCTGTGGCGATTAGGGGAGGTCCTAGATGATTGGAAAAAGGCAAATATAGTGCCTATATTTAAAAAAGGGAAGAAAGAGAATCTGGGGAACTACAGACCGGTCAGCCTCACTTCAGTCCCCGGCAAAATCATGGAGCAGGTCCTCAAGGAATCCATTTTGAAGCACTTGGAGGAGAGGAAGGTGATCAGGAACAGTAAACATGGATTCACCAAGGGCAAGTCATGCCTGACCAACCTGATTGCCTTCTATGATGAGATAACTGACTCTGTGGATATGGGGAAAGCGGTGGATGTGACATATCTTGACTTTAGCAAAGCTTTTGATATGGTCTCCCACAGTATTCTTGCCAGTAAGTTAAAAAAGTATGGATTGGATGAATGGACTATAAGGTGGATAGAAAGCTGGCTAGATTGTCAGGCTCAATGGGTAGTGATCAATGGCTCGATGTCTAGCTGGCAGCTGGTATCAAGCGGAGTGCCCCAGGGGGCCGGTCCTGGGGCTGGTTTTGTTCAACATCTTTATCAATGATTTGGCTGATGGGATTAATTGGACCCTCAGCAAGTTTGCAGATGACACTAAGCTGAGGGGAGAGGCAGATATGCTGGAGGGTAGGCATAGGGTCCAGAGTGACCTAGACAAATTAGGAGGATTGGGCCAAAAGAAATCTGATGAGGTTCAACAAGGACAAGTGCAGAGTCCTGCACTTAGGAAAGAAGAATCCCAGGTACTGCTGCAGGCTGGGGACCGACTGGTTGAGCAGCAGTTCTGCAGAAAAGGACCTGGGGATTACAGTGGACAAGAAGCTGGATATGAGTCAGCAGTGTGCCCTCGTTGCCAAGAAGGCCAACAGCATACTGGGCTTTATTAGTAGGAGCACTGCCAGCAGATCAAGGGAAGTGATTATTCCCCTCTATTCGGCACTGGTGAGGCCACACCTGGAGTATTGCGTCCAGTTTTGCCCCCCCCCCCCCCACTACAGAAGAGATCTGGACAAATTGGAGAGAGTCCAGCGAAGGGCAATGAAAATGATTAGGAGGCTGGGGCACATGACTTACGAGGAGAAGCTGAGGGAACTGGGGTTATTTAGTCTGCAGAAGAGAAGAGTGAGGGGGTATTTGACAGAAGCCTTCAACTACCTGAAGGTGGGTTCCAAAGAGGATGGAGCTAGGCTGTTCTCAGTGGTGGCAGATGACAGAACAAGAAGCAATGGTCTCAAGTTGCAGTGGGGGAGGTCTAGGTTGGATATTAGGAAAGACTATTTCACTAAGAGGGTGGTGAAGCACTGGAATGGGTTACCTAGGAAGGTGGTGGAATCTCCATCCTTAGAGGTTTTTAAGGCCCAGCTTGACAAAGCCCTGGCTCAGATGATTTAGTGGGTGTTGGTCCTGCTTTGAGCAGGGGATTGGACTAGATGACCTCCTGAGGTCTCTTCCAACCCTAATAGTCTATGATTCTATTATGGGCCTCAAAAAGGTGTGCCTGGAAGGGTGAGGGAGAAAAAAGGTGCCCACTTCTCTCTCCTGCCCTACAGAACTCACCTGACACCACATATATCTGACTCTGTCCAAAGGGGGAATGAGTTGTTTAAAGGGCTTGATTAGAGGGGGTTGTTCAGAACATCTGGCAGAGGATCAATATGTAGCAGGCCTAGTCATGGGAGATCAACTGACTCAGCAAGTGTCAATAATTTCTCTGTCTCATCTGGCCAATGGCTCCTTCTTCTAGCCGTTACACATTTACAAAAACTGGCACAAAACTGATTTTTGTAACAGGGACAGTATAGCTTTTCAGCGGTAGATGGGCACTCTATTTCCGCCATTTCCTCCTTGTGGTAACTTTCATATATACACCTGACTGCAACACCAGGACACCAGCAGAGAGGTAGGAGGCCAGTTACTGACAGCTCCTCCCTTCTCTGTCTCAGTCAGTTTTTAGATCCACTCTGTAATGGATGAGAGCGGCTATGTCACGAAGAAAAGAGAGGGCATTAAGTTGTCAGCTTCCTACCTCCCCCACCCACAGCAACATATAATGATGAGACACATTAAAACACACAAAAAACAGATCCATCCAGCAGTTTGGCTGGCAAAACAAACACCAGCGCTGTTTAAAAAAAAAAAGCAAAAAAAAAAAGCACAGTCCCAGTGAAAAGGGAATAGTTGGCATATATAACTCGTATGTGTTTGTGTGTGTGTGTCTGCCACCCCATTAATTAATACAGCTGAGCAATTCCCGGTCAGACTCCATTTGCCAAATGAACTGCCTGTAGCTAGCAACCTGACAATATAAACTGATATATACTCTTAGAGTACCCTCTAAGTAGCATGTTGTTTCAGCCATGGTGTTGGTGAGAGAAGTGTAAGGCAAATCTGAGTGTATTATGGTACATGCTGCCTCCTTCCTCCCCTCTGAGCCTTGTCTTCCAGCTCACCAACCCTCTAGCTCTTGTCTACATTCAGGAAATCAGTTGGTGCTATGTACACTGATTGCTTAACTGCTGAGTATGGTCATCCTGCAACTGTTTAAGGATAGTAGTTGCAGTTTTGCTTTGCATCACTTGTGTATTCTGCCTCTGGCAAAGTCAGATAATCCTCTGGGGCTTCTATTCCCACCTCGGCAAACAGTTCCTGGCTGGTAAGATCTATCTCATTCTCATCTTCCTCCTTCTAGCTCTCTTCTTCTCCCAGACAAGGCTCTCCGATGAGCTCTGGCATTATCTACTGCCAGGTTGGATCTTTACTGAGGATTCTGTCCATGTCCTGGTAGAATGGATATATAGTAACAGGCAATGCAGGGGCGGGCAAACTTTTTGGCCTGAGGGCCACATCGGGTTTCCAAAATTGTATGGAGGGCCAGTAAGGGGAGGCTGTGCCTCCCCAAACAGTCAGGTTTGGCCCGGCCCCCAACCCCTATCCGACCCCCCCTGCTTCTCACCCACTGATGTCCCCCCTGGGACTCCTACCCCATCCAACCCCCCCTTTCCCTGTCCCCTGATGGCCCCCCCAGGACTCCTGCCCCATCCACCCCTCCCTGACTCCCCACCCCTGACTGCCCCCTGCTACCCCATCCAACCCCTCCTCTCATTCCTGACTGCACCCCCAGGACCCCAGCCCCCATTAACCCCCCTATTCCCCACCCTCTGACCACCCTGACCCCTATCCACATCCCCACCCCCTGACCACCCCCCCAAACTCCCCTGCCCTCTATCCAACTCCCCCCGCTCCCTGCCCCCTTACTGCGCTGCCTGAAGCACCGGTGGCTGGTGGCGCCACGCCACTGCGCAGCTCAGAGCACCGGGTCAGGCTGGGCTCTGCAGCCCCGCTGCCCCAGGAGCTCGCAGCCCCGCTGCCCCAGGAGCTCGCAGCCCCGCCGCCCAGAGCATTGCGCCGGCGGTGCGGTGAGCTGAGGCTGCGGCGGTGGGGGGAACAGCAGGGGAGGGGCCGGGGGCTAGCCTCCCAGGCCAGGAGCTCAGGGGCCTGGCAGGAGGGTCACGCGGGCCATAGTTTGCCCACCTCTGTGCTATTGTGACCCCTGGTTGGTTTTTTGCATGTCTCACATCCTTCCCCCGCTTGCAACAGTGCGCAAACAGCTGTTAAGTCAAATATTAATACATGTTGGTGTTGCTTTGGTAGTTGTCAGCTATGCCTTGATATGCTCCTCAGCTTAAAGGCAAAGGTATAGATATCCACAAAGGAGCAGCCATCTGAACACTGTGGCATTTCAATAGGTTCTGGTTGAAAAGCTTTGCTATGAAAATGACTTGCAACTGCACTCTCTGTAGTGTGCTGCACTACTTGTACAGGTAGGTAGCTTCTGGACAAAGAAGTGGTGAAAGGTGGCTGCACAAGCCACGTCTGCAGTGACTGTTGTTCTCTGGGATAAGTATTTTGGAGTATCCCAATAGTTTAATAATCCCACAATAAACTGGGCAGCAGTAGGCTAGCTTGGTACAGGAAAGTAAAGGAAGTCTATAGGGAAGAATGCCAGGCACTCCACTGCTATTAGGCAAGTATTAGGAAACTTTTTCAACCAAAGTTTAAATGTAACTAGATAAACTGTCCCTCGTCATTACCATCAAGCAGCGTCCAGTTTTAGATTACAACCAGCACAGTATTAACTTGTTTGGACAGGATATCAAGCAGGTGGCAACTGTCAAATTGAACCTTAGAAATGTAGGGCTTCAAGAGGTCATCTAGTCCAGCCTCCTGTGCTGAGGCAAGAACAAGTAAACCTAGGCCATCCCTGGTGGGTGGGTGTTTGTTGGAGATTTGTAAGAACAGTTTAGACAATGGGGATTCCACAACATCCTTTGGTAGGCTATTCCAGTATTTAACTGTCTTTATAGTTAGAAAGTTTTTCCTAATACCTAACCTAAATCTCCCTTGCTGCAGATGAAGCCCATTACTTCTTGTCCTACCTTTATTGGACATGGTGAACAAGTGATCACAATCCGCGTTGTAACAGCCATTAACATATTTGAAAACTTATCAGGTTCCCCCCCCGCCCCGTCTTCTTTTCTCAAGACTAAATATGCCCATCTTTTTTGTAATCTTTACTCATAGGTCAGATTTTTTTAAACCTTTTCTCATTTTTGTTGCTCTCCTCTCCAATTTGTCCACATCGTTCTAAGCATGTGGTGCCTAGAAATGGATATAATACTCTAGCTAAGGCCTCACCAGTGCCAACTAGGGTGGGAAAATTACCTCCAAAGTCTTACATATGACACACACAACTGCATCGGATCATTGACATATTCAATTTGTGATCCACTAATTCCCAGAAATTTTTCAGTAGTACTACCACCTAAGCAGTTATTCCCCATTTTGTAGTTGTGCATTTGATTTTTCCTTCCTGAGTGAAGTACTTTGCACTTATCTTTATTGAATATCATTGTCTTGATTTCAGACCAATTTTCTAATTTGTCAAGGTTGGTTTGAATTCTAATCTTGTCCTCTAAAGTGCTTATAATGTCTCCCAGCTTGTTGCCATCAGCAAATTTTATAAGCATACTCTCCACTCCGTTATCCAAATAATTAATGGAAATATTGAATAGTACTGGACCCAGGGCAGACCACAGTAGGACCCCACTAGATATTCCCAGTCTGACAGCTAACCATTGATAACTACTCTCTTCCAACTAATTATGCACCCATCTTATGCTTGAGAAGTGTTACAGACAAGTGCTGGAGAATGTCGAAAGATGTGGATGCTTGTATAGCAGAAGCTGCTGCCACATTCTGGGGCCTTCAGTGGCCTCTGTGGATATGTTGGACATCAAGTTTACTGTGAAGCTGTAGATGAACAGAACTACAGTTATATCAACTCTATTGTACAGCAGTGAAACATGGAGGCTGAGGAAGACTGAAAAGGACCAGACTGACATGCTCAAGTCTCATCACCTTCATCAGCTGCTCCTTATAAGTAGCAGGAAAAATCAGTAATAATATCCGTAGCCGAACCTGCAAATCATCTCCATCAGCACTGCTGAGGTTTTGGCAGTTTTCTTGATACTAACATACTAGAATGGAAGACCAAAAAATGCTGCTATATGCTTGGTGATTATACGGGTGCCAAAAGCTTTGGTGGCATGATAAGGTCACCCATGCTGGACACTGATTGACTATCCAGGCAGATCATCTTAAGGACCTAACTAGAGACTGATCTGGGCAGCACTCAATCTTCAAGAAGGTTACTTCCCTTCAAGATTTGTCATGATGATAGTCATGATGAGATAAAGTCTTCAGCTAATACCAGTTCACAGAAACTCAACCTACAAAAGCTCTCTAGCAGGATACTGAGTGGCAACACGCTCAACCAAAGAAAAAAAACAGAAACAGAACAACGGAAGATTTTCAGTGAGCTGAACATACTTTAATAGCATGACACTCACCCAACAACTACTGAGAACTGATAATCCCGCTACTTAGCAGGACACTGGTACCTAGTAACTATTTGCATGGGCTATAAGTCAATATAAAACCTGGCCTAATACACTCTGAAATTAATCTTTTGCTTTTGAGTTCAATATGGCTATTTCTTTTTGGATACTTCTGTACTTGAAGCTTTTCTAATTATGTAATATAAAGGGCCAAATTCTGAGCCTGAAATCTGAAATCAATGGAGTTACTCCAGACTTACACTGGTATAACTGAGAACAGAGTTTACTCCTCTAGCTCCTTGACTGTGGGGAAATGTGTCGCTCTTTTTTCCACTTACACATCACATTATGCTCCTAGGCTTTGCTGAAACAGTATAACTAGCTTTTCTCTACACTTTAAGTAAAATATTTCCTTTGGCCCACATCACAACTTTTGGACATAGAAGACTTCCAGCTTTTTGGTAATTTAGGGATGTTGCAATAACACAATTTTTGAAAGTCAAAACAGGACTGTTTTGTATTTAGTGAAATGTTTGCATTCCTGCGGTTTTTCTTTGGAATGGATTCAGCTCCCTTGTGTACTTTGGAGCCTGCGAAGTCATTAGACACAAGAAGAAGTTTTCCACATTTTTTTCCTCTTTAAATGGTATAAACATTTGAAAAGCAATAAATGCTTTCACTTAGCCTTTATTCTCTTGCTGTATTAATATTTTGCAATGCCAGCTTGATTACTGCCTAAGCATAATAATGTTTAAACAGACATAATTAAAATTCATTTTAGATCTCTAGCTTACGTAATTTTAATTTTTTAGGCCTACAAAAGGCCAATCGGAGCAGCACTAAGACAAGCATGGAACTACGCCCATCTGGGCGCAGTTCAGACATCTTTTAGAACAAAAGATTCCCTCCTCCCTCCCCCCGCCCCCCCTCCCAAAAAAATAAAAATAAAAATAATCCTACGCTTGTAAGACCTAAACAAAGCTACAAGATTTCCTTCAACCACAAACCTGTATTTGGGGAGTGATTAGAGCACTCTCTGTGCTCTCGGCTGTAGCTGCTGCTAGCTATTTTGGAAAAGGAAGGTAACACACTCTACAGGCTGCTTTTGAAAAACAGCTTCTGATTCTGTGGACTCACTTAACTGCAGGTGCAAATGCTGGTATCTAGATGGCTAGCAACAGAAGTGTACTCAGAAATCAGGCAGTCAGATAATATCATTAAGTATTTCTATTGTGGTAGCACCTAGAGATAATGGGATGGGGACCCTAATGTGCTAAGCACTAGATACACATACAATAAAAATACAGTCACTGCCCCAAAGAGTCTGCAGTCTAAGATATCTACAGATTAGCTTGTTGAGAGTGCAAAACTGGTGGACACACTTAAGATGCTTTTATCTTAGCTGGATGTGTTGTAACATCTTTTCTTAGCCTATTAAATATAAAAACTGGATGTTTCAAATAGCACCTCCAATTACATAAGCAACTGTCACAATGACTACCTAGTAACCCTCCTTTGATATTTAAAGTGTTCTACTTCCATCCTAGAAGGAAGCAAAGAAGCTTTATTTCTATTATATGATCCTGCTGATTGATAGCTATTATATAAATTGTCCAGAAATGTCATCCCTATACATATGGAATGTATTTCTAGAACATAAGCCCCTGGACTACTGAATGATATACACATTATGAAAACCTTTCTCCACTGAAGTCAGTGGGTATTTTTCCACCAACTACAATGGAGCCAGGATTTTGGCCATTAGCCTCTTAACAGTCCCAAATAAATGAAACACATGGAAGGAGGAACTGTGCTCAGAATCCTATACTCCATTACTGAGTACACCAGCATATTGTCCATGGCAACGAGGCTAGCAAGGGCTCTTATGTCATTCAACAGCAATTCTCTGCCCAGTTCATGTTCTTTCCTTTCATCCAAAATATGGCCAGTATGCCTGGGAACCCAATCCAATATAACTTTCACATCCAGAGCTCCCGCTGACATCAATGGGAATTTTAGGTGCAAGCAGTGGAGGAATCTCACCCTTGAACTTTACCCATGCAAGTTAGGGAAGCATTGTTCCTATTAATTATAATCACTGCAGACATCACATTTTTATACCTATAATTAAGCGCTAGCTATCATACAAATTAAGGAGAACAAGATTGAACAGATTTATTTTCTCTCTTGTAGTATCACAAAGAAAGGGGACAAATTTTAAGGTCACTGTGAAAAAGGCATCACAGTAATTTTTTAAAAATATTTTTTTTGCCTGTGGACATTCAGGTTCAGTGTCAAAATTTATAAGACATATAATAGAATCTGGATTTCAGTATGTGCTCTAATCAATAAAGGCTTTTTTTTTTTAAACACACTGAAGTGCAATTTTATTCTGGCTCTACAAAATGGCAGTGTGGGGTTCCATACTTATTGTCTGTCTCAAAGACTTATGTATCCAGTGTACTCATTGTACAAGTTAAAAAAAAATTTCTAACTGCCAACCCTGCAAACTCAAAGTCAAATTGGGTTCTTTCATTCTGATGCATTAACACCTGTAATAAAGGATGGCAGGCTGAATTAGGCCATCATTGACACCTGTGCAACCCTGTGTCTTCAAGTCAGCCATCAGTGACTCTTCTTATACGTAAGCTGCCATCAATAAGTTTGCACAGGTAGAACGAATTCGTCCTGTAATTGGAAGTCAGTAAAAAATTCTGTTGCTATACAAGAAGGAATAGAATCCAGCTAACATGCTCTTAGTTGTGTTTGGTTTTGAGTGTCTACATGAGGACACTCAGGAAACTTAAGGGAAATCAACTAACAGGGTGAAGTCAATGCACATAAGTTACAGTGGGTTAAATCCATGTGTGCATGCTCTCACTCAGGAATAAAGTGGTATTAGTTTGCTGTAACTTAACCTATAAGCCAAGACAGAAGAAAATAATAGTATAAAGTTAAGCCATGTCTACATGGGGATATTACAAAGATGTAATTTGTTTGCTCTAAAATTCAGCGATTTAACTGTAGTGAACAGAAGTGCATCCACAGCATTTATTACAGTGTAATAATACTACATTATTAATAACAGTGTCCACACACTATTGCCTTAGATCAAATTTACTGCTCTTCATTCTGGGCAGATATCTCATGGTGCACTGTTCCATTACTCTGCTCTCTGTTCTATGTTTTTTCACATGATACTTCTGATGCATACTGTAAACTCCAGGAATACTAGGACTTGGCGTCAAACTAACAATCCCATGATTCCTCTCCTGCCATTCGTTCATTTTGCTGGTCCCATTTGCCAGCTGGTATCAGACAGCATGGAGCACCCAGTGCTGAGGACTGTGATCATGGTAATCATTCATATGAAGAGGATGATGCATGTGAATTTTGAGTCATGTAGGCAATGGGTTTGGCTCTGCGGTTTCATGGAGACGTTGATGTTGTGCAGTATGGCTACAAGGTAAGGAGAAGCAGGAGGATGAAACTGAGCAGTCACTTTCACAGGGCACGTACCAGGAGCACCTGTACCCAGTGGAGTGCTGCTTCTGTGCTCGGCGAACTAACAGTTACTGATGAGAGAGGGTAATGATGCAGAACTTCAGGATGATAAAAGCAACTTTCCTAAAAATCTATGCAGAGATCATCCCAGATCTGCAACAGCACAAGACTAACATGAGAGTACCCTTCTGTGTGAAGAAACATGTTGCCATCACCATCTGGAAGCTCACCATGTCTGATTGGTACTGGTCAGTAATTAACCAGTTTGGTGTTGGTAAAGAAACTGTCAGGGCTGTTGTCAGGAGGGTCTGCAATGCTATGAGGAGGGTGCTACTGTGCCATTTCATAAAGCTTGGCAATGCACGGGAGGTTATTGATGGCCTGGGGCTCCCAAAACATGTAAGAACTATTGATGGGACACATGCGCCTATTCTATGTCCCCAAACCAGGCCACAGAGACTTTATCAAAAGGAAGGGGTATTTCTCCATGGAGCTGCAAGGCATGCTTGATCACTGTGGAAGACGAATCAGTAGTAATGTACTGTGGTCTGGAAAGGTCCATGATTCAACTATCGTTAGAAAATCATGCCTGTTTGCTGGAGTGAGCAAGGGAACTTTTCCTCCTCAGAACACTGTGGACATTCATGGAATTAAGGTGCCTCCATTCATTCTTGGAGATGCAACTTACTTTCTGCTTCCTTGGCTCATGAAGCCTTACACCGGACACTTGTACAAGTGGAAGGAGAGATTTAACTTTAGCCTGAGTAACTGCAGAATGTCAGTGGAATGTGTTCTGGAAAGCTGTGAGGGAGATAGCAGTGCCTGGTGAAAAGGCTGTTATGTGCCCTGACTTCAGCTGACTTTGGATTAGGCCCCCATGTTTGGCATTGCTGTTGAGTTGAATGCGAGTTTTATGCCTAGAGGGCTTCCAGGATTGGGCCATAAGTGACTACAATGAAAGTAAAAATGCCTACATGTGATTCCCCAGGCAGAAGTAAAAATACAGTAGAATCACATTTATCGGGCTCTCCATATTAACCGAACAACCAGCACTCACAGGTCCAGAAGCAGGTGATCTCTCCTGTGACCACTAGATGGTGCTGCAGCCTTGCACTCTCTCATTCTCTGGATTATCCACATTTTTGGTTATCTGATCTGGCCCCAGTCCCAATTAGATCAGATAAACGGAGGTCTGCTGTATCTCTGCTGAGATGATCTCTCATTCACACATCATTACTCAACATCTATTATGTTACCCACACCTAGCCATTTGTTATAGAAAACAAAAATAAAATGAAAACCCCTATATATGTTTCATTGGGTCCGAAAGCACTGGAAATGATGTGCTATGACTCATTACCATTTTCCTGGAAATACATGTAGTCTAAACAAGCACATAAGTTTTGATTCCAAAAGGCTTAGCTAATTGTTTTCCTCCTCTTGAATTTATGTTTACATTTCTTAGCTCCTGTTACAAGTTTCATGTCCGTATTTTTCAGTAAAGGTTGTCAAAAGTACTTATTCCTGTCTTTTCTGAACTCTTTGGCATAATTCTGTGCTTCTGTTTCAAATGGATGGTCCACCAAAGGGTCTGGTTCATCCAGAAGCTCCACGTAGACTTGTCCACACACAGAAGTAATTCACTGACTTAAAGTTCAGTTGGTCCAATAAAAGATATTACCTCACCCACCTTGTCTCATTAAATCAGTTGAAGTGAATCTATAGTAAGTGTCTGCACCAGCTCAACTAAATCACTTTAGAACCAATTTAGTTAAACTAGTGCACTTTTCTAGCCTAAACAATGACAAAACTAGGAAGTGGTGAGTTAGATAAGAACTTACTTTGCATGTGGGCAAAATTTATTAGGGCGTTTTGCCTAAGAAGGAACTGCAGCACTATGCCCACAATATATAAAACTATATTATTGCTTTTCTGCAATTATGATACGTATGATATGTTATGACCAAGTCTGACATATGCAACCATCTTGCAGGAGAAACTCCTAATACAAAGTAAAAAAATCTAATACAATTTACAAAAGATGGTCACAGCTGACACTGTTGATACTGTGGATCAAATTACAATCTGCTGTTTTTACATACTTGGTATAATTAGGCAAAACAAAGATAGATGTATTATTTTCCTATACATCCCTGTACAAACAAAATTAATAGCTGTTTCAGATAACTGGCAAACAACTACAAAGTAGGTCCTGTGGATTCCAGAGGGTTAGAACCTGATCCTGCAGTCCTTACCTAGTCTAAACGGCCAATGAAATCAATGGAAGTATTGCCCTTGAATGACAATTTTCAAAGTGGCTGGTGATTCTGGGTGTCTCCGTTTTTGAGCGCTTAACTTGAGACATGCTGCGTCTGATTTTCAGAAGTGTTGAACACCCACAACTACATGTTAAATCAATGTGGTCATTATATCTGAAAATCAAAACCAAAATATCTCATGGTGGTCACCCAAAAATTGAGGGACCCAAAATCAGTGTCACTGTTAGAGAAATAGTCTTGAAGTTGACTTCCTGAGCCTGAATCTCGTTTGATTACTCATTCATTTTTACAGCAATAATTAATATTCATACATACAAAGCAGAGGTCTAATAATTGCCAGTGTAACTACTTCCAGCATTTTGGTTTTAAGGTACTTTTTGGAAGTTATCAGAAAAGAATGACTGTTTCACGACAACAATACAACACAATGTGTAGTTAAATTTCCATGCTAAAATGTTTAGCATAGAAATTACAAAACAACTTCAAATAATCATTTCAAATCCATGTTAGCACTTCATCAATATAACTTGCTTAAACATGGAGCTCAAACATGATTGTATTTTTGCTTTTTTTATGTTTCGTTGCTTTCTTTAATTGCCATTTTGCACTGCTTATTCCACCATGGAAGTGAGATTTCAGTTTTGGGGGACTTCAGTATTCTAGATAAGGCTACAGTAGCTGTTGCTATTAATCCCTTTATTACATTATAATTGAAATTCTCTAAGCCATCACTCACACAATTAGTCACAAATTCAGTACAGTTACTTGCAAATAGCTCCCAGTTAGCTTTCTTAAAATTCCAGGTGGGTAATTTTCTATTACCTTCAACCTTACCTTGCCCTTGAGAAGTAATAAGTATAGGGAAATGATCACTCCCCTTTCCTTCTTCCTTATATATTTCCCAGTTGCATGTAGCTGCAATATCTGTTGTTATAATTCCCAGTTTATAACTAGGAAACACTACAATCTGCTGCATTAAATCTAGTTGGGGTGCCATCTTTTAAAATGACTAGATTGTTTTCATCAATGAGCTTTTCTCAACATGTGCCGTTTTTATCAGGTGTTTTACTTCCCCATAATTTTTTAATGGATCTACAGTATAGGTCACCACATATATATACACACAGTCATTTAGCATTCTTCACTATTCTTTGCAGCTCCAAACTTTCTAATTTCCCAAATGGGTTACAGATATTATAAATCCTTAAAGAAATATTTCTCTTCTGCATTAGGATCTCAACAGCATTATGTGGTAGGCTTACTTCTTCGGTCTCTATTGCTATCTCGTTTAACCTTATGAATTACAAACGCTGCCTCTCCTTCCTAGTTTTCGGTCTTGCTTAAAGATTATATACCCTGAAATTTTAAAAGCAAGCTTTTCAACCAATCATGTTTCCTGGATTCGTATGATATCTGGTTTAGTTTTCATTGCCAGGATATTTTTTTTAGTTCTTGACCATGTGCTATCAGACTGTGCATTTTCCAACAAAAGTTCGAGATCCCTATATTAGTCACATTTCACCATTAATCTCACCCAAAACTGCATGAATACAGTCCACTAACATATTGCTAACATACACGTATTTTTCCATTGCTGTCTCTACAATTTTCATTTTTTTCTGATTTCTTCCTAGTTTGTAATATACAGTTTTATCTCTTCTATCATAAATGCAACAAACCTTTCTTTTTCACTACAAGTATATATCACCTATTCTTTCCACAGCGTTTATCATAATGTTTATAAAATAAGGCTGTGTTTGCTGTTTGCCTTTCCTATGCTGATTGTCTCTTCCTTCTTGGCCTGATGCTTTGAGACTCCTAACACCTTTTGCATAAGATATGTTATTAATAATTTTTTTTCTTTAGTATCTCTTTAACTTGTCTTGCTGCAATACACCCTCTATATGTTGGACTGTAATTATTACTGCAGTTATTATATTTGACCTCTCCCCCTTCTATAAAATTTTCATAGGAATGCTCTCCCCCACATTTACCACATCTCATTTTCTCTTTACAAACAGTTACTACATGCCCATACCATTGGACTTATGACACCTTAGGGGAGGGAGGTCTAGGGCTTGGACAGGATGGCAGGCATAATAGGCCGGGAAGGCTGGGGCCTTCAACAACTGGGCCCCTTCCCCGAGACCCCCCCACCTCCTCCACTCCACCCCCACCTCCAAAAGCCCCCACTACTCGCCGTGTCCCTCCTCCTCAGGATGGGGGTGGGCGGTGAGGAGCAACACAGAGAGACAGTGGCCAGTGGACTGAGGAGGCTGAGGACTGGGGCCAGCAGCTTGGTGGGGGAAGGAGCTGGTATTTGGGGAGGCTGGCGGCAGCTTGGCCGGTGGGTTGGGGGGTTCATCTGCCACCCATGGGCTTGGATCTGAATATCTGAAACCCTAGTGTTACTTGTTCAGGTAGAATCCTTTCCTTAAACCTAATCAGTGCAGCTGCTGATTGCTTGCTTTCTCCTCCTCATTAATGAATTATCTCATCATCAGTCAGCTCTAGTGGCACTCCAATATTATCGCTTCAGTTCAGTCAAATACTTTGGTAGCTGACAACTTATTTTAACTTTCCCTAACACTTTAATTTTTAGCTATTTATCAGCTTGATCTTTGTTTTTACATTCAACTAAAAGATCACCATCTTGCAGCCCCCTGGCTCTTACAATATCCCCAGTCAGCTACTTTCACCGGGTTAACATCACCTAATCTTATTTCTTTGGCTAGGGATCTTACAATTATAACATTTTGGTTTATTTCCTTCCTCAGCTTTACCTTTTTGCTGATATCACCTGATTCTGTTCCTGCTCTTTTCTCTTTGTTTCCTACTTTGTATTCGTTCTCCATCTCTTTTGGTTCAGGAGCATCTCTAGTTTTAAATACTAGAAAAAAATATACACTGTTAAATATCAATAAAAATATAACCTAAAGACTATATAGCCTTAATATTACTACAAAGATACACTTCAGGATCTAGACCATCAGATGTAGCTAGACAGATTTCAAGTTTTCAAATCTGCTTTCTCCCTATGAGGTTGACTGTTAAGTGAAATGAATAATTAGTTAATAAAATAAGCTGTGTCTGTTCCTCTGTATCTTTACGGTATATTTTCATTTTGCCTTAAACTTCTTGTCATTTTTATGACATGGTAATTACATTATAACCTCAGTCTCATTTAATTAGAAACAAATGTTTAGGCTGTGATTGCTTATTTGAACAAATTAGCTTGATACTGGGAATGAAATATTGATTATTGCTTATATTAAAAAAAAAAATCAGTGAGTAACATATGACTGAGCCAGCGCAGTCTGAGAATCACTGACTGTACATCACATAAACACAGACCACCCCTCCTGCAGAAAAGATCAGAGTAAATAAGGGAGATGGAATTCATGGCCCCCACCTGCACAACAACTTGTATGCTGTAACAAAGCTCCTCTGCATCTACTACTCCCGCCTACAAATTGAACTATTACTACTGTCACGCCACATATTCCACGTGAGTGTAAAGGAAGTCAGAGCTGTGTAGTTACAGATCTAATTTTTCCTTCCCTAGCCCCCTCTATACCTTCTCACACAGTAAATTTTTAAGGTCAATGCTAAACCCTCTTCCATACAAGAGCTGCAGAAACTCTCTCTGCCATCTGCCCTCTTTCCCAGACTTTAAGCTGTGCAGAGGGCCTTTGCACAGGTGAATTTTATACTTGTTGACATAGGTGCTGACTTTTGGTTTTGCCGGTGGGTGCCCCATCCCGGCTCTGCCCCCTTCCCCGAGGCCCTGCCCCCACTCCGCCCCACTCCACCTCTTCCTGCTCTTCCCCCTCCCCTTAGGTCCTCTCCCCTGAGCATCTCCTGCCCACTGCTCACTCCTTTCTGCCCCCTCCTGCCTTGAAGGTGAGGTGTTTGTGTTGGGGGGGCTCAGCCTCCCCCCAAAACTGGCAATTTTCAGCATATTTATACTCTTCTTTCATATTCTGTTATTGAATGTGTGTCTATCATTGGCATCTTAACAATGTAATCATTATTAAAATAGTAATGAAATATATCATTACATTATCATGAATTACAGTATATTAAAATCATTACACTCAGCAACAACCTGTCTTCACTAACATCCCTGTTTAAAGACATTACGTTCGCTCTGGGCTTCATACCTGCTTGGGGCCTGTTTGGGAGCTGAGGCCACTGATGGCTGTGGGAAGAAGGTGGATGGGAGGGACAAGCAGTGGAGAGTCTTTCCCCTCTCCCTGCCCCTTTCTCCTCTCCCTTTCTTTCGCTCTCCCTGCCCCTTTCCCTTTCTCTTGTTTCTTCTCTAAGTCCTTGCTCCCCCTCCTGATGTTTCCCCCTTCTTGCTTCCTGCCCATGTCCCTTTTTCCATCTCTCTCTGCTCCCCACCTCCTGGTGACTCTGTCTAGTGCCTGCTCCCACCCACCCACTCAAAGTGGCAGAGGAGGTTCCCCCTCCTTGGGTGGGAAGGTTGCCTAGTGGTTAATGCACAGGCCTCGGGCTCAGGTGTTCTGGGTTTGATTCTCTGCTGCCACAGACTCCCTGCTTAGCCTTGGGAAAGTCACTTCACCTCTGTGTGCCCTAGAGCCCACCTGCCAAATGGGACTAATGCTGACCCTGCCTCCTAGGCTAAATCCATTCATGGCTGTGTGATGATGGGGGAAATGGAGATACCAATGTGGGTAGATTTGGCCTGAATTTCTCCACAGCCAGAGAGTGCGAGCCAGCTCCCCAGTGGGGATGGGAGAGAGGGGGGCTCAGTCCAGCTCTGCACAGAGTGGAGTCAGGGCTTCAGCCCTGCAGCTTCTGCCACTAGGGTGGCTGGGGTTCCTGAGCCGGAGACTTCAGCCCCACATGTTCTGCCAGGGTCCGTGGCTTCTCCTCCCCCCACCCAGCGTGGCTCCTGCCGGGATCCGGGGCTTTTCCACCCCCTCCCCAGTGTGGCTCCTGCCGGGGCTTGTCCCTAGCACAGCTCCTGCCAGGGTCTGGGACTTCTCCTCCCTCCTACTTCCCCCAGTGCAGCTCCTGCCGGGGCTTCTCCTCCCTCCCCCCCCCCTCAGTGCGGCTCCTGCTGGGGTCCAAGGCTTTTCCTCCCCCTAATTCACCACTGCACCCAGCCCTAGCCTAGCTGGGCTCCCTTGGGTTACCTGATGCCTGCTGTGGCCAGAGTGGAGCCTGGCTGGCAGGGAGCAAACATATATGTGGAGGACATGGCCATCAGCCCAAGAGGTGTAGGGCGGCCCTAGGTGAGCAGGGGCTGGCTGGGCTACTGCTGATAGCCCAGCACTCCCGCCCACGCCTAACCCTAAGGCTTTTTTTTTTTGTGAGACTCACTCAGCCCCTGCTGGAGCAGGGAGGTGGGAAACAGCTGATCTGAGCTGGCCCACCAAACAGCTGATCGCAGCTGCGCGCAGGCTACCCATAGGAAACAGCTTATCTGCCAAGGCACCCGCAAAACAGTTGATCCCTGGCTGCCAACAGCTGGTCATCCCAGTGGGAGCTGAGCACCCCCTATTTTTTTTCTGTGGGTGCTCCAGCCCCAGAGCACCCACGGAGTCGGCACCTATACTTGTGGATAAATGAGAACTGCCCCAGTTAGACATAAGATTAGTGTTGTGGAGGTGTTGGAAACTACATTGTTGGTTAGGAAGGTGTTGGAAAGATTTGGGGGAAAACATTTTGGAGAAATATAACTATTTAAGAACAGAGAAAATGAATGATTTCCTGCAGTCTTTTATGGTGAGGGAGGGAGGGAAAGATAGTGGCCAGGTTTGAGGAGAACTTTTTAACTTGAGAAAACTCAAGCATAAGTGTGGCTCACTATGTAGTCAAGGCTGGAGGTAACAGAGGTTTTGACGACTGTTGCAAAGTCTGCATTAGAAAGGAATGGATGCAGTACCATAGCCATCTCTAGATAGAAAGGGCACCATGATCATTGACGCCAGGTGGGAATTCAGAAACAACAATGAATTTAGTAGAACCAGAGTCTGTAAATCATTTGACAAAAGTCAAGCACACAGCCAAAGCAGATGAGGCAGACCCAGCCACCACGAACTCCTCAAATGCTTTCTCCTAACAACAAGCATGACTTTTGTGGTTAATTTACTTTTTGATACAGTATCTTTCTGCTGGAAGATTTTTTGCTAATTACGTCTCCATACAAAATGTACATCAACAAAGTATTACAAATGGCATGTGTTTACAAAGTATGACATCTAATAAGTTACAGTTGAAATGGAATCTCCTTTCAATATTCTTATTTTCTGTTGCTTCTATCTTTCTGAAAATATTACCCTTAGGGCTGAAACATAGAATACTTAGTTTTGGCAGGAGATTAATATTTTCTGAAAGGCCGAGGAAAATCTGCCTCAGTGTGTTTTAATTATCTAAATATGAAAAAAAAGTTTTATCCGTTAAGAAAACTGAGTGCAGATAATCATGTGAACAAATAAGTATAATGGCTGTGGTCTTAAACCTCAATTTCGGCATATACAATATGTAATCCTGAATGAGGAATATGCACTTTGCCTCGTCTAAAGAGTTCTGTTTTTTAAACAAAGTTCCAAAGTGTGCAATGAACATTAATATACTTATGATTTAAGTTTACACCATAGCATAACAATCACAGGTGCAAATTTATGCACGTGATTACATCACTGTGATAGCTACCACTGAGGAATGAGGCATGGTTTAGTCCTAGCAATCTTCCAGAAGAGAGATTTCTAGGTCTTTCACCTAGACTCCCCTGATTTGGATGGCCTTGTCCTGTCTTGGTTCACCTCCTACCTCTCTAACCTCCTTTATTATTGTTGTTGTTCTTTTGTTATTACATGGCACCTAGAAACTCCAAATGGAGAATCAGAGCCCCTCTGTGTCAGGCACTACAAATATATGGATAATGAAAAGATGGTCCATGACTAAGGCTACGATCTAATCATGGGTAGTTTTAGTAAAAGTCATGGACGGGACACGTGCAACAAACAAAAATTCATGGCCCGTGACCTGTCCATGACTTATACTATAAATACCCCTGACTAAATCTTGGGGGCAGGGGCCCTGCTAGTGGTGGTGGGGACTTGAGGGGCCTCTGCTTGGGTTGGTGGAGCCAGCGGTACCAGCTGCAGGGGGCCACCCCAAGACAACTGCTGGGGCCTGCTGAGCAGTGGCTGCTCTGGCCACCCCCAGGACTGCTGCTTGGTGGGGACCGGGGGGGCTGCTGCTTGCGGGGGGCCCAGGCCAGCAGCACCAGCCGCCGGGGGCTGCTGAGCAGCGGCTGCTCCAACCGCCCCTGGGACCGCTGCTCAGGTGGTTCCTGGGGCCAGCCGTACCAGCCACTGCTCACACTGTCCCCGGGCCAGCCACACTGGCTGTTACTCAGGCGGTCCTCAGGGCCAGCTCCCCAGGGCTGCCAGAGCAGTGGCCGGTGCGGCTGGCCCCAGGGCCACTCTGGCAGCGGCCGGTGTGGCTGGCTGCGGGGCTGCCTAAGCGGTTAGCTGCAGAGCTGCCCCAGCAGCAGCTGGTGCAGCTGTCCCCAGGCCCACCTGAGAAGCCGGCTCTGGAGCCAGCTGCTTGGGCGGCCCTGGGGTCAGCCACACTGGCTGCTGCAGAAGTCACAAAAGTCACTGAAAGACTCCATGACACACACAGAGCCCTATCCATGACCCAAAGAACTAAGTAAGCACAATATTTTCAGTGTTCCCTTGGGCAGTTCTTTCTCCTCCTGCTACACCTTGCTTATGAAAGTTTAGGACTTTCTTCTCTCTCTCTACACTTTATCCCTGTGTAACCTTACTTCCTTAGCTTCAACTACCATAGCAGTGCTCAGATCTCAAATCTCTCTTTCATACCTGTCCTGTCTCTTGACATCCACTCCCACATAACTGAGGGTCTCTATCATTCACATACTGGCTTGCTGCCAACTCCAGCTAAATATGGACATAATTTCTCTTAAAACCTTTGAACTTCCCCCTTTCCTGTTAACATCATGACCACTGCAGGTCTTCAAACTTGATGAAATCTCAGACTCTCTTAATCCTCTCCTTCCCTTGGCCCAATTAGATTATCATCAAATTGTGCTTCTTTTTCTTCCATAACATTTAGAAAATCAGACCCTTCCTTTCTGTCCAATGCAGCACCTCAACAAATCTGGCTCATTGTTTTTAAAGCTCAGAAAGACAGGGTCTAGTTAGTACTTTGATGGAAGACCTCGAAATAAACAAGAAATCTGAAGAAAGTGTTTTTTGTGTATTACAGTATATTTCACAGATCTCAGCTAGGACTACAGCTGACAGAAACTACAGATTCTCTTTTAGTGCTACTGATTTAGATGCAGATGTCCCCAATTCAATCTCTTGCTGGACTGGATTCCTCACAAATAAGGATAATCCTTCATTTTTCACTTGGATACCTTTCTGTATTCTGCACTGTTCACATCAGACTTTACAATTTTTATTTATTCTTGCCAGAATGCATTTATGCATTGGCTGATTTTATTACAGTTATATGGTTGAAACGGCACTTTCATTTTAGAGCCCCATTTTTAGTGGCTTAAAATAATTTTCCAAAACAATTGTCTGTGGACTGATTCTTCTCATCCTTGTTCTCAGCCTAAATTTTTTTTTTGAAGTTTTAAAAAAACATATCTGGTAGCTTTTGTGGGTCAGACAATCAAATACACATCTACCCCGACATAACGCTGTCCTCGGGAGCCAAAAAAGCTTACCGTGTTATATCGAACTTGCTTTGATCCACTGGAGTGCGCAGCTCCGCGGTCCCGGAGCGCTGCTTTGCCACGTTATATCCGAATTCGTGTTATATCGGGTCATGTTATATCGGGGTGGAGGTATATACACCAATGTGTTTTTACTAAATGTATTATTCTCTTATTTTTCTTTTCAATTTTGTTGGTTTTTTTCTTGTGGTTTTTATTTTTTACCACAAAAAATGAGTAATTAGAATTAGTAATGAACAACCATGCACCATTTTCAAAAAACAAAAAGAGTTATTCTCTTTTCTGATCTTTCCTGCGCATCCTGTCCACTCTGTGTCTGTCTTGTTTAAACTGTAAGCCATTTGATGCAAGGACTGGCTGGATTGTGTGTGTATTCTCTGTGCTTATTAAATAATGTTAATAAAAACGCTATTTTGACTTTTTTTGGTAAAAATAAACTTACACAGAAAACTATCAGTGAAACATTCTGATTTTACATGCATAAAAGTTAAACCATACCAAGTTAAAATTCCAAGAGCAGACACTACTCTGCATCATAATATAATGCATTACATAATTATTATATAACCACCTATGTTGTGATATCAACATTATATGATCACATGGCCAATGTGATATAATATGCAGCAAATAATGTAATTTAATTATCCAGATTCTCAAGTATGCCAGCAAAATCTGGCCCTGGAGCCTGTGCAACTCACTCCCTGCTGTCAGTCCTGGGGGTGTATGTATTCACACCTTACATGCCACTGAAATAATTTTTGTACAAAGTATGCCTTGTGAGGTATCATTTGAAAACTCATAATTTACTGGTCAATACTGGTCATGTCTTGGTGAAATATGTATGTGAAGTTATAAGATACCCCTGTATAGTGTTATTAATACATGTTCCAAACCCCACAGCCCAGCCCAAACCGAAATCGATAAATAAGTCTGTCCTAAACAAAGGGAGCTTAAACAGGTGAGGAAAAAGCAGCAGGGAACATCCTTCTCCATAGACTTTTTGTTTCCTAGTGCTCAGCTGCAAATGTTTTTCAAAAGGAGGACTGAAACAATAAAAAGGGAGGGACAAATACCCAAGCCACCCCTCTCATCCCTTGCTCCCCTGCCTATCATATTCACAGTACCTGAAGCGACAAAGAAAGCATTTGTTGAACTCTGGAAGAAGAGGGTCCTGACCCATAAGGTAAGATTGCTGAAAGTGTATGGTGCGAAACTTTGCTTGAATCTGATATGATTTGTTAAATTTGGGAATAGTAAATGTCTTATCTTTATTTTTCTTGTAACCATTTCAGACTTTTATGCCTCATTATTTGTACTCACTTAAAATCTATCTTTGCAGTTAATAAACTTGTCTTATTGTTTTTTCTAATCCAGTGTGTTTAAATTTAAGTGCCTGGGGTAGCAAGTTATGTGCATATTATTCCCTTAAAGGAATATCGGATTCAAATGATTTTATTGTACAGCAGAGGGCTGAGCAGAACAAGACATACGTTTCTGGGAGGAAAATCTGAGACGAGGGCTATGCTAGGGTCACCCTGCAGTATAACCAAGGCTGGTGAGAGCTGGAGTATAACCCAAGTATGGCTAGCAGGCTGCAGTTACACACAGACACTTGGTGTGGCATGCATGATGGAAGGCTGTTTGTGAGTGGCCCAGGTGGGAGTTACTTCAGCAAGGCATTGTAAGGCAGCCAAGGTTGAAGGGCAAGGGTGACACAGCGGCTCATTAGTCTGGATTGTATAGTGGTATGTCACAATCATCATGTAGCCAATGTGATATAATATTCAGCAAATAATGCAATTTAATTATCTAGATTCTCAGGTGTGCCAGCAGAATCTGGCCCTGGAGACTAGGCCACTCACTCCCTGCTCTCAGTGCTGGGGGCGTTTCTGTACCCTGCTGACCCAAAGATACTATTTTGGTCCCTTGGGGCCAAGACTGGACTGGCACAGAGTTAGTCCAGGATTTGAGAAGTGCAAAAGTGAGCTTTATGCCACCCTTCCATCATCTCACATCCCAACTTGTACTATGTACTGCTCAGCCACAGCTGAAGATCTGGCCCACTATATACTTTAATTTTGGATGGTAGGAGACTCAAAATGACTATCCATATCAGACTTTGCAATTCCATACAACTTTTACTATGAGAGTTGTTTATTTTCCATTCAAAATTATAGTTTTAGTATCCCCTGATTATTACGCTGACAAATTTCAACCAAATCTAAATTCAGTGTAGATTAAGGAACTCTCATTTAAAGCAGTACCAACATTTTCTTAACAGACACTACACCAGAATTTTCTATCACTTACAGCACCTATGTAAAATATCTATTTTAAAACGTATTTCAGTCCAATGCAGCCACATTTATAACATAGTACTTTCACATCTCTCAGCCTTCTAGCACTAGCTCTATGCCTTATAGATGGTCTGCCTGCCCGCCACGGGGCCTCAGAGCCCAACCAGGAAGGGTGACAGGGCTGGGAGGGGTGACAGGGACAGGCCCCAGCTCTCCGCCCTTGGGAAGGGGAGAGGCCCGCAGAGAGGCTCTGACTGATGGGCTGGTGCTGCGTCCCGGGCCTGTGCCAGCCTGTGCTACCATAACAAAGAGTGCAACACTGCCCCCCACCTCAAGTGTAAGGCCACAGATACCCCTTGCCGCCCCCCCAAATACCCCCTCCCAGTACATCCACTCATCCCTCTAGCACCCCCCACTACACCCTCCCAGTACACACACCGCCCTTCAGCATCCCCCAACTGAACACCCCCCCTCCAACTCTCCCTACCTCTCCCCCCGGCAGTGTCCTCCACTTGGGAAATTGAAACGCAGTAACCCTAGCCAAAAGGAGTATGTGAACTCACCTAACATCAAAGGAGCTTTTCCCGAGTTTTACTTTGGGTGGCAGGAAGGGCATGTGACGTGGGGTATGTATGTGTGAAGGCTGAACAGACAAAAAAAAAAAAAAACAAGGAAAGACTTAGCATGAAGGAGAGAGAGCACACATGTGTGCACCTAAAGGAGCTGCTGCAAGCACGGTGGCTGACCCTGGAAGAAACCTGGGGAGAGGTTTTTGGGTCAGGGTCAGGCTGAAAAGTGTTCTTGGTGGTGCTACAAGCAATAAAAGCTGTTTCCTGTTATTTGATTCCTTCTGCATTCAGAGACACAGACTTTGTACATTCTTTATAAATAAACAAAACTGCATCAAAGAAATACCTGACTGTCACCAATTTCTCTTCCCAAGTGGAATAACCTACTAGGCCCCACATTTTTGCCTAGCCACTCAGATCACAAGGGGTAACATTCTATATTGTGGGCTTACATGGTGGTTCTCTTATTTAAGTCAATGAGACTATTTCTGATAGTAAGGTGAGCAGGATGCTATGCATGAATTCTACACATTGTTTTTAAAAGGTTAAATATTCTGAATAGCTATTTATTGGACCATACCTTTACTGGTGCAGAACTGAGGAAAATTTTATCAACTATAAAAATATAGGGAAAGTATCTGATTATATTTTTTCTATTAAAGAAGTCAATTGGATATTTAAAATGTACTAATATCAAGGAGTAATTGGTTATAGAGGGAACAGTTGCACTGAAACTGGCAGTCATTTTATAGTTACATGCACAATTCAAATAGGGGTAGTACCACTATTACTCAAAATTCATTTAGCTGAAACAATAAGATAAATTATTCTAAAAATTCACTGTCTTATACTCAACACAGTAAAAGATCAATTTAATCTAAACATGAGTAGAGTATATACCACATCATCTGATCCAAAGCACTGACCTACTTGATTCAAATGCAAAATGCCTATTCCTGTTGCAGATGAAATTCACCAAGACAAAATGTTCAACAGAAAGATTACATTTCCATTGGGGCAGAAGGATATTTACCAGTATCTCATTATGGTTTGATACAAATATCCTGGATTTCAATCAGCATTGAGATACAATGGCAATAATCCAAAGCTTTGTTTCCTGCAGCATTATGCAGGGTTTTTTTTAGCTACAATAAAATCTTGAAAAATTTCCAAGAGGAAAGAAATAGAAGGAAATAACCTTCTAGTCATTTTAATGTCAGATACATGATGCATCTAGTGATGTCTGCCTGATAACTTTGCACCGGCAGGAGAAGGTGACATCATTTACATTTTTTTCTAGCATAAATGAAAAGCACTGAATTCCTTGAACTGTAAGTGTCCCATCAATTCTTCTACTCTCACTGCCCCACCTCCTATCATTAACATAGCATACCCACTCTATCTGATGCATTTAATCCTTTTCTAAGAGAAGTAATTTGCCTTCTTAATGGAAATGTATGAAATTTGCTTTAGCAGATTTTCTGAGTTTAAACTAAAGCTCCACTGAACATTTCCATCTTGAAAGAGGTAACCTTTTAGTCATAGGAGACATGACAAATTTCAGTCATTTAAAAGGTTTACTTCAAAGTATTATTTTTAATTATGAGAAGTAATGTGGTCTTCTGGTTAGACCATGGAACCTGAGTCTTGGATTCTACTTCTGGCTCTATCTCTTGAGTGCTCTTTGACCTTGGTCAAATTGTCTAAGACCTCTGTGCCTAAGCTGTCCCATCTATAATACTGGGGCTAATACTTGTCATACTTACCTCACAGGGGTGTTGTAAAGCTTACTCCATTAGTTTACTCTAAACGCTTTGGGCTGGGATCCTTGAATAGAAAGTTATGTAAATGTAAAGTATGATTAATTTACGGATTTCTCTGTTAAGAAAAGCTCTTATACTGTATGCAGTATGGATCCAATTTTAATAATAAATAATAATAACGTTTACACTTACTGTATATAGCTCCATTCAAAGAGCTCAACATGTTTTACCAATATTAATGAATTTAGCCTCACCTGTAAAATAGTATTATCATCCCCATTTTAAGAAAACTGAAACCTTGAGAAAATAAGGACCCTGATTCTGCTCCCACAGAAGTCACTGTCAAAACTCCCTTTGACATCAACGTGAGGAGGATCGGGTCCTAACTCACTTGCCCAAAAAAAGGAAACAGGATATATGTGCTAGATATGGGAAATAATCCAGTTCTTCTGATTTTCTGTTCTGTGTACTAACCACAAGACTGTCTTCCCTCCCATGAAAGTGAGTTCTAAAAAACATTAAATTTACCAACAAACAGAATATAATAATAATAATTACTGAATTGTATAACTCCATTTTTGTTACACCCTTACCTTGGATTTTAAAAACATCAATGATTACAAATATATCACAATAACTGACCAAAATCTGCCCTTGTATCTATGTCCTGTAGGTTTACATACGTGGCAATTCTTTCCTCATCACTAGGGTGAAGAACAGCTACAGTATGCAATTGTTTCATTTGGAATGGAAATGGAGGAAAATTTCTCCTAAAACTAGAGGGGAGAGCTATTTAAATATTGCACACCTCAGTAGCCTAAAAAAACCACAGCTTTAGCTAGATTTTGATCCTACATATACATCTCAAACTCTGTGCTAGATTTTGCTAGTACCAGCATGCAGAGCTAACAAAAAGAAAAATTCTCTCAACTTCTGACTACATGGTTAGAACAGTTTTGATTTAATACCCATGGTCCCTGCTCTACATGGGTTCTACATCAGGGGTCTCAAACACGCGGCCCATGGAGTTATTTCCTGCAGCCTGCCAAGCTCCCCCCACCCCCACCCCTACCACTTTGGAGTTATTTCCTGCGGCTGCCAAGCTCCCCTCACTCCCCGTCCCCCCTCCGCAGCGCGGCAAGTCCCCACTCCTCTGCCTACCTCCAGGCACTTTCCAGGAGGGTGAGGGGAGGAGCAGGGAGCCGCGTGCTCAAGGGAGGAGGCAGAGAAGAGGCAGGGTAGGAGCGGGGATTTGGGGAAGGGTTTGGAATAGGGGCAGGGAGGGGTGGAGTTGGGGTGGGGCCTCATGGAAGGGGTGGAGTAGGGGTGGGGCGGGGGGGGCTTTTGTATCTTTGTATGAAAAGGTGTCAGTGGTGCAGCCCTTGTGCCAACGTACTAGTCCCTCATGTGGCCCTCGTGGTGATTTGAGTTTGAGATCCCTGTTCTACATACTAAAAATTCACACAAACCCCTACAGATAGGCAAGGAAGCATTTAAAAAAAAAAAAAAGTTTGATTCTAGGGAATTCTTTTAAGAGATTCTACTTCCTTGGACTTCATGGATTTTCCTCATCCATTAATATCTGTTGCCCCAGATATACTATTAACTGAAACTCAAACAAAGCTCCCCCATACTTGTTAGATTTCAGGCAATTGAAACAGTGACAACTGTTAATTTGTTTTTTACCAGACGAGGGCTCCTTAACTACACCATTCACTCAAAAACCACAATGAAAATTACTGAAAAAATGTGTAAATGATGTCTCTTATGTAAAGCCTATCAATTTTTTATCATGCTGTATGCTTAGATTACACCCAAAGGACAAAAGCTGTGCTGAAAGTTCATAAGGCCTAGTCTATAGCTAAACTTAGGATGACCTGGCTACATTGCTTGGGGGTGCGAGAGGCACAGTTAAGATGCGATGCCCTTATAAGCCCCAGAGTAGACACCACTAGGTGAACGGAAGAATTCTTCCATCGACTTAGCTACCACCTCTTGGAGGTTGGATTTACCATTGTGGTGGAAAAGCCCCTTCCATCGCTGTAGCAAGTGTAGCTGCAGCATCACAGCTGTGCCTGGTAAGGCTGGTAGCGTAGAGATACCCTAAAACATGGAGTCTTCATCGTGAACAGAATAATGTATAAAGACCACCTCCCACTTTCTGCAAATGCACTCATAAAATATATAATTAAAAACACTAACGGTCAAACAAATTATGTCCCTGAATGGAAAGAGCAATATAAACAACATAATGGGTGTAGGGCTTGAGTTTGGGTTAGAGGCCAGGAATGTTTCTGTTTTAATGACTTACGACAAGGACGCAGCTCTTCACCTATACTTAGGTCACTTTTAACCTCAATTTTACCATAATTTACTGTAAAACCAGTTAATTTGGACTACAGGTGAACCATATCATTACAGAACATGTATATCATTACAAAACAAATGTATTACATCAATGTACATATTTAAGTTGAGTGGTAGTAACATTGGGCTGCTACCTCACGGCTGTTCAATAGGACTCCGATTTTGCTAATTGTAGGGATTTTATGTGATAGCTCAATAAAACAAGGTTTATTAAGTTTGTCCATCTCTAATGATGACTTTCTGTTCTGATAAAACTGAGAACTGATATGACTGCAATGGGAATATAGTCAAATTCTCAATTCAGATTGTTGCACTAAAAATCAAAGCATCCTAAATTCTTTACTTTCTGGGAATGATTCATACCCTGGACAGGTTTCAGAGTGGCAGCCGTGTTAGTCTGTATCAGCAAAAAAAAACAAGGAGTACTTGTGGCACCTTAGAGACTAACAAATTTATTTTGGTATAAGCTTTCATGGGCTAAAACCCACTTTATCGGATGCATGCAGTGGAAAATACAGTAGGAAGATAGATATACACAGAGAACACGAAAAAATGGGTGTTGCCATACCGACTGTAACGAGACCAATTAACTAAGGTGGGCTATTATCAGCAGGAGAAAAAAAACCTTTTGTAGTGATAATCAGGATGGCCCATTTCCAACAGTTGATAAGAAGGTGTGAGTAACAGTAGGGGGGAAAATTAGCATGGGGAAATAGTTTTTACTTTGTGTAATGACCCATCCAGTCCCAGTCTTTATTCAAGCCTAATTTAATGGTGTCCAGTTTGCAGATTAATTCCAATTCTGCAGTTTCTCATTGGAGTCTGTTTTTGAAGTTTTTTTGTTGGAGAATTGCAACTTTTAGGTCTGAAACTGAGTGACCAGGGGGGTTGAAGTGTTCTCCGACCAGTCTCCGACCAACTGTTCTCTGAGCAATCTAGAATTAATTGGTCTCATTACAGTTGGTAGAGCAACACCCATTTTTTCATGTTCTCTGTGTATATATATCTTCCTACTGCATTTTCCACTGCATGCATCCAATGAAGTGGGTTTTATCCCACAAAAGCTTATGCCCAAATAAATTTGTTAGTCTCTAAGGTGCCACAAAACTCCTCATTTTTTTATACCCTGGACAGACAACTTAATAATGAGATATGCTGAAGTCTCCTTAAACACCAGAGTAATTCCTTTATAATTTCTTCTCTCCTTTTCTTCCTGTGCTAATGTGAATCACAAAACAAACTCAAAATACTGCTCCACATTGTACTCTCCCAGATTCACACATGAAAGCGACCTCTGACTGCAGATCTCCCACATTCAGTGTAGAAATGGGCTCAGCCTCCTCCGCAGCGATATTCCACCTCTTCTCAGCCTTGAAAGAGTCCAGGTGCCTTGTGGGTCCAGGTGCCAGTGAAAAATGCGTGGGGATGGTGGGAATGCATGTTATCTCCATTCTGATACTAAGGAGAATCCCCGGAGGAGATAATACAGCCTCAGGTCCCAGGAGTACAAGGGAAAAATATAGTCAGGGAGTTGCACCATCAAGAAGCCAGCATGCCAGGGATTACAGCTCATACAGAGGCACAGGGCCATCCATGCATTCTTTGGGATCTGTATGAAACAGTGGAAATCAGCTACACTTGGGGGTGGGTTTCTTGACCTTTTCTTGTGCTAGCAAGATGGGAAAGACCGCAAACTCCCCTTTATCTGTAGTATTATGTTGGGGGAAATTTGCAAGAGAATCATTGCAGAGATTTTCTCCCCAATCACCCACTCTTACAGGTTTTTCTATGGGAAACGATCAACTAGGCCATTTCATTTTGGTTACATGGATTTTAAATTCACTGATCATCGTATTTCTCTTTATTGCATATTCAGTTAAAGGGATTATCTATAATGATTTTGACCCTGCTTTTATATCATAACTTTCACTCCAAGAATCCAAAGCTCTTTCAAACTTTTGCCCTTATCCTGCAAACACTTATGCATGTGCTTAACTTTAAGCTTATGAATAACTCCTCTTAAATCAATGGGACTGCTTATATGCTTAAACTTAAGCATGTGAGCAGGGCCGTCCCTAGCTATTCTGGGGCCTTATGCAGCCCCCCCCATGGGTGGGGAGGGGTGTGGGACCCCAGGCCTCCCCGGGGGGGGGGGAGGGGCAGGGCTGGCTTGAGGGGTAGGAGGGAACTACCCCCCAGCACTCACCGGCAGCGCGCGTCTGGGGCCAGGCTGATGCACTTCCCACTGCCGGTCACTGCAAGCCCGGACCTGCTTCAGTCCTCAGGTGAGAGTGGGTGGGGCTGGGGCAGAGCGGGGGTGGGAAGAGGCAGAGCAGGGGCGGGGGCCATGGGGAAGAGGCGGGGCAGGGGCTGGAGCAGCACGCAGCTGCGTAGGGCACCAGGGAATTTGGCACCCCAAATTTCCTGGTGCCCTACATAGCTGCATACTTTGTGTATGGGTAGGGATGGCCCGGCATGTGAGTACATGTTGTAGATCAGGCCCTTTGCCTTATCTCAACAATTTGATCCAACTATTGGGTCGGAATCCTTGACTTTTGCCCATTAGTTAATTTTGGGACCAATATTTTAAAAATATTGTAGTATGCAATATGTTCTCTGTAACACAAACAGCAACCAGGTGTATATTGTTTTAATTAAATTATATATTTGAAATACATGATAGAATGTATTTCCAACATATTTTATTTATCTAGTCAAAATATTTGGAAAAGTATATATTTCCACCATATGTAATTAAACTATATATAGAATTTCTGCAAATAATAAACGTTTACTTTGTGTGGAGAAGCAGAATTTTAATTGTAAAATACTAGAAATGTACAGGAACTGACATTTCCATTTAGCAGGATGTTCTGCAATGTCAAAATTTGATTTTTGTTCTGAATCAGAATATTGAATATTTCCAAATTTACCACAAAATGAAATTTTTAAAAAATCATTTTTGATTTTGACTTTAAAAAATAATTTGATAAATTTTTAAATTAAAAATTTAAACATTCCATTCTGGAAATAATCAAAATGGACCATTTCAGCAATATGCTTCAAAATGCTTCATTTCAACTTTTTATCTAAACAAAATGTAATCAAAATCGACGTGCTCCTGTGGAAAGTTTTGATTTAATCAAAATGGCATTTTCCACCAAAATCTGTTCTATTAGAAAATTTTTAACGAGAACTATAAAATACTTTAATTTTTCATTCACTAGGGAGTTCACTGGAATAGACTATGACACATAAAGGAACAGCGTACTCTATGTTCTATTGTTTGTAATATATGTTTGGAAGAAGCTAGAAACTTGAGCAATGTAGAAGACATTACTAACACAATGCAAGAGTTTTTTAGTAGCAAATCTCTGAGAAGAATTATAAGGATTTCTTAGTAGCATTTCTTGGTTTCAGACAGGCAAGCATGGATGACTATCCTATGGATGACCAAAACCCAATGACTATCCTATTCCAATCTATTTTATTTTAAAGTCTATTTTATAGTCCTTTGCTTAAGAAGCTACCAACTATGCTCTCAAAATTACACACACACACACACAATTCATTCACTTGGAAACATATCAAAAATTGATGCATCCAAAGATGCACCAAATCGTACCAGTCAATGAAAGTTTTACTTGTGTAAGGACTGCAAGTTTTGGCTTAAAATAAATAGATCTGCTAATGGTTAATTTGGGTTTTTGACCAGCAATTGGTCAACGTTAGCGTACAGTTGCCCTGATTCTCATTTACATTACGGCTGCTCTACATCTCTCCAGTAGTGTAAAGGGCCCTTGAAGTGGGTGTAAAGGTTAAAGTTGTAGTTTTAAGAATGAGATTCAGCCCACTACCTGATAGAAATATTTTTATGTGTGTACAGATTTAGGTTTGTAGTTTCAAGAATGAGAATTAGGCCCACTATCATCATCAGTCCCTTCAGATTAACAACTGATCTGCTATGCTAAATCTAGATGTACTACATCACACATGTTGAAGTAATAGTACATTCCTCTCTAGCCACAGGCTAGTGGGCAGTCCCCTATGAGAAAGGTACATCTTTGAAGGCATAGCTGTAACGTTTCTTTTATACTAGCACTTCTGCTCCAGTAACAACTCAAACAACAAAACACAAACACAAACTGCGATTCCTTAAGACAAACAGGCTACGCATCTTATAACTGACATAACTTATGACTGACAGAAAGGACAGATTTGACTCCACAGGAAATTGAACACTAAGAACCACTGAGACCTGTGGAGATTACCCTTATGGTTAAAAGCATTTATTGGATAAAAATTTGCCAGCAGTAGAGTATCAACTTCTAGACATACATAGCAGCAAAATACACCGTCCTTGCAGGAAATTGCACACTTCTCTCAGCTTTTTAAAAACTAGAAGCAGTATTTTTTTAAATTCCTAACATTATGTGATGTGTGTTTTTCATTGTCTTATGATTTTCTTGAGTCTTAAAATCCCATGTTAAAGGATGGATATAAACTCATTTAACTCCACACAATTTAACGCATGTATTCCATTGTATCAGAAGCATAAAAGAAGGCCTTTTTCAACTTTTTTGTATTTTATTTATTGCTTTTTTGCATCCCAATACAGATCCTTTAAAACAATCAAGAATATAAAATGAAACACCCTATGACTCAAACCAGATTGTTAGGACATAAAAATGTGAGTCTTTTGCTCTAAAATAATTGTATTTCTAAATCAAACCACTTTTAAAGACCAGAGTACTTTATAAGAAAAGATTTACCAAAACATTTATCAAACAGATTTGATTAGACAGAGTAATTCAGAGTGATTCACAGACATAGTCTGTGAAAAGTCTCACAGGGGAAGTGGTAATAGCCCTATGGCTTAGTACTTCTAAAACTAGAGTGAACAACTGTTCTGCACAAACAGCAGAGCCAGTGCTAGGCATAAGAAGATTAAGCAATTGCTTAGGGCCCCGAGCAGCTCAAGGGGGCCCCCAAGTAATTATTAATATGTGTCGGGGTGGGTAAAATTATTGCTGCTTAGGGCCCTCATGGGCTAGCACCAGCAGTGACTAGCAGGGAGATCGACTAGCTGTTCAAATACGTATTTCCTATCTGTAACATGTGTTATTCTTCCCTTTACATTATAAAAAGTTAGGATTTAGTCCTTTATCTGGAAATATTTTCCTATGAAGGCATATTGGTTTTACATTTAACTTTCAAAAACAGCTGATTCAGAAACAAATCAAAAAATGGTTCACTTACAATATCTTTCATTGACAGTCACCCAACTTTTGCACATAAGAGTTGTGTTGATGAAGTGCATCTACAACTGTCTGTTATACATCCTCAAAAGATAAAGAGCTTGATTACATGCTTCTTTGTACCCATGGAGGCAACTGTGCCAACAGCGCTGTTGGGGAGTTCACCATATTGATACCATTCTCACACAACCATGCAACCAGAAAAGGGCAATTTGAAGTTCTGGCTAAGGGTACATAAGAACTCTGACAGCAGAGGCTGCCTGGGAGATACTGTGAATTAGTGCCTCTCTCTGACGTCATGTCTCTGCCCTGTGCAGCTATCTCCACCCACTTTTGGGCCTGTAACAGTGAGCTTTAGGGCCTGTTTTGTTGCAGTAAATAGCCAGCTTTTACTTCTGTCTTCCCACTCTGGACAAAAAGAAAAGGAGTACTAGTAGCACCTTAGAGACTAACCAATTTATTTGAGCATAAGCTTTCGTGAGCTACAGTTCACTTCCTTCTGTAGGCAAGAGCGAGGAGTGAAGGTTTTCTGACAATGGTAGAACTGCATTTTCAACTACTTACAGCCTTGCTACTTATTTTAAATATGAGAGATTTGTTTCAGTTTTAAGGCAAGTAAGAAAAATGTACAATGCAATGCAATATTGTTGTTTACACACTTTCTCTGTAGTTTAACTGCACATCGTTTTTCAGGACTTTGTCCATCACATTGGCAAGCCTCTTACTGAATCCTCAATAAAGGGTCAGATTCTATTTTTATTTACACTGTTAGCTCCAGTTCTAGTTGATATTTTCATAAATTACTTGAATTATAGGTTGGAGATTATGCTTATAAAATCTGCAGATGCCGCCAAACTGGGAGGGGTTGCAAATACTTTGGAGGACAGGATTAGAATTCAACACAACCTTGACAAATTGGAGAATTGGTCTGAATTTGAAAAGATGAAATTCAATGAAGATAAGTGTGAAGTACTTCACTTAGGAAGTCAAAAATCAAATACACAGCAAGATGGGGAATAACTGGCTAGGTGGTAGTACTGCTGAAAAGGACCTGGGGATTATAGTGGGTCACAAATTGAATCCAAGTCAACAATGTGCTGCAGTTGTGAAAAAGGGTAATATTATTCTGAGTTGTATTAACTTGAATTTTTTTTAAAAGACACAGGGGGTAACTATCCCACGCTACTTGGCACGGGTGAGGCCTCAGCTGAAGTACTGTGTCTAATTCTGGGCACCACTTTAGGAAAGATTTGGACAAACTGGAGAGATTCCAGAGGAGAACAACAAAAAGGATAAAAGGTTTAGAAAAACTCACCCATGGGGAAAGGTTAAAAAACCTGGGCACATTTTGAGAAAAGAGAACTGACAAGGGACTTGGTAACAGTCTTCAAATACATTAACAGCTGTTATAAAGAGGACTGTGATTAATTGTCCTCCATGTCCACTGAAGGTATGACACGAAGTAATGAGCTTAATTTGCAGCAAGGCAGATTTAGGTTAGATATTAGGAAAAACTTTCTAACTATAAGGTTTGTTAAACTCTGGAATATGCTTTCAAGGGAGGTTGTGGGATCCCTATCATTAGAGGTTTTTATAAACAGGTTGGACAAACACCTGTCAGTGATGGCCTAGGTTTACTCAGTCCTGCCTTAGCACAGGGGACTGGACTTGATGACTGCTCAAGGTGCCTCCAGCCCTGCACTTCTATGATTCTATGAGATTCTCAGATGAAAGGCAGTATATAAATGCAAATTCTTATTATTATTTTTATATCCTTATATTTTATTGCTCTTTGTCATGTTTATTACTTGTCATCAGCATACTGAACTTTTTCTATAACCAGAAAGGCTTTAAATTTACCTAGGATTAGAAACCTATATATAGTTCCCTGGTTTGTAGCTTTAAGATTAATGATTTTCTTTCATGTAATCTTTGTTTTTTTCTGAAGTCATAAAACATTTTGCATGTTAGTAACTGGCAATTGCTACATGATGGTAAATAATACTGCTAACAACACCAAGTACTTATAATTGCAAAGCACTGAACAAACAATTATTAATCTTCACAAAATCTCAGCAAAGAGCATATTTTATCCTACAACTTAAAAACAAATGTAAAAAAATGAATACGACTGAAAAATGAGATGCTTCATTTCTCCAGACTTATCCTATTAATTATTTTAATTAACAAAATGTATATAATAAATTTATAAGGAACTCTATAGCATCTTCTAACAAACATTCAGACATACTGTCTCCTTGGTGCATACACATAATCCCTGTAAGGATTAATGGGAGTTAGATGCACAAATTGAGAGCAGACTATATCACAGCCTGTAGTATATCTGAAAATGGTTCTTTGGGTGCTGATCTTTTGGCTGTGTTTTCATTCTGTCTTTTAAAACCATTATAACTAGCACAGGTCTGGATGCATTATAGGGACCTTTAAGAAGCCTTCATTATCTCCCCTCTTTTTAACCACATAATAGGAAAAATTGAGAGTATAGTACATAGACCACATTGAGGAAAAGGAACTTACCTTGAATTTTTGAACTGGTATATCTATTTTCTATAATGCTCAGTGGTGAATCACTCTTAAGTGCTGGCCCATTCACGAGTATATGTGTTTTGTGCCAAAGGTTATCAGACTGCAAAAGTGTACTCATCTCCCAAGGGACTCATAATTCACCATCACCTTATTTTGACACTAAGGGAAAAATGTGTGTATCAAGCAGGGGAAATAACAGGGGGAAAACCCTGTGTTAATGGTGTAGGAAATCTTCCAAAGGGAAAAAACACAGGCTAGAAAATTAATAA
Source organism: Natator depressus (assembly GCF_965152275.1). Classification (NCBI taxonomy): domain Eukaryota; kingdom Metazoa; phylum Chordata; order Testudines; family Cheloniidae; genus Natator; species Natator depressus. Next base: position 39,769,175 of record NC_134244.1, read on the forward strand.
AGATAACAGAAAAGTAATACTATCACATTATGAGAAAAGACTTGCCTGTGAGTTCATGCACTTCACAGAGTTCCCAAACTGTATTTGAGAAGTTTTCCTGAAATGCAAGGAGAACGAGACAATTAAAATGCTTACCTAAATTAGCAAAATCTGAACCAGGTTTACAATGGCTCAAAGAAAAGAGACAACAGGATTTATTATTGCCTGAAAATACAATAAAAGCTTGAGTAAAAAAATATTCCTGCAAGGTGACTATAGATACAGAATATTCCTATACAACTGTAGAGTCATCAGCCCAGATCCCCAGGTCTGGCCCAGCTGTGCTAGGCATAGGAGGTGAGGTGTGGGTTGGACAAAGGAAGCTAAAAGCCACCTTTACATTCTCCCAGTCCTGGGAATAGACAGGGCCAACTGTATTCCCATCATAAATTAGAGCATCTTCAATCTAATTTACACAGGGGCAGAGGCTATTACACAGCTGGGGATCCCTGTCGTACAAGATGCTGCAACAACAGGGGAAGGTTAGAGATAGCTATGCTGGCTCCATGCCAGCCAATGTTTGCCCTATTCAAAAGGAATTCCCAGATGCCCTGTTAAGCAGCTTTACTTTGGGAATAGTGGGATGAAGTAAGGAAAATGATGGATTTATGCTGGTGCTGGATCTGCACTGTATATGAATTAACATTCTGTAGATATTTGTACACCATTGCCAATTTGCCCCAAATAAAACCATTTTAAAACTAATCAGCAGAAGTGGTTGTGGAGAAAGAAGAAAGATAGGGATTCTAATGCTAATAAATATTAAATATTAACTATTATACATACTATTTTTAAACGTAAAACTAATTTTAAAAACTGCACTTCATTAAGTGTAATAACTATGCTCTATACTAAGAAATATGACCCAGTGTTAAAGAATTTAAGGATTAATTAATAAAAATCAATGAGCCAAATTCATCATGATTTTTTTAACCTGTCCATATGACAATCTCTTCTTTGGACTCTCATTGCTAAGAATTAATATGTTTTTCTCTATATAGAATCTTATATATGAAATATTATTTAACACCTGTAACCTGTCTTCTGAAAGAATTTGCAAATATTTCAAAATCTTACAAAACATTTTAAAATGACTTTTTAACTAATACCAAAATTTGATTGATATATATATATATATATATATATATATATATATATATAAAAATATATAACATTAAAGAAATAAAATTAAAATCTAGTACATTCCTGTTTTCAGGCACACACAATTTTCAGAAGACATATTGCCCTTAGCAATGAAATTCAAACACAGACAGATGTTTGTAGCAGTTCATTATTGTCGTCTTCACATTCTCATCACTGAAAGGCAGCCCCTTTTCTTGCACATCATGAAATCTCCTCTGACAGTTTCATTAAGAAGCATTTATATTCTCCCTTGAATGGTATCCCTTACTCTTTAATACCTCATTAACGATTAGTAGCAGCCAGGACACAAGACACCTTTTCTAATTCCCCCTAAATATATTCTAGGTCAATGGTTCAGTACTGACTCACAGAACAGACAAGCTATTGAATAGTCAACACTGCTTCTTGCAGCAAGCTGAGTTTTCTTTGGAGACATATAAGTCATGTACTAACCTGCTTAGTTTATGACTGTGATCCCCAAACTTTTCAGGGTCGCACCCCCCATTACACCATCCATGGCTCCCCAGAGCTGGGGCTGGGGCCATGGTTCCTGGGGGGAAGAGGAACATAGACAGGGTAAGGGGGCCAAGGCTTGGGCAGGGCCAGGGCCAGGAGCAGAGCCTCAGATAGGCCATGGTCAGGGGCTGGGCGCAGGAGCTGGGCCATAGCTGGGGGCAGGGCCGGAGCAGAGCTGGGTGGCACTCCCTCCCTGTCCCATGTGGGGACTGACCTGGACCCCACCGTGACCCCCGAATGTTCCTCTGCCCCCCCAAAGGGGGTCGCACCCCACTGCTTGGGGACCTCTGGTTTATGATACATAACAAAATCACAGCCTGAAGTGGCATGAATGCAGGCTTGAGACTACATATCCTGAGAACAAAAGCAAGCCAACCAGGAGACACTGGAGCATTTCCTTAGCAGATGTAAATTAGCACAACTCCATTGACATCTAATGGGCTATGCCAATTTACACCACCTGAGGATCTGGACCCGACTCTTGAGCTAACTAATGCAGGTCTTTGCTCTACTGCAGTGATACTGGCCTCAGGGGTTCAGGTGCCAAATTAGTGATCAACATTACGCGAAAGAACCAAAGTAGTGTGAATTCATTGTTTCATTTACTATAGTACTATATATTCATATTTAAACAGTTTGACAGGGGAAATATTTTGTGTGTGTGTGTGTATATATATATTTCTCACAACAAAATGACTGACCAAATATTATTATTTTATCAACTACAATTGGTTAATAACATAGTACAACCATCCTGACTGGTTAATAACTTAGACTGGTTAATAATTAAATCACACAGTGTTTTCATATCATGTTCTGCAAAGGAGAGACACAGAGCCACTTGTGGCTTGCAAGCCTCAGTCTGAGTATCACTGTTCTACGGATTCGATTTTACAAGGTGCTGTGCACTCTAGCCCTGATCTAGCAAAGCACTTCAGCAAGTGCTGAACTTTAAGCATATGAGTAGTCCACATTAATAACATGCTTAAAGTGTGTGCGTAACTGATTTGCTAACTCAGGATCACAGAGATCAGCATTTTGAAGGATCAAGCCTTGTACTGAGAGTGGCAAGGTTTGCCTGTGGCTTTGGCTTAACCAGCAGGAAAAAGGGCAGCTCTTCAAAAGGGCAGCCCAGTGGACAAGTGGCAACCCCTTATCTTTTGGAATATTTGTCTTAACCTTACTAACCTACTAACCATATTATTAAACTGGGATTTCTTTGTGTGTAACTTCAGCACTAGCTTGGAGTTTGAATCAAAGTTGATTGTTTGTGTGTAACTTCACCTCAGCCCAGCACTCACATTGAAACAGCTTGTGTGCAACATCACCTCTAGCTTAACAAAACTTGCATCAAAGTGACTTGGATGCATGTAATCTCATCTAACCCAGTCTGACATTCATATTGGTTTATTTGTGTAACTTCACTTCTAGTTTGGCACTCATGTCAAAGCAGGTTTTTAGTTCACAACTTCATCCCTAGCTTGGTACGTATACTGAAGTAATTTGTATCTAATTTCATTTCTATCCTCTTGCAGAACCAGCTAGTTTGTAACTTCACCCAGTTTGGTACTCACATTGAAGTGACTGGTGTGGAACTTCAGCTTGCCGCTCACATGGGAGTGTCCTGTGTATCTTTACCCAGCTTGGTACTTGCACTGAAACAGCTTGTTTGTATAACTTCATCCAGCTTGGCCCTCGAGCCAGAGCAGTTACTTTGTGTGTGAAACTTGACTACTGGCCTGGCACTTGCACTTAAGGGACTTTGGTATCACCCTGCACAAAACAGTGACAGTCCTAATAGCCTTGTTAAAATTGCTTCTTTGTGAACCCAGTGACATTACTGCCCCATCGCTAGCAGACATGTTAGTAAGTGGAGGGGGCAGCAGGTGAGCAAGGGGAGGGTTATGCAGGCGATGTCTCTGCTTGTGTCCCTAGCCAGAGCAAGGTGGGAAATGCCTCTCCCCGTCCCTATTTCATCTCAGCATGGATGTGACAAGGATGGGAGCTCTTGGGGCCCAGCAGTGCCATGTCCTCACACCAGCAGTGAACACACGTTGGGAGCCTTCTTAGCGACCAGAGGGACGCCATAACCGCACCCACCGCCCACTTCCGACGCTCCCAGTGCGCCGATGTGGCCTATTGAAACTACACTTCCCAGCATGCAGTGCTCCTCGCAGCCTCAGCTCCTGAAACGATCGTTCCCAGAATGCATTGCTCCATTCCCAGGGCTGCGACCTGGCCGCATTACCTGCTAGGAAGTGTTAGCCCTCTGGCGCCGCTATGCATGCTGGGAACGGTGATCTCCTCGGCCGTAGTTCCGTACTTTGATACCGAGGGAGCAGTGGTGGGTTTATTTTATGCCATTTAGGTGCCGCTGGAGTTCAGCCCTCCTGGGCGGGGTCGGCAGCGTTTTGCCAACAGTTCCAGTGTATTTGGGTTCGGGTCGAGAAGTGCATGTGTCCGCCTGAGCTCTGCGGCGCGTGCGCGTTCCATCGGGAGACGCTGGTGTGTCCTTCCGCACTTGCCGTAGGTTCCCGGCTCGCCCGACGTTGCCACCGCCTTTGTGAAGAGGCGAAAGCGGAGCTGGGCGCGGAGCCTCCGAGCGGCGGTTTAAGCGGAGAGAGGCCCCGCTGTCAGGTTAGCGCCGTGCCCGGCGAGCCCTGGGGGAGGGGAGCGCCCCGTAGCCCCTGAACCAGCCACCGCTAGCGGCAGAGAGGTGTCGGGCCCGCCCTTCCCCCCACACCCGGTGCCGCCCAGGGGAGGAGAAGCCGGCAGCGGGGAGAGGGGAGCAGGTTCCGCCCATGGCCTGTGGTGGGCGAGGCGGCCCCACACGCGGGGCAGTAAGAAGCGATAGGCTGGGGCGGTGGGGAGAGTCGGCCCCTGTCTCAGGCGGAGCTGCCAGGCCTCTCGGGAGGCGCTTGCTGCCTTGTGTTGTGGGGAGGGGGCCTTGGGCTGAAGCGCCGCGGTTGCTGTAATGGGTAAGCCCGGGTAAGCCTAGGCATCCCGGCGGCGTCTCCTTCCATCCCGAAGGGCTCCAGGGTGCGCCGATGCTGTCACCTTTGGGTGACAGCACGAGTCTGTGCAGCAGCAACAACAACACAGCCAGCGTGCGCGGGTGTCCCGTCGAGCTCTCTCACCCGTTGTTCGCTTATCCCCGCTGGCACAGCCCCTTTCAGGCGTCTCTGGTGATAATGTACTGGGTCAGGAAGACGCACCTAATCAGATCAATTTTTCATCTTTTTCCAGTTGCAGCAGTGCTGTGAAGCTGGCTTTCTGTATTGGAGCCACCACGTTACATAATTTATGCTTTGTAAATGTAGTATTAAACTTCCAATTCCTTTATTAAAAACTAAACAAAACTAAACAAAAATATTCAATGGTAGTATTAATCTCTTAGATTGTTTTGACAATCTTAAAAACAAATCAATTGGCAATTTTATGTTTAAAATAAATATAAAAACATCAACATTTACATTGGACTTAAATATATGAAATTTCTGGTATGTTTCTTTTCTCATGCACACATGCATGTATGTGAAAAAAGAAACAACTGTCAAGTAATGGTTCACGGCTTTTAGCTTCATCATCTCTGGAAAGCACTGCATCTGCAAACATTTGCTCAAGTGCATAATTTCAGGCTCTTGAATAGTTCCATTACTTGGGCTTAAAGTTAAGCACGTGCATCACTGTTAGCAGGATCAGGGTTTAAGGGCATTCACGGCTCCTCCTATTGTTCACTGTAGAACTTCCTCAGACATAATTTGGATTTCTTTTTCATCAACAAATTTGATCTTAGTCTTCCACCCCATACACATAACAGCTCTTCTGATCTGTATTTTAATTTTTTGGTACCTTTGTTTAATGGGGATGAACTCTCCACTTCTACCAACCCGTTGAATTTGGGAAACCTTGCTGTGTTCACAGTATAACATATAATTGACCATGTATTTCTGAATCCGCCTGTGTCTTCATTTTTCTTTTGAAAAATACACTGGAATCCCTGACAGTAAACACTAGACAAAAAAAAATTATACAGAAAAACATTGAGTAATCTACATTTTGTATAGTTCAAATTGTGTTCTCTAATAAATTATACTTACCTTGCTTTTTAGTTCATAATAAAGTTGGCGTTCCTCATATGATTCAGAATATAGATTTAATACAGCTACGTACTACGGAATATGCTGTTAAACTGCAACTTTTAAAATGAACTTAAATACAAAGGCAGTACATTATTCGTTGATATTTTCCTTCCTACTGTCCTATGCCTGGATCCTGAATGTAGTTGACACTCTTCATATGCAGAGACACATTGTCGGATTAGAGGCTCTAATCTTTTGGTAGCCAGCAGGATATGGTGAGTGAGGGAAATCTGGATATGATGTAATGAATGTTTAGGTGGCTCCTTAAGGCTTTGTTTCACAGCTTTGTTTTTAGTAGGTCAGATAAGTATATTTTTGTCAAACTGACTAATTTTTTGAAAAATCATGGAAGTCCACTATGTTAAAAATACATCACTGTCAGTATTATATGACTTGTTTAATAATCACTTCATTTTGATCAGGATTCCAGCCATGTCTGACAAAAGTGAATTGAAGGCAGAGTTAGAGCGCAAAAAACAACGCTTGGCGCAAATCAGGGAGGAGAAGAAAAGAAAGGAGGAAGAAAGAAAGAAAAAGGAAGTAAGAACCTAAATTTTATCAACAAGAAAATTATCAAATATTTGCTTATGTCCTGTAACTTGTCTTGCACTTAGTAAGTTATTAATTTGCTTCATGTTACTTAAAGGTATGCTGTCAAGTAGGGTAGGGCTAAAACTTAAATGTGCGGTTTTGTTTTGTTTTTAAGGGGGACTAACACCATTTCTGAATAGAAATATTTTGATGAGAGTGTTTTTCTTCCCCATGCATTGTTAGAAATCCAAACATAATAGCATTATACTAGTGCATGAGAAACAGAAAATTGAAGTGATTAGTCAGATCGCTAATCAGTGATCAGGGCGGCACCTGTAGAAAGTAAACAAACTGCATAAACTGTGAAAAGTTTTGGTTTTTTGTTTTTTAATTTAAAGTACTTTCTTAAATGTAGTTCTCAATATGTCCCTCAGTAATGACTATCAGTGCTGTCGGTGGCCAAGTAGAATATTGTGCCGTTAGCCAGCTCTAATCTTCAGCCTGCATTTTCAAGTCAAAACAATAATCAGGTCAAAGCCACCTACTCTGCGTGTTAGAAGAGAGAATTAATAATCAGTAAAAAGAAATCCAAGCAATTGCTTAAGTGCACAGTTGGCAGTTATACTCTAGAGACTTCTGCTGCACATTGGCTCACATTCAACAAAGCACTTAAGCATGTGCTTGAAATTAAGCATGTTTAAATGCTTTGCTGAACTGAGGCCTTCGTTCATGTCTTTTCTGCACTTAAGTTATGAGCTGTTAAGAATCTTAAAACAGCACGTTACTGAACACGCCAGAAGCATGATTCATATGTAAAGAAAAGACAGAGAAATATCTTGCAATATAATTCATGTCCCAATGATCACAGAAAAGTGTATTGACAGTTTGCACTTTCCAGGAATCATGTATAATACAGATAGCACATCACTGGGGGCTTGTTATAATATTTGGGAACTCCTTGATTTAGGAGAAATCATACAATGGTTTGGAAATATTACGTGTATCCAAGAGAGGAGTAGGCATTTATCTTTAACCATAAACATAGTGAGAAAATTGACTTATCTAAGTTTTTCCACCTATACAAAGGATTCCGGTTGAATGACTGGTTTATCTTTGTCACTGTTATTCTTTTTTATAGAGTGCCAATGATCGTACTCTAATTATGTGATTGAGATAAATTTATTGTATGGTATGAGCAACTTGAATTTGAGTCATATTTCTTCAAGTTAATAAGTAATAGACATAGACTTATTTGTTTAAACTTAATGAAGTGTTATGGATCTCTCTCTCGCTCTAGAACATCAGTTATTGTAGACTTTTTTCAGTGACCAGTTGGAGGATAGTTCATTTGATTTTTAGTCTGAAGTGATGTTGTTGGGAGCTGAGTGTGCTTTAATCCTAAAATTCCCTTGGCCCAAACAATCTTTTGGTTATTATTTTGAATAATATGCTGAAGCATTTGATCACTTGATTTTTCCTTTTGTTTTGTGGAGTGTTGCAAGAAACAACTTAACTTAAACTGTACATTGCATCCATCAGTTGTGTTTTTGCATAAAGAAAGAGTGTAATATAGTTATTTCACCCTTCCTTTTCTTTCATTTTGTGAAACCTGTATGATTGCATAGAAAACCTAAGCAGCCCATGTACACACCTACAGAGAAGTGGTTCTAAATATGTTCATGCCCGCTAGCACATGATCTATATATTCTCCTAATTAGTAAGCTTGTAAATATTTGCCATATAGGGCAGAGTGTCCTGTCACACAATTGGCCAAGCTTCTGTCTGTCTCCTTGCTGTCCCAAACCCATAGTATTTTTCTTTATAACAGTTACTGCCATTCGAGAGGTTTTCCAGACCATTATCTCATTAAGGAACATAGAAAGAGCTCTTTGACTTTCCCTGCAAAAGGAGCTTGAGGATTTCTAGATCAGACTTTTCCAAGTTCTGCTCATGATGTTAATGAATACTGGAAAAAAACCTAAATGTTTTCTCACACATGAAACCACAAAATGTTTTATACCAACTATATACTGTCTCATAAAGGTTGTCTGTTCCTGAAATTTTTTTAGACTGATCAGAAGAAGGAAGTTCTTCCTATACAAGAAGAGTCTGACCTTGAAAAGAAAAGAAGAGAAGCTGAAGCATTGCTTCAAAGCATGGGATTAACACCAGATTCTCCTATAGGTAAGAATAGTACCAGTTAACTGTTTCATCCCTCGTATCCTACATTAAGAATGTAGCATTTGTATTAAAGCATGAAAATTAAATGACTGACTCAGTGGTTCTAGCCTGCTTCTGTCTCTTGTCTTTGGCACAATTTGTCCTGCATAGTTCACCATTTGTCATAAATGTCAATTCTAAATGATGTGCCTCAGTGCACACAATTAAATGCTCAATCTCTCTTCTTTTACAAAATATTGTGAGTAAAATGTTGAACTCTGCAAATCTGCTCAATATTTAAGACCATCTCTGAGAACTGGGATCTAAATTTAAAGTATCTTTGGTACATAAAATTGAGGAGTATATGTCAAAAGTAAGTTTTCTTCAGAGTATAAACAAAAGTGAATTATTGGGAATCTGTTTTGGTCTGCATTAAATAACATACATTTTTGTTTTCCTCCTATTTTCCCTGAACAGCACATTGGTATTTTGTCTTCTGTCAACAGGCAGGGTTTTGGCTAGCGATTTTCCACTTTTCCACAATCACTGATCTTAATTACTATACATTATCAGTAATGTATCAGTCTGTGCGTTTGTTCTGTTTCTACTACTTCCCCCTCCCACCAACACAGTCTTATGGGTGTTGGATTGAGGTTCACTTAATCAGCCGATGGGTCTGACAAATATTTTTTAAGGAAAAACGGAGTAGTGATCAGTTACAAGTGGGAAGTTCATTAGGACGATCTCATCGGTATCCTCCAGCACCAAACAATACAGCAGTCTCCCTTCATCACACAAACTTATTTATAACTTCTGGTTATATTTTCTTATAGATATGTACTAATTTCTCATTTCCATGTTAACTCTCTTCCCTGTCCGTACAAGTTTAGTTTTAAAGCAGACCGGTCTCTTCTAGCTTTTTAGTTATTATCTTGATTACTCTGCAGTTTCTTACACATATGCATCACTCACATGATTATTCTGTAATTTCTTACATGTACACATTTCTGTTTATGCTGTTAAATGTTATCAGAACAGAGTGTTAAAATCCAGAGCAGTCTTCTGTCAGGCCTAAAGGTGCTTTCACTTCCAATAGTGGGGGTAATAGCAAGGTCAAATGTAAGTTTTAACTGTCTAGGAAAATATACTTGTTCTTAACTTGTTCTTTCCCTGTCTTAGCCTCAGATCCTACCCCATTCTTGGATAGGCTTGTAATCAGGTATGTCTGATTGCTCAGACTTTGGTTTTCCTTAGTCGTATCTTTCTGAAAAAAAAAATCAGACTGGAGTAGTATTTTTAAACTCCATCCTATATCTCAGACACTTCTCTGATCACTAGTTTTTGAGCACCCAGGATTTCAAGTTATCCTTTTGATTTGGGCTTTCACTGTGAATCTTGTCTTGCAACTATGAAGCAGTGTGGTAGTTGCTTTTCCATTATGGACATGATCCTTCGCTGACTACCCTGTTGCATCTGGTCTTGAAACAATCCCTGTGTATTTTGAAAGCGACCATGGGGATGCCATTAAAAACATTCTTATTCCATAAGCTTCAGCAGTGACCTACAATGGCTTGTGAGGGCAGAATCCTGCCCTTAAATCATTACTCTGGCAATTGTACTCCACAGATGTTTGAGTATCTTTTTCTGTGCCTTCCATTCAGTGTTTTGGCGTCTTTAGCAGTACAATATATTACAAACTATCCATTCCTCTCTGTGTATTTTTGGTAGACTAAAATTTAGGACATTTCCATACAGGAGAAATGACGGTTTGATAGTTCTGCTGAAATAATATGAAAGAGTCTTTCAGAAGTCCACAAGCATATGCTTACTAGCTGTCTGTGAAAGACTGAAAGCCATGAACTGGTACATCTCTCTGAAAGAAATGGGTTTATAAGGTATAACTGTTAATGGAAAATTGTCTGAAAAACCATGCCCTAACAAAATTGGTACTCTTCAGGCAGGGAACCATTTGTCCAAAGCCTGGACCTTGCTCGCATGTGACAGTGGAGAACACTCCCTTTCAGTGGCTATATTTAACTTCAAGCAGTAGCTTTGATCAAGCTCTAACTCAGGTTACATTAAGTTTCTTCAAAGGAAAGAGTGGTATTGGAAAAATGTATGAAGTAAACCCGTATTGATAGTTTTTCCTTTCTGTAGACTTCCAGTAAGGCGGTTTTCCTATATTAGATATTGCCTTAATGATAGAATATGGGATTTCACTTTTAAGAACTCCATCCTCTGATCCACGTTTTCTTAAATACCACCATATCCCTGATGTAAGAAGATATACTTGTAGTAGGAAGAGAGCCTGAGATATAAGCCCTTGTGTTAGAGGCCTGAGCTAAAGTAGTGGGCAAGCTTTTGCTAATATAACGCAAAGTTAGCAAAAGTTAGGCTGTGAGCAAACATCAGGCTTTGCCTGCTTGCAAGTTCACAGAATCTGGCAAGAATAGGGCTGATATTGCAGAAACACACATTTCTAAGAAGTGCTAGGCACAGAGTCTGTATGCAAACACATTTCAGAAGAGTGGTACCAAAACATCCTGGTATCAAGGATGGTACAAAAATATTTTCCAAGAATAAGGAACATGCTGACCCCCCTCCTAAAAGATAAGGTCAGGATAACAGAGTGATAAATAGAGATGTTTTAATCGAACCAACATGCACAAGGAGATGGGTGATAACTAGCCACGTCAGGGGGCAGTAACTAACTATCTCACAGGGGCAGTACGTAATTTGTTTGTATCAGGGTATAAAGAGGTATCTCTAAGGCCTGGTCTACACTGGGGGGCATCGATCTAAGTTACGCCACTTAGCTGAGGTTGACGTACTTAGATCGACTTACTGCAGTGTCTTCTCTGGTAGGTTGACTGCTGACGCTCCCCTGTCGACTCCACCTACACTTCTCACGCCGGTGGAGTACTGGAGTCGATGGGAGAGCGCTCGGCAGTTGATTTATCGCATCTTCACTAGACATGATAAATCGACCCCCGCTGGATCAATTGCTCCAGAGGTAAGTGTAGACATGCCCTGAGAGAGTGTCTTGGTCTAGCCGAGGAAGGAATGGAAAGTCCTGCCATTCACAGAGCTATGTTACGGGCATACATGTCTTAGTATCCTCGTAGAGTCTGCCAGGTGCTATTACTGTGCTTTTTCTGCAATAAACCTTCATACCTTATCGGATCTTGTGGTTATTGGACAGTTTGCTCGAGGTCTGCTATGCCGTCTGTCTGCGTAGAGCTAGGGCAACACACAGGGAGAACACACACATGCAGCTGAACATCTAACAATACTTACTTAGTGAAACACAAAACTGCTTCAAGAAATCATTAAAATTTTATCTTCTAACAACCAAAATTAAGCATCCTTATTTGGACAGTCTCGTAAGATAATTACATATGCATTAAATAGACATTGTCCCCACCAAGGGGGAGACTGCCTTCTTGGAAATGACATGCTTCACAAGAGGGCATTGCAGTATCGCAGACTAAACTTGAGAATGATTTAGAAATAATACATTCTTTGTGCTTGTCATAAGGATCCTGTGCACAAATCTTTTTCTCAACAGTCCTCTGATCTGCTCTTCCCACTAGCCCACTTCTTAACTAGGAAAAGTGTGCAAGTTTTAGTCTAGTAACAGAGCCTAAAGAGATTAGGCCTCAAACCTCTTCACTGCATCTTTATTCATAATCAATACTACAAATATTAAGTACTGTAGAAGAAGATGTAGTAAATTATAGTTTTACCTGAAAATCTGTTTACTAGATATATATGCCTACTACAAGTAAGTGATAGGCTACTACAAGTTGCCTTTTGGTAAATCAGTTTAAAAGGACTAGTTCTTGTCAATTCCTTTAACATTTTGCCTAATTTTAGTCTGTTTTCTACTCTCATATTACAATATTTTAGATCTGCTTTTACCGTACGTGTATTGGAGAGTTCTAAATGTAATTTCCTCTGCAAGAAAAGCATTTTGCGGGAGGAGCAACTTTAGGGGTTTTTTTAACAGGCAGAACATCAGAAATAAGAATTATTTTCCAAAACCCTGGATTAGATCTGCCATTTACTTTGGTATGAGAATCTATTTCTTTAGCATATACACTTGTACTACAGATAAATAACTCAGCTATGCTGTATATAGCAGTTGTTTTTTAAAAAAATGGAAACTTCATACAAATGCAAATAAACTAGGAGGCATAGAGTAGGTACTCAGGTTGACACTAGTCTTTCGTTTCCACCTATATAGTGCTGTCTCTCTTTAAAAAATAATTCTGGTGCAAATAGGATTTAATAAAGATAGAATTTTCATTAAACACTTGTGTGGTCTTCTGTTGAACAAGAGATTCCTAAAAAGAAAAAAGCATTTTAACTTTAGTTTATATTAGAGTGTCAAAATCTGTCCTGACTCTCACTCCATGTAGTTTTAATATCTCTAACAGGGTTGCATCATATATAAATTGGGGCAAAATTTGGTGTAGAAAACCAGGGAACCTTCAAATGATTGTTTTCATTGGTTAATTACTTTCATGGCAGTGATTATAGATTATCTCGATAGGTCATCTAGTCCAGTCCCCTGCACTGAGAGAGCACGAAGTATTACCTAGGCTGTCCCTGACAGGTATTTGTCTGACCTGTTCTTAAAAATCTTGAATGATGGAGATTCCACAACTTCCTTAGATAATTTGTTCTAGTGCCTAACTACCTTACTCTAAGGAAGTTTTTCCTAACATCGAACCTAAATATCCCTTGCTGCGATTTTAAGCCCAATTATTTCTTGTCCTGTCCTCAGTGGATGAGAACAATTTTTCACTCTCCTATTTATAACAAACTTTTACATGAAGACTTATCATGCCTCCCTCTTCCCCTGGTCTTCTCTTCTCCAGACTAAGCAAACCCAATTTTTGAATCTTTCCATGTGGATCACATTTTCTAGACCTTTAATCATTTTTGTTGCTCTCCTTTGGATTTTCTCCAATGTGTCCGCTTCTTTCTTGAAGTGTGGTAGCCAGATCTGGACACAGTACTCCAGCTGAGGCCTTATCAGTGCTGAGTAGAGTGGAAGAATTACTTGTCATGTCTTCCCTGCAACACTCCTTGTAATATATCCCAGAATGATGTTCACTTTTTTTGCAACACTATTACATTGTTGACTCTCATTTAACTTGTGATCAATCTACTATAACCCCCCCCCCCCCGATCCTTTTCTGCAGTACTTCCTAGGCAGTTGTTTCCCATTTTGTATTTGTGCAGTTGTTCGAAAATTACTTCCTGCATGTTTGTCAAGGTTCCTTCTCCACTCTGAACTCTAGGGTACAGATGTGGGGACCTGCATGAAAGACCCCCTAAGCTTATTCTTACCAGCTTAGGTTAAAAACTTCCCCAAGGTACAAGCTTTGCCTTGTCCTTGAACAGTAAACTGCCACCACCAAGCGTTTTAAACAAAGAACATGGAAAGAGACCACTTGGAGACGTCTTCCCCCGAAGCCCAACACCCCCTTTCCTGGGGAAGGCTTAATAAGAATCCTCACCAATTGGTACAGGTGAACACAGACCCAAACCCTTGGATCTTAAGACAATGAAAAATCAATCAGGTTCTTAAAAAGAATTTTAATTAAAGAAAAGATAAAAGAATCACCGCTGTAAAATCAGGATGGTAAATACCTTACAGGGTAATCAGATTCAAAACACAGAGAATCCCTCTAGGCAAAACCTTAAGTTACAAAAAGACACAAAAACAGGAATACACATTCCCTCCAGCACAGCTTATTTTACAAGCCATTAAACAAAAAAAAATCTAATGCATTTTCTAGCTAGATTACTTACTAACTTTACAGGAGTTGTAAGGCTTGCATTCCTGATCTGTTCCCGGCAAAAGCATCACACAGACAGACCAAACCCTCCCCCCCCAGATTTGAAAGAATCTTGTCCCCTCATTGGCCATTTTGGGTCAGGTGCCAGCTAGGTTACCTTAGCTTCTTAACCCTTTACAGGTGAAAGGATTTTGCCTCTGGCCAGGAGGGATTTTAATGCACTGTATACAGAAAAGTGGTTACCCTTTCCTTCCTTTATATTTCCCTTTCCTTTATATTTATGACAATGTTGTACTTTGCATTTGTCCTATTTATTTCACACCATTTATCCAGTTTGTCAAGATCATTTTGAATTCTAATACTGTCCTTCAAACCACTTGCAACTCCTCCCAGCTTCGTATCATCTATAAACTTTACAAGTGTACTCTCTCTGCCATTATCCAAATAATTTATGAAGATACTGAACAGAACTGCTTTCAGGACAGGTCCCTAAGGGACCCCTCTCTTTATGCCCTTCTCGCTTGATTGAACCATTGATAACTACACTATCATTTTCCAAACAGTTGTGCACTTGCCTTATAGCAGGTTCACCTAGGCTATATTTCCTTATGAAAACATCATGTGAGACAGTACCAAAAACTTTACTAAAGCTGAGATATATCACATTTACTGCTTCCATTCTATATCCACAAGGCTTCTGTCAAAGAAGGATATTGGGTTGGTTTGACATGATTTGTTCTTGACAAATCCATGTTGACCGTTAGAAGAAAATAAAGGTGGTAACTAAGTGCTTACAAACTATTTATTTGCTCCATTAACTTTCCAGGTACCAAAGTAAAGCTGACTGGTCTAGAATACCCTAGGTTGTCTTTATTTCTCTTTTTATAAATATGTACTATATTTGCCGTTTTTCAGTCCTCTGGGATCTCTCCCATCCTCCACAGATCCTAGCTCATTTACACTTATGTTCCCTATGTTAGCTCTTTTGGTGAAAAACTGAAATAAAAAAAAGTTTCAGAGTAGCAGCCGTGTTAGTCTATCCGCAAAAAGAAAAGGAGTACTTGTGACACCTTAGAGACTAACAAATTTATTTGAGCATAAGCTTTCATGAGCTACAGCTCACTTCATCGGATGCATTCAGTGGAAAATACAGTGGGGAGGTTTATATACAATGGGTGTTACCATATACACTGTAACGAGAGTAATCACTTAAGGTGAGCTGTTACCAGCAGGAGAGGGGAAAAAAAACAACAAAACCTTTTTTGATAATCAAGGTGGACCATTTCATGATCACGTTCACCCAAGCTGTCTTCCACCTTCAAATTCTCCTTCATATTTGTCAGAATTAAATCTCAAATAGCTTCTTCCTTCTAGTCTCTTTCACCACCTTCTGTAATAAAAAGTTGTCTCCATTGCATTCCAAGAACTTGTCAGATAATCTGTGCCCTGCTGTATTATTTTCCCAACAGATGTCTGGGAGGTTGAAGATCCACATCCTGTGCTTTGGATGATTTTGTTAGTTTAAAAAAAGCCTCTTCCAACTCTTCTTCCTGGTTAGATGGTCTATAGTAGACTCGTATTAGGACATCATCCTTGTTTTTTACCCCTTTTATCTTTATTCGGAGACTTTCAACAGGTCTGCCTCCCACTTCTGTCTCAGTCTCAATGCAAGTATATACATCTTTCATGTACAAAGCAACCCCTCCTCCCTTTTGTCCCTGCCTGTGCTTCCTGAACAAGCTGTACCCTTTTATATTGATATTCCAGTCACATGAATTATCCCACTAAGTCTCTGATACCAAGTATGTTGTAATTGTGGTTATTCACTAGTATTTTTAGTTTTTTTATTCCCCATACTACTTGCATTAATGTACAGGTATCTAAGATGTTGATTAGATTTCCCCTCCTATGATTTCCTATGTTCCCCCCAGATTCTGACCCTTCATCCAGATCTCCATGTTTTGGATTTACCTGTGGATTTTTGTTTCCTGCTCCCTTTGAATGTAGTTTAAAGCCCTCCTCTGTAGGTTAGCCAGCCAGATGCTCTTTCCCTTCCTTGATAGATAGATCCTCTCTCTGCTCAGCAGTCCCTTCTTCTTGGAACAGCATCCCATGGTCAGGGAAGTCAAAGCACTCCTGGCAACACTGTGACCGAATGGCTTTGCATTCATCCTAGGATGTGTCTGTCTCTCTCTCTGCCTGGGTCCCTACCCTTGACCAGAAGGGTTGATGACACTGCCACCTGTGCCCCAAGCTCCCTCTCCCTCACCTCCAGAGGCCTGTAGTCACGTCTGATCTGCCCATGGTTATATCTTACCAGCAGGTGGTTTTCTCTCAGGACTGGTGGCCACATTTCTTCCAGCCTTGGGGATATGTGGCTTCTCCTCCTCTGCCTTTGGGGGAGATTCCTCATTGCCAGGGTAGAAAACTAGTTTTGAGGGTTTTTTTGTGGCCTCTGTGGAGGGTGGGTTGGGAGCAGAAGTAGCCAGCATCCAGCTTCCTCCCTATTAAGGCACTCCTCCTCCCCTGGTGGTGCTACTGCTGGCCTCCCCACATGGATTGCTTCCTCAGTCTTGGAGGTCTCCATGTGTATTATTTTCAATCATTTTCAACCTAGCCACCTCCTCCTGTAGCTTTCCCACCTGCTCCCTGAGGGATTCTACCAGTAGGAAACTCTCACACTGGATGACCTCTCTAGCCTGCCTTTCTGTGATGGGTACTACAGGTCACAGTCTCTGCAAATCCACACCATAGAGTCATCCATGACTGGGTCCTCTGTCTGGACACAGGAGCAGTGTAGGCATTGGCAATGTGGCCTTTTTGACCCATGCCCCCTCGTTAATGCACAGGGGAAGGGTGATCAAAGATGATTCAGGATCAAGGGACAGGAGGCTAGAGCCTTGCTAATGCACACTCAGCAGGCCTCTGGCCCCCAAACACACAGTCCCATATAGGCCACGCTGTAAACTTTAAGCAAGCCAAAAGAAAAACCAAACAGAAACAAACTCACTCACCCCAAGAATTAGTGTTCGCTCTTTCAGCAGTCTATATCCCTCTCAGACTCCCCTGTTTGCTCTTTATACAGTTAATGCAGGCAGAAGATGCCTGTTCATACACTTGTAAACAAGCTCAAAGTGTTCAGGGAACAGTTATGTCATGTTCTGGTGGGGGTTTTTTATTGCTGCTCTTACCTTTTTTGTATCTGACTCTTTCATGATCTATGAAGTTGTGTACAGTAAGCAGCTGCTTCCTGGGGCAAAAGAAATCCTGGAAAGTCAGTCATTTGTCCTCATCTTTTCTTCCTTTGGATTTTTTTGGAGGGAGTGTGGGGAAGAGCTGCTCTGCTTTGGAGAATAAATACATACAATTTTAAGTTGCAGTATACATAAGTATTTTTAGATTTGGCTCTGTGATATTTAATGTCATAGTTCAGTGTTTGATACTTTATATCTATTAGTTAGAGCTCAGTCACTAGATTGCACGTTATTAGGGCCCCTACCGAATTCACGGTTCATTTTGGTCAATTTCATAATCATAGGAATTTAAAATTTAGTCAGTTTTATGGTTTCAAATGTTTAGACCCGAAATTTCGTGGTGGTGTATTCGTGGGGGTCCTGACCCAAAAAGGGGTTGGCTGACTCTCTCCGTCCCCCCACCCCCCCCAGCAGCTGTGCAGGGGAAGAGGAAATACCATCCCTCCCCAATCCTGCCAGAACTAGCAGCTGGAGCTCGATTTATGGTAGGAGCCTCCACCCTCAGTCCTGCCCCTCTTCACCCCCTCCCATAGCTAGATTTCACAGGGGAGAATTGATTTCATGACATATTTTTCAAGGCCATGTATTTGACACAGTCTGAGCTAAATTGATAGTCTAGGCATTATGATCCCTTAGCTCTGTTTTCAGGAGTTAACTGTTTAATTTAATAAAAGCAGAAAAAGTTTTCATTCATGCTTGTCTGTTTTTGTTAATTACCTTTTTTTAATTGAACAAGTTAGTGATAAAATCATGCTGTACTAGAATAGAGGGTTGTAGGCAGTCATTCTATAAATTATCCAGCAGATGGCAGTGACTACCCAGTAAAAGTATACCTGTAAAAAGAGCTATCTACCAACTCTACCTGTAATTTTTCCCTGTTTTGGGAGCAAAGGGGGAGTTTTGTTTTTTGGTGGTTGGTTTTTTTTTGTTAACTCCCAGTTTAGGGGAGAACCATGGCTTTGGGTGTCTGTTACTGAAAAATAGAACATGCAAAGAACTTTGAGGCATTATTAGGCTGTCAAAAAGGTATAAAGATGGGTTAGGCCATTCTTACAAATCATAATTTCTAGAGTGGGGAAACACAGTTTTGCATGATATTTAAATTGCATGATGTCACTCTTCATTATGCATCAGTTCCCAAAAGCGCATTGCTTCTTAAATTTTGTTTACAGTCTTCGCCCAAAATGCTTGAAACTTTTAAAGGAGATATATATTTTAAATATAACATCATTATATTTAATTAAAAAACAGCTTCAGGATAGCAGCTATTCTTGTGTCTAAAAGAAGTGTTAATTACTATTATCCAATAAAACAACAACAGTACAGGTTAAAACTTATTGTATGGCAAAAAAAATTGTTGCAGTTGTAACTGAAGCAAAGGCAAATTTAGTAGAATTTAAATAGTGCATTTTATGGTCTGTTTAAGCCATGAAAACAGTTCTTAATGCTATACTAACAAATGCCTTGAACTTATTTGGAAATGACAAACTGTAAGGAAAATTGTCTCCTTTGAAAGTTGGTGGCAGCATTTTGTAGAAACTGAGATCTTTTTTAAAAAAGATTCACCAGTCATTTTCTCCTGTGTGCGTCTTTTTTTTTGTTTTTGTTTTTGTTTTTTTTGTTTAATATATATAAAATCCCAGGTACATTAAATGCCAAAGAGTTGCATGAGTCTCCAGCATGAAATGTTAACATTGTCTTTTCCCCTCTCTTTCTACTATTCATTTTCATCCACGTATTTTTTTGTTTGCCATCACTTTTTTTTTTTAATACTTCATGTTAAATTAATTTGGAAACATCCTAAGCTGTACAACCTCTACGAGTAGTAACAGCGGATACCTGTCTGTTTCACTATTTAGTCCCTCCTCCTATGTCTCCATCTTCCAAATCTGTGAGTACTCCAAGTGAGGCTGGAAGCCAAGACTCTGGTGATGGTGCTGTTGGATCTAGGTATGGTAACTTTCTTAAAACATTAGATTGTTAAAATGATGTTAGAAATGTTTGTAGGTTGAGAAGTGCTTTAAAATAATATTGAGTTACTGTTAACTTAAAATTTGTAAACGTCTAAGTCAAATTTTATATGTCTAAGTCATTTTAAGATAAACCACATAACATCTCTTGTTCTAAAGCAATTAATGTTTTTTACTCTAGTGATTATGTAAAACCATTTTATCCTCTGATTCAGATAGTTTTCGTGGAATGTATTTTATTTAAATACTGAAGCTGCAAATAAAATGTGAAATGAAACTTTGAATTTCTTTTTAATTTTAAGATGAATCAGATATGTTTGTTTCTAATGGACCGATAGTTTAAAGTGGGTGGGAGGAAAGAGAATGTTATATCAAAGGGGTGTTTTCACTGTCATATCATGTGCACTTTCTTCAGATAGTAGGTAAATTCTCATAATAATTTGCTCAGAAAATCTATTAATTGGCAAAGAGATTAAGGTATTATGCCGCTATCAAATATGTTTTTTAACTTATCAGACTGTATGTTTATATTATGGAATAACTTGTTAAAACATAATCTTCTAGATTTCTTTGTGTGTGGTTGCACATGAGTTTTGCTCCTTTTTGAAGAAGTTTAAATAAGATGTTTGCTATAATATTTATCAGGATGCACATATTCATGTCTTCCAAATACTTGTGTTGTGGCTGATGTGTCATTCCCATATTTTGCATACCCCATGCTGTGAAGAATGAGTGCTTGAGCCCCATTACGTATAGTTTAAAATGTTGCTATTCCCACCATCCTAACTGTAACAAAAAAAAAAGTGAGTATTTTCATAACCAATCAGTGGCATAAACAAAAGTTTAGGTTGTTGCTAAAAAATGAGCCGTGAGCAAAATTAGGAGAATGTAACAGATCACTAACATGGAGACACATTGCTTTCCTGACTGTTCGTGGACACTATGCCTCTTGAATGCTACTTTGTGTTTAATATTTCATTCAGTCTGCGTGGATAAAGCCCACTTTTGATGTAATAAAATATCCAGTAATATTAGTCTTTCATTTAGTAACAACCAGATTTTAAGTAGTACAGTTCACATGTGACATGAGATCTGTGAATCGTTTGTATCATAATCCATTGGGTGGGAGGGTTATTCTCTGCTAACATTATTTTAATCTAAAATATTTGACGTTTAAATTCCATTCATGTGTAATATTGAATGGTGAAGCAAGTATGAAACATGTTTGACATGAAACAAACTTCACATGTGCATTTTATGGTGAATTCATCTCTAACTAATGAAAATATTATAGTCCTCACCATTGTGTATTCTGCACATGCAGTTACATAAATGCATGTCACACAAATGTAGAGTAGGCACAGGTGCTTGAAAACTGTTGAGAGAAAATAATACCGTGCACTTCTATAATTTCATCCATATATCTCAGTGTGCCCTACATGTTAGGATTAACAGCAATTTACAGAGTTTGGAAGTACAGTACAGCGGTTTTCCCATGTTGCAGGTGAGGGAACTGAGGTATAGATAAACAACCTAATTTGCTGAAGATCAAATAGTGAGTCAGTGGTAGAAAAAGGATATAATTTTGAGCATTACATTGGGAGTCAGAAGAGCCAACCACCAGACAATACTTTCAGATAATTTAAAGTACTAAAATATCTGCCTCTATGTATAGTATATTAGTACATATGGACTCTTGGTGAGACACACTGGTATTCAAAAAATCTTGAATTTGGAAAATCATTCTGCAGGAATAGTTTAGTATGATCGCCTCTAGAAACCATGTTAAGGAGTTAACCAGTTTCAGAGGCCCATCAGTGTGCCCATATCAGTACACATCATCTGTTGGAATCTAGTTCTAAAAGTTTCATACTGATCTGAAAATGTAAAACTGATCCTTCTATTTTTTTCTCCATGTTTTTAACCCTTTAATCCCAACATTCCACTTCAGTTGCATGTTGAACAGCTATGTGATCACATGATCAGTGCTTCTCTTATGCAGCAACTCAGTTTACAAAGATTGTCTTCCTGGTTAGCTTAGCATCTCCTCTGCATTTTTATCTCTCCCTTATGGTGGTTGGCACACAGCTGCATTTCTTAGCTACCGGATAAGCAGTAAACCACTGTTCAAGCCCTATGTCCACTGCTGCTATCAGTTTACCTGACTGCTTCTCCTGTCCTTTTCATCAATAAACCATTTTGCATACCTGCTTCTTCTCATCCTCAAGTTGCTGTGTTTATTGCAGCTCTTCTGCCTCTCTTTCCCACTCCCTATGTTTCTCAGGAACATTCAGAATAAAAATTCAGGGCTTTGCATTTCTAACTAAATCATTAATGAAAGGTTCATGCCTTTTTCACCAAAACTTGCTACTAGAACAACCTAGTACATAATTAAAGATACATAAATTTTAATTTAATATTTTTACCACACTTTATTAAACTATTGGGAGGAACTTTACATCTTTCTAGGAACTCTCCAGTTACACTGGAAAATAACTTCAGTCTTCCTAAAATAATCATATGGAAAAACCTTTTATTGATCTAGCATACAAACATATTACATTTTCTTTATTTTTAAGCTTCTGATACAAAATAATAGTAAAATTCTCTACAAAGTATGGTAGCATATACAAGCTTACTAAAAGCAGATGTTCTGCTGCTAATATTTCACGTACATTTGTTTGAAATTGCTTCTTTGTGCCCTGGTAGAGTTAGAAGTAGACACCAATACTGGATGAAGTAGATTTCCCTCCCCCCTCCAGGCAAGACTAAACTATAAAGAAGGTCCTATTTTATATAAGTGACCTGTAACAGATCCATTCCACTTCTTATTCCTATGTACTGTGCTGAATACTCACTATTTTGAAACGTTTTAATATAAAGCCCACTGTTTTCTACGATACTCAGTATCTTAAATTGGCTTTAAATCGGATGACATTTGTAAGCCCAAGGCAGTGCTTAACCCATAATTACAGCAGTGTCACATCTTGGAAACTCTAGCAGTTCTGTATCCCAGTGGAAACGTATTTTGCTTCTCTACCAAAAAGTTTGTGTGTTGACTCATTTCCTTTACCAATATGACAATTTCCTGCACATATTTAATGCTTTGGGCAAGATTGCAGTACATTAACAAACGTGACTTCATATGACATAACCAAATTTGTATAGCTTTAAAATGAAGTTTAAAGTTTAACAGTTCCTAAGCTGTTACAAATGGATTTTTATTCATTTGGCTTTCATTTAGGCTACTTTTGTCAGCGATTCTGCAATGCTTTAATTTCCCACCTCTGAAAGAATTGAATGTCTCTAATTGCTCTGAATTGTATGTTTGTGTTTAACTGTTTTATACTTATTGCATGTATTGTAGCATTGAACATTCACTGAATTTCCACTAACTGACATTATATTTTGTTTCCTTTAAACAATGAAAAAACTGTAAACTTACAGTAGCTTTAACATTTCATAGTGTGTATTTGCTTCACTAATCTCTGGCCTCTTTTGCTAATGCTGCATGGTTGTTCAACCTACGGTATCAGGACGCTGCATTGGGATACTGATCCATCAGTTCTTCAGCTCCACTCTGATTCCGATCTGGGGTATTTCATAGATTTTATATTCCCTCTTTTGTGTATTTATAAATATACAATTTTTATATATATACTCCAATATGAGAGCTTTTTTTTAAAAAATGAACTTTAAGTTACTATTGAGGGAACACAAGTTCTGAAAGTAATCAAAGTTCATGCTCTCCCTGGGTTTAGTGCAACTGGCCTATACTAGGCAACTTCAGTATTACTGTGATTGCAAGTTTATCATTTTTCCAGCAATATGTTTCAGTCTTTTAACTTTTTATCTACATCTTTTTTTTTTCTTGGCAAGACAAACTATAAAATGTCATTCTATTTTGAAATAAAATAACTACACATTTTAAATATATACAAAATGTGTCTAGTATAAGAAAAGATGGGAACTTACTGTTTTGTGGCTAGTCTATCATGAAGTCTATTATAAATTGTAAGCTTTTTCATTAAGACACACATCATGTTATAGAATTGTTTGCCTTCCAAAAATTAAAGAATGTTAGAATTTTTCCTTGAGCCTGTTTAGTCTGTAATGAATTTTTTTAAGTGTGGGAGAAGATGATGAAAAGATTAATTTTCACATACTGCTTTTTATTGCTGGATTATTGGACTAGTGATTAATATACAAATTGAAGTTAATAGGGGTTTTTACATAAAAGTTCTCCTGAGGTGGGTCTAACTTGCAATATATATATATATTTATTTATATATAGTGTGTGTGTGTTGCAGTTAGACCCATTTTGTCCATGTCAGTATTGTAAATGAGACCTTGTTCTCTCAGTTTTTCTTGTTAAATCTTTATCTTTAAGTTATTTAGTATTCCGTTCCAGGATATTATACTACTGTTTGGGAACAGACTTACAGTTCTAAGTCATAAATAATAGGTTTGGGAGAGCTAAGGAAATGGCCAACATAGTTAAATGGACTGGCAAACAGTCATTAATTGCAGAATAATTAAACAATTTTGCAAGCTATGCAATCTTGGAACCCTAGTCCTGCAAATATCTTTCATGTGAGCAAGGAAAACAATGGTAGTGCTCACATGAGTTTGGTTTGTAAAATAGACCCTTTAGCCAGTGAAAAAGAGCCTTGTCATACACTAAGATTTAGCAAGCCTTGAAAAACACTTCATGTGAAGTCAAGAAATCCAGATATCTTTGCCTTTTTTCTTTTTCTTCTAGTCTGTGTGTATAAGCCAGACACCTTTTAAAAAATAAAGATAGCATATCACTAACATATATAGCATTTTTCAGATGATAGCATCCTTTGGATTTAAACTTGATTTTTAGAGTGTGGAGTGAGATGATGCCTTGCAATCTGAAACGCCTTATAACTTAATCATGATTGTATTAAAAATATCAATTGTTCTGATGTCTCTGTTCATTTTATTTAGACGTGGACCTATTAAACTTGGAATGGCTAAAATTACACAAGTTGACTTTCCTCCTCGAGAAATTGTTACATACACGAAGGAGACTCAAACACCAGTTATGACTCAACCAAAGGAAGGTGAATGTTAACTTATACTACTATTACATGTATTTTTTCTGGTTATTAAAATGTACCAAGGCTATTCTAGAAGGACAGATGGAGATCAGTCATTTCTATTTGATGTTTTATATTTTACAAAATAAATAGTGTTTCAGAGCTGGACATGGTTAAGTGTAAATTGATCTGAGGGATGACTGGTAATGTCTTGAGTCCACACACGTCTTTTTAAAGAATGTCATCCTGCATCTTGTAATTAATTAAAGGAAACCTATTAAGCACTCGTATTTTCCTCTCCCAAATACACAGTTTTCTAGAAGATTTACTACATTTATTTGTAGACTTCCTGATGTTTAAGCAATGTAGAATGTGTTCCATGCACATTAAGGTAACAAAATCAGTTTATTTGAAGTTTTATGTGTTCTTAAGCTAAGAGTCAAATATGTGATTAGCATATGCAACTCCTATTCTCATCAATGGAATTTTGATCAATGATTAATGGCAGCCTGTGTCCCAACACATAAAAATCAATTTATAAAAATAAGAGTCTTTGAGAGTGGCATCACTAGCAGTTGACGGAAAAATGCCATTCTCAAAGACTCTTATTTTTATAAATTGATTTTTATGTGTTGGGACACAGGCTGCCATTAATCATTGATCAAAATTCCATTGAGAATAGGAGTTGCATATGCTAATCACATATTTGACTCAGCTTATGGCACAAACTGAAAAGAGTTGGAAATTTCTAAGTTAAAGCTTCAGTTGTAACTCGCTGTCTTTGCAGGAAAGAGATTTTTTTAAAGACGATTCAGTGGGTTAATTCACTTGCTGTTAACCTTTAGAGACCTGGGAATTCGATCACAAATGACAATATTTGGTCTTTGCCTAGTCCTTAGTTCATATCACAAAAACACTGAATTGTTCAGTGTGACTTCCTGCCTGATCTCTGATGAGAAGCTCACTATGAGAACATAAATTGAGGGCCTAGAATTTCAACTTCCAATTTTGTATTTCCTAGCTTTGTTGGGGTTTGTGTTTAATTTTCTGGCATCTTCTCAAATATAGATAAAAGCTGTGGGCAATATGTTCATTTATTCTGTTAAATTTATATTTTACAGGATTTAGTTCTTAAATCTTTTCATTTAAGAATCACAAGCATATTGTCTGAAAAGGTTTGATGCAGAATGTATAGCACTTTAGCTTGCATCAGTACTTTTTAAACATTTGGCAGTGGTTTATGTTGAAGCCACTTATATTAGAAGCACACCTCTATAGAAGAGAAATGAGAAAAAGCAAGTTACAGTACTACTACCTCTCTGTTGAAAAAGAGCTTTTCTTTCTTTTCCCCCCTTTTTTGCCTCATGTAAGGGAATCCAATATACGTTCCAAACACCTAAGAGGGCAGGTTTCTAAACTTGATAAACTAGAGTAGAAGAGGATTTTTTTCCCTGTATTTAAATGGTTTGTTTTATTTCCCCACAAAAATATATATAGACCTAGTATTTATTTTTATTTATCTGACAAACTGAAATATGTACTAATACTTCAATGAAACGTATTTATTGAATATTCAGTATATTGCCTACAGATCATAGGCAAAACCATTCTCTTGTGAACAAGCTTTCTATCCCTTCATATGTGAGGGTTTTTAAAAATATTTACAAGTTCAAAGGCTTTTCTGTAGCTTCTTTTCAGTTTTTGAATGGTGGCTTCTACTTGGAGCACTGGCAAAAATGGAAGCTGAATGCTTGTTTTTCAAGGGTACATCAGTAGTGACATCAGAGGAATCACATTGTTCTTCAGGAACTCACCAGTTCATGAAAATGCTGATTTCCACTTTAACTGTTCTTTATTTATGAGGTCGTCTCAATTCTGCCTCTAAGAGCTTACAGTAGCAAGAGCCATATAGGTGTGCATTCACATTCTACGTGTATTGCGTTGGGCATGGTGTCTGCTGTCAGTGTTTCAAACTCTCCTCCGCTCTCCTGGCATCATGTAATTCACTGTTTTGGTGTGATCACACCTGGGTGGCATCTTAGAATTTTTCAGTGATGGAACAACTTTTCCTTAAAGAATCTTCTTGTCTGAAAAAAAAATAGGAGTTTATGCAGAAACTGTATGTAGGAGAGTTTACTTTTTTGAGAGTGCTAAAACTAAGTCTGCTAAGGGTTGAGTGTGTCTCTCTTTAACATGGTGTTGCTGCAAATTTTGCGTAGGCTGAGGGAAAATTAATGAACAGATAAAATTTTATCTCTTGGATTGCATTCTTCATCCAAGTATTTTACTAATAATCCTCATAAGATGTTCAAGCAGTAAGTAGATATTCCTATTTTATAGATGGGGAGATTGAGTCAGAAGTTAAGTAATTTATTCTGTTCTCTCTTGCCTCCAAAACCATGAGCTTGGATTAGAATTCATGATTTTCTGGTTACCTGTGCTCAAACAAGCTTTAGTATTTCAGAGTGATTTGTATACAATTTTATTTTAGAAATTTGGGTGGGGAGGGGTGTTTTAAAACTGGCAACTTAAGTGATAAAAGGGGAACTGGATACATTGAACTCAGAGTTAAACCTGAAAATCCATCTTAAGTCCCTTAAGTCCCGTAACATACATTTTTAGAGGATTAAAGATGACTTAACTCTCAAATTCTGTACTCTCATTGACTTTCCTGAAAATAACCACTTCTTTGCCTAGGAAGCTCCCTGTAGCATAACTATGCAATACTGCTCCTTTCATCCATTTGTATAACTAGACCTCTGAATGAGACAGTGTGATGGAACATGCATTGAAAGTACAACTGGTTACCTTCTAATATAGTCTAGAAAAAGGCAGTTCAGGTTTTTCAAAGATTAAACTTGAAACATTCTAAAGGAAGAATGCTATCTTGAAATGTAGTGAATTTAAAACTGACTTAAAATAGTTTCAAGTGCTACAACTGCCCCTTAATTCCTCTGCATGTTTTGGTGGTTTTATAGTCACTCTTTTCAATTTTTACAGACGTTTTTCTCTTCCCTATTGCTATGAGATCCACACACACAGTGAAACCTGACTATATGCAAAGTAAACAAATAGAAAAAAAAAATCTTTTCTGTAACCTTTCAGCTATACTAATTTTGTTTATATATAAAAATAGTAGGTAAAAATATTGGACAAAAGTGTATTTAAATTGACAATATTCATTTAAATGTGTTTTTGGTGACAGAAATAACTTCTGTGTTGACACCTTCTTCATCAGGCTCCCTTTTCATGCAACTTTGGGAAAGTCCATACTTTTGGAAAACAGCATTTCCTAATGGAAAGACTGCAAATATTAAATGTGAGATTCTTGGTGGTTTCATTATTTCTATTGTGATATGCAGTGTTGTAGCCGTGTTGGTCCTGGGATATTAGAGACACAAGGTGGGCGAGGTAATATCTTGCATTGGACCAACTTCTGTTGGAGAGAGAGATGAGCTTTCAAGCTTACACAGAGAACTTCCTCAGGTCTGTGTAAGCTTGAAAGCTCATCTCTCTCTCCAACAGAAGTTGGTCCAATGCAAGATATTACCTCACCCATTTTGTCTCATTATTTCCAAATAGCTTCTGGCTCATGGAACATAGTCCCAGGGAGTAGACCACAGTTCCAGGGGAAAAATTGCCCCATGTTACTTTTAATCTATCAAGGCAATTTTACCTATAAACTGTAATAACCCATATAACTATTTCAAAAAAGCAAGTGAGCTACCAAAGTTCTCGTTGTCTTCCGTCTTTCTTCCTTCCATTTTAGTCTTTCTCTTTTGCTTTGCCTCTTTTTCCCCACCACCTCTCATTTTCTTCCCTTTTTCAGATTCTCACTGGAAGGTGGAGAGTTAGCACATGGGTTGTGTGCTGAAGTGCTTTGCTTTACTTACAATGCCTGCTGTGTGTGAAATTGCCTGGGATTGCATGATCCTTGTTAGTTTTACTCTCAACAGATATGCTGTAGTTAAAGAGCTTTAGTTCAGGAAAGTGACTGTGAACTGTCTGCCTCCCACTGGTGATTACCAGAACCCTCCCTTGGACACGATAAACTAGGATGGGTGGGTGCAAGCAAACTTAAAAGTTCCTTGCTTCCTGTTCGCTTGAGAACTACTGCTTTAATTGTATTGTTAAATCTACTGGTATTGTGTATGTGCATCTCTCAAATGTGACTTGACACTTGTATTAAGAAATGGGACTGATAAATTTGCTTTGAAGCCTGAATGTCTTTTTCATACGACTTCTTTCCAAATACATCTTTAATAAATAACTGGGAATTATGCTCCCACCTCTTTAATATGGGGACTACAAATAATACTACAGTCAGAAAGTGAAATTGCCACAGCAAACTGGAGTCTTGAAATGTGGGATGCTATGGTCATAGTTTTTTCTATCTAAAATATCTAAGAGGATACAGGCAAATATGTACGCATGATTTGTGAGAGTTCGGTGAGAATGGAGCACCTTTAGTTCATGTATATCTTTTCAATTATCACATTTAATCTCTAGGCGGTATTTAGTTATGGAATTTCTAGTTCATAGTGTATAAACTAAGTAGCAAGACTGTAAGACATATACTTGAAGCTTGTTCTGTTTAACATAGGGTAACTTGATATTACATAGACTAACAAAATGTTCTGTATACAGGGAACCATGGTGATGAGAATGTGTATTGGAATCTCCTTCATCTGTATACTCAAACTATGTCTGTATTAGAAGATCTGACTATACAGTCAGAGGCAGTCACTTCAGAGTTAGGGTTGCAACTGAATTTCCATTTATAATCCTAATTTTGGCAGTTCCCTCAAAAATCCACAAATGAAAATTAGCAGGTTAGATCCAGAGCGGAGGTCAGTTTTTTTCTATAAAATGTGTGGGTGAATTGGACACAGTGTTTCTCAATTACGACATCCTAAAAAGTGTAGTTTAAAACAATTTTGGAACTCCATTTAACGTGTTTCCTTTCTCTCAAACCCTCTGCTGCCCCATGCCGCCTCCTCACCCCAAAAAAGAGGAAAGAGGCAGCCTTACTGGACTCCCCCAGCTCTTCCCTAGGTGCTTGACTTTGGCAGGAAAGGTTGTGAAAGTCTAGCAACCAGAGACGGTTCATTCAGCCTTATTCTCTGTACTTGTCTATGTGCTACGTATACAGTATGGTGTCTGTATTTTTTAGCTGTAAGTGTTTTATCGTGTGTTTTGGCCAGTGGTTCTTGTTTGTACATATAATTTGAAGTCGCATACCTTTTCTGTGGATGACTTACAATCTCAGGTCCTTTCAGAATGGCTGAAGCCTCGTTTCTCCTCTTTAAGCACGCTGGTGGGGTGTGAAGGTTGATAAAATGGTTGACCTAAGTTTTAATAATAATTAGTGTCTTTCATTTGAACATCAAACTTGAAATTGTACAGATCATTTATCCCTCAGTGAAATAGGTCGAAAAGGCAGCACTTCTCTGAACACTGCCCAGTATGGAAATTAAGACCAGAAATTAAGACGACCGTATCCTATAGGAGGATTTAGGTAGGTCGACAATTCCAGTTCGGTAGTTATTGTTCTAAGATATAGGGGCTAAATGGGGATCTTGACTTTACATCTCATCTGCAAATCAGTACAGTGCCTCCCTATGTCGTGCCCCCGCACTTGGTCCAGTACTGATTCAGATGGAAAAGTGTCACATACTGAATCATGACTTTTTTGACCATGTTCCATTTTTCTTGAAAGTCTTTCCTCCAAGCACTAGCTGGCCTCATCTATCTCACTTCTGTTATAGGAGGCCTATGTTTATGAAATGTGACCGCATCCAAGCCGGATGTGTTATAGCTGCAGGCAATGGAAGGCTTGACAATTGTTCACCTATTGTTGTATAGCTGTATTATGACCTCTGAGTTCCTTAAAATAGTGATGAGAAACTCAGTGTCTTGGAGATATTGGAAATAGTTCTCTTTTGCTTTTCATCTGACACACTAGAATAATATAAGCATACCTCTCAACATGTGTTTTCTCAATTTTGTGACTAGGATGAAATGAATAGTCTTTTAAGAGATTCATTAATGAATGTTTTGCCACAGTTTTTCATACATGCTCCCAGCAACACAGCAGAGTACCTTCTTTTCTTAATTCTTGATCCTAAAATGAAGTGAAGTCAATAAATGCTAAAACATAAGCAGAATTCCAGAGTACAAAACAGACTTATAAAAGAAGTTTACTAAATCTTTCTTCAGGTTGCACCTACCACTTGAAGATTTTGTGTGTCCACAAAGTACTCCTAGTCTCTGTGTAAAGAGTATAGTCTAGAAGAAGTGAGCAAAAACCAGATGAAAGCGAACATAGCACCTAACACAGTGGGGTCCTGATCCATGGTAGGAGTCCTTGGTGCTATGGTAATACAAATAATAGATAACCATTGGGGAGAGGCAGCCAGACATTCTCAATGGAGGGCCTTAATGTTCTTGAATTTGCTCAGTCCGGGACCATGGCGCTAGAGTAGCCTTCCTGTGGTGGTCAAAAACTAATCCAGCTTTATGATGTAGGTCAAATAAATCTGTTTTAAAACATTTTTAAAAGATAATAAAAAAGCACATTTTAGACTATTATTGCAGTAATTCACAATTTTTTCATATTTGTGGACTGTTTCTTCAGCCAGATCTTCTCTTATGGACGGTCTTCCCCCCCCCCCCCAGTGCTAATCCCACACCTATGCAGTAGTTATAATGATTGATAACCTAAAGTAGTATTAGAACAACATAAAGGAGATGAGATGAAAATAAACTTGTTCCAATGCAACAAGTATGTTGTCTTGGTAACATTCTCTCCTTATTTTGTTTTTGTTACCTTTCCATAATGTAGAGTATTGAATTCATTCATTCCTTTGTACTAAATCTGCCCGTTGCCTATAATTGCCACTGCACTGATCTAATCTGTCTGGGTCATTTTAGAGTTTTGGGCTGTCCTCTTGTGATTTGCTACCCATCAATTTTTATGGTGTCAGCAAATTTGATCATGAAAGAATTTTAATACCAGGGACACCTGACAAAGACTTGATATGATTCATGTGTTATCCAAACAGGAATAGGCATCCAAGAGAATTCTGCTTAAACACTGGCTCATTGTTAATGGATGCTTTCTGGGATAGGAGGCCCACCTCTTGTTTTAAATGCCACGTTGCACCTTTGTCATGGAAGCACTTATGGACCAGGGTTTGAGAAACACTGATTCTGTTAGACAAAAGATAGGATGTGGCTCATTTATTGTTAAATGTTTAAATTGTGTGTGTATATACACATGCCTAGACCCTGCGTAACCGGCATAAAACAAATTCTTAAAACTAGATACAGTAGAACCTAAGTGTTATGAACTAACCGGTCAACCACACACCTCATTTGGAACCAGAAGTATGCAGTCAGTCAGCAGCAGAGGCAAATGCAGTACAGTACTGTGTTAAACGTAAACTACTAAAAAAATAAAGGGAAAGTTAAAAAGAAAAAGATTTGACAAGCTTAGGAAACTGTTTCAGTGCTTGTTTCATTTAAATTAAGATAGTTAAAGGTAGCATTTTTCTTCTGCATAGTAAAGTTTCAGAGCCATATTAAGTCAATGTTCAGTTGTAAACTTTTGAGATAACAACCGTAACGTTTTGTTCAGAGTTACGAACATTTCAGAGTTACAAACAACCTCCATTCCCAAGGTGTGTGTAACTCTGAGGTTCTACTATACTGTGCTGTATCAGAGCATTACTAAGTGACTGTAAAGCTGAAAGGAGCAGCTGAGGATTCCCCTGCTGTGAGGGAATCCTTGGCTAATCTATAGTTGAGGTAGCCAGCCAATTTCGGCTTTCCTCGCTCCCATCAGAAAGCATATATCTGGAGCACAGTGTGCTCAAGTGACCTTAACCTTAATGCAGGGGCTGTTAGTGGTAGCCGGAGATAGTTAGTTAGTCCAGTCTTTAGGCTGGACTTAGTTGTTGTGCCAGTTTAGCCTCTGGACAGGCCCATGATTTGGGGAGACGGAAAGATGGCAAAGCACCATGTTGGCTTCCCCTTAATTGTTTGTGCCAACAGTACTCCAATACAGCAGAGGATTGAACATAGGATGTCTAGTAAGAAGTCAGGTGACAGTTTTTCTCTATAACCATCTCTCTTATAACATCTTCCTTTCAGATTACTCAGACAACTGGAACTTCACATTCTAGTATTTATTTCTAGGTATAGGCTAACTTACAGCACCGCCTTTCACTCCATCTCTCCAAAATACATCACAAGTTTGATGTTGAGGTAAAAACTCACCCTACATTCAGAAAGTAAATGGGGGAAGTGTCCAGGCTGACACACTCCCTGAAAGTTTTGCAGTTCATGTTTGTTAGGGAATTCAGAGTGATTTCCTATGAGTGAATTGCTGATAAGCAGTAGAATAGAATATTGCACTAATAAGTATAATATACAGGAGTCTGGGGAGAAAGACACAAAGAGAAAAAGGTGTATGTGAACAGGTAAGTATTATAAACATGAAAATCAACAGAAGATCTGTATAAATGTGAAAATTAGCATAGAATTACACTCAGTTTTTGCTTGGGACACTATTTAGTAATGTATTTCCTCAGAACCAGATGGACTCGGCTTATTTCAGTAATTTGTTGCATAGATGGGACACTTCTGACGTGTAATATACTTAAAACCTGGGAACCTCTTAATTTACAATTATTGTATTCCTTACTCTTGTAGATTATAAAATTAATGTATTTGCAGTCTCTGTACAGTAAAGTGCATTTGTGCAAGTCATATGTAATTATTTGTTAACTAAAGACAATATTGCTGTATTAGCTCCACACTGAGTATTTGTAATTTGTTATTGGTGACTTATAACTGCTTAATTATTAGTTTAAAAAAATGCATAAAACTTGTATGATGAAAATTATTATTTGGTTAAGACTGATTATTTTAACTCAGGTTTTAACTATATTTAACATCCGCATGTAAGGCCTCTGGATGCTACAGCAATACAAACAACACCACACATAGTATTTATATATTCCAACTGTACTCTTTAAGAAATAGTTTAGTTTTATATATGCCTTTAGTTCCCAGTACATGCTATAAATATACAATGAAATACAGAAGGAAAACTTAATAGGAAGACAACTTCATCTTAACAAAAGCCACCCATTTCACAGATGATTTAACTTTGATTAACCTACTCAGCAACAGATTACTCAGACAACTGGAACTTCACTCTATAGCGTTACTGCTAGGTGCAGACTAATTTATAGCACTGCTTTTCTTTCCATCTCACCAAAATACATCACAATTTTGATGTTAACTCAAAGTAAAAATTCAGTGGTTCATTAAATCTGGTTTTAGCATTCATTGACAAGAGATTTGTCACTTTAAAAGTAACTGCTACTTTTATGCACTCTTTACTGCTTAGTTTATAACCTTAGATCCCCTGTCAGGAAAAAACATGGAGTTAACCACTTAGAATATTGTAATGAATATTCATCAATAAATTGTGACATACAGTCCCATTTCCAGTCTTCATGATCCTGTGCAGTTTTTAAAGTTTTAACTGCTTTATCTTCGTCTTTTTTTGGGGAAAAAGGTTAGCATTTTTAAAAAAAACTAGAAATTGTATCAGATATATTGCTAACTTAAATGGTGTAAACACCCAGCAGATAAAGTTGTCAGTAATGAACAGAGGGGAGGCTGAAGTAGAGAAGGTCATCTCTGCAAAAATTCAGGCTAAGATCATACGTTTTTGGGTTGGTGTGATGCATTTAGATTTTAAATGGCTACTTAATGCATTAGAAATGGTAAACTGTTTTTCAACATTAGAACTTTTAATACTTTTTAGTGTGTGTTGCTATTCATCATATTGTATCGCAACCCCTGCAAACACTTAACACTTGGACCATTATTGATAAAGTAAGAGGTGGTGATTGGGGGGAAACGAGTTGGAGGGGAGGGGAGGGGAGAGGAGAATAGGAGAGGAAAGGACATTTTAAAAACTTAACTCTGATCCTTCCTGTTCTCCAGTGGATTCTGGTTGTGTCTTTAGATTGTAAGTTTCTCTTGGTAGGGACCATTCTTTTGTTAACAACTTGATATACAACGTTTTAATTTTCTAAGCTTTTATATTTTAATTCAAGATTCTTTACTAATCCATTTTTTATATATATAATAGTGTTGCTTAATGTAAAGTAACCACAATAGAATTAAGGCTACAAGTCTTATGAGCCAGGGGGATGTTTGTACATATGTAAACCTAAAAATAGGACTGAGTCATCAAAAGTCCTGATAACTTAAAGTATTGGAATAATTGCTGCTCTACTATGTCTAGGACTCAGCTGCAGCAGTAACTAATAAGATAACATATACTGAGAGTAATATGAAGGAATTTGGATCTCTATAATATACACCATCTATGTTGAAACATTAAAAGGGAGGAGCAATCTGCTACAAGATCTTTTCTGTAAAATATGTAGATTATGAGGTCACTTAGCTCTAAACAGCTGACCATCTGCATTTGTTAGGAATTTGACTCCTGTCATTGAAAATGGTACTTAAAATCAGTGTGATGCAGCAAAGTTGGGATGCATTTTCTGATTCATTACATTTAAAGCTAGAGTAGCTGTCCAGAGTGACCAGAATCCAGGTCTCTAAATATAGGGCATTTTGTTAACTGCAGCAAGATTGGTTGGGGAAACAAATATTTTTACATAATTAAATTTAAATTGTACATCAGTTGTCTTGCAATTTGCTATTCTCAGTCATATCTATTAAATATAAATTTATCAGTGTTCGCACCCACAGTGACTGGACATTAGAATTTCAGTTTGCTTTGAACAGTACAGTTTAGAATTGCTACAAGTTATACAGTTTTCAGATTAATAGTCAGTTGTACATGCGAATCCATCTAAAAAGGAGCAGTGTCTTTCTGTTTCTCCATGTGATTATTTTGCGCAAAAAAGCTTTTTTTTTAAGTAGCACAAAAGCTGTAATTGGCGTGCTTTGTAAGGAAGTGTCAATGTGCAAGAGAGTGGAGATCACTAAGAATTCTTTTACGCGTTCTTTCCCCTTTGCACCACCGCCTCCTCAGCAGGGTCACTGAGATCACTAGCTTTTCTTGAAATGGCCATTTTCACTGGCAGGTGCATTATACCCTGTATTTTCAGATTGTTTTTCCATTCTGAATGTTTGGCAGGTTGATTGCTCTGGCTGCATTGACAGAGAAAGGGCTGACAAATGCGGTTGGGCTGGCTGAAAAGACAGTGATTACTGTTTTCCTTTGTGGCTGATTGAGGCCCTTGAAAGGAAAGATTTTAACCTTCACTATTTGGTTCAAAAGTATGAGCATATATTGAAATCATTCATGCCATTTATCCTAGTTCTGTAAACTTGTCAGAACGTAAAAATCGCTCAATTTCAAGTAATGTACGATTGGCATACGTCATTATCATTTTGATTAAGTTGGAGTTTGTATTATTGTAAGCATTATACAGTGTCACTTAAAGCTTTCTTTCCTGCAGGTACAGTTATATTTTTATTTCCTGTACTATGGAGTTAAAAAGACATTCAGACCTCTCTAAACCTATCACTATGTGTGTGGTTTGGCAGCTGGTATGGCCTACAAGCTGTATTTTGTTTAGAGGGTAAAGGCTTGTCTGTGGACCTCCTGGAGTGCTGGTAATTGCACAGGCTTGCCATTGGGGAAAGACATGATTGGAAGCAGTGAGGCAGAAAAATGTTGTGCCATCCCATTGCCACCTCATAGCAGAGACACACAATCCCAGCAGTACCATCTGGTTGTTGCTATCTAGTCAGCTGGCCTGGCTGCTGGGAGCATGGCTTGGCAGCTGGTTCCCATCCCTTGACCACTCTTTTGTGTGTGTGCTCGTGTGTGTTTTTTGTTAGAGAACTTTAAACATGGGTCAGAGAAACGTCTGTGACAAACAAGTAGAGTCCCTGTTGAATACTGTCTCGTTACTTGTGATGAAGCATGCTGTAGACTCCTGCTGCCATTCCCTTATAGACAGATGACATAGCTGTTTAACCAATAAAAATAGTCTTTTCAAAAACTTACCTTAGAAAGGAGAGGAAGAAAAGACAGGAAATGCATATTCCACAACACTAAGTAATTTAAAGTTATTTTCTGGTTTACAGTATTCAAAGGATAAAATGTAGTAATGTAAAAAGTGCTGTAAACCTTGTCAGTATTCCAGAACATTAACATTTTAGGTTATTCATTGCAATTAGGGAAAACACATTTTGCTTTAAAATTCTCATTGCCAAACATGATACAGATAATGAGACTTGCATTTAGAATGACAGAAAAGAAAATGTAATCTCTCAGCTATTATCTTTAGCAAAATTTGCCTCTCAGAATAGCAACCTGAAAGCTAATGTAAGTCATCTTTATGCCATATGAAGACCCATTAGACACTGATGGTTTCAGATCACAAGTAAGCAGCAGCTCTGTAGGCTATTTTAGACATTTGATTTTCTTTATTCTGCAGCATTAATGTGTCAGCATGTTACATAAAACTGTGGTACTTTCATATTCTGTCTGGAATGATAAATGCTTGTAAATTTAGAGATTTCCACTGTGAATTCTCTACAATTGCTTATGTATTCTGTTTCAGTTTACACAGCTACGCAATTTGGTATGACTGTTGTATACTAAATAGTGGTGTAGATAATGTTCTGATTAATATTCCTTCACTTTAACCAAACATTATCCTTTTTAAGGATTACGTTTTAGGAACTGAATCAATTTATGTAAAACTATTCCATATGCACAAATGTATTTACTTTTGTATTGTGTGAAACTGGATGGAACTTTACTGTGCTTCTCTAGGACTGTTATTAACTATTTTGCTGTATCATTTCTTTTCAGATGATGAAGATGAAGATGATGTAGTGGTACCAAAGCCATCAATTGAACCCGAAGAAGAAAAAACATTGAAAAATGATGAAGAGGAGGAAGGTACAACTCGCTTTAGGACACAGTATTAGGCATTGCAAATAAAAGGATGTTTAGGAATTTTAATGTAATAGTTTTTTTTAATCAAACTGACATTTGACTTTTTAGCACCTTTCTGTAAACAAAAATATGAATAACTTAAAATCCTATGTAAAAATTATTAAAATATATGGATATGAAAATGTTTTTTTAATTTGAAAAATATTTGGGGGTTTTTTTCATAAATGTTTTAACAGATAAGAATGAACTTTAGGAAAATCCAACCTTTTTTTCCCTCCCCCCCAGCTGCCCCTCATGAGCTTACAGAAGAGGAAAAACAGCAAATTTTACACTCTGAAGAGTTTTTAAGTTTCTTTGACCATTCTACAAGGATCGTAGAAAGAGCTCTTTCTGAGCAGATTAACATTTTCTTTGACTACAGTGGAAGAGATCTGGAAGACAAAGAAGGGTAATGTGGGAGTATTGAGTGCTTTACTGTGTTTACTATATTTGTAACTGAAAACGTGATCTTGGATTAGTACCCTCCATTTGTCTGTCTTTACAGAGAGATTCAAGCAGGCGCTAAACTGTCCTTAAACAGACAGTTTTTTGATGAACGCTGGTCAAAGCATCGTGTTGTTAGTTGTTTGGACTGGTCATCTCAGGTAAAAAAAATATTTACTTTGAGTCACCTTTGCAGATACCTCAAGTTTTGTGCACTCAACTTTTATTTGAACCATACATTCAGTGGTTTACATATAGTTCTTAGAATAGCTCTGACACATTCTGCTGTTTACATACTGTAATTGGATGTGATTGTGTTTATATATTTTGAAAGAGGTAACAGAAGTTAACTCAATGTTCTTTTAAATGCAATCTATAAATAGAACAGAAAATGCCCAAGGCATAAAGATACAGTATTAGCTCCAAGAAACTAGCCTCACCTAAAATATTTTTAAATGAATACAATTTATAATACATAAGTAACGAACACAATATTATCTTGTATTTTAACACTATTTTTGAATAAACCCTTGTAATTATACTTACTATGGTAATTAGCTAATCCAATATTTTCTGTTTACGGGGCTGACTTATCCATGGGTTAAACTTAGTTTTGCCAGTATAAATCAAGATTCTAGGACTGACTGGACCATAAGGCAGTTGTTTATTTTGAACATTTTTTTCCATTAATTTCTCTATAACTAGTATCCAGAATTGCTTGTAGCCTCCTACAACAATAATGAAGATGCCCCTCATGAGCCTGATGGGGTGGCTCTTGTGTGGAATATGAAATACAAGAAAACTACCCCGGAGTATGTCTTTCACTGCCAGGTATGATGTGAGTTCCTGTCTCACCAGGCTCAAGATTTTATGTTGATTAATTTGGACAAGTGCCTTATTTATACTTGTCAACATGATGATTTCATTGGGTTGGCATGTACTTTAACCACATGTATTTGCAAACAGATGTTGATGGCTGAAGACTTCATCAGTTTGAAAAGATTCCTCTGTTTAAATATTCTGAATGTCAGAAATTTTGCATGTCTGAAAATCTGTTTCTTAATCTCATTTATTAAAAGAAAAACTGACATTTATGCCTTCAGTACGAGGGGCTTTTCAGGAACAATGATGCAGAATGTACAACTAGACCGTAGCCCACTGAATAAAGTGTACATAGCCTGAGGAATTGGAAAAAAATAGATAAGTAAAAACACATGCTTCAAGTATAAAACAGATGCAGGTTTTAAAATGGATTACTGAAAGGTAAAAATGTGCAAACCTTTTCTGTTTGACCAAACCTACAATAACCATTTATTTTCAAAATGTCATAATTCTGAAAAATCACTTAGTTGAATTAAAACTAGTTTGTAATCTGATGCTGTCAGATTACTGTCAAGGCATAGATTGCAAAGGTAATTATATTATGATTTCATACTATAGTGACAAAACAGTTTTCTGCTCTCCTTGAAAAATGACCACAGAATGTGTCTTATTGCTGGATTCTATTTCTGTTACATTTGATTTGTATCTTTCCTAGAAGTTAGTAGTATGCATATGAGGAGAGTGTGATTTTTATTTGTATTTAGTAAAAGTTGAGACCAGAAGAATATCAAGGTTTTTAAATAACCATTCAACTCATGTAGTTGTGAACCTTCGTGTGTTTGGACAAAGGAGCAGAAGATAGGAAAAGCAATATCAAATGTAATTGAGGAAACAGCTCACTACCAGTAATTAGTCAGATTTTCTATCCTTAAATTCTGGATTTTAGTCTTAAAACAAAACTTTTCCGTGTGTGTGTGTGTCCTTTGCAGTCAGCAGTGATGTCGGCTACATTTGCAAAATTTCATCCAAATCTGGTGGTTGGTGGCACATATTCAGGCCAAATTGTGCTATGGGATAATCGCAGCAATAAAAGAACCCCAGTGCAGAGAACTCCACTTTCAGCTGCTGCTCACACGGTAGGGGGTGAAATGAGAACTACTCACTGTTGAGCCGTTAACCCCTTGGGGTGGGAGAGGGTTTCCCCTGGATGAACAGTGATGATGTTTTAATAGTTATGTCTGGGTTTAACAATAGTAGCACTGAAGAATTGTCTTTGTCATGCAGCTGTCAGTTTTAAAGGAGCCTATCTCAACACCATGCATTACGTAAATGCTAAAAGGCTAAATAAGTTTTCATATCTTTCAAATAGTATTGTTAAGTCAACTTAAACTGTTGTATGAAGTATTAAAATTTGTATTTCACACTTGTGTTAAGTGAATGTCATTGAATTTGTTATTATGGAAACTGTTTCTGAAAAGAATTTTGTAATCTCTCTTCAGCACCCTGTATACTGTGTAAATGTGGTTGGGACCCAAAATGCTCATAATTTGATTAGCATCTCAACTGATGGAAAGATATGCTCATGGAGTCTGGACATGCTTTCCCAACCGCAGGTAGAGTAAACTTGGGAAAGTATGTAATAGAGAGCTATAGATGAGGCTATTACTTACCACTTACCTCTTTTTAGCTCAGATAGTCTGTACCTTACTAAATACTTAGGATTTTAATATTAATTTCACCTGTTTGCTTTACCTATTTCATAAGACTTTGTAAAGTAGTGTTCTGCATTTTTTGACAATATGCAGACATTCCCTGCTTGAGTAGTTGTATCGTAATTCTGTAAGATAAATTCCTTTTTTACTGTAGTACATTAAGTGTCATAATAATTTTTGGATTCTTCAGTACTGATGCTAAAGTTTGGATTCATGAATAAGAGAGAGATTTCCAAATGTAGAAAACGGCTGGAATAAGAACGGCTTGTGGACTAACTAGTACTAGGAAACTTACATGATTTCTGGTAGAAGTTAAGATGGCAAGTTTGAAAAATAAGTTCCTGCTACTTTTTTCTACAGGATAGTATGGAGTTGATTCATAAGCAATCCAAGGCTGTAGCTGTCACGTGCATGTCCTTTCCTGTTGGAGATGTCAACAACTTTGTTGTTGGAAGTGAGGAAGGCTCTGTGTACACAGCATGCCGCCATGGCAGGTGAATAGACATTCAAATTATTCTTTTGTTTTAAATAGTAAAGCTTATCAGGATTTTCCCCTTAATATAGAAAGATTTTGTTGAGCAAGCTTAATTAGCGTTCATAGCAGAGCTTCGTGTTTATATAAAAAGGTAATATCTTTTTAAAAATATGAAATATTAAATCAGACTTTTAAAGTTCAAGAAAAGGATCCACCATTGCTACTGTTGGATCTTTATCTTGGCTAGGAATACTTTTAATTATGAAAAGGAAGATGAACTAGTAGACTTCAGTTCTATTCATTTGAATTGTAGCAGAACATCCCAAACTTTGTATCAGTTCCCCAGATAATTGTACAGTAAAATCACACACAAATCTTAAATTGGCTAGCATTTCTCCTGCTGTTCAATCTGCTTTGAAATTGTCTGGCTGTATCCTATCAATTGCTTTCTTAAATAAAATTGAGTGTCCAGTTTTCATCTCAAATACACATCACTCTCACAGCACAGCTCTTTGGTTTAAAACTAGCCAAAATTGTCTCTCTTTTGTAACATCCTTTTTCCCTCCTCTCCACTTTATCAGTTCTGATATGAGATTATTGGGGATGTATTGTCACTGGGACTAAAGTCTGCCCCAGCTACTTATGTGCAACTCCTGTTTAAGGCAATTTAAGGAATTTCGTATCCATATTTGAGGACTGAATTTTGTTATCTGATCCAAATATTTAGCTATTGCT
This sequence comes from Natator depressus, assembly GCF_965152275.1. Lineage (NCBI taxonomy): Eukaryota > Metazoa > Chordata > Testudines > Cheloniidae > Natator > Natator depressus. The sequence goes on from NC_134244.1 coordinate 39,811,003, forward strand.
TGAAGAGGTACCTAGTCAAATCTGGATGGGATAGCCTTGCCCAATGTTACTGTTTTCTATGGTATTATGTCTACACTTAAATATAACAGAATAGGGTTTTGGAAAAGAGAGGCTAATACACAGGATCATATTCAAACCCACATTTCACTTCCCCTCTGCAGGCCAAATCTATTTGGGTTCCACTGAAACCCACTCCCAGTTTATTTAAAACACGTATTCCTTGTTGCCTCTGTGTGAAATATAGTTTCAAAGGAAATTAACCTACATAATGTATTTTAAAACAGCAAAGCGGGAATCAGTGAGATGTTTGAAGGACACCAAGGACCAATCACAGGTATCCATTGCCATGCCGCAGTTGGACCTGTAGACTTCTCTCATCTTTTTGTCACCTCATCATTTGACTGGACAGTAAAGCTTTGGACAACTAAGGTATCTAAAACAGAGGTGTCTAACAATTTAGACTTGACACAAGGTGGTGCTATAATGTAAGCTTTAGTTAACCAAATTGTTGTCAAAGGCTTTAGGGAAGCTTGTTAAGTTGATTGGGTGAATGGTAACATCAGATGAGTTAATTTATGTAGCTTAGTTCTCTTTTAATAACCTGCAAGTAGCATCACCAAGATTACTGTAACTTATTATCACCTAAATGAAATTTATATGTAAATCCTGGCTGTTTGTCTATTTCTGGTCCATTTTGCTCATCCTTTCAACTTTTGTAACTGGGTTGGGAAGACCAATGTAATTATTCAAGTTATGTTGTAATTCAGGTATATTATGTATTGTATAAAGTATATTATAATTATGGTAATTTAGATGTCCATTTCATGTCCTTGCATCTCCATAGTTCTCACTACAGCCCGCAATGCATTACCATCAACACTGTTTCTAATGAGCCTGAACAGAGGTGCCGTCAAGAGCCATGATACTCATGTCTTTTCCATCGCTTGCTTAGCAAGCTGCCTCTGCAACATTGTTGTCCCAGGGATCATGAAGCTGGACTAGGGTCAAAGTCAAGCTAGGGTCTCCCCAATAACAGTGCACAAGCCTACCCCTAGGCCATCAGGTCAGCTCAGGAGACTTTACCAGAATTCACTCATATTTAGGTTGTTATACCAGCCTCCTATTGAAACTATGTTGTAATAGCAGGCAGTAAACATGCTATATAATTCATCCAAACGGGGGGGGTTTGGTTTTTTTTCCCCATCCTGTGGTTATTTTTTGGCCTTTTTCTATGTAAGAGACAGTTTAAGAAATTCTTTAAGCACAGATAGTTAGTTTATTTTAGAATTGCTGCAATATGAACTGTACAAAAACTCAGTCTTTCACCTTCATTGCAAAAAGATTTTGCTTTCAGAATCCCAAATGTAAAGTATGGTGTAAAGTACTATATGGTGCTTTGTTTCAGAATAATAAGCCTCTCTACTCATTTGAAGACAACTCAGACTATGTTTATGATGTGATGTGGTCTCCCACTCACCCTGCCCTGTTTGCTTGTGTGGATGGAATGGGTAGGCTTGATCTGTGGAATCTCAACAGTGATACTGAGGTGAGGCACAATAACTTACCTACTTCAAATCTGACAAGAACTAAAAATCTTAGGCTTCTTCAGAAATGTGTGATTAGCAGTAGATGTGTGATTAGAGGGGAATAATTCAAGTCACCTCGTTTTTAGTGTCGGATGGTGGTAACTAAAATGTTGTCCTCCCAGTATAAAAGGAATACAGAATCTCTATCTATATAGCATGCTATACTTGTGTGGCTTTTTCCACATAGCATACAAGGGCTAACCCCCCCCCCCCCCCCAATACTATGAATGAGTCACATAAGATCGCTATTATGCTGTTAGTTGCTCTAGTAGATTCACTGGCTCACATTCAAATGTAGCTGTTAATTTTTCTAGCATGAAAAAAAAAACCCCCACGATCATTAATCACCTGGTAGGGTGACATACACTTATTTTCAGACATAAGAATGGCCATACTGGGTCAGACCAATGGTCCATCTAGCCCAGTATCCTGTCTTCCGACATTGGTCAATGCCAGGTGTGTCAGAGGGAATGAACAGAACAGGTAATTATCAAGTGATCCATCCCCTGTTGCCCATTCCCAGCTTCTGACAAACCGAGGTTAGGGACACCATCCCTGCCCATCCTGGCTAATAGCCATTGATGGATCTATCCTCCATGAATTTATCTAGTTCTTTTTTGAAACCTGTTATAGTCTTGGCCTTCACATCCTCCTCTGGCAAGGAGTTCCACAGGCTGACTGTGTGTTGTGTGAAGAAATACTTCCTTTTGTTTGTTTTTAAACCTGCTGCCTATTCATTTCATTTGGTGACCTCTAGTTCTTGTGTTGTTAAGAGGAAATAACACTTCCTTATTTACAGCACAGCTTTGCAAACAGTAAGGTTCTGTAAAGGATTGTAGTCAGTACCTATCCCGAAGCCCACGTATACTTGCCTATATTACATAGAGCCTTAAATACCAAAGGGCTTTGTACCTCAAAATGCACCTGATCCTCACTGTACTAGCAGAGGCTACTGAGGTCATTCCTAAATGCAGGTCTTCCAAGTAGCAATGAAATTGATTGTCACTAAACAAATAATCTGTTGTGTTATGTGTTTTAAGAAGAATTTAGGGGGGGGAAATTGTCCTAGGATTATTTTTTTTGGCAAATTTCAAATCCATACCTATTGTCCTGTAACATAAACTGTATTTATACCAGATATGTTCCTAATGATTTAGGGACTGTTTGTATTAATGTTATGAGGCAATTTTTTCTCTCTAAATGAGGATTGCTTAAAATAGGCTCTCTCATGACCGTTTCTGCATATGTATATCTCATGAATGCTACAAACTCAGGATTTATTTTAAGAACTGAGGTAGCTTTTGGGAGGAAAGAGGAGTAGGAAAGAGTAACTGGGGTAAGACTTGTAAGCTCCCATCTCTCCCAATTCCCTTTCCCAATGTATTGGACCATTGGGGAAAATACTTGTCAGATCAGTGTTGAAGATTTGTTTCACCTTTTAAAATCTCCTTTTTCTCAAGGGGGAACAGTTGGCTAGAACACATTTCCGTATGATTTTTATGCTGCTAGTTTTAACTGTGTTCTAAATGGATATAGGTGCCAACTGCAAGCATTACTGTGGAGGGTAATCCTGCTCTTAATCGTGTGAGATGGACACATTCTGGGCGAGAGATTGCTGTAGGTGATTCAGAAGGACAAATAGTTATATATGACGTGGGAGAGGTAGGTAACTTTTGAGTTTGCTACTTTGTGTTACATGGATTTAAAGCTTCTTTCTGAATTTACTCTGTCACCTAACTTTTTGACTTTCAACTTTCCTTCAAAACATTTTTGCCAGGAATAAATGGTAATTCAAGATAAAGTTTCTAGTCCTCTTGCTTTCAGCATTAATTATGATTTTTAAATGTTTCAATCTCAGTTCAACTTCATACAATATTTTAGCATTTTAAAGAAACTTTGATGTGTTGTAGTTCTGCAACAAAGAAAAATGGTCAGTATTAAGCTGTTGAAATAAAGAGATCTAACAATTTAAATTTATACTGTAGTAGAAATTGCATATAGAGGAGATTAGTAGTGGGTGTGGACAAGATTTCACCTCCTTGATCACTACTCTGAATGCATGCCAGGTTGGTTATGAACAAAATGTACCATCCAATGGCCATTTGAACTGTAAAGTGAGAAGTAGTTGCCTCACGTCAGTTCCCACTGAGCAGCTGTCAGTCTCTCTAAAACAATTAGAATTGGTATATATATTTCAAGGATTGTTGGACAAGGATAAAAGAACTACTTTCTCACCTGTGGAGGTGGTCTCTCCAGACTGAGGTACATGGGCCAAGCTTATTACTACCACTGCCCTATTTGTTCTGTGCTTAAACGCAGGACTTCAATGCCAAAAAGTCAGACAGCACCCTTATCAAGCACTGAATTTATTAGTTTTTTAAAGTTTACTAAGGCTTTGTCTACACTGGCACTTCATTGGAAAAACTTTTGTCATTTAGGGGTGTTAATAAAAAAAACCAAACCCCTCACCCCCGAACGACAAAAGTTTTACTGACAAAAAGCGCAGTGTGAACAGTGCTTTGCCTGCAGGACTCTCCTGCTGACAGAGCTGCTGGTGGAGTGGAGAGGAAGAGCTCTCTCCTGCTGACAAACAGCAGCTACACTGTGCGCCTTTTAGCAGCACGGCTGTAGCAGCACAGCCGTGTGGCTAAAAGCTGCGTAGTTTAGCCATAGCCACAGTTACCACCATTTGTTGGGCAATGCATATCAGCTGTATTTGCTAGTAAGATTATTGGAAAACTTTTAATGAATAAGGTAAGCTGTTAGCATAATTCATAAATGTGGTGTTTAGACCAGGTGTAAAAATGAGCTAAATTACATTGTGTTCTTACAGTATTATTTACACCCATTGATATTTCTCTATAGCAAATTGCTGTTCCGCGCAATGATGAATGGACACGTTTTGGTCGAACACTAGCAGAAATTAATGCAAACAGAGCTGATGCAGAGGAGGAAGCTGCAACCCGCATACCTGCGTAAATCTTTCAAAATGAGTTATAGTAGTGGATTTGGGAATGACTTGTGTACGTTTTCAGAGTAATAGCATGCTTCATTCTAACTGGTAACCTGAGGAGAAATATGTGGAATAAACTGTGGATTTTGAAAATGTATAAAGGTCACTGAAAATTAAGTCTTGCAATGTCACTTTTTTATACATAATTACAAGCACGTTATTCTTGAATTTGTTTAATTTTTAATACAGCTGCCCTGACTTTGCAAGAAATGTTTTGCTGAAACACTAACCCAGATGTATATTATCTGTAACGCTATTGAATTTTTCAAACAGTATGTAACTATTTCTGAAAGATAAACAAGTTCCATTTCTCAATCAGAACTTCCTGTATTATACTAGCTAACTTTCATTAGGTAGTTAATCTCTGAAGGATTGTTAATATTAGGATATTAGAACTGTCCACGGAAGTGCATGCATCTGTTCAAAGTAAACCTTCATCCAGTTTCTTTCTTGCTCTTTTTTTGATTTAATAAGCAAGCAAGGCTAGGGTAGTAAGTTATGTATATGAATAAAATATTTAGTCTATAAAACTTTATTTGGTCACTGAACCTGACTTTGTAAAATAATACATATTTAGTACTAGGTCTTTGTTAAAAGGTGAGATTTCTTTATAAATAAAGGTTATGCAAGCTTTTAGCACCAGCCCAGCCCCCCCAGTCTCTCATTAGTAGTAACATCTTTGCTCAGATGTACAAAATCATTAGGAACCACTTCTTTATAGTCAAATAAATCAGTGTAAGATTCTTTCCTGTTCCTCCCGAGACAATTCAAAGAACCAAGAGGTTACCAACTCCTGTCATAGAAGATTGCTATCCCCGTCATACTGTAAGAGCCAGGTGCTGGTGTCCTTGTTGCCACAGCCCGTACGTAGAAGTATATGGTATTAAAACATTCTGTGTGACTAACTTAATGTGTGCAAAGAATGTAGAAATGAGTCCTTATTCAATGTTTTGGCTAGAGATTTCCAGGATTAGCAGGATGACTTCTGGAGGATGTTGAAAAGCCTATTGTAATCTGCAAGATGAAAAAATGACTAATAGAGTAGATGAAATTACTTAAAAAAACCTCACCTCATGTTATAGGTAATAAAATTGCCAAGCAACTAGAAAAAAAAGAGAAACATGCTCCATTTGTGCCAAGTTCATGTGAGGCAGTAAAGGGGCTTTTGTAGAGATGTGGATCTAGCTTAGCCTATCCCCTGCCCCATCCCACCCTGAAAAAAAAAACAAAAAAACAACCTAGTTTGTGTCACAAGAATAAGATCTCTTAAGCTCTTGTTTGCTCCAGCTCAGTCTGTTTCCCCAGGTCAACATTAGGGTGCCAGAACCTTCTTTGCTACCCTACTTTCAGAGACCGTTTGACCCCAACTTTTCAAACTAGAACTGCCTACAAAGGCTCTCCATATTATCACAGGTGCTTCTCCTCTCAAGGATTTGCCAGTTTAATGCAGCAGTATCGCCCATCTGCTTTTATATTATTTTTCCTCTATCAGTTACTCCACTCTGTCCCCTCCCTTGCTTTGGCAGCAAGAGAGATGCTTTGCCCTTTGTGTAGAGAAGACAGTGCCTCTCCATTCTTGAACCAAGATTCTGATTAATATGTCTGCTCCAGTAAAGCCTTTTGTCTTATCAAGACCAAAGTCACTCCTTCATACTTCCTGTGAGAGTATTGACAGTGATTTAAAAAACATTTATGAATTCTATTCCTGCTTAACTATCTCTGTGCTCTCTGTACAGAAAAGGCCCTAATTGAACATCAAGGAGTGTGCCTGACTCCTCCATTAAGAACATTTGTTTCTCAGGTTTTTCACTCTGCAAGATAGCTTCTGTGTAGCTGAATGATGCTGCACAGGACTCCTCAAGACTATCTGCTTAGAATAGTGCTCCCCAAATGCTTCCTCAGAGCCATCTTGGAGGGAAAGGAAACTTTTAGCTTATCTTCTCCCCTGCCCAAACTTGAGCCCATTTGTTTGGCAAGTGACAAAAATGGGCTCTCTAGAAATGTTAGGTCAGTGCTTCTAGAAGAAAAGTCTCAGTCTTGTACTCTGAGGCCTAGGTCCTATTTCCATTATTTTCCCTCTTTTTTACAACCATGGCAGAAGCAATGCTTAAGTTCTGTGAGCCTGAGGACTACAATCTAGCCCAAGGCGAATCCCACTCATGCTGGGAGAAGGCGTACCTATCCATCATGCATGTAAGGGAAGGGGCTCTTAACATTTAAAGAGTAATGGAGACTTACTCCTTCTGACTAAATAAGGTAGTAGCCCAAAGCTATTTCAAAAATGTAGGTGTAGACAGTATTCCCTACCATTCTCTAAACGTAGCCTCTTCCCATCCACCCCCAAAAAAATAGCCGCAGGAGAGAAAAGAATGCAGGCAGAAGTCCAGCAGCAGAGTAGGCTACCAGTTTATTGCATTGAATGCAGCATGTATGATTAACTGCCTTGTAGGCAGGTGGCGTGTCAGGTGCTTATGGCCCTCACAGACTGAGTACAGGTTCTTGAGACTAAAGTGGCTGAACTGAAGGAGCTAAGAGACAAAGATACATAGATGAGACTTTCTGGGACATAGAACAATCCTCCTCCACATCTGACAGTCTCGGTGCTGTTGAGACTGTCATCCTCCTCAAGAGGAGAGAAATGATCCCATAGTTAGGACCCTCCTTCCAGATTATGTCAGTCATTGTGTCCTTTCGTACTGAGGATACCTCTCCAGGGAAGGGAATCCTGGTTATTAGGAAGAGACAGGTAATAGCAATGTAGGATTCAATCATTAGAAATATAGATAGCTGGGTTTGTGATATCCAGGAGAACTGCATGGTGAATTGCCTGCCATGTGCAAAGGTGGCAGATCTCTTGAGACATCTAGGCAGATTTATATGTAGTGGTGGGGAAGAGCCAGTGTACATGGTACAGTGACCTACAGAAAGGCAGGAGAAGTGTCCTGGAGGCCAAATTCAGGCTGCCAGATAAGAGATTAGGACCTCCATGGTAGCATTCTCTGAAATGCTTCCAGTTCCATGTGCAGGCCCAGTTAGGCAGAACTGCAGGGTCTCACTGCATGGATAAAACTATAGCGTTTGGAGGAGGGATTTAGGTTTATTAGGACCTGGGGAACCATTTGGGAAAGGAGGAGCCTTTACAGAAGGTTAGACTCCACCTGAACAAAAATGGAATCAGATTGCTAACCTGTAAAATTAAAAAAAAATTGTAGAGGAGTTTTTAAACTAAAGGCTGGAGGAAAGCTCACAGGTGCAGGGGAGGATCTATTAATGGGGATTTGCTACATCAGGGGTGAGCAAACTACAGCCCAGGTGCTACATCCGGCCCTTCAGACATTTTAATCTGGCCCTCGAGCTCCCACCAGGGAGTGGGGTCTGGGGCTTGCCACGGTCCACATGTGGTGCAGCTCCCGGAAGCAGTGCTATGTCCCAACTCCAGTTCCTACGTGTAGGGCAAGCCACTGGATGATAAACATGCTAAAGAAGCACTCAAGGAAGATTAGGCCATAGTGGAGAAGCTAAATTAATTCTTTGCACTGTTGTTCACTGCAGAGGATGTGAGGTAGATTCACACACCTGAGCCATTCTTTTTAGGTGACAAATCTGAGAACTGTCCCAGATAGGTGTCAGAGGAAGTTTGAAACAAATTGATAAATTTAACAGTAATAAGTCACCAGGACCAGATGGTATTCACCCAAAAAAAAAGCGGATTCTGTACCAGATGACAACTGAAGGATAGCCAATGTGATGCTAATTTTTTAAAAAATGCCCCAGAGGCAATTACAGGCCAGAAAGCCTAATGTCAGTACCAGTCAACTTGATTGAAAACTATACTCAAGAACAGAAGGATCGGACATCTAGAAGAACATGATTTGTTGGGGAAGACAAAATGGCTTCTGTAAAGGAAAACCATGCCTCATCAATCTTTAGCATTCTTTAATGAGGGGGTTCACAAACATGTGGACCAGGGTGATCCAGTAGATACAATGCAATTGGACTTTCAGAAAGCCTTTGACATGGTCCCTCAGTAAAGGCTCTTCGGCAATGTAAGAGGTCCTAAGATAAGAGGAAAGGTCCTCTTACTGATCAGTAACTGGTTAGAAGACAGGAAACAAAGGGTAGAAATAGATGGTCATTTTTCAGAATGGAGAGTGGTAAATAGTGGTGTCCACCAGGCATCTGTGTTCAACATATTCATAAATTACGTGGAAAAAGCTTGCAAAGTTTGTAGATGATACAAAAGTACTCAAGACAGGTAAGTCCCAAGCTGACTGGAAAGAGTTACAAAGGGATCTCACAAAACTGGGTGACTGGGCAACGAAATGGCAGATGAAATTCAAGGTTGATAAATGTGAAGTACTGCACACTGGAAAACAGTCTCAACTATACATACAAAATGATGCATCCTAAATTAGCTGTTACTAAAGAAAGATCTTGGAGTCATCTGGATAGTTTTCTGAAAACATCCACACAATGTGCAGCAGCCGTCAAAAAAGCTAACTCTGTTAGGAACCATGAGGAAAGTTATAGACAGAAAATATAGTGCCACTATAAAAATCCATGGTATGCCCATGCCTTCAATACTGTGTGCAATTCTTGTCACCCCATCTCAAAAAAGATATTAGAATTGGAAAAGGTATAGAGAAGGACAACAGAAATGATTAATGGTATGGAACAGCTTCGATATGAGGAGCGGTTAAAAAGACTGGAACTGTTCAGCTTGGAAGAGACGACTAAAGGGGGATATGATAGAGATCTATGAAATCATGAATGGTGTGGAGAAAGTGAATAAGGAAGGAAATGTTATTTATTCCTTCACATAACACAAGAACTAGGGATCACCCAATGAAATTAATAGGCAGCAGGTTTAAAATAAACAAAAGGAGCTACTTCACACAGCGCACAGTTAATCTGCAGAACTCATTGGCAAGGGATGCTGGAAAAGCCAAAACTATAACTGGATTCAAAAAAAAAATAAGGTAAGTTCAGAGAGGATTGAGCCATCAATGGCTATTAGCCAAGATGATCAGGAATGCTGCCCCATACTCTAAGTGTTCCTAGGCCTCTAACTGCAAGATGCTAGGACTGAATAACAGGATGGATGACTGGCCTGTTCTGTTCATTCCCTTTGAAGTGTCTGGCATTGACCACTCTCAGAAGACAGGATATTAGCCAAATGGACCATTGATCTGACCCAGTATGGCCATTCTTCTGTACTGGCTTAGATCATACTTTTCCCTGGGATAGGTGCAAAGAATCATACGGGGGAGGCGGGGGGGGAGTCATCTGACCCTAGACTTGAAATGACTGATAATTTGTGGTTCTCAAATGGTTTAAAATTGAGTTGTGTCCACTAAGTGAACTTGGCATCCTGTAGGCCTGTTGATGCTCTCCTTCACGTTAATAGTGCAACTGAGGGACTTCCCTACTGTTACAAGTAGATGAGATATCCATCATAATACACAGTCCTCTGCCTGGTGAAAGCGCTGCACTAAACAGTTACAAAAACAAGGAGTCCGGTGGCACCTTAAAGATTAACAGATTTATTTGGGCATAAGCTTTCATGGGTAAAAAACCCCACTTCTTCAGACGCATGGAGTGAAAAACAACAGTTGCAGGCATAAATATACTGCATCTGTAATTTTCACTCCATGCATCTGAAGAAGTGGGTGTTTTACCCACGAAAGCTTATGCCCAAATAAATCTGTTATTCTTTAAGGTGCTACCAGACTCCTCATTGGTTTTTGTGGATACAGACTAACATGGCTACCCCTCTGATACTAAACATTAGTTGTCATCCCAATGTGAGAGAGAGTTAGGAATATAAGCATTGTTCTAAACTACACAATCATTTGAGACTGAGGGCAGGGGGGAAAGCAAACCAGGTCTTTCCAGCTCTGGAAGGCTAAGGCTTGTTAAGCTAAGCTCTCTGAGAGTGAGGCTGAGTACTTTCCAAAGGATAGCCCTGAACTCCAATCTTTTCCATTTCAGCCAACCTAAATAAATTGGTAAGCAAGGTAGGATCTGCTTGTTTCTAAATTCTTTGGATAAATCACCTGAGCCCAAGATTGAAACCTTGGCAACCCAACCTTATATGCAGTCCCATGATGATTCTTGCTGTTGAAGAGAACCTGCTAAGTTCTGGAAGGATAATGCCTTTCTCACCTAAGAGACCAAAATGGTGATGCTCCCTTCTGGAGGCAGATTGAAGGACCTTACAATAAATTGTTGTTGCTTTTAATGTGTGTGGGGGGGGGGGCGGGGGGAGGTACTTACAAGAACCATCTCTGGGATCACCAGAGACATAAGTCAAAAAGAGGCTGAAGTAATGCTCATTTCTGCTGTGACACTGCATCTGCCAGAATCATGGTGGAAAATGCATAAGGCTAATGTGTTATCACACTAAATGTAACCATGAGAGAGGTGGTGGTCACCAGTGACAAATCCTGACCTATGGCCAGAGCTCCCCTGAGCTCTGAAGGAGAATTTTGCTTCCCATCTCATGAGACCTACATGACTCTTTCAGGATTGGGAAGCATGAAAACTAGACAGGAGTGTGAGCAACCCTAAAGAAACCTAATGAAACTGAGTAAGTGGTAGAGCGGATTCAAAAATGGGAATAATTGTCATTAAACATGTCTGCTGAAAAATTGCAAAACTCAAAATGTGACCAACTGTCAAGCTATGCGAAATCACCCCTTTTTCAATCAAATAGAAACATTCAAAAAAATTTCATCAGCTCTTGTAATTGGGCAACATGGCAGTTGAAATTCAGTGTAGAAAACTGGAAAAGCTCTTTAAAGCTATCCTGCAGCATTCAGGGGCTCAGGATTGGTCATCTTAAAAACTATCAAAAACAGAAGACATCTGGAAGAGGACACAAAAATCAGTCCCTGCTGCAGGAGTCTAGATAGAGGAGAAATTAATAGGAGTGGTCTATTTAATCTTAGTACTTTTAATCTCAAAATGTTTCTTAATAATTTGGAAAGAGGAATACAGCATTCTGAATGGTATAAAAGAGGTTAATCATGTAGTTCAGTTTATCACTTCCCATAGTGCAAAGGTGAAATGACCAGGAAGGCAAGAAAGATCGAGCTGATAAAAGGAAATCCCTTTCTGGGCAGCATACACCCTGTGGAACTTGCTATTGCAAGGTATCATTGAGGCAGTATCTTAGTAGCAAATGCTTAGAAGCATTGTACACACAGAAGACTTAGCAGGTGCAGTTACACTTACTACATTAACATGCAATGGCTTTTTATTTCTTATGCTTCAGCGTATACCCCAGTATGACATAGTGGAGTTAGGAAGACCTTTTCCCAATAATTTAGTATGTCTAAAGTAGATGTATGAGCACTATCAGACACTGGCCATGGTAAGGGATGGGACACTGTATTTGATTAGATCAACCACTGATCTTGGCAGCTTCCAAAGCAGCATGAATAGAAAAAAAATGTTAATAGTGCATCTTGTAGCAAAAATGCTCATGTTCAGAGAGGGTGCCCTTTTCCTAAAGAAACTTGGATCCAGGTTGTTCGAGAGTAAAGCAAGAAATCTGTGCTCAGTCCTAAGGTGGATGAAAGCATGGCTTTCATTTCGAGAGCAAGTCGCCTTTCCGGAGTAGCTTATCATATTTCAAATAAACAATCTGGCAATACTTCAAACAAGACTGAATATTAGTAACTCTCCAGTGCTGGAGACCCGAGGAAAAAGTAGGCTACCTTCAGGCCTGGAGGCACACTAGCTTCCAGTCGCATCGGCATCGACCTTGCTGCAGGGCCCTGACAGTGGAAAGTTCTCTGCACAGAGGACACTACAGTAGCAGAAAGCAGTTTTAATCACATAGAAACAGAGGAGGCCCAACACAGTCCCACAAATGGGCAAGGCTGGGCAGGGTGCGTGGGGCCATGGCAGCTGGCAAATGCACTGATTCGGTACATCCCCTCGGCAGCCTCCCACAGTCCAGTCCCTACTCAGCACCGGTCAGGATTTAAAGCTACTCAGGGCAGGCAGTGACATCGCTTCTGCCTCGAGGTGCCTGGGAAGATAATTTACACCTCCTTGTTTCAGCTTCAGCAAAAAAAAAAAAAAACAACACTTTGAAACAAAAAGAAACTTGAGACTGAGGATTTAACAAAAACAATAGAAAAATCCAACACATGAACCAATCTTAGCATTATGTAGGTTTAAAGAACACAAATCCCAAGTGTTTCTCTGTCTGATTGTGCGTTTCAGATGGGTGGCGCTCCAGGTACATGCACAGGATAGCTGCAGCTTACTGCACTATGTTTTTTATGGAAATAAATGCCATGCAGCATTGAATGTGCTAATTACATGTCTTTGTGTCTATGTAATGAGACATGTAATCACAGCACTAAAAGCACTTGTTTATTTCAGTGTGCATTAGACATGCACAGAGCTGGAATGCAGCACTGCTACATTCAAAATATTTGGCAGAAAATTCAGAGGTGCTCATACAGATAGGCAGGGCTCCAAGAGCAGCAAAGCTCATCCATCCACTATGCTGGGGATCCAGCTCAGATGGCCCAGGATGGGAATCTCTCCCCTCCCCCACCACAGATCTGTTCCATACATCAGTAGGAGCATCAAAAGGATGTTTTAAAGGGAGGGCAGGGCCATAACCAGTGGACTCTCAATTATGCAGCTCCACTAGCTAACTCTGCGACATTGGGCAGGAGGGGTCTCTATCATAGAGGCTATTGCAGTCCACGGGCTGCAGCAGCAATCAAAGTGTCTGAGCTGGCATTCTGGTGACAGGGAGACCTCTGCTTTAAGTCCATTTGTGCTGTGGTTGTGGGGAGAGCTGGGACCAGACTGCAAATATGCCATGATTTTTAAAAAACTTAATTTCTGATCCAAATCGCTTCAAACACTTCAGTGGCACTTGTCTGAAGGGATGACTTAATCCAGTGGGAGACTGAAGTTTTAAAATTAATCCAGATGAATTACCCAGGTGGAAAAAACATCAGATTTAACCACCTGCACAAATACTCCCCCTCTCCCTTCTCTCTGAAAACCTCAACAGCTGCCCAGTGCTTCACAAAATAAAAAATACCCTTTGGGCTGAGAACAAGGGGAAACATCATACCCCCAAGGGTTTTTTCTCCCACCCAGCAAGTTTCAAGTGCCTGAAAATGGGCATGTATAGGGAGAGTGCTGCCCTCACCATCACAGTAGCTTTGACGGAGCCCTGCGCTGCACAGTGGAGCAGCTGGCTGCAGAGTGACAGTTGTTTCACAACAACTTGTGAAGTTTTGACTTTTCTTTTTGTTCCACACAGCGCAAAACATTTTGGCTTCATGTGTTGACAAAAAAAAACAAAAACAAAAACACCACACACACACAAAACATTTAACTGAAAATGCTTTAACTAGCTCTACTATATGGGTGAAAATCACCTCCTGTGCATTAGTACCAGAGAGCATTCAAAGTTTATTTAGTGCCATTTGTTCTTAATCTCCTCTACAATCCTACTTCTTTGCCAGGAGAACCATTTTACGTATTTCAAAATCAGAAATGGGTTTATGTTGCTATTTAATCTATGCTATAAACAGAAGTTCTCTTACCAATTCTTGGTATTAAAAAAACCCCTCATTCTATTATGAGCAAAGCTCATATGGAGACTGGCTGCTGCAATCGGAATTATGTCTTCAGGAGGTTATCTTCGCTCAATAGATTTGAAAGTGAAAACTTCAGGCTTCCATCAGCTTTGCCTTATCAAAGTACCCCCTCTATTTTCAATCCAAAATCATGCTATTCAATTTGACATTTGCCCTGTATATTTTCACCAACCTTACGATAGTAGCTTTCTGTTCAATTGAGACACACAAGGACTGCATAAAGAACAGGCATGTCATGTGATGGTGTCTATCCTCCAGGCATGGGAATTTTTAGCAAGTGGAGCACAGCTCTGCAGCTTCTGCTAGAATTTAAATAAATTTTAGAGGTATTTTTCCCTCCCTCTCCACTCCAAAACAATTTCTTCTAATTCTAGATGAAAATTTTCAAAAACACAACAAACTAGTTCTGCTCCAGAGGACTCCTGACAAGCACTAGGTATGAATACGAGTCTTGGTAGCTTCAGCATGGGTCTGAATCCACAGGTCAGGTATCATTTAGGGAAATGTATTGGAAAATGGAATCTAGCTTCAAGCAATTTATAACCATTTTTATTTTTCCTCCCAAACCATATTTGCATTGACAACCCCATCCCCCCAAACATTTAGGGAATGAAAAGAGGATAGGGTGGATGGGATTTCTTTAGACAATCCCATGTCAGCAGTTATGGAGGGACCAGCATGCCAGTTGCAGGATGCTAGATATTGTAATGACCATCCCAGGAGCCTCACTGTCCAATAACTATTTCGGAACTCAAGTCAGTCAACAAGCTGTGACCAAGATTAAATGCCAGTGTGTACCAAGGATTTTTCTACCCCTCAAGGGAGCATATTCTTTTCACAGAGCAGAACAAAATTTGAAGATACAGGAACGTGAGCTGCCTAAGAAGCCTATGCCAAGGCAAACTGTGTAAACAGATACATTCTCTGACCGAGGACTGGGAACTGGGTGCCCCATAATAGCCTTCGTTACATGCACTCAATTCCTGTTGAAGTCAAGGGAAGTTTTGCTCCAAAGTTAAGGGCTGATTGTAGTTCGGCAGCTACAAAAGTTACCATCTCTTGGACAGCGACTAAAACACAGGGAGATTTGCAAGTGTTTATTTGGCAGAGACAATAAAGGCTGGACATTCCTATTCATTTTTTTTAAAAAAGCTCCTTCTTCCTTAAATGCTCTCTAAAGCCTTGGCCTTCACCTGTCGTACGGTGAACTAAAATATTTAACTTGAATAAAGTCAAGGCAATTCTAGTTGCCTTAAAAAAAAAAAAAGTCCTGAAGGCTATTTAACACAACCATGGCCCAGAAACTATGGTGTCTGAAACTGAAGTTGTAGGATAGGTAATTTTCTACCCTGCTTATAAAAACCTGGCCACTGCCTGTCTTGTTGAATCATCAGCTCTCTCTTCTCAGTATTACATTTCCTTAACAGTTTCCTAAGGAATTGCAAACCTTTCACTGTCCCCCATTTCAATTAAAATAGCTGCCTGAGATTAAGTGGCAACTGGATTGAGCTCAGCAGCAATCTTGCCTGTCATTTGGTATTTTACTGCAGTTCTTAAACCCAGAACATGGAAGCAAGCCGTTAGCTAGGCATTACTTTAGCGGTCCCCACCCTAGTCAGTTTGTAGGCAAGGCATGGCAGGGCTTCTCCCCAGTTTACCAAGCATACATTGTCAGACCCAGTCTCCTTTGAATAGGTTTATTGTCCAAACATAAGCCAAATAAACAGAAAATAGTCCTTCTGCTCACCCTTTATCCTAGCCTCTTCTCCCAGAGGTCTCTGGTAATTCTGCTTCTTGCAGCTTTCCAGCTCCCTGCTCAGCCAGTCCTCCGTCAGCCAGCTCCAGCTGCTCTTCTGGAACAGCTCCACCACAGGAGTTAGCTCCACTCTCCTGTGGTGCCAGGTACAGCCTGTCCCAATCATTACGCCTCTGACAGGCTGTTACAGCCCCAGGTGTAGCCCTGCTTCCTTTAATTGGCTCAACTGGGTCCACCTGCTCTGATACAGGGGCACTGGTCCTGCCCTGCTTACAGAGACCAGCTATGACAGTAGGGTGATAGATTACAGCTATGAACAGGAACTCTTGCTTTTTCCTGAGAGTCTGGCTGGAATTCTGCATTTGCATTGTTCCAAAAGCAAATTACCCACCAGTCAAAAAGGGCTTTTAATTGAGCAAATTTTAATTTTAATTTAGCAAACTTGAGGCAAAAGTTCTACATAATTTTTTCTTCAAAATACCTGGAAATCGTCTCAGAGTATAGCACTCCTCCTGTGGAACACAACCAGGTGCCTCCATTTTATTTTTTCTGGAATTTAGAGATTTTGGAAAACAACTAGCTTTCCCCCTCGTTTTCCTCCTACCAAGAAGGAACTTAGCCCCTCCCTGAGCAAGTATTTCCAAGTGGATTAATTCGTATATACCTCAAGCCCACAAAGCCAGGAGGGCTTTCAGCTCCCCGAGCTGTCAGAAGTCATTCTTCTAAAGCTACAGAAACCTCCTGTGCAGAATATAGAGCAGCTTTGTAAGTCTGCAAGGCTGTACTCAGAGATGTTTGCACACATTCACACAGTGCTACAGATCAGATGTTAACCCCCTGGCAGATTTCCCCACGCTGCACATTAATCCAAACTTCGTACTTCTAGTGAAGGCACAATCATAATAAAATGAAAGCTGTGTCTTTTAAACAAAGAGAGATTACATCAGAATTCAGGAGTTATGAATATTCACCAATCCAACCACCAGGTGATAGATTTCCTAGACTACACGGGGAGCCAAATTTATCTCTAGGCGATTCCATTGAACACAATAGTTACATCAAAGATGAGTTAGGCCAAGGCCTTTTATTACTTAATTACAAATATGACACTTTTGGGACTTGCTGGCAAACTAGCAGTGCATATCCTGGCAATTATTTCATCCGAATATGCTAAAACTAAACCCTGGACTTATTTTACTTGCTATTCAGATATGTACATTTACAGGATAAATTTATTCAGAGTGCTCATAATAAAATCCACTTATAACTGGTAAATACAATCTCACTACATTTAAACATGATATGCTGGAATTCAGAATGAGCAAAACGTTACTAGTCAACATTACCATGAGTTTCTGGGTAATTCCTACAGTTTCCAAGCACTCCTCCCCACATACACACCCACAGTTCCTGTGTTGTAACTTCCTATCAGCATTGCATGTTTATGCTTTTGCCTTTATTAACTAATACCTTGATTTATTCTCTAAGACAAGTCATGCTACACTATAATGGGACCTTTCTGGCCTTAAAAATCTATGACTAACTACACCAAATATCTGATGGTTTATTTTTATATATTACACAAATATAAGAAAATGAAATGACTTTAAATATATTTTATTGTTACATGATTCTTAATAAAAACACCTTCAAAACATTCTGTACATTTCAAACTGCTTAGAACTGCATACCCATTATATAAATGTAATCGTGTATGGATGCCATGATGTCTCTGTACAAAGATGTACAATATGTACAGTAACATGAAGTGCAAGCTGTGCAAAGCCAAGTAAAGGTTACTGATTCATGCCACTGGTTAGGGGGGGGAAAAAAATCTATGCAGAACTAAAGCTTCAATCCGTTTCCTGTGTGCAAATGATTAATTTATAAACAAATAAATGCATATTGTATATCATTTAGAAAGGAGTGATTTGACTTAAATTCTCAGTTCAGCAAGAGCAACATGCAGCTGACTGGATAGATATAGTACTGTTCTCTTGAATTTTTTTTTCATTGCGTCGTTATACTAGGCTGAAAGGTCATCTCAGGATTCAGCTGCTACTTTTGGTAGAACTGAAGCAACATCAGGAGATCGAAATTTTGGAAGATAAAGCCCAAACTTGTTTTCTATGCCAGCAAATGTAGCTGTAGCAAGTCTGTATCCACCTATGTGGTCAGGATTAACAGGAGGCAGGTCTGAGATTCGAGATTTGGGGGTTGGTTCTGATCCAGAGGGTTTGCTGTTTGAGGAGAAAAAAAGAAAAGATTATTTATTTAAAATGTTTCTGCTGCATCAGAACAACAGAGCAGAATCTATAGTAAGCCAATACTAAAAATGATCATTTGTCTACAACATATAAATCAACATAGTTAGAAGTTTATTATTCTGATTAGTTTTTAAAATAAAGGAAGCTTGCTTTAAAAGCCACTATCAAGTAGTTCAGGCTAAAATTTAGTTTCTGGATATTTTAAAATAGAAATATTTTCATGAAAAAAATATTTTAAATGATTTTAATTAAAACAGTTTGAGGGGGATTTAATTATCATCTTGCAGTGTAGGAAACCCAAATACAGAAGTTTTGTGCAGTGTATTAAGAAAAGTGAAACTGACAAACTTCCTGTTGCTTAGACAGTGAAATAGTATACAAATCAAGGCAATTTGATTTGTTTAAGCTCTTTCAGTTTTAATACCCAAAGATGTTAATAGTAATATCAGTGTTTGGGGTTTTTTTTGTGCAGGGCACACTTAAAACAAAATTCTGGCACTTTGATTTACAGCTAATCAATATCATTAAGTTTAACTACATCTGTTTCAACATATTCTTTCCATTTAGTTCTCTGAAGGCTCTGTATGAATTCAAACTTAGCAGATCTGGTTTGCATGTTAGTGAGCAAATGTTTGCACTTACATTCCTCCAAAATCAACATAGAACCATCGCTGCAGAAGTTCATAGGTCACTAACGTAACACCAAACTGAGGTGAAGATCTGAACACTCGAGCTGTTGAATATTACAAATAATACTGTAATACAGCAACGTTAGATCAAGAAAGATGGTCTGAGAATTTCAAATGAACCTGTGAACTACAATACTAGGGCCCAATCCTGCAAACTTTACTGCTGGGAGCAATCCTGAGTAAAATAACACAGAAAAAATTTGCAGGATTGTGGTCTGACTTAAAATATAAAGAAAATTCCCTACCCATAGCTCCCTTCCAAAAAGCCGAAGGGCCTTCTTCTCTAAGTATCTTTCTAAAACAGTCAATAACTCCACTGTATGTTGTCTGACCAGCGCGAGCTGCCACTTGCAGTCTTGTCTTGATGACATCAGCAGGGGTTACCAAGGAAGCAGCAGGCACACCTTTTAGAAGAAAACAGCATTTAATTTACACAAATCTCAGAGTAACAGCCGTGTTAGTCTGTATTCGCAAAAAGAAAAGGAGTACTTGTGGCACCTTTGAGACTAACCAATTTATTTGAGCATAAGCTTTCGTGAGCTACAGCTCACTTCATCGGATGCATACTGTGGAAACGGCAGAAGTTTCTGCCGTTTCCACAGTATGCATCCGATGAAGTGAGCTGTAGCTCACGAAAGCTTATGCTCAGATAAATTGGTTAGTCTCTAAGGTGCCACAAGTACTCCTTTTCAATTTACACAAAGTATCTTGTAAAAGATAGAAATATGTCTAATGTCAAAGAAAATACCTGCAAATGTCAATCTTTTTATGAAATCAAAGCTTATTAAAACTGTAAACCCACACACCCTGGTACTAACGTAAAGTATTCAAAATTGACTTTTACTGCAGCTAGCATAGCACAATCCTTCTAAATGTCTCTTCAAAATCACGAAGTTAATTTTAATACAGATGCTAAAGAAAAATACTATGAAAATACAGCCAAGAGAACTGCAAAAATTATGCAACGATATTAACAGAACAATTATCTCAAGAGCTCCCCTTTGAGTTCTATTATCAGTCAATTCAAATATCTTTTATTTTACCTTGTTTAAAGAGAGACGCAAATATTTCCAAGTATAAATAGTTAAAACTCACTCTCTCTCTTTTTCAATATAAGGGATTAAATATTCCTGACACAAATTAGTGGTGCTCTCAGCTGATTCTAGGAGCTCTGTCAGCCTTACTGTGCTTTGTGAATATTAATAGTTCTACTCACCTATTGTATGTACCAAGTACTTTGTAACAGTATAGCTGATTAACTGCTCTGCAAAAACCTCTCAAGTACTAACATTCCAATCCTTCACAGATCCATTTGTTTAAAGGTGTAAATATGCAAAGTGATCATTTAGAGGCCTTCTATTCTACAGTGTGAGATTTCTGTGGTGCTCTTTGGCCAGTTCATTAGCAGAACACAAGAACACAAGTCTACTTAAAAAGTAAACTATAAAGAAAGGTTGACAATAAAGGCATTTTGGGCACAGACACTATGGTAACAGCCATCAATGATGGTACAGTAACAGTACCTCACCCCAAGCACCAGCACTGGTTTCTTATTCAAATGAAAGGGGAACTGTACAGGTAAAGTACTATGCTGTTAGAATATTTATAAAATTTAGATGTAAAAATCCAACTCTCATTTTTAGTATAATGAATACTGACTCATTTCAATCACTTAACCAAAACCAAGAATTCCCTTCCAACTTGGAACTTGAATGTTCACTTTCAGTCTTGGTTGAATTGTTACTGTCGATTTCAATACAATTAAAAAAACAGCCTAACAGTTGTCTACATAGCACTTAAGGGAGATTTATAAAGTTGACAGGTCAGAAATTTAACGAAGTTACAGTAAACCTTCCCAAAACATCCTGCTGATCAATTCAGGAGGTTTTATCTTGGAACAGGAGCAGCAAAGCCAGTCTATTTGCTAAAGCTAACTATGCACTATTACAACCCTACAAACTTTTTTTGAAGCCACATGTGTACACACAATGTTCTCAGTTATGCTTATCTGATTCACTCCCATTAAACAGTAACATGAATTTGCAGCTCAGAAAGAAGGTTCTTGTAGGCTAAATTTTATATCTCAAACAAGATTTATAGCCATTTCTACTGAGCGCATTGCATCAATATCCAAGTGTCTGATAAACATTAATGAATTAAGCTGTGGTTAAAAGACACAAATGGCAAGTCTTATTATAGGATACTAGCCCCCACAGTGTATTTTTCAGTAGTTCTATGAATAAAATGGAACAGATTTTCTTCCCATTTCTGGGCCCTTTGTGCCATTCAAGAGCAAAAGGGCCCAGAAAACTGTCACATCTCCCCAGCCGTGGGGGCATACCCAACTGGGAAAGAGTGGGCATAACCACGTCCTACGCCAACTCCAGTTTAGGTGGCAGGCTGGAGCACACAGAGCTCTAGTGATCCCTGGATAGCTCTAAGGATGGTCTAATAAACTACACATAGGCCAGCACCAAATGGACCCAGGATCAAGGAACTGCAAACACCTCCTCTGCATTCCACCCCACTTGTGTTACACCCAGCAGATACTGGGTGCAAAAGAGAATTTGTCCACCAGGATGTCCACCATTAATTCATCTAGCAGTGCATTTTTAGCTTATTCACCATCATCGCATCTGGGCCTAATTTTATTAGCCTACGGACTGAGATAAGAGGCCATTATTACCAACAAACCAGTTACACATTCTGTTCATACCAAGTGCAGCCAATGATTTTAGTTTATTGTTTATTCATTGGGTAATGTTATGATTTACTAACATGTTACTTTACATATAATCATTGTATGCGAAATAGAGTTAAATTGTAGGATTATAGAAATATAAGATTGATCAGTAGTTAGAAGGAGTAATTATGTATTAGATATTTAAGTAAGTAGGATTGTAAGACAAGGCTTACAGGCTGAGGCCTGTAAGATTTTAGCTTAGCCATTCTAGGCCATAGGCTTAAGAAAAGCTTGACAAAAGTAAGCGACCAAAGAATGACCCTATGCCACAAGATTACCAGAAAAGATGTACCAATGGGTGATATTGCAAAAAAAATTAACAGTAAGAGTCATTTTTTGCTTACAAGATGCTCAGTAGTCACATTTTTCTAACACATGCCCTCACCGCAGGGTGCACTATATGCATAAATACTAATGAGGTATAGTCAGAATCACATTATAAAGAGAGGGTGCCCAGATTAGGAAAATTGAGCTCCCTATGGGAAACTCCAGCAGGAACCATTCCTTTACTTATTATCAATCCATGAGAGACCCACCAGACCTAACACTATCTAAGAGGATGTGAGTATAACTATATAAGTAACGTGTGCATAGGTCTGTATAGAATTTCTATATGCTTAGGTAATCATAACTTTGATTGTAACTTTAGTAAAACTTGTCAAACAGACTAGACATTATACTTATAAATGTATGTGTGGTCTCTACCCTAGGCCTTTGTGTGTTTCTAGAGACTCTAAATCTGAAGCAAGTAGCAGAGGTGACTTTCACTCCATTAAGCCTGAAACTGTAGCCACCAGAGCCGAACCCAGGGTGGTGTAATACCACATTACAAAATTCACTTTAAATAAAATAAAAGCCTACAGAAATCATTTCTAAACACTAACTCATGTAAGTGGGGTGAGTTTGTCCCACTATCATTAGAAGGGAAATCTTGATTAGAAATTCTTTAAAAAAACATGAAGAGTATGTTATTTCCACTCCTGTCCTGCTATTGAACAGTAAAGGCACCTTCAAATCCTTGTTTTGGCATTTACCTTTGAACTGAAAGTTTCTTCCCCAGTTGTTTAGGAGCCCTAAGCTAGAGGAATCATTTTCTTTCTAATTCTTCTCAGTATATGTTCATCAAAGATTCAAATTAGCCTTCAAGTCAGAGAGCCTGGTAACAACTAAAACCCCATTGAGACAGACAGATCAAATTTGGCTACAAGTTGCTGAGCTGCATTAAGCTGTTTATCCACATTATGCAAATGTAATTAGCTCTCATCAAAATTACACTACCTCCCACCAAGGATAAAAGTGATCAAATTTAGATTAAATCAGATACAATGGCATACTACCTTTCATTTATATGGGACTGATGAACGAATATTAAATATTATCTATTAAGGGGGAAAAGGTTATTTCTAGAAAACATATTGAGAAGTTACCTGCAATGGCACCAGCTGTAAGGAGATTAAGCCCTCCCACATGGCCATTTTCATCAGCAAGCATCAGTTTACTGTGAGCATAAACAGGAAAATAGATTGCAGAAAAGGGAATGTCTCGGAGGAAACACGCTTTGGCACCCTGTCACACAAAAAGGAAACATAATATACACACGTTATATAAATAGGATTAGACTTAAAGGCTGGCAAGGAGCCCCAGGCCACCGGGTATAGACTGAGCCAAGGCTCTTGAGGGGATCTACCAGGTAACCAGTAAATATAATATGTCTTAGGGAATGTAGTATGGAGATTTGAACATCAAAAGAAGCACAGTTAGTCATTCGATCGTCAGCTCTCAGCTTCAGCGATGGTTTCTAACTTTAGCAAAAGAGTGACACTTGACAATTAAGGGCCTGCCATCAAACCTTAGATAGATCGTTTTTCGTACAGAAATGTACACGACAATTTAACCTGCAAAAAACCTTCTCTTAGCTGATCCTGCTGGCCTGGTGACAGGGAATGTACTGCCACACAAGAGAGTTGACTGGGGCCCTTGCTTGCCACTTGCTCCACAGGAAGCTGAGAGCATCTCCACTGACCCTCTCTGGCTGCCAGAAAAAACTGCACTGCAGGGCTAGCACAGTTTGCTCTCTTTCCCTATGGGAAAGTTGCCACAACATGGAAACACTAAAGCATGGGAAAGTAATACAGAGACAAAGGATGGGGAACTTGAATGACTCCCTTGCTGGGAAAAAAAAGTAATTCTTGGTTAAAACAAAAGCAGACTGTGAAGAACTTCAAAAAGATCTCACAAAACTAAGTGATTGGGCAAAAAAAATGGCAAATTAAATTTAATGTGGATAAATGTAAAGTAATGCACATTGAAAAAAATAACCCCAACTATACATACAATATGATGGGGGCTAATTTAGCTATAACTAATCAGGAGAAAGATCTTGGCGTCATTGTGGATTGTTCTCTGAAGACTACCACGCAGTGTGCAGCAGCAGTCAAAAAAGCAAACTGGATGTTAGGAATCATTAAAAAAGGGACAGAGAATAAGACAGATAATATCTTATTGCCCTTATAGAAATCCATGGTACGCCCACATCTTGAATACTGCGTACAGATGTGGTCCCCTCATCTTAAAAAAAAGAAACGTGGGCATTAGAAAAGGTTCAGAAAAGGGCAACTAAAATGATTAGGGGTTTGGAACAAGTCCCATATGAGGAGAGATTAAAGAGGCTAGGACTTTTCAGCTTGGAAAAGAGGAGACTAAGGGGGAATATGATAGAGCTATATAAAATCATGAGTGGTGTGGAGAAAGTGAATAAGGAAAAGATATTTACTTGTTCCCATAATATAAGAACTAGGGGCCACCAAATGAAATTATTGGGTAGCAGGTTTAAAACAAATAAAAGGAAGTTCTTCTTCACTCAGCGCACAGTCAACCTGTGGAACTCCTTGCCTGAGGAGGTTGTGAAGGCTAGGACTATAACAGGGTTTAAAAGAGAACTGGATAAATTCCTGGAGGTTAAGTCCATTAATGGCTATTAGCCAGGATGGGTAAGGAATGGTGTCCCTAGCCTCTGTTTGTCAGAGGGTGGAGATGGATGGCAGGAGAGAGATCACTTGATCATTACCTGTTAGGTTCACTCCCTCTGGGGCACCTGGCATTGGCCACTGTCGGCAGACAGGATACCGGGCTGGATGGACCTTTAGTCTGACCCAGTAAGGCCATTCTTATGTTCTTATGAACTTGGCATACCAGGCCTAAAAGCAAACTAAAGAGAGTCCCTCTAGATCTTGACACATGCTACAATATCTGTGGAGGGGCTGTTAAAATATGTTATGTCAAGAATCCTGATTAAAATAACTCCCCAATTATTCATCTGATATTGGGTGAATTACTTCCTGCTGCAAAGAGCTCATCCTGAGGCTTCAAAACTATCTCCTCCACCCACCACTTTCAGTCCACTCTGTGCCAGAATAGTGGCCATTGACTCTCTGGGTTCCCTACATAAGAGGCTCTGGGCCATGGGCCACATAAGAGTGATGCCAGGGCCTTAGGAGGTCACACATTTCTAAAAGTTCCCCTCCACGCTGACCTATTTGGAGCAGACAGAGTGTCTCCGCAGGGGATCTGTGGGGCTTAAGTGGTATGGATGGTCTTGTGGAGACACACTCTATGCTTGGATGAATTTCACTCACTGTTATTACATGTTTTAAAACCAGTCCCCTTTTGGTATTTACTCCACTGAGCTTTGTATTCTTTTTTTCTTTAACTTAATTATCCTAAACCTCCTTGAGATGACTGTTCAATTTTAAAGAAAGATAAAATTTGTAATAAAACCATCTTTCTAGTCAGACACAAAAATGATTACTGCACTAAAATTTTGCCCTATGTACCAAAACATTGATGCTATTTAGGGAAACATTATAGCTGTGTGAATCTAACCTAGTGAATTCAGAATAAAAGCTGCAGCTATGGACGTAAATTTACACATTTTTACAGTGCTACATAGCTCCATAAATAAATCAGCTAAACCAATATTATGGAAGTGCACAGCTGCCTATAGCTGTTGAATTTACGTATTACTCCTTGCACTGGCACAGGATACAGGAAGAAATACTCTTCCTTGTTTAAGAAAACTAATCGCTTCTGCACCATTACATCTGATCTGTAATGATGGTAGTAAGTATACCTGCAGGGAAGGAATCTGTTGACTGGCATTCTGGTAAAGTACAGTACAGTACAGGCTTTTTTTTTTTAAATGGAATTCATTATTGACAAATCCCACCACTTAGCTTCTTAAAGATCTGAATCCTACTAAATTCTACTACTGTTTCACTGCTGCCAAATTATTAAGACAAAAAGAAGATGCTGCTGTGAGGATAACAATAGAGATAACTGAGATTCAAAATAAATGTAAGACAATTTAGGCTCCTAAACAAACACAAAAGAAAAGCTAAAGAAACTTTTCACAAAAGCCTCCAGATGAAACGATCCATGCCAGAAGCCAGCAGGTCTGCAGTACAGGACTCCCTGCAACCTGATATAAAAGCCCAAAGGATAGAACAGGAGAGTATTTTTATGTTTCCCTCTTCCACTAATATGAGTATAAGGGCAAGTCTACACTACAAAATTAAAAAGAAAAGGAGGACTTGTGGCACCTTAGAGACTAACAAATTTATTTGAGCATTAGCTTTTGTGAGCTACAGCTCACGAAAGCTTATGCTCAAATAAATTTGTTAGTCTCTAAAGTGCCACAAGTCCTCCTTTTCTTTTTGCGGATACAGACTAACATGGCTGCTACTCTGAACACTACAAAATTAAGTTGACCTAAGACTATGGCTACACTGGAAACTTCAAAGCACTCCCGTGGCAGCGCTTTGAAGTGCAAGTGTGGTCGCGCGCGAGCGCTGGGAGAGAGGTCTCCCAGCGCTCCTGGTAATCCACAGCTCCCAGCGCTCGGAGCCTGTTTACACTAGCACTTTAAAGCACTCTGACTTCTATGCTCAGGGAGGTGATTTTTCACACCCCTGAGCCAACAAGTTAGAGCGCTATAAAATGTAAGTGTAGCCAAGCCCTAAGTTATGTTGACATACAGCCACTGCAGTAAATAAACTGCTTTTGCATGTCAACCCTACAATCCTTGTGTTGGTAGTGCGCATCCTCACCAGGAGCGGTGGAACCAATTTAACTGTCAGGGTGGGGCACTGTGGGATGGCTCCTGAAAGGCAGCAACAGTTAATGCAACAACACACTGCGTCGACCTAATTACATCGACTTAACTGCTACACCTCTCATGGAGGTGGAGTTATTAAGTTGGTGTAGTGGGCAAGTTACATCAGTGGCAGCTGCATTTTACTGTAGACACTTACAGATTTAAGTCGATGTAAGCTGTCCTACATCGAACTAACTCTAATGTAGACCAGGGCTAAATGTGTTTCCCCCTCCCCTCCCCCCAACTTTTCTACCATGTGGCTGCCCTGCAGGAAGAGATTATTTTTAAATTTGAAAAGATTTTTGTTTTTCAGCAATGTTTTTGTTTTAAAAGTTCTTTTAAATTTAGCATAAAATGGTTTAAAAGTGGTGTGCCAGGAATGCCCAAATACATACCTTATAAAGACCAAAAATTCCCAGTTCTTTTAGAACAGTAAGGGCACTGACTCTGGGTCCTGTAGCAATTTCTCCTGCTACCTGCAACCGAATCTTTACAATCTCTAGTGGATTAGTGAAGATGACCTGCGAACCTCCTGCCTGCAAGACCAGAGAAAATGAGTTACAGTGAATTCTATCATTATATCACACCAATAAAAGTCCACTCCTGCAAGGTACTGAGCACCTTTGGCTCCCACTGAAGGACAACAGAGCCCTATTACATTACGTATCTGCAATATGGAACACACTCAGTAAAATCCCTGTTCTGAAGTCTCCCGTTCTTCTGCATAAAAGCATGTGCTTTTTAAAGTAAATTGAAACAGAAACAAAGGCAGACTGCCATGGTTCTGTATGTATTTGTGATTTCTATTACAGCAATTCATTCCATTTTGCTTCTCCCTCTGACATCCATATTTCTAAACAGCCACATTACTACCTAGAAGTTTATCAACTTTCATCCATATTAGATATCAGCTTAAGTTAATCATAATGCTCTGCAGTCCAAGGCTCAGGAAAACCAGAACAAAAGAAAACTGCTCTCATTCACAGACTAAAATAGAGTATATATCAAGTACAGTTTTGCCACAGAGATGAAGAATAAATATTAAAAAGGGAAATTTAATTGATCAATATTAGAGGAATATGTATGAAGTTTACAATATGCAGTGACAGCTCAGAAAAATGGATATTTTAGTTGCCATAACTCTACAAAACTGAAAGTTATGAAATTTTGTACAGTTGTATTTGATATGCAGTAAAATAGTTGGGTTCAATAAATGAAAATCAGCCAATGTGTTGAGGTGTTATTTGTAGTTAGTGCTGCTGCCTGCGGGAAGTAAGCTGACTGAAATTTATATTTGAGGTTGTAATTTTAAATAATCGGCAGAGTGGTCATATTTTTTGTGTGGAGCTTTTAATTGTTCTATCTGGAAAATTAAATAAATAAATGTAAACAACAGACATACCAACATTTCCAAATTTGTTACAAAGGAAAATAGATAGCTAGATACAGACTGGCATCCATTTCTCTGACCTGAGCATGACACAGATTTAATAGCTGGCAAATTGTTTTTACTTTATTAGCAAAGCAGAAGCACCATATCTTGCTCGTTTCTCCCATCTAATATTGCTGCATGAACTGTTCTACAGATTCTGCATTTTAGCCTAAGACTTTCACAGAGCTGCATCTCAAATTTTACAGAGAGATTCAACATGACAGTTTATTCAAGAAACATGTAAATGTTCTTGCAAGTAGCATGTTTAGACTTCTCTTTGGTATGCTGTAGGTACCACCCTTCCCTTCTGGCAAAGTGCATGGTCCCTCACAAAACGGATAATTTGTCTTTACTGCCGACCGCAATGTTCCTTTCTCTCCTCTCCCCCTCTTTAATTTTTTAATTAAAACCATTTACAAATTCTATTTAAAACATGTGGCACTGAACATGCCCAGCCTTATATTAATTAGCATTTTCCTCTCATTTTAAAAACTCTGAATCCCTTCCTCACAGCCCTTTTACATTCACTCCAACCTATCAAAAACATCACCTACGGAAAGGGAGACCATCCCAAACAGCTTTCTTTTTTATCATCCAGGAATTCAACTCCCCCTTTGTGAGCACAGTGGAAAAATGCAGGAACTTGCTTCTTCGGACAGCTATCCTATCTCCTACAAAGCACCCAAACTCAGGCTTTGAGTACCTACTAATGATTTTAAATTACTAAACTAAATATGCGGTTCAACCAACTCACCCCTCCTGCCAAGCAGTAGCTCATAACCAAATCTCGACATATCCAGAATTGAAATCTGTGTTGGGGTTTGCCAGGGCTCAGCCTCTTCTGTCATGTGTGGTCATGCTGGCAAGGATGGAGCAGCATACTCTACAAAATATCATCTTCTGTGCAACATGACCTTGCACGCAGTGTGTGTGCAAGGTCAGGCCAGCCGAGGGGAGCAGCACGCAAAATGGCATCCTCTGTACAGCACCCTCTATTTGAGCCCCAGCATCATTTCTTTACAAATTAAGAACTAGACACACCCATATATTGGCCTATATGTCAATCTCCCTACCTCTCTTCAAAGGCAGATGTAATTAAAAGGCCATGCAACATGGAGTGAAAGTTGGCAAACTGGGCTACTTCAAATCAGGGGCAGGACAACACTGC
This sequence comes from Natator depressus, assembly GCF_965152275.1. Taxonomy (NCBI): domain Eukaryota; kingdom Metazoa; phylum Chordata; order Testudines; family Cheloniidae; genus Natator; species Natator depressus. Next base: position 39,840,450 of record NC_134244.1, read on the forward strand.
AGAGCCCCAGTTTATCTCTCACCCCTTCTATTATTTAGAGAGGCAATCAAACATCAACTCTCCACTGATCACAACTGCAGACTGCACCGACTGTAAATTATTTCTCTACTGATCAAAGTTTGCCATAAAGGAGAATGACAACCCTGACAATTAAATGGTCATTATGCTTTGAGTCAAAACCCCTAAACCCAAATAAGGGCAGTTCACATTTATCTTAATGGCATAGTTTCCCATTTGTCATCATCATACTGGTTTACCTCTGGATAACTTTTTGAAGGATCTCTCTCAAACAGAGGAGTTAGGTCTTCAATTTTTCTTTTTCTGGAACACTTGATGCAGCCATCAGGGAAAGTGCCAACTTGCTGAGCCCCTACAGGCCAGCTCAATTTGACCCCAGCTCCTCTGTGATGAACTATATACAGTAAGTTGTCTCAGTGCAATAATGCCACTGGTGTCCAACGCCATTTTTCAGACCTAGTTTCCTTCCTTCCAGTCTCTCTCCCCCTCACACGCACTTAAAACAACAAAACAACAATGGATGATGCCCTGCAGAAGAAACATTTCAGAGTTTCAATCTAAACAAATTTTATAAAATTACCAGCCGGCAAATTTTGTTAAATAATCACCTAATTCATTTTTCTTCATGTTGTATGAAACATCAAACCAATTTGAAAACTTTATGATTTTCCTACATTCATTTATTTCAATAATTGTGGTAGCAATAATCTTAGGCAGAATGCTTGCATTATAATGCAATATACCACAAAAACAATCCTCAAAGAAACCACAAATTTAGATGCTGAAACCAGAAATTCAGTTCTGCTAGACAATAATTTGTTAACTGCTCATTAAATGTGCATACTGTGTTTACATGTATGAAATTCTGGTTTTTATTTTTAATCAGTTATAAATTAGAATGTCCTGCAGGGCAGGCAAAATAACTATCCCTCATTGCCTAACACACGGCAGAGAAACACAAACAGACCAATTCATAAACATTTCTATTTTCTACAAAAAATCCAATCTTCCTGTAATTAACATTCTCTTTTTCTATCTGCAAAAGTGGCTGGGTCTCTGTTAAATCCCAACAAAAGCCTGCTTCTGAAGGGGCAGAGACTTCACACAAAAGTCTTTAACCATTTTCTATTAAAAATGTGTGTTTTGATCAACAGATAGCTGCATAAAACACATCTAGTAGGGGAGCCCTAACATGCGCGGGCTTGTGTGTCATCATTAAAGTAGTATTTTGAAAAGTGCCTTAATCATACCAACCTCATTAACATTTGGCGCGCACAGTATTCAAGATACTGACGGACTCCAATAACAGACACACTTGTCACAAAGGTGACTTGAGAAGTTTCAGAATATTTTAAATAATATAATAATATAATAACTACAACCACAACTAAAACCCATTTTAAATGCTGCTCTTTAAGAATAAATTCTCTTGCCCAAACATTGATTTCTCAACACAGCTTTATTTTTCATCCAGTGTTATAGGTGTGCTTGGACCTCTGCAGGTCTCTACGGTTATGTCTGCATTGCATGCTAGCTTAAATCTACATAAAATGGCTTAAAAAAAAAGGCACAAAGATGCGGTGGCACGGGCTTCAGCATGGGCTGTACAAGCATGCTGGTGACCCTAGATACATACTCGCATTGTCAGTCTGTGCCATCTTGGCTTCACTACTATTTTTAGCAATAGCAGCTAAATAATAGCTAGCGCACATTTGCCAGCTTGTGCTGCAATCACACCTCTTACTACAGTTTAGACATACCCCACGAGACACCACACTTTCCCAAAATGTTCTTACAATCCAAGACCTGATACTGCAAACACTTCGGTACATGAGTAACTTTACTCATGTGAGTAGTTGCACGGAATTCAATAGGACTATTTGCATGAGCAGGGTTTTGCCAGATTGGTTCCTTGAACATATCATTTATGAGTATGACAGAAGAAGGAGGGAAGGCAAAACAGAGGACATTTACGGAAAACGGGAAGCACAAGTTAACATTTTGGCAGTGTATGTATTGTAATTTTTTAATTTATTTTTATCAATGTATTATTTGTTTTAAAGATTATGAAAAGAAGAGGATTTTGAGGAATAAGGAAGAGGGGAGACTAAATTGGATAGGATCAGGGAGGTAACATGAGGCATAGGGAACAGTATTGAAGATAATGCAGAAACAGAAAGATAGAAAGGAAGTGTTAATGGAAAGAAATTGGTGGAGTGCAGGCACTGCTTGTAAATCCTCAATATTTGTTTGCAAATTGGTTGTGCAAATATTCGTACTTCTTTTTTCCTTTTTCAAATAGTCCTATTTCTATTTATTTCTTTGTGTGTTTGTGACAGAGTGTGTGTGTGTATATATATATAAAGGACAAAGGAAATTCAAGTACTAATATTAAAATTTATTTCTTTTTAAAATAGAATTGTCCTTTTGCACCTAAATTACAACAGACACGTTAAAAAAAAAGATTGACAAATTTATTTCTGAATGGAGGTTATTCATACACATCAGAAACAACAATAATAAAAGCTTCTATTTAACCTTAATGTCACGTAAAATAAAAACTCCACAAGAAGCAAATGAAGGAACTACAATTGACAGCAAAGGTTATGAGAGAAAAGATGTAGTTTGAGATCCTATGCAAACACCTCATGACATGCCAAAGCCTGAAGGAAATACACAAATGACCCTACAACATGAGACCTCTTGCCCTTTCCAATTCCACCCCAGAGGCATACGCTACAAAGTGGGAGATGTCTGCTCCAAGCCCTTGTTTACTTCCTCCTTGCAACTGCCACATCCTGGATCAAAACTATTTCCCCACTCAACCAACTAAAATAAGAATATGTTCTTTGATGTTTATGAAGTGGTCTGATTTAAAGAACTTGCACTCCACTCCCAAGTCAGAGCTTTCATTGTTCATACACCTACAGTAACCCTACTACAGTAATGCTAAGTAATACACCCCCTCTCCATTTAAATACGTATGTTTAAGATTGTAACAGAAATCAAAGCAATTTCAAATCGTAGCTGACTTTGCCCTTAACTCTCCTTGTACTTTCAACAGGCAAAAACATACAACAGCACAAGTAAAGGTAAACAATCATCTCTAATTCTACACTTCCTGCATTTTTCCTCTTTGATAATTAAAAACAATTGTTTAAACTTTTTATAACTTCTTTAATTTTTAAAAAAATATTTGACAAATGCCTACCTTGACAAGCTAGAAGGAAATGCACATAAAAAACCATTAAAATTTAATAATTCTTTTTTTGAAATAAAATCACAGGAGTGTTTCGAGACTAGACAATATCATATTTGTTTTTTAGTTAAAAACACACAAAATGGTTTAAAAAAAAGATTATTTTTAGGGTCATATTTGGCCTTTGGATGGATGCATGCATATGACAGCTACAGACATTAGTGGAAGCTCCACATCTGCCTGAAAGGAAGTATTTGGGCCTTGGGCTTCCTGCGACTCTTGCACCCCACATCCTCCTCCTCCTCCCTCCAGCAGAGATCAGAAATCTCCTCCAGTTGGGACTGGATGCATCCCTGTCCCAAGTTTTAATATTGCACTGTCTCCACACTGTTTAGGAGGTATTAACTTTTTCCTGTTTAATTTTAGAAGTCACAGAACATTGTTTCTGAAAGGCTGAGAAAGTCCTTTCAAAGCATTTATACAGCACAATAGGCGTGCATGCGGCTTTACAGACTTAACATGGACTGTCTCCTCCTGACTGATGAACTGATTGTTTCAGAGACAATATTTAACTATACAGCCTTATGGGGCTCTCTCACAGCATTCTCATCTGAATCCAAAACCCATGATGCTGAGTAGGAGGAAAGCTTGTAACTTATAGGTCTCCAGAAATTAATTAATTTTATTTATTTAATCCATTTGTAAAGCAACTATCAGCAAAGTGTTCAAGAGTCATACAATAAAAAGCAAATTACAATACTTAATAATAACCCACCAGCCCAAATACACAGCCTGAAAACACAAATAAGTCTGGCATGGGAGAGAATCTAACAGCCCCACTAACAACCCCCCACTCCCAATTAATAAAAATGGATTAATGGGCAGGGAGAGAAAGGTGGGTCCCCAAAACGGTCAACTGTAGGCCAAAGAGCCAGGTGGGATTTGCAATGTGTCCTAAAGACAGACAATGAGGGACTCTGACACACCTCAGTAAAGGAGTTCACAGCAGATTTGTTCACAGCAGTCCTGAGAAAACCCTGCCATGTCCTGGCCCTCACTGAGCCTAGGTACTGAGGGCAGACCTGTACCAGTTGACCATAACAGCTGGGCAGCAACACATTTGATAATACTCTGCAGTAAACTGACATCTTTGTAAACATCAGAAGTGAGAAGAACTTTTTCACTCTATACCCCAAAGCAGATGACATGCACAGAGGCTGACCCACATTGAGGGTGGGGAACCAACGTTCAGGATGGGATTCATGAAGCATCTCCAGCAGGGTTCCACTTTCAGCCAGCACAATAGCCTCACTTTGAATTCTCCTGCCCTACCTTGCTTGGAACAGGATCCATATGGAAACGGTACTGAACATGTAGAGGGAAGCACTGACAATCAACTGGCATTGTTTCAACCACCTAATCCTGTCAGTTTTCTACTTTAGCTTTTAATGAGTTGCCAGCAGTGTGTCCTAGATTCAACACTAGTATTTGTGAAAAGAATAAAAGAAGCTGAAATGGCATGAAGCAACAGAGCAGTCACCCATTTGTAAGCTATCACGTGACCTACGGGGGCTACAAGGAAGAGAATGTGGTCTCTGAAGTAGCTGAAGTGAGGGCAAGTGGCCTGCTGTCTGCACCTCCTAAAAATGAATGGAGGGGCAGAATAGGTATGCCATCTTCCCCTACAGATGCCAAAAGGGGAGAAACAGGACTACTAGACACACCATAATACACCAGAGAGAAGTAGTAGGCCAATAGCCCACCCCCCAAGAAAATAATTACTGAGAATACAGCCAATTGGAGGAGAGGGTTGTGTTTGGATAGCAATATGGGGAGTCCTCAATTTCAGAGGAGCATCTGAATTTTTGAACTCTTATATGAAAATCAAACATTCTCTCAAATTTTCACATGTCCTCTTAAAATATGATAAAGAAGATCCTTCAGATAGGGAACTACTTATCAGAAATAGATATGGCCTTTAATGCAGGTTTTACTGTGTATGAAACATTTTGGTACAAAAGGATCTAAACATAGTAAATCTGATGATCAGATTTCACAGCCAGATGGAAATTACAAATACCTTGCAAATATTTTTAACTTAACACATCACAGGAGAGAAAAACACCTAATGAATTACACGGTCTGCAAATACTGTTTGTACAACTGAGCCTTCGAGAAGAAGGTTAGCGTTTGTGGTTGATTTTTGCTAGCTACATATTGCAACTCCTTTTACCCATTTCCATGAAAGTAAACTTTGTACACTGACAGGTGAAGACTCAGGTATGTACCATACTGCCAAATCTAATCAGGGAGAACTATAATTAGCCTACCTTCAGGGCTTCTTCTTTGAATTTAAATCTTGCAGAGGTCAACCACCTTATTGCCCCAGGTTGTGTGGCAAGCTGAGGAGGTTTTATTCCAGCTTGCCAACTTCCAGCTGGAAGTTATTAGGGTTCTCTGCTACAAAAGTATCCCTAACCAGCTTTAAACATTCTACACTGTTACCAAATGTTGGGAAATCCCACAAACGAAATTAGCCAAGTTACAAACACCAAAGTCTGTTGTCATTAAAAATGCAAACCAAGTACAGATTGCTTAAAGAACTACCAAATTATAGACTTCATTTCCAGCGTAAATTCCATTTGTATATTTACCACTTTTACATGCTGCTTTTAGTTAAAATATGGAGTAAAATAACTCTAAAATTTTGTATAAAGGAATTTAAACAAACTCCCTCAGATCTGATAGCTCAAAGCCAATAAATACTGTTATTCAATCTCCTTACATTTATGTAAACAATGTATTAAGAGTTGTTGTCATTGCTGTTTTTAAACAGAAGATACCAAGTGAAGATGTAGGTTTAATTCTCTTTTGAGATTTACAGCAGGAACTGGGCTGTCCAAGTCAGTTTTTAAACCCCCTTCTATGGGACTTTTTCTGGGAGGACCAAAGGAAGCTGATGATTATCCCTCTACTGTATTCTCAAGGACTGACAGTGAGCCATCTCGTCCCCTTCACGCAAAGTATTAATACCATCCAAACGTGCCAAGAACTATGGAAAGGGAGGAGGAGCACCCTCTCTTTGAGACTGCGGAAGCCTCTCCTATGAACACCACATCCTGGGACTCAGTCTGACTGAGCTGGGAAAGTATGGTCAGTCAAAGATAGGAGCAGTGATAAGCAGCCACTCCACAAAGCAGGCTTCCATGGCAAATTATAGAGTATAAGATTCACTCAGCATCAGTGTTGCTGACAGCAGTATTCACTTTATCTCTGCAGCTGAAGGTAACAACGAAGAGGGATGGACGTAACAAGCAGCTTTGGCTGGGTCAGCAATGCCAGCACATCTCATATGTTAGCTGTGCTGATAGGGTGGAAAGAAGCAAGGAGCAATACAGAGGGGCCATAATTCCATGCTGCTCTCCATGATTCATGAGACTGGAAGAGGGGGTGTGAATAGATCTTAGGGAACTGGATCACTCTATATTTCCTGCCCCTTTCTCACAGCACTGAAACAAGTAGATAATGCTTGGGCACTCCACATGGAGAACCACAGAGTTTCAGTAACTTTTCCCATGTTTCTGTGTGGAAGAGGATGGTTTGCCTGATGTCATGGAATATACATTATACTTTATCTGTTATTCTGACTGGCCAGTGCAAGGGTGGGAATTCTCTCACTCTTTTTTTTTTTTTTTTTTTTTTTTTTTAACATAGGTATGAACAGCACAGAACTGATACTTACACAACTTCCAGCAAGGATCTCTGCAAATACTGGAATGGAACCATCTCTCTGAGTGAACTTGTCTCTGACAAAATCATTAACCTAATAAAAATATACAATTTATATATCACAAACAGTTTTTTACTTCAACTTTTCTGATCAACACACATTACATTTGTAACCAAACTTAATGGAACACTAGTAAGTGTTCATCATTCATGCATTTAAAGGAAACAAAGCCCAGCTGCTTCTACAAACATGGGAATGCCAGGAAAACAGACTTGTCTTTTACTACTACAAATCAGACAAAGATTAGTAAGAGACAGAATTAATTTAGAAATGGAGAAACTTACTGTGAGCTTAATGGCCTTTTCTGGAGCAACACCTATAAGCTGTGGTAACAAGCCTATAGAGATAGAGAAAATCATGAGGAAGCATTTTTTTCTATCAAAGAAAATATTACTTTTATAAGAGCCCAACACTCCTGCCTCTCCACAGGTGGAACTTCCTTTGAACTCAATGCCAGTTCTGCATGTAGAGCTGGCTGGAACATTGGCTGCTGAACGTGTACTTATGCAACTGAACATCTTAATACTTCTGCTGAAATTGGCAATATAAAGGATAATTGAATCCCCCTTCCATAATCAAGTGAAACCAGAAATAGTGGTAAAAAAGGGGAGGGGCTTGGAATATTTGTTTACACAATGGATCATTCAGCATTTTCATGAATATTTTAGCCTCCTTACTCAGCACCGCTCTCCCATGAAGTATACAAATGAATGATTTACTCTATGAGAGAGTGAGGCTGAAGAATGTCTGTCTAATATTTTCATCCTTGCAGTACACTGAAAGCAGACTGAGCTTGGATCTCTCCTCTACAAAAGTTTATCTTGTACTTTTGATGAAGGATGTTCCCTGCCTGATTTAATTTATTCACATTAAACACATAATCATGCTTTTTGATAACTAAAGCAAGTTTGGTAACAACCTGTTAAATGTCAAAATTCCCAACATAAAATAAATAAAATGTGTAAGCTTGAAAGCTTGTCTCTTGCATCGACCAAATTTGCTTCAATAAAAAGATACTACCTCACCCACCTTGTCTCTGAAATAAGAGACAGTATCAGACATCTAAGCAAAGCATCGTTACACACGGCCAAGTGTTGCCATTACTTAGGTGACTTGTTTAATAAAACACAAAACACACACACACAAGTTTCCTTTGCCCAAATGACAATGTACTACACAAAATGTATGGTTTTCCTTTTTTTTCCCTATTACTTAACTTACATAGTTAGAATGGATATCGAGGATCAGCATTCGGGAAAAAAGTTAGTTGTAAGTAACATTCCATTCGAATTCACTAGTTTCTCTTCAAGCACCACATGAGGTGGCACATGCAGTACTTTAACTTTTAAACCATTAAAAATGTTGTTTACAGGCTACATTTTGGCATGCAGCAGCTGCCTAAGACAAACTAACAATTAACTTCTATATGGAGTCACAGGGCTCAATTTGCTAGAGGCTACAGCTTATCTAAGGCTTTAAAGGATTTCCATTCTTTCAGTACAACAGGGTAGCATGCACTTTAAAAATTGCTACTAATAAATGTTTTCTATTCTGTCAAGTGTGTGTGTTGATGGACCCCTAAAACATACCTTGGAGAGGCTGATGAGACGGACATTTTTTTTTTGTTTTGTTTGTAGATAGGCCTGCAAATATTCTTGCATACATACTACTATCAGTCAAACCAAATCAATGACAAAAGCACATGACCTACTCATACATGTTTCTAGGAGCAGACTGATTTAAAAGAATAAATCAGTAGATGGCAGTCTTAACTTCCTAACATCCATGATTAGATCAGCTCCTGTTACTTTTAATCTAAATCTTCTGCATAATCATGTCAGTATAGTATATATGTTACAAAACCTGCATAAATAAAAGGTTACAAATTGTTTAAGTATTGATTTGTCCCTTTGATGATATAACTGTAGCTTTAACGAATATTAGGCTAACCTGCCAAGAGTTTTGTCATTCAACGGCCGGAACAACAGACCACCAGTTATAGGTGATATCAGACAACAACAACAAACAATACAACCACAGGTTTCCTACTGTCTTGCAAGGGTAAGGCAGGAAAAAAAAATCTATGAAAATATTATGCTATTTAAATAATAAAGAAGGTATAAAGATCCCCCACCACACTTAGCCCATTTAATTCACATAGTACCTTCCTCTAAGCGAACCCACAGAAAACATGCACCTACATAGAAGGATCAACAAATAATACATGCAATGTCTTGTTTTCTTCCAACCCAGTATTTTCTGTGCAATTTACAGGCTTACTACACTGAGGAAAGGTACTTATTACGTACAAAGAAAAGTTGACAATGACAAAAAGAAACACTGCCCTCCCAGCCTGAATCTCTGATCCACTGTGAAAAGAAAATCCAGCTCTACAGTGCCCACAGTTTAAAAAAACAAAAAACAAAAAAAACCCTACTAGACAAAACACCACAAGACACACCTCCCACTGCCTTTTATGTGCTGTTAAATACATGCACACACACACTCCATAAATCTATATTTCAGAGAGCCTGAGATTCATTGAGTTCTAGCCAGAGGAATGTACAAAACATTTCAGAGTTAATTCTGGAGTTGGGTGGCAGAGTCCAGTAGCCTTATGACAGATATTAATAAAAAATAAAGAATTCCTGTAAGGGATCACTTTATTTCTATGTAATTTATGTAGTAAAAACACACGTCACGTCTGCACTGTCCTATTCTGTCTGAATACAATTAAAATTAACACATTTATGCACACAAGAATCTACCTACAGATACACTGGGCATCTCTTCTGTGAATGCAATATAAATGTTTCTGTACTTCTACTTCTACATAATTTGAATTATGACAGTCTGGCATGGTTGTGGAAACAATCTAGCGCTATGAACTCAGTATCAGAGTCTCCACAGATTTAAGTTTTTCAAGGACACAAAAATACTAAAAACGACCATACAATCTAATTAAAAACAAATATAGAACAGATCTAAAAATAATTTGATCACTGTTTATTTTAAGCAATACTTAAAAATGTAAAACATTGTGTATCATTCATGTAGAGAGAGTCTTTGCTTTCAAAGTGCTTGTCAAAGGTTACAAAAAGAGGCAACAATGGTACTGTTAGCAACAATCAAAACTCAGACAGCATCAAAGCCAAAAGCTCCAATGCAAAGCTATTTGACTAGAAAAGGAAAAGGAAATACACTAGAAAAGGAAGAGAAGTGATGGGGTTTCAGGTGAAATTTTAAATTATGAATTAAGGGGTAAAATTGTTCTTGTGAAATAATTAGCAACAAGGGAAAGCAAATCTATTTACCAGTAAGATAAATGACTAGCAAGAGCCATAACAAAAGCTGTGCTACACTAACTATATCATCCCTAATATATCCCTCCCTTTGTGTTCACTTTCATTGCAAGCCCCCAGAAAGACAATGTAAAAGTCGTACATTAACTACGTACCACAAATAATGAGATTATTAAAACCTCTTTAATCTGAGCAGTCTCGTTTTAACTGGATTCTCTAGTGTAAAAACTGCTCAGGGGTTATCCCTTAAATAAATTGGAAGATTACCAATGCCTCCATGGACACAGCACAATGCAGATGACCCAGACAGGGAGCATCAAGGAGGTGAGGGACTCCACCCCAAGGAAAAGAACCAACTTAAGAAGTACTCCTATGGCAGCTGGAGAAAGTTTTTGTGAACACAATTAAGTTAAACCAAATGGTAAATAAGAATACAGAGGTTGGTTAAAACACAAAGATTGCAGGTGACCAGTTAGAAGGGCCCCAACCATATAACATGAAATAGTAACAGTCCTTTGGAATATGCCCGAGCTAAAAACAGGAGATGGACCCCCTATATTTGGGTATATTGAAGCACCTGATTGATAAAAAGCAGTTTTAATTTCTCAACTTAGACTTTAAAATCAGTATTACACTGATAATCAATTTTATAAAATATGAGACATATTATTCATATTTTAGAACTAATACAATAGTAGACAGGAACAAAAAACAAGGAAGGCTTCACCTAGCGAATGATGTTTAGTTTTTCCTAAGGAAACATTTACAAATCATGGAGCAAATCCCATTTATCACTCATGTGAACAGAACCATTAAAAGCATGAGACTACTTGCTTGAGTATGATGAGCAGGATTTGACCCTTAGTTCAGACACTACATTTCAAATGATTCTGTTTCTGTCTTGTATTATGTATTTCTCATCCTTCTCTAACAAATATTTGCATTAAAATAGGATCTTTGCTCCTTAGACACTCATCTGCTCCTGCTGTTTATCTACCGAATACAGTCACAATCCTTTTTTTGCAAGATAACAATCAAGTCCACAGCACCCATAATGCCCCAGAAAATTAGGACTTCAAGCAATGTAAATAGCACTAGAGGAACGAAGATCCTGTTTTCCAAGCAAGTGTTTATAATGACACTGATCAAGGGAAGATAAATACTCAGTTCAGCTATGTGAAATAGAAGCAGAATTGTTCTGATTAGCAAGAGTTTTTTTGGTGTTCCCATAAGGGGTTGGCTGTTGATGCACTGGATGAAGAAAATTACTAGATACCTTTGATTTATTCACTTACCTCTGTAAAGACCAAAAAAGCCTTCATAACGCAAAACTTTTTTAAAACAGTCATAGCTGTTTTTATACATCAATTCTCCCACAACTGAACCAGAAGAGCGCTGATTCTGCATTCGTGTCTTCACCAGGTCTATGGGGTACACAGCAGTGGCACCCACAGCTATAAGCAAAAATTACAAAACATTATTTCTACAGTACCACAGGTGTGTATGTTGCAATTGACTGTTAAAAAAAAAGTACTAGTTTTCTACAGCAGTGACCCAAAACATGAGGTTCAGAGGGTAATTCATGTTTACGGGCACTGCAAGGGAAAGTTGATGGCAGAACACGAGGCAGAAAAAGAAATCTTGGATGGACAACGTGGCATCCTTGGTGGATCAAAAGAATTATTCAGCCACACAGAGATTAGCACAGGATGGTACAGAATAGGCTACTGTGGTTGCAATCCTCCAGTAATGGAGATGCCACATAAGAAGGCTGTATACACTGTGAATAGTACCAATTGAAGTTAATGAGACTACTCACATTGTGAAACAGTAAACACGTGCCAGTCTTTGCTGGATCAGGAGTGTAATCCCTATGCCTCAGTTCCCCATCTGTAAAATGGACAGGATACGTCCCAACCTCACAAGGATGTTGGAAGAATAAATATTCGTATTTGTGAGGTGCACAGATATTATAGTGATGAGAACCATATAAAAGTGAATATGTAAAATAATCTGTTCTCCTTGTTTGAAATTTGCCAAAGGTTGTAAGAACTGCAGAAAGCTCAGAATGCACTGTAACTTCACCTGTTCTGCTGCATGGCTGGTGGGTATCTGGAAGCACACGTTCAATGGCTCTCTGAACCCTTCCTGCAAGTTGTGTGATGGATTCTGGCCCTCCCAACCCTTGAGTAGTTCTCTGCACAATGATCATTTACTCAGGCTGTGTAGGAGTAGAAGGGGTTGAATTTCACCCCAACGTACAATATGTCTTAAGCAAAAAGTCGCTGAAATTAACAAACACAAAGCTTTCAAACGCTATTACAAAAAATGAAGGACAAAACCTTATGACACCAATAGATCATGGATTTTTTTTTAAAAGGCATGTTAAAATGTTCAAAAACTATATTTAAGGGGAAAATTGACAAAAGCTAACAAAATAAGAAAAAGTTTGTTTATAATTATGTAGACAGACAGCAAAATCCTCAGTTTTGTCCCTCTCAATTTTGTTCTTATGTTTTTGGTATCACTCCTACCAAGTATAATCAATGGTGGTGCAATACTGCATGCAGAAAGCCGATGTCATTATGAACGTTTTGCCTTGAAGACTGTCTGGAGCCAGAGGTGCCACTGCAATGTTCTGCCAAGTCTTCTGATCATAGGTAAAAATAAAGAGCACTTCACAAAGCTCTCCAGTTCTTACCCTTTCAAACAATGAACTGCACCTTAGATGATCTCTATTAGTCTGGTGAGATAATATTACATTAACCCAGCCTTGAAAACAGTACACAGACATGTCACTCACCTCCAGCAACTGAGCCCAAAGTGAACCTGTAAGCAGACTCTGCTACGTGGAGCCAGATAGGCCTGCCCATACCGCCGTAAGATTGCTGGGGGGGTGAGGGGTGGGGGGAGAAGGGAGACATGATTTGGAAAACATGTGAGAAACTGAAGCAGCGTATGAACTGGCTTTTGTAAAATTAAAGAAAAAATTTGACAGAACAGCAGCTTTAGTTCAAGGGAAAAAAGACTGGATAATCCTCCTTTGGCATAAAAGAAATAGCACATTTTCAAATAAATCTCTCATATAGTTTTACCTCCTATATTCCTTGTCTAACCAAAGAAACAGTTTGAAAAATTATTTCTTTATATGAAAGGTGCATGCAGAGATGCTTTTAATTTATGATTTTTCCCTTCTGTAGGGCTCGATTCTATGAGATGGTGAGTGCCCTCCTCGCCCACTGATTTCAATAAGCTTTGAAGACCTCAGAGACAGAGCTCAGCACCTCACAGGATCAAGAGCATTATCAATATAGTCTATGTTTTATCATTATATATGCATTAGATATCCATACTTAGCACATACAGCACTTTACAGACTCAAAAGCAAGGAAAAAAGTGATCTAGTCCTCATAACACCCCTGAGAGGTTAATAAGTTATAAGTATAGGGTTGACTTTTGTTTTAAGTTATAATGATGAGCCTCAGATTTCACTGACGTATGCTAGAGTAACAAAGCGGTACATGGCCTTGGAATTTTTCAGTGATAGACTTAAACAAATGTACATCTGCAAGGGGAAAAGCCTACAGAGACTGATATTGTGGTGTCGACTAGTTAGAAAAAAGGTGCCACTAGCAAGCTAGTCTAACTTGCACTGATGAGGCATTCTGTAAAGTATGCAAACTGGGCCAAACAGAAATCAGTGGGGGTAGAGGAGAGTTTGTTCATTGAGTGTAAGATGAATTGCACTCAGAAGGAAAGGAAGATAGCAGTAAGACTAGTCCCTCCTCCCACTCCAAAAAAAGTGAATGATTCAAAATTGTGAATTGAGATCAAATGGAAATTATTGGGAATTAACTGTGTTCAAGTCAGGGAAATATCTGGTCTGGCATAGTAAGGGTGATATTTATACTTTGCCAGAGATATGCACAGTGCTCTATGGACACAAAAACCAAGACCCCACCTCCAAGGTCTTACAATCAGAATTAGTCATCAAAGTCCCCTCTTGCTTATGCTGTGGTTGTACAAGCAAGGAGGGAAAATATCAAAAGGTGTATAAGTAAATCTCCTTGCTCTATTCCCCCGACATTTTTAAAGCCATTTGCACCATGGCAGATGACCCCAACACTCCTGACAGTATATTTAGATCTTGCAGAGGCCCCAGGGTGTTATGGAAAGGTTTTGCTCTTAGACCACACATGAACACATGAATATGCATTAGAAGATATATGGCATTTTACTGAAAACACAGTTCCTATATCCACAGGAGTATATTTTAAAGGATCTATCGCTAAGGTTGCTTAAACGAGTTGTACTGAGCTTGCTGCAGCACTGGGGAGCGAAATAGCCATTGCCATGCAGCAGGCACTGCAGCAAATTCATTTAAGCAGCCCTATTGGTACTGATATTCCGTTGCACAGGTACAAACCTGAAGTTATAATATATTGTACATTTTGCTTTACTTGATTTTATTAAATAAGTGTGGAGAATACAGAAAAAATTGCAAAGATTATATAATTTTGGGGTCCACTATTCTTTTTCACTTTGATTGGGCAGATGTATTTATTTATTTTTGGAGGATATTACTGTGTGTATTTCAATGAGACATTTAAAAGTTCCACCATGCATACAGTTCCAAGCAGCAATCCTTCTCATTGCTGGGCCCTGATCAGGCCAAACAGAGGGAAGGTGCGGTTTTATCTCACAACATTTTATGTCACTGATCTTTGTTAGCTTCTACTAAAATCTTAGCAGCCATCCACTGAATGGGCTCAGTAGGTCCTTGATCCCGCAATGTGTAGCATGCTGCTGAACTGCTCCACTGAAATTAGTAGGGCTTCAGGCTGCCCATGAAGTACATGGTACTATATAGGATTGGCAACAATGAGATTAAGATGAGCTCACTTCTTTTAAAATATAATGAAACTTTTACAAAGGCCTTCCACAATATACACGGCCATCAAGAATTTCCTTCCCCAAGATATTTCTTCCAGAATAACTCACTGGAATACAGCCTAACAGAGAAGAATGGAGAATATTCAGATATTTATCAATTGTGCACATAGATTAAAAAAAAACCCATAAGATTACATCAGAAGAAAAACCTTTAGTTAAGATCAGAAATATATTTTCCCGATGGGTACAATGGAAAAGAAAGATAAATCTGAAGAATTTCCCCATGAATCACAAAAAAATTCATACTGAAAAAAGCAACACTAAATAAATCCCAAAGTAAAATGGTGTCTCGTAGATAAAAATAGATAATAGCAATGAACTCCTAAAAGACTTGAAAAAGGACTAGTTCTTTTAACCCTGCACAGTTTTCTTCTGTCTTCAGCACAGTTGCTTCTCTTTAATCTTTTAAAGCTAGTCTCTTCCTTGTAAGCATCAGAGTCTTATCAAAACCAATATATTATACTCAGACTTAAATTCGGATATTAATACTCAAATTCCTTGTGAAACAAAAGTCACTTTCATCCTATTAAATGAGTGTTCACTATAGTTTGTAGTTCACTTGTGTTCAAATGTAAATAAGTATAATTAATGCTATAGCTTTCAGATCATGCATATTTATAAACAGAAAATTACTGAAGCTGTCATCCCCATCTAACCACTGTACACTGATATTCAACTGCTAGGTTTAAAAAAGTCTTAAGATACGTCAACACTGAAAAAAAAAAGGAGTATTTTTAACATGGGTTAGCTAACTTGGGTTAAAATAGCAGTGAAGACACAGCAACTCAGCTTTTAACTCAAGCTAAAGCCTATGGGGAGCATAGAGTTGAACTTGAGCGGGTAACTTGAGTTAAAAGCCAAGTTGCCATGTCTTCATTGCTATACCCTAGTTCAGAAGACACCTTTTTTTGCACTATAGACACACTCTTACATTAATCAAATAATCAGCAAACATGTCTGACAAGCTATGTCTACACTGAGCTGTAGTGCTGACTACAGGGGTGTGAACTGCAGAGCACAAAGATTTGCACACAAACTTGGTACCTTTTCGTTCTTGCCAGCAACATTTACACAGGGCAGTTTAAGCACAACTCAAACACTCGTAGTCTGCACTATGGAGTAGTGTAGACAAGCCCTAAGTTTCATTCATGCTAAATTTACTGAAGAGATATTTACATTAATTTTTCTACATTACATTTCGTTAATTTTTTCTAAAAAAACCCAGAATTTAGGAGTCATTTAGAGTCACCGTAGAAACATCTCTATTTTTCTTCTCAAGCATAGCTCCCCTGCAAGGTAGATACTTCTTAGACCTCATAGAATTTCTTATCCTTCTCTAGGATTTGATAACATATCCTCCCCAGTATAAATCATAGAATTCAATAAGATAATAGAGTCCAACAGAGATCAAAGTTCACCCCCCGCCCCCGCTGATTCAGGAACAGAAAGAAAATTGACTATTCCTTCTAATCTGCATTTTTAAAAACAGAGCAGAATAGGCAGGATGAATAATGTCTTATTCCGAAGGTGGAAGAAAAATACATTCTGTGCTTATTATTATTACCATAGTGCCTAGGAACACGAGTCATGGACCAGGACCCCACTGTGCTAGGCACTGTTTAAACACAGAACAAAAAAGACGGTCCCTGCCCCAAAGAGTTTCCAATCTAAGTATAAGAGAGAAAAGGCGGGTGAGGTAATATCTTTTATTGGATCGACTTCTGTTGGTGAGAGAGACTACAACAACACTGCATAATCTAAGTATAAGCCAAGAGATAAGAGAGGGCTATAGACAGACAGACTCACAAGGAAACAGTGAGACATTACTGGTCAGCACAATAAGCAGTGATCTCAGCACAGCAGCAGCCTAACCATTGTCAAGTGTATTTAGACATTATGACAAAGGAGAGTTTTCAGGAGGGTTCTGAAAGTGGACAATGAGACAGCTTTCAAGATATTTATGGGGAGTCCCTCCCAAGCATGAGGGGCAGCATTGGAGAAAGCACAAAAGTGCTTATCTGCAAAATCAGTAAGTGGACAATGGAGGCTGGCATCATGGGCTGATCAGAGATGAGATTCAAGATCTGAACAGTGAATACAAACAGCTTATGTTTGATGCACTAGTGAAGGGGGAGGCAGTGGAGGGCTGCAAAGACAGGGATAACAATCAAAGTGACAGGTTAAGAAAATGATCTTTGCAACAGCATTCTGAATGGAGGATGATGATGCTACATCAAGAAAGGAAAGAAAACAGGTCCAGGTGAGCAAAACTTCCCCCCCCCCCCCACATTCCTTTTACCACATAGGTGAGCTACAAAAATAATTCTGACCAAGGAAAAGCTACGCATTCTGTCTGAAGGCATTAATGAAAACAAAATATGACACCATAAAATGCAATGCATGTTTTTGACAGTACAGTATCTCTCAAAGTCCTTTTTATCAGTCCAGATGAACAGAAACAGATTTCTGCAGGGAAAGAAAGATGGAATGGATTGCCACAAAAGTCTACAAAATAAAGCATTACCTGTACGTAACTTTTGTAGACTCCTATTTCATCAGCTCAGGTACGTATTTACCCATAAGGATTTAAACAAAGTGGTAACAGGGAAGAACACTCCAGAAACTGATTCTGCTCAACTGTCAAATCCATGTCAGAGAAGGTGACCAAAATGTATATGATGAGCCACAGGTTGTGCACAGAATTTCATCATAAATCACTCTGCTCAAGACCATACCCTCCATGGGACAATCTCTCAACCACAGCAGCTGAATAGGTTTAAGATTTCCTCAGGGACTGATCCAAGGCTTGGACTTCTATGGTCTTTCTTGTAGATTCAAAGAAATCTGTTTCCAATACACATACTTTAAACCAACTGAGCTGAGGAGTTCCAGCAAGGGGCTTTATAAAGTCCTTGATTACTCTTAAAGCTCTAGAGATTTCAGGGAAGTCTTTGTGTTTTTGGAGATGGTAACCCACATGGCCACTAGACTAGGTAGACACTCACAACATACTGTGCATCTGGAGAAGAAAGCTCTGCTCACTCATTAATGCAGTGTCACTGGGACACATTTCTGGGATCATCTCTTTTTCATCTGGCAGAAAGTTATACAGCATTGTATGCATTTGACACATCCATCCTGGCTGCTTAAAGAAACTAGTAATAGATCTTTCTCAGTTCTCACTTTCTGCACCAGTTTTTGGGTCTTTTATATAGGATGGCAAAAACAGCGTGCTCCGATTCACAGTTCCAAACATGGTAACAATGGTGTAAGCCGTATGGTAGACAAGGCTCAGGTGTTTTTAACCACCATATTAATTATCTCTACTCAGTACATATTCCACCCTTCCTATCACGAGTGGAGGTACACCACTGCACAATGATGGAGAATTAGGGTTCCATCTTTGTCAGTGTCAACACACCCATAGACACTGTGGTGACAGGCACTCTAAAAATTCCAAAGGTCGACTAAAGGATAGATAGGTTTCAGAGTAGCAGCCATGTTAGTCTGTATCTGCAAAAAGAAAAGGAGGACTTGTGGCACCTTAGAGACTAAAAAATTAATTTGAGCGTAAGCTTTCGTGAGCTACAGGTCACTTAATCAGATAGATAGTAGCTAAATCACTCTGATTTTCAGAAAGTGGGGACCTAGAAAAGGGAAACGATGGTAATCCACTGAGCACTTAAGGCAGAAATACAGAGCATGGGTGTCTGTGCACATAAAGAAGCTGAAGAATTTCATCTCTGTTTTACATAACAAGGAAAAAGGATATGGAGACATCCTTTGGTCAGAAGGCAAGAGTTCAGGGAAACACTGGATTTAGCTGTACCTTCTTGAAAGACTTACTTTTAAAGGTACAGCTCCATATTTCTAGAAAGAAATAGACTTTCTATCTATACTTTATAGACTGAAAGTATAAATAAAACCATTTAGGCTCAAGTACTGCATTTTTTCTTTGATTTTTCAGCTCAGAGCACAGTTAGTATTCAATGTAAACAATCACAGTCAGGGCAGCATGATTATGTAATCATTTAATCTGCCACATACATGTCCTTCTTTCTGAATTTGCTGCATAACCGTGTTTCAGGGCTTGTCTTCACTGCAAAGTTAGCCTAGCTCGAGTGACAGCAGTCACTGCAAAAACACTGGAGATGCAGAGAGTGACTGTACTAGCAGCACAAAGCAGCTGAGGCCTGGTATAGAACTACAAAGTTAAGTCAACATATGCTGCCTTGTGTTGACCTAGTTAAGCATGTGTCTACACTTAAATTTGTCTAACGCAGATGTAAGTACTGCATTACACCGACATAGTAAGACCTGAGCAGTGTTGAGTCATAGTTGATGTACTCAGGTTGAGACAACACAAATGTAGACACTGCGTTATCTATGTTGACCCGAACAGTCCTCTAGCAGATGTCCCACAATGACTGACACTGACCGCTCCAATCACAGTTGTGAACTCCACTGCCCAGGGGTCACGGAGACCAGAAGACCTGTTCCCTTTAAAACCCTGTGAATTTAAATGCCTTTTCCTGGTTGTCCACCTTGGCAAGCACACCTAGCAACTCTCCACTGTTGTGCATAACTGCCCAGCTGACCATGCCAGCTATATACTCCAGATGCCCTCCAGCCCAGAGTCGACAGGACATATTGGATCTACCTTATGGGGAGAAGAGGCTGTGCAGGCACAGCTATGGATCTGCCGTAGTAATGTGGACATCTATGAGGGGATGTGGGAGAACAGGTATGACACAGATCAGTGGCTGTGCTCCGTGAAAGTGAAGAACCTGCGGCAGACATACCAGAAGGCAGGAAGACCAACAGTTGACTGAGTGCTGAGCCACAGACTCGCTGCTTTTACAAAGAGTTCCATGCCATACTTAGCAGACACCTCACCACCATCCTGCACACCTCCATGGACACCTCAGAGAAGTCTAAGTCACTGGCCCTTGGCAGGAACAGGGAGGAGGAGGAGGACAGGAGACATGCAAGTCGTGGTGGTGGTGCGGGGGGTGCTCCAACTATGCTGCGAGCCAGGATCTGTTTGTGACTCCACAGCAGTCCAGCCAGTCCCGGTGGTCAAGACCGATGCAGAGGAAGGAACTTTGAGTAAGACTGTACATTTATTTCCCATTACAGCGATGGCACCCCCACCTTGGCAGGACACAACTACTGACTTTTCATATATTTACTCATACTAGAAGAAGAGGTAGCAATACAGCAAAGAGAGTGTAACTTGCCACACAGGATACAGAGCCTTGACTTGTAAAAACACCTAAATCTAAAGTATATAAAACTTCCATGAAAGGAAACCACACAAATCTATGAAGAAAGATCTCAGGTGCAGGACCAGCTCTAGGCACCAGCAAAGCAAGCACATGCTTGGGGCGGCACAATTCCAGGGGCAGCATTCCGCCACCCTTTTTTCTTTTTTTTGGCTTGGGTAAGGGCGGCAAAAAACCTAGAGCCAGCCCTGCTCAGGTGAAGTAAAGAGTTAACATTCTGAAGCTGTATTTTCCATCCTCCAATTCTACATTTTTCATCAGCCCCACACAAACAGGATTCTTCTGTTGCTATGTAAATCACAAGAGCTAATGAGTATCAAACAACATTAGCAAGATTCAGTGAGCACTCTAAACAAACCATCCAAGTCAATCACCATGGAAGATGATTACTCCAACTAATCTCTCAAAGGAGAACACATTTATCAGCCTTACATGCTGTATACACAAGTATATTCACAACATAAAGATAGAGCTTTATTATGGAGCTCAATATGGAAGTGTACTAAAACAGAAATAAAACTCAAAGTGTACTTCCAAACTAGTATTTATTTAAGGATGGATTTTAACAGAAAATTCCAGATATTTTCAGAAGTTAGTGGATATGTTTTTAATTGGTTTATTAACAATAGTGGGAAATCCAAGTGTATAGACAGTTCATCAGAGGGTTTAACGGTTTCGTAAGTTTCTTCTCTAGTACAAAAAATATCTAATATTTTGATTAAAATCTGTAAGCATCTACTCAATGAATGATTTGTTTCAGGAAGTAATGTTTTAAAACATTCTTACAATTTCAGTCCAATTATAAAAAAATGTAATAAGAACTTCCCTTAAAATCTAGTGCCTAGACAACAAAAACATCACTAATGTCAGAGGGATCCAGCATGTTTTCTTTATATTCAAGAGAGAAAAGAAAATCTGTAAAATCTGGGAACAGATTTTCTTTTCTTTTCTTTTTAAACTATAAGCACAGATTTGAGTTTTGTAAAAGCCTTTTTAAGGCAAATAGTTCTAATTTTCATAAGCAAATATTCAGAAGTTTTATAAATTGCCAGCTTCTAAATGTTTCCTTCAGTTTAGCATTTTCACAATTGACTGTACACATGATATCACTCCTACCTACCTGCCGCTGCAGTTCTGCCAAGTTGTAAGGCAAGGCACCTTCAGCCAGTGGTGTTATTCTCTCAATATCTGACAAAGTTAAACGCCTTCAGACAAGCCCAAGGAAAATAAATCATTGTTAGCCAAAATCATAAACAAATCTCAGCAAGCACCTTTTCCTCAACAGACTAGATTATGGCTTTATATATTACTTGTTATATTTCAGGTATTCCTAAGTACTTTACTAAGTACTGTTGCAGGATCCAATCTTGGGAGTTGTAAGCATTTCTGTTCTAACTGTCCTCAGTGGGAATAAAGGGAACTCAGCATTATCCAGGTTTGGGCCCTTGCATACTGGTAATATAGGGTCTGCACTCTGTAAATGCAGCAGCCACCACATACCCCATAATAACTCACATGCTGCAATCTAGTCAAGACACCTCTCACACTTCAAGTTTACACCAGCAATCTGTGTATTACAAGTTTTTTGAAGCAGGGAGTGTATTTTGTTATTTTACACCATATACTGATTATCTGATGACTGCACTATACATATACTTATACACCACTCACCCCCCAGCACAGTCAGCAGTCATCAAATAATCCATATATATGTAATATATGAATATATACGTAAAACAAATCTATTTTAAAGTAAATATAAATAGGGTGGAAAGACTAATATGAATGATTATGATAGTTATAAATTACCCTGTAGCATTGTATAAGTCTGAAAGTTGATAGAGAATATCGATTTCCAGCGGTGTGACTTGTCCAAATTTGATTGCAGCCTGGGAAAACTCCTCTGGATTTAAGAGGAAGGAGAAAATAAGGTAAATGATCCTGAATCATTTATCACATTTTCACTTTAAATAGAATGAAATGAGCCAGAATTAGTACCACATCTATTTCAGAACAGCAGCTTCAATCACAGAGTAAATCTGATCTTGCAACTCTTACTTATGCAAGTAGTCCCCATTGAAATCTATAGCAATTCTCCTATCAGCAAAGTCCATAGATCAGATCCAGTATTTGGGGCTCTACTGTAAAAGCAGACAATGGTATAATTTATGGATGAACCAATCAGCATTAAAACTAGCACAATCATTTCAGTGTTCCTTCCTCCCGTAGCTCTCATTGTTCCCAGGTTTGGATAAGTGCCTATCCACATTACAAATACAATTTGTAACACATCCATGACACTCCTCTGATCAGTTACAGAAAACATGGTTTAGTAGTATCTATAGAACAAGTTTTTCACAAGATAATCACATGTGAGCCACGTTTGTGCATTCACATCAAGAAAAATAGTTAGGTAGTGATGTATCGGTGCAAACCGGAGAATCTGGACAGGTGTCCCATCCTACCATCCAAAGACAGAGGGTGCCCAGAGCATATGAACATACAGCAGCACACATGGGGTATTGCACTCTTAGATGTCTAACTTCATGAGAACTGGAAGGAAAAGGGGTGGGGCCAACCCAGAAGATATAGTTAGTGGGTCCCATCCACAGATGGGAAATAACTATGTTATGAAATGATTACAGAAAGCCAATCAATCCAGGCCACTGGCAAGGCTGAATCACAGTTAACTTGCACGCTTGCTAACAGTTTTAGCCTTATTGTATGTGTGGAAACAAATTATATTTAGCGCACACCATGCCATTAAACGGTTACAAACTCCGCTAAAATTGTGTGGAAAGAGCTACAGTAGCACACAGGAACAGCCAACAGGACACAGAGAGTTTCTGATTAAGTATTTTTGTTATTGTTAAAGCATACCCATTCTGCCAAAGTTGCCATATTCCCCAGACTTTTCTACGCTCCATGTAAACACTTATCACTACCACAAGAAGGTCCACATTGCAGTGGTATCCCCAGGATATCAGAACCAGTCAAGGCTCTTGTCAGAACCCTGACAACTCTTCTCCTTAAAGAGCCAGCTAGAACCCTCTGCTGGCCTGTGAAGTCTGGAGTTGAGCAGGAGAAGCACATTCAGAATCAAACTTGAAATATTTGCATAGCTGTGCTAAACTTCCATATTACTAGATTTACTAGTCTTAATCCATATACAGTATAAAAAAGGCACACTTTATAGATCTGAAAATTAATAAAATATAGTAAATTTATTTTACCTTTTGTGACCTCAATATCTTTCCTTGTAGCTGCTATAATACTGTATATCTTTCTAACGAGTTCCATGTTATTCAGCAGGGCATTAAAAGCATTGAAATAGGAGAAGCTGACCTGATGTGAAATAGTTCCACCTGCTACCTTAAAAACATAAATAAAAAAAAAAGATAAAACACAGATCCTGATATGTGGTTAGGATTCAGCTGATAGCCTTAAGCCCCTTGACAACCCAAGAGAGCTTTACTGTAAATTAACATCCATCTGGACATACAAGAAAAGATTAAGATATATTTCCATCGTAGTAGTTATATCCTGTTTTTTTAGTGATACCAGTGAGGGGGTCATTATTACACAGAAAAGGTACTATCCTTTTTGATGCAATAAAAATAACCAGGAAACAACTGTAGAATTACTATTAAACTTTTTTGTAGAATGCGTTGTTCTAGATTTTTCCAACAGTGACATTTGCAAATGTTTTATTTTAGATAATTTATAGCAATAGTTAACAGTGTTAACAATTAACCTTAGAAGTTGAAATTAACACAAATCCTTACTTTCCAAACTAAGACACCTCCCCCATCCAGCAAAACACTTAAGTGTATAAATAGTCCCCATTGACTTCAATGGGACTTCTCATGTATTTAAGATTAATCACATGCTTAATTTGTTTGCTGGACTGGGGACTTGGCTATAAAGAGCAGTGAGCCAAAAGATGGGCAAATTCTGACTCACATGAATAGTCCTATTATAGTAAATAGGACTATTCACAAAAGAGTACGAATTTGCAGGATCTGGACCACATTTCATGTCACTAGTTATAATACTGTTTACATTGCAAATTTCAGCTCAAATTTTTTATTTACTGTGACAGAGTATACAAACCCCATACAAAGTGGGAAGTGGTTAATGAGAACCTGTGGGCACAATTAGCCCCATCCTGCTTCACTTGCAAGAAGTGCCAAGCCTGGAGGAACTTAAAAGGGGAAACATTCCGTGCAGGGGCTGACTGGGAAGAGAAGAAGGCCTCTTGAAGGAAGGCCTGATTAGGACCAGGGCCTACCCCAGAACTGACTGAAAAAAAGGCCTGGCCAGAGCCAAAAGATAACAAGACACAGTTAGACCTGAGTCTCCCTAGGGGTATGTAGGCCTGGCAAGGGACTCATATATGTTGTCTGTACCCAGAGCTATGGGTTTTTTCCTTTTGGGGTCTGTGAAGGAGTGCGCCCAGGAAGGAGCTGGTGGAAAGGCCTAGAAGCAGGCCACAGTAGGAAGCAGTGGATACAAATAGGCAGACCTTAGCTGTTTATTACAAGGTCCCTGGGCTGAAACCTGGAGTACAGGGAGTGCCTGCGTTCCCCTACTAACAAAAGTAGTGGGGAGGCCCCTGGATATAAGGGCTGGAAAGGACTTAAGCCTGTAGCTGGGATGAAAACCCAACATAAAGTCACTGGGCGACAGCCATACGGATTATGTTTACCCCAGAAGAGGTGGGACCATACAGAGGTCCCTGGCTGGAGGGCCAAGTCATGAGAACAGCAGACCACTGCAGGGCTAGAGTGACTGTCAGCAGAAGGCATCTAATGAGAAGACACTACTATGAAATGCCAAGCCATGAGAACGTGCACCTATGGTGACTCACCTCACTGACACAAAAAAGGAAAATACTCAGCTATTCATGACAAACAATCTTGCTTTCAGTAATGCAGAATAACTTGTACTTTATCATCATTATTAGGGCTGTCAAGCAATTAAAAATAATTAACCACAATTAATCGCACAATTAAAAAATTAATTGTGATTAATCATACTGTTAAAACAATAATAGAATACCATTTATTTGGTATTCTGGTGACACTGTAAATAAGAAGAGGACAGCATTATCTCCTGTAAATGTAAACAAACTTGTTTGTCTTAGTGATTGGCTGAACAAGAAATAAGACTGAGTGGACTTCTAGGCTCTGAAGTTTGCATGGTTTTGTTTTTGAGTGCAGTTATGTAACAACGAAAAAATCTACATGTGAAAGTTGCACTTTCACAACAAAGATTGCACTGCACTACTTTTATGAGGTGAATTGAAAAATACTATTTCTTTTGTTTATCATGTTTACAATGCAAATATTTATAATAAAAATAATATACCCTTTGATTTCAATTACAATACAGAATACGAATATGAAAATGTAGAAAAACATCCAAAATATTTAATAAATTTCAATTGGTATTCTATTGTTTAACAGTGTGATCAAAACTGTGATTAATCGCAATTAATATATTTTTAGTTAATCACGTGAGTTAATTGTGATTAATCGATGGCCCTAATCAGTATTACTTCTATAAAAACACAATATTGCATAAAAACCCTATGTGAGCAATGAATGGTACTGCATTGTCAGTATTGCTAATAAAGAGGAAGATAAGGCATGTGTTAAGAATTTTAGACATATACCAATTAAATTACAAACTCTCACTTGAATAGCACTTATATTTAAGACATTATTTTCTTTACACTTACTGAAACTAGATTTTCTTCCACAAACGGACTTAGCATATGTGAACGAATGGTAGCCATGATGTCACTAAAGTCCAGTCCAGTAATCATACCAGTTTTGTTTTTGTCTTTCAGTGCAAAGGCTTGTCTTGCATGTTCTGACTGTAGCTCCTGAAATACGAATTAGAAGTATCACATTAGGAATATGAGTCTGTACACCCACTGTGCATGGAAATCCCACTGTCTTCATTTGCCTGCCTAAGAGTGTGCATGCAAATGTTATACTCTATATAAAAATACAACAGTAGTTTTAGTAAAAGCGCCCAACAAACTGATTCATCCCAAAAAACTCCAATCCAAAATGGAAGCCAAAAAGTCTTCCCACCACTCCCACCCATTCATCTTTGCTGTCACAAGAAAATCAAAGGAGAACAATTAGAGTTTGAAATGTCATCAAATCTGGGCTTTGGTGAACTGAAGCACAAAGGACTGTTCACAGTTCGAACCCAATGCCCTGCCTGCAGCCTGCTCAATGTTAAACCAGGGAGCTGTTAGCCAATGCTCCTCCAATGATGTGTTATGCAGTACATAAAAGGTTGTTACAAGGAGGAGAGAGAAAAATTGTTCTTCTTAACCTCTCAAGATAGGACAAAAAGCAATGGGCTTAAATTGCAGCAAGGTCAGTTTAGGTTGGAAATTAAGAAAAACTTCCTAACTATCAGGACAGTTAAGCACTGGAATAAATTGCGTAGGGGGGTTGTGGAATCTCCATAATCGGAGATTTTTAAGAGCAAGTTAGACAAACACTTGTCAGGGACGGTCTAGATAATACTTAGTCCTGCCATGAGTTCAGGGGACTGGACTAGATCACCTCTTGAGACCTCTTCCAGTCCTAATATTATATGAAATGAGGAGAGTGCTGATCTCTCAGGTATTCAGGACTGAACACAATTAGGGTTTTATAGGTTAAAATTATCACCTTGAATTGTCCTGAAAATAAACTGGAGGCCTGTGAAGATTCCAGAATACAAGTTTAGCATGCTCCCTGAGAGAAACATCTCTTTACAAGTGGGTCACTGCATTTTATACCATCTAATGTTTACAAATGAATTTAAAAAGAGTAGCCTCATATAAAGCACATTGCAGCAATCTAATCTCAAAGTGACAAAAGCATGGATCACTCTAGTGAGACCCATACAAAAAAAACTGCATCCTTCTAGCCATGCATAATAATAAAGCACACACTCAACTCCCATTATTCCTAGACGTCTAGAAGCAGCTGGGAATCCAAAATATGCCCAGGTTATTAACCAGAGTAACAAAAGGCATGCAAAATTTTCCAGCTGATACCCACTGAACTAAATATTCTGGTTAGTTTCCCCAACCTACCAGTACTACCTCAGTCTTGTCTAGATTGAGCTGCAACCAGCTTGCCCTCATCCAGACTCTGATCTCAGCACGACACAGACTAAGCCAGCTGAATGCAGTAGCAGGTCTGATAATTTGCATGGGCTTGCCAGAGCTGAGCCCTGGCACTTCTAAGCTTGGCAGTTCATAGCCCTGGCACCTCTGGGATTGCTGCATCAGTTATGAATGTAAAAAAATTGCTTAAGCCACGACACCTTTCATTACAAATTAAGCACTGGACAGAACCCTGCTGTATCCCATAAGAGAGCTTCCTTGGGGCTGCCCAGGATACTGCTCTGGGTTATCTCAACAAAAATTGCCACTCAGGATATGTGAACAGTGCATTGTTGCCCAAAACCCTTATCATCCACATTCAAAGCCCTAAACCCACATCTAGGGATGTACTGAACCCCAGCTCACATGTTTGTATAAGCATATACTGAGCTGTGACCCACCACTCTCTTACCACCTACTGTACAGTGTGGGCGCAGCAGAGGTATCTGGGCTTGAGTTTAGATGGCACTCCACTGCCATTCCCACAATTCCTTGTACCACTACCTTCTGCTTACCTCCCACAGTTTTACTGCATTTCTTCCATACACGCCATGGACTTTAGAACCTATCTAACCAAACTCTTTATTTTGTAGAATGCCCTCAGTATCTATGTCCTAAACTATCATTACAAGCCATATAACCAATCTAATTCAACACCCTGTACTTTCCCGCAATTATTTCCAAAAACAAAACAATTTAATTTCACAGGCCAGCCGTGGAATTACGTCAGTTATGAAATTTTAATTTTCTTTAGGTCTAAAAGCCAGAAACCACAACAAAAATATAATATGAGTTGATCATTTCAAATGATATAGAATTCAATTACCTACATAAATTTGCAAAATCTTTTCCCCTTAATTACAATGCACAGCTGTCCACATTCTCCTTCTTTCCTTTTCTCTTAGCTGACAACTCCTTTTTTCCCCTAATGTGAAGTATGGTTCTGGGAGTGAATACTTTTAAAGTCCTCTCCCCACAGGATTCTTCAGCAAACCTTTGAAAGGAAGACTTCTGGCTTACTGCAAGTTTGGCACAAGGGTCTTAAACTTCTGAGGTGCAGTAGTGTATATTATGGGGAAATGTAATAGGAAAAATTTCATGAAGCTAAATGAAAAATTAATCAATACAACAAAGTATCAAGGGAAGCTATGGAGTAACAGCCAGAGGAGATATTCAGGTCCCAATCTTTTTCCCATTGAAATCAGTTTTGCCACTGAACTCCAACGGGAGCAGGACCAGACACCCACACTCATCAATGAGGGGATGTTTTAGAAACAAAATTAATCCTGCCCTCCAACAGGGTGGTGGACCAAAGTCTAATGCACTGTATGTGATCTTATGATATAATCTGTATGGTACAGTGATAGTTTAGCTCTGTTCTGATTAGTCTATCTGGACAACAAATTTCTCACCACCATGTAATAAAACTAATTTATAATGGCATTAATATAGCACAAATGACAGAGCTGATGGCCAATTATGCACAGAAAGAAAAATAAATAACTGACCTGCAGAAACTGTGTAAACTCCGAGTAGGTAAGATTCTTCTTCCTGTTATGTCCAAAATGCAGTCGAATAAACTCACAATCCCAATTAAAAGGGATTTGATGATGAATAATGGTCTGTCCAAAAATTTCTTTGACATTTTCTTGGGAGGGGAAAAAAAGCAAATGAGTTGTAGGATAAAATAATTCACCCCTGCCTAAATGTTCCTGTTAGAAAATAAGCAGTTTTATAAGGCCATTTAGAAAGTGTTGTAGTCTGGTCACTTTAGAGTAATTTCTAAGTTGTATATTCAGAGCCACGTGTAAGAACACATTTACTACAGAATTTAATACTCAAATTTGTACATTACTATGTAAAGCCATGGAATTAATAATTTCATATTTAATTTTAATTAAGAAGCAATTTCTCTTGTAGCACTATAAATAGCTGCTATTTTGTACTCTGATACAGAAATCAATAGTAACTCCCCATTTCTGCAAGGAGTCAAATTAAGCCTTTTATCAAAAACATGAATACCTGCATCACTGTCTAATGCAATATTTGTCATACTAAGTATGGTTTGATTGAAACTTGATTATTACATTCACACTAGCCTGAATATGTCTATTGAAGATAGGCATAAGAAATGCCACCTAAAGCATATCATTAGCTCAGCAGAAAGCACCTTATTAAAAGCTTCTGATAGTGTCATAAAATATGGCCCTGACACAGAAATCAAACCCTATAAAACATGATTGGTAGTCTCAGTTATTAAAATGTTTTAAGGTAAGTGAAATTAAAGATGTCACCTTTTAAATGAAGTAGAGAAGGAAAAAAACACATTTGAGGGTATGGAATTATATTGTGTGTACTGTACAACAAATCAACCTATAGCATATTTGTCCTTAGTAACAAAGCCCGATACAGAAAAATTAGATGGGGTATTATGTGCATACAAGTCTGGTATGTGTGTGCAAATGGCCATGGGACACAACTGGACATTTGTTCACACAAATTGGACACATGCAAACTAGACCAGCACATAATTTTCTAAATTCAGCTCAAAAATTTTAAATCAATTCTAAATTTCCTTGTGAAACTAAACTAATTTAAAAGCCCACCACAGAGCTTAAGTTAAAAGAGAAATGCTAAAATATTTTCTTTAAGACAGGACCGGCTCTCTTTTCTGTTAACAACTTAGCTAGCTTATTTAACATTGTCTGAGTTTACATTTATCAATAGAACTAGAGGACTCTTACCGTATGAGCAGTTATCTACTCTGTTTCTAAGCGGAAATTCACAGATGTGGACTGCAATATCTTCCGTCCATTTTTCCATCACAGACTCTTTCTTTGATGGAAATCTGTTCCCTTCTTTACATTAAGTGATTAGTTGGTTTGTTCATGTTTTAAAGTATATGCTTTTCAGATCTATAGCTGTCTTCTTTTCATGAGTCAATGATTGTAGAGGCTTTATTGGTTCAGTGTATGAGAAATCATTGTGGGAAGGAAAGAAAGAGGGACGAATGGAAATCTATGGAAGGGGTCAGAGTTCCAGATCAATTCACTAATGTACAAGATTGGGTTTTTGGTTATATCATTTGCC
Source organism: Natator depressus (assembly GCF_965152275.1). Classification (NCBI taxonomy): domain Eukaryota; kingdom Metazoa; phylum Chordata; order Testudines; family Cheloniidae; genus Natator; species Natator depressus. The sequence goes on from NC_134244.1 coordinate 39,871,267, forward strand.
TCACATTATAGTTGCAAGGGAGGTTTCAAAAGTATGGTCATACTCTGGTGACTGTGAATGAAGTGATGTCCACCAGCATATTTGTCACACTGTCCCATGCTCTAATTTTTCTCTTTACTCTGTTCTATCACAGCAGGTGCAGGTACTTACATTTCTACGTTCAAGCTGACAGAGTATTTATAATAGAAATTGATAAAATCAGCTAATGTTAAGGTATGTGTACTCCTTTTATTTCCCGAGACAGATGTCAGCAAATTATCAAAAATAAACTGCAAGTAGTTCATATCTGATTGAACCATTCCAATAAGAAAGAGATCAGATAGTAATTCACTAAACTAAAAAAAAAAATTGTAAAAAACACCATTTTATTACAATCTGATAGAAGTTTTTCATTGTCCCCATCAATCCATGCTGCTTATTTACTGAAGTCTCTTCCCAGTCTTTGCTAACCTTTCTGTGGTAGAATTACCTTTTGCTGGACAGATACTCTCCTCCAAGGCAGATATCAATGTAGCTCTGTGATGCAGCTTGGATGTGGGCTGCCACACAAATGACATGGCCAGAGCACAGCCCTGTGATGCATCCAATCTACCATCAGCCCCAGGAGTTATAATCCTAAAGTCACATACAAACCCATAGCTCCAGCATTCCAGTGCACTACCTGGCAAGTGCTTAGACAAAATGTTTACATGACTGCCACAGAAATTTTCCACCTGACCATTTAAAGCAAATTATAGCTGTATCTGAACAGCATTTATTTGAAGGCTTTGCACACCAGATTTTGTCCAATCACCTTCAAATATTTTGAAGATAGGGCCAAAGTCAGCACCTGTGAGGCACAGTAAATTTTCTCCAAACGAAGATCCTTTTCAGACAACATTCAATTTCAAGGGAAGAGGCTAAATACCAATCTGAGTTCCAGGCACGCAGATACAAAGATGAGGAGCATGGTATAAGAACCCAAACAGAACACAGGTGCAACTGAGCTCAACCATCATCCCCCTAACCCACCCACCCACCCACAAGGGGGGAAGGGACTATGTTACCGCAGAATCGTAACAGTGCTACTCAATCCTTTTGATCTGAGCTATAGTGCTGAAAGTATTCTATATATTTGTTGTACTTTTATATACTGTACTTTATTTTTTTAAACTGTGAACAAATATGAATATCAGCTGCAACCAGGAATAATGTAAATTGCTCCATGTAGCTCTAACATTGCACCTACATCATGACAATCTCCAACAGCCCTTATCTTTTAATCTTGGCTTTCCACTGAGCAGAGGGCTAAACAAATTGTACAGCAATTGTACTTTGAATTGTACAGCAATTTAGGATAGAATGGAAGTTAGTATAGTGCTTAGCACATTCTAGTTATGGCTAAGGCCACTGGAAATGCACACAATGGAACTTCTATGTTGCATCACCAATTTAGGATCAGCCTGCAGATTTTTGGCATTTCAAATGTTTTCGGCAGAATGTAAACTTCAGGGCTCAGACTATGCTATTGCTCATACATTAAAAAAAAGGAAAGGCAGCAGCCCTCACCAACAATTTAACACGAGGGTAAGCACAGAGGCAAAACTGGCAGTTGGACATCTTGGCCCTTGGATAATGACAGGTTTCAGAGTAGCAGCCGTGTTAGTCTGTATCCGCAAAAAGAAAATGAGTACTTGTGGCACCTTAGAGACTAACAAATTTATTTGAGCATAAGCTTTTGTGAGCTACAGCTGCATCCGATGAAGTGAGCTGTAGCTCACAAAAGCTTATGCTCAAATAAATTTGTTAGTCTCTAAGGTGTCACAAGTACTCATTTTCTTTTGGCCCTTGGGTGATAGCTACTATAAGATGTCTTACACAAAATGCTTGTACTTTAAATTGAAAAACACTTAAAATGAATTACATTTCATCAAAAATTGAAGACATTTCCTTGGAACAAGGAGAAGGGAGTCATTCTGTAAGATGTCCATGAGATGGGGTTATCAACTTTGTCTCAACTTTTCTGGATACACTGGATAGTGCACAGAATCAAAGCAGCCTTTTAAGTGATCCTGGCTGGGAACCCTGGGTTCTGAGTTCTCTCTTCTCTTTCTAAACTCTTCCAAAATTTAAGATCTGGGAGTATTAAAGCTTGTAACTGAGCCTGAAACTTTAGGCTCACTGTAAGTACAAGTTAATCACTTTATATAGGCAACGCTTAAAGTTTGTAAGGCCTCCAATACAGCCCACCCAAAAACCACAGTTGAGATTTCATAGAAGTTCTACACTCTGCCAGCCTGCATAGCAGAGTTTGTAACTCCCTATCATCTCTCATGAAGCAAAAGTTCACACTAAAGTTACAGGCAAAATCCATTCCACAGATAAGCTATACGAGCATATGTTGGGGACATACGACAATGTTGGGGAGGGGGGGTTAAGTGAGATTTTATTTATGTATCCAGGTTCTTTTATGGTCCCCATCACTAAAAGTCTAAACGCTAATGTAAGCAATGCATTTCTAAAGTGTTGCTATGATCTTTTGCTATTTCTGCAAAAAGCTAATTTCATTCACTTCCACCTTCGTGATACAAAAAAAAAAAAAAATCAAAACAAAAACCTGCTGTTACTTGCAAATAACATAAAAAACAGTAGTCTGTCTGAAAAGCTCCCTGGGGATGTTGCGCAAGTGGTGTGTTAGGGAATAACAGAGGAAGGAATCCAATGGTATATCTACATAGCAACTGGGAGGGGGCTTCCCAGTTCAGGTAGACAGCCAGGCACTACCATGCTAAAAATAGCTGTACGGCTTCAGCAGCATGAGCAAGCCACCCCAGCTGCTGCCATTGCTGCCTGTGGCCACACTGTTATTTTTAGTATAATCACTCAGGAGGAGCTAACACGCGTCTATCTACCCATTCTGGGAAGCACCCTCCCATCTACTGCATAGCCATACCCCAAGTGTAATAAGTGCAGCAGTACGCCTGCTAGTGCTGAGGTGGGAGAGTGGGAAGAGGATGATGCATGGGGTGAATAAAAAGGAACTAAAATGAATGGAAATATATTTCTATTCCTATTTAAAAGGTCAGGACCATCATTAATAGTGGCCAAAGTACAAAGGTAATGAATTAATCATTTTTGATGTAAATAAACATGTACAAGTCACTGCTTCCTGCGCTGCTGAGCTCTTGTTCTGTAAATTAACACTGTTCCTGGACTTTAAACTATTTACTATTAAAACTCAGTGGGTGCCTCTCACATATCGATAACAGATTATGTTGAGTGGTTCTAGTTGTGAGATTGGAGAGGAGAAAGGGTAGTGGGATAGAAGATTAAACAGAAAAACATGTGGAAGGACCAAAGAAAGGAAGGGTGCCATTTCTAATTTCACAGGAACTCCTGGAATTATCATAAATAACTAAAATGCATTGATGCATACATCATGTTCCCATATTCACTGCATGTACCTATGATACCACGTTAAACAGAAACCAACCTCAGGTAAGGTAATAAATGTACACTAAATTTGACATGAAGGTATGTTGTATTTAAAGTTTGGGGGTTTTTTATCCAATCTCATGAATTAGTTTTAGAGCCTGACTCATGATTTTTGAGCGTTGGGGGTTGGCAAAATAGGAAGTAAACAGTTATACTGAAAGGTTTCAGAGTAACAGCCGTGTTAGTCTGTATTCGCAAAAAGAAAAGGAGTACTTGTGGCACCTTCGAGACTAACCAATTTATTTGAGCATAAGCTTTCATGAGCTACAGCTCACTTCATCGGATGCATACTGTGGAAAATACAGAAGATGTTCTTATACATACAAACCATGAAAAAATGGGTGTTTACCACTACTGAAGTGTTCTCAACTACCTCTCACTCACTCTTCCTCAGCCCCTCCCCATCCTCCAACACTCTCAAAACCTCTACTGTTTCTCAATCTTAAGGAAGATTTAACCCTCTCTTTCCCAAGGAGTAATTTGTTACATTTGTCGGAGTAAATTTACTGGTTTAAAATTAGAAATTTGGTTAATAATCCCATCCATCTATAATAGTACAGACAGAGCTTTTGTAAATGCTTTCTTAAGAGATTAGGAGATAGTCTTTTTTTTGCTCTGAGCAACAATATTTAAATGCCTTGCATTAGTCAGCGTTCAAGTATCCAAATACCTTCCAACTTGCTCCAAAAGAATTTGAAAACTGAACACAGGGAAATCATGAACAAGAAAACTGTAAAACAATATACAGTTTGGTTATTTTATCTGTTCTTCTGCTCTTCAGAGCTACAAGATTTTAAGTTAGCTCAGGTATTTAACTAAAAATCAGCCTCCGAAACATTCCATGAGAATGGCTGTCCTTCTAACTTCTGCATGAGAAGGTGCAAAATTGGAAGAAAGTGCTTGGACTTGTACACACCAGTTAAGTGACACAATCCAGATCAGTTTAAAGTTTACCCAGTTGACAGTTCAAGAAGAATCCTTTCATTTCCAGTCAAATACCTACTTCTAGAGAAATTTTAAGCAGTCTTGGCAATCCCAGGTTCCAGTCACTTTTACCCCACAAGATGGGGATTATCTGCTTAGCATCAAGCAAAGGCACAGCTCTTTGAGTTATCTCAGAAGACAGAGCTGAAAAGCAAAAACTACCCAATACGAACATTTGCTCTAACCCAATTTCAGTTCAACTAAAAATGTATAGAAAAAAATCTGTAAATTCTCTCAGCTTTGTAGCATTTGTTTTATATCTTATTTTAAATACTTCTTTCAAGTTGAGAAGGTTTATCATCAATGAAGTAGACAGTTACTTACCTTCATCAATGAAGGTTTAAAAAAATAATCAGGGTCTTAGAATTACCTGATTAGGAAAAGTCCTGACTTGAAAGTATTCTAAAGGTGAACTGTGATTTCACAAATCCTTAACATGTTTATTATTAAGGGATGCTAAATCCCTTTCTCAAAAATTGTTTTCTTTCTATTACAGCCAAGATTGAAACAGGAATGAATGGTTTAAATGAGGTTGAAAGAACGAGGAGTACTTGTGGCACCTTAGAAACTAACAAATTTATTTGAGCACAGTGGGCTTTAGCCCACGAAAGCTTATGCTCAAATAAATTTGTTAGTCTCAAGGTGCCACAATTACTCCTCGTTCTTTCTGCTGATACAGACTAACACGGCTACCACTCTGAAACCTGTTAAATGAAGTTGTTACTTGTTCAACTAGGTATTGATTGCTAACCATTCCACCCCCCTTTTCTTTTATTTCAATAAACTTAGATTTTAGATAATTCTCAGTAATGTATAATCTCACATATGTTATCCACTGATAATGGATCAATCTTTCCGACAAATAGTTTCCATATAAATATAAAGTTGTTAACCTTGACCTCTATGAGATTTTAGGTGTTTCTGTGTAAAAGCTTTACACATAATTTAACAAACAAGTTACTCATTGGGAGTAGAATATAAACATTTTATAAAGAGCTAGTAAGAGTAGAAAAGTGACAGAAAGAGGGCAAAAAAAACAGCAAGAAGCCAATATGGCCACATTTGTCATGGGTATATATGCAGGGTCAAGCCTAAGGGAGAGAAAAAAAAATCAGAGTGAAGGAAACTACTTGTTGTGTGTTTGAAATGTAACCACAGTTCCAGATCTACAACTGTCTACCAATCGTGCGCGCTAGTTGGCTAGCTCTATTCCATTTCGGTATAATTTCTAATAATTCTCTACATTAAAAATATTTATACATACGGGACATGATATACATGCACAGAACCTTGTACACTATACAGATTAATATACACAATATGCCACTATTAAGTGTGTGTATTTTAAGTCAAGCAATGGGTAATACCTTTGTTTATTCGCACTGATTGGCTAAGGTCAAAAATTACAAATCGAAGAAAACTGGCCTTCTCCCCTCACCCCACAAGGAGTAAATATCTTGTAAGATTCTTTGAAGCAAAGATCCAAAATGGAAATATCACACTTCACCATGATCTCATCTCGCGAGGTCTTTGGAGAGTTTCCTAATTTGACATAACTGAAATTGTCTCCTGCACTCATATGAAGCTAACCTACTGTCTGATACATATGTAATGGGGCGGGGGGGAGCCCAGAAATAAACCAATACAGAGGCATCTCCTTAACTCACAAAAGTGATCTGAGACCAATTGCTGATTAGCAAATGTCAGTATTTCATATGAAATTATATTGTGCTTTATATTTCCCCCATACTCTACACACTTATAATAACCCTGTGAAGGTGGTTATGTATCCCATTTTACATATAGGAAAATTGCCAAGGGAAACTGCCAAGCAAGAAGCAACAGAAAGTCAGGGGTACCGCACCACAAAACATATATTATAAAGAAATTAAAACATTTCACAGTACGCCACTAACTATAAAATATACAAGTAATTGCACTATGGCATATTTTGTAAAAGTAATGAACTGGGGACAGTAGTATAAAACTTCCCTACAGCACTCTGTTATTAAAAGGAATATCAACTTAAAAATCACAATTCTATCTGAAAGATTGGTTTTAGTTGTATTTTTACAACTAACGTTATAATAATTGAAAGAGGACAAATTTGTATCTATTTTTAGAGATTACCTTGTGCATTTGACAACACTTTGTGTTTAGTCAGTTTCCCTTGTTTTGTGATCCTCTAATACAGCAACAGAAGAGGGAAAACACAATTTAACAGTAGGAAGCTCTGACCATAAAACCACCAAAATCAGCACAGAGGGACACAAGGGCATATGTACTCGGTGAAATTACTTTTAACTCATTTTTTGAACCAGCTGTTTCAACTTGACTATGTTCATGTACATTTGTGAGAAATCGGGGCATCATCACTTTTTTGGTGAGAATTAATGTAATGGATTGCTTTGTCAGTTTGACAGCTAGCTAGTACCTGAATTTACTGTTTCTTTTTACAAAGTTCTTACATATTATTTCTCTTTAGGATGTGGCAGCTCCTGAGTGCTTAATATTTTGCCCTGTTTGTTAATCATGTCACTTTATACAAGTAATGATTCAAGCAATACTGTATATATTTTTTCAGAAAAAGGCTCGTGCATGATTTGAGTTTTACCACTACCTCAAAAATTGGTGCAAAAATTTTCAGAAATTGCTGATACAGACAGTAAGTGGCTACAAATCCAAGCATAAATTGCATTATCTTTATTGAAAGCTTTATTCTTTTGGATAAAATTAACATTTCGCACTCCATGTATTAAAATTCTCAGCATTAAATGTTTTCTAATCTAAATATACATTTTAGCTTAACATTAAATAACAAATCTACAATCTATTATAATCAGTAAGCTTTTACCTATTCAGTAACATGATAAAATGAAACTCTTTCACCTACAGAATCCTGTTCAGTTCAGTTCTTACTCAGTGATAAAAACTAGACTGTAACAATAAAAGTCTAAAAGCCAAATTCCACTCTTATTTACATGGGTTCAGCTCAGGAGTTGTACCCATATAAGATAGAGTAGAATTTGTCCCTAAAACAGGAAAATTAAATTGGGATTTCTAAAACATGAATTAGAACATCTTCATTTCTACCTGCAACCCCTATTATCTTCTCAATAAATGTAGTAACAGTTCTCCAAAGTTGGTACCTGGAGATCCTGAACTTCTTACAAAAATCCCGTCAGGAATGAAGGAATTAGTACCCATGGTTCACTATGTTTCAGGACAGTCCTGCACAAGCAAGTTTTGCACCACCTATTTTAGGAATGTGTAAGAGTCAATGATTCAACAAAGTATAGTAATTACATTTTTGGATTTCTTACGCTTGTGTTCTAACCAACACTTTGAAAAAATGAAAACAAATTTTACCTATAGATACCCTTTTAGGAAATCAGTACTGTATGTGCAGAACTATATGTATTTCCGGTTAGATTTCCAGGGAGTCTTGGCCATTCTTGCTATCGATACTATTGACCTTAATCTGTTAAAATGCTTTCTGAGAGTATTCTTACCAAATGTCACTTCTCCATTGCCACTCTTGTCAAACAACTGAAAAGCAACAATGAACATTGCATCTGGAGTACACAAAACTGACTCAAATGCCAAAAATTCTTGATAGGAGATCAACCTACAAAGGAAAAACAGAAGTTAAAGGCTTTAAAAGATATTCACAAGGGCCATGAAGGTTGGGGTTTGATAATTTGGAAGGCTTCACAATTCAGTGATTAAGAACAGGTGACAAGAAACCTGATTCTATGTTAAAAATGGGAACAAATGTGCTGTGTCGCCTTAGGGAAGTCACAACCCCTGTGACTCAGTTTCCAATTGCATTCAGATCTGTGGACACAACTCTCAGTGTGAACCTAGTATTTAATACTTCATAATTATTTTTCAAGTGCTGTTCTACTTGGATTTACAAAGTGTGAAGTAACAAAGCATTTCTGCTGAAATGAAATTTGGAGGGTTGCCACTGCTAATATACATGCTGTACCAGAAAAAGTTGGATTTTTTATGAACCAACATACAGATAAAAATGAGATTTTCCTCGCAAAATGCAGAATATAAACACACCTTGAAATTCTTTTAAGAACACTGAAATAATACACTACTCTCCAAATTAAGCAAGCAAAACGCGTATAACTGCTACAGTTCTGAATTTCAGATTAGCAGGTGTCTAGAAAAATAGTTGCAGTATAGCACGAAGCCCATTTTATTCACATTCCATCATTAATTTCTTTATCTACTTTATTTTAACATCAGTTAGGTATTTTTTTATTTCATTGTAATCTCCGAAATAAGTTTAAACCACAAAAATGAACTGCATCTATAGCAATAAAGAAACATGCATAACATTTTTGCAGATTGTCAAGGTAAGAAGTCTCAAAAAAATATTTATTGATCTCAATTTACAAAATATAGCCTTCCAGTACTCTCAATGCTGAAGGATGAACTCAGTTCATAGCAGTTATTTTGCACTGGGACTGTTCATGTCTGAAGACCCCAGTTGAACAGATGCATATTTTATGAAACAGTTTAATGGATTAGGCCATAGTAGCCATTAGTTCATCTAGCCCTTATACATACACTAACCAAAATATAGATCCTTATAACAAGATCCTTTACTTTCCATATTCCCACTGAACTAGAATCTAGAAACATTATGGGCCACTAAACAGGAAAAATCTCAACTTTGACATTTCTATCATAGACCACTTCTAACAATTTACAAAAATGAGTTTCTTCCACAAGGTGATGATTTTGGAAAAGTTGAAATCTAAGGGCCCTGGTTCTATTTATCAGATTTAACCAAGAAAAATTAGAATGGGAGCAAGAGCTATGCAATTACCAGCACAGTTACATCCACCCAAAGGACAGACTACCATCCAGTCTTACACAACACACAATTTATTCCACATTAAAGATAGGCAAATTAGATTTTAGCCCCTGAGAAACAACATCTTTTAAATAGGTTGATAGCCAAACTGTGGGACAAAGTAAACAAGAAGCTGAACCAAATATATACAACTTGCATTGTGCTCTGAAGACCATCAGTTCTGGATTGTGGGAGAGCACCCACTGAAGGAGGTTTCAAAAGGAGCCCTCTACCAAGAAAGCCAAACACTGCTGCTGCTGAGTTCAACCCCAGAAAAATGACAAACGTATCAAACTAAAGGACAGAACAACTATTTTTACAAAAACCTTTCTAAGGTGCACCTAAAGCAAACTGGTACCCAAATACTCCATCTTTTTCCAGAACTGTCATAAACTTTGGTTATTCTTGACCATTTTTTCTAGGATTGTTAATCCTTCTTGAGTTACTTAAAACTTGAGAACTTAATTTTTAGGGGCAGACTAGTTAATGGTTATTCAGAAGACCTTGGTTCTATTCCCAGGTTTTGCAATTGATCTGCAGTGTGACTATGGGTAGTCGCTTCAGCTGTGTGTGTGTGTGTGTGTGTGTACACAAAAGATACATTAATACCTACCTAAACATTGTAAAGCAATTTTAGATCCTCTGAAAAGCGTAATGTATTATTACAATTTAGTTGTAGACTAAAGTAATTAATAATGTTATAAATGAAACTACCTGTAGAAATAATACAGTTATCTAAGACTGAAATTTGGTATAAGATGCTAAGACTCACAATGAAGGCTACAAAAGAATATGCTTCTGCAAAAAAAATTCAGGGATAAACCTGATGATGTTACCATATAGGGACAGAATAAATCTTTCACATGAGAAAATCCTGACTAGAGATAAATATAGATCTGGAGATTCCGGAAGGCGCAGTTTCAGACAACTGAGTGTCCAAATATTTTGTATTCCAGATCACACAATAATAGTTCCCCATCACATAATCAGTTATTTGCATATAATGCATAGTCATTTTATTTTTAATTGTACAACTAAAACTTCACATTTAAGCTGCAATTCACATCATCCTATTTTTCTAATAACTTCTACTTTTGAACAAAAAGTTATTTATAACACCAAGTTACTATTTCAAACATCCCTCACAAGCAAATATGATATAGAATCATATCCTTATTTTTTCTGTTCCCTGATCACATTTATTTCTAGATTAATTTTGTGTTTTTAACAGTGAGGAAATAACACTTTGACACGAAGCATGCAGCAGTCTGGTGCTCTGTGAATTGTCTCACATAATTCTGAAAATGGAACTCCATCTTAGCCTAGGGAAATCCTATTTTAGTTATGCGTTTTTCCTGAACTGAGACTACTGATCAGATTAAACAGTATTCTGCATCTGAATCAGAACTAGAAACTAGGACAAAACCAAATGCATTTTTATTTGTGACTCTTTTAGGATCTGAACCCAGGACTCCTAAATAAATCCAACTCTGAGTTCCTATCTCCCACCAATTTTGGATGATAGCAACAAGAGAAAAGAAACACTTTTCTAGACCCAGTCAACTAAGAATCTCAAGCACACAACATTAATTGCTTAAATTGTGAGTGGAAGAGAAAGAGGTATTAAAGAAAGCATTAAAAGAGAAAGTTAAAATGCCTACTAGTAAATTTGAAAAAAGATTAGTTTTATGCAAGCAAGATTATTTTAATCACATTTTTGTATCCTGTTAAATAATCTAAAATAGATTTTAGAGATACACCTCTACCCCGATATAATGCTGTCCTCGGGAGCCAAAAAATCTTACCGCGTTATAGGTGAAATCGCGTTATAAACTTGCTTTGATCCACCAGAGTGCGCAGCCCCGCCCGCCCGGAGCGCTGCTTTACCGCGTTATATCTGAATTCGTGTTATATTGAGTCCCGTTATATCGGGGTAAAGGTGTAATTTTTGCCCTCTAATATGCAGCATGCTTCACTCTGTAATTTGTAAAAATTAACCAGTGAGCTCTTTTTCCAAGGTGTAGATTGTCATATTCTGGAGAGCAGGCTCAAGCCTCATTAAAAATGAAACCGTAAGTGAATAGAAAATTAGAGAATACTGCATTAATTTGTAAATACCAATCAAGATATAAACCATATTTTACTAGTCCTATTCATATTTTGAGAATGTTTTGATATGAAACCTCGCAACTACAAAAATCCAAACACTAGTGAAGGTGGAATAATAAGATGTTATAAGTACTTGCTCTTCTGAATTTTAAGCAGCAGATTTCATGATCTACTGCTAAACTACATTTATTCTAAATGTAAACTACATTTATTGCAACAAGTGTGGAGGTTTTGCTTTTTCACAGTAGGCATATATAAGGCTGGAAATATTGGCCTTTATTCATGGAGGGTGCTAAAATTACCATTAGCCAATGAGCAAAGAAATGCTCAAAAACTGAGAAGGCAAGCTAAATCTGGACAAGTTAATGCTCAAATACCTTGGCTGCCTTCCAACTTCTTCTGTCTCTGTAAAAATCCAAACTCTGGATAGTAAGTTACACATTATTTCATCATATTTTATCACCTGCATGAATACACTGATCTCGTTCTGAACAATAGTGTCCAAACAAAAAGCTACACACAAAACAGAAAGTGGTAGAAAACCAGCAATTTCTCAGTCTGAGGGTCTGCTATAAGAAGTGAAAGACACTCTTGATTCCTAACTGTACAAAAAGTCCTTTTATAAAACCACTCTTCAAATAAACACACTTCTAAAAGATGACCAACAGCTGCGGGAGAAAGCAAAATATTACAGATTTGCTTGTTTACTGATCATGATTTCAAAAAGATACGTATATTCAGCCATATTGCTGGTGATACATCCCATTACATCCATATGTTAGACACAGTAATGTAACTTTTTTGGGTTATCAAATACCTCCTAAAAGTCCAAGGAGAAATGTTGCAACCTTATTTAACAAACATTATGTAACTATATAACAGAGTAAATTCTATCTTCGCTATTTAACACAAATTATATGCATTTCATAGAACGATAATTTTAGTTATCAAGTGAAGATACCAAACCTTCTTGATCAGGGTCCTTGAAATATAAAATAAAATATTCTAAAATACTACAATAAAGGAAAACAAAAACCATCTGCATACCATCCAGGGTCAGATTTACACTTACACTTACAGAACCAAGGAAAATAAGAGGCTTTCAATTTCAAATAAATGAAATTTATCTATAAAAAATAGATTGTATTCTATTTTAATAGCAGCCTTCCATCTCTTCTCTACCAAATGCCCACTCCTCTCTGATGGTATTTTTGACCTCTGCTCTGATGCTTCTTAACCTCTTGGCTCCACTTTAACAACATCCATGCTTCTTGCTACAATACAATGCCAAACCGGAATGCGTACATGCAGCAATGGAAAAGAGCAAGAAGGCAAGGCTACTTTGGAACAGAGTCAGTTAAAAAAATAACATACATCTTAAGACTGGGCATTTTGTAAAATGGTTTCAGAGAGCAATTTATAAACAAGGACTACTGTTCATAAGCAATGATTAAAAAACTCTGTGCAGTATAACCTTATCTTGATTAGGTTATACTTTTCTTCCTAAATAAAAAGCGTTTGGTGTCTCTCTTGCCAAGAGGTTCTCAGTGGTTTGATCTGTTTGTGAATGGTGGCAGTGAGGGATTATAAAGACCACACACTACAGAAAATGCATGACATCTTTTTTATTTTTCCAAGCTGTGTTTAATTATGGATACTGAAGACCAGGGGGTGGGCAAACCTTTTGGCCCAAGGGCCACATGTGGGAATAGAAATTGCATGGCGGGCCATGAATGCTCACAAAATTGGAGTTGGGGTGCGGGAGGGGGTGAGGGCTCTGGGGTGGGACCAGAAATGAGGAGTTCAGGGTGCGGGAGGGTCCTCTGGGATTGGGTGGGGGTTGGGGTGCGGGAATGGGGGGGAAGGCTCTGGCTGGGGGTGCGGGCTGGGGATGAGGGGACTGGGGTGCAGGAGGGTGCTCTGGACTGGAATCAAGGGATTCGGAAGACGGGAAGGGGATCAGGGCTGGGGCAGGGGCTTGGAGGGAAGGGCTCTGGGCGGCACTTAACTCAAGTGGCTCCCAGAAGCAGCGGCATTTTCCTCTCCGGCTCCTACACAGAGGCATGGCCATGTGGCTCTGCACGCTGCCCCGTCCATTGGTTCCCAGCCAATGGGAGCTGCAGGGGCTGCACTTGGAGTGGGGAAAGCATACAGAGCGGAGGCCCCTGGCTGCCCCTACGCATAGGAACCAGAAGGGGGCCATGCCGCTGCTTCCAGGAGCCGCGTGGAGTGGCCCCCGACCCTGCTCCCCGGCTGGAGCGGGGCAAGTCCCAGACCCTGCTCCCCAGCGGGAGCTCGAGGGCCGGATTAAAATGGCTTGCAGGCCAGATGTGGCCTGTGGGCCATAGTTTGCCCGCCCCTGCTAAAGACTCTACAGTTGCTGATCATGGACCTGAATAAATTGAGAATGAACTTCTTCAAGGTAATCATGAAAAAATGGATGAACTTATTTTAACCAAAAATGTAGCTATTCTGTTAGGCATACACAACGGCCTCTGGCTAAGCCCCATATTAATAACCTAAATACTATGTTAACCCCTCAGTTAAAGCACCTTAAAAATTGTTATACTCTATATTCTCACTAATCTGAAACAAAATTATCTACTGAATTTGAGAAAAATCTCATTATTTAGGTAAACAAACAAGCTCATACAGCTCAACACAAATAGTAAGATATTGTTTTAGAAGGCAATAAAGTAACCAGAAGACATATTAAATCATTTGCCAATTATACACTTTTAAAGGAAAGCAAAGTTCTCACCCATCCTTTGTTTGATCTGCTACTCCCGCCAACAGTTGCACTGTTTTAGGATTATAATTTGGGTCTGTGTATAGTCCTAGGTATCTCTGCACAAAATCTCCTGGTGTCATGTAATGCTCTCCATCTTTCTCAACAGTGGCATACTAGAGAAAAAGAGAGAAAACAAAATAACATAATTTGGATGATTAGGTTAGCGGTTACTGAATTGATACAATATTTTCTGTCTTATTATCTATCCCTTTCTTAATGATTCCCAACATTCTGTTTGCTTTGTTGACTGCTGCTGCACATTGAGTGGATATTTTCAGAGAACGATCCACAATGACTCCAACATCTCTTTCTTGAGTGTTAACAGCTAATTTAGACCCCATCATTTTGTATGTATAGTTGAGATTATGTTTTCCAACGTGCATTACTTTGCATTTATCAACATTGAATTTCATCTGCCATTTTGTTGCCCAGTCACCCAGTTTTGTGAGATCCCTTTGTAACTCTTCGCAGTCTGCTTTGGACTTAACTATTTGAATAGTTTTGTATTATCTGCAAATTTTGCCACCTCACTGTTTACCCATTTTTCAGGACACATTAACAAACTTGACATTATCCCTTTAATTATTATAATTCTAGAACTTCTTGAAGAAAAAAAGGAGAGGAAATGCCTGGTTTTTGGACCACAGTAACCTGAGGCAGAACATACCTAGTCTAGTCTCATCCCATCCCCTTGCAAAGGCAGGATGTAGAGCCTATTCCTACAGAAGCATTAGATATTAAAAAGTGATACTACACTTGCTCATGATATAACAGTTTTCAGACTTTTGGGTATTTGTGACCGCGGTCATAGTGGGGAGCTTGCTATGGTCACTCAATTAGGGTGAACTGCAAAGAATGGCGCAGCCAAACCCCAAAAAGCTGCGGGATATTCCAATACTTAGATTCACCAAACCAGCTTCTTTATTACCTTATTGGTTACTGAGAAGTCCAAACAACACAGTTCCCTTAAAATGATCCAGCCTCAGGCCTCCATCCACGGACCCACATCAAATATGATGAACATTTCTGTAAATCTTATTTCATCATTTGAAAGAAAAGGTTCTACCAATCCCAAAGGATCAGACACATTACCTCGCAGGTTAATGAATGTTTCAGATTCTACCCAAATACACACTACAGCCAATTCTTATTAACTAAATTAAAATTTATTTAAAAAACGAGAGAGAGAGAAGTACGGTAAAAAGATTAATATACGTACAGACATGAGTTCAATTCTTGAGGTTCAGATTCGTAGTAGAGACGGTGAGCTTTGTAGTTGCAAAGAGTTCCTTTAGAATTCAGTTCATAGGTCATAGTCCAATGTACAAATATCATATTCAGGGAGTACTAGAATAACTGGGATCTCAGTGTTGCAACTCAAACTTCCCCTGATGAAGCTTAAACAGATCCGAGATGACAGAATCATGACCCAAGGATCTTTTATAAAATTTCATGTCTTTTGACAAGTTAGAATTCCTCAGAGAACAAAAAGGTTATAGGATGACTTTGAAAGAGGTCCATCACGGGTACTTAGCTATACAAATTAACATAAGGCCATTTGCTGGTTCCTCCACCATTCACCGTACATTTCAAAGAGAGATGAATACTGAGATATCCCATGTTACAATTCATTTACATGACAGGATGTTCTTTTGACCTCTGAATTATCAAAATACAGCATAGACAGGGACTATTAATTACATTGTGCACCCTACTTATACATATGTAAATACACAAACATTAGCTCCTTACATGTCTTTTGAAGGTTGTTTATTTTTCAGGATGTTTAACCCTTTCTAGCCATGCGTCACACCCCCAACGTTAGTCTGGTGTGGAAGGGCAAAATTAGAGCTCCTGGATACACCTTAAGGATCTTCCAACATTGATATGAGCTGTGTTTACATTGAATTTTTTGTAAGGCCAAAGTATTGATGCTTGCTTTGGCCCCAGCCAAAAACTTAGCCCATACTTTGTGAAACACTTTAGTGATTCCAGGGTTTGGTCTATGTGTTAAATTAACATATCCATTAATGTTCTTCAGAGAGCCCTTACTCTGGTATTCAGCCCTGAAGGCTGTGAGGTGTTGTACCCCAGTTTTGCTTTGTGCACAGCAGTTCAAACTTGTCGTGGTTTTTCTGCTGTGGAAAGTTTTAGAAATATACCTATGCATTAGCTGTGAAGCCTCAAGATTGTTAGGCTTTTTAACACAAAGTGTGTTCTTGTTGAACCAAACAGCATAATCATAAAGGTTTCTATTATGTACCACTCTTAACACGTTCAAGAGCTTTTCCAAAAGACCATGCACATTGTACATTTTTACAGTTCTTTGTATCAGCAACAAATTAGTTACAACCATTAGCAATAACATTAACATCAGTTCTATCACGTGTACATTTACAATTATTTTTGTCATGCCAAGCCTTTGGTTTAGACAAATCATTCTTTAGGTCAGCTTGTTCAATATCCCTTTTGAATCTTTGTAGCTTTTTCTTGACCTCAGGTCTTCCTTAACATAGGCTTTCAGTTTAACCAATTCCTTGAGGTTTTGGTATTTTAGGGTTAACCTGTGGCTTTTATTTGCAAGGTTTAATCCTTCCTTTCCTCACTATCCACTAGGGTCAAAATCTGAACTCTTTTGTGTTACAGAATCCATTGGCTGGCTGGGTGCATCATCTTTGCTAATGGCTATGGGCAAGTCTTTCTCCTCCCCCCCCCCCCCCGTCAGTCTGGTAATTTGCATTAACACAGACCTTAGCTTGTTTACTAGTTTTCAAATCTTCAAGCTTTACCAATTCCAAGGCTGCACTCTGTCTTAAAGAGATACCATCAATTTTCACTAGCATGTTATACTCTTTTGTCTTTCCATTACCAAACTCTGCTTCCACATGTAATCAGATGTCAAGTCCACTAAGAGACTACAAGTCATATCCAAAATATCTGGAGACAAGAGTTTGCCTGCTCTCCCCTGCATCCTTGTAACCCAGTAACCAGATCTTTCCTCAGTACCTGAGTCACAGACTGCTTACTTAAAGAATCAACATGGAGACATTCATGTTCCAACAACATTGTCTCCCCAACAAGCTGGTTAAGCTTATAGGGCTGTTTAAATTCCCTAACAATTTTTATTGCATTTGAAATCTTTTCAAAGCTATCCACACTGGGCCTTTCTAAATCAAAGTCAGTGGATCTATATAACTCGGAAAGAATCTGGCAGTTTGGAACTGGAACAAGTCTCCCAAACAAATTGTTGCTTTCTCTATCCAGTGATTCATCCTGAGTTAACTCTATCAAATCAATTCCACACCCATCAGTTGCAGTGAACTGCTTGTTAAAACTACCCTGAAGATTTCTCTTCAGGAATCTTCCTAAGCAACAACCCATTAATTCACAGAAATTCTGCCCTTAGCCTTTTCACCTAGGGCTTGCTCTAAAGGAACATTTTCCTGAGCAACAACAGACTTTCTGGGTTTCACTTAAATCCAGAATCATCTCTGTCCCCTCAGAAAGATTTTCACAAAACGCCCTTTCAGGTAAACTGCTAGACTTCATAGTCACAAGATTAGAAGCATTCTCTTCCTTGTTACAAGTTTCCACACTGTAAACTCAGGCAAACATCCTTGCAAAACCTTCTTAAGATTCCCTTTCCATTTTAAAATAATGTTTGTGGGTAACAGTCAGATTACCTTCATGCTTTCCTTGTGCCCTGGCTATATCACCCTGATCAGACAAGGCTGTCATATCTTTACTCAGCAACATACTAGCAACAGGCAAAACAGAAGCACCAGAATCGCTTGGTCTCTGGGAGCGATTTATGACATTAACTGGATACAACCTAGTTACAATAGCATCACTAGCAGACACAAATTCAGGAACACTTCCTTCCTGGGCTTTAGTTGTATCCAGAATCAGCTCTGGGTCAACTGATAAATTTTCAACCATCATAGGCTGACAGGCTTCTACTGTCTGCTTTACAGACAGAAAAGAGCTGGAGAAACATTCCCCTTTAACAGACAAACAGCTTGGCATATCCTTTCTTTTGTCCCAGCACACATGGCTGTTCACAGACAATTGCTTGGAGATTGGGATAGCTCCCTTCATAGGCAAGTCGTTACCCCTCACAGACACAGAAATATTTCCTTCACTGTCACAATTCTCCACACTGGTAACAGGTAAGGTGTAGGGATACTCATGTTCCACTAATCTTGCCTTCCCAAACTGCTGATTAGACAAAGCTATCAGCTCAGAAGACTGCCTATGCTCATCTAAACTTTCTTTGCCTTTCCCTCCCTTATCATATAAACTACTGTTTTCTACAAATAGTGTCTTATTACACTGAGCTATTTTAAGCACATCAATTTTACCTGGGCCAGGCTTACTTTCCCAAGCTTTATTAGCCAACATTCCCATCACCCATAAAAAAATTACCCTTTTTCCCCTCAATTAGGGCTTTAACCTGATCACCAACTTTAATTTTCTCTAGAGAAACATCTTCCTGAGCCTTATCTAATGTTAGATTCACTTCTGAGATACCAGACAGACAAATAGGAATTTTTTCCACATATGCACTGCTTCTTTGCACAGATAAACAGCTATCTTCCTCATACAAACATTTGGAGAAACCTTCCATAGGCAAATCCTTGCCCCTAGTAGACACAGGTTCAGGATTATTTCTTTCCTGTGACTGGTTTATGTCATCAACTTGACTGAACAAAGTTTTAATATCATCCCCAATCAAAAGAGCCTTAGGCAATAACTTCTTTCCACCAGCTATAACTTCACGTTTAACACCATTCCATTCAAGATGGATTCTGGCTAAAGGCATACTTACAGTAAACTCATAGAGGATTACAATATTCATATTCTAATTTGGTAAATAATCATCTCCTTTGAAAAAATCTGTTTTAACAAGAGTAATGTTAGCTGTAATTTGCCCTGAACAGCTTTTATGATTGACCTTTACATTCTCTGCACAAGTTATGGGGTTACCTTCACCCGAGGTCACAGTAAAATTATTTACATAAAATGTGGCAGTGGTGGGGTAAATTTCTTTACACATACTCAACTGTTTAGAGTCAAACAACACACCAACACTGTTACAAACTGGATAGATTCTATCCCCGTCTTCACAGTTGAGAGGAGTTGGCTTTCCAGGATGACACAGTTCCTGTTGTTCCTTTATCCTCTTGAGGTGGAGCTTAAGTCTGTCCACTTCTGCCTTAGCTTCTAGTTCCTGCAATCAAATATATGCCATCCTTTGTTCATGTTCAAAACACAGGCACTCTCTTTCAGCAGCTTCTCCTTCCATATTAGCTATTTTTTGCTTTTGTACAAGTTCTAGCTGCAGGTTTCTCACTGCAAGCATTTTTGCTGGATCTGCTTCCTTATCACTGGCAATTAACAGATCTTCCAGTTCCTGCTCTGGGGCCTTTTGCTTAAAATACAACCCTCTCTGTAAGCACAATACTTCCAGGCATTTTCCGTCGGGCATCTTGATCATGGGTCGCTCACTGTAACTGATTTTTAACCCTTAAACTCTCCCAATATCAAAATTAAATTTTGACAAGTGTGTGGTTCTGATCCAAAAACCCGATTAACCTGTGGTAATGTGTATCCAAGAACGACTACGCCACTATGACCAGGATCCTAGTGGGGAGTTTGCTATGGTCACTCAATTAGGGTGAACTGCAAAGAATGGCGCAGCCAAACCCCAAAAAGCTGCGGGATATTCCAATATTTAGATTCGCCAAGCCAGCATACAAGACTTTCTTTATTATCGTATTGGTTACTCAGAAGTCCAAACAACACAGTTCCCTTAAAATGATCCAGCCTCAGGCCTCCCTCCACGGACCCACATCAAATATGATAAACATTTCTGTAAATCTTATTTCATCATATAAAAGAAAAGGTTCTACCAGTCCCAAAGGATCAGACACATTACCTCCCAGGTTAATGAATGCTTCAGATTCTACCCAAATACACACTACAGCCAATTCTTATTAACTAAACTAAAATTTATTTAAAAAACAAGAGAGAGAGAAGTACGGTAAAAAGATTAATATACATACAGACATGAGTTCAATTCTTGAGGTTCAGATTCGTAGTAGAGATGGTGAGCTTTGTAGTTGCAAAGAGTTCCTTTAGAATTCAGTTCATAGGTCATAGTCCAATGTACAAATATCATATTCAGGGAGTACTAGAATAACTGGGATCTCAGTGTTGCAACTCAAACTTCCCCTGATGAAGCTTAAGCAGATCCGAGATGACAGAATCACGACCCAAGGATCTTTTATAAAATTTCATGTCTTTTGACAAGTTGGAATTCCTCAGAGAACAAAAAGGTTATAGGATGACTTTGAAAGAGGTCCATCACGGGTACTTAGCTATACAAATTAACATAAGGCCATTTGCTTGTTCCTCCACCATTCACCGTACATTTCAAAGAGAGATGAATACTGAGATATCTCATCTTTACAATTCATTTACATGATAGGATGTTCTTTTGACCTTACTGTAAGCTGTGGTCCACATTTTTAGCCTTCAATGTTTCATAGCTTTTTGTACTGAAAATATATTTTTGTCTTGACCAACCATAACAGAAGTTATCAGAGAAGCTGGGGGTTTCAAAATCTGAGAAAGAGGAAGGCAAGGCTTTTGGCTCCAGAGAAAGTTTGGGACTGTGGGATAAGAAGAATAGTAGATGTATACTGCTGTTAAAATTATCAACAGTGACATGGTTAAAAGCTAACATTTAAATTTATCCCTTATAATTAAAAAAAACAAACTTTAAATGACTCCAAACCTATAATTATTATCTTCATCAATCGTCTCCTATTTGTTTGTTACATCTACTTGTGTCTTGTCTTAGACTGCAAAGTTTTGGGGCCAGGGACTGCATCTGTCTATGTATTTTACGAAAGCTAGCAAAATGGGCCCTTATTTTGACTGGGGCATGTGGGACTCACCATAAGACAAACAATAAACTGTTGTCTTATATTTAAGAATTAACACTCCACTAAAATAAACAGGATAGTTCAAACTTTATCAGAGCTATTGTTTCAGGGTTCCTGCATATTTGGCAAAGTCAGGCAAACATCCTTGCAACACCTTCTTAAGGTTCCCTTTCCATTTTAAAATAATAAAACCTTAGATTATG
This sequence comes from Natator depressus, assembly GCF_965152275.1. Lineage (NCBI taxonomy): Eukaryota > Metazoa > Chordata > Testudines > Cheloniidae > Natator > Natator depressus. The sequence goes on from NC_134244.1 coordinate 39,892,651, forward strand.
AAGCATGATTCCGCTGTAAGGAGTGCATTCCACAGTAAACTCTGCATATGCAAGATCACAGAACATACAGGGTACTGAAAATATCCACAATAGCAGCAGAATTCAGTTATAAAAGAGGAAGCACGCAGTCAAGGACACATGAAAGACAGTAAACATTTAAGCATATAATACTGTAAACATAATTATCCTATTTCTTTAAAAACGAATCAAACTATTTTTATTAAATTGTGAATTATTTTACAATAAATAATCTGTTTTGGAATTTATGTTTGATACAAATGAATGAACCATTATCTGACAGATAATTCTCAGCTCCATATGAGAAGGTCATGATAATTAGAAAGGCTGCTGGCAAAAAGCCAACATAATAAGGAGTGACAAAGTAAGTAAGCCTTTCACTTTTGGCATGTATTTATAAATTCAGAGTATCTGGCCCCAAGTGACCTTTCTGCGATGCAACCTATAAGGCAAGGATCTCTTAGCATGAAAAAAATAAAAGGTTTGACTAAACTCTGATATATATATTATTTTATATTTATCTATATTTTATTAAGAAGTTATTTAATTTACCCCAAAATTAAAATAAATTTACATTACATATTAAATTTTATACTAAAATTAAAAATAGATTCTTCAATTCCAAATTATTTCTTTGCAAAAGAGAATTCTTATCACACATAAAAAGGATAATTCAAAATTGAGCATTTGATTAATTTGAACATCTTGTTTTCTACCACCACAACATAACATGTCTAAGCTAAGAACAGTCTGTCTTTTTAACACACAGTTAGATGCCATCACACTGGTTTTCAGCCGAAATTAATATTTCCTCCAAACTTTATCCCTGACAGAAGAAAAAATTCACAGGTATCCCTCTCATCATTCTCATTAAATCAGGTGCAATAGATTTGAGAAAATGGACTTTTAATGGAAAAAACTGTACTGTGTTTTAAATAAATGGAAAAGGGTAGCATGTTCTTTTTTCCTCCTTACTGGTTCAGTTCCATTTTGGATTCAGCACACAGGGACTCATTCAACCGGATAGTTCCCACATTTAACTGCATCTCCTCTAGGGAAAAAAATGGAGGTTCACCAGGAGATTAGATAAACACTGTCCTAAAGAGACCTGTATCCCTCCTGCTCTCCATTTCAACTTCTCCTTTGTTTTGTTCCTTTATGCTTTTATACTCTAAAAATAAAAATTTTCTGCTAACACTTTAATAATTTAAACAATAAAATCTTACACCAAGCTTCACAAATTCTAATATGCACAGCATACACACTAATATATTCATGTGAATTGGATGGTAACATTTAGTAGAATGCATCACGTGAACAAGAGGAAGGATAAGGACACCCTGTACCACAGTGCAAGGTGAACATATGAACTCTCTTCCTCTTCATGATCCTCATCGTTACTTGTGTCTATTTTCAAGGGAAGCCAAATTTAGGCAGGAATGCATGCCCTTTAGCTGAACAACATGGAACAGACTTGCACCCTCAGCAAAGAGCACAACATATATGACCCATGAAATGTGTTGTAACACTAACAATATTTCTCAACAAAGTTATATTCTTTTCTGTCTGGAGGGTTTCTGTTGTGATAAAAAAAATATAAATTTATTTATAACCTACCAACATAGCATGAACAGGATTTCAAACTTGTGTAATTTGCCAAATTATCAAAAAGAAACAGGAGATTATCTCTTTCTATGACCATAACTTTTTCTTAATTTGGTGTACCTCTAAACAGGAGTACAATTTAAAATGTTTAAGTTCCTATAGCTTTTTTATTGCAAGTTTCAGCTATTCAAGAAAAGTAATATGGCAGCCATTATATCTTCATTTCTCATGTGCACAAAACAAGGTGGTTTGCATATCTGTTGTAGAACTTGTGGAATTAAGACTTTTTAAAAACAATAAACTACCAACGTGACAGTAAAATATTTAACTTCATATGGAGAATTTACAGATTTAGCATCACAGTAAGGATAAAAATACTACATACATGACTTAAATCAAGGGTTTCAAATAATTTACTTCACTTCAGCAACAAAAACTCCTACTTCAAAACACAACATAAGACAAGAATCACATATGCTCCGCATTATGCGAAGCATTCCAGTTGAACAGAATAAGATTACGCAAAAAGTTAAATATGCCAAATGTCAGAAAACAACCCAATCATGTTTCAAGTCTTGTATGACTTGCAAAATGTTTTTTGACGGTCTAACTACCAAAGTCCACAAGCCAATAAAAGAACTTTTAGATATCTGAGACTCATTTGTATTTCAATAAATTAATACTTAACTATTTTATTCTTTAAAACTAAATACTACACATCCCGTTTATGCTTTTATGCTGGGGAAAAATCTTTACAGGGTATATCTGATGTTAAAAAATTAGACAATCATTTGAATACAACATTGCAATTTTTAGCACCCACTCCTGTATTCAAATTAACCGTCTATGAAAAAATGTGATGGTTAGATATAACTAGTTCTCTCAGCCAAAAGGGTCTCTTGGCTGCTTATCACATCTGGGAACTTGATAATACAGCATCAAAGGTCACTGTCAAGGGTGACATAAAGGTGACTTGTGTTATTACTGTCTTATTTCCAGGGGAACTCCTTAATTTAAAATTACTTTCATTTCCTGTACTCTAGCTAAAGTATTTTACTTGAGAATTACTGAATGTAAGAGAAATATCATCTTTACATAGAAAGATATTTAAAATATTAAGGGACACAATCAAGGACCAAAGACACATTTGATCACATCAATCTTGTTACAAAATCTTACTTTCATAATTTTGTGTTTTCCTTTTAGAATTATCTTTCTGATGGCTTGAGGGAAATCAGAGAGGAAGGAAGAAAAAAAGTTTCCAGTAATTCAATATAAACATACCAATTTGGACACCCTTTATTAAGAAAGTGACATGATGTAAACAGACTAGTACACACACACACAAGTTGTAACCTTAAGTTATCCTTAAGGTAAGATCTACAGTATAAAACCACTTTCAAGGTAGAGCTTTTTATTATCTTGAAAAGTATAACTTAAAAAAATAATGAGGCTTAGGGTTTGGGGTTTTGTTTTTGTGCTGTAGAGGAAATGTTGTAACTATTTCAAAAATATTTGAAGGAAAGAAGTATTAAGCCATAACTTGTTTCAGTATCGGTTTACCTTAATGCCACTCAAACCTAAAAGGGCCTTTAGACATACAATATAAACAGTGTGAACTTTAAAGATCTTAGTGAGTGTGACATAAAATGTGTGTCATACATTTGACATACCAACTGCCCCGCATAGCAACCGCCCTCCATGGTAACCACTCTCCATAGCAACCGTCCCTCCCTAGCATCTCACAGCATATCAAGAGTTAGGCCTTGTCTACACTGCCACTTTACAGCTCTGAAACTTTCTCGCTCAGGGATGTGAAAAAACACCCCCCTGGGCAATGCAAGTTTCAGCACTGTAAAGTGGCAGTATAAACAGTGCACCAGCACTGGGGAGCCACGCTCCCAGCGGTGGTAGCTACTTGACTTGTGGGGGTGGTTTTTTACAGTAATGGGACAGCTCTCTCCCAGCGCTGGTGCCGCGACTACACAGCCACGTCAAAGCGCTGCCACGGCGGCACATTAACATTGGTAGTGAAGACATACCCTTAAAGAAAAAACTGTCAATCAAATAAATCAGTTTACCTGTAAAAATATGTTCCGTAGCTCATTGGGATCTGCTCTTTTGGTTGTTTGCACCTGTAAAGCCAAGAAAAGAAAGTTAATGCTTTACTAGCTGGGTAATTGACTTATAGTGTAGAGAATCCTCATGCAATCTATGCTGATAAGGGTAATAAATGTCAGCTCTCTTATCTAACTGATAAACAGAATCCCAAACATTAAAATCTAAGTTTTTATTGCTTAACTTTAAAAAAATTCAGGGAGTAGTGATAGCTGTCAAACTCAGTAACTCTTGTCTGAGAATAAGGGAGACATTGAAACAGGCTCAAATGTCAGAAGCAACAGTATTTCCAGTGCCCCAAATGGTAGAAATTGCCCTTAGCAGAAGGAGTTGCAGTAAATCACTAACACTTGTGAAGTGTCTCCACTTGCATTTATAATTGTCTTAGTTAACTTGAATTAAAACATGACCACACTCTAGTTTAGACAAGCAGTTGGGAAGACCTTGGGACGCTTAAAAGTTCAAGCACATGCACCAGCATCCAGGCTACACCTGTAGGCTAAAAACTCACTAAGCAAACACATTTTAACACCTTTGGCTTGACTATGTGCAACAGAACAACAAACACACACAACAAGAATCATCAATATTTTTCCAAGTGAGATACACTGTTCTGAGAACTCCCCCACCCCAACTGTGCTCCCCCAGCTGAAGACTGCTCTGCAGGCTCCTGCTGTAAAACTCCCATCTTCCCAAAGAGCTCCTCTATTCACCCTCAATACCCCCCAGAGGTGCTCTCACCCTCCACTGCCCACCACAGGACCCTTCCCCCAGGGCTGCTCCCTGCCCCCACCACAGGACCTTTCCATCCCGAGCTCCCTCCCATCCCCCAACCGCAGGACCCTTCCCCCCAAAGCTGGTTCCTTCCTTCCCACTACACGCCCCTGCCCCCGGGGTGGGGGCTGTCTCCCCTTCTCCTCCCCCGGGGTGGGGGGCGCTCTCCTCCCCCCCATTGCCCCCTTGCTGTTTGGGGGCCGCTGCCGGGTACCAGGCCCACAGAGGGGCGGCAGCAGCAGCCGTCGCCGCCAGCTCCCCGCCTGCCCGCATAGCCCCGAACTGGCGGCGAAGGGGCCGCCCGAAACACCCGGCTCCTTATGCAACAAGCGACGGAGGAGCAGAGTCACCTTGACCGCCATGCTGAGCGCGGGGAGGGGGAGGAGGAGCTGCCAGCCCGGCACTACCACCAGCCAGCCGCGCCGCCGCAGCCCGGCCCTATGCTAATGAGCCCCCCCCTGCCGGGACCCTGCGCCTACAGGCTGGGACAGGGGCCGTGGTGCTGGGCCCCGCCGGCGGCTGGCCAGGCAGCGGGCGCCCGCCTGAACCTTGTGGCCGCAGTAAGCGGTCCCCACGCAAGGAGGGTGGCCGGAGTGAGGCGGGGAGTGGGGGGCACCTCCCAGAGGAGGACACCGGTCTTGAGCGAGGCAAGAGTGCCAGCCCTGCGGTTGTGACCGCCTAGCGCCTGCCAGACAGGGCTGTGAGGAAGTTGACCTAGGTCAGATGCTGGTGGTCCGGGGGAAGGGGAAGGGGGGGTGCCAGCCTTTCCTACAAAGGCCTTGGTATGGATCTTGCCCAGTAATGCACAACCTCAAAATCTCTGTGTGACTCCTCTCCTCCCCTACCAGAGCTCTGGATCACCTTTTCTATAAAGTGACCACCCCAGGATGCCCCTCTGTTTATACCAATGTAGAAAGATTAGTTTCAGAGTAACAGCCGTGTTAGTCTGTATTTGCAAAAAGAAAAGGAGTACTTGTGGCACTTTAGAGACTAACCAATTTATCTGAGCATGAGCTTTCGTGAGCTACAGCTCACTTCATCCGATGAAGTGAGCTGTAGCTCACGAAAGCTCATGCTCAAATAAATTGGTTAGTCTCTAAGGTGCCACAAGTACTCCTTTTCTTTTTAGAAAGATTAGGGTAGTCTTGACCTCCTGACATCTGTTCATGACTCCCAGATTGAGAACTGCTCTAGGGGTCTGACTCTGTACTGCCTTACACCTTATACAGTCATTTACACCTAAGCAAGATACAGTGCAGAGGAAGCAAGGTCTACTAGGTAGAAAAGACTGACTGGGAGTCATATTCCTGGCTCTATCAGTGATTTAGCAAGTCACTAACCCCTATATATTTCATCTGTAAAATGAATATAACATTGCCCTCTCACAGAGGTGTTGCATAAATTATTTAATAATGTTTGTAAAGTACTTGAAGATCCTTATTAAAGGCACTATACAAATCACAGTATAAGTAGATCTAGTAAAAAAAACTTGAACTTTTGACAAAAACTGCCCATCCCCCAAAAAATCTTTTTGCCAGCTCTAATTATTGTTATTATGTTGCATGTATAGTTCCAGCAATTATAATTAGTACTTATATTTAGTAGCATTTCATATCTGTAAAATGCTGCACAAATTCATTACTGGCATAACCAGGTGCAGCAACTCCATTGAAGACCAATGTAATTACACCTGTTTACGTCAAGCCCCTAAACTAATAAATCCTAGCAACATGATCCATGCAAGGCAGATAAATATTATTATCCCCATTTTATGGATGGGGAAATGGAGACACAAAGTAATCAGTGGAGTTGTGATTGGAATTCAGAAGCTTCTGGTTAGAAGCTGTCCTGTGCTTTAAATACTAGGCAATGCTGCCTGCCTATCTTTAAACTTGAAAGAAATATGCAGGCTACTCATTCTCAAGGAGGGAGACAATGGCACTATGTTTGGACAACTTGTTCACAATCTGCCTTTGGGAACCAAATGTTTGAGAATAATGCACTTTTGATTTTGCCATATAAAAATTTCAAAGTGACCAATAAGATCTCTTTGCAAAGCATATATGACTGCTGCTTTTTTAACCCCAGATAAGATACACGCAAATATTTCCAACTACAGTAGATAGGAGTTTGGGGTTTATAAACAGTGTGATAAAGCCATAGGTCCTCTGCTGTGATATAAGGGTAATTGAAAAAGTAGATTTACTTTTACTTTTATGGTAGAGTGGAACTTTGTCAGGCTACAGCTCAATGACAAATTCCCACAGCCCACTTTTAGTTCATTACCATGCAATAACCATATAATTATTATTAATGCATAATAGTTTTTGTAATCTCAGATTAGATTAGATTAAAATAATGTAGGCACATTACATTTTCCCCCTCACATCAGTTGTGCTAATATACCTTGTGTCAGATTTGGAGCTGCTCTGTAATAATTTATAAACACTGTATGTTGACCTAGTTATTAGAATGTTTACTGTATTAATATTTTAGGATCACTCAAGAGGGCTATCTAGGTGAACAAGTCAAGAAGGGAAAGTAATGGCTCAAGATAGATAGTCACTTCTCAGCAAACACTTGAGAGTTGTAAGGGACAGGGCCAGAACAGGTTACTCACTTTGTGCAGTAACTGAGGTTCTTTGAGATGTGTCCCTGTGGGTGCTCCACTCTGGGTGTCTTCGGATCCCTGCGCCTCAAATCAGAGATTTTTGGTTGCAGTGTCTATTTGGCTCGCACATGTGCTCTCCTCATCTCACGCTGTGCTCTGTTGCTATATCCGGCTGTGCAGGCTAACTGCCCTCAGTTCCTTCTCTACCTCAGAGCTCATATATAAGAACTCTGAAGCAGAAGGGAGGAATGCGGGTAGTGGAGCACCCATAGGGACACACTATGACACCTGGGAACCCCAATATTTACCAATGTAATGTAATTAGGATATGTTTTGTACAAAGTATACCTTGTGAGGAATTACTCTAAAAGTCTTGATCTGCTAGACAGTAATATCTCATTGGATTGTATGTGCTATCGTCGTATGTGAAATTATGAAGTTTGGCTATGTATGTGTTACTGAAACATGTCTTGAGGTTGAAAACACCCACAAGGAGCCTTTCAGGTACAACCGTAAAAAGGCCAAACAATGGTAATGGTTTATTGAGGAAATGTACACAAGCTCAAGGATTACCCCAGGGACTGTGTACGATAGAAACCTCTCAGAGACAGCACTACACAACGGGAACTGTTTGACCCATGTCACAGCAAAAGAGCTTTTGAGCAAGTGGGAAGAAGATATAAAAGGGGGGAAATGACATCATGATGGTACCTCACTCTCTCTACAACAACCCACCTGGAAACATGTAAGGTGCAAAGACTGAACTGTGGGAAGTGATAGTCCCAGGCTAGAGGGATTTTTAGTCTGTGTATGAAAACCTGGAAAAACCAAGGCAGTTTGTGTCTTAAGACAGCCAGCCTGTTTATCACTCAGGGTGAGAAATTGCTAATTCTTATCTTACCTATCTAGCGTGTTAAGCTCAGTTTGTGGATTTTTTTATTTTCTAAGGTAATTTGCTTTGATCTGTTTGCTATCACTTGTAATCATGTAAAATCTATCTTTTGTAGTTAATAAACTTGGTTTTGTTTTGTCTAAAACCAGTGTGTGGAAATTATAACTTGGGGTAGAAGGCTGTTGTATCTCTTTCTCCACATAGAGGGAGGGGGTGAATTTTATGACCTTACTGTACAGTTCCCTGTGCAGCACAAGACAGTATAATTTTGGGTTTGCACTCCAGAGGGGGATGCATGCCTTAGCATCTGAGAGGTGCCTTAGCTGAGCCATCCGATGCAGAGCTGATCTCAGCATCTATGTGTGAAGCTGCAGTTTGGTGTGTCCCTATCTGTGTGTATGTTGGTAAAAGAGCAAGCTTAGAGAGCGTGGCAATTTATCACATCACCACAGTGTGAAAGGGAGTCCAGGCTGCAGGGTCAGGCGGGCTCAGTGGTACCCCAGTTCCAAGTGGCATCCTAGGGGGAACCCGTCGTGATGTTGCACCCCATAATGCTTTATAGAAATATGCTTATGAATGTAAATATGACATAACTGGAATATGTTTTATGCTAGATATGCCATGTAACATCTCTGTGCAAAGGTTATGTTCTTCTGCATATATTCATCCTGTTTGTATGAATGTATCATTCTTGTATCTAAAACTAGAAACATGAAATATAACTCTGAGGTCCTACTGTAATTATGCAAAGTGTGGGCCATTAATGGTGGTTTGGAATCTTGATGGCTCCCATTAACCAGGACAATTGACTGTAGATGGCTCTGTTTACTTGCAAGCCTTCCTGTGAGTCAGGCGGGAAGAATGAAGGCTTGGGATCTCACAGGACATGTGACTATGTCACCTGGTACTGGAATCCATCATAAACCTGGTGCTTTTCCATTTAGAAGGAGGGGTGGGAACCCAGAGAGGGACAAAGGATTCGCGTGTTGTGCAAAAGATATATAAGGGGGTGGAACAGAACAAAGGGGGCTGCAGTTATGAGAAATCCCTAGCTACCATCTGATCTGGAACAAGGACTGTACCAGGGGGAAGGATTGGGCCCAGACTAGAAGGAGGCTAGTCTGTCAAAGAATCTTATTGGAACATCTCTGAGGGTGAGATTTACCTGCATTGTTTCCTACTGTATTAGGCTTAGACTTGCATGTTTTATTTTATTTTGTTCGGTAATTTACTTTGTTCTGTCTGTTATTACTTGGAACCACTTAAATCCTACTTTTGTATTTAATAAAATCATGTTTTATTTATTAATGAACCCTGAGTAAGTATTAATACGTGGGGGGAGGGACAAACAGCTGTGCATATCTCCCTATCAGTGTTATAGAGGGTGAACAATTTATGAGTTTACCCTGTATAAGCTTTATACAGGGTAAAATGGATTTATTTGGGGTTTGGACCCCATTGGGAGCTGGGTATCTGAGTGCTGGAGACAGAAGCACTTCTTAAGCTGTTTTCAGTTAAGCCTGCAGCTTGCGGGGGACATGATTCAGACTTGGATCTGTGTTTGCAGCAGGGAAGTGTGTCTGGCTCAAACAAGACAAGGTACTGAAGTCCCAAGCTGGCAGGGAAAATGGGCTCAGAGGTCCCAGCACATCAGGTGGCAGTCCCAAGGGGGTTTCTGTGACCCAACCCATCACACACACATCTTCAAGAACCTCAGTTACTGCACAAGGTGAGTAAACTTTTCTTCTTCTTTGAATAGTGTCCCTATGTGTGTTTTATTCTAGGTACTCTGGGGCAGTGTCCCTAATGGAGGGGTGGGGCTTTGGAGCTGAGTCCAATATTGATGATAATATGGTGAAACCAAATATCACAACAGATGCTGAATCATGAGTGATTGCATAATGTTAGCAAATGTATGAGCAAGTCACTGCTCTGCATATTTCTGTGACTGGAACATTATTGAGGAAGGCTATGGAAGCGGACAGAGATTTTGTAGAATGAATTTGGTCTCCCGAGGGGGGTTGTACATCATGCATGCAATAGCAGTAGTTAATGCATTCCAATATCTATCTAGAGAGTCTCTGCTTAGCTATTTGGGATCCCTTAGATCTGTCTGCAAGAGAGAGATTTTCGGAAAGGCTCAGTCCTTTCCAAATAGAAGGCTAATGCTCTCCTGACGTCAAGCGTGTACAGTGTTGCCTCCCTTCTATCCCATGTTGTTTGGGAAAGAATGCTGGAAGGGTGAATACATTGATTTATGTGGAAGACTGAAGGTATTTGTGGTAGGAATTTGGGATGTGATCTCAAAGATCTTGTCCTTGAAGAAAATCATAAAGTGGGGGGAATATGCCATTAGGGCCCCTATCTCTCTCACTCTCTGAGCAGATGTGATGGCCACTAGGAATGCAGTTTTCACAGAGAGGTGTAGAAGCAAGCAAGTGGCCCTAGTCTTATAGTTCTTGGCTGTGGCTGTATGAACAGGTCTATCTATACTCTTTCTGATCCAATGGGAGATGTTCAATAAAGGCATTTAAATTGGAATCATTGATGTGGTTATATTTTGCCATGAGGGCTTGATAGTTAGCAACCCTAAATTATAAGGTTGCTAAAGAATATGATTTATATCCAAATAAATCCAGACATTTCCAGTCCTTGTCATATGGTGTCATTTTAGCATGGTGCTGTCTGTTATGTTCATTAACAGGTTCGACAACCAGTGAATTTGGGGATGGGTGAGAAAACAAAAAGTCCATGTGTTTAAAGGGCACATAATATTTCTTGTCTACCGTTTTGGACATCAGGGGTATTTGGCTGGTGTCTGCCATATAGTTTTCACTGGATCAAGCAGCACCTCATTTATGGGGAGTGTAATTATGGCTGATGGCAACGGATCTTAAACATAAAAAAGAAGCTTACAAGAAGTGGAAGGTTGGACATATGACCAGGGAAGAGTATAAAAATATTGCTCGGGCATGTAGGAAAGATATCAGGAGGGCCAAATCGCACCTGGAGCTGCAGCTAGCAAGAGATGTCAAGAGTAACAAGAAGGGTTTCTTCAGGTATGTTGGCAACAAGAAGAAAGCCAAGGAAAGTGTGGGCCCCTTACTGAATGAGGGAGGCAACCTAGTGACAGAGGATGTGGAAAAAGCTAATGTACTCAATGCTTTTTTTGCCTCTGTTTTCACTAACAAGGTCAGCTCCCAGACTGCTGCGCTGGGCATCACAGAATGGGGAAGAGATGGCCAGCCCTCTGTGGAGATAGAGGTGGTTAGGGACTATTTAGAAAAGCTGGACGTGCACAAGTCCATGGGGCCGGACGAGTTACATCCGAGAGTGCTGAAGGAATTGGCGGCTGTGATTGCAGAGCCCTTGGCCATTATCTTTGAAAACTCGTGGCGAACGGGGGAAGTCCCGGATGACTGGAAAAAGGCTAATGTAGTGCCAATCTTTAAAAAAGGGAAGAAGGAGGATCCTGGGAACTACAGGCCAGTCAGCCTCACCTCAGTCCCTGGAAAAATCATGGAGCAGGTCCTCAAAGAATCAATCCTGAAGCACTTACATGAGAGGAAAGTGATCAGGAACAGTCAGCATGGATTCACCAAGGGAAGGTCATGCCTGACTAATCTAATCGCCTTTTATGATGAGATTACTGGTTCTGTGGATGAAGGGAAAGCAGTGGATGTATTGTTTCTTGACTTTAGCAAAGCTTTTGACACGGTCTCCCACAGTATTCTTGTCAGCAAGTTAAGGAAGTATGGGCTGGATGAATGCACTATAAGGTGGGTAGAAAGCTGGCTAGATTGTCGGGCTCAACGGGTAGTGATCAATGGCTCCATGTCTAGTTGGCAGCCGGTGTCAAGTGGAGTGCCCCAGGGGTCGGTCCTGGGGCCGGTTTTGTTCAATATCTTCATAAATGATCTGGAGGATGGTGTGGATTGCACTCTCAGCAAATTTGCAGATGATACTAAACTGGGAGGAGTGGTAGATACGCTGGAGGGGAGGGATAGGATACAGAAGGACCTAGACAAATTGGAGGATTGGGCCAAAAGAAATCTGATGAGGTTCAATAAGGATAAGTGCAGGGTCCTGCACGTAGGATGGAAGAATCCAATGCACCACTACAGACTAGGGACCGAATGGCTAGGCAGCAGTTCTGCGGAAAAGGACCTAGGGGTGACAGTGGACGAGAAGCTGGATATGAGTCAACAGTGTGCCCTTGTTGCCAAGAAGGCCAATGGCATTTTGGGATGTATAAGTAGGGGCATAGCGAGCAGATCGAGGGACGTGATCGTTCCCCTCTATTCGACACTGGTGAGGCCTCATCTGGAGTACTGTGTCCAGTTTTGGGCCCCACACTACAAGAAGGATGTGGATAAATTGGAGAGAGTCCAGCGAAGGGCAACAAAAATGATTAGGGGTCTAGAGCACATGACTTATGAAGAGAGGCTGAGGGAGCTGGGATTGTTTAGTCTGCAGAAGAGAAGAATGAGGGGGGATTTGATAGCTGCTTTCAACTACCTGAAAGGGGGTTCCAAAGAGGATGGCTCTAGACTGTTCTCAATGGTAGCAGATGACAGAACGAGGAGTAATGGTCTCAAGTTGCAATGGGGGAGGTTTAGATTGGATATTAGGAAAAACTTTTTCACTAAGAGGGTGGTGAAACACTGGAATGCGTTACCTAGGGAGGTGGTAGAATCTCCTTCCTTAGAGGTTTTTAAGGTCAGGCTTGACAAAGCCCTGGCTGGGATGATTTAACTGGGAATTGGTCCTGCTTCGAGCAGGGGGTTGGACTAGATGACCTTCTGGGGTCCCTTCCAACCCTGATATTCTATGATTCTATGAACGTCTGCAGGATGTCAAGTAGTTTCTGCTGTGACTCTTTGACTTCTTTGAGTGGGATTTGAAGGGAATCCACTACCCTCTTAAAGAGGTCTTGAAACTGCTTGAAGTCATCTGCTTTTGTTGGCAGAGGAGGCATGGCTGCCTTGTCAGGAGATGATGAGGAAATGTTGGTCACCAGAGTGGCTTCCTTGTCTAGTCTCTCCTCCTGTTCCTCAAAGCTCTCCTCTTGAGGATCAGGAGGTCTGGCTATTGAGAATGAGGTAGATCATCTTTCTCTCTCTCTCTCTGAATGATGCTAGAGGTTCTTGAAAATTGTTGTCTATATGCCACCCATGTGGCCACTGAGGTTGTGGAAATGGCATGGACAGGGGCACCCAAGGGTGTCCATACCAACTGTCTCTTCTACTCTGGCGGTAGATTGAAGCAACATGAGTTTCCACCTGGCTAGCTCCCTGGTGTTGCAATGGAAAGCTCTGGATTGACAATGAATATAAGTCATCCCCATCATTGTCGTTGTCGGACCAGGGTGAAGCAGTCATGGATGGTGGAATAGACTGTCCTGGTACTACATGTAAATCCAGAGACCTGGGTGTAATCCGTACCTCAGTTATGTCGGTGTCTGGTAATGGTGATTCAGTCATCTCCGAGACCATCAAGTCTTTGGGGAACTGAAATTCCTGCAGTACTGGAATACCCATCAGCACCATTGAGGTCATAAGAGTAGGTACCATTGAAATGGAGATAGCCATCTGTACTGGAGGCCCTCTGCACTCCGAGGAATGGCCAACAGGCATCGTCATAGTCTTTTACGGTGCTGGTGTACTTGGCACTGATTGTCTATAAGCCTCCATCAGTGCTGTTTTTAGAGGAGCTGGGTCTTTCTTTGCTGCTCCTTTCCATTGATGGGACTATTCTGCCTGAGCCTGCCCTCATAGGGTCTTTGGGCTTACTGGTGGTATCGGTACCAGAGGATTCTGCAGCTTCATAAGTACCTAATTGTGTGTCAGTCGGTACTGAAGTTATCGACCATGCCTAAGACCTCTTTCTCTTGGCCAATTCCGCGCGGGGAACTTGTGGCCCACTTCTTTGAGACTTTCTGAGAGAAGTCTAAGGATTTCCTCTTTGAAGCCACTGGAGAGTGTTGAATGGACGATGTTGACGGGATCGGTCTCAATGGCGACTGCTGTCAAAAGGGGGGTCCCGGGCTCTGGGGTCAGAGGCAGGTCAGACTGAATTTCCATCATGAGTAGTCTTAATTTCAGCTCATGATTCTTTCTGTTCTTGCCTTTAGTTTGAGACAAAACATATACTTCTGAGGCAGGTGTCGTCTCTGAGGCAGCGAATGCAGCAGGAATTGCCGTTGCTGACAGGAATGGCTTCCCAACAGAAGAGACAATGTTTAAACTTGGGGAGAGCTGCGCATACCCTTTTTAGGGCTCACTTTCTGAATGGGAAGAACTAGGGAAATATAATTTATACTATTCTATAAGCAAAATAATAATATATATGAATGAAATTAAAAAAAGAAATTATTAACACTAACATTAACTAACTGAAGTTGTATTACTACTAAGGAAAAAAATTATTAAGAAGAATCTCTATCAATGGGCTTGCTAAGGCTCAGTCTCAGGCCAAGGGTAGTTGAGAAGGAACTGAGGACGGTTTGCCCGCACAACACTATTTAGCAACAGAGCACAGCATGAGATGGGGAGAGTGCACATGCAGGCCAAATGGATACTGCTACCAAAAATCTCCAATCTGAAGCACAGGGACATGCACCTATAGGGTCACTATTTGAAGAACTGTTAGCTTGAGTTTTGCCTCCTTTCCAGCCAACCTACAAAACTGGTTTTAGCCAGGATAGGTCCATGAACACACAAAAACTCTGGCAGTATGAGACAGGACCGTCTCTGAGGAGAAGGAAACTTGTTCAGAGGAACCTGACTGAGACACACAACACCCTGCTGAGGGTGACTGAAGAAGTTAGGCCTGACTAGGTTACCATCAGAGGGTGATAAGACTTTAGTTAAGAATAGATGCATGAATACTTTTTTTATATTAAAAATCCTTTTTCTTCCCCTAAAAGCTCTATTCCTTTTGCTAAAATAAACAGTACTTTGATTTTAAGAAGACTTGCCTGATCAATGTGTACCACTGGTCATACACTCCTGAAACGAAGACTATAGGTGCCCGAACTCAGTCAGACCTCAGGGTAAGAATTGGTGGAAACACATATAAGAGATACCTGTTCCATGTGAGGAGTTGTGCACAGGACACTGTGTAGCCCAAGATCCAGTGTAGGAGTGGGAAAACTATGCAAATCCACCCCAGGATAGGTAAAGGCATGAAACCTAACATCTGAGGGGGTACATTCAAAGACCAGGAAGGGGGCAGAGGTGTAACTAACACTGTGACCATGGCATATCTGTTAAGTAATTTTTTTTCACCTGAATATGCAGGTTTTGAATATAGAAATATTAAATAATAGAAAAACTGTGCCATAACTTTTTAAAAAATATTTCTTTAAATAGAGGTAGTGTATTTCACGAATGTCTCAGCAGTGACAGAACGGGAACAGAAGGTAGTGAATAAGCAGCCTAGAAAAACAGCCTTAGTGGAAGGGTGTGAAACTGTTAGGAATAGAAGGTATTGGAAGGGGAGTCTGGTGTCCACAATAAGAAAGAGGAAAGGAGAAAACAAAGAGCATCACAAGGAGGTTCCAAATCAGAGGGCATCGGGTGGAGAGAATGGGAATTGAGAGAACCATGTCTGGAGAAGACTACAGAGAGAGGAAGAAAACACACTAGGATGTTGGTGTAAGTGTGGAGACAGCCTGAGGGAGTGACAGGCACAAAGAGGCAGAACCAGCTAGACACCATATCTGTACTACAGCATCTCCAGCCAAAACCAGGGCTGTATAGGACTGAGCACTGTACATTAGGGCTGCCAACCCTCCCAGATTGTCCAGGAGTCTCCTGGAATCGGAATCAATCTCCCAGTGGCTACTGAAACCAATCAGGGAGATTTTAATAGGCCGCTAAAAGTCCAGTCGACAGCGCAGTGGGTGTAAGGCAGGTTCCCGGAAGTGACCGGCACATCCCTCTGGCTCCTAGGCACAGGGGCAGCCAAAGGTCTCTGCGCACTGCCCCCGTCTGGAGCGGTGACTCTGCAGCTCCCATTGGCCAGTCACCAGAGATAATGGGAGCTGCGGAGGGCAGTGCCTGCTGGCAGGGGCAGCACGCAGAGCTGCCTGCTCACCCCGAGCCTAGAAGCCAGACATGCTGGTCGCTTCCGGGAGCTGTCTGAGGTAAGCACCAACTGGCCAGAGCCTGCACCCCATGCCCCTTCCCACACCCCATCCCTCTACCCCAGCCCTGAGCCCCCTCCCATGCCCAAACTCCCTCCCAGAGCCTGCACCCCAAACCCCTCCTGCAGCCCAACCTGCTGCCCTGGTCCTGAGCCTCCTTCCACACCCCACACTCCCTCCCACACTCCAAACCCCTCGGCCCCAACCCGGAGCCTCTCCTGTACCCAAACTCCCTCCCTGAGCCCGCACTGCCTCCTACACCCCACCCCCCAGCCCAGAGCCTGCACCCCCTCCCACACTCCAACCCCCAGCCCAGTGAGGATGGGCGAGAGCACGCTGCAGAGGGAGGAAGGATGGAGAGAATGGGGGCGGGGCGTCAGAGAGGGGGCGGTGAAGAGGTGGCCTCGGGGCAGGGGTGGGGCAGGGGTGTTTGGGTTTGTGCCATTAGACAGCTGGCAGCCCTTCTCTACATGAGCGTCCCCTAGCATGGAGCTGAAGCCACAGGGACCAAGAGAGCCAGGAGCTGGGAGCAGGCCAAGCCACAGGGATTAGGCAACAGGCCCTGGGCTGGCAGGGAGCTGGAGGACTTGAATCGGGGGGAGGAGGGCGAAGGTGGAGACTAGAGGGAGGCGGGCTTATGCAAATGAGCCACTAACTGTAAAAAACACGGCGTCCCCAATAACAAGGGACAGTTCGTTACCATGCCACTGGAATGTACAGAGCATGCGCACTATCTATAGCCGCCTGTTCCCTTCCCCCCTTTGCGCACCGTAGCTGTCGGCGAGCGGAAGCGCGTGGCTATGTTCTCACGTCCGGTGTGTGGGCGCGCGGGTTGATTCGGTCTGTGTCCGGGTGACTTGGCTGCTGCCGCTGCTCCCAAATGGCGGGTAAGTTGTGGCGGCGGAAGCGAGCTGTGGCCCTAGGCTCTGTCGGGGCTTCGCCGAGCACGGTGCAGGGAGGGACCCCGGCTTTCCCTCTGCCTGTCCTGCGGCCCAGGAGTATAGGGGCCTCCCCGGTGCCGCTGCTTGCGGCTGTGGAGGGGCTTCCTGCTCCCCGCCGGGATTGGGGGGACCGGCAGCTCCCACCGTCCGCCCTCACCCCGCTGTTTGGGGGAGCCGCCAACGGCGTGTTTGCCAGTCCCTGGGGTGCGGTGCCTAGTGCCTGTCACGCCGCCTGCCCCGTCCCTCGGAGCTCGGGGCTCCCGGAAAGCGGCTCCTTGTGTCCTGCTGCTCCTGTCTCTTCCCCTCGCTGCGACCCGGCCTGGCTGGGCCGCTCCGAGGCGATCCGGGTCGCAGTGTGGTAAGGAGGCATGGGAAGGGACGCGCTTACCGCGAAGCAGAGCCCAGAAGACTCTCTCATTACGAGCCACAGCTGTGTTAGCCTGTATATGCAAAAAGAAAAGGAGTACTTGTGGCACCTTAGAGACTAACCAATTTATTTGAGCATAAGCTTTCGTGAGCTACAGCTCACTTCATCGGATGCATCATAAGCTTTCGTGAGCTACAGCTACGGATCCGATGAAGTGAGCTGTAGTTCACGAAAGCTTATGCTCAAATAAATTGGTTAGTCTCTAAGGTGCCACAAGTACTCCTTTTCTCATTACGAGCCGATGAGACTCTTCACGGGGTGTCTGCACCCTGCTTCTGGGGAAGAACAAGGGAACATGACTCCGCAGTGGCTCTGCTCTATAGGTCTGGGCCAAGGATACATTCGCACCTGGTAGCTATGTCCAGTTTCAGGTGTCTGCCCAATTCTTAAATACACAGCAGCCTGTTTAAGTCAATAAAAAACAACTTTACAGATGGTCTGGATAGGGTAGTAGCAAATTTTTCCTTTAAGTACCAACTCTCCTTTGAACATGCTTATGCTAACTTTATGGATCCCCAGAAACTAATTAAACTGCAAAATCTTTTGTGCAAACTTCAGCTGACTTATGAGATGGGTCTAAAAAACTTCAAAAATTTACTTTTTAAACTTTGTAAAGCTGTGGCCTGTAAATAATGTGGTTTAGAAACTTCCTTTGTTTTAGTCCATTGTCCTATATAAGGTCAAGTGCATTTGACTAGATACTATGATGGGTGCACTAGAAATGTGAGATGCATAGGTAACTAGATATCAGAAATTAACTAATGTTTGGGAATTATTTTTTGCACATTATTGAATGCTTTGAGAGTTAGGCAGACTTTTCTGAAGTTCTATCGGCTAAACTACTCAGTTCAAGGTTAGTGGTGACTTGCAAAAGAAAAACAATTGCACTTGTGCCCTTTTTTCTTCATGATCTTTCTGAATGCATGACACCTTTTTTCAAATGTGCCAGCTTGTACTTTACATTAGAAATTAAGGGCTGGTCTGTCTTAGGACTCATTGAACAACGTGATATCGTAGCCCTACTAGTTTTTCAAAGTGTAAGGTAGTAAAACCCTGATTTATTGAGATGGAGAAGCTTTTTTAATCACTTAAATTGTTTTTGTTAATTGTTTAGCCTACCAGCACCTTTCTCCTCATCCTTTTGTCCAATAGCTTCTCTCCTGTGTGTTACCTTCTCTCAACTTTTTCAACACGTTTCAGTGGGAGTGGGCATCTTTGTCCGTGCCCTGTTGACTGAGATTAGTGTGTGTAGATTTGCTCCTGTTAGGTGGAGTGGAGAAAAATGGTAACTTAACTTAAACTGATTTATTTTTGATTTTTTAAATTTACGATAAGTACATTTAAAAAAACTATTTAAAATTAAATTTGAAATTGACAGCCTATGCCTAAACTTAATACAATCTATTAAAATAATTTAAATTTAAAAAAATCATATTCAAGCAGTACGTTTGCTTCTGAAGTTGCAAAGAAAGTAAAGCAACTGAACTGGTGGAAGTCAATAGCTAACCACCTGGAAACAGTTTGTGAAGTGTTAAACCTGCTCTGGACAGCAATAGCCTCTTCTCCAGGTGTGGAGAGAATATGTTCTTCATTTCTGTTTGTTCAGCTGAATGAGTAGTCCATTCAACGTTGAGACATTGATTGGGAGTCGGAAAAACAGCAGTTTTCTTCTTTCAGTCTAAGTAAAAATGAGGTATGAGAGCCTGAAACTTACTTGTTCTAAAATATTGAAGATCATGGAGACGACAGATCAGTTCAGTTCACTAAGTACAGACAATACTGCCTTTGTTTAATATATTAGTTTAAAGGCAAGGTTTTGATACATTTATTTCTTATGTATTCAGCACATTTAAGGTAGCTTTATTGAACTAATAAAAAAACTTGAATATGTTTTTGTGCATTTTTAATTGAATTATAGTTTCCATCCAAATTTAGCTTGACACAAATCACAAGTGGAAAAACAAAAAATCAAATAGATAAGAAACTCCTCATTTGCTCACACAATAAAAATGTAAACATTAAGAATCTGAAAAATGTATGTAAGTTTTGTAATAGTGTATCCTCCGGGCTAGTGAAAAGCAGCACCAGGTTTAGTGTAGAGGCTATATTATGTATTAATGATTATAAACCAATGAGAATTGACATCTTGAATTATTTTTCCTCAAAATAGTACAAATGCAGAAAAAGATGAAATTGTGATTAAAATTGGTGATTTTAAATCAGTCCACCCTGGAGAGGTTCATATCCTCTGTCTCTATAATATTGGGTCATTTTATTAACACTAGTGCAATGTGATGCACAGACTTAAAAACTAGGAGGAAGAAAAGCCACCCACTATCTCATAACAACAGCATTAGGTTCTGAAATATATAACTCATAGCCTTTATGGCTAGAAGAGACCACCATGATCATCTAGACCAGTGGTTCTCAACCTATTTACCATTGTTGGCCGTATCCAATGCTACCTGTATGGCCCTGAGGATGTCATGTGGACTGCAGCTATGTGCTGATTGGGCCACAGGTTGAGGACCACTGATCTAGTCTGACTACCTACACGTTGCAGGCTAAATAACCTCACCCACCTGCTCCTGTAATAGACCCATAACCTCTGGCAGAGTTACTGAAGTCATAGATTCCAAGGCCAGAAGGGACCACTGCGATCATGTAGTCTGACCTCCTGTGTAACACAGGTCATAGTACTTCCTCCAAATAATTCCTAGAGCATAGCTTTCAGAAAAATATCCAATCTTGATTTTAAAATTGCCAGTGATGGAGACTCCACCATGACCCTTGGTAAATTGTTCCAGTGATTAAGTACCTTCAGTGATAAAACTTAACTTCTTATTTCCAGTCTGAATTTATCTATCTTCGGCTTCCACCCATCAGATCATGTTATACCCTTCTCTGTGAAATTGAAGAGCCCATCATCAAATATTTGTTCCTGTAGGTACTTACAAATTGTAATCAAGTCACCCCTCCATTTTCTCTTTGTTTAGCTAAATAGACTGAGCTCCTTGAGTCTGTCACTATAAAACATGTTGCGTAATCCTTTAATCCAGGGGTTCTCAAACTTCATTGCACCACCACCCTCTTCTGACAACAAAAATTAATACTCCAGGGCCCCAGGAGGGGGAACTGAAGCCTGAGCCCGCCCAAGCCCTGCTGCCCCGGGTGGGGTCCAAAACCCACTGCCCAGGCCAGGGGGCCCAAGTCCAAGGGCTCCAGCCCCAGGTAGAGGGCTTGTAACCTTAGCCCCACTACCCTTGGCCTTTGGTCCTGGGCCCCAGCAAGTCTTAAGTCAGCCTACTGGTGACCCCATTAAAATGGGGTTGTGACCCACTTTGGGGTCCCGACCCACAGTTTGAGCACTTCTGCTTTAATCTGTTGGCTCTTCTCTGAACCCTCTCCAGTTTATCAACCTTCTTGACTTGTGGACACCAGAAATGGACACAGTATTCTAGCAGTGGTTGCACCAGTACCAAATACAGAGGTAAAATAACCTCTTGCTCCTACTCAAGATTCCCTTGTCCATGTATCCAAGGATCACATTAGCCCTTTTGGCCACAGCATTGTACTGGGAGCTCATATTCAACTGCAGAAAAGGAGTACTAGTGGCACCTTAGAGACTAACAAATTTTTTTGAGCATAAGCTTTCGTGAGCTACAGCTCACTTCATCAGATGCATTCAGTGGAAAATATAGTGGATGAAGTGAGCTGTAGTTCACAAAAGCTTATGCTCAAATAAATTTGTTAGCCTCTAAGGTGCCACTAGTACTCCTTTTCTTTTTGCAAATGCAGACTAACACGGCTGCTACTCTGAAACCTGTCATATTCAACTGGTTACCCACCCTACTCCCAATCTCTTTGAGTGACTGCTTCCCAGTGTAATAAAGCCCAGGTGCTAAAACACACTTTTTAAGCCTTTGGTGTAATCAATAGTCCATGAGAAGTCCCCCTTAGTGGCGTAGTTCTCTCTCCCCAGGGCACACGCCTTCACGTTTTGGTCTTTTGTTTCAAATAATTGTTGATTACTAACTAAATTTTAAAGATTTTTGGCTTATGCAGTTACTGATCTATTTATATAAAATAAGATTCATGTCAGTGCTTCAGTATTCTTTTACTATTGTCCTACTCCTGTTTCATAAAATGCATCAAATCCAGTCTGAAACTGAAACTTGAGAGAAATACAAAGGAACCTACAGGAAAGTATTGATTCAACATCATGCCACGAAGCCATGTCTGATATTTCTTGATTCGTGGTTATGTGCATTTAAATAAGTATATAGAGCTGCTGTAAATTAGCATTTGAAACCACTTTTACTACAGTATAATACTTTTAAAAACTGTTGGTTTAGCTATTCTCTGTATGAGGCTTTTGTGCTTATGTAAAGAATGGAGGCCACACAGCTTTTAACTACAATTTGTCCAACAGACACATTTTTCAGTGCATGGTGGCAGGGTATGTCAGCATAGCTCCCTCGCCCAGGAGTGTGGATTTTTACCTTCTAAGTGACTTGGCTATGTCAACCTAAATTTTAAGTGTAGACCAGGCCTAATTAATACAAGTACACGTAAACTGTCCAAAAACTGATGTAAGAATACAGGTGTTGCTAGGTACAAAGGATGTAATTTTATTAAAGGAACACCAGCAACTTAAATATTCAGATGAGTTTGTTTTTTAACACGCATCTTTCCTTGCAGGTTTATAAGACAGTTGAGTTTAAAAGGGTGTTAACAGTACAACAAAATACATCTTTAAACAGTCTGATTAAAAATCTCACCACTCTGTTGCTTAAGTGTCACATTTTTGGTACTTATGTTAATTTCTAGTTTTCCTGGAAAAATAATGCAGACTAGACCTGAATTACTAAAGCAAAAAATAAGCAGGAAGAAACCTGTACTTTCTCAGACAACCTGAAGAATCATGGACCATATTTTCATATGTACTTGTTTAGCACCTGGCATAATCAGGCCCCAATCCTCGTTGGAGCTTCTAGTGCTACATAATATAAATATTTTTTTCTTCCTTAGCAGCTCAACTTTTAAATAAAAAACAAATGTAACAAAAAATAATGCATAGCTGCTAATAGTTCCTGTTTTAATGTGAAGTTTCATACTTTTTGGTATCCGCTGATGCAACTCTTGTCAGGAAAATCTTCACGATATTTCTATTTGTAACATCAGTGTTCCAAAATGAACTGACAACATTTTGGAAAAATAATTCTTGGCAAAGAACTTGTACAGTATTTTAAATTTCAGCCAGTAGCATATTTACTACTGGCTGAAATTTAAAATACAAATTCTTTGCCAAGAATTTTTTTTTAATTTTTACAAAATGTCAGTTCTCTTTATTTAAAAACAAACAAACAAACCCCCCAAACCAGAAATATTTTAGCTGACTTGTTTGCATTACTAAGAGGACTGTATTTTTTAATTGTAAAAAATGGTAGCCCCTTATTCAAAAAATATGAACTAGGGTATTTCTGTACCCTCTAAATGGTTCTTGCCACTCTGATGCACAGAGTAATTCTGTGTGTAATTACTCTCTGTATATTGTAGATTTACATAACATTTAGTTACATCTCTAAAGGGTCCTGTTTAAAAATGAGAAACCACATATGAAAAGAGACAAATTGAAGTGTTTTTGATGTGTATTTATTTCTTTACTTCTGTAAAGTTTAAATGAGAACCTTATTGTTTTAAACATGTTCCCTTGGACTGTGGCAGTATGTAGTTTAAATAATGATTTGCATAAACTTTTTTCCCCAGGGCTCAGTGCTATGGAGAAGAAGTTGGCTGAGTTCAAGTGTAATACAAATGAAGCAATTCAACTGAAATTAGGTAATTTGTTTTCAAGTCTTTGCATTTGATACTGCAGTATGTTACCAAGTATTTTAGAACCATTGCTTGATATTTAAAGTTTGTCCAGTAAAAGTTTGTTCACTTTCTTCTATTCACCATACACTGCATGAAGTGTAAATATAAGTGTAGTTTAACAATGTCTAGTTCCCTGGGCTCAGTGGAGATAAAGTACGCGAGTATAGAAATAGTCATTGAAGGACTCATGCAGATAAAGTGAGTCCCACCTCCCCATAATGTGTGTTGAATGATCCTTTAGTTGGTTTCAGCACTTTAGTAAACCTACATTAAAATTAGTGATATGCTGAAATTGCCCCATCCCTTATTTTTATGTGGCATTCAGTACATGCTGATAATACTGGGAGGGAAGGGACACAGCAGTTCTGTTCTTCTAGTTCTTCCTTACCATGTCTTTGGTATTCAGCTCTCTTGAGGGTACCTTTGACCCCTCAGTGGATTTAGTGAAAAAATTAGTATTACTCAACTGTGTATTTTTTCAGTTGCACAATATCAAATATCCAATTATGCATTAATTTTGTACTATCCATTAATTCTTTAAATTACTTTTTTCCAGAAAAGGGATCTTGCATTCTTGCTACTTAGTAAAATAGTATGAAATCCTGGTTGTGGTCTGAAAGAAAATACTCCATAAATAGTCTCTCTCATTTTCATTGACTTTCTGGATGGTTTAAGAGTTTTTAATGAGAACTTTTGGGGGGAGGGGAAATCTGAATGAAAATATCTGCAATTCTGGGTTTCACCGTAGTGAATTTACCTAAACAACATCTAAAATGCAAAAAAGAACTTTAGAACTCTGCTGGATGTGGATGCAACATAATTTAACTTAAACAAGCCTATCAGTGTCAATAAAAGTTTTGCAATAGGAGAAGAATAAACCATATCTTTGTAACTTTAAATTTTTCTACCTGTGGGTAAGTGTTCCTCTGATATGACCGAATTGCATAGTTGAAAGGTACTAAGAGGGGGGCCTAAGTTTGGAAGAGGAGCAGCAGCAATCTTCAGAATACTGAAAGAGAGCTAATATCAAACTAGTGTTTGACTTTCAGGGTAGGAGAGTATTGCTTTGAGGACCAAGAGTATGTGTAGTACTCCAGGTTAATGGGAAGGAAAAGAGAACGCTTACTCTAAAGTAGAAAAATTAAACAATAAAGAAATATTCATTCTTTCTCTATTCTGGAGAAGATGAGCATTTAATAAGCTGATTTCATCTATAATTAAAGTTGAATTCATAATATGAACTCAATTTAAAAACTTGTAAGCCAAAATTTTGTTCTAATTGAAGTAGTTTAAAGCTCTAAATATTGGATTTGTAAAACCATTTTCCTCAGATTAAAAAAATATTGTTTTACATATACTTTCTTGAAAATATCATGTTTTACAGGGATTTAATTTTTACTTTTGTGTTTTGAGACAATCTGTCATTTCCTCCTACATTTTTCAAAAGGGATGGAAATAATGGGGTGTATTTGAATTTTGGCTACCAATTAAATGAGCTATTACATTAATATGAAAAAATCTCAAATCGTCCCCCTAAAATTAATTAATATCTCCATATTCTAGTCTTCCTTTTCTGTTTTATTCTCCTCTTCCAACTTGAGACTGAAGAGGATCCTCAGGATCAACCACTTCTATTCTTTGCATGTCTTTGCAGCGTCTCCCTCCTCCTCGAAAATGTAGTTTGTTTTTCCTGCATGTGTACAAAGAAGTAGGAGTACATCACCTTTTATGGACCCTCACTCATTTCAAAAGTGCTTTGTCTTATTAAAACTCTCTATGGGCTTGCCTCAGGCAAGTTCTGCGTATCTGCTTTCTGAATCTAGCAATGGTTGCCTTTCTGTCCCTTTTTGCTATTGTAGGTGCAGGGACTGCTTTCTCTATCTGGAAACTCCTCATTTGCATTTCTTCCTTCTTTGTTTACACCTTAGTTTTCTCATCTTAAATGTAGAAAGATGCATTAAAGCAGCTATAAAGTTATATATTTGACAGCAGGCAGGAAATGCAAAAATGAAGGTTCCAATAACAAGCTTAACTCTGCAACATTGCATACATGTGTAAACACTAAACGTGTATTCATTATCATACACTAATCAAATATACAATTTATAGTGTCTTGAATGGCCTCCCCTTAATTAAGGGTATAGGCAAACTGCCATTGTAATGCATATATTGACCACTGCACACTTTATACTTTTACAAAACTTCATTTAACTGATTTTTATTTTTTTTTTAATGTGGGTGTAGTAGATACTTGTAGAGTTTTCAGAAATGTAGGAAAGAACTTCCATGGAAGTCACAGAAATCCGAAATTGGATGAGGCAAGAACTTATTTTTTTCCCGTCAGTTACATCTTTATCATATTTTACTGTACAAGTATATATTTTAACACACTGGATATAAACTTATTTTTACAATGATTTCTGCAATTGCTAGCTTTTCACATCATGCCCTATTACATGTTTTTCCATCACAGAAGATATTGTTAAATGTCTAAAAAGGGGGCAGTAAAGTGATGCAAAATGTGTTGACTTCTAGAACTCTGAAAAGACTATTGTTTTTGAGGTGTTGAAAATCAGCAGCCCCTTATCCTAATCATTCACAATTTTCCAGAAAAATTCTACCTCAACCTTAGACTTCGCCTACTGATATTAAGGCGAAGCAGACTTATGGTGGAAACACTGTTGTAACCTTAACTATAGAGTAACTGCAATTAGTCCACAGTGTGAATAAAACACAGCTTTAGTAAGCTATTGCATTTGTGTAGATGCATCTGTGGTGAATATTTTTATATTGCTGAAAAATAAATAAGTAACCTGTTTATTGAGATTAACAAAGTCAGTATAATCAGTTAAAATAGTCTCAGGACTGGTGCAGTTTTTTTGCTTACATGTGTGTTCTGGTTTTCATGTCATTAAGTGATAGAAGCATTAGATCTAGCACATAACAGGATCTCTCTACTCCTTGCTGCATTATTTGAATCACCTGCAACTGACTGTATACTTTGCTTATTCACAAGTACAGAGAAGACTGACAGAGTGGGGGAGCAATGTTACATATATGCTTATATGTGCAAAGAGATCGGTAGATTGATTTGGCCTCTATGGGATTGCCCCAGTCTGTAATTTTATATAGTGACCACAGTGATGTTCTATTTTAATGATTAAATACATAAGTTTGAAAATATATCAATTTCTCAGTACAGATCTCAATTTGTTAAACATTTTAAATAACAGATTTATTTTGAATGCATAACACTATAAACGGATGAAAATTAAACTTTGTCACTTAACCAAATGTCCTGAAAGTACAGTAAAAACCTAGAGGTATAATTTTGATTGTGTGTACTTTGGTACTACAGAACGTTGGTGACCTGCAAAACTTATCTATGCAAAGCAGTGATTGTGCTGCTCTTAATAAAAATGTAAAAGCAGATGTAGTGAAGATTCACAGTGCAAAGATTTCTTTTCTCAGGGACAGTATGAAGCATAAATACAACTAAACTACAAATAATACGAAATGTGCGTTGTTCATATTTTAATGCGGTGTCCTGGTTTTGTATTGTCTTTGTTTGCTAATTGTTGCGGGGTGGGAAATCAGTGAATAACAGGCCTCCTGGGTAATTGTTAGTGTAGCATTAGCAAGGTTTACTAGCATTCTAGAACTACCACTAGATGAAAAAATCTTCTGAATATTGCCCTTATGAAAATATACTACAAACAAATGGTTGTGTAAACTAAGTTCTTCTTTCCAGTTTTAATGGTGTTACAGCTTGCCTGTAGACAGGGTGGATTTGATTTAAATCACTAGTCAGGAAGACTCGATTTAATCATAGATTTCTAGATAAAAGTACATTCTTGTTGGTTGTTATAACGTTAATACATATTCTTCACAACTCAGAGATGTAAGTTTCATTTTTAGAAGGTACACACTATACATTTTTAAGTGATTTATTTTGAAAGCTTTTCAGATTAGTTTTACAGCTATGTCAGAAAATGAATGATTGTTTGGTTATTTCATTTACCAAAGGTAATTGAAGCAGATATTTATGAAGTCATTGGGAGGTGAACCATCTCTAATTCAACAGGTTAATCAGTAATAATTTGGAGGATTTTCTTGCCATGCTGTATTAGGATAAGAACATCACCAGACAGACACTTAAAACATATAATATTTTAACAAAATAAGCATATGATTTTGAATTTAGTTAAACATTCAAGTTTTTTAAAATCAGATTTGTTTTTGTTAAAATTGTTTAACTAAAATAGTTAAATGAAATATTAAAAAAAAAAAATTGGCTATGTCAGCCAGGTCAACATGAGAAACTTAAAATACTGGCTTCTGCAGTTAACTCAGTTGTCTTCACCTTCATTTTCCTGTTTGTTCGTAATCTGGAAAAGAAAAACAAGCTTTCCTGCTTTTTCAGGTCCCAAACGATTTTTAAGTTTGGAATGAATTAGTCCAAGGGAAGGAAATATTCTTTCTATACTGGCAGAAGAAGCTACTGCTGTTAAAAGTGAGATTATCACTTCAACAGTCTCTGAATCCAAGTGCTTAAGTGACTTCCACTAGGTCACTGGTGTGACTTTCTTTAAAACATCATCAGCAAACATATATTTCTTGAATGGTTCACCCTCAGCTCTGAAGTTTATTGTAGTTGGCATTATGGAGGGATGATTGCTGGATGTCCATGTCAGAGCCGCCAACTCCTCTTCTTCAGCAGTTAAGGTTTGACCCTGGTATCGAGTATTGAGAATATTTTGCAAGAAAATGAGCTAGAGATAGTGCTTGTCCCATTCGTTTTTTTTAATGCTTGTAATTTAACTCTGTCATTGCATATTTCTCTTTTTAAGATCTCACTCAGTTCCTTCCAAATTTCAACACCATCAGCAATTTCCCTGCATTTTGTTCAAGGCTACAGAAATAGGCTTCAGGTTACTCAGCATGTGTTCAACATTTCTCTGAAGACCAATGTTGAGAACTTTGTCTGTGACAGTGCCATCTATTTTGTCATGATTTTCTTCACAAACTGTCATCAGATTAGGCCAGTTCTTGATATAGTGCTGAAAACACTACTGAGTTTTGCATGTCTTGTGGGAGAGTTAGCTTGGTTCCTCCCACTTTTTTCAGAGCAGCTGCTGCAAAGTGGTTATTTTGGAATTATTTTGCAATTTCAACAACATTAGCCTTTATTTCTGGAACACTGAAGTCTTTGGCTAGGAGGGGCATCAAGTGATCACTGCAACTATATGTTAGCTTGGGACTCTCTTCTAAATTTCTTCTCATCTTGGATACGTTTCCAGCATTGTCTGTGACCAAGCTGTATACTAGACATTTGAATCTTTTTTTTCCCCACAGTTTGTTATAGCTTTTACTGCTGCTACTTGTAAGTATTCTGCTGTCTGCATTTCCTGATGTATCAATTGTTTCTGTAAGGAAGACATTCCCTTCTTCTGTTGCCACACAAGTACGTACAACAGGATCATTGTGGACGTTGCTCCACCCATCAAGACTCAGGTTAACAATTTCACCCTCTAGACCTTTTGTACACTGCTCAATTTCTTTTTCATATACATTAACCAGCAATTTGCCTGCGCCATCTGCTCTGTTGTGTGGACTGTATCCTGGTCTTAATGACTGAACCATGTTAATGACGTGTAGGTTCTCTGTCATACAGAAAGGAGAGTTTGTTGCATAAACAAACTGGGCAATCTGCTGGTTCTTATCACAAACTTATCTATGGTTGTTTCTGGATGATGGACATTTTTTTTTTTCCTTTTTGCCACAGGTGATATATACTGTGGCTATGTGACATACATGATGTGACTGAAACACTATAATTGGCAGATAACTCTGAAACTATAGAAAATGATGGTGATCTTGAAGGTGGATAGTCTTCAGAATCCTGTTTGTTGAGGATGGATTCTCCTAAACAAAATAAGTCAATGCAGTTATTTGGTGATAATAACTATACTGCTCATTTAGTATTACTCATTGCATTCACTGACACTCTGTACTACTTCAAAGGTGAAATTGTAAAAGGAAGATATGTCTATTTCAGCTATTTATTTTGTATCACAACTGCATCTAAAATGATAGTACCATAGAGTAACAACTATATTTTTTTTGCTCAAACGTGAGAATTCAAGAATAGTCCAGAAGGAAGACTGGCAGTCCTTAAGAAAGAAGTATGAAACAAAAAAGTTTACCAACCTGAAGATCCTGTATGTTCAGACATGTTCCTTTCATCATCTTCAACACAGCTTCCTCCTGAGAAGGAACACTTCTCATGACGTTTGTTTCATGTGGGCGACCAGGCCTTGCATTTCTTTGTTGCAGTGTTTGCATTTTGCACGTATGCCTGTCTTACCCACAGGTAGAGGAACTTTGTTAAAATATTCCCAAACTGGGTCTCTCTTATGGCCTGCTGCCATTATAGGTTTTCCCTTCTAGTGAGAGAATGGTATGGTAGATCTCAAATCAGTGAAGACTACACTCAGAAAGACCTCAACACTTCTGGAATATGCTGCTCAAACAGTTTAATTTTTGTTTCTATTGCCTGTCCCTCCCTTTTCACATGTATCTCCGGATCTATTCCGTTCCCAGCAATCTTCTATTCATTGAACTTTTTGAAACTTCGCACTTTTAGAGAGAGGTAAGGGATTGATTGTGTACACAAATCTGCAGGGGGACAATAGGGTTGAGGTCTGTTATTTCTAACCTCTCTATTTATTTTTTGTCCGTCTATCTCTGGAGCCCCAAATCCACAGTGTGATAACTGCAAAACTAAGCATCTCTGATGGTATCTTCTAGATTGAGCACTGAGTCCCATTGAGTAGATAGCAAGATTACCTTAAATAATCTATACAGAAGCCCCTGGAACTCCATAAGATTGGATCCTTAACCCATGAACTATTGGAACTCATTTACAAAACTTATCTCAAACGTTACATGAATATATTGTCTCATACTATTGAATTAAAATTTATAATCCCTATTCCATGATGAGATACATTATAGCTCAAAGATATTTTAATTAAATAGATAGGTTTTTCCTCAAAAAGCATTTTACCAAAATAATCCAATTTAAATTAAAAAATCCAATTGAAAAAAATCCAATTTTTTTTTAAATCATTGATTTTTTTTTTTTAATCCACCCTGCCTGTAGATATTTTTAAATTATGAACAGAACCACAAAGAATTCTCAGAACTGTTAGAATTTTTCTTGCGCACAAGGGCAAATAAAGTTGTCTGACCACAATGAGAAAATGGGTGTTAAACTGGTGTGGCATCTACAGTATTTTAAAACAAATTACAAAAAAAATTGCTTTGACAAATCACGGTTGCTTGTTGCTTATAGTAAAATTATGCCATTTTCTTTTCAGTTCGTTTTCCTGAGGATCTGGAAGATGACAGCACAACATTTAATCCAGAGTACAGCCATCAAGTGTTCGGGGATGAGTAAGTTATCAAATGTTAGGACAAATGAATAGGACGTGAAGGAAGAGGTCATTTTTGTTCTAGTTTTAGAAAATAGGAAATGTATTTTTTTTAAATCACTTTTTAAAATCATACAAGAAAATACTTAAATATCTTGATGAACATATGGTGAGAAAGATACCTCAATGGTCATCTGACAGTTTGGGACTGTAGTCACTTTTTTTTTTTTGTAGAAATTTTGTCAGATTGTTGAAGAATGCTGGGTCTGATTCTGCAATCAAAATTGCCATTTACTTCAAAGGGAATTCTGTTCATGGAACAGTTCCAAATCCTATTAGGTGACTTTCACATTAGTGTGTGCCAAACTCATATAGGTACTTGTAGACCACTGCTAGCTAACTACATTTTAGTTTCTTAATTTTTTTTTTTTTTAAATCACATCTGTACACATTAGGTTTTAGTTTCAATCCAGATCCCTCCTTTTAACACATGGACTGTTAAAATTCAGGAGAGTATTTTCTCAAATACAGTAGATTCCCCTTATTAGCTACCGCTGGATTGCTAGGAAAAAGTTCCCATTATTTGTTAATTGCTGATAAGTGGAAGGCAGGTTTGTGAGGCTGCAGTCAGAGAATGAAGCACTGGGATCTGGCTTCCCTGGCTGCAGTCCTGAAAAAACTGCCTGTGGGGTGTGGGGCTGTAGCTCAGATGTCTGGGCTATCTGTGAGGGTTCTGGGGGGACATGGAGCCACATGGTACTTCTCCCTGCATTCCAGAGGTCAGGGCTCAAAAAGTCCCAGTGCTTTCTTCCCTGGGTGCAGTCCCCAGGCAGGGTACAGCCCAAAGAGCATGGGGAGAGGTACCATGCAGCTCTGGTATCTGGGCTGTAGCCTCTCCTCGCTGCTACTGCCCTGGCCATAGCCTCCCCTCTCAGCCTGCAGTCCCTTACCTCCTCTGCAGTCCCTATGTGCAGGCAGATTTTGCAAGGTTGCTGCCCCAGAAAGAAACAGTGGGACAGGCTGAGCACCGGCTTCAGCCAGCTTAGTGGGGCTGCAAACAAGGAAGGCATGTCCCAGCACTTCCTTCCCCGGCTTCACTCTTGCAAACCTGTCTGCAACTTGGGCCTTTCTTCCAAAAATATTGTTTTAATAAGTGGCATACCATTGCCAATAATCCAAATCCCATTAAAATTAGTCAGTGGGATGGAATTGGTTTCTGGCAAAATGTTGCTATTAACCAGAAGTTGTAAATATCTAGGCTGCTATTAAGTGGAATCTATTGTATGTCAACTCATACCTACACAAAATATAGAAACCGTAGTCTGTGTCCTAATGCGTGTCTGTATATTTCAGTTTAAAAATAAAAAAGCTTTTGCATTAGATGAATTTTTAGCCCCAAAAGGGTCAGCAGGAGTTTTGTTATTTACTTCAATAGGGCCAGGATTTCACTCATTATTTTTAATACAGTACTGATTACCAGTCTGTCCATTATAAATAAAAATGTATTATGTGTAATAATCCTGTATTGACATAGTGGTGTACTAGATGTAGTAGGGATTTTTTTCTGAGATTCCTTAAAGAGCATCCTTAAAAAGATGAGATTTTGAAATGGTCTCTATATATTAACCAACCATAATAAGTTATCAACTTTACAACTATTAACTATTTCAGTTTATTACTAACAATCTTACTTCTCAATGCTGTTATGAGAACTTTCCAATCTGTCCATTCAAAGTGATTCCCTTGCACTAGTAATATTATTTCCAAAACTACTGCTATCAATTTTGAAGGCCTGTTACCTTTCAGGGAAAATATGAATGAAATGTCACTTTTTCCTAAATAAACATGGGAAAATAAAAACTGTCAATATTGGTTTGTAAGTAATCCAGTAACTCTTGTGCCACTGTAAGTAGAACTGTTTTCCAGAAACAAAGTGTATTTCTCTATTCATGAATAGAAATTCTCATAGACCTTGTGCCAGTGATCTTCTGGGTATGTTCTATTCCTTGAATAGGTAGTAGAAGGCTCAAAAACCTCTTCGCTTCCTTCGCTCCCCTTCACATAACCCCATTTCTGTTTTCAATATTAGACTTCCCTGCATTTCCTTCAGTTCTTTCCTAAGTCTGGTATGTTTCATCAGAACCATCAACCAAAAGAGAACCTACTTGAGGTTGCTATAAAATTTATTTTTTTTTAAATATGCAAGTGTCATTTGCAGTAGTCTACCTGAATATAAAATCCACATTCTGAAACAAGGATCCCAGTAAATGCAATCTGCCTCAGTATCTGTCTGTATTAAAAGGTCAAATTACAAGTGATTGATTTAAAAATTTATTTCTAAAAGATCTTATAAAATAAATGGAATGCATAGTTGTATCATGTCTCCCAACTTCTTGACCTTTGAAATAGAGGTTGTTTTACGCGTGTATACATTGTCCTTTAAGGTCGGGGATGTGTGCGTGGTCTAAGACTCTTTTTATGAGTTGTCTTTATTCCTTTATGATAAATTCCACAGATAACTAGTCACTTCACTTCTTTGTTTCATATTGACAGATGAAGGAATATGAGTGGTATATTCATGATAAAATATTGTAAGGAGTTACCTTCATTGTATATATTCTGATGTAGTATATGGCAATTCTATTTCTCTTTTCATATATGAGCAGGTTTGTACACTTAACTTGGAAAGTAGACATGAATTTCAAAGGTTTATACAGATTACAGTTTACTGTGATGATTGTTTAGTAGAGTCTAGGGTTCCTGATTGCTTTATTTTTTTTCCTCCCCCAGTGAAGTTGCCTTCGGTTACAAGGGTCTGAAGATCCTTTTGTACTACAATGCTGGTAACCTGTCAACACTTTTCCGCATCGAGTATACATCTAAAGTTAATGAAAACTTTGACTGTGTGGAGGTAAAGTCAGAGTCAAACTTACATGTTCAAATCTTTGTAGAATATTCAAAATTCTTAAAAGGACCATAATCAAGAGGTTTAGGCCCCGCACTTACCTACTTCATAGTTAGACTATCAGTTTTTAAAAATATATTCTCTTCATACTGTAGCTAATTTAAAAAAAGAAAAAAAAGCATTGAACCCACCTGTGTGTTGTGCCCTTGTGCATCTTCTGACTACAGTAGTCAAATTAATGCAAGCTGTTTCCAGAGATGAGCTGACATCAAGCCTAGTGTTCAAAAATAAAGTAAGGCTGAAATTTCATGTTAATTAGAAGATAGGGTGGTGTTGAGTTTTCCAGATTTAAAATAATCCCATTAGACCGTAAAGAGGTTCTTGTAAATAAAATGTGTATGGTAAAATAGGAATATTTAAGAATATCCTTTTAAATGGGAGGTGCAGAAAGCAACCGATATGGAATTTTGTTTTAGAAATAGAGCTATCCTAGTTTCCCATCCCAGTTATGTATCAGTTACTCTCTGATCTCATTTTAAAGGGATATTGTCAGTATTTATATTTTACTACTACACACTTCCTGTGTTATGAAACATTTTTATAGGAAAGTATCTTTCCCTTCTGATTATATCCTTTTAAAAATTTAGTAGACTAATTTTTCCACCCCACATATCATTCATTATCAGGTTGACTTTTTTGTGAGCTAACCTCAGTTTTTGAATCCATTTATAAAGCCTTTTAGCTGAATTATTCAGATATGAAAACTGAAGCTGAACAGTCAACTTTTGATAGTCCTGCTTTTCCCTTCAGTAGGCTAAAGTATACCATAGACGTAGAATATTAATAATGAAGTTTTTAGTCATGTTTATACAACTAGATATTAAATATTTGAATAAGAGTCTACCTAGTTGTTTAGAAAAAGACTAAGATCTTGCTGGTGGTTCCTGATGGATTAAGAAAATTCACCATTGTTTGGTTATTACTTGGTTACAAGGAAGAAAAAGTTTGTATTGATTTCTTTCCAAAAGTGCTATTGATTTGGTTATTGCTGAATCTTTATAATACTGCATAGAGTGAAAAATAGCTATGCATTTGTATTGACTTCTCATTGTACTGAGCCTGAAAACAAGGTTTACCATTTAGAAATATTTTTACCAGTAAGCAGCCTTCCTTTCTATGATTTCAAACTGAGTTTAAAGTTCCCCATTTCAAAAGTGGAGAAAATTTAAATATGTTCAAGAAAAGACACATTTAATTTTTCTAAAGAGAAAAATTGGATTAATTTTTTTGGTGAGGGATTTGCCATTTCTTCTCTAAAGTTGCATGAAGGCATATTCAGTCGTTTACCCTATGATTAAAATGGTATCAAGACTAAGGCAACACATCAAGACACCTAAAGATCATGCTTTGTAATCTTGTTAGTTTTCTAGAACTGAAAAGAGATGAGAAATGGCAGTCTCCAAAATCAGGATTATCTAGATGACACAGTTGAATGGGTTCAGCCCTTCTCAGCAGTGTAATTTCAGAGCTGTGGTAAAATGGAGAGCGAGGTGTAGAACACCATAGCAAACTTCCATGAGCATCCTGATTCATATACCACCACCAACACAGCTTCCTTCCCTCTCTATTCACGATGGGAGAGTCCTTGTTCACCTTTGTAGTCCCTGGGATCCTCCAACTTTTTTTGCTCATTCAAAGCTCTCAACTTTCTCTCAAATCCCCATGGTGATATCTACCATCTCTCTGGCTGAGGAAGACTGATCAGGACTCATTCAGAGCCTGAAGGAACAATCTTTAATCAGCTAGAGGTGTCGTTATCCACTATGAAAGCACACCCTTTCCCACTGTGAAATACTCATGCACCTTGTCCGCATCAGAGAGATGCGGCAGATAGCTTGTTCTTACCTTTGCATGACTGCAACACACCACATGTACACTATAGCCCTAGTAGAAAAAATATTCCTCCTTTTGCCATCACACCAGTCACTGTTTAGATCTACTTCCCGCATTCTACTGTACCTGGATCAAGTTGACTGGAAGACATTTACCTGTACAAATAGTACTGTGCACACAATTGAGCTCATTTGTGTGCTGCTTTCAGACACAAACTTAATTATTTATATTTATCTTGGAAGAGGCCTTCCTATGAGCATGGTGCCAGCTGGGCTGAAACAGATGTTCAGGCAGCCATCTACTTAAATTATAAAATGTTTGGAGCAGTGGCCATCTTCTTGATTTTTTTTTTGTACACTGTCCAGCACAATGGGTCTGGGACCTCCAAGCACTATCACAATTCAGAGAGGGGGAGACCTAGTGCCAGTTGTGCTTTACCATACACAGTACTTCAGTGTATGACTAGGTGTCCAAACAGCTGACTGGGGACATACATCACTTGGAGCAGCAAACAGTGCTTCAGGAAGATCTCCAGTCTCAAGGTCCAGAATAAGAAGTCTGTCTGACTCAGAGGAAATATTACCTTTTTAATGACAAACTGGGCCAAATTCTCAGGACTCTACCAAGCCCAGTGGACTTCTGGATATCACTTTGGCACCATACAGTGAGTTGGTGAAGGACAAGGAGGATGTGAAAGAAAATGCCCACTCTGTGAACTAGGTAGACAAGTGAGAAGTGGTGACAGACCAGGAAATGCTAAATACAGTGGGATCCCAGGATCTGGAGACTATGGTTGAGGTAGTTAGAAAATAAAGGACTCTGGAGACTTGGTATCCTCTGTAGCAGATATGTCATTTCTTTAATTGTAAAATTTACTGGTTCTGCAGGTTTTATGGTTTTTTTTTCCTAGGTTTTTATGAACGTTGTTATAAGTTTGCAAAAGGTTTTTTGTTGGTGGTCTTTTTGTTTTTTTTTTTATAGTGTCACCTGAGGACAGATGTGGCAAACATCTCCTGGTTCCCCTAGTAGTGTTTCTCCCCTATACCTCTCCACTGAGCTGCCAAGTCCCTTGTAGTCCAGCTGATTTGGTTTCCTCATTACTTCCTGTGGTGTTTCTCCCCCTTGCATACCTCCTTCCCTTTTGACTGCATTGGCTGCTGTTGCTGGCCAGGGCAGTCTAACTCAGCATGCAGAGCAGCTGACTGAGCCCACATGATGCACCAGTGACACAGGCCATGGGACTATATAAAATATTGCCTATTCCCTGTTGTTTTATACATTTCTCTAAATCAAGAAGAGATGTAAGTTAATCTTACCCCTCTATTTTCCTCCATCCTTGCGATTTGTATCTGGGGGGAAAAACTCTCAAAGCAAGGCCTCTTGCCTTACAATCAGATTTTGGGACAACGCATATCTTCCTCCATCCCCACAGAAGCACACACAACTTTTTCCTTCCTGAAGCTGGTCCTCTGTTTTCCATGTAAACAACACACTGCAAGCATATCAGTCTTTCCCTGGATGGAGGACACTCCTTAGATATTTGAAGGTCCTGTATTGTCTGCACTAAGTAATAAACTGTTATGGGCACCTCTCATTCTCATTATTATTGCACTCGTTGACCATAGCTAATCACCTTTATTCTTAAAAGGGTTATGTTAGTTTTAATAAGTCTTTATCATATCTGGTCCAAGGAGAAAATGGCTTGCAAGAAAGCACTGGAATTCAAAATGAACTCTAATTGTTACTTTTATTTTATTCCGTGGTGTGTTAACATAGCATTAGCAAATCTGTCCCTTATCTTTCATTTCTTGTTTTTTTCACTTCAGTGACTGCTTCGGTAGTGTGGACATCCCAGAGTAGGTGCCAGGCAAATAGACTGAATCCTTACCAGAGGAAAGGCTCCCAAATCACAGGCCCAGGAAAAGGAAGAGCAAGGAAGACCTATTCCTCAACATGCTCAGATTGCATGTATAGGTTTAAGGACAAACAAATAAGGTCACTTTTGAGAGAGAAGTGTCAGGGCTTGAATTGGACCAGATTGAGCTAAACTGATAATCAGGCACTTTCTTTGTTTGAGGCTGTCATCTTGTTCTCCAGAATCTCATCTTTCGTTTTATTTAAAAAAAAAAAAAAAAAAAAAGCACCTCTACCCTTATGGTTGTGGAGAGAAATTTCAAATACATAAACAGAGGAGTAAACAATACGGTGATGTTTGCAGAGAAACTGAAACACGAGTTGTCAGCTCAAAGGGGTATTATTCAGATGCCCAACAACAGATTTTTTTTTTAATGTTAACTATTTTAATGTTGATCAAGGCACATAAGAAAGAAGGCTGATTGTATTAAGGTCTGTGCAGTCTACTGAGAGTGATGGCTAACTTTGGTGCTATGAATAGATGATGCTTTGGAGGAGACCACAACTTCTCGCCTCAAACTGATCCATTTAGCCAAAAATGTGAGGCAAACCTTACCCAGGGGGAGTCAATCCTTCAGATCCCAGTAGGGCATCCAGAGGGCCATGATCTGTTTTGATTGTGGAAAGGGAGCCATGCTGCTGCTTTTCTGGTGACAGGGGTTGCTGCCCTTTCCTCTGCAGGAGGCTGTCCGCAAATCTGAGCAGATATTTCTGCCATAGTTTCTTGGATCATGTGAAAAAGATCTTGGGGAAAAAAACCAAAAAAACCCATCAGGGCAAGAAACCTAATTTTTTTTTTTTTTAAAGATGAGATTCTGACATCACCTGACTTTAAAAGCTAGGACCTGAGGCATATGCTTAATCTGCACTGCCCATAAGTGTATCTAAATCCCATTGAGAGAGAGCCAAGCCTGAGGAGCCCAGTGGAGCATGTGATATATTTTGAACATCTACATACTCTTCTGAGAGTAGTACTTCATTTTGGCATTACAAGTGGGCAGAATTTAGCTTGTTTTTCAAAGAGAGATTAGAAAAAAACACTTTCTCTTTTTTCTCCCCCCATTCCACAGTTTAAATCGGAACAGTATTACCTATTGGACTGCCTTCTGCTCTACCGCTTGCTCACTGCCATTCCCTAGATATTGCACTCTTTTACATGGAATCTAAATGAGGCATTGTAGCCTCTTAGACAACTTTTGCTCTTTGTACTGTAAATGTTAGCTTGTTGTGCCAGTGCAGCTGGCCTGTGACCTCTTTTGCTTTTAATAAATTGTATGAAAAGTGTGTGTAACTTAACATCTGGCATGTTATTTAATTACACTACCTCAGATCGCTTCTTCATATACTCCCTCATCAAAACTAATACAAATCATTTCTAAAGCAGGAGCTACATTTTATGTATCTAAACAAAAGTATAATCCTGTTTATAAGAAGCTACTTAATAGTGGCATGCAAGCAACATAAAGGAACTTCATATTAGCAACTACCCGTCAATACAACTAAGCACTTCTCCATAAATCACCTCCACCATGGAAAATAAGAGAATAAGGTTACTAATTAAGGTAAAGTTTTAATACACAAGGAGAAATGCCAAATTGATTTTGGATATCTCCTAATAAAAGTAGGGTTTAGTTCACTAGTCCATTCCCAATTCCCCATCATCAATTTGAAATTAAGTGCACGTGGCATTTCTTATGTGGCAGCATACAGACTGCAGGTAATGCCTATGTAGGTAACAGCACCAGGTTCAACAGCTTTTCTGTGTGGCTGTGCATAGGTTATTTCATTGTCTCTCTCTTGTTTATTGAATACCTTACCCTTGATTTTGTCTGTTATACAAGATGTAGCAGGCAGATTTTTATAATTACTATATTAGTTGGCTGAACTGTCATTGAGATTGGGAGAATGATATAAAGATGGAGATCTGTCAAAGGCAGAGTCCACCATTATCATGCATTTGCAGAATTTGTTTAAACAAACTCAGAGAGAAACTGATTCATCGGGTAATCATTTTTGCAATAGCTGATTAAAATTGACATATGTGGTCATTCAAAATCTCTGGGGACAGATAAATTAAGATAAATATTTGGGAATAATCCCTGTTGAAGAGTCACATCATGCACTTTGCTTGGTCCTTGTTTGTAACTGCTATGTTGATCACTTTCACTGTCATTAAGGCTGATGTGCTCCTGGACTGACTAAGAACGGGCACTTGAGTTCCATCACGTGCTCTGGAATAGTTAGAGCTCTCTAATTGTTCATATCTCTGTTAAGTGTAGCAGTAGGTGTAATGTGGACTTGGTAACCATAACTTAACAAAATTTAACCATAACTGTCAAGAGTAGCTAGTCACTCTTTTCTGTTCTTGCCCTGGTGCTGCATTGTTGGTACTAACTTACCACAGAGGTACAGAAGTCTCCCCCTTCTGAAGTTAGGCAGCCGTAGCTGTTCATACTAGGTGCTGAGAACAGCTCTGTCCCGGCTGCTTTTAGTCATGATCCAAAAATAAAAGCATCACTCCACACAGTAATCATTATTAAGCATGGTACAGAGACAAAAAGAAAAGGAGTACTTGTGGCACCTTAGAGACTGACAAATTTATTTGAGCATAAGCTTTCGTGAGCTACAGCTCACTTCATCGGATGCATTCCGAAGTGAGCTGTAGCTCACGAAGGCTTATGCTCAAATAAATTTGTTAGTCTCTAAGGTGCCACTAGTACCCCTTTTCTTTTTGCGAATACAGACTAACAGGGCTGTTACTCTGAAACCGGTACAGAGACAATGTCTCTGCAGGGGAAGAGAAATTAAAGCAAAAAATCCATCAACTGTAGACCTTGCTTCCTGCAGAGAGATGAAGCCCACACTCTACCACCTTGCAGTTGCTTTTCCAGAAGTTCCGGCAGATGTCTTCAGTCCCGAACAGGGACTGATAATTGAGTGTTCAGAGCCTGAGAATTTATTCTCTCCCATAATTCTTCTGAGCTCACCAAACACCTTTCAAAATCTCAATGAAACAACTGTAGTAGGGAGCTATACCAGGAACCCTGGGATTAATACCCAAAATGCTGTGCAACGGCATCATATAGGTGACATGTGAATATGAAGCAGGATGGCATAGCTAGTATATACATGCTGCACCATTGGATTAACTGACAAAGTTTCAGTTCACTAGACTAGACAGCCATAATCTCTCCTATCCCAAAGAATAATATATATTGAATTGGGAATTGGATCCAGGTCTCCCGAGTGCCAGTGTGGAAGCCCACACAATGGCCCTCTTTCAATTTTAATAGGAAAATATTTCTTGTGGGAATTGCAGTAACTCCCTTATTATTCTTTATTAAAAGTTTGATCCTTATTTCCCTTCCACTTAATGTTCTTGGTCTTCAAGAAGAATGCATGCTAAAAGCTTAGTCATGAGTAAGGGCAGGAGGAAAACTAAAATTTACAGAAAATTCTGGGATTTTTTCAGTTTTTCTGGATATTTTTCAAAGGTGTTGTGGTTTTTGTTTTTTGTTTTTTGTTTTTGTGTTTTTTTTTTAACATAACACATTTTGGTGGTTGCACACATTTATAGGAGTTAGAAGTCCGGTGGGATAGTGTCAAATGGAAGGATTTCAGGGAGCTGACTCCTACCCTGAAATTAAGGAAGCAATGGGCAGTCCATGACAAGGAGGAAATGATTATTTAAGTTCTTGAATATGGGTGCTGCCATAAATGAATACAAAAATTAGTAAAATATATGTGCAGATTTAAATTACTAGCCATTTGCTAGTAGCCATGTGGTACTAGCCATGTTCTAGAACCAAAATCCCAGATGTGATTATTCCTGTGCTTTCAGGCAGTTCATATTCAAATATAGCAAAACAAAATAGTTGAAAATCAGGACTTTATACATCTACCACTTCCCCAAATTGAGGATTCTGGGTTTTTCCTTGTAAGAGGTAACCTCGCAAACTCCTAAGCAGTGTGAGGAATACAACTTTTTATAAAGAATTACCAATTCTGTCTTCTGCAAACAAAATAAAGCTTTTCTAGCCATGACTGT
Organism: Natator depressus; assembly: GCF_965152275.1. Lineage (NCBI taxonomy): Eukaryota > Metazoa > Chordata > Testudines > Cheloniidae > Natator > Natator depressus. The sequence goes on from NC_134244.1 coordinate 39,934,259, forward strand.
AAATCTTTTGTTATGGAGAGGTTGCTTTAGATTTTTCTGTAGCTTTTTCCCCACTATGGCAGTAGCTAATGAGGGCTCCCATAGGAAGTGTTGATCATATTCAAACAGTTTGGTGTATCTTCTTAATTTCAGTAGGGGAAAGAGTTGCAATGTCCTCATCACCACCACTAGCCTAGCCACATGAGAAAGTTTGCTGCTGCTGTTCTGTGGAGTACACGGGAGGGAACTCACACTCTCAAATATACATGTTTAAGCACAATGAATCAACAAATTACTAATGGATCATACTGAACATAATTTCTCCTATTTCTAGATTTTCTGTATATATATACTGTGAGGAGTTACTGTAAGCATTCACTGAATGGATGATTGCATTTCTATTTTGTGGTATTTTTCCAGAAATACAAAATATTTTTTATGGTAAATGTTGATTTGCCGTTTTCTTCAATTTTGTCAGTTTGTGCAAGCATAAGTACTTTAATATATATAATAGTTCACAAGGCATGACTACCATTTTATGGCTAGATAAATAGGTTGTGAAAAATAACGTTAATGTTAATACACACATTCACTCTGTTGTATTGTTCTTTCGTTAGTAACTACATTGCGTTGATCTTTAAAAAATGCATAATTTTTGTTTTGCCTGATCCATTATTCAGTTGAATTAATGGTTCCAGGGAAAAAAATATTTATCAAATACTGCTTTAGAGAGAACAGAAAAGGTTCTAGTAAATGTACCTTCTTTGTCTTGAGAATGAAATGGATGCAAAGACTGATGTATGGATTTAAAATAGGCTCTTAGACAAAGTATTGTAGAGCTATATCTTAACCAGTTAATAGCTCTTTTTATAGATATAAAGCAAGTTAAATATAAATGTTGGTAGTACCAAACCATTGAGAATAAAACTTGTTTGTGCTGAACTCCATCCATGGTTTTCTGTCCTAAAAATCTAACTGAATGATGATAAAGTGCTATTCATTTGCAGGTGCATTACTTCTACTTAGGGGACTGTGGTTGAAAGGACAGGAATTAGTAGCATGTTGTATTAGCCTTTTGTAGTGTATTTTGTCCTAAGCATCTTAATTTCCCTGTTTTGAATGCTAAGTAGCAAGGGTCTTGGTTTAGAACTAATACCCATCATGCATGTAAACGGTGTGAAAGAGCTGCTTAGTAAGTTAACACAGTGTTCTTGTGTCAGTCCTTGTGGAAATAGATACAATACAAACATTACAGCTGAACTCATGGCAAACTCCATTAAGTAAAAACCTGGGTTCATTGTTCAGAGGAAAGTTTGAATAGAATGTAAGCTCATTTTGTTGAATGTAATGTCAGGCTTTTAGGGGTTGTATTGAGGGGTTAGGTTTTTGTTAAGTTGAGACCAATTCATTAAGTTTTATTGCCTGGTGAGAAGCAGTAATACGTTATTGTGAAACTTCATCAAATATTCATGGTTAAAGAGAAGTAGTAAATGTATTCAATCAAGTGGTCTTTGGGAGTTTGAAAAGGATTATGAAGTCTGCTCAGCTGATAGCCTCTGACATTCACTGTGGTCATTTAACAAAGGTAATTTTAATCTCTGAATTAAAATTTGCTCTGAAGACTCATGTCTCTTCCCTTCCCCCATTTTGAGGTTACAAATCCAAGTTGTTGAAAATTGTCCTGTTACATTTCTGTGTAATATCATTTTGTCTCAAATTCAATTTTCAAAAAATATTTTGGTTAGGAGGTAGGCTCTCCTTCTTTGCATTTGTAATGTTTATTGTGGTTGGTCCTTTAGGCATGCATTTCAAGTGTGTGTGTGTAAAAGAGAACAAGAGCGCTAGCTGCCATTCTTTCTTACTAGGACTGCCATTTTCTCAGTTACCTCCCCTATGCCTTTTGCTAGCTGCCATTGCTTGGCTTGGAGAAAGCAGTATCATGGAAGAGCACACCACAATCAGTGCAGTTTCAAAGATTTTCCAGCTGAAGAGAGTCTTAAGGAACAGTAAGTGGAGCCAGCATCTTACTTTGAAGAGTAATTGCACCACATCCATCACACGCTGGCAAATGGGAAAGCGGGAATTCCTATGCGTCTCTGAGTTCACAGCCTCCCTTTTATCCCATCATCTTCATTGGTGTTTATCAACATAGTATCTTCTCTCTTAACGGAGTAAATGTTCAAAATTGGCCTATCAAAAAATCCCTTACTAGTTGACAGCTTTGAGGACTATCCCCCCAACACTTCCAGTCTTTCCCCGTTTCACATCATTACCCTTTGGGCATACAGTATAGCTACCATGAGACAGTGACTGGACCAAACTTCCTTTGGAGCCCTTTAATGCTGCTGCTTCTCCATCCAGAAGGGTTATTGTTAAGCAATGAAAGGCAATGCCTTCCTTCACCCTGGTACTGAGCACTCCTCCTGAAATTAGACAGGCCTTAGCAACTTTTTTTTTTTTTTTTTTTTTGGTATCTGGGTACTTTTTACAATAATATGTTTTTCCCAGTAGGACTATGCTTTCATAATATTGTGTGTGGAATGCTAGCTTTTGATTTTTTTGTCTCTCTTTCTCACTCTTTTATTCTGTAGGCAGATGATGTAGAAAGCAAAATTAGAAAAATCATCCCTCCTGGATTTTGCACAAGCACAGATGACTTTGTGTCTTTGCTGGAAAAGGAGGTTAATTTTAAGCCCTTTGGAACGTTACTACACACATATTCAGTTCATAATGAGGAAGCAGGAGAAGACATAACGTATCAGATATATCAGGTATGAAAAAGTCTAATAGATCCTTTAGGACAGATATAGCTTGCTTTTGTAGTCATGTATTTTTAGTAATCTGTTATAACTGCAATGTATAAACATCATTATTTTACCAAATCTTTTTTCAGTGTGTGTCTAGTTGAACCAGAGTATTCTGCTTATAAATATTTTCCCACAGGAGTATTTAATTGTGTTCTGCAGGCTTTCTCTTTGACCTTGGTGATGAGTTTCACCTGACTTCTCCTGGCTTTTTCCCTAGGCTGACATGACATGTCCAGGCTTTCGAGAATATCATGAAAGGCTTCAAACCTTCTTGATGTGGTTTATTGAAACTGCTAGCTTTATTGACGTGGATGATGAAAGATGGAACTACTTTCTAGTGTAAGTACAGTTCTAAAGCAACAGTGGAACTTATTACCTCCACAAAGCCTGCATTTTAATTGTGGCTGGCCAATTATTGGGACAGTATAATGATATTTTTCCCAGGAAAGAAAAACCATTGTTTATCAGGCTTGAGTTTTTCTCCATTATGCTTTAGGAGACCTTGAGAATAGAGCTGAATTAAATGCTGTTGTCAGTTAGAACCCTGAATGTAGGCTTAAACAGTAAAATGAGCTTTGCCTGTGTTTTCTTTTACTTGCCACCTATTCATCTTTATAATAGGCAAGTGCACTAAACTGCTGTAAAGAGGCCTGATTTATCCAAGTTGCTGCACACCAATTAAGTGAATTGTACATTCAGAACATAGCAGGTGTACCCATTGGGCCCTCACAGAGTAGCTTGCTGACACTGAAAATTCAGTTGGAGAATGGAAAAGAAAATGGACACTGCATGGGAGCGTGACTGTAATTGACCTGCTTGGCTTTCTGTTTTATCTGCAGATTTGAGAAGTATAATAAGGATGGAGCTACGCTCTTTGCGACCGTAGGCTACATGACAGTCTATAATTACTATGTGTACCCAGACAAAACCCGGCCACGTGTAAGGTAATTGGCAGCATAACACGTGCCTTCCCTTTTATTTCAGAAGAGGGAACTGCTGAAGTTCCCAATACTTGTTTATAATGGTGTTGATTTGTTTAAAACAAAAAAAGTCCCCATTATTAGCTGGCTTTGCACTGATTTGTTTCATTGTTGCCCTCTGTAGCAGGGTGGAATCTCAACCCAGTTTTGAATATTTTAGCAATTTTTTAAAAAATTGTTGCATGTTTTAGTCCCCAAATTGCCATGAATTAGCTTTAATCCTTAAATAAAATGTTGATCATAACACAACATATTTAGATGTTTAAGTTGTGTTGTTTCCTTGTTGAGTCCCTTTTTAATTTAAAAAAAAAAATCCTTTCTGTCTGCAGCCAGATGCTGATATTGCCACCATTCCAAGGAGAAGGCCATGGTGCTCAGCTTTTTGAAACTGTACATAGATACTATATGTCTTCTCCAACGGTGCTTGATATAACAGGTATGTGAATGCTCGTTTTATTAGATATGTGAATTCAATTAGACAAATCTTGGAGCATTTGCTGCCTGTTAGCCTGCAGCCTAACTTTTGTATTCATCTGTCAGAATTAAATGGTCTTTTGAAGATTTAGCTTCAGTTTACTTCAGGGTTAATATTACCCTGTTTTACAGAAGAACTGCATATAATGCAACTCTTTAAATCCTGTACTTACAGAGAACAACACACCAGGAAAATCAAATCCCTGGCATGAAAGGATTACCAGTTAATTACCTGTTTTATTGTGAGGTACACAGCTGAGTTTGCCGAGAGATTGAGCTTTCTCAAACTCCTTGATGAGCTTGCTCCTTTTAAACAAAACAGCAAATCAGAAAATATACTGATGGTAAAATATTCATGTTAATGTGAAGGCCAGAGTCTTTCAACCACTGGAAACATATACAGCAGTCTGGTGTCCCAGGAGCATGGGTAGTAGACTGACTGAAGATCTGCATGAAGTTGACCTTGCATGAATACCTGAAAAATATTAGTGGGATTGTAGGGTGGAGAAGAAAGAAAAAGAATATAAAAAGAAGAGGTATGTGCTGCTTATAACAGGGAAAGGAATTGGCATATGAAACCACAGGAGAGAGATTGTATCTGTAGCCCACATATTAGTCCACAGTATGATAAACAACTGTGAGAACAATGTCAAGTAGAATAACAGTCCACTCTAGGTGCTACCTATGTACAAATAACATCCAATTGTGATATTTTAAAAAAATTATTCAGAGAGAAACATTAAGTACAATAAGACATGTTTGCTTTCTTCTACACAGTGCTGTAGGATTATCAACTAATACATACAGGATATCTGGTCTCTGAACTTCAATACAAGTTACAGAAACTTCACTGAAGCATCACAAACACTCACAAACACTTTTTTTTTTTACTGTTATGTGAAATGAAGTGGAATATTTTACATTATAAAATGTATATCTAATTTCCTGTTAATGTAAAATGCTGTGGTTTCTAGTTTATACAACAAAACCTTTCATATGATCCAGTAAATCTGATTATGGCAAAGCAAATGAAACATTTGACAAAAAGTGTTCAGCATAGTGTTACACAAGAGATGAAACCAGGATGTAAAAGGCAGGTGACCAGTCTGTCCCTCAGTGCACAGTGTGGTATATGTTCTGACCCAGTAAAACTGTTCCAAAAAAGAGTTTAAATTGGCCTGTGGAATAATCAGCTAGGAACCATGGTGTTTTCTACACAGAGTTTAAAGGGTATATGGAGAGAAATTCATCTTTTCATTCATTTCTCATTGCCACTGCTGGGGAAAAGTTGGGCTGGATAGGCGTAAGATGGGTAGGAAATTATGAAAATTAGATGTCATCTAAAGTTACAAGGTGGGTAAGGAAGGGGCATCAAACTCAGTGAGAAGCACAAGATAATGTGGATTTATAAAATTGTTGCTTGGTTGGAGTGAGTTGAAAGCAGTTAACTTGTCTTCAGTTTGCACATATATATTTTACTTGGACTTGGCATTTTTTGTGAATAGTCCATTCCTACATTTAGTTTCGGTCACAGAAGCCTGATTCTAAGTTCATCTCAGTTAAATGTACTTCAACAGTGCTCATTACAGAGGAATTGCCCGCCTCTTTTTGTCTTGCTCTAATTCACCAGTTTCACCTTTACTGTCCTTTCAAAAATCAGTCCCCAGTTTTTCCTTTTCATCAAAATTAATTCTGGTGCATATCCTCTTGCCTTCCTTTCAAGATAGGCTCATAAGGCTCACCATACAAGTGTAGACCATTAGTCCACCAAGTTGATATACTTTTCCCTGGTAATGATCAGAAGCCTTCTCCTCTCCTGCGCCAAGAAAATAACTAGCCAATTGTGCAGTACTGAATGTGTGATGGAAAAATTCTGTCTTAACCCTGTTTATGTGGTCAGTTTATGCCCTGAAGCATGACACCTGATTATCCTTAAATCACAAGTGTTAATGTCAGACATTTACGAACCCTTTTAAAAATCCAAGTATTATGTGAATCTGGCTGCCTGTAGCACTGAATTCCACAGGTTAGAGATCAAAAGCAGCTCCCAGGCTCTGGGGAGCCCAGTGTTTCTTTCAGAAAAACTTTTTGTCAGAGACCTGTCTATGAAGGTTTAGTAAGGGAGTAAAAGCTGCTTGCAATGGTTTTGTAAACGTTTCCTGCTGAGTAGTTCATAGGTGGAAATAAGTCTGCACAAATGACTCCATGCTGGTTTGCATTGTAGCTGATACATGTCTTTTTAAGTTTCCTTCCCACTCCTGGTAGCTCTCCAGAGCTGTGATTTGAATAGAGTTAACTCCTTTTGCTTACAGAGAAGCGTGTGATGATAGACTATCGGATTCCAAATAAAATATCACTAATAGTGAGTCATTTTTAAATTCGAATCTCACAGGAGGTTTTTCCATTTGCTATCCTTCATTGAAATGGAGTAGGTGTGTTCCTGTCTATACCACGATAGTTGCCTGAATACCCTGTCATATCCTGAGGTATAATAAAAATAAACCCAATGCTGTCATGATTATATTTGTTGTTGTTAGGTAGATTAATAAATATCTAAAAAGTTGAGAGAGCTTTTTAATTTTTTTTTTTTTTTTGACAACTTGAGGCCTGGTCTACACTACACAGTTATGTCAACATAAGGCATCATACGTCAACCAAATTATGTCAGTGTACACACGACAGCTCTGTCCCGCCGATGGACGTGCCCTACTACACCAACATCATAACTCCAGCTCCACGAGCGGTTAGGGCGACACAGTGTCTCTGCAGACACTGCGTTCCTCACACCGGCTGTTGGGTGTCTTGGCCATTTCACAGTTCTCATCTCCGTGCAGCTTTTATTATTTTTCTATAGCTGACATTTTATAATTGGTATATTTTGGAGGTTATTTTCACTCAGTGTTATCCAATTCTTATGATATGTACTATAAGAACCACCTTTAAATCACAAAAAATGGGCATACTCCAGGCATTGGAGGGCAGAAGCCACTGAGTTTAAAGCAAGGAAGAACAGAGGTTAATATTTGGTCCAACCCACCTTTTAGTGCCTTACATATTACAACAGATTTTATAAGAAAAATCACCCACTGAACTCATACAATATAGGTTCTGTGGGATAGAAGGAGAGTTAGATATGAAATTAGTCTTAACCTCAGAAAAAGAAACTGAGAATTTATGTTGGACAGTAGCTGAATGTGTAAGGACATTGTATGTTAGGTCTTTTAGATACATTTTAAGAATTTGTGGCCCACTGTGATCTTTTTTAAACTTGTCTTATTTAGGTTTGTTTATATTATGGCAGTACCCAAAATATGGGTGAATAATGAAGTACAGTTATGTACACTGTTGTTTCTGTGTTTTAAGGATGTTGTCTGTCCTTACTTTTAATAAGTTTCCCAAAGTATCAGATAATTAGATGCTTGAAGAAAGAACAGATTACAGACAATTCATAGTTACTGTATAGTTCTATATTCTTTCCAGCTGAAGATCCATCTGAAAACTATGTGAAACTCAGAGACTTTGTACTTGTGAAGCTCTGCCAAGATCTGCCTTGCTTTTCCTCAGAGAAGCTAATGCAAGGATTCAGTCAAGAAATGGTGACAGAGGCTCAACAGAAACTGAAAATAAATAAGGTATTTTAAAATCTGTACAGGTATACTCAGACCTAATCTAATCAAATCTAGTGCTTAGTATTCAAAAGTTTTCACAAACACAGGTGCTCTGCTCTTCAAGTTTCTAACACACACCTCCTGGTCTACATGCAGCATATTTCTGGAGTGCATTTGGAAATGAAACATTTCCTAGCTTACTGTGGTTTTAGAAAAATACTTTTCTTTCCTAGAATGCTTTGGTACGGTACCATTAGTATTTTGGCATAAGACTTGACTAGGAGGAACAGTGTGTTTATACAAATAAAATATGTTTTAATTGGATATATAATAGAATACTAAAATGTAGGGGAAAACTGCTAAAAGGCAGATTCTAAGCTGCTACAGAACTGAAGACTGAAGGTAAGCTCCTTACAGAGTGTTTAAACTGCAGGAGCGGAGCTGCGGAGTTGCTCAGGAGCTCTGCTTCTTCCCTTAACTTGTTCTGGATACTCTGATTTATTTGAACTTCTGATTTTTATGAAGTCTTTGAAAGTACTGAGACCTAAATAAAAAAGAAAAGTGTACCCATATTTTACATATGAAAACTACATAGTGGTGTAAGGGGAGAGCCGAGTGCAGACCTCTTGTGTGTCTATGGGACATTACATTTGAATGGATAAATATTTAAATGAAAACTTAGATAAACATGTAGAAATAATAAGTGTATCAAAGGCTCCATATCTATTTAAAGAACATACAATAAAGACAGAATAAATGCTTTTTAAATGCTGAAAATATGTAACTTGATTTCATATATTTTGTTGTAGATTTGGAGGCTTTCAGAGGTGGTAGGCAATTTTGTTAAACTATTCATTTTGAGTAAAGAAATTTCTTAACTCATTTCTTAAGTTAATAAATTGAGTTAATAAAACCCGTTAACATAACCAGAAATTTGCTGTATTCCTCTAAATAATGTTTCATTGCCCATTATTTCTAGAGGCTGACGGAAACATTTTCCTCTAGAACAATGTTCCCAAAAGCTATAGAATAGATGCAACAGAAATGGAATGGTGTAATGGCAGCAGGAATCTTTTTTTTTTTTTTTTTCCAAATTTGTGAATTTTGCTAAATACAATTGCATCACTACTTTGACTTGCCCCACTTTACTGGTTTGGGGTTTTTGTCCGATCGTCCCTCCCCATCTCCTAAATAGTTTAATTTTAAAACGGCTGTTCCATGCTTAGATACAGAACTGTGAGGAAGTGGCTTTAAGGAAAGCAGCAGGTGGAGCAGCTCCAAATTAGCAATGGAACCACAGTATTATGAATTACCCACCAACAGATCAGTCCCAAACTGTCTTTCAACTCTGGCTGCAGGGTTTCTGCCAATTAATTAGATAAACTCCTGTGCAGCTTATGCCTTTGTGACTCTCAGTGGTAGAATCCTTTGCAACTGAGCATTGCTGCTTCTGAAGTGCCACTGCAGCTGGTACAAAGGATTCTGGGGTGCATTAAAGGCACGGGTTGCACAAGGGGGATTATTTTAGAAGAAACACTGGTAGAAGACTGAGTGAGCTGCCAAACTTGTCAGGTACGAAGTACCATAGAAGTAAGGAAGTGATGGGAGGAGGAGAATCAAGTCTCTGTCAATACCCTTTGAATCTCTCATGATACATGTAACATCTTGAGCAAAATAATTGAACATGTAGCATTTGCACATCTTTTCATTTCTTAAATCATTCAGCAATAAGATTGCAAATTATAACATTATTATTCATACTGTTTTTCTTTTTTTTCCCTTTGATTAGCAACACACAAGACGGGTTTATGAAATTCTCCGATTGCGTGCAACAGACATGGGTGATCCAGAACAGTCCAGAGGCTATAGGTTGGACATCAAAAAAAGATTGATTGGCCCATATAAGGTGTATATGACTTAAGTACCTTTTAACACTTACTCCAGAACTAAACAAACATGGTTTTTGCTTTCGTTTCTATCAATACAGCTGATGCCAGTTATGTTGCCAATCAACTGTTGCTAGTTATGCAGCATGAAAGTGATCTATACACAAATATAGAGCATTTTTGTATTGTCTAGTGGTATCTTTTTACACTGCCATGCTGAAGATCCCGTTTTACTTTATATGCTAAAATCTGAGATACCCACAACATTGAAATTTCCAGCGGTATTTCTTACCTAACATTTAGTTGTATTGCATTATTTAAATAATATGTTTCTTCTTCGAGTGATTGCACATATCCATTCCACTGTGAGTGTGTGCATGCTGTGGACACGTTTGTCAGAGATTTTTCCCTCAGTGTTATCCATCAGGGCAGCATGAGCACCCTCTGGTGCCTTGCGCCACTGCACGCAGGTATAAAGGGCAACATTGCTCCCTGACACCCCTTCAGTTCCTTCCTACTGCCAATGACAATTATTGGCGCTTCGATGCTTGTATTTACAAATCTTCCCCCTTTTAGCGTATATAGTATGTGCACTATTAGTTTTTAGTCTAGTGTAGTGTGTTTGTACATAGTTAGATATAAGAGTAAATTCAGAGTCTTTTTTTCTAGAATTGGGTCACCAGTTCCCATTTGTGTACGAGGCTTGGTACTGGACTAATGCCTTGTTCTACTGGCACCAAGGCCTGTTGCTCATATAAAAGTCTATGCCAGTGAGCAACCCCCATACCAGCTGCCTTAAATGTGTAGGAGAGGCCCATGTGAGTGTCAAATGTCACATTTGTAGAGGGTTCAAGCCCTGATCAAAAAAGGACAGGGCTGCCACAATCAAGTACCTGCTTATGGAGTCTGTGCTTCGCCCACCATTGGAACCTCCCCACTCGGAACAGATCCTTGTCACCAGTACCTAAGAAGAAACAACGTAAGTCTCCCAAAGACTCAGTACCGAAGCCTTCAAAATCTACAGTGAAGGCACTGAGTGGAAGCAAGGATTCAGAGATGTGACAAAGAAGAGGCACCACCAGACACACTCCGTAAGCCAGCAAGGATTGCTGACTCTGGAGCCCAGGAAGGGTCCACTGAGACCAATCCCTGAAATGTTGGCGCACCTTTCGATACCACAGTCAGGAGCCTCTTCCAGTACCATCTACACCCAAGGCTTCTGAGGCAGCTTGAGTTACTGAAGTTGTTGGTGCTGGCTTCCCCCATGGTTTAGGACTCCTGCCTGGTACCAGGATTGGAAGTGCACATCCTTACAGTCCCAGCTTCAGCCCTAAACCGCCATTCAATACTGCGGGCTGCTACAGTTGCTGCACCTCTCTGTAGGGTTCCATCCAGAAGGAAGTCAGCAATGATCTCACTGGTACCCCCATCTCCAGACTCCAGAGCCAGTCTCCCCAGTTCCAGTGACACTAAGGTAATCACCACAGATCAGTGGGTCCTAAGCACGGTGGAACTGTGATACACCGTTCAATTTATTTCAATCCCCCTCCTTCCCCATCCCTCTTCAGAGACCACTCTCATGAAAGCGTGCTACTTCAGGAAGTCCAGTCTCTCCTCATGGGGGACATACAGGAAATTTCCCATGTCGTTCAGATACTTGTTAATCCCAAAAGCAAAGGGGGATCTTGGGACTATTTTAGATCAAAGGGAGCTAAACGAGTTCCTAAAGAAAACAAAATTCCAGATGGTTAGTCTAGCATCTGTTATCCCTTCCTTAGATACTAGGATCTGGTATGCTGCTCTTGAATTAGAAGACACATACTTTCACATGGCAATTAACCAGAGCCACCAATTCACAGTGCTGTCTTTCGGCGTATAAGCAGCCCCTCATGTATTCGCTAAATCCATGTGCTGAGGTTCATATACCTTTTCTGTACTGAATTAACATAAGTTTTGTTTTAAGTTAGTTTTCACATTTCACTTTCTTGAAACATGAGCACCTTGCATACCCATTTTTCACTAAATATTGAGGTTGAGGTTTTGCTGTATATCTTACAGTCATAAGTATAGTTTGAAATAACAAGCGCATTACTTCTGTGGTTGGATAAATAAATTCCAGCCATGCTATTTTCAAAAACTGCTTCTCAAAACAATTGCAATTAAACTAACTCACTTGTACTTATCTCACTTTCCAAATTATAACCTGTTGTGAAACAGCTTTTCATATTGTCAAGCATTTTCTCATCTTTACATCACAGAGATGTACTTACATTCTTAATATCTTTCTTGTACTGATGGTAAGGTCTGATATTTATAAAGCACTTTGAGATCTTCAGTTGAACAGGGCTGTATAAATGCAGAATATTGCAAACTATCTGCAACTCTCAATCTCATGATAGACCTATTCCATCCTATAGCTCTCTCCTAGATTAATGAAGTGAGTGCAGAAAATTAAAACCAAAAATTTTGTAACACTTTCACTCCTTTAGAACTGTCCTTGTTAACGAAAGATCATTGTTGAAAATACTGAACTAAGATACTACATCTGTTCTTACTGGTCCATGAATTGAAGGGACTGCTGAAGTTGAGAATGTTGTTGTGATGAATGTAATTGCTATAATTAAAGATTTTCTTTTTTTTCATAACAATTCTTTTAAAAAGCAAAAGATTTGGTATGAAAATGAACAAGAGAATATAATTGTTTGAAGTTGAGGCTGTGGATTACTTATGAAGTCGTGTAGGGCATCAAAAGGGGGAAGAAAACTTTCTCCAAGAGAGATCCTAGAGAGTGGGCTGATGACTCAATTATAACTTTTTTTTTTAAGTGTTCTATTTAGGATAATAAAAGAGCATGGAAGTCAGCAAAATAAGCAGAGGATTTGTTTTGTGACTTAAAATACGATTCTGCTGTGAAAGGTGACTATGTAAAAACAGTATGTTCTCAGCTGAGGTGCTCCATGTGAGTATTCAAAGTAAGATCAGCTTACTTTGGTCAAAAGAATAATTTTTTGTTTGTTTTAACTCTTATTTGCCTTGCGGAACCAACACACAGCATGCAATAGTGAGCTGGAATTGTGTTTCTTCCCAGACATCAGTGGAATTGTTCTCATACTGTACCCAATCCACCAACTGCAGGGAGGTACAGCCCACAGCTGCTGTTATGGTGGCAGCTTTATAAAAGTTTCTTGGAGTCAACTTCCCAGCATGTATAGACATGGAGTGTATCAGCACAGTCCCTGTACGTTGCATATACAGCTTCATTGTGGATGCTTACTCTCTACTTCAGGCTTATTAGCAGGCTTCTTCTCTACTGGGAATTGTTCCCTTCATCTCTTCAGTTCTCCTTCCACCCATGCCTGATGGCAACAGGATCCATCAATCAATGCTCTTGTTATGAGACCAATAAGAAAATAATTTCTACTGTTGTCTCCCATTTCAACAGAAATAGTTTGTTCCTCAATGATTTACTTCCCCAAACAACTTGTTCCAAGGGAACCCACTCTTGGAACTGACATATCAGGATCTCCAAAGCAGCAAGCTTCAGAAGCTGGTGTGCCCACCTAGGCTCCCTGATGTGCTGGCCAAAGTGTTCCCAGGAAAATGTCAACTGATGCTCCATTGATCTAGAATTTGGGTTCATCTGGTCTTTGTTGAAGAAATTTACTCTTTCCCTGGAATCTATAAATTCTTACAAATTGTGACAATAGAATGACCCTAAGCAGTGTTGCCAAATGTGGGGGCACTTTGGAGTTCCTCTTTGTGTAGAGGTGATCAGGATTGTGTCTTGTATTGAAAGGCCGTCATAGGAAGCAGACAGTTATGTCTCAGTAAGTGCCCCTGCCAAAGAGTAGTAATTAAGTTAAACCAACATGTTTTACACACCTTACCGCCTCTTCTCCCCCTACCCCCCCCCACCCCACCCCGGCCTGTGCGGTCCCCGAGATGGAACTTTTTCTACAACAATGAAGTTCTTGTGTCTACTCCCAGCACTGACAGAAGTCTTCTTGGAAGATGGACACCTTTTCCTTCAAGTGGAAAGTTCTGTGCCTTCATCCCATCCATCATCATTAGCCAGAGTTGCCATGAAAAGTGGCCTGAACAGAGCCACAAAGATCTTGGCTTTCATATGTCAAGGCAAGATCTCTTAAAGCTGCCCAGCAACCAGAGATCTCCTGACTTGGGCTTAATCCTGCACCCAATCCAGAGGTGCTTGTCTCTAAACCTGGAGACGAAGGGTAGTATTTTCCAAAGCTCTCTGTATTAGCTTAACTCTGCTCTCATTGAAGTCCATGCAGATTTTAGGCTAGTACTGAGCACTTTAGATTAGAATATCCCACCCCAAGAAGCTGAACTTTCTGGACTCTTGCCTACTCAAGGGATCAGGGAAGTTTATCCTGAAATCTGGATGAGACTCTAAAACTAAGATTTACCGCTGAATTGTTCTTCACTTGCAGCCTGGTGTGCCCCCTTCAGCATTAACCCTAAAATATTATTTTAAAAAAAGCTTTTGTCAAGGTCTTGCAGGGTGGTGGTTGTCCCATTCCTCCCCCACTCCCAAGGGTGTTGGGTTCACAGAGGCTTATGTTCCAACTATCCATGTTGCCCTTTGGAGCTTCACCATCACCTTCTGGATGTTAAGAAGGCTAAAAAGTACTATCTGGACAGAACAAAAATCTTTCTGCAGATAGAATTGCCTTTTCATTTTTTATGGAGATCATGAAAAGCCTCAAAGCATCAAGACCAGTATAGCAAGATGAGTTTGTTCTGCTATTGTTTGGGTCTCACAATCAGCAGGAAAACTTCCACTTCGAGAGCACAGCCAACTATACCCGTGATAGTGTCAGAAACAGCATCTTCGAAGCTTTTCATGGCTGTGACTGGATTGTTTCTGCTATTTTTACTAAGCATTACAAAACTGATATCGTAGCCGTGTTGGATGCTGCTTTCTGTTACTGGGTCCTGCAAGATGACCCTGTATTCTTTTCCTTACTGTTTAATTTCCAGTTGGGCCAGGACTGGTGGATTGATGATAGGAGAATTGAACAATTCCTTTCACTATAAATTGATCATCTACCCAGTCCAGCAATTATTTTATTCTCTCCTTGAAGTTGTTATTGATTGCTGTTGCTGGGCATTTATTTTTAGTTGTGGATATGTTTTGCTTAAGCTTTTGAAGTATCTACTGGGAGTATGTTGAGGTCCCTCTTGCCTTTATAGATTGGAAATTGGTATCTTGAATCTTCTTGAGAATTGCTTTTGTGACAACAGCTATGAGCTGGATTAGGTTTATACTGGTAGGAAACTGCCAGCTTGCAAGTAAGGAGCAAAAATGTTACATTACACATATTCAGTGGCAGTCCAAATTGTCCCTTCACTCACACCTGTGTAATGCCAGTGAACATAGTGTAATTGCACAGGTGTAATCAGTTGCACAGGTATAAGTGAAGGTAGAATTTGGCATGCAGAATCTTACAGGTGACCATGAGAAAAGAAAGAGTTTAACTTGAGGGTAATATCTCAGTTTGGCAGCTTTATAGAGAAATAAAAAAATGTGGATAAATTTGACCTTAAAATAACTTCAACTAACATGGACCCTTGTGATGCCACTTTAACAAAGTCACTATTTCCCAGTAAAACTAGACTTTAAAGGTACCTTCCTGCCTTTCTGAAAAATTAACGATGTTTTAAGAATGAGTAATAGGCTTAAATTCATAGATGATACTGTTCCAATTAAATACCTTTCAAAGAAATTGGATATGTAGGTGTGAGGGGAGATTTAATTTTTTTTGACAGCAGCTTCCTGAAGGCTGCAAAGAATAGTGCGAAGAGTGAGACTGAAAAAACATTAACAATTATACTGGTGACTGAACTGGTGGTGTTTTCCCTCTTTCCTTTCTTTAAAAAAAAAAAAAAAAAAAAAAAAAAAAAAGACAAGATTACTTGAAAGTGCAGCTGGTCTGGAATTTTTCAGCTAAACATTTTTCATCTGAAAATGCCAAATTGTCAAAACCTAAACTCTTTGCAGGAAAGAGATGGTTTCAATGAATTTTCCATTTCAGATTTTTTTTTTGAAAATTTCAAAAATGTTGAAACCTCATTTTGATGTTTTTGAAATGAAAGTTCCATTTTTATGTTCAAAATGACTTTTTGTTTAGAAATTTGTTACCTTATAGTAAAATGTAAAGATCTAAATCAAATCAAAACATTTCAAGATTATGAAAATGAAATGTTTCAGTTGTTCTAATCTGAATTTTTTTCCTGAATTTTTTTGGTTCACAGAAATTTTCACGATTCTGACTTTTCTTCTTGATTTGGTGTGGGAAAAGTTTTTGAAATCTTGAAAATTCTCATTGGATGGGAGCCCAGGTCTACTTGAAAGGCTCTACAATCCAAAATATTGTTTTTTCTCTGCGTTCTGGGAAATGAGTGTAAAAGCAATATGTGGTGGCTTTTACTTTGAGACTGGCTTTGGGACTGAAATTTCTTAACAATTTTTCTTCTGTGTTTTACCAGAGACGGTATAATTACATAGACATCACAAAGGGTGATTCATTGCTAATGTACTCGGCATGTAGGACGATGATTGTAGTGCTGGTGATGCATGAATACCTTCTTTTCAGATAGATACTATTGTTGTAGAAGTACCAATGGTGATACTGTGAGGTGGAGAGACAAAGCAGTGGTCCTGTCTGAAGCAGAAATGAGAAGTGCATATGCACACAAATGGAGAGATAAAGACACTGAGCACATCTCTTAAAAGCATTGCAATTCTGAATGACTTGCTTTCAACAAAACATATTTTTCTCACATGAAACTTTTATATAGAACAGCTGTCTCTGACTTCTCAGCCCTTCCAGAGCTGTTGTCGACTAATGTAGAAATATTGGCTCATGAAGACTGACCAAACTTGAACTACAGACATGAATATTTAAATAACTGACATTTCAATAATTTCACTTCTGATAGCATTTAGATTTTTAACTATATACATTCGATTAGAAGAAAATTGCTAATTGATATACTTCCATTTAGAGCTGAGGAAAAGACAAGAACAGCAATACGTGCTTGTTTTTCTTGGTATTTTCATATTGGACATTAGGACACAGACCTGTGGAATCATGATGTATGTACTTATTCATATTCTAACCGTGTACTGCAGTAGCTAGTTCCTTTATGAAAAATGTATACAAACACTGCTATGACCCAAGTGGTGGGCCATTAGATACTGTGGAAAGGCCAGGAATACTGGTTCAATCCTTTCCAGCCCTACAAAATAGGAGGGTGTGCAAAAGCGGTGTGCAAAAATCTTAGATTAATTGACAACAGATACAGAAAAAGGGGGAATAAGTGAAAATCAGAATTCTCTAGTGATAGTGTGGTGGGAAAGTAATTATGGAAGTATAATGGAGTCAAATTGTTGCAGGGGTTCTCTCACTCTGACATATATTGATTATTTATCTCTTTATTGGTCCGTGCATATGAGCAATTACATCTTAAAAACAGGAATGGGATATAGTAAACCTGAAAAGTGCCCTAAAGAGTATTTTGGGAGGAGAAGCCAGTGCAAGGAGTGTGTGGTACTAGCAAACTGTTCCATTAACAAACAAAATTATTCCCATCCCAGAGGTGAAAGTATTGGTAGTGGTAGGGAGGTAATATGAGGAACAAAAAACAAATAATGGTGCTGTTCCACTGGAAAAACAAATGCCAGGTGGCACAAATACTAGAATATTAACATGCCATATATTGAACACTGTCTCTCTCACTGTGGATGATCTATCCAAAACTTACTACAGCTACACTCAAAACCTACTCAGAAAGGGTGTCTTTGACACAACATGCTGCCACTTTATATCAGTGGAAACTAGTATTATGTTTGAGCTCAGCTGACCAAAATAGCGATACCCCATTTTTCAACACTGAATGAAACTTAGTTCCCCCAGTTTAACTCCTGCTTCCAAGTAAGAGCTTTTAGTCTGTAAAATATATTACCAGGAAGAACAGAGTGGCAGCATGAGAAGATGATGACCCATTTGTGCCACTTTAGACCTACTTGCATAGCCAAATGTAACACACAGGTGACAGTACTGATGAATCTGACATACTTGCAGTTTGTTTCTATTAGGATAGTCTGGGAGAAGATCATTTAGGTGGAAAGTTCAGGAAACTAAGCTTTTTCTTACTGCTCCTTTTCATATAGAATAAGTGCATTTTCTACAGAATTGGTAACTTCTCATGGTGATAGCAAAAATGGTACTGTAATCTTTACTTTAAAAGGTTTTCTGATAAAGACCGTCCCCAAGGGACAGTAAGAAAATTTGATAACCACTATGAAAGAGGTAAAGCCCTATTACAGATTAAGAACTCATTGAGATAGGAAAATAAATAGCCAAGTCTTGATGGAGAAGAGGTTAATAGGAACAGAGATCATGAATAGGACTAGTGGTGGTCACTATTTAATTTTTAAGCGGGTGGGGACAATGGTGGGAGAAGTGGCATGGTAATAGTGAAGTGGTAACATCTGTAGATGACATGAGTCAAAACTAGGAAAAACTTGAAGAACTTGGAAAGAAGCAAACAAAACTAAGGAATCGGGCAACTTTTGATGAAGTACAAAGTAGTCATTGGTAGGACAAAACACATTGTAAGTAACAAGAATACTCTTGTCTGCTACTAGTTTTGAATTAGTTAACATCTCAGAAAACAGTCTTAGGCTACATGTGTACTGCTCAATGAAGTCCTCTTACTGCACAGCTGTGCTCAAATAATGTTAGGCTGTTTTTAAGAATAGGCTAGAAATCATGCTAGTATATATTTGATAATACAGCCTCACTTTCAGTGCTATGTTCAGTTTTGGTCTTCATCACCCAGATGCTAATGGAAAAGGTCCAGAGAGAGGCAGTGAAAATCTAGTTTAGGGCTTCCATAGAAGGAGAGACTAAAAAGATGAATTAGAAGTCAGAGCTGGGAAAATGGGAGGTCACTTTGTCCAACCTCCCTGCTGATGCTGAACTGTTCTTGGTCTATTAGTGGGTGCTTTGTCCAGTCTAGTTTTTAAATAACACAAGTGTTGTGGGCTTTCTTTGGGAAACTGTTCCAGACCTCTTATTTTTCCTGCTATTCAGCCTATAGTTTCCATTGCTCATTTTCATCCCATCATTTCAGGCTATTTACTCTTGAAGTCAGCCTAAAGAATTCCTTCTCTTTAATATTTTTTCTGTTAAGTTGGCGAAAGTACAAGAAAGGAGATGTATATAAAACAGCAAGTGGTCTAGAGTGAGCCAGCTGAGTGCTCCTTTTTACCCTTTCCCTATAATACAAGAACAAGAGGCCATTCTAAATTAAAATGCAATACTTTTTTTCTCAACATATAATTAACTTGTGGAAATAGACTGCCTCTTGGTAGCACTGAGACATTAGCTTACTAATATTCATAAAAGGAACAGACAAACATTCATAGGAATATCATCTGCAATTTAAAAACCAAAAGGCATTTCAATCTTTAAGTACAGTTTAGGCACAAACTGACCACCAGCTGGGGGCAGAAATTGTCTTTTGTCTGCATTCATGCTATAATTACAAAATTAGGTCCATTTTGTGGGGGTTTATCACTTGCTCTGAAGCATACCACTTTGGCCAAAGGGTACTGGATTACATGATTCCTCTCTTCCTCTATAGCAATTCCTTTATTTCCCTGACTTTCGTAACTAAGTACTTAGTCCCATATTATCTTTAATCAGTATTTTAAATTCCTAATAGGTTTTGGGGAGGGGGGGTTGGTAGTAGTTAGGTATAATTTATTGATGGGTAATGGGGTGGCAGTATGTGGAGGAGCTTACCAATTAGTGAGGAAACATTTTTGAGGTGCATTCTTGTCTGTTATATTGTGCAACAAGTGACCCATTATGTGTTTCCACTAATAATTTTCCTCTGCTAGTGTTTGGGTGGGTGGGTCTGTTTTACTGCCGTTCCCAAATATTGATCATCCGCATAAGATTTTTTTTGCATCAGATAAATTATTAGGCCTTCCTTCCTTATTCTTGGATTATTTTCTAAGTAGTGGAGGAAGGGTGGTTAAAGTTAGTTTTTAGTAGCTGTTAAATAGATTATGTGGGAAATATAAAAATTTGGCAGAAGATCAGCATAATAGTACATAGGTGTGGTTAACACTGGTAGAGGAGTAATATATAAAGTAGTATCAGTTCAGATGGTTACCAAAATTAAGGTCAGTATAAAAATTTTTTCAAAACCAAACCAACAACACGCACACAAAAAACCCACCAAATGAGTAGTACTACTCCCAGTCTCTTAGCTTCAGGAAAAAATACAGAAATCTGGATATTACTTTCTTTTAGTTTATTATTGACCTCTTTGTTTAGACTTTCAAGGGAAAAAGTGTTTTATCAGGAGAATTTACCCAGCCTCCCACTGCTCTTGTTTAAAAGTAGGGACATTGTGGAAAGAAATACGTACTAATAAAAGGAATATATTTAATCAATAAACACCTTTTGGATAAATCTTTAGACTCTACTGCTGTTCACTTCATTCTGAAAATACAAATATCTGCCAATAAAGATGATGACATTGTTTTTAAACCTGTTTATTTAATTGTTTAGAAAAAGCAAAGAGAACTTGCCAAGATGAGAAGATGTCTGAGACCAGAGGAGTTGACGAACCAGTTGAACCAAATAGACCTCAATATGCAGCATGAACAGTTAGAAGAGAGCTTCCAGCAACTTGTTTCAGATTACCGAAGGGTCCTAGAACGACTTGCTCAAGCATGAGAATTCTACCTTTCTGTACAAGAAACTTGCAGATTTCTATACATTGTGTTGTGAAGCACATCCATAATTGCTACTTAATTGCAAAATCTCATGTGACGTTTTAATCACATTTAAGATGACTTTTTCTGTGTGTTTTTTTTTTTTCTGTGCATTTTGAATATTTTCTATTTTTGTGCTGTAGATTTAAAGATGGTTGTACTTAGGTTTTGGGGCACTTATTGCTTAAATAAACAAGAATGTAGATTCTGAGATGCACTATCACTGCAAGTGTTCGGGTCTTCTGTACAGTTTTGTTCAGATGCTTAGTGAGGCTTGAGATGAAGCAGATTGGACTACCGTAGCCTGGAGTATTTTAAGAAGTCACTAACAATCTCAATACTTCAGTTGTTCATAAGGTAAGTTAAAAATAAAACCAAATGTTTTAAAAGTGAAATGTTTGAGTTAACTACTAAAAATTTTTACAAAATTCTATTTCATTCTCCTGCCCTCTGCTGTTCATGACCTGCCTTGTGCATATACTGTTATATGGCTCTCATCATATGATCTGAGCCCATCTTAATTAAACAATATAAAAACCTCATCCCCTCCTGCCTATAGGAATAAACATAAATAGTAGTGATTTTTTTTTAGTAAGTTTCAGTATGTTTGTGTTGAAAGATGACTCTGTTTGTGTAAGAAAAGAGTTGTTGATGGAATGCTAATTTGAAGAAATGGACTTTACATTTGGCTCCAAACACTGAGATCCATGGTCATTCTCTCTCTAGGGAATTCCTGTTGAAACCGTTGATAAACAGTAACATATTTATGTGTTTGTTTAATAGTTTTAAAACTCTTCACAGTTAAGCAATTGGCTTAACTCAGTGTGCTTAGCCTATGGAGGCATGACTTCTCATTTCAGTGTGCTTAGGTTACTTATATAATGTTCCACACTCTCTTGTGATGGTATTTACCTGCAATCCCATAACCAACTCCTATAACTCACAGCTTTCAGAAACCACCAGTTTGCTGTTAACTCCTTAGCTCTGAGAGTTGGAATTTTTGGCAAAGTTTGCCAGATCAAAAACTTTAAAAATTGAACTGATGACAAGAACACCCAAGTTCAACTGATGCTATCAGACCACCCTTCACTTTGCTTTATGACTTACCACTCCTGCAGATCCATAAGAGTCCCACAACACTTAATATTATTATGTACTTTACTTGCAAACTATCTGTGGTGCTATAATATTCAAAGTGTACAAACAGCAACTATAACTATCTACATTGCTCAAGTTAATGAAATAAATGTAAGTCTGACAGGGTGAATCATCCTTTTCCACATAACTGCTCCCTCTCAAAATCCTGTCTGTGCAGTAGTCCCCTGTGTCAATAGTCCTTCTCTCAGTAATGTACGGGATGATATATTAGCATTGAAATTGTTATACTGACAGAGAGGCTCTATGGACTTGCTCTTACAATTTATTTCATAGATTTCACAGTGGACTGGTTGAAATCAAAGCGATTTAACAGATTTTAATCATGATTTAAATCTATTTTCATCATGTTTTGCATTTGTAATTTTTAGTTATTTTCTTAAAAGTTGATTCTCATTAGTTGCTAACCATTAAAATGTTGTTTGTAACTAAGTATAGCCTTTACACTCAATGTGGTGCTTCTTTTTGCTAACCAGGAGGATACACTATATACACATTTATTTAAGCAATGATGTAGCTAAACTTAAATTATTCAGTCTCAATAAGACATTTTAATAGTCTTAATTTTTTCATTTTTTATTGTTATAAAATGATGAATGATATATTTCTTATTTACTAGATGATAAATTTTTTACTTGAGATTTGTGTCAAGTTCTATTTGGACGGAAATTCAAATTCAATTAAAAATACACAAAAACAACAGGTTTTTTTGTATTAAGTAAAACTGCCTTAAATGTGTGGGATACATAAGAAAAGTTTATCCAAAAAAATATGAAAACACATTTTGCCTTTAACAGCGATTTACTAAACAAAGGAAGTATTCTCTGTGGAGTTAATGAATTGACCTGATTGTTTCTGGTCACTGGGTCCTGCGAGATTTTAGAAAGATTGGATCTCCTCCTCTCACACCTAGTTTTTTTCTTCACAAACTGGAAGAAGAAAACCAGCTTTCCTGCTTTTTTCAACTCCCAGTCAACTTCTTAACTTTGAATGAACTTGCATTTGTACTGAACTAGTTGAATCAACAAAAGTGAAGAAAATATTCTCTCTCTACCTGCAAAAGATGCTTCTGCTGTCAAACATTGATTTAGCACTTCAGCCAACTCTGGTTGCAGGTATTTAGCTATTAACTTCCACTAGCTCAGTGCTTTGACTTTCTTTAAAACTTCAGTAGCGGACATGCTTCTTAATATTATTTTTGTATTTAATTTAAATAACTTTAATATATTTTTAGGCCTTAACATAAGCTGTTAATTTCAAATTTAATTTTAAATACGTTTATTTTTAAAAAATCTATTTAATTTAAACTTAAAAATGTGATTTTTTTTTTTAAATCATTGATTTTTTTCATCCATCCTGATAGATTTGCATTGATAGGATAACATGCTTTGCACAGCTTTGCCATTAAATGGTCACGGGAATCTCATTTTGTGGAGCTATGAACTTGGTAGCATAATATACAGGCATTCAGTAGTTAACTTTTCATACTTAAGTATCTTGGTTCTTTTAAATGCTGAGAGAGAAAGGAAAAGTTTACACTTCAGCTATAGATATTAGCGCAAAAAAAAAAAAGCTACCTGAAATTGGATAATTAAATGTTGAATTAGGCCATGTTTTCTCCTATTCATTACCCGTGTTAAACATAAATAATTACTAACAGACACTCCAATGACAAGCATTCTATAGAAAACCAGAAATATTCTGAATGCAAATTTATATTTAAGAAAATTTAATCTAAATTTTCCAGGATAAACTAAACCAAGAAGTTGCTGTTCTTCCATTGAATTATTAAATATTTAATGGGAACTTTTCATTATATATGGAATAAGCATTAACAGATTTATTTTAAGTGATTTTATCTTTTTAAAAATTCTCCATGTATTTCTTACCATTTTGGCTACAACCAAGTTGCTCGGTCACTTTAACTGAAGACCAAGTGAAACTTTAAACTTCTTCTTGAAACAGGATTTAAAGGAGAGTTTGCTGCACTTGAAATACCATGTTGAACTTTCAGGTTGTACAGCATTGGTCAAGAAACTAAAGTTGTGTATGATGTTCTTTGTTGTAGAAGCATCAGAGTGCTGCTTTCTGCTCTCTGACGTAGTCTTTCATCGCTTACTAGACAATTTTTATGCAAGTAACAGTGAAAGTCTCTTGTTACCAGTACAGAAACCTGTGAATCTGAGCAAGTACTTCAAAGCAAAGGGGTAAAATAAAATGAAAAAAATATTGGAATACTTGAAAAGTTGCCAAACTCCCTTCAGTCTCAAAATAAAAGTTACAGTAACAGCAACTCAGCATTAAATGTAGTTCTACTCTGACCAGCAGCTATGTAGAAACAGCACCTTACTCACCATTATCTGCTCCTTGTATTAATTCAGAGTCCCAGCTGCTTGATCATTTACAGAACAGGGTTTTTTTAGTACTTTTTATGCCTGCTAGCAATACAGAGAGAACACCAGATATGGGAAAGTGAGGTGGATTTTATTTTGGCTCTCGCATCTTCAGAATTTTTAATGCAGTTCAACTGCAGGGTCAAATTCTTTTCTGTTACATCTGTGCAAACCCACTGCCATCCGTGGTATTGCACAGGCTTAACAGAACTGAATTTTGGTTGCACACTCCTATTCTAGTGGTGATGTGTGAGAATGCAGCTAGACTGTCAGACCGCATGTTATGTGCGGTCACCTAAAAAAACCAACATTTTTTTACTTGAAATGGAGCAAATATGTTCAAAACAATCAAAATGTGGAATGCTCGTTGCAAATTTTTGTACAGCTTTTTGGAAAACAACCAGACTTTAATTTTCAGATTATATGGGTAGATTTAATGACAAATGCGTTTTTAAATATTATTTTAAAACCCAATTCCTCTGCTTACCTGAGCAGTGCCAAATTTAGAGTTCCATGTTTCCCCTGCAACAGTGGAGGACATCATAAATGCCTAAAATAGCGCAGAAAAGAAGTGCTTCTTGAACACAAGATAGTCCTTAAATACAAGAACTTTAAAGGATCAGGAGGAGAGAGAAGAGCACTTCCCAGAGCCATTAAGATAATTTCATTCTACTTCTAGTGCCTGATCATCCTATGATGAATTGTTCCCCTTCATGAGGCTTGGAGAAAGACTAGGCCCAAGACCTTCAACTAGTTGCTAGTCTTGGTCCCCAGGAAGGCATTAGAGAACTGCCCTGCCCTCTGCAGCAGTAACAGGATGTTCCAGGTAACCCGTTACTATGGAACCTTAAGAATAAGTTTTTCCTGTGCAAAATATGTTGTTTAACGCAAACTTTAAAAAAAAATTCTTTTTTGTAAATGCAAGCACAAAATCCTCTAGCACGGAATGTGATTCTTCTGAGTCATTGCTAACCCCATTGCTAACCCACCCAAGGCTGAAGAAGTTTGTGACAAAGCAAGAAGATGGAACAGAATCTGAGAAAACGTTCCAGTGCTCTGTCCCCGCATACCTCCCTCCCATCTGCTATTGCAGACAAGCTGCTGCTGGTGGGGGAAATCCTTAAAATCTCATGTAGCTGCTCTGCCCTCCTTCCCCCAAACCAGCAACTCAGTGAGAACCTGGCTATATTTAAAGGATGGGTTACCCAAACCATACAGTATCACAAAAAGGCAACTCCCTGTTCCTGGCTTTAGCTCTACTGCCCACAGCAGATTCAGCACTAGCCGCATCAGGGTTCACATGCATCAGGCATAGGGAACCTGGCCTCCGCAGAACTCTCATGCCCACGAGCTTTTTGGGTGGTGGCTTGGTTGTCTTTTCAACCTCCCTTCCTCTCCATGATTCTGCCTGAATTTCAGGACAGGGCAACTAAATTCTTCCAGAGACTTTTGGCTGTGCTGGTTTACAGGCAGACAACTTGCCTTTCTTCCTACCCCCAAGTTCCCAATTCCATATCCCTGTAGTCTTTAGAGGGAGCAAGGACCTGTGATGTTACACCCCATAGTCTTTATGCTTATGATATAGATATGGCATAACTGAGATATATTTCATGCCAGATGGGTCTTGTAAGGTATCATCTGAAAGGTTATAATTTACTGAATATGATTATCCAATTTGTATGCATGTGTCATTTCTGTATCTAAAGTTAGGAATATTGACTATGTAACAATTACAACTGTGTGTGTATTTGGGAGACACCCACCAGACAACAGCCCATCAGGCTTGATGGGCCATTCGGAAGAAACAATAAGACTTTGAAGATACTAATCTCTTTCCTTCCTGAGAGGCATCTTGTGACGTAGCTGTGACGCTATTAGGTCAGATGGTCCTGTCACCTGGTACTAAATACCATCTTGGACTTCTAGTAATTTTCCACTAAAAGGAGGGGAAGGTCAAGACTGGGAAGCAAAATATTCTTGCCTTATGTAAATCTTACTTAAGGCTGGGAGGTAAGGCAAACAGGACTCTTCTCCATTGTCTTCCTGCCCAAGAAGAGAGACTGCTGAAAGTACCTGACGAGACAAAGGAACTGAGCTGAGGGAAAGGCAAGGGCTGAGACCAGACTAAGACAGGAGTCTAGTCTGTAAAGAGAAATAACTGGAACTCGAAGCTACAGAAACTCTGCAACTTGCCTAAAACAACATTTAGGGTGAGAAATTACTTGTTGAAACCAGGTGAGCTGTAGCTCATGAAAGCTTATGCTCAAATAAATTGGTTAGTCTCTAAGGTGCCACTAGTACTCCTTTTCTTTTTGTTGAAACCAGTCTCTTTAAGATCTTAAGCTTAGTATGCATGTTTTGTTTTATTTGCTTGGCAATCTGCTTTGTTCTGTTTGCTATCCATTATAATCACTTAAAATCTGCCTTTTTTTAGTTAATAAACTTGTTTTGTTTATTATTAAACCCAGTTTGTGCAATTTCTAACTGTGGGGCGAGGAGAAGTTGTGCGTCTCTTCCTCCACATTGAGGGAGGGGGTGAATTTCTTAGCTTACGTTGTATAGATTTCTCTACAGCACAAGACAATATTATTTTGGGTGTACCTTCCTGAGCGGAGCTGCACTTGAGTGCTTCGCGATTTCCTAGCTGAGTCTTCCCATAGAGAGCTGTTTGCAGATTCTGTGTGATTTTATAGCTGGTGCCTCGCTCTCCGGCCTCTGGCACGGTAGGCTAATTCAGCAAAACGGGGAGAGGGAGCAGGAAGGCTCAGTGAAATCCCAGTACATCAGGTGGCATCTGAGAAGGGGGGTCCAAACCATGACAGGACCCTCCAAATGGGACTACCTGGGCCCGCAACCTTTCAGAGTAGTTATTAGGAACTATGTTACTCTCAGTTGCCCCCCTAGCCATTGTCCTACCAAATTGACTCTATTTGACATGAAGAAAAGGCTTTGCGGCAGGTGAATGCAGAACACCCAGCTACACAAAAAGCACAAGCTGAGATGCAGGGTGGTTTTGAGTGAGTCTATCTTGGATGAGCAGCATAAATGCATCAGCATTTTATCCTGAGTCACAACAAACAGCTAAATCACAGAATGATGACAAAGGCAAGTGAGGAGCAATACACCTCTCAACTTCTTTTTCACTTGCTGTCCTGAAGAGAGCAATACCATCAACCAGGAATTAGAAACAGTAGAAGGAAAGCTTTTGAAGTTTTAAGAGCAGTGAGAGAAGGAAACTCTGCCACGTACTTTGAGACTATGCTATAACATGAGTGGTATCTATCTGACATCGCCAATGAGGAAACCACCTCTGGATAAACAACAAATAATGAAAACTAAAAAGAAATACAAAAAAGTCACTAGGAAATAGTTTCAGGAGCCAAGAAAGAAATCTATCTGATATCAAGGTAGAGAAGGAGGCATAAATCACAAAGTAATATGGATAGAGGTTCGTGTAGCTGAGGCTCTGCATCTGAAGCAATATCCTGGGCAGAAGATGTCCATGCCTCCTATGAAGAAATACAAAAAGCTGCTGTATGTGGTTTCAGTCCAACCTACTATCATCCTCTGCAACGTTCAACAGAGGCATACAGTAATGCCTTGGTAGGAATTACTCTTGTTTATACAGATAACTTTATCGATTTATTCACTGCTCTTTGTCTTATAGTAGGATTTTTGAACTCTGGAAGAAGGAAGACATTTAGATTATCTTGTAATGTCCTTTCTCTGATTCTGAGTGTCTGATAGCAACTGTCTCTTATACTTTCTATTTGAAGAGAGTTGCAAATTAATCTTTTGTCAATCTCCTAACAGTTTAAGTACTGTCACTGCTTTGCGAGTATACCTTTCTAATAGCTGTTCCTTTTAGATTGAAGCTGAGCAACTGCTTGAGGACATGTGCTCTGATCTGCATTCTAGCCTACAGAAGGGAGAGCAACTCAATTTAGCAAAGGTTTGTTGGACACTCAGAACAGGAGATAAGTAATTAGCAAGTATGTTTGTCTTAATAAGTACATACATGCAGAAATGTGGACCCAACTTTTCTTGTTTATTGCAGGGGCTGAAAATTATACTGGTTTGAGAACTGGGACTTGGCATGGTCCTGGACCAGTGCCAAAAGCACTGCTAGAACAGGGGACCAGAAAGAGTTTTGAAACTGAACCTCTCTATCAGGGCTAGTAAAGAAAACTGTATACTAGTTGGTAAAGTTTGGAATTTCAAGTTTTCAAGGTAAACAGCATATGTTTCCTACCCTGAATAGTTACATAATACTAAACTTTAAAATGGACTAAGCATAGGTTGTATGCGGTGGCATAGCCATGTTGGTCCCAGAATACTAGCGACAAAAGGTGGATGAGGTAATATTGTTTATTGGACCAACTTCTGTTGGTGAGAGAGAGAGAGAAGCTTTTGAGTTTATACAGCCCTGTGCTGCAGGTCTGGGAAATGTACTTGGAATGTCACAGCTAAATACAGAGAGACCTGGGTTCAGTTCCCAACTCTGCCTCTAACTTGTGGGCAAGATACTCTACCTTTTTGACTGTTGCTTCATCTGAGCAAAGGTGATGATGCCTACCCTTCTTTGAAAAATACTTGGAGATCTATGGAGGAAAAGTGCTAGCTAAATCCAATGTTGTATATTTTACCATTCTACCTTTTCTCCCTGTATCAGTTCTGACCTGATTTCAGCAGTGTGTCAAACTGCTGGAGCTGAAATACATGGCTGTAAGCTGACCACCTGAAAACTTGGAACTGAGGCTTTCAAACTGCAAAACGTTCTCTAATGCTATTGATTTGTAAGGCACTGGTCACTATAATGTTGGATTTTAAGTGGGGCAAAGAAGGTAGCATGATAAAATATTAGTCTGATATCTCTGCACTGGCTAGGCACATTGTGACAGATGAATACAAGTGCCTTTAGGACCACTAAGCTATTCCAAGCACTAGTCCTGGACCAGTGACTGGAGAGGAAAAAGATTTCAGTACTTAATTTCCATTTATCCAGTTGTTTAGCTTGCACAGGCTTTTAGCCACACAGTTGGCTCTCACTGGTATCCTTCACCCAAAAATCTCAAGCAGTGGTTGAAAATGGAAGGCTAACTATTCAAAGCAATACTAATAGATGCACAATTTGTTTGCAGGTTTCAGAGTAGCAGCCGTGTTAGTCTGTTTACAGGACGCTATCCATCATCACACTTGTTTGATTTCTAAGGAGGAAAAGCTGAAGGAATAGGAATGCTGCTTTCTCTTCACCACCCAAACCTTTCACAATGCAAGAGGAAAAATAAAGTGGAGAGCCAATATAAATAACCATGTCTACTCAAACTACTCCACCTATCAAATAATTGTCTATCATCAGGTCAATTGCACCTTCCTCTGAAGCATCTGGTACTGACTGTTGTCAGAAACAAGATACTGGACTATAAGCAGGCTTGGAAGGATTTGATTTTTATCAGTAAATGTTGGTAAACATCGATTTCACTATGTACACCCAAACCAATAAAAAATATTTTCATCAATGATAATTAACAGATATGCAAAGTAAGAAGAATGCTGCCTGAGAACGAAGAGTTTGATTTAAGGATATTTATTTTGTATATTTAGAGATGTGATGCTGACAACCCTGCATAATTTTATGCAACTGTGAAAATTTAAATAAATAAAAATTGAAAAAATGCTTTAACATCCATATTTTCCATAAAAATTATATACAAAAATTGAATTCTGCCAAGCCTAACAATGAGCATCTATGAGGCTTCTCTGCAGTCCCATTGTTAGCCCCATATAACTAGAGGGATCATTGATCTGATCTATTATGACAATTCTCAGGTTCCCAGGTTAAAAATGTTTAAATCTCCAGCACAAACAGATCTAAAAGGGCAGGGAAATTCCTCCCTTCACCCCTTTCAAAATATTGCAAGCTAATAGAAAAATGTTGATTTAGACAAATTCAGTTCAGCTGCAAGATCTTTTTAAAAGAATTATTGTGGCAGGTGACTACATACAGAAGCCTTGGGCTGATCACATATGTGCCTCAGTGTTCTGTCTTGTTCATTGTGAAAGCTCTGGGTGACAGCAGAGCAGGGCTGTGTGCTGTCTGTTCCTGCAGCAGCTGCAGCTTTTCTTCCTTTAGCGATCAGAGAAAATGTAATGCTGTTAACATGCCTCAAATAAGAAGAATGTGCTCTAGTTAGGGCTGTTCTGAGTAAATCTGAGTGAACATAAATGAAATCTAGTTCAACAGGGGAGTGGAAGGCTCAGCATCTGCCTTCTTGTTTCTAAATGCATTATAATGAAGGAGATGCTCCATGTTTAATATAATTTATTTTTGAAGATGCTCATCTCCCTTCCCACTGAGCCTTTGCTTATCTTTTGAAATAAAGCATGCTTTTAAGATTTTCATGTTCCCTGCTTAGTTTATCTATTTCATGTTAATCTTAACCTGAAACCTGTTAGGTAAGTGAAAGGGCTGTATTTTTTTTTATGTGGTGTCAAAATTTATTGTAATCTTTGTCTATTTTATATGTTTGGTTTATCACTCATTTAGAAACAATTTCTGTTAGAAATGCTTTGCAGTTCATTTTGAAAATATCATTTTAAAATGATGATGTTGAGCTCTCAATACTGAATGCCCATTAGGAGAAAAATCATTTTATATACTGATACTACCTAAAGTTGTCCCACCATAGGTATATTCTTTCCTTGCCATGTGCATATGACTTTCACTTGATGTTAACGTAGGTAACTTGCATGTGCATCAAGACTAAATACTTCCCTACACCTCTCCTGAACTCCTCCATCCTTCCCTTAGTGGTCAAGTCTAGTGTTGCCAAGTTAGTGGGTTTTGAACACCCCTCCTCTAATTTCAATTCCTAGGGGAAACTCCTCCCACAGCAAGTTGACTAATCGTTTCAAAGGTGTTGGAAGATTTTGAGTGACTTGTGAATAAAGCCATATCTAAGAACAGAGTAGCAAAATCAAAGTTTTTCCGGTGGTGGGTTTACTAGTAGTATCTGGTCACAGCAGGATGCAAATCCTTATGTTTAATGTGCTTAGATTTAGTGGGCACTTCCTTTCTGACTACAACTAGATCGGTCCTCACTTTTATTTTCACTGTATCTGAATCTGTATAAAAGTTTTGACTATACTTAAATCTGACAGGTTATAGGTGCTTTCTTACTGAGTAGCAAAAATCCTCATCTAAGCAAAAATTTAAGACTACTATAATGATTTCCTACTTGGGCTTCCTTTGAAACTGATCCAGAAGTTGCACTTGTTCTTTAGGATAATAGAAAAGAAGCTGGGCATGCCAGTCTTCTGATCCACACTTGACTTCCCATACAAAAAATGAAACAATTCAGTCTTAGCAGTAGTATATAATCACATGTACTAGTTCCAAAATCTGCCCTCTATTGGCAAGGTAATTGCAAGACAGTTGTGGCATATCTGGAATCCTTGGATTTCCTTGGTCCCTGTCAGTTGGGTTTCAGGCTCATGGAGATCAAGCTAACCTCTGTCATTGGTCTACTACAGCAGCACTCAATAAGACTGACTGAGATTTTCTTGAGTCATCTATGGCCCCTGGCAAGAAAGCACAGAATTGCATTTGAATAGTGTCTGTTTCTGCCCATTAGAAAAACTCCAGAGAATAGTGATAGCTAATTACCTATCAGCACCCCCCACACACACACCTACACACACGGATTACATAGGAACATAAGGATATAGGACCTGATGGCCCAGTCATCTGCTATTGCAGACAACCCCACCATGTAATGCCATTCATAAACTTTATTCTGAAGTTCTGTAGTTGTTCTGGCATGCAGCCCTCCCCTCATTTCAGCATGTATGTAAGATACTTTGAGCTGGGTGGCCATTGTGCAGGTTGCATGAAGCTCTACGTTTCTTTAATTGAACCAAAGATGAGATGTCTGTTTTCCAAGTGCCTTGCCAAGATGAAGCAAGCAGGCTGAAGCTCAATCCAGTGAAAGAGAGATCATGCCGTTTGGCTGAAGGAGCAGCCATACGGAGGTGTTGGATTCTGCCCCTATGAATAGGGGAATTCCTTGAGTCCTACTAGGTAGCAATGGGTAAGAGTGGGGGAAACTCCATTTTTCATCTATTTTAGCTCAATTTCTCTTTGATTTGGATCTTGCAACTTTGATCTCCACATTGGATTATTATAGTGCTACCCTTGAAGACAAGTCACAGGCTACAACTGATACAGAATGTAGCATCTCATCTGCTTAGTGGGTCTTGATGTAAGGAATGGATTAGCTTACTTGTTCATATCTGGGGGCAATACAAGGTACTGCTACTGATCTTTAAAGAACTACATGGTTTGCATATGAGGTATATGATCAACTGATACACTTTTAGCTAACAGTCCTTAAACAGGAACATGTGGGGGATGGGTTGCACATTGTTTTGAATAGGAGGCCCTCAACTTTTGAAGTTGCCCCCTGACTGGTTCAGTAGGTAGTCTATCCTTGAGAGTGCAGGGTAAAGTTCATATATTTTTCCATGAATGGGTGGGGGGCTGATTGCATTGATGGTGTTTCTCTGATTTTTAACCTATTTCTAGTAAACTACTTTTTAAGAATCTGTATATGCACCCAGAGACAATAAGAACAAAGCCAGGAAATAAATACAAAGTTTTAGCCATCTACTCTTATCTAATGGAAGTTTGCAGGAGCAATCCACCCCTCCCCCACAGCTAACGTTAAAACATACTGCAAGTTTTTGCATTTTTTTACCCTCTTGGACTATTTGTCACTTCTGAATTTTGGGTTCCCTCCCTTTCCTTTTGTAGCTGCTACCCTAGTTGCTCCCCATTCCTCTTATTAGTTGGGTATTTGATCCCTTTGTGCTTGATATGTTTGCCTGAGAGCTGTTGGGTTCATCATCTAGATCAGTGGTTCTCAAACCTTTTTTTTCCACACACCACTTGAAAATTGCTGAGGGTCTCGCTGGACCACTTAATGATCTTTCCCAATGTTGTTTGTACCATTAGCTAACTATAGTAAAGCACTTTGGATAAAAGAGCTATATTAAAAAAAACATAACATTTTTTTGTTCTACAAATAGAAGCACACAACTCATATTTTAATATCAGTAGTTTTATCTTTCTAATATGATGGATGTGCCCTCTCTTCCCCTCCATGGCAGCCAGAGCTGAGGCTTGGAAGGAGGGCTGTCTCTCCCCGACAGCTGCAGCCCTGGAGCTGAGGAAAGTCACCTTTCTCTGGCCGCCACAGCCCTGCACATCCCAAATTCCCCCCACCCCCTTTTCTCACCACACTGCCCCCTCCCACCTGCGTCCTATTCCCCCCCCAAGTCCACCACCTCACATTACATGTGCATCTTCTCCAGGGTCCAGGCACCTAATTAGTGGAGCCATGCCTGTGTGGATCCACTAATTTGGTAAGTGGCCCTTCATTCTCTTGTGTGCGGCAACCCAGGTGCGCACCTTAGAGGGAACTATCTGCGGACCACCTGAATGGAGCTTGTCGACCACTGGTGGTCCATGGACCACAGTTTAAGAACCTCTGCTCTATAGTAAGTAGCTAGTTTGGTTTTTTTAGGTGTTTAATTTTTGTTGCAGTAAGTGACTGTAGATGAAGTAACTAGCTGGACTAAAATACAACTAACTTGTTTTAGTTTTAGGCATCTCTTTCATGATTCTGCATGGATTAAGCAAAGTTTATGTAGTTGTCATAAATATAAAGGGAAGGGTAAACACCTTTAAAATCCCTCCTGGCCAGAGGAAAAACCCTTTCACCTGTAAAGGGTTAAGAAGCTAGGATAACCTCGCTGGCACCTGACCACAATGACCAATGAGGAGACAAGATACTTTCAAAAGCTGGAGGGGGGGAGAAACAAAGGCTTTCTCTGTCTGTGTGATGCTTTTGCCATGGACAGAACAGGAATGGAGTCTTAGAACTTAGTAAGTAATCTAGCTAGCTTGCGTTAGATTCTGATTCCTTTAAATGGCTGAGAAAATAAGCTGTGCTGAATGGAATGGATATTCCTGTTTTTGTGTCTTTTTGTAACTTAAGGTTTTGCCTAGAGGGATTCTCTATATTTTGAATCTAATTACCCTGTAAGGTATTTACTATCCTGATTTTACAGAGGTGATTCTTTTTAGTTTTTCTTCTATTAAAATTCTTCTTTTAAGAATCTGATTGCTTTTTCATTGTTCTTAAGATCCAAGGGTTTGGGTCTGTGTTCACCTATGCAAATTGGTGAGGATTTTTATCAAACCTTCCCAAGGAAAGGGGGTGTAAGGGTTGGGAGGATTTTGGGGGGAAAGACGTTTCCAAACAGGCTCTTTCCCAATTATACACTTGTTAGATGTTTGGTGGTGGCAGCGATAAAGTCCAAGTGCAAAAGATAAAATAGTTTGTACCTTGGGGAAGTTTTAACCTAAGCTGGTAAGAGTAAGCTTAGGAGGTTTTCATGCAGGTCCCCACATCTATACTCTAGAGTTCCGAGTGGGGAAGGAACCTTGACAGTAGTAAATAAAACTGTGGCTCCAGTGAAGACTTTTGTCCTCTCATGTGACTGCTTCATGTCCAGGGTTTGTTCCATAGACTGTTCTTACTCGATATAAGCAAATGAGATAGAGAAAATTCTAAAAGGGGAAATTATACAATACATCGTTTCTAGTATTACGGAGTGTGGTATAGATACAACTCACCTGTGGATTGTAATTTCTCTTTAGGAATCACTCTGCCACACTGATTCACTTACTGGTTAAAAATGACTAAACTCTATTTCTGTTTTGTTTTTTTTTTTACTTCCCATCACTGCCATTCAAAGCTATGAAAAAACGGAGAATACTCATGACTTGAATAATAAGTGGGACTACTTCATACAGCTTACAGCAGCGTCCCTAATCAAGCTAACTTTGTTAGAAGCAAAGACTCAATATGATTTAAATTACAGCACACAAGAGAAATTCAGCAGTCCTTTTCAATATCAGCTTTAGAACAGACTCCAATGCTCCCAGCAGGCCAAGCTTGCCACTCTGTAGGCAACCAACTACTGGCAGTGTATCATAGAATATCAGGGTTGGAAGGGACCTCAGGAGGTCATCTAGTCCAACCCCCTGCTCAAAGCAGGACCAATCCCCAATTAAATCATCCCAGCCAGGACTTTGTCAAGCCTGACCTTAAAAACTTCTAAGGAAGGAGATTCTACCACCTCCCTAGGTAACACATTCCAGTGTTTCACCACCCTCTTGGTGAAAAAGTTTTTCCTAATATCCAACCTAAACCTCCCCCACTGCAACTTGAGACCATTACTCCTTGTCCTGTCCTCTTCTACCACTGAGAATAGTCTAGAACCATCCTCTCTGGAACCACCTCTCAGGTAGTTGAAAGTAGCTATCAAATCCTCCCTCATTCTTCTCTTCTGCAGACTAAACAATCCCAGTTCCCTCAGCCTCTCTTCATAAGTCATGTGTTCCAGACCCCTAATCATTTTTGTTGCCCTTCGCTGGACTCTCTCCAATTTATCCACATCCTTCTTGTAGTGTGGGGCCCAAAACTGGGCACACTTACTCCAGATGAGGCCTCACCAATGTCGAATAGAGGGGAATGATCACGTCCCTCGATCTGCTCGCTATGCCCCTACTTATACATCCCAAAATGCCATTGGCCTTCTTGGCAACAAGGGCACACTGCTGACTCACATCCAGCTTCTCGTCCACTGTCACCCCTAGGTCCTTTTCCGCAGAACTGCTGCCTAGCCATTCGGTCCCTAGTCTGTAGTGGTGCATTGGGTTCTTCCGTCCTAAGTGCAGGACCCTGCACTTATCCTTATTGAACCTCATCAGATTTCTTTTGGCCCAATCCTCCAATTTGTCTAGGTCCCTCTGTATCCTATCCCTGCCCTCCAGCGTATCTACCACTCCTCCTAGTTTAGTATCATCCGCAAATTTGCTGAGGGTGCAATCCACACCATCCTCCAGATCATTTATGAAGATATTGAACAAAACCGGCCCCAGGACCGATCCCTGGGGCACTCCACTTGACACCGGCTGCCAACTAGACATGGAGCCATTGATCACTACCCGTTGAGCCCGACAATCTAGCCAACTTTCTACCCACCTTATAGTGCATTCATCCAGCCCATACTTCTTTAACTTGCTGACAAGAATACTGTGGGAGACCGTGTCAAAAGCTTTGCTAAAGTCAAGAAACAATACATCCACTGCTTTCCCTTCATCCACAGAACCAGGTATAGTTCTCCACGTGGGCACCAATGATACTGTATATTAGGGCACGTCTACACTTGCAAAGTTACAGCACCGACAGTTACAGTGCTGCTCAGAGAGTGCCGAAGGAAAACCGCTGTTGTGTGTTCACACTGACAGCTGCCTGTGCAATAGTGTGTTCACACTTGCAGCACTATTCGGAGCGGTACACTCTGGGCAGCTATTCCACAGAGCACCTTTCTCTTTTGCCACTAAGAATTGTGGGAAGGCGGAAGGGATCGCGGGGCATCCTGGGTCCTGTCCGAATGCCCCGTCATACATTGCTTCGCATCCCAGCAATCCCTGTGCTTCCGTCTGCATTTGGTGCCATCTTTCAATGGTCTGTGTACTGTGCGCCCTGCCCTGCCTCTTTCGGGCTGCAGGAATGGATCCCGAACTGCTGACCAGTATGCTGCCAGTATGAGTTGTAGTGGAGTTATTCCTTAAACTACAAAGGCAAGATGAGTTCGACATTGATCTTGCCATGCACACTAGTGTTGGATCATATTAAAGAAGTGCTGTATTAAAATCACAAATGAGTTTGATTCTCCATAGTTTAAATTCCAGGGTATTACTAATTAAGAGGTCTTTTGGTTTTTGGTACTGTTTATCTCCCTCTGTGTGAAACTTGCAAGCTGCTAATTGTGTTAGTACATTCTAAGACAGAGTCTGTTCTCAAAGCAATTCTTTGTCTGTGTGAGTGGTGGTTGTTACAGAGACTCAAAGCAATACTCTGTAACAACAGAAACAGCACCCAGAGACTCCGTGCCCTTTTGTTGTATTCATCTTGCTTTGTTAACAATTGTGATTAAAATAGAGATAGAGGATGTATGTGGATGGATGCTTGGTGTGGATAACTGAATGATCAGGGAGGTGCCAGCCAAAGAATGCAGTGTCCATCGGCTGAAGAAGGCGTCAAGTGGAAATAACCAGAGGGCAGACTGGAATCCACCCAACAGCCTCAAGAATGGGAGAACCAAAGAACAAGATAACATCTGGCAGCACGGAGCCGTCAGGAATGTGACATCTGCTGATTGATTCAGCAACAGCATGATGAAGCAATTCCCATAGACTGGCATAGGAAGAAATTCCTATAAAAATGGACTCCAGAAAGTGAGAACTTTGGGGGTCTCATTCTGCAAACCAACTTCCAGGAGCATCAGATGTGCATCTGACGAGGCCCTGCTCCCTCCTCATGTCCAGGCCACCTGGCCAGTGGCTTGGCATGAGCAACTCTAAGGCTGGTAACTATGATAACAACCTTGCAGAAACTGTGTGTGTGTGTATGTATGAATGAATGTGTGAATAAATATGAGACTGAATAGAATGTTATAGCTATAACTAACTGCTTACTATGATTCTTTCTGTATTCACAATAAATGTGGTATTTTGCCTTTTCCCCTTTAATAAGATCCTGCTGGTTTTTATTTTATTGGTATAACACTAGCTACAACACAAGATTGCGAGTGGCATTCATGGAGGTGCTGACCACAGTGGAACGCCACTTTTGGGCTCAGGAAACAAGCACTGAGTGGTGGGATCACATCGTGTTGCATGTCTGGGATAATGAGCAGTGGCTGCAGAACTTTTGCATGAGGAAAACCACATTCATGGGACTGCCATGATGAGCTTGTCCCAGCCCTGCGGTGCAAGGACTTGAGAATGAGAGCTGCCCTGTCATTGGAGAAGCGCGTGCTGATTGCACTGTGGAAGCTGGCTACTCTAGACTGCTACCGATTGGTCGCTAACCAATTCACAGTGGGAAAGTCGACTGTTGGAGTCGTGTTGATGGCAGTGTTCAGGGCCATTAATCACATACTGCTCCGAAAGACCATGACTCTGGGCAACGTGCAGGACATTGTGGATGGCTTTGCACAAATGGGCTTCCCTAACTGCAGAGGGGTGATAGATGGCACACACATTCCAATTCTGGCACTAGACCACCTAGCCACTGAGTACATTAATCGCAAGGGGTATTTCTCAATGGTTCTCCAGGCGCTTGTGGATCACCGTGGGCGTTTCACAGACATTAACGCAGGCTGGTCCAGAAAGGAACACTGGCCTGTTCAAGAAGCTGCAAGCAGGGACTTGCTTCCCTGACCAGAAGATCACCATAGGGGAACTCAAAATGCTCATTGTGATCCTGGGAGACCCAGCCTACCCCTTAATGTCGTGGCTCATGAAGCCATACATGGGGCAACTTGACAGCAGCAAGGAGCAGTTCAACAAGAGGCTGAGCAAGTGCAGAATGACTGTGGAGTGTGCATTTGGCCATTTAAAAGCCCGCTGGCGATGCTTGTATGGGAAGCTGGACATGGCCAATGACAATATTCCTATGCTTACAGCCGCGTGCGGTACGCTCCATATTTGTGACGGGAAGGGTGAAAGCTTCACTCAGGGTTGGACCACAGAGGCTCAGCGCTTGGAGGCTGAGTTTGAACAGCCAGAGACCAGGGCTATTAGAGGGGCACAGCGTGTGGCCATAAGGATCAGGGATGCTTTGAGGCAGCAATTTGATGCTGAAAGCTACTAATATTTGTTGCTATGCTCGGGATTGCAGTGCTTGTAATGCTAGTAGGTGATTGGTGCACATGATGCAAGCAGAAGCCTTAACATAATTGTATGTTGTTTTGCAGTGCTGTTTTTGCTTTCAGTTAATAGAATAAAGATTGCTTTCAAACAAACACAACTCTTCTTTGAAAAACAACCACCAGAGGAGAGAGTCAAACAAAAAAAATCATCAGTGGGGATGGGGGAAGGGAAGGTCTCAAGAGGAGGAGGAGGGGTCCTGGGATGGCTACAGATTTGTGTATGTCCAGGGATCATACCCAACGTTCTCCTTTGGAGTATGATGCAGCGGGTGCTGTACTTCAGCAGAACCAAACTGCAGATGGATGGGTGTTGAGTGCAGTGGGTAGTGGGATTCCACACTGCTGGATTGTGAGGAGGGAGGAGTGGAATGCTATGGGTAGAGAGTGGAGCCAGGAGGTTGATAACCGTGTGTTGCTGGTGTGTGGGAGGTGCATGGGAAAGAGTTTTGTGACAGCAACTGCAGGGGAGGGCAGGCGCGGAGCTGCTTGGTTTGAAGAGCTAGTATTGCCTCTAGTGTGACTACTTGGCACTCCATAGCTTCTTTCTGGTGTGCCGCGTTGTCCTTTCAGTCCCTCTTCTCACTATCCCG
Organism: Natator depressus; assembly: GCF_965152275.1. NCBI lineage: Eukaryota > Metazoa > Chordata > Testudines > Cheloniidae > Natator > Natator depressus. Next base: position 39,973,803 of record NC_134244.1, read on the forward strand.
CCACTCCTTCAATTCTTTTTTCTCTGTGGTGGAGTGCATAATAACCTCATGCATAAAGTCCTCCTTAGTTCTTCTTGGACGCTTTCTAATTCTGCGCAGCCATTCTGCCGCCGATAACAAAGAGGGAGGCTGTACTCCGAAGGTCATCTCTGTGAAGTTTAAATGCAACATTTTACAGAAGCAGTATTGTTTGCAACACAGACAACACTGATTCAGTGCTTTAAAACACAGCCAGTACTCACACACCTGTCACTAACTGGCTGACCCCAGGCAAGCACACATGAGCCACAAGACCCCCAAAATGGTGAGTAGCTGCAGGGGCAGGGTAAATCACTGTTCCCGGACCCTGCTGTATACTGGGCACGTGGCTCTTGACGAGAGCCAGCACTGTAGCGTGGACCTGATAATCATTCCTGTCCCCACACTTTCCACAGGAGGTGATCATTATAGAAGATATCTTGCTGCTCAGGGTCAAGGGAGCAGGGAATCAAGGGAGGGTCTTCTCCAAGCCTGCAGCTTCCGTCCTGGCACCTATGCAGCTAGCGTGTGGGCAGCAATTTTCCCCCCACCCATCATGGCAAAGAGGCACGGGAAAGTTACCGTTCATGGGGCAAGAAAAAAAAGCAGCTCTGCTGAAGAAACTGTAGCAGCAGATTGCCCAGTATCTCCACGAGAGTTTCCTGGAGATCTGAGGGAGATTCCCATGAAGTGAGGGAGTGTATCAACAGCCTGTTCTGCCCTTCAGACTAGGCATGAGGTGGGAGTCAAGCCTGCTTTCTGCAACTCTCCTATCCCCAAAAACTCGCTTCAGCAATTCCCAAAATCAGATCCACTTACCAGGGGCCTCCTCTCCTGTTTACGCTTTGCCAAGATCCGACTGCTGTGATTGGCTAAGCTCCTCCAGGGTAGAAAAGAGCTCCTGACTGCATGCATCTCTGGCCTACAAGTCATCCTCTGCCTCTGGGACCCCCTCCCCCTCTTCGTCCAAGATTGCCGCCGCCTCCTGGCTCGGTCCACTCTCAATTGGCACACAAGCCAACGAAGTATCCACAGGCTCCTTTGCAGTGGAGGTGAGGTCACCACAGAGTATTGTGTCCAGCTCTTTGTAGAACTGGTAGCTTGTGGGCGCAGCACCGGGGTGGCGGTTTGCCTCCCTTGCCTTGTGGTAGGCGTTCCACAGCTCCTTCACTTTGACCCTGCACTGCAGTGTGTCGCAGTCATGGCCCCTTTCTGTCATGCATCTAGAAATCTGTCCATGGGTATCATAATTCTGATGGCTGGAGCGCAGCTGCAACTGCACTACCTCCTCTCCCTAAATGCTGATCATAGAATCATAGAATATCAGGGTTGGAAGGGACCCCAGAAGGTCATCTAGTCCAACCCCCTGCTCGAAGCAGGACCAATTCCCAGTTAAATCATCCCAGCCAGGGCTTTGTCAAGCCTGACCTTAAAAACCTCTAAGGAAGGAGATTCTACCACCTCCCTAGGTAACGCATTCCAGTGTTTCACCACCCTCTTAGTGAAAAAGATTTTCCTAATATCCAATCTAAACCTCCCCCATTGCAACTTGAGACCATTACTCCTCGTTCTGTCATCTGCTACCATTGAGAACAGTCTAGAGCCATCCTCTTTGGAACCCCCTTTCAGGTAGTTGAAAGCAGCTATCAAATCCCCCCTCATTCTTCTCTTCTGCAGACTAAACAATCCCAGCTCCCTCAGCCTCTCTTCATAAGTCATGTGCTCTAGACCCCTAATCATTTTTGTTGCCCTTCGCTGGACTCTCTCCAATTTATCCACATCCTTCTTGTAGTGTGGGGCCCAAAACTGAACACAGTACTCCAGATGAGGCCTCACCAGTGTCGAATAGAGGGGAACGATCACATCCCTCGATCTGCTCGCTATGCCCCTACTTATACATCCCAAAATGCCATTGGCCTTCTTGGCAACAAGGGCACACTGTTGACTCATATCCAGCTTCTCGTCCACTGTCACCCCTAGGTCCTTTTCCGCAGAACTGCTGCCTAGCCATTCGGTCCCTAGTCTGTAGCGGTGCATTGGATTCTTCCATCCTAAGTGCAGGACCCTGCACTTATCCTTATTGAACCTCATCAGATTTCTTTTGGCCCAATCCTCCAATTTGTCTAGGTCCTTCTGTATCCTATCCCTCCCCTCCAGCGTATCTACCACTCCTCCCAGTTTAGTATCATCTGCAAATTTGCTGAGAGTGCAATCCACACCATCCTCCAGATCATTTATGAAGATATTGAACAAAACTGGCCCCAGGACCGACCCCTGGGGCACTCCACTTGACACCGGCTGCCAACTAGACATGGAGCCATTGATCACTACCCGTTGAGCCCGACAATCTAGCCAGCTTTCTACCCACCTTATAGTGCATTCATCTAGCCCATACTTCCTTAACTTGCTGACAAGAATACTGTGGGAGACCGTGTCAAAAGCTTTGCTAAAGTCAAGAAACAATACATCCACTGCTTTCCCTTCATCCACAGAACCAGTAATCTCATCATAAAAGGCGATTAGATTAGTTAGGCATGACCTTCCCTTGGTGAATCCATGCTGACTGTTCCTGATCACTTTCCTCTCATGTAAGTGCTTCAGGATTGATTCTTTGAGGACCTGCTCCATGATTTTTCCAGGGACTGAGGTGAGGCTGACTGGCCTGTAGTTCCCAGGATCCTCCTTCTTCCCTTTTTTAAAGATTGGCACTACATTAGCCTTTTTCCAGTCATCCGGGACTTCCCCCGTTCGCCACGAGTTTTCAAAGATAATGGCCAAGGGCTCTGCAATCACAGCCGCCAATTCCTTCAGCACTCTCGGATGTAACTCGTCCGGCCCCATGGACTTGTGCACGTCCAGCTTTTCTAAATAGTCCCTAACCACCTCTATCTCCACAGAGGGCTGGCCATCTCTTCCCCATTCTGTGATGCCCAGCGCAGCAGTCTGGGAGCTGACCTTGTTAGTGAAAACAGAGGCAAAAAAAGCATTGAGTACATTTAGCTTTTTCCACATCCTCTGTCACTAGGTTGCCTCCCTCATTCAGTAAGGGGCCCACACTTTCCTTGGCTTTCTTCTTGTTGCCAACATACCTGAAGAAACCCTTCTTGTTACTCTTGACATCTCTTGCTAGCTGCAGCTCCAGGTGCGATTTGGCCCTCCTGATATCTTTCCTACATGCCCGAGCAATATTTTTATACTCTTCCCTGGTCATATGTCCAACCTTCCACTTCTTGTAAGCTTCTTTTTTATGTTTAAGATCCGCTAGGATTTCACCGTTAAGCCAAGCTGGTCGCTTGCCATGTTTACTATTCTTTCGACTCATCGGGATGGTTTGTCCCTGTAACCTCAACAGGGATTCCTTGAAATACAGCCAGCTCTCCTGGACTCCCTTCCCCTTCATGTTAGTCCCCTAGGGGATCCTGGCCATCTGTTCCCTGAGGGAGTCGAAGTCTGCTTTCCTGAAGTCCAGGGTCCGTATCCTGCTGCTTACCTTTCTTCCCTGCGTCAGGATCCTGAACTCAACCAACTCATGGTCACTGCCTCCCAGATTCCCATCCACTTTTGCTTCCCCCACTAATTCTACCCGGTTTGTGAGCAGCAGGTCAAGAAAAGCGCCCCCCCTAGTTGGCTCCCCTAGCACTTGCGCCAGGAAATTGTCCCCTACGCTTTCCAAAAACTTCCTGGATTGTCTATGCACCGCTGTATTGCTCTCCCAGCAGATATCAGGAAAATTAGTCACCCATGAGAATCAGGGCATGCGATCTAGTAGCTTCCGTGAGTTGCCGGAAGAAAGCCTCATCCACCTCATCCCCCTGGTCCGGTGGTCTATAGCAGACTCCCACCACTACATCACTCTTGTTGCACACACTTCTAAACTTAATCCAGAGACACTCAGGTTTTACCACAGTTTCGTACCGGAGCTCTGAGCAGTCATACTGCTCCCTTACATACAGTGCTACTCCCCCACCTTTTCTGCCCTGCCTATCCTTCCTGAACAGTCCAGTCCTGATGAGGTCCAGCAGCTCAGCATTGCTCCAAGCAGAGGATCGCCTGGTGCATGGAGCAGGCATGCCCACCTGGAAAGATGCGCTGAGACCACGGCATGCATCATGGAGCAAACAGGAAAAGGACTTTCAAATTTGCAAAGGAATGTACGGGATAGGGCTGACGGTTGATCACCTGTGGGCATGGCAGCTGAGTTCAAACCAATGGCCAGAGAGGTGAGAACAGGTAGTGTGGGACACCTCCCGGAGTTCTAGTCGCAGCTCTGTAATCACCACGGTGTCTACACTGGCAATGCAGCGCTGTAGCCCTGGCGCAGAAAGCTCTACGTCCCTTGGGGTGGTTTTTTTAGAGCACTGCATCTGCGTGGTTTCTGCGCACTATGTGGCTTGGCAGTGTGTACACCTTGGGAGTTACAGCACTCAAAGCTGCTTTACTGCGCACAAACTTGCCAGTGGAGACAGGGCCTTAGAAAAGTTTTCAAGCCCAGCTCTGTGAAGCACTTTCTGAATAGAGCTCAGAGAAGGTCTGGCAGGTTCCAGTGCTGCTTGTTCCACCTCCTCACTTTAAGAGCTGTCTAACCTCAATATTATCAAGAGGAGCTCAGTCGGATGTCTGCAAAAGCGGCTGTAACAGGGGCGAGGCCAAGCCAGCTGCCTCCTCCAGTGCTACAGGGGCTTAGAAGCAGGAGGCCCCAGCAGGCTCATGGCTCTCCCCTGTGAGAACTGGCAGTGAGGAGGGGGGTGCGGAGGAAGGGAAGGGAGGGCACGGGAAAGGGCGGTGGGCCACCAGCGACCCGTTCAGCTGGGGGCTGTAGGGAGGCGGCTTGGGGATTTCTGCCCGGCGAAGCGTAGCACTGTCGGAGCGGGCCGCGGGGGCTAGAGGCCTTGGGCAAGGAGCCGAGTGACCAGGGCGCATGATGACACCTGACAGTGGCCCTCAGCTGGCCCAGGCGGCGGCAGGCCGGTGGGGCAGCGGGCGGGGCGGGGCGGGGCGGGGCGAGGCGGCAGCCCCAGGCGGGGGCGGGCTCTCCTCTAACCTCGCTCTCCCGCTTCCGTTCTCCAAGGAACCTCGGCCAGGAAAGCCGCGCTCCAGGGACCGCCGGGCTGGGCCCCAGGCGCTCCCTGCTCCGAGCCTCGGCGGGCAGAGTGGCTCAGCCAGGCTGGGCTGGGGGTCGGGGCGCTGCAGGATCCATTACCCGCGACCAGGCTAGGGGGCGGGCTGCGCGCCCCTCCCGCCCCAGCCGCCCGTGCCCACGTGACCCTGGCCCACCTGTTCAAGATGGCGGCGCCCAGGGCTGCCTGCACGCTGCTGAGCGGAGGTGAGTGAGTTCCCCACTCTGTGCCTGGCGGCGGCTAGTGAATGGATGTGTAGGGAAGGGGAGGTGGCGTGGCAGTGAAAGTTTCCTTGTAAAACCCACTAACGTATCTTTCCCCGGAGGTGGCAGCCTTACCAAAAACATCACTTAGCAGAATCCTTCCTCCGCCCCCGAGAGAGACACAATCCTCCCCCCACCCCGGAGACCGACTGTAACAAACCTATACAGCAAAATGCTCTTCTCTCCACCCTTCCTTGCTTGAGAGACGCTAACGCCCACTGCTGGGCTCCCCCATGGGAAGAAGGTGTAACACACACAACAAAATCACTGATCCCTGGGAGACAGACAGTAACGAACACTGTCATTTTCCTTTTCCTAGGAGACGTGGTGTAACTCGCAACAACTTCATCCTCGTCCCCTTTCCCTTGATGGAGAGACTGTGTCTACGCTGTAGAAATTTTGGGGGAAAATTCCCACTAGGTTTAACATTCTTGAGAGATGTTGTGCAGACAAGGTTTCAACGGCTGGACCTCTTTACCGCCATTGTAATTAATGTTAAAAGCAAGTGTAACTGAACAATGGTAAAAATTGGTCCTGCCATGGGAAGCTTGTGTACGCTTTCTTCTGTTATGCTCACACCATTTTAGTGGAACTAACAGAAATTTTATTTGTGAGTTTCTAGAGTAGACAATGCTTTTTATAGATGCACACATACAGAGAGTAAAATCCCACCTATACATTCTAGTGAGTGTAAAACACACAGGAAAATATCCCTCTTCCAAAATCTTTTCAAGGGGAGGGATTCTCTTCCTGTCCCTGCAGGCAGAGAGTGTGACCCAAAATAACCCATTCCTACAAGAGAAACTATTACGCAGATATAGAAAACTCACCATACCCAAGGGAGAGGGGGACACAGTGCTGTCCACCCCGACACACTACTACACACAAGGCACAAACAAACTCATTCCTACAGAAGGTCCCAGTCTACATCAGGATAACTTTCAAAAAAATTCTTCTGTTGCTTGCGCTGCATCAGCTCTACCAGAATTAGTCACTTTGGGAGCCCTAATATAAAATGGCAGCCTTCATACTGGGTATTACTGTCTGTGTTTATTAAACCAGCTCTGAGCAGGATTAGATGATGCGGTCTTAAAATCATATCAGGCCCAAAGTACTACTGAATGCATAATATAAAGACACAGGATAATTATTTTCCTCTAACCATTCAGTTATAATTTCAGCTGTTGTTTGTATCAGCAATAGGTTCCATATATTGACAGAAGTGTGTGCATGCATCTCAGCTACCTCTTGTCTCCTTAATAAGGGTCCAATCTTGCAAACCCTCATGATTAGTGCTCACTCCGTACCTTTTTCCACACTGCCACCTATGTGCAGAATATGCTCCCCAAACTTATTTGCCAGGTCATCGCTCTCCCCTTGTTCAAATCCCTCCTAAAAGCACCACTTCTAACATGAAACCCATAAGAAGTGAGTCAGCCAAGACAATTTATTTTTATTTAAGTAGCATATTGATTAAAAACTATTTTAAAAAATTGTTCAGACATGCTATGCACTTACCTTTGCTGAGTAACTGTATAATCTTATTGCTGTGATTTCTATTGTTTTTCTCTCTGAACCCCTTCCCCACTTTGTTTTATTGTGTCACATGATATAAGATTGGAAGCTGTTTCAGGCAACCATGCTTTTGAGGGGTTGCAAATTAATAATCCTATCAAAGTACTTGCTTGAGTAAGAATTGGTCTCTAAATCTGTAAGGAGTGAGAAATAATGGTCTTTCATGAAGGAAAAATTCTTTCATGTTGTTCTGGAAAAGTCTGTTAAATCTGTTACAATAACAGAGCATAAACTGAAAATATTAGAACCATTAAATTGTAACATTAAGCCAAACTCTGCATGCTTCCAACTAAAGCATAAGGTTAGAGCTAATACATAACAAAAGTTCAGTCTCCTTTCTCTTGTATAAGGAGCCCATATCTTCTGCCATACTTCTTGTTTTAAGTCTATACAACAGTTTTGGAGCAGGCTTTGAGTTTGAAAATATAAAAGTCCTTTGTATATAACCCTGAACTTTGAAGGGCAGAAATGTCAGTTTCTTTAGTGATGAATGTTTGTATCAGTAAGGAAATTTTACTTTACTCAAGTCCGTAAAAAGCCACACTGTTTGTCCTTCAGATTCAAACTCTTAGTTGTTTATTTTTATTCCTGGTACCTGTTGGATCTTCCCTCTGTCATTCACATCCATTCTTTTCCCTGAAGTATGCAGTAGCGCTGCTCTGTGTATAAAGAATTATTTTCTGGCTTGAGTCTCAAATTAATTGGGTTTTAGTGTAACAGTTTAGAGGGCTTCACACTGTCACTTTTTTCTAAATTTCAGAAGCTTCAAAACCTGGCAAGGTTTTCCAGGGCTTCTAGTCTAGCATGTCTTGCTTTGAGTGCTTTGTTTCACCAATTTCTGCTTTTGTAGCTGGGACCTCTGCAGCCATCTTGCTTGGCACTTTCTTTCTCCCTGTGGGTGCAAACTTGTGTCTGTTATCCATTTTATTGTTCAAAGTTATTTTTATTTTGTTTAGATATCAAACCTCCTCTCAGGGCATCTTACTTTATCTAGTTTCCTTCTCAGTTCTGCTTTATGAGACATTTGTAAACCAAAACCACCAGAGCGTTTATGTAGGGCTGATTTTCCCTGAACTGGACAGCCCAGTTTAAAAGATTGCTGTTGAGCTAAGGGAATCTATTCCATCTAAATTGAATATAAATTACCTTGTTTTTGTCAGCTGTGCCTTACTGATATCTTTTAATGGATTTTTAAAAATATTTTGATAAATTATGAAAAAGGATTGTTCATTGTGATGAAACTGTTTCTAGAAACTGGGAAAATAAGCATATCTGAAAACCTTGGATATTGGGAATTTGAATGCTGGGTAAATACCCTCCACCAATTATCAAAGAAACTTGATTGGGGAGCATACTTTTTTTTTTTTTTTTTTTTTTTTTTTTTTTAAGAAAATTGTGTATTTTTTTAATGTTAATAAAAGTTGAATTATTGTGATAGGTATGCTTGTGGAAAGATAAAAAGCTCTTTTATATTCTAAAAGTAAACGTTACTACAAATTCAAATAGCGCCTGCTTTACTGTCTGTAGAATTGCATTTTAAAACTTTTAAAACATGATTGAAACTCCTGTGCAATGAGAACTGGTTTACAATAGTATGAGTGGTCTGCACAAATGCAGGTGGGGGCAGAACTGCATTAGATGTACACTTTAAAAAAACTGTTTGAGACAAGCCTTACAATTATCCTAAACTCAATTTTGCTACAACTATGTTTGAACCATATTTAATGAGAGTTTTACAGCCAGTGAAGAGAAGATCTAATTGTATTTGCCAATTTAACAACTTAATAGAAAAGGTGAAAGTGCTGTGTCTTTAACAAAGACATCCTGGATCCCAAATTATTTATTTTGTGTTTATAGTACGACCTAGATACTCTTACTAAAATCATGGTGCTAGACACTATATGTATATATAGTACAGAGACAAGGTGGTTGAGAGGTAATACCTTTTGCTGGACCAACAACTTCTGTTGGTGAAAGAGACATGCTTTCAAGCTTACACAGAGTTCATCTTCAGGTCTGGGCAAGGTACTCCAGAGTGTCACAGCTAAATACAAGGTGGAACACATTGTTAAGCATAAGGAGTTATGTTTTTGCCAGAAGCTGGGAATGGGCGATAGGGAATGGATCAGAACAGGTAATCATACTCTTACTAAAATCTAGCCCAGTATCCTGACCACTGTTGGAAGACAGGATACTGAGCTAGATGGACCTTTAGTCTGATGGTTGTTCTTATGTACATGTTGCAAGAGACCATTCGAGGTGAAGTGGGCAGTTAACACCTCTGCTGTCCGAGGACAAAGGAGGGTTAGTGGGTTGCAGCTTGTTGTAACGAGCCATAAATCCAGTGTCTTTATTGAGTCCATGGTTTTTAGTGTCAAACAAAGTTATGAATTTAAGCTCCCAGGCTCATCTTTTGAAGGTGTTGTGTAGGTTGCCTTTGAGGGCAAGGGCTAACAGGTCAGATATAGAGTGATAGTTTTGTGAAAAGTGTTTGACCATGAGTGATATTGTCTTTTTGTCTTTTATCATTTTTCTGTGTGAGTTCATTTGAGAGTCTAGTGATTCTCTCGTTTCATCCACATAGTTGTTATTGGGGCATTTAGTGCACGTGATGAGGTATGCCACATATTGTGATAGGCATGTGTAGGACTCAAGAATCCTGAATGATGGGTTGTGGAGCGTCTTGATCATCGTAGCAATGGAGATATTCTGCAGGTTTTGGCAGAGTCTGGTGCTGCTTTGAGATGGTGTGTCTTGGTCAGCTTGCTTCTGATGATGGGCTTGGCAAGGCTGGGGGCTTGTTTGGAGGCGCAAAGAGAGAGTTTGGGAAAGATTTCTTTAAGGATGCGGCCCCACTGAGTATCAGTTATAATAGTTTAATGACACCCCAGATGGATTCCAATGTGGGATGGAAGGTGACTGCTGGGGTATGCTATTGGTGTTTTTTGTGTTTTTTCTTTCTTCTGTATTGAAGCAGGTTCTTTCAGGGCATTTGTGTGTCCTTGCTTGGTGACCAGGGTTTTAAGTGTGTTAAGGTGTCCTGGGCCTTCTCCTTGGAACATATTCTGTGGTATCTCTGAGCTTTGCTGTAGATAACAGATTTCTTGGTGTGCTCGATGTGGTTACTGGATCTGTGAAGGTAAGTGTGGTGATACGTGGGTTTCTTGTATATAGTTGTCTGTAGGATTCCATTGCTGAAGCTGATGTTGGTTTGGAAGTGTTCTAGAGAGAGGGTGAAGTTGTGGTGGAAATCTGTGCAGGAGTATAGGTTGTCTGTCCAGTGGATGAAAATATCATTGATGTTACTGAGATATATCATTGGTTTCATGGTGCATTTGTCCAATAATTCTTCTTCAAGGTGGCTTACTGGGGACCCATTCTAGTCCCCATGGCTATTCTCATGGTTTGGACAGTGCTTGTTGCTGAATGTAAAATTTTTATGGGTGAGGATGAAATGGATGAGTTTGGCGATGTGTTTGGGGTGGATATCTGAATGTTTTCCGTTGTCTTGTGGCTATTTGAGGCAGGGAGCAGTGCCATCATGGTGAGGGATGTTAATGTAGAGGTGATTTCTCTGATGACAACCAGGATGATTACATCAATGAGGCCAACCTACAACTCTCTGACACCACCTGCTATAAAGAACTCAAAGAATACCCCATACCATAATTCACCCAAGAATTTAAGGATATCATAAAATCTTTCCCCAAACAACTCCAAGAGAAACTCTACAACCCCATCCCCCAGGGACCTTCTGCAGTGCTGTGATGAAATACCCCCCACAACACACCTTTCAAGATCCATGGGTCCTCCACATGCCTATCACAACATGTGGTGTACCTCATCTAGTGCACTAAATAACTCTGTGGGTGATAAAAGAATATCACTATGTTCTTGAATGAACTCTCAAAAAAATGATAAAAGGCAAAAAGACCATATCACCCATGAGTGAACAGCTTTCACAAAACAGTAGTCACTTCATATTTGACCTCTTAGTCCTTGTCCTGGGACCAGGGGAGTGTGCAAGGAGGGGGTGGGGGCAAGCAGGGGCACGTGTCCCCCCCTGCTCCCCAATTGGTAGGGGCAGAGAACTCCAGAGCTGGGGCAGGGAGTGCGAGCTCCTCTGGCCCTGGGCTGGGGTGGGAGATGACAGCTCCTCTGACCCTGGAGCCACGGCGGGGGGAAACCAGCTCCTCCAGCTGCTGGGGGAGAGTGAGCATCACTGGCCCTGGTGCTGTGGAGGGTGGGGAGCAGAGCCAGCTCCACCGGCCTGGCTGTGGGAGGGAGAGTCAGCTCCTCCGGCTGCAGGGGAGAGGGACAAGCCAGCTCCTCTGGTCCTGCGGGGCACAGAAAGTGCCCCTCCAAAAGCGGCCAAATTTTTATTCCTGTACACACCCCTGCTTGGGACCAACATGGCTACAACAACACTTCAGACAACATATATATAGTACAACGCCCACTGCCCCAAAGAGCTCGTTGGCTAAATAAACAAGACTAAAGAGGGGGGGGGAAAGGAATTATCTCCATTTTACAGACAGAGAATTGAAACACAGAGAGTCTGTGGCACAGCCAGTCTCCAGAGTCCCACATAAGTGTCTTAACCACTAAACTACCCTTCCCTTAAATTACTCATTGATGTTAAATAGCTGGCCAAAAACCCTGAACAAACAAACAAAAAAGTTCTTAAACAGCCTGACTAAAAATGTCTTCCACTCAGTTGCTGAACTGTCACTTTCTTAGTTCTCCTAGTTTCACTAGTTCTTCAGTCACCATAGAGCCTATCGGGCTGGAAGAGATTTGAATTTCTAATAGAGAAAATAGGGATAGGGAATTGATATAATTAAAATAATAAAACCAGGCCTTCGGTATACACTATAAAGAAGGAAAAAACAACACTATCTCAAATGCTTTTTTTTTTTTCCCCTTTACACTCTCTCCAACCGCTCTTTTTTAACTCCCTACCACAGGCTTTCACTTAATTTCTCTGAGAATGAGAATTAATGGTTTGACTTCAGGGCCTGCCTCTAGTGACACTATAACAGAATATTCCTGTAAACTCTAGTATGCTCACCACATACTTACCCTCAAATTTTCTTCATCTAAATTAAGATATCTTGCAGTGGAAGTATCCATAGATCATATTCCTATATGCAAGAAAAAAGATAGTTTTTTCTACTTAAGCTACCATATATTGTGAAGATACAGTGTGTAATACTAAAGATACAGCATATATGAAATGGTTAGTTATGGTCACATCAAATAATAGTTATGCAGCTGGAAAACAGACTGATTTCTACAGGATGCCCATATCTGTATTTATCTTTACCAAATAGGCATGAAAACTTGCAAGCTCCAATTTTGAAAATATATTATTCCTACGGTTAGCTGGGAAAATAAAGCAGCTGCAAACTATATTTTCCTCCAATTATATATCCTTACCAGTTCTTAGATTTTACATTATTAAAACTGAACAAATAAAAATCTAATTTACTCTTCACTGTTTGTTTGTTTTTGATTTTCTGATAGAGATAGGCCCAACTTGTCCAGATTAGGATCTGAACTTCCTCAAAATTTAGGAGTGTTTAAATCCAAGGTTTAGGTATTTGCCCATTTTTACTACATCCATCTCTCTCGACTGAATGATGACACTAGATCACTCAGTTTCATTTTTTGATTCTCCTAACCTAGTACAGTGGTGTTTGTATTTCCAGCATTACAGGGCGATGTTAAAATGAACAAACAACTGTTTTTACTGACATTTAAACAAAAGTAAAATGGGCTTAAAGTAAGATGACTGTGCCCCTTTAAAATAGGGACCAGCTTTCTGTGTTTTGATAGTGTCCTCATTTCGCTTTAGCTTTCACACTGAATTTCATTCTTTAGTCCTGAAGTCACTTATAACAGTCATAGGCAAAAATATCACAATATATGTACCAGAGGAGTTCTAATATACTATGTCGCATATGTTTTGTAGCTCTGGAAAACTGTTTCATTCTGACAAAATTCCAAGTTCGTTTTGTGCACTCTCAAGGCTGATAGAAGCAAAAAACAAGCAAGCAAGCAAACAAAAATGCCAGCATTCTGATTTGTATTTGATAAGGCTGACTTTTGAAGTTTTTGTCTTTACATGGTGGAATTGTTCTGTGTAAAATCTAGCCACAGCTGAAATAGAACCAGAAAGAAAATAGTTTTCTAGTTTTAGATCCTATCCAGTGTGGTTTTTGACTGTCTTGAACCAAGAGCAAATGAAAACAAAAGCTCACAGTTTTCAACGTGAGGAGTGTTGACAGTCACAATTTTGCTGTCCCAACCCAATTGGATATTCTTTTAAAAGCAACAAATGTTATTTTACGTGATCTATAACTTCAGAGGATGTTTGTTTACATTAGAACTGTTTCTAGAATCCATAGCTGTAGGTAATTTTCATAATTATCAGTTTGTCTACTGAGGTACAAAAAAATTTAAATGAACACATTTTCATAGCATTTAGAAATTGTTTTAAAAATATTTTAATGAAGGAGGGGAAGAGTAGATTCCATTGCTTATTTGCTTTTTCATGCCACTTTACTGGATGGTGAGATCTCGAGCCTTCAATTGTTTTTTGGTGGTTGTTGCTATTGTAGGCTTTTGCAATTAAAATGAAGTGTTAGTGGCTAACTTCTTTTATTAAATACATGAGAAAGTTACTGAAAGTATACAAGGAGTTGTCTGTGTTGTGTACAGTCTCTGTTTTACAGTTATGACATCCTATAGAAAGAGACTGTTCGACTAAAGTAGTGTTTTAATTTCATTTTTTAGATTTTAGTTACACATGTCTGGCAGGATCCCTGACCACTGCTGTTACCTGGTGGCGCCTAGACTTCATCAAACAGTCTACCTGGACCTAGGCCCAGATGGACTGTTGTAACTGATGAACATGATCCCCTCTGTTAAGGAATCTAAGACCTATAGTACCAGAATTCCCAAGGAAGTTGAAAGAAAACTGTGTTCAAGCTTTGGCTCTTGCTTTTATTATTTTATTTGCTGGTGTTACATGGTATCCTGGTATACCCATGGGCTAGTGTACATCACCACTACTGAAACCTCTTTTGGGTTTTTGGTAATTAAGGGAAAAGGATTCTTTTAAAATAGAATAAATACAAACACAGTCAACAGTTTATTCAGTGAAAGAAGTTACCTTGATATCTCTTGATTACTGCTTACCAAAAAAGTGACAAATTATTAAATAAAATAATAAATATGTTACTTATAGCTCTGTAGTTATCTGCTGATCTTTGACAATATTACTACCATTGTTTATACTAACAGAATTTAACTGGTAGACACAATTACATTAATTTTGTTCTTACATGTTTTATTTCTCTAGTCTGGTTCATAGTCTCTTTATAATGGTATACTATTTAGACATTATACAAATATATTATTATTAGCTGCATAATATTATCTTGGTGGATCTTTCATTAGAAAATATTTTAAAATTTGTTATGATTGCAGGGTGAGTGTTAGCATTCAATGTGATTAAACTTAATTGCATTTCCTGTTTGGTTTATTTTTAGTTTGCTTCTACATGCCTTTATTTTCATCTGGGGCTGTAAGTTTGTTGTGCATATATAAGGAAAATATGGATTTGGTATGGCAGAAGCAAAAGCCGTAGAATTTTGTTTAAAAATAAGCCATAATTATAACCTCAGGCCATACTACTTTAAAACAAAATAAAAACCACTTTAGTTTTAGAGGACGCTTTGTAACTGCTTGCATACTCAACAGCTGCCTCTTCATGTTGTTTAGGACTCTGTCTCCTTGCTGGTTCTTTTTTCTTTTTTTATGTTTTTTATTTAAAGTTTTAGAGGGCCAATATGATGTGGCTTCTTTTCCCTACATCAGCTGTTCTGTCCAGGTGAGCCAGGCATCCATTCAGAGAACATTCATTACTTTTTCTGCCTGTGACACTTCCTGGGGATGCCCAGGGGTGTGAGCAGGGATCCTAGTTTTCCATGATGAAAAAACCAAAATTCTCTGACAGAAAAACATAAAAATCCATGTTTTTCCATGATTAAAATGAAATGCTGAACTTTAGTTTCCCTCGACTGGGGCTCAGACTATCATGTACTTGCTTCATGAACAGAACATCCCAGCCATGCCTGGCTATAATACGCTGGAAGAATTTGGGGTGAGCTTCAGTTAACACAGAGCGCCAGAGAATGAGGCTCAGATAAACAGGTTTCTAATGTATATGGTTATTATTTTTCACAAAATGTAAAAACTAAAGATTCTGTGTAAAAACGCAAATTCCACATTTTTCCATGGCAAACAGATTTCTAGAATCCCTGGTTGTGAGGCATCTTGCTACCACTTGCCCTTAGTGTGAGGACATCTTGTCTGTGCCTGCTGGGGTCAGCTCCCTGACTCCACCAGCTATTGGCAACACTAGCACTCACAGGCCCCTTTCTCTTTCTTCATGCAGGTTAGTGATAGGCACACTCCAACCCCTGAGTCCTCTGAGAATCCCCCTGCAGTGTCAAGGCCCTGATCTACTAGACATTCTCAGAAGTACTGCTCCCAAAGGAATAGTACACGATCACCACAGCTTACTTGTTAGACCACATCTTGGCTTAACCTTAGATTTGTTTGTAGTGAAAACAAATATAAGTCTACTTAACAAAGAAAGAAGATTGAAATGATAGCAAGCAGAAATATTTGAAACAGAATTACATATAAAATAAAATCATAACACACATATTAGAGCCCAAACTTAACTACAGTAATAGGACATTATTATGTCATAAAAGCAAAAGCTCACCCCAAATCCTTCCAGCGTACTATAGCCAGGTTTGGCTGGGATGTTCTGTTCATGAAGCAAGCCCACTGTCTGCTTACTTCTTAGGTAAAAGACACCAGGGTGGTCCTTTGCAACCCCAGATATATCAAAACAGTCCTTTGAGCTTTATCCATAAACCGGACACCCTCCTGCTGTGTGTTTCTTCCTGTAGATTTTATCATCTCTTGTTAATTTCAGAATTTTGATTAGCTGGTGGATTAATATGCAGATAGGTATCCATTGCATGTACAATATTCAGTTTGCATATAGCCCAACAGATAGATAAGCAGCCCCTGCGTGCCTGAAAGGAACATGTATGTCTTCTCCTGGTGACCTGCTTCAACTCTCAGACCTTAATAACATAATTTGCAGTATAGGTACATAACTCCTTAAATACTGTCTTTGCATACATTTCAGAATGGTTATGATGACCAGGGTGTTACTGGCTCTCAGTAGAGACCTCACATGACATCCTTCAGTGAATTATTATGCATATAACTGATCCAGAATCCCTTAGGACAGGCCTAACAAAGAAAATAACAGAACGCCACTAGCCGTCACCTTCAGCCCCCAACTAAAACCCCTCCAACGCATTATTAAGGATCTACAACCTATTCTGAAGGATGACCCAACACTCTCACAAATCTTGGGAGACAGGCCAGTCCTTGCCTACAGACAGCCCTCCAACCTGAAGCAAATACTCACCAGCAACCACATACCACACAACAGAACCACTAACCCAGGAACCTATCCTTGCAACAAAGCCCGTTGCCAACTGTGCCCACATATCTATTCAGGGGACACCATCACAGGGCCTAATAACATCAGCCACACTATCAGAGGCTCGTTCACCTGCACATCCACCAATGTGATATATGCCATCATTTGCCAGCAATGCCCCTGTACCATGTATATTGGTCAAACTGGACAGTCTCTACGTAAAAGAATAAATGGAAACAAATAAGATGTCAAGAATTATAACATTCATAAACCAGTCGGAGAACACTTCAATCTCTCTGGTCACGCGATTACAGACATGAAAGTTGCGATATTACAACAGAAAAACTTCAAATCCAGACTCCAGCGAGAGACTGCTGAATTGGAATTCATTTGCAAATTGGATACAATTAACTTAGGCTTGAATAGAGACAGGGAGTGGCTAAGTCATTATGCAAGGTAACCTATTTCCCCTTGTTTTTTCCTACCCCCACCCTCCTCAGACGTTCTTGTTAAACCCTGGATTTGTGATGGAAATGGCCCACCTTGATTATCATACACATTGTAAGGAGAGTGATCACTTTAGATAAGCTATTACCAGCAGGAGAGTGGGGTGGGGGGAGAGAAAACCTTTTGTAGTGGTAAACACCCATTTTTTTATGCTTTGTGTATATAAAAAGATCTTCTATACTTTCCACAGTATGCATCCGATGAAGTGAGCTGTAGCTCACGAAAGCTTATGCTCAAATAAATTGGTTAGTCTCTAAGGTGCCACAAGTATTCCTTTTCTTTTTGTGAAACTCTGTGCTCCTTGAGCCCTCTGCCAGATGAAATTGAGAGGTTCATGGTTTGCACTGCCAAACAGGTTTTAATCCCCTTACTCCCTTATCTTTTCTCATATACATTCATTGCACTAACTGTTTATCCCATTGTACATTTCATAGAATCATAGAATATCAGGGTTGGAAGGGACCTCAGGAGGTCATCTAGTCCAACCCCCTGCTCAAAGCAGGACCGATCCCCAATCAAATCATCCCAGCCAAGGCTTTGTCAAGCCTGACCTTAAAAACTTCCAAGGAAGGAGATTCTACCACCTCCCTAGGTAACGCATTCCAGTGTTTCACTACCCTCCTAGTGAAAAAGTTTTTCCTAATATCCAACCTAAACCTCCCCCACTGCAACTTGAGACCATTACTCCTTGTCCTGTCCTCTTCTACCACTGAGAATAGTCTAGAACCATCCTCTCTGGAACCACCTCTCAGGTAGTTGAAAGTAGCTATCAAATCCCCTCTCATTCTTCTCTTCCGCAGACTAAACAATCCCAGTTCCCTCAGCCTCTCCTCATAAGTCATGTGTTCCAGACCCCTAATCATTTTTGTTGCCCTTCGCTGGACTCTCTCCAATTTATCCACATCCTTCTTGTAGTGTGGGGCCCAAAACTGGACACACTTACTCCAGATGAGGCCTCACCAATGTCGAATAGAGGGGAACGATCACGTCCCTCGATCTGCTTGCTATGCCCCTACTTATACATCCCAAAATGCCATTGGCCTTCTTGGCAACAAGGGCACACTGCTGACTCATATCCAGCTTCTCGTCCACTGTCACCCCTAGGTCCTTTTCCGCAGAACTGCTGCCTAGCCATTCGGTGCCCAGTCTGTAGCTGTGCATTGGGTTCTTCCGTCCTAAGTGCAGGACCCTGCACTTATCCTTATTGAACCTCATCAGGTTTCTTTTGGCCCAATCCTCCAATTTGTCTAGGTCCCTCTGTATCCTATCCCTGCCCTCCAGCATATCTACCATTCCTCCCAGTTTAGTATCATCCGCAAATTTGCTGAGAGTGCAATCCACACCATCCTCCAGATCATTTATAAAGATATTGAACAAAACCGGCCCCAGGACCGACCCCTGGGGCACTCCACTTGACACCGGCTGCCAACTAGACATGGAGCCATTGATCACTACCCGTTGAGCCCGACAATCTAGCCAACTTTCTACCCACCTTATAGTGCATTCATCCAGCCCATACTTCTTTAACTTGCTGACAAGAATACTGTGGGAGACCGTGTCAAAAGCTTTGCTAAAGTCAAGAAACAATACATCCACTGCTTTCCCTTCATCCACAGAATCAGTAATCTCATCATAGAAGGCGATTAGATTAGTCAGGCATGACCTTCCCTTGGTGAATCCATGCTGACTGTTCCTGATCACTTTCCTCTCATGTAAGTGCTTCAGGATTGATTCCTTGAGGACCTGCTCCATGATTTTTCCGGGGACTGAGGTGAGGCTGACTGGCCTGTAGTTCCCAGGATCCTCCTTCTTCCCTTTTTTAAAGATTGGCACTACATTAGCCTTTTTCCAGTCATCTGGGACTTCCCCCGTTCCCCATGAGTTTTCAAAGATAATGACCAATGGCTCTGCAATCACAGCCGCCAATTCCTTTAGCACTCTCGGATGCAACTCGTCCGGCCCCATGGACTTGTGCACGTCCATCTTTTCTAAATAGTCCCTAACCACCTCTTTCTCCACAGAGGGCTTGCCATCTACTCCCCATGTCGCGATGCCCAGCGCAGCAGTCTGGGAGCTGTCCTTGTTAGTGAAGACAGAGGCAAAAAAAGCATTGAGTACATTAGCTTTTTCCACATCCTCTGTCACTAGGTTGCCTCCCTCATTCAGTAAGGGGCCCACACTTTCCTTGGCTTTCTTCTTGTTGCCAACATACCTGAAGAAACCCTTCTTGTTACTCTTGACATCTCTTGCTAGCTGCAGCTCCAGGTGCGATTTGGCCCTCCTAATTTCATTCCTACATGCCCGAGCAATATTTTTATACTCTTCCCTGGTCATATGTCCAACCTTCCACTTCTTGTAAGCTTCTTTTTTATGTTTAAGATCCGCTAGGATTTCACCATTAAGCCAAGCTGGTCGCCTGCCATATTTACTATTCTTTCGACTCATCGGGATGGTTTGTCCCTGTAACCTCAACAGGGATTCCTTGAAATACAGCCAGCTCTCCTGGACTCCTTTCCCCTTCATGTTAGTCCCCCAGGGGATTGTACATATAATAATTAAGTAGGCGTTTTTCTGATAGCCTGAGAAATATCGAAATAAGTGTTCATTACAGCAACCACCATAACATTTGAAAGGTTAAAGGTGATCTGTGATGGGAAAAAATTGGGCATGTGCCCATTGTTCCTTCTTTATGATATATATTTATTTACAAAGAAAGCTTTTTAAAAAAAATTGGGTTTTGTTTACTCTGGAAGACTCTACAGTGACTGGAGCACTTATGAAGTTCTGGTATCACATGAGGCAAGAGGCTGAAAGTTGAGCTGTTGGGAGAGGAAAGAATTGTCAGACTACTTAACACTTTTATTTTTACATATTTAACTCCAATGTCTAACAAACATTTTGCAGAATACTTTAGCACCCTCCTCCCCACCCCTTCAAGTAGACCAGTCTTGATGTACTTAATATTTCTGAGGTAAAAAACAGGATAACCACAAAGAGGGCATAATCCCATTTAAAAAAAATATCCATTGCAGGTGAACAATAATGGGGAGTTGTTGTGGCTGCTAGATAAAGGTAGAGCCATGCTCATCACAGAATTGTGGATAATTACAGGAGGTCTGAGACATTATGCAGAAGTTATTTTATTATTTGTAGTATGGTAGTACCTAGAGGCCTCATCTTAGATTGGGGCCCCTAACACTAAACCCTATAAGAACATATAATCCCTGCCTTGAAGAGTTTATATTCTATATAAACAAGGCAGACAAAGCATGGGAGAGAAAATATAGGCACAGAAAGATGAACTGACCATGGTCACCATCACACAGTAGATCAGGACAGAGCTTGAAATAAAAATCAGTTCTCCCAAGACCTTTTCCAGTGCCGTGTCTATTGGACCATCCTGCTCATTTTCAGACATGATAGGAGATCTTGTTATCCTGCCCAGCATCCCCTCTCAATAGGACAGGTTCTCCTTTCCACAGCTGTACATATGTGAAAGGTGTGATCTGAGCACAGGACTAGGAGCCAAAAATCTTTGCTCTGATAATATGTGACAATTACAAATCACTTAATCTCTTTGTCTGTTTCTCTACTTACAGAATGGAGATGTTTACCTATCTCACCAGTGTGCTGTGAAGGTTAACGATTTGTTTGTAAAGTACTTGAAGATGAAAAGCGCTGTAAAAATGCTAACTAGTAGTATTATGTGTGAGCTCTTCATAAGTGCATAATGGCTGTTTGCCTGCACAATATTTAAAGCAATTTGTAACACCCCAAGTATGAAAGGCACTACATGAAATCAAAGTCTAGTTTTCTGTTGTCATTTACAAACGTTCTCTCATATTTTGTGTCCAGGAGTTTTTAACATGGAAGTTAGTCCATATCTCCCTCCTATGCTGTCTATAGCAAAAATCTGAACTTCAAAATGGTTTTTAAAATTGAACAACAGGAACTCTTTTTCAGAATTGTAAAAGTTAGATCTTCATAGGACAGGGATCTATTTTCATTCAGTTCCCTTCTCTCTCCCTCACTGCACACTCTTGTTTCTTCCTTTCTAACATCTCTCAAATGTTTCATCTCCTTCCTTTCTGCCAAAAGCCTTGTCCATCTCTTGCCTTGACTACTGCAATCTTTCCCATCCCAGTGGCCTGCTCGCCTTCAGTCCGTCTGAAAGACTGCCACTAAAATCCTCTTCCTCTCTTGTCACTTGCATTATGTCTGTTCACTGGCTCTCTCCTCACTTTCCATATTTATCATTATGGCAATGCCTAAAGGCCAACCAAGAAGACAATGAAGGAGAGGAAGGATTGGGGGAAGCAGCCAATCCACACAGGGCAGAGAAAGTCAGGGAAGTTTCTACAGTTTTGACTGGAATGTCCTAATGTGAAGAAAGTCCCTGCTTTGGCTGCTTGTTGCTACTGGCTGGAGTCTGGCTGGCTCCTCTCTGCACCTTTTCCCCAAGGCTGTTGTATGAGGGAGAAGCACCACCTGGATCCTAATGCCCTTAGAGTGTGTGTGGGAAGTCTCCCCTGTATAGTTCTGGGTCCAGGAGGTGTAGCATGACTGATTACTGTCTTCTTCTCACTTTCCGCATTATCTCACTCCCACCACCTCATGCTGTTTGCTCTACCCACGATTCCTTTTTATCTTTCTTCTACTCTTGGTTTTGTGTCTTCTTCCATGATGCATCCTGTCCTTGGAACCGTCTTCCTTCTCTAGGTTTCAGAGTAACAGCTGTGTTAGTCTGTATTCGCAAAAAGAAAAGGAGTACTTGTGGCACCTTAGAGACTAACCAATTTATTTGAGCATAAGCTTTCGTGAGCTACAGCTCACTTCTGACCACATTCAGTTTGTAAGGATCCATCCTTGAGACACAGTTCTTTTGGATATCCTGCCGACAGTAATCCACCCAGGAAGAAAACAACACAGCAAAACTCAAACCAAAAGCAACAGTGCACCACTCTGAGACTGGACTTTCTGGTCCTTGATCACCTTTATGTATTTGCACTGTATGGTCTGTCCAATTTAAATTGTAAACTCCTCAGCTTAGGGGCCTCATCTTGCAAATGCTTATTTTTGTAAGTATGGGTTTTCAGGATCAGGACATAAGTATTAAAAAAAAACCCAACAAAACAAATGCTCCAATCTTGTTAAAGACATGTTTACACTTACTCATGTGAGAAGTACCACTGACTTCTCTATTACTACTTGTGAGCAAAGTTGTGCACTTGTGTAAGTTCTTTCAGGACTGGAGGTAGGTAGAATAGAAGGCAGTAAGTATCTCTACTGAGCCGAGTTAAGGTTCTTTGGATTTTTGCACAAACAAAAAATTCCAGTCTGTGGCTGTGTTACTATATAGTGTATTAAGCAGTGTCAAAATTGTTTGTTTAAACTTAGTTATTTCCAGTTTTTAATGTGTTTTAAATGAACTACGTACAAGAGTAACCATCTTTGGAGTAACACTTACCAGTCTTAACTGTTACTCAGTGAAGTTTCATTGTTTCATTTCATTTGTGGAAAGTTGAGAGACCAAGAATACTAGCAAAAAGAAAAGGAGTACTCGTGGCACCTTAGAGGCTAACAAATTTATTTGAGCATAAGCTTTCGTGAGCTACAGCTCACTTCATCAGATGCATGCAGTGGAAAAAAACAAGAATACTAGCACTCTCTAGGCTATGCTTGTAACTCTCCATTCAGTTTGTTTTATGCTCTTTAAGTAAATGCAAGGACATGATGAATCCTACTCAGTTAATTGCATTGGTTTTGTTTAATGTACTGAATAATGACTTTATTGAACTGACTTTTTCAATTTAAATAAATGACTTCAGTAATATTGCTGTTGCATCTAATATCACCATTAAAAACTGACAGATGTTTGGGTTTCAAGGTCCGGGAGCATAACTTTATTAAAGCCTGTACAAAAGGACAACTTTATAAAAGCCTAAAGAAAGTTTTCCAAACACTTCTTAGTCTTGCTGTCACAGTTAAGATCACTGCAAAGTAAAGAACCAATTACTGTAAGCTACTAACCAATAGCATGAGTTGTGGTCCTCTGCTACAGCCCTTGGGTCAAGCCTTCCTCTAGGGGTATTAGGTTCTTTGATAGGACAAGCCTTGTACTTGTGCCTGCTCCCATGTTCAATTTCCCACCTCTGTACATACCACAAGGTCTCCCATTCCAAAAACAATATTCAAGTTTGGAGATGGGGCTAGGACAATGCGTCTCCCTCCACACTGTCAGCAAAACACAGCTGTGATTCCCACCAATTCCTGGTGGGTAATCAAAAACTTTTCACCATCCACAGATAGCCATAAAAGTTTTAATCAGTCCCTGTGTCTTATAAATGCAGCCCATTCCCTAAAAAGATCTGGCCAACTATAGCTCATCTGATAATGTTTAATAACACAACCCTCGCTTCTGAAACAAAAAGGTGTGTAATATTTTATATATTGGACTGGCATATGATCTTAACAATGTGGGAAGATCTGACATTCCAGGGTGCAATCCAGATGAGTGAGGGGCTGTGGCACCTCTGCCTTGCAGCCTTGGATGCCTTACAATGCTTTGACTTTGTGGCTCCCAACAAGAGCGCCTCACAGACAGCAAGCAGGTCACTCCTGGAGTGTCTGTGTATAGCCACAGTCCTGGTTTTGCAATTCTGACTCCAGCATCCCGTCAGCAAACACCAGCCAGACTCTGGCTTCCAGCAGCCTTGGTTATCATATTCAGGGTGACCCCAACTCATCCCCAATCCCGGATTCCACCCCCCAAAAAATGTGTATTCTGTACTGCGCTGTCCAGCCCTCTCCTGACAGTTCAGGTAACAAAGGTCCGTTCTCCCTATAAGGGAGCAATATACAACTTGCCAGCTATAGTGAGGCAGAGTGGCCTCCCACAGACCCGGAGGGGGAGGAACCCCTCACTGAGCCCTGGTGGGTGGAGCCAAGCCAGACTCACCCCTCCCCCCAGAAGTCAGTGGGCAGGAGAGGAAGTAGAAAAGGCGGGTCTGGGAGCTCAGTTGGGCTGCAGCCGCCAGAGGAGGCAGATGCCTCCTGCTTGCTTCCGAGCTGGGAGACTGCTGCAGACCCCTGGGGAGCTGAGGACTGGCCAGAGCCGCTGAAGCCATACACCGACCCGACCACAGAGGAGTTGCCAGGACTACCAAAGGCCTTCTACCCTGATGATCTGGACTACCATCTACAGACCCAGGTACAATCCAAGGGTGAGTTAAGAAGTGGCCCAGGGGCAGCAGACCTTAGTCTGGCTGCAGCACTGCCTGAATTTAGGTCAGTGTGTTGTGGTCAGGATCCCCTCTGACTCAGTGGCAAATCCCGCTGCCACTGTTAGGGTCTTGGACAGGGGCTCAGTGGAGTGAGTGGGCCTGTGCCCCCCTCCCCCGCCATCCCAACCTTGGGGTGGCAGTCTTCCTCTCTCTAGGCCAAAAAGCCAGTGCTTGTCAGCCATCCACTGGAGCTAGGGTGCCCGAACCCAGTGCTGCTTGGCTCTGAATACAGGCCCGAGACATAGATCTTTGTTGCCCACCCTGACTAAGGGCCTGGGCGCCTTAACTGTGTTTGCTGCTCGGCCCTGAACACATGCTGGAGCTATAGACTCATTGCCCTGCCCTGACTTGAGGGCCTGGGTTACCTAACTGTCTTTGTTGCTTGACCCTGACCACAGGCCTGAGCTATAGACTCTTGCCACGCCACTAATTCCCCACGACAGGCAACGCCCAGAGATGTAGTGAGGTGGAGTGGCCTTCCATGGACCTGGAGGGGGAGGAACCCTGCCGCTGAACCACTACACCACCTTACATGGAATTATCCACACAGCTCACAAAACTGAATTAATGGTGATTAAAGAACAAAAAAGTTTATTTAACTACAAAGAGAGAGATTTTACGTGAGTACAAGTATTAAGGCATTAAAGTCAGAAATGGTTACAGGAAGAATAAAGATAAAATGCTTTTTAGTACTCAACTTAACAAACTAGGCTTGGTTCAAAGTAAAATTCTTACCACATGCTCCCAGCAGCATTACTGACCAGTTTTCAGGTCAGGATTGCTCCCAAAGTCAAAGAGAAGGATTCTTTTGTCTTCCTAGGTTAAAGAGAGAGTGATAGGCAGCTTATAACTTGGTTTCAACAATACAAAATTTGAGTCTCACACAGTGACTCAAGTTTCTAGAACAAAAGATCTTCTGATTAGTCAGCTGTCTTTCACTCTCCATGGCCGCAGATGGGCCATGGTACCACGGAAGGCCCTCTGTTGACTCCTGGCATCAAGGCTTGAATCTTGTTCACCTGAAAAATACTGGCAGTGCTGCTGTTAAGCCCAGGAACACACATTGCAAATGAATTAATATTATGCATCAGCCATAAATTTTCATGTTTACAGTAGACACATTAACTTTGGTTGGCCTACGTGCAAGGGTAACTCCTGGAGTGGCAGCTGATCACATTCACTTCAGTTAGGTTGGCACACCTGGGGCCTATTGTGGATCCTTTTTTTTTTTTTTTAAATGCTACAAACAACAGGAAGAACTCCAAGAAGTAGATGGTCATGACTAAACCCAGGGCTGCTTTTTGAATGGCTACTGTTTTGGCATATTATTTACCCTAAAAATAAACTACCAAGTCAGTGCTGATGGAGGTTTCACGCTGTACCTGCATATCTTTCTGGATCCTGGACTCTCTCCATTGTAGTAATGCCTCATTAATTTGAGCAGGAATATATTCCATACTTACCAAGCTCCCCTCATTTCTATTGTTTATCATAATAAAATGGTTTGCTTATGGTACACTCCTGGTGGTTGTGGAAAGACAATGGCAAAACACCTGCACTGGGGCAACAATGCTGTCTGTGAAGTGGAGTTATCAGAGAACTGGCGATAGCTGGTGTAGAGTGTCCTTTAGCATCTCTAGGATGGTACAGTCCAAGAAAGGAAGCTGGATAATACACCACCACATGCAGTTCAATGAACTGGAAAACTAGAGATGGTTAATGAAAGCACTGCAGTAGTTCACTAGTAGCCATGGTCCAAACCATACAAGCTTTTATAGCTGCAAGCCAAACACCTTGTATTACACCTAGAAGTATATGGAAAGCCAGTGCAGCTTCTGGAGAAGAGATGTTGGGTTTCTTATCACAAGCAACATTCAGCAAGCAGAGCCACACTCAGCAGTAATCAAAGCCTCCAAATGGTCTTCACATGTAGAACAAGTAGAACTTATTGCAGTAATGTCACACAGGCATTAATGGTTATGTTGAGATCCATTATGTTCAAATAAGCACCAAACTGCTACCATGCTACCTGGGACTCCAGCAGCAATAAGGGATTCATAAACACCGACAGATTGCTAACCAGACATATAAAGCATCTGCATTAACAGGAAAGATGCCACCCTGTCAAGCTTTTTCCATTTGATTCCCCATGCTTCCCAAAAACACGTTCATCACATCTGGGTTAAAGCTTAACTAACTCAGGCCTGGTCCACACTACACGGTTTGGTTGATGTAAGCTGCCTTACATTGACCTAATCATATCTGTGTCTACACTGCCAGGTCCATTCAACTGACGTAACTTGCCTGCCATGTTGGCTTAATTACTCCACCCCCGTGAGAGGCGTAGCACTTAAATCAATGTTGTAAGGTTGATGCGGAGGCAGGGTAGACACAGCATTACTTACGTCAACTTTACTGGCCTCCAGGAGGTGTCCCACAATGCTCCGTTGTAACCACTCTGGTGAACGATTTCAACTCCTGCACAGCAGCCAGGTACACAGGAAACAGCCCCTCCCTTGTTAAAGCCCTGGGAACTTTTGAATTCCCATTTCCTGTTTGATCAGTGAGGAGAGCTCACCAGCCCAGCTGATCGGGTGACTCAGTGTCCCAAACGCACTCTAACCTGTAGTACACAGGAGGTGGTGGATCTTATTGTCTGTGGGGAGAAGAGTCAGTGCAGGCACAGCTCCAGTCCAGCTGTAGAAATGTAGACATCTACAAAAGGGTCACGTGGGACATGGGGGACAAGGGCAACACCAGGGACACGCAGCAGTGCCACGTGAAAATCAAAGCCCTTCGGCAGGCATACCAGAAGACAAGGGAGGTGAACAGTCGTTCTGGTTATATACTGCAGACATGCCACTTCTACAGTGAGCTACATGTGATCCTCAGCGACGACCCCATTACGACCCCCAAGAGCAGTGTGGCTACCTCTGAGGAGTCGGAGTCCTGGGCCACTGCAGGCAACACTGAGGAGGTGAATGGGAAACAGGCGAGGGGGGGATCCATTCTCCCAGAGAGCCAGGAGCTCTTTGAAACTCCAGAGCAGTCCAGCTAGTTGCAGAACAGCATCGTGGCCAAGCGTGATGTCAGGGAAGGGACCTTCGGTGAGTATGCAATTCCAATTCCTATTTTGGGGTCACACATTCTTATAGTCTGTTTAATTTTTTTTAAAAAAAGGTGAGGTAGACTGGCTATCTGCTTTCCAGTGGCCAAACCAGCTAGGCAGAGGACTGTTGATGTCCAGAGGGGTGGCCTGGGAATCCTCCACAGAAATCTCCAAGAAAGTTTCCTGGAGGTACTCTGCAATCCATTGCAGAAGGTTTCTGGGGAGGGCTGCCTAATTTCTTCCACCATGGTAGGACTCTTTCCCACGTCACTCCAGTATTAACTCTGCTGGCATCACTGCAGTACACAGCATAGCAGCATAAGGACCCGGTCTGTACCTGGACGCTTGCCGTGTCTGTTCTCCTGCCACCTCTGTTACCCTCAGGAGAGTGTTATCAGCTAGGCTCACCTAGGGAGAGGATGGCAGTTTTCATTTCAATTGTTCAGACTGCAAACAGTAGTGCATGTGATCGCATCCCCATTGTGGTTTTCCGCTCCTTCGTGGTTTCCCAGACATGCCGGTAGTTTGAGTGGCAGGGGTTGGCATTGAGCTTAGCACCTGCAAGCCTCAGGCCATTGCTAGCAGCAGTGGCACTGCGGGGGTTTGAGGGAAGGGAAATTTTCTTGTGCACTCTCGCCATCGCAAGCCCACCCTCAGTGCTGCCTCTGCTAAGGCTTGTGGTTTGGGAGGGTCAGCAGTGGTCTCCGTTCTCCACACAACATTCATGTTACAAAGGACAAGTGGCATTGGCTCCCTGCCCACTTGTGCTCCCACCATGGGTTGCCTACCCAATGCTGTAGGTGGTCCGGCGCCCATGTCCCTGGGCTATACTCACCATGACTGGGACAGCAAGCCGGTTCAATGAATACCTTGTGTAAATGAAAATGTTCTGCCTTGTACTTCAGTAGAATAAGGGGAGTGATTTTTATATACCAGCTGTGCACTAGACCTTGGGTCTGCACTGACAATGATTGCTTTGTGCTTTCCATGTCTTACAGCTGAAAGTGTGGTCTTCAGCTCTTCCTCCACACTGGTGGAGAGGTTGTCCCAGATTAGAAGAAGGCAAAAGAGAACATTTGACGACATGTTCAATGAGATTGTGAACGCCTTTGGGACAGCAGACACTGAGCAGAGAGCGAAGAGGATTTCTCTCTCTGAAAAACTGGACATGGACATGGCGAGCAGGAGACCAGTCCAGGAGAGTGAGCATGGCGTGCAGCAGGAAATGCTGTGGATTCTGCAAGGATTCTGTTGAGGTTTCTAGTAGACCTTCAGGAGAAACACCTGAGGCTAGACTCCCTCTGCAGCCCCTGCAGAATGGCATTCCTGCAGCTCTGTATTCCCCCTCCCCCTCTCGCAAATCCTCCAGGAGGTGAGGAGGGAAAATGCTATATCCCTTCTACTCAACACTGGGGGAGGGTCCTAAGAGTAAAAGCCGCACATATGATGATGTTTGACAGGCAAGGCCACTGTGCTTTTAAAGACAATATTGATGTGTTTTTCCCCTCCCACTTTTATTCCACTGTCTGTCCAAGATTAAATTATCTTTCTGATCTTTCAGTTTCAATATGTTTGTGCAATAAAAGTGCAGGTCCTGAGAATGAAATAATCTTTATTACTTCACACAATAGGGGGAGGGGAGAAAGGGAAGGTACAGGGAAACTGAGGCAACAGAAGGGATTTGCTGCAGACAGAAACCCAGTAGGCACCGCAAGGTTCACAGTATGGGAAGACACAACTCAAGAAGCAGTGCACAGTACTTGGTCATTACTAAATCGGGTTTTTAAAGCCTCTCTGAGTTGCAGTGCTCCATGCTGAGCACTCTTATTCCGCTGGTATCTGGCTGCTCAAAATTAGCAGACAGCCTATCCGCCTCCACAGCCCACCGCTGTGGAAACTTCTCACCTGTGGCCTCACAGATATTATGGAGCACACAGCATGCAGCTATAACCATGGGGATATTGCTTTCACTGAGGTCTAACCTAGTAAATAAACTGCGCCAGCAACCCTTTAACAGGATCTTTCCTGGCCAAAGGCACGTTCAATTCTGCACTTGCTCAGCCTATTGCTGCTGTTCCAGCTGCTGGTATATGGCTTCATGAGTCATGGGAACAAGATATAGGCTTGGTCTCTCAGGATCACTGTTGGCATTTCAACGTGAGCAGTGGTTATTTTGCATTCCAGAAAGAAAGTCCCCGCTTGCAGCTTTTTAAACAGACCTGTGGTCTTAAAGATGCAGGCATCATGCACCTTCCCTGTCCATCCCATGTTGATGTCAATAAAACGCCCCATATGATCCACCAGCACTTGCAGCACCAATGAAAAGTATCCCTTGCTGTTTATGTACTCTTTGGCATGGTGGTCTGGTGCCAAGATAGGCATATGTGTGCCATATGTTGTCCCACCACAGTTAGGGAACCCCATTGCAGCAAAACCATCCAGTATGTCCTGCACATTGCCAAGAGTCACTACCCTTCTTAGCAAAAGGCAATTAATGGCTCTGCATACTTGGATCATAGCCCCCACGGTGGATTTACCAACTCCAAATTGATTCCTCACTGACTGGTAGCAGTCTGGCATTGCAAACTTCCACACAGCAATCGCCACTCGCTTCTCCACTGTCGGAGCAGATCTCATTTTAGTGTCGCTGTGCTGCAGGGCTGGGGAGAGCTCCGCGCATGGTTCCTGGAAAGTGGCCTTGTGCATATGAAAGTTCTGCAACCACTGATCAAAATTGCATAGCTGCATAATGATGCAATTCCACCAGTCAGTGCTTGTTTCTTGGGTCCAAAATGGTGCTCAACCATGTTTGGCTGCTATGGGATTGCCAGCAGCAACCAGGAATTGTTTTGTTCTGTGGCTTCCAGCAGGGCTGCTTGAAGGACATTGCCATATTCTGCGTGGCTGCTCCTCTCCCAGCTCTGGAATACTGCAGGATAAAGCATGTGGTATTTGTAATGCTCAGAACTAGAGTGCACAGCTGAGCGGGGTCCACGCTTCTCGGGATATGGTGTACGCGTGGCTATGCCAGCCTGTTGAAAGAAGGCATGAAATATTATGGGTTGCAGTTGTGAGAATGTTTTAGTACCAAGAGGCATTCCGAAGCCCTTCCCCAAACCCCTGTGGCAAGCTGTGCCGTGCAAGAGCTATCCACAGTGCGCTGCTCTCTGCAGTGCCTAATTTGTAATGAAAGAGGTGCTGAGGCTCAAGCAGATTTTTTACATTCATAACTGATGCAAAAGCCCCTTCATTTTCAGTTTAAACCCATTTTTACCAAAACATTCACAGGTTTTACAAAAAGTGTTGTTCAGCTTTTTTCTGATTTTCACCCGACTTTTGTATCATTAAATATATAAAAATAACTTGTGTTATTAGGAAAATACAATACATTGCATGAGATATATGTATTATGATAATACATTAGTCTACACTACAAAATTAGGTCGATATTATTGAAGTTGATTTTTAGAAATTGATTTTATACAGTTGATTGCATATGTCCCCACTTAGTGCATTAAGTCGGTGGAGTGCATCCTCACTACCGTGGCTAGCATCAACTTATGGAGCAGTGCACTGTGGGTAGCTATCCCACAGTTCCTGCAGTCTTGTTGCCCATTGGAATTCTGGGTTAAGCTCCCAATGCCTGATGGGGGGAAAAAACATTGTCGCGGGTGGTTTTGGGTACATGTCGTCAGTCACCCCTCCCTCCGTGAAAGTAACGGCAGACAATCGTTTCATGCTTTTTTTCCATGCAGACGCCATACTGCTTTCAGCAGATGGTGCAGTCAGACTGCTAACCGTCATCATCTACCGCTTCCGCTGCAGCTCTACTCTGCTGCTTTTGTCTCACTAGCGAATGTCTCCATGTTGTCTGTCATGGGCTTCCGGGTACGTGTGTTCTTCCTCGGGAAATGTGTGAGGTGCTAACCGTTGTCATCCACCGCTTCCGCTGCAACTCTGCTCTCCTGCTCTCATGAATCCACCTTGCAGGTCCTCTCGTCGTTCTTTATAAATATTTATTATCGTGGCATCCGTCGTCAGCCACTGCTTCCGCTGCAACTCTGCTCTCCTGCAGACTCCATACCACAGCAAGCATGGAGCCCGCTCAGATCACCGCGGCAGTTATGAGCATTGTAAACACCTCGCGCATTATCCTGCAGTACGTGCAGAACCAGAACCTGCAAAAGCAAGCAAGGAGGCAACGGCTGCGCGGTGATGAGGACATGAACACAGACTTCTCCCAAAGTATGGAACCTTGCAATTTGGACATCCTGGTGGCAATGGGGCAGGCTCATGCCATGGAACACCAATTCTGGGCCCGGGAAACAAGCACAGACTGGTGGGACCACATACTGTTGCAGGTCGGTGATGATTCCCGGTGGCTGAGAAACTTGCGCATGCGTAAGGGCACTTTCATGGAACTTTGTGACTTGCTTTCTCCTGCCCTGAAGCACAAGAATACCAAGATGAGAGCAGTCCACACAGTTCACAAGTGAGTGGCGATAGCCCTCTGGAAGCTTGCAACACCAGACTGCTACTGGTCAGTCGAGAATCAATTTGGAGTGAGCAAATCTACTGTGGGGGCTGCTGTGATCCAAGTAGCCAATGCAATCACTGAGCTGCTGATATCAAGGGTAATGACTCTGGGAAATGTGCAGGTCATACTAGGTGGCTTTGCTGCAATGGGATTCCCTAACTGTGGTGGGGCCATCGACGGAACCCATATCCCTATCTTGGCACCGGAGCACCAAGTCGGCGAGTACATAAACCGCAAGGGGTACTTTTCAGTGGTGCTGCAAGCACTGGTGGATCACAAGGGATGTTTCACCGACATCAACATGGGATGGCCGGGAAAGGTACATGATGCTCACATCTTCAGGAACTCTGGTCTGTTTGAACAGCTGCAGGAAGGAACTTACTTCCCAGACCAGAAAATAATGTTGGGGATGTTGAAATGCCTATAGTTATCCTTGGGGACCCAGCCTACCCCTTAATGCCATGGCTCATGAAGCCATACACAGGCACCCTGGACAGTAGTAAGGAGCTGTTCAACTATAGGCTGAGCAAGTGCAGAATGGTGATAGAATAAACATTTGGACGTTTAAAAGCTCGCTGGCGCAGTTTACTGACTCGGTTAGACCTCAGCGAAACCAATATTCCCATTGTTATTGCTGCTTGCTGTATGCTCCACAATATCTGTGAGAGTAAGACGGAGACGTTTATGGCAGGGTGGGAGGTTGAGGCAAATCTCCTGGCTGCTGATTACGCGCAGCCAGACACCAGGGTGATTAGAAGAGCACAGCAGGGCGTGCTGCGCATCAGAAAAGCTTTGAAAACCAGTTTCATGACTGGCCAGGCTACGGTGTGACAGTTCTGTTTGTTTCTCCATGATGAAAACACGCCCCCTTGGTTCACTCTACTTCCCTGTAAGCCAACTGCCCTCCCCCCTTCGATCACCACTTGCAGAAGCAATAAAGTCATTGTTGTTTCAAAATCATGCATTTTTTATTAATTCATCACACAAATAGGGGGATAACTGCCAAGGTAGGCCGGGAGGGGTGGGGAAAGAGGGAAGCACCGGGTGGAGTTGTGGATGAGGGGAAGAGGGAAGGACAAGTCCACACTGCACTTCAAAACTTATTGAATGCGAGCCTTCTGTTGCTTGGGCAGTCCTCTGGGGTGGAGTGGTTGGGTGCCCAGAGGGGCCCCCCACCCCACATTCTTGGGTGTCTGGGTGAGGAGGCTATGGAACTTGGGGAGGAGGATGTGCGGTTACACGGGCTGCAGCGGCAGTCTGTGCTCCTGCTGTCTTTCCTGCAGCTCCACCAGATGCCGGAGTATGTCAGTTTGATCCCCCAGTAGCCTCAGCATTGCATCCTGCCTCCTCTCATCACGCTGCCGCCACCTCTCCTCTTGCTCCCGCAACCTCTCATCTTGCTCGTCCCTCCTGTCCTCACGTCCATTTTCTGCTTTCCTGGACTCTGCCATTGTTTGTCTCCACGCATTCTGTTGAGCTCTTTCAGTGCGGGAGGACTGCATGAGCTCAGAGAACATTTCATCGCGAGTGTGGTTTTTTTTGCCTTCTTATCTGTGCTAGCCTCTGGGACGGAGATGATAGGGGGAGTGTTGAAACATTTGCAGCTGCATGAGGGGAAAAAAAGGGAGAGTAGTATTTAAAAAGACACATTTTAGAGAACAATGGGTAGACTCACGGTGAACCAAGCTGTTAACATTACATAGCACATGTGCTTTTGGTACAAGGTTGCATTTTGCCTCTTATATTGAAGGCCTGCCGGTTTGGTGTGAGAAATCACACACGCAGGGCCAGGCAACAGAATTTGGTTTGCAGGTAGCCATGATAATCCACAGTCTTTCAGCTTCTTCAACCTTCATAACATGTGGGAATGGTTTCAAACAGCAGCGCCCTCATTTCCCATAACAAGCAAAGCCTGTTGGGTTGACCATTTAAAAGGAGGGTCTGCGGTTTTTGGGTTAACGTGCAGCACAAACCCAACCGCCCCGCCCCCCGAATTCTCTGGGATGATCGCTTCACCCCTCCTCTCACCGCGTGACTAGTATCAGGGAAGATCCCTGCCAGCCAAACGTGAACAGCTGAGTGTGAACGGGGCCCCCGCCACCACGTGGCTAAAAGCGGGGATGATTTATTTTCAGCTGCAGGGAAACAGCCGAGCAGGAACGGCCACCTCTGAATCTCCCCAGAAGATTTCTGCTCCATCCCCAGACATGTTAACAGACTTTTCCAGTAGCTGTACTGGCTGCGAATGCATCCCAAGTCTTCAGGGCAAATTAATCATTAAATCACACTTGCTTTTAAACCATGTATTATATTTACAAAGGTACACTCACCAGAGGTGCCTTCTCCGGTTTCATGGTCCGGGAGCCCGCTTTGGGAGGGTATTGGCTCCAGGGTGATAAACAGTTCCTGGCTGTCGGGGAGAATGGTTTCTCCGCTTGCCTGTTGTGTGGTATCCTCATCATCATCTTCCTTGTCCCCAAAATCCTCATCCCTGTTGTGTGAGACTCCACCCTTGCAGGAGTCCATGGACAGGGGTGGGGTAGTAGTAGGGGCGCTCTCTAGAATTGCATGCAGCTGATCATAGAAGCGGCATGTCTGGGGCTCTGACCCGGAGCAGCCGTTTGCCTCTTTGGTTTTTTGGTAGGCTTGCCTGAACTCCTTAATTTTCATGTGGCACTGCTCCGGGTCCCTGTTATAGCCTCTGTCCATCATGCCCTTGGAGATTTTTTCAAATATTTTGGCATTTCGTCTTTTGGAACGGAGTTCTGATAGCATGGATTCGTCTCCCCATACAGTGATCAGATCCAGTACCTCCCGTTCGGTCCATGCTGGAGCTCTTTTGCGATTCTGGGGTTGCATGGTCACCTCTGCTGATGAGCTCGCCACACTGGCCAAACAGGAAATGAAATTCAAAAGTTCCTGGTTCTTTTCCTGTGTACCTGGCTAGTGCATCTGAGTTGAGAGCGCTGTCCAGAGCAGTCACAATGGAGCACTCTGGGATAGCTCCCAGAGGCCAATACCGTTGAATTGCGTCCACACTATGCCAAATTCGACCTGGCAATGTCGATTTCAATGCTAATCCCCTCGTCAGGGAGGAGAACAGAAATCGATTTTAAGAGCCCTTTAAGTCGACAAAAATGGCTTGGTCATGTGGATGGGTGCAGGGTTAAATCGATTTAATGCTGCTAAATTCGACCTAAACTCGTAGTGTAGACCAAGGCTAAGTGTATGTGCCTGTTGAAGTAAAGCTATGTATTAGTCTAGAAGATGCACACAATAAACAAACAGGCACGCACTCTAGCTCTGAAGTGCATGCGCATCCGTATGTATTGATGAATCTCACACCCACCACGTACACATTTCAAGCATACATGGCAAACCCACGAAAAAAACGCAGAAATTGGGCTTTTTTTTTTTTTGGCTTAATTGGCTTGGGAGTTGCTTGTTGGTTAGTTTTTGGCTTGTAGCTTGTTGCTTGTTGTAGCTCAGGGGTCTCAAATTCAAATGACCACGAAGGCCACATGAGAACTAGTACATTGGCCCGAGGGCCGCACCACTGACCACCACCCCCACCCGCTGCCCCTGCCCCGCCCACACTCCACCCCTTCCATGAGGCCCTGCCCCTGCCCTGCCTCTTCCCACCCCTTCCCTGCCCCCATTCCAACCCCTTCCTCAAAGCTCCCATTGGCCGCGGTTCCCCGTTCCTAGTCAATGGGAGCTACGGGGCAGGTACCTGGAGGCGCGGCCAGGGCAACACACAGACCCCTGTGCCCCCCGCCCTTCCCCCAGGTCCTGGCCGCTTTCCGGAACGGCGCGGGAGCAGAGTAGGCAGGCAGGGAGGGAGCCTGCCCTGTCCCCGGTGCGTGCTGGGCTGGAGCCTCTTTAGGTAAACGCTGGGGGAGCGGGAGGGCCACGGGGAGCTTGTTGGCCGCAGAAAATAACCCCGCAGGCCGCGTGTTTGAGACCCTGGTTGTAGCTTGTTGCTTCTTTTTTTTGATTGGGTTCCAGCAAGCAGGGGCAAGGGTTGGGGGCCACAGCAGGTGCACCACAGTCTCAGACTGCACACCAGGGGGATCTAGTCACATAGAGAGTTGGGGTTCTTAGGGATTGGCTTGTTTTGACCTTGTTTTGAAATGAGATTAGCTTGATTTTTGGCTTATTGTGAAAGTCAGGGTGCTTATTTACCACGTGAAAGTTTGCAACTGTGATTTCAAGCTGTTAGCAGATAATGGTTTAAAGATTTGACACACTAAAGTGGGAAGAAAAGGAAAATCTATATCAGAATACGTTTCAGAACACACGGAAGTATTCGAAAGTTTAAAAACAACAAAAACCAGGAGAAAAGGATGAAGTTGAATGTATGTGCTGCAAATGGTATTGCCCAATTATTAAATGTAAATATTTATAGGCTAATAGGTCTAAGTCTAAAACAGTACACTGTTTATTTAAATGAGAAGTTTTATTTGGGGATTAGAGATATATTGTTTTCTTAAACTTAGAGGTTTGAGTTCTGTAGCGAGCCACATTGATGAATGGAACTCATAGCATTAATCTACTGAATACTTTTTCCCCCTGTCTTTCCG
Organism: Natator depressus; assembly: GCF_965152275.1. Taxonomy (NCBI): domain Eukaryota; kingdom Metazoa; phylum Chordata; order Testudines; family Cheloniidae; genus Natator; species Natator depressus. The sequence continues at coordinate 40,010,333 of NC_134244.1, forward strand.
TCCACCAAAATAAACCCCAGTATTTACCTAGAAAAATTATTAATAGTTTTTTGCACTGATTTTCACCTGTTTTTGTTGTTGCGGTAATAAATAGTGATGAATTCCTGGGAAAAATTAAATAAAATAAAAACTGAAAATGAAGGGCCTTACTGATGCAGCAAGCCTGGAGGTGCTGGAGCTCAGCCCTGGTCAGCCCAGGCAAAAATTAAGCACTGGCTCTCTGCATCGATGCAACTGATGACACACTCCATCGACACAAGAATTGTGGTGTGGACACACAACTGAATTAATTACGGCGGCCACTGGATGTCCACTTAACTGAAGTTGACTTCAGTTTGTAGCAGGGCTTTGGAGCTGTGCTCCGGCTCTGCTCCAGCTCCAGGCAAAAACCTACTGCTCGGGAGCTGCTCTGCGCTCCAGCTCTGGGCTCCGCTCCAAAGCCCTGGTTTGTAGTGTAGATGTGCCCTTACCCTGATTCAAGCCCCATCATCTATTAGGCATTGGGAAAACAAAGAGACTGCATTACTTCCCCATTTTGTGCGGGGGGGGGAAAGGTAGAGCTGTATGTCACCTGCATATTGATGGCATTGCAACACAAAACGGGCTCCCCCAGTTGCCTCATATATGTTTGAACAGGATAAGGTCACAGCACATACCCCTACAGGCAAGAGCCCTTTGAGCAGATGAACAGTTACCAACCAAATGATAAGAGAGAACCAAAACACTTTGATGTATCCCACTTGGCGTCCACAGATGACTCAACGCCACCTTGTCAGTGGTAGCAGAGATTACTAATTGATCTAAAAAAAAATCAGCCCAGACGCCTGTGCTTTGATTGCCTTTAGAAGGGGTGATCCACTAGTTAGACTCATGCAGCATCAGATTCGTGGCCATAAAATGTGCACTGAAAACATGGACCAGAAAATGAAAACCAGCATAAGTCTCACCCTGCAGCCCCCAAGAATAAAAATGATTTGTGTCTACTATTAATGAAAATGTATAAGACCAGCTTAACTCTTGTATAAATTATAACCCTAGTGTGAGTAGGTGGCTTCTCCCAGACTGCTCAAAACATAGGCCATACAAGTTTCAATGACTCAAACTTTATCTCCATCCTAGGGTTTGGCTTTGTTCACCTAAGGAATTTGAAAAAAATATATAATGCAGTCCAAGCTTTCTCCTTCTGTGTGGTTGCTTCTAGGGTTCCTCAAAAAGGACTATTCAGCCCACACACTAGATCTTGGTCTCCCCTTTCCTTTATATCCAGGTGGAATAAAGAGCCAGCTGCAACAGAGTGTCAGTAAAAACCCATTTTATATCAGCAGGATCATCTCCTCTTAACAGCAGGATTTTCAGATAATGCTGTTACACAGTGATGAGACCAAATATGTTGTCTCTGGCTCTGTGCGCACTTTCCGTCATGTAATGCAGTTTGCGTGCTGGGGAAACTGGCTTGTTCTTTCAGTTTTTTTAAATGTTGTAAATTCTTTATTCACTGAATGGCTGAAACTAGTGTTTCATACCTAATCCTCCTTTCCCCATCTATTTCCACCTTGTTTTGTACTTATGCACTTCCCCTAGCACTTAGTGGAAAATCTTCCCTTTGCACAGCAATACTACATTATTTATAAATTACAATTTTCCTTGCAATTTGCCATATATCAAAATTGGCCTTAGATGATGGTTACATAGTTTGAGAATAGAGCCTGTGGTCTTCATGCACTCTGGGAACAATTGCTAATAAATGGCCTGATCCTGCTCCCATTTACTTCAATGGGAGTTTTTCTGCAATCTGTATTCGCGTAAAACATCCTTTGTGCCAAATTCACTTCTGACACAAATGGGCACAACTCCTTTGAACTCAGCAGAGTTGAATGCACTTATGCCAAGAGTGAATTTGTCCCATTAACTTCAATGGCAGTTTTTCCTGAGCAAGAACAGCAGAGTCAGACTTCTGTCTGATTTCTGCAGTCCTGGTCTCACACAGCACATCTGTACTGTTGGTAAACCAACTAGTGGTAAGTATCCGTGGTAAAACAGATTTTCTAGTTTAGTTTTCAAAGCATTTTTCTTCTAGCTGTCTAAATGATTAATGTGAATAGGAAAATACTGTTGACCCATTTAAATCATGTCAGACAACATCCATTGCTCATCTGCATAATGAAATACACACCGAACATTACATCTTAAGTATAGGAACCAGTGAACTACAAAATAATATTTTACTCATTTAGATTATGAAGTATAATATAGGACATTAGTACTAATCATAGTATTAAATATTAAGCCATGCAAATTGTAATTGTCAGTGAGAAAGAACTATAAATTGAAAAGGCTATTTGCATTTCAGCTATAACAGTTAATTTGTGTAGTCTTTTTTTTTTTTTTTGCAAGTGTGCAGTTTAAAAAAGTCTATATGTCAAAACACATTTTGTAATAAAGCATTAAAATCAGAGTATTTGTTTTGTATCATTTTATTATTTACTTTCAAACATTAAAGAAGGAAGTTAGAAATATTAATTTGCAGGATTAAAATATATTGATGTGCTTTATAGCACAATGATACTAAATTGTTTCTTTATTTGAATAAAATCAAATTTAAATGGCAAATTATTAGTAATTGAGTTGGAAAGTCATTTTGAGCACTAGTTAGGAAACAAAGGTGAGTTGGGGCTTTTGAAAATATATTAATTTAATTAGATAGGGACGTCATTTCCAGCATTTTTAAATGAATACAAATTTTAAAATATTTAATTTAGGCTGTCAAAAGGTTTCTGTGGTTATCCACCTTTTCAACAGTTTTGTGAGATGTGCAAATAGGTCTATGAGTCACTTATAATTATTTGTTTTTTGTTTGTTATATTAGTAATTCTGTGTTCAGTTTGAATCTAATACAGTTCATACTGCATGCTTTGGTTTATGTATATTTTAGTGTCTGATTGACAGTGATTGAGCATTTCTTATTGAGTGCTTGGGTTTTTTTTGTCATAAATGATGTATGTTGGTTGTGCTGAAAATGTAAACAACTTCTTCCTGTATCACTGTTTGATAAACAGGCACTTTTATGCTAAGGAGATCTTTGTATATTTTAAGCAAGAAGGTAGGGTGAAATCTTCTATTTAAAAACAATAACAACAACAAACAAAATATTTATTACACTCTTCTAAACAGGATCTGTAATCCTATAATTCAGATTCGCTCAGTGAATCAAATGTCACATTTATGAATAAACGTCCTAGTTACGCAGTGATGTAATAGTGCATTTTAATGAATAGTTGGTAGAAAAATAATACTGTGATAAAGCTACCAAGTTTTAGCTATAGTGAACTCTTGATTGGGACATCTTTGTTACACAGTGTATCTTCCTATAACAAAATAAGAGCTTGCCTCCCAACTCTCACTAACATAACTTTGTAATCCTGCAAAATATTACATTTGCTCATATATTTGGAAGAATAGGTTATAGAGTGTAATGGCCCAACCTTGCAATATTTACTCAGGCAGAACTCTCATTGACTTTAGTGGAAGCTTTGCCTGAGTAAGGAGTGCAGAATCAGACTCATAGTTTATAAGCTGGTGACATTAATATTAGTTTTGGTAGTGGAATGACAGATATCCTAAAGTCTGTTCTCCATCATAGATGTGCTGAGGGATGGATGCATGTAACTTACATTTGTAAAGTCTCTCGATGGGGGACTAACCCCTATAATATATAAATCGTGTTTTTAGATGCTTGCAGCCACTGCTTATAAAACAAGATAATACAGATAATTAACAAAACTTGACATAGAGCTGGAAACACCTATGGTTATATGTCATTATTTCCAAACAAGAGTAAAATTATAAGTATTTTATTGAAAGATTTCTATCAGAAGAAATTGCTAACATAATTTATACTTATCTTCATTGTTGAGATAACACTGGCTTGTGATTCAAGAATCCTTTTGTTTTAACTCCTCAGAGATTCAACTGCAGAAATGTGGAACTACATTAGTATGATGACACATTACTGTAGTGGGTGGTATCTTTTATTTGGGGAAAAGATTACCAACTACAAACTCTCACTGCTTCAGCTTAGAGGGACTACATAGAGAATATTCAGATAATTATCATGATAGTCCACAAAATTTCTATGCAAACTTATGCTCTTATTTTATCAGTCTTTGTCATGGTTTTGCACAATGAAAGAAATGATGTGTAAAGCATTTTTGTGAGGATACGGATATAGGTTTGTGAAGTTCAATGGGAAACAAGTAGTTTATAGCAAGATTTATTTTTTTTAGCACCATAACATTTAATAGTATATCAGAATAGTGATACAGTATACTGGACATAAATGTGTTGTTTGAAAAACAGTTGTGTTCCATATACTATCTGAAATTATTTTATAACAGTAGAATTCAATAGATGTTACAGCTGTGGCTGTGTGCATATTAACAATGAGATTCTATACTGTGTATGTGTTGAGGGTGTGTGTGATTTTTTGAATCATTTATTATTTTAATCAGAACTGGGCTTGGGTATTTTGTTTTATTTAAAGTTAAATACTTAAGCCAAACAATGATCAGTTCCTTGAGAAAAGCAAAGTAATTAATATATCAACTATTCTTTCAAGCTGGACTAAACTTTTTATTTATAAAATTCTTAGAAACCATTCTTAAGATGTATTTCAATGTGCAAGCCTGAGCAAATATGTTTCTGGTTCTAATTTGTGCATTTTAAGATGAATTCATTTATTTTCTTCATCTTAACAGGAATGTAGTAAGTTAATGGGAATGGTTCATTTGTTAGTTAGAAAAGTTGAAATTTGCCAGATGTGTTGTGCTGATTCGGGGCCTATATTTCCTTGGAATTAACTGTGTGTGAAACTCTTAATATTGCCTTGTCCAGGCTTTTGGATCTGACTTGTTTCATTTTGCTGCTGTTACTGCTGTAAACAACACTTGTCTTTTGTTTTCTGTTTATGTTGTTATGTTGAAGACAGAAAAATTTGGATGTAAGATTACTTCTGTTGTTTTCTTAGAACCTCACTAGAATGTACAATCTTAATAAACCCAGTTATCCCAACAGGGAAGATAAAGTATTTCTTTGTCAAAGAAGCTGCCTGTCTGTGTGTTGCAGAAATGTTAAGAATCCTGCTTTTAATAATAGAAACATATGGAATCTAGTCACACTTTAATGGACAATGAAGTTCCTTTGGGGTATGAATGAATGAATGAGCCCGGGTTGTAATACTCAGACATAGTTATACTCAGTTATTGGTTTTGTATTTCCTAAACCCTAGTATGTAGTGGCAATATGCTCTGACAATACCAGAATTTTCTTAGTGAAGCAGTAAATTTAACTTATCTTACTGGCTTTTTGGTGTGACTTTTTTTGGTACAGCTGCTCAGGGAATCATCACCAGTTGAAGATCTGGGGATTTTTGTTGTAAGGCTATTGGTTTGTAACATGTAAAATTAGAAGTTTTTCTCTTTCTCTTTACTTGTTACACACTATTAATTGCTATTGATAAAGTGTGGCACAGAGCCAGCTTCCTGAAAGAGCAATGGGGAAGGGTCATGGCTTGTCATGACCTGGGTGCTAGTACTTGAATGTTGTTATTATTGGGCTGGAGTACCCTCGGGCTGTCATCCTTCCTGTACATGGAAGAGGTTCTGATTCTTCATAGTTTCCCAGTTTACCTACTTCTAAGATATCTATTCTATTGGCTTTAGGTTTGGGCTCAGTGAAGAATTACAAGAACTGTATTATCTTAGAAAAGATAGTATTGAATTATCTTAATATGAATATGGAAGATATATAAAGAAATAATAAGCAGGTATAGTTAGAAAGTGTATGTCAATATTTGTGAAAATGCGAAGTGAATTTTAATATAATACTTTACAAATTCAAATATTGTCAAAGAAGGTCTACTCCTGCTCCCAATGAAGTCACTGGAAAAACTTTGAATTTGTGGGGAGTAGTATTGGGCCCTAAAAACAATATCCAACTTGCCTCATGCCTTTGAGGAATCCCAGTGATGCCAGGTTTGGGGCTTCATCCTGCACCATTGGAGTCAGTGAGAGTTTTGCTATTGATTTTGATAGAAACAGGACAACTTCATTGGGTCTGAGTAAGTCGGACAGGAAGACTTCTAGTTACAGTATTTAATAACCAACTTCTGTCATAAATTTCTATTTCATTTCAATAATTAAATAAAAATAAATTCTGTTTTAGCATTATGTATTTAAGGACCTTGGCCTTAGGTCAATATTTTGCACAGTCAGAACCACATAATTGTAGAGATTTATACTAATATATTGTTAATTGTAACCAAAGGCATATCTATGCTGATGAATGTTATGTTTCTCCCAGGCATGTTGTTTAAAACACAGACATGCTTATCATGCATTTTTATTTTTTCCTTGTCAACACCTTATTGTCAGCTCTGGCTAAATCTTGTGTAGAACTGCTGCTAGATTAACATTTTCAGTAGTCTTTTTATGCTTTGCTTTTTCCTGATATTGTCAATTAGAGGAAAATACTTCTCACAAGCTTGTTTTATGGATTTGGTCTTCTTCCTGTAATGACACATAGGCCTGTAACCCAGGAAACAGTGGTGTATGGTGTCCATATCCATGATTTCCTGACGTGGGGGAAAAGTGTGGAAAGCATCTGGAGAAAAGGAGACTCCCTTTACCAGCTAGTTTCCTGTAAGCCAAATTGGAAGACCTTGTCTGTGCAAATAGATTTCAAAATAGAGCCTGCCCTTTGACTGTCTCCATAATTATACGGCTCTCTCTGTATTTTATTTGTCTGCCAGAGCAGTTAACCCCTGGCAGTAAGGGACTGATGGTGGCGTTACCAGCACGGGTATGGAGACGCGACCATGTGAATACACTGTTGTTTACAGAAGCCTGTAGTTAAGACCTCATTACAATATATTTTTATTGAATTTAAAAATTATTACATGTTAGATTATGTTGATTAAGACATGTTACATCTCTCATGTACAGATAATGCAGAGATATTTGTTAAATAAAAAAGTCCTTCATTGCTTTGATGTAATCAACATCTGTCAACAGAATGAATTTGCTTTTGTTTAGTTTCAAGGGCTCTTGTTCTTCTACTTTGCCCAATCAGTTTCAACTTCTGCCTGAGGCATTCTTCTGTGTTGTTCTTTTCTTCAGCAAATGCACAGGTTATTGCTTGTGAAATGTGAGTTGCTCTTCTGTTGTACAGGTTACATAGAGTTGGAAAGAACCTTTAATCTTTCGCATTTTATTTTTGAAGCACATGTGCACCTCTGTAACACGGGCATTACAAAATCAGTGTTGTATGAATAAATTTTTATTACAATAACCTGTGCCACGAAAGATCTGCCAAAAAAAAGTTGGAACGTAACTCCAGTATTTTAGATAGGGTCATTGAAAATTTGTATCTAAACATTTTGTAATTAATTAACAATAAAAAATTGTGTACTCTTACTCTAGTTACGCTGGTTGAAGTCCAGGTGCTGTTAGCTATAGTGCTTATTAAATCAGCCACTTCAAACGTCATTCCTTTCTTTTAAAAATCAAAACTGGCAGAAGCAGCATAATTATGTATCAAGGTTAAAATTATCTGATAGAGCATATAAAAAATTTTAAATGCTCATTTTTTACTCCCTCGTGTATATTTCATGTAAATCGCCAAACTCCATTTTGAATTCAGATGAACTAATGCCCAATATTTGAAAATAGGTTAGCAAAACACTGGTTTTGATGTTGGTAATTGCTAATTATTTTGTGTTTATGCAAGGCTCACTTCACCAAGAATTAATTGCCTATATTTGTTAAATCAGTTGGATGTTAATTCTGATATCCCATAAATATTTTTGCTGGTACACTTCTGTAGTCTACTGATCATTGTAATAGTTGAAAAGATTCTAAAATATATATTTCAGAGTAGCAGCCGTGTTAGTCTGTATCCGCAAAAAGAAAAGGAGGACTTGTGGCACCTTAGAGACTAACCAATTTATTTGAGCGTAAGCTTTCGTGAGCTACAACTCACTTCATCGGATGCTGTAGCTCATGAAAGCTTATGCTTAAATAAATTTGTTAGTCTCTAAGGTGCCACAAGTACTCCTAAAATATATATGTTTTATAGTGTCTATCTTTTTAAAGGTACGTTTTAGTTATTGTACAGTAGAATCAGACTGAAGCTTATGCTGTAGTAATTTTTCTGCTTCTTAATTGGTACATTTGAAATCTTGACTAAACGAGTATTAAAGAGCTTAATGACGTGAGAGTATTGGCACTCAAATCTGTTGAATAATGTAGACTTACGGTTTTGATGTTGGTAGGCCACAGTCATTGAAACATACAGCGTTTATTCTTTCTACTATTAAATAAGAAACATTTTAAAAGCAGTCATTTAACAGTTCATTCCTGACCTCTCCCTTAAAAATACTTGTTGACCAGAAGAAAAATTACATTTAAATTACTAAAATCAACTTAATTAAGGGTCATTAATAGAGGTACATATAAAAAACCTCACTACTCAGTGGGTGAGATGGGAGAATTTCATTATATAGTATAGCATGCATGAACAGATAACAATTAAAATAGACCTGGAGTAAAAGGCTAATAAATATGGGGCACATTGTGCTGCAAAATTAGTCACTTAAAATGCTTCCCTCCCATCATCATTCTTGATTTTTGTATTCAGCCTTTCTGGCTGAATCAGTTAAAAGAAAATCAAATGTAATTTCCATAAAAGATAATTTCATATGGTAAATTGCAATAACTCACATATTTGTGCATATTTATATTATTAATACAAATTAAAGCATGGAAGATATGCTGTGGGATCCAGCAGCTTCCAAAGACATACATACATACAAGCTGCACAGTGTGATTCACCATGGAGTAAAAGAAGCAGTTGTCTATAATTTTCTGTGCTCAGCACAAACTGTGCTGAGGTGATTTTTTTTTTTTTTTTTGGTAACTCTGGTAATAAGTCTCCTTATTGCAGCTGATAGTAAATATTCTGTTATTCATGGCAAATAACACAGATTTAGTGTTGGGGGGAAAAAGAAACCCTGTAAATAGTCAACATTACACCCTTGCTATGATGATCTGTGTGTTACAAGGCTACTGCTTTCTCACTCTGATATCTCCCAGATGTTTATAATTCCCACAGGAAACATCATAAACTCTACATTTATAAAATTATATCTTATAAGAATTAATATACACACTTATGGCCCAAAACAGCTTAACAAGGAAAATGCACTGCAAACTGTAGAATAATAGAAGTAAACAGGACTCTGACAGACAGCAGCCTCCATGTGTGTCAGCGGCTCTGGGAGTCTGCGGACAAGAGTTATGGAACACAGCCAGTTGTTCTTGTGTCTAGTGATTGATGATGTTGGTGTATCAAATTAGCTGTGAATAGGGAAGCTTAAAAATTAAGAGTAGTTGTAGAGACATTAAAAATGCATTCTTTGTAAAGGAAGCATGGTGACAGTAACTAGATATTTTCTCCCCTAAACAAACACTGTGCATTATTTTTGTAATGCCATTCTATTTTTTTTTAAAGAAATCTTAGAGGAAAATATTTTAATATTATATTTACTCCTTTAAATAAAGGTTTTGTTATCTTATTTTTGTATTTCTTACCAATTTATTTTAGGGCTCTTGTGATGATCTAATGGCATTCATTTGGTTTATGCATTTCACCAGTGCAAGTAAAACAAATTTCTGGTTTGTAATGAATAGTTAGTGGAATAACAACACAGTACAGTACCTTATTATCCTGTTATCTTGTGACAACACCTATAGTATGTCTTTTATGGGACAGAGGTAAAATTTTCACTCTAAATAAAGAGGTATCCCTTTGATTTTGGGGTAGCTGATAGGAGTGCACCAGTGAATATAAATTGATTTGATGTATACTGGACCCTCGCTAGAACGTGCGTCTATATAACACAAATTCAGATATAATGCGGTCGCAGCCATGGATCCCAAATGTAATTACAGTACAATTTTTTTGAGTGTAGAGGTGATAAATCAACCGCTGAGCACTCTCCTGTTGACTCTAGTATGCCACCAGAACGAGGAGCGCAAGCGCAGTTGCCGGGAGAGCGTCAGCTATTCACGTAGCTGAAGTTGCGTATCTTAGATTGACCCCGCGTGGTAGTGTAGAGAAGCCCTATGACGATTGCTGTAGGCCTAGAACTCCATGCAAATGTAATGTAATAAAAATTTACAGGTACAGTACTGTATTTATCTTTAGAAAGATGTCAAAAATGTTGGGGAAAAAGAAGGCTTACTCGGTGCAGGAGAAATTGGACACTATCGAACGACTTAGAAATGGCGAAACCCAGGTAAAGATTAGCCGTGGTACTGGCATTAACGAGTCCACCTTTCGTGGATGGCTAAAGGATGCTGACAAGTTCAGAACTTACGTTCATAACCTGGATGAAGAGCATGGCCTTCAAAGAAAATGAGCCTGTTTAGCGAATGATGCTGATCTTGGTTCTGCGGTGGACACGTGGTTCGTGCAAGAACAGCAGAAAGGCATTCCGATCTCTGGTCCGCTTATAGCCATGCAAGCGGAAAAATTCAACCGGGAACTTAATGGTGAATTCAGCAATTTTAAGGTGAGTTCGGATTGGCTATGGTGATTTCAGAAAAGACATGGAATCTCTCAGATTGCAGTTTCGGGAGAAAAACGCTCTGCTGACGACGATGATGCACAATCGTACCCTGAGAAGCTGAGGGAAATTTTACAGGCAGAGGGTTACTCAGAGGAACAGGTTTACAATGCAGACGAAACAGGAATTTATTATAAAATGTTGCCCGATAAAACCCTGGCTGTCAGAACAGGTGAACGTAAGAAAGAAGGATATAAACGGGCAAAAGATTGCCTTACCTTATTGTTTTGTGTGAATGCAACAGGTAAGCATAAAGTAGAACCATTGTGCATTGGAACGTCTCGCATGCCTCAGTGCTTTCATCACGTAAATGTGAATTTCCTGCCGTTTTCATACAAGAACTCCAAAAATTCCTGGATGACAAGAGAGATTTTTGAACAATGGTTCTTCACCGAATTTTCCCTTCTGTGCGAAAGCATTTGCGGGCAAAAAGCTTAGATGAAAAGGCCTTTCTTTTGCTAGACAACTGTCCAGCGCATCCTCTGGCCAAAAAACTCAGAACTCGTAAAGGTAAAATATGGGTTGAATACTTACCTAAAAACATGACTTCCAAAATTCAGCCGCTTGATCAAGTTGTTATCTCCATTTTTAAGCAGCACTATCGAAGGAACTTGGTACGACAAATGATAGAAAGCGAGTTGTCTGTCACTGATTTTCTGAAGAAGTTGACTATAAAAGACTTCTTTTACATTGGCGGCAATTCCTGGAATTTATTATGCGCTGAAATGGTAAACCACTGTTGGATGGCGGGACCGAGAGAGTCGTTTGGCCACCCGCTCCTGGAAGAAAATTAAGAAAGCAAATCACAGTCTGAGGAGGAATTTGACTTCAAGGGATTTACAGAGGAGGAAGTTGGAAGAACAGACATGGAGTGGATGCAGGAGCTGTGCCAGCAACTGTCCGGGCTCGGGGTAACTGTTCTGCCATAAAATATCAAGTCCTGGATAAGAGGTGACGATGAAGCAGAAGAATTTTGTCCCGTTGCTGAAAGTCTAACGGATGATCAAATTCTTCAGGCATTACGACCAAACAACATTCCAGAAGCTGAAGAATTGGCCTTCACTGTGGAAGAAGAAGAGGAAGATGAAGTGGACATAGTTCCAACGTCAACTGCAACCGTAGCCGGCTTAGAGACTGCTTTAAGATGGTTTGAGATGCAAGACGTTGAGCCTATAAAAATTATGCAGCTACATAGTCTTTTGCAGTTTGCTAAGCGGAAGCAGCACAGCAGCAAGAAGCAGAAGCAACTCACCGACTTTTTAAAGAAAAACTAGACTAGTTTATTGTAATGTCTACTTTAAATCTCTAGTAAAGCAACACTTTTTTTCTTGTTTGTTTCCTTCAAGTAGGAGTTTATTTTCTGGATGTGACATTTACTGTATACAGTAATTTCATTTTAACGCGGTCCCTGCTATAACGCGGTACTTGGCATGGATCCCAAATCCCGCGTTCTATTGAGGGTCCGGTGTATTTCAGAGCATGCCATTTGTAACGTTTAGAGTTCTATTGTCAAATAATTGAAAAGTGCACTTGCATCTTTTTTCCCCAATTAAACTTTTATGTGGCAGGACACGTGCATTGGCAGCATGCCATTCATGAAGGAGAGCATCTGAAATGCACATTCACATCCTGATATCTGAGTGGACTCTAGCTGACCACATCAATGAGGGTGGATTTTAAATGGATTGGAAAATTATTATGTTTGTATAAAACTGCACAGAAAGAGCCTCTATTTGTACTAAGAGCAAGATACCTTCATTACACTCTGTAGAAGAACTGTCTTATTGTGGTCTGATCACACTGATCACACACAGTAGACTCATTGCTGCTACTTCTGATAACCTAAATATTGCTGCTTCTGCAGACTCTGCACTTAGTGCCACTGAAAACTGATGCAAGTTGGGCCACTGAGTTGTGTGTTTGGCTCTTTGGGGATGAATGCTGTGTGTCAACTGGTAGGCTGGGTTAAATGGTCCAGCAAGTAAAAAAGAAAAACCAGCAGGTTTTTCTCTCTTAGGTACCATTCTTGGAATCCAAGGTACACAGTTCAAAAAAAAAAAAAAAAAAAAGGATTTTACATAAACAAAAAAGCAAACAGAATGAACCCAGCTCGGGATACAACCCAGCCATCTAAAAACTGTGCAGCTCTGCCTCCTCAGAGGCCCCTCTATGCTCTTTAACTATTGTGGAACAACTTTCACAGAATTCCCTGGCTTTCGTCTGAGAGCCTGATTTGAACTTTCAGCCCCCATCGCTACTTCATTACTTTACCCTGTACCCCTGTGGGAGATCTAAACAGTAATGTATGGGCTATAAAGATATGAACAATATTCATTAACCTTGTCACTTGTCAAAATATGAAAATATCATTAAAAGCCCTTCTGTGGCGGAGCTTATTCAATAATTCCATTTGTTCTATACTTTTGGGCTCCTGAAAGAGTGTCCTACTACTCCTGTACTTTACATATACCATGGAACACTGTAAAAAGGCTGTCATAAATATAAAGGGAAAGCTAACCACCTTTAAATCCCTCCTGGCCAGAGGAGAAAACCCTTTCACCTGTAAAGGGTTAAGAAGCTAAAGATAACCTCGCTGGCACCTGACCAAAATGACCAATGAGGAGACAAGATACTTTCAAAGCTGGAGTAGGGGGGGAAACAAAGGGTTCTTTCTGTCTGTATGTTACTTTTGCCGGTACCAGAGCAGGAATGCAGGTCAGAACTCCTGTAAAGGGCTAATAAGCAATCTAGTTAGATATGCGTTAGATTCTGTTTTGTTTAAATGGCTGATTAAAATAAGTTGTGCTGAATGGAATATATATCCCTGTTTTTGTGTCTTTTTGTAACTTAAGGTTTTGCCTAGAGGGATTCTCTATGTTTTGAATCTGATTACCCTGTAAGGGATTTACCATCCTGATTTTACAGAGGTGATTCTTTTACTTTTTTCTTCAATTAAAATTCTTCTTTTAAGAACCTGATTGCTTTTTCATTGTTCTTAAGATCCAAGGGTTTGGGTCTGTGTTCACCGATGCAAATTGGTGAGGATTTTTATCAAGCCTTCCCCAGGAAAGGAGGTGCAGGGTTTGGGAGGATTTGGGGGGGGGGGGGGAGACGTTTCCAAGCAGGCTCTTTCCCTGTTATATATTTGTTAGATGCTTGGTGGTGGCAGCAATAAAGTCCAGGGGCAAAAGGTAAAATAGTTTGTACCTTGAAGTTTTAACCTAAGCTGGTAAAAATAAGCTTAGGGGGTTTTTCATGCAGGTCCCCACATCTGTACCCTGGAGTTCAGAGTGGGGAAGGAACCTTGACAAAGGCTATCTAAGAAGCCAAACGTAAAAGTAGAGTGAAATTTCCATGCACTGGTCACAATAAGCGTATTTAGAGGGGAGGTAGAACATGCATCCCTGATATGGAAGAAATGGGTATTTTCTAAGAAAAATAAAGAATTTTAATTGGGACATTTAAAACTAGATTACACAATACAATAGGAAATGTGCAGTAGGGGGAAATGGTGCATTGACAACGAGTTGAACTAGATGATTCAAGAGATTTTCCATCACTAATTTTTCTGAATCTAACCGGAATAGTTAGCTCAGATTTAAAAAACAAAACAAAAAATACTGCCCCTTTATTGAGGAGTCATTGTCCGTGTTGGTTCTCTGCCACATCAATGTTGCTAGTGTATTCGTGTATATATGACACCTTTCAAGATCAATTAATTTATTATGTGAAATTTACTCCATAATGCTTCCAAACATTCTTGTATGAGTTATTGAAAGTTTAATGGCAAAGTACACTGAACCAACCTGTTGGTTACTCTGATGCAGACACAATCCAAACCAAAACACAAATGGAAAAATTGTATGTACTATCATCTCTACATCCTTTTCTCTCCCTTAACTTCTAGATACTGTCCCTTGTTTTACTGTTGCCCCAAGGGTTGGCCTGTCCAGACTAGTAATTCAAGTCATTGAGAACAGGGCCCAATTATAGGGTCAATTCTACTCTTGATGCTCTGGGGATTTACACAACTTTCTCATACATCGCACCAAAATAGATCCAGTATTTTGCTAGATAAGGCTTTGATATGTGGTTTTGTTCTCAGTGCTTCTAAATGTTAACACACTTTTTTCATTATGTAGATTTATATAAAACTACAGATAAATAAGAAATATGTTAGCAAAATCATAATTAAATTAGTGAACTGGAACTTGCTATTGTATACAATCTGATTATCTTTTTTATCTAGGGTTTTTTCTTTGGCATAGTCACCACTTAGTAATTTGGTAGTAATAAAAAGACTTCTTGAACCATTTTAAAAAAAAAAACATTTCTATTCACAGGGTGTGTGACTCACTGCCGTGGAGTTTTCTCTTCACCGGTCAATCATATCTGCTTACACAAGCAGTCATGCAGTCAACAAAGAAGATATTTCTTTTTCCAGAGACAAAGAAATACTGCTTATAGCATAGTTCGGCCGGCTATAGTTTCTCTAGCTCACCCAGTTCCTAAGGTACTGTAATTTCTATTATCTGATCCTTTTTCCAGTCAGTATAAAGATTGACTGCACGAGTGATGAAGTACATTCATCCTCTGACAGCTGGGAGTTTGAATCATGGTCTTGTTACTTGATTTGGGATTTGAAATAGGAACAGTGGTGTGAGAAGTTTTCAGCTCCCTGCCATGCTAAACAGCGTGGTGTAAATACGCCATTAGGGAGTTTAAAACTGGCAGTTCTTCATATATTATGTTTGTTACTGTAACTGATCACCTTATAACATTTAACACTTTTAGATCCAAACCCCTTTGGCTACGGGCAGTGGTGGCATTAGGCATACGCAGCAATTGCGTAGCGTGCCAGGCAGCTTAGGGGGTCCCTGATTTAGTTTTACCCCCAAAATACCATGCCTCTAATTTCATATGGAGTTTTTAACCAGTGTATTAGTATGTGTTGTGTTGGTGTATTTTTTGGTTTGCGAAAATAATGCAATTAGTATTTTTAGGGAGTGGGTGAAGAAGATAAGGGAGGTGGAAAAATATTCCTGCTTAGGGCCCACAGTGGGCTAGCAGCACCTCTGATAGAAGCAGATAGTTCCAGCTGAAGTCAACATGAGATGCACATGCTCATCTGAGGGCAAAATATTGCCCTTTCAATGTAAATTTCTAACACATTAAGTCTCAAACATTTACATCCTCCTGCAGTTTTGGTGATTCGGTGATTTCAGGCTTAGATGAAAGCATACATCAAAATGTCAGCCAGCTGCCCTGCTATGTAACTTACGAACTAACCTTTTCTGTCATTGACTAAATGTTGTTTTTTTGGAAAATACATTTTTTGTCTGCTTTTGAATCCATTATGACTTTATTTAGAGCTGTTCTAACAGGTGTGCTATTGCCCTTTCCCTGTTTCTGCTTTAATTGTAGTATGTACTCTGGCTGTTTCATACCCTTTATTTAATGAAAATAATTTTGGATAGTATTTTATAGTGATGTTTATAAGTAGTTTTTTATTTCTTTTATAAGAAAGTAGATTTCTAGCACAAAATATAAAATATTTACATTTTCCTAAGGTGATAGTAAAAATTGAGGATGCTTACTATAGAGTTCTTAAGCCTAAAATATTATAGAAGCTTTGGATACACAATGAATATAGGATCAAGACCCTGTATATTTTCAAAGATTAGAAAAATTGTTGTAGCACGTGTACATATTTCTTTCAGGATGAATACAAAAAATAAACTGTCATGCTGAAAACTAATCTTCACAGGTAGCAATGCCCATCTTTAATAATCTGTTCATTTTTCATCTACCTACAAAATTACAATTTAACTAGGATATAAGAATAATTTAGGAAATATCTAAATAATGAGGGAAACTTATTACAGGAATATATATTATTGGGGGGGAAAGAGCATTTTTTCTACAGAATATCGCAGAAATAATATTTATATTAAAAATGGCATATGAATTTTACAGATTTTTATAGGAAAGGAGAAATGGTGAGAAAAGGTAGACATAAATATCTGCAGCTATACCATCTTGAGCTGCTATCTCATCATATCTTACAAGCTAAACAGTGTCAAGTCTAGGCAGTTATTGGATGAGTGTTCTCCAAGGGAAAACTCAGAGTGCTGCAGGGCATGGAGCTGGTAATTCAGGAGGTGGGATTTTTCCCTCCAATTTAGAAATAAATTAATGTCCTAGTATGGTGTGAACAGGTTCTGTGCTGCTGGGGGTGCTGTGTGTTTGAATGAAGGACGTTGTAAACCTAAAGTCCTGATGGCTTGGGATCATTAAAGATCCTATGACACTTTCTGTAAGCATAGGGACGGCCAAACACCAGTTGGGGTAACTATAGTCTACCTACCTAAAGTCCCCCTTTAGAGTTAATTGGATACGCCATTCTTCTTCACTTCCTACACTAAAATGTTGTGTAGTCTTGCTGTGTGCTATTTAAACAGCTTCTATGTAACTACCCTACAGCCTGGGTCCTGTGTCCGTTTAATCCTGTGTGCATTGTGGGCTTGATCCTGTTTCCACTGAAGTCAATTGTAAAACTCTTGCAATGACTTGAACGATGCAGGACCACCAGGCCCTTTGTGATGGGTAAAGTGATAATTATGTATAGCTTGTAAATATTCTGGAATCCTTAGGAGGATGAAATGTGCTTGTATATATGTGTAAGTTATTTTTGTTGTTGTTACTATATATTCGTCTTAGAATTATAATGTTGTTGGTTTTTTTTAAATGGAAATAGAATTTTACATGCGTGAGGCCTGAGACCTTTTCATGAAATAAAAATATATTATAGTTTTCCTTGAAAGACAATGAATTAGGACATGGTTGTACAGTTGGGTTATTGCTGATTATGTACTATATGTATCTTATGATTTTTAAAACAAACTTGGTATTTGTGGATAATCTAATCACTATAGCCAGATGTACATTTCTTAACCTGTGTGTTATATATTTTTATTAACATTAGCTTTAATAAAAAAAATTAAATCTGTTAAAAAGAAGTATGTGTGTGCAACATAATAGATATCAATGCGATTAAAAGACAAGGTGCGGGAGGTAATATCATTTATTAGACCAACTTCTGTTGGTGAGAGAGAGAACAGAAGTTGGTCCAATAAAAGATATTACCTCCCGCAGCTTGTCTCTCATTCATATCTATTATGCTGCACATACATTTTTCTTTTTATAATACTATACATACGTATCCAAATTCACCTTGTCTCTCTCATATCCTATGATTGATACGGCTACAACTACAGTTGAATGAGGCTGACAGCTAGAAATACTGAGGTTCTTAATCAGGAAAAACTCCCATTGAAGTTAATGGGAATTTTGTCTGAGTAAGAAGCTCAGGACTTTCCTGTACTACTGTACATATATTTATTTGTTCAGTGAGAGTGTGTGTAATGGGCTTCTATATAAAATTTACCTTTGTTTAAAAATAAAATAATGAGCTTTTAAGTCTTCCTCTGATAGTTTTAAAGCTCACAGCTATTTGGACTGAAAGACGACTGCAATATCTTGGATTTCAGTACTGTAAGGTTAATGCACTATCTAAGTCAATAGTAACAGGCAATGTTAAGTTCAAAAGGACATTGGAAGAAATACTGAGGCAGCCTTGAGGGCTTGCCCTGATGGCTTAGGAAGGTCAGTACTATGACAGAAAGGGCAAACTGCCATGAAGCAGGAGGCACTTTCTGAGAAAATGATCCCATTGTCATGCTCAGTTTTCTGATCTTCATTTTCAATCCTTCTTCTCCAAGCACATAAAGAAGCCAGACTATGTGACGACAGGCATTGTACCAGACTGGGGAGACTACATAGAAATTAAGAATGAAGATCAGATTCAAGGGCTTCATCAGGCTTGTCAACTGGCCTGTCATATTCTACTTCTAGCTGGAAAGAGTTTAAAGGTAACAGTCACATGAGGTCCTGTAACAACTTGGATGCTTTCTGTGCTTTGTTTTTGTTTTTATTTAATGTACAGCTAACTTGCTATTAAATTACATACTGAATAAATGGGGGGGGATTAATTTTAATGGTTTTTTTGCTATATAAGATACCTGTTTAATTTCTTTTATCATTGAAATCTGTGTGGGGCGTGATTACATTTACTCATTGTTTGAAGTGTAATCTTTTACGTCTGCATTCTGACCTGCCAAGTTGCATGGGTTTGTCATAAGGCACATGGGATTCTATATGATTTTGTGACACAGCAAATCCTGTGATTCACACTTTCTGCTTTCCAGCTCTACATTTCCATAAATCTGACGGATTGGGCTGTTCCTTCCATTCTGCTGCTCCTTCTCCTCTGGCCAATTGATCAGACACGTCACAAACTACAGAACCACTGTTAAAGAGTGCCACTGTAAAATTCCATGCACCTTGCCAGAGTGCACTGATAAGGAAAACTCTTGGTTTTCAGTAACGTTTTCTAGAGAACATTTTTGTGGGATGCCTCCCACATAATAAAGGGGAACCTCCTTAAAGTCTTTGGAGATGGAAAAATGCTTTGGTAGCTTCTCCCTTTCTTTAATGAATAACATACAAGATAGGGTGAAATATATTCTATAGTCAGTGGATATGAGTGTGGCGGTATAGAAAGGGTGTTCAGAGCATGTGGAGGTACAAAATGTATTTTATCAAAAAAAGACACTGAGAAAAGATTAATATTGCACAGTTAAGCACTCAAAAGTCAGGAAATGACAAAATTATGTACCCTTCCCCCTCATGCATATGCATTATAATACAATTTTTAATTACATACTATTTCTGTGATGGCAATATATAATATACTATTTTTCTGCAACCTTAAGTGCATATGTAGCATTTGTTCATTATTTATATTCACATTAATTTAATTAAGATCACTGTAATCTTCCTAAATATCTTTATTAATATCTAATATCTAATATCTTTATTAATATCTAAATATCTTTATTAATTTAAAATGTTTATATTACTACTCTTAGTTCAGTGCTTTCAACCTGAAAAATTTTGTCAGAATTCATTTAGTGTGCATTTGCTTTTCAACCATCAATACAGCTTTTCTTAGGGGTAGTTCAGGAGATGATGCAGCAAATAATAAAAGTAACTTAGACCTCGATCCTGCAAACACTTGTGGGTGTTTTTAGCTTCTTCTATGTGAGTAATCCCATTGACTGCAGTGGAACAGCTCATATGTATGTTAAGCCCATGGATAAGTGTTTGCAGAATCAGGGACTTAGCGCCAAACTTACTTGGATTATAAATAACAGCAGTTTCTCACTATTACTCTTTGATTTTGTGTAGTAATGTGTAGTGCTCTGTGTAAGTGTAGTTTATGGTGTACTTTTCATATTGATTATTCTTTTTGGCTAGAATGTACAAAATAATAGGAGATGCCACGTATGTGTGGGTTACATTTTGTGGGGGGAGTATATTTTGAGAAATAGTATGTCACTATGTAAATTAAAGACTATATTGTAATGCATACACACTGAATGTATGGTCTTAACTTTGTAATTTCCTTACGTTTTTGTGCTTAACCATGCAATCATAACATGTTCTTGACATTATATTTGATGGAATTTTGTAGTGTTTTTTGGAAAGAAAAATCAAATTCCACAATATGGAACTATGTGGCAAGAGACCACCAGAATACCCTATCCCATGTAGCAGAAATGGTCCACCAGAAGATGCTGTTACTGCCCCTCAGACAGTATTTTCAATTAAAGCAAAATTGCCTGCTGTGTGAAGTGGTGGCAAAAGGCTCTTTGGAACACATAAGCCCCACTCCCATGCTACGCAGGAGATCTGCCCACTGAGTGACCATGCACAGGTGCCCAGGCACTCTTTGTGCACCACAGAAAGGAGCTGGGCACCAACGGGTACAGAAGGCTCATGCTTCGTGTGCGTCAAAGGTGTTATGCAGGTGACACAGGATGGGAACTATGGGTCTGTGTTTGATCCAGTGGCCCTAGTATCCAATACAGTCTGTGTGCAGGGGCTGTGACTACGATTCCAGCGCATAGGTTGGAATAGTTGCTGTGAGATAGGGGAGCAACACAGCATCCTGCCCTTGTTGTGGGGGGGGGGGGGGGAAGTGGGCAGTAGTTTTCACCTGACCAACCACAAGTTCATCATGAATGAAGTAAGGGGTCCACAACAGCCTTTATTCCTTGCATGCTATGTATGCTGCCTCATTCACCATGCACAATTGCTAAATCTTTCACTGCACCGCTAGGAAAGCCGTATGAACACCTGCACTGCAGCCGTCCTTTATTCCAAACGATACTAAAAAGTACTCAAAAATCGAAGCCACTGTAGTGCATATGTGCGAAGTGTGATTTTCAAAGGCTTAAAACTCATTCAAATAAAAACTAATTTTCACAGGAACACTCCAGGGTACTTCTTCTCAATGAGGGAGGTTTCGCTACCAAATTTCAACTTTCACCTTGAACCATTTCAGAACTAAAGCTGATCCAAAAGAAAAGCTGGAATAATAATATTTAAAGTGTGTGGCATTTTTTCACAAGTCAAAAACGGCTAAACCATTTCTGTTAATCTTACAAAAAAATTCACCTTCAGAAAAGGATTGAGTATAGAAAATTTCAGTCAAAAAATGAGTGTTTCTGAAAATTGTAGGTCACTGAAATAAGGGTGCTAGAATGGAAATTCTAATGCAGATTTCACTGTTAAAGTCACTGCTGTGCCCACTGTAATACAAACAGCTCCCGGGTATGAAACCAAATATTAAAATTATGTATAAATGAATTAAAATGGTTTCAAAAATAATTTGAAGGAAAAAATAATTGACAACAATATGACCGTAATCTTATTTGCAAGTCATAAGAATTAAGGATTTATCTAGAAATGGCTGCAAATGTTTTAAAAGGTTGAAAGCATTAAATGCAATACTTGTAAGTACAAATTGAAGCTACTGTATTTTTAATTATGTAAGGGGGATGGAAAGAGAGAGGAAGGAAGTTTAAAAAAGCAGACACTTCTATAGCAGCTACTGAACAGAGAGGCCAATAGAAAATAGTGGCCTTGAGAAGGCAAAAATGGATAAAGAAAGAAAGTAGACAGTATTTTCAGTTTTCTGGAAGCTTTTAAGTGCTCCCTTTACTGCATGCTTGATTTCTCTCTAAATAAAACATAATCTATCTATAAAGTGTATCAAACAGTTTAGTGTTTTGTATCAAAGTATTTGATTTGTATCATCCTAGATTTCACTGAAGTGCATGACTGTGATCACATTCAGTAAATAAAAGAAAATGTCTTCAATAGTTTTTTTTCAGCACAATTTTTATTTTATATTTTAGGTTGGCATGACAACCGAAGAAATAGATTCCATTGTTCATCACGAAATAATCAGACAAAATGCCTATCCTTCACCTCTAGGCTATGGAGGTTTTCCCAAATCTGTTTGTACCTCTGTGAACAATGTGGTATGTCATGGTATTCCTGACAGGTATTCCCTTAATAACACACATTTTACCACTGCAAACAAAAATGTTATGTTAATGTTCATAACTTAGAGGTTAATATTAAACGTGTTTCAGTTTACCTAAAAAACACCTATAAACCTATTGCAGCTGCATAGCATGCAACGATACTGTGGCGATGGGCACTTTGGGAGTTTGTTTAATAATAATAAAAACATAATCGACTGTTTGTCATGACACTCATAAATTGTGGTGTAATGCCTCCAGAGTTTAGAGTCTGAAAAAATACAGTACAGTAAATGCTTCTAATTTTTCAGCAAAATACATGTAGTTTAAGGAATTGAAGACATTTGAATTGATGTAAATTTTTATTATTAGCAATACACTAGGCTGCTCACAAAGTAAAATCAGCTCACTATAAATCAGAGTAAGTATGGTGGTAGATTTTCAGACACTGATAATGTTTTCTGTCAGTTGTTTGTCATTACATTATATTCATCTGTACTTGTTCTTTAAGTAGCAAGAGCTGAAGATTAGAAAAGGTTATTCCATTTGTCTCCATCCTCCTCCACCAAAAAATATCTTCTCCCCTCCATCCCCAGATTTGTGTGTGTGTGTGTCATTAGGTGTTTGTTCTTATATTCCCTTTGTTGAGAACTGTCTGTCACCATTATTTTTTTTTTGTCTGTTTATGTTTCAGTCGACCTCTTCAGGATGGAGACATTATCAACATTGATGTCACAGTGAGTAATTCATATAAAAAATAGTCTTTGATCAACTTTACAATTGCTAGTAGCAACAGGAAGAGCAGTAGATTGAAAATGTGGAATGCACAGATGGATGTGCTGTTTATTTCTAATCCAAGGCACAAGCAGCTGGTTTCCTTTTTTGTTTTTAACTCTGTGTTTATTCCAACTAGACCCAGGCCTGACTTGAATTTAGGGCTGGAATCAGATGCACTGAGATCAATGTTGGCCTAAGTGAAATGTCAACCCAATCCTGCTATGTGTCATGTTTTTGAGAAGGTGTAATTGTTATTGATCCACTGTGTAGTTAATGCAGAGCACCACAGTACTGGGCAGCAGCTGAAGACAGATATGTATGAGATGAGCTAACATGAAGAAAGCCAGCATTTTTCCTTCACTCTGCCAAGATTGATCTTCTTCTTCCTGCTGATTTTGAGTGGGGCCTGTCATTATCTTACTCTGTCATTAGAGGCTACATTGGCCTGTGTATGTCAGTCTATTTGGACAGCAACTCTTTTGCTAGCAGTGTTCCCTACATTTATTAAAATCCCTGAAGGTAGTGTTGTGTTCCATTTCTGGTATAAGAGCCGTGAACCCTTTACTCACAAACAGATAGTGTGATATAACCATTGACTTAATATTTTCACAGAATGGTCACTTATACCATTTAAATAAAGGCTGACCAAATTAGCATTAGAACAAAAAAATATGGAAACAGAAAACCTAATTGTGATGCTTTTTGGTATTTTCATTTATTGAAATGGGGATTAATCATATTTTGTGGTTCTTATTTTTGTCCCCCTGTGGTAAGTTTCCCCAAAGCTTTGGCAATTTATTTCTAGTGAATACACAAATGTATTCCTGAATTCTAAACATTACTTTACAATAATAAATGGTGTAGAATAAAGTAATGTTTTGTAAGGGAAAGTTTTTTAACCATTAAAGAATTTCCTGATACACTTATCTGTACCAATTGTTTGATATTGTTTACCATGGGCCAAATTCACCTCTGGCATAAGTGGGAGCAGCTCTAAAGTGCCATAACTCTGACCTCACATTTAAAGCTTTTTAGATAGCTCTTTACATTACATTTAGTCAACTTGAACTTTTGCCCCATTATACCATTCACTTGTGATTCTGTACTGGGTTTTTTAACTTATTTTACTGCATTCCACCTTACTCTACACTTTCTAGCTGTAGGTATTTGTTCTATTTGATTTACACAGGATGATCGGTATTCTTCAAAATATATTTTTGGCCCGAATCCTTTACTGGTTTGAATTGGTGTGGCTTCACTGACGTTAGTGGAATTATGTCCATTGACAGCAGCTGAGAGGATCTGGCCTCTTCTTTCTTTAAATCAAATCTGGTTTAAAGTTAATTTTCCTTTTTTTTGTATTGCCCCCAAAGACAACATTGACTCCTTAGATTAATAACGAAATTCACATTCATACAAGTATTTTCCACGGTGACTGTTCTAAGCATTTTTACACTTGTTTTTCTTTGCTTTCTCCACTCTTCTTTTCAAATAACATTTGATTAAATAAGAAGGATATTTTTTGAAAATACATTGAGTTTTTCTTCTGTTTAACCTCATAAAACAAAGTAAATCTTGCAAGTATCCAAGAATATGACAGTTGTGGGAACAGCGCTCATGTGTCTTTGACTACCTATCTTTGAGTTTGTGTGTGTGTGTGTGTGTATTTATCACTGAAAATAAACATTGTGTTTGGTAATTGTTCATTTCCAATATGTCTGAGGAAAAAATATTGCTTTGTAGTGTTTATAATTGACCTATTAGTTTATTTTTAATGAGAAAAACTGGGACATTTCACAGATGGAAACAATTATGGACATAACAGTACAGTTACAGTAGACATTCTACAATAATTTGTTTATGGCTGTGTACAGGATCTATAAAATGATTACATAATAATCTGCCAGCTAGCAAATGTAAATACTTCACAGTGAGTGCAAGTTATCTGGGAATAAAAAATTAAATGTATTTTACACAAGTGGGTCTGTGAAATGTCATAGATGAAATATAAAGGCATTTTATTGACTTAAATCATGTTGCCTTTAAATTTTCAAAAGAATTATGGAAAAAAAACATTGTGCTTCACCAACATACTACACAGCACTCAACCATCCGTTATCAAATATCGTGTCCTACGTCTTAGTTCGAGCGCTGGCTGTTATAGAGCTACCATATCTTACTTTCTGTTATGGTAATTTATTAATGTCAAAAATATGTAATTGTGATAAGTGGGTTGTAGTAAACCCTAATTGTATTTAAGAAATTGTTTTGATAGTATTAGATGAGCCCTGCTTCATTAATTTAGGTGCCAATCCTCCAAACCCTGAGTGCATGCAGTTCTTATTAAAGTCATGCAGAGCTTGCAGGATCAACTCTTCCCACCCCCACCCCCCCCGACCCACCCCCGGTGTTCTATTACAGTTGTGCTCCTTTTTCTGACATGGTAATGATCAGATTTTTTACAGTTTGGTTTCTGATAGATTGAGAGTTGTTCTATTAAAAATAAAAGGAGTACTTGTGGCACCTTAGAGACTAACCAATTTATTTGAGCAGAAGCTTTCGTGAGCTACAGCTTCATGAAGTGAGCTGTAGCTCACGAAAGCTTCTGCTCAAATAAATTGGTTAGTCTCTAAGGTGCCACAAGTACTCCTTTTCTTTTTGCGAATACAGACTAACACGGCTGCTACTCTGAAACCTGTCTATTAAAAATGATCTGGTCCTATTAAAAGTGAACCTGCTAGAACAAAAACTGTCCTATAACATATAACAACATAATGAAAAGCTGCAGTGATGTTCTTAACTGGCAGAAAAAGGTGTATAACTAAGGGCTTGAGTCCACTCTCATTGTAGCCAGTGAGAGCAAGTGGGGCCTTTTTGTTGAAATTCAACTTTCATTATAACCCTGTTACCAGTCACCCATAAGTATATCTAAAAAATGTTTCGAGTCTCAAGTTGAGTATAATATTTTTTTTGCAGAAAAGTGTGAGGAAAAATATCATTAGCTATTTTTTGAGTTTGGGAGTGGGCAAAGAATACCTGACCATTAAAAAAAGAGTCACAAACCTTCTTTCACAAATAGCTCACAAGTAGCAGAACGTTAAGCACTGAAGTGTGTTAGTCTCTGAAGAGTAGTTGCCTACTAAGTTTGAGAAAAAGATATTTTATAACACCAAAGTTATATGCAATTAGAATTGTCCTTTACACATGCACAGGAAAATTTCGAATAGTCTTTCAGTTACATTATTGCCTGAAGTACTGTGGAGCTGCAAAACCCTTTTTAATGCCACATTATAAGACTTCACAGTAAAAGAGCGGGGTTTTCCTGTGTTTGTAGAGAAATCTATAGGGTGCTGTAGTTCACAATCTATGTTGCTCCTGAAGAACAGTTGCATAATTGCATAGTCAAAAAGGTAGAGGTTTTGTGTATCTAACAGAATGCTGCATTTCTGTTGTGGGCAACTTCATAGTGCCAGAGCTACGTGTTTTCTTTTTTTAAATTAAACCATGGAAATTAAATCCAAAAACCTATGCTAATGCAATGTTACAGTTTGAAACTGGAGTTTAAAAAGTAATTAAGTGAAATGCGCACAACAACAGTGGCCCTGTACTGGGTTATACTAACAATGAATTTGACCTAAGTTTTTTATAGCTATGTTAGTTTACACACATTACATCTTTGTAGTAGTTTGGATTTCTACTCAGGCTGTTAAATGTACATTTTAAAATTCAGTTTGGATGATATTCACTGTGGTGTGAGGAGCCAATAAAAGGTCTTCCCAGCCACTAACTCCAGGTGTAAGGACAGTCTGAGCACCCCCTGTATGCCATGAGTAGGGTCTCTGCACTGCCTAAGCCAGTGTGTAGGAAGGCATTGAGGTCAGAGAAGTCATGGGATCTGCAGTCATGTCAATCCAGTGACACCACCATACACTATATAGGCAGATGGCATGGACGAGCAGCTGCAGCAGCTACTATCCCAGCCCACAGGGTGATGTTGTATCTCTGGGAGGGCTGTGCTGTACCCCTGCACCCTGGCCCTGTTTTGGGAAGTGGTTTTCATCCTCCTCAGACCCACTCCCACCTCTTGCACATCTTTGACATAAAGGTCAATTACTCTAAGGGCTGGTCTTCACTACAGGGAGATCATGCTGCTGCAATCGATGCAGCAGGGGTTGATTTAGCGGGTCTAGTGAAGACCCGCTAAATTGATGGCAGAGCGCTCTCCAGTTGACCCTAGTATTCCAGCTCCCTGAGAAGATTAAGGTAAATCGACGGGAGCAATGCAATGAAGACACCGTGGTAAATCGACCTAAGCTACGTCGACTACTGCTACATTATTCACGTAGCTGGAGTAGCAAAACTTAGTTCGAGTTACTCCGGTAGTGAAGACAAGACCTAACTTCCTGTAGATTAAATGAATTTAATTGTTTGTGTATTTAGGGCTCTTAGAACCTTCCATTTTTGCATTTCCAGTATTTGTTCAAATGTTCAGCCCTAGACATAAAACTGAAGGGTTTTACATATAATTTATCATTACAATTGTACCTCAAAGTTGCATTTTTAGGTCTAATTTCTAATCTTTTATTTCCTCTACCTTATTTTTGCAAATTGAGCTTGAAGGCAACCTAAAAGAAAACCTGTCTGTTAAAATAAATAGGATGAATTTAACTAACAGGAAATCTGTTTCTGAATGTAAAACAAGAAAATGTCTTTACATTTCTACATGTGTTTAGGTATATTACAATGGCTACCATGGTGACACTTCTGAAACATTTTTGGTGGGCAATGTGGATAAATCTGGTCAAAAGTTAGTGGAGGTTGCCAGGAAATGTAGAGATGAAGCAATTGCAGCTTGCAGACCAGGGGCTCCCTTCTCTGTAATTGGAAACACAATCAGGTAAGCCTTATACTGACAAGTAAAGGGAGGGCTGGCAAGTGGGACAAAGGTTATTGGTGGTTTGGTATAAAGCTGATGACATGTTTTATGATTCAGAACCATCATTTCAGTCTGATATCAGTATGTGAACTGCTAGGCTATAATGTTGTTCCTTGGATAAGAAAGATTTAAAAAAGTGAATTACACTGGGATCAGCAAAGATACCTGTAGAAAGACTCAAAGATATTTATCAGACTGTTGTGGTTTTAGATTAAGAGGTGTGATTTGTAGTGTTTTACAGTCCCTTTTTTTTATTATTATTTTTACCTGAAACATCACATCTTTAATAGAATCACTGTAAGAAGATGAAAAACCTACATTCTTTTTGTTGTATAGCAAATAATGTTATGAAGGAATTAGTCAACATCAATAAGTCACTTTGCTAAAAAAGTACAAAAATATTTAGCTCAGGAAATTCTTACCTTTCAAACCAGAGTGCATACAAATATCATAAAGGAAAGAGCACCCTCTTGAAGAAGTTTTCCTATTTTGCATTTGTTCTTTTATATAAAAGTAATCTTTGCTTTTGTTCTTGTTGGTTTGAATTAAAATATGTCACTATTTCCTGAATGTATCTATTTCTTTGATTTTTTTAAACAATTTTTTTTTTTTAAATAAACACGTCATATACATTTTCCTTAACAGGTACCTCACTGGTACTTTTGTGAATATTAATGGATATGACAAACTATTGCATGCATTCTTATTGTTTAAAAGCTGCAAGGCTTAGTCACTTTGAAAAGGTACTGCCTTTTTTTCTTTGTAAATCTTCAAATACTTTAAGGGGGAAAAAAGAGAGAGGCAAAATATCAGTTAGATGTATTTATAGCTTTAAAAATATTGTAACAGAGTCTGAATCGAACTTTAGTAAAACCTCTTTGGGTTATGTCTGAGAAGCCTTTATTGAAGACTTTGTACAAAATTGTGTTTTTGACAGTTTTAAATTATAGGCTAACTAGCCTGGGGAAAAAGGATAGTGTCTTTTTGTTCTTTCATAGGAAATGTTGAATCAGACCCCTACTGGGAAAAGAAATTTAATGCATATCTCACTATCTTACTGTCCATGAATATAATAGAAGTGAATTCAAAATGTAGTTTTATTTTTGCAAATGGGATGAGTCGATAGAGGCACCTCATATTTTTGAACACCTAGGGTTCAACAGATTTACTGGTGGTGCTCTTGCATTTTAACAAAATTTATTCTTGAGTAGAAGGGGGCACAGAACACTAGATTCTTATTCAAGCATTCTATCGAGCTCTGCATTCATGGCTGTGTCTAAAGGGCATGTCAGCCTTTGATTCTCTCTGAGAGGTAATTATCCTTTTCCTGTCACGGAACAACAAATGATAGCTAACTACAGAGGCACATTTGCAGTAGTCACATTCATCAACTGCAGAAAAAAATTCAATTTAATTGTGCAACACAGCTGCACATAGGCTTTTTGAGCATTTCTGTTGTTCTCACTGTCTTGCTATTCCTCCCTCCAAATCTATTTTTTAAACTTTTTTTTCTGGTTATTTTTTTCCCCCTTTTTGTCTCTTCTTCCATTTTTACTCTCTGTACTTTCTTGTTAAAGTAATTTTCCTTTGTGGCTCTCATTCTTTTTTCCCCATTGAAGGCTATGAATGTAGAAAATTATCACAATTACTCATATAATTGAGCCTCTTTGTAGCAAGTGCAACTCCAGTAGCCTTTCTCCATCATGAAAATGGTTTCATTATAGGGTTTTTCATATTCTCTGACACCATCTACACAGAGGAACAGGCGTGCAGATGAGATGTACTAGGAACAGGGTAGATCAGTAAGGTCACAGTAGGAATAATTAGCTCTGCTATGGAAAGAGCATCTAGGCCTTTTACTGCTACATAAATGTACTGTCCGTGGCTTTTAGTCACAAAAAAACTTACTAACAAATGGAGCTCCCGCCTACTACTTTGAAAAAAAGATTTGTATCAACACTACAATTTTCCATCATTAAGACTAATAACACAGAGCCTAGTATACATCAAGGGGAATAAAAAGAAAAATCTCACATTCAAGTGGCGGCTGGGTGCTGACCTTTCTTCCCTTTTTTTGTGTTCAACTTAACTCTTCACAAAAAAGAGCCACACGCCACACCAACGTGCAGGTGAACTCCAGCTAGTGCTAGCAAAGCACGGCATTCAGTTGGAAAATCTGATAAATCTCCATGCAAGATAATGCATTTCATTACAGATTCACTACATTAATTCTAGCTATATTAAAAAAAAAAAAAAAAACAGGAGCAGAATTGAAAGTGACATTGGATTTTCGCTGTGTTGAAGAAGAGGTCAGTTTTCTCACAGAGTGTAAATATGTATGCAAAGGCTCCACTGAAAAGCAAATTAATCAGAACTAGTGCTTGTTCAAAACTGCGTACAAAATAACAGATCGTGAACTTTTTTAAAAAGATTTTATTGTGCACGTTATTTTAATGTTCTGTTTTGTTTAAAACTACTCTAACATTAACTCTGATGAAGGAATGTCCTGATGTGTTGAATCATCATTTTCTGTATATTTGTCATTTTACATTTACGTATGCAGTAAAAATCTTAGTTCAGTGGAAAAATATATAATATAAATACCTGTAAGCAAACACCTAAAGCTAGAAGTGTTCAGACCCATCAAAATGGAATATATAGTATATAGTAGCTCTTCGGTGTCATCAGCTGGAACTTACAAATAAAAACATTACATGAATGGATCAATTTCCTTTGCCTAGCAAATTGCTAATCCTTTGCTAAGCTTCCTGTTAAATTGATGACAAAGGTCTCATCGACTTCAGAGAAAGCAGGATTGGGCCCTCATGTTCTATTTTCTTATACCCTTTGTGATGCTTTTCTTTAAGATTAAATATAGTTTGAATTATAGTCTTTATACATGTATACAGTGTAGTTGTTATGTAGTGAGTTTAGATATGTGAAAGTGTTGTGAATATATTGATCCAAACAATGCAAATGTGGCATAGTTAAATAAACCAGTTTCAAACTCATAGGAAAAAATTGCAGCGATGAAAGTATTAATAAATGGTTTTTAAATGTTTAACTCATAAGTATATGTTTTGATATTAATTTAGAACAATATAAAGCAGATTTAAAAAAATCTGTTTCTATCAGATTATGCACATTTAAACAATAAGTGGCTCAGGCAAAATAAGTCATTTTAATGTCATCTGTGATAGATTTTCCTTGACAGCTACTGTAAATTACAATTACACTGCTTCTCTCTACACTTGAAAGTAAGCATTGCAATAAATTATCTTTTATTTCAATCCATCATGTCTGCTTTTCAGAAACAGAGAACCTCAAATAAAAGTTCAACACTATTGTAAGAAAAATACAGTAATTTGTGTTCCAGTTTGAAACCAAAATGTACCTTTCTTTCAAAAAACAATTGTTGGTTTTCAAAAATATTACTAATTATACTTCAACATTCGTTGTCATTAAAGGGAATCCCTGAACTTGTGCATTCCCTCAATCTAAGATTACTACTTAAAAGAAAAATACCTTTAGAAGCGTGCAGTTGGATTTTGTAATTTACCAAATGAGGTTATATTGTAGCATTCAAAATAAATATTTTATTCATGAGCAAATATTATTTAAACTAGTGATGTCTCTTTAAGAATGTGCAAAAAATAGTAATGTCATTCAATAACCATAATTTACAAATAATAATATAAAGAAAAATGTGATTTTTTTAAATTCTAAGGTGCATTATGCTTTCATATTACTCCCTACGCAAGAATTATTTTCATAGCTTTGATATTCTTGTCCCTGTTTGCAGAGCAGTTTTCCTGCCTCATCAGATCTATTTAGGAATTTTAGTCTGTTGTTGTTGTTGTTGCTCTTTAACACCATTTCCGTTAAGTTTTAATTTTTTAGTAAGGAAACTGGAATCTACAGTTAGAGGGTCAGATTCACCAGTAGCCTTCAACTGCTTTATGAAGCAGCCTTAACCTGTCTTAACTGGCTAGTTAACAGCTGCTTTGTGTCACCAGAGCACGGAGTAAAGCAGCTAGAGTGTACCACTATAAATGCTTACAATGGGATTTGTTTCAGTTGTGTTTCTTGGGTGATTGCTTAGTGCATTGGGCCAGATCTGCCCTCCTATGGAAAAACCTTCAAGAGGGGGAGAACTTGGCAGTTTTTTTCACCCTACTTTGGCAAGGGATGGGATTTGCCATAGATCCCTCTTGATCCCCCAGGACCTTAGGGGATCTGCTAGAGGCACAGGACCAGCTGTACGAGGGATCTGTGCCACCACATTGGCACTGGAGCCCCTGAGCCTGCTCTGCAGCTTCCTGGTAGGAGGGCTCTGGGGCTTACCTCAGCCACCTCTGCCCCAGAAGACCTTTGAGAGAGGTTCTACAGCATCAAGGGATAGCATTGTAGAGAATCCAGTCCTGCCTCTAGTTGCCTGTAGCTTTTCTGCGGCTTACCTGTAGGGTTTGTGGAGGGATGATGTGTATCTGCCTACTGTCCCATCCTTCTGTATGGATTCCTCTGTTCACAGAGGGCTGTCCATAGTTTGGGCGACTCTGGGAAGATGATGCTCTGGTGGTGGCTGATGTCCCACTTTCCCCTACCACTCATAGGAAGGGTGATATCTGAGTGCAAACGGTTGCATGTAGGCATTTTGGAGGGAGGATCTGACCCATAGTGAGCAGTCCTGAGTTCTGCTTACAGTTCTGCTGCTTACTGGCTGTGTGACCTTGCTTTAGATATTTAACCTCTCTTTGCCATCTGTAAAACAGGTATAATACCCAGGGTCCTGTGCACTCTGCAGCACACTGGGATAACATTTCATGGCAACCACCAGACTAAAGTCTGCTGCAACATTAAATTACTGTGTTGTCACTCCTGTCCTTCCTACTCCCTAACACAGCTATGGCTCGTAGCTGAAAATACTCATTGAGGTAAAACTTGTCAATAGTTATTTTCAATAGGGATTATTTTGAAGAACGTGTTTTTTCTCTGTGCTCTCCAGCCAACCTGGCTCTGCTCCCCAGCCCTCATTCCGCCATGTTATTCCAGTAGCCAGACTCAGGACCTTTTTCCCCTTGTGTGACCCAAGGGACGGGAGAACTTACACAGCTCATCTCCTTGGCAACCAGGGCCTCAGCACCAGGGATGTACTTCCGGCAGCCTGGCTCACCAGTTATATTTTCAGCTACCTCCACTGCCTGACTTCAAGCTGGACTTCACCTCTGGCTCCTTGATCTGTTGCCCAGTGCTATGGAACGGTGGCAGAAGCATGCACCGTTGTCTGATTAACAACAGCTTCTGGAGAAAGCTGGAGAGAGAGTGAGGCTAGTGCAGGCAAATCCTGGTAGAGCAGGGAGCCAGACAACAAAACATTGAGTCCCAGGCTGCAGCAAATGGTGAATTCCATGACAAAAATGCTGAATTCCATGGTATCTTGACAAATTCCACAGCCCCAGCATCACAGAGCCCACAGGGCCCTGACTGAGGTGGGCACCTCTCTGAGCGATGTTTCAAGCTCTCTACCGACTCAGGAAGACATCACTGGATCAGTTTACAGTCAGTTCATATTTACAAGGTTACCTCTGCACTATCAAGACTAAAAGCAATTTTTTTAAAAATGAATGAAGGGATTTTGGAGCACAGTTTGTTAGCAAAACCTTAACTCCATGAATGTGGAACTGAGGAATACACAGGACCCTGAAGATCTCCCCTCACAGGTGTTAACACTTGTAGTCTTTTAAAATTCTCGGATGTGAGGTGCTACCATATGTAAATGTAAATATTAGAAAGAGGTTGAAAGTGGCTGAGTTTCATACCTACAGCTTTTTTCTCCACAGATGTTCTGTACAACAATGCAGGTTCATACGTTACATTACATTTTATGTAAAGAACATCCATACTCTGCACTGTTTATGGGTGAAGAGGGAAGGTCAGTTGAGTACTTCAGTGCAGATGTCAAATACATATGAGCACAAAGATTCCTATTTTGATCAGACTGTAATAGCATAAGTAGTGATGCTAATAGAGTTGTTTTCATGCTCTTGAGCAAGGAAGAGGCAGAATTAATCAATGCAGTGCACAAGAACTACTTTCATTGTATGAGGAAGAAAAACTGTCTCAACCTTGTCTTCTCATGATGATGACCATGTTGCTCCTACTTTTGATGCCTCAAAGCAACTGCTGTTGCTTCTAAAGTCTTAGTGTTGAACATTATTCTCTCAGTGGCTAGTTGAATGGTGCACACTGGAGCTTTCCATGCCAAGATGAGGATAATTAGTTTTGGTACTTAGAGGACGTAGCTCCTAGATAGAAGAAGACTATGTATTGGTATGGTAGAAGAGTTTTGAAAAGACATCCTATAGCAAAGTTGTAAGCCTAAAAAAATGACCCTGGGGTCTATCAACCTCTTTGAATGGTATCAGAGGGGGGACAGGCAAAACTGAATAGTGAATGGGTTTGCTCTTGCACTGGCCAACATACTTTAAGAAAAATAGAGGTGGAACAAAAGCTTGCCAAATGTTGCATAAATGATCTTCCACTCCTCTCCTCCCCTAGGGTAACTGTTTAAGAATATTTCATCGTTACATGAAGTGTTGCTTGTGTTGCACTAATTCTGGTTTTCTACAACTCACATCATTTCACATTTTGTTCTTTATATGTTAGTGAATAAACTGTAATTTTCTAATTCCTCTCCACATCCATTGCTTCCTCCTTGACCTTTACTATCATCATATCCAAGATGCATCCTATATGGCTTTTCCATCTCTAACTTACATTATTTTTTTAATGTTATTTAAATTGTGTACTTCATGGGATAAAAATCCCAGCAGAATGGAGCCCAAGATCTTGTACCATTACTAGCCGTTTATGCCAATAATTAGGAGAGTCTTAAAGAAGTTGGGGATATCTTAAACTGAGGACCTTGTTTCCCTTCAAAGTCAAATGAAGTACTATCAAACATGCTTGTTAGCTTGGAAGGCAGGTACTAGATAATATATGGAACCTTTTCAAGCATCCATTTTAGATCTGAGCTTTGTAACATTATTAACTACCACTGACCTGATTCTCCACCCTGTTAACGCTTGTTTTACAGCAGCATTACACCATTTACTTCAGTTGTAGCAACGGTAAATTCTTGGCCTGTGATGCACAAAGGTGTGAATATCCCGGCTTCTGTAGGAAATCATTTAGCAGTGTGTTTAAGTACTTACCTTTCATATTGACAGAAACAACCAGGTCCACTGGATTTGAAACCAACAAGTTCCGCTTTTCTGTGTTTTAGGTGACATTTTTTAAGTGTAAAACTAATCCTTTGTTCTTTACAGTACTCCTGTGTGGTTTTAGAAATTGGATGGAAGTGATATGGATGAGCACAGCTGCCATCATGGCCGATCTCAAGTTAATAAGACAAAGACTTATTTGTAGGTCTAAGATAATGCTGATACATATCGTAGTAATAATTTGACTTTCGCAGTAACTCAGGCTGGTGATTGTAAAGGCTCCGCTTGTGGTTCTGAATCTAATCTTTAAAGCTTTGAAAGCACAGCTACCTAACAAGACCCTCTCTCTCTCTCTGCAAATAGCTGTGAACGGATGGAAATCTATAGCCCTACGATGAAACTTTTGGGGACTGGGGTAGGACATTCTTGAGGAAGGGCCCTTAGCTATCGAACCGTATGCCTCCCGAGAACAGGTTCATCCCAAATTTCTCATATTTTGGATGCAATGTAAAACTTCACACAGGCCTTCCCTTAAACAGATAATGGTGACTGCAGAATAGCCTAGCAGTTTCTGTTCTGAAAGACAACCACCGGGAACAAGCCTATATTAGAAAGGCATAGAGAGGAGCTGAGTGATCTGGCCCTGTTTCAGCTCTTACTGATGTTCTGGTGCCCAGATATTGTGATTATGGACATGTTAGAAACAGGTGGACTGTTTAATTAGCATTACATGGATTTGCTAGACTTGTAACTTTTTTAAAGGGCCCCAGACTGGTAGACCCCAAATATGACCTGCTCTTTTTCTTTTATCTCTGCAAAAATCTGTGTTTGCAAAAATATTTGTAAATCTGTGTGTGTAGAGTCCAAACAAATGCCTCAGTGTCCATTTCCCAGATCTGCTGCAGGGTTCAGACTGCTACGTGCTGGTATACAGGAGTCTCCTTTATTGGGTAGCCCTGCCTCAATTTCTGTATTAAGTTTTATTTACAACAAATAAGATTCTAGCACACTTGTTTGCCAAGACAACCCTCTGGAATATAAACTGATCTAGCGCTTAGAGTCCACAGAGAAGGTCGGAACCAATAGCTCTGAGCTTCCAGATTCCAGTGTATTGGTATAAAAAAGCTGAAGCCTAACCATGACAATTACACTGGCGACATGGTTCCCTGTTCCACTGCTGATAATTCCGGAGACGCCCGGCTACTTTTCGATTGTAGGTGGAGTTATGAATTGTGGGCGGGGCTTGAGTGCACCTGGTCTCTGCCCCCCATATAAAGAATGCCGGGAGGAGCCTCCGCTAACGGTGTGAATGTGTCATTGTGTTACATTCCGAAAAGATTATCACCAGCCACACTGTGTTACAAATGTTTATTGCCTGGAATTATCGCAGTGTCACTGCTACGGTTTGGGGCTAATACGTTTGTGAGTGTTACACAGTCCGAAACGCGGGGTTTGCGAGGGTCTGATGTCTAATTGGAAATGGGCTTTGTCTCTCTCTCTCTCTTTTTATCTTATTTTATTTTTGCTGTCCCTTAAAGCTGCATAGCACATCAGAATGATTTCCGAGTCTGCCCCTACTTTGTTGGGCATGGAATAGGATCTTACTTCCATGGACACCCTGAAGTTTGGCATCATGGTAAGGAAGTCCATTGTGAAAGCTACGTAGGAATCTTACTGAAGTATTTTAATTAAACGCAACCCAGCTGCAAAACCCGCCCCCCCCCCCCGCCTAGGGGTCATTGCAATCTACTAGCCCTGAGACAGCAGTAGCTCTTCTTCCCTGCGAATACAGCCCCCCTCCTTATTAGTGACTTCGGGAGATTGCTGCCGGATCCCCAGGCTGGTGTGGTTTGAAGGCACTGGGATTACTTGTTTGGGAGAAAAGTTAAAATTAATAAAAACAAACCCTCGCTGCATCAATATCCCAACAGGCATAACCGCTGACTCTTGCTGTTAAGCTTCATTACATTCCCCCGTGCTGACAGCTGATGGAGCAGCAGGTTCCTCTGCGGGGAGTTCTAGGCTGCAGGGCCCGGCCAGCAGCCCGCCTTCTCCTGAGCGCTGGCTTGGGCCCCCCCCCCCGGCAGCCCTGCCGGGCGCTCCCACTGGCCTGGCCGGCGTCGCTGTCAGGCAGGTCCCTGCGCCCATTGAAATCAATAGACAATGGCCTTGCCGTTGAGTTCACCGGGAGCAGAATCGGACCCAGACTCTGCGCTTCCTAGGGGCTGGCGGGGGTAGCAGTGATCAGCGCTGCCTGCTCCGCCTTGGCTGAGTGTTTGCTGTTCTCCTCACCCCTTCCTCCCACTGCCAACCTCTGGGCCAGCTCACAGCATGGCTGGCCGGCCACTGACACCTGATGACAAGAGATGCTTCAGGAGGCTGACAGAGGCCAGGACGAAGACACACAAGGCTCTGCAAGGCCTTCAAATACAGTCTGCAAACTATTTCGAAGGCCCCTTGAAACCGCCCAGAAGGTCCCAGCGGAAGCTCAGCAGCTCAGTATCTCTGAATAGGAGTAAACCACTTCCCCCTCTGCCGGGCCTTCCTTGGCCATACCCCCCCTTCCAGCGGAGGCTCTCTTGGGAGGACACTCAGAAGGTGTGACTTGCAGAGCATGTTTAGAAGCGGTCTAAATAATACCTAAGATCACAATAGACGGCAAAGTGGAAAGTAGGGCCTGGGCAGCGCTCTCTTCGGAAGCAGACATTTGAAACACCATCCCTAGATGACGACCTATCCTATGCCAAATATATTTGATTTTGTTTTGCAACAAAAAGCCTCGGTTAAAAGAATAAGAATCGGTTAAACTTTTCTGTTTGACCAAATGCAAGTTTACCTGCAGGCTTTCCTCTTTTATAGTCAGTTTTGTTCTTCAGGAACAACAGATAACTTGTTTAAAGCCAGAAAGACTAAAGATCAATATGAATACAGTCCCTATTTTTATTAGTGTTCTTCATAGTCATAAGCTGATCGAAACGGGCAAAGTTTATTGCAAAACAAACAAACAAATGACTGTACTGATTAAATTTTAAAATTCTGTAATTCCCTTAGAAGTGAGCTGGTACTCAAAATAGTTTCATCTATGCATAATAGAGTGATCTTCCAGATCTTATACGTGGTTTGCTTTGCTTTGAGATTGGGAAGATTATTTTAAACACTTTCCTCGGATATTTAAAGGGAATTGCCTTACATGGTACCTGCGGGACAAAAAAGGGTTTCTGAAAGCAAGTGCTGGTTACATTTACTTAAAAAACAAACAAAAAACCCACCCACCATAAAAGCATTTTTGTTTTCTTTTGTAGACAATGACAGTGATTTGTTAATGGAAGAGGGAATGGCGTTTACAATAGGTTAGTAACAGTTGCGAATGTTATTCTTTTGCTTTCTTTTTTAAAACCACATCCCTACCTTCTCTTTCTTTGACTATCTACTCTTCAGATTTTGGGATTTCGGTTAGGCTAACCCCATGGGAAGCAAATTGAAAACATCCTTTAAATTTTCATTTGTGAAATAATTCGTGGAAATAGTTGGAAAATCCCCCCCCCCCCAAATCTTATTAAATAACAGATTTGCTCCATATTTTTGTAGGGTAGAGACTTATCCAGCACATTTGGGA
The DNA here is from genome assembly GCF_965152275.1 of Natator depressus. NCBI lineage: Eukaryota > Metazoa > Chordata > Testudines > Cheloniidae > Natator > Natator depressus. The sequence continues at coordinate 40,049,019 of NC_134244.1, forward strand.
GCTGCCTTTGCAGAAATAGTACTATCTAATTCTGTTACCAAAGCAATGTTTTTACCACCAAGCTGTCTGGTGACTATTTTGTCATTTGCTTCATGACAGGAGCTGTTGTGTGTTTTTTGATGTATTACATCCTAGGTAACCAGTCAGAATCCTTTCCCTGGAAGGTTGAATGTGCTAAATACCAATCATAGAAAGCTTAAGGGGGGAAAAAGCCCTCTTCTCACTGTGTGCCTAAATGGCGCAGCAATTAGAGGGAAATAAGAAAATTGTTGTTTTGCTGATTTAATGAACATTTTAAGCCTGTTTTTAAAAATTCAAATATTTTAAAACTATCTGCTGTTTTTAAGAGTGGTTGGTGCTTTGGTTATTATCCATGGGGTCTGAATTAAAGCTTGATTAAAATGCCCTTCTTTAGTCTTTCACCAAAAAAAATAAATGAATAACATCATACTTCAGAGTTTCCTCTTCCTCCTCGTTAGTTCTTATGTTAGCGTAGCGATACAATTTCAAAACTCTACCTTTGGGGACCCTTTCTTTTCAGAAACAGGACAACGATGTGCTGTGGCCAGTTTAGCAAACGTTTTTTCCCCCCCTATTACAGAGCCAATAATAATGGAAGGATCCCCTGAATTTAAGATCCTAGAAGATAAATGGACTGCAGTTTCTGTCGACAATAAAAGGTACCTGAATTTACTTCTTATGTATTTTAAACTGTGGAATTGATCACTGACAGCCGGAAGGAATGAGTGAGTTTCATAGGCACTGCTAGCCACCTTTGCCCCCTAATAATGGCTAAATGTGTATTTCAGATCAGCCCAGTTTGAGCATACCATTGTAATTACATCAGGAGGAGCAGAAAGCCTTACTAAAGTATTGGAAGAATCTTAAGGTTGGCTCAAGAAGTGGCTGAAGTTACTGTGCTCCTGGAATGCCTGTCCGCTTTACCAAGCCAGAGGAGGTTTCTGGAACTTTTACGGGGAATAGGTGCTGTGGCTCGTTAGAGGAAATGGAGTGGACAGCTTTTAGAGCAGATGTGAGTGACACATACTGCGGATCACTGCCTGATAAGTATTTAATACAAATCAGTTGATTTGTGTAAATCTTGAAGCTACCGTGCACACTCTAAAAGCAAGAAGAGTTTGGGTTCTTAATTATGAAGGGTGGGGGAAGGGGGCAGATACGCAAAGTTATTACTCCTACTTCCAGATGCTTACACTGGACAAACACGTATCGGATGATACTTAGTAAATGCAATTGAGAAGACAGAGGGAAATGGTAGTTTCCTATTATATCTGAACTGTGGAGAGCTATGGAACAATTTCCCTTCGTTGTGATGAGCACACTGCTATTTCCCAAGCTTGTGATCTACGCTACTAGGAAAACTAAATAAATAAATTCAAATACTTAATTTCCGAAATGTGGCGTTTGTGCTATCAAACACAGAGATCGTATTCCTCCAGCGGGCCTGCCCAGCTGCTCTCTGCCCTCTTGGCTCGGTTAATGTTGTTTTTTTTTTTTTTTTTTTTTTTTGCACACAAGAAAAAGTGATGAAAACGAGATTCCGGGTGAGCTAAAAAGCGTCCCTTGTTAGGATCAACCATCGCCCTGATTGGAGAATTAGCTAGCTTGCCCATGTTATATTGAGCATTCCTTTTTCTAAAGATCTCAGCTCCAGCTATGAGAAACTCATTCCGCATTTTTGAACGTTTAGCAAAAATTAAGAAGTGGGTTTTAGGATCTAGACCCCTAGTTAGATGACCCCAGCTTCCCCTCCGGTGGTTGCTTATTTGGGGGAGTTTGGACTTTTAATAAGAACTGCAACTGTTCTGATCCCATGAATATTGATAACTAATAATTAATCCAGCTGCACCACTCCAAGATGAATTGCTAAAATCTCAGGCCGGACCTGTCCTGAAGATTAAGGTTTTGATCTGCCATTGGGTGGCTGCTAATCACCCTGCCCGAATGTGTAAGTGTTTTGAATCTGGTATTTAAATACACTGGGTGCTGCTGCTGAGCTTGCAGATCCCCAGCCCCGGCACTGCAAAGTCAGAGATAGACAAGTGGCATTCAAAACTGCCACAAACCCAATGCATCCGATGAAGTGAGCTGTAGCTCACGAAAGCTCATAATCAAATAAATTGGTTAGTCTCTAAGGTGCCACAAGTCCTCCTTTTCTTTTTGCCAACGCCAATCTGGTTTTGTTACTGATACCTTACTCTTCATCACTTGCCTTCTCTTTGCGAACTGCTTCCGTTAGCCTCTTACCAGCCCAGCGTGTCGTGACTGATGGGCGGGGGGTCAAGGTAACCGAATACTACTAGATTTACTCTGCTGTTTGTTTGTTCTGGAACACAAAAAGCTGTCAACTCTGTTCCTTTCTTACAGCGGTTTTGGCAAAGCACAATTCCGACTCCTGGAGCCGTGTAAAGGGATATTTTTAGACATGCAAAGTGATATTTTAGGCACTGCACAGTCGTTCTTTAGATTAATTTGGAAGATAGCTGGCCCTTAAAACCTGTACAAGAAATGATGGATCAAACAACTTTACTAATACCCAGAAGTTAAATAGTCATTGATCCCAGGAAGACGTAGAATCCATAATACAGTATACTGGGAAATAGATTTTGTTTCCTGAAGACGAAGGTTGGGCTACCAGTGCTTGTGTTTAGAAAAACGCTTTGCTATTTCGCCGTGTTGAAAGGTTTAATCCCTACAAAAAGTAACGACAATTTAGTAATGAAATAAAAAGAATACATCCCCCCCAAATTCCCACTGAGTTCTGGGTGCGTCAGGGATGTTGAATCGGCCTTAAATGTTGAAGTAGAAAGGTGGAACAATAAAATATCCTACTACCTTCCCCTTTATATGTGTCTTTTCATCTCATTTCTTATTCTTTACCAACAGTTGGGTTGTAAATATGAAATCGGCCACTTGTATTGGCCTGGACTATTAATCGAGAATGGTAATATTTCAGCCTCCCAGATGAGCTGTTCAAAAGCGACAGGCAATGGACTTTAGTTTGACAAAAACACAAATAGCGATTTACAGAAATGTCTAGTGATAAAGGTGAGCCGCAGCGTTCTGCATAGCTCTGTGGGTGATCAGCACGAACAATACAATATAGGGAGATAGATAGACCGTCTCGATGTGATAAACTGCTGAACCAAAAAGTGATTTCTCCCCTCAAAGTGTAATCGGATTGCTAGCAATTAGTCCAGCCTCTTGTTTTAGTCTCTGTTTACTCTGAGGTTTTCCCAAGTATAAATTTATTAGGACTGCAGGATTTTACCAACTGCTGTGGTAACAAGCTGTTTGGGTAGCAATTATACCGAGGTGATGGTATTTAGGGTACACATTTATAATCCTAATTATAAAGGTGACTACTAAAGTAAAAACGTTTCGGCTGTATGGGAAACCAACTCGTTTTAAAATACTTCACGCAGGCTATATGTTTCAAGCAGACATTATGAAGGAGGCTTAGAAGGTTTTAATTATTTTTTCCCCGTTGATTTGCTAGCACCAAACTTTTCTCAGCTCGAGGATGGGCTTCACAATGCACCTGGATGCTATCACATCCAGGTACACTTTTAGCTAGGGCTGTCCTGCTACTCCCCAGTGACTTTCCAAACAAGTAAATATTTGGGAGTCTTTGCATGGAAGAGCATATCTCTAGTCTGTGTTCAGAACCACGCAAATAAAGACAGGCTATCTGGGAACAGGTGTTATGTACAATTACAGTGGGCTTTTGTGTCCCATACTTCCAAAGGGTATAAAACCAAGCACAGTACTGGTTGAGAATCATAACGCTCTTTTTGACTAAGTGAGGATTTAAACACACACACACACACACACACACGTTGGAGCGTGTGTGTATGTGTGTGTGTGTGTTATACACACAAAACACCAAACCCAGTAAATAGAGAGGAGAAAAAGCTAAGCGTTTTCAGCCTGCGCTTTTAGCTCTTGTGGGACACGCAGCTATCAAAGCCCCAGTGTCAACATTCTGAGCTCGTTTATGTAGCGCACGTTTAACAGAATGGGGCAGATTAAGATCCTTTACACCACTGTGGATCCGGAATAAAGATAGTGAAGACAATTGAGTTACTCCGAATGTCCACCGGCGTAACCGGGATCAGAATGTGACGCCCATGTACCCAGAGTGGAGTCCCTCCATCCTATGGTCCAGATGTGAAAACACTCAGGCACCGCATTTATCTAGCAATGAACATCCTCAACTGCACACTCTTGTTGCTTAGTAGTTGACATATCTGCAGCTGTCTGGAATAAATTACTCAGTCTGGCTAGCCAGTTCCCTTCAGTTTGACTATAGACATTACTTAATTATTGCTTATTAATCACACCTCTCCTAGATCTCGGATAACGGTCACCATTCCCTCTCTGTCCAAGAACTCAAACCCGCCTCGAATGATCACTTACATAGCCAGGGCTGACAAGATGAGCACGGGGCAGAGAGCTGATGGCCAGCGGAGTCCATGGGGGGATAGACCATTGCCCCTTCTTCCCGCACCAATCCGCAGCTACTTTATGAAAATGAACTTTTCGCATCGCAACCAAAAAGGATATAAAACAGGCGCTAGGAAATGGGCAATTAAAACCGACAGAGCCACTAAAGCAAAAAAAAAAAAAAAAAAAGAGCAGAGAGGCTTAGACTTGTCAGCTTGCACGGTCATTAGCTGGTTGCTTCAAACATCACCACTGCCCGAAGAGTTTACACGCCGACAAAGGTCTCTGATTGTATTTTGGGAGTTAGTTGAGTTCCAGCCACGCTTCCTGCCATATTTGTGCCCCCATCAGACACCCTGAGAGAGAAATACCGTGAGCAGGAGCTGCAGGAGCTCAGGGAAGAGAAGCTTCCACTAATATCTGTAACGACATCAGCAATGTGATTTGTTTTGAATGTTCATTTTTATTGGTGTTCTCCCTTTGCCAAAATGTGCTTGATTACATAGATTTGGTTCTGTGATAACTGCGCACCCTAGACAATCTAGGTGTAACCGAGAAAGTTCAGCTCAGGCCAGATCAAATCCCAGGCTGTTTAATGCTGAAAGGCTGCATGTTGCTATTAGTGTTAAATATATGGCTAATTATGCGTATGAAAATTAAACATCAGTGTTATGCTAATGGGGCCGCCTTCAGCTGTGGATCAGAGCACTTGAGACTAGCATTTAATCAAATGAATCAGTAACTAATACATCTGCACGTGTGAACTTTCACAAGATCATTTTCCTGTTACAGCCACACACCACTAAATTATGAAAGAAATAATTATCAACACTTTCTAATTATCTAACAAAGTAATTTGGGATTCAGCGTAGGCTTTCTGTGCAGGATCTCCAAAGTCGCACCTTGTCACCACGCACGTACACGGAAGTTTTCATCCCAGGTTGGGTTTCAATGCACAATTTAGATACTTTAGGGAGGAAAAAAATTGAAAAGGTCCAGCTCAGGTGATAGCAAAAACTTAATAATAATTTATGAGATGGTATAAATCAGTGTGGCAGATATTATGTGTGTGGGTACAGAATGCATGCGTGTGTGTGTGTGTGTGTGTGTGTGTGTGTGTGTATGTGTATGAATGCAAAGAATGCAAAGAAGCATGCATTGTGTCTATGGATATGCGAGTATGTGTGTGTACACATTCACATATAGACACAAAAACTATATGCTAAAACAAATATAACACTAACAGTATGCTCATTGCAGCTTAGCTCACACAATTGTCTAGAGGTACTAGCTCCTTTATGGTGAAGTAGAAATCAGTGGGTGGCAAGAGGCCTTTAACAGGATCCATTGGATCTAGTCTTGCTGTGAGGAGACACGCAGGGCCACCTTTCCCAGAGCACTCGTCCCCCCGTGTGTGTCAGGAAGGACCAGGACTGTCCTGCCTGAGGAGCAGAGCAGCAGAGGTTGGTGTGATGACCCTCAGGCCGGGGAAGGGGGAGGAGGGAGAGATCGCAGGGGAGTTGCTGTGACTCCTGCGTTCCCTTCATTGCCTGACTGCGTCCTATGCCGTTTCTCTCCATCTAACGCAGACAAGGCGATTCCGCGCGCTTGTTTACTAATAGGTTCTGGAGGCAGCGAATCACGGGGTGTCCGGGCTGGGGAGTGGGCTCTGGGGGGTGCACTGGGGTCTCCCAGGAGGATGTGAGGCCCCCTGGCTGGCAGGCTTCCCGCCTGGAGTAACTTTGGGCCGCCCGCCCCTGGCTTGAAAGTCTCTCTCTCGCCGCCTTCATTGTGCTCCCCGGCGTTGTCTGTTCCAGATGATCACACACAGGGGACGGGGGACTCTCAGCTCACCAAGTCCGGCTCGTCTCACTCACTAGGGTCCGGGCGAGCCCCAAGCGCCTTTGACCAATCCAAAGCGATTATGCAAGACGGCGGACCAATCAGCTCCACCAGCTCATGAATATTCATAGGCTTGGCTGAGTCAAAGCTTTTAGGCGAGTTTGTGTAGATCTACGGCATCATGCTTAGACTTTTCAAAGAGACAAACTCCATTTTCTTATGAATGGAAAGTGAAAAGCCCTGTTCCGCTTAAATTGGGTTCTTTCCTGTCCTGAGAAACACAACAGACCCCAAAAAGGCAGGCTGAAGAGAGAACCCACACACAGACCAAGCGACAAGAAATGACCATGACTACCATGCCAGAGAGTCTTAATAGCCCTGTCTCAGGGAAGGCTGTCTTTATGGAGTTTGGGCCACCCAGCCAGCAAATGTCTCCTTCTCCCATGTCCCACGGACACTATTCCATGCACTGTTTACACTCAGCTGGCCACTCTCAGCCTGACAGCTCGTACAGCACAGCTTCGTCCTTCTCCAGACCGCTGGGCTACCCCTATGTCAACTCGGTCAGCAGCCACTCGTCTAACCCCTACATCAGTTCAGTGCAATCCTACCCCAACAGCTCCAGCCTGACTCAGACCCGGTTAGAGGAGACAGGTAGGTGCACTTGGCTTTGGGGAGGGGGGAGGGGTGGGGAGGGGGGGGAGGGAGGGAGGTTGCTTGTATCAAAATATATCTATAAAAATAAAATAAAAATAATTAGTCAGAAAAGGCTGAAGCTCACCGAGGATCAGCACACAGAGCACACAATGCCCGGCTGGAAAAAAATCAACCCAGATGTGCACGTATTAGTCTTCGTAATTATTTATTGCGTAGCGCTATAAACAATGTATGCAATTATGGGTAATTAAACCTAAACTGCAGCCTGTAAAAATAGCAAACTTTCTCTGGGAAGGAGCCTGGACTGCCATAATCGCCTGGAGCCTTTGTTAGCTCGACTTGTTCTTCACTTTTCTTTTCTTCCTTCTCATTATTGTTATTGTTGATGCTGCTTCTCTTGTTACTCCTATTTATTGTGCATCGTTTGTGGTTGTAGGGGCCGACTCGGAGAAAAGCACTGTAGTAGAAGGAGGGGAAGTTCGCTTTAATGGGAAAGGGAAAAAAATCCGCAAGCCCCGGACTATTTATTCCAGTTTGCAGTTGCAGGCTCTGAACAGGAGATTCCAGCAAACGCAGTACCTGGCTCTGCCCGAGAGAGCCGAGCTCGCAGCCTCGCTGGGACTTACCCAGACACAGGTACAGCCGCCGCCGCTCCGTCCTACCCTCCACACAGCCCGCCTCATCGCTTTGCTTTTTCCTCTCTCCCCCCTTCTCTCTCCCTCGCACCGAGTGGCCCTGCCCTGCACCGGGAGCCGCCTTAGCCCGGCTTGTGGAAAGCTTGTGCCCAGGATCTGTCTGGGGGCTTGGGGGCCACGCGTGGCCGGACTGCTGGAGCAATAGAGCTAATCACTCAGCCTTCCACACCCCAAATCTACCAGCATCGCCCTCCTCCTCCTCCCCGCCAGCCTTCGGGCCGGGTTTATTTGTGTATTCACTGTAAGTGCTTCGCCACAGCCTTTCTAAATTGATCCTCGCGGCATTTTTGAAAGGGGAGACGCGAAGTTTCCCACAGCGGAGGGTAGGTTTTGCCAGCTGTGGGCGCCTGGCCGGTTGGGGTCGGCTTAGTGTTACCTCTCTCGGCTAGTTTGGAGCAATAACAATAAAGCAAAGTTGCCTGCTCCGGGAGAAGAGATCGATCAAAACAAAATACGGTTTCACCCGCCCCGCTAGCAAAGGCAGGGGGAAGGAAACCCTGGAAAGGAGCCTGCTTGGAAGGAACAGCTCGCCCGGAGACGACCGGGAGCGGGAGGCTTGAGTTCATTTCCAAAAGGGACGATTTGTTTATTGATTGCATTACTGTTTCAAGCCCGTGCTTAAACTGTAACTCCAATGTATGTTTCTGCCCACGCGCACCCATTTTCTGGGAGGGGAAAGGGGGAAATGGGCTCTGCTAATCCCTAAATCTTTGCTTTGATAGCAAAATGCCGTGAGATTGCGAAAGGATTTCCTGCTGTAAAGGCAGTTTGGTTGGAAATTTCAAAGCCTGATCCCGGCTGTCCTAGTCCTTTGGCCAGTATTAGGGGTTTATTTGTATCAAACTTCTCGCACTGAGATTAGGAGTCAGGGCGAGCTAAGAACTTTCCATTATTCTGCAATAGAGGCGCTGGCAAGTCTCTGTTCTGGGCACACTGTCTCCGGACTTTTCCACAAAGCCCTATGAACAATCCCGTCTCCCTCTGCCCTTCTTCCCATTCAGTAATGGCTTCATTGTATTCCAGGTGAAGATCTGGTTCCAGAACAAGCGATCTAAATTCAAGAAGCTAATGAAGCAGGGAGGGGCAGCTTTGGAAAGCAGCGCTCTGGCGAATGGCAGGGCGCTCTCGGCCAGTTCGCCCCCAGTCCCCCCAGTGTGGAACACCACCTCGTCATCGGGTAAGACCTCTACGGGGACCCCGGGCACTTACATACCCAGCTACACATCGTGGTACCCTTCAGCCCACCAAGAAGCTATGCAGCAACCTCAGCTGATGTGATTACAAACCAGTTTCCCCATTTCAAGCACTATCGGTCCAGAAAAATAAATAAGCCCAATCAATAAACAGAGGGAAAAAAGAGAGGGGGAAATAAAAAGAACAAACAATCGGGAAAGAGGTCTCTTGCCCACAGAGCCATTAACACTGCACTATAGCGTGGTGCAGACAAGCACAGATGTGATGCGGGGCTGGTTCCCAACTGCTGACAGCTGACAGAGCAGCCATTAGCTCAACCGGAGAACAGCCTGGGAGCAGAGAGAAAATCCGACCCTCGGCTTTGTGGGACAATCAGAAAAATATGTTTGTAGAGGAAAAAAGCTCTCCTCTGTCCTGTCTGTCTGTCTGTGTCTAGCCTGATGAAATGTAGGTCATTTATTTACTACCCCACTCCTCTTTAACAGCAATGCGAAAACAACCTGTACTATAGCCAGATATTTTTTCTTTGCATTTGCCTGTACCCTTCAGACTCGTCTGTGTACATTTTTATTGTTGTTGTTAAAGGGAGAGATGGGGATTTAATTTATTGACTTAAATTACCACTGTAAGAGTGCTAGAAACACACGGACTATCTGGTTTGCAAAGGGCACTGTTTCAACGCACAGTTTACTTTAAACAAAACAAAACAAAAACAGCAAAAAGAAGGATGTGATTTTTAACTTTTACAATAACTTTTATACTTTGCTGGTGTGGAGAGGTGTCTTCCGAGTGGTCTGCATTTTTCACATCTCTAGAGTTATTTAGCAAAGAAAATAATACACATTATTTAATGGAAGTGGAATCACGGCAGCTGTTGATCGCTTTACGTAATGTGAAGAGAGGGAAAGGAAGGCAATAGTTCCCTATACTCAGCAGTTGGAAAGAGATGGCAGGGAAGAAGAGATGCCAATTGGCTCTAACGTGACACAATTCAGCTTTAAACGAAATCTCGAGGCTTTACCACAGAATGCCAATCTGAAGTCTACATGCGCTACTGAAGTGCAGGATCTGATCGCTGTACATATTTTATTCTTAATTATTATTATTATTTTATTATTGTTCTGTAAACACGTTGCACAAATTTAGCCTTTTTTCCGTTCCGTTTTGTGTGGCTGTAAAACATGATGCTTTGTGACCTGAGATCTTGACATTTGACTTGTGAAGTTCGGAAGATGTGATAAACTGAGATCAGTCGTGTTTAGCGTTCTATATGTCAAAGTTTAGTTTTATATTGAGAATGTTAACTTATTGCTTTGTATCTGGGGGAAAACACAAATCTTTGTACATAAGTTATAAAGTTTCTTTGAGACAGTAAAATTATGGTTTGGAAAAAGAGCCTCTGCATTGTGCTGTTTATCGCCCGCGCATTTTCTCACGTGCGGCGCTTGTAGCAGACTCAAGAGCACTGGGGATGGGAACCTGCAATCCGATCTGAAGGGACATTGACAGACACTGTCAGCTGAGGTTTCACACTCTTTCCTCAGCAAGGGAAAGTGCAAGCCTCTTTCAAGCCTGGGAATTAGGCCTTGGCTAAGGGACCTGCGGCCTCTTCTATATATCTGAGCGTCGTGGAGACCAATCCACGTGGGAGACTTTCCAGAGAGAGAGATTTTAACCGGGCGAATAAATCAAGAGGTCTCATTGACAGATCTCTATCGGCATCTAAATAAGGGGCTCGGTGTGTTCCACACATGGGGTGTGTGTGTGTGTGTGTGTGTGCAAATATACATATGATATGATATAAGTGATATATATGTAAGATCCCAGCGGGCATTTCACACAGGCAATATTAAGAATATCCTGCCTTCCGATTTCAAAGCGATCCTGTCTGTGGGAGATGATACAGACAACTCACACCGTGCAGACTCCTTTGGGTTTTATCTTCCCTTCATTGCAACTTGCCCATAGTCACTGGTTGTTTGTTGTTGTTGTTGTTTTGATGGGGAGAAAATAGACCTCGAGAGCGCAGTGGGGAATGTTACTCACATCAGCTTTGGCTACGTGTTTAGTCCCAATTCTCCGGCCCGAAGCTCCTCTTTAACTCATTTCTGCCGCCCTCTTGCCCCATCGTCCCCCGTCTCTGTTTTGATGCATCCTTTGTCCTGTTCATTGCAAACGGAGGTGCTCCCGGCTTCCTCTTTTTGCCTCTCTTGGATTGGGCGCAATCTTTTCCCCTAGGCTGAATGGCGGGGGAAGCTATGATGTGTTTTAAGTGAATGGTTAGAAGAAGAAGCAGGTGCTGCAGGAAAAGGCCGCGGTTTGGAGGAAAGAAAGTTAAAGTGGAGCTCAGGTTAAAAAAAAGGGGGGCTGACAAGTTCAAAGGGGCCTGGGCTGGATACTGGGGTCTGAGCGAGCACCTTGAGTGGCAGCCCCCTCTGGGCTTTAAAAGGAGGCTAACGTGCTCCCTGCTCTCTAACCACACAAGGTGCGTTTACACCAGACGTCAAAAGCGGAGCGCCGGCATGGCAGAGGGCGAGCTGCGTCCGAAGCGAGCCGGTGTCCCAAGCGGCCTGGGGCCCAGGGCTTTGCTTTCGCCTTTCACTGGACCGACACGTTGTAAAGCGAGGCTGGGAGCGTCAGGACATCAGCTGGTACGGAGAGTTCCAGCTCTAGGACCTGGTGCCTCCCTTCAGGGCCAAGCTAGGGGCTGCTGGGGGGTGGCGTGGGAGCCGTCCTGCCCGGCTAGAAGGGAGAAGGGCTGAGCAGGGGAGAAAGGGAAATATTCCCCGTAGTCCCCCGGTGTGGGAGGGGGCGCGGGAGGCTGGATCGTTTGTTCAAGCGGGTGCCCTAGTTTTGGGTGCCCTGGTACTAAAGCGGGGCACAGGCCTAGCTTTAAAGACCCCAAGCAGAGTTTATCCAGCGGCAAATTATGCACCACAGGGTTTGTAGGCTCCGAAAATGTCTCCCGGTGTTAGTGGAGCTGCACTGCGCCTTGCCAGCTTTCCCGTTTTTCTGCGGCGGGGGCAGGCTGATGTGTGTCTGTGGTGGTGGTGGGGACTCCGGTACAAGGATTTGGCAAGTCGTTATTATGCAGAGGAGATTTTCCCTTCCTCCCCATGTTGGATCTGAGCAGTTCTGACACGCAGCTTGTGTGGGCCGGTGGAGATTTGCTGTCCCTGAAAACTCACTTGGTCAGGGCAGGAAATGAAGGAGCATGTTTCTGAGCAAGCCGCCAGCAATCACGGGGATGCTCTGAAGGATACAGTTTGCCCTCAAACCCCCCAACCTGAAGCAAAACAATCGCCGCTGGAAATTTGCAAGCTAATAAGGCTATCAAATAGATATACAATAGGAGAGTCCTGTCACAAATGCAACTCAATGGAGATGTGATGGGAAAGGAGCTCGAGCCCGCTACGTGGTTCTGTAGCTCACAGTAGCTAGGTTTTTTTTTTTTTGCAAAATTTAATTTTCTGACTAAACTAATCTGGCCACTTAAAGAGTTATTAAGACCGAGGTTTGGGCTCAGATATACCAACTTATTAAAGCGGCTTTGCAAAGATCAGATGCCCACAGCTGTAATTTTGGTTAAAGCTTTATAAATCAGAGCAGAATCGTCACATGGTAGATTTGATCTGGGAAGTCGCTGCATCTGCTTTGTATTCCGATTGCAATGTGGGGATCTGCATGCAGTTTCCATAGTGGGGGGGAATCCCTCCCGGGAGGTTGTGTGGAGGAAGGTAATGATAAATTGTATCGATTTTGTTGTGACACGCACCCATTTTTCAATTCTTGGTGATGAGTGATCAAATGATGCGGTCATGTCTAATGTACGTTCAAAAGATAAGGCACGGGGTGCAGTTACCGGTAAACACAGGATTGGAGCAGGAGACTAAAGGGGAGAGATAAGGGAGATCCGCTGCATTTTGAGTTCACAGGGAATGAAAGATTCTGCCTGGAGAAACACTGAAGAAACACTGTATTTCCTGCAATGCCACCGGCTAAAATGTGAACACGAACAGCCCCTATCTGAACAGTAATTGTCTGACTCAGTGGCTACATTATTTACAGATAATAATGCAAATCTCACACGCCCCAGCCTAATGCAGTCAGAGACCAAATGCCTTTGACCGGACAGGAACGGTGTGGTCAAGCATATTGGAACACTTTAAGATATATTAGCTTCTACTAATTCAATAACGTCTTGCTAACCGTTCAAATAGAGAAATTATTAGTTTTCTCTCAACTAGGCGGTCTTGAGTTAGAGTCTATTATAATTGTACATTTGAAAATGTTAATCTCAATAAAGACCTAATTAATTCTGCCTTGTTGCTGACAAGTAGTTCATCAAATATCTGATTCGAAGATTTTCATAATGAGGATATTAATTAAACTATGAATAATCCAAAGGTGTTTATATTGAAACAATACCTCATTACAATGATTAAATACTGATTTCGAATATTATACCTTTACCAATTGTCACCCTGCAAACACAACCGTATGGATGGGTCTGTAAATGGCAAAATGCAATTTTGGGACATTTTTTTTCTTGTCGGAAAAAAATGTGGCCCTCATTTTCAAACACTTCTGAACTAGGCTACACACCGCTTAATGATGATCAAAATGACTCTTTTCTGCTAAAAAAGACCCCAAAGTGTGCGTACAGCTGCAAACCCAAGAGGGTCAGCATCATTTCACTGTATTCTCTTCTTGATTACAAGCCGAGCCCATCAAACACAACATAATTACAGTAATTTCAGGTTTATTTATTCTAATGCAGTTTCCCCATCTCTCTGGTAATTATGAGCAATTTTTTCGCCCAGGGAATCTTTTTGCATTAACAAAAGAGATAACGCACTGAAAGCCAAATTTGCTGTGCATTGAGAAAAGGGAAGGAAAAAAAAATAAAATAGGTGCGAGCTGCCATCTCTGCAATTCTCCTATATTGGAGCACTGCAAATTGCTTGCAGGTGTATGGAGCCAGACTGTCAATAGGAAGGGGCTTCCAAATTAGCAAATGCACAATGTCGAAGTAATGAAGACAGACTTAGCAAAATTGCCAAACAACAGATATCTCTTTAATATCTTCTACCAAAAAAAGAAGAAAAAACCCTCTGGCGTGTCTTCTAGAACTCCCTGAATGGCTGTTGTACATATGTCAGTCTAATTGCAGAGCAGCGCACAGCCTCTGAATCTAGAAATGTTTTAAAAATCAGAGTCCAAACCAGTTCACATTCGATGTCTCCCCCCACGTGTTAAAAATAAATCCACATTTTGTCCAGATCAAATATCCTTCCATAGTCCGCTGGCTTCCCTGCAGCTCCCTCACAAGTTTCACAGCAGAGAAAAAGTTTGATTTGGCTTTTGGCTACCCCCGATATTTATTAATCCGTGAATAATTTTAACGTTTGCGAAAAATCACAGAAACCAGAAAATACACCCTAATTCACTAAAAATATCAAAGAGGAAACTGTTCAGCTGAGCACCAACTAGAAGAAGAAACGGTAATCAATAAAACCAGGTTCCTCTTTTGTGCGTGAGGTTTCCCCCTCCTAACAAATTTCCCCACTCTGCATCGCAGCCTCTTTATTAAAACAGGTGGGAGGAAATATCGTATTTGATCGCACAGGTCAGCAGCTTGTGATCATCACACCGCTGCACGTTTGTCTGTAGTTCTGTTATTTCTGATTTTTTCCAAAGCAAACACTGAAATCCAGCAGCCCCGCACACACAGTATATGCTGTACACATCCACCAGAGACCCCATGAACAGCAACATCTAGATTCCTCTACCGCTCCCCCCCCCCATTGCACTATGAATCTTAAGGGATCTAGCATCAAGGTTTCTCCCCCCTTTTAATAATCTTGACACAACTGACACGAAGTTTTGATGGAAGAATTAGTTGGTGCATATATAATCACTCCCCCACCCCCCTACTCCCCGCGCTGGGAAACTTATCGACACAGCGCATCCATCCACCCTTCAGAAAAATGAAACCGTGTTGCCACCCTTACCTTCAGTCTCAATTTCAGTTAATCTGGACACAATTCTGTGCTTTACAACAACTCAAAGGATGGAAGGCGGCATTTTGCTATGAAAGTTACAAGAGAAAGTGAGTGGGAGAGAGGATGGAGAGGAAGAAGAAAAAAAAAAAAGAAAAAGAAGAAGCCAAGCACAATAATAATATCCCGAGAGTGCAAATGTGGATTGAAATCCCCCAGAGATGAAGATGCCTCGGAGAGGAGAGCCTTTTTTGCAGCTCCGCTCTTGCAGAATATGACTGAAATTTTCTGCTATATAGCCTCTGTCTTTATAGCTGATGAAAAAAATTGCAGATTATTAGCATAAATGTTTACTCTTCATTACGCTGATGACATTGTGCACTCGAGATCTTGGTAATCTTTGGGAAAATTATGAGTAATTTTTAAAAATTTTAAAGCAGCAGCAGTTACCATGCAATTCAGGCTAATTCTGCGTAGGCTCCGAACGGATATAATTACCGAGGAGTCAAGATGTTATGCTAAAAACTATGCATTGATATTCCCATTTATTATGTACATACAACTTTGACAATGTTGATGCTTGAAATAGCAGGAAATTGTCTTGCGCAAAAATTACAGTCCATATTAGGACATGTGAAATTGCGAAGAATTATATAGTAATTGCAGGCTTTCAGATGGGAGAGCCAGAATGCTCAAACTAGTGCAAATGTGGATAAAATTACAGATCAGAGCAAAAATTAGGGAAAAAGGGGGTCTGGGATTTTTCAAGTTGGCTATAGGATTCCGGAAGTGTCTAATGCCACATGATTGCTACAGCTTTAGGGGAGACATTTATGCCTCAAGTAACTCCTTTGCCAGAGCTGCTTTAATTCAATTTCTCATGCCTTTTCCCTTAATAGGAGCAAATGAGTAAATTGCCTACCCATGGCAAAATTTCACCAGCCTCTCCCTGCAAATTTTCCAGGGAGATGATTCCCCTGGCTCAGGTTGGATTCCGGGCTGAGTCCCCCTGGACTCAATCTGGTAACTGAGCTGGAGAAGTTAATTACACCAGATTCCCTCCCACCCTTCTTCTTTCTCTGGCTCGGCTCCCCATCCCCCTCCCCACCCGGGCTGCAGCAGGGAGATCCGAGCGTGCTGCACAGCTCTGACCCACTGCAGGAGCCCTAGGGTGGCAGCCACCCCACAGGGAAAGAGGGCGCGGCGGGAGGAGCCCTTCAGCAGCAAGTCACAGGAGCAGTTCGGGCAAATCCGAGCACGCTTGCTGCTAAAGGTGCAAGAGGGTGGGGGAGAGAACTGAAATCTCCAGCCTCACTTTCCTCCGCACTTTTGGAGACTAACCTTGAAAGCGCCCCAGCGGTTGCACGTTCCAAGATCAGCCCCCACCCCACCTCAGCCCCTTTATTCCGCCTGCAAACGTGATTTGCCCGCCAATGCTTCGCGGCTCTAGGGCGCAGCTCTTCCTCCGGGCATGGGAAGTGTTCTGTGTTCCCGCCGCTGGCCCCTTGCAAAGCCTAAACTCAATGTCGCTGGGACCCAGGCTGGACAGGGCTCACTGCTCTGGGGGCGCCTCATTTAGCCCGGATAAGACAGGAAGAGGGGGAAACAATAATAAAAGAGGTGTCTGAATGTAAAGTATCGCAATGTGTTTTCGCCTTCCCCCTACTGAATGTTACGTGCGTGTAGAGCTCGTGTAAAGCAAGCCCAACGCAAAATAAATAGCACCCGAGTGACTGAGAGGGGGGCTGGTTTGGGAACTGGAAGCAATGGCTTGAAAGACGAGACACTGGGAAATGCCAAGGAGCGGCCAGTCCAAGTGGTATCTGGATTACACGGAAATCAAATAAACGAAAAGGATTCTCAGGACAAGTCAGTCAGTCTGTCTGTCTTCCTGGCGCGATCGTCTAGTTTTCCTATGTCTCAGTGGGGGCGCTTACACGGCTATATATTTTTGACAGCCCCAGGGCGTAATGTAGCATCTTGTAATGTAGCAATCACTGACAAAGTACATCCCTATTATGCAGAAGGTCCCGCTCCTCGAGGCGTCGCAACCCTGCTCCCTCCCCACATCCTGCTGTTACGCAGTGTCACGATCGTGGCGGGCGCTTGAATCCAATCAACCGGGACAATCTTCGTCTCCAGCGCCGTAGACCTTAACAGCACTCGCTGCTGCGGCAGGAGCCCCGCGCGGTTCCGGGGTGCGGCGGGTGCACGCTCTGCCTGGCTGCTCTGTGTCGGGACTTCATTACACAAAATACCAGCTTAGCAAATGACTTTCTTGGTTCCAGGTGTAAATCCACCCCGGACCCTAGCGGCCTGTTGCAGCCTGGCGGAGTGAGTAGCGAGTGGGGAAATGCTTGGCGAACTTTTCACCTCGTGGAGCAAGCCCCTCTCGGTATTGTATGTGATGACCGCGGCTGAAATAAGGCAGTGGAAAGAGAGACGTCTTTTATTTATCAAGATACAAAAGGTGGGACTGCTTTTAAATGAGCTCTTGGCGCCTGGCGCGCTGTACACACGGTGCATTTCAAAGCAGGCATTAGGAAGCAAAAGCAGAATGTAAAAGGGCTCCTCCATTTCTGTACAAACACGGCTCAAGTGTCCCTTCAAAACCTCGCTAAAGAGGCTCGGAAATGGTTACACACAGAGGGATATTCCCAGTTTTTTACCCTCCAGGCTGAGTGGAATGGGAAGCCGTCAAATCTAACCCATATTTCTGTCTCTGCTGATCACACTGAAAAGTTTGGGGGAAGGGGTTTGTTTTTTGTTCGGTCCTTGCTGAACTGCAAAGAAACCAGGAAGGTTCAATGCCCATCATTTCCAGGGTATTTGAATTTGAAACTCTTCCTTCGCCTCCAAAGCGCCTGCAGAGCTCCTCGCAAGCCTGGTTTTATTTCAGTGGTTTGCTTCCAAGCGAAACATGAAACGTATACCCCTGACCACAAATAATCATGTCTGGAAGTTTGGAAACTCCTGTGGCCCTGCCGTGGTTATCTAAGGCAGAGGCTCTTAGTTAGCTAGATTGCCCTTCCCAGCACCTGCCAATGCCTGGCTCTCCCCTGACACTGCTCTGGTGCAGGTCGAGAGGGATTACAATTAAGATTTGTGGGTTTGATAAAGTCGGGATGTTTCCCGGTGGATGCAGGGGAGTTGACTGTTTCCCATTTCCATTTGTCATCAGCACATTTGGAAGGCCCGTTCATCACCGGGGGAGGGGATGTCTGCTAGGGGCCGGATCACAGGGCCCTGTGTCTTGGAGAGAGCTGCAACTTGTGAGAAACGTTTCCAAGAGCTTTGCCTGGGGCGGCTATGGAGACTCTCGCTTCCTCCCCTCCCTTCTCTGTCTCCCATGCTCTCCCGCTCCCTTTCTCTCCTCTGTCTCTTTCTTTCTCCCCCTCGGCTCCCATCTTTCTCTCCTTCCCCCACGCTCCGCTCTTCTCCTGACTTCCCCTTTCTTTTTCACGTCCCCCCTCTCCTTTCTTCTCTCATTCTGCTCACTCGCTCCTCTTTTCCCTCCCTCCTCCCTTGTCTCCGTCTCATCCGGGGTGAGTGTGTTCGTAGCTCCCTGGAGCAATCTGCCCTGCCAGGCTCCAAGACTCCGCCGCGTCTACGGGCCAACCCAGCCCACCCAGCGCCTGTCCCGCCCGCCCCGCTCTCATGCCAAGGCCTGTTGCGTGATTCCAACTGGGGCTGCACATTCCCTGCCCCAGGCGCTGTGGTTTAGGCCTCTTAATCATCTCGTCTGCAGCAGAGGCCTCAGCACCAGCCACTTCCCTCTACTCCCTGCGCCAGTTGGGGCTGAAGGTTCCACTTGCTGAGCAGCAGCAGCAAGATCTACAGCGGCTCAACAGAGAAAAAGGCCGCCTGGGATTTGGACCCAAGCCTGCTTCCGGACAGGCCTCTTTGGTGCATGGCTTCATATCCTGCCGAAAGGCTCTTTCATGTTACAGCCCTTTGGGGGCTACCTCAAATATTAGCATGATTTTCAGAGCTGCTGTCTGCCCGAAAAGGCCTGTGTCAAAAAGCAGCACCAGAGGCATGAGATGTTAGCACTGACACTCATGCATCTTGGTGAGAGCGGGACTCCCTTCCGGGGACTTTGGCCGGTGGTTCGGACCCACAGTTAGGCTTTGCTAAAAATAAAAGCTGTTGCAAAAGCTGGTGGCAGCAGAAGCATTTCCATCTTTTTCCCTGCAATGCGAACAGCGCTCTTTGGGCTATAAACAGCCCCCTGCAATAGTCACAACCCAAACATAGGGGCTCTTGGACAGTAAAGTCAAGTGACACCAACTAGTTGTGCTTGTCCTGCAGCCAGAAGCTGAGACTAAACAATGCTCCTGGTAACAAGTTAGGGCCAAAGGGGGGTCAATTAGACCAGTTTAAAAGGAATAACTCCATTGATTTCAATAAAAATTACTCCAGATGAACACTGGTGCAACTGAGCAAAGTTAAGGCCTACCTAGTTGGTTTTATTTTTTTAAAAAATCTTTGTTTTATTGGTAACCAAACTAGGGAAGCCTGGTAAAGAATTGGTTACCCGCCTGCAATCTAACCAGCCTGCACATTGCACTGACTGGGCCTGATTGGAAGAGGCTGATACAGCTCCATACAGCTCCCCCTTGGCTGGTGGGGAGCTGGATTTAGGGCTACTTTGAAGGGAGGTCACTGATCAGGTACCATGGAACACACAAAACACCTCGACTGGCCCAGGCTTTCGCACAGCAATAACGTTGTAGGATCCCAACCTTCCCCTTAGCAGCAATCATGCAGGCAAACTAGGGCAGCTCTGCCTAGCAGCCAGCCCCAGCGCACTGCAGGGCCCTCGAGTTTGGCACTAGGTAGTTAACAATGAATTTTAAAAGCTTCTTGGAGCTGGGGGTGCAGCGCCCAGTGCAGACTGGTCAGGGCTGGAATCGGTTACCAGTGTCGCCGCCCCGTGTGTCACACTGGAGCCCGGAGGAGCTGCAAGTCGGCAGGAGACAGTCCCGGGCTAAATGTCTGTGGCGCCAGCGCGCTGGGAGGAGGGGCCGAGTCTGGCATTGCTAGGGGCTTGCTGAGTGATTCATGGCTGCTGCAGAGTGGCAGGGGCGAGATTTTACTGTGGAGGGGAAGGGAAGGGAAGCGAAGGGGGAGGGGACGGTCAATTACTCAATGCAACAGTTGTAAGGAGGGCAAAGAAAGCCACGTAAGAAACATACAGACCCCTCCTCCAGGGCTGGGCTGTAAGGCAATGCTAGGTAAGTTTGCAGAGCGGCAGGGGCTAGTGTAAATAGGTGTCTATAATGTGTGTGAGTCTGGATCCCGAAGGAAATACAGACCAAGTACAGTGAAAACAAAATAATTTATTTAAATAATCTCTTACTGTAAAAGCAACATTAAGAGTATTTTGTGTCCATAATAAATAACCAACAGTACCTTTTTTTTTGTTTTAAGGTTTAAACAACGACGGTGAGGGGGAAATCAGTAGCTTATTTTGACAGCAAAGAGAAAACGTATCAAACTGAAAATAATCAGGAAGGTGTGGCGCCTACGCAGAGAGCTGGGAGTTTCCACACTTTGGTCACAAAAACCAAAAATGAAATACAGGCTGATCCAATGGAATTTTTTTTTATACAAAGAAAACATGAAAAAAATCTGCACAGACACCTTTATTTACAACCATTTCCTCGGGAACGATAGTCCTGCACCCATTTAAAAAAGATAATTTAAACTCGGGAATTTTTTTTTTAAATCTACATATAAAAATTATTTATCTTTTTTCAACATCAAAATGAGGTCATCCGCAAAGGCACCTATAAACTTTTAAAAAATAAAATTAACAAAAGTTATCCACTGGTGATTTGATGAAAAATAGGAGAGGAGGGAAGGGGAAGTTTTATTTTCTGTTTGCTGTGAACTACACGGGAAGGGGAAAATAAACCGCAGGCAGGAACTGGAGTTGGAATAGAGAAAGACACGGGGTGAGGGAGACACAGAGGTAACCGAGCCCGGATCAGAACAAAGCAAAGTCTGCAGGGAAGAGTTATTCGCCTGTTTAATGTGCCAGAGGGAGAGGGAGGCGTTGAATGCCGAAGAAATTCTTCATCAAAGCACCAGTGTCTGTACCTCAGTCCGCTCGGGTGTGTGTTGGGTTTGATCCCCCTGGATCTCTGCTCAGCGGGGCTTGTTTGCTCAGTCTCTGCCGAGTTAGAAAATCGTCCCTGCACTGATGGCCGCGCTGTGGTGATGGTGATGGGGCTGCGCTTGCTGCAGGATCGGGGAGGCGGCTTGCAGGTGAGAAGCGGTGTTAGCCGCCTGGTGATACCAGGAGTAGTTACCGAGGAAAGCGGCCGCTCCGCCGCTGGGGCTGGATCCCGAGCTTCCTCCGCTGCTCATGCGCTGGTGTGGAGCAAAGTCCCAGGTAGGGGCCGAGGTCGGGGGCGAAGCGCAGGGGGGAGAGGCGCTGCCTCCAGGATGCTGCTCCGAGGGGATTTCGCCACTTTTCCACATCTTCTTGAACTTGGACCGGCGGTTCTGGAACCAAATCTTCACCTTTCCAAAGGGAGACAGACGGACAGGCGTGAGAGCTGGGCTGGGGAGGTGCTGGGTGTGGGGCGGCTGGCAGGGCAGGGTAATGGCAAGCCAGAGGTTATTATGAGCAGAGGGCTTGCTCCAAGATCCTCCGCTGGGCCAGGCAGAGCATGCGGGTGGGCGAGCTGGAGGGCAGTGGGAGTGGGGAACCGGGCGCTAAAGAGAGTTAGAAGGGCCAATCAGTTGTTTCAACCCCTCCGTATGCCGGAGAGCAGACGAAGCGCAGATAACATTTCTCTGAGAGTTTTGTTAATCCCAGCGCCTCCCTCCCACGGATACGAGTGGGGTAGGGGCCACGGCCCATTTCATCATCCCGGGGGCGCAAACTAGGGAACTGCAAACAGGGTTCTCCGTTACTGAATGTGTAACAGCGGGCAGGAAAAACAGACCAGACACGGTGAGACACAGCAGGGAATATGCCACGTGCCCCTCTGAGCCAGCGCTAAAAGGCACGGACCCTGTGCTGCAGGACGCAGGGTGCAAGGCGTAAAGGGCAAAAATTCTGGCCCTGTTGAAGTCAATGGCAAAACTCCCACTGAATTCAACAGGGCCAGGAGTTCACCCTGAGGATGAAAAGTACCGGGGCATCTTACCTGCGTCTGGGTGAGGCCTAGGGATGCCGCCAGTTCAGCTCGCTCGGGCAGTGCCAGGTACTGGGTCTTCTGGAAACGCCTCTGTAGAGCGGCCAGCTGGAAGCTGGAATAGATCGTCCTGGGTTTCCGCACTTTCTTTGGCTTCCCGTTTACTATCCTGACCTCGGGCTCGCATTCTTCCTTCTCTGCTATAATGACAACAACAATCACCACCATCACTCACCAGCCATGCTGTAGGGAAAAGTTAACCTGGAATCAACAAAAGGCAGCTGATTTGCAAGACGTTGTTCCCCATGCAGCCTATTCCTATAAGCCCTGCGTGAATTACCGGGAGAAACGTGGCCAGTCCATCCCCTTGCTAGCCTCTTGCTCCCATCCCCCGCCAAACCAGTGATCCGCAGCCAGAGCGGCTTGATTGCCTTAAAAAGGAGAGGGGGAGGGAGGGGCACATTTAAAAATAATGGACCAAATCCTCGTCCGGTGTAAACAGACCAAGCTCTGTCTAAGGCGATGGAGCTGCTCTGTTTGACACCAGCTGACCCCAAACTATTTCCCCCAGAGGCTTAGCCCTACCAGACTCATTGTTAGCCGGGGAAGCCCTGGTTCCATAAGGTCCATAGGAGCTGTAAGTGGCAGTGTAACCCAGGTCGTAGCCGGCTTTGGCGGAGTAGGGAACCGTATTGATGCCGCTGGCGTGATACTGGTAAGAGCCCATCTGTGCATAGGGCGACCCGCCTCCTCCGCCGCCTGTTCCGTGCTGCTGCTGCTGGTTGGTGTAGTAGCTGCTGTCGGTAGCTGTGGACACGGGTAAGGTGGGGGACTCCTGGGACTTGTGCAGGCTGCTGTGCTGGTGGTAACTGTTGGAGGTAATCTGGTTTGAATGCATATCTGAGACTAGACTGTCAAAGACTCCAGTCATCCTGATCCTCCCTCCCCAAATGTAGGGGGGGGGGAGGCAGCCGCAGCAGCAGGGGGCGAGGGAGAAAGGCGCCTCAGCCCTCAGGACAAGTACAGGGAGAGCAGAGACGCTGCTGCTGGAAGCCCCGAGGAGGAGATCACTGGAGGTCCCACTCTGTTGCTGGAGGAGTCACCATTATAGCCCGGTCACACACTCTCCCAGACACCGGGCGGCGGCCGCAGCAGCTCACTCGGCTCCCCAGCAGCTTTACGATTGTCTGCCGCGGTGGAAGCTGCCAGGCGGGCATTTAACACCAGTCACGTGAGGGAAGGCGACGTCACCTAGCAACAGCCAATCAAGGGCGCAATCACATTGTATCCCCTCGGGTTCCATAGAACCCCAGGACACAGGAGGCGCCTCACATGTGACACGTGCGCTGAAAGGGAGGGGTGCGTGCGGGGAAGGGGAACAAATACAAAAGGGAACCAGCCTACAGGGGGGTTTACACAAAACAGAGTATTGCCATTTTAGTATTCACACTGCAGCAGTATGTATAAATACGGCAAACTAGGGGGAAGATGGAGCAGTTAGATCTGAGCCCCGTCAGATCCACGGCCAGATCCTAGCCCAGCAAGATTCTAGTCTAATCAGATGTTACTGTAGCCTAGTCATATTCTACTTTAGCCAGGTCTGGTTATGTCCCTGGTGAAGCCCTAGGTATATTTGTTGATATAGTTATCACGGAGGCAAGAAACCCCTGGAGTCTCCGCAAACGCTCGTTTGTTCTGGTTTCCCACTTAAACACATCCTTTTCATGAGAGCTGAGTTTAGAGTGGAGCGGTGGGTGCTATTACTGGAATGATGATGATATAAAGCCAGAATATTATACAGTTCGCACATAAAGCGTGTCCCTCAGATACAAGGTGATGGGTTCCGTTCAAGAATCTAAATAGACAGATAGATGTAATTCAGTGACAAGAGGGCAGAATGGGAGACAAGTGACTTGGGTGCTATACCTAGGGTTACCATTGAGTCGCTTTGTGACCCTGGACGAGTCACTCAAGTTCTCTGTGCCTTGATTTCTCCATCTGTAAAATGGGGATAAGGACCCTCATCCCTGTTTGTAAAGTGCTTTGAGATCTGGGGAGTAAAAACTGCTATGTAGGTGTCAAACGGTATTCATTTTTAATATCTGCATGGACCTAGAGCTGTCAATAATCTGCACCTCGCAGGGGTGGGTGTAGCCCTGACTCCCAGTTAACGAATGTTTGGATTACATAAAGTTCTTTGAGAATCTAAAATGAAAGACTCTATATAACATACAAATTATTATATTTATTACTATGTCAATTCGGGAACATCCTTGGTTACCTTAATCATTTCTATTTTTATGTGCATATTGTTACAGTTATTAGATCGAATTAGAAAGATGAAAAACTAAAGATGTACAATATTTTCTTAACGGAACTGCGCTTCATAATTCGTATCCTTAACAGTCAGATTCCATTCCAAATTCTTTAGGGCACTTCCCATTGAACAATATACGGCACCGGTATTAAATGAACTGCATGTTCATGTTTTGTTGCGGTCTCAGGATAACTTTTTATTAACGATTGTTTACAACATACATTTGTAATTTGTAAAAGCCCGGTTTGATTCTCTTCTTTCTTAAAGTGGGAAGTACAGACTGGGAGGAAGGAAAACACGTTTTATGGATACCCAAGTTAAATTTATGATATTGCCTTGTACCGCCACCTAGCGGGGAAAACACTGTGTCTCTGCGTTCAGGTAGAGTAGATAGACATACAGTCTATTCCTACCGAGGCGCCAGTCTCTCCAAACACCCAAAAGAACAATTTACAAAATGGCAATTAAAAGCCACAAAACTGTGCTAGAACTCACTGCCTGAAGTTCCTCTGAGGAAAGACATAATTGTGTCACTGAACCAACTTGTTGCATCAACAGTGTAAAGGAAAACAAGTTGGTGGTGTGAAAAATATTATCTCATTACACAAAGTAAAACTATTTCCCCATGTTTATTCCCCCCCCCCGTTCCTCAGACATTCTTGTCAACTGCTGGAAACGGTCCTCCTTGATTGTCACTACAAAAGGTTTTTTCCCGCTCTCCTGCTGATAATAGCTCACCTTACCTGATCACTCTCCTTACAGTGTGTATGGTAACACCCATTGTTTCATGTTCTCTGTGTATATAAATCTCCCCACTGTATTTTCCACTGAATGCATCCGATGGAGTGAGCTGTAGCTCATGAAAGCTTTTGCTCAAATAAATTTGTTAGTCTCTAAGGTGCCACAAGTCCTCCTTTTCATTTCATGACGAGATCTCAGTTAGTCCCCCGGTTCTATACAGATACAGAGCTTCACTGTAAAAGCACAAGCAAAGTGATATAGCTGAAATATTGTATTTCCCCCTCTGACTTTATTAATAGCTAAATCGTGTGTGGATCAATACAATGCTACTTGTCAGAAAATTGTTTCCTAGAGGAATTTATAAATGCAAATTAATCCCTGTATCGATCCGACCTTGTAAAACACACACGTAGCTCAGCTGCGTTTGTGGTAGAAGCGATTGCCTCTGGAAGTCTAATAAGCGTGCATTTCATGTTAAACCCACTCTTTTCAGTACTAATGTCCTCTATTTTAAGACAAGCTGACAAGAAAGGCAGCTACTTCGCCGGCAAAATTTATGCGTTAATTGATTTTTAATAATGTAAAAATGGAATAAAACCCGGTTAATTGCTTTCTTTGCGGAGTTTTAAACTGGTCAACAAGTTAAGGCTGGATCTAAAGGTGGGGGGGGGGCTACAGGGAGCAGTCTCTTCAGCTCCCCCAAACTCCTCCCCCACCCTCAGAAGATCAGATCCGTTTTCTTCCTACACGAGGCCAGCTGTCCCGGAGGGGTGGGTGGGTGAGTGTGCTGTGTAGGGTTGCCAAGTGTGGTCAACGTATTCCTGGAGGTTGCATCACATGACATAATCTCGAATTAAAGATTGATCTCTAATTCCCGGAGACTCCAGGGTAATCCTGGAGGAGTGGCAACCCTAGCTGTGGGAAGGGGGGGGGTGTTAAAAAGGAATTTGTGTCTTTATACTTTTGCTTATTCTCCTTGCTATTCAGGCCGAGTTTATGATCCCTCCTATGCAGTGATGCTGTTTTGACCTTCGGAGAGCTTTAAATATAAAGTACTGGGGAAAACAATCGCAATTACTCAAAGCTGAAGCTCCCATCGGCACCGTCCGTGCGGCTCTGACAATGTCTAGGTCGGGGGCTGGACTTATTTCTGTTGAAGTACCAGTGCCTTGCATGTTGTTTCCTCTGCCCAAATGCATTAATTTCATCTGTATCCATCTTTAGGAAGCAACCTCGAGGTAAGGGAGATTTCTCAGCGTGACACTGATTTCTTTACATTTTAACTTTCTGTTTTTCTCAAGGATCCTCTTTTGCAAGAGACTCATTATCTCCAGTCCCTCTTCGCCCCTAGGATGCTCCAAGATCCATGCTCCCCTGGTCTTCACCACTCCTGGGACACATTCTGCTTGCATTGCCATTGGTGTAAAGGCGGAGTAAATCGGAGGGACAGTGGGATCAATGAGATCAATATTGGGCCCTCTGAGCGGTTTGTTTGCCATAGATCGCCCTTGTTTACTCTTCAGCCATTGCACTTGTTACAGGTCATGTCACTAAGCTGCAGAGCGAAACAACCAGCATCCCTGTGTCTTTGCTCTCCGTCTCCCGTGGCTGCCAGAGATAGCCACCTGGACACGGAGAGGGTAGGAGCCAAGCTGTGTATCATTCTAGCAATAGCTCCCCCTCTCCCTCAGTGCCCATCGCAGAGGGTCCCCGCCCGGTGGGACCTAGAGCACTGCCTCTCATCCTCCCGGATCCCCCAGCACCTGTACCAGCAGCTCGGTAACCGCGTGTCTCCTTCCTCTGCAAACTACACCCCGGGCAAGGCTCTGGTACGAAGGGCTTGTGAGGACGCGAGGAGAGGAAAAGGGGCGGGGGAAGGGGCTGCGGGCTGCTACCAGTATCCAGAGAACAAACGAACTTTCCAAGAGCCCTAGGTTCGAGTTTAACTCCGGTTTCTTCAAACGCCTGGTCTGATTTCCCTCCTAGATGCTGAGTCAGACTCCTCAATGCCCCTACATGGACGACAAGGCTCCTAATGCTGCAGACCCCTCACTGTCCCAGGCCCTGTGCCCGACGTGTTTGCTTTGAACAAGGAGTTTGAAAGCCTCTGTTTGGCTGCTGAGCGCTTGCTTCCTTTCAGGGCAGAGCTAGCAGCTTCCGTCTCTATCTGCAGCTCACAGAAATGCCCTGGTCTAAGGTAAGCGGGACCTATTCTGGACGTTGCACGCATGTGCTCTCAGGAGTTTCACGGTGCTTTTTTCACAGCAGGGGAGGATACAGAGAGGGTAAGAAGAGAAAACTAAGACGAGAAGCTCTTGTGGTTAAGTCATAGCATCGAGAGGCAGGAGACCTGGGGCCCGATTCACACTCCCACTGAAGCTAATCAAAGTCTTTCCATTGACATCATGTTCTGCCCCAATCTCTCCCTGCCTCAGCCAGTGTTCTCATCTGCAAAATGGAGATAATGATACTTCCTTCCTTTCACAGGGATGTTGGGAAGTGTCAATCAATTCCTGTTTGTAAAACAGTTTGAAATCCTCAGATATAATAATAAATAATAATATAATTAATAACAAACCACACATTATTAATTAAATCTGATCTAAAATAAACAATGTATTCAAACCCATAAGAGACAGAAAACATACCTGATGCATCTAGTTAAATCCAGTGTTTACCTAGGGGGCCTCAGAAGCCAGTTTGTTCAGTGTATGGGTGGAACAGTAAATATCAAAGCAAATTCAGAAAAATGTAGAGAATAAATTCATCTATTATTGTCCCTTGTAAAAACCGGTACATTTTATACAGATCACAAGGTTTGCTGATTTCCAAAGTGCATGTTCTAGATTTCCAATGTACTCCAGCTGCATAATCCTTAGATCTTGACAATAATATTTCCCCTCATTGTTGGCTTGAGACCAGCAGCTGAAAACAGCCATTGAATAGTACAAAAGAGGAGAAAATGTTCAGAGATTAAAAACAGTGATCAGAGTAATCAAAATGGTACTCTTTACAATTTGATCACAAACCACAGTTTTAAGCCCTCAAAATACTCATTAAAGGTGAGGTACAAAGGAAAAAAATTACACCTTTTATTACTCCTTTCTGAATGGGCTGAGAAAGATTTTTTAATCATAGTCTCTCTGTGTCTTTATATGGCAGGCTTCAGTTGTCTAAAAATATGAAATATTTTTATAAGGTATTAGAGGTTGTTAATAGTTTGTATTGTTCCTTATGTGTGCATGGTGCGCACACTCACTCTTCTGAATAGTTCTTACTTATACACCTAGCCCAACGTCAGTCAATGGAACTTTGCACATGTATGAGAGTTTGCAAGAATGAGCGCATGGTGGTTGCCCAAGGGGCTTACACTCCTAGGGCTCAATTCTGCAATTCCTTGTATATGTGAGTGATTTTACGTACACAAATAATGTAACTGAAATCAATGAATGAGACCATTAACATCAGTAAAGTGATTCATCTACATTGGCAGGACTGGCTCCTTAGGAAACCATCCAGTAATTCTTACTCAGCTGAATTGTCCTTACTCACGTGAGTAATTCTATTGACTTTAGAGGACTATTCCTGTAAATAAGGGCTTGCATGACCAAGCCCTAAGTAAAGGCTAACTTTGATTGCAGGGGAGATTACATCAGGCAAGGGGAAGAAAGGAGGGCGGAATACACAAAACAAGGGGGCTTATATTACTATAGATTTTCAATCAAAACTCTACACTGAAATTAATGTGGTTTTGTACCGTCAGTTTTTAAACAGAATTCCTACTGAAATCAGTGAGGGGTTCTACTTAAAAACTGGTGTCATGACATAGCCTATGCTTATGCAGTTGCTTTTTTTGATATGAAATTAATCATAGTCTATTTTCTTCCTCTCATTGCTTTATATGGTTAGTTGAGAAGTTTAGCACAACATAGTGGAATACTGTTGGAGTGACTGTGGAAAATGGGGATTATGAGGAGAGATTTAAAGGGAGACAGAGAGGAAAATATCAATGCTTTGTATACATTGTTTAACTCTTCAGCAATGACAGAAGTGTTGAATGGATTTGGAATTATAGGTCAGTTGTTTGTGACCTAATAGTTTGGTCAGAAGGTGCACTGTAAATGACACAAAATATTTAGAGGCTTTAATCAGGCAGTCACAAATGGGAGAGAAACACATTGCTTTTGCAAAAAGAAAAGGAGTACTTGGGCACCTTAGAGACTAACCAATTTATTTGAGCATGAGCTTTCGTGAGCTACAGCATACAGCATACAGCATACAGCATGTCCACAGTATGCATCCGATGAAGTGAGCTGTAGCTCACGAAAGCTCATGCTCAAATAAATTGGTTAGTCTCTAAGGTGCCACAAGTACTCCTTTTCTTTTTGCGAATACAGACTAACATGGCTGTTACTCTGAAACCTGACATTGCTTTTGATCACTGAAAGCTGCACTGTCAAAGGTTTTAGCTGTGAGATTCATATGTACTGTGAATCATTCAGTGCCAAAGGCTGCAAGAGAATTGAACTGCTTTTTGTTAATTTGTTTGTTTTAGAAGCATCCACATACCCAGTTAGAGCTGGTTAGTAAGAATGCCGGTGACATGTTTTGTTTATTAAATTAACAGTACACATTCCCAAGAAACATCCAGCTCCTACTAAAAATCGGCATATCCGGGGCTGATCATTCAATCCTTTCAGTGTGCATCAATTTTTGTACAGTCTGGCTGCAGATGACTCACATAAATTATTAAAAACATTTTTTTCTTGCACAATATATGTTATATTTCCTTTCTTTCCTTTGTGAATTTAATGTTATCAAAAGGCCCCTAAAAGATAGCATTGGAGGTTGGATTCCTCTATGTACAGAATAGGTTTAACACAGGCACGAGCAATGCAAGCTGTCCTACAGAGATCTGGCTCAACCCTGACCTGGAGGGGACTAGATCTAGCACTGAGAAAGTAGTTTACTTTTAATACCCAATCAGTCTTTGGCCTTTCTAGTGAGGATGCCTATTGTGGTGCATTATTTTGCTCATTAGAGGTCCAACTCTGACCTAACTCCCATTCAGTGGATCAGGCTTAACAAATGGATCAACTCATTATCCATAAGATTACTAAAGAGCCATTGGATAGCAGTAACCTTTGATTACTAACATCCTGGAGCAGAGTTGATTCAAAGGTGAAAGACTCAATAGCCAGTTACCTATCCCCTGAGCCACTGTTTTCCTCCCATGTTTTAGTACAGTATTAAGAAGACTAAGAATAAATATCTCATGCTGTTCCTCATGTGAAATCCTAATTCTCTGCTTGACACATCACAGCTGGTTTATGTTGAAGTAACTGTGGTATCACAAAGGATTATGCTTTTAGGTGAAGAATAAGTAGGTGATGAGCTCCTGAGAAACAGAAATCGTGGTTTAATCAGATGCCATGAGTAGTAAAGAAAGAAGGATGGGCAATATAGAATATAGATGATGTATAAGTGGAATTATTATGAAATGGAAATTTTTTCAAAGTTTTCCATGGGGTGTCAGTGATTTGCAACAATTTGGAATGTGGTGGCAATGGAATACGTGTGCTCACACACAGTTATAAACTCTCTTATAGAAACAGCAATAATTTCTATAATAGTGCCCCATCAGCTGATCTAGTCTTCTTCTTTCCAGGATTGTAGCAAACAGTTTCCAGTGAATGAGTAATGGCATTTCATACAATCCTAGGCCTCTGCCTACATAACAGAAGGGTAACTAGTTAGTAATGTGCAAAATTAAGTCTTGAGGATGGTTAATACTTGCATTATAACTAGGAGATCAGGCACTTCATTTTGAAATAATGATAACAGTTACACTTCCTTCTGTGAGGGTTTAAGAATATCAGCTTTAGAAAATAGCATGACCCTGGGATAGTTTTTTTTAACATCCATCCAGAATCTTCCTGCCTGCTGTGTTTAGTTTCAGAATCCAGTGCTATCATTTTCCTCTCTAAAAACTGTTTATTCTCTCATCCATCTGTGTACCAGATTATTCTAAAAATCACAAAACTCTTCTGGGGGAATTGCCCCCTTGCCTGGCTCTCCCAGAATTTCCATTCTTTGGTCCTTGTTGTAAACAGCTTATTCAAGCTTTGTCTGAGACATGTGCTCTGCAAAATCCTTCTGGAGTTGTTTATTAAGCCACCTTGACTTCAGATTATCTCCTTCACTGAAGATACTATGGCAGCTCAGCACTTATAAACAATGAAAACCTCTGCTGGAGGACAATTTATGAATTTTAATAGTGGATTAGCCCAGTGTTATTTAAAACAGGTGTTTCTTTACTTTGTTTCCAGGCACTGTGTTGGGGAAATTCATATTGTGCAATGGCTCTCAAAGCTGCACTACCTGCTGCATGGGATGGTAGTAAAACATCAGTACACTCTGGGATGTAATCACTGGTGTAACCAGAAAGAGAAACTGTTCTGCCCACAGAGCAAGAGACAAGAAAATGCTAGAACAGCGGTTTTCAGTCTGTGGTCCACGGATCATATGCAGATCAGTCAGTCAGTCTAGGAGCTCCCTGCAGTTTCTTCTCCCACAGTGATGGAGTCAGGCTTAAGACGGTGATGCTTCCTGGCAGTCTGAATCTTTGTTAGGCTTTCCAGAGGCTTTTTGATCAACTAAATCATGGTCAATAGAGAAAGAGGGATCCCATGGTCATAACTTTCTACTGTTCGTGTCTTCCTAATAACAGAAAGCGACACTGATTTAGACTGTTCGACAGGAATATACCAGGAGAAACTAGACTCCAGAAGTTTTTCTCTCTCACCTCAGGAGAACTGAGAGGGGACAGCTGCATTCTAGGGGAGCCTGATTCACTACAGGCAGCCTCACTTTCTTCCTAATGAGGGGTCCTATAAAGAGAAAGCAAAGGAAGGCTGTTGTAAGGGGAACTACTCTCTGTTGCCCTAGGGGCTAGCCAAGTCTGCTTGGCCAGTTCCTGGCAATCAAGCCCACATCCTGTATATTATTACATTTATTCTTTGATTTAGTTGAGTAGCCAGACCAGAGGCACTGTCAAACTGAAGGGGTAGCAAATGCACAAGAAAACAGGAGCAATCAGATTAGAGTAATTGGAGCTGGAGGCTAGGAGTGGAGATTTTGAACTAATTAAGTATAGAATCCTACACTCCTGGAGAGGAAAAACAGCAGAGATATGAGGTGGGAGGCACATAATTAAGCGGTTGCACTGACTGCATTTAAGTTTGTTTGCATCTTGTCTTCTTTCTCCATATTGTTTTGGTTTTATCTTTCCATGGAACTATACAGTGAAAATGCTGCAGGGAAGGTGTAGGGGTGGGCAGGGTGGTGGTCAGCCACCACCGCTCTCCTAGGTGAAGTCAGTCTGTGTAGGCTGACAAAACCTTGGTCACAGGGTAGGGTTTCCTCACCCTGGATTCCTTGCTGCAAACAGTCCTCACCCACCCCAATGACCAGTTCAATGCCATGTGCTGTATTTACTACATGCTCTACAAGTGTTTGTTTCTCACAGCATAAGGCTTTTCTCCCCAAGCCGGTACCTACCACCAAGGCTTATTTGGGACAGTGGGAGGGGAAGCTTTGCTCTTGGAATTCTTTGGGCCTTCTGTCTCCCTACAGTTTTTTCCTGCCTCTCCTTTAACTGTTTCCAGCTGAAGACCTGACTCAACCAGCTAATTAATTAATCATTTAGTACTTAAACTGTTACCTTGTCAATTTACCTCATGTGGGGACACTTCCCAAGAGTACAGAGTGATGAATCAGCCATACGCTACTCACACTCTGTCACAATCTGGTTATTAGCAAGAACCCCAAACTGGAAAATATTATTAGTGGTTGCCCTGGCAGATGTATGTTTCCTTCTAAAGGTGATGAGTTGGTTTTTTTTGTTGCTCTGCCTTGCAGAATCCTCCCCTGCTGTCCATGTCAGAACTGGATAGTCAGTGCAGTATGAAGCTAAAGGATATTTCTGAGGAGCTGATGTGGTTGTGCTGTTTGCATGCAGCCTCAAATGGTGGAAACTCCCTTCCCCAAAATTAGATCAAATATAGTTTAGCTTGTATGTGAGTCCCAAGACTATGTCAAAATGGGACTAGTTTTAATGTACTCATTTCCTCACTTCACTGCAAATGTCTTGTGTGATCAATAATATTACCTACATGGTGGCATTAAAGACACTGATAGTATTCAATGATTTTAACATCCTTAGAATTCGCTCAGGCTTCTATGGCCACCATGAAAAACACAGACTATCCTGGGTGGTTTCTGATTTAACTCACACAGCTAGTCACACTCTTGATCTAGTTCAGTGATACTCAGACTGAGGCTCACAAGCTGCTCTTTATTGTGTCTCCTGTGGCTCTTTGCAGTACATATTAAAATATTGTGTGATTTAATTATTAACCAGTATAAGTTGTTAACCAGTCAGGATGCTTTTACTATGTTATTAGCCAATTCTAGTTGATAAAATAATAATTGGTCAATCATTTTGCTGTGAGAATAACATATGTATATATAAAAATTAAATATTTCCCCTATCATACTGAATATATAGTACTATAGTAACAATGCATTCACACTACTATGGCTCTTATGGGTAATTTGGCTCCTGAACCACTGATCCGGTGTTTGGGCTCAGATTAGAGGCTAGACACAGACACTTGTATATTAGCTAATAACATACACCCACCATTATCTTCTGTATTCTCAGATTGGGGAACACCCCTCAGTCAGGGCCAAGAATCCATTTTGCTGGAGCTCTCTCAAAGGCTAATGGATCCTAGAGGCCTGAAGGAAGGTATTCTTGCTATGACAGACCACTCTTTCAAGGGTTTGATAGGATGCAATCATAAACTTTTATCCTGAGCCATTGGAAGGGTGGCCCTTAAGCATTTTCTTTCCCGAATTGCCCTTACTATTACCAGAGAAAATCCTCTACCCTCAATTTTGTATTTCTGATCTCTATACTGAATAGCAAAGCACTTACCATAAATATAAATGAAAGGGTAACCACCTTTCTGTATACAGTGCTATAAAATCCCTCCTGGCCAGAGGCAAAACCCTTTCACTTGTAAAGGATTAAGAAGCTAAGGTAACCTAGCTGGCACCTGACTCAAAATGACCAATGAGAGGACAAGATACTTTCAAATCTGGAGGGGGTGGGGGAACAAAGAGCTTGTCTGTGTGATGCTTTTGCTGGGAACAGATCAGGAATGCAGCCTCACAACTTCTGTTAGTTAGTAAGTAATCTAGCTAGAAATGCCGTTAGATTTCCTTTTGTTTAATGGCTGGTAAAATAAGCTGTGCTGAATGGAATGTATATTCCTGCTTTTGTGTCTTTTTGTAACTTAAGGTTTTGCCTAGAGGGATTCTCTGTGTTTTGAATCTGATTACCCTGTAAGGTATTTACCATCCTGATTTTACAGAGGTGATCCTTTTATCTTTTCTTTAATTAAAATTCTTCTTTTAAGAACCTGATTGATTTTTCATTGTTCTTAAGATCGAAGGGTTTGGGTCTGTGTTCATCTGTACAAATTGGTGAGGATTCTTATCAAGCTTTCCCCAGGAAAAGGGGTGTAGGGCGTGGGGGGATATTTTGGGGGAAGACTTCTCCAAGTGGTCTCTTTCCCTGGTCTTTGTGTAAGATGCTTGGTGGTGGCAACATACGGTTCAAGGACAAGGCAAAGTTTGTACCTTGGGGAAGTTTTTAACCTAAGCTGGTAAGAATAAACTTAGGGGGTCTTTCATGCAGGTCCCCACATCTGTACCCTAGAGTTCAGAGTGGGGAAGGAACCTTGACAGCACTCCACTCTGAGATGATGCTACAGACTCAGAGCATGCTGAGTAAGAATTTAGGATTTACCAAAAAAAAAAAAAAAAAAAAAAAGGTGCCCTGACAAAGAGCCAAGTGTATGTGGGTGTGGCTAGGCAGCATCACAGCTCTGAAGTAAAGGACTTCAGTGAGCAGGTTGAAGATTGGCAACTAGTGAGCAGGTGCAAAATCATGCCCAGGCAAAGACCTGACGGCCAATAGTATAGTACAGTGGTTCTCAAACTTTTGTACTGGTGCCCCCTTTCACATAGCAAGCCCCTGAGTGTGACCCCCCTAATACATTAAAAACACTTCTTTATATATTTAACACCATTATAAATGCTGGAGGCAAAGCAAGGTTTGGGGTGGAGGCTGACAACTCACGAACCCCCCCCTAATAACCTTGCAACCCCCTGAGGGCTCCTGCCCCCCAGTTTGAGAACCCTGGTATAGTACTACTGAGCATGTGCAGTAAAGGGAAGGGTGAGAGAGAGAGGTCAGTCAGTTAGGTCTCTAGGGGGTCAGAACCCACTCATACCAGTCACAACTGGTTTTAAAGGTCAGAGCTGTCAATCAGAATTCTGAGGTAATGGTCAAGGCTGAACATGTGAGTGTGGTAACTGTAGCTAAGAATAGAAAGCTATATCATAGGTGCTGACTCTGGGGCTGGAGCACCCACTGGCAGCCCCCCCCCATCAGCTCCTCCCCCACAGTCCCTCCCACCTGCCCCAGTGGGCCCCACCGGTCAGCACCTCCTCCTCCCTCCCAGCGCCTCCCATTTGCCACAAACAGCTGTTCGCTTCCTGTTGTGCAGGAGTCTGGGGGAGGGGATGGAACTGGGTGGGAAGAGGTGGGGCATGGGTGGGGCCTGGAAGAAGGGGTGGAGTGGGGGCTGGGCCAGGGGTTGGCTTCCCCCCCCCCACTTTGAAAAGTTAGAGCCTGTGAGTTATATAAAGAAAGAGCTAGAACATTGCATAAAAGGCCACCTGCTAGTAAAGTGCATCTGAGAAGGGGAGGGCTGTGCAGAAGGAGCTGGGAAGCTAGTAAGAGAAGCTAAAGACAAACTGATGCAGAGAGAGAAAAGAAAGCTGGAGTGGAGCAAAACTGATTGACCAGGAGCTGAACAACAGCAGTAGTGATTTGATTTTTTAAAAAGCAAGCAGCAATGGATTTATAGAGTAAGCTTAACATTCTTTTAATTATAGTTTTGATATTAGTTTAGGGTTGTTTTATAGTATTTAATATGTGTGTGCTTGAGATGCTTATGTGCGTTTTACTTACTTAGGTACACTTTAAAGCAATTTAAGATTTCCTGTCAGTAATTTTGTTGCACTGGCACTGGCCACTTGCAACAAATTGCTTTGCTTAGTATCATTTGTACTATATGCTATTGTAGGTTAAGTGCCCTTTAACTTGCAATAAGGGATTGGTGTCTCAGGGCTTTTGTGCATTGTTTAGGATTTTTAGGATACACTGTATTAGGGATTATTACTTTAATGAAAAGATAATACTTTTGTTTTGGAAAGATAACTGCCTATGTCAATTACTTTATCGGTAGGTTGTATATCTGTCCTTTAGAATGCTTCTTTAGCAACCCTAGGAATTCTTACCTCAGGAAGAACAGATTAAGGCAGATTAGTGTAGCAGTGTCCCAAAACTCATTTTATGGGGTAACATCACAAGGCACTTGAATTTATGATGCTTTGATTTACAGATGACCTGTGCTGGATGAAGCATGAGGGAAGCTGGCCAGAGTAAAGGTGACAGTCTCAGGCTGAAGCTGATCTCATTTATATCATAATGGCTTTGAAGTTCCTGCATCATCATTGGATGGGTGGCAAAGAAGATGTTCTTTGCTTCTATCTTAACAGCCACAAAATCTCAGTCAGTGGATTATTTGTTCACAGTGAACAGCTTGGTTAATCTAAACTGCCTTGATTTGGTAATTGATATTCATCTCTTCTGTTGTGATGAAATTTCAGATTGTATTGTAGGTAAAACTGAGCAGATTGTCTGTGTTCCTTGACACAGACAGACATTTGAGAAGACCTAGCATTGCCCTCTTCAATCTTCTTGGCTGAGTTTAGGCAGGTAATACTATCTGAGGTGTTTTATCCTATGTTTTGTCCTTTGGACAAGTGTCCTTCCTGGCTGGTGAAGAAATGGGGTCCATTGCTAGTGGAAACCATGAACCCTCCTATGGGAGGACTGGATGTTGGCTTTTCTTCAAGAAATGGTTACTAGTCTTTGCTCAATACACCATTATTTGAGGAGATTAAACTGCTGCCATGCGCTCTTGACAAGATAGACTATTGCATTGCAGTCTACATGGCACTACACCTTAAATCCGCTCAGAAAGTAAAGTAGAAATGCAGCTGCCAGCCTATTAAGCAGTGCCTCTTGGTAGGGGCATAGGACACCAATGCTCCAGGACCTATGCTGGCAGCCAGTTGGTTTCCTAGTGTATTTTAAATACAGCTTTTCAATTTTTTTGGGGGGGGAGGAAATTTAATGAATTTTTTTGGCTGTGTATTGGTATATAAAGAGGCCAACAGTTCTCAAAGTCAAAATTTAGACAAATTGCACACACAAAAATCAACATTTTTTCATTAAAGTTTCCCACATTTTTCAATCAGTTCTCATTGTAAGGTGTTGATCTTGACCTGGAGAATTGTAACTGGCTTGTAAACTCTCTGTTTGAGAGACCACCTTCTCCTTGTGTCCCGCTGCCAAAACTGAAATCCGTTAAGGTGCTTGAGCTGGAGTCAGACCCCTGAGTATGAAAACAGGGGGAGCTGCTGTCATGGGATTCTCTCCGCTTTGAAACTTGCCCAACCTTGGTCTGAAATAGTCTTTTGGAGGGAGGGGAATGAAAAGGACTATTATTGTTTTCAGACGGGGAAGATTTGTTAGCCACAGTACAACTCAAGGCCAGTTATTTTGGGCTTATGG
The DNA here is from genome assembly GCF_965152275.1 of Natator depressus. Taxonomy (NCBI): domain Eukaryota; kingdom Metazoa; phylum Chordata; order Testudines; family Cheloniidae; genus Natator; species Natator depressus. The sequence continues at coordinate 40,086,863 of NC_134244.1, forward strand.
ATGGGAAGTACTTGCTGGCTTTATTTTTAATTTGCTTGCATTTTTAATGTTCACAAGGGTGCCTAGAGCTGAGGATAGGGGCTTTCTAAAGATGTTATAAATCTAAACAAATCAAAGAAAAATAACGTCCCTTTTGTCTTGGATGCATGCCTGTCACAGTTGAGCACTATGTCATAACAGCAGGCCAGCTTCTTTATGTGGGCCTTCTAGTATACATGGATTCTAGCTGAAAGAGAATTAAGGGAAAAGTTAACAGGAATGTGGGGTGTGTAAAGTGGCGTGGAGTGACCTTTTTTTAACAAAGGGTTATGTAGAAGGCTTTGTGGGAGACGAGCTGAGAGAACCCCATTGCATTTAGGGCTCATAACTTTATGAAATGAATTTGGATCTGAATAGAATCCTCAGACAACATGGCTTTGAATAAATAAAGTAAATAATAATAAAAACACTTAAGTGTTAATAATCTAACTGGCCACTGGATGTCACCACTGTTCCACACTAATGTATCAGGGCATTTATCCTGTAGTACAAAGCTTCACACTTAACTATCCGACACACGCCCACCCTGGCCCATGATTTAAGGATTGAAATGTACTCTTTTGTGCACTGTATTGAGCTGCATGTGATACGCCTTTACTAACTGAGAAGATAGCTAGCTATGCCTGGGTTGAGGATTAAGTTCAGTAGTGACTGCTGCTTATAGAGGGAGGAAGGAAGAAATTTAGTGAGCCAACCAAAGCTCTTCTGTATTAGGAAGTTCAGTGAACCATACAGAACAAAGTAGACAAGGTCTGAGGTTTTTACTAAGATTATTCATTTGTTGTGAATAGACAAAATATGATTGGAAGATCATACTGGAAAGAATCAATTTAAGTTTCCCTTGGATTTGACCAGGGCTGCTGTAGTTGGTTGGCTTGTGTTATGCTAGCTAAACTCCTTATGCTGTGAAAACTTGAGGCAGCTCCATTGATTTTTTTTTTTTTTTAATGGCTTTCCTCTGGCATTAGTGAGAGCAGAACTTGAACTTGTATACTGGCAAATATCTTCTAATACAGACTAGCTAGACAGACCTACAAAGCTTAAGGCAGAGCTGAGAAGAGAACCTAAGTTTCCGGATTCAGTCCTCTGCTATAACTACCCAGTTCCTTTAGCAGTCAGATATGGAACTCAGGTTCTTTCTGCTGCAGATAATGAATAGGAATGGCTAATAAGAGAAGGTTTCTTATAGGATGTGCCATCCAAATAACAGACGGGTCCCCAAAGTTATTTATAAATTATACATTATGGGCCAGACTGTGGTTGTCTCTACATGGATATGCAAGGGGAAGAGTAAGGAGCACAACGTGTTTGCTCAGTACTAGGACTGGGAGAGTGGAGCACAGCTAGTGACACTGCACTCCCCTAAAGGGGCAGGGCCATAGGTCCCCTCCTATTGAGGGTCTTAAAAGTGTAGTGGTGACCCTTGCAATATGTGCTCCTGATACCTTGGAAGAACTCCAATGAGTCAGCCAACATAAACCTGAATATTTTTAGTTTAAGCAAGTATGTATAAATCCAGCTGAGCTTAAGGTTAGCTGAAAGTTCTCATCACCTCTGAATATCTGTCTCTAAACGCTTAGGATCTGCTGGGTTAGACTACCTCAGCCCCCAAATGAGTGGTGCCTTCATAGTTCCAGTGGAATCCTAGAGGTCAGGTACTGTGTATATGACAGAGGAGCACAGCGACTCTTGTAGAGCTGTCCTGCCCAGAAAGTCTTATTGGATTGACTAATCTGCCTAGCAAAAAAAGGGGTGGGTGAATAGTAATATGGTGACCATTCAGCTTGTTGGGAGAACTGCAAGAGGAGATTATTCTGTTCCTAGTAGGTCCTGGCTTTCTCTCTTTCCTCTAGGTGTATACCACTGTTTAATTATGCTTCTATGTCCTTACTGCAATTGCGCTTTTCTCATTGATCTGGGATCATCCATTGATAACAGCACAATGTTTATGGCACCCTGCAGCCTTGTTAACTCTACAGTTATCTAGCAATGGTATGTGTGTATATACATGATTTTCTAGCCTAGTTTAAATGGTACTATAGACCAGATCTCTCTGAGTCTGAGTAACGGTGAGTAGATTGTGAGCAACGTCGAAATTCATTAGCTGCTGCAGTCCATGGCTGGCTTTTCACTTGTTAGGAGTTTTTTTTTTTTTGTTTTTTTTTTGTTTTTAAAATCTGAATGCAAACTGACACTCAAATAGCTGCCTGTGTGCACAGCACTGAAAGAACATGTAGGGAGACTGTGCTCTTTCCATGGAGGACTTCGTCTAACTCATATTTGTGACTGTACACGTTGGGTTATAACTGAAAGGTCTTGGTTAGAAACTCTACACTGGGGGAGAGAGGGATTCTAGCTGTGGCTTCTCTTCCAACAAACAGTGTCTTCTGTGCACATTCATGTTGGGGTATATTTCATGAATTTTATGGCTGTAGTTTTCAAGGCTGGGTGTGGATTTTTATCAGTAGATCCTATTCTAGCATCCCTCTTGGTATGCACAAGACTTCCATTGGGCCAAACTAATCTGGTTATAACTGCCTTTAAATTGAGTCCCCTTACACCAGTGATAGATTTGGCTCTTTTGGCTTCAGTAGTAGCTTTGCATGGAACAAAGAAACTCTGATGTGAGTTGGCATCTGGGCTCACAAAACCCACAGCTTTAGCTCTGACTCTTGTGATCATATACATGTCAAATCTCAGCTCAGATATAACATAAAAATAAGAGCTGTGAAAATATGCTGTGAGATGATCTCTTTGGTGAAACTGATCATGAGGGAGACAAGCTTTTTACTGTGTTCTTGGAGCTGAAGGGCCAGAATTCTAGCTCAGGCTCTTTAAATATTTGTGCAATGTATTAAATAATGGTGGAAGTGAATTATGGATCACAGGACAGTCAAATTCAGAACTGTAATATTTTAAGATCCTTGCAGTCCTCTCTGGCCAGTTCCTCAACTAGTGTATTTCTAGTATACTTGTACTGGTTTGGTCAAAACTTCATAATAGATTTGGTGCTGGAAAAAGTAAACAAATGAAGAGGAGGAGGCCTGACTCTGGCAGTCTGAACTCGTGTCCTCCTTGCAGAACTGTAAGCTGTGCTATCTCTTGGTTGAGGACTAAAAATGCTTATAAGCAAATGGTGCAGCATGTGTTTTTGTGTGTGTAATTTCAAAAACCTTCCTGTCTCTCTTCACCCTGGGGGGAATTTGTGTGTGTGTGAGAGAGAGAGAGAATTGCAACAATCATGTGCAGTTCCTGCAGTCCCTGGTGGGGAATCCCAGCCATTATATGGCCCTAGAACAGGGGTTTCAAGCATGCGGCCCGCAGAGTTATTTCCTGCAGCCCGCCATAGCTCCCCCTCATCCCGCAAGTGCGCTGCTCCTCTGCCTACCTCCCAGCGCTTCCCACCGCCAAACAGCTGGGACTTTCCAGGTCGGAGAGGGGAAGAGTGGGGATGCGGCATGCTCAGGGGAGGAAGAGGCGGGGCCGGGATGGGGATTTGGGGAAGGGGCGGGACTTCATGGAAGGGGTGGAGTGGGGCCGGGGGCAGAGGGGTGGGCTTTTGTATCTTAAAAGGTGTCAGCGATGTGGCCCTCGGGCCAATGTACTAGTCCTCATGTGGCCCTTGTGGTGATTTGAGTTTGAGACCCCTGGACTAGAACCTGTCGCAGATGGTGCTACGTCCCTTCACAAGCTCCCTCCCCACCTGCAGAAAAGGCAATGTGCCCTCTGGCTACAAGAGGGGAGGGGGCAGCTCAGTAGTGAGATGTAGCATGGTCTAGCTGTGAGACAGAGCAAGGGAGTTGTCCTGTCCTGACCCATCTTTAATATGTAGCTTTGGCCAAAGCATTCTACCTATGGTCTCCACTTCCCTAAACATAAAATAGAGCTACTGAGAATATTCAGCAAGGGGTGATTAGCTGTGACTGCCAGTTAACACTTAACATAGTACACTCACAAATTCTAAGTTTTAGTATTAGTGAGCTGGGGGAGAACCCTACAGACAGAATGGTATACTGGAGGGAGAGGAAGGCTGTGGGGAAAATCAAACCATATATTTTTGCCATATAGAAGACTTTCACTTCCTTACAATGAAAAGAGATGCTGCAGACTAACTAAATCTTACATTGCATTTATTTCAGAGTAGCAGCCGTGTTAGTCTGTATAAGCAAAAAGAAAAGGAGTACTTGTGGCACCTTAGAGACTAACAAATGTATTTGAGCATAAGCTTTCGTGAGCTACAGCTCACTTCACTGGATGCATTCAGTGGAAAATACAGTGGGGAGATTTATATACATAGAGAACATGAAACAATGGGTGTTACCATACACACTGTAATGAGAGTGATCAGGTAAGGTGAGCTATTACCAGCAGAAGAGTGGGGGGGGGGGAACCTTTTGTAGTGATAATCAAGGTGGGCCATTTCCAGCAGTTGACAAGAACGTCTGAGGAACAGTGGCGGGGCGGGGGGGAAGGAGGGGAATAAACATGGGGAAGTAATTTTATTTTGTGTAATGACCCATCCACTCCCAGTCCTTATTCAAGCCTAAGTTAATTGTATCCAGTTTGCAAATTAATTCCAATTCAGCAGTCTCTCATTAGAGTCTGTTTCTGAAGTTTTTTTTGTTGAAGAATTGTAACTTTTAGGTCTGTAATCGAGTGACCAGAGAGATTGAAGTGTTCTCCAACTGGTTTTTGAATGTTATAATTCTTGTTGTCTGATTTGTGTCCATTTATTCTTTTACGTAGAGACTGTCCAGTTTGGCCAATGTACATGGCAGAGGGGCATTGATGGCATATATCACATTGGTAGATGTGCAGGTGAACGAGGGTCTGATAGAGTGGCTGATGTGATTAGGCCCTATGATGGTGTCTCATGAATAGATATGTGGGCACAGTTGGCAACGGGCTTTGTTGCAAGGATAGGTTCCTGGGTTAGTGGTTCTGTTGTGTGTTGTGTGGTTGCTGGTGAGTGTTTGCTTCAGGTTGGGGGGCTGTCTGTAAGCAAGGTCTGGCCTGTCTCCCAAGATCTGTGAGAGTGATGGGTCATTCTTCAGGATAAGTTGTAGATTTTTGATGATGCATTGGAGAGGTTTTAGTTGGGGGCTGAAGGTGATGGCTAGTGGCATTCTGTTGTTTTCTTTGTTGGGCCTGTCCTGTAGTAGGTAACTTATTGCATTTATTGAATATCATCTTTGTCGTATGTCAGACCAGGCTGTGCCAGATTGGGCACTTTAAATGTTTCTGAACCTCTTAGGGTTCTGGTCTCCTTGACTTGCTGTCAGGATTTTCAGTAGGGCTGGATATAACTTTAGGATTGGATTCTTATCTATTAACTTGTAAAGATATCTGTCTGTAGGCTGAGAATGAAGCCATATCTACACTACAAACTTTGGTCAATGCAAGTTATGTTGGCATACAGCCGCCAAGTTTGTATATAGTCTGGGTGTGTGCATAGTTGGCTGATGGTGAGTTCACACAGCACTGACACAAAGAGTGCTTGTCACTGCAAAGTGCATGTATGAGTGTAGGTATCCCAGTATGACACATGCTGCTGTCCCGTGCTAAGCCTTTTGGGAAATGTTGGCAATGTGTTGTGGAATAGAAGTGACTTGTACAGGGATCTCTGGCAGCTAAGGGTCAAGTTCCCAATGTGCAACTTTTTCTGTCCCATAATGCCTTGCATATTCTATGATTTACTCATCTATTTTTTTTTAAATTATATAAAAATAAATCCTACAAACTTGTATGGCACTTCTCAGTCTCTGTCATCTCTGACAGATGCATGGAGTCAGCAGAGCTCTGAACTATTCTCATGAATACAGCAAACACAGGATTCTCCTGTATTTGCAGACCATTAGGAAGTACTGCAACAACTAGAGACATAATGATTTCTTGGACAGTTTACTGAGGGACATAGTGGAAAACAATTCAGTATTGTTGGCATTCAGGGAGCAATTGCAGATTGTGGAGTGCCATTTCTGGGCCTGAGAAATGAGCACCAACTGGTGGGATTGTAATGCAGGTTTGGGATGATGAGCGGTGGCTGCAGAGTTTATGGATGCAAAAGGTCACATTTCTGGATTTGCTTGCTGATTTCACCCTGTCCCTCCAGTGCTGAGACAGTAGAATGAGAGCTGCACTGACAGTGGAAAAGCAAGTTGTGATGGCATTCTGGAAGCTTGCAACTCCAAATTGCTACCAGTCAGGGGGAAACTATTTTGGAATTGGAAAATACATGGAGGGGGGTGACTGGCATGTAACTGTGTAGGGCTCCTGCTTCTCTTGGCAATGTGCAGGACAAGATGGATGTGATGCAGTGGGGTTCCCAAACTGTGTTGGGGTAATAGATGGCATGCCTATCCCTATTTTTGGCACCAGCCTACCTTGCTACAGAGTATATTAACTGACAGGGCTCTAGTTTTCTGTGGTTATACGAGTGTTGGTGGATCACCATGGACGGTTCACTGATACCAATGTACTCTGGTCAGGGAAAGTGCATGATGCTCATGTCTTTAAGGACACAGGCCTGTTCAGAAAGCTGCAAGTAGGGATGTTCTTTCCTGACTGGGGGATTGCCATTGTCGATGTTGAAACGCCAAGAGTGATTCTGGGAAACCCAGCCTACCCCTGGCTACCGTGGCTCATGAAACTGCACACTGGCCACAGCACCAAGGAAAGATTCAACTACTGTCTCAGCAGGACGGTGCTTGCAAGATCTCGCTGAACATATCCTTCCTACTCCACCTCTTTTTCTCATCGGATTCAGGTGTTCTGTGGATGTGGAGGGGACATCCCTCAAGGCCACAATGGGAGAAGCTGCTAATAATATATATTTAAAAAAAAAAAAAGACAGAAGTATCACTGGGTTAACAGTCATAATGAAAAGGGAAAGAAAAGATTAAAAGTATTTATGAGCATGAGTCCTGGTCTATACTAACAGTTGGTCGAATTTAGCAGCGTTAAATCGATTTAACCCTGCACCCGTCCACACGACGAAGCTCTTTTTTTTTTTTGACTTAAAGAGCTCTTAAAATCCATTTCCTTACGCCACCCCCGACAAGGGGATTAGTGCTGAAATCGGCCTTGCCGGGTCAAATATGGGGTACTGTGGACGCAATTAGATGGTATTGGCCTCCGGGAGCTATCCCAGAGTGCTCCATTGTGACCACTTTGGACAGCACTCTCAACTCAGAGGCACTGGCCAGGTAGACAGGAAAAGGCCCACGAACTTTTGAATTTCATTTCCTGTTTGGCCAGCGTGGCAAGCTGCAGGTGACCATGCAGAGCTCATCAGCAGAGGTGACCATGATGGAGTCCCAGAATAGCAAAAGAGCTCCAGCATAGACCGAACGCGAGATCCAGGATCTGATTTCTGTATGGGGAGAGAAATCCATGCTATTAGAACTATGTTCCAGTTTTCAAAATGCCAAAATATTTGTCAAAATCTCCCAGGGCATGAAGGACAGAGGCCATAACAGGGACCTGAAGCAGTGCCATGTGAAACTTAAGGAGCTAAGGCAAGCCTACCAGAAAACTACAGAGACAAACGGCTGCTCCAGGTCAGAGCCCAAAACATGCCGCTTCTATGATGAGCTGCATGCCATTTTAGGGGGTTCAACCACCACTACCTGAGCCGTGTTGTTTGACTCCTTCAGTGGAGATGGAGGCAACACGGAAGCAGGTTTTGGGGATGAGGAAGATAGCTCTCCACAGCAAGCATGTGGAGAAACCAGTTTTCCCCGACAGCCAGGAACTGTTTCTCATGCTGGACCTGGAGCCAGTACTCCCTGAACCCTCCTAAGGCTGCCTCCCAGACCCACCAGGCAGAGAAGAGACCTCTGGTGAGTGTACATTTTAAAATAGTATACATGGTTTAAAAGCAAGCATGTTTAATGATTAATTTGCCCTGGCATTCACGGCTCTCCTGGATGTATTCCCAAAGCCTTTGCAAAAGGTTTCTGGGGAGGGCAGCCTTATTCCGTCCACCATGGTAGGAAACTTTACCACTCCAGGCCAGTAGCATGTACTCAGGAATCATTGTAGAACAAAGCATTGCAGTGTATGTTTGCTGGCGTTCAAACAACATCTGTTCTTTATCTCTCTGTGTTATCCTCAGGAGAGTGATATCATTCATGGTCACCTGGTTGAAATAGGGTGCTTTTCTTAAGGGGGTATTCAGAGGTGCTTGTTCCTGCTGGGCTATTTGCCTGTGGCTGAACAGAAATGTTCCCCGCTGTTAGCCATGGGGAGGGGTCGGGGTGAGGGGCTAGCCACGCGGTGGGGGAGGCAAAATGCGACCTTGGAATGAAAGCACATGTGCTATGTATGTAATGTTAACAGCAAGGTTTACCCTGAAAGAGTGTACCCAATGCTCTATAAAAATGTGTCGTCTTAAATACCACTGTCCCTTTTTTTCTCTCCACTAGCTGCATGTGTTTCAAGGATCACAGGATCTTCTCCTTCCCAGAGGCTAGTGAAGATTAGAAGGTGAAAAAAACACACTCGCGATGAAATGTTCTCCCACACTGACAGAGCACAGATGAATGTGTGGAGGCAGACAATGTCAGAGTGCAGGAAAGCACAAAATGACCGGGAGGAGAGGTGGCGGGCTGAAGAGAGGGCTGAAGCTGAAAATGTGGTGGCAACATGATGAGAGGAGGCAGGATTCAATGCTGAGGCTGCTGGAGGATCAAACTAATATGCTCCAGAATATGGTTGAGTTGCAGGAAAGGCAGTTGGAACACAGACCACCGCTACAGCCCCTGTGTAACCAACCGCCCTCCTCACCCAAATGCCCAAGAACGTGGGGGGGGGGCCCTCCGGCCACCCAGCCACTCCACCCCAGAGGATTGCTCAAGCAACAGAAGGCTGGCATTCAATAAGTCTTGAAGTGCTGTGTGGCCTTGTCCTTCCCTTCTCCACCACCCCTCCTGGTGCTTCTCTCCTCCGCCACCCCTCCTGGGCTACCTTGGCAGTTATCCCCCTATTTGTGTGATTGAATTAATAAAGAATGCACGAATGTGACGCAACAATACTTTATTGCCTCTGCAAGCGGTGATCGAAGGGAGGAGGAGAGGATGGTTAGCTTACAGGGAAGTAGAGTGAACCACGGGGCAGGAGGTTTCATCAAGGAGAAACAAACCGAACTCTCACACTGTAGCCTGGCCAGTCATGAAACTGGTTTTCAAAGCTTCTCTGATGTGCACCGCACCCTCCTGTGCTCTTCTAACTGCCCTGGTGTCTGGCTGCACGTAACCAGCAGCCAGGCGATTTGTCTCAACCTCCCACCCTGCCATAAACTTCTCCTCCTTACTCTCACTGATATTGTGGAGCGCACAGCAAGCAGTAATAACAGTGGGAATCTTGGTTTCGCTGAGGTCTAAGCAAGTCCATAAACTGCGCCAGCGCGCTTTTAAACGTCCAAATACACATTCTACCACCATTCTGCACTTGCTCAGCCTGTAGTTGAACAGCTCCTGACTACTGTCCAGTCTGCCTGTGTATGGCTTCAAGAGCCATGGCATTAAGGGGTAGGCTGGGTCCCCAAGGATAACTATAAGCATTTCAACATCCCCAACGGTTATTTTATGGTCTGGAAATAAAGTCCCTTCCTGCAGCTTTTGAAACAGACCAGAGTTCCTGAAGATGCGAGCGTCATGTACCTTTCCTGGCCATCCCACATTGATGTTGGTGAAACGTCCCTTGTGATCCACCAGTGCTTGCAGCACTATTGAAAAGTACCCCTTGCGGTTTATGTACTCGCTGACTTGGTGCTCCGGTGCCAAGATAGGGATATGGGTTCCGTCGATGGCCCCACCACAGTTAGGGAATCCCATTGCAGCAAAGCCATCCACTATGACCTGCACATTTCCCAGGGTCACTACCCTGGATATCAGCAGATCTTTGATTGCGTTGGCTACTTGCATCACAACAGCCCCCACAGTAGATTTGCCCACTCCAAATTGATTCCCGACTGACTGGTAGCTGTCTGGCATTGCAAGCTTCCACAGGGCTATTGCCACTCACTTCTCAACTGTGAGGGCTACTCTCATCTTGGTATTCATGCGCTTCAGGTCAGGGGAAAGCCAGTCACAAAGTTCCATGAAAGTGCCCTTATGCATGAACCTCCCCCATTAGCACCATGATGCCCACATTGCCAGGGCCTGTGCTTTGAGAGAAGTCTGTGTCCATGCCCTCATCACTCTTGTCACCGCGCTGATGTCGCCTACGCGCCCAGTTTCGCTTCGCCAGGTTCTGGTGCTGCATATACTGCTGGACAATGTGCGTGGTGTTTAATGTGCTCCTAATTGCCAAAATGATCTGAGCGGGCTCCATGCTTGCCATGGTATGGCGTCTGCACAGGAAAAAAAGCGCGGAATGATTATCTGCCGTTGCTCTGACGGAGGGAGGGGCGACTGACAACATGGCTTACAGGGTTGGCTTACAGGGAATTAAAATCAACAAAGGGGGTGGCTTTACATCAAGGAGAAACAAAAACAACTGTCACACAGCATGGCCCCCTCAAGGATTGAACTCAAAACCCTGGGTTTAGCAGGCCAATGCTCAACCCACTAAGCTATCCCTCCCTCTGGTATTTCAGGCAGGACTGAATCTCTGTTAAAGGTTTCAAGGTGCCCCTGACAGACCTCACCAAAACGATTGTTGGCCGTTGATTTCATGGAGGGAGGGAGGGAGGGAGCAAATGAATACAAAACAAATCTGGTCTATTTCTTGTTCTGATCCACTCCATCTATCTTTATACATCTTTGGCTGGCAGCAGATGGTGCAGTAGGACTGCTAGCCATCCTCATCTCTTGCCTGCTCACCATAAGATGGTACAATAGGACTGCCTGCAGGACTAAAGAGAATGATCTGGTCGAGTCACTCCTAATTTAGTCCCTGCGCCCATGTCTGCCCAGGTGCTCCTAACTGACTTTACAGAGGCAGCCAGGAGTATCTCGGACACGATGAGGATGGTTTTCAGGCCTATTGCATCATTTGTTGCCACAAGGCAATGGGTTGCTGCTGCTGTGTAGCAATGCAGTACTGCGTCTGCCGGCACCCAGGAGCCATGGGGTGACAGTGAGCTGAGTGGACTCCATGCTTGCCATGGTATGGCGTCTGCACAGGTAACTCAGGAAAAAAGGCGCAAAACGATTGTCTGCCGTTGCTTTTATGGAGGGAGGGAGGTCCTGACGACATGTACCCAGAATCACCCACAACAATGTTTTTTGCCCCATCAGGCATTGGGATCTCAACCCAGAATTCCAATGGGCGGTGGAGACTGCGGGAACTGTGGGATAGCTACCCACTGTGCAACACTCTGGAAGTTGACGCTAGCCTTGGTACTGTGGAACACTCCGCCGAGTTAATGCACGTAGACACACACAATCGACTATATAAAAACGATTTCTAAAAAACTGACTTCTATAAATTCGACCTAATTTTGTAGTGTAGATATACCCTAAGGGAAAGGAGTTTTGAATAAGACAACTTGACACTTTAGAGTATGTGTGCATGGCACTGCTCTCCAGTCCCCGCCATGGTGAGTATGGCCCCCCCATGGGTAAGAAGGGGAAGGACTTTCACTTGCAGGAAGCAGTAAAAGTTCAGCCCCTAGTCCCTGGGTATAAGTACAGGGCAAAGACACTGAATATCAGTACTGTGTTTTCCATTATTACTGGTGGCTGTAGGTGATTTCTCACTCCTGAGGGTAGAAAAGGTACAGAGAGCACAGCTGCTCTTGGTGTCCCAAAGCTGTGCAGCCCATTTGCCACTCGCCTGTTTACTGCGATGGTACCAGCTGAACTCATTGTGCAGTGGCCTGGGAAAGTGTCCTACCATGGAGGAAGAAATAAGACAGCCCTCCCTAGAAATCTTTGGGAGACTATTGCAGAGTATCTCCATGAAAGTTTCATCAAGGTCTCCGGAGGATAAAAGGGAATCCCTATTCACATAAACTGAGTGGTCCACACATCCCCACTGCCTAACCCAATGGGGAGTGAAAAGCAGATGCCAACTCTACCTCTCTTTTTGTACTGCTGCCTCTTCTCATAGGAGTAAAACAATGAAAGTCAATACTGTGTTTTGTTAATGTGGGGATGGGCTGGATGCCATCTTTAAATTTAAACATTGCAAGCCAAAATACATGCACACGCTTTTCCAAGGTCCCTTTCCCTTCATTGTGCTCAGCTGGCGGAACTGGCTAGACTGTAGCAGAGTCTCGAACAGTCTCACCCTGCTGAGTCTCCCCCTCCTTCTCTTCCACCTTGCTGTTCACAGCAGGGATCTCTGCCTTAGGTTCCTCCAAGGTATCCATGGTGCTCTATGGGGGTGCTGGTGGGGTCTCTGCCCTGTATGGTGTGCAGCTTGTTGTAAAAGCAGCAGGTCTGTAACTCAGCATCAGATCGATTGTTGGCTTCCCTAGGCTTGTGGTATGCCTTGCAAAGGTTCTTTGTTTTCATATATCCTTGCTGCTGATCGCTGTCCTGTCCCTTTGTCTGCACCCCTCATGCAATTTGTTCCTACGTATCAGGATTTGTACAGCTGGTCCATAGCTATGCCTGCACAACCTCCTCTTCCCACAGGCCCAGGAGATCCAATGCGTCTACTGCATTGCGTCAGCATGGTCGGCTGGGCAGTTGCAAGCAACAAGAGAGCTGCTAGGTGTGCTTGCCAAGGTGGGCAGTCAAGCGAAGGCATTTCAAAAATACACATAATTTCTTAAAGTGTTGTGTCGCTGATAGTCGCCCTGATTCCTGTGCAGTGGTTTATAACTGTGACCAGAGCTGCCCCATTTCCTGCAACAGTGGCATGGTGGGACCCCTGCTTGGAGGACTGTAAGGGTTGACACAAAGTCATGCAGTGTCTAAACTTGCACTGTGTTGACCTCAGTAGGTTAACCATGGCTCTGTGCCATTCAGGGAGGTGGTTTTACTGCACTGCTAAAATGGATGCTTATATTGGCCATAAACAAATTTGAGTGTAGATAGTTGGGCAATAGGTTGAGGCTAGGTAATTTACTTCAACCTAACTTTGTAGTGTCGATTAGGCCTGAGGTTGCCTTAATTTCTGGCTTGAATTACCTATAGTTCAGACTCCTTAGCAGTGGCACTGTGTATTTAGCCTAGGTTCTACAATAATCATGTTGGTAAAAGGTGCTCTTAAAGAGTCATTCAACTTCACTGTATTTAGTCCTCATTACGGAAGTCAATGCTGGTAATATCTTGAATGGATAGCAGAGTAAACACACAAGCTATTGTGTATCTGTCCTGTCTATCTGTTACAAAACTAGCAGTTATTTAAGCATATCATTGGAGTCAAACAAATTGGAACTTCCTGTTTCAGGTGATGTATTTGACATCAAGCAGTTTTCTTGCCTCATCTCACTCATTCTCCTACTACTGTTGACAGAGGCTAGACTGACACATCTGACATGCTATCTTTAACGTAAGTCCCATGTTTCAAGTCCATTAAAGCAGTCAGTCAGTGATGCATAGTCTCCTTCAGACAGCATATTCTATCAATATTATTGCCTGGTAGCATCAAGGAGGAATTAAGGTTCTATCCCATTCATGAATGTTTTGTAAACTTGTGTGTATATATTTTTAAAGGCTTTATGGGGTTAGACCAAGAACTCGGAGCTAGGAGACTGTAGTTTAAGTTCCAGCTGTGATGCAGACTTCTGTGGGATCCTGGGTAATTCATTTGCACTAAAACTTTCAAAAGTGGCCACTCTTCTTCGGTGGCCAGCTTGAGGCACATTAGATCTGTTTTTCCTGAAATGCTGAAAAGTCAGAACTGCAACTGAAGTCCAGTGGAAGCAGTGGACACACACCTTTGTCAGCTAGGCCCAAGTTGTCATTCTTGAGAATATTGAGGCATTCAAAATCCAGTGATCACTTGTGGAAACTTAGACTATTATCTTTTTGATCTGCAGATTTTTTTTTTTGTGGCGGAGGGGAAGGGAGGATATTTTCCTACCTCACAGGGTTCTTTTGAAGCTTAATTAACACATGTAAAGTGCTTGGAGATTCACAGATGTGCTTTCATATTGGAAGCTCTTTGGGGGCAGGATCTGTCACCTTTTTCTGACTAAAAACTCCCTAACAAACTGTGCGAGGTCCTAGTCTCAAATATCTAATGTATTGGAAGTAAAAAAATAGTAATTTAGTCTCTTGAGGAGACAGTTGGGAAAGCACTTTCAAAACTGATCTAAACTGTGTGCTCAGATTTCCCGTTTATGTACAGAATGGGTAACTATGGTGAGTATCCGTTCATGGGCACAGGTGTGAGACTTGCACAGGTGGTTTTGATGACCAGTTCTGGAAGCTTGTCCTCTCTCTGTGGAGAGGTGGGAGTTAGGGAAGTGAAAAGAGAAGAGTATACACTGAGAACTGGGTGCAAATCCTCTTCTGCAATGAACTGCGGTGATATTCTGGGATCCTTAATGCCTTTAGCTGAATGTTAGTGAAAATAGTCACCCTTAGAGGTGGTGGTAAGAATTCAATAGTCTTAGTGGAAAACTTTCAGTTGTCACAATTGTTTTCCTCAACACACGTTGGATATAGTTGAAAAGTCCAATTTCCCTGTAGAGCATACAAAGGAGATTCCCTGAAGGACCTCAGGGTTCATAAATAAAGTGAACTATACAGTACCATGAACTTCAGGTTTGTTTGTGTGTGTGAGGGGTTTAAAAAAAAAAGAGTATGTGCTACAACACACATGTGGCTTAGTTTGCCTCCAGTTACACACCCACTGAAGGGTGTGTGTGTGTGTGTAATTTCATCTGTAGCCAATATGTGTGCGAGTATGCATCAGAGTAATAACATTAATACAGTAGACTGGTATTAACACACTTTTTACAAGTGAAAAACAATGTCTGAGCTTTTACTTGGGTGAAAGCTTTCCTCCTAAAAGCAGGTTTTATTTTCCAAATACACCTAGTGGATGCTTCCATATCATCCTCCAGAGCAGTAGTTCTCAAACTTTTTTTTCCCCGTGGACCACTTGCAAATTGCTGAAGGTCTCGGCAGACCACTTACTGATCTTTCCAAATGTTGTTTGTACCATTAGCTAACTATTGTAAAGCACTTTGGATAAAAAGCACAATATTTATAAAAAACCTTAAACTTTTTTGTTCTACAAATAGCACACAACTCATATTTTTGTTTAATCCAGTAGTTTTACCTTTCTAAGGCGATAAATGTGCCCTTTCTCCCGCCGTGGCAGCTGTGGCTAGGAAGGAGGGGGGGTCTCTTTCCCCAGCTCAAGAGCTGCAGGTGCTGGGGAGTTGCCTCTTTCTTTCTCTGGCCGTTGCAGCCCTGCACATCCCAAATTGCCCCTGCTGCCCCCTCCCACCTACCCCATATTTCCCCTCTCCCCCCCCCCCCCGAGGCTACCACCTCATCTTACATGTACATCTTCTCCACGGTCCAGGCAGGTGTGGCTCCATTAATTAGGTGGGTGGCCCTTCATTCTGTCGGGTGCGGTCGTCCAGGCGCGCACCTTTGAGGGAACTATCTGCGGACCACCTGAATAGAGCTCGCGGACCACTGGTAGTCTGCGGACCACAGTTTGAGAACCTCTGCTCTAGAGCAGGGGTTCCTAAACTGTGGGCCACGGCCCAAAGGTGGGCCATGAAGCAGTCCTGGGTAGTCCACCATGGGCAGAGTTTGGGGGGAAGGGGTGTTGCTGGTGGAGTGATGGCTGGTGGTGGCCACTGCCCAGGGCTAGGGGAGCCCAGCACCCCTGGCAGGCAGCAGAGGGTGAAGTGGAGCAACTGGGCTGTAGTCAGAGGGTGGGGAGAAGGGGCTGGCCCTGAGAGGCAGCAGCTCCCATGGTGGCTGGATGAGGCTGGTCCATTTGTGGCCATTTCCGCTGTGAGACACCGCGCCCTGTGATCCATGGCTGTTGGGCCCCCTGGAGTATCGGCCTTGCAACCCCCCCACCCCCCATCAGGGACTGGGGTTGGGCAGTGCCACCTTATTTCTGCCTGGACAACGCTGTGATCGGGACTGTTAGGTGATGTGCCAAGCACCTGCCTCTGTCCGGCACTGGTAGCCCCCGAGTTCCTCCCTCATTCCCAGGCAGGGGTGCCTGTGAGGCGTGGCTGGGTGGGTTATTGGGGCAGGGCTGCCAAGTGACAAGCTCAAGGCACTCACCAAGCTGCTAAGTGGAGGGTGTTGGCAGGGGCTGGCTGTGGCACCTGCCTGGCCCCTTTGCCCTCTCGCTGGTCCTGGTCCCTGCTGAGGTAAGGGGCCACACGTGCTTGGAGCTGCCCATCTCCCTGATGGACGCTTGTTAACAGTGAGCCACAGTGCCTACTGCAGCTGCACAGGTGGGCCTCGGGGGGGGAGGGAGGGTTTGGGACCCCCTGTTCCAGAGTTCTGGAGTCTGACAATGCCTCTTGCCTACAGCCATCACTGTTATGTTGGTCTGATTAACGTATGGTTTCAGAGTAGCAACCGTGTTAGTCTGTATCCACAAAAAGAAAAGGAATACTTGTGGCACTTTTGAGACTAACAACTTTATTTGAGCATAAGCTTTCATGAGCTACAGCTCACTTCATCGGATGCATATAGCCGAAAATGCAGTGGGGAGATTTTATATACACACAGAACATGAAAGAATGGGTGTTACCATACACACTGTAACAAGAGTGATCAGGTAAGGTGAGCTATTACCAGCGGGGGCGTGGGGGAACCTTTGTAGTGATAATCAAGGTGGGCCATTTCCAGCAGTTGACAAGAACATGTGAGGAACAGTAGGGGGGAGGGAAATAAACATGGGGAAATAGTTTTACTTTGTGTAATGACCCATCCACTCCCAGTCTTTATTCAAGCCTAAGTTAATTGTATCCAGTTTGCAAATTAATTCCAATTCAGCAGTCTCTCGTTGGAGTCTGCTTTTGAAGTTTTTTTTTGTTGAAGAATTGCCACTTTTAGGTCTGTAATCGAGTGACCAAAGAGATTGAAGTGTTCTCCGACTGGTTTTTGAATGTTATGATTCTTGACGTCTGATTTGTGTCCATTTATTCTTTTATATAGAGACTGTCCAGTTTGGCCAATGTACATGGCACAGGGGCATTGCTGGCACATGATGGCATATATTACATTGGTAGATGTGCAGGTGAACGAGGCTCTGATGGTGTGGCTGATGTGATTAGGCCCTATGATGGTGTCCCCTGAATAGATATGTGGACACAGTTGGCAATGGGCTTTGTTGCAAGGATAGGT
The DNA here is from genome assembly GCF_965152275.1 of Natator depressus. Classification (NCBI taxonomy): domain Eukaryota; kingdom Metazoa; phylum Chordata; order Testudines; family Cheloniidae; genus Natator; species Natator depressus. The sequence goes on from NC_134244.1 coordinate 40,104,139, forward strand.
TCCTGGGTTAGTGGTTTTGGTATGTGTTGTGTGGTTGCTGGTCAGTATTTGCTTCAGGTTGGGGGGGCTGTCTGTAAGCTAGGACTAGCCTGTTTCCCAAGATCTGGGAGAGTGATGGGTCGTCCTTCAGGATAAGTTGTAGATCCTTGATGATGCATTGGAGAGGTTTAGTTGGGGGCTGAAGGTGACGGCTAGTGGCGTTCTGTTACTTTCTTTGTTGAGCCTGTCCTGTAGTAGGCGACTTCTGGGTACTCTTCTGGCTCTGTCAATCTGTTTCTTCACTTCAGCAGGTGGGTATTGTAGTTGTTAATGTATGTATTTTCTAAATGTGTCCACTTGGTTGCACTATAGCTTTATAAATATTACCCCAAAAAAGTTAAAGCTTTCTCCTTCTGATTTTGTTTACTGGTTTAGTACTTCTGCTTTGTTGGGGGTGTGGGTGACAAACTTTATCAGGGGTCAGACTCTGGTTGTTCCCAGAGCTCAGGCCCAGTACTTCTATGAGATACTGAGGCTGTAGAAGAGCATCCTGAGTATGGAATGTAAATCAACAGATGTAGCAACCCATGCAGTGTCAGCATTCCTAGGTCCACCATATCCTACAAGAGTATAAAACAAAAAACCTAGAGCAGAGTTTACCTAGGCTGGGGATGTCACAGTGATGCACATCTAATTCTATTGGCCCTAATATCCAGAGTATGGGAAGATGGCCTGTTGCATGTAAATCTAGGTGAAATACACATTTCAATATTGCACTCTGAAGATATGCAGGTCAAAAGTGTAGGGAAGCCTGCCATGATTTCCTTTATACCCTGTAATGGGATGCTAACCAGTTGGGGGAAGAAAAGAATAACCTTTCTTGGTTGACAGTAATTGCTAATGTCTTCCTTGGCCTTCCCTCCACCTGCCCTCTGTGGTGGTAATTCTCTGTAAAATCTATTCCATTGTATGAGGTATTATGATTTTTCATTTTTCATCATTATGATTTTTCAATTACACATCATTGGCAAACTGGATTTCTTCTTGTGATGCAGACAAATTATCAGCAGAAGTGGATCAATAGCCCTAGAAATTAATGCTATTTTAAGTAACTCTGCATGTGTACTCGAGGGTAAAGATCCCATAGTCTTATTTGTTTTCTATCTAAAAATGGTGTACATTCAGGTGGGTGCAATCTACTCCACTTAGTCTATATCTTCAATTAAACTAGAACACTTGATTGAGCTGTGAATTGCGTTTTAGTGGAATTCTCCCTCAAACTACTTTAACCTATGAAGTTAATGTATAGATTGCTTCACTTGAGCACTTTCTTAGACCTAAATTTTCTACTAATATTCAAAACTTGGGACTCTAAGTACAGTATTACCTGTAGTTTAGTTTCTTTAAAGATCAGGCATGGGGGACAGTGTTAAGTAATGTATAGTATTAACAAAACTGCATCGCTTGGCAGCCCTGCCAGCCAGCTCATAAAAAGACTTTAGCTTTCATATCAGAGAAGTCTTTGTATTGCTGCCAGCATGCTTTCCACAACACTGCTTCATGGGTGTGTAACACTTCTGAGAGGGAAAGACTCATAGAAATTACAGGCTACCCCATTGTGCAACAAGCTTATACACAGCTTGTCACAGATGAAGTGTTAAGTACTGACTGAGTCATCCAAGAGTGACTCTTCACATCCTGTGTATGTGTGTGTGTGTGAGAGAGAGAGACTGGATAGCTGAGCTGTTTGCTTCTTCATTGCTAAGGGCCTTGCTTAGAGGTGGCTCTGAGAGAGGTGACCTTCACAAATATTGACTATTTAGATAGTGCCAATGTCAACTAAGCACCAATCATCCCAGGAAGCAAAGATTCTCTAAGCTTGCTCTGAGCCTTGTGGGTTACATCCACCAAATTCTTTAAGACAGACAGCCTGTTAGTTAACTACCTTTCGTACCTCAGAGGTGATCCTGATACACTCTTTACACGTCCGATGAAGTGAGCTGTAGCTCACGAAAGCTTATGCTCAAATAAATTTGTTAGTCTCTAAGGTGCCACCAGTACTCCTTTTCTTTTTGCGAATACAGACTAACACGGCTGTAGTGTTACCACTACACTCTGAAACCACTCTTTACACAGCTTAACACCCACATACCTCAGACACAGACCCATAAACAACAGTCCACTTTATTATTATAACTTGAGGGAGGGGACGCAAAGTTACTCTGCTCTTTTGACAAACATGTCAATCCGTAAAAGGTCTCCCTATTATTTTTAATACACATTATTTGGGTTTTGTTTTGTTTTTCTCTTCTAATCTAATTAGTTTCTACTGGGATGCCTAACTGCTCATTGCATGTGTCCATATTTCCAGGCAACACTGCCTTAATTCTAAGTTAGCACTGAATAAATGTGTTACTTCAGCTATGAAACCTTTAAAGTAGGTCTACATGGGAATGAAATACCCACAGTTGACTCAAACTTGCAGGGATATGAAATTGCAGTGTAGATGTCTGGGCTGGAGCTCTGGGACCTTGTGAGTGGGGAGGGACCCAACCTCCAGCCAGAGGTGGAATATCTACATTGCAATTTTTAGCCCCACAGCCTGAGCCAGCTGTAGGTGTTTTAATGCAGTGTAGACATAACCTTAGAGGACATAGTCTCCTCCAAAATACTTTCAAATGTTGGTCTGGAAAGTCACAGTTAAGGTTGCACTTCACAAAAAGACCCACAATATTATGGAAACATACAGCTGAGGTCATTCAAATTTCAGAGTGCCACCCTGAGAACAACCAAAATGATGATTAAACTGTCTCAGTTCTCAGTGAAACACACAAATTCTAATTATTACTGACCATTATTATCTTTAAGCTGTGTGGTGGGTGTAGAACTCGTGCAGAGCAAAGACTGTGGGCAAAAAAGCAAGTGAGCCTGATTTCCTGTGTAGCCTAAAAACAGGTAAAGCTGTGTATGCATGTGCTAGAGATGGGCAGGGGGACAACATGGGAGGGAAAGCTTAAAATGGCTTTTATGTAACCATAAAGGACGCTCTCTTCTCTTTTTGCTTTTGTTTTATAGTTAACGAAGGATGGGTGTCTCTGCTAGCTCTTCTGCGTTGCTGGTATATCAAATGTGACAACTGGTATTCAGGGGTTGTTGACTTCTGATAGCCACTGACATGCTGTCAGAGTAACATGTCCATTGTCTCCACTGTGCTTTCTCAAGATTTCCTTCTGTAAGTCACTGCAAGTAGGCCACTCTGTGGCAGGAACATAACAGTAGGTGGGTAGCAATAATGGTGGGAATTAGGACTATATAACTGCAGGAAAAAGAAGGGAGGATGCCATAGGGTTAGGGGACCTGCTACTGAGAAGGAAAGAGAAAGTACAATTGAGGAAGGAGAAGGAAGAGTTAAGGGAAAATGGTAATGCCAAAGTGGAACCCAAATGTATCTAGAGATCTCCTATAGATTCTGGGGGCTTAGCTGGCCTTCAGATTTCTGCCTATTAGGTCACTGATTTCTGGCTTCAACTTCTCTTCTTCTTTTTTGTAAATCTCTGGTATGCTGGCATTCCTTCATATTCCCCCCTTCCTCCCAAACACAAAGCCAAATCTATATGATTAGAATGAGGCCATTGTGCTAAACCTCCCACATGTGGTTGCAGCATAGAAGACTCAAAGGAGAAGCTGATGTTGCAAGAATACAACAATCTGCACAACAAAATGTGTATTGCTTCTCTCACCCCCACCCCATCAAAACACCTTTTGTTTCATGAGTACAGTTTGAAATAAGAGGTCTCTAATTTGCAGGAAGGAAGGTACAACCCAGGGCTTCAGATAGGGTGGATAAAAGCACTGGTGGCAGATTATCTTCTTGTGGAGTAAAACTGGGGACCTTACTATAACTCTCAACAGTGCTGCTTCTTGGTTTGCTTCTGCACAAGAGTCGAGGGGGGGAGGAAGTGGCTAGTTTGGAAGAAGAAGCTTTCCCAAAAATACTGGTATCTTATACCTGCCACCATCTCAATGTCTGTCTTTTGACTCAAGTATTTCTTATTGAAGACTTGTCTTAGTTGGATAGTGCTATCGCTAAGGCATTATACTCTTAGCAAATTTTTCTTTCCTTATCTAATGCATAGCATTCTCAATGACTTGTCAGCTATCCCAGTGGGAGAGTTGAATATATTGTCTTCAATGGTAGCTTGTCTTCTGGTCTCAAGTGACTGTAAGACAACTATACTTGGCACACTGATATATGGAGCCAGATCCACAGCCCACCCATGGCACCTTTGTGCTATTCTGGTGGTCAAAGGAGAAATAGTGTTGTCTTAACCAACCACTGGGGAATCCTTCTAGTGCAGCAGGAGTCACTGGGTGGCACGGTGCCAGTCTAATAACCATGCTATCCCTCCCATCCCCTGGCCTTGTGGTCATGCCTGGAATATCTCTCTACCTCTGCAGTTCCTGGTTGCCAGAACAGTCTCTTGGACCACAGGGAGTTGGGCACATTTCAGCACAGTTTTAGGACTGATCTAAAATGCATTGGCTAATCTGTGGCACCGTCTGCCCCCAATATCAGATTAGTGCAGGACTAGAGGGAGTCAACTCAGGCAATCACAGCTCTAGAAGACCACAACATCACCCTGTGATCTGATGTAACAGCAGTTGGCAATTAGCAGAAGAGGGAAAACTTTCAGACTTTCCCCAATGATACAAATTCTTTACTTAGCTTCAAGATATACAGCAATAGTTACAATGGCTTCAGCTGCTAACCAACCATAAACTGGAGTGCCTCACTCCTTCCAAAGATGAGTGACAGTGGATTGACAAATAGTAACATCCAATCAATCTCCAGCAGCAGTGCAACTCCATAGGCTGTAGAGATTCTCTTGTTAAATGAAGAATTCAGTGTCCTCATTTCTTGCACCGTGTAGAGCTTTGAAAGTGTGGGATTAGGGTAACTGGAATTGGTTATAGGGACCCTTCTCTCATTTATTTTGGACGGAGTCCTGGCATATTGCAACAAAGTACATTCCAGCCAGGAATGACCACTGGCTAAAGCACTGAGTCACAAGAGCACTGTCTGCATTTACTTCTGGGGTTTGACAGTGTGGTCAGGCTGATAGTTGTGCAAGTTCATTCAAGCTTATTCTTGTCCTTTAGGCTCCATCATTAGCAAGCTCTGGCTTGCCTCAAATACCAAAGCCTGTGCTTACTGGAGATGTACTCCAGACAGTGTCTTTAATATCTTTACTTGTAAAGCAAAGCTGTAACTGGGGAGTCAAATCTTGAAGTCCTTAAAGCTCCATTGGCCAACCCACTTGTGACCTGCAGAGGGCCTTTGTCCTAGGAGCTACTGCAGCCAATTCAGTTCAGTAACTGTTGTCATGTAGTTCTACTTGCTGCACTGGTTTGGGGAGGAGGAAAGGATTCCACCTCTTCAATCCCAGCAGAAGTCTCCTGCATGCAGCTCATTTACTTGAGCAGGGGCAAGGACTTTGCCTTCAATCTGACCTTTTTCCCATGGATTCATAGAGTTCAAGGCTAGAAGGGACCATTATATCCGATTTGACCTCCTGTATAATACAGGCCATTGTGTTTAACACAGTTACCCCTGTACTGAGCCCAGTATTTGTTTGCCTAAAGCATCCTTTTCAAAAGTGATCCAGATGCCAAGAGGTGGAGAATCAACCATTTCCCTTGTCAGTAGAACTGGTGCAAACCTTCTGACAAAACACTTTTTGTTGGAAAATGCCAATTTCTAGGAATCAAAACTTTTTGTGGGAAAGGGTCAGTTCTGGCAGAACTGTAACTGGGAAAGGTGTATCAGGCCCACAATCCATTTCCACTGGGCTGTTTGTGGGTGTGTGTGTGAGTAACACCCTCTCATCCCAGAGCCACCAGTAGGGTGGTGGTTAGAGCACTCACTGTGGATGTGAGCATCCTTGTCCTACCTGATATGGAATAGGGGCTCACACCTATGTCTTCTAATCCCAGGTCAATACCCTTACCACTAGGCTATTGGCTGTTTTGGGGTTGGTTTCTTTCTGTCCTTTTTCACAAATTTTTTTTAAAAGATATTCTGTGTCGTACAAAACTAATGAGAAACTCTCTGAAATTGCAAAAACTTCTCTTAGGCATGGAAAAGCTGTTTTCCATCCAGCTCTGCCTGGTAGTTTGTTCCAAAGGTTAATCTCCCTCACTGTTTAAATAGTTAAAAAAAAAAAAGAAGAAAAAACGTGCGCCTTATTTCCAATTTGAATGTGTCTGGCTTCTGCTTTCAGCCATTTGTTCTTGTCTCACTTTTCTTAGTGTTAGATTAAAGAGCCCTTTAGATACCTAATATTTTCTCCCTGTGAAGGTTCTTGTACACCATAATCAAATTACCTCTCTTTTTGATAAGATAAACAGATTGAGCTCTTACTCCAAGGTGCCGTTTACCTTCTCCCCTTCTTTCCCCCGCTGCCCCCACCCCTCCATGGGGGAAAAAAAAGCCATAAAGAAATGTGAGCAAAACTTTCCCTGACTTGCATTGGATATTTTAGGAAAAAATCAATGGTCACATGTGCAAAAGAAGAAGACTACTTTTGCCTGATGCTTGAAATATAACTAAAATGTAGCTTCTTTGTTTCTTTTTTTAGCACTTCGTATTCAGTCAGTCTTGTCACTGTGACACATTGCTGTCATTTATACTGATATTGCGAAATGCTCTAACCAGCATGCTAAAATAAAATTGGATCACAAAGCAGTTTTGAAGGGACTCATCTCTTATAGTACAACTCAGTAAGGTGTGGAATATCCTAAAAATGAATGTGAGGAAGTGGCCTTAACCTCTGTTTTCTGGGCAGCCTAACAGACTAGTAACAAACTGCAGGATTTAAGTCCATAATTAAGAACTCTGCTAGAGTGTCTGCCAAGCACATTTCTCAAGCCTGTCATAATTGTCTGCTTGATCACTCTTATTTCATGTAGCATGGTCTCTCTGAAATATCCTATGGTGCTCTGCAGTCTAGGATCAAGCAAGATCATTCTCTTTTTAGAAAAGATTTTTTTTCCCCTATAGCACCTTTTTCACAGGAACTGAAACAGCTTTACAGACATTAATGAATTAAGTTTCCCAAAAGTCTTGGTAAGATGAGTAAATAACATGAGAAAAGGCACAGGCTAAATGACTTGCTCAAGTTGTGGCAGACAGGAAGGGTGATCCAGTGACTAGCCTGAGTCTTGGTACCTGCCCCCTTCCCTCCGCCATTCAGTCCATGATTTGCCTCTTATTTCAGGTGTGCTGAGAGATAAAGACTTTGAGGAGGCCAGATACTATGGTAATAGGGTTATACAAGTACCACAGATAGAGTGGGAAATAGTCCAGGTCTCTTACCTTAACTACAGTACCATCCTTCCCCCTGTGCTACAAGATATGTGCACTAGGCTGTCTAGCTACCAATTTGGTAGGTATTGTAAATATCTTGGATAGAAAGAACATACAGTTCTGAGAAACACTGCAAGTATAATTCTCACAAGTCAACATCACAGTTTCTAGATTTCCAAACGCTTTCTGTTTGCCTCCCTTTGAGTATCGAAGGGTTTAAGAAGATAATGCAAATAAACTCTATAACAGTTTGTCAAATATTGAAAATCAAAGGCTGAATGCAAAGGACTTAACGGAGCACCAAGGAGAAGGCTTCAGTGCTGTGATGTTATAGCATGGTCCTTGTTAGAGTATGACAGCAGCACAGGAATCGTCTGGTCATGACAGTAGGAAGCTAATGGGTGTGACAGATTGGTATATGTAAGAACATAAGAATGGCCATACTGGGTCAGACCAAAGGTCCATCCAGCCCAGTATCCTGTCTACTGACAGTGGCCAATGCCAGGTGCGCCAGAGGGAGTGAACCTAACAGGTAATGATCTAGTGATCTTTCTCCTGCCATCCATCTCCACCCTCTGACAAACAGAGGCTAGGGACACCATTCCTTACCCATCCTGGCTAATAGCCATTAATGGACTTAACCTCCATGAATTTATCCAGTTCTCTTTTAAACCCTGTTATAGTCCTAGCCTTCACAACCTCCTCAGGCAAGGAGTTCCACAGGTTGACTGTGCACTGAGTGAAGAAGAACTTCTTTTAATTTATTTTAAACCTGCTACCCAATAATTTCATTTGGTGCCCCCTACTTCTTATATTATGGGAACAAATAAATATCTTTTCCTTATTCACTTTCTCCACACCACTCATGATTTTATATAGCTCTATCATATTCCCCCTTAGTCTCCTCTTTTCCAAGCTGAAAAGTCCTAGCCTCTTTAATCTCTCCTCATATGGGACCCGTTCCAAACCCCTAATCATTTTAGTTGCCCTTTTCTGAACCTTTTCTAATGCCCATGTATCTTCTTTTGAGATGAGGGGACCACATCTGTACGCAGTATTCAAGATGTGGGCATACCATGGATTTCTATAAGGGCAATAAGATATTCTCCGTCTTATTCTCTATCCCTTTTTTAATGATTCCGAACATCCCCTTTGCTTTTTTGACTGTGCCGTTGCGCACTGCGTGGGTGTCTTCAGAGCGCTATCGACGATGACGCCAAGATCTTCCTCCTGATTAGTCGTAGCTAAATTAGCCCCCATCATGTTGTATGTATAGTTGGGGTTATTTTTTCCAATGTGCGTTACTTTACATTTATCCACATTAAATTTCATTTGCCATTTTGTTGCCCAATCACTTAGTTTTGTGAGATCTTTTTGAAGTTTTTCACAGTCTGCTTTGGTCTTAACTATCTTGAGCAGTTTAGTATCATCTGCAAACTTTGCCACCTCACTGTTTACCCCTTTCTCCAGATCATTTATGAATAATTTGAATAGGGTTGGTCCTAGGGGAACACCACTAGTGACCCCTCTCCATTTATTGCTACCCTTTGTTCCCTGTCTTTTAACCAGTTCTCAATCCATGAAAGGATCTTCCCTCTTATCCCATGACAACTTAATTTATGTAAGAGCCTTTGGTGAGGGACCTTGTCAAAGGCTTTCTGGAAATCTAAGTACACTATGTCCACTGGATCCCCCTTGTCCACGTTTGTTGACCCCCTCAGAGAACTCTGTGGATTAGTAAGACATGATCTCCCTTTACAGAAACCATGTCTGTCTCTATTAATTTGAAAACTCCATTCTATTTCATGAATGCCATTTTGATTGTAAGACTGTACTGAGCCTTTACTTTGGCTCTGCAGCCTCTATCTTGAGCTGAATTGTCCAGGAAGTGTCAGGAGAAATCCTGGCTCCTAGTAGAAGGCTAACAATGGAATGTAATCAAGAGTTGCCAGCCTGGATGTCTTCCACTCAAATGGAAGCACCCCAGAACAATGAACTGGCTGCAGCCCTGGTAACCAGCATTCCTGGTCTAGACTGTAGGTGGGCTGCAACCAAGCAACAACTCACCTGATAAGAAACTTGAAGCTGCAGGGGGTGGGAGGGTTACTTGCTAGTGGTAGCTGAAACTATATAAAAGGGAGGCTCCCTCACCAGCCACTTTGGGATAAGACCAGAACAAAAAGACAAGACTGGTGAGGAGGGTCCTGGGACCATGAAAGGGCTATGGGAATGCTGAGGACATGGGAGAGGGAGGAGGTTTCATCTAGGTGTGTTTTTCTGTAGATTTGTATAGCCATGGTGCTTTCACAATGAGTGAAATGTGTCTGGTTTAGAAACTCCTTTGAAAAGTCTATGTATCCCCTGCTTTAACTATGTAGTCTCTGAAGAGGGCGAAACTCTGATGTTTGTGGCATTAACACCGAGAAGTTAAAAACATAAAACGCTCTTGCTGGAAGATTGCAGTGTAACACTACTTTATTTCTTAAAAATCAGAATGCTAACGCACAAGAACAACAAAAACCAACAACAGACCAAGCAGGCTGCTCCCTGAAACAGAGAGGCACAACTCACCCTATTTTACTCTAGGCTGTCTGCAGCCTGACTGCTGCTAGGCCCAGATCACATGCTTCCCTACAGAGCCTCCTACCCTGCAGATAGGAGCAGGAAAACCTCTAAAATTTAAAGTGACAACTTATAATGTTTATAGTTTTTTCAATACATCTCAGCAACAGTGATCCAGAGGCTCCACAGATCGAGTGGAGTTCTGAGGTGCATGTATGAGTTCCTAGGAGGCTGGGGAGAACAGCACTGGTTTCAAGGCCTAAGCAGGTAGACTGCAGACTCCCAATCTTCGTGAGGAGTCCAAGGATCATACTAAGCCTAAGGGTATGAGGGAGCCAAGGTTTGGATCTGTTACACCAGGCTGGTGAACATCCACAAGGCAGATAGGATGACAAATCATCCATTTCCACACACGTTGTACAGACATGGAACTCTCAGGCTCTCGTCTACCAAAAGTTATGTCCAGTTAACCTCAGACTCCACTCCTGCCCCCCCATATCTAGTGAGACAAGGACTACACACAAGGGATCTGAAGCTGAAAGGATTCTTTGAGAAAGTTTGGACTTGTGTCTAAAACGTGGCTTGTAATACAAAGTCAGTCCTACCTTTACTGACAGCACTTGCTACAAGTCCATAGTTTAACTAAACTTTGTAGCAGTCTCTCCCTTCAAGGCTATTCATAAATGGGGGATGTGAGTAAAGCACATTCTCAAAGTTAATGACTTGTCAACGCTCTCCACTTGTGAGGTAAATCCCTTCTCTTCATGTGTCAGTATAATAATGCTTGTATCTATAATTTTCACTCCATGCATCTGAAGAAGTGGGTTTTTTACCCACAAAAGCTTATGCCCAAATAAATTTGTTAGTCTTTAAGATGCCACCGGACTCCTTGGGGTTTTTTTTTTTTTTTTTTTTTTAGGGTTGTATTTGCAGATAGTCATACAGCTGCTGGCTAGTTGGGACTTGCTAATGTTTTCCAAATGCCTCATGACTTCTAGACCCTCACAATGATTCACCTGAAATCTTGTATGAAGAACATTAATCTGTTCACTGTATATGGATTTAAAAAAAAAATCTGTCTCCCAGTTAGGAGGCAGAACAATGTCATGTGATGTAAGTGTCTGCCCACACATAAATGACCGCAAAAAAAAAAATAGTCAAAGCAAACTGTATATGAACAGTCATAGCCTTGACTATTTACTAGATTTGCAGAAAGCTAAGATTGATCTAGAAGCAACTAGCTAACCAAAATATGAAACTAAACTGGTAATGAAAATTCACCAGTATGGCTATCTCTAGGTGCAGAGAAGCATAAAAGGAAGCACTTATACAGAGTAGTCCAATAGTATGTTTGTGGTCAGGACAAATTCTGAAAAAATTATTCCTTTTCAACAAAATAAAGAGTGCAAGGAAAACCCTTCTTGTTTGCTTTGAGACTTCACTGCCAAAAATTACCCCACTTGGCAGCGATGTGCTCTTGCATTGTAAAAAGCAAAGTGTGGTGATATGACTGGAAACCAGTGTAGGCCTTCATATCACACGCTTTCAGAAGGCAGATCGTGTTTACAAGGAAATGTCTGGAACGCTCTGGAAAGACTTGTAGCCCTTTTGTCCAGAGAAGAACCTGCTAACTTGGGGTTTATTTCAGTGGGAGCAGAATCAATAGCCCATTGACTTTAATGGGATAGGATCAGTCCCTGTGGCAGGGAACAATAACTATTTCATTTTATGTCCTATAATCTTGCTCTGTACTAGCCAAAGAGTAGGCTTCAAATGGCCAGTTTCAAAATGGCTAAATACACAGACTGTAATTTAAGTAACACAATTTTGTGTATTAATTGTGTATTGGTATTAATACGTTAAGACTTCTTGATAAAGAATTGGCAGCTTTATTGAATACATCCTATCTGGCTGAAATGTCTGAATATGACTAAATAAGCTTTCAAAGTTCTGTCTTTTGGATACACTGGGTTTTGTCTGTATGTGTTAATCCCCAGGAATTGGGGAATTTGTTTGTAGTCTCTGGCTGAACTGTTTCAGTTACTTCAAGTTGAGGTCTGGCATTTTGGTGTATTTCATTTACTTCCATTCAACTACTCCAGACTTACATGGATGAGGGAGATTCAGAATCTGGCCCATTCACCTCTCTGGAACTGTGTGTGTGTGTGTGAAGTTTGCTACTGTGGGAGGCCTCCTTAGAGCTGAATGTGTAAAATCATTGTTGAAGTACTTTGTGTCACCCTGATTGGGTCTGACTGCAATGCTAGTGGTTGGTTGCCATTGCAACAGGCAGAGGTGGGAAGGGGACCTGTGTTCAAGAGATGGGATGAAAGGGGGAAATCCCCCTTCCTTCCCAGAAGAAAACAGGTCTGTGACTCTTAAAATTTCCTTTTGTTAGTCTGAGTACAGCAAATCTGCTGCATGGGTGAGGAGGTGGCAGTTGAGGTGGATGCATGGAGCTATTGGAGGGAAACCCAGATTATAGTATAAAGTGGGAGAAAAAATAAATATCTTGCACTCCACTCTGCTATTTTCAAAGTGAAGTGTAAGACAAGGGCTGCCTTTCCTTATGTGCTGGAGTTGTGTTTTCTCTTCCTCTTCTCTGCTGTGCTGCCCCATCAACAGTGCTGCCTGAGCTCTCCCCTGTGTTCCACAGCTGACTGGAGCCTTGCAGACCTTTAATCAGACTTGCACTGTGGAATGTGAATAACAATATTTAAACTTCCATGTTATCTGAGAGTCTGAGCCAAACTCAGGCCACCTCTTGCACACTGCTCTCTGTGTGTGTGTGTGCGCGCGCGTGTGGAGGAGGCAGTTAGATTGGTCATGGCTGTGGTGCTCCACCCTGGGCTCCTGAATGGCTGCTGGAATTATGGAAGTCTTCCAGAATCTCATCGGTGAGTGGGGTATGGACAACCTACTTTAGTGCATCTGCTTCCCTGATCTGACTGACGAGCTTGTGTAGCTTGTTGCTGCCTCTTGTGCTAAAGAATGGTAGGTGCAAGTTCAGACCCTTTCTTTTGCCAAACACTTTTGTGAAATGAGAATGCTGCAGTTTTATTTTGTGCTACCTGGGCTCAGTCCTCAGAGGTGCTGAACATCCACAGCTCCCATTGGAACTGGCACTTAACTCTCTTCAGGAAGTGCTGGGCCCTTTGCATGACTGGGCCATTTAGGATCTTGCTAATGCCTGGGGGCTGTAATCTGAACTAATGGGAATACAATATATTGAGAGGGCTTTTGTAACTTATCTGAAGGCAGTCAAATCCTATAAAGCATATTAAATATGACAGTTTATTTTCAATATCCCTGCTCCACTTGTGCTCACTCATCAAGTGCCCTTAAGTACAGCATTTTCATGTTCTGTGGATGTACACCGTATTACAAAATCCTTTAGGTGTGTCCAATAACATAAGGCAACTATGCGAGTAGGTAGCCTGAGGCATATAACTTTAGGTGTAAGTAAGACATGCCTAATTTCCGCACCCCCCCCCCCCCCCACGTTTCCTTTCCCTGATAGTAGGGAAGGCAGAGAACACCAACACCAGTTCAAACCTCAGCAGTATTTTATTTAGTTGATTAAACTACCTGTAAGATCTAGACACTGGGTCAAATTACACAGTTACGCTTGTGCTATTTTTGCTTCAGTGGACTTCAGAAGTGTAACTGAGAGGAAAACATGGCTCTTACATTTTTGTTGATAAGGCAAATGAATCCTTGCTGAAATGAAAAATTTCAAAATCCAAAACCAAAGCAGATCGATCTATCTATCTATCAATCATTCACTATTGTGGCATGGCCTGGGGGAGGTGGGGTGCGGAGGTGGGCAAGGAGGTCAGTAATATGGGAGGATGCAACTAAAACTGGGAGATGAATACTCTGTTGTTGTGTCCATGTACTAGACACTGAAGCTGTCTCATTTGGTACCCAGTCCATGAGATTTGACATACCTGACTGGCAGATGAATTTTGTGGGCCTGCTAGCTAGGCTTTCTTCTGTGTTTTTGGAGATTACTTTTGCCTGTATCATCTTGGAATCATAAACTCCCTGGGGTGGAGCTATGTCTGTCTTTTCCAGATATTAACTTGTATTACCATATCACAGGGGTTCTCAAACTTTTGTACTGATGACCACTTTCACATAGCAAGCTTCTCTGTGTGACCACCCCACCCCCCTTATAAATTAAAAGCTCCTTTTAACATATTTAACACCATTATAAATCCTGGAGGCAAAGCGGGGTTTGGGGTGGAGGCTGACAGCTTAAAACCCCCCACATAATAACCTTGTGACCCCCGAGGGGTCCTGACCCCCAGTTTGAGAACCCCTGCTATAGCACCTAGGAGCCCCGACCTGTAGACTGTGACCTCTTTGTTGTGCTAAGGCTGTAGAAACACAGAATAAGGGCTGAACATGCTGTTAGTCATTAAATAACCTTTGATGGGCACTATTATTTTAGTAGATCTCCAAAACTAAGTTGCTCTGTTGTGTGATTAACTTTTTGCTAGTAAAAAAAAGTTAATGGGAGGACACACTTCAAAATCTCTTTGCTGTTTTCATTTTATTTTGAAAGGCTTCTGGATTTCTCTGTGCACCAAAGGCCACATTTAGAAAGCATGCTGGCAATTTTCCATCTAAATGATAACATCTTCAGGGCACCCTAATGCTGTTTTGTACATAAGCAGATTACTTTCCTCTGAGACATACCTAAGAAGAGTTCTTCTATCAACTTTATACCTGTTCCCTCACTGAAAGATTGATTGAGCTGCTAGACTGATTAAGGCTGGTTTTGGAAAATGGACTGTCTGTACCTGTATGTTTTTTTTTTTTTTTAATCTGTGAATACTTGAGTTTTAAGGAACCTTTCTTGGCTCTCACAGCTTAAAGTAAGGGCTTTATAATAGCAACTCATTCTACAGCATTTAGCTGAGACAGTTACTACTCTATTCAGTTAATTATTAAAAGAAAAAGCAAGGTTTAGGGCCAGAAGGAAATGACTTCACCTCAAGTCTGTGAAAACAAATACAGAAAGATAGCACTAGATTTCCAGTTAGGTAGAGCTGGCTTTCATGTCCCAGCCCTCCCTACCCTTAATCAGAGAACAGTGTTTACCATGGTGCAGGACAAAACAACTTCCCGGGTACATGGTCAGGGGAGAGAGACAGTGAATTGGAAAGGAGACTAAATTAACCAAAAATCTCTTGGGCTTGTATCCAGCTAGCTCATTTGTTTTGATATCTAGCTGAATGTATGTTGTAATGTGCATTCTAATCTCCATGTTCATACTTGAAAATGAAAGTTTATCTGATATTAACAAGCATAATCTTGTTTTGGCCTTCAGAGTTACCCTTTATTCGTATCCCCAAACAGGAGGAGATTCTGAATCTTAACTGAAAATTCTCTAATCTACAACATGTCAAACAACCCCTTTTTTCTTTAGGGTTTTTTAAGCATTTATGAGAGCTGTTAAGAATTAATGCTAAGAAGGCATAGTACGTAATGGAGATATCACTAGCAGAGAGAGAGAGAGAGAGAGAGAGAGAGCACAGTATTTACCATACTGATGTAATCGTGTAAGCTACATTATACTTCAGCTCCAGTGAGTAGTGTGAAGTATTGTTGGAAGAAAGTGACATAATAAAGGAGGAATAGCCTTGTGGTTAAGATATTAGGCTGGGACTTGGGGAGACCATCAACAATTCTTGCCACAGACTTGGATGGTCACTTAAAGTCACTTTAGGCAAATCGCTTAATCTCTGTGCCTCAGTTCCCCATACGTTAAATGTGAATAATACTTTCTTTCTCCTATCCTTGATTGTCCTGTCTATTAGACTGTAAATTCTTTATGGCCTAGCACAGTGTTGAGCATTGATCTCAGTTAGGATCTCTAGGTACTACCATAATACAAATAATAGATTTAGGATTTGATTTAATGTGAGGATCTGTGATCATGTAAGTACATGCTGTTTTCCACAGAGACCACACACATACGGCATAACAAACAGCACCACCTACAAACACTTTTTTTGTGTGTCTGATTCCATCAGAAGGGGTGTGTGTGTGTGTGTGTGTGTGTGTGTGTGTGAGAGGTGGGGGGAATATGGGAGAAAAGACAGACACAGACAAACACTATTGTAGAAGGGACCATCAAATTACTTCTTGTTTTCCTAGCTAGTTGGACTATGCTTTCCCTATGCTTCTTCACTTGTTGATTCCATGCTATTATTAATGATTTCTTTGTAAAAACAAATTCTTGCTCTCCTTCTTAAACTTAATTTAGTGCTATAAAAGGTGTTGAATTGATGGGCTTGGGCAGCTGAATCTTCTGTTTATCCACAGAGTAGGTTCAACATGGACAGCAGTGATATATACTTGCCGATACTATCCACCAGTGTTCTCTTGTTCTGGAGATTAACTCCTGTAGGGGTGAGAACACTTTTCAGCCTCACTGATTCAGTCTCTTGCCTTTCTGCTGAGTGACAAGCAGGTGCCGCTTGAGTCTTGTGCGGTTGACACCTGCATGCTAAGAACTGGAGTGAAAGCACTGGCTTGTGTAATGTACATAGGCCACCAAAGAGCTGCCTCTTACAAAGACTTTCAGTTACAATCTGCCAGCCTGGATTAAAACCAATGAGCTAGAGGCAAAATGCTCATTATCCCATTACCAGTGCCCTGAGCTATCTATTCATTCCCTGGTTCGGGGTTGCTTTAATGGTTGTGTGGTTATGGCTGTGGAGACACTGTGTGCTGAGGGGGAAAAGAATAGGCACTGACTTGCCTTGTTCAGCAGTGGCTCCTCCACCCAGTTAAGGAGTGGTGTTGATGACTACCCAGGGATATTCCTGCTCTGCTGGAAGAATAGTGTTATATGTAAATCAGGGGGAAATAAACTAAACAGTAGAGCTCTGATTGGGGCAGGTAAACCACTGGCTGTTTCTTGGTGCAGCATTTATTATAGAAGTGGTAGAGATCCCAGTCATCACTGTGGTGGTGGTGGTTTTTCATGCCAGTGGCAGCGAAAGATTTTTACATTCACACAGAGTATTTCTTAATGTATGCCTTGCTGATATGGGACAAATGAGATTTACAAACCCACTGGAGAGAGGATCCAGGCAGAGTCGAAGAGGGTACTGAGATGCCAGGGAAAGGTCTGCGTAAGTGAAACTATGAAAAGGGAATAAGTAAAAACTTATCAGAAGTTAATTCTGACAGCGAGGGATCCAGGAACTGGATAATCTGTCCTGGCAAGGGCAGGATGAGTTGACGCTTGTAAGGGCCTGTGACTGCAGAACCCCACATAGAACGGATAATCAAGATATGAATCTCTTTCTATCCCAGAGCAATTCTGCACATTAACTAGCAGCTTTTCTCAGTGTTAGGTTACAGATCACTGCTATGATGTCAATGATCCATTGCGTGCAGGATTAAGAGCACTAGATCAGAGCCGGAAAGATAACAAACCTCCCAGCATATCTGAAAGACACAAGAGGTCTGGGCTCTGTCCCTGGCTCTACCCCTGATTTGAGGTTGGGCTTTCAGTAAGCCACTTTAATGTTAGGCCTGGTCTACACTACGAGTTTAGGTCGAATTTAGCAGCGTTAAATTGATTTAACCCTGCACACGTCCACACGACGAAGCCCTTTTTTCTGACTTAAAGGGCTCTTAAAATCGATTTCTTTACTCCACCCCTGACGAGGGGATTAGTGCTGAAATTGGCCTTGCTGGGTCAAATTTGGGGTAGTGTGGACGCAATTTGACAGTATTGGCCTCCGGGAACTATCCCAGAGTGCTCAGTTGTGACTGCTCTGGACAGCGCTCTCAACTCAGAGGCACTGGCCAGGTAGACAGGAAAAGGCCTGCGAACTTTTGAATCTCATTTCCTGTTTTGGCCAGCGTGGCGAGCTCACCTGCACGGGTCACCATGCAGAGCCCATCAGCACAGGAAACCATGCTGTCCCAGAATCGCCGAAGAGCTCCAGCATGGACTGAACGGGAGGTACAGGATCTGATCGCTGTATGGGGAGACGAATCCGTGCTGGCAGAACTCTGTTCGAAAAAATGAAGTGCCAAAACATTTGAAAAAATCTCCAGTGGCATGAAGGACAGAGGCTATAACAGGGACCTGCAGCAGTGCCATGTGAAAATTAAGGCGCTCAGGCAAGCCTACCAAAAAAACAGAGGCAAATGGCTGCTCCGGGTCAGAGCCCCAGACATGCCACTTCTATGATGAGCTGCATGCCATTCTAGGGGGTGCAGCCACCACTATCCCAACCCTGTGCTTTGACTCCGTCCAAGGAGTGCGAGGCAACACGGAAGCGGGTTTTGGGGGCGAGGAAGATGATAGCTCACAGCAAGGAAGCGGAAAAACTGGTTTCCCCAACAGCCAGGATCTGTTTATTATCTGGACCTGGAGCCAGTACCCCCTGAACCTACCCAAGGCAGGCTCCCGGACACTGAAGGTGGAGAAGGGACCTCTGGTGAGTGTACCTTTGTAAATATTACACATGGTTTAAAAGTAAGCAGGTTTAATGATTAATTTGCCCTGGCATTCTCGGCCAGTACAGCTACTGGAAAAGTCTGTTAACGTGTCTGGGGATGGAGTGGAAATCCTCCAGGGACATCTCCATAAAGATCTCTGGGATGTACTCCCAAAGCCTTTGCAAAAGGTTTCTGGGGAGGGCAGCCTTATTCCGTCCTCCATGGTAGGACACTTTACCACGCCAGGCCAGTAGCACGTAGTCGGGAATCATTGCAGAACAAAGCACTGCAGCGTGTGGTCCCAGTGTTGCTGGCATTCAAACAACATCCGTTCTTTATCTCTCTGTGTTATCCTCAGGAGAGTGATATCATTCATGGTCACCTGGTTGAAATAGGGTGCTTTTCTTAAGGGGACATTCAGAGGTGCCTGTTCCTGCTGGGCTGTTTTCCTGTGGCTGAACAGAAATCTTCCCCGCTGTTAGCCACGCGATGGGGGGGCGGGGTGAAGTCATCATCCCAGAGAATTGTGTGTGTGTGTGTGGGGGGATTAGTTGGGTTTCTGCTGCATGTTAACCCGGAAACCGCAGCCCTCCTTTTAAATTGCCAACCCATTTTAAATGGCCAACCCAATGGCTACTTCGTATGGGAAATGAGGGCACTGCTGTTTGAAACCATTCCCACATGTTATGAAGGTTAAAGAAGCCAAAAGACTGTGGTTTACCATGGGTGCCTGCAAGCTGAATTCTATTGTCTGGCCCTGCATGAGTGATCTCTCACACCAAACCGGCATACCCTCAATAAGAGGCAAAATGCAACCTTGTAATGAAAGCACATGTGCTATGTAATGTTAACAGCAAGGTTTACTGTGAAAGAGTTACCCATTGTTCTATAAAATGTGTCTTTTAAACTACCACTCTCCCTTTTTTTTCCCCTCCACCAGCTGCATATGTTTCTCCTTTCCAGAGGCTAGCAAAGATTAGATTAGCAAAAAAATGCACTTGTGATGAAATGTTCTCTGACCTCATGCTGTCCTCCCACACTGACAAAGCACAGCAAAATACGTGGAGGCAGACAATCTCAGAGTGCGGGAAAACACAATATGAACGCGAGGAGAGGTGGCGGGCTGAAGATGATAGGTGGCGTCAGCTTGCTGACAGAAGGCAGGAGTCAATGCTCAGGCTGCTGGAGGATCAAACTCGTATGCTCCAGTGTATGGTTGAGCTGCAGGAAAGGCAGCAGGAGAACAGACCGCCACTACAGCGCCTGTGTAACCAACCGCCCTCCTCCCCAAGTTCCATAGCTTCCTCACCAGACGCCAAAAATGCGGTGAGGGGGCACCCAGCCACTCCACTCCAGAGGATTGCCCAAGCAACAGAAGGCTGGCATTCAATAAGTTTTAAAGTTTTAAACTGCTGTGTGGCCTTGTCCTTCCTTCCAGAATCGGCCTTCCACGCCATGAACCTGCCCAATTGACACCATGATGTGCACATTGCAGGGACCCGTACTTTGTGAGAAGTCTATGTCCATGTCCTCATCACTCTCATCACCGCGCTGCAGTCATTTCCTTGCCTGGTTTTGCTTTTGTGCAGGTTATGGTTCTGCATATCCTGCTGGATAATGCGCACGGTGTTTATAGTGCTCATAATTGCCGTGGTGATCTGAGCAGGCTCCATGTTCCCAGTGCTATGGTGTCTGCGCTGAAAAAAGGCGCGAAACGATTGCTCTGACAGAGGGAGGGGCAACTAACGACTTGGCTTACAGGGAATTAAAATCAACAAAGGGGGTGGCTTTGCATCAAGGAGAAATAGAATGGCGCCCTCAAGGATAGAACTCAAAACCCTGGGTATAGCAGGCCGTTGATTTCACAGAGGGAGGGAGGGAGGGGGGAGAAAATGAATACAAAACAAATCTGGTCTATCTCTTGTTTTGGTCCACTTCATCTATCTTTATACATCTTAGGCCGTCAGTAGACGGTGCAGTACGACTGCTAGCCATTGTCCTCTCCTGGCTGCTCACCAGAAGATGGTGCAGTACGACTGCCGGCAGGACTGAATCTCCATGAGATGAAACTTAAAAAGGGAAATGACCTGGCTGAGTCACTCCCATGTCTGCCCAGGTGACCCGACTGACCTCACCGAAGTTAGCTAAAAGATCACCCAGGAGTACGACGACGATGGCTACCAGTCATAATGCACCGTCTGCTGCCAAAAGGCAATGAGCTGCTGCTGAGTAGCAATGCAGTACCGTGTCTGCCAGCACACAGGAGACATACGGTGATGATAAGCTGAGCGGGCTCCATGCTTGCCGGGGTATGGCGTCTGCCCGGGTAACCCAGGAAAAAAGGTGCGAAACGATTGTCTGCCGTTGCTTTCACGGAGGGAGGGAGGGAGGAAAGGTGGGGCTGACGATATGTACCCAGAACCATCATAGAATCATAGAATATCAGGCTTGGAAGGGACCTCGGGAGGTCATCTAGTCCAACCCCCTGCTCAAAGCAGGACCAAGGACGGAAGAATCCAATGCACCGCTACAGACTAGGGACCGAATGGCTAGGCAGCAGTTCTGCAGAGAAGGACCTAGGGGTTACAGTGAACGAGAAGCTGGATATGAGTCAACAGTGTGCCCTTGTTGCCAAGAAGGCTAACACCATTTTGGGGTGTATAAGTAGGGGCATTGCCAGCAGATCGAGGAACGTGATCGTTTCCCTCCATTCGACATTGGTGAGGCCTCATCTGGAGTACTGTGTCCAGTTTTGGGCCCCACACTACAAGAAGGATGTGGAAAAATTGGAGAGAGTCCAGCGAACGGCAACAAAAATGATTAGGGGTCTGAAACACATGACTTATGAGGAGAGGCTGAGGGAACTGGGATTGTTTAGTCTACGGAAGAGAAGAATGAGGGGGAATTTGATAGTTGCTTTTAACTACCTGAAAGGTGGATCCAAAGAGGATGGATCTAGACTATTCTCGGTGATAGCAGATGACAGGACAAGGAGTAATGGTCTCAAGTTGCAGTGGGGGAGATTTAGGTTGGATATTAGGAAAAACTTTTTCACTGGGAGGGTGGTGAAACACTGGAATGCGTTACCTAGGGAAGTGGTGGAATCCCCTTCCTTATAAGTTTTTAAGGTGAGGCTTGACAAAGCCCTGGCTGGGATGATTTAGTTGGGGATTGGTCCTGCTCTGGGCAGGGGGTTGGACTAGATGACCTCCAGAGGTCCCTTCCAACTCTGATATTCTATGATTCAATCCCCAACTAAATCATCCCAGCCAGGGCTTTGTCAAGCCTCACCTTAAAAACTTATAAGGAAGGGGATTCCACCACCTCCCTAGGTGGATCATTTTATTTCTGATCCTTGCCTTAGGCAAGTCAATCCCCCCTCTACCTCAATTTACTCCTCTCATGCTTTCCTCATGGGGATATGGATTAATTAATTAATTAATGCTTGTGGAAAGGGGTATGAGTTACATAGTTTGGATTTAGGAAATATTTAGCTTTGGATCTGATTCCAAATGCAGGAGGATTTGGAATTTCTGTTCAGGCCCTTCTGAAGCACTTTGCAACCCTTTGAGATGGAAAAACATTATATGCAATAATTGAAAAGTATAATTACATATTGGATAAACATTGGACTTGGACTTCTCCAGAGAGATCTCAATGTAGCACTTTACAGTTAAATATGCTTCTGTGGACATACAGTCTTGCAAGAAATCTCACAGTAAATCAGATGAATCTACGAAGTATAATTTGCTTTAGTCAGGGTGACTAGGAGCATGAAGGATGTTGTTTAAGAAGTTGTTAACAAACCAAAACTACAGTTAGTGGAAGTTGAGGTTGTGGCAGGACGCACTCCAACCACCGAAAACTTAAAGAATGGAAATAGAAAGTTTAAGGGGAAAGACTCGTGCATGCCTTTCCAACTTCACATTGCCTACAGTGCTATTGATAACACATTCAGTCTTCATCAGTCGCCAGAAAGCAATGCCTACCTCAGCTGCATCAAACTTGCATTCTAATGCAAAACGTTAATAGTGATCTTAGCAGTGTTAAGGCAGAATAACTTCCCAAATGAAAGGGAATGTGGTAGTCAGATGTACTGCTCTGTTGAGCATAGAATCATAGAAATGTAGGTCTGGAAGGGACCTCAGGAGGTCATCTAGTCCAGCCCCCTGACCTAGATCATCTCTGACAGGTGGGTATCTAACCTGTTCTTAAAAACCTCTGGTGATGTGGGTTCCACAACTTCCCTTGGAAACTAACTATCCTTTATAGTTAGAAAGCATAAAACCATATGAGGTCATGGTTTAAAGTTTTTGTGTTAGTTTGAAGTTGGGGTATGTATTGCTTCTACATATCTTGTTTTAGATGGTAGTGACAGCCTTATCAAGTTACTGATATCCAGGAGTGGCTGCAGTATTCCTGTATTACATGTCTGCCTTTTTTGTGTCCCCTGTCCCTGTCTTGCCAATATGGAGTCTACCTCTCAGCCTTCAAACAGGTAAATGTGGGACACCAGCAAATGTGATGGTAATACACTCCCAGACCAGGGACAATTTTAAAACTGGAATTTTATTACACTTGGTATCAAATAAACAGCTTGCAAAAGCCCCATTGCTGCTCAGTCCTTTCAGAGCATGCACAGCTCTGCTGCTGTGACCAAGATCTATCCCCTCACCAGACCTTCAATTCTTAAAGGGACAGACCACAAGTAAATCTAACCCTGACATTCCCTTATGAGTACTATGCTTTTCCCTTGTAAATGTAATGTTATGACATTTTTATTAACAAAATGTAACCCACAGTTCATTCATCTAGTTTGTTAGCAGTGGTCCTTGAGTTCTACAACTTTTAGCTTGCATTTTCACATAGATTTCTCCTCTTTCAAAAGTTCTGGTATTGATGGTGAAACCTTGTGCATGTTTCTTCAGTTTATTTCATATCAAGCAGAAAGCTTTTGCTTCAATTGTAGTTCCACTATTCCACAGAATAACCAGTTCTGAGCAGCTTAAATTCCCAAGGATATTCCTATCCTATGAAATAACAGTTTCTATATGATCAATGGCATAACCATGTAACTCCAAGTCACTGGACTTATGGCAAACTATTTAGAAAACATCTATTAAATTAACATAACAAACTATGTAGAACTAACAAACACGCCATTTAGAACCGGGGTCAGCAAACTTTCAGAAGTGGTGTGCCAAGTCTTCATTTATTCACTCTAATTTAAGGTTTCGTGTGCCAGTAATACATTTTAACATTTTTAGAAGGTCTCTTTCTATAAGTCTATAATATATAACTAAACTATTGTTGTATGTAAAGTAAATAAGGTTTTAAAAATGTTTAAGAAGCTTCATTTAAAATAAATTAATATGCAGAGCCCCCCAGACCGGTGGACAGGACCCGGGCAGTGTGAGTGCCACTGAAAATCAGCTTGTGTGCCGCCTTTGGCACGCGTGCCATAGGTTGCCTACCGCTGATTTAGAACAATATCCATACCATAAGTCAATATCACACCATTTACGAATATTACATCAGTCTTAGATAGAATGGAGGCTGATATAGGAATAGTACTTGGTAGGGCATGTGACAAACATGAGGGCAACCTCATGGTGCATTTTCCAGTCCAGTTGTTGGATTTAGACACTAATAAGTAAGTGTCCCTAAATGTTCGTACATCTTTGTCTGTGGGGCTCTGCTCTCTCTAATTGGATGACTTTTGTGTACCAGTGCATTGTTCTGGTGATCTGTCCTCTTGTGCATTGTTGATTTCAGTTTCCGTTATTACATTTTGGCATTCACGTCTATCAATGGCTGGTGTGAATGTTGCACTAACCTGATCTACAATTTCCAAATTTACAGGATCAGCAACATCCTCATTTCCAGGATGTGGATAAAATGTTTCTGTGCATAGATTCAGAATATCTGGTACCATCATATAATGTAATTCATCTTCACTCTCACTTATCAGAATCTCTTCCATTAAAGAGTTTGAATGCTGTAGCCTCCCTTCATGTACAGTTACATGAATAGATTACCTTATTAAGGGAGTCCCTCTAGTTTAACTTTTGTTCTTCTGGCAATGTTTTCAACATAGCCAGCAGTGTTCAGTTCAGCTTTTCTACTTACCCATTGTCCTGGGGGTAAAGTGGGGTTCAGGAAGATGTTTCAATTTTACAATAGTGCTGTAACTTTCAGAAAAAAATATTTTCAAACTCTGCTCTTCGGTCATGATAAATCCTTTTTGGGGATCCAAATTTTAAAAGAGAGTCATTGAAGATCAGGTCTGCCACAGCCTTTTCTGACTTGTTGGTGCTGAGGTAGGCTTGAACAAACCTCGTGAAGTGAATCACTCAAAGATGTATTCATATCCTCCTCTGCTTCTGCCTAGATACATTAAGTCTATTGATACAAGGTCAAAGGATTCTGTTGTAACAGTTAGTGGAACTCTGGTAGCTGGTGAGGTTTCCTTTTCTTGACGCATGTGCAGACTCTAGTGACATAATGTTTTATGTCCCTCTTCATTTGTGAGCAATAAAATTGATCTCTTGCAAGACTGATTACTTGCTCTATTCGAAATGTCCCCTATCTTCATGTAGTTCTTGATATACTTGCCTTTTTGTATTTTTCAGGTAATACCAGTTGATTTTGAAACCTGGTTTTTTTGATAAAGTATTCCATCTGTATCCAACTGCAACTGGTACCATTCATGAATCAGGGTGGCGATCTTAACACATCCTACTGCATCCAATGAAGTGAGCTGTAGCTCACGAAAGCTTGTGCTCAAATAAATTGGTTAGTCTCTAAGGTGCCACAAGTACTCCTTTTCTTTTTGTGTTCTCTTGGTTATTCAGTTTGCGTGCAAGGACTTATAATGAAGAATTTTAGCAATTGTTGGATCTTCCTTCTGAGTAGCAAAACTGTCTTGCCGTGGAATAGGCTTTATGGTGGATTTAATACCCATGGAGAAGTCTTCTATTGCCAAAGAATTAGCAATAATAACTGCTAACTAAGATACTTTGTCATTTCTTTGTACATCCAAGAACTGTAAGACGGCATTAACAAATTTTTTGCTTCTCTTTTCTGTCCATTCTGTCTTCTATTTTTCCATATCAAGGGGAATACTGGGTAACATCTGTTTCCACTTAGATTTCCCTGGATGATATTTAAGTGTAAAGTTAAAGTCAGCCAATTCTGCAACCCACCGGTGTGCTGTGGTCTTCAGCCTGACAGAGGTGAAGACATAAGTTAGCAGGTTGTTATCACTGTAAACTGTGAAGGACTGTTCATAGTAATAGTCACAGAATGTATCAGTTATGGCCCATTGCAAAGGTAGACACTCCAGCTTTCCTGCGTGAAGGTGATAATTCTTCTCAACTGTAGTTAAAGTTCTTGTCCCATATCTAGTGAGTGCTAGTTTACCTTCTGATGCTGATACAAGACTGCACCTAGTCCC
This sequence comes from Natator depressus, assembly GCF_965152275.1. Classification (NCBI taxonomy): domain Eukaryota; kingdom Metazoa; phylum Chordata; order Testudines; family Cheloniidae; genus Natator; species Natator depressus. The sequence continues at coordinate 40,129,977 of NC_134244.1, forward strand.
TTATTGGAGGCATCTACATGAAGGATAAAGGGTAAGTTAAAATCTGAATAGATTTTATTAGTGGCTGTACCAGGCAGTCAATCAGCTGGTTTAACACTCTTGGATGTTGGTTGTGATGCTGTATGGAATGTGGGAGACCATTTATAAATATTACCAATATTATAAAATTGCAAGGAATCTGATCAGCTATGCTGTGTAAGTTATCTGTGAAAATGTTATGATTTGCCAAGTATGATTTTGTTTATATGTTTGTATCACCTTTTTACTGTGAGTTATAGATATGTATGATATATCTGTAGTTCAAACGTGTGTTGTGCATCTGGGTGACTCCCCCAGAGAGATTGGCATCAGCCTACACTGTTCAATGGCCCATCAAGGGTTATCAGCTGTACAATGAACCCATTGAAAGGAACCAGGGAATACACCTTATGAGTCAGCAAGGCATGTGGTATGTGTATGGACAGAGAACTCTAAGGCTTGTACATGCCATGTGCCGGGCAGCTTGTGTTTGGTACAAAGGAAGTACAGGTCACATGGCAAAAGACTATAAAAGGCAGCTGCATCATCTCCATTTTGTCTTCATTCCTGCTTCTTACATCTGGAGTAATTTTTCTACAGACTTAAGCTCTGAACAAAGGACTGAATAACCCATCCAAGCTGTGGATGTATCCCAGAGGGACTTTCAAGCCAGCAAACTCGCCAATGCTGCTAAGAACCTGTTATATGGATTTTGAATCTCTGTATGTATCGGAGTGCTTTATCATTTAACAACTCTCTTGTTGTTTTCTTTTTTCTTTATAATAAACCTTTAGTTTTAGACACTAAAGGATTACCCAAAAATACCACACTGCCAGGTAAGGTCCAACCTAATATTGACCTGGCATTGCAATGTGGCTGGCCCTTTGACGTTCAGAAGAACATTTTGTATAGCGAGCAAAGGTTTTTTTAAATAACTTCTCACTGTACTGGATCTAGGTGCTGACTGGGAGCCAGAGAACTGGAATGCAATAAGGGGGCTGTGTGACTTGATAACCAGTGTGAGGAATCAGAAGTACAGTTTGTGACTTGTTGGTGAGTTTAACTTCACTGTTAACCACCAGTTTTGGGAGTATCTGCTCTCCCTTTTGCAGCCTGCCGTGCCCAGGGCATTTTCAGTGAAGGCTACCCCAGGCACCCCGGGTCACATTAGTCAGTCCAGGTAACTGACTGGTTGGAGGGTATCTGTCCAACAGACCCCCGTCTCTTGCCTTTTGGTTTTCTTCCTTTTCCGAGTCCACTTTGATAGTATTGTGTGTCAGATTCCTGTGGAACAGACAACCAGTCATACAAGGCCATTGCTATTTGGGAAAAGTCTTGAATGTACCTTCTATAGTAGATGAGGAAACCTAGCAGCTTGGGAAGTACTCTGCAAAAGCACAAACCACCTGTGAAATATCTGTCACCCCGACCCCAGAAAACAGAACTAGTGTTAAAGAAATACTTTAAGACACCAGGACAGATTGGGAACTCCCACCAAAAAGGTTAAACCTAAGCCATTTGTCTTGTCAAATTTAAAGCTGTGAAGCCCACTCCCCTCTTATGAAGTCCGAGCTCCAGAGTGCTGAAAGTGCTAATGCAAGTGCTGCTAGCCCAAGTCTGTTGAACTGCACTGAGAGCCTCATTGCTGAGGGCTGAACAGGAAAACCCTGTGAGGCTCTGCAGTGACAGCCTGAGAACATCCACTAGCACAAGAAATGCAGCCAAATGTAAGATACTGGTTATCTGAAATGCTAACCTGCATTAAGGTGGGGTAACATAGATGTGGTTTTACAGTATTAGTAAGCATTGGGAGGAGCATGATAAGAATGTGTTCAGGAACATGTGCTTGCAAGGCATTCCATGCCCAAAGTACATTCTTTTGGCAGAATAGTAACTATTTAGCCTGGAAGCGTGACTCACAGTGGGATGTGTAAAAAGAAAAGAAGGACTTGTGGCACCTTAGAGACTAACAAATTTATTTGAGCATAAGCTTTCGTGAGCTACAGCTCACTTCATCGGATGTGTGTGTGCGTCAGGTGCATATCACAAAGGATCTTGATTCACTTACTTCCTGCCTGACATGTTTTGAGGACAACATTCAAAATGCACACACAGCACAGGAAGAGCGCTCTTAGACCATGAGTAAAATAAATATGTTCAGCCATGAGTGCAAAGGGAAGTTATAAACAAACTCAGCAATTCTAGTTCCTCCTTATCAAAGCAGCACTTGCACGGTGACTTTTCTTACTAAAGAAGAGCAATTACTTTCCGCAACTCACATTTGCTGGGTCACTAAATTCAACTGCACTACCACTAGAAAGAGGTCAGGTCACCGCTCCAGCCCAGCAGAGTTCCAGGTTCTATACTATTTTCTACAGAAACTTTATCAGGAACACTCAAAAATATGGTAGCACCATTGCCCCGCCACATGAAAGTAAAGACAATGGATATCAGTATATTAAAGATGACCTCAAACTGTGGAAATCAGAGCTATGTATCAAATAAATCTCAGTAAGTTGGAGCTTGTTAAAATACAAAGAGTTGGATCAGGCCTTTTTTCCCCCCCTTTCCCCCTCCTAAAGTATAGTCATCTACTCCATACCCCATGTTTGAAAGTACTTGGGTATACCAGCAACATGTATAGGATACGCAAACCCGCATGGATCCTCTAGATCCCAGAAGACATAAATGCAGAAAGAAGGGGTAGGGGGCACAGGAGGAAAAGTTCCAGTCTTTCTGATCCAGTGACTAAATGAAATTCCAATATGGAATTGAACTGGAGATAGCTTTTGGGCCTACAGAGCCCATGGCCTCTATTGCCCGGTAGCATGATGGCCAACTGCATGCCTTACTGCATCAGTGACAGCCTGTGAAATATTTTATTGCTCCACCTGTCAAAACATAATCAAATTATGTCCATTATGAAAGCATTGTTGTGAACAGAGCTGGCCTAAGTACACCCCAAAATGTAATATTCTAATTTTACAAAAAGAGTGTGTGAGGATCTTTAAGTCCCCTGCTGCAGCAATGGAGTTAGGGTGACCAGACAGCAAGTGTGAAAATTGGGATGGGGGTGGGGGAATAATAGGGTCCTATGCAAGACAAAGCCCCTAATATTGGGATAGAACCTATAAAATCAGGCCATCTGGTCACCTTAAGTGGAGTTCAGCTGCACTTTGTAAACGATAGCTATTATTCCCCCACCCCCATCCCAATTTTCACACTTGCTGTCTGGTCACCCTAACTCCATTGCTGCAGCAGGGGACTTAAAGATCCTCACATACTCTTTTTGTAAAATTAGAATGTTACATTTTGGGATGTATCCCAAAGAATCCCCTCAGCAATCCTTAGGCCAGCTTTGTTCACAACAGTGTTTTAGCATAAAATAAACACGCCTCAACTGGAAATTCCATTTGATGTTAATTTCTGCCTAATTTTTTTTAGAAGTTTGATCCAGGAGCTAAATAAAATCACACAGACAAGTGAATGTGGCTGGAGTGTAAATTAGAGGGACAATAAATTAGGGAAAGGGCTGTTGAAAAGCTGTAGTTTGGCAGGTCTTTTGCAACATCTATTTTAGATTCTATGATCTCATATTTTCCCCCCCAGGATTTTTTTAAGGTACATATTAATGCCAGGGCTGGATTGAGGCAACCTAATGCTCTAGGACACTTCAACATGGCAGAGGGCCCATGGCTCTACTGCCGGCCACCACCACAATTCTGTTCCTCACTGGTGATGGTGGCATTTCCCTACCCAGAGATGCAGGAACAGTGGCATGGAGTCCCCTTCTCCCCATCCCCAACTGTAGGATCAAGGGATCCCTTTTACCCCTCAGAATGGGATTGGCAGGGATAGCACCTGTCATAAATATAAAGGGAAGGGTAAACACCTTTAAATCCCTCCTGGCCAGAGAAAAACCCTTTCACCTGTAAAGGGTTAAGAAGCTAAAGATAACCTCGCTAGCACCTGACCAAAATGACCAATGAGGAGACAAGATACTTTCAAAGCTGGGGGGCGGGGAGAAACAAAGGCTCTCTCTGTCTGTGTGTTGTTTTTTGGCCGGGACCAGAGCAGGAATGCAGGTCAGAACTCCTGTAAAGGGTTAATAAGCAATCTAGTTAGATATGCATTAGATTCTGTTTTGTTTAAATGGCTGATAAAATAAGTTATGCTGAATGGAATGTATATTCCTGTTTTTGTGTCTTTTTGTAATTTAAGGTTTTGCCTAGATGGATTCTCTGTTTTGAATCTGAATACTCTGTAAGGTATTTACCATCCTGGTTTTACAGAGGTGATTCTTTTACTTTTTCTTCAATTAAAATTCTTCTTTTAAGAACCTGATTGCTTTTTCATTGTTCTTAAGATCCAAGGGTTTGGGTCTGTGTTCACCTATGCAAATTGGTGAGGATTTTTATCAAGCCTTCCCCAGGAAAGGGGGTGTAGGGCTTGGGGGGATTTGGGGGGAGGGGAAAGACGTTTCTAAGCGGGCTCTTTCCCTGTTATATATTTGTTAGACGGTTGGTGGTGGCAGCAATAAAGTCCAGAGGCAAAAGGTAAAATAGTTTGTACCTTGGGGAAGTTTTAACCTAAGCTGGTAAAAATAAGCTTAGGGGGTTTTTCATGCAGGTCCCCACATTTGTACCCTAGAGTTCAGTGTGGGGAAGGAACCTTGACAGCACCAATAGAAGGAAAAGTAGTATTTACCCTTCGCTGCCAAGTTTTGTGCTGCTCCATGTGTGACATTTTATGCAAAACTCTAATTAGGATGTGTACAAATAATTTGCATATGGTCCTATTCATCTGTTTCAAAAACACTGTGGGTTTAGTGCCAATGAAAGGCATTGGAATGATATTGTTTCCCTTGTCAGTTTCCCCTGTGCAGTAGCAGTAGGTGTATGGGAGACAGAGCCATATACATTGCACCCCTCAAAAGAGGGGGAAGTGAGGGCTTGTGGGAAGTCAGGGGAAGCTTTTGGGGGCAGGGGTCTCTGGGGAAGTCCTAGGAGGTATGTGCAGTTGTGTGGGAGGGGAACCTATGGGTTGAAATTAGCCCTTGTCCCCTGATTAGTTCCTATCTCCCCCCCATTCTGTTTTCCCCGCTAGCTCTTGCTTCTTCCTTGGCTGCAGCTCCCCTTTAGCTAACCCAGTAGCTCCTATCCACTGCATGCATCCGATGAAGTGAGCTGTAGCTCACAAAAGCTTATGCTCAAATAAATTTGTTAGTCTCTAAGGTGCCACAAGTACTCCTTTTCTTTTTGCGGATACAGACTAACACGGCTGCTATTCTGAAACCCATTGATATGTATGTGGCAGTTCACACCTCTCAAAGCTCTTTTTCAGACAGTCTACAGGCTCAGGCAAATATTGCTGCTTTGGTTACAGTCTGTTCACATTTTCAAGCTTTTCTTGAAACACCAAACAGGGCTAAGAGAACTTTTAAACTGGGAAATGGACAAAAAGTGGAAAATGCAACGCTTTATAAAACAAATATAAATATCAATCAGCACCCCTTCTTTCACCTGCAGGCCATCCCCCACATTGCCTGAGGGTTCAGAATATGACCCTAGTTGTTTTAGTAAGACATTAATGCAAAACTAACCGTTCTAAGTGCTCTGCTTTTCTTTGGAGCCAGTACTGACAAGTGGGAGGCGGTTGGAAGATGCAGTCATCAGGAACGATCACTGGAATCCAGCGTGTTAACAGCAAGCACCGCACTTCTGATAAACACACAGTCTGACAAAGAGAGTCTATATTGTAGTTCAAGGTGCCAGAGTTTGGTACAAAGTGGAGTTCAGAGCGTGGGTTGTTCTTTCCCCGAGGATCATCTCAGCCTAACTAAGCAATGGCTGCAGGGGCATCCTGTAGGGAACTCCTAACAGAAGACTCCACAGAGACGAGGGTAAGTTGGACTTCTCTGAATCAGAGGTGTTTCAGGGACAGACTACAGCTGCCAGCTTTAATTCACTACTCACAGTTTCCACAGTGGAGCTTTCTCACAGCAGGCCACATGATGCTTCGATGGACTGGCACAGTGGCATTCAAGATAGAAAAGGGCAGTTTGGGAGGTGGAACTCTTCACATGCATGTCTTCTCCTGAGCTGATGGGAGAGAGCACTGGCTGGAGGAGATTGTGTGGAAATTTGGCATCAACTTTTGGAGCTGTAGTTTGGACATAGAAAAGAACCAGGTGCCAAGAACAGAATCCAGGACCCAACCTGAATAAGGGGAGGGGAGAAGCTGCTTCAAATATTGACAATAGCTAGCACCAGAAAGGGAGAAAGGAAGAGGCTTAGCCCATACCTTAGGGGAGGGACTACATTTTGAGGCACTCAGGGCATGTCTACACTGGCAAAGTTACAGCACCGGCAGTTACAGCGCTGCTCAGAGAGCGCAGAAGGAAAACCGCTGTTGTGTGTTCACACTGACAGCTGCCTGTGCAATAGCATGTTCACACTTGCGGCACTTGCAGTGCTATTCGGAGTGGCGCACTCTGGGCAGCTTTTTCTCAAACCACCTCTTTCTTTTTTGCTGCTAAAACTTGTGGGAAGGCGGAGGGGGTCGCGAGGTATCTTGGGTCCAGTCCCAATGCCCCATGATGCATTGCTTCGCATCCCAGCAACCCCTGTGCTTCCGTCCGCATTTGGCGCCATCTTTCAGTGGTTTGTGTACTGCGTGCCCTGCCTCTTTCGGGCTGCAGGAATGGATCCCGAACTGCTGACCAGTGTGCTGCTCGCACTGACCAACACGTCGCGAGTAGCAGTGGAGTTATTCCTTAAACTACAAAGGCAAGAGGAATGTGATATTGATCTCACCACGCATAGTAGCTATGACACAAGATCACTTGTGGCATTCATGGAGGTGCTGACCACACTGGAACAGCACTTTTGGGCTCAGGAAACAAGCACTGAGTGGTGGGATCACATTGTGATGCATGTCTAGGATGACGAGCAGTGGCTGCAGAACTTTTGGATGAGGAAAGCCACACTCATGGGACTGTGTGATGAGCTCGCCCCAGCCCTGGAGTGCAAGGACACGAGATTGAGAGCTGCCCTGTCGCTGGAGAAGTGCGTGGTGATTGCACTGTGGAAGCTGGCTGCTCCAGACTGCTACCGATCAGTCGCTAACCAGTTCAGAGTGGGAAAGTCGACCGTTGGAGTCATGTTGATGGAAGTGTGCAGGGCCATTAATCGCATCCTGCTCTGAAAGGCCGTGACTCTGTCATGCACATTGCCCATTGTGGACAAATGGGCTTCCCTAACTGCGGAGGGGCGACAGATAGCATGCACAGTGAGTTAAATAGGCCTAGGGCCACATGCTTGTGGTGGATAAAAAGAAATTGAACAACTATACATTCATTCAATGAGGCAGGCCAGGGGTCCTGTGGAAAAAGAGTATGTAATCACGTAATTAAAGTCTGTATCATAATGCCTAATGCAAAAGGGGGCCAAATTCAGGTTGCACAGGGAATCCCAATTCCAGCATTTTCTAACTTTTCGATGTTTGCTTGACTTGTCAACCTGTGGGGTGTTTTAAATGTTATATCTATTTAAATAGCTGAGATAATTTTTTCTCTGATCTTATCCAAATACAAATAAATATAAATTATTTTCCTTATCATTCTTCTCTCTGTACTAGAATGAACCTTTGCCCCTATAGGAACCTCATATAACAATAACTTAGATACAGTAACTAATAAAATACTCTCTATTTACATAGCTCCTTTCATCTTAATGGATGGCATAGAGTTGCCAAACAGCTGACCTCTACTAAATTTCATATTATCCTGAGAGAATTATCTGTTTTAAAAATTAATCAAATATTGTATGTTCCTTTTATTCTTTTTAAAATAGAGAATAGGGGAGTATTGACTGATACTTCACAAAGTACACTGAGGTATAAGTTGTAGTATTTATTGATGTATACATGGAAAACTATAGGTTGTATAATAGCAACTTGGAATTATTGAATATCTTGGTCAAGATCCTCAGTTGTTGTAAAGAGCTAGTTTACACCTGCTGAGAAGCTGCTCTCAGTTGTGTACTGTAGTATTATAATTCTCATAGTCAGTATTCCATTATTACAATAAAAGTTTTACCTTTGCCATTTCACTGCATTATCTCTCTCCATCAGTGTCCAGTTTGGAGGTACTCTGTGCATCATACTGCATTAAGGAAATCCCCTAACAGCAAAGATGGCATATCAACAAGGCCAGGTATTACATGTGGAGGCAATAGAAGCCCTGTGCATACTGTGTGGAGTCTGTAGGTGCCCTTTAATTGTTGGTCATTTTTCCATTTGGAAGTCTAGTCCTTTTTCTGTGTGGACTCAGATGTGAGCACTCTGCATTGCTAACATTGAACCTCAAAGCTTTTATTAAACTCCTAGATTTAAAAACTGCTAGTAGACAATCTGTAAAATTGTTACAAATTTAGGAAAAACTTTGCAATTGCAACTTTGTTAGCATTACAGTGTGTCTTTCAAATCTACAGGAAAAGACACCATTGTGACACTCTATCTGTAAGCGACGGCAGACTTTGGCCCAGAGAATAAAATTCTGCCCAGGGTAAGTGGGTTCAACTTCCATGGAAGTCTCTGACTAAAGGCAGAAGGTAACATAAGAACGGCCATACTGGGTCAGACCAATAGTCCATCTAACTCAGTATGCTGTCTTCCAACCGTGGGCAGAATAATAAAATTAGAGGCCCATAAAACATCTAATTCAGCATCCCTTTGGATCATTGAACTATGTCTAATGTACCTGTAAAAGGTAAAGCAAACTCTGCTTACTTACTACCCCTCTAAGCTGTAAATGGTGTGGGAGGCAGTCGGAAAAGAAGTGAGGGTAACACCTTTAGGTGAAATTCAAGCATTAATATTGTTTTGTTACTTGCATATTTGTATTAGCCAAATTGCAGTCACAAAACTTATTGGGTTTAAATCTGTTGCTCTGCATCATTATTCCAAAAATAGGCATCAAGTTAGTTGTGATTTTGGACATACCCAAAGTGGTAAAGGAAGCCAGCTATGTATAATCTTTCTGCTTTACACAGGAAGTATCAAAACAAAATGTAGCAGCCTTTGCTACCCACAACATGAAACAAAGTTATTGTTAGAGGTGTTAATTCACCAAAAGAAAATGTTCAACTTCTCTTGCAATTTTCCCTTTACATTGCCTAAACAAATAAAGCATGTGTTAATATTTTTCTCTCTTACCCACTTATGTTTTAATCTAGGGTCTAAAGATGCAAGGAAAACATCTTTGGCTCCTAACTAAATCATTAAACTTCCTTTATAGACAAATCAAGTTGTAAACCTAGGACAATTAATAATTTCAACCCTTAGGTTTCCTGAACCTGCTCTGAACAACGTTTAATCCATTGGTGGTATGGTTTGTCGGTATTTTGGGAATACTTACTTGTTTGTTAGTTATATATTTTGTGTCATGTGATTAGATTATAATTGTTCAAACTTTTGGGAAGTTTTTGTTGCAACAACCATATTTTTGCACACGGGAATGAATAATAAAGCTATTAATAGTGAAACATTTTTCTTTTCGGTACCACACTATTTCCAGAGTATAATTAGGGTTTAAGCCCACGGGGTGTTTCCCTATAAAACACCAGTGGTAGTTCAATTTTTGCAAAAGTCGGTCATAAATATGGGTGTGTTTGTCAATGAACAACTTAAAAACATTAGTTACAATTATTTTTATATATAATAGGGCTGTCAAGTGATTAATCACACTGTTAATAATAGAATACCATTTATTTAATTATTTGTGGATGTTTTCTACATTTTCAATCTCTTTATCATGAAAGCTGAACTTACAAATGTAGAATTATGTACAAAAACCCCTGCATTCAAAAATTAAACGTAAAATTTTAGAACCTGGAAGGCCACTCAGTACTACTTCTTATTCAACCAATCACTCAGAGAAACAAGTTTGTTTACATTTGCAGGAGATAATGCTCTCCCCCTGCTTCTTGTTTACAGTGTTATCTGAAAGCAAGAACAGGAGTTCTCGTGGCACTGTTGTAGCCAGTGCTGCAAGATATTTACGTGCCTGATGCACTAAAGATTCATCTTGTGACGGGTTGAGTCACAGAAACCCCCTTGGGACTGCCATCTGATGTGCCGAGACTACCTCTGAGCCTGTTTTCCCTGCCAGCCTGGGACTTTAGTACCCTGTCTTGTTGAGACAGACATGCTAGCCTGCTGCAAACACAGACCCAGGTGTGAACCACGTCCCCCAAAAGCTGCAGGCTTAACTGAAAACAACTTAAGAAGTGCTCCTGTCTCTAGCACCCAGATACCCAGTTCCCAATGGGATCCAAACCCCAAATAAATCTGTTTTACTCTGTATAAAGCTTGTATAGGGTAAACTCATAAATTGTTCACCCTCTACAACACTGATAGAGAGAGATGCACAGCTGTTTGCTCCCCCAGGAATTAATACTTGCTCTGGGTTAATTAATAAGCAAAAAGTGATTTTATTAAATATAAAAAGTAGGATTTAAGTGGTTCCAAGTAATAACAGACAGAACAAAGTAAATTACCAAGCAAAATAAAACAAAAACATGTAAGTCTAGGCCTAATATAGTAGGAAACTAAATGCAGGTAAATCTCACCCTCGGAGATGTTCCAATAAATTTCTTTCACAGACTAGACTCCTTCCTAATCTGGATCCAGCAATCACTCTCACCCCTGTAGTTACTGTCCTTTGTTCCAGTTTCTTTCAGGCATCTCTTTGGGGTGGAGAGGCTATCTTCTGAGCCAGCTGAAGACCAAATGGAGGGGTTTCCAGGGCCTTATATAGTCTTTTTCTCTTGTGGGTGGAAACCCCTCTGTTCTCCTGTGTAAAATTCCCTCAACAAGATGGAGGTTTGCAGTCACCTGGGCAGGTCACATGTCTATGAATGATTCAGCTTTTTGCAGGCCGACGCCATTGTTTACATGTTAGTTTGAACAGGAAAGCTCAGATGTGGATTGGCATCTCCCAAAGTCCATTGTCAGTTAAGTGTTTGTTTCTTGATTGGGCACTTACTGAGAATAGTCCTTTCTCAAGAAGCTGACCAAATGCTTCACTGAGGCTACTTAGAATCAAACAAGTACATAGCCAATATTTATAACTTCATACAAAAATGATACACACATACAGACAGCATAATCATAACCAGCAAACCACAGCCTTTCCATAAACACCCCACTTGGCCTCCTCCGTACAAGACCTGGTGCAGCTGTAGGACCCTGGTTGCAACAATGATCTATACTGTCACAGTTCCTGTCAATAACATCACACATGTCCCTTCATTCTTCAACTACACAGACAGCTGCAGCGGCACAGGAGCAGCAAACAGAGCTGTAAATAGGGGAGTTTGGGGGGAAGACTGAGAGCCAGGCAGAGGAACAGACAGGCTAGTGAAGGGAGCGTGTGGTGGTCTGGCAGTGCTGTGGTGCTCGTTGGGAGTTTGTTTTGCTGTGGATGGTGGTGTTTTGGTTTGGTTTGTGTTTCCCAGACTAACAGGACTTAGGTGAGAAGGCGATGACAGATACAGAGGCAGCAGTGGTAGTGACCCAAGTAGTGGAAGACACAATGAAGATGGCTGGATGTAGAAGCTGCGGCATGTACATGATCCTGGAGGGGGTACCTGATGGAAGAAAAGATCCGAGGACTGGAGATGCAGGTGGAAACTCTGGTTGAGTTTAGAAGGGGGTTCGAGTGGATGATGGAGCAAAGACATGAGGAGGCTGAAAGGAAAAGCTCAGACTTGCAGAGGGAAGCAGGACTGAAGAATTCTGAGGGGAGACTGCCGGGTGAAGAAAATGGACAGTGGAAGCATGTGACTAAGAGAACCAGGCAGAGGAAAAGACGGGCTAGTGAAGGAGAAATAGAGGTCAGGAACAGGTTTGAGGAGTTGGAAAATGAAGAAGGGGCACAGCAGGTGGTCACTGAAGGGGAGAGGGCAAGGAAGAAGAGAAGAGCAGCTAGTCCTATAGGAAGAGGGCAAGAGTCAATGGAGATAACACCAAATATGAGCCCCAGGAGGATACAGGATGGGTTGCAGAGGATTTCAAGGGACAATAGGAATCGAGATGACTTGCAGTCAGAGGGAACAGGGGACAGACCGGAGAATCACACCATCACCAGGAAAAGGCAGGTCTACGTGGTTGGGGACTCCTTACTGAGAAGAATAGACAGGCCTGTAACAAGAGCTGATCCAGAGAACAGAAGGGTGTGCTGTCTGCCAGGTGCTAAGATATGGGATGTGGACCTGAGGCTGAAGAGGATCCTAACAGGAGTGGGAAGGAATCCACTGATTGTCCTTCATGTGGGAACAAATGATACGGCTAGATTCTCACTGGAACGTATCAAGGGAGACTATGCCAGGCTGGGGAAGACTATGCCAGGCTGGGGAAGGGAGACTATGCCAGTCTTAAGAAAATTGAGGCTCAGGTGATCTTCAGTGGGATTCTGCCTGTTCCTAGAGAAGGGTAACAAAGGTGTGACAAGATTATGATGCTCAACAGATGGCTTAGGCACTGGTGCTATAAGGAGGGCTTTGGGATGTATGGCCACTGGGAAACATTCATGGAGAGAGGACTGTTTTCTCGGGATGGACTTCACCTGGGTAAGGAGGGAAATAGACTTCTAGAATGGAGGATGGCACAAGTGATCAAGAGAGCTTTAAACTAGGAATCTGGGGGAGATGGTTGCGAGATGTCCAGGTAATCTCCACGCTGGATTTTAACATTGAGAGGGAAGAAAACAAAGTAAGAGAGGATACAGCCGTGAGTAGGAGAATGGACATAAGGAGGAAGGGCAGTGTGGATACCAGTCTCATAAGTCATACTGGCTGTAGAATGTCCATTCCTAATTGGGTAAAGAATGTGAGCGAGGCCAAACAGCAAAAATTAAGATGTTTGTACACCAATGCGAGGAGCCTAGGTAACAAAATGGAGGAACTAGAGCTACTGTTGCAGGAAGTGAAACCAGATATTATAGGGACAACAGAAACATGGTGGAATAGTAGTCATGATTGGACTACAGGTATTGAAGGGTATGTGCTGTTTAGGAAAGACAGAAATAAAGGCAAAGGTGGTGGAGTAGCATTATATATCAATGATGAGGTAGACTGTAAAGAAATAAGAAGTGATGGAATGGATAAGACAGAGTCTGTCCGGGCAAAAATCACATTGGGGAAGAAAGCTACTAGAGCCTCCCCTGTGATAGTGCTTGGGTGTGCTATAGACCACCGGGATCCAATTTGGATATGGATAGAGACCTCTTTAATGTTTCTAATGAAGTAAATACTAATGGGAATTGTGTGATCATGGGAGAGTTTAACTTCCCAGATACAGACTGGAGGACAAGTGCTAGTAATAATAATAATAGGGCTCAGATTTTCCTGGATATGATAGCTGATGGATTCCTTCACCAAGTAGTTGCTGAACCAACAAGAGGGGATGCCATTTTAGATTTGGTTTTGGTGAGCAGTGAGGACCTCATAGAAGAAATGGTTGTAGGGGACAACCTTGGTTCAAGCGATCATGAAGTAATTCAGTTCAAACTAAATGGAAGGATAAACAAAAATAGATCTGTGACTAGGGTTTTTGATTTCAAAAGGGCTGACTTTCAAAAATTAAGGAAATTAGTTAGGGAAGTGGATTGGACTCTAAAGGCAGAGGAGGCCTGGAATTACTTCAAGTCAAAGTTGCAGAAACTATCAGAAGCCTGCATCCCAAGAAAGGCGGAAAAAATTCATAGGCAGGAGTTGTAGACCAAGCTGGATGAGCAAGCATCTCAGAGAGGTGATTAAGAAAAAGCAGAAAGCCTACAAGGAGTGGAAGATGGGAGGGTTAGCAAGGAAGTCTACCTTATTGAGGTCAGAACATGTAGGGATAAAGTGAGAAAGGCCAAAAGCCATGTAGAGTTGGACCTTGCAAAGGGAATTAAAACCAATAATAAAAGGTTCTATAGCCGTATAAATAAGAAGAAAACAAAGAAAGAAGAAGTGGGACCGGTAAACACTGAGGATGGAGTGGAGGTTAAGGATAATCTAGGCATGGCCCAATATCTAAACAAATACTTTGCCTCAGTCTTTAATGAGGCTAATGAGGAGCTTAGAGATAATGGTAGGACGACAGAGGAAGGAAGTTATTACCACATCCAAGGTAGATAATAGTAGGATGACAAAGAGGAAGGAAGATATTACCACATCTGAGGTAGAAGCCAAACTTGAACAACTTAAAGGGACTAAATTAGGGGGAACCAGATAATCTTCATCCAAGAATATTAAAGGAACTGGCACATGAAATTGCAAGCCGTTTAGCAAGAATTTGTAATGAATCTGTAAACTCAGGGGTTGTACTGTATGACTGGAGAATTGCTAACATAGTTCCTATTTTTAAGAAAGGGAAAAAAAGTGATCCAGGTAACTACAGGCCTGTTAGTTTGACATCTGTAGTATGCAAGGTCTTTTTTTTGAAGGAGAAAGCAGTTAAGGTTAGTGAGGTCAGTGGTAATTGGGACAAAGTACAACATGGTTTTACAAAAGGTAGATCGTGCCAAACCAACCGGATGTCCTTCCTTGAGACAGTAACAGATTTTTTTTAGATGAAGGGAATGCAGTGGATCTAATTTACCTCGATTTCAGTAAGGCATTTGATATGGTTCCACATGGGGAATTATTAGCTAAATTGCAAAAGATGGGGATCAATATGAAAACTGAAAGGTGGATAAGGAACTGGTTAAAGGGGTGACTACAATGGGTCACGCTGAAAGGTGAACTGTCAGGCTGGAAGGAGGTTACCAGTGGAGTTTCTCAGAGATCGGTTTTGGGACCAATCTTATTTAATCTTTTTATTACTGACTTTGGCACAAATGGTGGGATTGAGCTAATAAAGTTTGTGGATGATACAAAGCTGGGAGGTATTGCCAATCCAGAGAAGGACCGGGATATCATACAGGAAGATCTGGATGACCTTGTAAACTGGAGTAATAGTAATACGATGAAATTTAATAGTGAAAAGTGCAAGGTCATGCATTTAGGGATTAACAAGAATTTTTGTTATAAAGTGGGGACGCATCACTTGGAAGTAACAGAGGAGGAGAAGGACCTTGGAGTATTGGTTGACCACAGGATGACTATGAGCCACCAATGCGATATGGCTGTGAAAAAAGCTAATGTGGTCTTGGGTTGCATCAGGCGAAGTATTCCAGTAGAGATGAGGAGGTGTTAGTACCGTTTATACAAGGCACTGGTGAGACGTCATCTGGAATATTGTGTGCAGTTTTGGCCTCCCATGTTTTCAGAAAGATTAATTCAAACTGGAACAGGTACAGAGAAAGGCTACTAGGATGATCCAAGGAATGGAAAACTTGTCTTATGAAAGGAGACTGAAGGAGCTTGGCTTGTTTAGCCTAACTAAAAGAAGGCTGAGGGGAGATATGATTGCTCTCTATAAATATATCAGAGGGACAATTACCACGGAGGGAGAATTATTATTTAAGCTCAGTACTAATGTGGACACAAGAACAAATGGATTTAAACTGGTCATCAGGAAGTTTAGACTTGAAATTAGACGAAGGTTTTTAACCATCAGAGGAGTGAAGTTCTGGAACAGCCTTCCAAGGGAAGCAGTGAGGGCAAAAGACATATCTGGCTTCAAGACTAAGCTTGATAAGTTTATGGAGGAGATGATATGATGGGATAGCCTAATTCTGGCAATTAATTGATCTTCAACTATTAGCGGTAAATATGCCCGATGGGATGGGATCTGAGTTACTACAGAGAATTCTTTCCTGGGTGTCTGGCTGGTGAGTCTTGCCCACATGCTCAGGGTTTAGCTGATTGCCATATTTGGGGTCAGGAAGGAATTTTCCTCCAGGGCAGATTGGCAGAGGCCCTTGGGGGGTTTTCGCTTTCCTCTGCAGCATGGGGCACAGGTCACTTGCTGGAGGGTTCTCTGCACCTTGAAGTCTTTAAACCACGATTTGAGGGCTTCAATAGCTCAGACATAGGCTAGGGGTTTGTTACAGGAGTGGGTGGGTGAGATTCTCTGGCCTGCGTTGTGTAGGAGGTCAGACTAGATGATCATAATGGTCCCTTCTGACCTTAAAGTCTATGATCCTATGATTCCAGGGGACATGCGTTCATGCTGATGCCAGGTTCTGCTCAATAACAATCGAAAGCAGTTTTTGGTGGTTTGGATTCTGTAGTTTCCACACCAGAGTCTTGCTCTTTTAGGACTTCTAAAAGCATGCTCTACTCCTCATCCCTTTCAGATTTTGGAAGGCACTACAGATTCTTAAACCTTGGGTTGAGTGCTATAGCTATCTTTAGAAATCTCACATAGGTACCTTCTTTGCGTTTTGTCAAATCTGCAGTGAAAGTGTTCTTAAAATGAACAACATGGGCTGGGTCATCATCTGAGACTGCTATAACATGAAATATATGGCAGAATGTAGGGTAAAACAGAGCAGTGGACATACAATTCTCCTGCAAGGAGTTCAGTCACAAATTTAATACCCCCCCCCTTTTTTTTTTAAATGAGCATCATCAGCATGGAAGCATGTCCTGTGGAATGGTGGCTGAAGCAGGAAGGGGCATATGAATGTTTAGCATATCTGACACACAAATGTTTTGCAATGCCGGATACAAAAGTGCCATGTAAATGCCTGTTCTCACTTTCTGGTGACTTTGTAAATAAGAAGAGGACAGCATTATCTCCTGTAAATGTAAACAAACTTGGCTGAACAAGAAGTAGGACTGAGTGGACTTGTAGGCTCTGAAGTGTTACATTGTTTTGTTTTTGAGTGCAGTTATGTTAAAAAAGAAATCTACATTTATAAGTTGCACTTTCACAACAAAGATTGCACTATAGTACTTGTATGAGGTGAATTGAAAAATACTATTTCTTTTGTTTACAAATATTTGCACTGTAAAAATGATAATCAAAAATAATATACACTTTGATTTCAATAACAACACAGAATACAACATATATGAAAATGTAGAAAAACATCCAAAATATTTTTAATACATTTCAATTGGTATTCTATTGCTTACCAGTGCGATTTAAAACTGTGATTAATTACAGCCCTATCTATCTTTCTATATAAAATTTGATTTGGAGTTTGTCAGGCAATGTGGCCAGTTGTTTGGCAGAACCTAAATTGAAATTCAGAAGTTCATTGAGTAAACCACCGTAATATTAATGTAGTAGTCTACATTAGTTATATTACAGCTACAATATTTTATAATGTAACAATACATAGTTTGTTCTCATAATCAAACTCAATGAAAATATAAAAATCAAGTTCCATGTAACTTGGTAAGTAACATGGTGTTGAAATAATTGTCAGTATTATCACCCTAACAAAGCAGGGGGTGGGGGGATGGGGAGAGGGGTCTAAGTGTTTGTACTGGGACGAAATTTTCTTTTGTTTTGAATTTTGCCCTTGCATAATTTGTGTCATTGTTTAGGGAAAGGAATTAAGTTATCAAATTCAAACCTGGTAAATGCTCATAACATCTGGTCCCACAATGCTGTACCAGGAAAGGAACATGTCTTTACATGTACTCACCAACAATACAAAATTCTCAGAGGAGACCCAGGCCAAGATTGGGTCACAACACCATGAGCTGACAGCATTGTTCCTTCTGTGTAGCAACCTTGATGTCCTGAGAGTTGTTTCAGGGAGGCACCTGGCCAATTAAAGGCCGACTCCCAAGCTCCAGTGTTTGTACCATGTGAAGAGCTGAGAAAACAGACTTTAGTGTAAACCTCCAAATGGTGAACTCTAACTCTGTAGTAATTGTGGTCCGGAGCCAATGGTTGCAGTCTGGTGTAAGGACACCCTTTGGTGCACCTGTCTAATCTTCGGAGCAATATGACAGTATACGGAACTTGGGTAGGACTAAACATGTACAGTATTGAGTTTATTGTTTGAACTGATGGTGTTAGTTTTACACACACACACACACACACACACACACACACCCACACAATATGGATCTAAAAGGGGCATATTGTAAAGGGCATACCACCAGTGCGGCCCTCAACTATGAGTTAGTGGATGTAACAGTGTCACCTTCAGTAACCTGAGAAAAGGTCTGTCTTCTAATCAATAACTCCAGAGTGGCTACATCTATACCAGAAGTACCAATATGTATCGTATGAAATAAATCAGTTCTGCATACAATATACACATATAGTATCATCCTATGATTTTAGAATTGGTAAAGGTCCCACATTTAGTCAAGAATTAGCAGTAGCTAAATTATATTGTTAAATAATGTTTTAAAAACATGGAACAGGAAGAGCTACTTGTTTAATTCTTGTCAGAAGTGCCACTGGGAGCAATTCAGATATGGGGTCTGTGACACTGCACCCTAATTAACACTCTTTTATGTAAATAAGACTACCATGGCAAAACCGTATGTGTCCTGTCCACAGCCTCTTTGCCTGTGTTCAATCCAGGTGAGGATGTGTTTGGCAGTTATCCACTCAGTAGGCCACCTTGAAGATGGGGTCCAGAACAGAGGGGACCGGGGCCATGGCGCCATCACTTTTTAACAGCTGTAAGGATGAGTGATGGAGGAGAGGGGGTGGAGAGGAGTGAGAGGGGGACAAGTCTTGGGTGGGAGAAGGAGTAGCCTTCTCCCAGAGGGGAGCGGGGCCTCGGGGGAAGAGGGGTGTTGGGGCAGGGGCTCAGAGAAACGGGAAGCATAGGGCGGAGCCTTGGGGGGAGGCGCAGTGGGGGGGCAGGGCCAGGGTTCAGGCTCCAGTGGTCCCCACTTTTAGGGAGCTTCTACACCTCCTGCTTGAAGATAACATCAATGTACTTCCTCTGGTAGTTTATCACCCAAACAAGGGAAAACTTCTCCAATGGCCTGTTGCTCCAAAAATGGGTATCAGTACATTGGCAGATACACTGTGGTGTGTCCGCCTCAAACATATTGTATCAGAAGGAAGGTAGCAACAGAATCTGTTGTCGTTGTTGGTAGCTTGCCAGGCTAATCAGGTAAGAGGCTCTTATGAGAAAGTGACGTATAGTGGAGATGGCCAGTATTCCAGTATTGTAACAACCAAATATCAAAATATTATTTTTATGGTCAATTGGAATGCAGGGTCACAGGATCAACATTTTTGCCAAACCTCAAAGGCACATATGCTAATTGGGCAGGTGGCAATTCTCCTTTATCTGTTAACATGTTATGTAAAGCATGAGTTTAAGTTCTAAAGGGTACAGCCCTAAAATTATGCGATAGGGTTCATTAACAATCAGCCTATCAAGAGGTGGTCTGTAGCCAAGAAGGCTAACTTGCCTTTATTAGGTTTCAGAGTAACAGCCGTGTTAGTCTGTATTCGCAAAAAGAAAAGGAGTACTTGTGGCACCTTAGAGACTAACCAATTTATTTGAGCATAAGCTTTCGTGAGCTACAGCTCACTTCATCGGCTGCATACTGTGGAAAGTATAGAAGATCTTTTTATACACACAAAGCATGAAAAAATGGGTGTTTACCACTAAAAAAGGTTTTCTCTCCCCCCACCCCACTCTCCTGCTGGTAATAGCTTATCTAAAGTGATCACTCTCCTTACAAAGTGTATGATAATCAAGATGGGCCATTTCCAGCACAAATCTGGGGGGGGGGGTAGGGAAAAACAAGGGGAAATAGGTTACCTTGCATAATGACTTAGCTACTCCCTGTCTCTATTCAAGCCTAAGTTAATTGTATCCAATTTGCAAATGAATTCCAATTCAGCAGTCTCTCGCTGGAGTCTGGTTTTGAAGTTTTTTTGTTGTAATATCGCAACTTTCATGTCTGTAATCCCGTGACCAGAGAGACTGAAGTGTTCTCCGACTGGTTTATGAATGTTATAATTCTTGACATCTGATTTGTGTCCATTTATTCTTTTACGTAGAGACTGTCCAGTTTGACCAATGTACATGGCAGAGGGGCATTGCTGGCAAATGATGGCATATATCACATTGGTGGATGTGCAGGTGAACGAGCCTCTGATAGTGTGGCTGTTGTTATTAGGCCCTGTGATGGTGTCCCCTGAATAGATATGTGGGCACAGTTGGCAACGGGCTTTGTTGCAAGGATAGGTTCCTGGGTTAGTGGTGGTTCTGTTGTGTGGTATGTGGTTGCTGGTGAGTATTTGCTTCAGGTTGGGGGGCTGTCTGTAGGCAAGGAGTGGCCTGTCTCCCAAGATTTGTGAGAGTGTGGGGTCATCCTTCAGGATAGGTTGTAGATCCTTAATAATGCGTTGGAGGGGTTTTAGTTGGGGGCTGAAGGTGACGGCTAGTGGCGTTCTGTTATTTTCTTTGTTAGCCCTGTCCTGTAGTAGGTGACTTCTGGGAACTCTTCTGGCTCTATCAATCTGTTTCTTCACTTCCGCAGGTGGGTATTGTAGTTGTAAGAATGCTTGATAGAGATCTTGTAGGTGTTTGTCTCTGTCTGAGGGGTTGGAGCAAATGCGGTTGTATCACAGAGCTTGGCTGTAGACAATGGATCGTGTGGTGTGGTCAGGGTGAAAGCTGGAGGCATGTAGGTAGGAATAGCGGTCAGTAGGTTTCCGGTATAGGGTGGTGTTTATGTGACCATTGTTTATTAGCACTGTAGTGTCCAGGAAGTGGATCTCTTGTGTGGACTGGACCAGGCTGAGGTTGATGGTGGGATGGAAATTGTTGAAATCATGGTGGAATTCCTCAAGGGCTTCTTTTCCATGGGTCCAGATGATGAAGATTTCATCAATATAGCGCAAGTAGAGTAGGGGCGTTAGGGGATGAGAGCTGAGGAAGCATTGTTCTAAGTCAGCCATAAAAATGTTGGCATACTGTGGGGTCATGCGGGTACCCATAGGAGTGCCGCTGATTTGAAGGTATACATTGTCCCCAAATGTAAAATAGTTATGGGTAAGGACAAAGTCACAAAGTTCAGCCACCAGGTTAGCCGTGACATTATCGGGGGTAGTGTTCTTGACGGCTTGTAGTCCATCTTTGTGTGGAATGTTGGTATAGAGGGCTTCTACATCCATAGTGGCCAGGATGGTGTTATCAGGAAGATCACTGATGGATTGTAGTTTCCTCAGGAAGTCAGTGGTGTCTCGAAGGTAGCTGGGAGTGCTGGTAGCGTAGGGCCTGAGGAGGGAGTCTACATAGCCAGACAATCCTGCTGTTAGGGTGCCAATGCCTGAGATGATGGGGCGCCCAGGATTTCCAGGTTTATGGATCTTGCGTAGGTAGTAGATAGAATATCCCAGGTCAGGGTTCCAGGGGTGTGTCTGTGCGGATTTGCCTTTATTATATTCACTGCTTTGCATTATATTCAGCAGTGCAAGGAACCTACTGGTCTGTGTCCTGTAAAACATTAGCTTCAACAAGTTAGCACAGGGCTTGAGACCTATGAACTTTGAACAGATCTACAGCCTAAAGGAAAACTCCAAGTATTGGAGAGCTGAAAATAGCATTTAAGGGGAATTTCTGACTATAGGAACAGCCAGCCACAAAAGTATCCAAGAGTCCAGCCATAAAAGTGTCATGGCAATGAATTGACGTACATAACAAGTGCATGAACTACATCTGCAGATACCTAATCACAAGAAGGCCCTGGTAACAAACTGATGTATAAGATGAGATCATTTGATATACTAACCTATCAAAGGACACTCCAACATTAGTAAGGAGGAAATACAAATAAGGAAAAGTGGAAAAATCCCCTACTGAATATGCATCAAACATAGTGGTGTCACTATATCATATTATAAGGGTTACATCCCAACCTAGGAGCAGTAGGAAAAAGAGATGTAGTCCTTGGGAGATGCCAGAATGATGGCCACCTGTGGTGATGGGGAAGGTGATGGTGTTGAGGAAGATGATGGCTAACATTTCAGGTTCTACAAGGGATGATGTGAATATATGGATGTGCAGATGTACATTCTGTAGTATGTCTATCTACCTTACTGAGTTGGGGTGTTTGTGACTGTGCTAAATGTATTAATAAATTTGTAACAATAGAAGAGTTCCTATAGTGTGAGTGTTTCAACTGTGCACAGTGGTGTTCCCAACTCTATAATGATTTGAATAATACTGGGCCTGATCTTGGAACAAGAACCTGTCAACCTTCACAGTGATAACTGGGGATTCTTAAGTAATCAGTATAGATCATTATGAGTGCCAGTGAGAATCATTAGCTCATCTCTTGCATTCCAGATACTGTGGTGATACTGAAATCAGCCATTCAAACATACTAAATGAATTGTTTTCCCACTAATAAATAACCTTATTGGACTTGATGAGATGCAAAGAACCTCCTGTATGTAAAGGAGGCAGTGGTCATAGATGGTTTCTGATTACAAAGCAAAGGTGTTGTCTACTAAAGATTGTCAGAAGTTGTTTTTAGTGTTGTAGCCATGATCCCAGGATATTAGAGAGACAAGGTGAGTGAGATAATAACTTTTTTATTGGCATAGATGCTGGCTTCCTCTGGGTCCGGGGGGTGCTCAGCCCCCGCCGCTCCGTCCCAGGCCCTGCCCCCACCCGACCCTTCCTCAAAGCCCCCACCCCCATCCCACCTCTTCCTGCCCCCTCTTCCCCAGGCCCCACCCCCACCCCATCCCTTCCCCCACCCCTGCCTCGCCTCTTCCTGCCCCTGCACAACCCACCCTGCCTCTTCTGGCCCAGTTCCGCCCCCTCCCCCCAGCATGCTCCATCCCCACTCCTCCCTCTCCTTCAGCTGATCACGGCGGGTGGGAGGCACTAGGAGGGAGCGGGAGGAGTTGATCAGAGGGGCTGCTGGAGGGCAGGAGGTGCTGGGGTGCGAGAGGGAGCTGGCTGCTAGTGGGAACACCCACGGAATCGGCGCCTATGTTTATTGGACCAATTTCTGTTGATGAAAGAGACAAGCTTTTGAGCTATGGGACCTAAAGAAGAGTTCTGTGTAGTTCAAAAGTTTCTCTCTTTCACCAACAGAAGTTGGTCTAATAAAATATATTACTTTTCTCACCTTGTCTCTCTAAATATTATCATAGTTTGTCAACTGAAAGTACTATTACAAGATACATAGCTACAGCAGTAATTCACTCTCTTTTTCCCTCTCCCACCACACCACCAAAAATGCACCCCAAAAACCGATTGTAATGCATTTCAGTATGAAATATCCTTTTCATGTTTAAAGTATGTCAGCTGTATAACAGACACTGCAACTTGCAGGACTCCAAGCCTAACAGCTGATATGTTTCTAATAGTCAGATTGCAATGTTCTATGGACCAGACAATGCATCCCTTTAAAATTGATAGAATAGTCATTCTAGTGGCTTAATGCAATAATAGCTCCCTTTTTGGTGGGGGATTCGGTAGCTGCACAGGCATCACAGCTGCTTTTATAATAATCAATGAGTGAGTAATGAATCAAGTGGAGCAGAAACAGGCATTCAACAGATGGCAGCATAGAGAGCTAAAACTCCACCCCATTCAAGCTATGAGCACAGCAAGTACTAAGGTCCTGAATTCTCTCTCCTTCACCAACATCTAAATGGATTGTGACAGTTAAAGTATGACGGAGAGTGGCAGAATCTGGTCCTCAATTAGTGTGATATAGCATGCATGAGGAACTGCACACCATGCTCCAGGAAGATAAGTGTATGTTTCTCTTAACAGAAACAGACTTAAAAAAGATACTGTTGTATCACGAGAGTCTTTTGAGAAACAGAATCTGAGCCAGCTTACATCCTGTGGATAAATATGAACTTGTTAGATGTTTAAATTTGCTATTTTGGGACTTCAAAGTTGAAAAGTTTTCATCAAAATTTTCTTGAGATTTTTTTTTTTAAGCTCTTTGGAAATGACTGACTTCCCCGGTTCCCCCTCTTTCTAGACCCATTTCCTTTTCAGCTACTTCACTGCTTCATCTATAACTACATAGCTCATAGCTGCCCAACTAAAAACACAGTAAAGAGTGGTTAATAAACTGTATTTTAAAAAAGCAACCTAGATATTTATCAACATCTTGAAGCTCAACGTGTTCCCAGTCTGAAAGAACTTGAACATCTAAGTCCAGATACAGCCCTAGTATAATTAGCTGTAACTTTACTGAAGTCAGTAGAGTTGCACTAGTTTACAGAAGAGCAGTATTTAGCCATTAGGCTATAGTTACTAACTCAGAAAGATGAGGTCTTCCAAAGTCTCCTCTATTGTAACACCGTTGTGTCATATGACAGAGCACTTAGCACTCCTGTAACCAACAGCAAGCAGGGAGGTGTTTAGCTTTCACAGAGAAAGTAAACTTTGGAACAAAAAGCTTGAGGCTCCATTTACCAGCATGATCTGATTCATTCCCCTACCTGTTCCCCCGCAGAGGAGCTACATCCCATTAGTCAGTGTTTTTGCACCTCCCATCCTTCAACGTGAAGAAAGAGAACAAGAATAGCATACATTTTACAGAGTATTTCAACTTAACTACTGAAATATTCCCAATTCTGTCTTTTTTCAAAAGTCATCAGATGAAATCATCAGTAAGCCTTTGCATTTTACATCAATCCTGTATGAGGAAATGGGAAAAATATGGTTGTGCTCTTTATTGCTTCTTTTTTGTATGTGAAGAAGGTGTAAAGGTGTTTTAAAATATTTTTTTCTGCTTCTTTTTATAAACAAGTTCACTATGTTTTGATGATCCCTAAGCTCTGCCTCTGAACAACCAACGCTAGCACCTGGACAGCTCTAGCACTGAGCTTTTGCTGCTGGCTATGTGTTTCTGAAGAGTCCAATGCACAGCACCTGTCAGAATCTGCCCTGAAGTATGTACTCTGACTACAACGGCCACTAATTTTAGTCATGATGAACACCTCAAGCCATTTTATCGCTCTCCATAAGATTAACTCAATTAATGGTCTCTTCAGAGTGACCTAAATATCTGTTACTATTAAACAATACCTGAAGAACCAGAAGATGCTGCCCTTGGATGATTGGATTGTGCATTCAGAGGCATAAACAAACACTGTGTAATCTTGGCTCCACTAAAACCAATGGGAGTTTTTCCATTAACTTCAGTGGAGCCAAGATTTCACCCACTCCGTGGCAAAAATGGTGTACAGCTATCGAACGTCACCAATGAACTGTCTTGTAAGGTGGGAGTCTCGTACGTTCAAAGCTACTTTTGAATCTTCGTTCCTCTACTTTAAGTTTTCCACCTAGTCTTTTCATGCTGTCTAAGGCTGGGGGAATGTAGTGAGGCCTCTTATTATATTATAAATATCTCTGAAACCAGTGCCATATCTCCTATCTCACCCTGGTGGCTGGTGCTCATGCTCATGTCCCTCCCCATGTCTGGGTGTCTCTGTTGAGACCCGCAGTGGCTGAGAGGCAGGGAGAGGAGAGCTATTCTAGCCTTACCTCCCTGGCAGCTGGCCTGATCTGATGTACCATGGCGGCTGCTCCAGCCCCTTTTCTGGGTCCCTCTCTGGCTCTATCCCCCTGCATGTGTGCACGGGGCAGAAATATAGCTAGGTCTTGCTCTCACCTCTGAGAGAAATGTGGGGGTGGAAAACATTGGTGGAGGCTGGAAACATACATCAGTACCCCAATGATTCTACTGCTCCCCTCCCCTTGGTTCTGCTGTCCCTCCAGGACTTCCCTATCACCGAATCAAATGGGGATGAGCTGGGAGAAGGTGACCAGCATAAAGGCTCCCTTCACCCTCATAGCAGAGCAGACACCAGCTGGAGAAAGCTGGCCTGCTGAATCAGAGGGCTAACTGGCGGTGAAAGGGCCCAGCTGTCAGAGAAGCTGGCTAAGGCCCTATAGCTGGTTAAATTACAAATTTCATCGGACTCTTTTCAATTAACATTGTTCCCCAACAACTGGCAAATGTAGACATATCAGAGCCATCTCACAATGTCTGGATGGCCAATTTCCCCCTCCTCTTATTTGAAAGGTGAACATAAGACACTTTTATTCCATGGCTTGGATCCTTTTCTAGCTGAGATCAAGAGGAGTTTTGTTACTACCTTCAGGGGGTAGTATAGTGACCCATATACTTTATGAAAAACAACATAACATTTGTCTCCATAATTCTGTCTGTATAGAAGGGTTATTAGTATTGTTCTATTCTATAAGTCTCTCTTTATGATAATGAACCATGGCCACAAGCACATACTACAGTAGTTGACAGGGATTGAATTTGGGACCTTAGCATCAAAAATACATTTCTTTCACTTGAGTTAAAACTGCACCTTGGTGCTTAATTAAATTGGTGGTGGTGTTTTTTTTCATGTGGGCCTGGAATCAAAACTTTGGTCCTTCAGTGCCATAGCCTTAAAACATGTATGTTTTTTTCAGGTTTGGACACTAGGTCAGGCTTGTCACAGAGCAAATCCGTGTATAGGAAGCCAGCTGATGATCAGTGATTGGGATTGGAGGTGTGACTTACCTCAGGCATGACTGAAGACACCCAGCTCAGAAAAATAGTTGAATTATTGCTTCTACTACTAGCACTGTTCCAGGGTGGCTGGCCTTTTAAAGAGAGGTGGGGCTCAGCTCCGCCTGAGACACAGCCAACTCTCCTCTCCAGGTGAGGTGTGGTGAATGGCGTTGGGGAGTGAGTGAGTCATGTGGTTCAGTCAGGCCTGAGGAAGGTAAATTGGTGGCCTGTGGATACAGCTGAGAAGGCCTTGGATCTTTTTTAAGGTGAGAAGGCCAAACTCCAGGCAAGAAGTTCAGGGAATTATGGCTGGAAGAGCAGGAAGACAGACCCGCAGGGAGGAGAGGCTGAGCCCAGCTTGGGCTGGTGCGGAAGAGTGCGTGAAATGTGAAAGGAAAACAGACCCTCAAGGAAGAGGGGCTGGGCCCAGCCTGCTGCTGGGGTGGAGACTACTTTTGGTTGGAGTTCCATCTGTTTTAACCTTGTTGGCAGGACTTAATAAGTTGGACCTTGAAAGGGCAGCTTTGATTTGAGTATCTTCTGTGGTGTGGAGTGGTTGTGCCCTGAGGAGAGGGGAAACTGTTGAAGAGCTACCCCAGTACATGTGAGGGGACCACTGTGGAGGCTGGCAACCCCCTCATGCTCTCTACTAGTTTTAATTTGGAAAGCCCAAGCTCTTAATTTATTGTGCTATGATTAGACCTAAGGGAGAATAGTAGCCTTTTGCTCAGATATGAGGTGGTAAATCAGGTTGGTTTTTTTTTTTTCCCCTCCTTAAAGCAAATCATGTCTAGTGGCAGAAGGATCCTTAAAACTGAATTTTTGCCAAGGGTGACACTGGAAGTGCATTTAATTACTTTGCAATTTGATTTTCTAAGAGACAGTGCTACCAGTAGTATAATATGCATTTAAACCAAATGAGTATGATGATCCAAATACAACACTAAGGGTCTGATTCTGTAATCCCCTATTCATGAGAAGTAGTGAGCTTATTTGCATGCATGGTCCCTTTGAGGTTACTTGCCAGAAAACAGCCCTTAGTCTGCACATCTGAAATCATAAAAAAATGCTAATATGGTCACATTGTGCCTCTTTTACATGTTATGGTTTATATTTTATCCCATAAACAGTACTATATTAAGCTGCACATAAAGTAGAAAAATCAGTTATAGAAGCTGAACCTTTGAGACTCTGAGGTGAGCGCCCGCCAGCAGCTCCCATTGACTGAACAACCCTGAAAATCAAGCCACAGTTGTTCAGGTGTCTAAAAATGGATCTAGGAGCCTAACTTGAGGCACTCCTGGTTGAAAAGTTTTGGCCATAGCCATTATGCATTAAGGAGAGCTTGCAAAAAATGGGCAAAGCAGCTCCACCAACAGAGGAAATTTCAATGAAATTTAATGTGGATAAATGTAAAGTAATGCACACTGGAAAAAATAACCCCAACCTATACAATATGATGGGGGCTAAGTTAGCTACAACTAATCAGGAGGAAGACCTTGGCGTCATCGTGGATAGCGCTCTGAAGACGCCCACGCAGTGTGCAGCAGCACAGTCAAAAAAGCAAAGGGGATGTTCGGAATCATTAAAAAAGGGATAGAGAATAAGACGGAGAATATCTTATTGCCCTTATAGAAATCCATGGTACGCCCACATCTTGAATACTGCGTACAGATGTGGTCCCCTCATCTCAAAAAAGATATCCTGGCGTTAAAAAAGGTTCAGAAAAGGGCAACTAAAATGATTAAGGGTTTGGAACGGGTCCCATGTGAGGAGAGATTAAAGAGGCTAGGACTTTTCAGCTTGGAAAAATGGAGACTAAGGGGGGATATGATAGAGGTTTATAAAATCATGAGTGGTGTGGAGAAAGTGAATAAGGAAAAGATATTTACTTGTTCCCATAATATAAGAAGTAGGGGCCACCAAATGAAATTATTGGGTAGCAGGTTTAAAACAAATAAAAGGAAGTTCTTCTTCACTCAGTGCACAGTCAACCTGTGGAACTCCTTGCCTGAGGAGGTTGTGAAGGCTAGGACTATAACAGGGTTTAAAAGAGAACCTCCATGAATTTATCCAGTTAAGTCCATTAATGGCTATTAGCCAGGATGGGTAAGAAATGGTGTCCCTAGCCTCTGTTTGTCAGAGGGTGGAGATGGATGGCAGGAGAGAGATCACTAGATCATTGCCTGTTAGATTCACTCCCTCAGGGGCACCTGGCATTGGCCTCTATCGGTAGACAGGATACTGGGCTGGATGGACCTTTGGTCTGACCCAGTATGGCCTTTCTTATGCTCTTAGGAAATCAAGAGCTCATTCCATCAATCTGCATTTTCATAATAAACACTTTTTGAGAACAATCTTTTCCCTGTCAAAATAAACAATTAAAAAAACAAAACAAAACTTTTATTCTGGTTTCCTGGGAGGAATTTGTTTTTATCACCACTGAAAAAGCTAAAATAGACTCAAGAAAGCATGTAGCTGCAGAAACCATTATATTTCTCAACATAAGCTCACATTTTTTGGTTAAAGTTCCTTTTATTAAAAAAAAATAGAATAAGTAACAGTCCAGTGACTACTCACATGTAAAAAGAGACGATCAGTCTGTAATGATGCTCTTGTGCATCCATCAGAACTTGTCCAGGCAACATACAATCTGATTCATTCAGTCAGGATGAAATTCACCGTGGTGCATAAGACCCGTGCTTCACTAGCTTTGTGCATATCTTATCATTAACCAGAGATTGAGCTTTATTTTATGAAGGTAGTACAGTAGTTTCTATTATAGAATCCTGCTATTTAAAATGAACCTTTAAGAGCAGTATGCAGGGTAAGTAGATTGCACAATTCATGCATTTGACTTGAATTTTTTACAACATGTTTTGCTTGATTTATTGATTCAAAGATTAATCAAACATTATTAGGAATGAAAGAAAGTAAAGTTAATAGTTTGCAGCCTCTTTACAATGACTTGTGCTGCAGTGAAACTGTATCTTTTAACCCAGGGTTTCTCAAACTGTGGGTCAGGCCCCAAAAGGGGTTTCGGGTCACCATGGCCAGCATTAGACTTGCTGGGACCCAGGGTTGAAGCTGAAGCCCGAGCTCCACCTTCACCCAGGGCAGCGGGGCTCGGGCTCCGCCCCCTCCCCCAGAGCCATGTAGTAATTTTGTTTTCAGAAGGGGGTTGTGGTGCAATGAATTTTGAGAACCGCTGTTTTTGACTACTCCACTGTGCTCTAAAGGGCAGACCTGTAGTGCTTCAGCATAGATTAGCTGTTTAATACCTCTTTGCCACTACTTGAAAATGCATTCTTGAATGCACCATTGTATCGATCTAATGTACACCTCTTTTACTAGAGTTGGTTCATAATGTGCACAATTGTTTAATTATCTTAGGCATCTGATAAGAATGACAGCACCATTCAGCAATCATTTATGTAAGATGATTTATGAGTTTTCTTGGTTTGTGCGCCTGGTGCAGTAATAGTTTTGAAGGATGAATAGTAGCTGACTGGGCAAAAACAATCTGAAGACTGTTTAGTCTTTTGGATACGATCTTATTGCAACTACACACTGATCCTTTTTAGTAGTTAGATACTGGATTTTTAAAAAGGAGACCTGGGAAAGAAAATCAAGGTGTACTCCCTTTTTCGCTCCTTTATGATACGTAAAGAAGGCCTGAGGGTTTTTAATAGAGCTGGTGGGGAGATTTTTTTTTAATGTTTTTTTTTCAGCGGACAATACGGTTTCAGAAAAATTGAAATTTTGTGATTGGGAAAATCTAAATGAAGGTTTTTTTCAGATTGAACCAAATAGATACACTTTAGCCTGAACAAATTGATACATTCTGTTATGGGTCAATCTGGCATTAAAATGTGTCTATGTGATCTGCTTGGTGCCACATGCCTATACTCTCTTCTATAGGCTGGGCTCCCTGGCTGGATTACATTTTCCATGATGCAGCATGGTCTTGTAAAAGTGGTGTACATAAAGGTGCAGTCTCTCCCAATGGCCACTAACAGTTGAAGTCTGTTTTCACTCCAGGATTGTGGAGTGAAATCACTTTGTAATTCAACTCTGTTAAAATGCTAATGATATGAGGCCGTATCTTTATTTTACATAGTACTGAGGCAAGAAAATTTTGTAAGTTAGCACAGAATGGTGCCATGAATCTTTGTAGCTTAATAATGCTCTCATTACTAAATATGCTACTTACGGTAGTACAGTTCATCAGCCATATGTCAGAAATGGGGGCATGGTGAGAAATCTTCCCCCATGTCACTGTGTTTTTGCAAAATTACTCCTTCCAACCTCAGTACCTCCAAAACTGTTCGTTAGTTAATGCTGCTGGAGGCAGCATGGTGTGCAGGGGCAAGTTCACCTTTTCATCAGCAGGAAACCAGTGACAACCTGGCTTCTGCACACGCCATGCTGTAATCTAGTGGCAGGAGGAGCAAACACACACCACCTTCCCCAACATTTGTGAATATTAGAGTGGTGATCTGCAGGGTTTCCAATAACTTTACATGGATTAGTGCAGTCTATGTGGTGGTGGTGATTTTTCATCCCGTCCATTATGCAGACATTACAAGAGGATGTGACTCAACTTCTGAGCCTCTGTTGTCAGAGTTCTTCCAGACACAAGTATCTAGTTTGTATGCTTATTGCTGCTAGAGGAGCATATGGCTTATAGAGAATGGCTGTGAGGGATCATAGGCTTTGAGCCTGGGCCTAGGGGTCCCCAGGCAGCCCATAGTTGCCACCCAGCAACTCACCCGAGCAACCAGAGACGCTCCTAATTGGAGGAAACATCCAGTACCCCCAACTGATTGGCTGAGGAGTTCTATATAAACCGGGAAGTAGTACAAGAAGTTGTCTGAGCAACTAGACAACTCTCTAGCTGGCTACTACTCTGTACCTCTCCTGCTTATGACTCCTGGTTCCTGACCTCCTTATCCCAGACCCTGTTTAGTCCCAGTTCCTGCTTTCCTGCCCTACTCCAGGTCCCTGCTCCTTTGCCATACCCTTGCCTTTGTCTCTGGTCTTCAGCTTGGCACCTGATGCTGTCTTTGGCTCTGACCTTAGGGTCTGACCATTAGACCTGACTTCTACTCTAATCACTCGGCCTGACTGCTTATGCCCCAGTCATTGCAATGACCTTCTCATTATTTGACTTTAATTATAATTTGCAGGAACAAATACACATACAGAAGCAAAATATTTTGCTAATCTACTGTATCTTGGTTTTTCTTGCAGATGTGCACATTGCTATGAGAAAAGGCAATATGTAAAAACAATTCAGGAAACTTGTGACATCATCGGGAGGTGCTATGTGCTGAGTCAGGATCTCATTAGTATGGTTGATATGGATGGTGAATGGAGTTTTTGTGATGGTAGGCAGAGGCAGTGAGAAATTTAGTTCATATCAGCAACATGAAGCTATTAATTTTACCAAAGGCTAATGATGTATGTGGTACACCAGGCACTTATTATTGGAGAGGTCTGGCCCTTTCTCCTGCACAGCAAATAGGTTTTTCACCAGTGTTACTTTCTTCTGTATGAAAAAAGGTTCAGTTTTTCAGAAAAAACCTGACCAGCATCAATTCAAGAAGTTTTTACCCTGTTTATCATAAATGCTAAATTTTTAGGTCCATAACCATGCTAAAGTTTCTCTTAAAAGAGTCAAATTAAAAAACTGAAGGCTTTAAAAAACCTGAAATAGCTCATGGATGGATTAAACAAGTTAACGCACAGTCATGTAAGAAATTCCTATCTCACTGGTTTTAATTTTACTGCAGGTTTCAGTGTGCTTCTCAAGGGGTGAACTTCCATGCTGAGCAAATTTTAAATAGTGTATACATATTTTTTTTAGAGTTATTTGTCCAATATTTTGTTGTTCTGTATTTGAGCAATTATTCCAACGTGAATGTCTGCACTAAGCTCTTTGTCCTAGTTGAGCCTGCAATGTGCTCATTGTTGTGTGTTTGTGACATCAGTCCTATGCTGTGGAAACCAATATCACAAATTCAGTATGGCAGGATCATGGGACGATGATTAGACAGAGCAAAAATTTAAATATTTAAGGCCAAATCCTTAAGTCTTTACTCCAGTAAAACGCCATTGGCTTTGGTGTGTGTTCTGCCTTAGTAAAACTAAGGACCATAGCAACCAGCACAGATCACCTACCAAGTATTGCAAAACTTAGAAAAACAAGTGGATAGATTTATATTGGTTTATGCTGTGAAATTTTCAAATGCCAGGCCTGTCTCTCTTTTTTTAAAAAGTGATTTTCCTCTTTGCACTTCATTACACCAACAGCTGCAAAATACTTCCCTCCCCCTCCTTTAGAATGTATGATCTTTGACCACTGTTATAAATTGTTCCTTCATACACCTGTGTCTGGCACATGAACCATGAAAAATCTTTGAGTTAAGCTCTGGCACAAGGTATACTTTTGTGAAAACTTAATCTTCCAAATATCTGCTTCTGTCAAGAAAATTTGACCAAGCTGAAAGAGCATATTGAGTTCAGAGATTGCTTTACTTTAATTGCCGAGAGTGTCTATGGGAGTACATGAGTTTTATGAGTATTCTTTCATATCATGGAAAAACATATTTGTACTTGGTATATTGTTAAATATGCCTGTCAAAAGGGAAGCACCCATTTTTATTGAGTAGGGGTTTGTGATCTAACTTTTTCCCTTTTTTAAAAAAAAATTACTGGATTATATTATTGGTTGCATTTAGTGGTAATTGGATATTGATTTTACCATCAGTATTTTTGAAATCTTATGGATCTAGTCTTGTAAGGCTTTCATTAAAATAGCAAATTGATATGCCGAATGAAGAGCGTTCACAACCAGTTTGTTCAATGTTTTGTTGGCAATTTTATTAATTCAGACCATATTTTCCAGATCACTTTTATAACAGCATACAGTTGCTACATCAGGATTCCCAGATGCATGAGATTTTTCATAGCATCATAAAAATATAGGATTGGAAGGGACCTTGAGAAGTCCTCAAGTCCAGCCCCCTGCCCTGAGGCAGAACCTAGTAAACCTAGACCAGGCCTGACAAACCTTTGTCCAACTTCTTCGTATGAACTTCCAATGATGAGAATTCGACAACCTCCCTTAGTAACCTATTCCAGAACTTAACTACCCTTCTAGATAGAAAGTTTTTCCTAATATCTAACCTAAATCTCCCTTGCTGCAGATTAAGCCCATTACTTCGTGTCCCATCTTCGAGGGACATGGAGAACAATTGAACGCTGTTCTCTTTAAACAGCCCATAACATATTTGAAGACTGTTATCAGGTCTCTCCTCAGTTTTCTTTTCTCAAGAGTAAACATGCCCAGCTTTTTCTAAACTTTCCTCATATGTCAGGTTTTCTAAACCTTTTTAACATTTTTGTTGCTCTCCTCTGGACTCTCTCCAATTTGTTCATCTTTCCTAAAGTGTGGTGCCCAGAATTGGACACAGTATTCCAGCTGAGGCCTTACCAGTGTCAAATAAAAGCAGTTCAGTTTCCTCTTGTGTCTTACATACAACATTATTGTTAATACATCTGAGAGTTGTATTTGGGGTTTTTGTTTTTGCAACTGCATCACGCTGTTGGCTCAAATTTGCAAACCCTCCTAGCTCGGTGTTGTCCACAAATTTTATAAGCATACTCTCCACTCAATTATCCAAGTCATTATTGAAAATATTGACTAGTACTGGACCCAGGATTGACACATGTGAGACCCCACTAGATGCATCTTCCAGTTTGACTGTGAGCCATTGATAACTACTCTTTTTTTAGCTTGGTGTTTTAACCAGTTATGCACACACCTTGTAGTAATTTCATGTAGACCACATTTCCCTAGTTTGCTTTTGAAGATGTCACAACTTGAAATTTACAAATTCATTGGTTCTTAAAAATTAACTTCATACCATGTGCTATTATTCTTCCTCCCAACTCATACAATGACAATAAAATATTGCTAATGTCAGTCAGGAACCATTCATCTATTATTTTCCTCTTTTGTCAATCATCCACTTGTATTTTACCCTTTAATTCCTTCGGAGGTGGTTCATGCAGAGTAAAAAAGTCATACATTTTTTGACATGGGTATCTTTGATGAGCCTTATGAAGTTGGTGATGAAAGTCCAGCTCCTATTCTAGCTGTTATTTAGGTAGGATTAAGCACATGTGGTAAACCTCTTCAGACTTTTGGAGCACTTGCTATCCAAATCTGTTGCAATAACATAAAATACAAACAGAAAGTAATTCATTTATGGACCCTATAAAATGCAACCCATATTTAGTCATTCACATCCTCCTCTACCTTTACAGGCCAGTTTGAAATTTAAGATCTGTTGATGTACCTCCCTACAAGAAGAAAAGGAGTACTTGTGGCACCTTAGAGACTAACCAATTTAGTCTCTAAGGTGCCACAAGTACTCCTTTTCTTTTTGCGAACACAGACTAACACGGCTGCTACTCTGAAACCTCCCTACAAGAGCTACTAATGTAATGAGACAAGTGGCTGAGGTAATATCTTTTATTGGATCAACTTCTGCTGGTGAAAGAGACAAGCTTTCAAGCTACACAGAAAAGCTGAAAAAGAGCTCCGAAGCTTGTGTCTTTCATCAACAGAAGTTGGTCCACTAAAAGGTATTACCTCACCCTCTTTGTCTCTCTAATATCCTGGGACCAGCCCGGTTACAGCAATACTGCAAACACTAAACTAAAGAGATGTTTAAGTCCTGTGACAAGGACCTGCAAAATCTCATGGAGTGATTATAATCACTCTCTAACAGTAAGTACTATCTGTGGATCCATAGTCCTGGGTCACATGGCCACCAGCATGTAACATTGGGAGCTCTGGTAAAACTTGAGTTTCTGGGAATGACTGTTAAGTCTTCATTGTGTGTGTCCTGAGAGCATAAAAATTGCATCCAACTACCAGTTCTTTAACTCCTAAGGCTTCTTTACACACCTAATGGCTGTCCTTAATAATTCAAGTGCAGCATGGTAATTACAGATACGCTTTTAAAAGCTTTAATCATTAGCATGGACTGACACTGATAACAATGTGTGTGGTGTTCATGAAGAAGAGCAAAAGAAAATGGTCCCACTTAATGCAAAGAATAAAGAAGGAAAAAACGTTGCTCAGCCAAATGATAGGTGCTGTTGGCAAATCAGAAAGATAAATTGGTGAACAAGAAGAGGCTGAATGGAATCTTTGGAAAAAGTAAATAGTGTCAAGAGAAAGAAACATCTTTCTGATCTGTGTTTGTATTTGTGTATGTGTGTGAATACACACAAACACATACCCATATAATATTATATTTCTTCGACCATTACCTGGGGGTGGGGTGGTGGTGGTGGGGATTGGAGGAATGGGGTTGTGGTCTTTTTTTAGTTGTCTATGATATATAAAGAAGTTTGTTTTTTTTTCTGCTTGGTTTTTACGTTAGGAATATTAAGAATATTAAATCTGGGCTTTCTTGGTTTTGTTGTAGGATATGCTGAGGATCTCGGAGAAGTACATGGAGTGCTTTCACTTGAAGAGCCATAGGTATTGAATAGTTTTAGATTTCTTTTCCACTCATTGTTAGGGGAATCCAGTTAGATAAAACGATGAATAAGTCTTGAAAGGGTAATTTATTTATTTTTTAAAAGGGGGCAAGAAAAAGAGATTTCACACTCAAACAAAAATCCTCTTTGGCCTTCTTTATACATCGCAAAGAAGGGGGTTGCAGGGGTGGGGCGGAGAGCCACAAACTCAATTTGTTCCTTTACTAAAAGTCAACAGGCTATCTTTTATAACTGAACCAATTTAAAGTGCTTCCTAGTGACCTTTGCTCAGCAGCTATCTCTTTGTCTGACTAGTTTACTTAAATTATCTTGAGCCTGTTGTTTTTAAATTGCCAGGTATGTTCATTTATTTTTCACAATTCTTTTAAAATTGCTGTACTTTGTCTCATTTTAAGTTGGCAACATATTGTTATAGAGGTCCACAATATTTTAACAGAGATGGAGTAATTGGGGGTGCTGTGTACATCTATGTTAACCAACAAGGCAAATGGGAAGGACTAATGCCAATTCACCTCAGTGGGCCACTGAGTCTGTTTGGTATTGCAGTTGAAAATATTGGTGATATTAATCAGGATGGATTCCCAGATAAGAAAATATGAATGTCCATACATTTTTCTAAAACAAGATTCAGAGCATCTTATTTTATCATGAATGTAACCATTCATCAGGATAGCGTTTGTCTTAATCTCCTAATTTCTTTTCAACAGATATTGCCGTGGGGGCACCATAGGATGATTTTGGCAAGGTGTTCATATATCACGGATCCAAGAATGGAATAAATACAAAGCCAGCACAGGTAATTAAACACCCGTTACCACCTGTGCTCAGCCTTGCAGAGCATTTTAAGCATAAGAAGTTTTATTCCACAAAAATATATTATACTGGGCAACCTCCACAATAGGCATTGCTCTGTGCACCTTCTGCAGGCCCAGATCCTTGGCTACAGCAAAGCTCAAGAAGGTGTCTGTGCAAAAGTGGCTTTTAGCTTCTTTTTATGCTTCCCCCAGTCCTGGAGTGGTTGTGTGTTAAAGGAGCCTGAGGATTCCCAGGAGGCCATTGTGGCACACACCAGTCACCAGGGCACAGGGAAGCCCAGCCATATCCTGTATGCTGGCAGCAGGGAGGGGTGATGGTAGAGGATATATCATGGTGCTTAGATATTACAGTGATGGGAAGCATAAAACCCTAAAATGGACATCTAAGCTACCCAATGATCCCACTACACTGGTACAATCTTCCTGGCTGGCTACAGTGGCTTTAGGGTTAATTTGCATTCCACAGAGTGGCCATATTGCAGTGCATGCTTTGTGCCAATCTGGCCTATAACATTTCAGGGCCAAATTCAGACTTTCCTTGCATCTGCTAGACCTAAGGCAGGGAAAGTCCCACCTGAAAGAAGCACTTCTTCAGAGGCATGGCACTTTGGAAAAATGCAGGACATCTGAAACTTTACATAGATGTTCAGTTTCAGCCATTTATAGCATCATAATCCGATTAGTTCTATAGAGGATCCTCCAGGAAAGCCAAGATACAAGAAACATTTTTTAAAGGGGAAAAACAACGTAATTTTGTAAAAATTTTCTTGAAGTCTCTTTTTAAAAAATATCAATGAATAAGAGAGACAAACACTTTTTCTTCTGGCTTTGTAATCTACCATTCAGTGAGAAGCAAAATGCCAGTTCTGATCATTCATATGAATCATATTATAAAAGCCAGGATAATGGACAGCTGGTTAACACACTAACTAACTTTGCACTCCAGGAGACAGGTTGAAATTTAACTTTGATCACAAGTGAAAATTAATCGAGTTGTCTCATCCTTGTGAATGCGTGTCCCACATCACATGAGCACTATGCAATTAATCTTTGCAGGGTCAAGGTGTCCTGGAAGGTTTGCTTCTGGAACTTGGGGTATATCTACATGTCGAGCCAGGGATGTAATCCCCAGCTTGAGGAGACAAGACATGCACACTAACTCTCATCAAGCTAGCACACTAAAAATAGTCTTGGAGGAGCCGGTACCACAAGGGGCTAGCTGCCCTAAGTATGTGCTTAGTGTTTCAGACAGGATTGTATTCAGGGCAGCTTGCCCCCTCTTGCGCTGCTGTAGCTACACTCAGTTTTTAGTATGCTGGCTCGATGACAGTTAGCATGAGTGTGTCTCCTTGAGTTGGGAACTACACCCCAGCTCGAGATGTAGACATACCCTTAGAGGAGCACCTCCCTGCATTGCTCTAGCAAATGCTAGTTTCTCTCAGGGTATGTCTACACTAGAAATGTAAATCGACCTCTATTCGGTTGACTTACAGCCATCAGAGTAATTACCGTGGTGGTGCATGTCCACACTACCCTCCTTTGGTTGACGTTTCGCATCCTCACCTGGAATGCTTTCACAGACCTAAGAATGGCAGTGTGGGGAGCTGAGAGCCCAGTCTCTGAGCTGTGCTGGTAGCTCCCTGGCGGGAGCCTGGCTACCTCACAGGTTCCCGGCGGGCTGCCACCCTCCCACCTTACTCCTTGTTCCCGCCGGGTGAAGTCGCCCAGGGTTTCTTGCCTCTGGGGAACAGAGTCCAAGTGCCCCGGCTTTTTGGCCCCCTTGCCTGCCTGCTCACTGTGGAGAGCTGGGCAGGCTTGTCAATTTCATGGATCATGGAATGTGAGCCTGGAAATCTATTCAAGAGAAATTCCAGCATAAGTGGCGCTTGTTTTTTTTTTTCTTTTTTAACTAGAGATAGGCCCAACCTGAAAAGTTAGGTTCTGGACCTTGAGCTGAACTTTCCCTAAGTTAAAGGGTGTTCATGTCTTGGGGTTTGGAGCTCATCTCTGTTTTTAACATTTCAGAATTCTTTGTGATGTATTTTTTTCATATAAAGCAAAGTTTGTGCTTGCAAAAATATATTACTTTAGCATCTTACTGTCTGGATTTTTTTCTTGTTTAGGTAACCTTTTGTCTGATTTTAAGTAAAACTAAAGTTAATGTTGACAAAACTGACTTGGATATTATTCTGAAGTTGGAAACATAAGGTTTTTCATTGTTTTTACCTTTTCTCTTGGTGTTTTCCCATATACTTGTAAACATTAAGGAATGGCTTCAATTTGTTTTGTAAAGGCAATTTTACTGTAATGTGAAAACTGTTAAAATTTAAAATAAACACTGCCATTTCCTTTTCATTATAGAACAAGCAATCAAGTTAATTTGGCTCCAATTACTGCTACTGCTAAAGTGGTTATTGAATTGCTTTTGTCACTCACTTGGTAGGTATTGATAGCTAGCATAAGAAATCAATGTGAGAATGAACCCTTTGCTGCAGTTGGTACTAAAATGTGATCTGTTTTTTTTAAAAATTAAACAGAGTTGCTAAGCCTTCCCAGGTGTATTTTGGAGGTTACATCATTGATGAGAGTGCTATGAAATCTGAAGATGATGTTGGAAAAATAATAGAATATAAATTCAGAATGAGTTAATCTAGATTATTAAAACATAATGATGACTTTTTTTCTGAAACTTATGTGAATATTTTAAAATCTGGCTGCCCTAGCACCCGAATCATCACCATTAACCACGTCCTCCTCCCTTCCACAACACACAACTTGACTGGCCCATCAAAACTGGGGCTTCCTCTAGCCTTGAAAGTTCAGGGTCACACTTCCAATAAACATCCATGCCTACAGGTAACAAAACTTACATACACAAAACCCATCAATGGTATGCCCAGCGTTAGTGCTCAGAAAGTGTGTGCAGATATTTGTGCACGTAAAGCCGAGCGTCCACAAACAAGCTGTGTTGCAGCCCTTTTTGAAAATATGGCCCTGTGAGCTCACTCTCTTGGCCTTCTGCCTTTTAATTATTAGGGCCTTGGCTACCCTTGTGAGTTACAGCGCATTAAAGCAGCCCTGGGTGCCCTAACTCACGACGCGTCCCCCCACTGGCAAGGCACGTAGAGCGCTCTGACTTCGCTGCTAGAGCGCTGTTGGTACTGCATCTCAGCGAGTGAAATAACGTTTGCTGCGCCCCTGCTGGAGCGCCACGGCGCCAGTGTGGACGCCCTGGTCTGTTAGTGTGCTCTGATTGGCCTCCAGAAGTGTCCCACAATGCCTGTTCTAGCCACTCTGGTCATCACTTTGAACTCTACTGCCCTGCCCTCAGGTGACCAACCATCAGACTCACCCTTTAAATTCTCTGGGAATTTTGTAAATCCCCTTCTTGTTTGCTCAGCCAGGCGTGGAGTGCTCTCAGCGCATCTTTCCAGGTGACCATGCCTCCACGCGCCAGGCGATCGCCAGTATGGAGCAATGGCAAGGTGCTGGAGCTCATCAGTGTTTGGGGGAAGAAGCTGTCCAGTCCCAGCTGCGCTCCAGCCATAGGAATTACGATACCTTTGGGCAGATATCAAGAGACATGCTGGAAAGGGGCCATGACTGGAACGCATTGCAGTGCAGGGTTAAAGTGAAGGAGCTGCGGAATGCCTACTGCAAAGCCAGCGAGGCAAACCGCTGCTCCGGTGGTGCCCCTGCGACCTGCCGTTTCTACAAAGAGCTGGATGTGATACTTGGGGACGACCCCACCTCCACGCCGAGGACCACCATGGACACTTCAGAGCCCAGTTCAACAAGGCTGGAGGAGGAGGAAAGCAGGAGCGAGGGTGCTGAGGCGGAGGAAGACACCCCAGCATCCCTAGATGCATGCAGCCAGGAGCTGTTCGAAAGCCAGAAGGAAGGTAGCCAGTTGCAGCAGCCGGTGCGTGGGGCAGGACAAACACCAGAGGAGGCTCCCAGTAAGTGGCTTTTATTTTGGGAAGGAAGTTA
Organism: Natator depressus; assembly: GCF_965152275.1. Lineage (NCBI taxonomy): Eukaryota > Metazoa > Chordata > Testudines > Cheloniidae > Natator > Natator depressus. The sequence goes on from NC_134244.1 coordinate 40,170,811, forward strand.
CTCGGTGTGGGCTCTCAGGGTGAGGAGCATTAGGGCTGCAGGCATGCCTAGATGTGGAATAGGGCGTTGATGTGCTCTCTCACATCGCGGTAATCTGCCTCAGTGATCTCTTCAAAGGTCTCATCCAGAAGTTGGTCAATGTGCTTGCCCAGGTTTCTTGGGAGAGTCACTGTGGTCCTTGTTCCAGTCAGGCTACTTTGTCCGCGCCACTGTGCCGTGAGGGGTCGGGGGGACCATTGCTGCACGCAGACAAGCTGCATATGAGCTGGGCAGAAGCCGCATTGTAATAGAAGACCCTCCCTTGCTTCCCAGGTCACCCTCAGCAGCGAGATATCTTCCAGGACGAACTCCTGTGGAAAATGTGGGGACAGATTTCAGAATAGGGGACCCCTGCAGCTGTTGGCTCTCCCCAAGGCACAGAAACCCAGAGGACAGTACGGCCGTGAAACAATCAGTCCCCCTTGACCCTGTGCTTACTCACCATTTTGGGGCTCCCATGGGTTATGTGCGCTTGCTTTGGGATGGGCAAATTATGCTATTGTGTAGACGGTGCTTGCCCTTAAGTACGGGGGAATCCTTGCTCTGTCTGGTGTGAACAATGCTGCCTCTGTTAAGTGTTGCATTTTGCCTTTACAGATGCAACCTTGAGATCTCAGCCGTCCATGTTATCACCGGCCGAAAGACTCCAAAGAATTAGGAAGAGGCCACATAGACGCAAAGAAGACATGGTGCATGAAGTCATGCAGCAGTCCCTTAATGAGAATCTAAAAGCGCAGGAGTGGAAAGGAGGATCCTCCAGCAGAATGAGGAGCGCTGGCACAAAAGCACGGTGCTCTGGCAGCAAAGCATGGATTGGCTGATAAACATCATGGCGTGCCAAGCGGACTCGATACAGGCGCTTGTAGCCATGCAGGCGAAGCACTACCACACCCTCCCTCCCCCCGCAGCCCTTGTCCCAAAACTTTTTTCCTTGTGCCCCCATGTCACCGCCAACCCACTTTCCCCAACATCCGGGTTCTTATCACCACCAGCTGCCTCCAACACCTGAAGCTTCACGAGCCTCTGGGTTGTAGTTTGCCGACCTCTGACCTAGTTCCATTCTCTTTATCATTCTTGTTCCTGCCTTGGGCTACTGAAGACTTCCCTTTACAGCTGTCATTATATATGCCTAATGCAGTAGTCTAGAATACTTGGTGTAGTTTGTAGTTTCTGTGGGTTGACAACAACGTTCTAGATATTGCTGTATTGTTCTCCTGACTTTAAAAAAACAACAACAAAACTCCCAACTACCATACTGCTGGACCAAGAGGGCCAGAGATGTAATTCTGTTTGCCTCAGATGTTCCTTTGTAGTTGTAATCCTCCTGCGTGTCTATAACATTTTTGCTACCACTAGAAGGTTCTGCCACCTGTTGCTGTTAGAAGAGAACAGATCCCACTTACGTTTGTAGACACCAGTGGCTCAGGACTGAACTGGAACATGTTTTAACCCTAAATATAGTTGCAATCAGCCAGGTCAGCCAGAGTTTTTATTTATATTTCATTTTCATAGTCCTGTGAGGTCTGAACAGAACAAGTAAATCTTGCAACTGCTCTAGCTTTATTGTTAGCAACAGACTTTTAAATAAAACTTCTGAACATCAAGTCTCTCTTGATTTTGGTGTACAAAATGGTATGCTAAATGTTCCAGGACACTTATACTGGGGGCACGCTGTCTATAATTCAAAAGGTTTGCTACCTTTTATTTCCAATCAAAAGTTGTTTGGCAAATCTTCAGAATGTGTGCTTTCCTGTGATTTTTCTTAATACCAGAAAACCCCTTTTTTCAAGAGGTGTCAGTGCAGATTTGTAGCTGTAAATTCTAGTTTATAAGAGAATTTGTGGGTTTTGTTTTCCTAGCGGGTAACTAACTTGGGTAGACCACTTCAAACATTTGGCACAGCTTCCTTGGACATCCAGTGGCCAAAAGAAATCAGCAATGGCAAATGTCTGCTTTATTAGATGAAAGAATTGGGGAAAATCCCTTGTGAACCTCAAAACGAAGTAAACTTTTTGCAATTTAAGGTATATTAGTGTACTTTCACCTGTTTATAAGCAAGTTAATGTAACATTGAAGCACAACAGGGAAAGCATTAGCCAGATAGTGGTGCCTATCTCAGAATGAGCTTTATATCTTCAGTGACTCAAGAAGTGCATCAATATCCTATGCTAATATACACCCTGCCATAGTTATTAGATCGGGGTGGCCAACCTGCAGCTCTTCAGAAGTTAATATGCGGCTCCTTGTATAGGCACCAACTCTGGGACTGGAGCTACTGGCGCCAACTTTCCAACGGGCCGGGTGGTGCTCACTGCTCAACCCCTGCCTCTGCCACAGGCCCTGCTCCCACTCCACCCCTTCCTGCCCCCTCCCCTGAGCCTGCAGTGCCCTCACTTCTCCCCCCTCCCACTCCAGAGCCTCCTGCACACCACGAAACAGCTGATCAGGAAGTGCGAGGAGGGAGGGGGAGGTGCAGATCGATGGGGCTGCCGGTGGGTGGGAGGCGCTGGGAGTGGGGTGGGGGAGCTGATGTGGGGACTGCTGACTTATTACTGTGGCTCTTTGGCAATGTACATTGGTAAATTCTGGCTCCTTCTCAGGCTCAGGTTGGTCACCCCTGTATTAGTTGATGATGCCTTCATTTTACATTTAAAAGCAAAGCCACTTTAAAAGCTAATTTGTATTTTAATAATGCAAAAAATAGTTCATGGTGAAAGGATAAGGAAAACAGGAACTATTTATACCTTTTTAAAAAACATTATTTTTATAGCCTGCCTAGTTTGCTTGGACCCTTCTTTTTCCTGTTTCTCATGAACTCAGTTGACATTTGCCAGCAACCAGTTTCATCTCTGTCTTACTTTCTCCTAAAAAGCTAAAGGGCCCAAGTCTGTATCCCTTCTGGCAAAATGCCCCTTGCCTTCAGAGCAGATACAGGATTGGGACATAGGATTTTATAAGTCCTGCACTTAGGACGGAAGAATCCAATGCACTGCTACAGACTAGGGACCGAATGGCTCGGCAGCAGTTCTGCAGAAAAGGACCTAAGGATTACAGTGGACGAGAAGCTGGATATGAGTCAACAGTGTGCCCTTGTTGCCAAGAAGACCAATGGCATTTTGGGATGTATAAGTAGGGGCATTGCCAGCAGATCAAGGGACGTGATCGTTCCCCTCTATTTGACACTGGTGAGGCCTCATCTGGAGTACTGTGTCCAGTTTTGGGCCCCACACTACAAGAAGGATGTGGAAAAATTGGAAAGAGTCCAGCGGAGGGCAACAAAAATGATTAGGGGACTGGAACACATGAGTTATGAGGAGAGGCTGAAGGAACTGGGGATGTTTAGTCTACGGAAGAGAAGAATGAAGGGGGATTTGATAGCTGCTTTCAACTACCTGAAAGGGGGTTCCAAAGAGGATGGCTCTAGACTGTTCTCAGTGGTGGCAGATGACAGAACAAGGAGTAATGGTCTCAAGTTGCAGTGGGGGAGATTTAGGTTGGATATTAGGAAAAACTTTTTCACTAGGAGGGTGGTGAAACACTGGAATGCGTTACCTAGGGAGGTGGTGGAATCTCCTTCCTTAGAAGTTTTTAAGGTCAGGCTTGGCAAAGCCCTGGCTGGGATGATTTAATTGGGGATCGGTCCTGCTTTGAGCAGGGGGTTGGACTAGATGACCTCCTGAGGTCCCTTCCAACCCTGATATTCTATGATTCTATGATAAGAGTAAACTGTGCTGCGTAAAAGACTGCTGGAGTCCTGAGGGAAGGAAACAGCTTTCAGCCTGCCCTTCTGTACTCTCCACCATCTTTTCACCCTCTCCAATAGCAAGCTTCAACTGAAGGACTGCCCATCTGCTCCTTAAACTCTGAGTGTTATGGCCAGGCTGTAGGAGAAGCCAGTGAGGAGAGCCAGGATCAGTGTTTTAAAGAGAAACAACCACTTGCCCTTCCAGCTCAGATGCAGTGTTCAGTAGCAGTTGAGAAGGAACTGGGCTTCTTTTAACTTCAAAGTGTACAGAAGAGAAAATGCAGAAGAAGGACTGGGGAATGAATGCTTTGACTACTCACATTCTTAAAGTCATGCATGTACTTAATTGCCTTGCTGAATAAGGGCCTACGTGCTGTCAAATGTACAAAATGGGGGAAAAAAGCCAGAAAAAAAATCTCACTTAATTCCATGGGATTTCTTTTTTGGTAAGTGTTTTTCTTTCTTCTATCATTTATTTATTAATAGTGTCTACTTTACTTAACCCAGGGTTTGTTTTAAAAGAGCTTTATGAATTATTTCAATGGAATGGGTGGAAGAAAATGTCTGCTTTTATGTGAACACACTCAAATAAAGAACCAAAGGGTAGATAATAAACAAACAAATGACCAGGTCCTGTTAGCCCTTCACACACATGCACTATTCATGGTAAATAGGCCCAATGGCCTGTGATGGGATGTTAGATGGGGTGGGATCTCAGTTACTACAGAGAATTCTTTCCTGGGTATCTGGCTGGTGAATCTTGCCCACATGCTCAGGGTTCAACTGATTGCTATATTTGGGGTCAGGAAGGAATTTTCCTCCAGGGCAGATTAGAAGAGGCCCTTGGGGTTTTTTGCCTTCCTCTGTAGCATGGGGCATGGGTCACTTGCTGGCAGATTCTCTGCACCTTGAAGTCTTTAAACCATGATTTTAGGACTTGAATAGCTCAGACATAGGTGGGAGGTTTATTGCAATAGTGGGTGGATGAGATTCTGTGGCCTGCATTGCGCAGGAGGTCAGACTAGATGATCATAATGGTCCCTTCGGACCTTAATATCTATGAGTCTATGAGTCTATTGGAGCAAGCTTCACCATTGTGGCTGCCACCTCTACCATCTCCTGGGACCCTGAACCTTCTTCATCCTAATCCTGAGAGATGTCTCCAGAGTAGGCCAAAGAGAGAGGGACCCAGATGCCATCACCACCTTCACCGGCTCCAGATGAAACCCCAACACTACCTGGGATGAAGTGGGATTGGGTCACAGTTCCAACCCATCTCAACTTCTACTCTTTTCCGCAAAAGGACAGTTATTCCCATTTTTGATACCAACTAAGAGACTGTGAGAAAAGGAGATTTTTCCAGCTAAAGGGAAAAAGGGATGTTGTTAAAATGAAAGCCTTACTTAATACTTTATATTTCAAATGCTTAATTGTATTTCCTTCTTTTCTTTGTCTTTTAATAAAAGGTTAAAAGGCTTTTTAATGGTGTATTTGCCATGGTACTAAGCAGGCTAAGGTCTCTGTATACCAAACCATGGACTTTAACACTGTTTAATGTTGGACAGTGACTGGGTTCCTGGAGGACCTGGGTTATGTTAACACCTTTGGCCATTTATTCCATCTAAATGAATACAAAAAGGCCTGCATTTCTCTCCTTTCTGACAGAGTTTTTTTCCAGGCTGTACTCTTCCTTGCCTAAACTGTGATATTCCCAGCAAGCCAGTTTGCCTAAACAGGAGCTTTGCGTTCTCATTGAAGGCTATGAACAATGTCATTGCCAGCCAGTAGTTAGAGTTACCACAAAGCGCTTTATAAGCAATATGGCAAGGTACCTCTTTCACCTCACTGGGCTCAGTGTTTCCCCCTCTGGTGGTGACAGTGACCTGAGATAGCCTCTTTTCAACTCATAAGGAAAAGGGCCTTTACCATTCTAGGGCTGTTATATATGCCTTCCATCACTCCCTTATAGCTGTCCGGTCTGACTTTGTCCCAGCAAGCGCATTTATTCTTAAGGTGAAAGCATTGCAGAGAAAACATATTTAAAAAACAAACAAACAAACAAAGAACCCTACATGTATGCTAATACTAGAGGTCACCCATAAGTTTTATGGGGACTCAGTAGGCCAAAGGCCTTCCAATTCTTCCCAGTAAGAATTGGTGCTCCCCTTGGACAGAAGGTCCTGTCTGTTTGCTGGATCAGAAAGAAGGCTGTAAGTCAGTTTAAACTCAGGCTATTTTTCTAAAAGTCCTTTCTTTGTCTGTCTGGTTTCTAGACAATCCAGAGTAAAGTATATGCGAAGTGGTGGTACTTTGCTGGAGGAGTTATAGCCTGAATGAATTTGCCTGATTACCCCCCACTGTTCTTAGTTCCTGGATGAGCTGTTGTCCTTCCCACTACACCCCACAGTGGAATTTTATACTATGTCTGGCCCACAATGATGCATAAACTTAATACAGTCACATCTCCCAAAGATATTGCAGGAAAGTGCCATATCTGTCACATATGCTTCTATTAAACAACAATGTGAACTCTGTCTTTTGTAAGAACTTGCAAGTTTGCCATTGAAACTGAATTAGTAACTACACGAACCACCTTGTTTTATTGGTCAACTAGTGCAATGTTTGAACTTTTATTGACCATACGCGGTAAAGAAACTTAGGAATAGTTTTTTCCTCATGAGCATAGTAGGATTAGTTACTCACTCTGAATAACACACAAATAATATGTGAGAAAATGAATTGGCTTTGAAGCTGAGTACAAGCAAAACACTCACCCATTCTATCTTTTTTTTTTTTTTTGCTTCCTTTTTCTGAAGGTACAGATTAAATACCAGTAATTGCTGTGATACCAGCATTCATTGCTAGTACACATAAGGAGGGCTCCATGTCTGTCATGGAGGTTGCGAAAATCACAGATTCCATGACTTTCTGCAACATCCGTGACTTCTGCAGTGGCCAGTGTAGCTGACCCCAGGCCCCACAAGCAGCTGGCTCTGGGGCCAGCTGCTGAGGTGGCCCCCAGGACAGCCACTCCAGTTGCTGCTGGAGTGGCCCCAGGGACAGCCACACTAGCCGCTGCTCCGGCGGCCCCTGGCAGTGGCCCCAGGGCAGCCAGACCAGCTGCGGTCCGTGGCCCCTGGCTACTGGTGCTGCTGGCCCGGGTGCCCCCACAGCAGCAGCCCCCCAGTGCTCCCCCAAGATTTAATCAAAGGTATTTGTACTATACATCTTAGGTCATGGACTGGTCACAGGGCTGTGAATTTTTCTTTATTGCTCGTGACCTATGACTTTTACTAAAAATACCTGTGACTAAAACGTAGCCTTATACGTAAGTATGCCTAGAAATGCTGTTCATGACAGCAGTGCTCAGCTGTGGAGTCATGGTGGTCATGTGGCAGACACATAAATATCCCTAGTGTGATATCTGCATTAGCCCTACCATCACTGTGTTCTTCGTTCACCTCCATATAGTCACTTGTTCAGGTGTAGGAAATACCTTTCTGATGTCATCGATTAATGGAGGAATAAATGTTTTATGTTGGGGCCAAATAGCTTTAGATTTGTCTGTATTTATTCTAAGGCCTGCTTCTTGAAATTGTTTACCTGCTGAAGCACTGTGTTTAAGACCAACATGGAAACCTTGTTTTCCCTGAGTTTTATGTTTACAGTATATTAACCCTTGAAAACAGGGGGTTATGTTATGGGAACGGTAATAGACAGTAGACAGTAGACAATAAACAAGCCTGACGTTTTAGATTTGATTATTTAAAAGGCCAATATCCTATCCTTTAGTACTTTGATTTTTAACACTTCTAAGAAGCTAAATATTTAAATGCCCAATATTAGAACAATCTGTTGCACATTTCTATTCTGCTTAGTAATCAATCCATTTCATTTAGTTTGTTTCTCGTTATATAATTCTTTGTCTTAAAGGAGTCCCATGACTCAAGGAGGAAATGTGAAGTTGCAGAGAAGCACACTAATGATGACCCCAAACAAGTCTTTATTTTCAAAAGGAAAATATAAGAACCTGGTAACATAGGCGCTGGCTTCCTCCGGCTCAGGGGGTGCTCCACCCCAGTACCCGGCCCCACCTCTTCACGCCCCTGCCCCACCTCTTCCTGCCCAGTTCTGCCCCCTCCTCCGAGCATGCCCCGTTTCCGCCCTTCCTCCCAGAGCCTCCTGCATGCTGCGAAATGGCTGATTGCAGTGGGCAGGAGGCGCTGGGAGGGAGGGGGAGGATTGATCAGTGGGACCGCCGGCAGGCGGGAGGAGCTGGGGGAGGGAGGAGCTTGGCTGCCAGTGGGTGCTAAGCACCCACTAATTTTTTTCCAGCCTTGCAGCACCGACAGACTTAGCACCTATGCCTGGTAAGCATTTCCATATCAAAACAACACTTATTTTTTGGTCTCTTTCCCTTCCCTTTACTTATACAGAACCTTTCTAGGTTTAGCAGGGTGAAAGAAGGCATGTTGTTGTATGGGTGTTTTCCAATATTATTTCTAAATCTGGTCACTATATTGGATTTATTTCCAAACAGCTGGAAAAAAGCAGTTGAATGTATCTATCTAGATTTACTTAAAAATGTATCTAGTTAAATATTTAGCTTTCAGAAGTGGACTTTAAAGGGGAGAGGGATAACTAATAAGAACAAAGTAAAGAAAGACTGCACAAACTGATACCTATATTTTAACAAGTATTAGGACAGATACTGGCAACCAATCTTGTTCGTGTTGAAATTGATAAGAGTTTTGCCATTGATTTCAGCAAATTAAAGATTGGGCCTTCTAAAAGAACCATACTCTTAAGTCTACCATCTTGTAACTTGGCAAATATCTCAAATATTCTTCTGTAAAATGTGATTTTTGAAATGCATGCATATAAATACATACTAGTATATAAAATTTAAATTACAGGACTGTAATGTGAGGCCTGCTGTGTGAACATAAAATGCCTCTTGCAAGGCTTGGCCAGCAAGGCATTTGTTGTATTGCTTTCAAGGTTGTGGAATAGTACTTTCCCAGAGGTATGTTCTATTACACACTATTCTTGAGGCAATTCCACTCTCCCTATCTTGTCTCTTCTGATATATATTCTATTACATTACCTTATATTTTGAAACAGGAATATTCTAAGCTTAACTCCCTAGACTTCCTTGTTAGGGAATGCTGCTGCGGCTGAAAACATTAAGCTCCCAAATGAAATTGCTCAAGTCAGTTTTCAAATTTCTTTAACACTGGTCATACACTTTATTGGGGTGGCGTTTCCTGTGTATGTAACACATACTTAGGGCTTCTGATTTTAGGTTTTAATTTGTAAACACCAAGAAAATACCTCCAATATGAAAAAATGAAATTGGAGTTATCCAATAAACCACTGGAGAAACATTAGAATTGGTTAGTTGTATGCAAGGGCTTGTCTACATTAGTGGCTCTCAGCCTTTCCAGATTACTGTACCCCTTTCAGGAGGCTAATTTGTCTTGCATACCCCCAGGTTACATCTCACTTAAAAACTACTTGCTTACAAAATCAGACATAAAAATACAAAAGTGTCACAGCACACTAATACTGAAAAATTGCTTACTTCCTCATTTTTACTATATAATAAAATAAATCAATTAGAATATAAATATTATACTTACATTTCAGTATGTAGAGCTAGGTATAAACAAGTCATTGTCCGTATGAAATTTTAGTTTGTACTTACTTCGCTAATGCTTTTTCTATTGCCTGTTGTAAAAGTAGGCAAATATCTAGATGAGTTGATGTACCACCTGGGAGACCTCTGTGTACCCCCGAGGGTACGTGTACCCATGGTTGAGAACCAGTGGTCTACATGGAGCAGTAAAGTGGACTATGGGGTGGGATTTCTAAACCACAGTAAAGTGTTGCACATTAATTGGTCCATGTATACCTTGCTGGTTACCCCGCTGGTATACACTAAAGGTTTCAAAATGTGTTTTAACATAGTGCTGTTTGAAACAGTACTATATTAAAGCACAGTAGGGAACATTACAAAGAGATTACTCATTACAGTGTATAGCACTGTAATATATATAACATACATTACTCATTCAAGTATATACAAAAGGAAGCCCAGGAAATCCCTAATTTTTGACAGCTACATAAAACTCAAAAATTGCTAAAAATAATCCCAGAAAAACAGAAGCACTATACATAGTGCATAAAGTGAAAATTTTAATTCAGAAGCTTCGAACATCACCTTTGGTTCTGTAGAACTTTCTCTTCCCTAGTGAGAGGAGTTCTATATGATATGACAGTGAACACTGCAGGTTATGTACTCTTGTCATTGTAGCTAGATTTGGTCACCAACATGCTGCCTTTCCAGCCTCATAAACTGTGCAAAGCCATGGGTCCTGGCTCTGCAAGTGGCTGACTTGTCTGGAGCAAAAGTTTTTCTACTGCAAAACCCATAGAGTTTGGTGGCTACAAGACACAGGGGTGCCCAATATGGAGAGAATACGCATATTAGTACTCTGCTTCCCATGCTGCAGTATTTCTAATTCTTTGGGCTTCTGAATGGACCATCCAGTGAAAACTAATCCATTTATAAACTGTGTGGATTGGAGGGGGAGCAATGGGGTAAGACGATTCCAGGGCAGTCCTCTGCACTAGATACTCATTCCCCTGCCTCTCCAAAGAAAAATAATTCCTGAAGATCTAGGAGATGATTGTTATTTTGTACTGTATTGGCACAGAGAGACCCCAGTTAGGATCAGAACCCCATTGTGCTATGTGATGTTCAAACACAGAGTAAAAAGAAAGTCCTTGCCCAGAGCTTGGCAGGATTATTTTCTAGTTTTGGAGGGGTTCCAGTAAATGACTGGTTTAACCCAATTCTTCCCGACAAATTTTTTTTCTCATTCTCCCTTGGGTGTCCTTTGGCATGGAGCCTTCAGCTAGGGAAGAGTCCAGTACTTCTGAGCTGTGGGCCCTTCACGCTTTTTATCTTCAATTAGTGTGAAAGGAATTGCTGACATACTGGGATACTACATCTCCCTGAGTATGTTCCAAGGATTCTCCAACATCATTCCCATGAGCCCAGGCAGTCAGATGCTGCTCATGAAAACTGGGTGGTAAGCAGTGATGAGCTGCCAAAATCTTAACTGGTTCCCTATAAAAAGTTCTGATTTAAGGGATGTGCCACAGTATGTATTTTTTATACCAGTAGGGTTACCATACATCTGTATTTTCCCGGGAGGAATTTTTAAAATTTCAAAATTTCTCCTGGACGGCAATTTAAGAATCAAAAAGCTGGACATGTCCTGGAAAATATGGATGTATGTTAATCCTACCTAAAGTTCTTTTTTAAAAAGATGGGCCTGAACTAGAAATGAGCTCTGTTTCACATGTGTGGGTCCCTGCCACTCCCTGGGGGTGTGCTAAGATGACCAGATGTCCCAATTTTACAGTGACAGTCCCGATTTTGGGGTCTTTTTCTTATATAGGCTCCTATTACCTCCCCATCCCCTGTCCTGATTTTTCACACTTGCTGTCTGGTCACCCTAGGGTGTGCACATGAGTGGGTCCCAGCTGCTCCCTGCCCCCCTCATTGAAGCAGGTGTGCAGGGTTACTGCCCTGGGAACTGCAGGGCACCAGTGGACGTGGGTCCAGCTGCAGACAGGGGCGTGGGACAGGGCTAGCTGGAGGCAGGGGGTGCGGGGCTGGCTGCGGGCAGGGCAGGGGGTGTGGAGCTGGCTGGAGACAGGAGGGTGCGGGATTGGCTGGAGGCAAGGGGGTGTGGGGCTGGCTGGAGGCAGGGCAGGGGCTGACTGGAGGTAGGGGCTGGCTGCAGGCAGGGCAGGGGGGTAGCGGGGCTGGCTGCAGGCAGGGCAGGGGGTGCGTGCGGCAGGGGTTGGCTGGAGACAGAGCAGGGGATGTGGCAGGGGCTGGCTGCGGGCAGGGCAGGGGGCGTGGGGCTGACTGCGGGCAGGGCAGGGGGGTGCAGCAGGGGTTGGCGGGAGACGGGGTGTGTGGGGCTGGCTAGCTTCAGGCAGGGGGGTGCGGCAGGGGTTGGCTGGAGACAGGGCAGGGGGTGCAGCAGGGGCTGGATGTGGGCAGGGCAGGGGGTGTGGGGCTGACTGCGGGCAGGGCAGGGGGGTGCAGCAGGGGTTGGCGGGAGACGGGGGGTGTGGGGCTGGCTAGCTTCAGGCAGGGGGGTGCGGCAGGGGTTGGCTGGAGACAGAGCAGGGGTGCAGCAGGGGCTGGCTGTGGGCAGGGGGTGCAGGGCTGGATGGGGACAGGGCAGGGGGTGCGTGCAGCAGGGGCCGGCTGCAGGCAGGGCAGGGGGTGAGGCAGGGGCTGGCTGCAACCAGGGGGTACGGGGGTGGCTGGAGACAGGGGCTGGCCCATATGGCTCCCGCAGCACAGCACCCCCGGTGGCTGGAGGAGGAATTACATCACTTCTCAGCCGGAGCCCATCAAAGCCTCAGCACCCCCTGCAGGGAAGCGAGTTAACAACGGGTTCTAAAACTGCTTCAAAATTTAACAACTGGTTCGCGTGAACCGGTGAGAACCGGCTCCAGCTCACCGCTGGTGGTAAGAAGTGCTTCAAGTAGGCATATAAGAATAGGAGACGTGATGTCCTCTTCGGACTAGTCTCAATAGCTCAGAAAACTCAAGGCACTGCTGTAGAAGTGAATTTTGGGTTCGAATTAGGAATTTGTCAAACTTACCATCACCTTTACTTAAAACTTTTCCCCTCCCTTAGGTGCGAGTTACTGTCTTTCCTGCAAAGACAGTAGCACTCTATACAGGAGTGCCTTGGTGGATCATCTTGGTGGCTATTCTTGCTGGAATACTGATGCTCACACTGTTGGTATTTTTACCCTGGAAGGTGAGTTATTTTACAAATCACTCTTATTTCATAAATTGAGCTATACCTGAAAAATATGGCAGAAAACTAGTTAAGCAACTCTGAGAATGACTTTTCAAAATTATATTGCTGGGGGACACTGTCTGTTTAATCATTGGTCAAAATAAATGTCTTTATGTGCTATTAGTAACACCTAATTACTGAAAATGAAAAAATTTAAAATCTAGTTTACTTTTTCTGTTTGTATTTCTTCCATCTTGGACAATAATCAATTACATTAATTTTTTGCTTTGCAGTAAAGAATTGATGGTAAGTAACAATTTCAGTTTGTATTCTGCAACATTTGGGTTGACTTCATGGGAATGATTGTTTAAAACAGCAGTTAGAATTTTTGAAAAAATCATGGAAACATCTATTTATTTTAGAATTTGTAAAAGCTTGCTTGTACAAAATCAAAGTTTTGGAACAAGTTTCAGAAATATGTGGTAAAATGACTAGCTATGTAACTTGATTGGTATGTGTATTAGCCATATCTGGCTAGGGGTTTTACAGTCCAAAATGCTTCAAATGGGCTTCTTCATTGAAATTGCCAAAATGCATGTATCATAAATTAGTACTATCTGCAGTACCTGGAACAGTAAAGCTTCCTGTCTTGGCAAACCAATATTTGGATATATGCTTGGCTGAAGAATATTATGAAACGGATACTAGGTGACTATTAATACCCCAGATGTACATGAAGTGACAATCCATTCTAATATGCTGAGATCAGAGGCTAACAATACAGACACCATTGAAAAATGTTGACTATAAATGCTGCATTATCTTAACACCTATTTTCTTTCTTTGAGTTAACAGGAGAGTTTCAAATTAAAGCTTTGCTCATAAAGTCAAAAACATACCCCTTTGGCTTTCACCTGATTCTTTCATTTTTGCCTGTTTGTGTCTTACACTCAGTTTCCCAGTTGCAGAAGCCCTAAGAGTTCTGCTTCCTTACAGAGCTGCTATTGCCAGGGAAACCCGTGGTGTGGCAGGAATATTGGCAGCTCTACAACCAATCATAGTTTTAAGTGGAAGAGGACAGTCCTTTTATTCCTGACTCCCACTCACATCCCAAAATTCATAGTTACTCCTTGTCGCTAAAGAAGCAAATTAGGATTAGGAAAATCTCTTCAGTCCTTGGTACCATCTGGTGCTCTGAAACTTTTGTCTACACTATGAAATGAGGTTGAATTTATAGAAGTCGGTTTTTTATAAATCGTTTTTATATAGTCGATTGTGTGTGTCCCCACACAAAATGCTCTAAGTACATTAAGTGCATTAACTCGGCGGAGTGCTTCCACAGTACCGAGGCTAGCATCGACTTCTGGAGTGTTGCACTGTGGGTAGCTATCCCACAGTTCCCGCAGACTCCGCCTCCCATTGGAATTCTGGGTTGAGATCCCAATGCCTGATGGGGCAAAAACATTGTTGCGGGTGGTTCTGGGTACATGTCGTCAGGACCTCCCTCCCTCCCTCCGTGAAAGCAACGGCAGACAATCGTTTTGCGCCTTTTTTCCTGAGTTACCTGTGCAGACATCATACCACAGCAAGCACAGAGCCTGCTCAGTTCACTGTCACCGTATGTCTCCTGGGTGCTAGCAGACGCGGTACTGCATTGCTACACAGCAGCAGCAACCCATTGCCTTGTGGCAGCAGATGGTGCAATAGGCCTGAAAACCATCGTCATCATGTCCGAGGTGCTCCTGGCCGCCTCAGTAAGGTCGGTCAGGAGCACCTGGGCAGACATGGGCGCAGGGACTAAATTAGGAGTGACTCGACCAGGTCATTCTCTTTAGTCCTGCAGGCAGTCCTATTGTACCATCTTATGGTGAGCAGGCAGGAGATGTGGATGGCTTGCAGCCCTACTGCACCGGCTGCTGCCAGCCAAAGACGTAAAAGATAGATGGAGTGGATCAAAACAAGAAATAGACCAGATTTGTTTTGTATTCATTTGTTCCCCCCTCCCTCCCTCCTTCCCTCCGTAAAATCAACAGCTGGCAATCGTTTTGGTGAGGTCTGTCAGGGGCACCTTGAAACATTTAATAGAGATTCAGTCCTGCCTGAAATACCAGAGGGAGGTATAGCTTAGTGGGTTGAGCATTGGCTTGCTAAATCCAGGGTTTTGAGTTCATTCCTTGAGGTGGCCATTCTGTGTGGCAGTTGTTTTTGTTTCTCCTTGATGTAAAGCCACCCCCTCTGTTGATTTTAATTCCCTGTAAGCCAACCCTGTAAGCCATGTCGTCAGTCGCCCCTCCCTCCATCAGAGCAACAGCAGACAATTGTTCCACGCCTTTTTCTGTGCAGACACCATACCACGGCAAGCATGGAGCCCGCTCAGATCACTTTGGCAATTAGGAGCACATTAAACACCACGTGAATTATCCAGCAGTATATGCAGCACCAGAACCTGGCAAAGCGAAACTGGGTGAGTAGGCGACGTCAGCGCGGTGACGAGAGTGATGAGGACATGGACACAGACTTCTCTCAAAGCACGGGCCCTGGCAGTGTGGGCATCATGGTGCTAATGGGGCAGGTTCATGCCGTGGAACGCCGATTGTGGGCCCGGGAAACAAGCACAGACTGGTGTGACCGCATAGTGTTACAGGTCTGGGACGATTCCCAGTGGCTGCAAAACTTTTGCATGCGTAAGGGCACTTTCATGGAACTTTGTGACTTGCTTTCCCCTGCCCTGAAGCGCATGAATACCAAGATGAGAGCAGCCCTCACAGTTGAGAAGTGAGTGGCAATAGCCCTGTGGAAGCTTGCAATGCCAGAGAGCTACTGGTCAGTCAGGAATCAATTTGGAGTGGGCAAATCTACTGTGGGGGCTGCTGTGATGCAAGTAGCCAATGCAATCAAAGATCTGCTGATATCAAGGGTAGTGACCCCGGGAAATGTGCAGGTCATAGTGAATGGCTTTGCTGCAATGGGATTCCCTAACTGTGGTGGGGCCATCGACGGAACCCATATCCCTATCTTGGCACTGGAGCACCAAGTCGGCGAGTACATAAACCGCAAGGGGTACTTTCCAGTAGTGCTGCAAGCACTGGTGGATCACAAGGGACGTTTCACCAACATCAAAGTGGGATGGCCGGGAAAGGTACATGACGCTTGCATCTTCAGGAACTCTGGTCTGTTTCAAAAGCTGCAGGAAGGGACTTTATTTCCAGACCATAAAATAACTGTTGGGGATGTTGAAATACCTATAGTTATCCTTGGGGACCCAGCCTACAGCTTAATGCCATGGCTCATGAAGCCATACACAGGCAGCCTGGACAGTAGTCAGGAGCTGTTCAACTGTAGGCTGAGCAAGTGCAGAATGGTGGTAGAATGTGCATTTGGACGTTTAAAAGCGCGCTGGCAGAGTTTACTGACTCTGTTAGACCTCAGCAAAACCAATAATCCCACTGTTATTACTGCTTGCTGTGCGCTCCACAATATATGTGAGAGTAAGGGGGAGATGCTTATGGCAGGGTGGGAGGTTGAGGCAAATCGCCTGGCTGCTGGTTATGTGTAGCCAGACACCAGGGTGGTTAGAAGAGCACAGGAGGGTGCGGTGCGCATCAGAGAAGCTTGGAAAACCAGTTTCATGACTGGCCAGGCTACGGTGTGAAAGTTCTGTTTGTTTCTCCTTGATGAAACCTCCTGCCCCTTGGTTCACTCTACTTCCCTGTAAGCTAACCACTCTCCCCTCCTCCCTTCGATCACCGCTTGCAGAGGCAATAAAGTCATTGTTGCTTCACATTCATGCATTCTTTATTAATTCATCATACAAATAGGGGGATAACTGCCAAGGTAGCCCAGGAGGGGGTGGTGGAGGAGAGAAGCACCAGGAGGGGTGGTGGAGGAGGGAAGGACAAGGCCACACAGCACTTTAAAAGTTTAAAAGTTTAAAAATTATTGAATGCCAGCCTTCTGTTGCTTGGGCAATCCTCTGGGGTGGAGTGGCTGGGTGGCCAGAGGCCCCCCCACCGCATTCTTGGGCATACGGGTGAGGAGGCTATGGAACTTGGGGGAGGAGGGCGGTTGGTTACACAGGGGCTGTAGCGGCGGTCTGTCCTCCAGCTGCCTTTCCTGCAGCTCAACCATATGCTGGAACATATTAGTTTGATCCTCCAGCAGCCTCAGCATTGAATCCTGCTTCCTCTCATCACGCTGCCACCACATTTCAGCTTCAGCCCTCTCTTCAGCCCGCCACCTCTCCTCCTGATAATTTTGTGCTTTCCTGCACTCTGACATTGTCTGCCTCCATGCATTCGTCTGTGCTCTGTCAGTGTGGGAGGACAGCATGAGCTCAGAGAACATTTCATCGTGAGTGCGATTTTTTTCACCTTCTAATCTTCACTAGCCTCTGGGAAGGAGAAGATCCTGTGATCCTTGAAACACATGCAGCTGGTGGAGAGGAAACAAAGGGACAGTGGTATTTAAAAAAGACACATTTTATAGAACAATGGGTACACTCTTTCACGGTAAACCTTGCTGTTAACATTACATACATAAGACATGTGCTTTCGTTCCAAGGTCGCATTTTGCCTCCCCACACTGCGTGGCTAGCCCCTCACCCCTCCCCGTGGCTAACAGCGGGGAACATTTCTGTTCAGCCACAGGCAAACAGCCTAGCAGGAATGGGCACCTCTGAATGTCCCCTTAAGAAAAGCACCCTATTTCAACCAGGTGACTATGAATGATATCACTCTCCTGAGGATAACAGAGAGAGATAAAGAACGGATGTTGTTTGAACGCCAGCAAACATACACTGCAATGCTTTGTTCTACAATGATTCCCGAGTACGTGCTACTGGCCTGGAGTGGTAAAGTGTCCTACCATGGTGGACGGAATAAGGCTGCCTTCCCCAGAAACCTTTTGCAAAGGCTTTGGGAGTACATCCAGGAGAGCCGTGAATGCCAGGGCAAATTAATCATTAAACATGCTTGCTTTTAAACCATGTATACTATTTTAAAAGGTACACTCACCAGAGGTCCCTTCTCTGCCTGGCGGGTCCGCGAGGCAGCCTTGGGTGGGTTCGGGGTGTACTGGTTCCAGGTCCAGGGTGAGAAACAGTTCCTGGCTGTCGGGAAAACCAGTTTCTCTGCTTGCTTGCTGTGAGCTATCTGCAACCTCATCATCATCATCTTCCTTGTCCCCAAAAACTGCTTCCGTGTTGCCTCCATCTCCATTGAAGGAGTCAAACAACATGGCTGGGGTAGTGGTGGCTGAACCCCCTAAAATGGCATGCAGCTCATCATAAAAGCGGCGTGTTTTGGGCTCTGACCCGGAGCGGCCGTTTGCCTCTCTGGTTTTCTGGTTGGCTTGCCTCAGCTCCTTAAGTTTCATGTGGCACTGCTTCGGGTCCCTGTTATGGCCTCTGTCCTTCATGCCCTAGGAGATTTTGACAAATGTTTTGGCATTTCGAAAACTGGAACGGAGTTCTGATAGCATGGATTCCTCTCCCCATACAGCGATCAGATCCTGTACCTCTCGTTTGGTCCACGATGGAGCTCTTTTGCGATTCTGGGACTCCATCATGGTCACCTTTGTTGATGAGCGCTGCGTGGTCACCTCTGCTGATGAGCTCTGCATGGTCACCTGCAGCTTGCCACGTTGGCCAAACAGGAAATTGAAATTCAAAAGTTTGCAGGCCTTTTCCTGTCTACCTGGCCAGTGCATCTGAGTTGAGAGCGCTCTCCAGAGCGGTCACAATGGAGCACTCTGGGATAGCTCTCGGAGGCCAATACCGTCTAATTGCATCCACAGTACCCCAAATTTGACCCAGCAAGGCCGATTTCAGCGCTAATCCCCTTGTCGGGGGTGGAGTAAAGAAATCAACTTTAAGAGCCCTTTAAGTTGAAGAAAAGGGCTTCGTCGTGTGGATGGGTGCAGGGTTAAATCGATTTAACACTGCTAAATTCGACCTCAACTCCTAGTGTTGACCAGGGCTATGTCACCAGTTTCACTGCTGTAGACACTTTTATTTTTTGGTCTGGGATATTTTTTTCTACTTTTTGTTTACCTTACCTGCCTTTCTTTTTTTTCTCTTAAGAGAAGCCATTTCTTTTGTACTCATGAAAAGGAAGCATTTTAGATCTTATGCTTACGGTACTTTGACTGTAATTTAATCCTAAATTGTTCCTTTTTCCTCTGCCCCACGTAAGAATTGTAAGAATAGTGCCACAACATTGTACTGTTCAATAATCTAGTTGTTACATAACTGATAGAGTTTATTGGATTTTTTACCTACATTCTAAAATGTTGGTACTATTTAAATAAGAGTTAATGTCTGTCTCTGAATTATTTATTCCATATGAAAAATACTAACAATTGTCAGTGTGCATATTTTATTTCTTTGAGTCAGAATGAGAATTATGCAAAAACTTGTTTGAATATTTTCCTGCCAAGGGCCAAAGCTGCTGGATTACCTTTCCCCAGAAGTCCATTTTTCTAATGCGGACTGTTGGGGTGACTGAAGTTAGTAAGACTGGTCACCAATTGTTGGGGGGATTTTATTTTTATTACTATTCATTTCTTTCATTCATTCGGGCTTTTTGGAAGCTCTTTTGTTTTTTTAATTTTTTTTTTTTTTTTTTTTTTTTACTATTTTAGAAGCTGCATTCTTTTGATTTGAGGTTAACAGGTCCCACATTTATAATTCTCCTCCTTCCTCTCACCATATACTCCCAACATTACATTTTGTGGCCTCTGTCCTGCAAACACTTATTTGTGTACGTGGCTGTTTGCTGCATTGGGACCTTTATTTTCAGTCTGTCTCCCTAATGAGAGCTATGGCAGTGTTTAAAACCCCAGTTCCTTTGCTGGGTGGCTCAAAACCCCAAGAAACTGAGCTCATCAATTGCTGAGAAGCTGGAATTTTGAGACTGTTGCAGCCCTTGTTAAAACAAAGCATATGGTTAGGTATGGCAGCCTCTTATTAAAAAGAATGAAAAAATAAACGAATACTGTGTTAAATTTAGGACTGTTGAAAATGTCATCTCAAGTCATGTCACTGGTGTACTATCATCTCATACACACAACTAGTAATGCTAAATTATTCAGTGATTAGAAATTACCTGTGGATGTTTGTGTAAACCTGTTAAATATTTTTAATTAAAATATTTGTCTTGTTAGTACTGATATGCTTCTTAGAGGACAAATTAGTTTTACCACAGAGTGAATTGTTGAATTATGTAATTTAAAATAAATAAGCATTAGCAACTGAGTTTCTGTTAGTGCCACTTAGATTTCACAGCTCACCGGTGTGTAGGGTGACCAGATGTCCCGACTTTATAGGGACAGTCTGATTTTTGGGTCTTTTTCTTATATAGGCTCCTATTATCCCCCACCCCGTCCCGATTTTTCACATTTGGTGTGTGGTGTAACTGAAGCCAGCCTGCTCTACATGTTATTTTCAGCATAAATTAACAAAGGGAGAAATGGTAACTATACATGATGATCCATTTAATTTTTGTTCTTTGTTCACTTACAAAAGAATTGGATTAGATTTTAAATTCACAGCCATAATGGGAAACATGCTATGCTTAGAAGTAAATGGCCAAATCATGCTGGCCTCATTAGTCCAAGCAGTCTGATATAATGACCTGGTATACATGAGATAGTTACATTTGTTTAACTTCTTGCAGCCCAGCATCTCCCACAGTCCTGTGATGCACAGGTTGTCCTGCCTTGCTGCAGTTTCTAGAGGTGATTTGGCTTTGCAGCATGGCCTGGTGCTCGGTCATGCTCCTTTGTCCAGCCTGTCAGAGCTCCGGCCTCCACCACAGCAGTCAGAAGCAGTTTGCTTTGCTCCCAACCATTTCTTTGCTAACTTTAATTTTAAGATATTTTAGGGCAATAGCTGAGCAACTTTTAATATCATCTCATCCTCCTTCCCAGGATCAGGGTAACTGGCAAGGAGGTGGTTATAACCACCTGGATCCACACTACTGCAACACCTCTGGCAGAGCAGGGCTGAACTTAAGAAGTGCTCTCTATGCAAATGAGCTTTCACAGGCTTTTCAGAAGACAAGTGATGCCCGCCCTCTTTGCAACTAGCTGACCCTGGCGCAGCCAAGACTCAGGGCTAAGTTGGAAAGGTGTGTTGGAGCAGAATAGTTCCTAGCAGAATACATTTTCTGAAAGGGTGCAAAATAGGACCTTCATTCCCATTTGACCTAAAATCTTGTACAAAGTCTATATTGCCATTCGGTTCACCACTGTGGACAAGGGGGAAAAAAGCCACATTATAGAAGATAAAGGCATTAAAATATCTAACCAATGGGCAGGGCCTAACAATATGTCTGATCTGCAGTGACATATTTAAATCATGTTTTGGCTTTTTAGGATTATGTTCATTAAATACGAAGGATCTGATATTTCTGGTGTCAAGCCCAGAATCAGTACTTCAATGGCTGTCACATGCAATGGTTTTAAAAATCATGGGCCTAATTCTGATCTTAAACTGGTGAAAATTGGGAAAAATGCCATAGCAGTCTCTGATGTATCACTGATGTGAGATAAAAATCAGGGCCCAAAGTCTTAGTCCTGCCTCTGGGCCAAATTAAACTTCTTTTGAATCATAGTGTTTGTTAACATACTTGATGATTCACTGATGACAAGATAAAATGACATAAAAATGGGTAGAGACAATGTTTATCCCACACTGTAGAAAGTTTAGCACAGCTGAGTCTGTTTTTCTGTTTACTCAGCTTAGTAATAATACAAACACAGTAACACCCAGAGGAAGAGCTGGCAACACACAAAAGAGATATAAAAGGGCAGGAAATTCACAAAGCCTAGACCTATTTTAAAAGGTATTTTGCAAACTAAGCTTTAGTATTTTTTCAACATTTCTTGACCCAGGAAAAATAATTCCCATTTAAGTATTACATAGTATAAAGGGATAATCTACAATATGGGCAATATATATTGGCAATATTTTATCTTACAAGAGAATGTAATTTGAGACCAGCCTAATGGAATGACACCCAAGCATTTCATTGACATAATGTACAAGATAAAATGCACTCCACCAAGGTTAACTTGGGGTCTGCAGCTATAATTACCATTGACCAAACCAGACTGTTCATTTAATCAATCCCATGAAAACTGATGTTCTAAGGTTAAAGGGTTAGCATTCTTCAAGGACGTCAGTAAAGAATGAAGACTGCTTACACTCTTACTTGCCTTTCCATACAATGCACTGGAATCCAGTAGGCATGGGGCTTGAGTGCTGAAAAAAAATGTATTCGTACCCATATCAGCAAATTACAAACAGTTTTGGAATTGAGTTCTACATAAAATATAGTTTTAAATCGCTCTAAGATTTGATATGACAGGAATCCCTAGAATGTACTGAAAATAGGTTAAGAACTGCTGTGAAAAAAATGCTGATAATATAGGATTACCTCCGGATATTTAGGATATGTCTACACTGCAATAAAACACCTATGGCTGGCTCATGTCAGCTGACACAGTCTTGTGAGGCTTGAGATGTGGAGCTATAAAATTGCGGCATAGACTTTAGGGCTCAGGCTGGAGCCTAGGCTCGGGGATCCTCCCCCCACTCAGTCCCCAAACCTGGGCTCCAGCTCAAGCCCAGACATCTACACTGCAGTTTTATAGCCCTGCACCCTGAGACTCACGAGCCCAAGTCAGCTGAAATAGGCCAGCACAGGTGTTTTATTGCCATATAGATGTACCCATGCAGCAGCTGAGGTTCTGAGGTAGCATCCCCTTCCTGATGAAAATTAAGGGGAGGATTGGGGGATGGGCAGCCTTTGTCTTATCTCTAAAATTTGCTTCTCCCATTTCACCAGAGCCCAGATTTGGTGACCTTCAGGAAATACTGCAAATGCTCTCTGTATTCCCAGGCATTTCTCCTAATGGTGAGGAGGTTGATTAAGAGCTGGAGGTTAGGGTGTTTGGGGTTGGCCAAACTGCTGTGGGAGGTGTCTGTCATCTTGTGTGGTCAGAGTGCAGAAGTAGGTTACACTAGTTTTCTTCCAAGTAAGCTATCAGTAATCTTTAGTGCTGACAGCAGTGTAGAAGGCTGCAGCCACTTCTCGTAGAAGGCAAAAAGCTGTAGACGCTGTACACAGAAAATAATGACAGGCCTTGTCACTGTACCTTTTGGTGACTTCTTTTTTCAGACAATTTTTGTTAAGGAATTTAACACACTGTTTGATTAGCCAGACCATTTTATAACACGGCATGGCCACCTAAAATGGAAAGAGCTAAATAGTGTTTAAATGGAGGCCTTGTTTTTTACCTCTTAGTAACTTATTCTATTCTGAGGTAAAGACAAGACCAGGCACTTTCACTTTGCCGTGAGGTAAACTAGGCAAAGTCAACAGTGGTTGGGGGTGTAGGGCTGACCGTTCCTACTTTACCTCACAGTACAATGAAAGTGAGTGATCTGCACTGTTCATTTTTTACTTCAGGATAGCTCACATGTGTTAATTACGCTGAGGTAAAAACACACCTTGTGGAGCAGTGAAGACAAACCCTGAGTTTGGCAACTATGCCTAGCTGCAAGACCTCATCCACTCTGAGGAAACAGCTGTGTTAAGCTTTAAGAAACCAAAAATGAACCTATAGCAAATACACAAATACTACAATATCAGTATTGTAGGATACTGGGCCAGACCGTCTGCTCTGGACAAGCTGTGCTCGATGATACCAAATGTGGCTTTTAAGCTATCCTTTATAGTTCCCTGAACCTGGGGCCATCTGGCCACGGGACTGATACTGGCAAAAAGTTAGTGCAGTCTCAGAACTGCTGGGCCACGCTGCCTTTCCCCTAGACACATCCCCTATGGCGAGAGCTGGGGGAGTGAACAGTGGTGCACTACGCCAGCTGCAATTAGCAGGATGAGCCCCAAAGCAGGGAAATCCTACACTGTCCAATTAAGCTGCTTCTAGGCTGCTTTGTGACTCCAGGGAATCTGTCCCATAATATTCAGAGACAACACCCATGAGCTCCTGGGAAGGGGTGTGTGTGTTGTGCTGTGCTCTCCTTTCTGGGGCTGGCTGCTGACTGGTGTGAAAGAGGTAAGGTCATAGCTCCTACAGGCTCTCTCTCTTCCTTCCTCCCCTTTCTGTTTTTCTGCTAATTTCTGTTTGTGTTGTCCCTTCTCCCTCGCACTCTCACTCCTTGTGTCTGTTTTGTCTAGCTGTTGCAGCCTAACTGACACCAAGTTCTCTGGGGCAGGGTTGTTACTTGGCTGTACAGTGCCTGGCATGATGAGCCTCAATCCTAGGTGCTATTGTAACAACTGCCATTTTAGTCATGACAACTGACTTAAGAGGGGACCTCTAGAGGTAAAAGTGTGAGCTGCTACACTTGACCTCAAGAACTAAATGCTATAGCTGGGGGCTCTAACAGACTCAAATCCTCTGTGGATTGGGCATAGAGGGTTGCATACACACTGAACAATAGGTTACACTATTATAATGCAAATAACAGTAGCAATGGCACCCTAGGGGCTACTAACAGCTCTTTCAGGAAAAAAGAAAAGGAGGACTTGTGGCACCTTAGAGACTAACCAATTTATTTGAGCATAAGCTTTCGTGAGCTACAGTTCACTTCATCGGATGCATACTGTGGAAAGTACAGAAGATCTTTTTATACACACAAACCATGAAAAAATGGGTGTTTACCACTACAAAAGGTTTTCTCTCCCCCCACCCCACTCTCCTGCTGGTAATAGCTTATCTAAAGTGATCACTCTCCTTACAATGTGTATGATGATCAAGTTGGGCCATTGCCAGCACAAATCCAGGTTTTCTCCCCCCTTCCTCCCCCCCCCCAAACCCACTCTCCTGTTGGTAATAGCTTATCTAAAGTGATCACTGTCCTTACAATGTGTATGATGATCAAGGTGGGCCATTTCCAGCACAAATCCAGGGTTTAACAAGAACGTTTGGGGCGGGGGGGGGGGAGAAACAAGGGGAAATAGGTTACCTTGCATAATGACTTAGCCACTCCCAGTCTCTATTCAAGCCTAAGTTAATAGTATCCAATTTGCAAATGAATTCCAATTCAACAGTCTCTCGCTGGAGTCTGGATTGGAAGTTTTTCTGTTGTAATATCGCAACTTTCATGTCTGTAATCGCGTGACCAGAAAGATTGAAGTGTTCTCCGACTGGTTTATGAATATTATAATTCTTGACATCTGATTTGTGTCCATTTATTCTTTTACGTAGAGACTGTCCAGTTTGACCAATGTACATGGCAGAGGGGCATTGCTGGCACATGATGGCATATATCACATTGGTGGACGAGCCTCTGATAGTGTGGCTGATGTTATTAGGCGCTGTGATGGTGTCCCCTGAATAGATAGGTGGGGAGAAAACCTGGATTTGTGCTGGAAATGGCCCAACTTGATTATCATACACATTGTAAGGAGAGCGATCACTTTAGATAAGCTATTACCAGCAGGAGAGTGGAGTGGGGGGAGAGAAAACCTTTTGTAGTGGTAAACACCCATTTTTTCATGGTTTGTGTGTATAAAAAGATCTTCTGTACTTTCCACAGTATGCATCCGATGAAGTGAACTGTAGCTCACGAAAGCTTATGCTCAAATAAATTGGTTAGTCTCTAAGGTGCCATAAGTACTCCTTTTCTTTTTGCGAATACAGACTAACACAGCTGTTACTCTGAAATCTTTCAGGAAAGTGCAGAGACTGCAAATGTGCTTATACTCTGTGAGGAGAATGCAGCTCCTTACCTCCTCACCCTTGTGAATTTATGGCTAGGCTAGACCCAATCTGTGTCTTTACCTAACTTAGAGTCTTTGTGATTCTTAATTTGCTTTCCTTTTAAGTCTCAGCTGATTTTTAAATCAACTGCAAGAATCAGGATGTGATAGGAAAAGGTGTTAAAAGTTCACAGTGAGCTCAGGTTTCCAGTTTATAGCAAGCTAGAAATATATATTTAAGACAAAACATGGAAATCCTACAATTTGTCTGTGAATGCTCATGTTATATTTTTCAGGAAATATGCTTTGGCTTGCATATCTCTCCCAGTGCTGAGCTCCCCCCGCAGCTTTGCTGAACAGTTAAAAGTGATTACCTTGGTAACGCCACTTCCCACGGTCAACAAAGCTTCAGGCAGCTTGTCTTATTAGTATTGCCTTTGTGCCCAGTGTTCCTAACAAATACAGTATAAACGCCTAATTATCCTGCTTCACAACGGTCTTTCTTCTTTCAAACACTTCAGCAGGGGAAGGGATAGTGGAGGGAGTAAAACAAGGATTTATATAAACATATTTAAAATCAAGTTCTAGGGATATACTTAATTGCAATACAAAAGAAAGATGTTTTTATCAGTTTCCAGCTGATACATCCTCCTATTTAATACCAGCACATACAAGCTCTTCCTTTAGTTCCCAGATGGGAATATGGCTGTGATACCAATAAGGAGCACAATTCTAAAATTAATAAAACAATAATATCTCAAGAATAGATGTGGCTAAGTAGGGGCCAGAAACTTCTGTGTTCTATACTTGGCTCTGACTTCAGTTCCACCTCTGGCATTGGACCAAGTCTTTTGTGGTCTGACTTTCAGCTCCCACAGCTGAGGTTGAAATCAGTGGAGCAGTGTGCACTCAGCACCTCTGAAAATCAGCCTATTAAACTTCTCTGCTTCAGTTTTCTCATTTATAACACTGCTGTCCTACCTACCTCACGGGGGCTTTTAAATTTGAATATGGAAAAACACTTTTAGATTTTCCAAGTTGTGGAGCATCCACTGTTCGTAGGCAATAGAAGTGCTAGCTATGTGATGCTTAGTAGCAAGGCAGATAAACTTGAAGTCACTACAGTATGACAAGGACAAGGGTCCATTTTGAGATAATCCTAAAGTAATTTTGGGGTGGCACAGGGATCTATGGATCTTTTGTTTGGGGACTTTTTGTAGCAGAAGCAAGTATTCTCTCCTTCCTAGCATTGTTTTCCTCTATTTGAACAGACTTGAACATTACACATTTCCTTTCCTTAGTTCACTTAGATTACAGACAGCTATAATAATTGCTATGCAGTAGAATTCAAGGACTTGCAGTACTAATACAAATAAAAAGCACATTAAAGTAGCTCTTGCAACACAGGAACATGCTTCTGGCCTAATAGCCCCTGATGTTTGCTTGCACTTCAGTGGTTGCAGGATGGCAGCAGAGCACAGATCTGTTTTTCAGACCCATTGTGCTTACTGACTGTAGCTACTTGCCATGGAGATAGATCAGGGAACCATTGTGGGGGAATGGGGATTGTTTGCATTGATAATCTCAAGCATAAAGGAAAAACATTATTAGTGCCTCCATTATTAGGGGGCATACCTGCCTCAATTTGAAAAGCAAAGTGTCTATTAAGCATTTCTTCTACTGTTCTCAGAAATTCCCTGTGTTCTGAACTCATATTGTAATGTACCATAATATAGATGTAAAAGATCTGCTGCTCCACAACAGCTGTCTACATCTTATCCCAACAATGGTAAAGTGAAATTAATCTGCTGCATGTCAGTCAGTATTTGCAATTGTTTAGAGCGTTCCTTTGATGGACATTTATATAAATAGTGGTTCATTGTCCCTTAAGTGTTTGTCACCTCCTGAGAGACGAAATCTCCCAAGGGTGGGGGGGGGGGGCGGGGAAACAATCACGGCAAACCTATCATCAATCCATGTGCTGTGGGACATTCATTTTCTTTTTGTTTCAATGTAAGTACCTATGCCGTATACCTGACACTGATTTTTCTCTAATGTTCAATTGCAAGTGCCTATCTTGAGCAGGAATAGCACAACAGAATTTTGAATGGTCACATTTCACACATCAGATCCTTCACACAAAGCAGAAATAGAAGCACCTATGTAATATTCTCATGATGTTCAATTGATAGAAGAAGGTGAGAGGAAATGAGTAATTCCCATCTCCCTGTGAGATACAAAATGGAAAGCAAATTTAAAATCAAAACTATGGTTACAAGCGCAAAGTAATACAATTCTGCAATGAGATTCACTGAAAAATCTACAGGCCACAAGATGGGCCAGGGCTAGTTTAGAAACGTGTTTTGCAAATCATATTTGCTGTGAGAAGACCATCAGCTTTTCCTGTAAGATCAGAATAGCATATGTGACGTATGTGGGGTAAATTGAACAACTGTCTGACTTATGTGATGGAAGACAATGCACTGTGCTAGACTGGGTAAGCCAGCTACAAAGCAATCTGCTCACCTTATTATAAGTTAGTGGTATTTGAAAAAAAAATTCTTATATTTGTCATGATATATTTCTAGGCAAGTGTTAAAGAAATGTCTGCTTAAATGGATAACACTTTTGGTTTAAGAGCAATTATTGAAGATATTGGACCTGACTCTGCACTGCCATGCACCATGTATAGTTTTTTTATATTGTGCAAAGTGGGTATAAAGCTCTGCTGTTTGGAGCCAGTAGCAGCGGCAGAGCTAATGGGTGGGGGGTGACCACCATCCTGGTGCCCTTTAGGTCTATGTGTGGCACCTTTTCAAGCAGGGCTGGAGAAAGAGCTCATCCTGCTACACCTGACAGTGGCAGCTCCTGTCTTGCAGGATTGGGCCTGGGTCTCCACTCTGGACATTGTGACATATCACATATGTGCAGTGTTACAACACCACTCACAAGGATCTGAACTGTGCTACGACTCTGTGTGCTGGGTCACAACACCTGGAACGGGGAGCTAGGCCCAGCCCCAGGGGACAGGAGCCGCCGTTGCCAGGTGAGTATGGGGTGGGCTTGATCTGTAGCCCGCCACAAATGACGCATTACCACCTTGGTCGCAAAACCTGGCTCTGCCACTGAGTAGTAGTAAAACTCAGTCTGCACTGGGATAAATGACCAGGTGCAAGGCAGTGAAGAATCAAGTCCATGGAGTTTCAAAGTTCTGGAGGCTGACAGTAAAATCCCAGAATTTGATTCAAAGGATGTGAACCAGGTGTGAGAGAAGAGTGGAAACGACCAATGCCTTTTTGTCCTAGCCAGCACATACATATTGGACTGTAATAATCCAGTCTAGTTGGAGTCTGTTATTCGGTGAATGATGAGTAAGGCTACATTTTAGTCACAAGTGCTTTTAGTAGGGCTGTCGATTAATTGCAGTTAACTCACGTGATTAACTCAAAAAAATTAATCGTGATTAATTGCAGTTTTAATCACTGTTAAACAACAGAACAACAATTGAAATTTATTAAATATTTTGGATGTTTTTCTACATTTTCATCTATATTGTATTCTATGTTGTAAGTGAAATCAAAGTGTATATTATATTTGATTACAAATATTTGCACTGTAAAAATGATAAAAGAAATAGTATTTTTCAATTCACCTCATACAAGTACTGTAGTGCAATCTCTTTATAATGAAAGTTGAACTTAGAAATGTAGAATTATCTACAAAAATAACTGCATTCAAAAATAAAACAATGTAAAACTTTAGAACCTACAAGTCCACTCAGTCCTACTTCAGACAGTTGCTCAGACAAACAAGTTTGGTTACAATTTGCAGGAGATAATTGTGATGGGTTGAATCACAGAAACCCCTGGGAGCTGCCACCTGATGTACCAAGACTACTTCTGCCCCTGCTTTACTGCCCAGTCAGCTTAGGACTTCAGCACACTGTCTGGTTTGAGCCAGAACCGCTAGCCTGCTGCAAACCCAGACCCAGGTCTGAACCACATCCCCTAACAGCTGTAGGCTTAATTGAAAGCAACTTAGGAAGTGTTCCTGCCTTTAATACTCAGATGCCCAACTCCCAATGGGTCCAAACCCTAAATAAATCTGCTTTACCCTGTATAAAGCGTTTGCCCTCTATAACACTGACAGAAAGCTATGCACAGCTGTTCCTCCCTCTCCCCAGGTATTAATACGTACTCTGGGTTAATTAATAAGTAAAAAGTGATTTTATTAAATACAGAAAGTAGGATTTAAGTGGTTCCAAGTAGTAACAGACAGAACAAAGTGAATTACCAAGCAAAATAAAATAAAATACGCAAGTCTATGTCTAGTACACTAATAAAAACTGAATACAGATTTGAGATGTTAGAGATGTTTCAATAAGTTTCTTTCACAGACTGGACACCTTCCTAGTCTGGGCACAATCCTTTCCTCTGGTACAGCCCTTGTTCGAGCTCAGGTGGTAGCTAGGGATTCCTCATGATGGCTCCTCTTTGGTCTATTCCACCCACTTATATATCTTTTGCATAAGGCTGGAATCCTTTGTCCCTCTGGATTCCCACCCCTCCTGCTCAATGGAAAAACACCAGGTTGAAGATGGATTCCAGTTCAGGGTGCATGATCACATGTCCTGTGAGACCCCAAGCCTTCATTTCTCCCAGCCTGACTCATGGGAAGACCTGCCTGCAAACAGAGCTATCCACAGTCAGTTGTCCTGGTTGATTGGAGCCATCAAGATTCCAAACCACCATTAATGGCCCACACTTTGCATAATTACAATAGGCCCTCAGAGTTATATTTCATATTTCTAGTTTCAGATAGAAGAGTGATACATTTATACAAACAGGATGACCATACTCAGTAGATTATAAGATCTGTAATGATACCTTACAAGAGACCTTTTGCATGAAGCATATTTTAGTTACATTATATTCACACTCATCAGCATACTTGCATAAAATCATATAGAGTGCGTCACTATAATGCTGCCCAAGTCTTGTTTACAATGTCACCTGAAAGTGAGAACAGGCATTTACATGGCACTTTTGTAGCTGGCATTGCAAGGTATTTACGTGCCAGATATGTTAAACATTCATATGCCCCTTCATGCTTTCGCCACCATTCCAGAGGACATGCTTCCATGCTGAAGACGCTAGTTAAAAAAAAAGAAAAGGGTTAATTAAATTTGTGACTGAACTCCTTGTAGGAGAATTGTATGTCCGCTGCTCTGTTTTACCCATATTCTGCCATATATTTCATGTTATAGCAATCTTGGATGACAACCCAGCACATGTTGTTCATTTTAAGAACATTTTCACTGCAGGTGTGACAAAATGCAAAGAAGATACCAATGTGAGATTTCTAAAGATAGCTACAGCACTCGACCCAAGGTTTAAGAATCTGAAGTGGCTTCCAATATCTGACAGGGATAAAGTATGGAGCATGCTTTCAGAAGTCTTAAAAGAGCAACATTCCAATGCGGAAACTACAGACCACAAACCACCAAAAAGTGCTTTGGATTACTATTGAGCAGATGCATCCTGTCATCAGCATCAATGCATGTACCCTGGAATGGTGGTTGAAGCATGAAGGGACATATGAATCTTTAGCTCATCTGGCACGTAAATATCTTGTGATGCCGGCTACAAGAGTGCCATGAGAATGCCTTTTCTCACTTTCAGGTGACGTTGTAAATAAGAAGTGGGTGGTGGTGGTGGGGGGCATTATCTCCTGCAAATGTAAACAAACTTGTTTGTCTGAGTGATTGGCTGAATAAGAAGTAGGTCTGAGTTGACTTGCAAGTTCTAAAATTTTACATTGTTTAATTTTTGAATGCAGGTTTTTTCATACATAATTCTACATTTGTAAGTTCAACTTTCATGATAAAGAGATTGCACTATA
This sequence comes from Natator depressus, assembly GCF_965152275.1. Taxonomy (NCBI): domain Eukaryota; kingdom Metazoa; phylum Chordata; order Testudines; family Cheloniidae; genus Natator; species Natator depressus. The sequence continues at coordinate 40,202,067 of NC_134244.1, forward strand.
GTACTTGTATTAGGTGAATTGAAAAATACTATTTCTTTCAGTTTTTTTACAGTGCAAATATTTGTAATCAAAAATAAATATAAAGTGAGCACTGTACACTTTGTATTCTGTGTTGTAATTGAAATCAAAATTTTTGAAAATGTAGAAAACATCCAAAAAAGTAAATAAATGGTATTCTTATTGTTTAATAGTGCGATTAATCTCGCAATGTAATTTTTAAAATCACTTGACAGCCATATAAAAATGTTAGTTGCAATTAAGTTGTTCATTGACAATCACACCTATATTTAGGACTGACTTTTGCAAAAATTGAACCACCACTCGTGTCTTATAGGGATACACCCTGGGGGTTAATCCCTAATTATACTCTCGAAATACTGTGGTACCAAAGAAAAATGTTTCACTATTAATAGCTTTATTATTCATTCCCGTGTGCAAAAATATGGTTGTTGCAACAAAAACATCCCAAAAGTTTGAACAATTATAATCTAATCACGTGACACAAAACATATAACTAACAAACAAGTAAGTATTCCCAAAATACCGACAAACCATACCACCAATCGATTAAACACTGTTGTTCATAGAATCATAGAACAACAGAGTTGGAAGGGACCTATGGAGGCCATCTAGTCCAACCCCCTGCCCAGAGCAGGACCAATCCCAACTAAATCATCCCAGCCAGGGCTTTGTCAAGCCTGACCTTAAAAACTTCTAAGGAAGAGGATTCCACCACCTCCCTAGGTAACGCATTCCAGTGTTTCACCACCCTCCTAGTGAAAAAGTTTTTCCTAATATCCAACCTAAACCTCCCCCACTGCAACTTGAGACCATTACTCCTTGTCCTGTCATCTGCTATCACTGAGAATAGTCTAGATCCATCCTCTTTGGATCCACCTTTCAGGTAGTTAAAAGCAGCTATCAAATCCCCCCTCATTCTTCTCTTCCGTAGACTAAACAATCCCAGTTCCCTCAGCCTCTCCTCATAAGTCATGTGTTCCAGTCCCCTAATCGTTTTGTTGCCCTTCGCTGGACTCTCTCCAATTTTTCCACATCCTTCTTGTAGTGTGGGGCCCAAAACTGGACACAGTACTCTAGATGAGGCCTCACCAATGTCGAATAGAAGGGAACGATCACGTCCCTCGATCTGCTGGCAATGCCCCTACTTATACACCCCAAAATGCCATTGGTCTTCTTGGCAACAAGGGCACACTGTTGACTCATATCCAGCTTCTCATCCACTGTCACCCCTAGGTCCTTCTCTGCAGAACTGCTGCCTAGCCATTCGGTCCCTAGTCTGTAGCGGTGCATTGGATTCTTCCATCCTAAGTGCAGGACTCTGCACTTGTCCTTGTTGAACCTCATCAGATTTCTTTTGGCCCAATCCTCCAATTTGTCTAGGTCCCTCTGTATCCTATCCCTACCCTCCAGCGTATCTACCACTCCTCCCAGTTTAGTGTCATCCGCAAACTTGCTGAGGGTGCAATCCACACCATCCTCCAGGTCATTAATGAAGATATTGAACAAAACCGGCCCCAGGACCGACCCTTGGGGCACTCCGCTAGATACCGGCTGCCAACTAGACATGGAGCCATTGATCACTACCCGTTGAGCCAGATAATCTAGCCAACTTTCTACCCACCTTGTAGTGCATCCATCCAGCCCATACTTCTTTAACTTGCTGACAAGAATACTGTGGGAGACCGTGTCAAAAGCTTTGCTAAAGTTGAGGAATAACACATCCACTGCTTTCCCTTCATCCACAGAACCAGTTATCTCATCATAGAAGGCAATTAGATTAGTCAGGCATGACTTTCCCTTGGTGAATCCATGCTGACTGTTCCTGATCACTTTCCTCTCGTCTAAGTGCTTCAGAATTGATTCCTTGAGGACATGCTCCATGATTTTTCCGGGGACTGAGGTGAGGCTGACTGGCCTGTAGTTCCCAGGATCATCCTTCTTCCCTTTTTTAAAGATGGGCACTACATTAGCCTTTTTCCAATCTTCTGAGACTTCCCCCGGTCGCCATGAGTTTTCAAAGATAATGGCCAATGGCTCTGCAATCACATCCGCCAATTCCTTTAGCACTCTCGGATGCAACGCATCCGGCCCCATGGACTTGTGCACGTCCAGTTTTTCTAAATAGTCCCGAACCACTTCTTCCTTCACAGAGGGCTGGTCACCTCCTCCCCATGCTGTGCTGCCCAGTGCAGTAGTCTGGGAGCTGACCTTGTTCGTGAAGATAGAGGCAAAAAAAGCATTGAGTACGTTAGCTTTTTCCACATCCTCTGTCACTAGGTTGCCTCCCTCATGTAGTAAGGGGCCCACACTTTCCTTGGCTTTCTTCTTATTGCCAACATACCTGAAGAAACCCTTCTTGTTACTCTTAACATCCCTCGCTAGCTGCAACTCCAGGTGTGATTTAGCCTTCCTGATTCCATTCCTACATGCCCGAGCAATATTTATATACTCATCCCTGGTCATTTGTCCAATCATCCACTTCTTGTAAGCCTTTTTTTGTGTTTAAGATCAGCAAGGATTTCACTGTTAAGCCAAGCTGGTCGCCTGCCATATTTACTATTCTTTCTACACATCGGGATGGTTTGTCCCTGTAACCTCAATAAAGATTCTTTAAAATACAGCCAGCTCTCCTGGACTCCTTTCCCCCTCATGTTATTCTCCCAGGGGATCTTGCCCATCAGTTCCCTGAGGGAGTCAAAGTCTGCTTTTCTGAAGTCCAGGGTCCGTATTCTGCTGCTTTCCTTTCTTCCTTGTGTCAGGATCCTGAACTCAACCATCTCATGGTCATTGCCTCCCAGGTTCCCATCCACTTTTGCTTCCCCTACTAATTCTTTCCGGTTTGTGAGCAGCAGGTCAAGAAGAGCTCCACCCCTAGTTGGTTCTTCGAGCACTTGCACCAGGAAATTGTCCCCTACAGTTTCCAAAAACTTCCTGGATTATCTGTGCACCGCTGTATTGCTCTCCCAGCAGATATCAGGATGATTGAAGTCGCCCATGAGAACCAGGGCGTGCGATCTAGTAGCTTCTGCGACTTGCCGGAAGAAAGCCTCATCCCCCTGGTCCGGTGGTCTATAGCAAACTCCCACCATGACATCACCCTTGTTGCTCAGGCTTCTAAACTTAATCCAGAGACTCTCAGGTTTTTCTGCAGTTTCATACTTGAACTCTGAGCAGTCATACTGCTCCCTTACATACAGTGCAACTCCCCCACCTTTTCTGGCCTCCCTGTCCTTCCTGAACAGTTTATATCCATCCATGACAGTACTCCAGTCATGCGAGTTATCCCACCAAGTCTCCGTTATTCCAATCACATCATAATTCCCTGACTTTGCCAGGATCTCCAGTTCTCCCTGCTTGTTTCCCAGGCTTTGTGCATTTGTATATAGGCACTTGAGATAACCTGCTGATCGCCCCTTGTTCTCAGTATGAGGCAGGAGCCCTCCGCTCTCACACGCTCCTGCTCATGCTTCCTCCCAGTATCCCGCTTCCCCACTTACCTCAGGGCTTTGGTCTCCTTCCCCCGGTGAACCTAGTTTAAAGCCCTCCTCACTAGGTTAGCCAGCCTGCTCGCGAAATTGCTCTTCCCTCTCTTCGTTAAGTGGAGCCCATCTCTGCCTAGTACTCCTCCTTCTTGGAACACCATCCCATGGTCGAAGAATCCAAAGCCTTCTCTCCGACACCACCTGCGTAGCCATTCATTGACTTCCACGATTCGACGATCCCTACCCCGGCCTTTTCCTTCCACGGGGAGGATGGACAAGAACACCACTTGCGACTCATACTCCTTTATCCTCCTTCCCAGAGCCACGTAGTCTGCAGTGATCTGCTCAAGGTCATTCTTGGCAGTATCATTGGTGCCCACGTGGAAAAGTGGAAGGGGTAGCGGTCCGAGGGCTTGATGAGTCTTGGCAGACTCTCCGTCACATCGTGAATCTTAGCCCCTGGCAAGCAGCAGACTTCTCTGTTTTCCCGGTCAGGGTGGCAGATAGATGACTCAGTCCCCCTGAGGAGAGAGTTCCTGACCACCACCACCCGCCTCCTTCTCTTGCGAGTGGTGGTCGTGGAACCCCCAACCTTAGGACAGTGCATCTCATGCCTTTCAACTGGTGGAGTCTCCTGCTCCCTTCCCCCAGACATATCATCTGGGCCACTCCCCGCAATGGTACCTGTGGAGAGAACATGAAAACGGTTACTTACCTGTGTCCGCGTTGCTGGTACATTGATGTTCCCCCTTCTTCTTCTGGAGGTCACATATTGCCAGATTTCTTCACCGTTCAGAGCAGGTCCAGGAAACCTAAGGGTTGAAATCATTAATTTTCCTAGGTTTACACCTTGATTTGTCTATAAAAGAAGTTTAATGATTTAGTTAGGAGCCAAAGATGTTTTCCTTGCATCTTTAGACCCTAGATTAAAACACAAGTGGGTAAGAGAGAAAAATATTAACACATGCTTTATTTGTTTAGGCAATGTAAAGGGAAAATTGTAAGAGAAGTTGAACATTTTCTTTTGGTGAATTACGACCTGTAACAATAACTATGTTTCATGTTGTGGGTAGCAAAGGCTGCTACATTTTGCTTTGATACTTCCTGTGTAAAGCAGAAAGATTATACATAGCTGGCTTCCTTTACCACGTTGGGTATGTCCAAAATCACAACTAACTTGATGCCTATTTTTGGAATAATGATGCAGAGCAACAGATTTAAACACAATAAGTTTTGTGACTGCAATTTGGCTAATACAAATATGCAAGTAACAAAACAATATTAATGCTTGAATTTCACCTAAGGGTGTTACCCTCGCTTCTTTTCCGACTGCCTCCCACACCATTTACAGCTTAGAGGGGTAGTAAGTAAGCAGAGTTTGCCTTACCTTGTACAGGTACATTAGACATAGCACAATGGATGCAAAGGGATGCTGAATTAGATTTTTATGGGTCTCTAATTTTATTTTTCTGCCCGCTGTTGGAAGACAGGATACTGAGTTAGATGGACCATTGGTCTGACCCAGTATGGCCGTTCTTATGTTACCTTCTGCCTTTAGTCAGAGACTTCCATGGAAGTTGAACCCACTTACCCCATGCTGTATTTGGCGGAATTTTATTCTCTGGGCCATAGTCTGCCCTCGCTTACAGATAGAGTGTCACAATGGTGTCTTTTCCTGTAGACTTGAAAGAAGACACATTCTATTGCTAAAAAAGTTACAATTGCAAAGTTTTTCCTAAATTTGTAACAATTTTACAGATTGTCTACTAGCAGTTTTTAAATCTAGGAGTTTAATAAAATCTTTGGTTTCAGAGTAGCAGCCGTGTTAGTCTGTATCCGCAAAAAGAAAAGGAGTACTTGTGGCACCTTAGAGACTAACAAATTTATTTGAGCATAAGCTTTCATGAGCTACAGCTCACTTCATCAGATGCATTCAGTGGAAAATACAATGGGGAGAACATGAAACAATGGGTGTTACCATGCACACTGTAAGGAGAGTGATCAGGTAAGGTGAGCTATTACCAGCAGGACAGCATGGGGGGAGGACCTTTTGTAGTGATAAAGAAGATGGGCCATTTCCAGCAGTTGACAAGAATGTGTGAGGAACAGTGTGTGTGTGGGGGAATAAACATGGGGAAATAGTTTTACTTTGTGTAATGACCCACCATCAACCTCAGCCTGGACCAGTCCACACAAGAGATCCACTTCCTGGACACTACAGTGCTAATAAGCGATGGTCATATAAACACCACCCTATACCGGAAACCTACTGACCGCTATGCCTACCTACATGCCTCCAGCTTTCATCCAGACCACACCACACGATCCATTGTCTACAGCCAAGCTCTATGATACAACTGCATTTGCTCCAACCCCTCAGACAGAGACAAACACCTACAAGATCTCTATCACGCGTTCTTACAACTACAATACCCACCTGCTGAAGTGAAGAAACAAAGCCTGTTGCCAACTGAGTCCACATATCTATTCAGGGGACACCATCATAGGGCCTAATCACATCAGCCACACTATCAGAGGCTCGTGCACCTGCACATCTACCAATGTGATATATGCCAGCAATGCCCCTCTGCCATGTACATTAGCCAAACTGGACAGTCTCTACGTAAAAGAATAAATGGACACAAATCAGACGTCAAGAATTATAACATTATAACCAGTCGGAGAACACTTCAATCTCTTTGGTTACTCGATTACAGACCTAAAAGTGGCAATTCTTCAACAAAAAAAACTTCAAAAACAGACTCCAACGAGAGACTGCTGAATTGGAATTAATTTGCAAACTGGATACAATTAACTTAGGCTTGAATAAAGACTGGGAGTGGATGGGTCATTACACAAAGTGAAACTATTTCCCCATGTTTATTTCTCACACCCTCCCCATCCTGCTGTTCCTCAGACGTTCTTGTCAACTGCTGGAAATGGCCCACCTTGATTATCACTCCAAAAAGGCTTTTTTCCACCCTGCTCTCCTGCTGGTAATAGCTCACCTTACCCGATCACTCTCCTTACAGTGTGCATAGTAACACCCATTGTTTCATGTTCTCTGTGTATATAAATCTCCCCACTGTATTTTCCACTGAATGCATCTGATGAAGTGAGCTATAGCTCACGAAAGCTTATGCTCAAATAAATGTGTTAGCCTCTAAGGTGCCACAAGTCCTCCTTTTCTTTTTGCTAATAAAATCTTTGACGTTCAATGTTAGCAATGCAGAGTGCTCACATCTGAGTCCACATGGAAAAAGGACTAGTTTCCCAAACAGAAAAAATGACCAACAATTAAAGGGCACCTACAGACTCCACACAGTATGCACAGGACTTCTATTGCCTCCACGTCTAATACCTGGCCTTGTAGATATGCCAACTTTGCTCGTAGGGGATTTCGTTAATGAAGTATGACGCACAGAGTACCTCCAAACTGGACATTGATGAAGAGAGATACTGCAGTTTTCTGTGTACATAATTCTACATTTGTCAGTTCAACTTTCATGATAAAGAGATTGCACTATAGTACTTGTATTAGGTGAATTGAAAAATACTATTTCTTTTTGTTTGTTTTTTACAGTGCAAATTCTGGTAATCAAAATAAAATATAAAGTGAGCACAGTACAATTTTTTTATTGTCTGTTGTAATTGAAGTCAATATATTTGAAAATGTAGAAAACATCCAAAATATTTAATTAAATGGTATTCTATTATTGTTTAACAGTGTGATTAATTTTTTTAATCACTTGACAGCCCTAATTTTTAGTAAAAGTCGTGGACACATCATGGGCAGTAAATAAAAATTCATGGCCTCGTGACCTGTCCATGACCTATACTAAAAATACCTGTGATTAAATCTTGCGGGGGGGGCAGTGGGAGACATGGGGGGCTACTGCTGGGAGGGTCGGGGGGCTGCTGCTGGGGGGACATGGAGCCAGTGGCACCAGCTACCCGGGGCCATGGACTGCGGCTGCTCTGGCCGTCCACCTGGAGATCGCTGCCGAGGGCCGTGGACCGCAGCTGCTCTGTCCGCTCTGGGACCGCTGCTGGGGGCCATCAGAGAAGCAGCTAGTGTAGCTGTCCTGGGGGCCACCAGAGGAGCTGACCCTGGATCCAGCTGCTTGTGGAGCCCTGGGGTCAGCCACACTGGCCCCTGCAGAAGTCACAGAAGTCATGGAGGTCACAGAAAGTCACAGAATCTGTGACTTCCATGACTTCTGTGACAGACGCAGAGCCCTAATGATGAGTAGAGCTGGTCAAAAAATGAAAATCAATTTTTTGCACACACAAAAAAGATTTTCTAAAATTTTCATCTGTTTTGCAATGGTATCATTTATAAACTAACTGTCATGCAATTTTATTTTATTAGTTTTGATAAATTTTTTGAAAATAATTGGGGGGAAAGTAGTGACACTTCTTATGAAAATGAAAAAAAAAATGAAAAAATGTCGGTAGTTTTTTGCAGGCAATTTTATGTTCTAAAAATTGCCATTGTTGTATGCAGTGTAGTTGTAGTTGTGTTGATTCCAAGATATTAGAGAGAAAAGGTGGGTGCAGTAATATCTTTTATTGGACCAATTTCTGTTGGTGAGACAAGCTTCTTAGTCATACAGAATTCTGCTTCAGACATGGATTTATGGCTTATTACAAAAAATGCGATCCACTAATGCCCTCTTTTTGTCCTATGACTGCATAAGTGTTAATGGGCCATTATACCTTGAATAGTCCATGACAATATATGCTAACTACTTATGCTAAACAATCTGTTCCACCTTGCATTTTGCTGTGATGCTGGAAGTATCTTTCCCAGACCTGAAGAAGAGCTCTGTATGGCTCAAACGCTTGTCTCTTTCGCCAAAAGAAGTTAGTCCAATAAAAGATTCTCACCTATCTTCTCTCTCTAATGTTCTAAAAAGACCATATTTTGACCAAAAAAGCCCTCTGTTTTTGCTTGGAAAATTTTGACCAGCTTGAATGATGAATGACATCTGAACTACAGACGTGCAGTAAACTGCCTGATTGGTTTGCATCAGTATAGAACATACATTGTGACAGTTTTAATAGGGAATACCAACTATTCAAGTCCTTCCAGTATTTGGAGGTACAGGTACAATGGGCCTGATTCTCTGCCCATAGAAATGTAAAACAGAAGCAACCACTGAAGTTACCCAAGTTAAAGTAACATAAGCAAGAAGAGAATGTTGACTACTTCCTAACAACAAGTGATAAATTTACACTGAAAAATCTTTTCTAGTTCGCTACTCCAGCTGGCAAATCCTCCCTCAGCTCAACAAAATTTATGACCTGAACCTCTCACAGCTACTGAACCCTGCCCTACCAGCACCACCCCCAACAAGTGTTCAGAACTTCACCCAGCTGCTTAATCTTCCTAAAAAGCTTCTCCTTAACAAGCACTCCATCCCCAATTTTCAGATGCCAAACCCACCTGTAATACCCATAACAAGAGCAATGAGTCAGCTCCTAGCTGCTAAACTTCTCTACAACTCCTCCCCCAAGCACCCCAATGCTAGAGTTGGATGAATTTTTTTTGTCAAATAGTAAATTTGCTGACAAAATGCATTTTCAGATGACTAAAACTATTAATGAATTTAGGTCAAATTTGGTGAATGGTTTCAGCTAAAAAACTAAAACAAAAAACACCGGAAAACAAAAATTTTGGAAATGCTGAAAAATAGCTCATTTTGAAAAGCTGAAAAACACTTTTGACATTTTTGACTACTATTGACATTTTTTAGATGAAATGTCAATTGGAAATGTTGGTTTGCCATTTTCAAAACCAAATGTCAATTCAACCTAGTTTTTTTTTCAATTTTTCATTTTGTTGAGAAAAACAAAAAAAATCAGTTTCAGTTCAAAGCAAGCTGATTGATTTTTTTTTTTTTTAATTTTTGGTTCAGCCACCAAACTCAAAAATCAATTATTCACTCAACTGTAGCCCATGCATCTGGAAATCACTAACCCATCCCATTCTGAAAGCCCCCTAGGTAACAATATATGCAGCGATGCTCCATTTCACACCTGTCTGGGAAAGGAGGATATTCAGTTAACAAATTCCCTCTGTGCACTTCAGCAAACTCCTCTTCACCATACTAATACTTTAGTTTAAGAGTACACCAGCCATTCCAATGTGTCCTTATAAAATAAACAGTAACGTAGCAAGAGAGAAACATTATCTCATACTTCCCATTCTCTGAAGATTCTCTTGAAAGTGCCCTTGCAAGTGCTTTTGCAAGTGCCCTTGCAAGTGCTTCTTTTGCAAGACAGGTAACAGTTGTTTTTGGCTGGTGTAATCCTTACTTTCAGCCAGTTTTGTTGGGGAAACTATCAAAGGAGCTTGTATCTCTACAAGTTAATTTTATTTTTAGAAGACTACAGCCAGCTCTCCAGCAAAGAGGAACTCATACTTCTAATGCAAGAAACAAGCAGAGGGAAAAAACGTTGTGCCACACCTTATAAATACTGAAGGAGAAATGAAGGGCAAAACTTTATTTATTTATTTATTTATTTATTTTGCTTTGTAGTTCACCTTTAGCAGCGTAACCAGCTTTCTGGCTCCTTACTGGGTAATTGTCCCCCCCTTCCCTCTAGAATGAGTTGATGGGAAAAGATTGGGCCACAGGTCACTTTGGCAGTGGCAAAAACTCAAATCAGATTCTAATCTATTACCCAGAGTGCCCAGGAAAAGGAAATGACATCCCGGTGGCAAAGAGGATCAAGGAGAAGGAGAGTGTGTATGTAGCAGAAGCTACTGTGAAGAACTGTTTTAAAAAGTATGTTTTCTGTAAAAATGTTGGTTTTTTGGAAATTTCTTTGGGGGAAAAATTAAAAAAAAAAACAACTTTTTATTTTCTACCAAAGATAGCAAAGAAAGAAATACTCAGTTTTCAAATGCTGTTTTGTGTTTTTCCTCCTCTTCCCCTTCTGTTCTTTTGCCCACTTTTTCAGTTGGCAAAGTGAAAAGGAGAGGAAAAGGTGACAGAGGATGAGGGGGAAAAACAAATTCAAAAACGTTCAAGCTTTTCATTTTTGTTGAAAAATCAGAAAAGTTCAAGAACTGAAAATTTTCTGTGCAAATGTTCCGAGTCTTAAAATAAGCTGGGTTTGCTCTGATTTCAGAGCGAAAACAAGTTTTGAAATATCAGAATTTCTCACAAACTAGAAATTCGTAGTTTTGATCAGCTATAACAACAACCACTATGCATTTAAGCCTCAGCTTCTTACTTGCTTCTCCTTCTCTTACTCTGACCAGAATTCACTTTAAAGTTACACATCACTTGAGTTGGTGGGAGCAATTTCACTAAAACTCCTCATGCCAGATCTGGAGGTGGAACAGGATTGTATCTCTCCCTGCCTGGCCTGGTGGGTATTGGTGTGTGTATAATGTATTATAAATCCATGACTTTATTGCGGTAGTTTATCTTTTCAATTTCTTTCTACAAGCCAGCATTTCCAAAGATGGCTTCTCTGGGAGTGTAGTGTATAATAGGAGCCCAACTGCAGAATCACAAAACTTTCACCTGGAAATGAATTTCACAAGCTGATCTGTGAAATATTGGGGGAAATGGTCTCTGCAAAGTCATGGAAAATGACATTTTGAAGACTCAAAACTAAACCAAAAAGAAGAAATGAGTTGGTGGAGTTTTTTGTGCAATGTTTTGTGAAAAAATTGTTACCAATTTCAAACTAAACTATTGCACTTTTCTTAGAGATATCACATCCCGTTCTTTACTATCTCTTGTGACGTGATCTTTTTTGTTTGTTTTTGTTTTATTGTAGCTACAGTACTTAACTATTGCCCATTCTCTCTTAAATAAACAAGCATGTACAGCTAAGAATTAGAGCACTTAAGCCCTTCAGGAAACAGTAAATATTTAAAACCATTTGTTTTAATAAATAGCTACACAACTATAGCTTGATTATTTCCAAAAGTCTCTGTGACACAGTAGGAGGTGACAGAATAAGTAGACAAAGATAAGATTCCTATGCACTTCTTAAGAGTGAGGTGATGTACAACAGAAAACATTGGAAACTTGAGTGTATACTAGGGACACATTAATTCCTGATGTAATAGCATTGATTCCAGAGGCATTACACCTCTGAGCAAAATTTGGAAATGAAATGAAATTAACAATTGTTTCTGTTCTGAAATTGGTACAAGACTCTTCTTGAAAAATGCTTTATGAACTACTATGCTAATTACTGTGACAATTTTCTCAGTTTCAGAGTAGCAGCCATGTTAGTCTGTATTTGCAAAAAGAAAAGGAGTACTTGTGGCACCTTAGAGACTAAATAAATTGGTTAGTCTCTAAGGTGCCACAAGTACTCCTTTTCTATTTTCTCAGTATCACTCTTATATTAAATCCCATATTTACAGTATGAAGTTAGCATGCTAAATGCTTATCATTATGACAAATGCACCTTCTCATCTTTGAGAGATACTTTGTTGGGGTATGATCTTAGATAAGGCATAAGCCCTATGAGATTGATCTGTATGTCGTAAATGAACTCTTGGGTGATGATCCTGCACTTCAGCAGTTCTGCTGCTTCTTTTTTTTTTATTCCCATTTAACAAGCACATGTCAACTACAGAATTCATTTGGGAACAATACCCAATATCTCATGTCATCTTACTATCATTAATATTTCCCTGCAATGCAGCCCCAGTGAGTGTGGTTTTCCCCGCCCCTGTGCACTGGCTATGTGGAAATGTATTGGATAATCATGAACTGCAGTACACTGTGCTCAGAGAGCTAATGAGGTGCCTGTCTTTTGCAGCATCACTATTTACAATATGATTGCTTCATCCTTATGCAAAGAAGTGAAAGCTTTTCTACTTACATGATCTTCTGATTTTGCTGTAGCTACTAATATGCTAACCTTAATGATTTCATTACATGAGCCAAACTCAGCAATGTACCATCCTTGCGCAAACAGACATTTTGAATGTTATGAAGGTAATTACCACAAGGGTTTGATTATACTTTTCTAGGAAAGTGTAAAAAGGATTCTGTCATTTGTTAAAAGGGACAGAGAAACAATGCATTACTCATATATGTGGCTTTATGGTTCTTTCGTAGGCACTGGAGGCTTTTCCATTGAATGCTGAGCATGCAGTTCCACAAGGTGAACGTAACCTTATCACAAATGTGCAGGCAGCATTGTTTCACTCTTAGAAATGTAGCCACTCACCACATTCTAGAAGGGCACCGCTGGATAACCTTAACTCTGTGTTAATGAAGTTTTTGAGAATTTAACTTAAACCTATTTTGGCCTTGTACGATATTGACTATTTGGGAATATGTCTGTGTACAATTTATTATTTGTGTTTGAGATTATGAACTCTCTGTATGCATCTTTTATCAAGCTGCAAACTCCATTTTGATTGTAAGGCTGGCCTTTGTCTTTCTGTTGTTCTTTTACGTCCATCTTGGACTAAAACTCCAGGGGTTGGTGGCACAGGGCTAGCAAGTGAAGGTCATTAAACTTTGATGATCTTTCATTTAAATAGAGCACCCTTCAACAAAGAGATAGCTATTTCACAGGTCAAACAAGTTTTTCAAGTTTGAATTCTAGGGAGCTGGCAACAAAGCAATAAATCACCCATTAAGGGACATTGATCACTGAAGAGACTGATCAGGGAGTCACCAAACAAAGGGGTCTGGAAGCTAAAAGGTAAGGGTCTGTCACTGGCAGTTTGCAAGAGAGAGAGAGAGACTATTCCAGAGGAGAGGCCATGTGCCAGAGGGCAGGGGGAGAGGACGGATGTTGTACTCCTTAGAGGACTCTGATGTATGCCCAAAGAATACTTGATTGGTGAGGAAACTGAGGCAGGGAACTGCATATAAGTGTGTTTGTTACTGTTTCTAATCAGTGTATTCCTTGTTCCTAGCTAACATAAAGAGTGACTGGTTTTTAGAACCCTTACAAAATCTGTGTGTCTCTGAAGAGAGAAACTATAAACCCAGAGTATACATAAACTTGGAGCTCTGGGAAAAGGTGTGCTTAAATTACTGGGGAAATGGGGCAGGAGAGGTGTTAAGCACTGATGCTGGGGCCTAGGGCAGCTGGGCCTTGTGGTCCCATTTCCATGTAGGAGTGTCAGACTCTATACGCAGGAAGTGTGCCAGAGAGAAGCCAAGGGGAAAGAGAATACTGCAGCCTACTCAGATCCAGGGAAGCTTAAGAGCACATGGGTCAGTTTATTAGGACCCAAACACAGCAGCCTGGTGAGTGTCCTGCAGAGGGTACTTTGCCAGGGCTGTGTGTGACACACATAGTTTGTTACCCATGGAAGGTATCTAGGGATTACCCCTGAACCTTGGTCTCTTGTCTAGCAGCACATCACCAAAGGCCAGAGCCTGATCTTGGATTTTACACGGCATACCTTAAATCCTCTACTGTTCAGACATATACTTCATTCAGTTTCAAAGCTTTCGATGAGGTGTCCTATGCATCTGAGATCTGAATCTGACTCTGCTACCTGAATATTCTCTGAACATTTTTGAAACTATGAAAAAAAACAGATGGCCATAAACTTTAATTTGAATAAGTTGTGTGTGGAAGATTCAATGAAGAGTACACAGGATTGGGTGCTCAGGAATGCCATCTGAGTTTTCTAGCTCTGCCACTAATTCGCTGTTTGACCTTGGGCAAATCGTTTCATATCTGCACCTCAGTTTGCCAAACTGTAAAAATGGGGATAACTGTAGTTGTCCACCTTTTTAAAGCACTTTGAGGTTGACAGAGGAAAAGTACTATGGGAGCATTTGATTTATTGTTGTGTTAGTGTTGTTTGTTATGGTGTTACAATGTTAGTATTAGAGTTATCACCATTATTATCTGCAGTAGATTCCCTTTTTTATTTCTTTTTATTTACACAATTCTACTTTTCTTAGGCAGAGATTCACTGTGACTTGAGTAACTGTTTGCATATTGCAATGTATTGAGACAATGTGGGACAGTCATTCTGACCTGCTGTACAATGGAGTGCAGTTTCACTATATCAGAGTTGACTGTGATTTGCTTTCATTTCGTTATTTATAGCCATGAAAAAAGTGGAAATTTCTGAGCTGGTAAGGACTACTCTGTGAACCTACGCTTCTGTTCTCCGTGAAGTTGAATAGCTTTTCTCTTTGTGTTTTTGAGGAGAGCTGTGCTCTGAGAGTTCAGATGTGTTGCTGTTGGGAAAGTAATTTCCATGAGTAGAGTTAAATTGAATCCAGCTTAAAGAAAAGTTCATATAAATAATAGCTGAGAGCAGACCAGGATGAGCACAATATATATTGGCTGGAAGTGTTAAAGTACCAAGGGTTAAGTCTCTGCAGTGAGCCTTAAAAATACCCTTGAGGCTAAGGGCTTGTCTACATGTTCAGTGCTGCAGCAGTGGTACTGTAGCACTTAGTGAAGATGCTACCTATGCCAATGGGAGAGCTTCTCCCATTGACATAGGTACTCCCTTCCCCACCCCCTTCCCGAGAGGTGGTAGCTATGTCTACAGGAGAACCCCTCCCCTCAACATGGTGCTGTTTACTCCGGGGGTGAAGTCAGTATAACTATGTTACTCAGGGGTGTGGATTTTCCACACCCCATAGTGATGAAGTTATACCAACATAAGTTTGTAGTGTAGATCAGGGCTAAGAGAAAACTCTTTGTTTATTCAGAGGTTTCTCATGGAATCCACATAAGGAAGTAACTTTTGTGAGATGGAAAGGATTGATCAGCTAAGATGAGATGGGACTGGGGAAAGCCAAATAGTGTGAACTGCTATCTTTTAACTCTTCCTTGATTTAGAACAGGAGTAGGCAACCTATGGTACGCGTGCCAAAGGTGGCACGCGAGCTGATTTTCAGTGGCACTCATGCTGCCCGGGTCCTGGCCACCAGTCCGGGGGGCTCTGCGTTTTAATTTAATTTTAAATGAAGCTTCTTAAACATTTTAAAAACCTTATTTACTTTACATACAACAATAGTTTAGTTCTATATTATAGACTTATAGAAAGAGACCTTCTAAAAATGTTTAAATGTACTACTGAAACGCAAAACCTTAAATTAGAGTGAATGAATGAAGACTTGGCACACCACTTCTGAAAGGTTGCCAACCCCTGATTTAGAACTAATGTAAAGGAGTTCCAAGGAAACCAGCAGGCAGATGGCTTCAGAACATCTGACATGAGGGAGGCTGGTAGAAGTCTAATGATATTGGCATGGAATCAAGAGCGCTGAAACCTTTGTAGAAGTGTGTGTGTGTGTGTGGGGGGGGAAGACCTTAGCCCCTTTTCCCCCAACCCCTGCACTCCCTTGTTGCCCTAACCCCCTGCACTCCCTCCCCATGTGGCGCCCCTCCTGGCCTGCCCCCAGGCACTATGTGTCTCCTACCTCCCAGCAACTGTACATAGCTTGCCAGGAACTAGACGCGCACTCGTCCCTCTGCCCTTCCCACCAGTCACCATCTGGCGCCTGCAGCACCATGATCAGCTCCCCCACATAGCCCCTGCCAGCACTGCTCTGTGCCTGCCTGAGGCTTGCAGTTTGGGGGAGGTAATGCCCTGCATGCCTCCCAACTAGCCCATGTTAAAAAGTGCTGGGCCATGGCCCACTTCCCTTCCCCCAACAGGTTCCGGCATCAATGCATGGAATGCCATAAAAGATGATAAATACCCATAGCCTGGTTTTTATTCTTATAGATTTTTGGGCTCACATATTAGATACTTTTAGCTGAATGTGAACCAGTGTATGGCATCATCCCATCCTATCCAGGAAGCATTTCTGTATGTCTTCTGAGTAAAATTTGATTTTAATAATGATTTTCACTGAGGAGTCTAATTATCAAGGAGGGAGAGTGACTCTTCCTCACACAATACAAAGAGAAAGTTTCCCTTTACTCTGTAGGCAGTTGCACTTATCGCATTGATTGTTATGGAAAGGGACTTTTATCTACTCTGTATTTTTATTATTATTTTTTTTAGCTATGATTATTGTTCTTTGGATTTATATAGCACATTGCTTCTGAAAACCTCAAAGTGCTTTAGAGATGTTGAGAGGATTAGTTAACATTTTATTTTACACATGGATCACCTGAACCATAGGGAGGGTTAGTGACTTGCTCAAGTTCAGTGGGGAAGTCAGTGGTTGAGCTGGTAATATAATCTATGAGTTTGACAGTCTTGTGGTATAATAACTAGATCACATAAGATTGGTTTCAGAGTAGCAGCTGAGTAGCATACACAGCAGCAGAGTAGCATACACAGAACATGAAACAATGGGTATATAAATCTCCCCACTGTATTTTCCACTGAATGCATCCGATGAAGAGAGCTGTAGCTCAAGAAAGCTTATGCTCAAATAAATGTGTTAGTCTGTATTCGCAAAAAGAAAAGGAGGACTTATGACACCTTAGAGACTAACACGGCTGCTACTCTGAAACCTGTCTATATACTTTGTGTGTTTACTCGGGCTATCAAGCGATTAAAACCATTAATCGCGATGAATGGTTTGATTAAACAATAATAGAATACCATTTATTTAAATATTTTTGGATGTTTTCTACATTTTCAAATACTGATATCAATTACAACACAGAATACAAAGTTTACAGTGCTCACTTTATATTTATTTGATTACAATATTTATATTTATATTATATTTGATTCAATTATTTGCACTGTAAAAAACAAAAGAAGGTTGATTTTCTTTTTTGGTGGTTTGGGTTCTGTAATTTCTGCATTGGTGTGTTGCTCTTTTAAGACTTCTGAAAGCATGCTCCATACTTTATCCCCCTCATATTTTGGAAGGCACTTCAGATTCTTAAATCTTGGGTCGAGTGCTGTAGCTATCTTTATAAGTCTCACATTGCTACCTTCTTTTTATTTTGTCAAATCTGCAGCAAAAATGTTCTTAAAATGAAGATGTGCTGAATCATCACCCGAGACTACTATAACCTGGATTTGTGCTGGAAATGGCCCACCTTGATTTTCATACACATTGTAAGGAGAGTGATCACTTTAGATAAGCTATTACCAGCATGAGAGTGGGGTGGAAGGAAGTATTGTTTCATGGTCTCTGTGTATATAATGTCTTCTGCAGTTTACACAGTATGCATCCGATGAAGTGAGCTGTAGCTCATGAAAGCTTATGCTCAAATAAATTGGTTAGTCTCTAAGGTGCCACAAGTACTCCTTTTCTTTTTGTGAATACAGACTAACACGGCTGTTACTCTGAAACATGAAATATATGGCAGAATGCGGGTAAAACAGAACCGGAGACATATAGTTCTCTGCCAAGAAGTTCAGTCACAAATTTAATTAACGCATTTTTTTAAGCAAGCATCATCAGCATGTGCTCTGGAATGGTGTCCAAAGTATGAAGGGGCATACAAATGCTTAGCATATCTGGCATGTAAATACCTTGCAATGCTGGCTACAAAAGTCCCATACAAACACCTGTTCTCACTTTCAGGTGACGTGAGCAAGAAGCAGGCAGCATTATCTCCTGTAAATGTAAACAAAATTGTTTGTCTTAGTGATTGGCTAAACAAGTAGGAGGACTGAGTGGACTTGTAGGCTCTAAAGTTTTGCATTTTGTTTTTGAGTGCAGTTATGTAAAAAAAAAAAATCTATATTTGTAAGATGCTGTCACGGTGGGAGACTCACCCCTGCGGCACCTCCTGCTGGTCTTGCAGGGAATTAGCATTTCCAGCCCTGGAGCACCCTCTGCAGGCTGGTGTCTCACTGCTTCAGGCCCTAGTGTCCCTCCTGGACCCTGGTGCCCCTTTCACTTGGGTGCTGCCCCCTGGTAGTGCCCCCACTCTCTAGGTCTCCTCTCCCAGCCAATCATCACAGACCAGAGGGGTTTGGACCTGTTGCCTCTGCCTACTCATGGGCTGCCCCCTGCAACCCCAGTACCCTTTTTGGCCATCCACTAGGCCTGCAGCCTGGGGGGTTTCCAGGCCGGCTCCACACCAGGTACTTTCTCAAGCTCCCCAGCAGCTAGGCCCATCTCCCTCCACGCCCAGAAGAGACTCTATCTGCTCCTGGCCCACTGCCCTCTTATAGGGGCCAGCTGAGCCCTGATTGGGGTGTGGCCACAGCTGAGCCTGCTTCCCCAGTCAGCCTGGGAACTGCTTGCTCCCAGCCACAGCTCTCTCCTGGGCTCTTTTAAACCCTTTAAGGCCAGAGCGGGTGACCACCCTGCTACAGTTGCATTTTCACAATAAAGGGATTGCATTAGATGACTAGAATACTTGTATAAGGTGAAGTGAAAAATACTATTTCTTTTGTTTATCATTTTTACAGTCCAAGTATTTGTAATAAAAATAATCTAAAGTGAGCAATGTACACTTTGTATGCTGTGTTGTAATTGAAATCAATATATTTGAAAATGTAGAAAAACATCCAAAATATTTAATAAATTGTAATTGGTATTCTATTGTTTAGCAGTGCGATTAAACCTGCGATTAATCAGGATTAACTTTTTTAATCTCAATTAATTTTTTTGAAATAAATGTGTGAGTTAACTGCGATTAATCGACAGCCCTAATGTTTACTTAACACACTAAAATGGCCCCATATTTAAATTTGTACCCCATGCTCCTGTTTCTCTCTCTTTTTGATCAACCTAGTGTTTTTTGTTTTGAGGGTAGGGAAGAGGGGGATGAATGTGAAGACTCTTTTTGTGCCCAGTTAGTCAAGTGAGACCACTTGTGCTCTTCTCTTAGAACTTTGCATTTCCCGTCAGCAAATACCTTTCTAACATGCTCTTTTGACATGCAAAAAACTGCTTCCAAAGCAGTCTCTTGGAAATCACTTCAGCTCAAAATTTCCCACATATATAGTCCAAAAAACACCAAGTTTCTGTGCCTAAACAACTCTTCTGTTACAAAAATGTAAATGTTGCCCAATTCAAGAAAAAATATTTTATTTCCTATGTATTGGTAACCCAAAATATTTAGTCCCTTTTTGCCAATAGTAAGGCTTAGTGCTTAGTAAGATAAGCAAAGATTTTAGGTAATGTTTTTCTTTTTTACATTAACTTTTGTTTTAAATGTACATG
Organism: Natator depressus; assembly: GCF_965152275.1. Taxonomy (NCBI): domain Eukaryota; kingdom Metazoa; phylum Chordata; order Testudines; family Cheloniidae; genus Natator; species Natator depressus. The sequence continues at coordinate 40,221,640 of NC_134244.1, forward strand.
TTTAAGATATATAGCATTCTATCTTTGTCTAACTACATCACTCACTACATTTCTTTTGTTTCCAGCTGTGAATGCTTATAATTTCCTTTGCCTCTTCACCCAACAACAATTAGCTAGGTTAAAGTAGAGATAAAGTTTCTAGAGCTAACCATATTGCATTTCATGATTATTCAACAGAAAATCAGAGTCCTTTTCACTTCATGTTTGGGGCACATCCAATAAATAGCAGGTCAAATTACCAAACTATTAGCTCTTTGTTAGCTCTTTGTCTGTTACGGTATGCACAGTTAGTCATGAAATATTCATACAATTCAGGAAAAAGCCTGAAAAAAGAGCCACAGAAATGAAACCACAATACTGTAAGGTCAGTCAGCCATACTAGTCCCTAGCCCAATCCTAGGGCAAGCCTTTGATCCTGGAAACTTTGCACAAGAATTATTTACTTGCAGCTATCAGGCTTGTTAAATAAAGTCAACAGAAATTTGCCAAAGTCAATAGAAATTTGCAAGCATGGATTTTCTTTAACTGTCACTTTAGTGTTGGGCAGATTTTCAACCTGTTGGATTGTAACAGAGGATTAGGTGAGTATAGAATTCAGCCACATAATTTAGTTTATTATTAATATTTCAAATGTATATATTAATAGCATTTCTGGTGTTAGTTTCACTTAAACTGTGGCACACATGTAAGCAAAAAACAAAACAAGAAACCCAGAATATTTACATAAATCCATTTTTGGGGGAAAAGGATTATTTATTTGCAGATTTTTTTTTCATATATAAACTTTTTATAAGGGGCCCAATCCAGGTCACAGTTAAGTCAGTTGACAGCTTCTGTTAACTTCAGTGGAAATAGCATTCGGTCCATCTATCTCTCTGCATTAGAAGAAAGTTGATTTAAATAATAAATGGCACCTTCAATGGCACTTAATAATAAAGATTATTTGGGATTGTAAAAGTGATTGAGCATAAAGTTTATAAACCATGAGAATATGTACCTGCAGTTTTAAATACAACAAAACCATATATATTCTGTGCTTCCCATTCTCTGTCTTCTCCATCTAGTCTTTGTTTCTGGAAAATTAGCAGGTCAGAGAAATTGGATTTGGACAAAACGGTCTGGACTTGAGAATTCTATTCTATATACACTATGCTTATCACTAAAGTATTTGAGTGCCTTTCAGTAGAGCAGTAAAGGATGTCAACTAACACCTGTCATGTGCTGTTTGGTCTTTCAGCGTCTCTGTATGGGGAAAATTGTGTGGAGAGGAATGTCTTGTTTTGGTGGTAGTTCCCCCCCCCCCCCAATATTCCTGTTGCTATATATTTATGTGAGAGAAGGCAAAGTCAAAGAAAAGCACCTTGCACTTAAAGCTGAAGGTGGTGAGGTTTATGATGGTACTTAGGTCCTATGGTAGCTCATTCCACAGTCTTGACCAGCCCCCAAGAAAATTCTGTCTCCTACACATATGAGCTGTACCCTTGTTGTAGAGAGTTCCATTGTAAGGCTCTCCATGCACAGAAGCCTTCTATATTAAGACTGGGAGTAATGGCAGAGCAGCTGCTTTAGACAGACATATTCTGTGATGCAGGTGAAGGTTGTGTGCTGAGTAAGCTCTCTGAATAAACTGGAGGGAGGGAAGCAATTGGGATGGGCCAGGGCAATGTCTACTGGATCCACAGTTCTATGAGTCTAGTGGCTAGGAATTCCTGTATAACCAATTACATCACTCTTTTGGATCTGTTAGGATGAAACAAGCCCTATAAATTTAAGTGGCTCATCACAAATCTTATTAATTTAATTTTTTACTCTGAATATTTAAAAAACTTGGTAACCCTTAGTTAAAGTGGACAAATTCTGATGCTAAGTGTGGTACATATTAAAACATGGCTTTAAGAATGAGAACAGGCTTACTTCCTGGAAGGAGAGGAAATGGGATTTAATATAATAAAAACTGTCTAAATTAGCCCCCTGCAGCTTCTTCTTCCTGAACTTTAAAGGGGTGATGTGGGTTCCTGCATGTATATGCTGACCTATTTTGTGCTGCTATTTTATGCTTTGGCCAATGAAGTTTATTATAATACAAAACAACCCCACACATAACTAATGTCAGCAAACAATAGTAATGATAATACTTGTCACTTAGTGCTCTGCAGAAGTGCTGGACAGACATTAATTACTACAGCATACCTGTGAAATGGTTAATCGAGTTATTCCCATTTTACAGATGGTGAAACTGAGACTTGGTCAACATGACATACTTACTTACTTACTTACTTCAGTATAACTATGGTACTCCAGGGTGTGAAAAATCCACACCCCTGAGCGACGTAGTTATACTGACTTTAACGCTCCGTGTAGACAGTGCTATGTCGGCGGGAGAGCTTCTTCTGTCAGCATTGCTACTGCCTCTTGCGGAGGTAAAGTTATTAAACTGACGGGAGAGCTCTCCCATCAGCTTAGAGCATCTTCACCAGACGCTCTACAACAGCGCAGCTGTGCCAATGTAGATTTGTAGTGTAGACTTTCCCTAAGGGCAGGTTGACCTAAGTTACATTGACGTACAGCCACCTCAGTAATAAAATCACTTTTGCAGCTCTTGCACCAATTTAACTGCCAGTGTGGGGCATTGTGCGATGGCTTCTGAAAGGCAGTGACAGTCAATGTAAATAACGCAGTGTCTACACTGACACTGCATCCACCTAATTACATTTACCTAAGTGCTACGGCTCTCACGGAGGTGGAGTTATTAAGTCAGTGTAGTGGGCGATTTCCATCAGTGGGAGCTACATTTTTTGTATAGACATTTACAGAGTTAAGTCAACGTAAGCTGCCTATTGTCAACCTAACTCTGTAGTGTAGACCAGGCCTGAGTCAATCCTAGCTCTAGTACTAATGTACTTAGTAAGTACAGGTGACACTCACTACATAATGACATTTACCATTATGCATGCTAGTTTCTTCAACATTCTCATCATTATAATACCATCATAATTTTCCCTCTGACTTCTCTTACCAGGTACATTACTTTCTGCTTTTGATGTGCAGCTCTACAAAACCAAAGGAAAGCAGGTAAAAAGGAATGCTTTTTGATGTCAAACACATTCCTGAATATCATTATTTTCTGTAGAATGCTATGGTACAATACAGTTTTATGTTGTATCTTCTGTATGACAGTCACTATCAAAAATGCATATTTTCCATGAGTATTCTGCTTTGTCAGTGTTTAAAGCCCTCTTGTGTGTGCTTTTGTAAAATATCTGAAGAATTCAGCAATGGAAGGCTAAGGAAAGAAGTAGCTTTAATAGGGATTTGAAGAAAAAGATGGTATCTTTGGTGGATGGGAAGAGGGTTGTGTTCTAAATGATGGAATATTAGAATTGTTTGAAGTGAATCTGAATGGTTTGCCATGCTCTCCCGATTATTTAACATTCATCTGGTTGAAAATTTAATGTGAACAAATTTTGGCCTCTCAGTTGTTTATGAACTCTCCATGTTGGCTATTTGTGTTGACATAAATCACATTGTATTGTTTCCCCTCTCTAGTAACAAGACGAACTTTTCAGCTTAGGAGGGGTGTGAGGAAAGATGGCTGTGCTGCATCTCCTGGATTTTGGAAGTGGTCGGAGACCAAAGTGGTCACTGGTTTAAATTAGACTCCAGGGGATTGGTCAGATTGATCAGGGACAGGGACTGAGGAAGAGGGATAGTCAGGACTTTAAGTTATAGCTAAAGGTGGAGAGGAAGCAAAGTGGGAAGACATGGTGGGCACTCGAAAGGAGAAGGGAAAATTGGGAGGTGGGGGTAAAGCCTGGAATTGACAAAAGAATGAGAGGAGGCAGCTGTTGCCATAGCCTACAGGTTGGGAAGAGTGAGAAAAGGAGAAGCAGCAATGGAAATGGAGTTAGGATGATGGTTTTGAAGCTAGGGTCTGAGAGTGAAGAGTTTCAGGGAGTGGGAAACTGAAAGGTCAAAATGGGTTTCTGGAATATGCTGCAAAAGTTCAGAGGGAGCATAAGCTTGGAAATGGGAGGAATATATCTGACCTGGGGTGTAGAAAAGGTTTGCAAGTGTGTATCCTAAAGGAAAGCTTGAAAGCTTGGGGTAGGTTGGGCTAGGGGAAATCTCATCTGAATAAAGCAGCTGGCAGATCGTAAAATGGAAGTGGGAATCAGATTTCTGAAAGAGAGGGGTGAGGTGGAAATGATGGGAAGAAAGAAGGATGGAGATCTTATAACAAGAGAGGGGGGAGTAATGAAGGGAAGATGGATTAGAAGAGAAAGCTACAGAGACCTCTGAAGGAATCTTTCCGGCCAGAGATTCAGGTATAAAATAAATTGTCTGCAAAAAGCTTCTACATGAAACGTTTAATATATGGTTTCAACATTTAAATTTAAATGCACTAAACGTAAACTATGTTTAATAACACAAAAGTGATCACATTAGGAATTTCAAAACATTTATTAAACTTTGTATTTCAATAGAAAATATATAACTCATGGCACATGTCACAGGAAAATACAGAGACAGGAGCCAAGTATTTGAGCTCTTATAAATAGCCATTTCTTTTTGGATGAAAAGGTAATTTTTTTTCTATTCACACACACCATACCTAGCACTGCTGAAGCTTATGAATCACTGCAGAATAGCAGCAGGCTCCATAAAATATGAAATTTCCGTTGGCCAAGGGCCAGCATTTTCCTTGAACAATCTGATGCTCCACCCTGTAGCAGGATACCCTGCCCAACGGCAGTGTCAGGAAGTGATTAATAGATTTGTTTTTGAATAAGAACCTTCACTGGCATGGAAAGGAAATGTATCTGAATCCAGTTGTGTTTTCTAGAATGCCAGTGTTTACCCATCTCTGACAAATCTGACACATCCCTATTAAATCAGCTCTTTTGGTTGCTCATTAGACATGCTGATTGTGCCCCGTCAGTATTACTCAGACCTTCAGAGATAGAGGAATCATAAAAAATGAGTTGGCTATTGGGATCCAGCTGCAATATGTGTATTAATTCTTAAAAGCACATCTAAAGTAAATGTGAAAGTACCCTACTAATTTCCAGATAAGTGATGCTGACGCTGTTGCAGCGATGTTTATGGCAGAATGTAAATTGCTTCATTAGTGGACATGGATTAGAGATTTTCCCTTTGGGTGAGTTGAGAATTTCTTGGCATAGGCCTGATCCATTCAATGATCTGTAGATAAGGCCCTTGAGGAATTAAATGTGATGCAGCTTACTCTATTTTGTTGTATTACAGTTATCAATTACATTTACTTCAAAGTTACTACTTTGCATTGAAATGTTGAAGAGAGCTAAAAACATCATCACATTCAGCATGTGCTGCTCCTAGAAAGATGCCCACTGTTAACTGAGATTTCCCCTGGGGATAGTATCTGTATGCTATGTTTTTCTGTGGAAGACAATTGCCCTGTATATTTTTTGCATTAGAAGGATTCATAATTCTGTGAATAAAATTAAATGCCCTGATTTGTTGCCAGGGTGTGAAAAATACTCAATATATTGCTTTTTAAAAGATTCTGTTTTGATTGTACTTGCACAATAAAGACTTTTCTTGTGGAAAGTCGAAGTCTTTTAACTGGGTGGGATTCCAGCAGAGCAGTCAAGAAGTAGTAGATGAATTTTTTTTTGAATGTGCATTATGTTTGCCACTGAAAGAAAATATATCTTGGAACTAGTTGTAATTCCCTTCCACACTTTGGACCACTTTTCTGTAGCTGTATCTGAACTATTAAGGGATAAGGATGAGTAAAACCCGGAACAATTTACCAAGGTGCGTGGTGGAGTCTCTATCACTAACAATTTTTAAATTAATATTGGATGTTTTTTCTAAAAGATATGCTTGAGGAATTATTTTTGGGAAGCTCAATGGCCTGTGTTATACAGGAAATCAGACTAGATGATCACAATGGTCTGTTCTGGTCTTGGAATCAGTGAATCCTAGTATTTTTAAGGGAGAATGCCTTACTTGATTTCACTAGAGCCTATTTAAAAACTGATGTTAGAACATGATCTGTGATTAGAATTAGTCATTCTATATGGGTTGTTTTAAATGAGATATATTGCTTCTCAGAAGGATATCACACTCCCAATAGTTCTGATTCATATCTTCTTGTTTGCTTAAGAATAAGAATTTTCTTTCCTCTTATAAGATAGTTTGCAATGGGGACTTGTTAGTCCATGGTGATGTAACTCAATAAAAGGCCTTAGTCACAAATTATGAAACTCACTCTCTTATTTTTATGCATCCTAGGTAGATTCTAGCCAGTACATGTTGTTATAACATTATGTATTTATTTAAGCAAAAACAATGGAGGCACGGGGCATTTACTAGACATTAATGATTGACTAGTTAGGCACTGATGCCCTTGAGAGCAGCTAAGATCACTATTGTAAAGCTGAAAATGAAGGAAACCCATAAATGAAAGTATTTTTGTTTAGCAGTTGAGGCAGTTTCAGTTGTGTATGTATAGAAAATTAATTCCCTGTATAATAGCAATTGGATTACTTGAATTATCTCAGAAAATTATATTAATCTCAATAGTGTAGCTGTCATTTATATAATTAGCTTTCTGCATACAATTACTGTGCATAGTTTTAATATTTCATATTTTATGGAGATCGCATGAAATAAGTTCTGATTTTGAACTTCCCACATTTTCTAATAGTCTCCGTGGTAACTTGCATGGGCCAGCTCTTTGCACATGGCATGATCTCTAAATGATGAAGTATATTTTTGCTGTTAAGTACGGCTATGTACTATCCACGATTAGTAGCATTCAGCAGTCTTGAAGGGAATCTCTCATTCACTCTTTCAGACTCTGTTGACACTCTCAGACCTTACAAGCTTCCACTAACTGGTTCCTATGTAGACATTTCAGTGGTGTTATGAAGAACCATTCGCTGGGATACATGGGGTCAGCTTCTCAACTCCGATGCGTGCAACACCTCACTGTGCATTACTTTTATTTATATACAGTTGCACTAAAGCTAAAGACAGGAGCCTCTCTTCCAGGAAGCGCTAACAGTTTAAATAGGAAATGTGTAGATATAGGATGGGATGCAACAAAAAATAAATGAGCAGTTATGTTGAGCAACGGTCTGATTAGTTCTATGGTGTGTGTTTTTTAAAATATATATATATATATATATTATTTTACTAACACTTCTTTGAGAGGAGGTCTAGGATTTCTTGGACTATCGAATCATAGAGAGATATGTCTGGAAGGGACCTTGAGAAGTCATCTAGTTCTCATCCATTGCCTCACTTTATGGCAGGACCAAGTAAACCTAGAGCATCCTTGCCAGGTGTTTGTATAACCTGTTCCTAATGACCTCCAAAAATGGGGCTTCCACAACCTCCCTTGGTAGCCTATTCCAGTACTTAATTGTCCTTATAGTTAGAAAGTTTTTCCTAATATCTAACCTTTCTGCAGATTAGCCCATTCCTTTTTGTCCTACTTTCAGTGGACATGGAAGACAATGGAGCATCATCCTATTTGTAACAGCTCTTAACATATTTGAAGATTTTGATCAGTCCCTCCTCAGTCTTCTTTTCTCAAGACTAAGCATATTTAGGGTATGTCTACACTACCTGCCAGATTGGCTGGCAGAGATCGATCCAGCAGGGGTTGATTTATCACGTCTAGTCTAGACACGATAAATCGATCCTCGAGCGCTCTCCCATCGACTCCTGTACTCCACCTCCACAAGAGGCACAGGCAGAGTCGACGGGGGAGCGGCAGCAGTCGACTCACCATAGTGAAGACACCGCGGTGAATAGGTCTAAGTACATCAACTTCAGCTACGTTATTCACGTAGCTGAAGTTGCATAACTTAGATTCGCAAAAAGAAAAGGAGTACTTGTGGCACCTTAGAGACTAACCAATTTATTTGAGCATAAGCTTTCGTGAGCTACAGCTCACTTCATCGGATGCATCCGATGAAGTGAGCTGTAGCTCACGAAAGCTTATGCTCAAATAAATTGGTTAGTCTCTAGGGTGCCACAAGTCCTCCTTTTCTTTTTGCGAATACAGACTAACACGGCTGTTACTCTGAAACCAGCTTTAATAAGTCTCAGAGTTGCCTCCCTTGCCATAAATAGGCCAATTCTCCATCCAGCCAGTATGCCAAGCCGCCAGTCATAGCAGCAGAGGGATTTGAACTCTCCAAGCTCTGACAATAGCTTGCTTCCCAGCCAGCAGTTTTTAGTTAAGACTTCGTTTCCTGTTACCGCAGTGCCTGTTTATTTCCTTTGTGTGTTCATTAGGTTTTGCATAGTTAATGAAATCATGCTTGTTATTGATTCCAAAATGTACATCAGTCTCTGCATTATTTTCTAGAGTCCCAATAGTTGAATATTATTTTGGATAGTAAATGGTTTTTATTTTTCCCTTTATACCCAAATGAAACTGAAGCAAGTCCTGATGCCTGTTCCATGGCTGCAGAGTTCATCCTGGCAGGAGAGTCAAGTGTGGCTCCATGACGCAGAGAAAGGGAAATGTGGGGAAAAGGCAGACACCCTCTCCACATCCAAGGACCCCCAGCTATGCAGATTCTCGGGAGTTCATGCCCTCATGGGAACGGGATAGGATATCAAGGGGAGCAGCCCAGCGGTGTCAGTTGCACCAAAGGGGAGCAGCCCATGGGTTCAGTTGCACCCACAGAAATAATAAAATCAAGGGTGCAAAACCAGGCAAACATATACTTCTCCCAGCCTGGTGTAGATGGGAGGGAGGGGGTGTGGGTGTGGGTGTTGGAGAGCGAACCTGCCTCGCACTCATCCTGCAGCAGTGGCTCCTGTTCTGTGTGGCTGGACTCTGCTCCCTGCTGCAGGTGTAGCAACCTCATGGCCAAACCTGAGTGTTGCTGCAGCTCTATGGGTCAGGTCACTACATCTGGAGCAGGGAGCTAGACTCAACCTGCCAGGACAGGAGCTGCTGCTCTGGTATGAGTGCAGGGTAGGCTCGCTCTCCATGGCTCCCTGAGAAGGCTGCCCCTCCGTACCAGACTGGAATTAGGGTTATGAGGCCGGGTGGAGGGTGACACTGCAGGTGGTTGGTGCTCTCTTGGCAGCTTAGTATAGTACACCCATTGAATAGAGAGGTTACATCCACCCCTGGAGTGGCCCACACAGTATAAACTCAGCCATTAGACTGAAGCAGCCTATGTAGATCTGCTCTTCAGTTGGAGGGTGAAGGGGAGAGCCCTCATCTCAATCCCCTGTGCATGGGCCCGTTGCCAAACATAGCTCTATCTGGGTACATTATTATATATTAGGTTTTGGTGTGCTTTTAGCAAGCAGAGTGCATTACAGAATTAGAAACCTTATATATCTATGTTTCCCCAACCAAATTCTCCCATCCGTGTCATGTTCTCATGCGTTAGCACAAACAGTTTTAGGATAAGTAGTGAAGGATGATGTATGAAATTGAAGTGCAAGGGGATTTGAGGAAAAATGCAGTTATCCAAGTTGGAATTTGGCCAGGACACCAAGGCTAACACCTTAACTTTTAGGGTAAATACACTAGTTGGCTGTGCAATGTAGTGTTATCCTTCAAAGGCAGCTACATAGCCCTGCTGTCTGCAGAAAAGCATCCAAAATTGTATGGAGTGCACATCACTACTTGGGAGGGGGGAAGAACAGGGATATTTTTAATGGAGAGAGGTAGATCAGAAATAAAAGGGGTAAGAAAGAACTCATATGAGATCACATCTCTTGGCTGCTGCACAAGGAGACCTGGCAGAAGTGCCCTGGTTGACACAAGGAAGTTCATCCTCAAGTACCTGAGGCCCAGGGACCGCAAAGATAAACAAGAGCCAAATGTCTCTCTAGAAATATTAAGCCTCAGCATGGTACAGATCTGTTTTTCAAATCAAAGAGACATTTTGTTAAAACCAGTCTGGATTTCAGACTCTACACTGAGTCCTTGTTTAATGGCAAAGACTTTCTATGGTAAAGTCATTACTTCATTCATGAGTGCCAGCCTTATTTTAAAAATTAAATGAATAGATTGCCTTTCCATTCCACTTCCTTGCCCTGCAGCAAAATCCTATCATTTTAGCCATTTATATGAATGTGGGTTTGATGAGGATTTAATTAAATAATAAAAGGACCTGCATAGCATAACCGTTAAATAAAGATAAAGCTCTAGTTGGCTGCAAAACACTTTTCAAACATTACTTAGCTAAAATATGCCTTGTTCCTTTAAAGGCATACCTAATCACCTCAGCCAAGTCTAATTGACAGGATCTCTCCGTCGTGTTTTAACTGTCTTTTGGGGCTTGATGGACTGGCATCTAGCGACGATTTATGTCAATAATGACAATCACTGTGTTGGATCAAGGTACAATCAATCTGTTACCAATGCCACCCAAAGATAGTTATCTGCCTTAACTTGTTCCCATAATACATTCTTGAAGAAATTAGTATTCCCTAGGGACTCTGTTTGGAACAGCTGTTGCCTTTCCAATTTTATTCTTGTCAATTATTAATCCTATTTCATAGCTGTTCCTATAGATAATAATAAGGAATGTACCTAACCTCTTCACTGCCTGGTGATGTATACTATGGATGTCCAGATAAGGAGCAACTCTGAACTTTTGAAAGTACATTCTATGTCCTGTTTTTGCCCTTTTATAGATAATGAAGAGTCTCAGTGGTGCTTCTGAGCAAACTCAGGGCAATGAAAGGAGAGGCTAACATCACTTAATTTTTAAGGTGATGCTTATACTAGACTTTGGCAAATGTATGTTTCCCTATATGCTGATCACAGTGACATTAAATAATAATTTCTAACTTTTCACTGGTGAAGCAAGTGAGAATCTGTCTTTAAACATGTAATTTTTAATGTTTACCTTGGTTAGGTATTTACATCATGTCAATCATGAAAGTATCTAAGGCCCTGATCCTGCCAAGTCTAATGCGTGTGTTTGATTTTATGCACATGGAATATTAACAACCTTAAGCATTCAAAAGTCATGAATCAGCCCCCCAAAATTCATGAGTTTAGCTTGAAAATCATAAAATTAAAAAGAAATCAATTTTAGGTTCTCTTTATTTGCCTTCTGGCTTCTCATCCTGAAGGATGCACTCAGTTCACATTTTCAGGCTTTACTCTGTGCAAGGTATTGAAACTCTTAAAATGGAAGCTGAGATGCTCATGTAATATCTTGTCTCCAGGAGCTGGGTCTTCAAGAAAAGCACTGAATATTGTGAGACTCTTGATAAAATGCCAAGAGCTGGCAATGCTGCAGAATAGTTACACTAAGATCACATGTAAAAATTTAATCAAGTGCATATTTGCGGATTTGGGCCTTCGTGCTGTTCTTATGCCATGTCCCTTAAATTAGGAGTTATGAATCTAAGAATAAGCGTGTTGGATGATTTCTGTCTTTTGAGATTATCTTGTACTACTGGGAGGACAAAATGGATCATGTAGAAAATGCTACGCTAAATGATATTACGGAAGTGTGCCTGGGTGTACATGATTCATCTTCAATAATGTACACTCCTATTCCATGGCTACCAGTTCTGAGCATTCGTCACACAGAGTCTATAGCCAGATTGGTGGAAAAGCTACATGCCAATCCAGGTCTGCAAATCTAAACAGACTTCTTCAGTCACCCCAGAGCATGACTTACGTTGAGGTGTCCATTGTGGTCTCACCTGCCAGATCAGAATCTGCCAGCAGTAACCCTACAGCGAGATGGGTGGCCGGCTAAAGACATTTAGCATGGTTTCATCGTAGCTGATGTGGCCATTTGACCTCCTGGATTTGACCTGCCATGTCACCTTTTGTCTCTGCCGAACAGATTCCGAACTAGCCAAGGAATATGCTTACGTTTACACATGGGGTCTGTGAGACAAACCACTTTGTCAATGTGGTCTCTGTCAGTCAGTGGTGCATGTTGTTGATGACTGTCAACTAACCAGACTTCATGGTGGCCTTAGGGCCCATCATTCTGCTGATGAAGCTGCTGTCAGGTGGCTTGGCAAGCACTGCAAATGCTAGAAGAAGAAGGAAAGTTTCAAAGTTGTTTAGTACATATTTAAAATAAGATACTCTATAACTACAAGAAAATAAGCAACAGCTTAAAAAACAAATCCTTTTTTTGCATTAAAAATGTCTAATTTTCTTACTGAATAGAATACAGCTTAATACTATTGTGGTGATGTGGAAAGAGCAAGGAGATGAACAAAAACATTTAAAACTATTTGCAACAGTGAGTTATGATGTGATGTTGCAAAGTCCTATTTACTTTTCCTCACTGTTTTATTTAGACACATTTCACCATCACTCTTGCACTTTGCTGAAAGCTAAGGGGTTTTAGTTAAATAAGAGACTAAAAGTGTATTTTTTTTCCTGCAAAATCTCTTCTTGTATATAGAAGTGTTTTCTCTCAAGAGTGTTTGTGAACACTGTGATCAGCAGATTAAGACCTGTCATTACCACTAGAAAAACATGGCTAGATTTCACACCAAGTCATCTTTGTCTCAGGAGGGCTTTGTCCATGATATAGTTTTCTCTCTTTTTGACTAGATTACTCATTGTTCAGCCTACTCAACTTTCAGTGAAACTGATTAGCAAGAATCATCTTGTGCAGAACTCAGCCGTGATACCTTTCTCTGGTGATATCTCTACACCAGTTATTTTAAAAAAATAAAACAAAAACCACAAACCAAAGGACATATTTTAAAACATTGCTTTTGGTTTATCTGGCCCCGAGTTCACTGTGGACAAGAATCTTGAAATATTTTCTATACAGATCCGATTTCAACAAAGGTCTACTACTAATCCTATTCACGAAGTCAGGGGTATATTTTTGTCCAAGTGAACACCAGACACCTAGAAATTTTATTTAACTGAAGATGGAGACCATGCTAAATGATAGGTAATAAATTATATAGTAAAAATGGAATTACAATGGCACAAATTGGTGTAACAGTGGAGATTCAAGCCCCACATATTTGTGCAAAGGACCTTAAATTTGTCTCAAACAGCACTGCAATACTTAGTCATAACCTCACAAAACAGAGTATACTATTTCTTCCATGGCTTTTTAACAACCGGCTATTAGCAACTATTCAGCTTCAAACAGGGAATCAAAAGTATTTGTATAACATATAAAAGTACAGTTAAGCTAAATAATTTCATCAACATTTAGGCCAAATGCCTTTTTTAAAGCTGAAATTCAGTAGTGCTCTAAGGCAAGTACTATGTGGTAGAACATTTTGTTAGCTCATTTCACGGTTGTGGAACAAACTACCTTTCTCCAATCACTAAAGGCAACTGCTCAGACTAATTTTAACATCTTAACCAAAGAAGAGCGATGGGTGAACAGGGAAAATAAGAAGTGACCCAAATCTTTGCCTAAAACTTGAACTGAGCCTCTTGAAAAGAACAGGAGTACTTGTGGCACCTTAGAGACTAACAAATTTATTTGAGCATAAGCTTTCGTGAGCTACAGCTCAGTTTTTCCACTGAATGCATCCGATGAAGTGATGCTCACGTAAGCTTATGCTCAAATAAATTTGTTAGTCTCTAAGGTGCCACAAGTACTCCTTTTCTTTTTGCGAATACAGACTAACACGGCTGCTCCTCTGAAATCAGCCTCTTGAGACTCCAAATTCAGTTACTTTTAATTTCAGTGGAATCCTGAGACCAAAGAAGTAGGAACCAGAATTTTTGGGAAGGGCTTTAGACAAATCATCCAAACTTCTGAGGGTCACTTATCAGTACTGAAGGTGCAATTTTTTACTCTGTTTTTCTGTAACAAATGAAATGTAAAATGAATATTCATTAAAGCAGTGAGATGAGTGAGAACCACCACATATCTCAGATGTGGATCCAAACTCTCTCAAAGTTTGAAATTATTTGGATACAAGGTTTTGATTCTGGGCTATCCACAATTTCAGTTCTTTACCCTGTTTTTCTTATAAGTTTCATTTTTCAAAATGGTTCTCTATCTTTGTGACATGGATTTTGTGTTTGAGGAGAATGGGAGGGGATTATATAAAGTAAGTTGGTTGCTGTAAAACAGATTTAGAATGTCTGTGCTATAATCATCTCAGAAAATTCTTTAAGTTTGTATGCAGTAGAACCTCAGAGTTACAATCCCTTGGGAATAGAGGTTGTTCATAACACTGAAATGTTCGTAACTCTGAACAAAACGTCATGGTTACTCTTTCAAAAGTTTACAACTGAACATTGACTTAATATAGCTTTGAAACTTTACTATGCAGAAGAAATATGCTGCTTTCCCTTTATTTTTTAATAGTTTACGTTTAACACAGTACTGCACTGTATTTGCCTTTTTTTCCGTCTCTGCTGCTGTCTAATTGAGTACTTCCAGTTCCAAATGAGGTGTGTGGTTGACTGGTCAGTTTGTAGTTCTGATGTTCCTAACTCTGAGGTTCTATTGTATAAACAAAACAAAATGAATGGCAGCTGCTGTGTTGCTAGTGTACTGACATACACTTTGCACTCTGAATGGCTTCTCAGCCAATTTGTCTACTCTGTGTTTAAGTGGTATGAATTTAGTTTGTAATCTGCAATGAACACTTTCATTTCAATGGGCTACTGACATTCCAAGGCTGTTTATCTTTGAGCCAGCATGTTGATAACAAGTGTGAGAAAGGAAAATCATGTTTAGCCAGCTGAAAAAGAAGGCAATTGTTAACTTTCAAGGAAGTGAATGTTTGATTCTTACAACTATGTAGCTGAGATCTTCTAATGTAGGATCTTAGTAGATTTTAGGATTTTTTAAAATATCTATAAATATGGCAAAAATGCACTTATTGGGCTTGGCTCTCATTTACACTATACACTATTCTGGCAGTGTAAAGAGGCTTTCAAGTAAGTGGAAATGTAACTTACACTCACTTTAAGGCCCCTTAGTAGTGTCAGAATTGTGTAAAATGGTCCTACTGCAAATGAGAATTGGGTCCATTATTTTTATGAGACATTACTAGTGATTTGGGCCCAAATGCTAATCCCACTTAAACCACTGGGGAAACTTCCACCAATTTCAGTAGGACTAGGAGTTTGCTTTTTTTGTTTTTTGAAAGGAACAGACCAGTTTTTGACAGAAGTTCTCTTCTGTGGAAAGGACAGTGTTCTGGCTGCAAGATATGCCTCCCAGTGTAATGGAAAATTGAGGCATGATGGGAATTCTCCTTCTCCCAACAATATATTTTTCCCACATCAAAGAATGAAATCTATATTATGTAAGCCATAAATTATTGCCAGTATATATGCCAGTGCATATAGAACAGGAAGGAGTATCCCAATAATAATATTTAGCACTTGCCATGACAGGAAAGATGGTCCTATTGTTTTAGCACACAGGACTGGGAGTCAAGAGACTTTAGGCCCAATCCTGCAAGACCCAAGTCCTTTGAGAAATGTTGAGCATCCTCAACTTCCATTAGTTCAATAGAAGATGCGGGTAAAGACCTGTGTAAAGCAGGCCTTTTTTACGTGCACCCATCCATGTTTGAAAATGTTGGCGTTTAGCACACTCTGCATGGGATACCCCATCTGGCTGGAACTTTGTCTTTATTTGTAAAGCACCATGTACACTGATCGTATTTAAACACATATTTAAACACACACACTCTCTCTCTTCCTTCCCCTCCTCTTTCTTGTAGGATTCTTTGCTTCATGGTGCCAGCCTAAAAACTAGCTTTTGAGGCACATGTCCGCATTATAGTGATAGGTTGAATTGAGTTTGCAGCCATCAAGCATGTTGTAAAACCATACCTAATTTGGTTCAAAATATTTGAACCAGCATGTCAGGAAACTGTTTTGCTTCTGCTAGAATTAAATGTGAAATAACCTTTTTGGTACCCATTTTACAAAATGTCCATGAAACTTGCAACACTTACAGGGAGCTCCCTACTTATTTTCAGAAGATAGATATCACTTGTTTCAGGAACTTTATTCTTCATTGTCTGGGATGCTTCTTCTATGCTTGCAGGATAACTTTCAGGACACGGAAAGTGTCTTTGAAGCCCAAATCATTTTGTACAACAGGAGCTGACCTTTCTTTTTCATAGAGAGGCTTGCCATTGCTGGAAGTAGGATTACTGGAATTTATCAGAAACAAAATCCTTTGCCAGATTAAAGATATTCATGATCCAATTAGGCTTTTGGGATTTAGGATAAATTGTGTAGTATCTAGTAAAGAAGACATTTTATTGTCTGATTTACTGTAGTGTCAGAAATGTAAAGGAGTACTTGTGGCACCTTAGAGACTAACCAATTTATCTGAGCATGAGCTTTCGTGAGCTACAGCTCACTTCATCGGATGCATACTGTGGAAACTGCAGAAGACATTATATACACAGAGACCATGAAACAATACCTCCTCCCACCCCACTCTCCTGCTGGTAATAGCTTATCTAAAGTGATCATCAAGTTGGGCCATTTCCAGCACAAATCCAGGTTTTCTCACCCTCCGCCCCCCCCCCCCAACTCACTCTCCTGCTGGTAATAGCCCATCCAAAGTGACCACTCTCTTTACAATGTGCATGATAATCAAGGTGGGCCATTTCCAGCACAAATCCAGGTTTTCTCACCCCCCCACCCCCCTCCAACAAACTCACTCTCCTGCTGGTAATAGCTTATCTAAAGTGATCATCAAGTTGGGCCATTTCCAGCACAAATCCAGGTTTTCTCACCCCCCCCCCCCAACTCACTCTCCTGCTGGCAATAGCTCATCCAAACTGACCACTGTGAACAAGTGAGACCTGATCTCAACTCACTGGACATTGGCCATTGAATACTTTCCAGATGCTTGCTGCTCGTATCTTGGGCAGAATTTGAAGTGGTGACCTAATGGTGAAAGTCTCTATCACCTGTTACAATACCTGAGTTTATCCCATGCCCCTTGCATGGTTTCTCCCCCTGTACTAAGCTTGTTCTGAATCAAGCTGTACCTGAAATACCTGACTTCACATTGATTAACTGTCAATGAACACCACTACTCCAAAGAATTGCAACATATACATCACAAAAATACATTAATGATTAAAAATAATCAGAACAGGAACACTGACAAACACATCCATCTGTCATTCCTGACCACTTTATATTGTCATTTGTGGAGCTGCCCTTGACGTACCATGCTAAAAAGCTGCCTAGAAATAACAAACATTATTGTAATATCAAAGCCAAGTCACAAGACCCAAATGTTTATCCGTGTATTATTATTGACAAAATAGACTGCAATGGCTCTAAAATACCAAATCGTCTTTGGACACTCACTCCTTTTCCTAGTACATGGATTTCGAATATGAGACATTCTGATCCTGCAGAGCCATTATAGTCTATTACAAAAACAAATGCTTTTATTACAAAGATTGTTGGCACTGAAAGAGCTGTAATGGCTCATTGTCAAACATGGTCACTACACATGTGGTCTAAAACCATGCAATTTCTTTTGAAAATGTTGGTATGCATGTACAGAAGCCATTGTCCTAAACAAAATGGTTTGATCAAGTTTTTATTTTGCTTTTTACTGCATTCCCTGTGACTCTAATCTATATTTTAGAATAACCATACTTTTTACTTAGATCCGATATTTTCACAGTACATTTAAAATTTTAAGCCTGAATTTTAAACCCTACTGAGTTTAAGTATGTATTATCTTTATTTTTCAGATGGGTAAACTGAGATGCAGAGTAAATAATTTCCCCAAGGTTACAAAATGAGACCACAGCAAAGCTGGGACTAGAGCCCAGAGGTTCAGACTCCTTTTCCAGTGTTTTATCAACACTACTTCCTCTATTTCTCCAGCCAGTGGTTACATTATACAAATAGCAAGGTTGGAAAGATTAGGTTTTTATTGGTAAATGTCAGTAAACGTCGATTTCACCATACAAACAAACAGATGTAAAAGTATTTCCATCGATGATCATCAAAATTTACATAAGTAAAGTAAGAAAAATGTTGCTTGAGAACTTAGAGTTTGATTTAAGGCTATTTGACTTTGTATATTTTGACAATTTGTATCTTAATGGTTATCAAGATTTAACTTTTTGAAATCCATGCCTAGTGTCATAAAATAATAATCTGACACTCTCTAATTTCCCACAATTGAAATTTAAAATCAATACAAATCTAAAATACTAAAACCCCATAATTTTGTGAACATTTATGTACAGCCATTCAGCAGTGGGGTGGCCTTTCCCACAGCTAAGGGCATGTCATCCTCCTCCTGCTTGCAGACCTAGTTGGGGTCTCTGCTCTGCCTTGCCAGGACTGCAGCCTCCCTAATACACCTTTTGCCTGCAAGGATCAGGTGTCACCTACTGGCCCTTTGGCAGCACAGGGAGCCCTCCGTACCTCTGCTGCCACATTCCTGCTCACTCACTCCAGTGACAGCAGAGCTAGTACAGAGGGTCTCCCGGGGCTCCTGAAGGACTGTTCAGCAGGGTGGCCTCCCCCGTGGCCAGGGGTAGCAATTCCTCCTCTTCACAGTCCTGCCTGGGGATCTTTGCTCTATCATCCAAACCCCTTCCTTGTCCCCCATCATGAGATACATGCTGAGGAGGGAGGGTATATATCTCATGCTGGGGGACAAAGAAGGGGTTTGGATAATGCAGAGGTTCAGATAATAGGGTTTTGAATAGCAGGGAGTATACTGTAAATAAAAATCTAAATGCTTAAAAAAACATTATCTGTCAAAATGAAAACTGAATTCTACCAAGCCGACTAGCTTCTACATTTCAGATGTTTTAACTTGTAGGAATACAAAAGCAGCTTCTGAAACTGACTTCTATTTTTTTAACTGCTATGACTTTATCAAATTTGTTAAGCAGATTTTATTTTATTTTATTTTAATTTTGAAAAAGAGAAGGAAAGAAATAGCTCCTGGGTCAAGCTCAGTCAAGAGAGAAAATGTAAGGCTAACGGAGGTAACAGGGTAATGGAGAAGTTGAAACAACTCAGTCTTTTATGTAGCATTCAAATAGAGTCCTTGTGATCTGAGAAAGGATGGGGGGATTCAGGAGAGAAGGTTTTGAGAAACCAGCCAGCTGAGTGTTGTTTCAGCATGTCTGGTAGTAGCTCCTGGATAATGTGTGATTTCACTAGCACTATGAGTCTAAAAGCAAACACCTCCAAACCAAATATTTGCACCTGTGCCACCGCTGCTGAGTACTCGTATTGCACACTAGCTGCTTTGCACAGAGAATTGTTGGAGGATTCATTAGAAAGAAAACCTCCTACAATAACCAAACCAAGTTTTTTTTCCGTGCTCTAATTGTCTTCTCACATTAGAGATCTTAATTTACTTTTAAATGTAGGTCACTCTTGTTTGCCAGGACCTGCAAACTTGGATAACTTTTTTTCCTAATTCAGAAACCAACCAACCAAACGCAAAAAGCCCTAGCTGGCTCGCTAGGAAGGTTTTATTGAGCTCCCCCAGCCAGCTACATAAAAGAGCTTGCAGGTCAGCGGAAAGAAACAAGCTTTTTATTATGCCAAAAACATGAAGAAATGCTTGTTAACATAGATGGGACTGGACAGAGCCTCAGCTGGCGTACACTGATGTAGTTCTAGTGATATTAGAGTTGCTATCCCAGTTTACACTACCTGAGGATCCAGCCATGCTGATGTGTTTATATGATATAAAAAAAGCGGAAATGTTTCTACAGAACTTATTTTTAGACAGTTGTATACATATATGTTCAGTGCAAACTGCCCCTAAATGAACGCATTATTGTTGAATTCAGATGCATAAATCAGGAAATTCCCATGGCCGTAATAACCCATACTCCTTGTGCACATGTAGTCTTCGGTATTAATGTATGTGCTGTTGAATTTATGCCTATGGGATAAGTGCTGTGTGGCTGAGATAGAGGCTCTGGGAACTATCACTTTGAATTCACTGGATTTTGTGTGGCTAAATTCTCAATCATAATTTTGTATTAACTGAAGCCTGGAGAGCCCTGGATGCAGCAGAACAAACTGGAGCTCAAGAGACCTGGATCACTGAGTGCTTCAAGGCAGAGCTCTATGGGGACTACTTGTGTCTCCAACGCACAGATTTTTTTTAAAGAGGGGACACGGAGTTGAAGGGATTAGTGGATCTGCTACCAGCTGTTCTCCCCTCTGCTAGAAGGGTTATGCTGTGTTTATTAGAAAATTCAAATATATGCACTGGGTCAAAATTTTTAAGAGTGATTTTTGGTGCCTCAGTTTTTGGGTGACCAGCTTTTCAACTGTGTCTGCTTTTCAGGAGTCCTGAGCACCTACAACTCGTCTGGGCTTCAGATGGAGTTGTGGGATCCCAGTGCTCCTGAAAATCAAGTCCAAGTTACCTCAAAATCAGACGCCATTTTTGAAAATATTGGACCTTGACTTCCATATTGAAAAATGCACAAACTATTCTTTTTTAAAAAGTAAAAAATCCAATACAAGACACTGCAGGGAAAATCTTGTTCACGGCATCCAACCCAAAAAACTGAGCTGGAGAGGCTTCTGGAGGGAAGGGAATTGGAAGACCCCTCCCTTATGCTGCGCATTCTACTCAGGACTGTAATATCTCCTGCAGCTCATCCTCTTCAGCATGGCAATAGCTAGTGGTGCTGAGTAGTAGCAGATCCACCAGCCCCACTAATCCCTTCTGGACTGCCTCACCTCTTCCTAGTCCCCCGCAAAACCCAACAACAATAACCACCCTGTGTGATGGGGTAAAGCTAGCCCCCATTGAGCTGCATCGCTGTCATTTGAGTGGTTTTATAAATGGATCACTGCATGTTGCAAAGACCACCAATGTTAACTTCATTGTCCAGAGCTCTCTCTCTACTGCATGCACACTCATGCTTCGTATGTAAACTTCTGAATCTTATCAAGTCACCAGAAAAAAATCTCATCTTCAGAATTTCTAAAACAATTTTCTTTTAAATCCAAAGACACTTGTCCTCCTTGAGCATTAGCATTGATTCTATGCCCAGTGAAATAAATGGAAAGACTTCCACTGACTGACTTGATCCAAAGTGCCTGCTCTCACTGAAGCCCATGCAAGCAAGAGCGGGTCAGAAGTTCATGTTTGAATTTTTTTTAATGAGCTATTTGAGGCAACTGAATGCCCCTCCTTCTCAGTCCTCCTTCCTCATTAAAAAAAATGCAGCAGCAGGACAGTTTGAGTGCTTTAAGAATACTATGTCTACACTAGAAATGCTACAGTGATACAGGAGCAGTGCTGCAGCTGCCCTGTTGTAATGTAGACGCTTTCTACAGTGCCAGAAAGGGATTTTCCATCTCTGTAGTAAATCCACCTCTCGGAGAGGCAGTAGCTATATCAATGGAAGAATTCTTCCATTGACCTAACACTGTCTACACTGGGACAGTCCTTAGGTTGGCTTAACAATGTCTCTCAGGGATGTGAATTTTTCACACCTCTGAACAATGTAGCTGGGTTGACGTAACTTTCTAGTTTAGACCAGCCCAAAACCCACATTTGTTTTTAAAACTTCAAAAAGCAGAAAGTATAAAATATAGGACTAATATAGAGCCCACATCTTCTCCCATTGATACCGGTATGTGAGTTTTGCCATTGGCTTCTATGGAAACAGTATTAGACCCATGATTAAATTTAGCAAATAAAAAAAGTTAAGAAAATGAAGTAGTTTTTGAAGATCTTGAGAAATGAGAGCTGTCGATTTCTTCTTGGTTTTCCTGCCACAAGGAATGGCTTTACAACCGCCATAAACATAGATTGAAAAAGTAATTCCATTTTAAACCCCTATATTCAGGTTATTTACAAACTTCTAAGAGAAAAATGGACTGAAATTTCTTATGCTTATTGATAGTACAAATAAAAACTTATTTTGAAAGTTTTAAAAATCATTGGAGCTATTTTGTGATATATGAAAAAGGTAGGTGTTTTTCTTAAAGGAGAGGTTGTTTTTTTTTAAATAAGTCAGTGGTTTTCTAAAGGATGCTCTTGTTCAAACAGGACTTATTTTGGGGAAGTTCTATGTCCTGTGTTATGCAGGAGGTTAGACTAGATGATCACAATGGTCCCTTCTGATCTTAAAATCAATGAATGAAAATCAGATCCATTCTTAATTGGTTAGTGTAGAGTGACTTTGACCTATAAAAGAGATAGGCCTCTGACATCTGAAAAATTAGTTTTATAAATAAAAATTTGAAGTGACCCTATACAGATATTTTGTTCATGTTTACATTTGAAGTTTTGGTTGGCTAGTGCATGTTATTAATAATGAGGACTGTGTTACCATGTAACACTTTGCTAGCTCACGTGGATTCGTTTATCTTCTTTCAGAATTGTGCAGAATGTTTGCCACTTTATTTCATTTCTGTTTGATCAACTGTGAAAGACAGTCTATTTCAATTACCATGGAAGTTTCTAATACGTTCTTGATCAAATTAGCTAGTTCTAGCATGCATAAATAAATAAATAAATGGAATAAGAATAGATACAAATGGTTTTGATTGCAGTGATGTTGATTGAACAAAGCAAGGATCAGTGATCTAATTAAGTGGAAGCACTGCATTTATCTTTTGAGATAAAGGAACTGATAGACTGGTCAGAATCAATTTAGTGGCAAGAGACGTTTTCCTCATGTAGCCCTGCCCACCTTCTGTCATGTCAGGATGAGAGGCGCTCAGATCCAGTGACTGGAGCAGGAGTTGGGAGACAGGTACCAGGAGGTTAGAGTCCAAGGCAGTCCGGAGGGTGAACTGAGAGTCAGGCATCAGGAGGCAGGCAGGGTCAGGTTACCAGGAGATCGGAGTGGGTGCCAGGTTACAGACAGCAATCGAAGAGCAAAGGTGAGGACAGATGAGGGTCAGAAGCCACAGTCTAGGGCCAATCACAAGCAGGGTCTTGAAGGCATCCAGGCAGTCTGTGGTGTTGATCAGACAGCTCCCCTTCATGGCTTCCTGGTTTAAGTACTGATATTGGCCAGTCAGGGGGCTGTGAAGAGTCACCACCCAGGTACTGCTGGAGAGTACTTCCTGCCTAGCCCAGCCTTGCAAGGTCATCCAACCTAAGCCTGCTGTGGTTATGCAGAGGTGTCAGCAGCCCAGAACCCCCCTGGTCCTAGCCCTTCAGGTTGCAACACTTGTAGTACCTGGGCTGTCTTGTCTAAAAACATGAGTTGTACTCCTTTAACTCTACCCATAAAGTAAAAGTGGTTCTGCCCCCTCATATGGGTGCAGTTATGCTGGTAAAAAGGTGCTTAATACTGGTATAGCTCCTGTAAAGAAGGGGAATAAGTTATACAAGTATAAGGCACGCTGATATAACTGCAGTGTTATAACTGCATCTACACTAGGGGTTATATTGCTGTATCTGTTTTGGTAAAAATTCCACTCCCAACTGAAATTGCTATACCAACACGAAAACTGCACGTACCTTTCTCTTGAGCATATTGCAAAATGTGTTGAGATATGTGATCCCTCTATTTCTCTTCTCACTTTCAGTTCTGGATCCATTGTACTAACACATGAAAATAGATGGATTTTTGTAATGCTAAAGCATAGATCCAAGCTGGGGATGAGACAGATCGATGGTAAACAGATCTGTAAACAGAGGAGTCTGAGTGGGAGTTTGTAAGGGGAGTTTGGAGGGAAGAATAAGAGCCAGGCAAAGGAACAGACAGGCTAGTGAAGGGAGTGTGTGGTGTTCTGGTAGTGTTTTGGTGCTTGTTGGGGGT
Source organism: Natator depressus (assembly GCF_965152275.1). Lineage (NCBI taxonomy): Eukaryota > Metazoa > Chordata > Testudines > Cheloniidae > Natator > Natator depressus. The sequence continues at coordinate 40,245,361 of NC_134244.1, forward strand.
TTGTTTTGCTGTGGGTGGTGGTGTTTTGGTTTGGTTTGTGTTTCCCAGGTGAACAGGACTTAGGTGAGAAGGCGATGACAGACACAGAGGCAGCAGTGGTAGTGACCCAAGTAGTGGAAGACACAATGAAAATGACTGGATGTAGAAGCTGCGGCATGTACATGATCCTGGAGGGGGTACCTGAAAAGAATTTCGTCTGCATGAAGTGCTGCCTGATAGAGCTGATGGAAGAGAAGATCCGAGGATTGGAGATGCAGGTGGAGACTCTGGTTGAGTTTAGAAGGGGGTTCGAGTGGATGATGGAGCAAAGACATGAGGAGGCTGAAGGGAAAAGCTCAGACTTGCAGATGGAAGCAGGACCGAAGAACTCTGAGGGGATAGTGCTGGGTGAGGAAAGTGGACAGTGGAAGCATGTGACTAAGAGAACCAGGCAGAGGAAAAGACGGGGCAGTGAAAAAGAAATAGAGGTCAGGAACAGGTTTGCGGAGTTGGAAAATGAAGAGGGGGCACAGCAGGTGATCTCTTCTTCCTTGCTCTCTCACCTTCAGTGAAGAGCAGCTAGTCCTATAGGAAGAGGGCAAGAGTCAGTGGAGATAACAACACCAAATATGAGCCCCAGGAGGATACAGGATGGGTTGCAGAGGATTTCAAGGGACAATAGGAATCGAGAGGACTTGGAGCCAGAGGGAACAGGGGATAGACTGGAGAATCGCACCATCACCAGGAAAAGACAGGTCTACGTGATTGGGGACTCCTTACTGAGGAGAATAGACAGGCCTGTAACAAGAGCTGATCTAGAGAACAGAAGGCTGTCTGCCGTGTGCTAAGATATGGGATGTGGACCTGAGGCTGAAGAGGATCCTAACAGGATTGGGAAAGAACCCATTGATTATCCTTCATGTGCGAACAAATGATAAGGCTAGATTCTCACTGGAACGTATCAAGGGAGACTATGCCAGGCTGGGGAAGACGCTTAAGGAAATCGAGGCTCAGGTGATCTTCAGTGGGATTCTGCCTGTTCCTAGAAAAGGGCAACAAAGGTGTGACAAGATTATGGTGCTCAACAGATGGCTCAGGCACTGGTGCTATAAGGAGGGCTCTGGGATGTATGGCCCTGGAAAGCATTCATGGAGAGAGGACTGTTCTCTCGGGATGGACTTCACCTGAGTAAGGAGGGAAATAGACTTCTAGGATGGAGGATGGCACAAGTGATCAAGAGCTTTAAACTAGGAATCTGGGGGAGATGGTTGGGAGATTCCAGGTAATCTCCACGCCAGATTTTCTCTTTGAGAGGGAGGAAAACAAAGTAAGAGAGGATACAGCCATGGGTAGGAGAATGGACATAAGGTTGAAGGGCAATGTACATACCAATCTAATAGGTAATACTGGCGGTAGAATGTCTGTTCCTAATTGGGTAAAGAATGTGAGTGAGGCCAAACAGCAAAAATTAAGATGTAAGGAGCCTAGGTAACAAAATGGAGGAACTAGAGCTACTGGTGCAGGAAGTGAAACCAGATATTATAGGGACAACAGAAACATGGTGGAACAGTAGTCATGACTGGAGTACGGGTATTGAAGGGTATGTGCTGCTTAGCAAAGACAGAAATAAAGGCAAAGGTGGTGGAGTAGCATTGTATATCAATGATGAGATAGACTGTAAAGAAATAAGAAGTGATGGAATGGATAAGACAGAGTCTGTCTGGGCAAAAATCACATTGGGGAAGAAAGCTACTAGAGCCTCCCCTGGGTTAGTGCTTGGGGTGTGCTATAGACTGCGGGGATCCGATTTGGATATGGATAGAGACCTCTTTAATATTTTTAAAGAAGTAAATACTAATGGGAATTGTGTGATCATGGGAGACTTTAACTTCCCAGGTATAGACTGGAGGACAAGTGCTAGTAATAACAATAGGGCTCAGATTTTCCTGGATATGATAGCTGATGGATTCCTTCACCAAGTAGTTGCTGAACCAACAAGAGGGGATGCCATTTTAATTTTGGTTTTGGTGAGCAGTGAGGACCTCATAGAAGAAATGGTTGTAGGGGACAACCTTGGTTCAAGCGATCATGAGCTAATTCAGTTCAAACTAAATGGAAGGATAAACAAAAATAGATCTGTGACTAGGGTTTTTGATTTCAAAAAAGCTAACTTAAAAAAAATTAAAGAATTTAGTTAGGGAAGTGAATTGGACTGAACAACTTGTGGATCTAAAGGCGGAGGAGGCCTGGAATTACTTCAAGTCACAGTTGCAGAAACTATCAGAAGCCTGCATCCCAAGAAAGGGGAGAAAGTTCATAGGCAGGAGTTGTAGACCAAGCTGGATGAGCAAGCATCTCAGAGAGGTGATTAAGAAAAAGCAGAAAGCCTACAAGGACTGGAAGATGGGAGGGATTAGCAAGGAAAGCTACCTTATTGAGGTCAGAACATGTAGGGATAAAGTGAGAAAGGCCAAAAGCCATGTAGAGTTGGACCTTGTAAAGGGAATTAAAACCAATAGTAAAAGGTTCTATAGCCGTATAAATAAGAAGAAAACAAAGGAAGAAGAAGTGGGACTGCTTAACACTGAGGATGGAGTGGAGGTTAAGAATAATGTAGACATGGCCCAATATCTAAACAAATACTTTGCCTCAGTCTTTAATGAGGCTAATGAGGAGCTAAGGGATAATTGTAGGACAACTAATGGGAATGAGGATATGGAGGTATATATTACCACATCCGAGGTAGAAGCCAAACTCGAACAGCTTAATGGGACTGAATCGGGGGGCCTGGATAATCTTCATCCAAGAATATTAAAGGAATTGGCACATGAAATTGCAAGCCCATTAGCAAGAATTTTTAATGAATCTGTAAACTCAGGGGTTGTACCATATTACTGGAGAATTGCTAACATAGTTCCTATTTTTAAGAAAGGTAAAAAAAGCGATCCAGGTAACTACAGGCCTGTTAGTTTGACATCTGTAGTATGCAAGGTCTTGGAAAAAAATTTGAAGGAGAAAGTAGTTAAGGACATTGAGGTCAATTGTAATTGGGACAAAATACAACATGACTTTAGAAAAGATAGATCGTGCCAAAGCAACCTGATCTCCTTCTTTGAGAAGGTAACAGATTTTTTATACAAAGGGAATGCAGTGGATCTAATTTACCTCGATTTCAGTAAGGTATTTGATACAGTTGCACATGGAGAATTATTAGCTAAATTGGAAAAGATGGGGATCAATATGAAAATTGAAAGGTGGATAAGGAACTGGTTAAAGGGGAGACTACAGCGGGTCAGGCTGGAAAGAGGTTACTAGTGGAGTTCCTCAGGGATCGGTTTTGGGACCAATCTTATTTAATCTTTTTATTACTGACTTTGGCACAAAAAGCGGGAATATGCTAATAAAGTTTGCAGATGACACAAAGCTGGGAGGTATTGCCAATCCAGAGAAGAACCGGGATATCATACAGGAAGATCTGGATGACCTTATAAACTGGAGTAATAGTAATAGGATAAAATTTAATAGTGAAAAGTGCAAGGTCATGCATTTAGGGATTAATAACAAGAATTCCTGTTATAAACTGGGGACGCATTACTTGGAAGTAACAGAGGAGGAGAAGGACCTCGGAGTATTGGTTGATCACAGGATGACTATGAGCCACCAATGTGATATGGCTGTGAAAAAAGCAAATGCGATCTTGGGATGCATCAGGCGAGGTATTTCCAGAGATAAGGAGGTGTTAGTACCGTTATACAAGGCACTGGTGAGACCTCCTCTGGAATACTGTGTGCAGTTCTGGTCTCCCATGTTTAAGAAAGATGAATTCAAACAAATGGATATAAACTGGCCATCAGGAAGTTTAGACTTGAAATTAGACGAAGGTTTCTAACCATCAGAGGAGTGAAGTTCTGGAACAGCCTTCCAAGGGAAGCAGTGGGGGGGGGGGGGGGTTAAAGACATATATGGCTTCAAGACAAAGCTTGATAAGTTTATGGAGGAGATGATATGATGGGATAGCCTAATTTTGGCAATTAATTGATCGTCGACTATTAGCTGTAGATATGCCCAATTGCCTGTGATGGGATGTTAGATTGAGGTGGGATCTGAGTTACTACAGAGAATTCTTTCCTGGGTGTCTGGCTGGTGAGTCTTGCCCACATGCTCAGGGTTTAGCTGATCGCCAAATTTGGGGTTGGGAAGGAATTTTCCCCCAGGGCAGATTGGCAGAGGCCCTGGGGTTTTTTTGCCTTCCTCTGTGGAATGGGTCACGGGATGACTTGCTGGAGGATTCTCTGCACCTTGAAGTCTTTAAACCATGATTTGAGGACTTCAATAGCTCAGACATAAGTTAGGGGTTCGTTACAGGAGTTGGTGGGTGAGATTCCATGGCCATTGTGCAGGAGGTCAGACTAGACGATCATAATGGTCCCTTCTGACCTTAAAGTCTAGGATTCTATGATTCTAAATCAGTGGATATACAATATGGTAGAGGAACTCCTCACTTAAAGTCATCTCAGTTAACATTGTTTCGTTGTTACGTTGCTGATCAATAGGGAACATGCTCGTTTAAAGTTGTGCAATCCTCCCTTCTAAGTCGTTTGGCAGCCGCCTGCTTTGTCCACTGCTTGCAGGAAGAGCAGCCCGTTGTAGCTAGCTGGTGGGTGGTTGGAACCAGGGTGGACCGGCAGCCTCCCGATCAGCTCCCCTAAGTTCCCTGTGCAGCAGCTGCTCAGCAGGCTACCAATTGCCGGCAGTTCAGCTGTCCCTCCCTCCACTACCCTGTGCTGCTCCCACCCTCTGCCTTGGAGAGGCTCCCCGAGACTCCTGCTTGCTGTGTGGGGGGGAGGGGAAGAAGAGGGGGGCTAATGTCAGGGTGGACCCCCCACTTCTGCACCTCGCTTACCCCATCTTCCAGAGAGCAGGGGGGACACATGGATGGAGGGAGCTGTAGTCCGGTCTCAGCTTACTGATCTAATTAACAAGGCAGTGTACTTCTGACCTCACTCTTCATACTTAAAGGGGAAATGCGCATCTCTATCTCTCAAACACACATAGGGTGTATTCGCAAAAAGAACAGGAGTACTTGTGGCACCTTAGAGACTAATTTCAAAGTAGCAGCCATGTTAGTCTGTATTCGCAAAAAGAAAAGGAGTACTAGTGGCACCTTAGAGACTAACCAATTTATTTGAGCATAAGCGTTCGTGAACTACAGCTCACTTCATCGGATGCAAATTGGTTAGTCTCTAAGGTGCCACTAGTACTCCTTTTCTTCTTAGAGACTAACAAATTTATTTGAGCATAAGCTTTTGTGAGCTACAGCTCACTTCATCGGATGCATTCAGTGGAAAATATAGTGGGGAGATTTATATACATAGAGAACATGAAACAATGGGTGTTACCATACACACTGTAATGAGAGTGATCACTTAAGATGAGCTATTACCAGCAGGAGAGCTGGGGGAGGGGAGGAACCTTTTGTAGTTATAATCAAGGTGGGCCATTTCCAGCAGTTGACAAGAACGTCTGAGGAACGGTGGGGGTGGGGAAATAAACATGGGGAAATAGTTTTACTTTGTGTAATGACCCATCCACTCCCAGTCTCTATTCAAGCCTAAGTTAATTGTATCCAGTTTGCAAATTAATTCCAATTCAGCAGTCTCTCATTGGAGTCTGTTTTTGAAGTTTTTTTGTTGAAGAATTGCAACTTTTAGGTCTGTAATCGAGTGACCAGAGAGATTGAAGTGTTCTCCAACTGGTTTTTGAATGTTATAATTCTTGATGTCTGATTTGTGTCCATTTATTCTTTTACGTAGAGACTGTCCAGTTTGACCAATGTACAAGGCAGAGGGGCATTGCTGGCACATGATGGCATATATCACATTGGTAGATGTGCAGGTGCACGAGCCTCTGATAGTGTGGCTGATGTGATTAGGCCTTATGATGGTGTCCCCTGAATAGATATGTGGACACAGTTGGCAACGGGCTTTGTTGCAAGGATAGGTTCCTGAGTTAGTGGTTCTGTTGTGTGTTGTGTGGTTGCTGGTGAGTATTTGCTTCAGGTTGGGGGGCTGTCTGTAAGCAAGGACTGGCCTGTCTCCCAAGATCTGTGAGAGTGAATGGGTCGTCCTTCAGGATAGGTTGTAGACCCCTCCCCCCCGCTATCCTGCTGGTAATAGCTCATCTTAAGTGATCACTCTCATTACAGTGTGTATGGTATCACCCATTGTTTCATGTTCTCTATGTATATAAATCTCCCCACTGTATTTTCCACTGAATGCATCCGATGAAGTGAGCTGTAGCTCAAGAAAGCTTATGCTCAAATAAATTTGTTAGTCTCTAAGGTGCCACAAGTACTCCTTTTCTTTTTGCGAATACAGACTAACACGGCTGCTACTCTGAAACCTGTCATTACACCGGGTGTGTGTCTCTGTCTCTGTCTGCCCTTCCTCCTTTCCTGCTGCCTTGCAGAGTGTGAGAGTTAACCCTTGAGGGCTCAGCCAATTGCTAGTTCATCATTTAGCAGTAAGACATTCCCTGGGAAATATCCCACCCTCTGACTCTTCCACCTCAACCAAGCTTCACAATCATCATCACTGTGTACCAGTATTAAATTGTTTGTTTAAAACTTATACTGTGTGTGTGTGTGTGTATATATATATATATATATATATAGTCTTTTGTCTGGTGAAAAAAATTTCCCTGGAACCTAACCCCCTCATTTACATTAAGTCTTATGGGGAAATTGGATTCGCTTAACATCATTTCGCTTAAAGTTGCATTTTTCAGGAACATAACTGCAACGTTAAGTGAGAGTTCCTGTATATTGGAGACTGCAGAACAGAAGAGAGGCCCTTGAGTTGACCATTTGCTTTCTTTCTTATTTTCAAACTTTATCTCTTTCAATCTGCTTCCATTATTTCTCTTTAGTCAAACTTCTTCAGTCAGTTTCCTTCTTACAATCTTTTAATAATTTGTTTTGTTGTTGTTCAAATATAATGTGGGGGCTTTTTATTTCCAGAGACATTCTAGAATCTGTGTTTCTTTAGGGCAGAGGTGGGCAAACTGTGGCCTGCGGGCCACATCTGGCCTGCGGGACCGTCCTGCCCGGCCTCTGAGCTCCTGGCCTGGGATGCTCGCCCCGGCCCCTCCCCCGCCGTTCCCCTTCCCACGCAGCCTCAGCATGCCACGCAGGCAGTGGGGCTGTGAGCTCTTGCTGCTCTGAGCGGCATGGTAAGGGGGCGGCAGCGGCACGTGTGTGCGGCGGTGGGGGGGGTTGGGTAGGGGGTCCTGTGGTGCAGTCAGGGGACAGGAAGCAAGGGGCATTTGGATGGGGTGGAGGTTCTGGGGCGGTCAGGGGTCGGGGAATGGGGGGGTTGGATAGGGATTGGGAGTTCCGGGGGGCCTGTCAGGGGGTGAGGATCCCAGGAGGGGGACAAGGAGCGGGGAGGTTGGATGGGTCGGGGGTTCTGAGGGGGACAGTCAGGGGGCAGGAAGTGGGAGGGGCGAATAGGGGGCGGGGGCCAGGCTGTGTGGGGGGCACAGCCTTCCCTACCCGGCCGTCCATACAGTTTCGCACCGTGATGTGGCCCGCGGGCCAAAAAGTTTGCCCACCCTGCTTTACAGCATTGTTCTGAGAACCTACTCCCTCCAATCACCATATCAGTTAGGGCCCAGCTTTTGTAATCTCTTTGCTCTCTTTAAATGCTAGGCCAGCTGGGGCCTGGCTCCGTGAGAGCCCCTGCTCCCCCAAAGATTACAGTATATTATTGTTAATGGTAGGAGGTTGCACACTTTGTAGCTTGAGTAGGCTGAGCTTACTGCCCGCACCAGCGGCTCCTTGTATCTCTCCCATCCTCCTTCATTTTGGGGACTCCCTGCAACAACCCCCAAACTTCCCTCCATACACTCTGGTATGTGCCCTGCCTACCCTCCTCCTCCCATATGTAGCAGGGTCCCCCATTCCCTGCCTATTCCAGCAGCTCTGTGTACACTCTCCATGGCAGGGACTCCATGTGCACGCCCCTTCCTCTCAAGCCCCACTTCTCCCCTTCCTCCATAACAGGTCCTTCAATCTCCCCCTATTCCAGGGTCTCGGTTTGCATTCAATTCCCCTTTCTCCGCATGGTGGGGTCATTAGAAACTACTCTATTCTTTGTCTGCCATTCCTTCCTTCCTTCCTATGGTAGGGTCTGTGTATACCCCCGGCCCCATAGCAGGATCCCTCATTCTCCCTCTTCATACCAGAGGCCATGTGCATGCCCCCATTCCCTTCCCACCACTATCATTTTTCTGGGAGATAAGACATTATCAGGCTGTCAACATGTTAAGCTGTATTGGGAAGATGAGCAAAGATAGAGATGGGGTATTGTTATGTTGGAAGGCATCAATGGGTGCCATCAATCAGTTGTTTCCTCTGTAGACAATTGCAGAGGTACTTGAAGCTGTGGCTATGTTAATCAGATGGCAGAGGTTCCAGGGATTCCTCACTTTCCTCTTTTGTTTTCTAATTTCCCCTCCCCAAGTCAATAGAGTTCTGGTCATTTGAGGCTTACAACATTCTCTGAAATTTTGGAATTGCAAAGTTATCATGTTATAGACATACACTCAACTCAATGATATTTCTGTGTAAGTTTGTTAATATATAATTTCCTTTTAATTTAACACTTTTCTGTAGCTGAACTGTATCTCAGTGGGAAGCAATAGCATAAAAGGAAGTTTAAAATTCATTTTCTGTCTTCTTTATTTTTCAGTTGTATCTTGCCAAGAGTTTTCATGCTAAATTCTGTGGATGTTTAGCATATGAATAGTGGACTCATTTTATAAAGAATAATTTGATGCTCACATGGCAAATATGGGACAAATAACAATGGATAGAAATTCATACAGCACAGGAAGATCATGCACAATTTTTCTCCCCATACAGCTCTTCTACTCCACCTTAGTTTGTGTCTGTAACAGCCCTGATATTTCAGTCCTGAATCTGTCTTGAGCATAGAGAGAGCCAATTATATTAATGTTAACAAATGGTGGACCAAATATGCCTAGCTGTACCAACATGTTTTATAGACTGAAGTGAAGACTAGCAGTCTAGCATCACTTGAACATGTTTGAGCATGGTTTACGTAGTCCCAATAAAAGATAAAATTCTAGAAGCCCTGCATGGGGCTACTAATTTGAAACTAGATTTTTACCAGGATTCATGTCTACACCAAATAGCAGCATTGTATTATAATTCCAGAAAATACCACCTTCCAGGAGACATCTTCCAGAAATGGCAACCAAAATATGTCCTAAGCCTATAGAAGGGGTCATCCAATAGCAGCTTAATCTCTCAGGGTATGTCTACAGAGCCTGCAGCAGTGCGTCTCAGACCCCACCCCCACTCTCTAGGCTTCAGAGCCTGAGCTCCAGCCCAAAGTGCCATGTCAACACAGCTATTTTTAGCACTGTAGCGCAAGCCCCACAAGCCTGAGTCTGTCCACCCGGGCTCTGAGACTTGGTGCTGTGGGCTGCTTGCTACGTAGATGTATTTGTTCCAGGTTTCCAAACATTAGTGGGTTTCAGGGAATATTCATAGATATTAAGGTCAGAAGGGACCATTATGATCATCTAGTCTGACCTCCTGCACAATGCAGGCCACAGAATCTCACCCACCCACTCCTGCAATAAACCTCTCACCTGTGTCTGAGCTATTGAAGAAGTCCTTCCTTACTCTTTTCATCCCTCTTCTACTGAATATTTGCATTTAACTCATTGCTTACATATAATACCAATTCTTTTAGAATCAGGAATGAAGACTGATCTTTACACAGGCAAATATAATGTCAGAACAGTAAGCCATAGCATCAATAGGCCCTGGCTGTTATAAAACAGTAAAACTACTAAAAACATGGTTTGGCTCCATAACAGGTTTGGTAGACTAGTATGTCATAACATGATTCCTGATGCAATAGTTTGTGCCTGCAATGACCAGGTCTACACTATAAAGATAAGTAGACCCAGCTACACCCCGTAGTGACATAGTTAAGCTGACCTAAGTCTGGGTGTTGACAGTGCTAGGTTGATGGAAGAATTCTTTTGTTGACCTAGCTACCACCTCTTGGGAAGATAGCAATGGGAGAACCCCTCCCATCACTGTACTGAGTGTGTACACTGAAGTTCTTCAGTGGCACAGCTGTCGCATTTTAAGTGTAGTCATAGGACTAACCCTAAGGGCTTGTCTACACTGGCAATTTACAGTGCTGCAAGCTTCTCACTCGGGTGTGTGTGTGTGTGTGTGTGTGTGTGTGAAAAAAACACCCCCCTGAGCGCAGCAAGTTTCAGCACTGTAAAGCGCCGGTGTAAACAGTGCACCAGCACTAGGAGCTGTGTTCACAGCGCTTATAGCTACACCTCTCGTGGAGGTGGGTTTTTTAGAGCGCTAGGAGAGCTCTCTCCCAGCGCTTTGCCGTGACTACACAAGCCACGCTAAAGTGCTGCCGCAGCAGTGCTTTAGCATTGCCAGTGTAGACTCGCCCCAAGAGACTTTTCTATCTCTTGCTGGCTGCTGTTTTGCTCTGGAAGGAATGAAAATGTTACAGGCCTTACATATTCCTCTGCTCTGAGATATTAGTAATAATCTCAGTTAAGCAGTGAAAGGCAGCTAAGGTAATTGGAAACTACTCTATTCTTTGCCTTCACATATTGAGCCTCTTACTCCTCCAAATCTCTCCTCAGAAATCCACTCTATTTGTGAAGCTTAATTACCACATACACATATCTCAGAGTGGTAGCTGTGTTAGTCTGTATCAGCCAAAAAAAAAAAAAGAAAAAAAAAAAAGGAGTACTTGTGGCACTTTAGAGACTAAAATTTATTTGGGCATAAGCTTTTGTGGGCTAAAACCCACTTCATCGGATGCATGCAGTGGAAAATACAGTAGGAAGATATATATACACAGAGAACATGAAAAAATGGGTGTTGCCATACCAGCTGTAAGGAGACTAATCAATTAAGGTGGGCTATTATCAGCAGGAGAAAAAACCTTTTGTAGTGATAATCAGGATGGCCCATTTCAAACAGTTGACAAGAAGGTGTGAGTAACAGTAGGGGAAAAAGTTTTTACTTTGTGTAATGACCCATCCAGTCCCAGTCTTTATTCAAGCCTAATTTAATGGTGTCCAGTTTGCAAATTAATTCCAATTATGTTTGTCTTTTTGGTATCTGCATTGTACCTGCTTGTGCTTTTAGGTGCTCAGGTTGTAACCTCTTCAGTGCAAGAACTGCTTTCTTTACTTGGTACATCCTGCCTATTCTGCAGCACTTGTACACTTACAGAACTGTGGGATGGACTTTCAAAAGCACTCTGCTCCAGAGCAATGGGAACTGTTGAGTGCTGAGCTCTTTTGGAAATCTGGCCATGTAGAGATGAATAATGAGATAACAGTCTAAGGCAGTGGTCCCCATCCTTTTTGTGGGAATAGCACATTCCTATTCCCAGCAGACTGTGGCGGGCGCTAAAAACCCCACCACTGAAATGCAGCTGAGAAGCGGCAGCGCAAAGAAGCCTCGCCGCCGAAATGCTGCCGAGAATTGGCAACGGTTCTCGGTGGCATTTCGCCAGGCGGTTCTCAGGTGGCTGCGCTCGGCGGCGCATTGTCCTGCGAGCGCACACAACTGCCCCAGCGGGCGCCATTGTGCCTGCGGGCATCGCATTGGGGACCCCTGGTCTAAGGGAAAAATGTGGAAAAGATTTAGCCACATAGAAGAACACACCCCACATCTTGACACTCTCCCCCACCCTCAACAGAACATTTTTCAGCCTCAGCTAAGAATTTATTTCTCTGCTACAATACGATATTTACCCCTATTGTCTCCATGGTTTCCCAAGATCTAAGGGCAATCAAGTGCTCTGTTTTTCTTACCTGAAGTGTATCAGATTTCATTAGTTGTTAGCAGCAGCAAAAGCTAAAATTAATTTGGAATTAATTTGGAAGTTAATTCTGTGTCTGAGGTTTGGCTAAATACTGACTTTATTGCAGTAGTAAATAGGATGTTTTCCACCTGATTCCCGGCCCTTCCACCCTCACTTTTCAGGAGCAGAATCATTTTGTTTCCAATGAGATTTGATTTTTCTGCCTGAGCTCTCAATTGTTTAATACCTTTTAAAGTCAACAGTACCTGAAAGATCAGAGAACACTAGTTAGGACTTGCCAAATACCTTTTTCATTCTGTCAGAGGTTTCATGAACTGAGCCATATACATAACTGAATTAATTTTCATTATAAACACAGCAATTATGAAATATCCAGGAAATACTGTGATTAAAAAGTAATGCTGTGAAATACTTTACAGAAACACCCGGTGATAAGGATTTATTTTCCAGCTAGAATTTAACCTAAGGAGTGAATTTTTCAACCTCACTTCAGTGTGTGGTGAGCTAGAATTTCAAACATGTCTGTATAAAAAACCAAAACAAACAATTTTTAGCTTCTGCATTCTTAGAATGGTTCTCTCTTGATAACAACAGCCTGTAATCAAGTGTCTGGATTCCATGACACCGTGTGTTTAGTTTTAGGTAGAAATTTACAAAAAAAAAAATTCATCAAAGAATAGCTGAAACAATCACATCTCAGATTTTCATTATAAAGCATTTTCTTAAAATATACTCTTTTGATTTGATTTAATTAAACTCAAGATTTCCTTTGCATTGCACATCTATAGACTTTTAAGGGGCTCCAGTGCCGTAGTGATGGGTGTGATATAAAAACTAAATGGATAAACACATGCTTATTTCTTGTATGAAAGTCAATATTCAGATGCTAATACATTAGAGTTAATAAGAAAAATGAAAATAATCTTTCCAGAATATAGGCCATTCTAATTTGGAAGATCATGGGTTTTTTGTTTGCCACCCCACCCAGTGATCTAGTGTTAGAGTACATAGCATCATCCTGGCTATCACGTTTAGGACCTGATCCTGCATACTTTAATTGCATTGACTTGATAGGGGAATTTTGAATGAGCAAAGAATACAGGATCAGATTCTCCCTGTGCCTTCTGTGAGGAGAGTGAGAAGACTATGTTAATCTCTTGTACAAAGTGATGATCCACTATAAGGGTAAGATCATTTGAACACCTTAATTTAGGGATTGTGTGCTCTGGGGCAGGGACTTTGACTTTTTATGTTAGGAAAGCACAGTTTATGTGTGCTGCTGAAAACCATTAACAAATAATAATAATCTGCTGCCCTTATTCATGTGTAACTCTGATTACAATTAATGAGCATGTGTGTGCACAAAGACAGCGGTCAACTCCTGAGTAAATCTCACACTGGACATCTTACTGATTTGATCTGTCATGACAAATATAGCGTAGGTTATTTTCCTGACTGACAAAGAAACATTTTCTTAAGAATTACGCATTTTTTCCTCAGAGCAGCTATTGCTATTATTTAATCATTCTTTATTAATTGCTAAAGTAATACACAAAATTAATCAGACAAATTATTTAATATACAAAGCATTTAATGTAAAATCAAAATAGAATGTGTTGTACTTCTCTGATATGTGTTGGATGGAATTTATGCTTGGCGCAATAGCTCCAATGCGCTGCATTAAAAGGCCCCAAAGAGCAATAAGACTGGAATCTGCTTATGAACTGTTCAATTAAGGAAGAAAATACATTAAGCCACAAATATGTGTATACATATGTGTTTAATATACAGTTACATGAAGAAAGGTGAAAGCGATTTTGTAAGGAGCTTTTATAGGAAGCAGTAACCCACCTATATAGGTTTTTACTGAAGACCAGAACGTCAATCAAAATTGCAATATACTGTCTGCAGAAGAGCAACCTTCTTTCCACAGAGCTTAAGGCCTAGCGGAACAGGCCTTCCTTTCTGCAGACTTTATCAAGTCTATAGGTGGTGCAGGGTTGAGGCTTGCAGGGAAAAAGAGCAGGAATGATTGTTCCATTTATTTCACCATCTACAGTATGTGGTGCGCTGCTAGCCCCTAAAATGACTTGTGTCTTTTGATCTCCCTTTTTATTGCAATTAATTTCTCTCCATAAGTCATGTATAAAGAGGTAGCTGGGAGGTTTTGCCTCCAAATGATACCTCTTACTTTCTAGTACAGTTTTTATAACTTTATCCATCAGAAAACTAATATGTTACATAATAAAAATATGTTGTAAGTTTCACAGAAGTCCTCTGGTTTAATTCACTCAGTAGCAAGAGGCTGATTCTTTCACAGTTAAAATATTACAAGTATGTTAATATTCTCTTGTTCCTCTTCACAGCTTTGCTACATGCAAATGCCAGACAGATATATAATCAAGAATGTCAATACCCTGGCTCCAACATTGTTTATAGTTTAGTACAATTAAGACAGGTCTAATCTTAAAATAGGCCTAAATCCTGAATAAATATAGCATTAGGGTTGCAATGAGTAATTCCTTGCTTTTCAAAAACAGTAATTGAACTCACAAATATTAAAGATAAACCACATGGGGGCCCAATACATCAGATTTCTAATCTACTTAATGAGACCATTTTATATGGTTAGATTCAATTTAAGAATAAATACATCTAGTTTCCTCAGTGTAGGAGCCCATTGTATTTTATATTCAATCCAAAGGCCAGCATGCACTTTAAAACATTTGTTGTGATAGTGATTATTCAAATAAATAAATCTCTCAAAACGTCAAGCTTGCTAAACAAAAATTAGTTGTGTATTTATAAGAACATAAGAATGGCCAAACTGGGCCAGACCAATCGTCCATCTAGCCAAATATTTTGTCTTCCAATAGTGGTTGATGCCAGATACCTCATAGGGAATGAACAGAACAGGACAACTATTGAGTGATCCTTCCTTTATTGTCCAGACCCAGCTCTGGCAGTCAGAGGTTTAGGGACATCCAGAGCATGGGGTTGCATCCCTGAACATCTTAGCTAATAGCAATTGATGGACCTATCCTCCATGAATTTATCTAATTATTTTTTGAGCCCAGTTATACTTTTGGCCTTCACCACATCCCCTGGCAATGAGCTCCACAGGAAGACACTGCGTTGTGTGAAGAAGTACTTCCTTTTGTTTGTTTTAAACCTGCTGCCTGTTAATTTCATTGGGTGTCCCCTGGTTCTTAAAAGGGTACCTCACAAGGCATACTTTGTACAAAACATATAATTATATCATAACCATATAATCATATCACCATGATGAATATGGGGGTGCCAGGGTTTTGCCTTGGGGTACAGAGTGTCACAGAGTGATTTTGTATTAATCCCTGGTAGCCTAGCCATGTTTACATTACCACAATTTTCTTGTTCAATAAACAGTATTGCCAACCCCAAATGTTCAAAATTCATGAGTCAGGCTCACCAGAAATCATGAGATTAGCTTTAAAATCATGAGATTATATAAAAATAATAGATTTGTTGTTCTTTTTATTTGTCTTCTGCTTTATGTGCCTTTAGGGTGCACTGGGGTCACATATTGAAGCTTTCTCCACACAGCCACAAGGGCTAGAAGCTTACTTTTTCTTTAAGAATGAAGGCTGAAATAATCACATATCCACTTAACTCCAGGAGCTGGGGCTTTAAGGAAAACAATAATTATCATGAGACGCATGACAAAATCATGAGAATTGGCAACACTGATAAAGACCCAGTGTTTGGCTATGTTACATTGTCCCCGTTCCACTACTGTTTTGGGCTGGCTGGCTGGATAGTACCATGGAATATTTGGAAGAGCTGATAATGAAATTTCTATTTAAAGTGATAACTCAAATCCAGAAAAGTTTGCTATAAAACTCCATCTAAATTTTTCTTATTGCTTGTCTGCCACTCTAAAGCTCATTTTGCCCAAGGCTCCTTGCTTTCCATTTAATCAGCTGCCTATCTCATGGCCCAGCCCCATTTCAGCAAACATCTTTTCACTGTAATGTGACACACCCAGTGATCTGCACAATGTCCATTTTAAAGAAGTCTTGATCTGTTACATTTAAAGACAATGATCCAAGTGTTTAAAATGTTCTTAAAGCTCAGCATATCAATTCAGCATTGTTGTAACCCCTTGGTCTTTCTAAACTTCAAATTACAAGATTTAGGATTCAGAGCTCCCGTGCAGCAGTTCCTATTGATAATTTGTTGGTCACGTTAACATCTAACAAGTTAATTAACATAGATGTTGAAGGATATGAATGCTGGAAGGCACTTGATTATGAATGCTAAATTCTAAGGAACTCCTGTCCTAAATACTTGTTTATTGGACCTTTGCAGGCATAAGCAGTTTTTGGTTATTTCATTTTAAAACAATTTTTGGACAACTAAGAAAATATGCTTGTTGTAAGTACCTGTTAAGCTGTACTTGTGGCACCTTAGAGACTAACCAATTTATTTGAGCATGAGCTTTCGTGAGCTACAGCTCACTTCATCGGATGCATACTGTGGAGTGAGCTGTAGCTCACGAAAGCTCATGCTCAGATAAATTGGTTAGTCTCTAAGGTGCCACAAGTACTCCTTTTCTTTTTGCGAATACAGACTAACACGGCTGTTACTCCGAAACCTGTTAAGCTGTGTAACATATACCAGGAAATACACAATGTATTTACAGAGGGTCCCAGTTCTCTCTCTCTCTCTTTTTTTTTTAAATGTAGAATCCGAGGGAAAAGACAGAAAAGTTTGTTGCTGGTCCTAGTAAATCAGATGACATTTGATTTAATCATACAAGTGACTCATAGGTTGTGATAAATGAAGTGTGTGTGAGGGGGTAGCCATAGATGCCGACTCCGTGAGTGCTCTGGGGCTGGAGCACCCACAGGGAAAATTTGGTGGGTGCTCTGCACACCCCGGCAGCTCCCCACCCCACTCTCCCCGCCCCAGCTCACTCTGCTTCGCCTCTGCCTCCTCCCTTAAGCGCGCCGCATCCCCGCTTCTCCCCCTAGCTCCCAGTGCTTGCTGTTGTGAAACAGCTGTTTCACGGCAGTAAGCACTGGGAGGAGGGGGAATGCGGTGCACTCTGGGAAGAGGCAGGGCCAGGGCGGGGATTTGGGGAAGGAGTCCATAGGGGCAGGGAGAGGGTGGAGTTGGGGCGGGGACTTTGGGAAAGGGGTTGGAATGGGGGCAGGAGGGAGCGGGGTAGGGATGGAGTCGGGGCGGGGCTGGGGGCGAGTGCCCATCGGCGCTGGGAAGAGTTGGCACCTATGGGGGTAGCTCCCTTTGATGGGCACCCAGCCAGCCAGTTAGCTGTAAAATCCCTCTTGGTAGCTGTTCTCTGCTTGCTTTACCTATAAAGGGTTAAAAGTCCCCCAGGTAAAGAAAAGGAAGTGGGCACCTGAGCAAAAGAGCCAAGGGGAAGGTAGAACTTTAAGACTGGGAAAGAAACTTTCCCTTTGTCAGTTGTTCTCCAGAGAAGGAGACATGGAGCAGCAATGCTATAAGCAGGAATGCTGTGTAAAGTCTGAACCAGATATAAAAACCATCAGGTCATATCTAGAACTACTTTTAACAACCCAAATATGTAAGTAAATTAGGAATGTTTAGGAAGACACTATTAGGTTTATTTCTGTTTATTTTTTTTAAGGCTTGTGGACTCCTCTGTGCTAACCCCAGATGCTTTTGTTTGCTTGTAACCTTTAAGCTGAACCCCCAAGAAAGCTATTTAGGTGCTTAATTTTTGGCATTGCTCTTTTAAAATCTAGCAAAAGCCTAAGTTCCAGATGTATTTTCTTCCTTTTTACTTTTAATAAAATGTACCTTTAAGAACAGGATTGGATTTTTGGTGTCCTAAGAGGTTTGTGCATATGCGGTTTGATTAGCTGGTGGCAACAGCTAATTTCCTTTGTTTTCTTTCTCAGCTCTTCCCTGGGGAAAGAGGGGGTGAAAGGGCTTGAGGGTACTCCACAGGGAGGAATTCCCAAGTGTTCCTACCTGGGTCCAAGGGTTGGGGTTTTTTTGCATTTGGGTGGTAGCAGCGTTTACCAAGCCAAGGTCAGAGAAAAGCTGTAACCTTGGGAGTTTAATACAAGTCTGGAGTGGCAAGTATTAATTTTTAGAATCCTTGCGGGCCCCCACCTTCTGCACTTGGAGTGACAGAGTGGGGATTCAGCCTTGACATGGGTTTTTTTTCCCCGGTTTAGAAGATAGAGTTTGTGCCTTAATGTTGGATCCAAGCCCAATAAATGTTGAAGAAGTTCAGATCTGAACTTCATGGTTCAGGACTTTCTTGAAAAGGAGACTAACCAGAACAATGGCTTCAAATTTCCTGTATCATTGGGAAAATTTGGCTCCAGCTTCAAGTTGTGGGTTTGGCCTCTTTTTATTTGCAGGTGGTATTCTTACATCCACATGGAGGCCCAGAAACTATCTACTTGCTGCTTTTAGTGTTGCTTTATTCCAAATCTAAAGTATACAATATTGACTGAGTAACCAACCCTCTTGCTTTGTGATTGGGACTAACGTTGCAGTGATTGTTAAGAACATAAGAATGGCCATTTGGGTCAGACCAAAGGTCCATCCAGTCCAGTATTCTGTCTGCCAACAGTGGCCAATGCCAGGTGCCCCAGATGGAAGGAACCTAACAGGTAATGATCAAGTGATCTCTCTTCTGACAAACAAAAGCTAGGTACACCATTCCTTACCCATCCTGGCTAATAGCCATTAATGGACTTAACCTCCATGAATTTATCTAGTTTTCTTTTAAACCCTGTTGTAGTCCTAGCCTTCACAACCTCCTCAGGCAAGGAGTTCCGCAGGTTGACTGGGAATTGTTCCACAGGTTGCTTTGCATTGTTTTAAATTTTAGAAATTTAAAAACAAACAATTGTATGGCCCTGAAGGCTATGGAGAAAAAACACACCCTATTTTAGCTTATATTAGTTCCCATGCCTTGTCTACCTGCGAAAGCTTTTTTGGTATAACCTAGGCTGCAACTTTGAATAGATATAGTTATCCTTGTGTAACCCCATATGTTCACATTCTTATTATATCTTAAGAGGGGCTGTTCAGTTAACCCCCCTCCCAGGCGGCATAAAGGGAAGCTAAAAAAAGCCACTCTTTCACATGGAAATAAGTGTGTCCACATGTGTGGGTGGGTGGATGAGAGAGATACTGGTATAACTCTACACTTCTATAGCTATATTGGTGTAACTGGTAAAACTTTCCCATATAAAGAAGGCCCTAGCATATGAAAGTTTGAATCAGACTCAAGTCTATTAGCAATTTTATACATTTGTGTATGGTACTTGAATTGGTCAAGAGAGATTTGTGAGGAAAGCAGTCCGACCATCTGAGATTGACATCCCCTCAGAACAGGAGAAAAAGCTAGAGGGTGAAGGTGGGGGAGAAGGGTATCCATCTACTCACTGGACCTCTCTTCTGGGAAGGCTTGCCATCCAGAGAACATCTGCCTCTGTCGATCAGAGCTGTTCGTGATCATAAACATACATGATTGTGTGAGTGGGTGGGTGGTGGTGATGGTGATGGGAGGTGGAATACTTGGTGAGAACAGGCAATGGTTGGACATCTCCTGCCTCCTCCCTGGAGGGAGAAGGACTGAGGTATAAGGGCTGGTGGCATGTTCTTCATAGACAATTTCAGTACATCAAAAGTTTTGAAGTCAAATTGGTTCCAGAGATGGATAATGTTTTTTTTTGGGGGGGGGGGGATGAAGGGGGAGATTTTACCAGTTTCTCCACCCCCCAGTCAGGTTACATTGAAATAATTACATGGAAGCATGTACATGCTTCTATTCCAGTGTTTCAAGAACGCTTACACTGTAGTGATGGGCCTGAATTAGTTTGGATCCAGATTTCCACAGAATTCAGGGCTGTGGTTTGGGCCCCTTTCTACACCTTTGTAGTTGCAATATACTTGGAGATATCTAGTGAGAAGTGTTTCTACGCGAGTTCATTTTATGCTTATAAATTCCACATTTTTGGAGCATAAGCCATGCCCAGAAGTTTAATGAATTGGGCCCTTCTTTTGGGGGAACTCCAGTTCCACTTACTTTTTTGGCAATGCAACCCAGAGAATTGTAGGAGTTGGCTTACAGAAATTCTTATAGCCTGAGAACTGGAAAACAGACTATCATAAGGACTGCATCTTTCTATAAATATACACCTTAGAAAACAGCTTCCTAACACTAAAAAGAAAAGTACTCTACAATCAGTGGAGAGGCATTTTTTCAAAACTAGTTGTGTATAAATGACCAGGTCTGAATTTCTGGTTTCAAACTTCATTTGTGGTAAGAACAGAGTCTTCAAATTCTGGTTTGATTTTGATCTAGAAGCTTAGGCTTTTAAGATAACACAGGGCAATATTGTCCTTCGTGACTGCATAGGTATTAGGGACCAGATTTTCAAAGGTATTTAGGTGCCTAAAGCTGCAGATCACTTCTCCTCAATCTCCTTGTCCTCCGTTCTTCATTTCTCTATCTCCTTCCCTCATTTATTCTACAAGTCTATGTGCTTTTGTGATTGCCTTGAGCACTTCTTTTTACCTCCATTATCAAATCATCCCTGCTTCTGCATTCTCCATTGTTTTGCTCTCCAATTCACAATCCTCTCACTGAGACTGCTTGCCAGGCCTTGACAAGTTTGAGTGGTGTAATTTTTCCTGACAGACAGTGGGGAAAAACTTGGTATGCACCCTTGAATTCATACAGTTTTATTCCCTGACTATACAACTACAAGTAAAAAGTAACCATTTTTACCTCAAAAAAGCATGCTATTCCCTTAGCTTACTCATTCTGCCATCAAACTTCTTCCTGCTGAGAACTTTTATAAAGGAATTATCCCTGGAAAAGAAATTGTAAGTGAATTTTACCTTCCAACTATCCCAAACCTTTTTTTGGAGGGCGGGGGAAGAGATGGGCAGTTACTGGATGACATGGCAGCAAACTTGCACCATTCTCAGGCTGTTGAAACCTTATAAGGCTGTTGAAACCTTATAAAAAGTTGTGCTTCTTCAGACACCAGAATGGAAGATGGACCAATTATTCCAGGCATCAGGGATGAGCCCTTCCGTTTGGTATTAAGGATATCTTTCTGAGTCTTGTTGTGACAGATGAACTGCTAAGTGACTGGACTGAGATTAAGTTACAAAGGCAGCAGAGGGAGGCATACCAAGGAATCTCAGCAACTGTCTGGAATTTTTACTGAATGAAAAATTGTATTTTATTACTCTGCAGGAATAGACCGAAATCAGATCAGTTATAAACTGGCTTCTGCACTAGTGGAAGGGTGTCTTAACTTGCAATGATTTGGGTGGCAGTGAGTGCCATTCAGCGTTGTTCACTGTAACTTCCCTTTTGGCGGGGGCATAAATCATCGAATCATAGAAATATAGGGCTGGAAGAAACCTTGTAAAGTCATCAAGTCCAGCCTTCTGTGTTCTGAGGCAGGACCATGTAAACCTAGACCATCCCTGACAGGTGTTTGTCCAACCTGTTCTTCAAAACCTCCAAACTGTAGAGTGCTGGTTTGCATTTTTGTTCTCCATTTGTCTGGCACTTTGGATAGTGTGATTGGGAGAGAAAGAAGTAGGAGAAGTGAGGGATGGACTAGTGTAATGGTGCTGCATCCACTCAGACTGAAGCTGCAGTTAGGATTATAAGCAAAAATACACACAAAGTTTTACGGCTTGGGAAGTGGGTTGTGGATGAGCTCTGCTCTGAAGTTGAAGCCAAAGCTAAGATTATTGTTGGCTAAGAACCTGCCCAAATATTTTTTATTTTCCTTCATAACAACAATAAAAATGGCAGCCTCCATCTGTCCAGTCTTAGATGTGGAGTCCTCCTCTGTTTCTTCTGTGTGGGAAACCTTTACTGTGCTGTGCTCTTCCTGGAACATATAAAGGAATAGCTCCTATGAATCAGAGCCAGGTTCATCTCTGAAGATAGGGCCATTACCGTTCTTCCTCTTCCATCTTTCCTTCTCGTTGCTGTCTGTCTGGGGTGGGCTGGATCAAGCTTTTGCAGTCATCCAAGTTCTGGACCCACACCTGTCTGGCTCTACACATCTGTCCATGCTGAAATGGTGCTCCGTGCTCATGTGACTGCTTTGAACACAATCCAGTAACTGTAAAGTGGAAAGGTTGTTGGTATAGCACCAGCTGTCTTATTCTTCTCTATGTCCTTTTGGTATTTCACTCTGAGCCCTGCACTTCTGACCATTTTGACTGATCCCAGTTGCTGAGATATACCTTCACACAGTCCAATGTTCTTCTTTTTACTGTTAATGTTGTGGGTTTGGCTCACTTCCACCCAAAACTGCACCAAGATTCTGGTGTGTTCATATGGCCAGTGGCTGAATGTTGATCCACAGGCTTAGCAGGAGACATTGTTCTGCTGATCCAAACATCAGAGATGGATGAAACTGGAGAAACTGCAAGCACGGTGGGCCCAA
The DNA here is from genome assembly GCF_965152275.1 of Natator depressus. Taxonomy (NCBI): domain Eukaryota; kingdom Metazoa; phylum Chordata; order Testudines; family Cheloniidae; genus Natator; species Natator depressus. Next base: position 40,267,724 of record NC_134244.1, read on the forward strand.
GGATACTAAGCTGAGGGATGTAAAGGTAGACTACTTCCAGTTAGGGGTCAAAGCACAGGGAGATGCAAGGTAGTACACAGGAATGTGTGCCCATGAGATGGATTGGAGGACCATAATATGTAGATTGTTGTGGGTGCACCTTATTAACCTTGTGATAGCAATGTGCATTAAAAGTTACCTCAAGTTCTACTCTATTGTTCAGAGCATTGTGGCTGCCTTACCATGTGGCACTGATGGAAATATGTGGGTGTGAGAACATGTACCGTGTTAATGGGGAAAACTAAGCTGAGCACAAGGTTAGTATGCAATGAAGACAAAGCCATAGGGACAACCACTTCCTTCCCCATGGAGATAGACTCTCCAGAAAAGTACCTAAGGCAGCACTTGGTCCAGAATGCTGATCTGGCACTTTTCGGGGGAGTACTTCTCTTCTTTTAGGACTCAAGCACCCTGGACCCCGATGCAACTTCTCAGCACTGGACATACGCAATGGCCTCCTTCCCCTGCCTCTGTGAGTGGCTCGATCTCTTCTCCATGGTGGGACCTGGGCCACAGCAGGGTGATGAGCAAGTGGCTGCACTGCACCAGCCAGAGTAGCACTTGCTGTCCTTGGTGCACCAGTACCTCTGGGATCTACTACTCTGGGCTGATGGCCTGGACAGCCTGTCTAGGGTGCTGTCCTTCACCACGGGCTTCATTGTGGTCTCCCTCCCCTGCAGCTGCAGCTACAGGTATGCAGTAAAAAAGTATATGCCATTCTGGCATTTTTTTTTGGAGGCCAGAACAGCATTCTTTTACTTCTTTTTTTAAAATACTCAAGTACTGGTCTAAGGAGAAGGGTAGGGAAACTTTCACTGCCACTATCAGTGTTGTGCTGCTTCTGTGGATAAATACAACTATGGGTACATCTACACTTTGAGCTGGAGATGTAAATTCCAGCTTCAGGAGACATAGCTCAGAAAATGCATCATGGGTATGTGCTAAAAATAGAGCGTAGCTGCTCTGGCATGAGTGGCTAGTTGCCCTGAGTATGAACCCATCCAAGATGTTCGGTGCCTGCTCGGGATGACTAGCCCCTCCCCCTTCTCATGTTGCTGTGGCTACACTCTGTTTTTAGTGTGCTAGTTTGATCAGAGCTAGTGGGGGTATGTCTCCTTGTGCTGGAATTTACACCTTCCAGCTTGAAGTGTAGACCCTAAATCTGCTCTGATCTCCCCCTCAAAGAGAAGTGATTTCTCAGAAGAAACATAACTAACCTCATGCCATCAGAATGTTTTCAGAGACAGTTTCCTTTATGTCTTCGACCTAGCCTAAAGTAACTACTGTTTAGAGAAACTCTTCCTGTTTGGTATGAAAAATTTGCCTATCCGAGTCTTCTTCCACATGAGGTGTGTAAAAGATGATTCACAGTTCAAAGGTATTTCAAAAGAATTTGGAAATACAATACACCTCAACTTGTGCTGTTTACTACAGTACTGCTTGTTGATAATGGATCCATCAAATTCAAAAGATGGACAGGAACAGTCCAGTTCAAAAGCAGACTTCCTTTTTTTCTTTAATATTTTTATAGAAAATAAAAACAAAAGGTTACCATTACCAACTATTTAATGGAATGTTCTGGGTGAATGACAAAGCAAATTTTGTACACAGGAAACAACTGCTTCCCTTCTGTCCTTTTTGGGTACTTTAAAAAAAAATAAAAATCCTTACATAAACAACAATGTAACAACTAGAGAGACTGGCCGCTCTCCCCTTTATAGTTTTTTTAATGTTTATCTTATATAAGCTATAATAAACACCACCACAGCTTCTCTTTAGTTTGCTTTGAAACAGTTTATCTAATAGTAACAGTGTACAATATGGAGATAAGCTTTTAAACTTCATTACTGCGAATAAAGAAAATGTATTTCAAATCTCTTATACAATGTATCACTAAAATGCCTTAACTAACCTGCTAAAATAACAAAGATAACTTAATGAGTATTTAAAGGGCAATTTGTAACTCAGTTTATGCTGCAGAGAAATTGGATGCCCCCCAGTTCTCTAAATATCATGTTTCTTTTCTGATCTAATAAAAGCATTAGGAATAGTTGATCCCCTTGCTTTTAATCTTTATTATCTTAGGTGACTTTTGCTTATAGGGTGTCAAGGTTCCTTCCCCACTCTGAACTCTACGGTACAGATGTGGGGACCTGCATGAAAACCTCCTAAGCTTACTTTTACCAGCTTAGGTTAAAACTTCCCCAAGGTACAAACTATTTTACCTTTTGCCCTTGGACTTTATCACTTCTACCACCAAACGTCTAATAGGTATATAATTGGGAAAGAGCCTGTTTGGAAATGTCTTTCCCCCCCAAATCCTCCCAAACCTTACACCCCATTTCCTGGGGAAGGTTTGATAAAATTCCTCACCAATTTGCATAGGTGAGCACAGACCCAAACCCTTGGATCTTAAGAACAATGAAAAAGCATTCAGATTCTTAAAAGAAGAATTTTAACAGAAGAAAAAGTAAAAAGAATCACCACTGTAAAATCAGGATGGTAAATACCTTACAGGGTAATCAGATTCAAAACATAGAGAATCCCTCTAGGCAAAACCTTAAGTTACAAAAAGACACAAAAACAGGAATCTACATTCCATTCAGCACAGCTTATTTTCTCAGCCATTTAAAGAAATCAGAATCTAATGCATATCTAGCTAGATTACTTACTAAGTTCTAAGACTCCATTCCTGTTCTGTCCCCGGCAAAAGCATCACCCAGTCAGAAAGAGAGAGAGTTTTTTTCTCCCTCCCTCTAACTTTTGAAAGTATCTTGTCTCCTCATTGGTCATTTTGGTCAGGTGCCAGCGAGGTTATCCTAGCTTCTTAACCCTTTACAGGTGAAAGGGTTTTTCCTCTGGCCAGGAGGGATTTTAAAGGTGTTTACCCTTCCCTTTATATTTATGACATAGGGATACTAAGATTCATGTGTTTACCATATGTTTAGTATGGCGCTTGTGTGCTTTAAAGTAGTCCACTTAACCCCCATACCAAAGACAAAATAAAACCATTACAAAAACCCCTTGCAAGCCAAATGTGATCATGTCTCCTCTGTACTATAATATGTTTTAGTTTCCTTAGTTTTATAAAACCACACATTACTATCTAATTGTTTATATAAATATATTCTTACACTAACCTCAAGTTTATAGTAGGCATTAAGGTGATAAAGCAATGATGAGACTTGGGAAACCCTGCTTCTATTACTGTCCCTGCCTTTCGAGTGACCGTAGGCAAGTTATTTCACCTCTGTGTGCCTTAGTGTCCCTGTCTGTAAAATGGGGACAATGATACTGACCTCCTTTGTGAAGTTCTTTGAGAGCTATTGATGAAAAACTGAGATGTATTATACTATCATTTGGTAACATTCTAGGACTTGATCCTGCAATTCATTGTGTGCAGAGTACCACGGGCAAAACTGCTTTGCCAGGGCAGAGCTTTGTTGATTTCAGTGGGCTCTGCACAGGTGCAGGACTGAGGCCTAAGCCCCTACTCCTGAAGAAGGGATCTGCGCACACAGGCTTTTGACTTAGCCAGACACAGAATTCCTATGCCGGGGAAGGGTCCAAACTTCTGGATATTTTTTGCAGGTTGGGGCTGGGAAAGATGTTACATAATGGAAGGAAAGTGTGAGCATGCTAATTGTCCATGCACAAACACGGTTAACACAATGATATGTTGTGGGAAAAGCTGCTGTGTGAGCACAACTTAACCATGTTTGGCAGATAGGTGTCATGATGTGCCTTAAAAAAATGAACATTTACTTTATTTAAACAAGTCTTAAGACTATCTAGGTTAGAATACAATTCTCTAACATGGTTATGGAAGCATGTTTTCCCAATCACACAAGCAGTAAAACCATGATGCAGAGGCCTCTAATTGTGACAAAGAACTGTACACTAGCATGGTGGTTTTTGTTATTTAGTCAGGGCTTTAGAAGCTGGCAAAGAGAAATTAAAGGCTCAGTTTGGGCTTTTAAAACAGCTTAGGTGAGAGAGTTCAGATTCAACTGTATATTTATTAATAGTCAGTTCCTTCCTTCAGAAGCACAATTATCTCTGTTTTAGACAGACACTTCCTACTTGTCTTTACCACCTGTTATCCTGACAGCTGTAAGACACCCACCCTTAACAATAAATTCCAATGATTTCCCCACCACAGATTCCAAGCGTTTGCATAACTGATTGGGGGTGGAGTAGCTGCTTGTTGGTTTCTTCCTTTCAAAAAGGCTGCTTCCCTGTTTTGTCATGAGAAAGGATTTCCAGCTGGTCCTCAACGAGTGGTGGGAGGAATTCCAAAGGCATAAGGCCAGTTCTCAGTTACTCTGTTTCTACAGTCGGATCAGGAACAGGGAGTGGGGAGGTTGACAAATGGTAGCTTTAAGTTATGTTTACACTCCACATAGCCCTGCCTGGCCCTCAGTGTAAGTCAGTAGCCCGTCAGACTGCTGTCTAATTTATGCTCTGCTCCTCCTGCCCCTTCTATGGGCTCTGGGAAATGGAGACTAGATTAATAGAATTTAAGTCAGAAGGGAACATGAACACCAGATCATCTAGTCTGACCCCCTGTGCTGGGGGGTGCTCGACCCCTAGCTCTGGCCCAGGCCCAGGCCCTGCCCCCACTCCACTCCCTTCCCCTAAGGCCCCACCCTACCTCTTCCCACCTCACCCTGCCCCACCGCTTCCTGCCCCTACTCCACCCCCGCCCTGCCTCTTCCTGCCCTCTCCCCGGAGCACACTGCACCCTTGCTCCTCCCCCCCCCAGCGCCTCCTGCATGGTGATCGTGGTGGGTGGGAGGCATGGGGAGGGAGGGGGAGGCACTGATCGCAGGCCCCCTGGTGGGTGGGAGGTGCTGGTGGGGGAAGTTGCTCCTGTGTATCACAGGCCACCAACACCACCGAGCACACTAAACCCAACAACCAAATCAGAACAAAGTATTACAGCTCTCAGGAGACCCAACTATTATGTGCCATAAGCAGAGAATAGGAGGGACTGAGACCATATCTACACTACAAAATTATGTCAACCTAATTTACGTTGGCATACAGCCACCACAGTTATTAAATCGCTTGTGTGTGTGCAGACTTGGCTCCTTGTGTCGGCAATGTGCATCCTCATTAGGAGCGCTTGTGACAATTGTATTGTCAACGTATGGTACTGTGGGACAGCTCCTGAAAGCCAGTAATGGTCGACATTAGCAATGCAGTGTCTATGTTGACACTGCACCAATCTAATTACATTGGCCGTGATTCTATTCCACTCAGGGAGGTGGTGTTACTAAATCAGCATAGAGAGGCACTTATGTCAGCAGGAGCCAAATTTAAGTGAAGACACTTCCACAGCTAGGGCTCTGCAAGGCAGCTTATCTTGTAGTGTAGACCAGGCCTGAGGTGCACCAATAATTGAGACTCCTGCAATAGCAGGGAATTGATTAAGTGAAATATACCCAGATAATTCTGGCAAATGACCTGTACCCACCCTTTGCAGAAGAAGGTGAACCCTTCTTCCCTCCCCTCCCCACCTCCTCACTTCTAGTCTGACCTGGGGAAAAATTCCCAATCATGCCACATATGGTGATGAGTAAGACACTAAGCATGTGAGCAAGAATCAGCCAGCCAAGGACCTTAGAGACAGAATACTTGGTGTCCCCTGACAGCACCAGCCTTCCCCATCCAGTGTCCCATCTCCAGCCATGGATATCCCTGATGTTTCAGAGGAAGGAGCTTTAAAAAAGACACCCTGCCTCCCTGCCACAAAACAATCCATCCCATAAGACATTTTTGGGTGGTGGTGAATCCCTTCCTGACCCTGGCAGGTGAGCTGAAACTCTGAAGCATGAGAATTTAGGAACATCAGACTTGAACCAAAAGGGACCCCAGGACTGCCAAAGGTCATTGCAATCTGGACATGCCACCAATTCGTTGCCTGTTCCAGGGGTGTGGGAGTAGAGCTAACATAAAACCTTTACATACATGCCAAGTTTTGTTCAGCTCCGTGTGTGCTGTTTTCCACGAATGGTAGAGAGGCACTAATTTTGCCACTACAAGGGATAGGATATGGAACTGCACAAAGTTTTGTAGATGAGCGCTGGGTGATATCTGGGGTGGATCCTGAGATAGACAAGGAGGAGCTGTCTGGGAAGCAGGGTTAGCTGGGTGGAGGGTGTGTTTGTGGCTACTGTGTAGCCCCCTTGCCTCCCGAACTGCCACCTCTACATGCTGCTGCATTGCTTCCAGCTGCTCCGTCTTTGCTCAGTCCACCTGTTGGAAGGCAGAAAGGGTGCCTGCAATGCATGTTACAGGGTGGCCTCTGGGAAGAGTATCTTCAGGCCATCACTGCAGCCCAGATGGATGTGTGGGAGATGAATGTACTATTATGTATGTATTACTGATTGCTGAGCGTACTGATAGGCCCTCAATAAATAATCTCAATTTATTTCCCCTTATTTTTCTATCACAGAATAGTTATGTTCTCAAACAATACTGTAGCATAGCAACTACTCCTTCCAATGGCACTGAAAATTCCAGGGGAATTGGCTTGAAAATTGTACCATAATGGCTTTCTTTTCAAAGTAACCTCTAGTGCTCTCCTTTTAAAATTGTACTTTAGTGACATATCCTTTGGGTTTGCTGTTCACTGTGTATCATGGTTATTTAGTGAGTTCCCTTTAAAATTAGCTCATTGAGAATCCATATCCAGCATAGAGCAGTGCACATTCTCCACACATCTTCACTGAAAACCTGCCACTAGTCTACAAAACAGATGAGAGTGATATCATAATAAATAATAAATAATAATAATAATATTTAATAATGAAAAAAACCCTTTCTTTTAATCCCTTTCATGGATTAAATAATGTGTCTGAGAAATGAGATACATGTCATGGTAGTCAATTCACTTTCTACTCTCTGCATGTGAAAGTCAAGATTTGCTACCATTCCTGAGAGTTAGTTTCCGTGGAGAAGAAGAAGAAGAAGAAGAGTGGTTATTGTAGAACTAGAGCTATAGCATCACCCTGAAATTGGGTCTTTTGTTTCCTCCTTTTGCTCAAAATATCAAAGGAAAAGATGAAAGTTGTAATTTCTAGAGATGGACTAAAATTTAGAATGACCAAACCCACCAAAATACACCTGAGTAGTCAGGTAGTAGGACCCATAGGGTGGGGAGAGGGGGGAAGAAGGAGGAGGAGAAAAATAAGTGATTCTCTCAGGCAGAACATGACTTGTGGATGCCAAATTATGCAGACATTTCTGATGTGTCCATCATTGTAATACCTAGGCACCAAATACAAATCAAAGAAGAGTCTGTTGCTTTCTGGTATGGGGCGGGGGGGGGGGGAGGGAGGAAATATCTATGTTTCCTCTCTTGAATAAGTTGTATTTCTACGGTTCATTTTGCAGGATAATATCTTGGAGGGAAAATGTTTCTGGATATGTTGTAGTCTCCTTAACAGAGCAAAGGCTTGAGCAGAGAGAGATTGCTTGTAGCCACAAAACAAGTGAATCACAGACGTCTGTCTTTGGCAATAAGGATTCTGACTGCCAATTTCCCATTGCCAAGAGCATACTCATCTCATCTCCTGAGAGTTCGGCTCTAGTCTCTGTCAGCTGTAGCATCCATGTGGATGAATGTGCATCCCATTTTATCACTGAAGTATTTGCACATAAAACGGAGATGCTGACCTATTCCAACCAATTTTTTAATCTATAATTTAGCAATGGGTTGACTTCAGCCATTTTTATTGCAAAACAAGAATGCCCATACATAAACTTGAACCAAAATAGCTAAATCAATTTGAATACACACCTTGTGTTATTTCAGTGCAAGTCTGCATGTAGAAAAACCTTTAGGGCTTGCCTGAGTGCAGAGCTGTGTGGTTTAACTAATACAAATTTGTGTTGGGCTCAAAGAAGGATTGGAATGGAAAATTATGGCTTCATTAGAAGCTCAACCAAAAAATGGAATGGAATTCTTCAGACTAAAATTCAGTCTGTTTGATGTTTTACCTCTTGAGGGATAACTGTAAAACAAATCTTCTCTTAAGAGCAGATTAATTCTAAAATATTCTGGTAGATTTGCAATTAGACAATTTATATTTAATAAAACAAAAACAGGAATGAAAACAAACTTATGCCCCAACCATGCAATTTGTTATGTGTGGGCAGACTCCAGGCAATGGATAGTAGGACTGGGGCATTAAAGTGGGCAAGAGGCAAGAGGACAGAGACAATGTAGTATAACAGAAATATTTTGTAAAGAATCTCTCAAAATCTCTAAATAGCTGAAACAAAAGACTTCACTCCTACTTCACCTATTTCTACAAAATCTGAACTCTTATTTTACCAGATAAAGACTTACATCTACACTAATTTGTAGCAATCAAAATAGTGTCTCATTGTTTTGCTTTGCCATTCAGTTTTATGATATTTGAAAATCTTGATTTATTCCGTTGGGCCTTACAGAGTAACAGGGTTTTTTGTTTTATTTTATCTTTCCTTTCTAGCTACAAATAGCCAAAGCAAGAACAAGGAGTTACATGAAATTTTTAATACAAATACTTATTTGCTTGCTTTACAAAGGAATCAGTAAATCAGCATTTAAATATAGCTTCCACCTATGGTGGCGGGGGTGGGGGGGGGGAAGGAGAATGTCAACCCTGCTCCTCCAGTGTCTATTATTTATAACAGATGCCTATTGTAAAATTTGTATGACTTTCCAGCATTGACTTCCAATTAAAGATAATGGCTTTGAAAGCTCTCTGAACCTATATTGTTATATAGATGAAAGAAAGCCTTTAACATTAATCTATTGACTCTCAGTAATAAAGGGCAGTCATCCAGTCCCCATTTTACAGAGCAAAATCAGTGACGAATACCACAAAAATGTCAGGCTTCTCCTGCTCAAACCCAGAATCTAGTAGAAACAGAGCAACCAGTCAGGAATCAGTGGAGTCAAATTAGTAGAGCAGATTGGTGAATCTAAGAACCACAATGTGATGCTGGCAGACCAGTTGCCAGCTCATGCCAAGGCCCTAAGCCCCATTGAACATGGACAAATGCATAACTGGAAACCAGTCTGGCTCGCCTGTATATTAGTATTATTAAAATAAATATTAGAGTTATAAAAATGCATTTAGTATTTAGACTTTATGGAATGCTTGTAGGATGCTGCATGTATTAATCCTACTTATAATATATGTATCCCATGTATTAGGTAATGTTTAAATGTTTGATCTGTAACTATAAAAATGTTTGATAAGACTGTAAATTCTCCACATTACCATATGTAAAATGCTAGTTTACCACAAGAGATATTAACTCTTCCCCAACAAAACAATGTCCACAGACATCAGCCAAGCCATTGTGGACAAAAGACTTGTTGACTGCTCCTCCTACACCACTGAAGAGGTTAGGTGCACAAGCTCATGCCCCATCACAGCTTAAATGCTGGGGGAAGGGAATAAAAATATCCCCGTGCTGCTCAAAATCTGAAGGGGCAATGATTGCTAAGTATAAGCAAGGAGTCCCCATCTGTTTAGCTTGGGTTAGCTCTAAAGGACATATAAAGTTTGCTTATTATAGAAATTTTGATTATGTTTTGGAATTTAAGCCTGTGATTCATTTGTGTGTGTCTGTTACCTGCTTTAACATTGTAAATACCTCTCATTTCCTTCTCCTAGTTAATAAACTTTTAGTTAGTTAATTACAGGATTGGCTACAAGTGTTGTCTTTGGTGAGAGATCTAGGATACAATTGACCTGGGGTAAGTGACTGGTCCTTTGGAAGTGGGAGCAACCTGAATATTGTTGTAATTTTTGGGATAAGGGGCTATTTATCACAGAGGCAGGCTTATCTGGGGTGGTAAGATAAACCAGAGTGTCCAAGGGGACTGTCTGTGACTCCATGTTAAGATTGTTATAGGTGTTTGAGGAGTTCACACTTGTTACTTTGTTGCTGAAATCTAATTTGGGGGTGTGCCCTGTTTCTGGACAGTCTGCCCTGAGACTGGCACTCATGGTTGTGAGCCTCTCCAGACAGCGTGACACATGGTTCTAATAAAGAAATCACTGTATAGTGTAGAAGTATAAACAATTTATTGTGAATTAAACTGAAAATGAAATAATGTACCATAAACAACAAGCACTGTGCTAGCATTAAGGGGTTTGGCCTGTAATGCATCTTTGAAATTGATTTCCAAACATATAATCATAGCATGCAATAAACTGCTCCTTACTCACTCATCACCTGAGTTAGTTACCTGGGCATTTATACAGTGTTTTGTTGTAGTTGGCATGATGCTAGGGATGGCTTTCTCTAGACCCCCTGGAGTTGTGGGGTAAATTTTGCCTTTATTTACACTCTATACGTTGACCTCACCAGGGTATCATAGGATGTGGGGTAGCACAAAATCTGGCCAATGTGCTTTAATTTGCCTGTTATGTGCTCCAAAATGTAAATGAAAGAAAAACAAAACAAAGGTACATTCATCTCAGGCTTGTGAAATCTCGGAGCCTGATTCTCTGCTGCCTTGCACCTTGTGTAGCCAGCTTTGGCAGAGTTTTACACCCAATTTTCACAGGTGTAAGTGACCACACAAGATACAAGGCAGTGGCAATTAGCCACTCTTTTGTTTCCTCAGTTTAACAAATACAGTAATATATTATTTATTTGTTTTATTTTTAAAAAACCTGCAGGGTCCTAATATCAAAGGATCAATGTGCTGTTGGGTGTAGGAGAGGCAGTTTGAGTGTTGCTTGGAACTGGGGCATACCCACATGGAAAAATACAGAAAAGGATAATGTATACCGATACATATATCTGCGTGTGTATGAGAGAGAGAGACGGTCAACCTTTAGAAAGCAAATACATACTCATTGGTATTACCCAAGGTCCCAGAGGAAAAGTCATTAATGTCTTAACTCTTGGTCCCCTGTTAGTCCCCCTGTCATATACTCATTTGTTAGAGTTTGGAAAAAGCAGTTATGCAAATAGAAACACTAAATATGTCAGCTAGTGTTACACCAAGCAGGGTGGCCCAAACTTGGAGACATTGTGAGTAGTACCTAATTTGCTTAGCTTTGTACCAAAAAGTGTGAGTTGGGGGCAGGGTAATAGTAACCATAAGATTTTACCTGGAATAAATATACCACTTAAGTAGTGAGGGGTTTGTCAGTGATTTCAGCTTTTGTTCATGTGACTTTGGAAGTCAAATTGTTCCTCTGAAGAAGGGCATTTGGGAACATGTAGTCATACAGTCACTTGACTGGCATCCACAGACCGTATTTTAGGAGTCTGTGGGTCACATTTTGAGCATGCTTGTTCTAAATAATGAGAAGAGAGTAAATTCCTATATTTAGCTGGCTACTAGGGCCTCAATCCTGCAAGCACTTATGCATGTCCTTAATGTATGCACCTCAGTACCACTGAAGTCAATGGAATTACTCACACGTGTAAAATTAAGCATGTGTGTGTTTGCTGAATTGGGGCTTAAATGCCCTAGAAGTATACATGTCATATAAGAAAAGGAGAACTTGTGGCACCTTAGAGACTAACCAATTTATTTGAGCATAAGCTTTCGTGAGCTACAGCTCACTTCATCGGATGCATACTGTGGAAAGTACAGAAGACGTTTTTATACACACAAACCATGAAAAAATGGGTGCTTACCACCACAAAAGGTTTTCTCTCCCCCCACCCCACTTTCCTGCTGGTAATAGCTTATGTAAAGTGATCACTCTCCTTACAATGTGTATGATATATCATACACATTGTAAGGAGAGTGATCACTTTACATAAGCTATTACCAGCAGGAAAGTGGGGTGGGGGGAGAGAAAACCTTTTGTAGTGATAATCACCCATTTTTTCATGGTTTGTGTGTATAAAAACGTCTTCTGTACTTTCCACAGTATGCATCCGATGAAGTGAGCTGTAGCTCACGAAAGCTTATGCTCAAATAAATTGGTTAGTCTCTAAGGTGCCACAAGTACTCCTTTTCTTTTTGCAAATACAGACTAACACGGCTGTTACTCTGAAACATGTCATATAGTGACTGCCCCACTTGTCTCTTTGTGTTCTAACCAAACAACTTGGATGGTCAGTTGAGGAAAAATAAAACTAATTTTATAATAATCATAATCACATCAGTTACGGCTCTATTTTTCAAAGCGATCAAAGTTTGATCTCTTCTTGTACATTAACTTTTCCCTACTTAAACACTTCTCACTTCCCCCTGTTGTCCAATAACTAATGTTGTAGCTGAAAGGGACAATGCATGGAGTATTTTTATTTCCATCCCTTATGGTACCTGGTTTGACCCTTATTGACACATGCAATGATGTAGCCATGTTGATCACAGATATTAGAGAGACAAGGTGGGTGAAGTAATATCTTTTATTGGACCAACTTCTGTTGGTGAGAGAGACCAGCTTTCAAGCTTACACAGAGCTCTTCTTTTAAGTTTCCAAGGCCTGAAAAAGAGCACCGTGTAAGCTGAAAAGCTTGTCTTTCTCACCAACAGAACTTGGTCCAGTAAAAGATATTACTTCACCCACCTTGTCTCCCTTATTGACATACACTTATACCGAATGGTAAAGGTTTTTGAAAGGCTAGGGTGGTTGTATCTTCCTTTTTAAGTTTGCAGATTTGGTTTAAAAACTGCTAGAATTGCACAGTTTTCAGGAAAGGACATAATATTTACAACAATCATTGTAAAAGAGGAGGACATAAAAGAAATCTCTCTTCCCTCTGTTCAAGCCTGTTCTTACCTTTCCATAGGAGCACAGGAGCTTCCTGTCTGCTGCTTTGGTATGAAAAAGGTACATTTTTATTATTTGCAAACACCAATATTTTTTCTATCCTTTAACAATCAAATCTATGGAACGACATATTTCCAAATAAAGTTACTTCCCCCCCCCGCCCCCGTTCATTCTGCATAAAGTATTTACTAGCACAAGAAAGCTTAAAAAGTCAAATGTGCAGTGGGAAAAATACATAAAATGCATGCAAATTGGACCACACCTCTTCCCATCTGATAAAGCAGGTATTTACCTCCTGCTGTTGGATATTACAACTTGGAACTAGTAAAATATTGAGACATAAATAGTTCAATACCATTTATGCTTCCTTTTGCTCAAGGAGAAACAGAGCTCTAGGTAACTAATAGCAAGTTAATAATTGTCTGCTTGGTACTGAAGAGTCTATTTCTTATGTAGTGGTAATAGTTGATTCATCAGGGATTGTTGCTTAATTATAGTAACTATGGCACCTATCCAGTATATGGATGTGATATATGCAGCACTCCCAAATAGTTCAGAGCCATAGAAGTGCATCAGATAAATAACACTTGAGGTTATGTCTCTTCAGTTATGGCATGTGGAGACACAGTACACAAATATTTAGGTCTTGACTTGCTGTAGTCATGATAAACTTCCTGTAACATGAGAGATCTATGTATGCCTTCCCAGAAAATTATTTAAAAATTCTTTTCTGATGATGTACATTATGACAAAATCCAAACAAGATTAGCTTCTGTATGAGAGAAATGAGTAGTAAATGAGGATAAGCGTTTTAAAGCTTGTGCGTTATCGTTTTGAACATACAGGAATTTTCCACACAAGAATTAACAAATCTTATTCATAACTTGTATTTGTTACCTTTTAAAGGACCCATTTGTGTCAGGTCAACCTCTTATCAATATCTGTGTTTTTATCTTGTTCAACTCCAGAAATGGTAACCATACATTACAAAATCTACTTGATGATAAGCACTTTTAAATAGATGCTTCAAAAATAGATACGATATTAATGTAGGGGGCACCTTCTCTGGGCCAGAAAAGCAGCAGTGACAAGGCAGGGAGCAGATCTAAGACCTGTTTGTAGGTTTCCTACTTTGTTTTGAAGTGGCATGGTCTAAAAAATAGCTTTCCTCCTAGTTTCTGGTGGTACTTAGAGCAATGCTATTCTAGTCATTGTATATCTCTGTGTTATATTTGGATCACTATATGTGTCTCCTCACTTCTCTTTTTCTAGCTGGCCAGTTGCTGTCAGCAGGGGACCCAAAGGAGGAGGAGATACCTGCTGGCCTTGTCTACACTGGGGAAACTTACCCCCAAAAATTACCAGTGGGAACAGTTTTGTAAATTTCCCAAATGTAGCTATGGCCTCTGGGTTCATGGTGCTGCCTCAACTCCTCAGGTCTTATAATGACATGAGTTTGCTTAAAGGGAGAGGAACAGATAGCAGCTAGGAACTGTGAGGTTCTGATTTGGTTGGTGCAAATGACGCATGCCAACAGATGTCTAGGTGCATAAAGGTTTATTATTTTTGGATGTGGGAGGGTTTTTTTTTTTGGTGCATCTGACCCCAGCATATCCATCCCTGCTTGTTAAATGCATCATTGAAAGTCTGCTCAGTTTTTTTTAATTGTAAGCTTGAAATAGATTTATTGCTCTTGAAAATGAGGATAGTAAAGCACTCTGAGTTGTATGAGTCGTACATAATGTAAGCAAATGTAGCTCAAACTTCCACGCACATCTGTGCTCAAGCACCTCAGCCCTGATAGAAATGGGGTTGAATTTAAACTCTAGATTAAAATACTCCTGAATTGTGAAGAAGTTTGAATTTGAATCTGGCCAACCTATCAAAGATTTGCTCAGACCCAGATTTAAGAAGGCATCAGAGCTCTGTGTATGAATTATATAGTTCTTGCCCATTTCTAATCCCAAACTAAAGCGTGCCTGTTATTCTAGTCCTAAATCTCTCTGAAACAAAGATTGCCAATACTAATTACAGTCACCAGTGTGTTGGGGTATAGGGGAAATGAAAACAAACAAAGCCCAAACCACTCTTACTCAATTAGCACTTATGAATACAGAATAATTTAGAAACAAGAACTGAGATCTCAGTTACCGCTCTGAAAGTAAAAGCTATAAGATGGTGTAAGAAAAATAGGATATAGAACAAATCTTAATTAAGCAACTACTTGATTATCCCATATCACCTTTCTTAAGATTCTTTTAATTTTGATTGTTTAACTTAAGAGGAAAGTGGAATTTAGTTTTATAACATTTATAAAATATTCTTAACAATAGCAACGAATAGTTTCAAATATATGAAGGCAAAAATGGTATTGGACTATTATTTGGCTACATAAATTAGAAAATTGGCTGATATAACCATTTAGGTTTTCAGAATCCAATCACATGGCTAAAATAGAAAATTACACTTCTACTCAATTACTACCTTGGAAATCTATACTACCTTTGTATAGATTTTTGATTAATAGTCCCCCAGAATAAGGTCTCACTTGTGCCAATTGGTTATCAGCTCCAGTGGTGGTAACACAACAGTGGAAAAACAATCCAAAGATAGATCACAAGACTGTTTGGTCAATTACTTACATGCCTATTCACCAAGGTCTCTTTCCCGATGGATCTATAGTAGTCAGCCCTTTTAACCTATTTATCAATGAATAATATTAGCCCCAGGATCTGACTAACACTTCTAACTACTTAAAATAAACTCCTGCATTTTTGACAGACTGTATAGACTGCAATTTAAAAAGCTTGTATAGTTGGTCTCATTTTATGTCAGTATACACCTAGAACTTGAAAGGCAGCATTAAATAATTAGCTACAATAGACACATGTACAGCATTCTACAATCTTAGTTAACAATGGTAACTTGAGAGACAAGGTAGGTGAGGTAATATCTTTTATTGGACCAGCTTCTGTTGGTGAGAGAGACAAGCTTTGGAGTTTACACAGAATTCTTCTTCAGTTACTTGTTCAGTTTGAAAGCTATTTTACAACAATCTTTATTGGAAGCCCTTGCAAAACAAAGACACACATTGTAACTCTGTGACAATCTTTAAAACACATACACAAGCTGTACTCTTCCTTACTAATTAATTACTCAGTTTCAGGAAGGGGTAAATTAACTGATTTGGGTCATCACCCAAAAGAAAGTCTGTGTGTTACTTATCACCAGATCTTTTCTCAGCCTGCAGCTTTCAGTTCAGTTATCAGTGACAGCAGGAGTTGACACTTCAAAAACAGATTGAGCAAAGGATGAACACAACTATGGTCTTTGCCACTAGCAAGCAACCCAAATTGCTGGAAAATAGAAAGAGACAGATAAAGGTGCCTATTTGAGATAGCAAAAAGAATGAGGAGTACTTGTGGCACCTTAGAGACTAACAAATTTATTTGAGCATAAGCTTTCGTGGGCTAAAACCCACTTCATCGGATGCATGCAGTGGAAAATACAGTAGGAAGAGAATGTGAAAAAATGGGTGTTGCCTTACCCACTATAACGAGAGTGATCAGTTAAGGTGAGATATTGTCAGCAGGAGAAAAAAAACCTTTTGTCGTGATAATCGGGATGGCCCATTTCCAACAGTTGACAAGAAGGTGTGAGTAACAGTAGGGGGAAAAATAAGCATGGGTTCTTCGCGTTACCTGGAGGGCTGCTTGCTGGCTGGCCCAGGACGACCTCAGTCTTTACCCTTCCAGGTGTCTTCAGCTTTTGGGCAGTGATGTGCTGAAGGAGACAGGCCATTTTATCCTGTTTCTGCTGGATGGTCCAATTTGATTCCTTCTCTTGGAGGGAAGAGCTGATGTGGACCAGTCAGAAGGTGACTGATACTTCTTCTAAAGATTCTAAATGTTCAGCCAAAATAAGAGTTGTCCTTTCTGACCATCCAATCCGGGAATGAGACATCAGCTTTTGAGTTCTTGAAACTGGGGCTGGAATTTTCCAGTCTCTGTGCAACATATCTTTTCACCAGCTTCTGTATGACAAATTAGGTCATAACTGTTGGTACAACCATCTTGGGATTTGGTCATGGGTTGGTTTGCTCTGGTCAGAAACTTACCCCGTAAGTCTCTTTCCATGGGCTCATTTGTGGTGCGTCCCTTGGAAGTTATGCTTTCATGTTGTTATGCTTTCTTAGGTTGCAATTTCTCCATCAACACTCTCCTAGCTGCTGAAATTTCCACTTTAAAGTTCCTGTAGTTTGTACAAAGTCCCTTCATTTTCTTTCATGCTCTTTAAACTTGTTTTAATAGTCCATTTTACTATGCAAAGTCACACTGAGAACTGTTGTTCTCTAGCAGGCTGGAACAACTGTATAAATCTTCTGTGTCTGTTCTCCTTGTTTTAACAACAATGGTGGGACCTTGGTATGTATGGCTGAGCTCATTCTGTGCATTATTAATCAAACAGTTACATTGTTGAATATTCCATGCTGCGGCTATGTTCTTATAAACACGCTATTTTTTTTCAATTCCTTTTATTTACTGCCTTTTTAACACAGGTGTATTTCACTAACTTGATAGCATAAGCATGCTTGATTGCAAACATTAACCTTACTAATTAGCTTTATCACTTAAACAAAAATAAATCAATATGAATGCCAACCCCTTTCTTTTCTAATGTCAGGGGGATGATGCACATCTCTGAGCCCTGGTCTGGTACACCCAGGCCCTGTACCCTTCCTCCCCATGGATCCTGACCCCTGGGGTGGGGGCGGGGGAATAGTACTGTGGAGGCCATTGACACCATCCTTCTATTCCCTTGTGGAAGGATTGAGATCTGTCTCTGGAAGATGTAGGGTGGGTGTACGATCTAGCCCTGATTTCATTAATCATATAAAAAGTCATAGTGCAGCTTGGTTGAAACTTGCCTGCAGCAAGATACTCAGTGGTCTGCTGTTGACTAAAATAAAATAAAATAAAAATTTTAAAAATGATAAATCCAATTAGATATAATCTTAGATCTAACCAAAATAAAGCAGAAAACTGAAATATAATGGTTCATGATTGCCCAATAATTCTCAGAAACTTGGCACTCCATTCTTTTTCTGAATCAGGGTGTCTTTGAAGTTAAAGTGTTACAGCTATTAATATCTTCAGGATACTTAGTGTGGCATGCTACTCATTGAAATAAGTATTATTTTTCCAAACTAAAATTCTATTGAAAGAATATTTTCTGATAGTGTCATTATGAATTATTAAGAATAGCCAAAGTTTGTTTTCAAAAGAATACTGATAACAAGGCAAATTGGCAGTCAGGAGACTTGGTCCTATTCCAGGCCCCACTATAGATTTCACTTGCAATATTGGGGAAGCCACTTGACTTCATTATGCCTCAGTTTTCTCAACTGTAAAATGGAGATAGGGCAATATTATTAACTTCCAGACGTGTAATAAGAGGTAATTCATTTTTGTTGGGAAGTACTTTGTGATAGGATGAAAGGTACTATCAATGGAAGGTATTATTACTTTTAAAAAAATTGCTACACTTTTGTTTTGTTAATGTAAAGAACTGATCCACACCAAATAGAGGAGATATGCCTTTGTTGCAAAGAGCAAACATGAATTATGCAGGGCCATATTTGTCTGTGTATCACTTGTACTATCAGATTGCATAAATTAGACCCTGACTTGCCAGGTGAAACTTCACTCTTTTTGAAGTCAGTAGGAGATGGGACATTTCTTATTCAAGCAAAATTCCCATTAACAGAAATAGGGATTTTGCCTGAGTTAGGAATGTAAGTGTAGGTCCAATTTCTCCATAGCCTGTAACTTCCAGAGAACACTGATAATGACAACTGAGCTGGGTCACAATTTTAACTGTGACAAAAGATGCTGGTGAATCCAGTTTTTACATTATTCTGAAGTCATAAATATTTGAGTGATGAAAGTTTTCACATCAGCTTGTTTCAAACATGACCTCTACTGCCTCCTCTTCTCTTACCCCACACCACCACTTAAATTCATGCCAAATACAGAAGTGATTTTGCAGTGAGGACAAATGGGCTAGGCTTAGGGTATGTCTACACTACCCACCGGATCGGCGGGCAGCGATCGATCCAGCGGGGGTCGATTTATCGCATCTAGTCTAGATGCGATAAATCGATCCCCGAGCGCTCTCCCATCGACTCCTGTACTCTGCCGTCGTGAGAGGTGCAGGCAGAGTCGACAGGAGAGCAGTAGCAGTCAACTCACCGTGGTGAAGACACCACGGTAAGTTGATCTAAGGACCTCAACTTCAGCTATGTTATTCATGTAGTTGCAGTTGCATAATTTAGATCGACACCCCCCCCCCCCACGCACACACACAGTGTAGACCAGGCCTGAGACAAGCAACCAAACTCACTTCCACTTACAAATAGGCCAGAATTTAAATTCAAGTCTCCAGAGGAAAACAAAATATTTTAAATGAATAAAATGATACTACAGGATGCCAGTGACCAATGGGAAATTGGTATCTTTCTCTTGGAGTTACAGAAGTTATTTAATTTTACTTTTAGAAACTGTACAAGTGACTTAAGTGGTAAAAAGAATTGACTACTTACATATTTATATTTGAACTTCAAAAGTTTCCAGAGTGTTTTCGTCTTATCAAACGGAAGTACACATTTATAAAATAAACATGTGCCGTTGTAAATGTGGACACCCTAGGAATATTCCAGAACGGATTATTAGAACACAAAGAACAATAATCTCTCCTACAAGGGCCAGCCTGGAGTTACTGTCTGAGCAAATCTTCCTCTGAAAATGATCATTACTTCAGGACTCCACACTATATAGGAAAGATGTTTGTGGTTTGTTTGTTTTTACCAGTGAATATCATTATCAGAATAGTTTCCAAAACTCTGAAGGTCAGATCCTGATCCCATGGAAATCCATAGGAATTTTGCCATTGCCTTCACTGGGTCTAGAATTTGCTACTAAAACTACAGAAATATGGAAAAACTGTAGGAAAATTTAATAATAATAAGTAACATCTTAAATCCTGTAAAATAATGGTAGCATTTGAAATCTCTTCACTGCATACTTGTTTTCTTTTTTTGTCAGAACTTCACTTCAGTAATTAATTGTCTGGGTTTTTACATCTTCAGCTGTTCTGGACAACAGTGAATCACTTGAAATCAGTGAAGCCAACACAACTATTCCTATTGTTTACACTGCTCCATGAAACCTTTTTGCCAAACTGATTAGATTTACAGTTCACTCACTAAGCTTGTCTGCTCATGGCAGCATAATGCAATGACTCTTTTCATAGAGTAAAACTGGAAGTGCAGGGGAACAGTATCCTCATAAATGGATTTTTCGTGTGTCCATACTTTCTTAGAGTTTTCAGTGACCTTTCCCTTTTGCTGGTTGTAAATGTTTAGAGGTTATATAAGAATTAATGCCCTTCAACATTCCTCCTTGGCTAGTAAAATGTTGTAACATTTTAAAAATTCCTTGGAATAAATGAGAAGAGGAAGGTGACAGTGGATTATTTTAGGCTGTAAAATAAGTATATGAAGTGAACAGGCAAAAGAAGCTAATGTTTCTATACCATATAAGTTTATTTCCAGAAGCCTCCGGAGCTAAACTTATGCCCTGATCCTAAAAGACTTATTGATGTGCTTAATTTTATGCACTGTGAGCAGTCCCATTGAAATCAATGGAACAACTAACAGCATGAGTAAGTCTTAGCAGGTTCAGAGTCATAAACAGAAACCTAGGTTTAATTACAGTAGATTTTTATATCTTCCCAAAAAGGGACATTATAATAACTTCATTTTGTATTAATGTGTCACATAATAAAAATGAAATCAAGTATATATCTTTAGGTATGACACTATGTTAGTGTTTTCATAAATGTTGTATAGACTTATATTATGTATTTTAATATTTTCAAAGTAGAGAGTCCACTGAGAGACAACTAAACACATTTATTGAGAGAACCCTAACCCCACGTTTATCAACAGGAATGTATTGCATGGTTGGAGTTACGTGAACATCCACAATTTCAGAAGCACTAAATCCAGTCACTTCTTTGTTTCTGATGTCTGACTTTGTTTGTGATGTCTCAGTTTTGAAAACAATGGGTCAAAGAATATGCCTCTAACTAAGAGCTTGCCTTCACTGATTTGTACCTTGTACCTTCAGCTGAGTTTATCTAATGATGTAATATTAAACCAATTTAGTTAAATCATTGCAAAAAGTTGTGTGTGCACCCTTATTTTGATTTAAATCAGGTTTATTTCAGTTGATTAGGAACAGGTTTAACCTAAGCCATGCTTGAAACAAAATAAGACTCTCCACACAGGACTTTGCACCACTTTGACTAAATCAAAGCGAGTTTATGTGTACACAACCCCTAAGTTGTGGAATACTTTTATGCTGCTATATAAACATATTTCTTATAAAAAATATAAATAAAACAAATGCATTTATTAAGAGGTAAATATTACACATGTACTAATGGCTATATGCCAGTTAATTCTTAAATATATACAGTGGGGCTTGGTTATGAACACTGACATAGCTGGTGCAGGGAGGTAATTTACACCTGATCAATGCTCATTGGTGAAGATTCACCCAGGTGAAGGTAGACAGTGTTTCTGCGGCTGCTCTCTATTAAGAAAAGGAGTACTTGTGGCACCTTAGAGACTAACCAATTTATTTGAGCATGAGCTTTCGTGAGCTACAGCTCACTTCATCGGATGCATACTGTGGAAACTGCAGAAGACATTATTATATACACAGAGACCATGAAACAATATCTCCTCCCACCCCACTCTCCTGCTGGTAATAGCTTATCTAAAGTGATCATCAAGTTGGGCCATTTCCAGCACAAATCCAGGTTTTCCTTTTCTTTTTGCGAATACAGACTAACATGGCTGTTATTCTGAAACATGCTCTCTATTAGGTAGGCTGGGCTGCTTTAATTTCTGTTGGGGTTCCACTGGCATGAGTCACTGGGGGAAGGAGGGAGAGTGCTGAATCATCCTATTCCTCAGCCATGCAGCTCTCTGGCTGGAGCTGCATACCTTCTGGGCAACAGGGATCTTGTTGGCCTTGCTAGTGTGAAAGAGTTTATGGCCTCTTTGCAGACATTCCACCACTGGGGACCTCTACCAGGTGGGATGTCTTCTTGTGTGTAAACTAACATAGACCCTGAAGTGACTCTAAGTGATTACCTGTATGTTCAAAATATCAATAGGTTAAAAAATGTAGTTTTTAATGAAGGTTTGAATCATTAAAATACGAATTTGATGATACTCCATGAAAACTTGTAATCATTGTCAAACAATGTAATGATTTTGCAATGTACATTCATTTTGTATTCAAGGGTCCCATTTATGGTGGTTGTTTGCTGTAGAAAAAATACCTTGTTGCATAGCCATACTATCTGATCCAGGAATGTCCACCGAAAAACTTTCTTACAGGTTTATACAGCGTGCAATTAACAGTTCTTGTCCTCCACACTCCCACTGTTCCAGATCTGTTTTTCTTGGTTACTCTGAGTCACACAATGAGTGAAATTTTCAAAGGGACCTCAATTCAGCTCCTATAACAGCACCCAGGTACCTAATTTCCACATGTAATGTTTTGTATATACAACACTGCTATTTATACTTACAAAGTGGTTAGATGTCCTACTATCTGATTTCTGTGAATAAACAATGGGCTGAATCCAGAGGGCCTTACTTAGGGCCTTAATGTTTTTTTGCAGTCTTTGCTCAGCTAAAACTCTTAGCTGATTTTAGTGGGAATTTTGCCTCCATTAGGGAGGTTGAGTACAATCAGTGAAAGGATTTCAAGCTTTGGCCACCTAGGATCTGCAGTTTAAACTATCTGCAATGTAGGGCTATTCATAGGGTTGCCAACTTTCTAATAGCACAAAACCGAACACCCTAGCCCCACCCTCTGCCCCGCCTCTTCTCCAAGGCCCTACCTCCCCACTCACTCCATTCCCCCTCCTGCCATGGCTTGCTCTCCCCCACCCTCACTCACTTTGCAGGGTGTTGAGGTGCAGTAGGGGGCTCTGGCTGGGAGTGTGGGCTTTGGGGTGGGGCAGGAGATGAGGGATTCAGGGTGCAGGAGGGTGCTCCAGGCTGGGGCAGGGGGTTGGGGTGTGGGAGGGAGTGAGGGCTCCAGCTGGGGGTGTGGGCTCTGGGGTGAGGTTGGGGATGAGAGGTTTGGGGTGCAGGAGTGGGATCTCGCCTGAAGTTGAGGGGTTTGGAGTGGGAAGGGCTCAGGGCTGGGGCGGGGGTTGGGGTACAGGAAGGGGTGCAGGCTCCAGGACAGAGCTCAGGGCTCGTGCAGGGGGTGGGGGCTCTGGCTGGGCAGCGCTTACCTCAGGTGGCTCCAGTTGGTGGCGCTGTGGAGCTAAATCAGGCTCCCTGCCTGCGCTGGCTCCATGCGGTGCCCTGGAAGCGGTCAGCATGTCTGGCTCCTAGGCATATGGGGGGGCCAGGGAGGCTTCTTCTGCTCAGAGTCTCCAGCTGCAAACCCCATTCTTGTGTGAAGTACCTAAGCCAGATCAGCTCTTAAGGTAGCCCAAGTGACCCCCATTTGCTTTTTATTTGCCTGGTTTAGTATTATGGGAGGGGGGCTGCGCGTGGGCAGTGTCACTGAGGCCTGCGGTGCTGGGTCCCTGTGGGATCCTCGCTACTGGGGTGGACTTGCCGCAGGGGGTGCTGTGCTGCCTCCCTTTGAGATCCTTTTGGCTGTGGTGCCCACCCTTCATTCTTCGGCACCAGAAGTAGCGGCCTGGCTGTGGCTAGAAGCCAGAGGCAGCGATTTGGCTGGATGGTGACTGTGTGTGTGGGGGCTGCCAGTCCCAGCCACCTAGAAGCCAGACCTGCTGGCCGCTTCCGGGATGCTGCATGGAGGCAGTGCAGGCAGGAAGCCTGCCTTAGCACTGCACCGGTGCTGAGTGGACTTTTAATGGCCAGGTTGGAGGTGCTGACCGGAGCCACCAGGGTCCCTTTTCGACCAGGTGTTCCGGTTCAAAATCAGACACCTGGTCACCCTAGTCTATCCAATGAAGACAAACCTATTACTAGACGTGGTTCAGAAGTAATATACATTATAAATAGGCATCTGAAGGAGGTAGAAATGACAACTGTGTAGCATCTGGTGTCTACTTGACTGATTTACTCTCCAGAAAATCATAATGTCCATTTAAAAGGAAAAGCTTCATTTGTTTTCTTCTTATTCTGTCTGAAATACTACAACCTTTAGCAGCTTGGAGACTCCTAAGATTAAATACTAATTTTTCAGACCAGCCCTTGTAGAGCTCAGCTGCCTCTCCTGGTCTTGTGTACACTGGGCAGGGAAATGAGACTGAAAGCCCAGCTTAAACTTCTTTTAATCACAGTGCCAGCTGAATCAATTACTAATGTGGTTTGGCTGGTACATGCCTGAAGTATCGAAGTTCTAACATATAATTAGTCAGAGTGAATATCAAAAGATTCAATTTAGAAAAAAATACCAAAGTTCAGATCATTATTCCAAACTAATCAGATTTATCAGACTCTTGTATTGGTTCCCACCAGGCCCTGTGACGTTCCATGCAAGCTTTCCTCCTCCAGTGGGCTCCAGCCTGCTGCTATCTGTTGTGTTGTGTTCTTGGGTGGAGCCCCAATAGTATGCTCTCTTTCTGTATCCAATTTAGTTCTTCAGGGGATACCAGGAGCAGTCTGCTTCGTTCCTCCTCAGGGAGCAACCAGGCACCCTGTTCTCCCACTCTGCTGCAAAAGGACTCAGTGGCCTGCCCATTGTTCTGCCACTTCCTGGAGCTTATGTTCTAGGGTACACTGTGGTACTGGGAAACCCAGATAACTTAAGATCCCTCCCTCCATTCCCATGATAACTGTGAATCTCCTGAGAATGTAGAAAGTACTTCATGAGGGCTCTAATGCAATTGGTGTATTACAGAATAATATACAGGGGAGCATTGTTTTGTTTTTAATATTGGAATGGGGCAAAAGAGACACAGCCATTATTCTTACACAACTGTGGATAAATGTGAAAGAGGTGTGTAGTAGATGCACAAATCCCATATATGGTTGTTGGTTAACTGTGCCTACCTCCTCCGTATTCTTTGATTAACGCTGAGGTGCTTGCTGCCAACTAAGCAATGGGAGCAGGAAGAGGAGAAAATACAAAATAATCTGTTAAAGTGAAAGCCCAAGAGTTTTAAAAAAAGCCACTTACTTCCACTCCCCAAAAATATACAAGCCAAGTCTCCATTGTTTTAAATAAATAAATAAATTAAATTAAATGAAACTAGAGCATAGTGACAGAAAGTATGCAGGAGATTATTTATTTATTTATTTATTTTATTTACCACAATCCAATAGCTAATGTCCACTACATTAAAAGGTATCAAAGTCTCATCTGTTGCCACAAGGCATACTAAAGACAAAGTGAACAGAAGCTGATAAAACCATGTTTCAAAAAAGGAACCTAAATATTAATTGAACATCTTGAAGCTCAACATGTTCCCAGTCTGAAAGAACTTGAACACCTAAGGCCAAATTCAGCCCTCTGTAATTAGCTGTAAGGTCACTGAAGTCAGTAGAGTTGCACTACCTTATAGCAGGGCTGAATTTAACCCTTAGGCTATAGTTACAAACTCAAAAAGATGAGGTCTTCCAAACTCTCCTCTGACAGAGCACTTAGCATTCCTGCAACCAATAGCAACAAAGAAGGTGTTTTGATTTCACAGAGAAAGTAAACTTTGTCTGGAGCAAAAAGTTCAAGGCTCCATTTACCAACATCAATATGTGCTGATTCGCTCCCTTAGCTGTTCCACCTCAGAGGAACTGCATCCCGTTAGTCTTTTTTGCACTTCTCTTCCTTCTCACTGAAGGGATGGGAACAAGGATAGCATAAGTTTTATTGTTTCAACTTAAGTACTGAAATGTTCCCAATGCTATCTTCAGAAAGGTCATAAAATGCAATCATCATTAAGTCTTTACATTTTACATCAATCCTTTATGAGGAAATGGGAAGAAATAGAGTTGTGCTCTTTGTTGTGGGGCTTTTTTGTTTTGTTTTTTGGATATCTGAAAAAGGCCTAAAGGTTATTCTTTTAAGGATTTTTGCTTGTTTTTTATATCCATGATTCCACTACTTCTTAATGATCTCTAGGCCCTGCCTCTGAACAGCTTACAACAAGGTTGGACAACTCCAGCACTGAGCACCTGCTGCTGGGCATGGATTTCTGGTAAGTCTCACGCACAGCAGAATCTGCTCTAATGTATATTCTCAGACTACCTGGCCACTAATTTTACTCATGATGAGCACCTCAAGTCGTTTTTTGTCTTGTAAGGAGATTAAAATAGCAAATATCTTAATTTTTCAGTATTGTTTAGTTTTTGTTTACTGAAACGTGGCCTGTGTGCAAATGCTGGCCACCATTCATAGTCCAGGCCTGGGGCTATTCCAAACTATGCCGGGGCCAGTCAGCCCCAGTCTCCAGTGAAAGTGAAGGTAGTTAAAGGCTACCTTTGCCCACCCTCCCTCACAGACTGTTTCTAGCAAAAGTCAACTTTGCAGTTGAGCCTTGTCTGCTATGAGCCTAATCCAACTTCCTTTGAAGGGATTCTTGGGATGGGATTCTTTCTCTTGACTTCAGTTGGAAATGACAGGGCCCTGTAGTTATTCCTGAGTTGTTTTATATAAGAATATTTTTAGTAATGTATTAAATTATTATGGTAAAAGTCATTCTACGTTCACATGAACACTAAGCGGCCAAATCATCATCCCCACTAAGACTACTTTGCACCTGGAGGTCCCCATTGCATAGAGGAATCCTCCAGTGGGATAGAGCTAGCATAACTGGCTTTAAGCCAACCCTACTTGCAGTACCAGGCATAGGAGGCATGGCCAACGAAAAGGGAGTGTGGCCAGCGTACTCTTGTGCTGCAGTGATCTCTAGCTGCAAGAAAGGACTTTTGGGAGTCACTGCTATTTATGCATCTTGCAGCTTAGAGCAGCCTGAGGCAGCTTGAAGTTTTTCCTTGGGAATAGCCCCATGCCTACTACTTCAAGGATCAGGGAGCTCCAGACACCTTTTCAACCAGCTCCCTCTCCCTGTTCCCAGCTGCACAGGGAGTAGAGGGGCAGGTTCTGGGCCTATGTGTGCATATTAAATTTTGATGAACAAGATAATTAATTGTGTTGGTGATAAATTGAAAGAAAAATTGGAAACATTTAACAAGTTCATTTCATAAGTGTGTTGAATTGGGATTTTATTCCTCCACCAACAAACAAACAAACGAACAAACAAACAGGGATCAAATGTAAAACTAGTCAGCCATGGCCCACGTATTATGGGACAAAATAATTCCAATGGAGCAGCACTTCTCATTTGAGGCAAGACAGCCCTTGTACATTTAGCTGCAGTAGGCAAACTTCAGGATGTTTGGACTCTCCACCCCCACCGAGTCTATTCTGCCCCTTTTAAAAAATATATGTTTTTGCAGTAAGCTTTACATTAATTACACATTTCTTATTGCCACAGCATTTACTGAGAGACTGCACCTCTTTCTCTGGGTTCTCATAGCCCAATACCCTGCCTGAATCTCTCTCCACTCCCACCGGAGGGACAGAGGCCCAGATCCACAAAATTCCTGCTAAATCCACTAGGCACCTAAACTCACTTGGTGCCTAAGTTTTCAGTGTAAAAGTTTCCTGGGTGCCTAGTTTCTGCCTCTGCGCAGGTGCTATGCTGCCTCACTCTAGGTGTTTGGATGCCTGTTCTCACTGAAGTCTCAGTGGAACAGTCATGGTAGGGTGGGAATGAGAAAGAGAGAGACTTTGAAATCCAGTGCTTAGGTCATTCATCTGGGAGGTAGGAGATCCAGGGTACAGTACGCCTGCCCCAATCACTCTTGTTATTTATCCACAGTGGAACAGCTCAAACAGGCACCCCCACATCAGAATATCCAGTAGCTCCTCGGGGGTGAGAGCACTCTCCTGAGAGGTATGGGGAGATTCCTGTTAAAAACCTTTTTCCCACTGTGGCAGACAGGGGAATTGAACCTGGGTTCTCTGCGTTTCAGATGAGTGCTTTAACCACTGAGTTAAAAGTTGCAAACTGGGCACTGGTAGCACCCCTTCCTCCTCTACCCAGTTTTGCATGGAGAGAGGAAAGCACCTAACTCATTCCCACAAGAAGCTACTTAAGCGCCTAATCTGCCTGACTCCAGGTGGTGGGTTCCTGTTTGTGGCTCACTATGCAGAGGTAAATGCCTCCTTGCTGCCTGGATTTAGGCACTTATCTCTGAGAGAGGTGCAGGGTCTACGATACATCCCTCTTGTCAGCATCTCTCATTGGCTGTTTTAGGCAGCTCCTTACCTAGCATGAAGAAAAGGAGTACTTGTGGCACCTTAGAGACTAACCAATTTATTTGAGCATAAGCTTTCGTGAGCTACAGCTCACTTCATCGGATGCATACTGTGGAAAGTGTAGAAGATCTTTTTATATACACACAAAACATTGTAAGGAGAGTGGTCACTTTAGATAAGCTATTACCAGCAGGAGAGTGGGTTTGTGTGTGTGTGTGTGGGGGGGGGGGTGAGAAAACCTGGATTTGTGCTGGAAATGGCCCAACTTGATTATCATACACATTGTAAGGAGAGTGATCACTTTAGATAAGCTATTACCAGCAGGAGAGTGGGGTGGGGGGAGGTATTTTTTCATGCTTTGTGTGTATATAAAAAGATCTTCTACACTTTCCACAGTATGCATCCGATGAAGTGAGCTGTAGCTCACGAAAGCTCATGCTCAAATAAATTGGTTAGTCTCTAAGGTGCCACAAGTACTCCTTTTCTTTTTGCGAATACAGACTAACACGGCTGTTACTCTGTTACCTAGCATGTTGTCTTTTGTAGATCTCATTGTAAGGTGCCTATTTCTCCTCATTCATTTAGAGGGAGCCTATGCACCTAACTCAGGCTTTGTGGATTTCAGTGTGTTCCTATGATAGCAACGCCTAAATCCCAGTGTAGATCTGGGCCAGGGTATCTACATTAGGATTGTAAACAAATATTTTCCTTTTTGCAAAAATACCCCTCCTTTGCTAGCACACGTTCAACTCAATTGGTGGAGCTGTACTAGTGGGAGTGCTAGTGTAGACAGGCCTCCAGGGAGACACTGGCATTTTAATCACCATTTTAATCACCAATCTGCTCAGAGCACAACATTTTGCTTAAAATGCCAACAGCTGCAGGCATCTTGTTTACTCTGCTGCTCACTAGTGCTAACACGGGTGGAACAGAACTGAAGATAGCAGTAGTGGAAATTCTAGCAAAAATGTGTTAGTGCACAAAAGAGTAATAGTCTATTCAGCTGATTGCTATAGCTGCTCAGAGGCATCACCTGTACTGAACTAAGTCTGGGAAAGCCAGCAATTCTAAAAATTGTAAAGCCATTGCATTAAAGAAATCATTCAAAAGGGTTGATTCCATGTATAAATTCTGAACCCACAAAGTTTGATTCAATTAAGGATTTAGAGAATCTTATAACTAGTTTTAGTACTGTAGGCCTGGGTCAATTTTCCATCTGAAATTAAATACAGTAAATAAGGACACTGAATTTAATTTAAGGAAGAAAAGGTGATATGTCTACATATTTTTGCTTTTCAAGAATTTTAAATGTGCAGCATGAAAGATACACAGCTGTGTCCCCACGTATACCAGTAAATGATACACTACTTTTTATGCCAAATAAATGTAAGGTGTTTTTGTTCATCTGAAAGATAAAGGGTCAACAATGCAAGGCATCACTCTTTAGAGTTTCTCCAGAACATAGACTAAAATGTCTTATCTGGCTTCAGCTCTCCACTTTCATTTCTAAAAATGAAAAATTAGTTCTTATAATTAAATAAACAATTGTTACATTGAGGAGGAGAGTATTTCTGGCACTGATGGTTCCTCAATAAATAGGCACAGCAGGCCAATGTCTTGCAGCCCATTTGGCAGAATACCAACATGCCATTAATAAACAGGGAGCTGAAAATTCTGCTATGGCAGAGCATGTGTTAGAGAAAGGACACATGGCTTTGAGCTGACTGAGACAGTAGCCATGGCTATTGCTTCTTTCAGAAACATTGCATTATTATAGCGGTCAAAGTTAATTGGCTATCATACCAAATTTTCATCCTCCTTTACACTGGGACAGGACCAAATAAGAAGTACTGAAGTTTGTGTTGGCTGCTAGATGTCCCATAACATTTTTCTGCAGATGGGCTAATCTCTGCAATATCATGGGCCACTTGGACAAAGAAGGAAACTGACATTTTCAAACTTGCTTCTCCCCCTCCCCGCCCCCTCCCCGTAGGACATATTAAAGCAAATAAAATGAAATTTGTATAATAGACCACCTGTAGCTTGAAAGCGTGTCTCTCGCAACCAGAAGTTGGTCTAATAAAAAATATTACCTCCCCCACCGTGTCTCACCTGTTTGAGACTATCCCAATGTAATTCTAAAAGTTTTTAGTGCATCTCTGCTCCACCTTATAAACAATCGATTTTTGTTGGTACTGGGAGAGGTTTTCATGTAACTACATTTTTGAATGTTCATTATTAGTTAGTTCTGGTAATAAGGAAACGTGAAATTGTTTTTCATCTCACCATTGATATGGCTAATAGTAAACAAGTAAAAAATGCCTAGACAGCATTGGCAAGAGGGGTCCAATAAATGTAACATATCAGCATTGTCCAAACTATTTTCTGGATCCAGTATAAGAGTATTTAAATACCCCCTTCCCCGCCAAAGTATGTGTTTTGGTTTCCAGGCTACAGAAGCACATTTTTGGAAGAGGGGGGGGGCTTCATAACAGTAGCAGATGGATTTCTTTTCTCTTCAAAAAAATATTTGTAGTATCAATAACCATAAGAAAATATGTAACTATATTATGAGGACCTTGGTGAAATATATTTTTAAAAATCTGCCTGAATGGCATTTCAAGCAGACTCAATTGTTCATACACTAGCACCCAAAATAATTCCACCACAGCAGTGTTGTCATAGGGGTTTGGCAAAAGGTTTAGGAGAAAAAATACAAGCCAATTCAAACCAGTCATGTACAGAACTGACTTGACTAAACTGAACATGTCAGCTTCAGATCCAGTAGATTCTAATCACAAGCCGTCATCATGTTGTAAGAACATTTGGATCACAAGGATACTTGCATTTTGATGAAAGACCTAGAAAAACCCATGCTATGGAAGCATAGGCATCATCACTCCTGATTCACGGCTGTTTGGTCTTTGTAGCTAAAACTTGGCCTGCCCCTGCTTTTCAGAGAATACATACTAACGGCCAAGAATACATACTACTGTCCTATGCCGTTACTGATTTTTGTAGGGTTTTTAAAAACTGTACGTTAGGAAAAGAAAATGAATGCAGGATGCAGTAACAGAAGTCAACCGTAAACAAAGTAAGAATCACCGCTGACACTCTTTACCCTTCCAGGATGGTATGTACATTACAAAACATCCCTGCAGCTGTTTTGCAATGTGATTTGCATGAGATAAAATGACAGACTATTTATTAACAATGATAGATTAGGAGTAAGGTAATCTCGGATCTCTTCAGCTATTATGGAAGTTTGAGGCTACAGTGCCCTGAAGACAGTTTAGAGAAGACTTCGGTATATGTAGAGTTTGGGTGTGTGTGTGCTTTGCAACAGGGACTAAAAGACCCAATACAGATAAACATTGGCTGGGATAGGCTCTAAATCCTGGACGGTTGCAGAGGTTACTTATAGCAGTAACCGGGCTGGAAGAGCCTCGTGGTGCTGTTCGGGGGCTGGGGGGTTGGCAGGGACAGAAAGGCAGGGCAGGGCTAGGAGAGGCTGAGGGCTGCAGGGCCGGGGCCCGGCGTGGCTGAGGAGGCGGGGCTCGCCTCTCTTCGTCACTTAGTGCAAAGCCTGGGAGTCTCAGGAGAACAACGGGCTCATTCAGCGTGTGGCAGCGAGGGGAGCGGCTGGGGAGCGCCAGCCGCAGTCTGGTGAAGGGCACAGCGCAGGAGCAGGTCTTCGCTCCCCCCTCGGTCCCCGGCCGGAGCCGTGAGAGCAGATGGCCCCCGGGAAGACGCTCCTCTACCTGTCCCTCTTCCCCTGCCTCGCCTCCGCCTTCAACCTGGACACCGACAATGTGATCCTGCGGAAAGGGGAGCCGGGCAGCCTGTTCGGCTTCTCCCTGGCCATGCACTGGCAGCTGCAGCCGCAGGACAAGAGGCTGTAAGTGCCCCCCTCCCCGCCCCCGGGAACTTCCCCCTTCCCCTCCGCACAGAAACTTTCCCGCTGGAGCGCGGCGCGGGGCCCCCTGCCCCTCCCCGGCAGGCTCCTGGACCAGCGGGAAGAAAGGAGCCAAGGGCGCCGCCAGGCTGCCGAGCCCTGGCCCGCTGCCGCTGCTGGCTGCGCCCAGCCCCGGCCGGGAGCCGCTCTCCGCCGCCTGGGGGGGGTCCCTGGGGCGGGCGGGGGACCCTGGCATCTGTCCGGGGCGACCGGGCAGGTTTCAGACTGCGCCGCCTGCTCCCGGGCTGAGCTGTGTGGAGCTGCGGGCTGGGCGCGGGCCGGGGTGTGTGTTTCACAGGCGAGCCCTGCAGGTGGGCGCGGGTTAGCGGCGCTGCAGCGTGTCCCCTCCCTCCCGTTCTCCTTCCTTCCTGGGCGCTCGGTTTCAGGGGTGTGTTGGCCGCTGCCTCGGCCCGGCCGAAGCCAGCGGTTACTAATGCAGCTGGGGCGCGCCCGGGCAGCAGCACTGGTTGGGGTTTGGGTAGCTGGCGGCGCCGCTGCGGGAGGGACGGGACTCCGCGTGTTGTGCGTGTTACGAGTTCTCCGCAAGGTGCGTGCGGCTCTTTGGGTGCGGACTTGCACGGGCTTCTGACTGCAGGGCACGGAAAAGAGACTTTTTTTTTTTCCAAGGGCGGAACAACCACCTGTTAGGAAAAGTTGTGTAGATGAGGACACCAGATGCTTTTCAGAGCAGGGGAAACCGTGTGGCCGCCGACAGGACCTACTGTATATTCGCATTGGTTTAACTCAAAATGTCTGAGCTGAGCTTGATTGTTTAAAAGCCAAGGGGCAAACCAAAATCTCTGTACTGGTGTGCACTCGTGCAGCAGTCAAGGGCGAGCTCCGTCATAAATGTCTAGTTGAAAACCTCACACTTTTTTTCATGTCATAATGATTTAAAACTAAAGAGGTTTCTTCGGGGGAACAGCAATACTGCAGAGAGACGTGTTTTCCACCAGGCTCTCACTGACCTTGCATTCTTGGTCACTGTGAACAAAGAATTCCGAAGGGGCGTATGACAACAAAAGGACCTTGCCCCCCAAAGGACTTCAGTGTTCTTAAATCAAGCCAGCAGCAGTGGTATCAGAATGAAGCGCTCAGGAAAGCAAGTGTACTCCTCTTAGGGAAAAGCAGACTGAAGCAAATGAAGAAACAGATGCATATTAGTAAATCTTTAGTTTTACAGCATCAGTATTTACCGTCGATTTTTAAATCTGCTCCCATTTGTGCAGAAATTGGTTAGTCTCTAAGGTGCCACAAGTACTCCTTTTCTTTTTGTGAATACAGACTACCACGGCTGCTACTCTGAAACCTGTTTATTATAACTGTACTGATGAGCTGTACTCTTGCTGCATAATCACAAAATGCTGATCTGTGCTTTTTCTCTCTCTTTGCTGATGTAGGAATTAATCTAGACATTGTCCTGAGATGAAGTAGGCTATTTCTGATAAAATGTGAATTGAATTTTTGAGTTAAAATAATCTTCCTAGGTTCTGGCTGACTTACATGATGACTGGATCAAAAGCAATCCAAGTGATGATATGTGTGTATTTCTGCAATAGAATCACTGGTGTTCAAGACTGAACCTGCTTCACACTACAGATGTGAGCTCCTTCTGGAAGGGCTGGGCAAATAAATCAGGTGTTTCCAACATAACCATGATAATAAAGGCCTTGTTCATGGAAGACCCGGAGCAAAATAAAATGTTCCTTTATATGGCTTCAGGGAGACCCATGGCAGTAACTGAATGCAGAAGTATTTGGTCCTGTGTGAAATTGGTCCAATAAAAGATATTACTTCACCCACCTGGTCTCTATAAATCTGAACACATTTACAGATTTTACTGTATATGTTATCTATGGGAGATATCATACTATGTGAGGATTTATGAAAGACCAAAACTAATATTTTATTTTAATTCAAAAAGAAGAGCATGGAGTCCAAAGAGAATCCATAGTGCATAAGAGAAGAAGTGAAGCCAGCAAGAAAGTTACCTGATAACCTTACTTAAAACTTCCAGGGCCACATTCTGCCCTGACTTGTGCTGTATACAATTTCATTGATTTCAGGGAGGTTGCATGGGTTTAAATCCAGAGCTATAAGAATTCCATAGTTATTGAGGACACAAACTTCTCCAATGCTAAAGAATGAAAATCTAAACCCAAAAAATTGCCTTTTAGAATCATACATCATGGTCCTATGTAACAGCTTATGCATGTGATTCTTGAAAGCTTGTCTCATTTTACTTTTTCTCAATAAAAGAATTATCTTAAGTTTATTAGAACCCCATGGTACTGTCAATGCTGCTAGTAAGTGTATCAGAATGTGCAGGGACAATTGCAGTCATTCATGGGTCACTAATAATCCTTTGGAAGGCAGTCACGGTACTCTGAGTCTGTGAAATTTAACTAAAAAGAAAAGGAGTACTTGTGGCACCTTAGAGACTAACAAATTTATTTGAGCATAAGCTTTCGTGAGCTACAGCTCTCTTCATCGGATGCATTCAGTGGAAAATACAGTGGGGAGATTTATATACATAAATTGTTTCATATACATAAACATTGTTTCATGTTCTCTATGTATATAAATCTCCCCACTGTATTTTCCACTGAATGCATCCGATGAAGTGAGCTGTAGCTCACGAAAGCTTATGCTCAAATAAATTGGTTAGTCTCTAAGGTGCCACAAGTACTCCTTTCCTTTTTGCGAATACAGACTAACACGGCTGCTACTCTGAAACCTGAAATTTAACTGAAACTTCTTAAAGATTATTAGCATGAAATTGCCTTGTCCATACCTGAGAGCAATCCAAATCTGTGGATGGAGAAAACCCATAGATTCTTTCAACTTTGACATGGCTTTCTGGATCTAAACTTTCATGGAAAGGAAAAAAACAAAATTCTAAAAAGACAAACCAAACTACAGTAGCTACATTCAAAGGCTGCTAGGTACTTTGGGTATGTAAAGACACTTTGACCACTTTTTTCTTTCAATCTGACTCTCCCAAAAGTAGAATAAGGAAGGATGGTCCAGTGATTAGAGTACTAGCCTGGAACTCCGGAAGCCTGGGTTCTGTTTCCTGCTTAGCTGCAGATTTCTTGTGTGACCATGAGAAAATCTATTAAAATGAGAATGTAGCACTTCCCTACCTCACAGGGCTGTTGTGAGGCTAAACAGGTGACAGATTGTGTGGGGCTCAAACAGTAATGGAGACCAGATTAGGATAGATAGAAACCCTTACAAGATGATGATGATATTGCCTTCCAGAGGTTTTACATTTTTTAAACTGTCTGGGGCAGGAAAAGTGTTTTGTCTATGGGTCAAATCCTGAACTCCTTATTCAGGTCCAATTTCTGATGTAACTGATTATGTAACTGACATCAGAATCTGAACCTGTTTTTACTCAGCCCTTACTTAGACAAAAATCTAATTGAAGATGATGGAGGTTGTGCTGGAAAAAAAAAACGGAGAAATTCTAAATGAGAACTTCCA
Organism: Natator depressus; assembly: GCF_965152275.1. Taxonomy (NCBI): domain Eukaryota; kingdom Metazoa; phylum Chordata; order Testudines; family Cheloniidae; genus Natator; species Natator depressus. The sequence goes on from NC_134244.1 coordinate 40,303,351, forward strand.
GACTTGATCTTATGTTTGCAAAATTAATAGCACTCATTTTCATAATTCCTATTTGGAATGCCTACTGGGTACTGATCCTAGTGGAAGCTATGCCAAACATGACTGGTTATAGGCAGGACAAGCTGTGTCTACTGTCCAGGTGTTCCAGGGAGGTAGGCCAACCAGTGGGAGAGGAGTTGACAGAAATTGAGCCCATATGTTGCTTAAAAATGATTCTTTTCACTGTCACAGCTGAGAATAAGGCTATGGTGAGAGGGAAGTGATGATGGAATACCTGTGAATCCCCAGCTATATTTCTCCTTTTCAGCATGTTTTCCAGCTCTTTTGTAAAGATCGTTTTATACGCAGCCATGACCTCTTTTGGCATGGGCCCTCATTCTAAACTGAAAAACCTTATAAAATCAAAACTGAATACATTTGTCTCATGCCATGTAACTGGATCTTTAGCAAAAAAACAAAACAAAACAAAAAAACAACAAAAAACAAATAAACCACAAACAACCCAACAACAACCAAGCAGCAAATAAAGAAGGCTCAGACACCATCATTTGAATCTAGGAATATATTACCCATTTCAGCCTGTGAATGATGAAGAGGGTGATAAAAGCAAACTAAATTTAATTAAAGGCAACCACAGTTATCGCTGTTACATTTCCTTAATCTCTTCCTCCTCCTGCCCCTTATCTGATGAGGTTTTTAAGATAGATAGATGATTTTCATTTCCCTACTGGTAGTGTTTGAGTCAGTGAGAATTGTTAAAATCATCAGTAGGATGAGGGCTGGAGAAGTCTGAAGAAGTATAACTCAGATAAAGGGCTAACAGCAGTTGCCTTTAATAAAGCACAGCGTTTGCTTTTGATCATCCTTTTCCTCATTCACGGGATGCAATGGATAATATATTCCTAGAGTCAAATGATAATTTAAACAAATATTTATAATTATAAAACGAGGACTTTATATGTACGGTCATAATGATATTTGTAGATAGAGTAAAATGTCAAAATTCATGTTTACTCCATGGAGTTACTTTTGATTTAGTTCTTTGCCAAGTCACAGAGATTGAAAGAATATCAGCCTGAATGTTGTGAATTAGACTGCTAATCGTATGAGCATTTCGTCTGTGCGTAACTTTACGTGCATGAGTAGCCCCAGTGAAATTAGTATTTTGTATAGATTTAAAGGGATAATATTTTGTTAAGGCAAGACAGGAGGAGATGGCAGAAGTCAAGATTCAAGATGTTGAGGACCTAGATGAAGGTTGCTGTAACCCAACAGTATAGACTCAGTCTATACTGATGGAAATGGTTTTTCTGTCAGTGTTGAGTGACAGTAGGTAGGTCCATGGATTTTTCACACTGAGTGCTGTAACTATGTCAAAATAAGTTTTAAATCAGGCCCTAGTCTTTAGGCACATAAATACTTTTGTTAATCTGGCTCTTCATGCCTATATCACTTTGGAACATATGACTTAAGATCCCTGGTCATGTCAATGGTTTTGAAAATTTTGCCCTTAGAGTAGACTCTGTGCTCTCTTGATTCTCCTACTGCTCTGACTGTTCTTCCAGTGTCTTTGGTGGGTGATCCATTTTCTCTGATCCTTTGAGATTCTGTCCTTGTGCCCATAGATGCCGACTCTGTGGGTGCTCCAGGTGGGGAAAAAATGAGTGGGTGCTTAGCAGCCAAGCTACCTCTCCCACACCCCCAGCACCTCCCACCCACCCACCACGATCAGCTGTTCCACAGTGTACAGAAGGTGATGGGAGGAGCAGGGATGGGGTGCGGAGGCGGGGTGGGGGTAGAGCGGGGGCGGGAAGAGGCAGCCCGAGGGTGGGGTTTTGGTGGAGTGGTGGCAGGGCCTGGGGCTGAGCACCCCCAGGACAATTGGAAGCTTGTGCCCCCTCCTACACATAAAACTTAAGTCAATCTAGCTATGTTGCTATGGGGCATGAAAAATCTACCCCCCTGAGAAACATAGTTAAGCTGATCTAAGTCCCAGTGTAGACACCGCTGGGTCGATAGAAGAATTCTTCCATTGACCTACCTACCTCTAGAAGTGACGGATTTACTACAGTGATGGAAAAACCTATTCTGTCGCTGTGGTGTCTATGCTACCACGGTGTAGCTGCAGCACTGCAGCAGTGCTTGTAGTGTAGACATACGCCTGTTCTCTCTCACATCCCATACTTGGCTAACCTAATCCAGAGGATTCCTTTCCGCCTTTGTGTGACAGTAGGTCAGTTTGTAGCTGCAGATTAGACAGATTAGAGGGGGCAAGATGAGTGTCAGAGAGGCTGGAGAGGAGAAATAGGGTGTGGAAGTTGAGGTGTGAGAGCATTACGGCCTGGGAATGGGTTTGGTGTTAGCAATGGAGAAGAAAGAGATTTTGGAGAGGATACAGAAAGAAAAGTGATAAGATCATTGATATCAATGTGATGGGAGAAAGGGAGGGAACTGAAAGCGATTTGGTTTGTTAGCATAAGTGACAGGGAGAATTATGGAATTTTCACCAGTGGAGGAGAAAGGGAGGTTTTGCAAGGAAAGATAGAGCTCAGGTTTTTTTCCTCTGCATTTGAGTTAGCTGTGGCTCATCTCAAGAGACAGTTGATAAGGAACTATATGCTGTAATAAGTGTGCCACACATAGAAAGCAGTCTCTTACCACCGTTCCCATTACCTGGCCCAGTCTCTTGACATGGGTTGAAAAAGGTTACTACTATCACGAGAAAGGGGTCACTTATGACTCCCATTCCTATTACAACAGATGGAGGAGGAGGAGAGATTTCGGAGTTCAAGGACAGAACTCTGAAGGACATTGACGTGGAGGATCATCACCCACTACAGGAGAGGTTGAAAGAGTGGTCAGAGATGTAGGAGGAGAACTGGGAGCAAGTGGGGTCTCTGAGCTAATCTACACTAAAGAGTTGCCCTGGTTTTACAAAGATGTGACTTAAAAAAAAAAAAGGTTATATAGTTAACCTGGAACAAAAGGCTGTGTGGACACTCTTATTTTTGTTTGTTTAAATCAAGCTTAGTTCAGTTTAGTTTAACTTGACCAGGAACTGGTTTAATTTAAATTGAAACAAGCAATTATTAAACCAAAAATAAGTGTTCACACAAGGCTATTACCAAAATGGTTTAGAATCACATCGCTAGATATTTAAGTTTAAAAGTTTAATTTTTAGTTTTAAAACTGATACTCTAATTGGCACAACTTTGTCCACTTGAGAGAGCCACTGAAGCCTATAGCATCTTGAGAGCTTCAAGGCAAAAGGGAGGCTGAATTATGTCAAAAGATTGAGGAGGATAACACTGCAACAATGTATTTCTGCAAACACATGCACCTACTGTACTATGAATTGTAGGACTTGTCATTTTACAGTGGAGAATGTTTAAACAATGTAAAATTGGAATCTTGGAATAAGCAACCCATTCATGATCTCAATGAAGCTATTCCCTGCAGTCCGTTTCTCAGGCCTAGTCTACACTACACTCAGAAAGTTTTACAATGTAGTTCTACTGGTAAGGGGTTTGATTTTTTTTTTTCCTGACATAATTATGCTGGTAAAAGCCCTAGTGTAGATGCAGTTATATCAGAATAAGGTGCTTTATACATCTATAGCTTATTTTGCTTTGCTGAATTGGAATAAGATGTGCAGGTATGAACACTCTTATGCGGGTAAAACTGCATCTACACTGGAGGGATATTGCTGCTTCAACTGTGCGAGTAAAGTTAAAGCAGTAAAACTTTTAAAAGTGTAGGCAAAGGCCTCAGACTGTACCCACTCTAATTAAGCAAGAGAACAGGGTGACATATTTCTTTAGCACAATGTCTTTTAAAACAGCATTGTTAAATATTAGGACCAAACAAAAGAACAATTCATTGCTTTGTTCCTTTGACTTCAGGGGGAGTTTTGCCTAAGGAAGGACTGTAGGATTTCGCCCAGGGTGCATAATGATGATAAATAGCCTCAAATTCAGTCTCCAACTTTCAAAAACAAGTTAGACCAGCAGCTGCAATTAAAGGTTGTGAAACTTTTTTTTTAACTATTGGAAGATGCGCACAGCCAATCACTCTGCTTGGTTTAATAGATTTTCATCTTTAAGTATGTTGAGGCTGAGGGCCAAATACAGTCCTAATGTGAGCCCGTGCCATTTCATTTTCTTTGATGGAGTTTCAGTAGCTTATATGGGGGTTGAATCTGGCCTTGACTCTTGAAAAGAGGATATGTGCAGATGGCAGCGATGATGAGCTAAGAAGCAGTATGGGTTGATAGGCTCTATCTTTCTGATTTCAGAAAGTCTCGGGCAGCTCCATTAGAAATCCTTGGAAGCTCTATTAGTCTCTCATTAGATTGGAACAATAACATTGTGTTTGGAACAATAACTAACAGCATCCGGTGAAGTGAGCTGTAGCTCACGAAAGCTTATGCTCTAATAAATTTGTTAGTCTCTAAGGTTCCACAAGTACTCCTTTTCTTTTAACGGTGTTCTGCAAGCTGAGATATTACTGTGTGCAGAAAACATGGATGTGGCAGCCTTTGCAAGAACATCTCTATAATATAACTAGGCTTGGAAGGATTAGATTTTTATTAGTGAATGTCGATAAACGTCGATTTCACCGCATACACCAAACCAACACACAATTTTTCCATTGATGGTAAGTGAAATGTACAGATAGGCAAAGTGGAAAAAAAATGTCGCTTGAGAACTAATTTGAGTTTGATTTAAGGATATTTAATTTGCATATTTTGACACGGGATGCTGACAATTTGTATTTTAACAGTTATAAAGCTGTACATGTTTGAATCTCTGTGTCTACTGTCATTGACCTCCTCTGCAATTTCCTACAACTGGGAGAATTTTAAACAGATAACAAAACAAGTCAATATTTATTTTTAAGATTTAGCTGTTAAAATGATAAACATTGAATTCAGCCAAGCCTAAATATAACTTGTTCTTTTTACCAAAATTGCTTTAAGTTCCTACTCTTCCCTTTTATTGCACTCACCCTTTCTGAAAGGGGTGAATTTGTGATTATAGTCCAGTATTCAAGACAGTTTTTATTGCATAATATTACAGTATATAAATCAACCTTCTGAACATCATAAATGGCTAGCTTAGTCAATTCTGATGTGATCAGAGTACAGTATTGTCTCAGAAATAGGAAAGGAATCAGATCTAAAAACTAACCTTGCATACTCCCAGACTGAAGGTGAGGGTAGGCCAGTGCAAACAGAACAAAAATTGTAAATAGTCAGTGCAAACAAGGGCAGACCTTCAATTGGGGAAAGAGGGAGAAAGCAGTTGTCCTTGTTCAGTTTAAATTAATATTGGAATGTACGGGTTGAGGACAGAAGGAAAAGAATTCTTTTGTCAAGCGTTCATGCTGTCCTTGAGCAAAGGTAGTGAGTTATAAAAATCATTGAACTTAAATCCAGTCCAAGAACTATGCATAAAAGTTATTGGAAAAAGAAAGGGCTGAACAGTAACACAGCTGTTCTGCTCCTTTCTTCCAGACTAGGCGGATGTAGACATGCACAGACAGATGGGCAGACCTCTGCCATGTAGTCAGACACATACAACACAATCATGCCGCCTACTTAAACTGTAAACCTCGTGTCTTCAGTGAAGCTATTGATGAATCATTCTTTTGTCCAAAAGGGTCATAATACTTAACACATCCATTTTAATAATAAGTAAAACATCTGGTACCTTCCAGACTGAGAATGCGAGATGTCAGTGGGATGGGGTAAAGTTTATCTGAAGACCATGACTGTTACCAGCAAAAGTCTGAGGAGGGAAGAACTGAAGAAGAGTCTGTCCCCCAGCCCTCATTGTTCAAATGAAAACTGAAACCGAAGGGGTGATGTCGGCTGTGGCATACTTGCTATTTGTGTGTGTTGCTCCAATTCCAGTCTGTACAGAAATGACTCCTGGAGCTAAGAATTGAGGCTCTGTGTAGAATCAGAACCCTGAAAGCGTCAGCTGGCAAATAGCTTCCCAAGCACCAGTTGCAGCATTAATCTCATGGACTGGCACACGAAGATTTGTATCGCTTTTTAGAGTGAAACTGTGACCCAATCAGGTGAAGAGGGGAAGAAAGAGAAAGCATGTGTGTGTCAAGATGAAGAGGTGTAAGAAAGTGCCTTCAGAAGCATGTCTTGTGCATAAAACAGGGCCCACAATGCTGTGTGAGGTGTTGTTTCAAAAGAGCAGAATTTGGGACAAACATGCCATTTAGATTTTCATTTGCACAGTAGCATTTGAAAGAGCATTGTGTGGTCTAATATTCTAGAGACAGGAGTCTTAAAACTTCCTTTTTATATCTAGAGAAATCTTCCGCTCACAATTTCAGTTCCCCTCTCGTAAGTATGCTGAGGAAGAAGCTTTTAGACTTGTCTCTGCAGAGGGAATAACAGTGAATTGGGCTTGGAATGAAGACACAGATTGGTGGTGGTGAAAAAAAGTGGCTGGTATGGAGCAGTAACCTTGGAGATTGCAGGAATTTCCACATTGTTGCAATTGCATGTCAGATTTTTGTTAGGAAGAATTAATCCTTTTCCATGCTTTAATTTTTTTTTAAAACAATTTAACTATTATGGTTAATAGGGATTTTTTTTTGTACTGAAATTAAATAGGTGCAACCACTAGTGTGGATGGAGTTATATTGATTGATATTAAGGTGGCCTTATATCAGTACAGCTTTTCCCCCTTTGCTATAGGAATAAGCTATATACACCTTTATTTAGATGTATCTGCACCCACTCTTGGGAGGGTAAGTGGTACAGTTTTTGTATGCATACAAGCCCTAATTCACCCCTTTCTTCCAATCATGATGCCCAGGCAGAAAAAAGTCTCTTTCCTCGCGTGCAAGGAATGAGAAACAGTCTAAGTTTTAAATAGCTATTTCAGTAGAAGCTTCAGATAAAGTTGGTTGGATCTGGCTCATTTGATGGACTGAATTTGTAACAGGTTGGAGCCATTGTAAATTTGCATAATGGAGTTATCAAAGTGGGGAAAAAAGTCATATTATCTAAAGTTTGTTAGAAACCTGTTTTGGTAATAAACAGTCTTAAAAAAACAACCGGTATAGAATCTTTCATCTGATGATCTCAAAGCAAGTTGCAATAGTGGGTGTTAATTCATTTTAGAGAGAGGGAAAATGTGGGAAAGTGAGATTAAGTGATTTGCACAAAATTTTTGTCATAGAAATAGCTGAGCAGATTAAAATGCTGCATGCAATGCATATGTTTTTAAAATACAACTAACCTTGATTTTTAAATAATGCAGATAACTTGCCATTCAGAAACAGGGCAGGTAGGCTGACTTCCCACAAATGGTATTCCATGTGAGGCTAATTACAGAGGAGATTGGTTTCCAGATCTAATTTATTGCTGTCTGGTTTCTCCATCTCACAAAATAAAACAACAGTTCCCAAATCAGTATATTGATTAGATGCCTGGTGTTTTTATAGGCATAAATCTTTCCTCAGCCACAGTGTGTGCCAGTCCAATTTTTTTTTGTTAAACTAGGCAAAGCTTCACTCCAAACGTGACTGTCATTCTTTGCAAAACTGTTATCTGGCAAATTGCTCATAGAAATAGTCAGATCCGCTGTAGAATAACTGTTGTTAAAATCCATTCTGTGGCACTGTGTGGTGGCTTTTTTTTTTTTTTTTTTTTACATTTCAAAATCAAGTTGGAACGGGAGAAAACATCTTTATCCCAGGACTGGTAGAAACAACGTGGTTTGGGAAGGTCAGATGGAAAGGAATAAAACTAGGCTAAAGGAAAGGCGGCTAGTAGGTCGATGAACTCTAAAAACAAGCAAGCGAAAATGATCCACACCAAATGGACAGACTGCGTTTAACTTTTTAACTGAAATATATGTTGCTATAAAGTTACCATCTTATGGTAGTATGCTTGCTAAGACTTGGGGTATTAAGATGCAAATATACTTTGGGACATTTTGAAAGAAACAAGTTGTACAAAATGATATGGAAATTCATGAGTAATGCATATATTTATTTCTAAGAAATGAAAAAATTGCAATTAGTTTCAGACATACACAAGCAAGCTGCTATACAGTAAATAGCCACATAAGGATCCAGCCTAGAAAAAAGAAAGATTTGTTTAAAGCGTTATCTTAGTGGATTGTATCTGTTACTTTTAAATGACTGTTCTCTTTAACCTTTATCATACCTATAAAGTTTATAAACACTTAAAAATAATGGAGCCTCAGGTATCGTAACTTGTGTGTTGTGCTCAGAGCCCTTCTGCACCTTTAGCATAGGATGTGTGGTACTGGTGATAAAATGGAACATCCCCATGTATCTAAGAAATGAGAGCAATATGTGCCCAGTACTTCTTAGAGGGTGCATACAGGTATTCTTGCTTGGCAAACAAGAGTCCAGTTGAGCCATTTTATTTTAATGAGCAACTCAGAAGTATTCTGTTGTAAAATATATGGAAAGAGACTCTCCTGTACAACGCTCAGGAATCTTAGTAAAACCTTAAAGCAGTGGTTCTCAAATTGTGGTTGACAAAGCACTTTGCTGATGTGGTCCATGTAGAGCTGGCTCTGTGCATGATGTTGGCTCTCTTCCTTGTTTCCAACTGCTAAATCACAGCTAAAAATACGTTTTCCTAATATTACTTTCCCATGTAAGCAATTGGTGTAGTTTCTATAGGGATATTATGATTGGGAAGGGTGGAGGTCCCCAGGATCAAGAATGAGAGACGCTCCACAAGGTGCTCTCTCTGGTTGTAGTACACACCATGGAAAAGCGCCTTAGAAGCCCTGTTTTAGTATACTGTACAGAACCTGCAGTCTGTATTTTACAGTCAGTAATAAGCTCCTCAGCAACATCTAAGATCAGGGGAGCTGCAACTAGGGATGCTGGGGGTGTGGAAGCAACCCCTGGCTTGAAGTGGTTTCCATCATATACAGGGTTTACAGTTTTGTTCAATGGCTTTCAGTATCCCCACTATAAAAATTGTTCCAACGCCACTGTCTAAGCTATGCTTGTACACTTCTTTATGCTCGTGCATCCTTCTCCCAAGGGAATGAGGAATCTTGGAGATACCCGTATATACCAAGACAGAGTAAGCATGCACCATCTTTTCTATAACTTCATCTGCTGACTCGAGTCTAAAGAACATTCTACACTGCATGGGACTTGAGTGCCAAATGAACAATAACTGTGTAAATAGCTGAACTGCTGATGAAGAGTTGGGGCCTGATTTTTATCAGAACTGCTGAGCTCCTACAGAGTTTTGGGTGGTCAATTCTTCTGAAAATCAGGCCCACAAGGTACATCTTGTAAATGCACAGCAAAACAAAACCGAAAGCAGCTTCTGAATGTCTCCTCACGCTTACAAAGCAGTGTGCTTCAAAGTAAGCGATGTTTGTATAAGCACAGGTTGAAGTTCAAAAGAAAATGCGTGTTTATTCAGGGCACACCCAAACTAGGCAACCAGGTGTTGCTGATCACAAGTCTGTTGTTGACATGTCTGAAGCTTTCTTGGTTCAATGTTCATAGCTGTTTATTTTTTACCATTTTTGATAAAGGACCACTGTTATAACTTTATTTCCCTGTTCTACCATACATGGTGCTAAAGTTTTGTAATCATTAAACCTACTGGCTGCATCTCTGGCCTTTGCTTTCTACAGTGAAACATGATGAAAACTGCTCACTGTTCTCCCACTTATAAACTTCTTCTTGGTGTGAGCCTTAGTCTCTATTTATTGGAGCCAGGTCCTAGGTGAAGGTGACATAATGCACTCATTTGAAGCTGTCAGAAAGAAATCCTTTTTTCATACATACCAGAGAATAATACTGGATGGATTCTGAGCACAGAGGATAACTGCATAAGCCTAAGTTGCATTTTCATCTGCACAAATTGTACTTGGTGAGACTGAGACTTTTGTTGATTGTGAGTGTGATGTCTCCAGAACAGTGATTAGCAATCAATGTTTTTTCTTTTCACATATTTTTTTTCCCTGCGACATGTAGCAGGGAAACATTAGCTATTGTCAGCTGAGCTCCAACTGAGTTCTAATAACTAGAAATGGGAGAACTCATATGGCCTAACTTTCAGTCTACAACAATATCAGAGTCTCAAAAGTTGTACTTGAGCTCCAGCGTTGTTTGCCTCATGTTCTGTTTAAATCAGACTGAAAAGGAAAAAGCATGGGAAAAAACCGTGTGTGTGTGTGTGTGTGTGTGTGTGTGTGTGTAAATGATTTTAACTTCAGAGGCTTAAGCTCTCAATCTTCAGTTAGTTTTGTGAACAAATAAGTTGTTCTGAGACCTTGAAAAACCTTGAACTCCATCCAGTTTGTCCGTTCCTACTCACCGTAAAATATAATACCATATGGCAGTTTTCCCCTGTCCAGTCCACATGTGGAGAAAGAGGGAGATCTGTATCTCTTTATGAATATCTCATGAATTTCAGTTTACCTCCTTGATATTACTCTGTACGTATGTATGGAGTTAAACCAAAGAGGCTGTTTGGGTGTTCTGAATAAACATGCAACTCCTTTTGAACTATGGTCTCTATTAGTATAAAACATTATAACAGATTGGTCCTCTTCCAAGTGAGGTGACTATCTGCGTTTTCAGTTTATTTGAATAAACTGAAATCTTCTTGCAGGACTTATCTAATTGCACATTTCCTTTCTGATTAGGCTTGGGATTTAAGGAAAAGTTTTTACTGCAGTAGAAAGAAGAATTTTCTTATTAAAACTCTATAAACTTATTATTTGAATTTTTGATAGTAACCCTTTTTGTCCTGTAATCTGCAGTTAAATGAGGGCCATGATGGTTTTAACACTGGAGTCATGTTGTTGACTTGTGTGTATGTTGACTTGATGTTGGCAACTATATATAGTGTTGCCAATAAGCTATTCAGAAGGGACTATTTGCTGCAGAGTTAACAATTATAAGGGGCACAAACTGCCAATATTTGAGAAAAGTCATAGAAGTAGCATCTATAGGACTGAAGGGGTGTTTCTGTTGTCGTAAATCAACACCTTTTGAGAAAAGTAGCGAGGTTGATGGAAAAACTCTTCCATCAAGTTGTTTCTACAGTGGGTCAGTCAACCTAACTACACTGCACAAGGCTGAAATTTTTCACACCCCTGTAGCTAAGTCAACCTCAGTTTTAGCTGTAAACCGGGCCTAAGTCACAGTCTGACAGCAGTGTGGGCGCTCACCCATGTTTGGCCAAAGAGTGCTGTCAAAGCCTGTAATGAGAGAGTCACCTGGACAATGCCAACAGCATATGGTTTTAGAACTGAGATTTATCTTCCCAGCTACTAAGATTTGCTTCACAGAGACTCTAAAACCCAGAACTGTGAATGTATTTGGGGAGTTGGGTAAGGGGTTAAATCAATAGAGAAAAATCAATAGTTCATTTTCATAGTGAATGTGTGTAGACTGGGTGATCAGAACATAACTAATAAAGCTTTCTATGAACATGAGAATATAATATACCCAGGAACTAGACATCTAAAGCTTTTTCAAATTGCTTTTGGGAAAGCAGTGCAAACCAGCCTTTTCCACATTCTAATTACTGCCCTTCTGGGTACACACTTCAGAAAAGCAGCACGGTAGATTATGTACATGGGTGTTGCCTTTTATTTTATGAGGCTCTTAGTTGAAAGAGAGAAGCCTTTTGTAGAGTGTATGAAGAAAAGCTGATGCAAAAATAAGAGCTATAACCAACAGGTTCAGACTTTTCAGGATAACTAAGCTAATAGAAAGTGAGTCTAGTTACAGCATGTTTCTGGCAGATAGGAAATATGGAGCTTGTGAAATCATGGTCATTAGAAAAATGAAGTGCAATAGCAGATCAAACCTAATCACTAGCTTCTCTGTGACAAGCTTCTGTTGACTTCATTTCAGTGGGACTGCTTGCAGAGTCACCTACTGGCACATATTCCAGTGCCTCCTTCAAGCTACCTACTAAGACTACTGTGAGGGGAATCTCTGCTGCTCTGGATCCCTAGTATGTTTCAAGCTCCTGGAGCCTGAATGGAGTCAAGCCACTACCCTAATCTAGGGGGCCTGAAGGCACACTCTCAGGGCACAGACCTTCCGTCTGGCATCCATCTCTGAGTTTTGGAACCCACTGGCTGGCTGCTCTGGGTGCCCTCCAGACTTCCAAGTACTTAAACACATTCTCTCTCAGAACTCCACCGAAAAGGTGTGGAAAAAGTTTAACTCTCCCAGTACTACCAGTTCTTGTGTTTTGAATGTTTCGGTTCTAGAAATGTCTCCTCCATCTCCTCTTTCTCATTTGGTGGTCTGTAATAGATCCCTACCCCTTTTATCTTTACCCAGAGGCTTTCAACTGGTCTGCATCTCACCTCCTTCTGGACATCAGAACAAGTGTGTAGATTCTTGATGTAAAATGCAGCACCTCCTCTCTTTTCCCTGCCGCTGGTCCTTCTTGAGCAATGGCTAGCCGGCTCCAAAGTTAGACAAAAAGAACTGCACATAGGAAATGGAAAAATGCATTTTAAAAGGAACTTTTGAACCAAACAAATCATCTTTGTAGTTTACCAGAAAAATATAGTTTGTGCCAAAATACTGTATCTGCTGGGTCCCTGCTGGGCTCCTGCCAGGGGGCACTTACCTTGGGCAGCTCCCGGTTGGCGGCACAGTGGGTCTAAGGCAGGCTCCCTGTCTGCCCTGACCCCACTCAGGCACGTTGGCACCTCCTCCCCATCACGAGCCGGGCCACCCCCCCACCCTGCCAGCCAGTAGTGCACCACGTGGCCACCCCTCTCCCGGAAGGGGCCAACACGCCTCTGCAGCCCTTGGTGAGGGGCATGTGGCTCCGCATGCTGCCCCTCTCTGCAGATACCACCCCTGCAGCTCCCATTTGCCACAGCTCCCATGTTCCCGGCCAATGGGAGCTGTGGGGGCAGTGCTTTCAGGCAGGAGCAGCGCATGGCCTCCCCTCCCCCCGCAGCCATGAGGATGCTGGCTGCTTCTGGGAATTGCAGGGGCTGCGGCAGGCTTGGGGCCTTAGGGGCAGGCAACCCCGCTGTGTTGCTGCGGCGGAGATCGCGATCAGCTGGGAGACCAGGATCGACAGGTCGATTGCGATCTACGGGTTGGTGACCACTGCTGTAGATGTAATGGATTTCTGGGTACCCAGGACTGAGAGTCACCTTGTTTCCCTCCTGCCTTCTGTGTGAGGGAGACTTGCTTGTGCTTAACTGGGTGTCAGTTCTGTGACACCACCGTCAAGCACTCTCTTCTGTGCAATGCTGGTCCTTATTTTGCCAGGCATAACAATCGGTGCACCCCAGTCCCTGAGTCCCTTTGAAGCACTCCCCTTTGGTGTCCAGCCTTTGAAGTGTATCTCAAGATAAGATAAGGTTCTCTTCCGTGATGACTTCCCTATAACTGTTGACTTCATATGTAAATATGTGTCTGGGGTATTAGCTCACAAAGCTGAATTTACATGCCAACAGGCAGGTGAATCAACATCCGTTGTCTCCTAGGAAACATGTTCCCCACCTCTCCTGTAATACAGAATGTAATAACATATCTTTAATATACATACATAACTTCTTATCTAGTATTTGTATATGCCTTTCATAAACTATGTTAATGACTGTTGTAACCCTGGCTTTCATTTAAGACCTCACATGACATTCTTTGGTGAACCCAAATGTACATACCAGAATCAGGATATTCTTGTAACCTTCTGGCCATTTGGCATTGAGGGGTTTTTGGGTCAGAGTGAAGATCTGCAAAAGAACCTTAAAATCTATATGTAATAGGCTCTTTGAATGAACATGAAGGAGGAGCATTTGTTTTTCAGATTAATTTATTTGGGCACAGAACCATTGGGGTTGACCCCCTTCCTATACACCAGAACAGAGCCTAGTTTTGCTTTGTAGTTACTTACCCTGCCCCTTCTGGTGCTGTCCATCTCTTCTCCCATTCCCTATGACACAATCTGCTCTTTAGGGAGAGCTGTACTAGTTACATGAAAACCATAATCCTTTAAACATCAGGGGTTTAGAAAACAGGTTAGTGATGTGTCTGGGAAACATCTTTACACTGATAATTTGAAAATACACCAATGGAGTCATAGAATCATAGTACTGGAGAGGACCTTGAGGGGTCTTCTAGTACAGTCCCCTGTACTCTAGGACTTCACATATTAATGACCTAAACATACCCATTGGTACAAACTGTAAATGGTGTTTATCCTTGTAGAAAGAGTCACAAAGTGGTTCTGCGCTAACATAATCACCTGTTGGATTTTTGGGAGATCTTGGGTGTTGAGGGGAGAAGGAGGGCTGATCTCTTGATGATATGCCATATAACTCATGTGCATGTTAACAGGAATTACGCAAGTATACAGAGAGAAGAATAGACCCCACTAGGTATTTAGGCAGTGACTTGAACTGTTTGTTTTTCATCACTTCTGAGAGTTGAATCCAATCATAAAGCAGAGATGGTGTCTGTGACACTAGAATTTCAAATAAAACTTCTCTGTTGTATTGACCAGCTTGTTTTAGCAATGTGTGTGGTGAGCTGTCTACCTTCATTTTTAAAAAGCCAACAACAGTCAAGACATTTATAGGGACAGTGCTCACTTGGAGATGCCTGTAATAACTTGTCTCAGAATGGGTTGGAACAGTGCTTTTACACGTACAGGGCCAATCGTGTTCCTACTGAGGTCAATACAAATCTTTCATTAACTTCTAGCACAATCTGCTCTGACTGTACACAGAATGTTTCCCACTTGACTTTCTCCCTGTGATCTCTTCATGCTTATGGGCTGTTCCCATCTTCTAAATGCCATGTTCATAAATGCCTTTAATATAGAATTATTTACAAGTGTTGCAAGAATGGAATTGCCCCTGCTTATGTTGAGAAAGAGGTTTGAACTTGGGATCTTCACTGCTAAAAGCATGAGCATCTACTGCTTGAGCTCAAGGACTAGACTCCTTAATTGGCAGCATTGGCAGCCACAAAAACTTAAGGGGACAAAGACTCAGTCTCCTGCTGAAGGTTATCCAGATGCCTCAGTCAGGATCAGGATCATATTGTGCTGTGGTAGAAATTGTCTCTGTCCAGAAAAGCTTAAAATTTCATCTGATATGAAACCAGTGAGTGTGGCAAACAAAAGGAGTGTATTGCTGGGGGGAGGGAGAGTGGGTAACACAAATAGGATTAAACTATGGTTTGTAAATTACCAGTAGTCCTTAGAGCTCTTCTTTCTGGTCAATATAATTAAACTCTTTGAAAACCAAGCAGTAGGAGTGTGGGAGAAAAAGCATTCAGAAGAGAATCACTCTCCTCCATAGCAGTCTGTAAAGTGACAGTTCAGCCACTACAGCACTTGCCTTCATCACTTTCCTAATTTCATGTTCCTTGTGTTTATGCTGCAATTTTTTTGAAAAGGACAGTGGTGCACAATATCTTACACTGTTCCCAGTAATAGCAACCTTAAATTAGACATTTGTGGTGGATGAAGGTAACCAAATTTTAAACTGCTGATACCTGTGACTACTTTATTCAGCCTATTTGTAGATACAAGTAATTTGTTACCCAGAAAACACTTTCAATAATGTCTTGTGGTCCTTTCTAACCCTATCATTCTATGGCTACTCCAGTCCGCATAATGGTGATGAGGCTGGGATCATTAACATAATCCTGTCTCTTTAAAAGAGAGCATGGCAAATACAGGGTGTGTGAACAGGATTTTCTTTCTAGTATGTTAATTGGATGTTGTCCCTTTCAGTTTTTCATCCAGTTTGGTGTTTGGTCTAAAGTTGATATAATGAATCACTGAAATTATTTTTCTTATAGAAATATGTTTACAAAATGTTATTGTCTCTTGTAAAGTATTGAGACATGAACAGGATAAAGACATTCACTAGAGATGGGAAAGCATCCAGTAAAGTTTGGTCAAGTGATAAAGTGGTGAGGGCTATGAACAATTAACTTTTAAAATAATCTCGTTGATACGTGGTTTTCATCTTAACTGCAGGTCCCACTTCACAAATGATGGATATGTTTACATGAAAAAAAATAGGGGGGGAAACTGAGATAGTTTTGAGTTGCCACTACTCCCACTTCTATTTTTGTTACCACAGTTTTCATTAAAGTTTAAAGGATTCTGCAAGCATATAATGCTGCAGTTCTCTCTCAGTCACTTGTTAAGTTTCTCAAGTGTTACTGATGAAAGCAGAAAGGAATTTAAATTAAAACAGTCTTCTGGTTAGTATTACATATAGACTGTTAAACTGGAAATCTATTGCTGGTTTGTTTGATTTGCTTGATATTGCAGTAGTTTATAATTTTTTAAGCACTTCATTGGACTAGATTTGATGAAACTACGTTGCTTCCATCTATTTATTTGAAATTCAGACCTTTTCAGTGAACAGTGGTCAGCAACAGTTGGCAAATTTGGACATCAGATCCACCTAATAGTGTCTGGATGGCCAATTTCCACCTCCTCTCCCTTATTAGAAATGTGTATATATACTGGAAGTTTTCGTTTTAAAAAAATCATGGGGCAGATCCTGCTTTAGCTGAAATCAACAGGAATTTTGCTGTTTTTGGTGGGGGCGAGGGGGTAGTATAGTTCCCCATATACTTTTGGAAAAACAAGTAAGTTTTGTCTCCATAATTCTGTCTGTATAGAATGATTATTAGTGTTGTACAGCATTACTCTGTAAAGTACTTTTAACTATAATGAGCCATGGCTTCAAGCGCCCACAAACAACACAGTGGTTGGCAGGGATTGAATCTGGGACCTAAGCACCAAGAAATAGGTCTCTTTCAATTGAGCTAAAATGATACCTTGGTAGCGGGATTTAGTTAAATAGGTGTTCTTTCATGCAGACCTGGAGTTAAAACTTTGCTCCTCCAGTGCCGTAGCCTTAAAACATGCATGTTCTCTTCAGATTTGGACATTAGGTTGGGAGAGTGATGGAGCAAATCCATATATTGTAAGCCAGCTGCTGATCAGTGTTTGAGGTTGGAGGAGGGAACTACCATAGTCATGACCAAAGGCACCAAGCTCAAAAAAGTAGTTGAATTATCGCTTTAACTAATGGCACTGTCACAAGGTCTCTGCTCTACCTGTGACACAGTCACTCTGTTCCCCAGGTTGGGAAAATGAAGGAGGTCTGGTGACTGTGGTTGGGGAGTGGGGAGGTCAAGTAGGCTGATTAGGCCTGGATTAGATAAAACAGAGGCCTGTGGAGAGCCAGAGGGAGGAGGCCTGTGGAGAAGGCAGAGCTCTTCTTGCTGATCAGTATAATTAAACTCCTTTGAGAACCACGCAGTGGGATTGTGGAAGAAAAAAGGATTCAGAAGAGGATCGCTCTCCTCCATAGCGGTCTGTAGAGTGAGGGCGAGAAGGCCAAACTCTAAGCAAGAAGTCCTGGGAGTTACTGCTGGGAGAGCAGACCGATAGGGAGGAGAGGCTGGGGCAAAAGAATCTTCTTGGTTTGAATTCCATTTGTTTTATGCCCCCTTATTGGCGGGACTTAATTAATTGGACCCCAGAAGGGAAATCTTGTTCATAGTATCTTGGAGTGTCTGGTATGGAGTGAGGTGCTCTTTGGAGAGGGGGAAAAAGGAGGCAGGCTGCTGCAGAGCCACCCTAGTCCATGAAAGTGGAGCTGTGGAGGTGGCAACCTGGCCACAAGCACAGAAGTAATAATTCCCTTAATTAATCTTAATTTGGAAAACTCAAATTCTTAATTACTGGGCTATGATTAGTTAAGGGAGAATAGAAGCCTTGTATTCAGCTAGGAGGTAACAGTTCAGCTATGTCCAGTGGCGGAATGATCCTTAACAGAAGTTGTGCCAAGGGTGAAATAGTAAGACTACTATTAGTAGTTCATTTAATTACCTTGCAATTTCACTGGCTAACAGAGAATGCCACCGGTAGTATAGTACACACTTAAACCAAATGAATGTAGAAATGTAGACTAATGCAACATTGAGTCTGATTCTGCAACACTCTGTTAATGTACTTATCTGCATTCATGGTCCCTTTGAGGTTATTTGCCAGTAATCAGCCCTAAGTCTGCACAACTGAAATTGTAAAAAGTTAAGGTTCTGACAGCAGTGCTAACTTGCTATACATCTTCTATATTTTATGGCTTACATTTTATGACATAGTATCAGAGGGGTAGCCGTGTTAGTCTGGATCTGTAAAAGCGGCAAAGAATCTTGTGGCACCTTATAGACTAACAGACGTATTGGAGCATAAGATTTCGTGGGTGAAGAAGTGAGTATTCACCCACAAAAGTTTATGCTCCAATACGTCTGTTAGTCTATAAGGTGCCACAGGACTCTTTGCCGATTTTATGACTCAAATGGTAATATATTAAGCTGCACATAAAGTAGAAAAATCAGTTACAGAACCTGAACCTTTGAGTCTCTGGTGAGCACCCACATGTTGCTCCTGTTGACTCAACTTTCAAAATCAGACTATATTTATAAAGGTGTCTAAATATGGATCTAGAGGCTGACTTTAGGTACTTGTGTTTGAAAGTTTTAGTCATATCCATTATGCAGTAAGGGAGAGCTTGCAATAAATAGGCAAATCATCCTCGGAAAAATTCAAGAACTCACTTAAACTCCATTTTCACAGTAAGCATTTTGTTTTTAATCTTTATTGTTTCCCCTGCCAATATAAACATCTTTTAAAAAAAAAATCCTCTTTTGTTCTGGTTCCTTGGGAGGAAGGGGTTTTGATCACCAGCAAAAGAGCTAAAATAGACTCCAGAATGCACACAGCTGCAGAAGCAATTATATTTCTCAACATAAGCTCACATTTATTTTTTGTTTCAGTTCCTTTCATTAAAATTTTTTTAGAATAAGTAACAGTCCAATGACTACTCAAATGTAAAAAAGAGATTATCAATCTGTAATGATACTCATGTTCATCCATCAGAACTCATCCAGGCAACATACAATCTGATTCATTTGGACTGCCTCAACCAGGATGAAACTCACCCTGGTGCATAAGGCCCAGCATCACTAGCTTTGTGCACATCTCATCATTAACCAGAGATTGAGCTTTACTTTGTGACAGTAGTTCAGTAATTTCTGTTATGGACTTCTGCTATTTAAGAATGATATGCAGGGTGAGTAGAGTGCATTGTTCATGCATTGGGATGCTTGACTTGCACCTTTACAGTAAGTTTTGCTTGATTGATTGAACTAAAGATTAATTGAACATTATTAGGAATGAAAGAAATTAAAATGTAGAGTTAATAGTTCTCAGCATGTTTACAATGACCTGTGCTGCAGTGCCTGAAACTGTCTTATGGCCCACTCTGCTGTGCTCTACAGGGCAGACCTGTAGTGCTGCAGCATAGATTAGTTCCACCACGTTTTAATACCTTTTTGGGCACTACTTGAAAATGCATTCTAGAATGTACCAATCTAATTTAAACCCGTTTCACTAGAGCCTGTTCATGACGTGCATGATTGTTTAACTGTCTTGTGCATCTGATAAAATTTAAGGTTTGTAGCACCATTCAGCAGTAATTTATGTAAGATGATTGAAGATTTTTCTTGGTTCATGAACCTGGTACAGTAATAGTCTCGAAGGACAAACAGCAGCTGCCTAGGCAAAAACCATCTGAAAAATATTTAGACTTTTGGGGACTATGCTAGTGCAGCCACAAGCTGATAGTACTTAGATATTGGATTTTTTTAAAAAAGGTAACCTGGAAAATCAAATAAAGGTATGCTCTCTTTTTTGCTCCTTTATGATGAGTAAAGAAGGCCTGAAGTAATTTTAATAGAGCTGGGAATTTTGTATTGATTTTTTTTCAGCAGAAAATGCAGGTTCTGAAAAACTGAAATCTTGCAAACTTTTTCCCGTTAGGAAAATCTAAACAAAATATTTTGTTTCAGGTTGAACTGAATAGAAGCATTTTAGTTTGAACCAATCAAAACATTTTGTTATGGGTCAGTTAAACATTAATATATGTGTGTGTGCGTTGCCATGTTGCCTCATGGGAATTCTAGTTTGGGTGCCACGTGCCCTCATTTTTTTTTCTGTGGGCTGAGCTTCCGGGCTGGACTAGACCTTCCATGATTCACCATGATCTGGCCTCTTGTTGAATTGATACGATGCATTGTGGGAATGGCATGAGCAAAGTAACTCATGGGAAATGTAGTCTGGCTGGGGAGCCCAGCCTATGGAGGAGAACAGGGCCACAAGGCACTCGAACTACAGCAGGTTGTAGCACATTATACCACAGCAGGTCAGGAGGACACAGATTAACGTTGAGTTGAGACAAAATTAAGCATTTTAATTCCAGAATGTCAAAATGTTTAGTTTTGATCAGAAATGTCAAAATGAAACATTTAGAAACAGATTTTTGGAACTTAATTCTGTGAAAAATTTCATTTCAATTTTTCATCCTGATTTGGGATGAAAATTTTTTTCCAAATACTGTAACAGAATTTTCCATTGGATGTAAACTCTGATTTTCTATCAGCTCTAGGTTTTTAAATTTTCAGGGTTTTTCAGGGTCACCTTCTGTACTACTGTTGAAGGTGAACTAGCCATAAAGAATCCAACTTGATTCTCAGATCACAGGCTGAATTTGCTTGAATGGCAATTAGGGAATTTTGTAAACTGAGCATATTTCTAATGAAATCATTAGATGATTGGAGAACCTCACAATGCCATGGTTACACAATCAGTTTTCATAGAACCACCATGCTTTGAGAGAGAGACTTTTTAAATGATCTACTTAAAAAAACAATTAGAAAAATTGTCATGGTGTAACTATGCCATCCTCCTTCAATAGTTTACAAATCAGATCTCTACTGACATATCAAAATAGCACCCCCTGATTCTACTCTTGTTACTTCTCTCAAGTTACTCAAGTTCCTCAAAATATATAGTTTTCTATTTCTCTCTCAACAGATTGCTGGTTGGAGCACCTCGGGAGAAAGCCTTTCCATCCCAGCAAGCCAACAGAACTGGAGGGTTGTATAGCTGTGACATAACATCCCCAGAGACGCTTTGCACTCGTGTCCTCTTTGATGAGAACAGTAGGCTCTTCCATATTTTTCTTTGGAGTGAAGCAATTGCCTGTTTTTGCTTATCAGATGTAGGCCTCCATGGTCTTTCCCACTGAATATAGCATCTTTCTTTTTCTTAAAATCAGTGATCACAAGGAACACTTATTCTTATCCTCTTTAAATGTTTTTACAGCTTTTCTTATTTAGTTATTGAATGAAAACAAGTCTTAGCTTAATTGCTAAAGCAATATTGATGACTTTGAATCCAGATGTTTTGCTTACGATCATGTTTTTCAGTAAGTGTAAGTTATATCTTAATTTAAAAAAAACAAAAAAACAAAATCCTTTTTCACTGATCTAACTAATCCTCCTCATCAATTAAGGTTTTGTTGTATGGGTAAAGTGTATAGACAGTGCCACCTACAGGCTGTTTCAGGTACTGTATGGAGTTGTTAACAAATATTGAATTAAAATTAACAAGGAGTCTTTGTGGCACCTTAGAGACTAACAAATTTATTTGGGCACAAGCTTTCGTGGGCTGTGACCCACTTCATCAGATGCATGGAGTGGAAAATACAGTAGGTAGGTATAAATATACAGCACATGAAAAGATGGGAGCAACTCCCATCTTTTCATGTGCTGTATATTTATACCTACCTACTGTATTTTCCACTCCATGCATCTGATGAAGTGGGTCATAGTCCACGAAAGCTTGTCAAATAAATTTGTTAGTCTCTAAGGTGCCACAAGGACTCCTCGTTGTTTTTGCTGATACAGGCTAACACAGCGACCCCTCTGAAACCTGAATTAAAATTGTATGTTTATAATCAAAGCACAAAATGTTCTGACAAGAGTTAACCATAGTGTGTAAAATTGTGTTGTGATGATGCAGCTGATCCAGCAACTGAGAGTAAAGAAGACCAGTGGATGGGTGTAACTGTCCAAAGTCAGGGGCCAGGAGGAAAAGTGGTGGTAAGTCTATAGGACTAGAATATTTATTAGTATTTGTTTAGGCTGCATGTTTTAAAGTTGTCCGCACTTCTGTACCTTTACAGAACTCTTTCTAGGTTTTGTTGCTATTAGATTCCTAAACATAAGGAATTAAAATTTTCCCTAGAAGAATGAGGCACTGCAGATAATCTGAAACTTCTGTTGATGAGAAGGACAAGCTTTTGAGCTCCACAGAAGAAGAGCTCTGTGGAGCTCAAAAGCTTGTCCCCTTTTCAACAATAGAATTTGTTCCAATAAAATATATTACCTCACCTATCTCGGCTCTCCCTTACCTCCAAAACTGTTAGTTAGTAATGCTGCTGGATGCAGTATTAACTTGCATGGAGGGAGGGGCAAATTCACCATGTCATCAGCAGGGAACCAGTGACAGCCTGGCTTCTCCCAGAAATGGCAGCATGGTTTGTGCAGAAGCAAGCATGCCCTCTGCCCTCCAGCCTATGTGAAATATTGAGTATGTGCATTTTAGTGCTGTGATCTGCAAGGTTTCCAATAACTTTACATGCAGCCGATGTGGTGGTGGTGGTTTTTCTTCCTGCCAGCATGCAGACGTTACAAGAGGATGTGACTCAACTTCTGAGTCTCTGTTGTCACTGTTCTTCCAGACATAAGTACCTGGTTTGTATGCTATTGCTGCTAGGGGAGCATGTAGCTTATAGAGAATGGCCTTCTCATTATTTGGCTTTAATGATTTGCAGGAAAAAAATACAGAAGGCATAAAACATTTTGCTTATCTACTGTATCTCTGTTTTTCTTGCAGACATGTGCACATCGCTATGAGAAAAGGCAATATGTAAACACAGTTCAGGAAACTCGTGATATCATTGGAAGGTGCTACCTGCTGAGTCAGGATCTCACTATTAAGGATCCTAAGGATGATGAGTCTGCTATGGATGGTGGAGAATGGAGTTTTTGTGATGGCCGACTGAGGGGCCATGAGAAATTTGGTTCATGTCAGCAAGGTGTAGCTGCTACTTTTACTAGAGACTACCATTATGTTGTATTTGGTGCACCAGGAACTTATAACTGGAAAGGTATTACCCTCTCTTTTCCCCACTCCTAGATTTTTCAGGATTTACCCCGGTTTTGTAAATGCTAAATTATTAGCTCCATGTTACTGTCAAAAATGTCAGATTAAAAACTTGTAAGGCAGAGGTCCCCAATCTATGGGCGCGCCCTCCTTACGGGGGCACAGAGGAACGTTTGGGAGGGTGCGGCAGGGGCCCGGTCCAGCCCCCATGAGGGGTGGGGAGGGAGAGCCACCCAGCCCTGCTCCTGGCCCCGGCTGCCTGCTTGGGGATCCACTTCTGGCCGCGGCTGCTGGCCCTGCGTCCACGGTCCCAGCTGCTGGCCTTGACCCCTGGCCAAGGCTCTGCTCCTATCCCCCGCCTCCAGCTATGGCTCCAGCTTTAGCCCCCTTATCCCGCCTGCGTTCCTCCCCTCCTGGAGTTGTGGCCCCGCTCTGGGCCCCAGCTGGGGGGGGGGGGGGGAGAAGGGGAAGGGGACCCTTTGAGGTAAAAAATTTGGGGATCACTGTTGTAAGGGGAAGGCTTTAAAAAATTGGAATAGCTAATGGGTGGATTACATAAGTTTACATGCTGTTGTAGGAAACTCCTACTTCACTGGTCTTAATTTTCTTGCAGGATTCAGTGCTTGTGTCAAAGGGTGGAACTGTCACACTGAGTGTGTATATACATATTTTTAGCATTATTTGGCAAACATCTCATTTTTCTGCATTTGAGCAATTATTCAGACAAATGTCTGCACTAAAACTTTTATCCTAATTGATCCTGCAATGTGCTCATTCTTTTGTGTTTGTGACATCAGTCATCTTCTGTGGAAACTGCGGGTACCTTTTCAATATGTTTAAAACTTGCAGCTGTGAGTCTCAGAGCCTGGGTCTTCAGACGCAGGGTGGTGGGGCTCGTGCTATCATGCTAAAAACAGCAGGGCAGAAGTGTAGGCACAGCCTGGAGTTTGGGCTCCAAAGCCTAGGGAGGTGGGTGAGTTTTGGAGTCCAAGCTCCAGCTCGAGCCACAATGTCTGGCCTGGCTCGTAAGCCTGTGTCTGTAGTCTGTCTCTGAGACTCACTGCTGCAGGTTTTTAAAACTCAGTGTAGACATACCCTAATATATCACACGTTCAGTATGGCAGGATCATGGGAAGATGATTGCACACAGAGCAAATATTTAAACATTCAAGGGCAAATCCTTATGTTTTTACTCCAGTAAAACTCCATTGACTTTAATGGGTGAGTAATGCCTGAGTAAAAACTAAAGACTGTGGCAACTGGCACATATCACCTAGCAAATGTTGCAAAACTCAGAAAAACAATGGATAGATTTGTATCCTTTGGTTTATGTTGAGAAATTTTCAAATGCCTGGCCTGTTTGTTTTTTTAAGAGATTTCTTTTTGCACATCATTACACCAATAGCTGCAAAATACTTCCCTCCCCCTCCTTTAGAATGCCTGTTTGATCTTTGACTCCTGTTATACAGTGTTCTTTCATACACCTGTGTCTGGCACACGAACCATGCAAAATATTTGAGTTATGCTCTGGCACAAGGTATACTTTTTGTGAAGACTTAATTTTCCAAATATCTGTTTCTGTCAAGAAAATTTGAACAAGCTGAAGGAGCATATTGAGTTAAGAGATTGCTTTATGTTAATTGCAGAGAACTGCTATGGCAGTACATCAGTTTTATGAATATGCTCTCATATCCCGGAAAAACATGTCTGTACTTGACAAATTGTTAAATAAGCCTGACTAAAGAGAAGCACCCATTTTGATTAGGTAGAGATGTGAGATCTAGCTCTTTTTCCCTTAAAAAAAAGGATGTTGCCTAATTTATATTATTGGCTGCATTTAGTGATAATTTGATAGTAAAATTACTATCAGTATTTTGAAATCTTATGGATCTAGAAGCTTTGTCTATAATGCCTTTGTTGAAAGGGTGAAATGATATGTTGAGTGAAGAGGGTTGATGATCAGTGTATTCAATGTTTTGTTGACAATTTTAATAATGTATACCATATTTCCCAGATCATTGCCTGGCATCATAAACTTGCTGCATCATGACACCCATATGCATACAATACCATGAGATTTTAAAACATAACTTCAGGCTATGTGCTATTCTTCCTCCCAATTCAAACAATGATCACAAGGACAATATTGCTAATGTCAATCAGGAACCATATATCTATTATTTTTCTCTCTTGTCATTCATCCATTTTTATTTTACCATTTCATTCCTTCAGGGGTGGTTCGTGCAGAGCAAAAGAATCAAACATTTTATGCTGTGGATATCTTTGATGATGGGCCTTATGAAGTTGGTAGTGAGAGTCGCCGAGCTGAGAATCTAGTTCCTGTGCCAGCTAACAGTTATTTAGGTAGGATTAAGCACAGATGGTAAAACTCTTCAGTCGTTTTGAACACTCGCTATCCAAAGGTGTGCAATACCATAAAATACAAGCAGAAATCAATTATTTTATGCCCCTGTAAAATGCAACCATATTTGGTCATTCACATCCTCCTCTACATATGCGGGCTAAGTATAAAATGATACTCCATTGAGGTACCTATAAGAGCTACAAATGTAACGAGACATTTAAGAGCTGTGATGAGGACCTGCAAATTCTCATTATGTGCTTATAGTCACTCTCTAACAGTAAGTACTGTCTGTGGATTCATACTCCTAGATCATGTGGCCACCAGCAAGTAGAATTGGGAGCTGTAGTAAAGCCTGAGTTTCTGAGAATAACTGTTAAGTCGGCATTGTGTGTGTGCTGAGAGCATAAACATTGCACCGAACTACCAGTCCCTTAACTCCTAAGGCTTCTTTGCACAGCTGATGGCTGTCCTAAATAACTCAAATACAACATGGTAATTACAGATACGTTTTTAAAAGCTTTTAATCATTAGCATGGATTGACACTAATAAAAATGTAGTGTGATTTTCATGATGAAAAGCAAAAGAAAACCGTCCTGCTTAATGCAAACAGTGAAGAAGAAAGGCCAAATGAGAGGTGCCATTACAAACCAGAAAGAATAAAGGCTGAATGGGATCTTTGAAAAATTGAGTAGTGTCAAGAGAAAGAAGCGTCTTTCTGCTCCAAATGCTGATTTGTGTGACACTTCTACACCAGTACTCTTTACGTTTGCAATGGGTTTAAGCACATGCTAGTAAAATAGAGCCAGAAGAGCTGGTGATGGAAAGAGAGAGGGATTAATTCTTAGCATCAGGTCTGGGAGAGAGCATTGCCAAGGAGAGAGCCATCTTAGAGTGAAGAAATGAAAGTGAGAATGAGACTTGTTATAAGAAGAAATAGAACATCCGTTGCAGTTAAACAGGAATCAGATCAAGAATCTGTAGGTGCTGGGGACCATAAATAGTGATGGTAGAGAGATGAATTCATAGCATTTCTAAAGATCTAAGTGGTCCATTTGGATTGAGGCAGGAATGCCAGGGCTACGGATGTTATGGAGGAGCTTTCATGCTGAACAGAATAAGACTGCAATAAGCAGGACAATAGTATTTTTGTCTTCCTGTTCATCAGCATTAAATTTTCAAAACAAGTCTAATGTTGCATTTATATCCCAGAGG
Organism: Natator depressus; assembly: GCF_965152275.1. Lineage (NCBI taxonomy): Eukaryota > Metazoa > Chordata > Testudines > Cheloniidae > Natator > Natator depressus. The sequence goes on from NC_134244.1 coordinate 40,330,009, forward strand.
CTTTGTCACTCTAAAAAGCTCCTTTGCTTGATTTGACATGTCTTTGGAATCAAATTAACTTCCTCTTTCATTGGTAAGTAGTGCAGTGCCAGCCTGGCATTAATTGGCAGTTGCTGTGCCCTAGGTTATACGTGATGTGCAGTTATTTTTACTGCTTAACTACCGTATCTATCTTCTTTGATCTCTTCCTCCCATATATGTTCACAGGTCTTCTGTTTTTGACAAGTGTGTCTGATACTGATCCTGATCAGTTTGTATACAAAACATTGCCTCCCAATGTAAGAGTGGACAAATCCACTGGTGTGATGATGAATAGCTACCTAGGTTTGTTACCTGAGGTGACAATATATATGGTCTTGGTCATACTTTTGTGTGTGTGTGTGTGTATCCAGACTTTGACATAATCGTTATTTATTTATTTTATTCCCCCCCCCCCCCCCCCACATTTAAATGCATTCAAGTAAAAGCATGTAACAGCAGGGATTCAGATGATGGATAGCTTATAAAGTAAGGGGCTTTGGAGAGGACTTGATCTGTAATGTAACACTCAAAATATACTGTAGCCTTCTTACCAAACTTATCTGAAACTCTGTCTTATTTTTGTAATTGAGAATCGGAACGGCAGTGGTGAAGGATTCCAAGAAAAGGAGATTAGGCGGGCTTGATATTTACTTCTCTTCTAATCTAGATTTTTCCTCACAATTTGTCTGACTTTTGATACTTGGATTTATACCACAAATTCATGCACTATCCCAATATATGTATGCAGTAATCCTGTTCAAAATATGTAAAATAATAATTAATTCAATGTATTAACTTTAGAATTTAAACTGAAGATTTAGGATTGCATGCTTTTTAAAATGTCCTTTATAGACATAATTAGCATGTTACTGCTGATTTCACCACTACTGTATACAGCAGATTCTCAAATACTGTCTAACATTAACATAAAATACTGTGCTTGTACAATGCTTTGCATGTTTTTATAACAGAAAATAACATTTGTATGAAATTCATAAGTGTTCATTCTGTGTTAGAGGCTAAGTACTTAAGCTGTATTAAAGTGGTTAGATTTATTAAATTGGTTTTAAGTTAATACATTTTAAAAAAAATATCCACCATAACCATGTGTAGCATCTGTAAAATGTACAGATGATTGGTGTGTTTGTGTGCATTTACACACACATTATAGACACACACAAAACCACATCCATCGAGTATCAGATTTGTTCGACCAATTATTGTACATTTTACAGATGCTACACATGGGTGTGGTGGAGATATAGAGAGAAGTCTGTAATATTAAAAACTTAGGGTCTTTTCTTTCTGCAGACATTATATGGATATATGCTTCATATCATTCTATAGTCACACTTGTGTACTGTTTCATTTATAAGGTGTTTATTGTTATAGCAGATTTAAAAATAAATGAAATTGGTAGCATGTAGTGGATATATTTTGGATATATTTGCTAAACTTTGGTTGCAGTAGTGCTACCAGGCACCACTTTAATATAGTGCATATATATTATTTTCAGATCTAACAATAAAAAACTCTAGCTATTGGTTTTTGTTTTCTTTTGTTCTAGGTTTCTCTTTGGACACTGGTAAAGGTATCGTTTCCCAAGAAGAGACAACTTTTGTATCAGGTGCACCAAGAGCCAATCACAGTGGAGCTGTAGTTCTGCTGAAAAAAGATCTCCAAATTCCCAGAACACTCTCGCTTGTGCATATATTTGAAGGAGAAGGGCTGGCCTCTTCTTTTGGCTATGATGTTGCAGTAGTGGACCTCAACAATGATGGGTAAGGCTCTTGTTAAGCTCATGTTATTAAATCCTAGTTTTGTATTGCTGCAGTGCATTGTATGTATAGTGTACCTAACAATGATTTGCAAATGGAGGAAAATGTGGAAGAATGGAGTTGTGTGTCCCTTCCCCTCCCTAACTTTAGGATGTATAGGGAAGGTTTCCAGTTTGCTTGATTTTCACATTAGCAATATAGAGCATACTAACTCTGGGCTTCCTTTTCAGAGAAGTACACTAGGTGCTGTCTCTGAATTTATTTGAAAGGATGTGACTATTGAATAGTTTTAGACTTCTTCTTTTCTACTCATTGTTAGAGCAATACAGCTAGATGAAAAGTTGACTGAAACTTGAATGGGTAATATGTTTTTTTGTTTTGTTTTTTTTTTTTTAAAGGCAGAAAAAAAATCACATTCAAGCAAAAATCCTCGTAGGTATTCTTTATACAGCACAGAAAAGAGGGGAAAAGCCACAAACACAGTTTGTTTCTTTAATAAAAATTGCCAGGTTAATTTTTCACTATTGAACCAATTTAATGTGCTTCCTAGTGACCTTTGCTCAGCCTCTTTGTCTGACCAATTTACTTACATTATATTCAGCCTGCAGTCTTTAACTTGCCAGGAATTTTCACTTATTTCTCAGAATTCTTTTAAAATGTCTGTACTTTGTTTCATTTAAAGTTGGCAAGATATTGTTGTTGGAGCCCCACAGTATTTTGACCGATATGGAGAAATTGGGGGTGCTGTGTACATCTACATTAACCAACAAGGCAAATGGGAAGGGGTAAAGCCAATTCGCCTCAATGGAACCACTGATTCTATGTTTGGTATTGCAGTTGAAAATATTGGTGATATTAATCAGGATGGATTCCCAGGTGAGAAAATTGACCTTTTGAAGATGAATGTCCACCCCCCCCCCTTTCTAAAACTAGATTCAGAGCATCTTATTTTATCATGAATGTAACCATTCATCAGGATAACATTTATCTAAATCTCCTAATTTCTTTTGAACAGATATTGCCGTGGGGGCACCATATGATGATTTTGGCAAGGTGTTCATATATCACGGATCCAAGAATGGAATAAATACAAAGCCAGCACAGGTAATTAAACACCCTTTACCACCTATGCTCAGCCTTGCAGAGCATTATAAGCGTAAGAAGTTTTGTTCCACAAAAATATATTACACTGGGCAACCTCCACAATAGGCATTGCTCTGTGCACCTTCTGCAGGCCCAGATCCTCGGCTACAGCAAAGCTCAAGAAGGTGTCTGTGCAAAAGTGGCTTTTAGCTCCTTTATCCTTCCCCCAGTCCTGGAGTGGCTGTGTGTTAAAGTAGCCTGAGGATTCCCAGGAGGACATTGTGGCACACACCAGTCACCAGGGCACAGGGAAGCCCAGCCATATCCTGTATGCTGGCAGCAGGGAGGGGTGATGGTAGAGGATATATCATGGTGCTACAGTGATGGGAAGCAGCATAAAACCCTAAGATGGACATCTAAGCTACCCAATGATCCCACTACACTGGTACAATCTTCCTGGCTGGCAACAGTGGCTTTAGGGTTAATTTGCATTCCACAGAGTGGCCATATTGCAGTGCATGCTTTGTGCCAATCTGGCCTATAATATTTAAGGGACAAATTCAGACTTTCCTTGCATCTGCTAGACCTAAGGTCTGGAACAGGAGCAAGTGCCACCTGAAAGAAGCACTTCCAAAGTGCCATGCCTCTGAAGAAAAGTGCAAGTCATCTGCTGCTTTTCCATGACTGAGAACACAAGTTCAAAAAGGAAGAGTGCAAGTGAGCATATTATATTCACCAGCTAGTTACATTTTTCTCATGCTGGATTCCCCAAATGGTGGAAACCCTATGCACAAAAGAACAGAGCAAAGGAACATGTGGATTTGTATGCCCCACTTCTTCAGATTTTTGGAGTATAAAGCAATGATAATTACTTAAATGTCTTATTCCCAACAATCTGTTTTGTTTTTAGATTCTTGATGGCAAAAAATCCAGTGTTCTATATTTTGGTTATTCTATTACTGGAAATATGGATCTTGATAGAAACTCCTACCCTGATATTGCTGTTGGGTCACTTTCAGATTCTGTCTCTGTTTACAGGTGTGTACTGTATTGGTTTTCTAACAAACTGCTTTGAAGAGATGAATGTTCTGTTTTAGGTTTGTAATGCATTTTTTTTCCTCCAGAGGTTGAAAACTGTGCTGGGGAAGAATGCACACATATCAGTCTGGTCTCTTTTGAGTATATCTACACTGTACACTAAGCCCAGGTTCTGACTCAGATTTGAGTCCAAACCACTCTTCCATCCACACACAAATCAGTTTGACTTGGATCAGCAAGCACTCAAGGCCTGGTATGGGGGGTGGGTCAGAGCCCAAGTCCTGCTGGGACTGAGATCTAAGCTCTGTCATTTTACAGTGTGGATGCTGCTTAAGCCACACACCTGGGTGAGAGGTTGGTGTAGAGCAGTATAGACACATTAGCTTATTAGCATGGCTGGAGACCCAGATCCAGCAACTGTAAACAGAGGTTTACAATGTAGTGTGAATGCTCAAGTACGGACTTGGAAACACTGAGTCCACAAGCCTGAGTCCCACAGACCTGGGCTTAGTGTTCAGTGTAGACATACCCTTCTACAAAACTGGCTGAAAGATGACTTAACATCCCTGATGTTTAGCTTTTGTTATGCGTTTCTCAAGAAAACATAGCAATATTTAAGAGAACTGTAGATTATGAACTGTTGGAATGATGCATACAAGGTGGGATAATTATAGTGGATATTTGGCTAATCCTGTGTGCATGCATGCCCAGCGTGACCAAGTAAGACCTTAACACTGAGGAATCTGCATTTCTGCTGTGTGTGAGCGGTGGAAGGGAGGGGCTGAATTCAGAAAGTCCATGTTGGCAGCTCTTAAACCTGTGACATGTAGAGATCTGCTCCATGGGGCTCCCTTCACACGAGTGTGCAAGGAGATATTGTGTGAGCGACAGGGTCAGTGGATCTGCTATTGCAGACCTATCTGTCATCCCTTGATTGGGGCAGGGACCACATTTTACTCTGTACCATGCTGAGCATAATGTGGGACCCCCATGCTGACTAGGTGCTACCATAGGTAGCCCTATGGTAGCACCATAGGTGCTACCATAATACAAATAATAATAATCTTCCTCCATGCTCTCTTGTAGATGTAGGGTGTACTGAAGCCCTCTGGTTACATTAGTGGCCACAGAACAGCTTGGGGATGAGGAATCCGACCCCTTGCTGACCTCCTAAGCCTACAGTCTAGTTACTCAGGCTTTGCACTGGGGATACAATTTGGTTGCAGAAAGATCTAATTTTGCCATTTAACGTATGATGACATGAATTACGGAACAACTAAAATAAGCAGGAAGGGGAAACACAGGCAGGGCTTTGAGGTCTGAGTCAAGTTTGAGGTCTCAGTCCTTATCTTCAAGGCACTCATGGTCAAGGCTCAGGATATCTAAAAGATTGCCCCGGGTTGAAGATTGTGTTTGACAACTCTGCTCCTCGGGCACATGGAGCTTTCTACCATAAGGGTAAAACTTGTCTGTTCAGGGGACAGAGCTTTCTTGGGGTCGGTCTGAGACTGGAACAAACTCCCACAGGACCTAAGGACCATCCCATCATTGACTGTGCCTTCTCTAATATAAGCATAGCCGCATGCACGTAATAAAGTCCCTAAAAATACCAAGAAAAGTACAAAAACAAAACACACTTGACTGCACCCACAATTCTCCCCCTTGGCAGAGGATGAGAGCAAAACCCATGTGTGACGGACATTAGTCATGTCACACAACACTTGGTTTCTCTCAATACTATGCTGATGAGGGCAATCTAAGTACTTCTATAAACAGGAGGTGAGGACACGAAGCTGGTGTGGTGTAAAAGGGGTGAGTCAGTGAAAGAATTCCACTGAAATAAGCAAGGCTGCATTCAGCTTGTAAATATTCAAAAATGTACCTACTAGCTCTGTTCTGCTACAATGAATGGCAAAACGGAGTCACTTCAGTGGGAGCAGGGTTAGCCATTCTCTTCATCTGTATGAATAAGTCTGTTTTTAAAAAGAAAAGAAATGCACTCCTCTCATGTTTAAAACATTAAATAAAATAAAGCTGCTAATGCAGCAGTATGCCAGCAATCCTACATGCATGAAAGTCAGGAAGTGAAAAATTAGGTTTGTCTCAGCAGCCATAATTCAGCCATCCACACTGCACATTAAAGTTGACATATATGTTAATCTAAATTACTTCTGCTACTCACTGTATACACAAAGGGGCTGAATTACAATTGCTGTGGGAACCATCACATTGAATTTCCTGACTTTTTGTGCATGTAAAATGACAATCATAACATTGCATTAACATAGTGGTTTAAAAAACATTAATACAAGTCACTTGACCTTCGTGGGTTTTCAGGATTGTTCAGCTTCTCTACAAAATGCTGAAGAAGAGCTCTATTTTAAGCTCCAGAGCTTCTTTCTCTCTCACCAGCAAAAGTTGGTCCAATAAAAGATATTACCTCACCCACCTTGTCTCTCTTCAAAATGCTGTAAGTTTTATTTCTAACCTTTCTGAAACTCAAAACATTTCTTTGAATAGAATTGAGATGTAGGGAATCTTCACAGCAAATCAATGCAAGTATAGTAGTCTGCTGCTTCTGTTAAACTCAGAGTAACATATAATTGATTTTACTAATTGTAACTTCCCCCCTTTTTTCCCCTCTCCTCACACCTGTCCATCCCTGTCCTCTTTCTCCCCCCCACCAAAAAAAAAAAAAAAAAGATCTCGGCCTGTTATAAGCATTAAGAAAACCATCACGATATCTCCTGACAAAATTGACCTGAACAGAAAGACCTGTTTTGAACCCAGTGGAATCTGGTAGGATATTTATTTTGTTGTAAGCTTTGGCATATTGAGTGCTTCATGTTTTCAGTGTGATGGGGTTGGGCATGCGGACCCACTGAGCTGAAGGGAGACATATGCAGTGTGATCGATAGATGTGAAACATATTCTGATCTTGTCCAATAACTGGCTTTGCTTCTGAAAAGTAAGAACAGGAGAATGGGTTTCATTGGTTGCCATCTATGTGCATTTATTCCCTGTCCTGTAACTTTTATAATTTAAAGCCTGTAACTCTTAAAGCTTTATCCAGACTGGAAAAGCTATTAGTTGTATGGCAGATATCTTAACCAAGATCCCAAAAGGCAAAGGTTAGGTAAATACGGGATAGGAGTAGTAGACTTCTTCAAGATGACATCATGTTGGGCAATAATAAAATTTGATGATACTCTTCCTTAGAAATTTACATTTTAAAACGTTTTTAATATAACTTCAGTGCAAGAATGAAGTGGTTGGTGGGTCACATATATGTGTATTGGTCTCGTGGTGTCCCCATGTGATCTATCACTATCTGTTTAATTCAACATACATGCATATTTTAGAGAGCCTGGGATGGCTTTTAATCACTGGCACTAAATGGAAGTTTAAAGACCAAAAATAAGTAACTTTTCAATGAACATTGACATTTTGTAACAAACTAAAAGTGCAAACTACAAGAAGAAAAGGAACAGACCCTTTAATCTGAGTAATACAAAGAAGGGCTTGATTCTTCTATACTTCCTCTTAATGAAATATTGAGGCTGCAGGACCACTTTAAGAGGGTAGAAGGCATGGGGTGCACTGGTGGTAACTTGTGAGTTACATCCACAGTGAAGTATCACACGGGTGTTTTATATTTGAAAAGCTGAAACTGGAAATACCTTCCCATGTATCAGAAAGTAAATCAGAAACTGATCTAGTTTTATAGAATAACATCTTGATAAACATAATTTGGTGCTATTATCTCCTCATGCACTGGCTTTTTATAAGGTGTTCTTCAAATAGTGACAGTCACAAGAACCAATTATCTACTTTAGATATTTAATAGCTAGAACTTGCCAAGTGGAAGGAGACTTCCATAGTAAAGACCCATTAGCAGACATTAAATAAATAAAAAATAAAATATTTTACATTCTGCTGCGGCACCGGTGTAAAAGACTACACTGGATGCAGCCAATAAAGAATCAAGCCCATTAATGTTAAACAGTCAGACTAAGTATTTCCTACCCAGTCTCTGGCTCAGGTTTCAGTCTCCTGTAGTATCATAATCCAATTAGTTCTTCAGGAGATCCTCCAGCAAATACAGGAAAGACAAGATTTTTATTTATTTAAATGGGAAAAACAATTTGCTTTTGTAAAAACTTCCTGAAGCCATTTTTTTTTTTTTTAATTTAAAGTATCTGAAAGAGTAAAAAAGAGAAGCACTTTTTCTTCTGGCTCTGTAATTTACCATTCACTGAGAAGCAAAATACCAGTTCTGTTAATTCATATGATATAAATCGTATTATAAAAACAAGGATAACGGACAGGTGACTGTATTGTTTAATGAAATGTTCAAACTTTCAGTCTGTTGGATCATGGCTTCTTAACATTAATTTTAAATTCTTGACTCTCTTTACAGCATGGATGTTGAAGCATGTTTTGAATATATTGCTAACCCCACGGACTTCAATCAAAAAATAAGTAAGTAGTTACGAATGTTTATCTGCTTGTTATGAGTTTGTTTGCTTGCTTGCTTGCTTGTTTTTTAAGGCTATTTACTGTTCTGGAAGAACAAAACTGTGGTCAATAAAAGTTAACTGCAGAGGCAGGTATATAAATGCTGTAACATGCTCACACTGTGTCTGTCAGATCTAATATGTAATTCAGTACATGCTGACAGTACTAGCTGTTACTTGAGAGCTGTAGCCTGAGCTAACAGAAGTGTAGCAATCTGTAGAAATGTACTTAAGTCGTATTACTAAATTGCTTGGGTGAAAGCTAGATTTTTTTGACTGGTTCAAAGCCATGTAGTGTATGCCAACAAACACTCCCAGAGGAACTGTAAAGCCTATTCACACACCAGTATCCCTCCATAAAATAAAGTTTTAAAATCCTGTTTGATAAGTAGTATTTGCCTTTTGTCCAGGGACTTTTCCTACAAACTTACTACTTAGGGTGTTCCTCACATGAATGGTTCCTTGGAAGCAGCAATTGGAGTAAGGATTACTTGCATGTGTAAGGATTTGGACGCCTGTGCCATAAACTTATAAAAGTTTAAAAGACCAATTTCAGATGTTTTCTATTTTTTCTTAAGTGACCAAGATACTGCTTTTGTTGTACCATGGGAAGGTGTGGGGGTTGTGTGTGTGTGTGTGTTTGGGGGGAAATCTTACATGGAAGGGCTTTAAAAATTATTTGTTCTCCTGACCCCTCATCTCCAGTTTGTGTTTATTGGAGACAAGCAGCCAAATTCCCAAGGAACTGCTTGAGTACAGCACTCTAATGCTGACTACAGCACAGATCTAGCAAACACATGAGTAACTTTATGCTCATTAGAAGCCCTGTTGACTTCAGTGACTATACATACCTAAGCATAAGTGTTTACAAGATTAGAGACTATCATATCTGCTGCTTGGCCAGGCCCTGTAATATTAAGTCAGCTCTGTGGGTACAGGGTGGATTAAAACTGAGCAGGGTCTATACGTACCAAAACCAGATGTGGCTAGAAGGGCACTGACCTGCATGGTTGGCTTAGATACCACAGTCTCTATATAAATACCTAACAGTGGATGCTGTTGTCTCATCCAGTCAGGTGCTGGTGGGACACATAAGGGAAAAAGAGAAAGTTTATGTGGGGCCTTCACAATGTTTTGTGTTCCAGCCTTGCCTCTGCTGGCTGTGCAGTGTAATTACCATTCGTATTGTCACAGCAGTGTGCACGTGAGGGACGTTGGTACACTGAACAGGAAACTTTTCTTTAAAAAAAAAAAAAAGCCTATTAATTGTGAAAGCTCCTTTTGGACATGTGCAGGGAAAGAGAAGTTGGCTGTCAAATGGGAAAAGGACAAAGCAGGCAGATAATTAATGTTATGCTTCAAAGATGGCTTTGCAAACAAAGGAGAATTGTTAATAAGCCCAGTACTGGACAGTGCATAGTTCTCCTGGCTAATATGACAAGCCCACAACTCATACATTAGCATTCTTAGTGCTATAATATTTCCTAATTGTAGTTCTGTATTTTCCTTTTATTTTTGATCTAGAACTTAACTATACGTTTGAAGCAGAAAATGACAGGAGGCGGTTAGGCCTGCCGTCTCGAGTTCAGTTTTCTAAGCATCCGTCTGATCAGTTGATTGGAAGTATAACTCTAGGAGGACGGAATAGAAAAGAATGTGTGAAAACCTCTCTTGTGATGCAGGTAAAGTGATGGGAGAGTATTTTATTTTTGATTTATATTCAATAGAAAAACTTCTATCCTGGGCACCAGGTACCTTTTGACATAACTTAAAGTATGACATACAAGATAAAGCCAGCTCCACCTTCTTTCTTCAATTCTCTTCCCCCCGCCCCCATCAGAAGAAACAAAATCAAACTCAAACTGACCCTGATTCTCTCACAATTGCCATCTCCTACCTCCCCAAAAGCCTGAATTAAAACATATGAGCTGGGTAGTGTGCCCTGAAGATTAACAGACTCAGGCTTTCAGAACAAAGGAGAGGAAGTAACTTCCAAAACTGAGGACCCTCATGGAAGACCTGTACACAAGAACAATGGCTGCTCCTAGGGGAATTCTGCACCAAAATAAATAAATAAATAAATAAAAAAATCCGTGCATGGTATTTTAAAATTCTGCATATTTTATTTGTCAAAATAACACAATATAATCATGCCAGTTTCAATTATTTTGGTAATTTATTTCAAAATACCTGTCAGCAAGTATGTCTGTAACTATACAGACCAAAAAAAAAAAAAAAAAAAAAATTCAGGAAACTTTTTGACAAATAGACTCCTTACTAAGTACATTAATACATAACTTTGAGTAATAATTCATGTAAAGTACAATACAGAAACATATTTCCTGCACCCCTCAGAAGCAGAGCGAAGGCTTTGGGGAGCCAGGGGTAACAGAGGAGCTGTGGGAGAGAGGAACCTTGAGGGTTGTGTGTGGGTGGGAGAAGTATGAAACAAGTTTATTTGGGGAGAAGGGATTGTAATGGAATTGGGGAGCCTCCCTCATGCAGACCCTGTCAGACCTCTAGCCTCTCCCATTCAGTCAAGCCCATCTGCCCCCATCCCCTGCAGCCCCGCCTCTCCCTGTCTCCATATGGCCCTGCAGCTCCCCTTCCATTCAGCCCCTGGCTCAGTGCTGTCATTCCACTGGCTCCTGAGCCAGCTCCCCAGTCTGTCCCTCCCACTAGCCCTTCTGAACCCCAGTCTGTGATCTCCCAGCAGCCCCATGTGCCCCCTTCTGTCCCTCCCGTGTCTCCTCATGTGGCCCCCCTGTGAGGAATCAACCTTTCAGCCACTGGCTGGCTGTTGTCTCTTCTGGTGCCACAGCTGCCCCTGGTGAGTAAAAGGCGTAATTGCAGCGCCTCTCCAGCAGAATCTATATCCGGGGTTGGCAACCTTTCAGAAGTGGTGTGCCGAGTCTTCATTTCTTCACTCTAATTTAAGGTTTCTTTCTATAAGTCTATAATATAGAACTAAACTATTGTAGGTAAAGTAAATAAGGTTTTTAAAATGTTTTAAGAAGCTTCATTTAAAATTAAATTAAAATGCAGATCTTATCAGTTTAGTGTGATCCTTGCTCTTGCTTTTCCTTGCTGAGTTTTCAATGTCTGGCACGTATTTGGATACTATAAGCTGCACACAGGCTTCTGAGTGATCAGTTGTTAACCGGCTCTGAGAGGGACAGAGGACAGATTTCATGTGTGAAAATACCTGTTCACACAAGTATGTGGATCCAAAAGCACTGCAAATGCAATTTTCTTCAAACACTTAAATTTCACTGGCAGGGACGTCCAGCAGGTCAGAATAGAGGCCCCATGATCTCTCTCGGTAGCTTCAAGTGCACTCCACAGATCTTCAAACTTTGATGCCCACAATTCTGAGCTTTTTAACTGAATGAGCTGCATTTTGAAATCTTCAACACCCATTCACTGAAATACAGACAAATCCAAGTCACTTTCGTTGAACTTTTCAGGTTTAATTAGAAAAGAAAGGATTGGGCCAAATCGCTGGAAATCTTGAAATCTGTCAGAAAATTCTGATTCCAGTTCTTGCACATACATTCTAATCTCAGCGTCAAACACGGTGCGCCGTTCCACGTGGCATGATAGTGATGTAAGCAGCAAATCAGGACTTAAAAATATCCCAGTACAGTGACGCTGGAACAATTTTTAAGGTGGGGGTGCTGAGCTGCGCCCCCTCTTGCCAGTCTGCACCCCTCACTGCCCCAGGCTGGTGCCAGTGGGTTACAGTGGGGGTGGCTGCAGAGCCCCAGGCCGGCAGCTGGGACCCCAGGCCGGCAGCGGAGCCCCTGGGACCAGTGGCAGAGATTGGCAGCAGGCTGAGCAGGGCTGGCGGACGGAACCCCAGCTGGCAGGGGGCCAGTGGCCGGTACCCCAGGCCAGCAGCGGAGCCCCTGGGACTGGTGGCCAGGACCTGGGCAGTGTGAGTGCCACTGAAAATCAGCTCACGTGCCACTTTTGGCATGCATGCCATTGGTTGCCTACCCCTGATCTATATTCTGTGAAGGAAAAAAAAATAAAATCTGTGGAGACCATGAATTCTTTATGTATGCAGCAGCACAGAATTCCCCCAAAACTAAACAGCCTTGGGCATTTAATGCGGTTTTTAGTGGATAGAAAAAGGATTGTTATGGAGGACTTTGTCCGTTATAAATTTATTTTCCTGGAGGACTCTACCATGGGGCTGAGTGTGAGGGGCAGGAAAATGATTTTTGAACTCCATGCCTAGTCTGCTACCAAGCAACAGCCTTGGAGATGTCACTGTTGCAAGCCGATTTTTGCTTCACTTTTCCTTCCACAATTGAATGAACCCTTTACAGTTGTGGTTTTCAACCTGTGGTCTGCAGACCCCTGGTGAACTGCAGACTATGTCTAAGGGGTCCGCGAAAGGTTGCCATTATCATAGAACGGTGGTTTTCAACCTGTGGTCTGTGGATTCCTGGGAGTCCGCATACTATGCCTAAGATTTCCAAAGGGGTCTGTACCTCCATTTGAAATATTTTAGGGGTTTGCAAATGAAAAAAGGTTAAAAACCACAGCTCTATAGGAAGGGGGGAAGTATGTCCACTGTTTCCTCTTCTAGTGGATGGTTATATGATGCTTAATTCTGTGTTCCCAGATGTTATTCCTAGTGATCATTACCTGTGAGAGAGATCATTAGTAAACAATGAGCCCTGGGGTTCAGCTGGCCCTTACCAGCATGTCTGTTATGTTAATGTTCTTTAAGTCAATGCATATAATGAATACATTCAGTTTTTTCCCTTGAGAAACATAGCGAAAGAATCTTGCTTGCACTCTAAACAAAATAGAATATATATTTAGTTACCAAATCTAGTGGGATTTTTTTTACACTGTATTACTAAATATGCTATTTCTAATGTTTAATAGGAAAATATCAAAGATAAACTACGTCCCATTCCTGTATCAGTTGGTGTTAAAATCAGCGGTTCAGAATCTAGTTCACCATCAAAGAGAAGACAAGGAAGATCACTTCCAGATCTTGTTCCAATTCTAAATTCAAATGAACCAGAAACAGTGAGCTCAGAAGTAAGTCTCTTCTTGAATAGATCTTTGGAAGATGATGCAATGTGGACTGTTAAGCCACCAAAACACAAAGTTTGTATGACAGAAGAGTGGAGGTTGGGTTATTTGCATAGGTAATTAGTTCCAGTATGGTCTTCAATATTCAACTCCAATTCGGGGGGGGAGAGAGAGAGAGAGAGAGACACTGTGTGTGTGTGTGTGTGTGCACGGCACATGCACTTGTATCAGAAGTCACTGAATTAAAGGCTGTAAAGAACTAAGCTATGACCAAAGAGAAGTAAGTGAGGAGGCACATGATATACAATTAATTTATAACCTCAGCTGTGGGATTATATGGGCTCTCATCACTTGTGGTAGCAGAAATTTAAAACGTGCTCCTGCATCCTCCTAAAACAGAAGTGAAGATGGCACAGCTGGTTAACACACTAACTTTGCACCCCAGAAGATTCAGGTTGAAATTTAGCTTTGGTCACAAGTGAAAATTAATTGAGTTGTGTCATCCTTGTGAATGCATGTCCTACATCACACGAGCACTATGCAATTGTTTGCAGGGTCAGGGTGCCCTGGAACTTGGGATATGTCTACACTTCAAGCCAGGGCTGTAGTCCCCAGCTTGAGGAGACATACTTGTTTGCTCAACTCCCATTAAAGTAATGAGCAGGAGAGGCACATATCACTTTGAAACAGTGGGCCCCAAACTGGCCTAATTTTTGTATTTCCACGACATGATGCTTTCACTTAGCAGCAACAGCATACATTTCCAGCAAAGCAATAGTGTCCCCATCTCCTTATAGCTGAAAAGGTGAAGTCAGACTAGGACCTTGTCTGCGCAAAGAAGGGTCTATGAAGTGTCTATGGATCTGAACTAACTGTAGCATATGTCAGCAACTATGTTTTGTTTTTTGAACATAGATTTTAGTATTGTTGTATGTCCTAAAATAAACTGACTTTTGGCTTTTGTATAGGTGCAGTTCTTAAAAGAAGGATGTGGAGAAGACAACATATGTAATAGCAGCCTAAAACTTCAATACAGATTCTGTACCAGAGAAGGAAATGAAGACAGATTTGCTTATTTACCAATGTAAGACTTAATTTATACATTCGCAAAAATTACTGCACTTGGGTGGATGTTTGGAAGGGATGTTTTTTTCCCTAACGTGTGAGACTTGTTATATTTTGTTTCCATAGTGAGAACAATGTTCCGGTGCTTGTCCTCAAAGATCAGAGGGATATTGCTCTAGAAATAACTGTGACAAATAATCCATCAGATCCAAAAAATCTCCAAAAAGATGGTGAAGATGCCCATGAAGCTAAACTAGTTGCAACTTTTCCAGCTAGCTTGACCTACTCTGCTTTCAGAGAGCTGAGGGCTTATCCTGTAAGTAATCCAGAAAACCAGAACAAAGGTATATTACATATATTTAAATACTTACTGTGTTTTGACTTCTGCACATCTTTAATTCAGGAAAAACAATTAACTTGTGGTGCCAATCAAAATGGTTCTCAAGCAGAGTGTGAACTTGGAAATCCTTTCAAGAGAAATTCCAATGTGAGTGGCTTGTTTTTTTCTTTTTTTAATTAAAGTTGGGCCTAATATATAAAGTTAGATTCTGGACCTAGTCCTGAAGTTTCCCTAAGTTCAAGGGTGTTTGTCTTGGGGTTTGATTTGGGGCCTATCCTTGTTTTCAACATTTCAGAATTCTGACGTATTTTTTTTCATATAAAACAAAGTTTGTGCTCACAAAAATATATTCACCTAACATCACATTGTGTGGATTTTTTTCTTGTTTAGGTAACCTTTTATCTGATTTTAAGTACAACTAAAGTTAATGTTGACACAACTCATTTGGATGTTAATCTGAAGTTGGAAACGTAAGATTTTTCTGTTTTTACCTTT
This sequence comes from Natator depressus, assembly GCF_965152275.1. Classification (NCBI taxonomy): domain Eukaryota; kingdom Metazoa; phylum Chordata; order Testudines; family Cheloniidae; genus Natator; species Natator depressus. The sequence goes on from NC_134244.1 coordinate 40,345,401, forward strand.
TCTCTTGGTGTTTTCCCATATACTTGTAAACATTAAGGAATGGCTTCAATTTGTTTTGTAAAGGCAATTTTATTGTAATGTGAAAACTGTTAAAATTTAAAATAAACACTGCCATTTCCTTTTCATTATAGAACAAGCAATCAAGTTAATTTGGCTCCAATTACTGCTACTGCTAAAGTGGTTATTGAATTGCTTTTGTCACTCACTGGGTAAGTGTTTATAGTTAGCATAACAAATCAATGTGAGAATGAACCCTTTGCTGCAACCCGTACTAAAATATGATCTGTTTTTTGTTTTTTTTTTTAATTGAACAGAGTTGCTAAGCCTTCCCAGGTGTACTTTGGAGGTAACGTAATCGGTGAGAGTGCTATGAAATCTGAAGATGATGTTGGAAACATAATAGAATATGAATTCAGAGTGAGTTGATCTAGATTATTAAAAAATCATGATTGATTTTTTTTCTGACACTTATGTTAATATTTTAAAATCTGGCTGATTCGAAGATGGCTGCCCTAGCACCCGAATCACCACCATTAACCACCTCCTCCTCACTTCCACAACACACAACCTGACTGGCCCATCAAGACTGGGGCTTCCTCCAGCCTTGAAAGTTTAGGTTCACACTTCCAAAAAGCATCTTCCATTTGTTTGTGTGCAGTCCCCTGCACCTACAATTTTCCAGCATAAGCATCCATGCCTACAGGTAACAAAACTTACATACACAAAACCCATCAATGGTATGCCCAGCGTTAGTGCTCAGAAAGTGTGTGCAGATATTTGTGCACGTAAAGCCGAGCGTCCACAAACTAGCTGTGTTGCAGCCCTTTTTGAAAATATGGCCCTGTGAGCTCACTCTCTTGGCCTTCTGCCTTTTAATGACTAAGACAAGGATCTCAAATCCATGGATCTCAAATGGTCTGCAGGTTCCTGAATGCTCTCCAGTGTTGGGAATGTAAATTTTTGCTCCATGTATTTCCCTCCATCCACGCTTTTGTGCTCCACACTTGCTCAGTGTAGCCCATTCCTTTTTCTCAAAACTGGCTGCTCTTGCACCAGAACCACCCCTTTGTACCCCACCTTCCAAAACACATCCTGACTGGCTGTAGTGTGTTTTTGAAGCTGGAATCCTGGCCTCCTCTCCTCATGCCCCCAGTGGACACATGACAGGGTTGTTAATTTGTGCATTCATGGTCTCCGTCAGAGGGCTGGAGAGAGGGGCTTGAGGGGAAGGGAAAGGAGCATGTCTCAAGTTCAGGAGCACTTAGATCCGTTTTCTTTATCATTTGTGTCCCTGCCTTGGGCTCCTGAAGACTTCCTTCTGCAGCTCTCTTTAAATATAGCTGATTCAGTAATGCAGTCTACTTGGTGTGGTTTGTAGTTTCTGTGGCTCAGTGATGACAAAGCTCTAGATATTGCAGCATTGCTCTGACTCAAAAAACAACTATCGTACTGCTGGAGCAAAATGGACAGAAGTGTAATTCTGTGGCACCAGATGTTCCCTTATAGTTGTAATCCTCCTGCTTGTCTATAACTGAGCACGTTTTTGCTACCGCCAGAACATTCTGGCTCCTGTTGCTGTCCTACAGGAGAATAGATCCTACTTACGTTTTCAGAGACTACTGGGCCAGGGAGCAGACATTCCAATTGTTCCTGCACTGGAAAACATTTTAACACTAAATATGGCTGCTATCAGCCAGGCCAGCCACAGGCTTTATATATGCTTTATGCTTACTTTTTCACCTTTTGTATTCTGTTCAGATCTCATCGACTAAGTCTTGCATCTACTCTAGTTTTATTTTTATCAATAGAACTTTTAAACAAAACTTAGCAAATCTAGTTTCTCCTGATTTTTGTTGTACAGTATTGTCTACTAGATCATCCAGAACGTTATGCTGTGATAATGTCTATAATTAGGAAGGTTTGCTACCTTTTATTTCCAATCAAAAGTTGTTTGGCAAATCCCAAATGCATGGTATCTTCGGAATTTGTGTTTTTCCTGTGATTTTTTTTTTTAATACCAGAAAAACCCTTCTTCAACAAGTGTCAGTGCAGATCTGTAGCTGTAAATTGTAGTTTATAAGAGAATCTGTCGATTTTTGTATTCCTAACAGATAACTAACTTGGGTAGACCACTTAAAACATTTGGCACAGCTTCCTTGGACATCCAGTGGCCAAAAGAAATCAGCAGTGGCAAATGGCTACTTTATTTGATGAAAGTAGACTCCAAAGAATTGGGGAAAATCCCTTGTGAACCTCAAAATGAAATAAACTCTTTGGGACTTGAGGTATGTTAATGTACTTTCCACCTGTTTATAAGCAAGGTCACATAACATTAAAGCGCAACTGGGAGTGTGTTAGTAGGATACTGGTGCCTGCCTTGGAATGAGCTTTGTATCTTCAATGACTCAAGAAGTGCATCAATCTCCTATGCTAATATACATCCTGCCATAGCTATTAGACTATGGCTCCTTCATTTTACATTTAAAAGCAAAGCCATTTTAAAACCTAATTTATATTTTTAATAAAGCAATGACCCTTTCCATGATGGAAAAACAGTTCATGGTGAAGAGATAAGGAAAACAGGGCAACTATTTATACCTTTTTAAAACATTTTTTTTTAAAGCCAGCTTAGATTGCTTGAACCTCTTCATTTTTCTTCAATCTCTTCATTGCAGATGATACTAAACTGGGAGGAGTGGTAGATACGCTGGAGGGGAGGGATAGGATACAGAAGGACCTAGACAAATTGGAGGATTGGGCCAAAAGAAATCTGATGAGGTTCAATAAGGATAAGTGCAGGGTCCTGCACTTAGGATGGAAGAATCCAATGCACCGCTACAGACTAGGGACCGAATGGCTAGGCAGCAGTTCTGCGGAAAAGGACCTAGGGGTGACAGTGGACGAGAAGCTGGATATGAGTCAACAGTGTGCCCTTGTTGCCAAGAAGGCCAATGGCATTTTGGGATGTATAAGTAGGGGCATAGCCAGCAGATCGAGGGATGTGATCGTTCCCCTCTATTCGACACTGGTGAGGCCTCATCTGGAGTACTGTGTCCAGTTTTGGGCCCCACACTACAAGAAGGATGTGGATAAATTGGAGAGAGTCCAGCGAAGGGCAACAAAAATGATTAGGGGTCTAGAGCACATGACTTATGAGGAGAGGCTGAGGGAGCTGGGATTGTTTAGTCTGCGGAAGAGAAGAATGAGGGGGGATTTGATAGCTGCTTTCAACTACCTGAAAGGGGGTTCCAAAGAGGATGGCTCTAGACTGTTCTCAATGGTAGCAGATGACAGAACGAGGAGTAATGGTCTCAAGTTGCAATGGGGGAGGTTTAGATTGGATATTAGGAAAAACTTTTTCACTAAGAGGGTGGTGAAACACTGGAATGCGTTACCTAGGGAGGTGGTAGAATCTCCTTCCTTAGAGGTTTTTAAGGTCAGGCTTGACAAAGCCCTGGCTGGGATGATTTAACTGGGAATTGGTCCTGCTTCGAGCAGGGGGTTGGACTAGATGACCTTCTGGGGTCCCTTCCAACCCTGATATTCTATGATTCTATGATTCTATGATTTTCTTGTTCCTCATAAACTTAATTGACCCTTTGCCAGCAGCCAGTTTGTGTGTCTCCTTCAGCTGAAAATTAAAGTGCCAAGCCTGCAGCCCCCCTGACAAAATTCGTCTTGCCTTCAGAGGAGATTTAGGGTTGGTACCGAAGTTAGATTTTCTAAGAGGGCCACAAAGTGTTGCCTGAAAGAGCTGGGATCCTGAAGGAAGGGAAGTTTTTGAAACTGCTAGACTCTGTTCTCAGCCTGCCCTTCTCTACTCTCTACCATCTTTTCACCCTCTCCAATAGCAAGCTTCAACTGAAGAACTGCCCAACTGCTCCTTAAACTCCAAGTATTGTTGCCAGGCTGTAGGAGAAGCCAGTGAGGAGAGCCAGGATCAGTGCTTTAAAGAGCAACAGCCATGTACCCTCTCAGCTCAGATGCAGTGTTCAGCAGAAGTAGAGAAGGGTCTGGGCTTCTTTTAACTTCAAAGTGTACAGAGGAGAAAATAGGCAAGGAAGAGTGGGGAATGGATGGTTTGATATCTGTGGAACTACTCACTTTCTTAAAGTTTTATAAATGTACAAAATGGAAAAGATTCCCCCTCCCTCCTTGTCTGAAAATTACTAAAACAGACAAGAAAATCACACAAGTTTATGGGATTTCTTTAACTAGAAAATGCTTTTTCTTTGTTCTGTAATTTATTAATAGACTTCACTTAACCCACTGTTTGCTTTAAAAGAGCTTTCAACTGAATGGGTAAACACGGACAAACTAAGTGTCTGTTTTTATGCTAACACACTAAAATAATTTTTACTGAAATTTGGCATTATTTACCCAAGAACAAAGGGTAGACAATAATAAACATCCGTCCAAATCCTGTGAGCCCTTTGCACACATTGCTTGCATTGAATTCTGTGAGAGTTCCACGTGGAGGAAATTGCAGGACTAAGTCCATTTTTTTTTTTTTAAAGTGGATATAAACCACAACTAAAAGGACTTTTAAAGCTAGGTATGTAAATAATCTCTTCACCATCCGAGTATAATTGGATGCATAATGCATGCTTTGTTTTGTACATGTAATGTACTTCTAAAGTGTGTGCGCCAAATTCTGTCCTCACTGATATCCTTGCAATCCCAATTATTTCAAACTGATTACATGTGTAATGGGTATAACTGAGAGCAGAATTTGTCTAAGGGACAGATTGTGCATGTCTTTCCTTTTTAAATGCACTACCTGACTTGCCAAAAAAATATTAAATTCATATGCTTCTACTAAACAACGTGAATTCTCTAAGTGTTTTGTAAAAACTTGTAAGTTTCCCATTGAAACCTAATTAGTAACTCTGGGAGTGTGCAACACTTATTGTACATACTCAGTGAACAAATTTAACAGGAGCGTACCTGCCTACTTTGGAATATATGCAGTGTTTTTCTTGTGTGTTGGACCATGGATATTAGAAAGACTAGGTGGGTGGGGTAATATCTTTCATTGGACCAACTTAAGGAAAAAAACTATTCTAATGAGCATAGTAGGAATAGCACATACTCACTCACTTGTTGGTTAAAAAATGAAATGGCTTTGAAGCTGAGTGCAAGTGAAACACTTTGCCTCACTGCTCTCCATTTTTGTTTAGATCACTTTAAGTTACAGCTTAAATCCTAGTAATTGCTGTGATAGCAGCATTCAGTGCTAGCAGGAATGCATAGAAATACTGTCTGTGGCAGCCGCGCTCAGATATGGAATCCTGGTGGTCATGCAGCAGACGCATACATTTGCCTTGTGTGACACCTGCATTAGCCCTATTGTCGTCATGTTCTTCTTTCATCTCCATATTTTTACTTGGAGGGTCAGGTTTAGGGAATACGTTTGTGATGCAACCAATTAATGGAGGAATGAATGTTTTACACTGGGGCGAAACAGCTTCAGATTTGTCTGTATTTATTCCTAGGACTGCTTCTTGAAACTGAAGCTCTGTTCAAGTCTAAAAAAGGAAAACTTGTTTTTACCTGAGCTATGTTTACAGTATATAAATAATTGAAAACGGGATTATATTATGGGAACTGCAACTGACACTAAACATGCCTGACTTTTGGCCAAAACCACTACCCTTTAGTACTTGAATTGCTTTTTAACATCTCCCAAGAAACTAAATATTTAAATGCCCAATATTCAAAGTCTTTTCCACATTTCTGTTCTGCCTAATAATCCATTTCATATAATTCTTTGTTTTAAAGGAGTCCCACAGGTCAAGAAGGAAACGTGAAGTTGCAGAGAAGCAGACTAATGATGGCAAAAAAATGTCTCTATTTTCAGAAAGAAAATATAAGACCCTGGTAAGCATTTCCATAGCAAAACAACAATTTCTCTTCAATCCCTTTACCTTCCCTTCACTCCTACAGAACCTTTTTAGGTTTAGCCAAGTGAAGGAAGGCATTTTGTTGTATAGATATTCTGTTTGACTTTTATAACTTGTTTTTTAATATTATTCTCTCCTAAATCTGGTATATTGGGATAATTTCCAGACTGCTGTAAAAGAACAATTGAGTACATCTCTCTAGAATTAACTAGCAATGTATCTAGGTAAGCATTTAGCTTTCAGAAATGGACTTTAAAAGGGAGCAGGATAACTAATAAGAACAAAGTAAAAGAAATCATTCACAGACTGATTCCTACATTCTAACAGATATTAGGATGCATACTGTCAACCAATCTTATCGTTGAAATTAATAACAGTTTTGCCATTGATTTCAGCAAGCCAAGGATTGGTCCTTCTAAAGGGACCACACCTTTAAGTCTACTTAAGACATACATCCTCCTGTTCCTTTGAAAAATTACAAGACGGGTTAAAATAGTTGTAGCAAATATTTTTCTGTAAAGTGTGACTTTTGAAGTGTGTCTATATGTATATTTATTTAAATTACAGGACTGTAATGAGAGTGCACGCTGTGTGAATATAAAATGTCCCTTGCAAGGCTTGGACAGAAGGGCAATGGTTGTATTGCGTTCAAGATTGTGGAACAGTACTTTCCTAGAGGTATGTTCTATTGCTATTCTTGAGGCATTTGCACACTCTGTCTTTTCTCTTCTAATGTATCCTCATTATATTTTGAAACAGGAATATTCTAAGCTGAACTACTTAGATATTCTCGTTAGGGCTACAATCAGTGTTCCTGCTGCAGCTGAAAACATTAAGCTCACAAATGAAGGTGCTCAAGTGAGTTTTCAAGATTTCTTTAACATCGTTTGTACATGTGAAGTTTCCTGAGTATATAATATGTATTACTCCTGGGGGACTTCTGCACCACTGTGCAAGTGCAGATTAATGTCCCCTGGAGATTTCTCTTTCCCTGCAGAATAATTGATTTATGTGCCCTCCCAGGCAGTGGTCCCAAGTGGGTATGTCAGGAGCTGCAAATCACTGCCTCAGGGGGCAGGACTTGGCATGCTTGCAAGACACTGTCCCTCTTGCCCACTACCCTGGTGCTGGGGAGAGGCAGGGTTGGGGATGCCCTGGCTGGTGGCGCCTAGTCTGTGCAGGGCTCCAGCTGCTAGTCTGGATGGGGACAGGACTTCCTCTTCCCCTGCCTTCAGGAAGCTCTGCACACTCTCCCCTTTCACTCACCACTTCCTCCCCTCATTGCTCCAAAGCTGGGGTCAGAGGGGTCACTGTCTGGGGAGCTGCCCCGCTCCCTGGATCCTGACACCCACCCCACCAAGCCCCACACACTGATTTACAGTGATGGCTAGAGTCTAGGATTGTGCGGGATGGGAGGGTCCCAGAGCATTGGCTCCAATCTGAGGCTGGAAGTCTGCACAGCAGCAAAACAGCCCCACAGCCTGAGCCTCCAGTTGGCTGGCACAGGTCAGCTGTGGGTTTTTCTTTGCCGAGTAGACATACCCTTAAAGTCTTCTGTGTCTGACGTATATGGAAATATTAGTAATGCCATCTGCTCTGTAGAGCCATAGATATGCCTAGTAAGGAATCTATTTGTCAAAAAACATTTCCTGGATCTTGTTTGGTGTCTGTATTATTACAGACATACTTGCTGACAGCTATTGTGAAATAAATAATTGAAAATGGCATAATTATAGTATGTTGTTTTGGCAGAATTTTAAAATATTGCAGAGAATTTCCTTAGGAGTAATGGATCACATATTGTATAAAGTGAACATTCTAATCCAGAAGCTTCTGTCATCACCTTTGGTTCCATAGATCTTTCTGTTCCTTAGCAAGAGGCATTCTGTATGATAGGGCAGTGAACACGGTAGGTTGTACACAGTCATTTTTAGCTAGATTTGGTCACCTTTCCAGCCTCCCAAGCTGTGGAAAGCCATGGGTCCTGGCTTTGCAGGAGGCTGACTTACCTGTAGAAAAGGTTTTTCTACTGCAAAAGCTGATCAGTAAGGAGAAAATATGCATATTAGGGTTCTCTGCCTCCCATGCTGCAGTATTTCTAATTCTGTGGGATGCTGAATGGATCACCCAGTAGAAATTAATCCAGTTATATGCTGTGTGGGTTGTGAGGAGGAATAACAATTCCAGGTCAGTCTTCTGGACTAGATACTTCTTTGGAGGAAAAAAAAAAAATTACTGAAGATCTGGGAGATTGTTATTTTGTGTTGCATTGGCAGAGATGGAATCAGAGCCCCATTGTGCTGTGTGACATTCAAGAACTTAATAAAATGAGAGTCCCTGCTTTGCGTTGGGCAGGTTTATTTTTTAACATCTTTCCCCAACCTCATCCACAAAAAAAATTATAATTCAGGAAGGATTCTGGTGAATGTTTAGTTTAACCCAGTACTTCCCCATAGGCTCTTTTCTCATACTCTCCTGGCTGTCTTTGGCATGGAGCTTTCAGCTAGGGAACAGTTCAGTACTTCTGGGCTGTAGGCCCTACATGTGTTTGAGCTTCTATTCGTCTGGAAGAATTCACTGGCACATCTAACCTGAGTATGTCCCATGGAATCGCCACCCTCATTCTCAAGAGCCAGGCACAGTCAGCTGCTGCTCTTGAAAACTGGGTGGTAAAAAATGCTTCAAGTAGGTATTTAAGAATTGTAGGAGACATAATGTCCTCTTCAGACTAGTGACTAGCCTCCATAGCTGAGAAAGCTCAAGGCACTACTGTAGAAGTGAATTTTGGTTTACAATTAGGAACCTGTTAAACTTTGCATCCCCCTTACTTAAAACTTTTCCCCTCCCTTAGGTGCGAGTTACTGTCTTTCCTGCAAAGACAGTAGCACTTTATACAGGAGTGCCTTTGTGGATCATCTTGGTGGCTATTCTTGCTGGAATACTGATGCTCGCACTGTTGGTGTTTTTACTATGGAAGGTGAGTTATTTTACAAATCACTCTTATCTTTTCAGGTACAAGTCAACATATGAAATAAGGTAGAAAACTAGTTAAGCAACTCCAAAAATGCATTTCAAAATATTGCTATTGGGATGCTGTCTACTTAATCATTAAACAAGTTTCATTTCATGCTACTAGTAAAAACCTTACTGAAAATTAATTTTAAAATCAAGGTGTTTTTTTTATTATTTCTCATCTTGGAAAATGACCAGTGAAGTTGTATTTTTGCTTTGTAGAAAAATTAATAGTAATAATTTCACTTTCTGCAACATTTGGCTGAAAAAAATGCATGGAAATGTTTGTTTAAAATGTTTATTGGCATTTTTGAAATACTTCTGGAACCATTTCTATTTGTTAGCTATTGTACACAAACTTTTATAAATCCTAATTTTGGGGATATGTTAACTTTTTATATTGTAAAATGTTATTTAACTTGACTGGTATGTGAATTAGATCTGATTGGGGTTTACAGTTCAAACCACTTCAAATTGTCAAAATGCATGTATCACAAATTACTACTAGCTACAGTACTTGGAACAGTAATGCTTCTTGTTCTGATAAAAGATTATTTGGATACATTCTTGTGGCTTGAGAATATTATGAGGATACTAGATGCCTATTAATACCCCAGACAGAATGCATTGTTACTTTATGTACAATGTGTTGAGAAGCTGCTAATGCAGTATCTTAAAACCTACTTTCTCCTTTTAAATTAATACAAGATTAAAGCTTTGTTTATAAAGTCAAAAACATAACTGTTTGGCCGCCTTCTTTCATTCTTGCTGGTTTGGTTCTTAGGCTTAGTATCCCAGTTGCAGATCACCTAAGAATTCTGCTTCCTTACAGAGCCACCATTGTCAGGGGAAACCAGTAGTGGGGCAGGAATCCTAGTTTTAAGTGGAAGAATACAATCCTCTTATTCCTGATTCCCACCCACACTCCAAAATTCCTAACTCATTCTTGTTGCTAAGGAAGCAAATGCCTGGATTAGGAAAATCCCTTCAGTCCTTGGTACCACCTGGTGCTCCCACTATGTCTTCAGAAGAGACCCTGAGGAACTTCACTTGAAAATTTCCTTCTTTGAACAGCTGCTATTCTTTGCTGACCATAAAGGGTGCTCTTGTTCAGAGTTTGTAAGGTGCCCTTGCATTCCCTTTTGATTGTCCTGTTATGCTTTCTTCCAGTGGGTACATCAGCCTCTGTTGCAAAGTAACAGCACATAACTGCCAAAAAAATTTGCTTCTGATTAAATTTTTAATAACTCACTTGAAGTGCTACTTTTTGACTACTAAGGATTATGAGATCAGATTAACATTGCACACGTGTGGTTTGTATTCAGCAGTTGTTAGTCTTTCAATATAAAATAGATCTAGAGCTATATGTATTTTATACTGAAAGGAGAATTAAAACTGCTTATGAAGCTTAGACTTTTCTCTAGTAAATAGAATATAATATGCCTACCTCACCACAAGGGCAAAAATGATAAATTAAGTAATTTTTTATGTAAAAGCAACAAGAACTTTCAGCCATTGTGGGGAAGGACAGTAGGGTCCTGAAGAAAATAAGTGACCATCTCAAAGCAAACGAGACACACATGACCCTTTTGTGTTTCTACCATTTGAGCATTGTAAGGGTGTCTTAAAATGTGTGAAAATGGTGGTATTCCTTCTCTTACCTGGTGTATTCTTTACTGGGAGCCAATCCATAAACTCTTGGGTCTCAAATAATATCCTGTTGCTCTGTAGTACTAATGTTAGTTGTTAATACTTAATCTGTATTTTTACAATACCTTGTTTTAGATATTTTAAAATGCTCGCTAAACAATTGGCTAAGATTTGTGACTCTGCCTGCTGTTGACATCAATGTGCCCTAGGATTCTGACAGATTAGTTTTAAATTAGAACATGGTGTAACACATTCTCTCTTGCCTAGAGGTGGTGGTTTTGGGGGTTTTTGGGCTCTGCATAGAGGGGACATGATTATCCTGGGAAGCGTTTTGAAATACCTTTTTCCATTCTCACCTATGTTCACAATTAATGCTCTTGTGAAAGGGATGGGATGGTAAGAATTACTGTCCATTCCATTTGATTGTCTTGTGAATTGGCTTTAAAATGGTTTAATAGGCTGTCACTTTTTTCCTCAACATACCAATCCATAAAATTGACTAAATACCTTGCTTCCTTGTAGTGTGGTTTCTTCAAGAGAAGTAAGAAAAATCATTATGATGCCACATATCACAAGGCTGAGATCCATACTCAGCCATCTGATAAAGAGAGGCTTACTTCTGATGCATAGTATTGATCTACTTCTGTAATTGGTAATTGATCAATATTTTTTAATTTCTAGCTGTGGGACATGCTATGGTTGTGGTGGCTAACAATGGGAAGCTTGCTGCTGGGTTTCAAAATATCAATATCTGCTTCTTACTGTTTATAATCACTTTTTTCAGTGCATGAGAGAGACAGGCTCTTACATATTACTTTCAATGCTTTTTGTCTGTTTCAACAAAAAATCTTAACCGCTACAGTGGAATTTTACACACTGAAATAACTTATCTAGCATTTGTATATTAAGTATTTTAAATTTTCAAACTTTACACATGGTAACCACAGAGTAAAGTTTTAAGATGTAAAATAAAGTTTACCTGGTTTTCTGTTAGTGTTTCCTGATATTTGGATGTTACATGAATTGCTTTATTAACCTCTTATGCATGCTAAAAGCCTTGTGCTGCTCCTGATGAAAAGGCATTTCTTTATAATTATTTTTAATTGCTGTGGAAACTGATAAAGGTTTAATCATTTTTGGTTGCTTCTTAAGAAATTCTAAAATATACTCTGCTGTGATCAGAGCACATGCTTTCTTCTCCTGAAAACTGCCAAATGTTTTATACTTTTAGTAAATTTTGCTCAGAATAGGAAATCATAAATGTGGTGTGTGTATATCTATCTAAACTGATGATACTGGGGGATCTAACTAAAATCTGTCAACACTGTGCACACAATGAAAGGGTAAATAATAGAGATGAGCTTAAACCAAACCTCTGAACAGCCCCAGAATTTGGAAAACTATATACCTGAATACTGGTTTCAACTTTCTCCTACCATTTATCGTCTTTTAAAGACACTTTTCAGTATTACATAAATTCAGTGGTCTACTGCAAACTTGTAAGAAATATTGCTCTTTAAGTATTCTGCTCAGAAAGCTTTTGTAGTAAACTCTCTCTACTCTGTGTCTGCATATCACTTCATTTCTAAGGCCCTGATCCTGAAAAGCCATTCTCATACACTTGACCTCAGTGGGACTATTCACTGTGCAAAGTTAAGTGTGTGCATATATAACTGTGGAAGACCAGGGCCTCCATGGTCAACTGTTCATCCCAGCTTTTCTTCAGTCAGTTTTTAATGGAGAACATCTCCTACTCTGACCCTGCACTCTTGCACCCTTTTTACTAATCAAATGCAATGCATCCCTTGACTCAGTTTGAGTCTACAGATGAATGAACAAAATAAATTGTACCTATAATCAAATATTGGCTTAACAAATAACTATATTCACAAGGTTGTTTGGTAAGTCTTAGCTTTTGAGCGCCTGAGACCCTAATATAATGCCTACTGAAGTTAGTGGGAGTTTTTCAATGGGAACTGGATTATACCCAGGTTCAGGAAAGTACTGTATGCATACACTTAACTTTAAGAATGTATTTAAATGCTTTCTGGACTAGGAATTATCACAATTTCAGATTAACTGCACCTGTATTCTTGAGGTCACTCACTTAAAGGTTTGTGCGCACAGCCCTTCTGACCATGGGTTACAAGGCTTCTCAGTTCCCTCTACACTTTGATATTCTGAGCGAGACTGCATAGACAGGCTAGCATCTGCAGTTCAGTAGCACACAGCTCTTCCTAAGCCAATGCATTTATTAAGGTGAAAGCATTACAGAAAAAACAATAAAAAGCTCCATGTATGCTAAAAAGTTTATCAGAGGTCAAAACCCACAACTGGATTTTCCATGGTTTACAAATTCATAAGAACCCAGGCTGAGCAGTTCAGCTGTTTGTTTATGCATTTTGGGCTTGGGATCTCATCTCTGGAACAGGTAATCCACAGAAAATGCCCATAACTTTAAAAGGCCAAGAGTTTGTATTACCAAAGGTAGGGGAATTCACATTAACCTCTCCCCCAGGTCAGGGGTTCTCAGACTTTGGTATTGGTGACCCCTTTCACATAGCAAGCCTCTGAGTGCAACCCCCCTTAAATATATAAAAGGGTGTTTTTAATGTATAACACCATTATAAATGCTAGAGGCAAAGCAGGGTTCATGGGTGGATGCTGACAGCTCATGACCCCCCCATGTAATAACCTCCTGACCCCCAGTTTGAGAAGCCCTGCCCTAAGTATTCCCCAGAAAATGCACTTCACGTCCCAGAAGTCCATTCTTGTGTGGCACATTTTCCATATAGTCCTTTGATCTCCCAGGCCTCACATCACATCTCGTTCCTGACCCACAACAATACACAAACTTTGCATTTAATACAACTGCCTCCAAAGATACTTACTTAATTTGATAAGGATTTTTCAAGGAACTGCCATATTTATCACAGGGATGCTTTCCTGAACTGGGACTTTAATCTTGCAATGCAAAGGCCTAGTCTACAGTTACAAAGTAGCTGTGTTGCTCAAGTCTGTGGAAAAACTGCTCTATGTGACAGTTAGATTTAATTAACTACCAGTGTAGATACAGCTAGGTCAATGAAAAATTCTTCCATCTAATTACCTACCATTCAGAGAGGTGGATTAACTACAATGGAAAAAAATCCTTGTCGCTGCAGGAAGCAACTCTGCTGCAGTGCGATGGTGGCACAGCAGCAGCACTGTAGCATAGACACACCCACACTCTCATGAGCACTCCTACAGATGTCAACAGGAATTAATGCTATAGGACTGTGCATCTAAAATTAGCCTTACAAAATTAATGGAAGGAATTTGTTTTACACTCTTTAATTGTTGGATTGTGTAGTTTGCTCTCACCTGCTGCTGATAGTTGTACTTTAAAGACTGTCATAGTTTCACATCTGTAGACCACATGCATTTTAAAAAAAAAAAAACTTTTCAGTTACCTTGTCTGTCACTTCTTAGAGAAGCTATTTCTTTTGTACTAATGCAAGCAAAGAATTCTAGACTTTTATGCTTACAGTACTTTGACTGTAATTTAATCCTAAACTGTTCCCTTTCCCAGTGTGGATTCTTCCAGCGCTCCAGGTACGATGACAGTGTCCCCCGATACCATGCTGTAAGAATTCGGAAAGAGGAGCGACAGACCAAAGATGGGGAACATAAAGAGAATCTTGAGAAAAAACAATGGATTACAAAATGGAATGAAAATGAAAGCTACTCCTAGGGAAAATTTCCCCCCTCAATTCCCAATTCAGACAATTTTAATATTTCTTCATTAATGGAATACTGATGGACTCAGACCTACATACAATATGGAACTATATTTTTGATTGTAGATATTTTTACTCATATTGAAGCTTTTGTTTTGCACAACTAAATTTAAGATTGCTTGACTGATTTAGCTGCATTATTTAAACTTCCAGATAGTCAGAGACAAGAGGCAAACTTGCATTTATAAAATGGTGCATTGAACTGAGCATTCTATGAAATATGCACATTAGTTTGTAATGATGCCACAAAAGGTCCTTTTCTGCATTCCTTGGACATCAATGGATGTGCAAGGAATGCAGGATCTGGTTCCAGATATATTCTGGAAACTTCCATCACAATATACACACTGTAGCCTTGACACACTTTATGCAAATAGAATTTGGGGAATCTGTGAATGTGCTATTCTTGTCATAAGACTCTGCAGCTATGGTAGTTAGGGCTTAACCTAAAGTGTCTTAAATTAAATGTGCAATAGGTCATGTTGCTATGTTTCTCACACCAAATATACACAGGTTTAAAAAAAGGCTTGAATATTAGTTGTATGTTTTTGTATATATTTTTGTATTTATTTTTTTTTTATCAGCAACCATTTGTCTTTGACTAATTAGGCCAAAGACTTAACTGAACTTTAAAACTGGTATGGATGTTCTTAAATAGGATATGAAAGTCCAGTTAGACATGAAACTTTCACTGCATTTAAAGAGTTCCTGAAGAGTGCCAGTGCTTTTTTAAAATGCAAATTTCAATCACTGACACATCCTTGAAATATAAACATTCATTCCAGGGGTTTGTGGGGGCATTTTTTCTTATTTCTGTTTATGCAGCAGGATTTAGGAAAGATGTGGACAAACTGGAGAGAGTCCAGAGGAAAGCAACAAAAATGATAAAATGTTTAGAAAACCTGGCCTATGAGGAACAGGTGTACTAAAAAACCAACAGGGCGTGTATTTAATTTTGAGAAAAGAAGACTGAGGGGGGAAACCTGATACTAGGTCTTCAAATACCTTAAGCTGTTATAAAGAGAACAATGATTAAATTATTCTCTGTCCTCGCAAGACAAGGAACAATGGGCTTAATCACAGCAAGGAAGATTGAGGTTAGATATTAGGAAAGAAAAAAAAAAACACTTTCTAATTATAAGGGTAGTTAAGCTCTGGAATAAGCTTCCAAGTGAGGCTGTGAAATCCCCTCAGTGGGGGATTTTAAGAACACCTGTCAGGCATGGTCTAGGTTTTACTTGGTCCTGCCTCAGGGCAGAGGACTGGACTTGACTTCTCGAGGCCCCCTGCAGCCCTTCATTTCTGTGACTAATTATGTTCCTGTAACATAATGTATGTGTTAATTGAGAATATTTTAAATTTTCTTTTGTACATCCAACATGTATAGGTTTTTCTATTTAATTTTTATACTTAATACAAAAAGTGAGGTGCTTCTGGAACAATTTTCCAGCTCTGTAAGGATTTCATGTTTAGAGAAAGGTGTGTCTACTACTGAAAATGTTATATAGCACTTGAAAGAAAACAAGCTCCTATCTGTCCTTAACAATGGCTCTGCACTGATCCCTTTTGAGACTACTGAGTGATGTCCTAAATATAGCTAAATGTTAATTGTAAGAATAGTGCCACAATGTTGCTGCTCAGTAACCTAATTGTTGTAACATAACAGAGCTATTTAAAGAGTTTATTGGTTTTTTTTAACTTACATTCTAAAATGTTGGTACTATTTAAATTCAGATTTCTTATTCCATATGAAAAATACTAATGACCTGTGTGAATAATTTTTTTTGCATAGGCATGAGAATTATGCAAAGACTTGTTAAAGTATTTTCTTTACAAGCTGCTAGCTTTACCCTCCCCCAGAAGTCTACTGTTTTAATGCAGACTGCTGGGGTGACTGAAGCAAGCAAGACTGGTCACCAATTGTGTGGATGGGTTTGGTTTTGTACTACTATTCATTTCTTTCCTTCAGTCAGGCTTTTTGAAGCTTTGTTTCTTTAAAAATGTTATTTTAGAAGCTGCATTCTTTTGCTTCAAGGTTAACAGGTCCCATGTGTAATTTTCCTCCTTCCTCCCATCATATACTTCCAAAATTACATTGTGACCCCTGTTCTGCAACATGTGTGTACATAGCTGTTTACGGCATATTGTCAGTCTGTCTCCCTAATGAGAGGTACAGCAGTGTTTAAAATCCCAGCTCCTTTGCCGAGTGGCTCAAAACCCCAAGAAACTGAGCTCATCACTTGCAAAGAAATGGGAATTTTGAGACTGTTGCAGCCCTAGTTAAAATAAAACATATGGTTAGGTATGTGGCACCCTCTTTTTATAAAGAGCAAAATAAAAAAATGTCTTGGCAGCGTTAAATTTAGGACTATTGAAAATAATCTCAAGTCATGTCACTGGTATACTATCCTCTCAAACAACTAATAATGCTAAATCATTCCAGGATTAGAAATTACCTGTGGATATTTGTATAAAAGTGTGAAATATTTTTTAATTAAAATACATATTGCCTTGATATTACTGGTATATTTCTTACAGGACAAGTTTCTTTTATCAGACTGAATTGTTGAATTATGTAACATAAAATAAGCATTAGCAACTGAGTTTCTGTAAGTGGTGCTTAGATTTCACAGCTCACTAATTTGTTATAACTAAAGCCAGCCTGCTCTATATGTAATTTTCAGCATGAATTAAAGCAAGAAATATACATGATGATGAACCATTTAATTTGTTACTAGTCTACTTAAAAATCACTGGGTTATATATAAAAAAGGGGAAGGATTTACATGCTACATTTAGGTGTTAATGCCAAATCCTACTGGCCTCACCCCTGCAGGTAGTCTGATGCAGAGGCCTTGTTTACATGAGACAGTTGCACTTTGACTTTCTGCAGCCCAGAATCACTCTCAGTTCTGTGGCACATGGGCTGTCACAGCAGTTTGCAGAAGTGGATAGTCCTTGCCTCCTTGCACAGCTACTGCCTCCATTGGAGCAGTCAGTGGCAGTTCGCTTTGCTCCCAACCATATCTTTGCTAACTAAGATTTTTTTAGGGCAGTAACTGAGCACCTTTTAATATTCTCCTCCTCCTCCCCATGCAACCTATGCAGAGTAGAAGTCAGTCAATTTACTTGCCAATTCTGTAGCACAGAATCTCTAATTTAAAGTGTTTGGCACAGATCATGACTTCCTATAGTTGCAAGAGACTACAGCTGGGCTTTCTATAGGAACCCTCTCAGTAGAAACAATAGGTTTCACTTTTTCTCTCTTCTTAGAAATCCAGTACTAGTCTTTATCATAAGATAGCTACAGGCGTACATAGATACACACAATTTCAAATTCCTTTTTATGAACAACACTCCAAAGATAAACCATTACAGCACAGCAGTTAATGCACCCTATCTAGGCTAATATCACTAGATATTTTCCTTTAAAATAAAGAATATAACAAAGTACATATTTATAAAACCTTACAAAATAAATACAGGGATAGGGATGG
Source organism: Natator depressus (assembly GCF_965152275.1). Classification (NCBI taxonomy): domain Eukaryota; kingdom Metazoa; phylum Chordata; order Testudines; family Cheloniidae; genus Natator; species Natator depressus. The sequence goes on from NC_134244.1 coordinate 40,363,242, forward strand.
GGACTTCTGACAATTGGAGATTTTCTGCTTTCACATAGGCTCACCCTGGGTATTATACTGACGATTAAACATTTAGTTGTACTACATAATCGGTTATTTCAGCATCCTCATTACTGAGCACATACAACTTCAAGAAAGAAAAAACAACCACGCACCATAGCTATTGTAGCCATTAGGCTCATACAGTGTCTTTGGTTCAATGATGTAATGCAGTGGTCCCCAACCTTTCTTGTGGGAATAGCACATTGCTATTCCCAGAAGACTGTGGCGGGCGCCAGGCACCTTGCCGCCAAGGAATGGCAATGCTTCCCTGTGGCATTTCGGTGGAAGCGTGTTCTGCGGGTGCACAAAAATGTCCCAGTGGGTGCCATGGCGCCCGTGGGCACTGCATTAGGGACCCCTGATGTAATACAACTCAGACATTTGGCCTCCAGTCTGCAATTCCCCTTTTAGGGGACCCATTGCTTTCTGTAAAAAAACTGTATTGGGATCCAACCCCCAGGTTGAGCCCGGCAGCCCTATCTGATGGTGCTCAGACTGACTGACACTTTTGTACCCCTGACAGCACTCACTACTGAGTGGCCAGCAGTTTCTACCTTTAACTAAGGGGGGAATGTGTATACATGCAGGAATGTCTGCCTTTAATGAAGCCTTTGCCAGTACCAAAACAGCTACTGAGCAAGGTTAACTTCCGGCACTCCCTATCGTGTGCTGAAATAGCAACTACTTCTTTACAGTCACTTACGGCCAGGGGTAGTCAATAGGCAGACCACAGGCCAAATCCGGACTGCCAGATGCTTTTGAACAACTTTTTTTTCCTTTTAATTATTTTCTCTGGACCTTGACAAAAAATAATTGGACTACTCCTGCTCAAGGCTCTGTACAGCCACGTTACCAGTGAATGTTTGTCTATCACCTCAAGAACAAGTAGAAACAGCAGTTGTGATTAAAGCCATAGGTGTTTCTTGCTGAACACCATGAAAGAAGAAAAAGAAAAGGGGGGTACACCAGCTTCAGGTAAATTGGTAATGAGAGGACTAAAACTGTATGGCAGAGCACAGAAGTAGCACTCTACATCCAAGGCAGCTTTCGCAGGCTCTTCAAAAGACAAGTGATGTCCTCCCTCCTTGCAATCAGCTGACCCTGGCACAGCCAGGTCTTGGGGCTAAGTTGGAAAGGTGTTTTGAAATATTCTCCAGAGTGATGCAACTCCAATGCAGAAAATCCAATAGTGGACTTTAAGCATCTCTTGAAGAGAGTCCAAGGATGAGGACTCCATGTTGGTCCCCAGGCAGGGTCCTCTACAAGACAGGAAAAAAAGCCAAAAGAGCCAGGTGGGAGTGGAAGAGATATAAAAAGGCTAAGAGAGTGTCATCCTTGAACACAGTCTCCACCTCTTCTGCTGAGGTAGGAGATAGTTCTGATCCAGACCTTAAAAGGAAACTGGTGGGGAGGGGTGAAGAACAGGAAAGGTTTTTGCCACCAACTCATTTGTTACACTGTGCAAGAATATGGCATCCACTATGAAAATACAGCCTGATAAGGTGGTATTAGATGACAAATGTTTGCCTTGGACAGCAGTCACCTGCGCCTTCCCTTCAAACAGGTAATCAGATAAGTGAGAATGCCCTGACAAGGGAAAATAGGTACAGACACACACACACACTGAAGAAGGTTCTTTGATTTTCCTGCAGGAGACTAGCATCAGTTTGACACCAAATCCAGTTGGTCATGGGAGTGTGTGGACAGACTGTACTTGACACTGGCCTCTCCACACCTGCTGCCAGAGGTTCTGAGGGTTGGCTGGGTTGCCTGCTGCATCTTTGAGTCCATCTGGAGGGAACCACTTCCCAATCCTGTCAACATACATGCCCTGATACAGGTATAGAACAAATGATTCTACCAGCATCTTCCTTCCTCAGCACATTGGAGGACCACAAGAGAATCATCCTTGGCAGGTACATGACCACCCTGGAGATGCAGGATTAGATTGGGAAAGAGGTGCCAGGCTGCTACAGCGAGATTGTCAACTATCACTCCCTGGTGGACACCTGCCATGACCAGCAACCTGATGATATGGGCTCCTTCACCATTGTTAGTGGTATGACTAAGCCTTCTCCAGCTCTACTAGTTGGACAACATATCCTGATCCAAGATCCTGTGGGCTCACTTCTCCAATATCTAGGTTCCTCCCTAGGGTTAAGGTCCCAAACCATGGTTAGGGCTGGGGCCAGTACATCGCTCCAGGCTAGGGTTTAGGGCCAGAACTCCAGGAAAAGGTTAGGGTTGGTGATGGTGGGTGGCTCCTAGAGCCAGATTAGGATTTGGGGTGGAAAGCGACTCTGACCTAGGATTACAGCTCCGATTCATAGGGGACTGTGGGTTGAGGATGGTCAGGTTCCTCAGGACAGGATTAGGGTTGGGGCTGGTAAGAGGCCGCAGGCTAGGCCTACAGTGGGGGAGATTATGTGGCCCTGAGCTATTGTTACCATTAGTGCCAGTAGCCAGCCCTGAGTTATAGTTCAGGTAAGGCTATGGTTGGGCACTTGAGGCTAGGCTTATGGTTTAGGGCTGGTAGGCAGCTACAGGTTAGGGATTGAAGCTGGTAGCAGATTATAGGGGGACCTCACCTAGGATTAGTGACAGTAGGTTGCCCCAAGCTAGGGTTATGGTTTGGTCTGGAAGGGGCTCTGGCCTAGGATTAGCGATTGGGAAGAGAGGGGAATAGGATAGTGTTAAGGATGGGGATGGAATGTATCCCCAGACAAAGGTTCACTTAGGGCCAGCAGGTGGTCACGTTAAGGTTAGCTGGTGGCCCTAGGTTAGAGTTAATTTTGGTCTTGGTAGGAGGCCATGGGCTACGGTTGAGATTAGCTGATGGGAGACATAATAGTATACTTATGTATATGGGTAATGTCTAGGAACTTAAACAATGGTACTTTCAGGAGTGAGAGAGGTCTATATATGTGGAGAAAGAAAAAGCAGGAATGTTGCCTTGTTTTTTCTCTTCCTTGAGCAGTAAGAACGTGGTGTCAGAACAGAAGTGAGCCCTGCAGATACATGAAATAAAAAACTAAGAATATTACAAATCAACCAAAAAAAGTCATCTTACCAGATCCTGTCCAAGAAAATGGAGCACATGGCTGCCCGTGTCCAACAGCATCTGCATGTCAGCAACAGCTGAAGAAGTCAAGTAAAAATCTTAGCTGCCCTCCCACAGATTCTAACCTGCCCCCCCCCCCCCCCCAAGTGTTATAGTTATCTTTTCAGATAATAAAATCTGGAGAAACAACTGTGCAAAATAGCTGACTCATGCAATTATTACTCCTGGGGGAATTATGCACTACTGTGCATGCACATAATTAATGAGATGCATATATTTTTAATTTTTTGCACAGAAAAAAGCTTCTGCCAAATGTTGCTGCAGTCTGCCTTTTGCCACCAGAGGGCACCCTGGCGATAGAACACCTCAGCAGCTCCCAGTCAGCTAGCTAAGAGAAAGAGCCCACCTTCTTCCCAGCACCTGTCAGGTGAGGTCAGGAGCTATGGGGAGACAGTGTGGGGTGCTGGGGGTGGGGGTCAGCTCATAAGGGCTAGTGTGGGGAGGACAGAGTGGGGCAGGGGCTGAATGGGAGTGGAGGCACTGGGGGGAGTGAGGTGCAGGGCCACGTGATGGGGGAGGGGGTGCAGAGCTACATAGGGACAGGAGAGTGGCTGGGTGGGGGCACAGAGACGGATGGGCAAGGGAGTGCAGAACCATGTTTGGATGGGGAGGATGCCTGAGTGGGGGTGGAGGGACATGGGCAGATGTGGGGTCAACCAGGGTCTGCATGAGGGAAGCTCCCAAACAATCCCTCCCCCACAAAAAAAACCCCTGTTCCATACTCCTTCCCCCCCCCCCCACAACCCTCCAAGGCTCCTTCTCAGCAATTTACTTCCCTCTCCTTTTCCGTTACCCCTGACTCCCCCAAGAAGCCTTTGCACTGCTTCTGAGGAGTGCAGGCAATACAGTTCTGTAGTGTAGTTTAAATGAATTATTACTCAAAGTTCTGTATTAACATGCCTAGTAGGGAATCTATTTGTCAAAAAACGTTTCCTGAATCTTTTTTGTTCTCTGTATTGTTACAGACATACTTGAAGGTATTTTGAAATAAATGATCAAAAATAATTGAAACTGGTGTGATTATAATGTGTCAGTTTGACAAATAAAATATGCAGAATTTTAAAATGTGTGCAGCTTTTAAAAGACTAACTAATTTGTGATAGATTAGCAAGAGGAATGAAAGAGGTGGGAGCTCAAATGAGAATGCTAGAAGAGTCCACGCTACTCTACCAAGAGCTATACATATGGGCAAAACTCATGAACAAACTCACATCTAAATGCAGAGAATAAGTGGAAAAGATACAGGCATGCACTATGTAACGAAGAAAAAATACACACCAAAACTCATGCAAGACCAAAATGCACAAAGCAGAAGAGACAGAAAAAATTCAAAGGAAGACCTGTGGGTACAGTAGAGAAAAGCTATGGAAAATGCCCCACAATAATTTGGCAAGAGAAATTATACTAAAGCTTGCAGACAACAAAAAAACAAAAAATCCACCATATTGAGGAAGTAAACAGTCACTCAGAGGATGAGATTTTGTATGTATATGATACTTGTGCAGTGCCAAACAACAAAAATTAATGGTTTGTAAAGCTCAGACAAGCACCAGTTGCAAAGAAACGCAACACACACCCAGAAATTGAATGCTAGATAAACAGTGCACGTTACATCTGGAAATAGGTAAACCAATTCAGCCAGTACAGAATCTAGGATGGGAAACCATTTCAGTAGAAAGTGACTATAAACCTCTAGAGAACATTTTTTAAGAGCCACTGCTTAGTGGACCCAAAATGCCTGTAGCACATGCTGCTGAAATTACAATGCTACAACTTGTGTGCACACTACGAGAAAGGAACAGATGTATATAACTGACTTCTTACCCAGAGCAGCCCTGCAGCATGAAAATATGGCAATGGAACAAGAATAGGAAATCCTCAACCTGACAGAAATACAGAAAACTCAAAGATATAGAAAGCAGCAATCCAGATAGTTATGCGCCAGTTTCAAGACAGGGGTTGGAAAGAAGCAGAGAACAACTTTCTGGCCTTAGAAGTTATGAGACCATAAAGTACAAAGATTTACAAGTGCCCACATCCCCCATTCTGTCAGGATGGGCAGACACCAGGGGAGAAACTCCACCTGCCTCTCAGGTTTACTAGAGCTATTGAGATGAGCATACATGATACCATCATATATACAGGCAATAAAATCATAGTACTCAGGATTATGGAGAACAGAAACTCTCTCAAGAATACATTGGCGCTATTCTGGAATAGAACCCTGTATCCAGAATACATATGGGGGAAATGCTAGGAGAAATGCGGACCAAGCACCATAAAGGGACAATGAAAATACACAGCTTCCCCAATAGACTTGTATTTTCTTGTTCCTGGTAAACTGTCAGAGGCAAAATGCACCCTTCTGGATTCATGACACAAGCTTATGCATTACCTGCATCTCTGGCCCAAACCATCCAGGACTTCAACTCTCTCACTGCCCTGGTCAGTTACCTATTTAACTCAGTCTGCTCACCCATCTGGTCTGTGTGTCAAGTTGTAATCACACTGTTTTCACATGTTCTGCCCTCGCTGGCTAGCAATCACTGAAAGTTAATGTTCAGGACTTTGGTCTTCTAGTCTATCTCCAAGGTAACTCCATTCATATATTGACAATTCTCAATAGTTCATTCATATCAACCCAGACTTGCCTACTCTCTATGTAACTCCTACCCAGCCCCAGGAAACAAGTTAACCCCTTCAATCCCAGTAGGTAGCTATATCATATTGAGTGGGGAAAAAGTTACATCTGTTATAAACATACTGAATTTTCCCACATTCTTGATGCTACCACCTCATTACAGAATACTACTTAGACTTCTGAGAACTAAGTGAACTGTCAAACCTGACACAAAGACCACTATGGACAAAGGTGTGACACTGCACCCCATATTCTTCATAGTGATATGATTATAATGTATTTTATGCAAGATGTCATAATTAAAGTCATGTGAGATGTCACTGAAAAGGTTATGATTTGTTGAATATGATTATCCTATTTGTATGCATGTATCATTTTTGTATCTGAAGTTATGAACATTAACTATGTCTCTATTTCAAATGCCTCGGGAATGCCTACTAGACAAGGTGCTTTCATTCTAGATGGTGGGTGTGGAAGGGCCTATTCAGGGCAATGAGCCATTAGGAAAAAACAACAGGCCTTAGGAGGAGCTTATTTCCTATCTGGGGAGCCTTCCTGAGAATGCTACAAACAGCCTCCGAGTAATGGCTGCTATGACTTTATGAAGGCATGTGATGTGACCACATGTCTCTAGATTCCATCTTGGGATGTCAGTGTTTTTCCACAGACCAGTTTGGGAACCAAGCTTTGAAACACAAGGTTCTCGCCATGTGCAAAAGCTATACCAGGTGGGGACTGACATCTGGTGTTCTTCGCTCCCCACACAGGACTTCTGAAAACATCTGAGGAATAAAGACTGAACTGGGGGAAGTGCTGGACCCAGGCTAAAGGGACTGGAAAACCTGGAGATTCTAAACTGAAAGCAAGGGCAGCTTGCCCCTTAAGAATCTGCAGCCTGCTTGTATCATCTCTTACGGTGCAAATCTGCTATTCATACCCAAATCTATTTAGTATATTAAGTTTAGTTTGCGTTTTTTTGTCAAGTTGCTAGGTAATCTGCTTAGATTTTTTTTAAGTGATAGCAAATAGATCAATCTTTTGTAGTTAATAAACTTGCTTTTGCTTTATCTAAACTAGTGTGTGGGAATCATAACTTGGGGGCAAAAGGCTGTTGCATATTCCTCTCCACATTGACATAGGGGGCAAATGTTATGAGCTTACATTGTACATTTCCCTGTGCAGTGCAAGACAGTAGAATTTTGGGTTTATACTCCAGAGGGGGTGCGTGCCTGAGGAGCTGATAATTGCCCTAGCAGTAGCCTTCCCATGCAGGGCCTGGTCATAGAGCCTGCATGTAACTGCGGCTGGGTGTGTCCTTCCTGTATGTATGCTGGTGAAGGTGCAGGCTGGAGACGGCTTTGTAACTGGTCACAGCAGTACAGTGTAAAAGGGAGCCTGGCTGGTGGGTCGGGGGGCTCAGTGATACCCCAGTTCCAGGTGGCACCCCAGGGGAACCCATCACAAAAGCAATGAAACATTTCAGCAGGTCGGCTATCCCAAACTGTATAGTATCAAAACAACAGACTTCATTTACTAGCAGTGAGTTTGTGTGATTTACCCACATCATATCATATGATACCAAAACCATCAAATGCGAAGTTAGAAACAGTTAGAATTGGTAATATTATTAAAGAAAGCTGCAAAAAGCAAAGGAAATAGTAGCTACTTTATGTCCCAATGCTGCAGCTATCCCAGGAATTAGAAAGCCGCAGTACATGCAGTGATTGAGGACTCAGATTTCCAACGAAACGGGGATATCTGCAGTATGACTTTATCTGATCTAAAGACTCAATATACATACACTGCAGAAGGCTGCCAGCCATTCTACCACTAGATTTGCAACTACACTATTAGAACAATGACCAATTTTATTCCAGCTAGACTGTGGAGCCAGTTGCAATGTAATCCCCAGCAACATTGGCATGAAGCAATATTAGACTGGAGAAATGGGATCAAGTAATTGTGATGTACAATAAAAGTGTTCTGAGGCTAGTGGGCAAACATAGGCTGTCAATGAGTATCCCATGAAACAAAAGATGTTAACCTTGGAGTTTACAGGAGTACCACTCACTGCTAGGGTGCAGGGCAGTGCATGCCATGGATATGATCACAGTACATGATAGTATTCTCAGTGAGAGAGAGTAGGGATAACAGTCACAGTGACTGTGTCCAGCATTCTAACAGACTACAAGGACAAATTTCTTTTAGCAACCTATAGAGCAAGCGGCAGTTGCATATAGACTCCCCATGTGCAGCCAACGAGACTACTGAAACACGGAGTTGGTGAAATACTGGAATGCGTTACCTAGGGAGGTGGTAGAATCTCCTTCCTTGGAAGTTTTTAAGGTCAGGCTTGACAAAGCCTTGGCTGGGATGATTTGATTGGGGATTGGTCCTGCTTTGAGCAGGGGGTTGGACTAGATGACCTCCTGAGGTCCCTTCTAACCCTGATATTCTATGATTCTATGATTAGCCTTTGTGGAACCACTGAAGAAGGGACTGACAAGCCTGAAAAAACAGGCATTGTTACACTTGTTTTAACTAACACAGACTTCAGCATCCTAGTAATAGTGAGAAAACCTGCAGGTAAACTGAAGATCTGTAATGATCCAGAACCGCTCAGAGCATTGAGAAGAAGTCATTAGCCACTGTGAACGACTGAGGACACACTTCCTGATTTATCAAGGGAAAGTATTCATTCTTTGTGATATCAATAATGGATTTTGGCATATTGATCTAGATGAGTCATCCAGTCACTGGATAACCTCTGCCTCAACTTTTAGCAGGTACCATTGGGTGCAAATGGGCATTGGCTGGGCCCTAGAGGTGTTTCAGTGCAAACTGAGCCAGGCACTAGAGGGACACGCCAGGCATCAACGTTGTAGCTGATGACATTCTTATTGTAGGAGAAGACGTCAAGGAAGAGACAATCTAGGACAATGACACCATGCTGTGACAACTCCTAACCAGGTGCCAGGAGTAGAATATTAGGCTGAAGAGAACTGAGGTTGACTTCTGAGAGACTCTAGGCAGATCCTGAGAGCCATTACAGAAATGTCCAGATTAAAGAATGTGAAAAGAGTCTAGCAAGTAATAGGGATGGCCAACAATCTTTCCGGATTTTGTGCCCCCTAACAGAAGCGGTGAACCCTTGAGACAGTTAACACAGTGATCCAGCATGGGAATGGTCAGACCCAAGAACAGGCATTTGAAAACAACAAACCATAAGCAAAGCATCAGACCTAAAATACTACAGATCTGTGGAGCAGCTAGAGTTACAAAGTGATGCCTCAGAGAGGCCTAGGAGCAACACTGATGCAAAGCCAGCAGTGTTACCTGTCAGCTCTTCCTTTGGACTAATTCATTCCAAATTGAGAAATCATTTGGGACCTGAAAAAGCAGGAAAGATTGTTCATAATACAGAAAAGAAAAACAAAACAGGAAAATGAAGGTGAAGATGACCGAGTTAGCTGCAGAAGCCAATATTTTAAGTTTCTTGTGTTGACCTGGCTGATATAGTCTATTTAATTTTTGTTTTTTTCACATATTTCATTTAACTATTTTAGTTAAACAATTTTAACAAAAACAAACCTGATTTTAAAAAACTTGAATGTTTAACTAAATTCAAAAATTCATATGCTTGTTTGTTATATTATATTACACGTTTGCTGTTGAAGAAAAAAAATCCAGAATATTGTTGTTTTAGTTAAATAAAACAATTTAAATGTGTATCTGGCGATGTTCTCCTCCTAATACAGCCTGGCAAGAAAATCCTCCAAATATTGATGATTAACCTGTTGAATTGGAGATACTTATGAAGTCATTGGGAGGTGAACTCTCTTCTTCAAATTACTTTTGGTAAATAAAATAACCGAACATTCATTCATTTTCCGATACAGCTGTAAAACTAATCTGAAAAGTTTTCAAAGTAAATCACTTAAACATGTATAGTGTGTACCTTCTAAAAATGAAACCTACATCTATCTCTGAGTTGTGAAGAATATGTATTAAGGTTATGACAACCAACAAGAATGCACTTATGTAGAAATCCATTATTAAATCAAGTCTTCCTGACTAGTGATTTAAATCAAATCCACCCTACCTACACCCCAAACTCCTCATCCTCAGCCCCACCCCAGAGCATGCACCCCCTCCTGCACACCAACCCCAATTTGGTGAGCATTTATGGCCCATTATACAATTTCTATTCCCAGATGTGGCCCTCAGGCCAAAAAGTTTGCCCACCCCTGAAATAGGGGATATCTTTTAGAAAAGCAGCCAAACAGGAATTATTTCAGGGAAGTGCTATGGCCTGTGTTATATGGAAGTCAGACTAGATGATCACAGTGATCCCTTCTAGCCTTTGAATCTATAGGGGGAAAAAAAGCTACTGAACGTGTAATTCCCTATTATATTAGGGACAGGAAGACACCCTGCTAACCAGAGTGAGTGTAAATTATGACATCACAACAAACAAATGAAAGTTGTGCTATTAAGAAAGGAAGATTTTTAGTCACTGTTAATACTTGTGTAGAATCCTGGCTCAACTGAAGTCAATAGAATTTTGTTATTGATTTAACTAGAGCCAGTATTTCAACCCCTGGATTGTGTGTGTTTTTGCTAAAGTCTATTTAGCTTCCTTGATAATTAATATTTTGAATAAAGGAAGTGTTTGTAAAAGGTTCAACCCTCACTCCCTTCAATTACTGTGAACTCTTAACCTCTTAAACATCCATCTCTCTCTCACACTTGACATTCAATAAAACCGGGAAGAAGAGAAAGACCAAGAATGTTTACTGTAACAAGCAGAAAAAAAACCTTGACTTTTAAATAAACTTTGCAGCCTTCATTATACATCATAAATACACAAAAGGGCCACAAGCCAACCCTGTTATAGGGAAAGCAGCAGACAGTTAATAAAGTGGTACAAGTAAGTGTCTGTCTTTACACCCACCCATGCCATTCTGTGTGTGGGGGCTGGGTATCACCCACTATGTAGGGTCACCAATTTTGAGGAGGAAAAACGGGGGCATTAAGTCAGGGTCACAAAACCATTTTATGCAAGTTAGTTAATGAACTAATTTGCTTTGGTGTAAATTTTGTTTTACAGATTTAGGGCTGGAGAAAGAGGTCTCTGGGCAGCCCTGGCAAATTAACTCCTGGTATCACAGGGAAGCGGTAGGGAAAACTTGCCACACGCACTTCTCTGCCAGCATGCTAACCCGGGGGAGACACGGAGAGCTCAGTCTCCACCCCAGGACTTTCTTGCCTATAGACAAATCTATCAACCCAACTCACCGTAGCAAACTCAGTGCCTCTCAGCGCCCAACGAACGGGCGGCTGTGGGGGGGAGTGACACGGACAAGTTCTCCGGCACCAACAGGAGCCCCCAGCAGGGTCACGCGGGCCAGCCGGGCGGGAGCCGAGTTCAGTGGGGGGTCCCTGGCAAGGTGCCGGGCTGGCCTTCGCCGCTAGGGCTCGCTGTGTGGCCAGGCCCGGGCCGAGCCCAGGGTTCCTGCCCGTCGTAGCGGGCGGGGGCGGCCGCGGCCCCTCTCTGAGGTGGTGTCAAGGTCGGGAGGCTCCGCTAATCAACCCTCTGCACCATTCCCGCCCCCACCGGCGGGGCGCGGCGCCGAGCGGAGAGAGAGGCGGTGCCCGGCGCCCCGTTCCCGCCCCCCAGTTCAGTGCAGCGCCGCCCGCCAGTTCCCCCGGGGGACGCGCAGCGTAGGAGGCCGCGGCCCGGGCAGGAGTCGAGGCTCCGGGCAGCTGCACAGGCGGGAATGGTGGCCGGGCCGGGCTGAAAGGAGCGGAGCCGCGTCTCGAGGCCGCTGCGGGCCCTGCTGAGAGGCGCCTCCCCGGCCGGCCTCCCGCAGCAGGTGGATTTCTACGCCCGCTGCTCCCCGTCGCCCCTCTCCATGAAGCAGTTTCTGGACTTCGGTGAGTGCCCGGGGCGCCCGCAGCCCACCCGGGGCGGCAGGACCCTGGTAGGCTACGCTGACCTGCCCGCCTCCCCGGGGCAGGAGGCGGTACCGCACCACCAACGCCACGTGGGCAGAGGAGCCCCTGGCTCTAGCCCAGAGACCGGGCTGCAGCGTGAACACCCCCACCAGTGGATGGGGGGCTGCCATTGAATTCCGCCGCTGCCCCCGGCTTACCTGGGCTCCTCTGGCAGCGCCTTTGGTTCTTCAGCCCCCAGGCAACGGGCACCTCTTCTCCCCTTCGGGGGGTGGGGGGTGGCTCTGCACCCTCTTCCCCTTCCTGGTCCCGCAGAGATGGAGAGAGCGGACTGAACTCATTGCTCACAGGAGGCGACCGCCGAGTAAGCTGCTGAGCTTCTAGGCTCCGCAACCCTCTTCACCGCCTCCCCAAGTCTGGCTCCCCCCAGGGGGCCTGATTGGCTGCTCTTCCCTCCCAGGAAGTGGGATGGTGGGGCAGGCAGCCAATCAGAGTGGGTTTTCTGGCCAGGCAAGGACTGAAATTCAATAGAGCGCTGCCGCTTGAGGCCTCATCAGGAGGCTGGTTACAGCTGTGGCCAAAGTTGTAGCGCTAATGAATAAATGGCGACAGCTGGCAACAAAGCAAAATATCCAGCAGAGTTTTTTAAACCAGAATTGCAATCTACCACTAGAGAGCGAAGTGCCACACACATGGGCAGCAGGTTTGTATAATTTTTGGTGGTGCCTAAGTGGATCTGTCCTGTCCATAGGATGGACTGGGGCAACCACCCTGCTCCAACTCTTCCCTGAAGACCGCCGGCCCTGAGCAATGCCGGGAGCCAGCGAGGTGGAGCAGAGTGGGCTAGGGCCAGGTCACTCGCTGCTGCCAGCATCAGGCCCCCCGCTAATCCCCAGGCTGTCTTGGACCCCTTGACCCCCTGAAGTACAAGGCAGGGTAGGCACCACCATGTTGTACGAAGAACACTTGACAAAATTATTGGACTTAATACCCCCACCACCCCAATGTCTGTCATTATGTCATTCAATCATTCAACCCATAAAATAGCATACATTTTGCCATACTGAAAAAACCCGCAGTAACCTAGCTAATAAATAATAAATTCAACTCATATAATTCATGAAAAATGTGTGTACTGTATATGAGATTATATGAAAAATGAAAATGAGCTTGCTTTGGGATTTTACAAGGCAGTTATATCATTTAAACACATTTGGTACCTTGAGTAATGATAACACTTCTTGCAAATCACATAAATAGGGAACCCATGGTCCCCTTCCCTCACCCTAATGCAAAGGGTGATTGCAGGGTTATTGCTGGCTGCCCGAAGGCTGCAGAAAAACCTATGGGCAAAACGTGGAAAGAAGACGATCGATTTATACAGAGGGTTGAAGGGGACTCCCACAGTGCATTAATTAACACTTAATAATGTATCAAAATTAAATACATTACAGAGATAAGAACCCTGTAATGTAATGACAGATTTTACTTCATGAGAAGCTCCAGAGAAAGAAGACCCAGAGGGAGTAATGGTAGGGGCAATCCTAGGAAGAGCAAAGGGGCTGGTAGAGGGAGCAGACAGAGAACAAGGGTAGAGGCAGAGTCACTGCAGGGTTGACCCTGTCTTCTGCATCTCCCCTGTGGGTGGACATACTAATCACTATCACTATAGGAGGGAACAATAGAATGGTATGCCCAGAAGAATGAATGACTTGAGGAAAATTTCCTGAAGGGACCCTTACCCTTTCAGAGCTTTTCTAGCTTGGATATTTATATTTCTACACAAGGTGGTTTGGCCCACAGAAATAAAAATCTGCACATCTTCCATGTGTTTTTGGACCAATGGAAAAAAACAGGTACAATTCAAGTGACTTTTAAAATTGCCTATGAAACCAAGTTAACAAAATAAATGAGCTTATGAACAACCAGAAAATATACTTCTCAAGTGAAAAAAATATAAATGGACTTCTTTGCAAAGAAATTGTAAGTTTTATTACAGGAAAAGCCACAAACTGTCTGGAAAGGAAGAGTAGATTGAATTACTTGCCTCAGTGAACTTTAATACCCAGAGAATTGCTGGGCCTGTGATGATGATGACTGGGGCTTGCTCACCTGTGGCTGCCCCTCCCCATGCTGTGGAGACACAGCCAGGCAGGTCTGTGTCTGCAAGCAGGCACCCTGCCTCAGGTGCAGCTCCCATTGGCCGGGATGGCCAATAGACTGGGAGCCTCCCGGCCAGTGGGCTGTGGGGGAGGCAAAGGGGGAGATTGTTGGGAGCTCTGGAGCAGGGGAGGCAGTGGGGAGGGGAGTTGTCTCTGGAGGTACAAAGGGGGGAGACTTTCTGGAGAGGGGTGACGGGGCACAGGGGCCGTTGGGGGGTCTTTTTGGGGGGACAGAGGGTTGTTTGGGTCTCTGTGGGGCGGGGGAGAGTGATGGACGGAGCTGGACGGAGCCAGCCGCAGCCTGGGTCTGCTCTGCAGGGGCGGGGGTGTTGGTATAGCCCCCTCAGGAAGCTCCCTCTGTACTATGTATTTTATGCCAGCCCCCGGGGTGCCCATTGCTGCTTCTTTCTCCCACCCCTGGCTCCATCTGTCTGTCACCACAACACCCTGGCTGTGTCTGTCTGACAGTGACAGACTCCAGCTGCTCTCTCTGCCTGCGGCTCCCTCCTCCTCCCTGCTGTGGAGGCATGGCCAGGCAGCTCTGGCGCTGGCTCCTGCAGCTCCCATTAGCTGGGGTTCCCAGCCAATGAGCTGGGAGCTGGGTCAGTGCTGGGAACTCTCTGCAGCATGCAGCAACTCTCGGGGTGGGGGGAGCTGCTTGTGGGGATGCGGGGAAGCTGCCCCTGAGGTGAGAGTGCCCCATGTTGCCAACCCATGGCGCGGGAACCCCCAAAGCACGGGGCCTGGGGCCCAAACATTGGTGGAGCTGGGCCCACCTCCATGAATGTTGATGGAGCATGGGCACCAAGGGCCCATATAACTCGTCGCCTTTGGCCACACACAAAACAATCTTAGAGGCAGACATTAGAAACCTTATCAAGTCTGGGTATGGAGTCACAATGCAATGGATCCAGTTTCTGTAGGTTCATCTCTTTGATAAATTATATGTACACATACCTGGGGAACTCTGTCTAACACACGTGTCCATCAAGCTTCAAAAACACAGGGCTCTATTATTTCAATTAAAGAAGATACCCCTCAGCTGTTCAAAGTTAAAGGTCCCTTTATCCATTCAACATTTTTTACATAATTATTCATTTTACAATATGTTATGTAAAGACAAAAGTGTATCCTTTATATATAAAAAGGATATTCTAAATCATAAAAAAATAAAATTATTAAATTAAAAAGATAAATGATCTAAAGCATTACATAGTAAAAACTGTAATCATTCTATGTACGCGATATATGAATTGTGATTGTAGTATTGTTCAGTTACTTTTTAAAACAAATATAGGCCCCAAACTACTGTGTCTCCCTTACAATGGGAATTTGCTTTCAAGGCAAATATTTCTCACAGCAAAGCAGTAATTTATAGACATCAGTGCTTAGACATAAGGTCATGGATAACCAGAAAAAATGTTCAAAATATATCAACTTTTTGAGATGCTTAAAAGCTAGAAAACCAGTGGCTGAGGCTAAAAATTGTAGTAGATATGATTTTGTGCTCAGAGGTAGGAGTCTGGCAATAGTACATGATCAGACATTCTCTATGCATTACAGTAAGATTGCTTTTTCAGTCTGGATTTTCTTTGTTTTCTTTTTTAAAGCTGGACCATTCAGACAGACAGAAAACTTGAATATTCCATATCAAATCTACATTAAAAGAATGTAAAGATCACAAAGTCATATGATGTCACACAGCGTGAATTGATTGAAGTCAAAGCAATTTAAATCACTGATTTTAACATTGTTTAAATCAGCAAGCAGTAAGCCTTGATTTAAATAATCAGTTTTAATTTTGGTTTTTACTTGTACTTTTTAGTTATTGTCCTAAAGAGATGCTGATTCACATTTTAGTAGCCATTAAAACATGTTGATTTGCAACTAAACAAAGCTTTTACACTAAATTTGATGCTTCTTTTTGCTAACCAGTAGATATACTGTATCTATACACATATTTAAGCATTTGTACAGCTTTACATAAAATATGTAGTACCTAAATAAATGTAAGTTATTAGATTTGTTTAATTTTTTACTTGTGATTTATGTCCAGCGCAATTTGGGTGGCAATTCAAATACAATTAAAAATGCACAAAACCAGCATTTTAAAATGTTTATTCTTACTTAAATAAAACTACCTTAAATATGCTGGATACATAAGAAAAAAAGTTTATTAAAACACGTTTTGCATTTAAAACTAACTGATTTATTTAATGAAGGAAGTTTATCTGTAGTTAGTGAATTGAATCAATTTTCTGGTGACTATGTCTTTCAAGATTTTAGAACTAGTAGATATCATTCTCTTATGCCTAGTTTTTATACATAGATTTGAAGAGGAAAACAAGCTTTCCTTCTTTATCAACTCAAATTTGTTAACTTTGAATTTAGCTAGTCGTTGAACTCAACTAGTTGAACAAATTGAAATGAAGAAAATATTCTCACTGCCCTGCAGAATTGGCTAATGCTGTCAAAAACTGGTTTATCACCTCAACAAACTCTGGTTCCAGATGCTTAGCCCATGGCTTCCATCAAGTCAGTGACTGACTCTTTAAAACTTCAGCAGCAAATATCTACTAATTTTAAATAGTTTAACTTAAAAAATAAATCTAATTTAAATTAAAAGATTATTTTTATTTTTTAAAAAAATCATTGATTTATCCTGATATCATAGTTAAGGTACTACAAATAACCTTAACTCTGTGTCCTGCTGCAGGTGTCATGTCAGTCTTTGATTACATGATCACAATATTGTTTCTCTGCAGCAATTCTGACCATTCCACGCCCAAGTTAGACTGCACAGGATATGAGGCAGCTGTTCGATTTTTGAATCCTCCCTGTTCAATTAACGGATACATTCACCCAGTGCATGTTGTCCTTCAAATTTACGACACAGTAGTGGCAAAATTTGGCCCCAATTATTACACTGATTTATAGAACCTTTGTCTCACTCACTGTGTGTCCCTGCCTCATTCCCTTGCACCATCCAACTTGAAGATTGATGAAAGAAGCCCTATGGAACAAATAGCATGTCAGTTTGATATTAAAGGTTGATGTCAATGGGACTATTCACAGTGCATAAAGTTAAGCACATGCATAAGTTTCACAGGATTGGGGTCTTAGTCTCTTGTGTAAATTACAGATATATTGGGTCTCTTAAATCTTAATGCTGATGTTTCCACTGTCTTGGAAGGTGCATATTGTGGAAGAACAGATCTATTTAATGGGGAGCCATTATGGTTTAGGCATTTATTCAGGAATTCACTGTTCATAGGTGCACAACCGCACTTGCTTGACACCCCATTTCAGTCACAGACTGGGTTCCCTGTGGTATGCCTGTATGCAGTGAATTTCAGAATCAGGGTTTTATGTGCTGAGGCTTGTTTGGAGAACATGTAGTTGATGGACTGTTACATTGATAAAGTAACTCACTTTAGAGCCGTCTTGGTTCATCTGCATACTGCCTTTGGGTTAGTGAAAATCTAGTAATCTCTCTTGTGATAAACTTGCTAAGTATGACAAGGAACGCATTTTACATGAAAGTGACTATTCCATCCTACAGAATGAAGTGTTCTCAAAATTAATTTAAAAATACCAGGGGTGTGAACTAAAAGTATTGTTACTCTGCACATGAGAAAAGAAGAGTTCCAGTTTTCAGTATTCTTGTAAGTAAAAGATTAATAGATTTAAAAAAAAAACCTACATCAGTTTGGTTCTTGTGAAAGACCAGTTGGCAGTCCAGGAGACTGAAGTCCTGGAATCAAAAATATTAGAGTTGGAAAAGTTTGATTTGATGATCGAAGTCTATCCCCCTAGCAGTGCAGGATTGCTCCCTATAGTACATTTTCTAGCATTTTTCTAGTCGAGGTTAAAAGTCTTATTTAGCCACATAAGTAAGCTGCCCCATGTTTGTATTGCCAAGGTGTTTCAACCCTCATTTTAAAGGACCACCAGTAGGGTGGGAGTGAAGGATTTCTCACCCTCCGGTCCCACCCCCATGTTTTAGAGCCATGATCTCAGCTAAGGCTAACAACAATGCCATTTAATGTCACCTATGAAAGATGTGAGTTGATTCAAGAAAATTCTCATTGACTAATATTTTGTTGTGTTTTCATCCAAGAGCAAGTTTTTATGCCCAAATAAAGTTTGACTGCATGTTTTTCATGGATTGGATCCCTTGACAGGTCCATTAAACAGTACCTCTAACTTGTAGTTGGTTGGTTGTTTTTTTAAGGTATGGTCTGAAAAGGAATTGGTCATTTTAGAGCTCTGAGTCGCTCTCCAGTTTCGAGGAACATTCTACATTTGAGCTGAATCCAGCTATCTGTTCCACCACATACCAAGACAGGCATTGTGTCAAAAATGTTGGAGACAATGTGGCCCATTCACATACCCTTTAGCTTAGGGAAAGGTGCATAGATCTAGAAGATAGGCAATAAAGAGTTCTGGTCTTACCTTGAGTTATCACCCTTTGTTTCTGGACATTTTATAGACCTTATTGCTGACAATGGTGTCAGGTCTCTACCATAGTAAGTATCATTTAGTACAGTGGTTCTTAACCTTTACTGCAGCCTGCACCCCTTTGGTTCTCAAAATATGTTCTTGCACCCCTTATCAAAAATCGTTGAAGTAGGTCAGTTCTTTAAACCTAGATATATCATAACTATAGAATGAAAGAGAGAGAATTATATATTTATTTTAATTTCGCAGTAAAATTAAGAATACATGAAAAATTACACACCTTTTTTAAGTTTACTGGCTCAGTGACTCGTCTGCTGTTGCTTTTGTTCAATGATGTTTGAGAAACAAGGAACTTTTTTTGAAATAGCCACACGCATGTCCTCACTCGCATTTAGGCGGTTTCTGGCCTTTGTTTTGATGTGTAAGAGTGATGAAAATCCTATCTCACACAAGTATGTAGTCGCAAAGGGCACAAGGATCTCCAGCACTGTCTTCATCGGTTGTGGAAACGGTGCTAGTTGAGCACACCAGAAATTCTCAAGCTTCATTGTCTCAAACTCCATTCGGATTTGGCCATTGGCTCGTAATTCAATGAGATCTTTCATCAAATCACTATCGTTGATGGAATCCAGGTTAAAAAGAAATGGATCCAGTATCCATTTCTTTGCCACATCAAGATCTCCAGTGGAAAAATATCCTTGGAAAGAGTCACTCAACTGTTGCAAATGCTTTGTCACTTCAGTTGCGATGGTCATTCCTTCATTTTCCTATTGTATGAGGCTTCTTTTTCTTGGCACACAAATATGCAACTTGATAGGATGATTGTAACAAGGGCTTCTCAAGTGACACAAACCCAAACATCCTCAAGGTTCCGCGAGAATCAGATCGTGCCCTTGTAGACTTCAGGGTGTCAGTGTCATGTCCAGCAGCTGCACCACCATGCTGTTTGTTGAAATGTTCAGACAGCATCGATGGTTTGAGATTGGCTTTTGAAAATAATGAGCTGCATAGTACACATTGTGGTCACTGATTTCTATCCTTCTCTGTTGTACAAGTGAACCCATAATGAAAACAGTCGTCATTCCATTTGCGTTTCTTTGACATGGCAAGAGTTACTGAAAAGGGTTTCATTTTATATATGAGAAAATATATAAGTGGAGATGGGGGGGGTCTATACACTTTTAAATGCATATTAAATATATGTAAAATAGTTTTGTTATTACTTACCACAAATAATAGTGCAGTAGGCACACAAAAATACGCAAGTACTACCCAGAGATGTTGCAGAGTTTTGCTGTGGAAGTAAACTGTAACCAACACGCTAAAAGTTAGCGGCTAACTGAATTCAAACAAACCCGCGGCGCTGCCACATCATCATCTGCGCAGACGTCAAGAAATACCCAGCAACATGGCAGTACACTGTATTTTGTAGCAAGATAATTTCATTGCAATGTATATTACAGTAATCATTAAAAATGTATAATGTTAATAAATACATAGTTTTGATGAAACAAAGTAGATGTATTTATGTGCCTGTGCTTAATTTGTGTTTTCGATGATTTACCTTCTAAAAAAATCTGGCATGTCTTGCACCCCCAGAAAGGGCATCTCGCACCCCCAGAGGGTGCATGCGCCCCAGGTTAAGAACCACTGATCTAGCCCATCCTCCCATGCTGTGGCAAAACAACAAAAAAGATAATTTTTTATGAATAGGGGCCTGTATTGGGGATGTGAAGGTCCAGGGTTCAGATCCTGTTGATTCAGGTTGTTTTATGGTTGCATGTGATGATACCCTCCCCCTTCCCCAGTGCCACAATACTCTTTGTAAGCAACTGGCTTATTTAATTCATGGTGAAAAATATCTTTTAAAACATACTTGTTCCTAAGTGACAAAGTAACTAGTATCTACCAATTTTTGTTTTAAGGTGAAATAATGCAGTTCTACAAAGGGTCACATCCAAGTTATCCCTATGTTCAAACCTGATCTAATTTAACCTCAGAGCCAGACCACAAAAATGTGCAGGAAAATAGTGATCTATATATAGCTATATAAAGATGTTCCACAAATGTTAACTATATTCTGATTTTTCCAAATATATTTTGGTTTTAGGATCTGAAAATGCTTGTGAAAAGACTTCATTCATGTTTTTGAGACAAGAGTTGCCTGTAAGATTGGCAAACATAATGAAAGAAATAAGTCTGCTTCCAGACAACCTGCTAAAGACACCTTCAGTTCAGCTGGTGCAGAGCTGGTAAGAACTGTCTTGTATTTCTTATTCTTACCTTTAAGGGTTATTGTTGTGCAAGTAAACTAAGAAATACTAAGAAACTAAGCAACTGCGTAAGAAACTCTTCAGATACATGTTTGTTATATGGTAACATTAAACAATTTCTTCTGAATGTGATTGTTACTATCTAAAATTCTATTTGAGAGAGTGTTGAGTATTTTACTTCTAGCTGATCATCATGTTTTTACTCCTTGCTTTTCTTTCAAGAAGAAACAGACTAGTAAGTTTCACTTCTGTTTATAGTTCATATTCAGTCAGTGTCATTCATCCTTCTAGGTTAAGGACATTGAAAAGGCATTTGTTTATGTTTAAGATGTTTCCTAATTTTAAGGCCAGAAGGGACCATCATGATCTAGTCTGACCTCCATAACCCATAGAATCTCAACCATCAGTTTCTGCATCAAGCCCATAACTTTTGTTTTATTATAGCATATCTTTTAGAAAGATCTCTAGTCTTGATTTAAAGATTTCAAGTGATGATGAATTCATCATATCCCTAGATAAATTATTCCAATGGTTAATTGTCCTGAGGGTTAAATTTGTACCTTATTTCTAGTCTGAATCTGTCTAGATTTGGCTTTCAGCCATTGGCTATTATGCCTTTTTCTGCTAGATTAAAAAGCTGTCAGCCATTAGAAATCTCTTCATTTAAGTACTTATAAACTGATCAAGTCACCTCTTAACTGTCCTTTGGAAAATAAGTAGATGAAGCTTCTAACGTCTGACTAGGGGCATGTTTTCCAAACCTGAAGTCATTCTTTTAGCTCTTTTCTAAACCTGTTCCAATTTTTCAACATCCTTTTTGAAGTGTTGATACCAGAAGTGGTTCAGTAATAGTCTCACTAATGCTGCATGGAGGGAGATCACCTCCTCACTCCTGCTTGATGTTCCTTTGTTTATACAGGGAGTCCTCGGACTTACAACACAATTTGTTCCTCAGAATTGTGTTATAAATTGAAATGTTGTAAGTTGAAACTGCTTTTCCCATAGGAATCAATGGTATGAAGGGGGGATTGGTTCCTGAACCAAGGGTTGATACACTATTTTCACCACAATAATCCAGATTTTTGTACAAAATGAATTATAGATAACTAATGTTGCAACATCAACATATTTACCGTACACTGCATTTTGTAAATAGCATCCAAATAAATATATAAACTTACTTATCCTGTTTAGGAGTACTTGTGACACCTTAGAGACTAACAAATTTATTTGAGCATAAGCTTTCGTGAGCTACAGCAATTTCAAGCAAACTTTATGCAAATTGAGTGTCAAGGGTGAAACAAGCGTTGTAGGGGCGAAACAGGCAGTCAATTGAAAAGCGTCGTAAGTCCGAGGAGTCCTTGTATATCCAACGATTGTATTACCCCTCTTAGCTACAGCATCACACACAAGGCTTGTCTACACTCCCCTATAGTTTGGAGTGCAAGGGTATGAATAGCAGTGCGCACCAAAGTGCTGCTCTCTAACTCCCCTGTCTGGATACTGCTTGTTCAAACTAAAAGGTTCCTGTTAATGTGAACTAGTTTGTGCTCAGTGTCCGCATGAGAGAATTCCAGAGCAGCACTTTGGTGCACACTGCTATTCACACCCCCATAGTCTGAATTGCGAGACAGTGTAGACATCGACTAAGATTTCATGTTCAGTGGATTATCTACTATTACTCCAAATTCCTTTTCACTGCCTCTGCATTCCAGGATACAGTTCCCCTTTTGTAAGTGTGATCTACATTCTTTGTTCCTAGATGTGAGTTTGCATTTGGATGTATTAAAATGCACGTGTTCAAATGAGCCTGCCTTACCAAGCAATCCAGACCTGAATAACTGTATAACTGGTCTGCCCCCTCAATTTTCTACTGGGCCAATGTGTCATCTGCAAATTTTACCAGCCATGATTCATCAATAATCCAAAAAAAATATTTAGTAGCTTTAAGCCAAGAACAGATCCCTGTGGAACAACATTAGAAACACCTCCACTGGATGGTGGCTCCTTACTTAGTTATTTTGTGATCTGTTAACTAGTTTATAATCCACTTGATATGGACTACATTGACTTTGTGTAGTAGTTATTTCATAAGAATGTCATGTAGGGTTCAGAGAAATGCCTTACAGAAGTCTAAATATATTATGTCAGTTACCTTTATCATTTTGGGTGAGATTAGCTAAAGTTTGAAGAGACCTGTTTTCCATGAAACAATGCTGAGTGGCATTGATTATGCCACAGTCCTTTAATTCTTTGATCCAATGCAATAATTATGGAGAAGCTGATGAGAGATTCAGTTTCCTAACTGCCAATTTGTACTCATGGCTATCACCTTCCTATTTGTTATAATATTTTTAACAGCTACTTTCATTTCCTCTCTTAACCAGGATTGTTTTAACCTAAAAAGCCTTTGATTATGGAATTATATTTTTGGGGCAACTAGAAGCATTCTTAAACAATTCACAATTAACAATAAACAACTCACATTTTGAGGTTTCAGTTTTCCTACCACTCGTTTTGCTTGCCATTGTGTAACTTTGGGAATTGGCCTTTTTGAAGCATTAAAGCATACTGGTTGGGACTATTCTGTTTGCACATAAATGGCATTCAGTCATGATCATTTGCATCAAGGCAGCAGTCAGTTTATCTTTATCCATCAGAATGAGGTCCAATATAGAATTACCCCAGATTGTTTGCAATACTTGTAGAAAGTTGTCAACTATAATTTAATTATAATTAAAGTTATCATCCAAGTATGTTATACCAGTGGCAGCATGAGACCTCTGACTTATGTCTCCAATATTGAAGTTCCCCATCATAATGCAATTTTTCTTTCTATACATTATAAGTAGAAATTGAAGGAGCTGCTGATTCTGTTCCTTCAGCTGATTTTGGGGTCTATAATGGACTTCTACCTAGTAACTCCATCTTGTAATTATCAGTTAGAATGTTAATTCATAATCATTCCAGATCCTGTTCTTCTGACTTATCAATATTTATTTAGGGTTCTACCTGCCTCCCCTTCTGTTGACTCTCTTTCCTAAATAGTGTATCCAGTGATTTTAACATTCCACTTATGTGACTCACCCTATCAGGTTTCATGTTTCTGATAGTAAATGAGCATTTCTAGTTCTTCTTGATTCCCAGCCTTCTAGCATTGGTATATGGGAGAATATATTTGATTGCCTTATGCCCCTTGATTCTTTACATGCGTGCTAGCTAGAGTCTCAATTATATGCAATGTGTTTATCCCCTTGGATGCACCCTCCCAACTATTCTAGCTAGTCTGTTCCCCCCAGAAGATTGGTTCTCCTTCTGAGATGGAGGCAGTCCAAGCCCTACATCTTTCTTTTTCCATAGAAGGTGATCCAGTGTTCCACAAAACCTCTGTTTTACACCACTTACCTAGCTTTACACTTTACACAGTTTACCTGTAGTATCTTCTGTTGTCTCTCTTCTCTCACCCATAGGACAAAGAAGATCTAAGATCCTTACCTTCCTCTCCATTTTAAGATCTTGGAGCCTTCAATGATCTGCAAAATGTATCTAATTAAATATTCATGGTAAATAGGCCCAATGGCCTGTGATGGGATATTAGATGGGGTGGGATCCGAGTTACCCAGGAAAGAATTTTCTGTAGTATCTGGCTGATGAATCTTGCCCATATGCTCAGGGTTTAGCTGATTGCCATATTTGGGGTTGGGAAGGAATTTTCCTCCAGGGCAGACTGGAAGAGGCCCTGGAGGTTTTTCGCCTTCCTCTGTAGCATGGGGCACGGGTCACTTGCTGGAGGATTCTCTGCTCCTTGAAGTCTTTAAACGACGATTTGAGGACTTCAATAGCACAGATATAGGTGTGAGGTTTTGCAGGAGTGGTGGGTGAAATTCTGTGGCCTGCGTTGTGCAGGAGTTTAGATTAGATGATCATAATGGTCCCTTCTGACCTAAATATCTATGAATCTATGAATCTATTTCTATTGGATAAGTCATGGAAATATTGGATTTATGTTTTGTAAAATCTGATTTTAACAAATATAAATGTTGGCCCAAACTGATAGTGATGTCCCTATTAGTAGTAGGTTTTTCAAGACATTTTCTAGAGCGTAACCATTACTATACTGAACAATCATGCACTAGCAGTGAGATTAAATACATGGTCCAGTACTGAAGATATTTCCATTTTTATGTTTGTTATTCGTACCTTTTTTTATGAATTTAATATAGGACTACTTTTCTTTTGGCAGTAATGTTTTTGTTTTACTGATTAAGAGCTTTAAGAGATTAGCTCATTTTCCTCCATACAGCACTTAAAATAAATCACAGCATTAGCCATATCAAATATGTAAGTGTGGCAGCGGCTTACTTAGTTTGACTTTGGGCTCACCCACTGCCTCTGTTTCCCTGTTTAGGATTCCATTCCCAAACCACACATAGGCTCTCATGTTGCAAACATGTCCCTTTGTGGGTTCTGATGTAGTAAAACAACATCACAGTTCAATGTCAACTTAAATCAAAACCAGTCTTTCCTTAGCCCTACAGTTCCTTCAACCCTTGTCTTTCCCTTAGGGTGGCATAGAAAGTCCTTTCCCAGGTATTCTCTAATCATAGCTCTGTTACATGAGCCTTCCTGTATTCTGGAGATCTCTCCTTCTCTAACTGAGCAGACTCCCTCTTTTAGGAAGTACCATTGCTGATCTGAGGATCAGGTGGCTTCCTGATGATCACCTCGTAAGCCAGTCTAGACCTGGCACAGGTCAGGATGAGCCCCATCCTCTTTAAAGGGCTAATGCACCATGTGGCAATAAGAATGTTACTATGTGTGTACTGGTTTGGGTGGGTGGAGAAGTCTGCCTTCAGTGTGTGGGTGTGTGTTTAGAATCTATCCTCCACCCAACCCCCACTTACTTCCCTGCACAAAGATGATTTATTGGATTTTGAGGGGCAGGTCTAATTTTGCACTTTAAAACATCATCTGAAGAATTTGACTTTAAGATCAGCCCTGCAGGAAAAAAATCATCATAATTTTCATCATTTTAAATGTAGCTATACTGAACACTACTCACTTAAAAACCTGCCAAAGCGTCAGGAACTCCTGGGGGAATTCTGCAGCAAAAAATAAAAATTTGGTGCCAAAAATTTAAAAATTCTGTGCACAATATTTTAAAATTCTGGAAAATTCTGCATATTTTATTTGTCAAAATAACACAATATAATCACACCAGTTTCAATTATTTTGGTAATTTATTTCAAAATACCTATCAACAAGTATGTCTGTAACAATACAGACAACAAAAAAGATTCAGGAAATGTTTTGGACATATAGATTCCCTACTAGACATATTAATACATAATTTTGAGTAATAATTCATTTAAACTACAACGAAGAAACGTATTTTCCACACCCCTCAGAAGCAGTGCAGAGGCTTTGGGGAGTCAGGGGTAATGGAGGAGCTGAGGGAGAGTAATTGCTGAGAAGGTGGCTGGGAGTGAATGTGGAGGGCTGTTGAGTGTGGTTGGGAGAAGTATGGAAGAGGGGGGTTGGGTGTGGGGGAGGGATTGTTAAGGAGTTGGGGAGCCTGGCTGACCCCTAGCCTCTCCCATTCAGTCAAGCACATCTGCCCATGTCTCCATGAGGCCCTGCATCCCCTGCCCTCATCCTCATGTGTCCCTCACCCCACTCAGCCACCCCATACCCTTGTCCCCATGTGGCCCTGCATCCCCCTGCCCTCTGATGGCCCTGCGTCCCACTCCGCCCTGCCCCAGTCTGTCCCGCAACTAGCCTTTCTGAACCCCAGTCTATGAACCCCCAGCAGCCCTGTGGGCCCCACTCTGTCCATCCTCCATATCCCATCTCCCCTCACCTGATCCCACAGGCATATCACTGTGAGAAAAGCAGCCTCTGCTCTCTCCCTATTGCTCTTAGCTGCTACGGTGAGAAGGCTGCCCTCTGTTTTGCTGCCACATCAGACCCTGGTGGTTGAAAGGTGTAACTGCAGCCCCTCTCCAACAGAATGTATTTTCTGTGGAGAAAAAAAATCTGCAGGGGACATGAATTCTTCTCATGTGCAGTGGTGCAGAATTCATTCAGGAGTAATCAGGTAGAACTTAGAATGAATTTAATGAGTGTTAAATTCATGTGAAAGTGAAAAATTGACAGGGCAGCTGCTCATATAATAAAATACAAATGTGTCAATTAAGCAGTTACATTATTGAGAGGCTTACGGGAATGCATTTTATTGGGAAAGTCGCTTATTTCATGAATTTATTTAAAAAAGCAGAACAGGAAAAAACATTTTAATGTATATTATAGGAAAACTGACTTGTTTATGAGTTATCTCAGCCTCGAGAAGCATTCTGAAACTTGTGTGCATACAACCCTGCACCTAAAGGGTGTTTTAAATTGGCCAGATAAATAGAACACTATGTTTAATCTGTTACAGCCTGTTCATTGTAAAAATTCAAACTTGGCATACAAGTAGTTCTCAAAAAAGCTGTCAAAATAGAGTGCAAGAAAAATATGACTAGCTTCTTCAAGTGTGAAAAACATTTTAAAATGATTTTACTGAGTTTTAATGATTTTTTTTTATCCATTTGAATCATTTAAAATTTGTAACAAACTAAAAAAAAAAAACACTTTTGGCAGGAGAACAAGCCCCAAGGTATTTTCAGCATACAAGATATTATTTTGAAAGTTGAAAGTGCCTGAAAGTAGGGGCTAGTAATGAAAATGCCTCTTTAACCATAACTATAACATGACTGTTGTGGGTCTGTGCTATTGTTCATGATTACAAGCTAACAAATGTTAAAAGAAAATTGTTAATGTCTTCACAAAATAGAAGATCTGTATGGAATAGCATGACAAAAATCTAGCATACAGGATTTATGTTTTAGGTATGTTCAGAGTCTTCAGGAAATCCTTGACTTTAAGGACAAAAGTGCAGAAGATTCAGAAGTTATTCATAGGTAAGTGTGTTTTTAAAATACTTTAAAGTATGTATATTTATAAACAATGGCAATTGATGGTTCAGATGAAGAAAATCTCTAAGGGTATGTCTACTCAGCAACTAGACACCTGCGTCTGGCCCAAGCCAACCGATTTGGGTTCGCAGGACTTGGGCTGTGTAGACTTCCAGGCTCACTTTGGAGTCTGAGTTCAGAGACCCTCCCACTTTGCAGGGTCCTAGAGCCTGGGCTCCAGCCCGAGCCTGGAAGTCTACACAGCAGTGAAACAGCCCCACAGCCCGAGCCCTGCGAGCTTGAGTCAACTGGCAAGGGCCAGCTGTGGGTGTCTAGTTGCTGTGTAGACATATCTTAAGGGCCTTGACCTTTTAGTAATGGATCATAATATGACCCACAGTTTTTCACTAAATCAAGAAAAATGTTTTGTTTTTGATTTACCAAAAGTATAATTCTGGTCCCCAAAACTCAGTTTCTGTGAAATTGTAGAAATTGAGAGTGAGTAGAATAGTGTGGTTTAGATAATGGCACATGCAACCTTTTACTTTTAGTTCAGTTCAGGTCACCAGTGTCTGAAGGTAGTTGCCATCTGACAGCCACATGGTGATCTCTGCAAACATTGTTGGTCTCACTTCAGTTCTTACTGAAAAACATCTATCTATAAACTCCCCTATTATATATGGCACCCTTATTGGTAATTTCAGTTTAAATGAGGCTCAAAAGTGACTATCTTTTTCTGCTAGGGTGGTTCTATGCTATATCAGTAAATAGTGGGCTTCACTTTCCTTTGCTGACAGGAATTTAATGAGTGTTAAATTCACCTGAAAGTGAAAAATTGACAGTTCATTAATGTTAGGTTTACAGATACTGTGATAACAATCCGGAACCGACACAATGATGTAATTCCTACAATGGCTCAAGGTGTGATTGAGTACAAGGAAAGCTTTGGTGTTGATCCAGTGACCTGTCAGAATGTGCAGTATTTTTTAGATCGTTTCTACATGAGTCGCATTTCAATCAGAATGCTCCTCAATCAACACTGTAAGTACTACTGTTACAGGGGAAAATTCATGAATGGAATGTGTTGGTATATCTTATGTTTATCTTTAGGTATTGATTATTTCCTTGAACATGCTGCTTACAGCATCATCTTGATCCATTTGGAAATACCTGTGTATGCCTATAAAGCATTTTTTTTGTCATCAGCAAAGCAAATGAACCATTTTTCTTTAAGAATGCCACAGCCAGAAATTATAAACTATGCTTATTCTGTTCCATTCAGCAATGCTGAAGACATGAAAATTGTGAAATTTTATTGCCTATTAAACGTTATTTTCTTTGTTGGCAGCTTTGCTGTTTGGTGGAAAAATTAAAGTTAATCCAGCTCATCCAAAACACATTGGAAGCATTAATCCTAACTGCAATATTGTTGAAGTTATTAAAGGTAAATTCAGGCAGACCAGCTGAACAAGAATTTTGAAAAGGTACATTAAAATCTATAGAGAACTAATATAAATTAGGTTCTTCTTATATTGTACTAATATCATCCTTATGTAGAGCAGAAAACTCCAGTTCAAATTTAATATGATTTTGTAGTTAAACCAAAGGTCCACAATAAGAGTGCAGAATATTTTTGGTTTTTAGTTGATGTTCTTTTCAATAAACTACAAAACATCTGAAAAAAGGAGGGAAATGTATTTTTTGTATTTACATTTTTCTGTTTTGATTTCCTGTAGATGGCTATGAAAATGCTAAGAGACTTTGTGATTTGTATTACATGAGCTCTCCAGAACTTGTGCTTGAAGAGTTGAATGGTAAGTGTGTGTGGAAATTGGGGATCCTCCTCTTTCAAATGAGGAGCATCAGGCTGAGCAGAAGGTTTTATGATAGTTTTCCACTGTTGATCTAACACAGTGTCTAAGGGGTCTGCGAAAGGTTGTTGTTACCATAGAACAGTGGTTTTCAACCTGGGGTCAGTGAACCACATCTAAGATTTCCACTCCATTTGGACCTCCATTTGCAATTTTTTAGGGTTCTGCAAATGGAAAAGGTTGAAAGCCACTGGTCTAACAACTTTTAACAGCCCTGTTCCCCCTTCCCCAAGATCTTTTGTATCTCTCTCCACCTTTCAGTCTTTTCAGTATGTCTACAGCTTTCTCATATGCTCCTCATCTCTGTGCCTTTGTCTTATTTTCCCCTCCTAACTCTTTTTATCTGTACAGTTCATAGATCCAGTCAGTATTAAAGCTGTATTCCAATTTCTCTCTTTCATTTAGCTATCAACTACTTGACTTATGGGTCCAATTAGTTACTTAGATGTGCCCATGTAAACAAGTATTTACACCACCAATTGTGACAAAACAGCTTTTGAAAATTTGACTACAAGCATTCATACACAGATGCAGCAGAATTCTTATTTTTTAAAACTAATTGGGAATTGGAGTTCATAAAATCAAAAAAATTAATGAAATTGAACACCTCAAAATTACAGTGGGAACAGTGCATAAATTGAAATATGGTGCACAGGATCACATTTTTTAGTCCTTCAGACCGCTGCAAAGCAATTTCCAATGCAATAAATGCATTCAAACGCAAAGGAATGTTGACTTGTTTTTTATCAATATGTTGTTACGTGACTTTGGTTTTTTTCACCTTTGGGAAAAATGGTTCGTATAAAAGGTCATCTGTACGATTGGCATTTGTAAAATTGAGATTCTAGTGTACAGAAACATGCACATGTATGCGTGTATTAAAGTTACTTGAGCTCATCCAAAATATAGCGGTAGCATTGATCCAAACAGCAATGTTTTTGAAGTTATTAAAAGTAAATTCAGGCAGATCTGCTAACAAGAATTTGGAGTGATCTAAATTGCATCTACAAATAATTGCATGAGCAAAAATACACCCCCTATTTATGCCTGCAAAAATGAGGGCACACGAAGGAAAGCCTGATTAAGGTTGGACTAAAAGTGAGGCCTTAATTATATTTTATAAGCACTTACCAGTTTTATTCTTTTGACTTTGGTAAGTTTACCATTCCGTGTCAAGGTAAAATATGTTCTCCTCCATACTCCTAGCCTGAGGGTTGGAAATATTTGTAGAAAAAAGCATGTTAAATGCTGCAGGTGCCTCTTAGAAACTTTGATTGTATTACGAAGTATGATAAATCACACTAGTTTACAGTGTAGTTACAGTTTGGATATACAATCATAGGAATGGAGGGGTGGAAGGGACCTAGAGAAGTAATCAAATCCAGCCTCCGGCACTGTGGCAGGACCAAGTAAACCAAGGCTATCCCTGACAGGTGTTTTGTCTAATCTGTTCTTAAAAACCTGTGATGGGGATTTCACAACTTTTCCTTGGAAGCCTATTCCAGAGCTTAACTACTCCTATAGTTAAAAAAGTTTTTCCTAATATCTAACCTAAATCTCCCTTGCTGCAGATTAAGCTCATTCTTGTCCTACCTTCAGTGGACATGGAGAACAATTGATCACTATCCTTTTTATAACAGCCCTTTACTTATTTAAAAACTGTTATCAGGTGCCCTCTGTCTTTTCTTCTCAAGACTAAATATGCCCAGTTTTTTTAACCTTTCCTCACAAGTTTTGTAAACCTTTTATAATTTTTGTTGCTCTCTGGCCTCTCCCCAGTTTGTCCATATCTTTCCTAACGTGTGGGACCCAGAATTGGACACAGTACTCTAGCTGAGGCATCACCAGTGCTGAGCAGAGGGACACTACCTCACATGCTTTACATACAACACTCCAGAATATTAGCGTTTTTCACAGCTGCGTTACATTGTTGACTCATATTCAGTTTGTGATCCACTATAACCGCGGATCCTTTTCTGCAGTTCTACCACTTGGCCAGTTATTCCTCATTTTGTAGTTGTGCATTTGATTTCTCCTTCCTAAGTTAAGTTTTTTGCACTTGTCTTCATTAAATTTCACTTTGGTAAATTCAGACCAATTCTCCAGTTTGTCAAGGTTGTTTTGAATTCTAATCCTGGCCTCCAAAGTGCCTGCAATCTCTCCCAGCTTGGTGTCATTTTTAGATTTTATAAGTATGTTTTCCACTCCATTGTCCAAGTCATTAATGCAAATACTCAATAGTATCGGACCCAAAACTGACCC
This sequence comes from Natator depressus, assembly GCF_965152275.1. NCBI lineage: Eukaryota > Metazoa > Chordata > Testudines > Cheloniidae > Natator > Natator depressus. The sequence goes on from NC_134244.1 coordinate 40,394,986, forward strand.
CTGTGGAACCCCACTAGATTCACCCTCCTGGTTTGACAGCAAACCATTGATAACTCCTCTTAGAGTATGGTCTTTAACTAGTAGTGCACCCACCTTAAGCTAATTTCATTTAGACCCCATTTCCCTAGTTTGCTTATGAGAACGTCAGGTAGGACTGTATCAAAAACCTTACCAAAATCAAGATATACTACATCTACTGCTTCTGCCCTATCCACTAGGCCAGTAACCCTGTCAAAGAAGGAAATTAGGTTAGTTTGGCATGATTTGTTCGTGACAAATCCTTGCTGGCTATTCCTTGTAACCTTGTTACCCTCCAGGTGCTTACAAATTGATTAATAATTTGTTCCAGTATCTTTCCAGGTATTGAAGTTACAATAATTGGGCTATAATTTCCCAGGTCCTCTTTTGTTCCCCTTTTTAAAGATAGCTGCTATGTTTGCCCTCTCTAGTCTTCTGGGATCTCAACAGTCCTCCAGGAGTTCTCAAAGATAATTGCTAATGGTTCCGAGATTGTTTCAGTTAGTTTCTTATGTACCCTAGGGTGAATTTCATCAGGCCCTGCCAATTTAAAGAATATTTATATAAGTTAGATATATTCAACCTGTTATTTCCCTATTTTGGCTTGCATTCCTTCCCCCTTGTTATTAATATTGTTTTGAGTATCTGGTTGCCATTAACTTTTGTTTTGAAGACTGAAGCAAAATAGGCATTAAACACGCCAGCCTTCTTGATGCCATCAGTTTTTACCTCTCCTTTCCCTCTAAAGTGGAAGACCTACACTTTCATCATTCTGTTGTTCCTAATGTATTTAAAGAACCTCCTCTTATTGCCTTTCAAGTCTCTAGCTAGGTGTAACTCATTTTGTAACTTAGCCTTTCTGATTGTGTAGTTACATGCTTGTGCTGTTTTTTGTATTCCTCCTTAGCAATTTGTCCATATTTCTATTTTTGTAGGATTTTTTTTTATTTTTTTTTATTTTTCAGGTCTCTTAAAAGCTCCTGATGAAGCCTTATTGGTGTCTCACTATTCTTCTTATCTTCCCTTTGTATCAGGATAGTTTGCGGTTGTTCCTTTAATATTGTTCTCTTGAGAAACTGTCAGCTCTCCTGAACTCCGTTTTCCCTCAGATTTTCTTCATATTGGACCTTACCTACCAGTTCTCTAAGTTTGTTGAAGTCTGCTTTTTTTAAGTCCATTGTTTTTAGTCTGCTGCTCTCACTCCTTTATGGTTTTTGATAACTCATTATCACTAACGAATATAACTGGAATTGTGTTTATTATATTAATTATGTGATTTAATTACTTAGTTACTATGTTTCATACTTAGAATATATATTTTTAGATTTTTAGGTACACTAATTATGCAAGGTCCTGCTACACTGTAATTATGCTTTAATGTAGTCAGCTGGCTTTATGGATTAGTGTTAATTACAGGCATTAAATTCATAAAGCGTGGCCACAGTTGAATCACACTGTAATTGCAATGTAACTGCAGTGTAATTAATCATTATTGTAAAGTGTGACAATTTTTCAAGGCCATCTTTTTAAAAACAATTATTTCCCCTTCCCAATTTTATTACTAGAAATATGTTCAAATAAGATCTCAGCTTCTTCCCATTCCCTGGAAGTTGTAGGGCTCTGCACTCATTGTGTCCCATAATCTTGTTTCTGACATCTCAATCTCTACAACAACTAATCATGACATCACAAACGCAGGATTTGGACTTCAGAACAAATGTTTTCATGGATTTCTATTCAGGTTTTTTTTTCATTTCCCTGTACTGTGTTTTATCAGTGAAAACAGCCAAAACAAAACCAGATTCTAGTTGTTGTTTGAACTACTTGGATATTACCAAAACTAACAGTGGGCTTCCAGTATGTTGTCTAATTGATTGGGTTACTTTCTTTTCCAGCAAAATCATCAGGACAACCCATGCAAGTAGTATATGTACCATCCCATCTCTATCACATGGTTTTTGAACTTTTAAAGGTTTGTACAGTAGGATTACAAAATCTGCATGGCATGTTTGTGTACTGAGGTGTGTATTTGACATGTTGAACTAATTTTTAAACAACAACTTGCAAATTTGTCCCTGCAATTGCAAGATTCAGACATCTAAGTTCCTGACTGCACTCACAGATCAGGTAGATAGATGTCTAAATCTTATCATTTGTACACAAATGACTGTGTGTAAAATCAGAGGCTTTGAAAATGTGTCCTGTATCTTAATCATTCATACAGGAATACTAAGACTTCTATATCAAGCCACATCTCTTCAGATTCTTTTCGGACATACAGAACCTATGCATGCTGTAATTAAATCACACTAGTAAAGCAATTCAGAACTAAAGCTACACTTTTTCATAGGCCTGTAGACTACTAATTTTTTTTCAGATTGACTCTGATTGGAGAACCAGTGAATTTAGGACATCACACAAGATGGATAGGTGATGATTGAGAGATAGACGGTGTAAAACTTTGTTTTTTATTAACAGTTGGTGGTATTCAACTCCAATGGCTTAATTAATCCTTGGAGAGAAGATGTTTCTGTGAGAATTCAGCTCCTCTCCCATTAAAATAAGGTTAGCTCATGATATACATCTAAGTCTCCCCCAGTAAGACTGTAGCAAAACCAGGCAAGACCAGACTTGATATTCCTGTGGTAAAAAGCAAGCAGGAAATATTTTTGAAGAAGAAATATGTTTATTATATCTTTATACAAGTACAAAGAAGCAAAAATGGAAATACAATCTATATAGGGGCACACATAAAACTGTTTTCCTAAGTTGACATTTTAACAGCACAATTTAAAAGTTACAATCAAATCTAAGATTTGATTAAAACTACTTATTTTACTTTAATTTTAAATATTTCTCAGAATGCAATGAGAGCCACAATGGAACGCTATACTGATCGAAGCGTTTACCCTCCAATTCAAGTACATGTCACATTAGGCAATGAGGATTTAACTGTGAAGGTAACTGCTTTGTTTGATACTTAATTAGTCTGATGGAAAATAGTTAGTTCAGAACCTGTGGGGAATATTTTATTATGAATGGGTGATGTGACACAAAGTTTGTACCAATGCTGATAATGTATTGTGCACGGAATAAGACCTCTGTGGGATTTCAGGCCTTGGGTCAGTGATGAGTGGAAACATCATAAAGTTGTCACAAGTCTCATGTGAATGGGAGATTGTGACATCACTTTAACCTTTCAACATATTTATTATTTTTTGTAGCTATAATGTGAATAAACCATGTTCCTGTTCAAGGATAAAGTGCCAATTTAGGAACGAAAGATAGCCAGAGTTGTAGTTTATCCTGACCAGGTGGAAGTGACTACTTGAGTGAGGTGCAGAACAGGTTTGGAATAAAGTAAGTCCAGCACAGGTTTAAGCCTGCCTATGGTAGGCCTTGCCGATATTTCTTTTAAGGGCAGCATTTCTCTTATATGGTTAGTGGTGGATTTCCAAGGTTGGCTGCAGCGTATAGGTTTTCCTTAGAATTTGTCTTCACATAAGTAGAAACAAATCTTCAAATTTGCTCTAGTAGTAAATGAGTACTAATACATTGCACTGCTATGTAGCATCTTTGTTCCTAAAGTGCTGGCTAAAGCACTGAGAACTTTGCACCCTTAGGATTCAATTGACATGGCCATTGCTTACTTTTACTGAACCTAACTTCCTCCACATGAAGATTAGAAATTAGAAGGAATTAAAAAGCCGTGCAAAACGTATAAGTGGGGTGTATGGCTTCTAAGGGTATATCTACACAGTCCGCAGCAATGAACCTCCCAACCCATGTCAAAATTCGGGCTTGTGCCGCTGTGCTAAAATTATCAGCATAGACAGTTCATGCTCTGAAGCCTAGGCTTCAGAACCTGAGCACCAGCCTAAGCCGTAACTTCAAATTACCATCTACACAGCTATTTATAGTGCAGTAGTGTGAGCCTGAGTCTGTCAACCTGGGTTGGGAGGCCCACTGCTGCAGGCTGTGTAGACATAGCCTAAGTAATTCTGTGTAATTGTGGACAGTGCTTTTGGAGACAGCATTTTGGGAAACGTCATTAACCTCAGCTGGGATTTTGTGTGTATAATATTGCTGTGATTTATCAGCTGATGATTTTCTTTATAAAGTCTGATCCGATGATTTAATAAGGACAACTTGAGATTGTATAGTCTTCAGACTTTCTTTGGACTTTATTCTTTATGAAAATCAGCTTGTTTCTCTGTTCTCTTTTATATACAGGAACCTAAAGTTAATAGTGTGGTCATTCATTTTGTAGATAAGCGACCGTGGTGGCAGTGTTCCTATGAGGAAAATTGACGGACTGTTCAACTATATGTATTCAACTGCACCACGTCCCCGTGTTGAGACATCACGAGCAACACCTCTGGTCTCTAAGCCTTTTTTACTTTGTCCTCTTGAATATGGTTGATAGTTGGGAAGGCAGAAATTACCTGCATCTTTGCACTACTACGTGTTTTGGAGATAAATGAGTAGTCTAGCAATTCTGGTGTTAAAAGTTAAAGTGCCTTTCTGAAAAGAAAAAAAAAATTATAGACACTTACAGCATTAAACAGAATTTGTAGCCTTAATGGTAAATAAGAAGTGCAGATATAGAACACTATATTTACCAAAATTTGAGTTTGAAATTCTGTTTCTTCAAGCGCTGAAGGAGAGAACAAGGAGCGACATTCCTTGAACTGTTGTAGAGTTACTGTAATCTGTTTCTAGGCGAGTACAGGACTTTGAACTTAGGTCCTGGAAGCAGAGTAGAAAAGAAAATTAATTTAGGAATAGAAATTAAATTTAGGATTTTAGGAACTTCTGGTTGTAAAACTGCCCCTTCTTTTGGATCAAGTCCACACTTGTCATTTTGAGTGAAATAGCCGTTCAGTTGTATAATCCTGACAAGAACAAAAGTACATAGCATGTAGTCGTGCTGATAAAGAGCTTACTCCCATGGTCCTTGCAAACTCCTCGTGGCTTCAATAGATTTAATTCAAGTTATTTGGTTCCAGAGATACTGCGCAAATTAACTAGTGATTAAGTGAAAGGCATAATATTTCTAACTTTTGCTCAGTGTTTAATTGTTAACGATTTAGGACAGGGGTTTGTCAGACTTTCATAGGCCACAAGCAAATTTAAGGAGGTTGCCTCTTGGGCCACCTGCCCTTTCATTGGCACTCATAACATCTCTGTCTTAAGTCTCTACCTTCTTAAGATCAGCAACAGCCAGACTAGTGGCTCCATGGGAATAGAGATAGTCATCCAATTTTCTGCAGCAAGGCAGAATACTTCTACTAGTGCTCTTGCCTTGGGATAGCTGCAAGTAACAGCACCAAATACTGTGTTGTATGGCAGCCCTCAGAGGGAGGGTTTACTTTTTGCAGTCCCCAGGCTCTGCAGTCCTCTCCCCTCCCCACAAAGAGCTAGGAATGTTTTTAGGTAAATGGGTAGGAAAGGAGGGAAACTTGGAAACATTGGTGTATGGAGGAGTAATACTTAAGATTGGAGTCCTCACCACCTCTCTGATCTTATATAAGTGATTACTTTTCTCAGATGCTAACATGTCCAGTAATACGCTGACCCTAGCTGGATTTCCTCTAAATTAAGAAGTGCAGATATTGGTCTGCTATGCTGACAGTCTGCAGATGATGCAGTTAACTCAAGTGTGCTTTTATCTCTCCCCGCTACCCGCTTTTTTATCAGGCTGGATTTGGTTATGGTTTGCCTATATCACGTCTGTACGCACAGTACTTCCAAGGAGATCTGAAACTATATTCCTTAGAGGGTTATGGTACAGATGCAGTTATTTACATAAAGGTATAGTTTACCACCTTTTGATATTAGTCTTAATGTAACTTGTAGTTTTAATAAAGTTTAATATATGCTCAGCAAAATATACTTCACTATAGCTTCTGCTCTCTTTACAGGCTTTATCAACAGAATCAATCGAAAGGCTCCCTGTGTATAACAAATCAGCTTGGAAACATTATGTGGAAAACCATGAAGCAGATGACTGGTGTGTGCCAAGCAGTGAACCAAAGGACATGACCACATTCCGCAGTATATAATTGTACAACAGTCCAGAAAAAGTAAACATGTTTTTGTTGTCTGTTTGCAAAGGGATTGTTTAGCAGGTTTACACCAAACATGGTTCAAATACTTTGTGAAATAATAGGAAGTTGAAGTCCATAACTGTTTTCCTATACTACTTTAAGGAATTAACTGAATTAAAACAAAGTATGTAGATTAAGAAATACAAAGTGGAATAAATTACGGGTGTATTTCCAATTTACTTCTGTAGCTAGATCTTGGGAGTAGTAATTTTAGATTTTATACAGTGTCTAGGGTAACTTATTTCACACAACTTAAACTCTCCTGATGGAAGCATTATTGAAATAGCAGCTAGCCAGAACTGCTAATACCAGTTCTTTGTATCGAGCATTGGATGAAGTTCTCAAATGATCTCAACACTGATATAAGAAACATTAAAGTAGTTAAAGCATTAAGGTTTATAAAACCCATTATGCAACCTTTCACATTTTCTACCATCTTCTAGCCAAGGAGCTCAAAAGCACTTTACAAACCTGAATAAATTTAGCAAAATTAGAAACAAATATCTGAATTTAAGTACAGAAGCTCCAGTAGGCAATCATGTATTGGTTTACTTTGTTCTGAAATCAGTGAATCTGAACATACTACTAGTAGTAGATGCCTTCAGAGGGGCAAGGCAACAGCTGTACACTAAATTATTCTCAAGTTGTACTTGTATATTTGCCTATACTGTTTATCAGCTATGGAAATCATTTATTTTACAAAATGAAGCTTTCTTTTTGAAAATCCAATCTTAACTGCTGCCTCTGGTATAATGCATTGCAGGTATAAAATACTAGTTATGGGTCTGCTGAGAACTGTACTGAAAATTCATGAGAAACAGAAGTTGGCATACTTACACTTACTGTGAAATAGCAGCTTCTGAGGGTTTACAGTAAAGATTTGCAGGTCTTCCTCTCTCTTTCTGCAGGTAATGTCCAAATACCACTTGTGGGTAGCCAGTGGCTTTGACACTCTGGTAAAGCCTTGAACTCTGGGATCATATATTAAGTGACAGCAGTAATTACTAATATTCAGAAACTCTACTGCAAAATCTGCATCTTTACTGAGCATATCAGTGTAATAGTAGGACAACAGGACCTACCAGTTAACCAGGTGTATTTAAAGAGTGCAATTAATGTCAAAAATCAACTTTATTTTGCTATGCTCTTTTTCCCTATAATATTTTAGTATATCAGCTCTCTTTAGAGAGGGGTGCAACAGTGCTGATAGCTTCAACTGTGCTGCTGGCCACACCGGCTATTTAAGCCCATATAACAATGCCAGGTCATGCATGTACATTCCACTGAATTCTCATATCCCCAAAAACAGACTGCTGCAGAGAAGCACTTGCAGTCCCAGCGCCTAACTCAGATGACCAATCCTTAACTGCTCTATAAGATGAGGGTGAAAGATGTGCATGTGCCAGAAAGCACACACTATGTTTCAGCAGTCTACCAGGTCAAAATAGAGCAGGGGATGGTATAAGGGTCTGCCTGATCACAACCCTATGATTTCTTGTTATTGAATAGATAGGGAAAGAAGCTGGAACGGTAAGTATGCTATAGTCCTCTATTTTGTGAGGGATGACTTCAGATGAATTCCTCATCTGTAAATTGAGGATAGATAGGGGTGTTGTGAGGGTAAGTTTTGTTTGTGTGGCACATCACCATTGTATATAAGTGCCTAAAAGGCAATACAGTGTAATCAAATTAATGCCCCAATCCTGCAACTGAATCCAGGCAGGAAAGGGTTTGCGGAATGGGGTCAAAATTTATATAAAAGGAGGGGAGTGTTTGCTAAATGTTTGCAACTGTCACTCTTGACAGCCTAATACTAAAAGTAATAGAATTTGGTTTTTAAAATAAAGTTTCAAAACTTATGTTTAACATGTTAGAACTTTTTAGAACAATTTGTATAAAATTTTGAAATATTTAATCATACTTCCACTTAAGAATTAAATTGAACTGATTTTAGTAATGTCTAAGAACAAATATGCAAAATCATTCTAACAGACTATAACAGTCTGCCTGCAATGAACATCTATCCAAAGAATACAAGAGTTTTTATGTGGAATTACTGAAGTAGAAACCTTTGCTTGTATCTTTGCTACCTATGGCTTAACATACCTTTTGATTATTAGGAAAAAAAAGTCAGTGCCCCAAGCAAACTATTCCAATGTAGATATTTCAATAGTTTTTTCCTCCTCTGCTGGCTGTGGTGGAAATTAACTGTTTAGTAAATTTCAGAGTGTGCAGTATTTACTCCTAGTAAGAGTAAAGAGAGTTGACTTGCTATGTTTGATTTACTTCACCACAGTAGCTGGTTCAAAAGATTGATTTTATATATACACATCTTCATTACTGTACTGAAAAATAATCACTTATTGCTAGTTGGCTGTTGAATATCAAAAGAAAACAAACTGGTTGCAGATATAGTGAAATGGATAGTTATACTCTCTTGAAACACTGGGATTAAACCCTATATTTATATTTAGAATTGTTGGTTTGTGTGTAATAAAATGAAACTGCAATGTGAAATTTTTTATTTTATCATATTGAAGCAATAAATGTGTCCATTAATGCAATTTATAAAAATCAGACTTTCAGTTGACTTATTCTTTGGGTGATTGGGGACTGAAAAAGTTCGAAGGAGTCATCCAACCCTTTCAGGCCTCAAGTGCCAGGGGCTGTGGTAGGCAGGGATGTTCTCTTTCAAAGAGTAACTCATGCATCACAATCAGTCACCTTATCTGCACCTGTTCAACTGCCTCAGCACTGCAGAGACAGGCTTTTGAAACTAATATTCAGGTATCCTCCTAGATACAGCACTCAGCTTAATGGCCGCAACCTTCAGATGCTGTGGAGCTGGCAGAAGGAAAAACCTTAGGACACTACATCAATAACCTCCATTCCATCCATCAGCCCTTCATTCCTCACATACACAAGGAAGAGGGGACCCAGGGATGAGGGGGGAAACAGTGCCTGGCATTGCAGGTCTTGCACCACCCTAGAATTCTGACCAACCTGTCCCAGCAGACAAAAATTCTCCTCTTTTGCGAGCAACAAAGAACTCCTCTGGCCACTCAACCTCTGGAAATTGATTGATTGACTAGATGCCAGGAATCTACCTTAAATTCACTAATTTCCCAAGAATTAAAAATAAGCAAAACAATAAGCTGCTTTTCTGAATTAAAACACAGAACTGAAAATAGAGAAGACATTTAATAGAAATATGAACTTTACATTTTATTTGAAAATCAGTAGAGTGAATGTGCATTTTCACAAAGTCCTTTCCTCTCCTGAATTTCAGAGAAATCTTCCGTATTTTAAACACTTGAGAAATGTCAGAAGTGAAATGATCATTTAATTAAAAATAAAAAACATTAATTCATACATTTAAAGGAGAACTTGGTCCACATAATTGCAATATTCAAATTAGCAATTCAGAATTCCAAGATCTTGTAATTTTCTATTCCACTCCATGATGGAATTAACATTTTTATTCCATTATTGTTCTGGAAAAAAAAATCTAAGGAAGTGCTTTTGTAATATTTCTACAAGCTATTATGCAATTACACAAGAACACATATCAAATCATGTTCTAAACTATTCCAAGAATCAAATCCTCCTTTAAAAAGAAAGTCTATAGTCTACAATTGAACAATTAAATACAATGCAGAAACCCAGTGCTTCATTGATAAATTTTTCTACAATTCTCATCTCGGTATTTTAAGTATGGAAAAACAGTATTGTTTAAAATTAGCAAATACATAAATTTGGTCCCCAAAAATCTTGTAGAGAGTAGAAAAGAGAAATACTCATTGCAAATTGATCTTATTCATAGCATAAAACTATAAAACTATATTATTTAGGAAAAATATGTAAAAAATGATCTTTTATTTATGTTTACACCCTGTTCCAACACCCCATAGTGTAGCTTACGGAGAGAATTTAGTGTTATGCTTAGCATAAGTAGTTTGTGAAAACTACTTACATTCTACTTTCAGTAAGTTGCAACACATGAAATTCAAAAAGCAGCATATGACTACAGTAAATTTTGAATTAAAAATGGACCACTGGGAAAACACAAGATTTTAAAGAAAACAATTCATTAAATTTGAAATACATGCTTTGTTTTTTTAAATAAATTTGACATTGCTGTTTTCTTAAACTTAATTTTTTTCACTTTACAACATCAGTGGCAACAGCTAAACAGTGTCACACTTAACTTGATGACAGGATTTTCTATTGTCCATATGTCGGATTAAACCCAATATTTATAGTTTAAGTCAACTGCAAGAGTTGACTAATATTTGAATTAATACTTTCCCCCCCAATGTCACATCCCACTTTCCACAAACATATACGTTTCAATGGATATTTCACGCATATGGTGTTTTTACATATCAGTCATAGAAGCACACACAGTACTTAAGGCAGAAAGTTAAATTATTGTCTGTTAGTACAGGCAGAGTCAACTAGATATAAAAATATTGAAAACATTATTTCATTTTAATGGAACACGTAATGGGGAGGGAATACAGAAATTAAAGTAAATAACCTACCATGTTAAACTGTTGCACTTTACCTCCTCAATTGTACAATTATATACAATTTTGTTGCACTTCTTCAAGTTGAAGTAAGTCTGTGCTAAAATAAAACTAAATCATTTTAACAGCTTGATTCTACAGCGGCTACCACTCTGCCACTCTTGCGAACTTCTCTTTCCTTCTTTTGAACTTTGTCTTTCTGTTTTTCCAGTTTTTCTTGTGTTTTTTTAATATCCTTAATTTTCTTCTTTATTGTGGCTCGGTCATTTTGGCTGGAAACCCCCAGAGCCTTTAAGAGAAATTGTGTTTAGTTACTCTGGTTTCAAGAAAGTATTACGGAAGCTGCAAGAAATTGTACAGTTCCGTACATCTGACATAAAGGGAGTAAATCTGTAGAAGATCATTTACAGTTTTTTTTAACTGTAATGTGAGATGGTCGCCTTGCTGATAAATGGGGCGGAGGAGATGGGTAGCCTAGGTTTTGTATTGTTGTTGTGAATAGTAAGTTTCATGTGGCACTTAAAAAGTGGAGCATCTGAGACTTTCTAATGAGTGATATAACAAAATCAAATTGAACTGTTTTAAATTAATCTTCTGCTGACTCCCTTGATACAGCTGCATAAATAGTACATAGTAACAGCAGTTAGTGTGTATTCCTACTTCCCCGCTTCCTTTACAGAGAATGTTGCTGAACTCAGATCAATCATCTGCGGTATTTAGTAGCTTGAGAAAACCTCTACCTATGAAAACAACTTGCAGAAATCTAACAAGTGTCTTTTAAGACAGTCACATACAATTCTTGGAGGTTCAATGAACTGAATGAAACAAAGCTGCGTAAGCTAATCGGTGAAAAAGCTGCTCTTCGCCCCAGACACAGTAATACCTTTAAAATGCCAAAATCCAACTTGAAAAATTTGTTGGAAGACACAGTAAGGAAAAGTGGGTTTGTGCTTTTTTTTTTTTTTTAAATCACTTCATATAAAGCAAAAGGGGGCAGGCTCAAAGATTCCAAACCCCCACCCCTTAAAAAAAAAAAAGAAGGGTATTTTTTCTGGGGTGATTTTACATTGGAAATTCAGGTTCTGTTTGCCCGGGAAGACATCATCACAAATGAAGTTGAAAAGACAACACTGAGACAGTGAGAGCTAAGTAACTGAGAAGGAATTTATAGTTGCTGTTTAAAATCTGATTTTTTATAACATTTATTTTACTTCAGAGATTAGCAATTTGAGTTAACATTTGTGAGCGCCTTCCTGCCTCCTCCCCTGCCAGCACTGACCCTAGTCTCCCACACCTGCCACAGTGAGCCCATTCCAACCCCTTCTGCTGCATTGTTCCATTCTCATTCCCTTCCTAACCCTTTTTCTAGCTTATCATTGTCCCCTGACTCCTTCCTCTCACAATGCAAGCCCACCCTGGTCTCCGCTATCCTCAAGAAAACCCACAACACACATCCCACAACATTGTCTCTCCAACGGTTTCACCATCTCTCTCCTCCCAGTCACCTCAATTTTTCAAATATGCAGTCTAACACTGATGTAGTTAATCCCTCTCCATCAGCTCTTTATTTCAATCCTTGCAATCTCTCTTTTCTCCACTCTACTGAAATGATTGCAAGGTCCACCAGTCTCACCACTCGGGGGGGGGGGGGGAGGGAGGAGGGGGACACAGCCATGGGTAAGGCCAGATTCTGCTCCTGGCCCCACTCCCAGCGTTGGCCCCAGACTGGGAATGGAGCTGTGGCCAACGGCCAAGCCTGGGGACAGAGCTGGGAGCGGAGCCATGCTGAAGTTGAGATGGGACCAGGCGCAGAGACGGGAGCACCACTGGGGGCAGGACCAGAGCAGAGCTGGGGGCAGGGAGGGGCTGGCCAGCGCTTCCTCCCCAGAGCTGTGGCCCTGCTCCCTGCCCTGGGGGATGGTGGTGGTGCGGACAGGGTTAAGGTGGGGCACAACCCTCAAAAGTGTGGGGACCCCTGCTTTAAAGCAGTAATGTAACTGGGAACTGATTATCTGAGATTGCCTCTCACCTTGGTGCCACCTTTTTCCCAGTGGTCTGTCATCACCTCGGATCTGTTAACCTCCAGGTAATATTGTAAGGGCCAGCTTTCCACCCAGGCATTTAGAAAGGGAGTGTTATTTACTTATTAGGAACCATTTGTTTGTGATGGAGAAGTACCCTACTTGTTATACTGAATATTAACACGGGATTGTCTATCTCAGTTATTGTAAGCATTGCAAGAACACAGGGTAATATCTTTTAGTAGAAGGTCACTTTATAAATCAAAAGGATGAAATCAAAATAAAGAAGGGCTGAAACCAGTGCTCAATGAAGTCAATAGCCAGACTCCTATTTATTTCAGTGAGTATTGGATCAGGCCCTAAATCACCACACACATTTTTCAAAGTAATTTTGAAAAATCACTTGCCTCACTGACACCTGAGGTGTCATATATAAGGTATAGTAGACTTGTGATAGCAATACAATCAGACTTTTGAACCAGGGTTGGTTGTTCTTTCATGCCATGTATTAATCCAATATTAGGATAATATAAAAAGGAATCCTGTCAGCTTAATAGTTTTTTAAAAAATAGGTTTCTTTGACTATGTTACTTAAACCATAATAGATCATTATAATGGAATCTAAGAAGTAAATAATCTTTCTTTAAACACCACTTTGCTTGTTTACTTTTTGCATTGCTCTCAGGTAGGACAGTGAAAATAAACTAGACAGTTCACTTCTCTAGAGACTGTCATTTTAATTTCACTTCCAGGTTCTTAGGCTTTAGCACAGCATTCAGTGTAAACAAGCAATGCAGTCCCTTTAAAAAAAAATTCCACTGGACATCTAAATAAATTCATGGAAGCATTTCTATTAGTCTTGTGTTTGCAAAAGCATGTTTATAACTTAAATTTTGAGTACAACTGGACCTTACAAGGTACTTTTTAGGCAACTAATATAATATTAAAGGTAGATGTAGTAAAACTGAAAGCATCTTCCATAATTTTAATCTGCAAGCGTTTATACATTTCATCTTCCTTAATGACACTTTTGTATTAATGTGGACAGTAACATTTGTGAGTAGAGTGCATTTCAATTTTTGATCAGTAGATGGCAACATCTGATTTCAGTTCCCAAACAGCAGTGTTATTTTTCCTATCTGGAGAATTTGAGTGCAATACTGTGAAAATGACTGCTTGAAGTACCAACAGGCCACACTTCCCATAGTTATCTTTTAAGTTACTGAACATTGTTTTCTCTATTGTCCAAGGAAACATTTCTGTGTTAAGTTATAGGAAATTTAGAGTTGCAAATCCATTCCAAGAGACAGATGTATTTAAATGGCAAAGTTAAAGGTTCATAAACCTACATTTTTTCTTCAAAAAAGATATTCTAATCCCACTATTAGTCACTAGATTTTGGTTTCAGACTTTACTGAACTCTGTTAGAGAAAACCTCCTTTTAGAATAACACCTTTCCAATCCAAAAAGTAGTCTAATGATATGAACGAACGAAGAAGAGCTGGAATGGACATGCAGCATGCAATTATCAGAGGCAAAATGACCACCTCAGGGCTGCAGCTGGTTGTCTCTCTTGGGTTTTTTAAAAACCCAGCTATGTATCAAGAAAACATACAAGGAAAGGCTTCTATTTAATAATAAAAATAATAATAAAAATAATAATAAAAAAAGGATAAAAAAGATCAAAGTAGGCTCTTCAATAATGGTCAAATCAGAAAGTAGTAAGGTCTTAAGGAAAGGGGACTGAATTTTCATCTGAGGGCCATGGATCTGGATGAAAGTCAGATTTCTGAACTATGTAAATGAGTTAGTTGGGACCTATTTTGCTACCACTTTTGAGATAAACATACCAATCCCTTTTGGGGCTTTAGTTGCTTTGAGTTTTAACATATTGTCACTGAGGAAGAACTGTTTAGTTTGCGTTTTCATTCTATTATCACATCCTTTTCATATTATTTTGTTGCACTTCACCTTTAATTTGATGTCATTCACTAACTGATCTTCTATTCTACCATGCCAAGAGCACAGCAGTAACTGACTCTTAAAAAAAACCAATGTTCATCAATGCCTGAATAGGAAAAGGATAAGTATCTATATTTAAAAGATGTATGTATGAACTGGCAATCAAACTCCTAACGTATTTATACATTACAAATACACACAGGGGCATGTACTTACCTTCAACTTATCACTGTCAAGCAGCATTAACTGCTGTCCATCTATATTCTTGGCGGTAAACTCTGCAATGTATTGCTCCATGTTCATCCCCATCAACCAATGGCATACCTGTTGGGTTGTCCACTCTGAAATTGGTCTACTGTGCCACTGATTTTGTTTTCCTGTTGCTGCACATTCATCATCTAATGCCTAACCAATCAAGAAAGTTACAGTGAACAGTTTAAAATGAAACATTTTTCCGACTTAAGCATACATCAAATTTCAGTTACCGAGTTTGGGTAACAAAGTGTGTATTTTCAATATAATGTAGCAATTCTATCATGCAAAATCAATTTACACAGAGTAATGAACTTGAGAGTTAAGTATCTTAATGAAAACGTTTTGATCTAAATTTAACTGGATTTAAAAAGTTTTAAAAATTGTATTTTTCCTTCTACAAAACTTAATATTTGTTTAAGGTCTTACGGGGCCTCATAACTTGTAGTCTGTTATGTTTTTTTAAATCCACGACATATAAAAGCATCACAGTAGCCAAGATGACAAAAATCATCACAAATGTAAGTAAGAAGAAAATTTGCAAGGCATTTTAGTTCTGTCTGAGAAGTTTATTTCTCATGGAAGTCTAAAACACTGACTTAAAACCCAGTGTACCCAAGTGCAAGCTTCCTCAATTAGTTAATATAGCACAATCCTGACATGTAACAATGTTGCTCCTCCTGTGCTGTGCCTAAAAAGAAACAAGTGACAATTGAGTCATATGCTGTGGCAATTTGGGAGAGTGCATAAACACCTATGAGACCACTCACTTTCCCTTGTGACCATCCCATGATTTTTAAATGTCCAGTTCTCAGTTAATAATATATGTTTAACATAAATAACTATGGTTATTACTAAATTTGGCATATTTCTCCAAAATCAGAAGACCTGTTTATTCTCTTACTTCATCCTGGCACACTAATATTTTATCTTTAGTTTCACAGGCTAGCCAGTAGGTTACCTGAGGAGTATCAGGACTTGTAGTATTCCATTGAACCTGTACCTCTGTAGGCATGCCTCCCTGGCGAGGTAACATTTACACTTTTTTTTTTTTTTTTTTGCTGCTGCTGCTGCCGCCAGCTCAGCTTTTCTGGCTGAGCTACAGCTGTTGCTAGATGCCAACTGGTAGCCTCAGTTGCTAGGACAGCCAACAGAGGCTGCTGCAGGGCTTGCTAGCTCCTACAAAGAGGCTGCTCCCTGCCTGTGAAAAGCCTGAGTGGTGTGGCCTGTGTTGGCAGGTGGAGCAGCAGCTGCCTGCTCCTTTCATTTTCTCACACTGGAGAAGGGGAGACAAAGGTGAATTAAGCATGGGGCTCAAGGGCAGAGACCCATGAGAATGTGCCTCCCTCCTGTCCAGACAACTGCAGGATGTACTGGACCATGGACAGGGAAGGTGTGTAGAGAAGGGTCTTTCCCATTACTAAGTAGTAAAAGGAAAGACAGCCCCGCATACTGTGTATTTATTGTACTTTTCAGATCCATCACAGCCCTTCTACTTTACCATATGTATTCTTGCAATGTATAGGATTTTCAGTTGTGTGTGTTCTCTTACTAACCTAGGGGAAGGCAAAACTATTTTTTCCTTAGCTTAGGGAGGGTCGCTATGACAAAGTTTGAGAACCCTTCTCTTGCTTTTACTGGAAACAATGAGGTCTTTGTCTATTCAGGACAAAGGAGTTTGTGCCTGCCTCCGCCCTAGTTAATATACTCAAGAGAGGCCTCACAATTGTTACAAAATATCTCAGTGAGGAAACAATCTTCCAAGCAATGTTGTCTGAAGTACTCCATGTAATGCCTGTATCTGGATAGAGACAGAGTGAAGTTTTCTACGTAAGATATCAGGCAGTAGAGTCCTGAAGTAGAGAGAGAAAATCCATTGTACACTGCTAATGGGCATGTAAGAGAATTTAAAAAAAACAAAACAAAAAAAAAACAGTTCTGAAAACAATATACTTATGTGTACCAGAGTTCAGGATTCCTTGATCTGATGCAGTAATGCAAAATATATATTAGTAGGACAGGAGCTCCAGATGTCCGTGGCACCAAGAGACTCAGAATAAAGTGTGTTTTTTTTTTTTTTTTTTAACTGCATCTCAGGTTCATGAGGATTAAACCTCTGATTGCAGTAAAGGCAACTAAAATTATCTGACAATTTACACTTTAAGATCTGTGAACTGAATGTATTATTCAAACAACGACATTTTCATATTTGATTGTAACGAACAATGAGTACAAACATGTTTATACAGAACAGCTATTGGGAATCCTAATTTTTGTGAACACAGCTTTTGCAGAGTGTGAACAAGTCTACTTGACACCGATTTTCCAGGACAATCTTGAATGTGTTCACCTGGGGGGGAAGAACCATCAGCACAAAGAACAGAGCTTGTTATACTACTCATTGCAAGTCCTATATAGGTCAAAAGCAACATTACTTTTAATCTCCATGCCATACTAGCAGCTGCTAGAGATACTCATAAGTCTTAATTCATACTTTCAACCCTTCAAGTTTGACCATGGCGTGAGAAGGTTCTGGAGAGTCCTGTTGTGGTCTCCTCAATAGAAGCAAGAAAACAAGACTAGATATGCTGCCAAAGCTAAAAAGTAAAGTAAAATATTATCCAAATATATTTAAAGTTATATAAAGTATATGAAATCTGGAGTTAAAGTTTACTTATCAGATTTATATTTTGTTTCTTTAATCTATGGTGCCTGTATTACAATCGTATTGTTGCCAGTCCAGAACATCAGTACTTAAAGGATGTATTACAGTTACATAAACAGGCCCAGATTCTCTGATACACTAAGTTTCCACTTGATGTAACAGGAGAAATCAGGTCCCTCAGGGAGTCTGTTACAGCTATCTGGCTCTCAGGGAGGATCTGTGCTGCTGGCCCTCAAGCTGTGCTAACCTACTCCTGCTGGCAACACTCCAAGGCACTGTGACCCACTCATATCCTCAGATACTCCTTCCTGACCCAGACCCTCCTACACTAGGGGTCACAGTGCAAAAACCAGGTACACCAGTTATGCCAGCTGAGAGCTCTCCCACACCAAGGGAATTCTCAGCTGGTCAGATCTAGCTGCTTTCCAGCCCCTTTGCATCTCTAGAATACCACAAGAGGGCCAGAATCTGGCTCATACTTTTTTCCTTTAATCCTATAAAAATGATGTATTAACATTACAGTATTATATTGCTTACTGATTTGCTTATTACATACAATAATTTGTAAAATCATCTTATTTACCCTCGAGACTTATTTTTTTATTCCTCCAAAACTCTTTGCCCTTTGATGCTGACAGGTCTTTTACTCTCCACCAGCTAAGATTATAATTTCTGACTCAAATTGGCAGACTCAGGCTGGTCTACACTAGAAAATTAGCTTGGCATAACTGCATTGCTCGGGGTGTGAAAAATCCACACCCAAAGCAGTGTAGTTAAACTGACCTAAGTCCCCATGTAGACAGATTTATAGGGTTCTTTGAACATGTATTATCTATATACCAGAGGAAGTAGGGTCAAAAAGTCAGCCTTTGCACTAAAACCGTCTAAAACACACCCCCACTCCCAAAAAAGGGCAGAGATTGCTGACCCTACACACATTTTTATTTTTCATTGCCACACAGGGAAAGCATGGGGGAGGATAGAAGAAGGAAAAAAATAGCTAAAGCTTCTTTAGAGAAAATTGAGGGGGTGGGGAAACAGCATGCTAGCCTTTTATAATTTAACAGATCTTATAATACAACAATGAATGTGAATGCGACTAAAAGAACCGAACTTCTCATGTGGGAAGGCTTAAAGAAGGGGGGGGGGGAAATTAATCAGTGTGTGCAGTGACTACTTCTTTTGAGATGTGTCCCCCATGGGCGCTCTAGTTCAGGTATGCGTATATCCCACACACCTTTGATCCGAGATTTTCATTAGCAGTGTCTGTTCAGTCCACACATGCAGTGTTGATATCCTCGTGTCCTGCACGAAGGCTGTATCAGGGAAGAGGTTTCCCACACCTTTAATGAATCTTACAGTTGTAGAGTGAGCAAACAGCAAGAACCCTCAATTGCAGAAAGAAAAGTTGTTAAGGTGGCCAAATGAACCTTAAGAGAACTTACTGATATTTTCTTTAATCGCAACAGATAATCCAGAACAAGCAGAAGCTAGGTGGATTCAGGAACAACTTTCCAGAGCTCACATCAGTTACTAAATCCCCACTTTTGAAGGTAAGCATTTCTGGTTGAATCTTTCCTATAATTTAGAAATATCTGCTGTAACTCTGCAGAACAGGCCAACTAATTCCTACAAAAGGAGGTAGAGAATTTTCAGATTGCAATGCAGCAGTCGACTGGCGTCCTGGGGGAGAAGCTGAGGAACAAGTGGAAGATTTATTGTTGGACAAAGACCTAGGTGAAACAGGCAAGGAAACTATGCCTATCTCGACCACATCCGGACTATTAGGACAACTCTGGCCTTGTCCTGTTAGATTTTGTTCACAATTCTGACATTAAAGCTGCCAGGGGAAACGCATAAAAGAGCTTCTTCGTCCTAAGGAGAAGGAAGGCACCTAACACCTCCACCCCTTAACAGATGATATTTCCTGTTCATAGCAGTGGTGAAGAGCTCCACCTCTGGGAATCCCCAATTCCCATTTGCAGTCCTGGGGGGGTGGAAACCTGCTGGGAGCATCGGCATTCCCATTTTGCCTGCCCAGGAGATATATTGCTGAAATTCTCAGGTGTTTTTTTTTTTTTTATGCACTAGTTTCATAACCTTATTGCTTTGGCACAGAGGGAAAGGGATCTCACTCCTCCATGCCGACTGATCTAAAACATGCAGGCCGCATGGTCTGTCATGAATCTGTCTGATGAGAGGCAAAAAATGGAGGCAGGCGTTTCTGACTGCTCTGAGCTCCAACAGGTTGATGTGGAGGATGGTTTATTGAGGTGACCCTCCGCCCTGTACCATGAGAGCATCAAAGTGTTATCTCTAGCCTAACAGAGATAATCTGTTGCTAGAGTTACCCTTGGCATAAGCTGAAGGAAGGGAACTTCCTTCCCTACACTGCAGTGGTCCTTCCACCAATCTAGGGAGTGCTTCACCTGTTGGAAGAACCGACACCCTTTTGTCCAGGCTATGTCCCTTTGGTGAGCCAAGTGATCTGAGCCATCCTGGAAACAATGAAAGAGTAATCTCACATATTCTGTCACAAAGGTGCAAGCCACCATGTGACCTAGAAGTTGAAGACAGTTTCTGACTGAAGTCTGAGGGCTCCCTTGAATCGTTCAGACAAGGCTTGACAGTGTCATGAATCTATTCATGAGAAGGAAGGACTTTGATACCAAAGAATCCAGGGATGCCCTATAAATCGTATGTTCTGTACAGGAGTCAGATTTTCTCAAATTCAGCTGAAGGCCCAAGTTCAAGAATAAAGAAAGTGCCCTCAGCATAGAAGCCAACACCTCTTGGTACAACTGACCCCTGAACAACCAATCATCAAGGTATGCAATACTATAATTGCCTGATAACACAGATAGGTGGTCACTACCAACTGAACCTTTGAGAACACTCCCTTTGCTGAGGAGGAGTACCCAGTACTGAAAATGGACCTGACCTATGACAAAAATGCAGGAATTTTCTGTGGGATGGATGTTTCTCTGTGTGGAAGTATGAAGGCTGAAAACCAAACCCCTGAATTTAGAGAAGGAATTATAGCAGTCAGAGTCACCATCTTGAACTTTTGAGACTTCATGAATTTGTGTAAGGAGTCTTAAATCCAAGATCGCTGTCCAACTTCCATTTTACTTTGACACAAGCAAGTACATTGAGTAGAAGCCCCTTCCCTTGTGCTGATCAGGGTCTGACTATCACCCCCAAGATGAAAAAGGGAGTTTATCTCCTGTGAGAGGGGTCCCTGAAGAGAGATAGGGAAGGTGAAGGAGGAGGAGGAGGAGGGAGGTAAAATGGATAATGTAGCTTGAGGATATTATTTCCAGTACCCATTTGTCCAAGGTGATTCACTCCCATGCTTGCCAGAAATGGAAAAGTTAGTCTCCAAATGGGCAGGGGGAGAGGCCAGCAAATAGTTGCAGCTGACATGCTAAAAGACGAAGTCTGCTGTGAACTTGCATCAAGTGGGTTAGTGGATCTTTCTCTGGAACCTATGCTCTTTCTTGGAAGTTCCATTAGTCTCTGAAACCCAGAGCTTTGCATCAGGCAGGATCTTTGGGACGACTGCTATCTACTGAATTTTCTTTTGTTTGCAGGAGTGTAGCTGCCCAATGAACATAATGAGGCCCTGGAAGCTGCAACAACTTGTCAGTATCCTCCATGAACAACTTCAGTCCATCGAACAGGAAATCCTTTACCATATTCAGGACTTCTCTGGGGAAACCAGACAACTGTAGCCAAGATGCCCTGTACATCATCACTGCCGTAGAAATGGAGTAGGCTACAGTATCTGCATCATCCAGAGCTGCCTGGAAGGATGTCCTCACCAGGAACTGTCCCTCATCAATGGTAGTTTGACATTATTCCCTTTGGTCTGGAGGAAGGTGTTGAATGAAAACTGAATTTTGCATAATTTGTGAAGTTATATTTAGCCATCAGTTCCTGTAATTCATGATGCAGAATTTTATGGTTGTAGATTAATAAGATTTCCTTCCTAAAAAGTCCAGGCACTTCAGGGCTGTCATATGAGGGGGAGACGGCTTATACCATTCGTTCACTGGTGTCTACCAGAGAGTTGGGTGGAGGGTGGGAAAATAGAAACTCAGAGTACTTGGTGGGAACATAGTACTTTATCGGCTCTCTCAAACACAGGTGTTACTGTGGCCAGGGTTTGCCAAATGGTTTTTGCAGGTTCCAGCAGAGCCTCATTGATAGGAAGGGCAACCCTGGATGGTGTTGTGGAGTGAACAATATCCAACAGCTTCTGTTGTGATTCTTTGATCTCCTTGAGAGGTATCTGTAGGGAGTCTTCCATATGTTTAAATGAGGTCTTGAAATCACTGACAATCACTGGCCAAAGGAGGAAGCGTCATTACCACCTCTTTGGGTGATGAGGATGAGACGGTAGTGTGAGGGGTTGCTTCTTCATATGCCCCTGCCTCCTAATCCTCAAACCTTTCCTCTTGTTGAGTGGTGTGATAGGAGAGGAGAAGCTTGACCCCATCATCCCAATGGGAGAGGGTTGAGGCGTTGGAGAACTGTTGACAATAAGATATCCAGGGGTCCCAATATGGCCATTGAGCACCATATCTGGTGGGGCAGGCAACCAAGGTTGTTTACACCAAGAATGATGAGTTCCCTAGAAATCCTCTCTGTCTCTTTGAGAAAGAGGTTCCTATGTGGGTACACAGGAGAACCTTGGACAGAGATCAGCGATACTGAAGGGAGATCTCCATCTCTCTTCATCCTCTAATTGGGGAACTCCAACTGAAAAAGGAGGTGAATCAAAGAGGTATATGGGTCCATGACAGAGTGATTCTCGGTACTGATGGAGACTCTGGTTCCATAAGTCCTTTGGGTACTTAAAAAGCCTTGCAGTACTGAGCAGAATTGTGGTAACCATTGTTGTACCAAAGGCATGGTATGCCCATCCCTGCAGGATGGTACTGAGAGTTTCACATGCTTTGCAGAAGGCGCTGACGTAGATGGAAACTTAGTCATACATGGTACTGAAGAACCCAACAGGGGTACTGGAAGAGGAGTTAAGTCCAGTGGTACTGGTCTTAGGTATTTGTTCTGGCCATTTCTGCTAAGCGGTACCGGGTTCTTCTCAGAGACATGCTTACCCTCAGAGGTATGTGATTTTCCCCCTTGTCTTTATCGGAGAAGATATTCATCTCTATAGTAATGACTCTCAAGGTTGAAGAAGCTGTTCACCTGCTCAGAGAATGAGGTCATTCTGAGGTACACTCCTTAATAGGAGAGTTAAAGAACCTCTTTTGGGGACCTTTAGGGAAGGTCTCTGAAGCTTTCCCTTTTCTGGGGGAGTACTGCACCGAGCTTGAAGAGGTGCTAGATACCCCCAGAGATTGATGTACTGCGGGGAGGAGAGGGTGTTGTTCTGACCTGGGTCTGAAGTGGGACAAAATGACTGCTTTACCATTAACAGCCACAGCTGGATTTCCTGGTCTTTTAGAGGCCTGGATTTGAGGGCTAAACAGAAGTGCAATGTGCAGCTTCCCTAGGCAGCAAATGCACTTGGAGTGTCTGTTGTTGACCAGAATGACCTCTAACCAAGGCAGTGTTTAAACCCCGGTGAACTGGGCATAACCCTTTCAGGGACAAGCTCCCTGGAGTAAACAAAACAAATCTGTTAAATAACCAGTTGAACTAACTACAAACTAACAAACTCACTAACTAAAAGTAAAATAAATTAAGCTAGACCAAAGTAAGCAAGTAACTGAGACACGCCCAATGCAGATACACTAAGTTCTGTCTCAGACCGAGGCAGCTGAGAAGGAACTGAGGGCGATTTGCCTACAAGCCTGATATAGCCTTGGTCTGGAGCATGAGGATCTTAACAGTGCATGAACAGGCTGAAGGAACACGGCTAATGAAAAATCTCCAAACAAAGGCTCGTGGGGCACATGCATACCTGGCCACTGACCAAAAGAAGAATCTAAATTAGTTTAAGATATTACCAAAATTCCAACACTCTCCCCAATTTGACATACTGTTGCTATGACAAACTCTGACCTCGGCATACAGTATACTGCCTTAGATTCTGCTCAGTTAAAGCAATTTAAAACATAGCTTCAAGTAAATATTTTTTCCCTTGCAAGTGTTGCATCACAAGAATTGGTTTTTTTTTTTAAACTAACTGGGCTCACAAACAACACAGAAGTGCCTCAGCTGATTGCTCCCCAACCAGTCACTAAATGCTAGCCCAGTTTTCCTCTATCTTCACTGCGGGAAATGGCTTAAAGCATGGCCGGACTTTTCTTTTTATGAAAACTGAAAAGCAGCAAAAAGAGAAAGTGTCAGGGTGAGCAAATGCCCTTTTAAAAAAAACAACCAAACAAAAAAAAAAAAACCCCCAGCTACAGGTATGTTAATTTTTAACATTTAAGGATCGCTAACTGACCCTCTCCTTTTCATAGGCTGAAGTGCTGTCCCTGGCTGTTTGTACATCAGCAGGAGTGAAGCCAGTCACAGGAGCTATTGCTGGGAAAGCAGCTCGTGCTTGCAGAAAAAGATGACTGCCGATTCAAAGAACAGGATCCAAGAGAGTTGTGGAGAGTGGAGATAAGGGAGAGCAACTTTTCTCACCCCAAAGTATCTGGGCAATATTGGGAGTGACTGAGGATAAGACCCTGCAGTGCCCAAAGAGTGTAAGGAGATGGTGAGACACCAGCAAAAGATCAAAAGGTTCCCAAGAGGGGAAGAGGGGAGCACCTACATGCTGGGTGGTAACCAGTTCACTAGCAAGCCACTTGGGAAGCTCAATATGCAGGAATTGGCTTCACTGCAACTAGCCTGCAGAACTCCCCAAAAGCACTCCTCTTCATTCAGTTCTCTATATTTTTGAGAGAGTATTCTTGTGTTCTACCCTACCCTCAACTGCAATAGAGGGAGGAGTCATAGGGTCAACTCCTTTCTCCAGCCAACTCACGCACCTTTAGGAGGTATTTCATCCCCAGACTGTTCCAGACTTTTAAAGGGCATGGAAGAGGTGTGTACTGGTGTTTCTCTCTTTTCCAGCAGCTTTTTGAAGTAGAAGTTTGTTCCTCTGAAGGCAGGGGATGCTCTTGCGGCTAATTCCACCTCTGGTGATGATATATGAAACTACCAAGCAAGGCGCGACTTCTACCTGTGAAGGCAGTGCTAAGTCCAAGGCTCTAGATATCCAAAATTAATCTTTAAGAATGACCAAGATTGGCCATTTACATAACCTGACCCTCACTTATACCAGAACTAATCATAATGAGTGGAAACAAACACTGCTTACTTTTTACCATGTAAAGTCATAATTCAGGAACAATTTTAATCTTTCTACTATGCATTTGCAGCTGCTGAGCAACACTTTTTTTTTTTTAAACAATTATTGTACAAGTCATAGCACAGTTTATGACAGGTGCCAGTTTAACAGCCTCAAACTAACTACCAATTTTTCTGAAGTTGGAAAGCTGCAAGTACAGGTAAAATACCTCTCTCCTTGAAATAACTGTCTTCACGCACAAAAAAGTGGCACACTCAGTATTTCGGAGTACAAATTTTCTTGGGATAGCACAAGGATATTTAAGATAATTGCTAAAAAAACTGCCGTTTAAAGATAACTTTCCCTTGTTGACATACAAAGCTCATACAAATATCAAGCAAACAAGTAACAATACTGGTACCATGAAACAGTACAAACTAGTACAATCTGTGTTCATACAGACAACTATTGCTGGAAGTCTAAAACTGAGAATTACTAAAAACTGCATTTGAAACTTAACGATCAAATACTCAAGAAAATATTGGGCTTCGTAACAATTTTAAAACAAATCTGCATTACTTGACACTTTTAGCAGCATGACTTCCATCCACTAGCCTCAAAAGAGCACAGTGCTTTACAGTGGTATGTACTAAGATTCCCTTGAGTTTTGATTAGAAATATGACCATTCCCCGTAAAAAAACCCATCAGAAATTATTCCAGTCCTGAAACTTGTGACCAATTAAGATATATTTTTAGACACCATGTAATTTTGTGCTAATGGACACAAACTTGTAGCATCATGCATAAAAGTCTATCTTTTTAGATAATAAATATCAGAATATATTTTAGCACTTTACCAAAATTTGGTTTAAGTTAATTATCTAATAGCATCAGATCATTCAGGACCTGCTGTTAAAAATTTTCTTCAAACATTATCACTATCAGTTTAGCAGGCTTGAAGGCACTATAACTCACATCTGAAAGATGACTGAAGTATAGTTTTTGCAAGTGCTTCCGTTCTTTTATGGTTTGTTCTATAAAACATAATGACTAATTCCTTTAAACAGATATACTTTTTAAAAAGTATAAAAGACCAGATAAAGTCGAAGATTTCAGCTGAAGGCAAAGAAGGTTAGCGTTTTGCCAGAAAAAGAACTCTGACTTTTAAATAGATTAAATGCTTTTAATAGATAAAATATATCTAAATAGTTTGGTATCTTATACATGAAAAATAAATTTAAACATACACTGGTGTGAGGCAAGTTGAAAAATGCTGCAAATTTCATTCACTTACTCAAATTTTTGCTTTTGCCTATCTTTGAAATTCATAATTGTAATTTATTGTACAGTATTACTACCAATTAAAGCTATATTTGACTATAAATTGTGAAGCAAAGGCTAAAATTCCTCCTTAGCTTTAGGCCACAAAAGCGTATGCCCAAATAAATTTGTTAGTCTCTAAGGTGCCACAAGGACTCATTGTTTTTCCCCCCTTACAATCTGAGTCCTTAGTTAAGTAACTATTTCAGTATTAAAGATTATGATAAAAAATATTAAGATACTGTGATAACTATCTAGTTTCATACAAAACAAAGCCTATTATATTAATAGACAGTCTGTAGTACGAATGGTAACATCAACAAGACATATACACACTTTGAAACTCACCTCATTTGAAGAGAAGGTTAAAGTGTGTGAACGCCCTGACAGATTTGGTTCTGTCACTAACCCTGACAGATCACAACTTGGCCTGCTATGGTATGAATCATCTATGACAATTCTACTCTGCAAACAAGTGAAAATAATGTTTTATTAACTGAACCCTTGGAACAGTAGATCACAAGGAGACATTCTAGTACCCTTGATACTTCGTAAAAAGAAATTAAACATGAGTTATCTATAAATTTTAGATCTACCATGTATGAAATATGTTCACTTCATCAGGAGTCTTGACTTGTTTTTGCTGAACTCCCAAATTAACAAATATTATAGCAGCATTGAAGCCATTTTGGAAGTACTGCCACTTTATGCAGCAAGTCAGTCATGTTAAAGTTAAATAGAGTTGAGCCAGGTCAGTACTTGGAAAGGATATTTCAAAGGCACATCCAGGTCATGCAGTAAGTGGTTAGAAATTCAGCTGGTGGAATTTGTATGGAACTAAAGACACAGCATGGTATTATTGGACACTGAATATACTGTCTTTTGAATGACACAATGCTAAAATCCCAACCACAACAGTAACCCCTTGGCCTTGGGGAAATATCTACTCTTGTAATTATATTTAAATTCCGCCTGAAGTTTTAATAATCTTGTCTTTAACTGTTGTGTGGTAATGCTACATACTTAAACAGTATCCTCATTTCATCCTGGAAGTGGCTGCATTTCCACAGTGGATAAAGTGATCAATGCATAGTTAGGTCTGTAAAGTACATTGGACTGCAAAGTACTACATAATTGTATAATATCAGCAGGAGGAACTTAAGAGGAGATATAGCTGCACTGTTCTGGTATTTTTTAAGAAATTAACTCCATTAAGACAAGATGCGTCAAGTCTTCTATTTATAAACCAGTTTTAGCCAAGATGGCTATACATAGTAGGAGCCCTATTTTTGTACTGAGCTGAACTGAACACTACATTTTAGAATGCAAGTTAAATAATTTTTCAGGCATCTTCACAACAAATGCTTTGTCTGTCTTAATGTGGTAACATTTACAGTAGCCACTCCACTGGATAATCTACAGATAAGTTAATACATTCTTCTAATTATCTCCCAAATAGTAAATTGTGGTGAACATATTTTTAAGTACTTGCCATAAGTGACTACACCTACTATACTATTATTCAATATTTCTGACTATACATTGTTACTCAAGTAAATTTCAGGTTTAAAACAACATACATTTTTATATTTAGCAAATGTTTAATCTTCATTCTGTTAAACTTTTAACCTACTTAAATCAGTTACTACATTTAGTATGTGCTTAGTCAGGAAAGCATTTTCATTTATAGGTCTTGGCAAGGAGCTGAGAATTAGAGCGTTCTGGGTTCAAATTTAGCTGCAGCCACTAACCGACACCTTGGACAAGTCACCTGACCTCTTCTTTTGACTCAGTCACCTTAGCTGTAAAGTTAAGATAAAACGAAAGGCCTCACAAAAAACAGATATTGTCACTGACAAACTTTTCAGAATAAGCCACAGGATAAACTCATTCTGAACAAAGAAGATCCTAAAAGAACAGGTTTTTAGGATCTGTAATTAAGCCCCTAATTACAATCTTTTATGTTTATCTTGCTGAAATAGAATTCACTGAGGCATGTGATCAAATGAAGTTAGTCTTACACTTTAAAAGTGCTTTTAATTACAAAAGCAAAGTAAGAGCTGCACATGCAGGACTAAATTTTGCTCCCAAATACATACCTGCTAGTCCACTGGAGATGTGTGCGCTTGTGGAGGGCAGCAATGATCTCCATAGTATATTACTGTATATATTTAACAGCATCTCTTCTACTCTGATTACTGCAACCTCCACCACTTTGGTCAGTGCAAAATGCTTTTGTCAAGAACACAGGTCTGATACTTGCTTTGACCAAGACACTTTTTTTTTTTTTTTTTTTTTAAATCTCACCACAGGTCCTTCTTTGTGTTATCAAATTAAGACTCCTTTGTTTTCAAAGCCTCTCCTCAGTCAATTCTAATTGGTAGGGCTGTCATGCAATAACCATACACTTATAATTAATGTCTTATGCCACAGACTAAACTAAACTGATTTGTAAAGACATTTTTCTTAATTTCTTTTCTTTATGGTGTCATTGGACTAAGTTAAGGTTGTTTGGGTCCTTTACATATATATTTCCACACTTGACTTAATGGATTTTTTAAGTTTAACTTTAACTCTGAATATCCAGAGTTTATAATGCCTATTTTGGGAATAATTACTTCATCCTTGTGTTGTATTTTATCTGATATTACTGATATGTACTCTAACCTTAATTAACATAGTTCTCTCTCTCTCTCTCTCTCACTGGGATTCTCCTACCATTTTCTTTCTTTTGGGGGGGTGCAGAGGAGGATGGGATGTATTTTAAATCTGTACATGCCTCTTAATAGGGTTTGCTCTTAGTATCAGCCCAGATCTCTGGTTTTACTAGTTACTTTAGATTTTAGGGTCTGTTGTAGCCTTCCAAATACATAAAATGTTATCTGTAATTCTACAATCTGATTACTCCTTTTACCAAGTCACAAAGCAATTCCAACCAGACTATTTGGGAGTCTCTCTCCCTCTCTCTCCAAGACAGCAACATCATCCCCAGTAGCATCTTCCTTACCTTCCTAGTAAGATTAAATAGAGACCTAAGGAAGGGCCACATTTTAGACAAACTATTAATAGGGGGAGAGATAGGAGTGACAGCAGAATATCAGAAAGAAAACAGATCCAATAAGGTTTCCCTCTCTACTAGTTGTAGCTGCTTCTTGTCACTTAATTTATAGGCAACTTCCTGTTCAGGATTTATAAGTGAGGGTGCAGAATGCTATCCATAGTATCATCAATTAAGAATTAGTACAGTGGTGCACAGCATTGACGGAAGAGTCTCTGTAGTGCAACTTTCAGCCATGTTAGTCTGTATTCACAAAAAGAAAAGGAGTACTAGTGGCACCTTAGAGACTAACCAATTTATTTGAGCATAAGCTTTCGTGAGCTACAGCTCACTTCATCAGATGCATAAAGTGGAAAATACAGTGAGGAGATTTATACACACACAGACCATGAAAAAATACACATTGTAAGGAGAGTGATCACTTAAGATGAGCTATTAACAGCTCCCCAACCTGAAGCAAATACTCACCAGCAACCACACAACAGAACCACTAACCCAGGAACCTATCCTTGCAACAAAGCTTGTTGCCAGCTGTGCCCACATATCTATTCAGGGGACACCATCATAGGGCCTAATCACATCAGCCACACTATCAGAGGCTCGTTCACCTGCACATCCACCAATGTGATATATGCCATCATGTGCCAGCAATGCCCCTCTGCCATGTACATTGGTCAAACTGGACAGTCTCTAGGTAAAAGAATAAATGAACACAAATCAGATGTCAAGAATTATAACATTCATAAACCAGTCGGAGAACACTTCAATCTCTCTGGTCACTCGATTTCTGATCTAAAAGTGACTATTCTTCAACAAAAAAACTTTGAAAACAGACTCCAATGAGAGACTGCTGAATTGGAATTAATTTGCAAATTGGATACAATTAACTTAGGCTTGAATAGAGACTGGGAGTAGTTGAGTCATTATACAAAGTAAAACGATTTCCCCTTGTTTATTCCTACCCCCTATTCCCCCCCGCCCCCACTGTTCCTCAGACGTTCTTGTTAACTCCTGGAAATGTGCTGGAAATGGCCCACCTTGATTATCACTTCAAAAGGTTCTCTCTCCCCCCACCCCACTCTCCTGCTGGTAATAGCTCATCTTAAGTGATCACTCTCCTTACAATGTGTATGGTAAACATCCATTCTTGCATGGTCTGTGTATATATAAATCTACTCACTGTATTTTCCACTTTATGCATCCGATGAAGTGAGCTGTAGCTCACGAAAGCTTATGCTCAAATAAATTGGTTAGTCTAGGCCCTGGTCTACACTAGGACTTTAGGTCGAATTTAGCAGCGTTAAATCGATGTAAACCTGCACCCGTCCACACGATGAAGCCCTTTATTTCAACTTAAAGGGCTCTTACAATCCATTTCCTTACTCCACCCCTGACAAGTGGATTAGCACTTAAAATCGGCCTTGCCGGGTCGAATTTGGGGTACTGTGGACACAATTCGACGGTATTGGCCTCCGGGAGCTACCCCAGAGTACTCCATTGTGACCGCTCTGGACAGCACTCTCAACTCAGATGCACTGGCCAGGTAGACAGGAAAAGAACCGCGAACTTTTGAATCTCATTTCCTGTTTGGCCAGCGTGGCAAGCTGCAGGTGACCATGCAGAGCTCATCAGCAGAGAATCGCAAAAGAGCTCCAGCATGGACTGAACGGGAGGTACGGGATCTGATCGCTGTATGGGGAGAGGAATCCGTGCTATCAGAACTCCGTTCCAGTTTTCGAAATGCCAAAACATTTGTCAAAATCTCCCAGGGCATGAAGGACAGAGGCCATAACAGGGACCTGAAGCAGTGCCACATGAAACTTAAGGAGCTGAGGCAAGCCTACCAGAAAACCAGAGAGGCGAACGGCCGCTCCGGGTCAGAGCCCCAAACATGCCGCTTCTATGATTAGCTGCATGCCATTTTAGGGGGTTCAGCCACCACTACCCCAGCCGTGTTGTTTGACTCCTTCAATGGAGATGGAGGCAACACGAAAGCAGGTTTTGGGGACGAAGAAGATGATGATGATGAGGAGGTTGTAGATAGCTCACAGCAAGCAAGCGGAGAAACTGGTTTTCCCAACACCCAGGAACTGTTTCTCACCCTGGACCTGGAGCCAGTACCCCCCGAACCCACCCAAGGCTGCCTCCTGGACCCAGCAGGCGGAGAAGGGACCTCCGGTGAGTATACCTTTTAAAATACTATACATGGTTTAAAAGCAAGCATGTGAAAGGATTAATTTGCCCTGGCATTCGCGGCTCTCCTGGATGTACTCCCAAAGCCTTTGCAAAAGGTTTCTGGGGAGGGCAGCCTTATTGCGTCCACCATGATAGGACACTTTACCACTCCAGGCCAGTAACACGTACTCGGGAATCATTGTACAACAAAGCATTGCAGTGTATGTTTGCTGGCGTTCAAACAACATCCGTTCTTTATCTCTCTGTGTTATCCTCAGGAGAGTGAGATATCATTCATGGTCACCTGGTTGAAATAGGGTGCTTTTCTTAAGGGAACACTCAGAGGTGCCCGTTCCTGCTGGGCTGCTTGCCTGTGGCTGAACAGAAATGTTCCCCGCTGTTAGCCACGGGGAGGGTTGAGGGGGTAGCCACGCGGTGGGGGAAGGCAAAATGCGACCTTGTAACGAAAGCACATGTGCTATGTATGTAATGTTAACAGCAAGGTTTACCCTGAAAGAGAGTGTAGCCACTGTTTTATAAAATGTGTCTTTTTAAAGACCGCTGTCCCTTTTTTTTTCTCCACCAGCTGCATGTGTTTCAATGATCACAGGATCTTCTCCTTCCCAGAGGCTAGTGAAGATTAGAAAGAAAAAAAAACACACTCGTGATGAAATGTTCTCTGAGCTCATGCTGTCCTCCCACACTGACATAGCACAGACGAATGCGTGGAGGCAAATAATGTCAGAGTGCAGGAAAGCACAAAATGACCGGGAGGAGAGGTGCCGGGCTGAAGACAGGGCTGAAGCTCAAATGTGGCAGCAGCATGATGAGAGGAGGCAGGATTCAATGCTGAGGCTGCTGGAGGATCAAACCAGTATGCTCCAGTGTATGGTTGAGCTGCAGCAAAGGCAGCTGGAGCACAGACTGCCACTACAGCCCCTGTGTAACCAACCGCCCTCCTCCCCAAGTTCCATAGCCTCCACACCCAGACGCCCAAGAACGCGGTGGGGGGGCCTCCGGCCAACCAACCACTCCACCACAGAGGATTGCCCAAAAAACAGAAGGCTGGCATTCAATAAATTTTAAAGTTGTAAACTTTTAAAGTGCTGTGTGGCATTTTCCTTCCCTCCTCCACCACCCCTCCTGGGCTACCTTGGTAGTCATCCCCCTATTTGTGTGATGAATGAATAAAGAATGCATGAATGTGAAGCAACAATGACTTTATTGCCTCTGCAAGCGGTGATCGAAGGGAGGAGGGGAGGGTGGTTAGCTTACAGAGAAGTAGAGTGAACCAAGGGGCGGGGGGTTTCATCAAGGAGAAACAAACAGAACTTTCACACCGTAGCCTGGCAGTCATGAAACTGGTTTTCAAAGCTTCTCTGATGCGTACCGCGCCCTCCTGTGCTCTTCTAACCGCCCTGGTGTCTGGCTGCCCGTAACCAGCAGCCAGGCGATTTGCCTCAACCTCCCACCCCACCATAAACGTCTCCCCCTTACTCTCACAGATATTGTGGAGCGCACAGTAAGCAGTAATAACAGTGGGATTATTGGTTTCGCTGAGGTCTAAGCGAGTCAGTAAACTGCACCAGCACGCTTTTAAACATCCAAATGCACATTCTACCACCATTCTGCACTTGCTCAGCCTGTAGTTGAACAGCTCCTGACTACTGTCCAGGCTGCCTGTGTACGGCTTCATGAGCCATGGCATTAAGGGGTAGGCTGGGTCCCCAAGGATAACTGTAGGCATTTCAACATCCCCAACAGTTATTTTCTGGTCTGGGAATAAAGTCCCTTCCTGCAGCTTCTGAAACAGACCAGAGTTCCTGAAGATGCGAGCGTCATGTACCTTTCCCAGCCATCCCACGTTGATGTTGGCGAAACGTCCCTTGTGATCCACCAGTGCTTGCAGCACTATTGAAAAGTACCCCTTGCGGTTTATGTACTCGGCGGCTTGGTGCTCCGGTGCCAAGATAGGGATATGGGTTCCGTCTATGGCCCCACCACAGTTAGGGAATCCCATTGCAGCAAAGCCATCCACTATGACCTGCACATTTCCCAGGGTCACTACCCTTGATATCAGCAGATCTTTGATTGCTTGGGCTACTTGCATCACAGCAGCCCCCACAGTAGATTTGCCCACTCCAAATTGATTCCCAACTGACCGGTAGCTGTCTGGCGTTGCAAGCTTCCACAGGGCTATCGCTACTCGCTTCTCAACTGTGAGGGCTGCTCTCATCTTGGTATTCATGCGCTTCAGGGCAGGGGAAAGCAAGTCACAAAGTTCCATGAAAGTGCCCTTACGCATGCGAAAGTTTCGCAGCCACTGGGAATCGTCCCAGACCTGCAACACTATGCGGTTCCACCAGTCTGTGCTTGTTTCCCGAGCCCAGAATCGGCGTTCCACAGCATGAACCTGCCCCATTAGCACCATGATGCATGCATTGGCAGGGCCCATGCTTTCAGAAAAATCTGTGTCCATGTCCTGATCACTCACATGACCCCCCTGACGTCGCCTCCTCGCCCGGTATCGCTCTGCCAGGTTCTGGTGCTGCATATACTGCTGGATAATGCGCGTGGAGTTTAATGTGCTCCTAATTGCCAAAGCGAGCTGAGAGGCCTCCATGCTTGTCTTGGTATAGCGTCCGCACAGAAAAAAGGCGCGGAATGATTGTCTGCCGTTACTCTGACGGAGGGAGGGGCGACTGACGACATGGCTTACAGGGTTGGCTTACAGGGAATTAAAATCAACAAAGGGGGTGGCTTTACATCAATGAGTATTTCAGGCAGGACTTCACGGAGGGTTCCCATAAGAAATGGTGCACCTAAGTAATTGTTCTTATTGGAACAAGCAGGTTGGTCTGGCCTCTGATTGATACATGGCTAGATTTACCTCGCTGCACCTTCTCTGTGAGTGACTGCAGTGTGACCTAGAGGAATGAGTCCCCTAGACGGGGGAGGAGGGGAAAGCAAATGAGTACAAAACAAATCTGGTCTATTTCTTGTTTTGATCCACTCCATCTATCTTTTACATCTTTGGCTGGTAGCAGACAGTGCAGAAGGACTGCAAGCCATCCACATCTCATGGCTGCTCGGCAGAAGACGGTGCAGTAGGACTGCTAGCCATCCTCATCTCTTGCCTGCCTGGCAGAAGATGGTACAGTAGGACTGCTAGCAATCCGTATCGCCTGCCTGCTCACCATAAGATGGTTCAATAGGACTGACTGCAGGACTAAAGAGAATGACCTGGTCAAGTCACTCCAAATTTAGTCCCTGCGCCCATGTCTGCCCAGGCGCTCCTGGCCGACGTGGCCAGGAACACCTCGGACATGACGATGACGGCTACCAGTCATACTGTACCGTCTGCTGCCACAAGGCAATGGGTTGATGCTGCTGTGTAGCAATGCAGTACCACGTCTGCCAGCACCCAGGAGACATATGGTGACGGTTACCTGAGCGGGCTCCATGCTTGCCGTGGTATGGCGTCTGCACAGGTAACTCAGGAAAAAAGGCACAAAACGATTGTCTGCCCTTGCTTTCACGGAAGGAGGGAGGGAACGGGGGCCTGACGATATGTACCCACAACCATCCGCGACAATGTTTTAGCCCCATCAGGCATTGGGATCTCAACCCAGAATTCCAATGGGCAGCGGAGACTGCGGGAACTGTGGGATAGCTACCCACAGTGCAACACTCCGGAAGTCGACTCTAGCCTCGGTACTGTGGAAGCACTCCACCGAGTTAATGCACTTAATGCACTTAGAGCATTTTCTGTGGGGACACACACTCGAATATATAAAACCGATGTCTAAAAAAACGACTTCTATAAATTCGACCTAATTTCGTAGTGTAGACATATCCTAAGGTGCCACTAGTACTCCTCTTCTGTTTGTGAATACAGACTAACACGGCTGCTACTCTGAACAGTGTATAGTAGTTAATTAATACATTATTTTTTGTAGGGCTGTCAATTCATTGTAGTTAATGCATGCGATTAATGCAAAACAAATTAGATTAAAAATAGCTGAGATTAATTGCAGTTTTAATTGAACTGTTAAACAATAATAGAATGCCAATTTAAATTATAAATATTTTTGGATGTTTTTCTACATTTTCAAATATGTTGATATCCGTTACAACACAGAATATAAAGTGTACAGTGCTCATTTAATATTATTTTTATTACAAATATTTGCACTGAAAAAAGATGAACAAAAGAAATAGTATTTTTCAATTCACCTCATACAGGTCCACTCAGTCCTACTTCTTGTTCAGCCAATCACTAAAACAAACAAGTTAGTTTACTTTTATGTGAGATAATGCTGCCTGTGTCTTATTTATAATGTTGCCTGAAAGTGAGCATAGGGATCTAAATGGCAGTGTTGTAGAGGGTGTTGCAAGGTATTTACGTGCCAGATAAGCTAAACATGCATATCCCCTTTCATGCTTTCGCTTGTAGGTTCTAAAGTTTTACATTTTTTAAGTGCAGTTATGTAAAAAAAATAAAAATCTACCTTTGTAAGTTGCACTTTCATGATAATGTGATTGCACTACAGTACTTGTATAAGCAACTGAAAAAGAATTTTTTACAGTGCAAACATTTGTAATACAAATTATAATATAAAGTGAGCACTGTACACTTGTATTCTGTGTTGTAACTTACATCAATATATTTGAAAATGTAGAAAACATCTAAAATATGTATAATAAATTTAAATTGTTATTCTATTATAGTTTAACAGTGCAAATAAAACTGCGATTAATCATGACTTTTTTAATCTTGTGATTAATTGTGATTTTTAAAAATCATTTGACAGCCCCAATTAATTGTCTCATAGCTGCATCCATGGCTCTAATCAGATCAAGGTTCCTTTGTGCTGGGTTCTGTATAAACACTTGACTCCGTATATTTTAATACTTGATTACCTGCAAATGCTTTACGTGAATATTAATATGTTCACAGGAAAAAGGAGGAAAATTCTAAGTAAACAATAAATTTCACTAAAAGTTTATACCTCATTAGGAAAACTATCCTTCCTGCATAAATTCTCAGGAAAAAAAAATTCTGCAAGAACTCTGGAGTGGTGTAAATGATCTCATTTCACATTTGTTCCATAAAAATTAAGGAATTTAGTAAGATGATAATATATAAATATATGACACTACAATGTTTTTCATAGCAATAAAGTATTGTTTGGTAATGTGTGGAATATTTGTGTGCCTGGCTAGAAGCTTAGGAAGCAGTGCAAAAATATCTAAAAGTTACAGCAAACACTATATAAGTTAATTATCTAAAAAATTACCTATGTGAATGGTATATACACACTGTGGGCTCTACCACAGGAAAGGACTGTAAGTAAAGTAGTATTAGGAACAACAACACTGAGTAACTTGTCAATGTCAAAGGGCAAACTACCGAACAGACAGTTGAAGCATGCTGGCAGGACAGTGTAGGAAAGTTTGTACTACTGATGCTGTTGCTACGCCTGAGAATACAATACTTAAGTCTCCAAAGAGGTCACCTTTCACAAATATTAACCTCTCTTCAATTTAGAAAAAATGCTCTTAACTGGTAAATTGTAATTCTGTACATTAGTGAAATAAAATCCTAATACTAGAGTAGTTATATACATTTAATCATTATCAAAAGATTAAATACTACATTTACAGATTCTCACACAAGAGAATAATCAGAAATAGTTCTTACCATTCTTTCAGAGTTCCTACTTTCCACTACACCTCTACCCCCATAGAACGTGACCCGATCCACGAATTTGGATATAATGCGGTAAAGCAGGGCTCTGGGGGACGGGGCTGCGCGCTCTGGTGGATCAGCGGGTCAGCATGTCTGGCTCCGACATGCTGCTCTGAGCGGCGTGTTAAGGGTGCCAGGCCTGGGCCAAGGGGTTGGATAAAGGGCAGACGTCTCGGGGGGAGGGAGGGTACGTGGGGGAGTGGTCAGGGGACAGGGTTGGATGGTTCGGCGGTTCTGAGGGCGGGGCGGTCAGGGGCGTTGGATAAGGCGTGGGAGTCCCAGAGAGACTGTCGGGGGTGCGGATAGGGGTCCTGGGGGTGATTAGGGAAGGGGGGGGTGTCTCTGGATGTCCCTGGTCAAGGGACAAGGAGCAGGGGGGGCTTAGATAGGGGGTGGTTGGGGCGGGGGGGTGTCTCTGGAGTGGGTAGTCAGGGGACAAGGAGTGGGGGGGTGGATGGGTCGGGGATTCTGAGGGGTCAGTCGGGGGCAGGAATTGACTATTAATAATGGAAATGCTCGAGGCCAAAGCAAGTTTGATATAACGCGGTTTCACCTATAACGCAGTAAGATTTTTTGGCTCCTGAGGACCGCATTATATCGGGGTAGAGGTGTATTTTAAACAATGTATTTTCATGACTTCTCCACAATGGCTGTAAAATTATTACCAACAAGTAATAAATATTACACAACCAAACTCAACAATATTATTCCCCTGGAAAAGGTGTAATGGGAAATTTGTCCATTTTTTTGTGTTTCTTAAATGACAATGTGCATTACAGGGTACTCAACTCAGCTACATCTCTATCTTAAACCTAATTTTAGAAGAAAATAAAATTATTTGTCCAAAACCTTACTATTTGTCATTCAGTTAATACAATTTGATTACTAACTGCCTGAGTCAGTAGTTGCTGTGTTTCCACTAAGCCAGAAAAGGAGACCACAAAGCTGATCTTGGTGGGACTGTTACAATATTTGGTATCCCACTGAGTGTGGATTTAAGGCCAGTCAGTACACAGGTAATGGTTAAAGAATGCGTGTCAACTTCCACCACTAGGGGCCTCTACAGAGTAGGCGGTGACTAGCTAAAGACTGCTGTGCCCTCCAGGCAGAAAAAACTGCCTCACAGGCCAAGAAAAAAGCCAAGAGCAACCATCAAGACTGAGGTATGAGAGAAGGGAATGGGAAGTGGAACCAGTTGGCAGTGGGACACAATCTACTGGAAAGTTGAAAGTGATAATGAACGGGATGAAGAGTTATGGGGTGGAGGAGAATCAGTTGGGGGTCTGGAGGGGAAGAGATCCCCAGAGGCACAGAAAGTGAAGGCTGTCAATACAGGTGAGAACAGGCTCAGCATCTGCTACCCAAGTATGCTTTAAGTGGGGCATGTGCTGGCACATCACAGCACTGGGCCTTCTGCCACCCATCAATAAAACTATTACTCCAGGGGAAAGGGTTACATAGAGAGAACCGCAGGGTTTATCACGCCTCAAATGGTTCATGAAATGCTGAACTGCTGTGCAGTACTGGTACCCAAACACTTTAGGCACATTTTATCATTTCTTGTTTAGAAAGTGTTTTGCAATATCATAAATAGATATCAATTGTAAATCCCTTATAAGCTATACATTAAAAATAACCTAATATTCACTAGGATATGCAAACTCACTCTAACAGAGGGCCTGGTGACCCCAAAGCCCTGGCTTATTTGGAGATGCATCCCTGGGGGTGGGGAGGAAGGGAGATGCTATGGTTCCCACTACACAGATATAATAGATGGTTGGAGAAGAACAAATAGATACACAAGTTCCACAAACAAAAC
This sequence comes from Natator depressus, assembly GCF_965152275.1. Taxonomy (NCBI): domain Eukaryota; kingdom Metazoa; phylum Chordata; order Testudines; family Cheloniidae; genus Natator; species Natator depressus. The sequence continues at coordinate 40,433,923 of NC_134244.1, forward strand.
CAAAAAAAAAATACTGCACAAAATTCTTTAAACTAAAAGGCCAACATATTCCACTTTAGGGATTCTCAAACTTCTCATGGTAAGGACCAGATGTTTACTCGAGAGAGAGAAAGACACAGAGATATCTTACAATAAAACACTTTCCATCCTACTTACAAACTCACAGACCACTTCCCCTCCCACTTATAAGTATGCAGACCCCTTAACAGAGTCGTGACAACTACTGCAATTCCTTACATGAAAAACACGAGAACAGTTTTTAACATATTTTAACTATATTTTCATGTAATTAGCAACTAGACAAGGAAAGCCAGCACTATGTTATCAGCAAACTCCACACATTTATCAGTGGCTTCCCTAAACTATAGTATAGAAAACCTCTGTTCTGTATGTTCCATATGGCCCTAGATTAAGTGGTAAAAAGGAGACTGTGAAAGCCCACTGTAGAGGACTGAAGACAAAAAAATCAATTGTAAGAATTAAAACTGAATTTTGTGAAAGTTTAATATGTTAGTAGTTTATAGTCTCAGACAAGAAAAAATCCAAAGGGAACACAGGAATAAAGATAACAGATAAACAGGTAAATTAAGAATGGAATTTAGTGATTAGTATTATTTGTGTATCTGTTTTTAAATGTGTTTAGACAACAACCAGTGTTTTATGGAAATTACATTCACTTTAGACTTTAAATATAGCTAAATAAAAATTACTTAATGGGACACCATCAGAATTTCTAGTAAATTTCAGTTACCTCTTCCCAGCACCTCCGCTTCTCCCCTAAGCCTAACAGTACCCTTACCCAAATAGTTCAGACTGTCAAGACAGAAACTTGATAGTAGTAAACTGAATTATGTAGTGTCACTTTTTACAGGATGTACGAAAAGCTTCTTTTTAAAGTTACTAAATCATTAGTAGAATTACTCAGTAATAACCTTCAAAATAGCACTGGCAATGATGTAAGACAGCATTTCCCTTCTCCCCTCTCCAAGTTAGCAATGTGGGAAGGGCTGGGTGGTCACAATTCCCTACATCTGTTTGCGACCCCAAATTGAGAACCCCAGTTTAAGGTATTTAAAAAACATTGGGTGAATTTTTCAAAAGCACCTAAGTGACTTAGAATCTTAGCTCCCATTTTCAAAAGAAACACTTTTAAAAAGTTCACCCATTTTCAAGTTTTACTTTCTGTACTTGAAAGTTTAAGTAAAAATTATTTTATTTTTCCTTCTGGCATATATTGTTTCCTCAGCTCTGCTACCCCAGCCCTTTACGAATGCTGAAGTCAACAGGCACCATTTTATTTTCCTTCCTTTTCTTCTGCATAAAATTAGGTGGCCATCAAAAATATGCACAGTTTAAGGAACTGTTAACTTGTGCACAAGCAGCTGAAGGAACACAAAACAAAATACACTGTTTCTGAGCAGGACCTATTTAATTCCTTGGCAAAATATAAAGTAAGATGTTTAGAATTTGGAGGATAATTCTCACCACATTCTTATTTTATACAAACTCAAATGTTGGCTCTCAATTACTTACAGAATCTTGTAATCATTTCTCTTACTACCTGAAAACAATTAGTTTTCAAGATCCTAAATACTTAGAACTTGGACCCTGAATGAGTAAAACCATATCAAACCCAAATGTTCAAAATATAGCTTATTTGTGTACGTTTACCTTGGTTCTGTTTTTCTCTTGACCCTGTTCGAATACAGTGGCCTGTCCACTCTGAGAAAAGGTTAGGCTGCTACCGGAAACCTGAGGCTCTTTGTGACTGTCCCCAAACCAAGAGAAAGGTATGCAAGTAGGAACAGGAGAGTCTGAATCTGATGCAGATTGATTGTTGCCAGAGTCTTCTAATAACTCTCGGGAGCCTCTGAAATAAATAAATGGAATGATAATGGTCTAGCAATAACCCGCTGTATGTCTTTAATAATTGTCTAAATGGCATACAGTAACCCCCCACTTAACCTCCTCTCGCTTAACGTTGTTTCGATCTTACATCCCTGCTCAATTACAGAACATGCTCCATTTTAAGTTGTGCACTGTTTTGCTATAAGTCGTTTGGCTGCCTGCTTTGTCCACAGGTGGCAGCCCCCATATCAGCTCCCCTACACCCCCCCATCCGACAGTGCCTCCCGCCAGCCGGCAGACCCTGCGGATCAGCGCCTTCCCCCTCCTCCCCACCGCCTCCTGCCCGTGGCAATCAGCTGGCTTGCGGCATTCAGGAGGGAGGAGAGAGGACTCAGTGTGCAGGCTCCCCTTCCCTCCCCTGCCTCTTGAACTCTGCAAACCAGCTGATTGTCGCGGGCAGGAGGGAGCAGGGAGGCGCGCTGCATCCTCACTCCTCCCCCCTTTCCTCCTGCCCCCTGAACGTCACAAGCCAGCTGATTGCCGCAGGCAGGAGGGAGGAGCGAGGACATGGCACGCCTCCCCCCTGCCAGCGACAATCAGCTGGCTTGCGGTGTTCAGGAAGCAGAGGAAGGAGGGGGACTCTGAGCGCTGTGTCCTCGTTCCTCCCCCCTCCCTTCCGAACGATGCAAGCCAGCTAATTGCTGCAGGCAGGAGGCAGGGGAGGAGCAAGTACGTGGCATGTGGATTAAAGGTGGGGGGAGAAGAAGAAGAGACGGGTTAAGGGCGGGGGTTGGGGGAAAGGGTGGAGTGGGCGGGCCGAGTGTTGACCCCCCCCCCACCCCTGGTGCTTGCAGAATAGGGGAAGCTGCTGCTGCGCAATGTGCTTCTCCTAGCCTTCAGCACCTTCAGCCTCCTTGCCTGCCTCACTGTCTCCAGTGTCAGTGGGCTGTGTCCGTGTGGCGTGAGGCGGGGGCCCCTCCCAACTATAGTACTGTATTGTACTGTACTGTGTGGCAAAAAAAAAATTTCCCTGGAACCTAACCCCCCCATTTACATTCATTCTTACGGGGAAATTGGATTCGCTTAGCACTGTTTCACATAAAGTCGCATTTTTCAGGAACATAACTACAACGTTAAGTGAGAAGTTACTGTATTAATCAAAATGTATGTATCTTAGAACGTTAATATAAAAATAATTGCTGAGTTATTTAACAGCTTTAAAAACACTGAAGATGGCTTAACACTTTCAAACCTGTATCTTGGGACTACTGAGAATTACTCCTGAAGTGGCTTTTCTTGCTACATTATGATTTTTGCCTACAAGCAGAATAGAATTTGTTTCATAATATGAATAACTAACATGTAACACTATTTTCCTTATTTCATAAGCATAGAAGCCCATCTTCCCATTAATGTACTGATTTATGCAATATTTAATTGCTCTTATACTGAATAAGAATACACAGTAACGGTAGTTAATTATTTTTAAGAATGCAATATATATTTATTAGAAATACCGGCTATCCAGAGAGCTCCTCGGATTTTCCTTCTCTTGTTTCTTGCCTTTACCACCAGATTTCCGTAAACCTCTGAAGTAAAAAAAAAGAAAAAAGAAAAAAGAGCTGCTTTTTTTTAAATAAAAAGAAAAGGAGTACTTGTGGCACCTTAGAGACTAACAAATCTATTTGAGCATAAGCTTTCGTGAGCTACAGCTCACTTCATCGGATGCATTCAGTGGAAAATACAGTGGGGGGATTTATATACATAGAGAACATGAAACAATGGGTGTTACCATACACACTAACACAGTTGCTACTCTGAAACCTTTTTTTTTAAATACAATTACTGCAATTTAATGCTATATATCAAAAGGAGTTAAATATTTGTTATGCATTAATACAAATTTGTGTCATAACACATTCATAAAAGTCATTTAAAATACTATATACAGTGGAGCCCAATTCTGCAGAATATCTTTCATGAGATTTAAGGTGCATTCCTACGTACATGCGAAGACACGCAAGAACGAAGAAAAAGACTGAATGAATCACCTACAGGAATGTATATTCTAAAGAAAGAGATACAAGGTCCCAGCCCCAAGCAGTACTGATACGTTTACCACTGGGGGAGAAAACCAGTTAGAGAGAAAACCAGTTAAAGGGGAAAAAAGGTTGGACTCAGGGCCTGTGTACTCCATTTCACAATGGCACCAAATTCTATGTGAGCAACCCCTCATTCCCCAGCAACATTTACTCTATTTCCATATATATAATGACCCAAACTTTAAAATGCCACTTGATGTGAAATTTGTTGATTACTTTCAAGGATAGGAGGCGGGGATGGGGGGGAGGGGGTTGGTTTTTCTTTTGCTATGCTCTCTAGTCAGTCTGACTCCATCCTCAGGTTCCTGCTATGCTGGATAGGTGGCTTGGCTGCATTGCCCTCCAAAGTACCAGGAAAAAGGGGAAGCTTATAGCTGGCTTTGTCAGCTATTCTCCCCAGCTCCCCAAATCTCAGCTGCTGCACCATCCTCCCAGCAAGCCAACACCTTAATCTATACTTTTGATTCTCCCCCCACCCTCTCTTCCCAGCCTTAAACTGGACTGCAGATCCGACTCCCTGATACGCTGCCTGCTTCCATGGAACAGAGTAGTGAGCATACATTTTAATCTAATCCCATCCATGTGAGGAAGGGAAGGGCAAAATAGGCATCTGCAAAACAGGTAGAACCAAGCAGAGAAACAGAAAATATTGAGCTCCAGGCTCCAGCAAAAAGGTTACATTCTGAACGTGGTAAGATACGAAAATAAACAATTAAAGCACCCAAGCAAGCATAACTCTGCCCTGCAGTGTTGCAATGCAATAATCTTATGGTTAAGGCATTTTAGTGCTTAGTCTCATTTTAGATTAATTTTTTAAAAAACATTTGCTAACCTCACATCATGGGGGTAATAAAGTAAATGGAGGCAGTGGCCATATTTGCGAAGGGCAGTCTGTGGCTTCAGTTCCATTAATAATAATCATAATAAAATTAGACAGACAAGGTGAGTGAGGTAATATCTTTTAATGGACCAACTTCTGTTGGTGAAAGAGACAAGCTTTCAAGCTCTTCTTCAGTTATACTGTTACAACACCACTGCAAACAATAAGATGGCGGCTGTTTTGAAAGAAGGCAATTCTTTGTGGAATTCTCTGACAAACCACTCTCCAGCCTCTGCTTAAAGGAGAAACTTTAATTTACGAAGATTAGTGGCAAAAAGTGATCACTAATCCTAAAAAATATTTCAAACATTTGAAGAAGATGCATTATTCAGATATTAAGATCATTCAGCAGAAAAAGTATCCACATTAAGGCGTTAATTTTCTTAACTGACATTTTAAAAAGTGAATTTAACTGAAGTTAATGGATTTACTGTAAATTCTCAGAAAAATTAATTCTTTACTCAGAGTAAATGCTGTAATTTTGGGGAGGGAATATTATATTATTTTTATTACATAACAAAGAGGATAAGTCCCTGTTTTAAGTGCAAAACATATACTTGTGTGTGTATGTATTATGGAGCTGCAGCTTGCACCTCCATAATACACAACACAATTATATTATAAGTACACTGTCCCACAAACTCTTTATATGTGTTTACACATTTTGTTTTGGTAATTCTACCATGCCAAGCATGAGAGTGAAAGTGGACAAGGACCAAGTGGGTATTAATAGTAGACTGCTAGCTAAAGGAATTTAGGAATTTGGAGATGGGACCTTGGGGGCAGGGGAGGAATGGGAGAAAGTATCACAAATGCACAGGAAAAGTATGTTTCACAATATTTTCTATTTAGAGAATACGGTAACTTAGCATAAGTAACATTTAAAGCCACTTATTCCTCTACCAACTCATAAATCTCTTACCCAAAATCTGGAAATCTCCTTTTGGCCTTTCCTGATGACGTACCATCATTTGTTTCTGCTGTCTTGTCTTCATTTCTCTTGTCATCTATGTGAAAAAAGAAAAAATAAATATTCTGTAATGTAAGCTTTGAGCGTATTTGTTAAGATGCATGGCCTTCCCAACCACAACAAAAATTTAAAAAGAAACTCAAAGCGTAAGTTCACAGTAATTAATTCACATCCACTGTACATCTACAGGAGTGAAAAACTAGTGTTAACTGCATGAAGGGGATAGATCTTTCAACTTCCCATTTTTAAAGAAATGCAATTTCATCTTATACTATAATTTTACTTGATGTAAAATCCTTAAATTTCTGCCAACTTGTTTAGATATAAGTATGTCTTAAAAAATTACATTTTGTAATGTATTCTATCAAAAAATTGTTAATGGAAGCTTAAGTTTTATACCCACAGAATCCAGGAAAATCCAAAATTAAGATTGCCTCACTATTCCTTCAGTCTGTATTCCATTTTCTCAAGCTATATTCATCTGTGTCCTTTCCTTAGATATTTTCAATCAGGTCTTTATGATTATCAAAACTACAGAAGTCTGTAAGCACCCAAATTGGTGGGTAAATATTAACCCTCTGGGTTAGCCATAAAGGAAGGAGATATTTACATCCTAATTTTACGGAATTAGCATACAGATATACCAACAAGAGATATTCCTTCTGTTTTCCTTTCATTCTGGTTCTGCTATTCTGCCATTTGTCAGTAACATTGTTTTGGGTAAGTAGCATATTTTAGCTCCTCCAAATGATGAGCAAAACAAATTTAAGATGACTGAGCTTAAGTCTTACTTTAAAGGGGGTACAAAGAGAAAATGGCTTCTCCTCCTCCCAAAATATAAGCTCCCAATTCACATTATCTGTCACACGCCTAAGATAATACACACACAGAAAATAAGCTGTACTAGGTATTAAAAGCAGCAAATAGTATAATAAAGCTGTTTGGAAAATATTTTAATTGAAAGTGAGCATGCTAGTGAAAGCATTAATATGATTCAATGTCACTGGTGAACTAATGGCAAGGAGATGTGTATTTTGTTGGGTGAACATTGCCTGAATTTAAGGTACTATTGCTTTTGTATTAGGATAAAAAGTCATCAATAATTAAAAAAATTGATTTTTAAAAAATTAAATAAAGATTTACTTTCTAAAAATAAAATTTGAAATTGATAATCTATTAAAATAATTTAAATTAAATACAAAAATAGTATTAAGTAGCACATATTTGCTGCCAAATGTTAATGAAAGTCAAACCACGAAACTGATAGAAGTCACTGGCTAAGTACCTGGAACCAGAGTTTGCTGAAGTGCTAAACCAGCTTTTGATAACAGTAGTCTCTTCTGCAGGAGCACAGAGAGTATTTTCTTCATGTCAGTTTACTCAACTAACTCAGTTCAATGACTAGTTCATTTAAAGTTAAGAAACCATTTGGGAGCTGACAAAGCAGGAAAGTTTGTTTTCCTCTTCCAATTGACGAATAAAAACTAGATGTACTAGTTCTAAAATCTTGAAGGACCCAGTGACCAGAAATAATCAGTTCAATTCACTAAGTACAGACAGAAAAGGAGTACTTGTGGCACCTCAGAGAAATTTATTTGAGCATAAGCTTTCCTGAGCTACAGCTCACTTCATCAGATGCATTCCGTGGAAAATACAAGTGGGGAGATTTATATACACACAATGGGTGTTACCATACACACTGTAAGGAGAGTGATCACTTAAGGTGAGCTATTACCAGCAGGAGAGCGTGGGGGGTGGGGGGGGGCACCTTTTGTAGTGATAATCAAGGTGGGCCATTTCCAGCAGTTGACAGAACATCTGAGGAACAGTAGGGGGTGTGGGGGGGAATAAACATGGGGAAATAGTTTTACTTTGTATAATGACCCATCCACTCCCAGTCTCTATTCAAGCCTAAGTTAATTGTATCCAGTTTGCAAATTAATTCCAATTCAGCAGTCTCTCATTGGAGTCTGTTTAAGTTTTGTTGTTGAAGAATTGCAACTTTTAGGTCTGTAATCGAGTGACCAAAGAGACTGAAGTGTTCTCCAACTGATAGTAATTCCTGTGTTTGATCAATTTTTAAATGCAAAACATGTTTTGATAAACTTTTCTTTTTTGCTTCCCAGGACACTGAAAGTACTTTATTTAATAAAAAATGTTGTTCTTGTTCATTTTTAGTTGAATCTGAATTTCCATCCAAGTAGAACATGACACAAATCACAAGTAAAAAAATTAATTTAGTAATTAAGAAATGCAGTCACCATTTTCTAGTATAAAATGTAATTTTATACTGAATATAAAATTTGAGTCTGAATAAATGTAAATTTAACTCTATAATTGCTTAAATAAATGCATCTATAGTGCATCCGCCTGCTTAGCAAAAAGAAGCACCAAATGTAGTATAAAGAATGTATTTAGTCCACTAAATCAACATTTAATGGCTACCATCCAATGAGACTCATGTGAAAATAGGAAAATAGCTAAGTAGTATAAATTCAAAACATGATTAAAATAAATTATTTAAATTGAGGTTTCCTGATTGCTGATTTAAATCATGATTAAAATCAGCTACTTAAATTGCTTTGATATAAAACAGAGTGGACTGATTTAAAGTTTGTAAGGAAATTCACTTAATCATAAGCATTTGTTTGTTTGTTTTTAAATGGAGGAAATATTTAGGTTTAATTTGTATTTGTAAAGGTTGAATAAGGGTACCCTCTAAGTCAGAGCCTGAAAAGTTGTTTTGCCATGGATTTAACTAACTAGTACATTTGAACTGCCACACTAAAACAAATCAGTGGTCCATGCAGTCCAGTACCCTGCCTGTGACAGTAGCTAGTACCAGATGCTACAGGAGAAGGTGCAGACAACTACAACCATGGTATAACCAGCTCATATGGGAAGCTGTGTCATAAAATCAGTTGTTGGCTTATGCCTTGAACTATGAGAGTTTACACTCCCTCTAAAAAAAGTTTAAAGCCTATCTAATGAAACTGGATATTCCCATTTTCCGAATAAGCATTTGATTTTATTTTTTTAATCCCCTAAACTCCTCCCCTCAGTGACATCTTATAGCAATAAGTTTCACAGGTTCATTATGCATTGTAAAAAAGGTATTTTCTTTTATCAATCTCAAATTTTCTGCCTTTCAATTTCATTGACTGGCCCTTTGTTCTTGTGCCATGTACTAGGTGCAAAGGAGTGCTCCATTTATTTTCCCTATACTATTAATGGTTTTGCAAAGTTCAATCTTGTTCTCTCTTATTTTGGTCTTCTCTAAAATAAAGAGCCGCAGTGTCTCCTCATATGGAAGTTTTTTCAGGCCTGTAATAATTTGTCACCTTTCTCTGAGCCCCTTTTATTTCTGCAATATCTTTTCTGATATGGAATGAGCAGAACTGAACACAGTATTCCAGTGAGACTTCACAATTGACTTATAATGGCATTTAATATTTTCAGTATAAGTCTACTAAATTCTTCAAGTACCCTAAAATTTTTTTAGCTTTTTCGATCACTGTGCATTGGAGTAGAGATTTTCATTGGGCTGGATGTCCACAATGACACACAAGTATTTCTCCTGAGTGGTTACAGTTAAATTTAGAACCCACTGAGGTGTATGAATAGTTGTAATTATTCTTTTCAATGTTTATTACCTTACATTTGTCAATAGTGAATTTTATTTGCCACCATGCTCTCCATTCAGATAGCACTGTCAGTCCTCTCAAATTACTCAGTCTTCCTCTTGTCTTGACTAACCTAAGTAACTCTATCACCTGCAAAATTTGCTACCTCACTGTTCACATGCTTTTCCAAATTTTGCACAGGATCACTAAAAAAAGCAATGGCAATCCTAGTAGCTCCTCATGGACCAAGATCACCAGGTTTATTGGATCTTGGTACTGCTGGATGAGGCCTTTTCTATATCCAATAGAAAACTCCAGTTCAGAAGCTCTAAATCACATGTCTTGGAAGCAGACAGAAAAATCTCAGAGATGGTTTGCCTCCCCTCTGAGATGTGTTGGGATGCCACTGAGTCAGCCTATTCTGCCAACCAGGGTCCCCATTACCTGGTCTTGCTGGGCTAGGCTCACAAGCCTCTTCCAGCCAAGCACACAGGCAGGGCCACGCCCAGCTGCACAGAGACAGAGATCCGCTCTGGAAAGTTTCAGCCTTAGGGGCTTGCCCCAACACTCTGGTTCCCACTACCTTTAAAGGGATACAAAACCAAGGGTTTTATGAAATTCGCCCCCTCAATGTGGAGGAAGATATACACAACTTCTTGCCCCCGCAGTTAGAAATTACATAAACTGGGTTATATTATAAACAAGAAATAAGTTTATTAACTACAAAAGGTGAATTTTAAGTGGTAAAAGGGGTAACAAACAGAACAAAGCAGATTACTGAGCAAATAAACCAAAGTATGCAAGCTAAGCTCAATATACTTAAACAGGTTACAAAATGTTATCCTAAATGTTATTTTAGGCAGGTTGCAAAGTTTCTGTGGTTCAGAGTTCCAGCTATATTTCTTTTCAGACTGGACCCATCTCAGTCTGGACTCCCCCCCACCTTCTCTTCAGGTGGCTTTAGCAGTCTTTCTTTGTGGTCAGACAGGTCATGGAGAAGAGGAATCCCGCTTGCCTTCCTCCCCATCCTTAAATAGGATTTGCATAAGGCAGGAATCCTTTGTTTCCCAAACTTCACCCCCCTTCCCTTCCAGTGGAAAATTACAAGAAGTCCCAGGTAATGTTTAGTATCAGGTGACAAGATCACCTGACCTAGTAGTGTCACAGTTATGTCCCCGGACACCTCCCAGGAGGGAGAGAGATTAGTATCTTCATGGTTTTGTTGTTCCTTCCTGATGGCTCAACAAATTTGATGGCCTGTCGTCTGGTGGGTGTCTTCCCAACACACACCCAGTTGTAACTGTTACATAATCCATATCTCTAACCTTAGATACAAAACTGATACAGGCATACAAATTACATAATCACATAATCACACACCCTAGAATACTCAAGGAGCTGACTGAGGAGATATCTGAGCCATTAGCAATCATCTTTGAAAAGTCATGGAAGACGGGAGACATTCCAGAAGAATGGAAAAGGGCAAATACAGTGCCCATCTATAAAAGTGGTAATAAGGACAACTTGGGGAATTACAGACCAGTCATCTTAACTTCTGTACCCGGAAAGATAATGGAGCAAATAATTAAGCAATCAATCTGCAAACACCTAGAAGATAATTAGGTGATAAACAACAGTCAGCATGGATTTGTCAAGAACAAATCGTGTCAAACCAACCTGATAGCTTTCTTTGACAGGGTAACAAGCCTTGTGGATAGGGGGGGAAGCAGTAGATGTGGTATATTTTGACTTTAGTAAAGCTTTTGATATTGTCCCGGATGACCTCAAACAAACTAGGGAAATACAACCTAGATGGAGGTACTATAAAGGTGGGTGCATAACTGGTTGAAAAATCGTTCCCAGAGAATAGTTATCAGTGGTTCACAGTCATGCTGGAAGGACGTAAAAAGTGGGGTCCCACAGGGATCAGTTCTGGGTCCGGTTCTGTTCAATATCTTCATTAATGATTTAGATAATGACAGAGAGTATACTTATAAAATTTGTGGACAATATCAAGCTGGGAGGGGTTGCAAGTGCTTTGGAGGATAGGATTAAAATTCAAAATGATCTCGACAAACTGGAGAAATGGCCTGAAGTAAATAGGATGAAATTCAATAAGGACAAATGTAAAGTACTCCACTTAAGAAGGAACAATCAGTTGCACACACATAAAATGGGAAATGACTGTCTAGGAAGGTGTACTGCAGAAAGGGATCTGGGGGGTCATAGTGGATCACAAGTTAAATATGAGTCAACAGTGTAACGTTGATTCAAAAAAAGCAAACATCATTCTGGGATGTATTAGCAGGAGTATTGTAAGCAAGACGTGAGAAGTAATTCTTCTGCTCTACTCCGCGCTGATTAGGCCTCAGCTTGAGTATTATGTCCAGTTCTGGGCGCCACATTGCAGGAAAGATGTGGACAAATTGGAGAAAGTCCAGAGAAGAACAACAAAAATGATTAAAGGTCTAGAAAACATGACCTATGAGGGAAGGTTGAAAAAACTGGGTTTGTTTAGTCTGGAGAAGAGAAGACAGAGGGGACATAACAGTTTTCAAATACATAAAAGGTTGTTACAGGAGGAGGGAGAAAAATTGTTCTTCTTACCCTCTGAGGATAGGACAAGAAGCAATGGGCTTAAATTGAAGCAAGGTCGGCGTTGGTTGGACATTAAGAAAAACTTCCTGTCAGAGCGGTTAAGCTCTGGAATAAATTGCCTAGGGAGGTGGTGGAATCTCCATCATTGGGGACTTCTAAGAGCAGGTTGGACAAATACCTGTCGGGGATGGTCTAGATAATACTTAGTCCTGCCTTGAGTGCAGGGGACTGGACTAGATGACCTCTCAAGATCCCTTCCAGTTCTATGATTCTAGGACTCGGTAAATCAGAACCTTTCCAATGATATCTTACAAGTCCCATTGAGCATAAAGTACATCTCAGTTATATCATATTCATATCATAAGCATATTTTCATAAAGAATATGGAGTGCATCACATGGTTAATTATCCAAATTGATAGTCCTGGAGGAAAGGGGGGGAGGGGAAGTCCAATATGCAAGGAACTGAACCAGAATTCCATATTTTAAGCTGGAACAAAGACAGAAGTATGGATTCCAAGAAGCTGAAAATTCCAGTAATTTTACAAAAAGAAAAGGAGTACTTGTGGCACCTTAGAGACTAACAAATTTATTTGAACATAAGCTTTCGTGAGCTACAGCTCACTTCATCAGATGCATCCAATGAAGTGAGCTGTAGCTCATGAAAGCTTATGCTCAAATAAATTTGTTAGTCTCTAAGGTGCCACAAGTACTCCTTTTCTTTTTGTGGATACAGACTAACACGGCTGCTACTCTGAAACCAGCAGTTTTACAGTTTCTTCAAGATGTTCTATACACAGTCCTGATGCACAACTCAGTAGGGTCCAGCTTTTCACCCCAGGAAGTGTTTTCAACTCAGACTACCACTTTTCTTTGGTTTACCATCCCCCATGTTATCAAATTTAAGAGCAGTTCAATTGATGAAACATCTGCATCAACCCAACTTTTCCACTTGGGATCTCCCAATAGTATTGTAAACCCTTATATTTACTTCTTTTCAGCCCTCTAAATTTATTGGATCCATTTATTTTAACAATAAAATGCATTTCTTGTTGGCCACTACATCCACTAGGTGGGTGTCTGAAACCACCGCATTCTCCATGGAAGAACTGTACCATATTTTCATGAGGCAAAGTAGCTCTTAGAACACTTTCTGGCTAAACTTCAAAATGAACACTCCACTCTGTATTTCCCAAGACACTGTACTGCTTTCATTTTGTTCTAATACAGTCCAACAGAAAAAAAGCATGGTACAAGCTGGATGAAACTCTCGAAGCAATGAATATAAGAAACTATGTCCCTATTCATTTAATTCTACTCAAAGCATGAAGGAAAGCAGTCATTAAAAATTCCTGTAAGCAAGGGGATATATTATATTGCTGAAACATATGTCTACCCCATTTCCTGAGAGGATCAGGGCCCCCAACACAAGGTTAATGAAAACCTCTTGCAAAAAAGTATTGGCTTCAGTGGATATGATATAGTAAGCAACAACCTGATTTTCAAATCACATTCACTAGATGTTACAAAATGGATCTTCAAACATCGACAGGAGGGTGTTCCAGTCAACAGTCTCTAAGTAGATATTCCAAAGGATTCAATCAGGGCTATCTGTCCTTACCTCTTCCCCCATTTATTTTCCACTGCTCACTACTTGTCTATCAGGGAGGAATAGTAGAAAAATTATCAGGAATGGAAAAATTACTTATCTGCTGATTTCCTTTATTCTAGGAATCTTTCCAACAATTTGGCCCACTCAGTAGAAAGCAAAATACATGTTTCAGAGTAGCAGCCATGTTAGTCTGTGTCCGCAAAAAGAAAAGGGAGTACTTGTGGCACCTTAAAGACTAACAAATCTATTTGAGCATAAGCTTTTGTGAGCTACAGCTCACTTCATCGGATGTGTTTCTCATTAAAATATTAAGCTTTTATGGCAGTGCGTAAAATGACTTTTTTAATAAATGTGTTCAAATAGAGTTTTTATTAAGTAATGTTTTTATGATTTGCAATAGCTTCTGGAAGGCAGGCAGAACCAATATCACCCTGAAAATGTTACAGTCACCCCAAGGCCTGTATATAGTGGAAGGTACAATACGGTAAATTGAGGATTAGTGGAGAGATTGCTAATTTCCTTTCTTTTAGCAGATGAGTAATTTTTTTCATTCTTGGCACATTTACCATGCACTTATCCACCTTGAATTTCATCTGCCTCCATGTTACACAGCTGCCTAATGTTTTTTAGACCTTAAATTACCCTGAGTAATTTAGAAAATGTTACTGACAAATTTTTGCCACTTCATTGTTCATCCTCTTCCAGATAATATATTAAATACCTCCTGAAGTGCACCATACTAGGAATCTAATTCCATGTTGAACATTGTATATTTATTCCTACCTCTTATTTTCTATCCTTTCCCTTCAACAATTTCCAGTCAATGACAGAACTTTACTTCTCATCTCATGACTTAGTTTCCTTATAGCACTTTAAACCAGGTTATTTTGCAACAAAAAGGTTTAAACACAGACATTTATTTCTCCAAGAGAATTTTACAAAGAAAGGTAACGTTTTCCAAAATGTGAAAGAGCAGTGCAATTGTTTAAAAAATAAACACACCAACTGATACAAACTGTATGGATGGGATAGGAGGAGATAGAAAGGATTGTTCCTCCACCATTAAATATAATTGGTAGGCATTAAATTCCATTAGATAGTTAGAATCCAGCCCACTGAAGTACCATTTAATGTCATTTTGTCCAGAGAATCAACGTGCGGTATTAGTAATCTATCATCTTTGATGTATGGCATTAAACTCTACAACTCCACCAGTTTTAAGACTAGCACTTGAAACATTTCCTCAGGTCACCAAGTGAAATTTCTGTACTCTATGACAATATTTGCTTACGGTTCAGTGCAGAAGAAAACAAAATCATTTGCACATTATGTATACGTGATGACAAGACAATTCTTGTACAGTCAAGTGTACAGACCACTTCAGTGCTAGCACTCCAGAGATATGCTGAATCAGTAGATTACAAAAGAGCTGCTGTTGGCTGAGGATATAAACATGATATTGTCCATTGCAATAAAGAGTGCAAACATTATCTGCCTTAACACAGCTTGTTAACTGGTAAAGGAAATACTTGCCTTTTGCCTTACAAAATATTTAATCTGGTTCCTTTTTCAATTACTCTATGAGAAAAAGACCATATACTTCTCTTGAATTACGACACTTAGTGAGCAGCATAATTATAATCTGTTCAGCCTTCTCCCATTCTTTGCATCCTAAAATATGAAAGCCCTAATATAGTAACTCAAAGTGTTCACTACCTGCTATTTTGCTTGAACATTCAGATCACCTTTGGAAAAGGTCAGGCCATTGCTGAAACTCTGCAGGAGTTAACTGACATTAGCTAAACGAATAAGTCTAAGGTCATGGCTCAAGGAAATGATGAGCTAAACTTGTAGTATGTGTACAGATAAGTTTTTCTAAAATATGTACTCTAATTCAAACAGGAATTATTTCAGAGAACTTCTGTGGCCTGTACTATACAGGAGGTCACATTAGATTATCACAGTAGTCCTTTCTGGCCTTGGAATCTATGAATCTATTAAGGATAAATAATATGCTTGAAATGTATTCCAACATTACCTACAGATTAGCTATTTTGCATACCCGGACAACTGACATGGCTCTTTTATTACTTATGTGGAAGCAATGTCTTAGACTCCCTGGAATTATACATTTGAATCTTGGCAAAATTGATTTAGACTCTTTCCCTTTGGAAATAGATAAATTGAGGTGTTTAATTTAAGCTTCTGTCTCCTCTCTGTATAGATGTTAAAGAACATATGACACTTAATATAAGAATAAAGGGTTTTTTTCCCCAGTAGTCTTAGTCAAAACTTCCCCCTTCCCTACTTCACTAATATACAGCAAGCTGTCTGACCGCAACTGCCCACCCTAGCAGGGAGCTTGCTATTTTTCAGCAGTGCTGCATGTACATGATTTCTAAAGTGCTTTTGGATCTTTTAGCATGGGAAGCCTATCAAAGTACTTTGGCTAGGCTATTCTGTTATTTTAAAACTTGAAATACTGTGATAAACTTAAGGCAATCCAATGTTTGGATATATACTTGAAAACGTTTAAGAGCGAGAGACATGGTCTAAATAGACTGAACACAGGACTTTGTGCCAGAAACCCAGGACTTTGATGCAGACTCTCAGGCCTTGGCAAGACAAATTCTGCCTCTGTTTCTCCTTCTGAAAAAAATGGAGCTATATCAACCTAATAATGCTGTGAGGGTTCAATATATATTTGTAGAGCACTATTTTTCATAGTTTTAAGTCAAACAAAATCTTCATTTTCCATTTTAGATGCAGATTACACAGTAATTAGCATGATACATATGGTACATATGACGAATAAGAAAGTCCAGTCTCCATAAAAAAGGCATGAAAATTCTATTTACCCATTAATCTAGATTAGGAAGGTTTCACTGGCAAAAACAGGGGGGACTGTGTCTCAGCCAAAGATCCCCAGCATGCATGTGTTTGGGGGCCCATCCACCCCAAATTTGTGAGGCCTTTGCCTGACTCCCTTCACACCACTCTCTGATATGTCTAATACCAATAACCTTACTTACTGCCTTACTGCCCTGACATAGGGATCAGGAATCCATGTTACTTCCACAAGTGTCTCTTTGGTATCAACAGATATTAATTCAAGGAATAAGCAATGACATTTTAGACAGCTGGAATGAACAGAGTTGTATCAAGCAAACAGTAAACAGAGCCGTACCCTAGGTGTCTATAGCTGAGATGTTGTCATCTAACTTCATGCTCATGACGTGAGCCCAAAGCCTGACATGATCTGAAGTCAGAGTACCATTTTAATTTATTTTCTGAAATTTTCAGCAGCTTATATTTAGCAATTTCAGAGGAATCTAGTCTGTGTATTTTGTTACCAAGCATCAGGTTCTGAATGCTAGAGGCTGCAGTATTACTTGTGTAATTACTATTATCAGCATTTTCTTTTCTGTACTGTTTTTAAGCTCTTTATTCTATTATATTAAATTTAACAAATTTTTCTTTCTACCAAGAGTCTTGTTCGTTACAAAATACTGTGTCAGCTATTTTTCTATAAGAACAAGGAAAGAGTTATTTATCAAAACATCAAATGACATGCTTAATATTTAACCCCTAGATGCTGGGAGATAGTTTGCTTCACTGAGCTGTGTGCGCCTGTGCAAACTAGTCATCTTGGATTCACTGCAAAGTTAGCTGAAAATGACTTTTGAATGGTTTATTTCAAATGGACATTGAATAAGACCCTTTTAGCCACTTGGTTGCTGCCAGATGTATCAAGGTAGGGAAACTCACCTCCAGCATTGCTCCAGGTATGAAATACTGGAATGCTGGCACTTCAACAGCAACGTAACATATATGGACTTTAAGAAGTACTGTCCCGCTCTGCACAGAGGCTGCCACTATTCAATCATCTGTATCTATACCCAGTTCCAAAAGAATATAACCCATATCTCCATTTTGTAAAACGTTCCTAACCTTGCTACAGTATGGACTATCATAGTAATACTACATTGCTAACATTTTTAACTAGTCTCATAGCATACAATTAATTTTACATTAAGAATACATTTAACATTAGAATAAGTAGCTTCTCCTTTTCTAGGCAGAGAATGCAATAGCTACAGTTCAACATTAATTTAAAAAAATAGAGCATTTTGACCCTAAGGCCCTCAAAAAACCTTTATGACTTACCTTTGGCCTCTCTTCCTTTCCCTTTTGATTCTCTGTGCCTGACATTCTTGGAATATGATTGAGGCGAACTTGGAGTTATATCATCACTAGGAGGAGAGTGAGTAGTACTCGTGCTGTTTTCATTGTTTGGTTTGTGTACTGGAGAAGAGTGAGTCGAAACAGAAGGACTTGACTCTAACAAACTCTCTGTGCTTTCCACTGGTTCAGGCTTTTCAATCCTTTGATCTGCATCATTCAACTGGGATAAAGTTAGCTTTTCTGTTATTTCTAAAGACTTGACTTGACGTGCTGTACCAATTTCTCTATTGTGGATAGCATCCTCTGTATCCTCATCCTGTAAATATATTTAAAATAAAAGAGGTTATGGGTAAATATATGCAATTGTGCAGTCATAACATTTATGGTAAAAGCCTTAAAAAAATAAAGCATTACAAAAATCAACCTTAAGACTTCATATGCCAAAGAAATTATGTAGACTGTTTTCTGTTAAAAACATAAGTTTATTTTTCCTCAGTGCCCATGGAGATTGACTTTATAGGCTACCTTTATTGTAATATAATATTTTAATTTTAAATGAAAACAGACTGATCACATTCCTCAAGCTTTTATGATCTGAGCACATACATTATACTGGGATAAGGGGCTTGCATACAGACAGATAATTATACTATCACAGTACACAGAGAGCAGTAATCAGTAAGTAAATTCTGATTTTACCAATCACTTGCAGTTATCATCTGAAGCAAATTTTCAAGCCTCTCCTCTTTCTACATCTTCAAAAGCCAAAATTTCCTCTTCATCTGAACCAGTGAAACCCTCAGACATGCCTTTGTCATCTTTTGAAAATGGGGATTTCATTAATTGTGTCATCTTCCTAGGCTCCTCTCAGGTCAAACTAAATAATTCTACTAAAATCATTCAACTCCTACCATGTCACACACTCCTGAAATTGTTTCAGCTGGCTTCCCCTCATCATCTGCATCAAGATCATGTTTTTTGACCTGACCTTCAAGGCTTAGCCAGAATGTTCTACTCACAGCTCCAGTCTCTTTGCTTTCTATTTCCCCTCTCAGTTTTCCCAGTGAAGAAGTCCCCTTTCTGAAATCTGGTCTTTTTGACATCCACAGTGTGGAGAAGAGCTTCACCAGAATACACATGCCAGGCAAGAATGTTGATAGGACATTAAGGTGGAAAGCCTACATTCTCTTAAGAAAAAAAAAAAAATTGGAAGGGTCTCTAACAACACTTTCTCTTTGCACAACTTGGTATAAGGCAAAGCAGTAACTATGGCCTAAAGCTCACCTTTTGCAAGCTTAAGTCACTGACACTAGGATAATGACCTTCCACATAAGAAATGTAAGGTCACAAAAAAGGAGTTGTCATCAGCTACCAGGACTACACGAATATGTCACAATACAGAATTGTATCCTTGATGGGCCAGTTTGTCCAGGTTGGTGAATACAAGCACTCCCTGCCTGTGCAGGAAGACTACTGCCAAGCATTTCATGAAAACATGGCACCAATGCCCAAAATCACATTGTTTAGCAAAAAATAAAACACAACAAAAAAACAAACAAACAAAAAAAACCCCACACAATTTAAACAGAAACTGACAAAGAAAGGCAAATAATTTTAGAAAAAGGATATACTATGAGCCAGAATGGAGGTAAACAATGAGCCACAAAGAACTTCTTCTCCAGAAAGGGAAAGCAAAACTGGCTTGAAACACGGACAACAAAATATATTGCCGGCTATGTTCCCTCTAAGCTGTACAGCTGCCCAAGAGTCAACCAAGTGCCGCGCACTTGACTAGCAGAAACAGGCACATCCGGCAACATGTGTTTAGGTGCCCCTCCTCCTGCTGCTCTGCAGCTGCGTTGCTCCTGCCCTCTGCCTTGGAGCTCCTAACCAGCTGTTCCCAGGACCCTCCGGCTCACTGTGCAGAGCAGGGGGGAAGAAGGAGGTACTGATGTCAGTGTGTCCCTCTCCTCTCCACCCATGTATCCCATCTATGCAGAGAAGGAAAGAGGAGACAGGGCTCAGGAGCAGGACAGAGCTGCTGTGATCTGAACGAGCCTTCTGATGAGTGCCTCTCTGCTTAAAAGAGACTGTGCACTGTCTCTCACTTCCTCAACAGCCAACACACCCACACCCGCAGTCTCTCTCTGTCTCTCTCTGTGTGTGTGTGTGTGTGTGTGTGTGTGAGTGAGTGAGAGAGATACACACATACACACACACAGAGTCTCCTTCACATTCACCTCCCAACACATACTTGTGTTATTGTTACTTCTTGGTACTTCCTGCAATACACATATATTCGCTCTAAGTTTATTCTTTCAAAGTGTTATTTTAGTTTTTTGAATGGTCTATGCATTTAATACTTTTATTTCTCTCTTATGCTTAAATTTAATTCTTTGAGTTGTGAGTTCTAAAATGCCTAACCTGTCCTGGCTGAAGTAATTATATATTTTTTAAAAAGTTACCATAGGGATATTATATTTAGGTTTTTTGTTTCTACTGGTGGCGCACATCACCTCAATATTGGTGCACATAAAAATTCATTCCGCACATGCATAGAGAAAAAAATAGAGGGAACATTGATAGCCGGGGGGAAATAACACGCAATGTCTGCTAGTGGGTTTGGTCCATGCGCTACTCGGACTACTGCTGCCTGATATGGCTAAAGAATGAACTTTGAGCTTTGGAAGTTCTGTTGATTTTGGGGCTAAGTGAGTATTAATCTAGGATTGGAAAACCTAATGGCTTCAGACAAAGAAGTCTAGCTGCCATCTAACACAATGGTCAAAATGATTACTGGCTAGAGTAGGGCTGGCCAACCTGTGGCTCCGGAGCCACATGCAGCTCTTCGTAAGTTAATATGGAGCTCCTTGCATAGGCACTGACTCTGGGGCTGGAGCGATAGATGCTAACTTTCCAGTGTGCTGGGGAGTGCTCAACCTCCTGCTCTGCCCCAGGCCCCGCGCACCACATAACAGCTGATCGCGGTGGGCGGGAGGCACTGATTGCTGCTGACATATTCATGTGGCTCTTTGTCAATGTACATTGGTAAATCCTGGCTCCTTCTCAGGTTCAGGTTGGCCGCCCCTGGGCTAGAGCTATGCCTTTTCGTTTCCTGAGGTGGAGAAGTATGAAAGGATAATGCTGTGCATGTCACCACAATGGAGATGAAGTTCCAAGCTCATACAATTACCAAGAGCAGTGATCCATCCAGGCAATACTCAAAGAACGTAATACAAGGAATAGAAACTGAGAAAGCCTAGCCACCATTACACTTTACTGTTGGCAATGCAAAGCGAGACAATAAAATGGTTTGAACAAACAATAAAATGGTTTGAAGCTAGAGGATATTCTCTAACGTGTACCAGAATACTATATTGACATCCGCCTTCTTGTGGAGTCAAATGGCCTTTACGAAGTGGAGACATTTTATTTTAAACCAAGTTTTGGAAGATAGAACATGCTACAGAAGGAGAACTGAATGTTAACAAGTAAGCATATTTCAAATAGAAAAATTACCAGACTACTTGTTTAAATTTGATCACTTATATTTATGTTAACAGTTGTTTTTCACAAAGATTGTTTTTAAAGTTATGCACAGAGGGTGAACTTTGATGGAATTGTTCACCCAATCTAGCATGAGAATCTGTGATACTTCTGCACCATCCGAATAAAGTATGTCCAAGATTCTTGGTGTGCTGCACTTCCCGCTACAGTACTGCGGCATTAAAAGTAACATTTATCACAATAATATTTATACTTATTTCCCCACACTAACCTACTTTGTATGATTATTGAAATATTAAATACAAAATAAGAGTCATCGTAAGTTTTAGGTGATTTGATTTGGTTTAGTTTAAGAAACTAAATAAAATTGTGTGTTGAACAGCTTACACATTTCTAGCTTAATGGTAAATAATTCTTTAGTGGATTTACTGATTCTAGTCAGTAGTCACAAAATAGAACTTAATTTTGGATAGTTATTTAACATGGTGAATATAAATGAAAACAGTGTACTGAATATATATATTATACATAGATATCGGTACCTGTAGATCTGATTTCTGCTGTCCAGTTTCAAGAGATTCTTTTAGCTTTGATCGAGAAGGTGGCTGACGTTTTACTTTCAGAGCAAGCTGAGCTTTTGCTTTGTGGGCACTAGTATCTAATCTTGGAGTATCCCCCATAAAAGTATCAAAATCTGCAACAAACATAAAACACTTGCAAAAGGTTGTGCCAGGAAAATTCTCAAACAAATTAATCTTAGCAAAAGTCAAGTATTTTCTGTTACTTTCAGTATACATCTTCAAAAGTAAAAACAAAATTTCTCTCACCTGCTAATTGTTTACCATTATGACAATACAATTTTATATGAAGGGTGTGTCCCTATATTTGTCAGTCAGACATGTGGCAGCCAATCTGAAAGTAGGCTCTTTCAGTCTCTTTTCCTACTACAGGCATTTCCTCACTCCCACCCTCCCATACCAGAGCGGAGAATTTCCTAAACTACAGAAAAACAAGTTAGGCTCCTCCAAGTTTTCCAAAGAACCACCTTCCCTGAGCCTGACACCTGACCGGCAGCAAGAGATCATGAAAATCTGAAGCTGATTTGTAGATTCTCTGACAGCTTCTGGGAAGGAAAGAAAGGGCATCTGGGTTCAGAAGAACCAATCTCAACATTTTTAAGAATGGAGTAATACATTGGCAGTAACTGATCTGTAAAACCCTCTTACCAAAAAACTGGTAGTCCATCATCATCCAAGATTGATTTTTGCTGTCCTAGACACTTCCCGAGTGTCTTAGTGAGGTTGGAAACTAAGTAGCCTATTCCCTGGGGGAAACCCCATTAGGATTTTCTAAGGAATGAAAGGGAGGGGTAGGACAAAGAGCAGAGAAAGGAAAATTAGCATTTGGCCCAGTTCTCCCTTCTTCAGGATGGGGGGGGGGGAGGAGGGGGAAGAAAGATTTTCCCATTGAGAGGCAGCACACAGTTCCCTGGAAACAATGAAGAAGAGGTTTAAGTGTCCTATTTCAGATTCTTCTTTGGAGAAGATAGAAAGGGAGCCCCAAAAGAGGAAGAGATGAACAATCCAAAATTAACCCAAGCCATGGCCCTTGGTGAAATCCCACAAGCTGATGAATGAGGAGGAGCTCGGGACGTCTCAACCTCCAGGATGATCTTTGTTGTTATCCTCTGAGCTGGTGTCCTCCTCTTTAATGTCTGGTTCTTCTTCTGCAATCAGAGTCCCGGAACTGAAAGAGGCTATTAGAGTATGGCAGGGGCCCCCTATTCAGAGTCAGTCATTTCCCCCTTCCTCCTTACACTCACCATAGCAGAACTGTAGAAGAGATTTGGGGAGAAAATGGACACACTGAACAGTAAGGACTCACTGCACAAGTTGAACAGGATGGGCTTTTTCTGGAATCTCTGCCCTCCCTCCGGGATTCTTTTAAAAAAGTCTTACAACTTCTTCTGCTTCATCGGAGCTCTGAAGTATGGGGTCTCAAGAAAACACAACCACCACATCTAAAGACTGGGCTACTGCAGCTGTTCCAGAAAGAGGCAAGAGAATAAATGGTAGAAGTCTGCCTGCCTTTCACAGATGGGGGTGGGGGAGATTAGGCACCAAAACTCTAATTCTGGATTGGTTGCTACTTGCTTGGCAGATGAGAGGACACGTATATCAGACAAATGTGACAAAAGCTGGTAACTGTTGCAGATGCCATATGCACTGATATACCATTACATGTTAAAAGTTGAACATTTCACCTGTTCATTCCAACACCTCAAATTATTTTTTTTTAAAATAGGGCTTCCATTTCTCCTTCGAGGAACTTTGAAGGCTGTAAGTTGAGGGAAGTGTACATGAGTGACTGTAGAAATTCCACTCCATCATTTTTTAAGAATCATAGAGATGGCAACTCAAATCCTATAAAATATGGATGCATCAGAAGAGGTATTTCTAGTACATATAAGGAAGTATTAAATGCCATAGTACAAGGCATTATTAGTAAGACCTCATCTAGAATACGGTGTACTGTTCTGGTCACCCATGTTCAAGAAAGATGCATGCAAATTGGAACAGGTGCAGAGAAGGAATACTGTGAGGATCAGGAGACTAGAGAGTCTATTTGAGAAGAGATATTCTCTCTATAAATACATCAGGAAGGTAAACACTAGTAAGGGAGAAGAAATAGCTAAAGGATAATGTTGGCGAAGAACAAAAGGGTATAAAACTGGCTATGAATAAATTTAGGCTGGAAATTAGAGGAATGTTTCTAAACATCAGAGGAATGAAGCTCTGGGACAGCCTTGCAATAGAAACAGCAGGGAAAGCAACCTAACTAGCATTAAGATGGAGTTTGTTAAGTTTGTGAACTGGATAATATGATGGGGTTGCCCGCAACAGCACGGGGCTGCACTCGATAATCCAGGAGGTACCTTCCCGTCCTGTATTGAACACAGAAGCCATTATTTGTTTCAGATTTTTTTAGGCCTCAGGTAGCAGCTAACTGCAAATCTGTCTCCTCCACTCCTCCTATAAAAACACTCCGAACTATACAAAACTTCTGAAACTGGTACGGTAAACCTTGCAAATCCCAATCCCACAGCAACTTTTTACAGGATGGTCTTATGTTATCTTTAAGTCTCACCAGTCTACCCTAACAATTCACTGGCCTATTAGACCAAGAATCATCATCAACTTAGGGCAACAGTTCTCAGCCTTTTCCAGGATTCCCTTCCCTTATTTAGTACTATGGGAGGGGTAGGACGTTTTGACCTCTTGATACCTGTTTGCAATCCTGAGCTTTAGAACTCATGCCTTTGAGTATTAAAAAGCAGCATCCCCTGCCACACACACACACAGTTCTATTTCCACTTTTTTCCTCTAATTCCTTGTATTTGTTCACTTCCACACTGTGCAGTGTCTAAATTGGCCCTAACGGCTAATGTGAAGGAATCTACTGAAGTTCCTAACAAACCGCTAAACAGTCAATGAAGACCAAATTTGCACACCTTCATAAATAAAGCTGACCAAAGTCAAAGTCATCCCAATGACCTGATCGGAGTTTAAACATCTTTCTACAGGTATTTAAAGGGAACTGCTAAGTGCTGCATTGCCTGGGGTAGACAAAGCAAAGCAGAAACTAGAGGAGAATAATACATTCAGTCTCTCTCCAGGGTTAGTATTCTCTCTCCTGCTCATTTCTTTGTATCCAAGGAAATAAGACATGGTTAACCAATCACATATAGGTATTGGAGTACAAAACAATCACCTTAACAAAATAGGGACAAATAGGAGACTCTAGTAAATATACATGAACCTAGAAAAAAAAAATGTCCAGCAATGTTTTCCTTTGGAATATGCAAATAAGCATACTTTGAGTTAGATAGATGAAATATTCATATGGCTGACAAATTTTCATTCTGTAAAAACTTTAAGGCATTAATCTGTTTAGTCATTTAGATCCAGCACCAAAACAAGTCCATCCATCCTTCAATACCAAGCAAATAGATGTAGATTCCCTGAAGTCCACAGACTGTGATTGGAACAATGCTTTCCATGAAGACGTGCAAAGCTATAAATAAAAAAGATGCTCCTTTGGAAAGATTCTTAGGAAAATTGGTTAAGTCTTCTGATCACCAAACAGAAGTTCAGGAAATGGGATAACACTGCATTAGAAGCTTCTACTAATTTAAGGGTTTCTGGAGAGCCTGTCAGATCTCAATACTTGAGTCAATTGGGTAAAGTTATTTACTAAACTCATAAGATCTTCACATTGAAAGGAAAAAAAATTATTCCATTCAGACTTGGTGGTTTTATGACCTGGAAACTGTATTCTCAATGGAGGACACAGGATAACTTAAGTTACCTCAATACAAGAAGCCAGTTTCCCGGAAAATAATGACCCAAGACATTAAAGTAAGCAAATACACTTCCTAAGGTTGTACCAAAGGTGTTGCCAAAAAATGTTTATATTTTTCCTTTGTGTTTGTACAGCATTCTGATAAGATCCCAATCATACAAATATTGCCCATCATGTAAATTGTCCCTTTCTAGTACATTAAGAAAACTTCAAAGAGCTATTCAAAGTAGAGCTCAATGCTTGTTTAAAAATAAACAATTTTTTTCCAGGGTACTTAAGAAAATGCATCACAGTGTCCAATCTACACACTTCTTATCATTAAGATATACATAATGCTCCATTAAAAAAGGAGCACAGTCAACTTTATGCCTATCACTTCCCACACAATCCCCAAAATCCAGTATAGGTACAAAACATTCTGTACTACACTGAGGACTAAGAAAAGGTTTTTAACTTTCTCTTTTTTAAACACACAAACATAGCTCTCTTCCACCACACACTTATTTGGTACAGTCAATACTTTAGAGAGTTTATCATCACAGGTTTTTATCTCTTTATTACTGCTCAACTTACCGGTATCTGAAAAAACTAATTTTTCCACTGCTGATGGCTCTATTTCTTTTGTATTTTCTTCTTTAATCTCTGAGCATTCATTTAGTTTTTCTGGACTTTGAGAGGCAGTGTCCAGCAAAATGCTATCGCCAATCATACAAGGTATTCTCTCATATATTTTTAATTTGTTCTGAAGCTCTGAAATCTGCAAATGTTAAAATAAAAGTTAGATACAATTTTCTCATTCTTGAAAAGTGGCATTAAATATACCATATTGCCTACCTCCTCTTGCAATATGTTCAGTTGTGCTGCATGCTTCTTGTCCCTCTCTTCAAGAACCCTTGTATGATCCTCTTCTTTTTTCATAAATTCTATTTCTCTAGTGGGGGAAGATACAATTGTACTGCAACGTTAGAAGGGTTTCAGCTAATAAGGAAACATTAAAATTGGTTATTTATTGAATTATTTATTGGTTATTTATTGAATCTGATGAAGTGAGCTGTAGCTCACGAAAGCTTATGCTCAAATAAATTTGTTAGTTTCTAAGGTGCCACAAGTACTCCTTTTCTTTTTGCGGATACAGACTAACACGGCTGCTACTCTGAAACCTGAATTAAATTAATTATCCTTGTTACAACATCACTATTTAAACACTGCAAATGGCCATCACACAACTTCCAGTAACAGTGTTCATTATTTTTGTAAGCCCACTGTCCCCTCAAGTATGTGCATTATAAATACCAGGAAAAACAGGAGTTGTAACTGTAAAGTTTGCTCTGGGCTGAAGCTTAAAATGCAATAAGGTCAGTGCACTTTTCCACCCTTAAGATGCTTTAGAAAATTCCACTTGGCTATTTTTACCTGTAAAAATTGAAGCAAATATGTATGAGTATAAGATGTTATGTGGATATAGAACCCAAACTATTGGAACTGCTCTGCCTTTTCTAAGTTTTACATAAATAAGATGATGCAGCTGCCGAAGTATTCTATATGCATTCCATAGGTTGTGATAGAGTTCCACAGTTAAGTGCCAATATCCTGTAAACTTCTGTTTTACGCCCATCCGAGTGAGTCTGTAATGGCCTGCGGTTTATGCAACAACAAAAATTATTCTGAAATTGCCTACTAAAGAAAGCGAGAAGGACAAAAGCAAATTGCCTCAGGGGAGAGGGGGAACATCTTAACAGTGAAATAAAATAGAGCAATACCACTGTGCTGGAGAAAACCAAGCAACTAAAAGAATCTGACTGAAAATAATATTTGCAGAGCACATAAACAACATAGAAGGGGTTCAGGTCAGCCAGAGAGAGGTAACAGTGTACGTAACACAGTGTGGAGCTGAGAGCCAGAATGTAAACAGACATATTCATGTTATGTTTGAGCTCCAAAGCAGGCAAGCTTCAAAGAACAGGAGAGGGACCTTTCAAGACACTTTTAATTGTGTGAAAAGGCACAGGGTAAGAGGTGGTAATTCTAGATGTGCACAGTGGAGGTAAACATCACAAACTACACTCAGAGAAGCAGGAAGTGCAGAAACTGCATTGTTCGCTCACAGCAACTACTCAAAACATGCCACAGGTGTGTCTTGCACTATCAGACACTTCCAAGTGGACTTCAGGGATAGCTCAAATTTCAGTAGTCTACCCTGGAGAGAAGAAAGGAGTTAATGACCATTGTGATATCTGAATAAGAGCAGACTATTCACAGCCTCTTAAGAAGCTATGGCTGATATTTAGATACCAATTACAGACTGAGCCAGAGATAGTTTTTGGCTCGGGACTCGCTATGGGGACTCAGACCTTTCTTTAGAGGCCTTACGTGAATGGATCACGGGTGTCTCCTTGGGATCTGCTCCCTTCGAAGTAGAGGGCTGTGGTGAGGTCTCCTGCTGTGGCTCAGGTGGTTGAAGGGCAGACTCCGTGATTAGGAGTTTGAGCCTCAGATCTCTGTCCTTTCTGGATCTGACAGTTGCTGACACAAACCACGCTTCTGTGGGATGTCTCTCTCCCAGGCAGCAGACGCACTTAAGAGTGTCCATCTGTCACTGTGATAAATTCCTTGCAACTGAGACACTTCTTGAAGCCCACGGAGCCCCCCAAACTGGGGCTTGAAGAAAGAACAAAGTCTTTTTTTTTTTCGAGACAATGGCCAAATAAAAATTTAAAGGAAGTAAAGGAAGAAAAGAGGCTTCAGAAGGAAGCTAAAGATTAGTGATTCTAACAAAAGTGCCTCCCGCTCCCTCCCCACACCTCCCGCCCATCGCAATCAGCTGTTACACGGTGCGCAGGGCCTGGGGCAGAGCAGGGCGCTGAGCACCGAGCACTCTCCAGCACATTGGAAAGTTAGCATCTATCGCTCCAGGCCCAGAGTCAGTGCCTATGCAAGGAGCCGCATGTTAACTTATGAAGAGCTGCATGCGGCTCCAGAGCCGCAGGCTGGCCACCCCGCCCTAGCACAATGGAGTCCTGGTTCATGACTGTTGCTCCTAGGCGATACAATAATACTAGCACAGGTTGAAACTTTAGAGCCACACAATAGCCTTCTACCACTTGAAGTAACATAGGTTTCAGAGTAGCAGCTGCGTTAGTCTGTATTCGCAAAAAGAAAAGGAGTACTTGTGACACCTTAGAGACTAACCAATTTATTTGACCATAAGCTTTCGTGAGCTACAGAAGGGGTCCTGATCTAAGAAGTTTTGTCTAAAGACTGTTGAGAGCATGTAGTGAGAAAACTTTGCTTTGAATTTAACACAGTTTAAGATAAAACACAAATGGTGCCTATCTTTATTTTTCTCGTAAGCATTTCTGACCTTTTAGCCCCATTACTTGTACTCACTTAAAGTCTCTTTTTTTAGTTAATAAAACCTGTTTTGTCTAATCCAGTGTGTTTAAATTGAAGTATCTGGGAAACTCCATTTGGGTTGGCAAGTTGTGTGATTATTTCTATTCAAGAAATAACAGACTTTATATAAACTTGCATTGTCCAGGAGTACAGGACATGCATATCCGGCGGGGGGGGGTGGGGGGGGAGAGAAGAGGAATCTAAGAATGGGGGTGTGTTGGGGTCACCCTGCAGGGTGGTGAGGTAACTAAGGGTGATAAGAGCTGATAAGAGCCAAAAAGTGTGGCTGCAGCACACACACACACACACACACACACAGACATAGCTGGGAGTGACTTGCATGCTGGAGGCTGTTTATGAGCAATTTAAGCTGGAGGCTACCGCAAAGCATTTTAAAGGGTATCCCAGGTTAGAGGACAGAGGTGACACAGCTATTCAGTCTGGATTGTACCATGGTATGTCCCACAACTAAACTGCTGTTAGAATTTTTAACATTGTTTTGACAATGTAATTTTTCCTACCAGCATTTGCAGAAACAGCTGAACCATTTTGCTGAACCCCCCGCCGCAAAAATCAGCTTTTGGCAGACTAGTGGCGTGGAGAAATTCAGCCTGAATGGTTAAAGTTTGGAAGAATTATAAGCAACTGGAAACAGGATCTTATAATGGAAAGTACTAGGCAACCTTAACTAGAAGTGTTGCTACTAGCTCTGCCTATAAAGTCAGGCATATGGAACCAAGAAAAAGACCAGTTTTTTAAAATCTTTTCATGAAATTATTTCACTTTAGTGTACTTACTTCTGTTGATAATCTTTAAGTAATTTCTTGGCTTTGTTGTATTTCTTCTCCAGGGCATCATACTGTTCCTGAGTTTCTTTAAGATGTTCGTTTACGGTCTTGCATAAACTTTGTGCCTCTAACCAATAGGTCTCCAACTTCTTAATTTTCTCTTTGCTCTCTTCTAAAGTTTGCTGAAGCTGGGATTTACTTGACTCCCATTCAACTTTTTCAGCTTCAGTAGTTTTTAACTTGAAAGGAAAACATTCAGAACACTTAAGAACGATACCTTAAGATAAAAGTTAAAAATCAAAACAGCTGCTTAAACAAGTGTAAGTGGATAATAGCTACTAACTTACTAAAACCAATCTCAGCAGTATTCAAAGCAAGACCTTTAATAGGTATACAACCTTTCATACAGTAGTACTTAAAATGCTTTAAGTCTCTTTATATAGATATCATTTCAATATATCCAACTCTTTCCATGCTGCGTGAGTTTTACAAATCAAAGTCAAGAATCTCCCACACGGTACAAAAGTGGAAAAAAAACACACTAGGCAGCTGGTCCAGCCTATTTCCTTATTAGCGTACCTTCTTGCCAAACAGATACCAAAATTAAAAGAACCCTGATTTTCAGCTTATATTAACCTTGCTGGATATCTAATTCTCTGTTAACTTTTCTGAGGAAGGTCTACCTAAAACAGCAGAATAAGCCAACTTGTAATTTACTAATTGCTTTTCAATTCTGATCTTAGACCATGCACCTGATAACATCACATTTCCGCTTTGAAGCCAATGGGAGTTTTTTGAACTGTTTAATTCCCAAAAGGAAAGCAAGTCATTCTGGAAAGTTGCTAGCAAACGCGCAAGGAAAAAGGTATTGAATCAACCTCTAGCCCTAGGATGTCAACAAAATATAGTACCCAAGAGCTTTTATCTAAGCACCAGTTCTCAACCAGGAGTCCAGGGGCCATGAGCAGGTTTCAGAAGGTCCGCCAAAATAAGCCAAAGAGCCGGGCCAGCGTTAGCCTCGCTGGGGCTCATGGCAGAAAGCCAAAGCCCAACCGCTTGAGGCCACGGGCAACTGCCCTGCTTGCTACCCCCTAATGCCAGCCCTGTTTTTTAATCTACCATACATGCAAAAAAACCCTAGTAGTTGTGACAAAGCTGGGACGTGGAGCTTTTATAGCATGTTGGGGGAGGGCCTCAGAGAGAAAAAAGTTGAGAACCCTTGATCTACTGAAGGTACAGACACTACTGCTCAATATGTTTTCCCCTGCCTCAGTATTTTCCTACTTGTTGTCAGATTCCCTAGCAAGTCACTAAGGCCCCGATCCTGCAAATAGGTCATCATGCGTGGAATCCCTACACTTTCTCAAAGCCCAACAACACGAGGCCAACAGCAGGACTGGGACCTAGATTTATGTTTCTATTAAAGTTACCTGTTTAATTTTAGTAGTAGCAACATTTTAGCGTTCCATCGAACGTTTAAGCGAGAAGTATTGTCTTTTTGGTTTAAAAATAATTCTCCTCTTGATTTCCTTTCTGTCATGTTGGAATGTAAATTTAACAAGTTAATAAAGAAATGTTCTATAGTTCCAAATATGTGCGTGCTTAGTAGTGTATCTCCACACATGGCCATGGCCCAGTTGTCTTGTTTTCTGTGGCGAGGCTGAAAGACATGCAGCATACACCATTGTCATGTGCACAAGATGCTGATGAATGCCCTTCTCACCACTAACTGGCTGATGAATGCCCTTCTGGAGACAGCAGTAAATGGCCAAAATTCACCAGAACTGGTTGTAACCTGGCTCACTGAGTAGAATGAGGCAGAGAGACGCTGCTGTACTTTCTCCACACCCTAAGATCGATATTTCTATACATAAGAAAAGGGCTGCTCGCAGCTCCCTGTCACCACCTCCTGTAACATGGAAAAGATGAGACAAAACTTCTCTTTCCCAGAGCAACCAGAAACTATAAGAATGCTGAGCTAGCCCTCAGCCCAAGAGAAGTTATGTGGTGTGCCCTCTCATCCAAGAAGTTTGTGTATTTGCATCAGGGCGGGAGGGGGGGAATCTCCACACCAGTTCCCCTTCCTATAACACTCCAAAATCTCCTTCCTAGAAGTGACCACTGGCCCCAAGTGGAAAATACATCCACTGCTCTCTAATTTCTACACAAAGGCACCTAATTTTTATGGAACACCAATACTGAACTGAAGAAGCTTCTCTCCATTGAACTATTCAATTCAATAAATTCTACTTTAAACAATATTATTCAAGCATTTTATTCTACTATAGAATTTCTTCAATCTGTCACAGAATTCAGTATTTGTGTAACCCAGAATTTAGGTTTACGAATTTGTGTCAAGTGTGCCCAAAGTACATGGTGCCCTAGCCTTAAAATAGACATCTACTTACCTTCATTTGGTTTCCAACTTTTTCGCCTCTAAACATTAATCCTAACATGAACAATGTGAACATTAAACATTGCAAAACTTTAAAAGAAGTAACTTACTCTCTCTTTTAGCTGGTTAACTTCAGCTGTTGTTACTGCATGCTTTAATTGTAGCTAGAATGAAATGTAATAGTTTTGTTAAGAAATATACAGAAAGATATTTGAAAGATTATTGCAAGTTTGTTACTAAATATTTAAGGCCTGATTCCCTTCTCACTTAAGCCAGTTTTACACTAGTGTAAATCTATTCACTTGCTCAGTAAAGTTACTCATGATTTTCACTAACATTAAAGAGGAGAACCAGGCTCTTATACTTTATATGTTTTTACAAAATTAAGCTCCCAGTTTAAGAAGAAAAGGTTTATAGGTCTTATGATGTGCATATTTGCTATAAAAAAAAAATCAAATCATGACCACCTGTATTTGAAAAAACTCACAAATTAATTTATGGGAAATAGCTAAGAAAAGCAAGCAAACTAAAATCATGTTTGAAATGAAGTGAACATGCCAAAAATACTGAAAGTCAGTAATGCTTTGTAACCGGGCAAATAGTAAACGCAGTCAAGTGAAAAATACAGTAGTTCTGGGTCTTTTTATTTAAGTTCATAAAGAATATCATCATGAAGTATTTTTATATTAAGCCGTATGTTTAAGGAGCAAGACTTTAGTATCAAGAGACTTCAGTAGATTACAGGGGTACATAAAGGCTTCACTTAAGTCAAGTTTCAGAGTAGCAGCCGTGTTAGTCTGTATTCGCAAAAAGAAAAGGAGTACTAGTGGCACCTTAGAGACTAACCAATGTATTTGAGCATAAGCTTTCGTGAGCTACAGCTCACTTCATCGGATGCATTCAGTGGAAAATACCTGAAATTTTCCACTGAATGCATCCAATGAAGTGAGCTGTAGCTCACGAAAGCTTATGCTCAAATACATTGGTTAGTCTCTAAGGTGCCACTAGTACTCCTTTTCTTTTCACTTAAGTCAAGTCATTTAAGTTACGTACATAAAGGCTTCATTTAAGTCACTGAAGGCAATTACAACAGTATGTCTTGAGAAATCTGCTATTAAGTATGCATACATAAGGGAAATAGCAAATTTGTTGAAGACAACCTCTCAGATCTTAAATCTTACCTTATGCTTAGAAGAAACAGATGTCTAAGAGACACAGAATACCAAAAGTATGTTGAAACAAGTGAAATTATGAGTCTGAACACCTGATTTAGATTCATCATCAATAGAGAATGGATTTCCACCTAGAGATATTTCCCATCATATCCCCAAGTGTACAAGGTATTTATGCATGGATGTCCCATTATGGTCTACCAGATTCGCACCATGCTTCCCAAACCTATAAAATTGGAAGTGGTCTTCAGTCTGGAATCCAAAATCCCTCAGTACCACCAAGAAAATCAGCTTCACAAAGCCTCTAATAAGTCCAATCCTCATTAGAAAGAATTTGAGGCACGTAGGGAGAAGCATCCACCACTGTCACCATGGGGTGGCATAGCTCTTATGCAGGGCATATTTTTGCCCAAAAAGCAGTCTGCAAAAATTAACTTCACACATACTTGTTTACAAAACAGCGTGTAAACCAGGTTATGGGAAAGGGCTATAGTTCAGATACCCTCAATTTTTGTTTAGTGTATGGGAATAATATTCCTAGCTTTGCCTCATATACCCTTTCAAGAACTCCACACTACACTGATGGGGTAGACAGAAAAATCAAGCCAAAGAAGACGGTTACTCCTATGTCTGGAATATGTGAATATATGTATTAGTTTGAGTTAAGTAGAAAAGTTGATACATTTATATGAGATTTATTTTTACTTTGATCAGCTGAAGCTGGGACCATGGTACACTGGGAAGGCAGAATAAACAAAGCCCTATAATTTCTGATAGTCAATGTCTTTTGATCCAATATTCTGGCAGCTTTTTTTTAAGCTCCTGAAAACATTTATTTTCAATTTTATGTACATCAATTTTGACAAAATCCCCAAATTTAAAAGGTCATTTGCAAGAGGCCTTTTTTGTCAGAGGAAAAAGAAGAATATGAGGAGACAGGACACAAAGGAGATTAATACCAACTTTAGAAGACCCAGATGCTCTTCAGAACACCACATAAGATTTGTAAGAAACTTAGGCAATGTTATTGTACCTCTTTAAATTTAAGAAGAAACTGTGCTGAATCCATATCCAGTGGCAAATTCAGATCTTCATTTTCAGGAAGATAAAAGACTTCCACAGACTTTCCATGTAAATGTGACTCAAAAGCGTCTTCATCATCATAATCATCATCCTAACAAGATATAAAAACATTACTTTACTGAAGTAAAGCACAGACCTTTCTTTAATGGCAAAAATCTATTTTCTTAAACATACAGTCTTCAAATAACCCAAAATCACAATTACATCACTTCTGTTGACTAGCAATTGTCCTCTTTCCCTTGTTGGTTGAGCAACTTATACTTATAATGTACTGTTAAAGTAATCTGCAAACATTTTATATAAAAATTCCCCAAACAGAAAGGGTAAGAAGGAAACAGCTATCCCAAATGACAGTTGATTTTTAAAATTAACTTCCTCTCTTCAGGTTCCCTTGAAGTTTTCTCCCAGAAGACTGTGTCCTGCTAAGATAGGATACCAACCTGAGGCCTGTTGGGAGTGTATTAAGTGGCATTATTATATGGAGTGAGATTACAAAGTTTATACATTACTATTATCATTTTTAATCAAATTGCACCTTTTCACCTTTATCCCTTAGTTGTCTGGTTCAAAAACATTTAGTCCATTTTTTGTAAAATATTTGCAAGTCATGGTTAAAAATACAGAATTACTTTATATACTATATAGCTATTTTATTGGTAGCTATACCTGTTCTGTATCATCATGGGCATAGTGCTGCTCATATAGGCATCTCTCTTGCTCTAACGTCTCACTGATAAGACGAGCTACTTCACTCTGAGTCCCAGGTTTCTCTCTTCCAATTAGAAACCTATAAGACAAAAAACAAAACAAATTAAAAGGTAGTACAGGGCAAGTGTATGTTTAATATATGGTAGCCTGTCACTTATCTTTGGTGACCACTTATGTTAAATTTATACAAAAACATTTTACACAATTTTCTGCTTCTTTCCCTTCATCTCTCTGTTAATGAACAATTTATTCCTAAGTATTTTTTAATTATAAAATATGTATATATAAAGAAACACATACCTCACACTGCCTTTGGTGTTTTTTAGCACAGTGGCTGCAAAAAGCTGAGTTACTCCTACTAAACTTATACCATCAACCTCAACAATCTGATCATTTACTTGGATTCTGCAAGACAAATCATTCAATATTTAGCAATAAAGCTGACAAAAAGATTTTGGTTTAACAAATTATGATTAATTCTATGTGATAAATAGCCCTTTAAATTCCGCCGTATTTGACAATTTGTTGAGCCCCAGCAGGTTAACGGCTAAAAAATTGATCTCTTGTCCCTTGACTCCTATGAAGTTAATCTATTTTAATTTGTTTTATATTTGCCTTGATATTTTCAGCAATTTACATTCTTACTGAAATTTTGGGTTGTCAACATTATTCTTGTGGGAATGTTTTGTACATGCATATACTGCAAGTGTTTTCATTGCCGCTGTAGGCAAACCTAACTTGTGCCTTGTAAAGGTGATAATTGCTTGTGGATCTGAGATATATAGTTATTAAAAAGCAGAAGAGAAAGTTGAAACAATCATATAGTCACATGAATTCATAAATAATAAAATATTCCTACCTCGGAAGAGATAACTGTATCACAAGCGTATTAAATTATAGTCTTTTCAAGAAGTACCATACTACAAGTTTCTAGATCAATGCATTAGTCGGAAGGTGTCACCATGCAGGGGTGGGTAAGCCAAGAAAAATAAATGGCCACCTTTTTCCACAGGCATTGCCAGTAAAGTATGTGGCATAGGTGGAGAAATGCCCTGCAAATGCCCTTCCCTAAAGCCTACCACTATCTTGTTGAACAGAGAAATCTAGATTTAGTTTTACTTATTTTGGACTAGACTTCATAGGTATGTTTACTGATACCTTCACAGTTTAAGTCACATGACTTGAAAAAAGTCCTAAATTAAGTTAATCAAATATTAACTTTTGCAACATTAGACACAGGAATTAGCAAACTGGATCAAACCAATGGTCTATCTAGTCTATTATGCTCTGTCAGCCGCCTACAGCAGATGCCTAAAAAAGAAGGTGTAAGAAACCTTGTTTGAACAATCTCACCATAAGGGAAGGTTCTTCCTAATCAGATAATCAATGACTGGCCTATGCCTGAAACAATTTATTTCTCTTTCTCTTAGAGTAATTGTGTACAAGATGGAAGATAAAGGGTGAGATTTGCAGCTAGTGTAAATCAGTCTAATGCCACTGAAGTCAAAACCACTGTGCTGATTTACACTAGCTAACATGTTCAGAGTTTTGATATTTAACTTGATATGTCTACTAAGGCTTTTTCATGCTGAACTGACTACCAAAACGATGGAAGATCAAGAAATCGGAGATGTCAGATATTAAAATATGCTGTACTGTGTTATGTCCTCCTGTATTATGTACTTTGGGATTAGAATAATTTATAATAAGATTTGAGAAGTTAAATTCAATGAAAATTGCGTTCGTTATCTGATTAAATGTCATAATATTGAGAGCATAATACCATCAGTTTTTTGCATTCCAGGTTTCTATAATTCATATGCTGTACATCTAAAAAGAGAATTACTATATTACATTTTATATATATACTTTACTGAAGAGTCCTTGACTGTAAATCATTTTTGCAAAATCTGTTAGTTAGCAAAATAGTATGAGCAACTTGAATGAAAACTCACCGACCATCTCTTTGAGCAGCTCCACCTTCAGTTATTGTTTTTACAAAAATTCCCAGTTTTTCCAGTCCCTGATCTGCACCAACACCCATTCCAATAATACTAATGCCTAGGCCACTGTCACCTATGGGACTCAAAAATTCTAACATTAGCCACAATACA
This sequence comes from Natator depressus, assembly GCF_965152275.1. NCBI lineage: Eukaryota > Metazoa > Chordata > Testudines > Cheloniidae > Natator > Natator depressus. The sequence goes on from NC_134244.1 coordinate 40,471,262, forward strand.
TTTTAAAAGGTAGTTTTTATAAATTATTATAGTCACCAATGAAAACGCACATGTGCTATTCCTTGTCTTCATCTAACATACTCACTGGCTTGCTGTGTCTCCCCCTTAGTAATATTTGCAACATAAAGATAATTCAGACTGGCTGTTTTCAGTAAGATTACAACCCAACAGACTAATACAAAATCAAACTTAATTAAAATGATCCAGAACAGCAAAAACTTTACACCTCCATTATGAAAGTCTCTGTGTGTTGTGGAAAGAGTTTACTATTACTATTCTATCTTGGAACCCGACTTAGGAGGCCCCCACACTGTAGTATCTGATAACTTCAGACTGAATTCTGAAGTTTTAGGGGTTTGAGCTACTAATGGTTCCCATTTTACGAAGACTTATGTACTTTATGCATTATGGGCCAGATCCTCAGGCTGGTGTAAATTGTCATACCTCAATTGGACTGTAACTGAGCTACAACAATTTACAATAAATACTGAATTCAGTGAAATTATTCTGATGTAAAGTAAAGCATGTGCACAAGTCTTTCAAGGATCGAGGCCTAAACATAATAGAAATACACCTTCAAATGGCTTCAGCCTGTATAAAAAAAAATCATTTTCACAAGCAATTATTTGACATTTAACTTGCACCTTTTTCAATTTCCACAGGAAACACTTCCATTTTTTCCACCCTCTTCTCTAGTTCATACTCTGCCGATGCTGCCACAGGGTCAACCTCTTCATTACGTCTATCATAATCTTCATTTGAGTAAGTACTGAAAACCTTAGAAAGATAAGAGATCTTATTTTAGTGCAGTTTTGACTCAAACATGAGTATCAAAAAGAAAGCCAACCTAACTATTTCACTGTCCTACACACTCAACTTACCTGAGCAACAATAAAGAGGTTGCAGGATTTCATTTTCAAATCACATATATAGGATAGGTTTCAGAGGGGATAATATTTAGAAGTGTCAAGCCAAATACTTCAGCACCTTTTTACTTGGACATGAAACAAATATGCACCAGAATTCACTGAGGCATACTTCTCTCCTCTTAGATAACTAGGGAACGCTGTTACAGAGCCTTTATAAGATGGCTATAAAAAAAAATAGAGCATAATCTGCCAATCACTTTGTGCTACGAACAGATGCAGTTGCAAGAGATCCAACCAGTCTCCCAGAAAAAGGAAATACCATGTTACATACATTACTATATTTAGTAATCACTGAAGCTGAATGTTTGTTAAAAATAAAGGGGTAATAATAAACACTAATGAATAACCAGGACTAAGATGGCAGACCAGAAAGGAGAAGAAATAAATACTATATTGACAGTGGTTTTTATTTACAATGAATGAAAATGTTCATGCTTAAATATATAGTTTTATGCTGGAAAAAAAAAAAATCAAGGTATAAGGTTATGAGGAGGATAAGTCCCTGGCAGCAAGGGAGGCCACCCCACTGCTGAAACAGTTCCTGCCCGGGGAGGGCTACCACACTCCTGGCTGGTGAGTGAGTAAGGCTATGACAGCGGAGCTGCAGAGGGCCCCCTGCATGGCTATGGGGCCGGTAACACACAATCCTTGCAGGCACAAGGTGTGGGGGAGGCTATGGTCTTGGTGAGGCAGAGCAGAGAACTCCAGCCAGGACCACCAAGAGGACAACAAGCCTCCAGCCGCAGCAGAGGCCACCCTGCTGCTGAATGGCTCCTGCCTGGGGATGGAGCCATTCAGCAGCAGAGTGGCATCCCCTGTAGCTGAGGGCTCCTCCTCCAAGTCCTGGTCTGGCGGTCTCTCCTCTGCTTGCCAAGAGTCTTCTCCACACTTTGTGCCTGCAAGGATTGGGTGTTACCGGCCTCGCTCTCTCACTCCAGTGACAGAGGTTGCAGAGAGCTCCCTGCACAGGACTAAGGACACCCAATCGCTGGAGGCACAAGGTGTGTTGGGGAAGCTGTTCTCATGGTTACTGATGGATTTTTTCATTGATTTCAGTGCGTCAGCTGAAATCAACATTTACGAACATCTACTGACTTAAATCTAATCCTGACAAGCCTATACTGCACTGCCAAGTTCTAGCCACTTCTACACCGTTAGTCCAAAAGTAGATTACATCAATATTGGTCCAAAGACAAAAAAATAGTGACTTAAACTTGTTTTTCCTATGTGTTTGTTTCCACCAGTGTGGATTCTGGGATCCGTCTAGCTAGATCATCCAGGTAGGGAAAAAGGTAATAAAATGACTGGCCAGAAGCAGTAAAGAAGAGCGGGATAGAAAAAGGAAAAATAAATCATAGCAGGCTTGGCCTGAGGAGTGAGGAAGTAGTGAACTAGAACTAGTTGCTGATTCTCATCTTCTCTTTCTACCCTCTCATCAGCTGCTGTGGAGTGCTCCCTGAGGCTCAGGAAGAGTCAGTCAGTCCAAGGAAGTATCCTGTTCTTCCTTGGACTCCCACATCCCAGAAGGGAAGTTAACAAAGGAGCAACCAGAGGTACTTGCTCCTCCCTTCCTGCAATTCAGAAGATGTCTAGCACAGGAGCTGATGGGCAGCAGGAAGGCTCAGGGAACTCCCAGCTCCATCAGTGCTACTTTGGGGATTACAGGGAAGGCAGTGTACCATAATTATATGGCTAGTTTAAATGGTTCCATTTTTTAATCGGTCGTGGCTCAGGTAACTCAATTAATAATCAAATATAAGGTTTTCTTCTTACCACAGCTTACTCTTGGAGGAATTCTGCGCCAAAAATTTTAAAAATCTGCAAATTTATTTGTCAAAATAACACTTTATAATCATGCCCATTTCAATCATTTTTGGAATTTATTTCAAAATACCTATCAGCAACAATGTCTTACAGAAACAAAAACATTCCTCCAGGAGTAGAGTTAAGGAAACCACTACAACAACCCAGATCCTGTTTTTCTGCCCCCTACCCACCAGGGCCCAGCCGTGGGGCATGCCCCCCCAACCCAGACACTCGTATGTCCCCCCATCTCCCATAGCCCAGACACCCACAACCCTTCTCCCCAGAGCCCAGCCACATGACACCCCTCCAGTCCAGACACTCGCACGCACCCTCTCCCCCAGAGCCCAGCTGCAGGGAACCCCCCAGCCCAGACACTCGCACATGTCCCCTACTCCCCAGAGCCCAGCCGTGGGGCGCCCCCCAACCCAGACACTCACATGCTTCCCCCTCCCGTCCAGCTGTGGGGCCTCCCCAGGCCAGACACTCACACCCTCCCCCGCCACCTCCACGAGAGCCAGTGATCGACAAAGGGGAAACAGCCTGATGCTAGGTCCCGGACTTTCCTGTAAACTCGCTCCTTCCTTCAGGGTGTGCTGGGAACTACAGCTGCTGGGAACCCTCCAGCTCCCTTTCCCCCCTCCCACCCACAGTCTCTTCTACTTGAGAGCTAAGCTCTGTGGGTCCAGTGCCCCCTGGTGACAGCCAGTGGCTCTGAAGCCCATTTGGGGAGGTGGGAGAGAAAAGGGAAGGAAATGCTGCACATAATATTAACTTCTGTGCAAATTCTGCATTGCACAGTGGCGTAGAATTCCCCCAGGACTAACAGTTGCCGTGAAGAGCCAAAAGTGGCTTATGTGCCACAGATTAGACACTAATTCTCTAGAACAGCAGCCATAATAGCTAAGCAACTTAATGATCAGTTTTTCAAGAGCACAAACATTAACAAGAAGCATGTACATGAAGTATAAACATGTCTGTTTTTATCTAGTGTACACAACCTCAGGGGAAACTCCAACCTTCAGTCTTCACTTCTATGCAACTGAAAAGCATTAATGGCTTTACACAGCCAAATTCAGAATATTTACAATTTCATAATGTTCAAGACATTATTAAAATGCAGTTATGATCAGAACCCTGGTTGTGTTTTGTAGGGCTGCAGTTAGAATGGACTCAACATGCTTTTTTTTGTTTTGCTTTCTTTTAAGAACAGAATGGCTTTTCATCATATAACCCTGCTTTAAGATGACAATTTGGTCATAGGACATATACACAAATGCAGAAGAAATCTTTCTAGTTCTTAAGCTTGAGAACTGCAATCCTTTATTTTGGATGCCTTCTAAACCCAAATATCATCAATTGAAATACAGTAGCAGAGCCCCCTAACAATAATTGCTCTATGAATGTCAAGATGGTTAGTGAACCCAAAGCTTCCATATATGCATTTTTTAAGGAAACAAAGATGGAAAATTGCCATATTTCTCTATAATTGTCAGTGGTTGGAACATTTACCCTTGAAGTTAAGTTATTTAAGTTATTTCAAATCCACTGCAACAGAACCATAAGTGTTGCACAAGAGATTCCACAGTCTACAACAAACTCAAGTGGATTGAAAAAAAATCATAAAAAGGGAAACAGACAAAAACCACGGTGGAAGCCACGGGCTACCCTTAGTTAAGATGACCTTCCCAAAATGGCCACCATCTGCCATCATTCTTAATGTGACTGAGGCCACAGGCTGACCTAGGCAGATACTGCCACAGCCTCCCATTTTCCCCAGCATGAATGAAGCCAAGCTGTCTACAGTGTTAGCCCCTGTGACAACAATCATAAAAACCTTACTGCTCAGCAATATTGTAAAGAAACAAAAATTCTTACAAGAATTCTCAGCTAACTGAAATTAGTTACAGATTACATGGAGAGTCTCAACATCACCTTTAGCTTCTTATTGTCTTGTCTTCCCCACTCTGAAGAAAATTTTACACTTGTCCAAGGGGTCTTGAAATATTAATTAATCCACCATAATACCTAGTTTTACAAGTATACCATCAAAGTTTGTTCCTTATGACATACAGCTACTTCTTTTTTTAGTCTCACCTCATTAAAGCAGCAGCATAATCTAGGTAAATACTTAATTTCCTCCCCACACTAAAAAAAATAAAAGTTTCCTTTCTCACATGGCTACTTTCATAATTTACACTTAAGTTACTTTTTTAATGTAGTTAAACCTTTGAATAAGCACATTAATCCTTAGGTTGGGTCTACACTACAGTTTATGTTGGCAGAATTTGTGTCGCTCACAGGTGTGAATAAACCACATAAGCAACACAATGATGCATCATGATGCATCTGAAGAAGTTTTTTTTATCCACAAAAGCTTATGCCCAAATAAGTCTGTTAGTCTTTAAGGTGCCACTGGACTCCTTGTTGTTTTTATAAGAAACATAAGTTACCCCAACTTATGTCATTCTAGACAGTGCTATGTCAGTGGGAGAGCGTCTCCCGCTGACATAGCTTCTGCCGCTTGAAGAGTTGGTTTTCTTATGCCCACAGGAGAGCTCTCTCCCATCAGCATAGAGCGCCTTCACCAGATCCACCGCAGCTGGATCAATGCAGCTGTGCTGCTGCAGTGCTGTATGTATAGACACGCTCTAAGTTACCACACTGAAACATTGAGAAAAAGGCACTTTTAGGACTGATCAGATCAGTGCCACCTCCTAAGTACAAAACCCAGATTCCACGCCAACCCAATTCTTGACACTTCTACTTAAAATTGGCTTTTGCCCCACGATGTTATGCTCCTCTATAGCTGTTTCAATGGATGTACACCTTTCCCCAGACAAGGCAGCAAGCTCTCATCCCACCTACTGTCAGCAGCCATTGTAGCATTGACTCTGGGTTCAGCTTTGTGCCAAAAGTCCCAAGCATCTGATGAAAGCACATACTATCATCCACTGCTGCTTCCAGGGCTGAGGAAGAGAAAGCAGCAGGAAGAGACTGCTCATACCAAGGAGGATGACTGGAAAATACGGTTTGTGTTAGTAGGAAGCAAAGCAGAGAGACTCACTGCAGGTAAGCTCTCTCAGGTCAGCCCCTTCAACCAGCAACTCCAGCCCTCCTCCCTCGCACACTGCTTTAGTGGCTTTACCAAAACCCAGGATCAAGTCTAAGGTTGTCCAAAAGGATCATATGAGGAGGTACAAAGAGGACAGAAGTCAAAGCATTTGTGAGAAGAATGGACATTCCACTGCCAAAAAATGAAACCTCTCAGGCTTCAAACAACAAATGCTGAAGTGTTGACACAGCAAGTGTCAGATTAAAGTATTTTTTTCCATCCTGTTAAGTTAAGATCCCACTGGAAGAGAAGGTCCTCTGATATGGTTAGGACTAAAACAGGATTTTAAAAAGTAGGTATGGAAACTTCTAAAATAAAAAAAACCTTATATAAACAAATGTACATTTTAATTGCAGTTTATCACATTCAGAAAAATGAATCCCATGCTGCAAAATAATTTAGATGTCTTCAGTGTAACACAGGTTAGGTGATAAAATATATTCTGTATTAATTCACAGCTATTCATATAGTTCAAGAAAGTTAACCTAAATATTTTTAAGAAAAGACTAAGTTGTTCATAACTTTGAATACTCAATCCTGAATTCTGCTCACTTTTCAGTCTGTTTCTAGATATAAACATTAAGAACTTTGATTATTAATAATTTTCTAAATCAATGATACCAAAAAAATGAGTATACCACCTATGAATTCTGCAACAATTAGATTTTATATATCTTTTAAGTTTAAGAATGCACTCATCACATAAGAACTGTAGTTTAGTTGTAAAAATAAATTATCTAAACTGACTAACTCAGAACACCAAGAGGAAAAAAACCAAAGGCCACACAAGAAACTCAAACTCACTCAAGTTATCCCTCAGAAAATACCACATCCTCCTCGTCAAACAAAGAAGAAAGAATACTCTTAGCTACTGCTGTTATCTTTTGGAATCCTCAGTCTCTCCAGGATTGCAGCAGGACTCAGAACCGTGAACCCCTGAAAAGACATACAGACACTGCTTCCAAAGAGTCCTATAAGGGCTGCCCTTTACTACTACCACTTCCATCACCAGAATCTGTTTCCACCTCTCTACTGTCCAGGTTGAGTAGCTCTTATCCATATCCCAACTTGATCAAAAATAGGAAAAAAACCAAACATGTTGTTATTCCATGCAGGTGCAATAAGGTGACGTAGAGCTAAGTGTCATCATTATACTGGCATTGCAACTCAAACCATCTCATGATCTTCCTTAATAACTTCACAAATACTCTGAACAGGAGAGATAATAGAACAAACAGGTGGTATTCAACATCATCCGAAAAGCAGATGAGCAATCGCTCAATATCACCCACCTTCTGCGATGTCAGAGGAAAGTCAAGTCACTCACTCAATACCCTGTATCTCCACAGACATCAAAAAGCAGCAGGGCTTGAAAAATCCACTCACCTAGGGGAAAGATTCCTACTACCTGACAGCATCTGCAGAATCTATGCTTTTATTTAAAAACACCTCTAACCCTCCTGGCTGAGAAGATAATCCTCCAAGCTTAAATTCAGAGTAAACTAATGCAATGTTGTCTTCCTAAGTCCTCACACAGCTACAGTACCTCTTCTGCTGCTCAGAATTTTGTTAGTTTCAGTGTTGAGCGTAGGGAACTGAACAGCACAGTGAAAAGTGATAAGAGTAAGATCAGTTTCATGCTACTGTTGTTTGAGAAACTCTGAACAACAGTACAGCCAGGCACTCAAGCTACTTCCCCTCCCCAAAAAAAGAGGCTGGGAAGCAGTAAAGCAGCAAAGACTACCCCCTCCCCATCACTCCTCTCCCCACAACCACAAAGCAATGGGATGAGATTGTAGAACAGAGAGAGAATGTGTCTCCCTTCAAAACATCCAGAGTATGCATTTTGGAATGCTTCAAATTTATCAGATATCTACAAGCCAGAGGCTATGGAATAAGACTGAGGCTTTGAATGGGGGGGGGGGGGAACAGTAAAGCTATTCTCCTTGCAACCACCAGAAAGCTAAAAGAGGGGAAGAGCAGCAGACATGACACAGGGATGGCCACAGCTTAAAATAAGATATTGGAGGGAGACAGCCAGGGCTCACAGGTGGCACCAAATGTTCTCTCTCTCAGGTACTTCGCTGGCTGGTTCTTGCTCACATGCTTAAGGTCTAACTGATCACCATATGTGGGTTCGGGAAGAAATTTTTCTCCAGGCTAGATTGGCAGTGACATTTTGATTTTTTGCCCTCCTCTGCAGCATATGGGTGTGCATCACTTGCCAAGATTTTCTGGGTGTACCACACTGCATCATTCCCCTGCCATTGCGATGGTCTCAGGCACTGGTGCACCTCAGCCCCTCCTATTCTCTGCCTGTGGCACATAATAGACTAGTCTCCTGTGAGTTGTAAAACCTTGATCTAATTTTGGCTGTTGAGCTTAGGGTGTGGGTGCTGGGTGATACACAGGTCGTCAGACTAGATGATCTGGTGGTCCCTTCTGGCCTTAGTCATAGAGTGTATGAGAAACAATCAATTCAATTCACTAACTTCAGATAATACTCCCTCTGTTTAATAATTAATGTTTAAATGCAAAACAGGTTTTGATAAATGTATTTTTTTATATATCCAACACATTTAAGGTAGTTTTGTTTAACTAATGCATAATTTTAAAATGCTCTTTTTGTGCATTTTAATTGAATTCTAATTTCCATCCAAATACAGCTTAACACAAATGACAAGTATAAAAAACAAAATCATTTTTCCTTCACAGACAACACAGTTTGGTCCCAGAGTTTAACTAGGATCAAGCCAAGTACTAACTCTGTACCTGAACCATGCTACTGCCCTGCAATCTACTGCAGCAGAATAGGTTTGGGAACATGATTAGAACAGTTTTATCTAACAGGTTGATAGCATACACCCATGTGTTAGCCACGTTGGGAAACTATGCTGTAATTCCTATCATGGAGGACCCCATAGACTAGACCCTTTTTAGGTCCCACAGTTCAAAAGGAGGGAAAGCAAGCCCTAACAAGGTAAAAATCGTGATTATAACATAGATGAAATCCTTATCCCCTGAATAATATCATCTAATAGAGAAAAGTATGCTGAATAATCACCCACACCCCTTGCATTTAAAGTACAGCTGTAATAACTAAGGTGGAGAGGGGGCTGAAATCCTGAAGAATTTTGTAATGAACCGTTAGAGGTGAGCATAAGCTTTCGTGAGCTACAGCTCATGCTGTAGCTCACGAAAGCTTATGCTCAAACAAATTTGTTAGTTTCTAAGGTGCCACAAGTACTCCTTTTCTTTTTGCGAATACAGACTAACACGGCTGCTACTCTGAAACCTGTTAGAAGTGGTAATTCTTGTTTACAACTCTATTCAATATTGCTTTATTTTGCAATTTAATCTTATACAATAAGAAATAAACACCATTTTTAAAGTTCTGAAAGGCACATAATCAAAATGCACTTCCTGTATGGCTAAGAACATGTTTAGAAACAAAGCAAAACATCATTATGACATACTTTACCTTGATAGGGGCTGTTGAAAACTTGACTCTTCTGTCTGTCTCAGGATCTTCCTCTTCAGATAGCCCAGGAAACTCCTCATAATCACTGTCATAGGTATACTCCTCTTCCCCCTCCAATGTTTCTTTACCTTCAGGGCCCTGGTTTTCAGACTCTGTATCCCTGTCATCATCAAAACCTGCATTCTCTATTCCAAAAGCACTGACAGAAAATGCAATGAACTTCTCTCTCTGATTTTCCACCATATGCTCCTCCTCTTCAATGTCCCCCTCCTGTTCTAGATTGTCCGGAACCTGTGTGATAAGAACTTCCTTCAGAGACATCCCCTCTCTTATTTCTTTCTGACTGGGCTCACTGCATACCGTAACCTCCTCCAGTCCTCCACATGAATGATTGTTCTCTTCCCCAGTTTGGTGCCTGAGTGGTTGTTCCCCATGAAAGACACTATCTTTCCTCAAGGTATCTTCTTTATTCCCTGAGGTTTCTTTTTGCACCGCAACCAGTTCAGCCTGAACCATCTCTACCTGGGAGATCTGTGGGGGGGCACTGTCCGCTAACCTCTTGGCCTCCTTATCAGATGTGTTGTTCACATCCAGCTGGCCCCTCCCAGGAGCCACTTGCTCCCTTGTATGCACTTCTTCAGGTGACTGGCTCAGCTCATCCCTGCTGCTACTACTGAGACAAACAGGCTCTTTGGGGCATGGACTCTCCACTGTGCATCCTTGAATAGCAGCAGGTGACTCACAGCTATAGGGGAGCACATACCCTTGACTTGGGGCACTCTCACTTTTGTAAATTTCTTTGGATTCTTCAGTGTCACTGTCACCAAGAAAACTTTCCAGCCTCCTAGAAATTGGTCCTGCATTCAAGGAGGAGGATCTCGGGCCACAACTGAGATGCTGCTGCCTGTGCTCATCATTGCCTTGACTTTCAGCTCTTTCCAGGGCTGGATGAGGGATCACATCTATATTGAAATTGAAATTAAAATGATCCACCACACTGCTGCAGTCAGGAGAGGCTGAACCACGTCTCGTCTTATCTTCACTTCTTTCACATTTGCTGGGAGAATATCTGTCCACCGAGCTCCGCTGCTTTATGTTCCTCTCGAAAAGTTTCCTGGTCTCAGAAAACTTTTCTGCCAGGGCAGCTTTGTCCAGATCTCCGTCATCTTTGCTGCGGATGATTTTGTCACCCGTGGAAGACACGGGCAGTGGGTCCAGAGGGCTGCAGCAGGGGCTGCTATTAAGGAGGTTATTTTTTTGGACACTGTGGAAAGATGGGCTGCTGGGAGAAGGTACAAGATCGGTTGGTACTGCCCTGCTGATGATCTTGGCCTCAGTGGGGGAGCTACTTTCACACAGTGGTGTGACAGAGGAGCCCCCCATCTGCAGGAACATGTTTTTGATCTTGTGTACTCTGTTGCCGTAGGTGGCAGCTCTGCCGCGGCTAAGTGGGTCATTCCCCCCTCCACTGGAGGTGGTGTTCAGCTTCTGTTGGGGGCCCACTTTGTTGGAAGCATTTTCAGGGATGTTTACCCCATCGAAGGAGCACTTGATGGCATGGAAATCAGATTTATAAGTATTTCTGTGTGGAGAAGCGCTTCTCAGAGTCCTTTCCCCTTTGCCTTCAGTTTTCATCATGGTCAGAAACAGAGACCCTCACTCTGGGCAAAGAATGTGGAGGAAAAATCCAGGGCACCAACAGCCTCTGCCACCCCCACACTGCCTAGATATGTTCCTGTTGTGGCTTGGAGAGGATGAGACTTGAAAAGCAGCCTCTAGCTGGGTTATTCTTCCATGCTCACATTAAAATGAGTTACAGGAGAGAGATCAAGACATATCTGGATATATAAAATATTAAATCCACTGCTGATCATGGTATCCAGAAAGCCATCTGCAGAGAGAAAAAGAATAATTTAATTTACTTGGGACCTCACCGGTTCCCCAGGGCTTCAAATGGAATTTCCCACGCTGAGGAAGGTCAAGAAATAAGCCCACTGTGTCTCCTTTCCCTGCAAGGAAAGAGTAGATCAAGTTCTCTAAATGCTTGCCCTGCCCATAAACAACCTGAAGTGCAGGGCCAGACTTACACTCAGTGTCACTCTCACTCCATGCCCTCCGGGGGTGCCACGGCCCACGCCCCCGCCCTCCACAGCCGGCACGGCACGCACTCGCCTCCCACCGGCCACCCCATGTCCTACGGGGCGACCAAAGCCAACCCGCCCCAGCGCTTGTCCCCCCCCCCCAACCCGGTTGCCGGGGGACACGCTGGCTAACCCACCCCGCTCCACTCTGAGCAGCTGCGGCCAGCCTGGCCCCTCCCGTGCGCCGGCCCCGCGGCGGGGTGTCCCAGGGGCGCAGCGCTCCCGGACTCGCTCCCGCGGCGCCCTGCGGCGCAGCCGGCCCCGGCCACCCCACGGGGCTCCGGGCGCCTCCGCGCTGCCCGGAAGGGAAAAACCACAAGTTTCGGCCCCGAGTTGGAGCGTCCCAGGAAAGCGAGTCCCCCGAGGAGGAGCCGCCTCCTGCCGGGCTGGGAGCCCGAGGAGCCGCCGGGACTCGTGGGGCGGGAGCCGGGCTCACCACAGAGCCGACCCCTGCTTCCCAGCGCCTCACCCCAAACTTTCCAGCCCCGCTGGGGGCGGGGGGGCTGCCCGGCTCCCTCCCCTCAGCTGTCCCGGCCGCCCAGCGGCCGCACGCACAGCGCCGTCGTTACCCACCCCCAGGCGGCCGCAGCCCGAACTCCTTTCCCCACCCCCAAACTACCTCCCGCCCCACTCACCGGCCGCATCACGCCCGTCCGACTCGGCCTGCCCGGCGCCCCCTCCCCCCCCCGGTGTGTGGCGCCCGCGCGCTCTCACACAAAGGCTGGCGCGACGAGCACGAGCCTATTCCGCTCCACGCTGGGGGGGAGGAGGGGGTGGCGAGAGAAGCTCCTCCTCCGCTGGGATATACCACGCTGGGATAAGGGCTCGGTGGGGATGATACCATCTGGGGAAGGGTTGCGGAGCGCTCGTGTGTCTAGGTTCCCTCTGCTCCCGGCGGCTGAGACGAGTCTTCAGCCCTATGGATTATTCTCTCCGATCTATGGTTTCCCCTCCCAAAGTAGCCGATATAGGGCCCGCTCCTGGGAGCCAGCAGCTCCCATTTCCACCGAAGCCAATGGGCCGGCTTCTGAGAGGTGTTGATGAGCCTCAAGCTCCCCTTGAACCCAGCGGGCCAGGTGATCAGCACGTCTCGGATTTCCCCCATGATTCCTGAACTGAAGCAAAAGCCATTTCAAAACGCTTAACTTTGAAAATAAAGTTTCCGGGCCCCCTCGCAAAAAAGTATGTTGGTACTTCTGCACTGCGGCTGTTTTACAGAGTTGGAAGGGATGGTTGGGCCCCCAAACGTTTTTTTGGGATACAACAGGACTGAGCCCCAATCCTGCAAGCTGCTCCCTACAGACGCAGGTGTCTCCTTGCAGGATCGCAGGCATGGAGCCAATGGAGCCAAGAAAAATCATTATTTAAACACAAAGAATGATGTTTTACCTAAAAGAAAAGAAGTGAGCTGTAGCTCACGAAAGCTTATGCTCAGATAAATTGGTTAGTCTCTAAGGTGCCACAAGTACTCCTTTTCTTTTTGCGAATACAGACTAACACGGCTGTTACTCTGATACCTAAAAAGAGTTAGTTTGCCTAAAAATAAACACAGTGCTGTCAATGCTGGAGATGTTTGGGGGTTTTCTGAAAGTCCCAGCTCCCAAAGTTATGTGACAATCTTAACTTTCATTTAAAAAAAAAAAAATCAGCCGTCCTGGTTGCAGCAGGGAAAATGTTGAACAATGAATCAGAAAAGCAAAGAAAATGATTTTTTTTAAAATCTCACGATCTTTGAATATGAAGGGCTGACAAAATTGTAAACACCAAAAATCAGAAAAAGTAAATATCAGAATCCAAATATTGTATAATTATCACTCAGGTAGGCCCCATTGACGTCAATAACTTAATAGAGTTGGATCAAGCCTATTCAGAGGAGAATGGAAGGAATGGAGTGAGACAGAGTGGAAGGAATGGAGTGGGAGGTTTAATTGGAAAATTCTTCTAGCCACGTTATGCACGCAGTTAACTGAGAGCATAAAAACCAAAAATGGGCCATTTTGTGTTTGGAATAATATTGCAATATACATGGCTGGTAAGTGTACACCTGTTGCTGATTTCCTCAGAGTTAAATATGCTTTCTTCACTCTCTGGGCAAAATCATGGTTTGCTGTACATATCTAAGACTGCACATGGAAGTAAATGAGTTTAAAGCACCCTTTTACTCTTCCCTGCAGGCTATCTATATGTGGATTACAGTGTAGGAGGAGCTGCAATCTCTGAGGGACTGCTACTACTGTTAGACAATAGAAACTGACATTCTGCATAAATAATATTGCATATATCAAATTCTCTCTTCAAGTACACTCAGGCAACACCAGTGACTTCAGCCTGGTTGCCTGGATGTAATTAAGGGGGAAATCTGGCCTATTGTCTGCTTCCTCGAATAGACATTCACATATGACAGCACACTAAGGAGCCAGAAGAGCCTTTAAAGAATCAAAGAGAACTTAGTATCAGTGACTGAGACAATACTGAAAGATTGATAGAGCTGGTCAGAACCCAGAATTCTTGTTCTGTAGGCAATTCCTTTTTTGTTTGTTTGGTTTTTGGTTTTGCATTGGAACAAAAATGCAAAATTCCCATGCAATGGGAATTCTAAAAGTTAATTTTGGGAAATCCAAACAACATTCATTTCAACCTTATCAATAATTAGCTTTGTATTACATTATATTTATATTTATTCATTATTTATTCCTGCATGACATTTTGTTTTCATTGAATCATCATTTTCCAATGGAAAACTGTTCCATCAGAACAATTTTGATTAGATGAGTACTTCTCAGTTGACTTTCCATTGGCTTTAGTGGGAATTACAATGCCCAGAATATCTAGGATTTAGACCTAAAACCATAAAGCAGTTTCTAATCTGTCTTAATAATAGTTTATCAGCAGTGCAAAATAACACTAATATTTAGACAGGATGTTTCTTTAATATTTAAATAGATGCTAAACTTCAAAATTTTTCTTCCGATAATAAAGCAGAGTGGAAATTAGTTCACAGTCTCTTCCATTGTTTTTACACATTCCAAATGTCAAAAAATCATAGAATCATAGAATATCAGGATTGGAAGGGAACTCAGGAGGCCATCTAGTCCAACGCCCTGCTCAAAGCAGAACCAATCCCCAACTAAATCATCCCAAGCAGGGCTTTGTCAAGCCTGATCTTAAAAACCTGTAAGGAAGGAGATTCCACCGCCTCCCTAGGTAACCTATTTCAGTGCTTCACCACCCTCCTAGTGAAAAAGCTTTTCCTAATATCCAACCTAAACCTCCCGCACTGCAACTTGAGACCATTACTCCTTGTTCTGTCATCTGCTACCACTGAGAACCGTCTAGATCCATCCCCTTTGGAGCCCCTGTTCAGGTAGTTGAAAGCAGCTATCAAATCCCCCCTCATTCTCCTCTTCTGCAGACTAAATAATTCCCTCAGCCTCTCCTCATAAATCATGTGGTCCAGCCCCCTAATCATTTTTGTTGCCCTCCACTGGACGTTTTCCAATTTTTCCACATCCTTCTTGTAGTGTGGGGCCCAAAACTGGACATAGTACTCCAGATGAGGCCTCACCAATGTCAAATAGAGGGGAACAATCATGTCCCTTGATCTGCTGGCAATGCCTCTACTTATACAGCCCAAAATGCTGTTAGCTTTCTTGGCAACAAGGGCACACTGTTGACTCATATCCAGCTTCTCGTCCACTGTAACTCCTAGGTCCTTTCTGCAGAACTGCTGCCTAGCCATTCAGTCCCTAGTCTGTAGCAGTGCATGGGATTCTTCCGTCCTAAGTGCAGGACTCTGCGCTTGTCCTTGTTGAACCTCATCAGATTTCTTTTGGCCCAATCCTCTAATTTGTCTAGGTCCCTCTGTATCCTATCCCTACCCTCCAGCATATCTACCACTGCCTCCAGAACTAGACTAAGGGGCAAGTCTACAATACAAAATTAAGTCGACCAAAGTTACATTGACGTATAGCTGCCACAGTAATTAAATCACTTTTGCATGTCCACAGTATGCTCCTTGTGTCAGCAGTGCACATCCTCACTACCAAGGCTTGCATTGATGCAGAGAGCAGTGCACCGTGGGTGTGACAGGTTCGGTCATGGAGCCCCCCTTGGGACTGTCACCTGATGTGCTGAGACTATCTCTGAGCCCGTTTTCTCTGCCAGTTTGGGCCTTCAGAACCCTGCATAACCAATTGTCCTAGTTAATGGGAACCATCAAGATTCCAAACCACCATTAACATCCCACACTTTGCATAATTACAATAGGACCTCAAAGTTATATTTCATACTTCTAGTTTCAGATACAAGAATGATACATTTGTACATATAGGATGACCACACTCAGTAGATTATAAGCTTTGTAACGATACCTTACAAGAGACCTTTTGCATGAAGCACATTCCAGTTACATTATATTCACACTCATTAGCATATTTTCATAAAATCATATGGCGTGCAATGTCACAGTGGGTATCTATCCCGCTGTGCAACTCACCACCATCTAGTGCAGGGTGTTTTGGGAAGGGTTTGCAATGCCTCATGGGGACAAACAAGTTGTACAGGGCTGACTTGGAACATGGTTTCAGCATCATGATGTAGTTTTCTCCATCCCATAATTTTATCTGCATTCCATAATGTTTCATGCCTCTTTTCAAAAGCCCCACAAACCCGTGCATCTGCCATAGATGTGAGAAGCCTGATCCTACACAGCTCTGCACTATTGTGATGGGTGTTGTGAGCACAACGTGCCGGATCTTGCAGTATTTGCAGAGCCGCCAGAGGAGCCAGGTGGCAGAACAAGACAATTCCTTGGAGGCTGCCTTGCTGTGGGACATAGAAAGAAACAATTCAAGGTTGTTGTTGGCATTTACGGAGCAGCTGCAGATGGTGGAGCACCAGTTCTGGGCCTGAGAAACAAGCACTGACTGGTGGGATTGCATCTTTATGCAGGTATGGGATCATGAGCGGTGGCTGCAGAACTTTCACATGTGCAGGTCACATTCCTGGAAGTTTGTGCGGAGCTCACCCCAGCCATATGGCACAATGACACCAAAATGAGAGCTGCACTAACAGTGGAGAAGTGAGTGGCGATTGCTGTGCAGAAGCTTGCAACGCCAGATAGCTCCTGATCAGTCGGGAATCCAATTTGGAGTTGGGAAATCCACTGTGGGGGTTGTTGTGATGCAAGCGGTAGCTCAGTGGTTTGAGCTTTGGCCTGCTAAACCCAGGCTTGTGAGTTCAATCCTTGAGGGGGCCATTTAGGGATCTGGGGCAAAAATTGGGGATTGACCCTGCTTTGAGCAGGGGGTTGGACTAGATGACCTCCTGAGGTCCATTCCAACTCTAATATTCTATGATTCTAAGTGTGCAGAGCCATTAATTGGGTCCTGCTACGAAGAACTGTGACTCTGGGCAATGTGCAACACACAACAGATTTGTGCAGGCCCATTTGCAGAAATGGGGTTCCCAAACAGAGGTAGGGTGATAGACGGCACACATACCCCTATTTTGGCACCAGACTACCTTGCCACAGAGTACATCCTCAGAAAGGGTTACTTTTCTATGGTATTGAAAGTGCTGGTGGATTACTGGGGACTTGTTACCAACATCAATGGGGGGTGGTCAGGGAAGGGGCATGACTATACATCTTTAAGAACACAGGCCTGTTCAGAAAGCTGCAAGCAGGGACTTTCTTTCCAGACCAGAGGATCATCACTGGGGATGTTGAAATGCCATTAGTGATCCTGAGAGACTCAGCCTACCCCTTACTCCCGTGACTCATGAAGCTGGTCACCGGCCACCCTGAGAGCAGCAAGGAGTGCTTCAACTAGAGGCTGAGCCAGTGCAGAATGACAATTGAATGTGTCTTTGGCTGTTTGAAAGACTGTTGGCACTGTCTACTCTCAAGATTAGACCTCAATGAAAAAAATATCCCTATGGTTATAGCTGCCAGGTGGGTGCTTCATAATACTGTGAAGCAAAAGGAGACAAGTTTTTGCCGGGGGGGGGGGGGGAAGAGATCAGGGCTGGCTCCAGGCACCAGCTTTCCAAGCAGGTGCTTGGGGCGGCATTCAGAATGGGGTGGCAGTCCGTGTCCCACAGCAGCAATTCGGCGGCAGCTTTTGGGCAGCAGCTCCGCTGCTCTTCTGGGCGTGGCGGCAATTTGGTGGCAGCTCCGCTGCTGTTGTGCCGGTGGCAATTCGGCGGCGACTGCTTGGGACAGCAAAATTGGTAGAGCCGTCCCCGGGGAAAGAAGGAGGCGGTGGAACAGCTGTTTGCCGATTTTGAGCAGCCAGATACCAGGGCTATAAGAAGAGTTCAATGGGGAGCTATTCACTTCAGGGTGGCATCAAAAAACTGTTTTAATAGTGAGCCACAGTAATGTGTGTTGCTGTACTATGCTCTGCCAGGCCTTGTTTTATTGCACTCAGGTATGAACCTTATAATGAATGCTGTATAGTAATATAACATTGCACATGCACCTATGGCTATTATCGCTGAATGATGTGAGACACAGCCAGCATATGTTGTGAACTAATAAAGATGAATTCAGTTTCCATAGCTAGACTTTTATTCCAAACCTGTGCAAACAAACATATTAAAAACTGAATGAAACCTTATAAATACAAGGGAAAGAACATTTGAAAGGGAAAGAACAGTCATTTTCATTTCACAAACACATACACTGTGTCTCTCACAGGTCAGCGTATGTGCGGCTGTGATTCTCTGTACTGTCCTCCGAGGTAGAGTGGTAGGGGTAGAGCAGCAGCCCCGGACTCCACATGGAATGTATGGAGGGTGTAGGGAGGACACGGAATGAGGTTCTCTATGGGCCGCAGAGGGAGCTGAGCATGGGTCTATGGAACCTGAAGGTCAACAAGAGTCTCCAGCACGTCTGTTTGCTTCTTGAGAAGCGCTAGCATGTCCTGCTGCCTGTTTCTCTCCTTGTCCTGTGCTTTGCTCCTCTCAGCTCTATCCTTGTCCATTCTGTCCACAGTGGTGATCCTCCAAGCCCAGTGCTTGGTATCTGAAGTATCAGAGGCTTGCAGGATCTCTTGGAACATGTCATCCTGCCTCCTCTTCCTTCTCCTTCTTATCTGGCTGAGCCACTCTCCTGGGTTGTGTGGATGGAGAGACCCTCAAGGCCACATTTCCAGCTGCAAAAGATACACTGCACAGCAGTACTATTGTGAGTGTATTCACAAGATAAATGGAAACAGGATACTGAACTCATGCTCCTTGATCCACACAAGTTGCAAGCACTACATTCTCACTTCTCCTTAGAATTTATAGAGCACGTCTGCAGTCTCAGCCATGGGGAGTATAGCCCGCAGTGGGGGAGGAGTGGGCAAGTTGGGACAATAAGGGGGCGGGGGTTCCACAGGCATGAGTATATATATGCGGATAGGGCCATTGAACTGAATACTGACACTGAATACTGTAGACATTTTCTACAGGCAGTGGGCGGTGATTTTAGCTGTAATCTCACTCCTGAGGGTAACAGATGCTGAAAGGGAACAGCTCCTTCATACATCTGGCTGCAGACTGAGTCCGTATGCTGCTAGCTTGTGTGCTGCGACAGTGCCTGCTGAAGTAATTGCTCAGTGGCATGGGAAAGTGTCCTACCGCAGTGGAAGAAATAAGACAAGCCCCCTTTCCCTGCAAAAAACCTTCAGCAGTAGATTGCAGACTACCTTCAGGAACCTTTCCTTGAGATGTCTATGGAGGAGTCACAGGATATCCTAGTACACATGTTCCCCTCTGCCTAATTGTACATGAGAATGAGAAGCATCTACCTCCCTTGATTATTTCCCTACCTCTTCCTGATTAAAAAGATTAAATGATAAATAAAGAGTAAATGAACAGATGTGTCCCTGCAATATCAAACTGCACACCTACCAGAAGTTCCTTTCCCTGCATCAGGCTCGCCTATGCAGGACTGTAGGGACTGGCTCAACTGCTCTGGAGTCAAGAACAGATCCTGGCTCGCTGTGCCATTGGATCCCCCAGTCGCCTGTCCCGGAACTCCTCCTCCTTTTCCAGGGCCATACCTAGCTAGCAGGAACCGCCCCCCAGCACCCACCGGCAGCGCAGCTGGGGCTGGGTTGCTGCACTTCCCGCCGCTGGTGAGTGAAGGCCCAGCCCTGCTTCAGTCCTCAGGGAGTGGGTGCGGGGCTGGGGCGGAGCAGGGACAGGAAGGGGTGGAGCGGAGGCTTTGGTGAAGGGGTGGAGTGGGGGCAGGACTGGGGTGGAGCAGGGGTGGGAAGAGGCAGGGCGGGGGTGGAGCAGGGGCGGGGGCCATGGGGAAGAGGCAGGGCAGGTGCTGGAGCAGCATGCAGCTGTGCAATTGTGGTGCCCCAAATTTCCTGGTGCCCTACATAGCTGTGTACTTTGCGTATGGGTAGGGACGGCCCTGTCCTCTTCCTCGTCCAAAACCTCCTCCTCACTGTTCACTTTGGGGACCTGTGATTCCAGCTACCCTGATGTATCTGCAGGCAGTGGTTGTGGAGTCTCTGCCGAGGATGGCATGCACCTTGTTATAAAAGTGGCAAGTCTGTGGCTCCGCACCAGAGAGCCTCCCTTGCCTTCTGGTACGCCTGCCACAGCTCCTTGACTTTCATGCAGCACTGTTGCATGTCCCTCTTTTAGCCCTTCTCCCTCATGCCTGAGTGATCTGCTTGTAGTTATCTAAGATTCTACAGTTGGATTGTAGCTGTGCCTGCATAGCTCCTTCTCCCCACAGACCCAGGAGATTCATGACCTCCTGTGTGCTGTAGGCAGGAGCGTGTCTGCAGAGTGGAGCTGGCATAGTCAGCTGGGAATTTGCTTGGTGAACTCTCCATGCGGAGCAAACAGGAAATGGAATTTCAAAAATTTGCAGGGTTTTAAAAGGGGAGGAGCATATACCTGTGTAGCTGGCTGCTGGGGCAGTGGAGTTCAAAATGATGACCAGAGCAGTCACTGTGGGGCATTGTGGGACACCTGCTGGAGGCCACTACATTTGACATAAGTAATACAGTATCTGCACTGACCCTCCATTGCCCTAACTATGTCGACCTAAGTGCTACGCCTCTCGCAGAGTTGGAGTTATTAAGTCAGCATAGATGGCGAGTTACATCGGAGATAGCAACATTTTGGCATAGATGCTTATGGAGTAAGTCAAGTAAGCTGCCTTGCATCAATCTAACTTTGTAGGGTAGACCAGGCCTAAGAAAAGCTATTTGTAATGAAACATCTTTACAAATCATTTTACCATTGATGGTGACAAGTGATGTGGTGACCTTGAGAATATATAAGGTGTTATGCTGAGCAAAATAGTAATGTATTCCTTTGAGTAAGCAGTCTGTTTTGTAATCTTTTTGCCAGATTTTCCAGAGATAGGCTTTGTAAGAATCATATGTAAATAAGAAAAGTCTTTATTGGCACTTTTACTGTATGCTGCTATTAAAGCAGAAGCCAGGAGGGCAGACACTCTTACCTCCTGCTAGCTAATCACAAACTCTAATTCCCAACTGCCACAAAAACTTTTGGTTCCAATACTGTCTTTCATAATTAACAAATAAGTCAAACTAGACCCTCTTCCACTCTGAAACACATTGCAGTTTCACATATAATGGTATGAAAATGTAGCTCTCTCAGCAAGGACAGCAAACTAAGTAGAAGAAGATAGCATTCAAAGCAGATTTCTAATTCCAACCTTTAGGGAAACTATTTAACAAGTTCTCTCTACATGCATTTCTATCAGCTTTTTCTGCAGCCACTGTTTTATGCAATGTTGTGGCCCCAGGATATTAGAGAGACAAGGTGGGAGAGGTAATATCTTTTATTGGACCAACTTCTGTTGGTGAAAGGGACAAGCTTGGAGAGGGGGGTTGGAGGGGGCGGGGGGCGGCGTCATTTGAAGACCAGAAGAAAGGGTTCTGGAAAGATTTCATTCAGGATGTGGTCCCCATTGAGCATGGGTTGTAGTTGTTTAATAATACCCCAGTATGGGTTCCAGAGTGAGGTAGTAGGTGACAACTAGGGGTGTGTGGTTGGAGGGGATTTCTATATTGAAGCAAGTTCTCTTAGGGTATTTGAGTTACTCTGTAGCTTTTTCATCTTAGCTCTTGTACTGGAGTCCTCTTGACATGTTAAAATTTCTGCCCAAGAGAGTATTTTTTATAGTCTAAAATGGCTTTTCTGAACACAGGATGGGTCCCAGGTTTAATCCTCCACCATTATGGTAACAAATTCAGAGAAGGCTTGCTCTTCCTTCACAAGATTCCAAAATACAGAGAAGAAAAAGGAGGGGGGAAAGGAGGAACTGCTTATACAAAGGCTGCCTATACAAGAGCTGGAAATTTGAAATTGGCACTGAGCTGATAAAATACTTTAACCAACTCATGCATATCTTAGTTTTGAGTCTTAAGAAAGAAAGAAAGAAAGAGAACTGGAGCAAGCAATTCTTTTGGTAGAGACAGAATTTTAAAAACTCCCTCTCCTCTTCCCCATCATTGCTTTGCTGATCCCGTTAATTGACTGGGCAATATGCAGTAGAGATGGAATAAATGCCTCACAGGAAAAAGGAAAAATCAACACTGCATATAAAGTGCATTGTTAAAGCCGGTGATCAACTGAGCTAAAGAAACTTGCATGCCCAATGAACAGAATCATGGCTTCTGCATTCATTGTAAAGCTTTACTCTCCAAACTTTACTCTTTAAGTCATCGGCTTTATCCATATTTTATCATGTGATCTGAAGAACACTGTAGCCAAATTTATAGTTAATCTTCCATTTAGTGCTAAAATTACATCAGTCATTTAACTTGACATAGAGTTGATGTATATATTGTACTTTTGTGAAATGCTAAGTATAGAAGGGCTTAATTAAACAAAATTTAGAGTATCACAAATATTTCTATAGATTTTAAAAGCTGGGTTTTTTTTAAGCAAATATTTTTCTCTCACTTAGAATAATCTGAATGTTCTGAAAGTATTTTAATAATGACAGTATAATTTGAGTACGGATTTGAATTTCAAAGATATTATCACTATTTCTGCTATGCTTGGTGGATAATTTTGTTATCTGTCTTTGTTTTAAAGTAACTAAGCAAAAACAACTTACTATTTTAAAAGATTGTTATAATTTTAAACAATAAATTTGAATGTGATTTTTCCTAAGCTATTTACCTTATATCACTCCTTTGCAAAGTAAGATGGAATTGATTTCTATACAGGTTTTTCATCTAAACTCAAAGCCGACATTTCATGGATAACATCTGCACCAATGATGAGAAGGGCAAAAAGCTGTACAGCAGCTGAAGAGATGTGTCATGTGTGAAGAGAAGTGCAAAAGGATGTACACTGGGAGTGGAGCAAGAGTTTGGTGGAGAGGCTGAGAAGGGCATATCTTCAGGGAAAAGGGTCAGGGTTTGGATATGGCCAGGTAGAATACTTTCAGAGCTGCTACAAGAAAATAAAGTAAAAAGGATAATCTAACTTAGGCCTTGTCTACACACAGTTTGTTCACGGATTTAAATAAATCAGTTTAGGTACACTGGTACACAAATTGTGTGTAGGCCAGCCCTTAAAATCAACTCTGTCTGCTTTAAGGGAGAGTGAGGAGCTGCAAATCATTAATTTGCGACAGCAGTCACATTCAGCCACTTAGCTGTAACAAAACCTTTCTCGCATTTTTCACAGGTAAATGAGTAAGTGATGCTGGTTGGGCCAAGGAGAGTCTTAAAATATAAAAGGACGAGACCTGTTCTGAGCAGGTTTATATGTTACAGTGGTTAAAATGCTGGCACCCACCTGGAGTCTTTCTTACACTAGCATTCCTTCTGTTGCTAATATTTGGAGTTGCACTGATGCTAACACTGGTGCAATTCTGTTTCAGAAATTAGGCTAATATAGACACAGCCTCTCTGTCTTTCTGTGCCTCTTTGTCTTCCTGCCTTACTCCCTCTTTTTTTTCTTCTTTCTCAGTTGGTCCTTCAGTCTGTCTTTCTGGCAGTCAGTCTGTCTATCTCCATACCTCTGTTTTTTTCTCAATTTCTCTCTCTTTCTGAGTCTTTCACATATACACAGTGAAAGCAAGAGAGAAGGTGGGGGATGGTAGCAGAAAAATGGAAGAGGGGAAAGAAATCAAAAGGAGATAATCAGTGTGCGGAAGAGGCAATACTGAATGTGGGGTATGGAATGATTGAAGAGGGAAAGTGAGTCAGTAAATGATAGGAAGGAGCGGGAATGAGAGAACGAAGAGGTTGTTGAAATAAAGAAAGAGAGAAAGTAAGTGAGAGAGAGAACGAGAGGGTGAGAGACGTTTGAGCTCTGGCAGTCATTCATTCCAATCACAGAAAAAAATTAGGAGGTTTTCTGAAGGTGTTGACTTTCAGTCATATCAAACCAGGGCTGAAGCTGAACCAGTAACCTAGAGGTGAAAGACCCTGTAAGCCAGTACCAATCTCTCATCTCAACCAGTCCCTGCTTAACCTTATTTTCTGAGATAAATTTCCCAAAGGATTTGGTCTTACTTTGGTTGAAATGTAAAATCAATTGGTTGTAGCAGACCACAGACAACTTGCTGTCCATGCTATACCTAATAATAATAATACCATGACAAAAATGATTACTGAAAGAATTAACTCAATTTTTTTCTGGAGATGTAAGAAGTGTTGTGGGTCTGACTCAAAAACACACAAAAAAGCCAGAAAATTTGCATTTAAAGTTAAAAATGTGGACTGAAATATCTGTCTTAATGTATGCCATTTTAAAAATGTAATAAATTAGTGTTAATATAAGATCCAAAAGGTTTTTGCAGTTGGGTATTTTTTATTTTTTACACTAGTATTTTAAAAATGAAAATGTTTACACCAGTGTTACAATATATTTTTTGTTACTCATTAAACGTGAACGTTGTAAACACTTTTTACTCTGCCACTCCTTTTGTTATAAAGTTAATGGCTAATCTGAAATAATGTATAACAGGCCATGTGACATAAATCTTTCTTATCATATCTTTCATACCAGAGCATCACAAAATGCTTTCTATATTTGACAAAATAATTATACAATTAAATAATAGATAACATTTACAGAATTAATTAATATAGTTTTATACCATATAGAGAGAGACTATGAATGGCTGCAATGTACAGTGATTTGAGTGAGATCTTTAAAAAAAAATTATCTGCCTTTTAAATTTGATTTGTTTTCATTTGAGGATCGCTAATTTGAGCATTTGTTGAGTAATATGATACATAGTTTCCTTTGGATGACACACGTATGGATATATTTCTTGGATGAGATGTACATTCATATGTGTGTGTAACTGTATATATGTGTGTGTTTCTGCACATATACACACATGTGATGTAAGTTTCTCATTTTTAAAATAGTCATACATATATGTGTATATAGTATTATTTTTTAAAGTAAAAACTTACATGATATATTTCCATATATAAATATACATACATACACATACTCATGCATATATTCATGCACTTATGAATGCATATCTCATCCAAGTGATAAGTACCCATCTTCTGAAAATCAGTCAGGCAGAGACTAGAGTTTACGTTTGTTGTATAAAACTAAATCATTGTGGTTTGAAAACATAACCAAAAGTATTCTAAGTGCTTTTTTTTGATACAGAAGTAGTAATTATGTTAGAGAAAGAATAGGGGAAAATGCAATGATGTAGGTAAATCACTTTATTGGACTAACTAAAAATCAAAGTTAAAAAGGCAAGATTTTGAGACTCTACTGATCCAGAAAGAGAGAAGCAAGGGTTGGCTGGAAGGATGTTGGTTTAGAATTTATAATTAATATTAGCAATAAAGAGATGTCAAAACAATAAAATAAAGTCAGATGCTACTATGAACTGGAGTTTCCTAAATATCTCTGTCTGGATCACAATGACTGGAAGCTATATCTATCAAAATAAAAAACAAAAGAGTGGAGCTAAAATAAATATTAAGTAATGCATACAATAGAAAGGAAACTAATTTTATTAGCAAAAAGAAAAGGAGTACTTGTGGCACCTTAGAGACTAATAAATTTATTTGAGCATAAGCTTTCGTGAGCTACAGCTCACTTCATCAGATGCATTCGGCTGTAGCTCATGAAAGCTCATGCTCAAATAAATTGGTTAGTCTCTAAGGTGCCACAAGTACTCCTTTTCTTTTTGCGAATACAGACTAACACGGCTGCTACTCTGAAACCTAATTTTATTAGCTAGCAGGACAGCTTCTACATAGGCAGCTTGTAGCATGCTATAAAACTAATATGTCTTTTGGAGTCCATTTTGTTTTACATTGAAATGATCATTGTTCATGGCAGGTATTAAAATTCCGACTTAAAATCAAAATGGTCACTTCAGAAACTGAGTGGTCTGTCTCTTACTGGTCTATTTCTGTCCTCTGTGGAAATGCCTTTTGTTTTTTCAGCTTCTGTCCAGTTTCACTAATAATTATTGTTCATTATTTTGTACTACAGTAGCACATAGATACCCCTATTAGGATCAGGGTCCATTACACTGGGAAGTGTACAAACATACAGAAAGACATACTCTCTGCCCTGAAGAGTGAGCCACAATCCAGCAAATGATAGTGTGAGCAAGAAGCAGCTGGGCCTGGGCGGAAGTCAGTGAGGCCTCTCACAGGTACAGTAGTCTTACCATATGTTATCAATTGCAGGATCAGGACCTAGCTATAACATATTTCTTACATTGTAAACTAGTATCTTACAGCACTTTTCAACCTTTACATAGGCAGGAATCAGTTCATCCACCACTGAAATGTAACTACAATGTTGTTGGAAATGCAAGAAAATTACCCCTGGTTTTGGAATTATTGATATCTCGTCCCCAAATTGAACAAGAACAAGAGAAATTATAGTAATGTTTGTGCCAGGAACCTGGGTGAAGATTCAAAACAGGATCAGGAGAGAGTTTTAATGTTGCCCCTAAATCCCTGCAGGTGCTCTTCAGGATCAAACTGTAGAGAGTACCATCCTTTAAACAACAACAACAAAAAAATCTAATTTAAATACTTCTATGGCTTCTATCTTCATATCTAAGTGTCACATTCAGAACTACTCTAAAAACATCAGAAGAAACTCAAACATTAATTCCTGGCAGATTATTATCACTGTCACCTGTATTTCAAAGAGACCCATCCTGGTACTCTCTCAATGTCATCACACACCTTTAGAAGTATATCAGTATCCTCAAGGAGGATGAATGAAGCTTGCATCTTTTTTCCCCTCAGATTAAAGTTAACTTTCTAGAGCATGGAGATGGGTCTATTTCACAATTCGGTTCTTAAGAGACTTTTTTTTTTGCAGGAGGATGGCTTGCATCGTATCATAAAGATGGCACAACTCAGACTAATCTTGAGTGGAAATGAATTCCAAAGCTGAGGAACCTCCACTGAGAATGCCTTGCCACTAGTCCCCTCAAATTTGAATCAGCCTCCGTATCCCTGTTGAATGCACCTATTATCATGTAAAGTGAAAAAATGTTTCTTAGGCCCTGATCATTCATAAATGCACGTGCTTAACTAAACTGATATGAATAGTCTCACTAAGTTTAATGGAACTCCTCATGTGTAAAGTTATACACCTGCTGAAGTGTTTGAAGGATCAGGACCTTGGCGAGCTAGTCTGTGGCCCATTTAGGAGTTTGAATGAATCACTCAGGGATAGGGTATTGAAATGCACCTGGCTTTGGAGAGACAGTTTTCAGCTGAATGTGGAGTATTGCTTGGTGCAATGAGCTCTACCTAGCACCAATGCACCTGTTTGTTGAACCAGATACAGTTTTCAAAGTGGTCTTCAGAGTCAGCCAAAGGTACAGCATGTTCCAGTAGTCCAATTTGGAGGTGATGAAAGCATCCATCACGGAGGCTGGGTCTGCATCCAATAAGTGAGGGCATATGCTTCTAGACAACTGAAGAAAAAGAAAATATTTTTATTTATTTTCACTAAACTTAATTTTCATATACTTACTGTAATTTTAACAATTAAACACTCATAAAAAATCATGGGGGTCCCTGGGATCCAACTATAAAGGCATGATCAGATAATATCCACCAATTGAAAAGCTTGTTAGCTCATTTCAAGTTTCTGTTTACTGGAACTGGCGCATGAGCTTCTATTTGCAGTGGCTGAAGTGTACTACTTAAGGGACATCTTTAAGCATCAAATACTTAAACTAAAAGGTTGAACTACATTATCTCCAGCTCAAAAAATAAACATTGTAAAACAGAGCTAACCAACAAGGCTAAAAAGCACAAAGCTGCTCCTTAACACTGTTTTAAAAAAATATATCTTTACATTGTTAATACAGTGGGCCAAATTCTGGTAGGTAAAGCCAGTGAGCATGCACTCATGTAACTGAGGAGGGACGTGGTCCAGTATCCTTATCTATTTTTACATCAAATGCTAGTAAAAAGTACCATAAATAAAGGACTACCCTCAAAACGTTCTGGTCCAGCATTTATTACCACCTTACTTTTTCTTTACAGTTTTTAATATTTCTCATGAAAACTCTCTACACAAACAGATTGGCAGGGCACTTGCTAAGTGCCCTGAAGTCAATGAAAACTCCCCACTAACTATAACGGGCTTTAGATAAGTCCCATAAACCCTCTACTGTATTATTTTTTTACAACACTTATTTACTTGATATCTCTTTGCCAGCACCAAAAAAACCAGCTACCCACACTCCCAATATAATTGAACTAGTCCATGTGTCAGCAGGGATGATTTTAATACATTCAGAATGCACGCCTCAGATGTTATGATGCAGACCGTATGCCTGGGTGATTACCAAATATGGATCAACTGAATCATACTGGGGAAAAGACATCTTCACTTTCACTATAAAATTTCTCTACACTGGAGTTTAGGCATCTAATAATAGAGTACGGTATAGTGGAGCCTGAAAAATTATAGTTTAAAACTATCATAGCAACTTCAGTTTAAATGACAGAAAAGCTGATTATAGCAATTTATTGCAAATGTGAAAATGAAATATCAGCGTAGGTCACATGTTTTTTTTTAATGGAGTGGTGTGTAACAAACAGTACAGCAAAACGTCCAAAAGCTTAGCAGAAAGGGTGCTTGCCAAAAGGTACAATGCAGCTGTAATGTATTTAATATGTGTGTGTATATGTATATATTCACATAAACTCCAGATATGTGGAGGTGACATCTGTGTGATAAACCACACAGTCACAGTCACTGATCACATGCCT
The DNA here is from genome assembly GCF_965152275.1 of Natator depressus. NCBI lineage: Eukaryota > Metazoa > Chordata > Testudines > Cheloniidae > Natator > Natator depressus. The sequence continues at coordinate 40,499,977 of NC_134244.1, forward strand.
ATAATCTTTCCTCTAAGTTATCTTTCCAGGACTTGTGTTAATATTCCTAACTTGAGAAGCTGCCATTTTAAAAAATAACCTACCAGAGACATATTTCTTCCTCTGTCACTCTGAAATGTGGATTTTCCTGCCTCAGATTACCCCTGCCTGGGGTCCAGGTTGGGCAATGTACAGTCCTGTTTCAGAACACCTTTTCTGGACATAAACATATTTCAGTTTTAAAAGTCCAATGACTCACTGTGATGGGGCTTAACTTCATCACCTGCAAGGCTACGGAAAGCCCCCAGCTAGTCATGCTCCACAGTTTGTAAGTAGAAAGAGAAGATTTCAGTAGCCCAAGGGACAGAAGAATTATTTGGATTCATTTTGACTTGTTCGTGACACCCTGGAAGGGGTTTGAACATTATGACTTGGTTGGAGGGCTGAGCCACAGAAAGGCCTGGAGCCGGAGGCAGGCAGACAGCCAGCAGGAGGCGCTGGAGCTGAGGATCCCAACCACATTATGCCTGTGTGCAAGCGGGTGCCCCACCATACTCATGCATGGGGGTGTTAATCCTTTTGAGAAGTGGAGGTTCCTCTTTTTCCAATGGAATTCAGCATTTACTTTCAGTCCTGAAAGGGCCCGAGACACCAATCTTTAGATGAGTCACAGTTTTAATTCAAGAAAAAACTATTTTGGTCATTTGTGGAGTATTTGACATTTATTAGTTTTAACTTTTCTCTCAGAGCTCTGCACACTTGGATTTAGCCACCTGGCTTTACAGGATACAATAAATAGTCCAATAAAATTAAATTTCTTAAAAATATTCCTAAAATAGTGTTTCTGTGAAATACATGATAAATACAAAATACATATGGTGTGATTCAGGAGTTTCATTAAAAATGGTACTCTGCCAACTGTGCCTACAAACTAGGCTCTATCCATTTACAGTTCTAGTCACAGTGGTATGGGCAGATGTTCAAAATAGGATCATACACATTTTGATGGAATTAGGGTCCTTGGTCCAGGTTCCCTCTGGGGTTTGGCCTCACCCATTAGGCCATTGGGCACCCTGGACTCAGTTTCAGGGTCTGCAAATTCAGGCAGAAATCACTGCATCAGTTATACTCAATTTGTGTTTAGAAGGCTTTTTTCACAACGGTAAAGGCTCAAGACAAAGGGTCAGATTCTCAACTGATGTAAATCAGGGTAACTCCACTGAAATTATGGAGGGACACCTATTTACATTGATTTAGAATCTGATCCATCCTCTTTTTTTAAAAAATGAAAGTTTAGGTTCCAAAACACAAGGTGGGAGCTTGAGAGAGACGGATTAAGTCTGCATACCTTCATATCCCACACCACCCCCTTGCAATTCAAACTTTGGTTTGGTACAGTATTGTATAAAGGTTTTATCAACAGTCATTCTGCATAATCTGTATAACTCGTTTATGATTTTGCGACTTGTGGGTAATGAGAAAATTCCAAACTCATGCCTGTATATTACAGCACACCATCATGTATTTTTTCCCCTCCCATCTCTTTCTCATACATATGCGCAGTCTGCCCATCATACGTATAAAAAGTGACAAAATTAATAGTTAAAATGTCACCCATTCTTTATTTCAATGTAATGTGATTCAAAACTAATTAAAATTGGTACAAAAACACCTGACATCCTATAGATGGTGGTAATATCCATGTGAAAATAGTGGAATCACATGATAAATTGCATTTAGTTTGAACCTTTTGCCGCATTACCTTCTCTCTGCACACTAATCTATCTCCTTCTGGATTGCTTCTAACATCCAAATTTCTGAACTGTTTCAGACAATAACCATTTTAAAAAAACAGAAAAATGCTTCCTTCTTTCTCCAAAATTACTTGGATCAGTGGTAATACTCAGGCCTGAACCAGTTATGTACTTAAGCCTGAATTTCTCCACCATAGCTAAAAATAAGAGTTTCATACTACTGTAAAGGAGAGATTACCAACTTTTGAATATTATATGGCACTTGCTTCTAATCCTAGCATTTTCTTGCATAAGCATGCCAGATCAGATTACTGAGCTATGGGATATTTCAGATTAAATCATGAAAAAAATTAAAACTCCATAAACCAAAAAAGAAATAAAACCCGTAACAGCAAAAATGCTCCCTGAAATTGAAAAGAAGAAAGGTTTATAAATAAACAAAGAATAGAAAAAGCTTGTATATCTGTGGTGTATTGAAAAATCATAAAGTACTCACTTGGATTTTCCTAACAAATGGTAAGAGCCAGATTAGGGATGTGTGCCACTGTCTGCATGGGGGCACAGTATGAGAACAGCCTATCTAGGAGTCCCAGAGAAATGTTGGGTATTGAGTCAACCAGCAACTCCACTGTTCTTTGAAGGGGTGTAATGCGCAGGGCCAGATGGCAATAATACTACTTTGAGTTCACTCACGCATTTTGTGTATGTTTAGTGCTACTGTGCTAGTTTTGCACAGAATGTATGGTCCTTAAAGAGGCCCCAGTTGAGAAAAGCATCTCCATTCAGACCAGCACTTAGATACATGCTTAACTTTAAAGGCAATGGGATTTAGGAGCGTCCTTAAAGTTAAGCATGTGCTGAAGTGCTGTCCGCGAAGTTCCTAGCAGCCACAGAGTAGAACACAGTAACAACTATGGGATGTTGGGTGGCTACGGATTTACTTCTGTATTCAACAGGGGCATATGTTTTTTGATTAAGTTAAGTTTCTGGCATAGTCAAAATTATTTTACACAATATCAAAGAGCAAACACGACTGACAGATGTTTTCCAAAAAAGCATTTTCAGATTTATTATTTGTAATTGTTATTTTAAACACTGCCAAACCTTATGGTTTCTTATCTTCACCAAAATGTGTATTTTATCCTATTTAGAGACTCATTTCTTTCTGTTATGCAGCCATTTCATCAGCCTGTCTAGACTACAGCATGAGATCATCATCATACCATCTGTTTCACTTGGTTAGTTTAGTGTGCCTGCAGTTCAGCTGAAGACCTTAAAAAAATGTTTGGCCTGTGTCACAGCTGAAGAAAGTCAGACTTGTCAGGTGTGGTATAGCTGATGGTTCAGTATTTTAGCACGGTTTATAGTAGCTGTATGCAGAAGGTCAGAAGCCATTTTAAAACTGGCTCATGAGGGTGTAATATTGACTGCATAGACAAAGCAGACAAACTGCTGCTGATTCACCTCTGTTCTGATTTGATTAGTGCCTAAATACTCTGCTTCTAGGCATGTTAGAAATAAGACTACCTAGATAAATTTACAAGAGTCCAGACCTCATAAGTTAAGTTGTTCCAAATTGTGCCAGAATTTGGGGCATCTAGTAATAGGGACTTATTTTGTCCAAATTCAAAATTTAGTTGCATACTATATCTGCCTATTGCAGTCCAAGAACTAGTAGATGCAACATTGTGCAAGCTTCCCCATGTCACTGTGCTATAATGTGCCTCAACTCTGACTTATTGCAGTGAAAGGATAGTGCAGTCTCCATGATGGTTTGTGCCTTCCAAAGATGCCAGTCAGCACCAAATATGATGGCAGATGTGATCTAGGCACTGATATGAATTTTACAGAGACCACCAACACATTTCACAGAAGCCAGTGAAGAAGTAGAAAATGATACCTAGTTTCAATAACTATTGACCTGCCCTATATTTAGACTGGTGACCTAAAACTGAAAAAAACTATTGTTATTCATAAATGTGTATTTAACTCCATAATGGTGTATTAGTTCTTTAGGAGAATGAAAAAAGACAGATATTTTTCTTAAACCTTCACATTGTTACCAGTTTCTTGAACCATTCAGTTTCCCTGTTAGTGTAAAAATTTAAACAAGGGATTTCTTTGTATACCTGTTAATTGAAAGTTTTCTAATTCCCTATTTCAACCCCCAGCCTCTTTTTCATGACGTTAAGGGAATGGAGAGTAGGATACACATAATCAAATGCTGCTGAATCATAGTTAATTCCCAGTACTGAGGGTGTTTGTATATGTATGGTCTGTTAATGACTAAAGTTGTTAGGAAACTATTTCAATGAACATGGTGAAACAGACAAATTTGACTAGAAATTTATCAGTCATCACAACTGGAGCAAGTGGCAATACCGATAGAAAATACAGACAAGTGACTGGGGTCATCCTAATGTGCTTGATTAACACTTCCTCTAATATTCATGGCTACATATCTTTTCATAACTAGCAGGCAGAACAATCACTGTAGCCTCTCACTTGTACAGCTGGAAAGGCACTTATGTAACAGTAAATACGTTAATTTTCAATTGAGGAGAAACAGAAACTATGACTTAACTCTGACCAGTGGGAAATGAAGTCTGAGTTTGGGCAGGTCTTAAATTGGGTCATTCTTAGCAGTATGCCATACACCACTTCTCTCAATATACCATTTTGTGTGAAAATGGCACAGTGGTCAGAGTGCTTGCCTGGGACTCAGAACAAACTGGCTTCAATTCCCTGCCTCAGCCACAGACTGCTTGTGTGTTTGTTGTGTTTAGAGTCATGTCATGATTAGGGAATGTGTTATAACATAATGGCAGACAAGCACTGTGAAATTATTTTCACACCCATGAGGATTAGAGACTTATTTTTTGCTTTTTTTAAAAAAGCCAAAGAGTCTGAAGCAAAATATTTAGCTTTCTATCTTAGGTATTTATATGGCCCAATTAATCTAGTATCTGAAAGCCTCACAAGCTCTTGGGTATTTACCCTCACAACACTCAGGTGAGGTAGGGGAGTACTATTATCCACATTTTACAGATGGGAAACTGAGGCATGGAGTGACTAAGTAGTTTACCCAAGGTCACACAAGGCCCCCATTCTGACATCCTTACTCAAGCTAAGTAGCACTTATTTTACAATGTGAATAAAACAAGTCTGAAGATAAATTTTGTTTCTAGTCTGCTTTTGATAATTTTCAACACTCTAACTTAGGAAAAGTGAAATATCTGTGAATAACACTTTCACTAAACTAATGTAACCATAGTTGAGAATGAACTGAAACTACTACGTTAAAAAACAAATCTATGGCAACTTTTTTATCCAAGGAAATGTAAGGTATTGGTTTCTCACACTGTTCTTCTAATTTTTCAGCAATGCTCACTATATATGGGAGTGCAATTGACTTGCAATACTGAATTCAGTGTATAATGCTTTAGTTAGATTTGTTTTGAACTGGGAATTTTGCATACATTGCTGTTTAATCAGCATGGATCCAAGAAGACACAGGATTTTGATTTTGTACATATTTTGGTGTACAGCAGCCTTTATTTTGCTGTCCCCCAAATATGCCAAGTCCTCATAAAGTGGCTAAAGTATATTTTTTCTTGTGTGTAAGCATCCACCTTTTCAACTTCTTTCTGAGAAGTGTACAGCCAAAACACCATCTTGTAGGTATAATTTATAGAAAGAAAAACTGAAGTATTCCATGAGAGAGACTACATTTAGTTAGGTACAAATCAGTCTGAGAATTTTTGGTATCTACATTTTCTTATTATTTAAGTATTATAAGTACATTGAAATTCACAAGACTCCACTTTATTAGGCAACCTCCTTTATTAAAAGGCTTCCCCAAACTTATTCAATACAATTCTCCTCCACTTTTATTAGGGGACCAGTTTCATTAGGCAACCAATGTACTGATTCTTTCAGCAACCACTTAACACAAGTTCCACTGTAGGTGCACATGTTGCATGGAACATCCTACTAGTATTTGCAGGTCAGAAGGGGAGAATGGCCTTCCTTTACTGTTCGTCACTTGGCATGGTTGTATTACCAGTGCCAGTCAGGCAATGATGCCAAACCTGCATCCACAGGAAGCCCCCATGCTATGGCAGCCCACACCTATTAGTGGTCCAGTGCTACATGGTGTGGAGAATGAGTTGTTTCACTCAAAAATTTGTAATTTAAGTCCCATGAGGAATTGAGATGTCTCCTCCTTTATTGCCTCTCTGGATGGAATACATCAGAGTTTTTCCTTTTGTCCTGTTTAATAAAAAACCTTGACCACTCTAGGTCCTTCCATAAAGACTCATGGACACATTATCTGGCCCAGCTCCACTTCTTTTGTGCCATTCCTGCATTCTTTTTGAGTGAGTATAAAAATATATACTGTACTTTTAAGAACAAGTAGGTGTGAAAATTAGGGTCCAGACACCCCAAGGGGAGAACAGGGAGTTTGAAACTCAAAGAATACACAGTTGAATCAACTGATTATATAGAATGTTATTGTGCATAAATATACGTCAAGTAAGATCTTTTATGAAAGTGTGTAATGTTCTGAACTTCATGGTCATTAGAAGACCTGTATACAAAGTTATGGTTATGAACATATGCATGTGTATATGTGTAGAACATTGTAATTAACTAGGATGCAACTGCAGCAGCATCTCACAACAGGGGGTGAAGTAATCAGGCAGGAAGGATCACCTCCCAGGCTCGTTTTTTACACAAAACTAACTGCAGTCACCTAGCATTGTACAACCCAGGGAAAGACAATGGTTGACCATTAAAGTTAATGGAAAGATGTTGAAACAGGAAAAAAACCCAAAAACCCTGTCTTGGAAAACTAAGGATGGAGAGTCAGACTGATGGTATGTAAACTGCAGATGGGGGGTGTTGGCCTTGAGCTAATCCCCAAAGTGACCTGGAGGAGGTGCCAGCCCAGTGGTGAGAGGAACATCCCCATGACAAAAGGGAAGAGGTTTAAAGGGAAGGCTATCCAGAAACTCAGGGCCAGCATCTAAGTGGGATGCTGTCCATGAAAGACTGGATCCCCTCTAGGATAGATGGCAGGTTAGGAAAATGTTCAGAGGCAACAGGTAACTTGTATTAGAAAATGGAATTTAGCTAAGATAGAAGCATAAAGCCTGAGATTGTCTTCATATTTTCTGTGTAACTTGTATGTGTTTGCTTTCCCTTCTGTTTCACCTCTGGTGATTTTTCTATTAAATAAACTTTTTGTTTATTTCTACGAGAAGCAGGTCTCTGGTGTGCCACCTGTGTGGCGTATGTATGCCAAAGTGAACTGATAATTGGGGGCAATAAAGTGGAAGGTAGTTAAGAACTTGGGGAGATGGATTTGGGGGGACGTAGGATCAGAGCGGTTGTTGAAGTCACCCTGCAAGCAGTACGTATGATGGTGGAAGTCAGGGTTGAGACCTTTATGCTTGGAGGCTGGCTACTGGAGTCAGAGCTCTAAGCTATAGCAGCATAGCATTAAGGCAGCCAAATCTACGAGGCAGGTTGTGACAGAACCCCTTACTGGTCTGGGTGATCCCCAAAACAGCACAGTAGCGCTGGGAGAAAGTTGGCACTTCAGGAAGCTAACAGATTGTTTGTAGTATCAGAATAAAGGTTTTCTTCACATATATTCTATGATTGTATATAAAAGCATGCAAAAACTGCTCTAGCTAGTCTCAAATTTGTTTTATTATTGGAAGTGTTCTGTCTAAGGCTGTCTACAAATATGTTACAAACATCACTAAAATTATCTCTGCCTAAATAGTATTAGCATTCCCATGATCAGTATGCAGAGTATTACTAAGTAACTCTTGAATCCTTTTTTACAAATCCTGTACAGTAGTTCACTTCAAAATACTTTCATCTTCTTAAAGCAACACCGCTATATTATGGGGGTCAATATGAATTGATGCAGTTTTTGGAAGGGTGTTTTTTTTAACTGTCAGGAAATGAATAAAATCAGAAAAAATAAATACTTTTGTGTCAGGGTTTGGGATATCACTAATGCCAAATGACTGTCATCCACCACTAGCAGATGTGTTGTAAAATGAAACTGCAATTCATTATTAGCATGATGCCTGGTTGCCAAAGCCAATTACAGGAGGGAAAATTGAGTCTTTCCAACGTAATTAAATAGGACTATTTGCATATGGAAATTACATGTATTTTATATGGTGATAAAACATTTTCAAATGATGTGCGTAAAAGTAAGCTTGACAAAACTAATTTTATGCTAGTATGCATTAACATAAGTCCTTTACCTTATCTCATGCATGGTACAGATCTTGGCCAATCTCATATTTACACCACCTGCTGTATATCACCATTTATGTCTCTATCCTATCTCTATTTTTCCAAGATAGCTTAAGAGTTAGGTATTTTATTTTCAAATGGATAGTATTCTAAGAAGAGCAGAAGAAGAATCATTTTCACATTATTAAAAGTACTGGCCCCTATTCAGGAAGGGACTTAAGCATGTGCTAACCTTTTAAACACATGAGTAGTCCCAATGGTTCCTCATTAATCTTATTGGTCACAAACTTAAAGTTAGGTAGGTGCTTAAGTATGTTTCTGAACAGGGATCATTGGAAATCAACATTTCTTTCTCTGTGCAGTCTTTCCCTTTTGCCCAGGTGTTGGAACATCACAAACATCTAACCAGTCACTTTCCAGATTTTTTCTAAGTTCATTTTCAGTACTTAGCAGAAGATTTAGTGCATTGCATTATGGTTGCAAACACTGGGAATTAGGGAACACACAATACTCAACTTGTAAACTTGCCATTTAAAATTATTTGTCTTAAATTTTTGTCGTGCATCCCTGATTAGTGGAGGCTGTGGGGAACGGGCTGATGGGGAGATTGAAATAAGTTGTCTTGGGTTAACAATGCTGCATTTGACCTTCTATATTTAATATGGTGCCTTATAGTTTACTTTAAGCCTTATGATAAATATCCAAAAGACAATGTAAATGGTTGGTGAGGTAGTAGCTCTTATTGGACCTCTGTTGGTGAAAGAGACAAGCTTTCAAGATTCATAGAACTCTCCTTTAGCTCTGTGGAGCCCAAAAGCTTGTCTCTTTCATCAACAGAAGTTGGTCCAATAAAAGCTATTACCTCTCCCACCTTTTCTCTCTCTCATCCTGGGATCAGCATGGTTGCAACAACACTACAAATGTAACCACTAAGCAGCAATCTTCTTTTTTGTATGCTTTGTTATCTAAGTACAGGATGACAATCTTGAGCAGGAATCTAAAATAGCTAATTCAGATTTTACAACCCCAGCTATTTATGCAGTGCTACCAAAATTCAAATTCATGAGGTTACACTCATTCTCATGGACTAATACCAAATATGTGTGAATATATATATTCCAAACTATGTGTCAGTTTTATATATGATTTATACTAGTTTGGAATGCGTGTATATATATATATATATACACACACACAGAGAGATATATATATATACACACCAGAGTATACTAGTAAATCTAGGCCATAATTTCTTGTGTAAGCCTGAATTTCACATAGAAGAGAAAAATTAAAAATGTAAAACTAGTTAAATGTTTTCAAGTAATACAGATAAGCCACTCATTCATTTGTGCATATTGCTACAAAATCAGATAAAATTACCAAAAATAAGAAAGAAAATGCCTATTATATTTTCTCCATGTTAGGCAGGTACCTCTGGTACACATTTTCATGCATAACTAGTTGCTAACAAACATTTTTGCTTACTCAGAGCTATATGATAGGCTGTGGATTGATGATAAGGTAAGGACTAAAACTGGTCAAAAATGTCTTTTTTTAGTCCCCTAAGGAAAATTTGGACTTTTTGCTGAGCAAACAAAAATAGAAGTTTTCAGCCAAAACCTGAAAACATTTTTATTTGAGCATAAGCTTCCGTGAGCTACAGCTCACTTCATCAGATGCATTCGAATGAAGTGAGCTATAGCTCACGAAAGCTTATGCGCAAATAAATTTATTAGTCTCTAAGGTGCCACAAGTACTCCTTTTCTTTTTGCGGATACAGACTAACATGGCTGCTACTCTGAAACCTGAAAATATTTCAGTTTTCAGATCTTTGTTTTTCCAACAAAATCTCAAAATTTTCCAAAGATTGCTGACACTTTTTCTGAGTAAAATTGTGCTTAGTGGAAAATCTGATTTTTCCATAAAAAGGTTTTGATGGAAAATTTTTGACCAGGATCTAGGATTTTTGCTTTTCATGATTATACATCAGGGAATGTTTTAGTTTTCAATTTATTTTATTCTTTTTTTTCTAGTCTGCTGCTTGTTTTCAATTTATAATTGTAGCACCTCACCTACATTTGGGAGCATGACTGTGGTCTTCCATCCCTGTGAAGTAAGAAATAGCTATACATGTTGCTGCAGCCACCAATATTACGGTCTCACAGTAGATAGCTATACATCTGCTGACATAGCTCTACATGTTGCTTCACCTTGTAACCTTAGCCAGGGCTGGCAGTGCAGACCCATAGTTTAGCACAAGTGTGATTAGCACAACTGCTTACAATCCCCCTGGCGAGCCTGATGGGGGTTTGAAGTCAGAGGTTTCCTTTTCCGAGGTGTACTGCCTGCCATGCCTGACAAGCCCCACCTGCCTATTTTTAATTCTATATTTGCCACTAATTTAGCATGGGTGAAATTCAACCCAATGCAGCGATGCTACAAAAGGCCTATTCACCACTTACCTTCCAATTAAGACCTCCAAATAGGATTAAATCTGAAACTTGGTGGATGGGTTTTGTGTGGGCAGAGGGAGGGTGGGACATTCAAAACCACCTAATATCTGGACACAAGTCCCATTGACTTTCGCCCCAGGTGAGATTTTCAAAGTCAGTGTGCCTAAATCACATAGGCACTTCTGAAAATCCTCCCACAGGTGAATTCCACCACATGTGACTGTAGTAAAATCGCTCCAAATTTGTGGATCAGCTTAACGTCTCAGTTCCAAAACAGCAAATTGGATGATAAATTCACAGAGTGGGAGAGGGTCTTCTTTTAGTTTTTGGGAAAGGGGATGGTGGGAAGTTTATACAGATGCATAATAGCCAATAACTACTGACTAAAGCACTTGTTCATAGTAAATTTTTCATTGACTAAAGCACTTGGTCCTAGGAAATTTCTCACAGGCGCTAAGGATTCTGGAGCCATTCTTTTATGTTAAAAAACACATGAAAAGAATTTAATATTGCTAGATGCTTTTTCTTTCTTTTAAACCAAAAGAATTTACATGGCAGGCGTTACTTGCTAACAGCTTAGGTATTCAAACCCAGCAACTAGGGAACAAAAGTATGCTTGTCCAATCCTATTAGATCTGACTTAGCTTTGAATACCAATTTGCAAATACAAAGCACATTAACATAGGTATGTGATTTCATCACTTATCTGGCACTATATCATGTGGCTTCATTCTTCTTCCTCTATTTTTACCAACATCAATAGTAACAGGATAGGCATTGGGTTATGTTTAAGGTTAACTATAGGACCATATGATGACAACTTTATGGATATATTTTTCCACTATTCACACTCAAGCAGGTTTAAAGCAAGATCAGCAAATAAGCATGGGAAATAAGAAATGCTTTCTTGATTTATTCCATGGCAGCCCCATGACAGCAGTGTTAAACTGCATTGGGAATAGCTAGATAAGCACCATGTGATACAACACCAGAGAGAAAAATAGAACTTTAATACAGTTGGTATTTGACCAGTGAACTTGAATCCAATTAAATACTTTGATATAAGAATAGAAGAAAACAGATGTTGCTAACTAGAAACAATTGGCATGTTTTCTTTGAAAGGACCCAAGACTCAACTAAGCAGGAATATTGCTTGTTGGACTTATGAGGCACTGCTAGATCTATGAGAAGAAGCTTGCACATCACCCAGCTCTATCCAGTCATGGTTCCTAAACAATATGGCGAATTCCCCTAACAGGATACAAGATCACTTTGTGGGTAGGGAGGCTGTTCCAGCTACATCAAACCACCAGCATTACTCAGGCTAAGGCAATGGCAGTGAAAAGAAAAAGTGTCTGAGATACAAAGGCTGCACTTCTGCTCCTGTCTCTGATTGTCTCCCATAGGACCAAAAGAGGGGGAACAATGTTAGGAGGACAGACTGGCAGAGATTGAGTGGCATGAGAAGTAGGAGGGGAGAGAAAGGGAGACTAAATTTTTGAGAGAGAGACTGAGACCTGAGACTGAGAGAGAGACCAAGACCTGAGTCCTTCACAGACAGAGAAGGGAAAAAAAGGATGGAGAGAAAACTGGGAGAAATAACAGAATAAAAATGGAAAGGAAACCGCAAACTCAGAAAACAATACGAAATAGAACAGACAAAAAAGGGTGAGAAAGAATGGACAAAAAGATGACACACAACAATTCCAGATGATATGGGCTGGGGAAAGGCTAGGCCCAAATCTGCCACAAACAAATATGGTGGGTCTGCAAGTCCCAAGTCTTGGAAGCATTGCACTAAGTGATCCTGGGTCCATCTCACAAGCACCACATTTTAGCAAAATAAATGTCTGTTTGATGCTTCTTTTTAATAACCTCCCTCCTCATATAGTACCAGGAATTCTTCTAATAAAAACTGCCAAAATTATTCTTACAGACTTTGAGTGCTTAGTAAATCACTCATCAACATTTCTTTTAAAATAACATCTATAGCTGTATAATATTAAAATGGCTTATTTTTAGTCCATGCAAATGCTGCATAAGCCCTTTGTAATTTGAGAGCAAAATCCTTGGAAAAAAACCGAATTTCAGTTTTCTAAAGGTCAAAGTTTTAATAATTATGCTTTAAGTATGCGTAGGAGCTTTAATAGTATTAACGTTTTTCCGAACTCATTTTTCAGATTTACTTTTAATTTTCCATTGTGTACAGTATTTAAAGATTTAATGGTTAAAGACTCAATCACTGATGTCATTAATGTAACAGTATTTAGCAGAAAACCAAAATTATGATTTAAAAGGTAGAAACTATCAATTTGTGGTAAAATGCACTCTAGAGAGAGTTTCTAATCACAGGAAAATATAACCCTTTTGTGCTTTCTCATTTTTAACAATCGTTTATGGAATTTAAAAGCAATTATCTTTTCTTTTTTAAATTCCTCATCACATAAAACTTGATTATAATTCATATTTAGTTTGGAAGGATTATTCTTCATTCAGTATCCCAATGTTTTCTTTTCTTCTTTGAAAGACATTGTTTTGTCAACAAAAACTGTATTTGAATGCTTTTGTAAGGAATCTGAGAAAGAACTACAAAAATGTGAGTATTTAATGTGCACAGTTCTGATAACATGACTTAAATGTTAGTTTTCTAAGAACAATTCCTTAATTATGCTATTATACAAGCTTTATTGCTGAGTAACAGAAGACTACATGAAATGCTTCTTGTCAGTTTCCTGAAGCTAGAGGAAACAGGCTAACAGGAGAGCATGATGGGATAGAGAGTCAGTTTACACAAGATTCACCTTTTTTCCCAGGAGTCACAGCCAGTCAACCAGTTACCTATTAGTACATTTTAAAAATAGGTCACAGTGATTCTGTGGATTGCCAGTGCTTCATATCAACACTCACATTTGCCTTAAAGAAGTTACAATAATGAGACTTCTTACTCTGCCAGATCCTGCACCCACTGACAGAAATGAGATTTTTTTCTGCTGGCTTCACTGGCTACAAGATTAGACCTGCAATGACATAATTTCTGTGTGCTTTTTGTTTAAGGACATCACTGCACACAATAGAGAATATGGCAATGGCTTTTGAAGTGGCACCACAAATTTTATTATTTGACATGAACGTTCCTAAAAAAGGACAGTACAAGTTTTAAAATATCATTAAATATCTATACAGTTCTGCTCATTCTTTTAGGTCCTGGATAGTAATGGCATCATATTTAGAACAGCAATAACTGCTGATCATGACCCACCCCCACCCCAATACATACTTCACACTTCTTTTCTTCTTTACATATTCAGTCCTCTGACTGTCCCATCTAAGAGTAATTACACAAGTTGGAAGTGTCTCAGATGACTCCCAATGATATAAATCTGCCTAGCTATGTTTGATGCAGGAATTTAGGAATAAGAATTACCATATTGAATCAGCTCTGTAGTCCATCTAGTCCAATATCTTATTCCACTAGTGAACAGCATCAGATACTTCAGAGAAGTTTTTGTAAAAGATATTGTGAAATTGCACTCCATATGCTTTATGGAAATATGCTTATGAAGGTGAATATGATGTAACTGGAAAATGCTTTATGCAAAAGGTCTCTTGTACGGTATCATTACAAATCTTACAATCTACTGAGTGTGTTCATCCTATTTGTTTGCATGTATTATTTCTATGTCTGGAGTTAGGAGAATAAGATATAAACTTGTATTACTGATGTAAACCTATTAAGGGTGCTTCAGAATCAGTGGAGTGTAAATGGCTCTGTTTACTTGCAAACCTTCCTGTGTACCTGTGGGCCAGCCCAGGAAGAATGAAGGCTGGGGTCTCACAGAACATGTGACCATGTCACATAATACTGGAATCTATCTTAATCCTTGTACTTTTCCATTGATGAAGTGGGGGTGAGGACAAGCACAGACAAAAGATTCCTGCCTTGTGCCAAAGCTATAAAAGGGGGTGGAGCAGGACAAAAGGGGTGGCCAGTCATGACAAAACCCCTGCTTACTGCCTGAGATGTCTGCTGGAACTAACAAGGACTGTACCAGGGGAAAGGATTAGGCCCAGACCAGGAAGGAGTCTAGTCTGTGAAAGAAGCTTATTGAAACATCTTTGAGGGTGAGATATTACCTGTAATCAGTTTCTTAATGTATTAGGCTTAGACTTGCGTGTTTTTGCTTTATTTTGCTTGGTGACTTACTTTGTTCTGTCTGTTATCACTTGAAACCACTTAAATCCTACTGTTTATACTTAATAAAATCACTTTTGTTTATTAATAAACCCAGAGTAAGTGATTAATACTTAGGGGAGCAAACAGCTGTGCATATCTCTCTATCAGTGTTATAGAGGGTGGAGAATTTATGAATTTACCCTGTATAAGCTTTATACAGAGTAAAACGGATTTAATTGGGGTTCAGGCTCCCAGAAAGGCTGAACACTGGGTGCTGGGAAAATCCCTGTTAACTGACAAGCCTCTGGGCTGAGTGAATCTCAGTTTCAGTGAACTGCAGAGAGGTGTGGCCCAACCTCCGGGTCTGTGCTAGAGCTGACTGGAGTGTCTAACTCAGCAAGACAGGAGCGGAGGAGTGCCTGTTCTGGCAGGAGGGTTGTTCTCAGTGGTATCCCAGCTCATCGAGTGACAGTCTCGAGGGGAGTCCCTGTGACTGAACCAATCACAGATATGCTCTAGGAATCATTTTGGAAAAGTTCTATGGTCTGCGTTATGCGGAAAGTCAGACTACATGATCACAGTGGTCCCTTCTGGCCTTGGAATCTGTGAATCTATGAGAAAGGTCAAGGAAACTCCAAAGTAGACAGTTGTGAGATAATCTGCTCCCATCCCATGAAAATTTCATCCCAACCCCTAGTAGTTAGAGATTGACTTATCCCTGAAACATGAGGTCTCAAAGCCCATAGCTTTTTTTTATCATTAACTATTATAACTCTAGAATTGTTATCTGCATAAATGTCCAATCCCTCTTTGAATCTTGTTAAATTCCTTGCTGGAGCAACATCATGTGCCAATGAGTTCCACAGTCTAATTATCAATTATGTGGACAAAATGTTTCCTTTTATTAGTTTTGAATTTGCTGCCTTTTAATTTCATTGTAGAGCTCCCTTTTTCTTGTATTCTGAGACAGGGAGAACATAAGCCTCTTCTCTACCTTCTGTTTTGCCTACTTTTATCATGTCTCATTTTATCCATCCTATTTCTAAGGTAAATAATCCCAGTATTTTCTCTTTTTCTTCACTGGAGAGCTGTTCCATGGCCCCTAATTATTCTCTTCAAGCTTAACTGAGCCTCCTTAAATTCTGCAATATCCTTTATGAGATGGGGTAACCAGTACTGCACACAGTATTCCAGATTAGGGTAAACCACGTATTTATATAATGGCATTCTAATATAGTCTGTATTATTATCCAGCCCATTCCTTATACATCCTAACATTTTTTTTTTTACTATAGTTGTACATTGACAGAGGTCTTTATTGAGCTGCCCACAGTAATGCCCAGGTCTTTTCCCTCAGCTGATACCATGAATTTAAAACTTGTAATCTGTATTCAGTAGTCGTTCAGTTTAATCTTTTCCTTTTCAATATGTGTTACGGTACATTTATCAACATCGAGTTTCATTTGCCATCATGTTACCCAGGCACCTAACTTAAGTCTCTCTGAAGTTCTTAACAGTCTTCCCTGGATTTGACTAACCTTAATAATTTTGTGTTTTCTGAAATTTTTCCTCAACCCCTTTTCTAGCTCATCAATAGATATGTTAATGAACAACAGTGGTCCTAGTAGAAAGCTTTGTGGCACCCCACTGTTATTAATCTTTTGCCCTGATGAAATTTGACCATTTATTCCTACACTTTGTTTTCTTTCTCTTAGGCCAGGTCTACACTACAGACCCATATCAGTATAACTATGCTGCTCCGGATGAAAGGTCTGAGGCCTTTTTATGCAGCCATATTAAGAGAGCAGCAGCCTTGAGCCAAGAAGCAGAAAGTCACATCACAATGTAATATTGGGCTGTTAAGAAGGTGCCCCTCCTAATAGTACCCACCATCACCAGATAAGCAAGGAATCTTTAAGATGTCCGTTCTTTGATTGTTTCTGTCTGCTGCATAATTAATTTTACAAGATTTAAATCAACAGAGGTGGTGGGGTATGATTGGGTAAAGAACCTTGTCAGAGACCTCTAGAGAGACTATAAAATTTTCATCAACTGGTCCTATGCCAACTGGATAATATGCACCTGGGCAAACGCTTGTGCCTCTATGTAAGCCACTGGAGAACGTATCCCATTGCCTGGAAAACATAAAAGAAAATATTTTTTTTTAAATTGATTTCACTATCCAAACTGTAATGTGGCAGTCTAGGGAAATAACTGCACTTTGTAAAACAGCACATCTTCCCTCTGATTTCCATGATATCTACTCGGCAAAACAAGTTCAGACATCACATTGGTTTGGTATGTGTGTTAATAACACCATATAGGGGAATCTTAAAACTTCATATACACTGTTGCCACACATTTTATCGGGACATCACTGAGCAGCAAATTATGAATTTTCAAATGATACCTCACAAGGCATACTTTGTACAAAGATTATTATAATAATGTGTAGGGTGTGAACACAGAGGTGTATTCTGTCACACCTGGTAACCCTCTTTTCCCCCTCTATCCTGACACAAAATGTGACTGGTTGGATGTAGTGAGTTGATCTGCAGTAACTAAAAGCCATTTTTTTCCATATGGAAAGACTGAAGAGATGAATTACAGTCAAATACCATTACCAAAAGTCAAATAAAACAACATGAATCATGTAATGCTTTATTTTTAGATCATCCAAAATATGACCTTTGTCAATTTTCTCAACGCATTCACTGAATAGGCATGTTTACAGTTTGCTTTATGTTATATCCAAACATTACAGTGACTATGAAAGAGCTGTTTTAAAGAACAATGGTACTCGGAAGGCTATCTTGGTCACTTTCCTGATGAACTGGTAGTAACTGGTTGAGTTGACTGGATAGTTCTGTGGCTTTGTGGTTTCCTTAGCTGTAGCAGAAACTTACCAAAACACCCACTGATTTTCCGGCTGCGTGATTATTTTCACTACTTTTCTTGTATGTCACCACTACATGAACACGAGATAAAATAGAAAGGGCACCTTTTTAGGGGATTCTTAATTTGCAGTTATACTTTCCCATATTTAATCTCTCTTTTATTGAATCCTTTAAGCTTTCATGTCATTCTACATATGGAAATTTCATGTATCATCTTAGTTAAGAAGCATTTTTCAATATCCTCATGGACTGTAGAGATGAAGAAGAGCTATTAGGAGAGATGAATTTGACAAAATAAAAATACAGCTATGCAAACCCTTCTTTTCTTCTAGCATCTTGGCTTGGATTTAAAGATTTAAAGATGACTATGGTTTCTTGGCGAATTCTCCTTTTATGCCAGGAAAAATATAAAATATTGGAACAAGAATAAAATTAAATGTTACACACAAAAGCTTGGATTAGCATAATATTAATTTTGCTTCATACAACCTGAAAGTTACCAAATGAATCATTCAGAAGGTAGGAAAGGTAAAAGTTAAGCCTCAAAGTAAATTTGACTTGATGACATTACATTGTTTGCATATTTTATGGTATACATCCAACATCATAAGCACTAATTTACATTATGAAACTACATATTAATAAAGAAGACAGGAATATAAGATGCTGACTATGTGCCATATGTCTGAGGTAACATTAATTGGAGAATCTTGACTTTTGTGTATGTGTTTCTTGATATTCCGGGTCTTCCCATTTGGACCTTTAATGTTACATCGACAAAGGCTTGGTAACTTAATTTTATTTTATGAAGAACATAAAAAGGATGAAAAATAGGGGGGGAAATGACCAAAGGAATCAAATAAGGAAAAAATTAGATGAAAGCATTAATTTCACTGTGAACTTTTATTAGTGGAGAGGCAAAAGAAGGCTTTTTATCATGGACTAATGTTCAAGAAAGCAAAATGCTTCATGTAGAGGAGTTTGTGTAATTTTAGATGGATGGCCAACACAAGAAGCTAAGACACGCTCTAAGATAAAAATATATACAGATAAACATCATACAGATTAATCTTATGCATTTGATAGGATTCTTTTACAATAAATGTAAGAAAGAGAATGCAAAAGAACAATTGAAATCAAATGAGATTTTTATAGACTCATAGACTCAGAGATATTAAGGTCAGAAGGGACCATTATGATCATCTATTCTGACCTCCTGCACAATGCAGGCCACAGAATCTCACCCACCCACTCCTGCAATAAACCTCTCACCTATGTCTGAGCTATTGAAGTCCTCAAATCATGATTTAAAGACTTCAAGGTGCAGAGAATCCTCCAGCAAGTGACCGTGCCCCATGCTACAGAGGAAGGCGAAAACCCCCCAGGGCCTCTTCCAATCTGCCCTGGAGGAAAATTCCTTCCCGACCCCAAATATGGCGATCAGCTGAACCCTGAGCATGTGGGCAAGATTCATGATTCAAGATTTTTTATTGCACTTGATCCAAGGTTGGTGCAGATCTCTTTGAATTAAACAGGAAAGATTACCTCTTTTATCAGTGGATTACAAGTTACATTTCTGAGCACCAGCATAACACATGGAGTATCAACAGCACACTGTAAATCACAGTTTGCTCATGAGATGAGTTGATATCAGAATCAGATAATGGCCCGCAATTCACAAGTGGCTCATTTTTGCAACTCTCTTTGACATATGGGTTCAGGCATGTCAATATAACATCAATGCTTTACTATGCACAGTTAAATTGGTTAACAGAAGAGTCAGTATTAATAGCGAAGGGACTCTATTCTGGGAAGAACTGACTCTGAACAAAACTTGGGGTCATGCTGGATAATCAGTTGAACATGAGCTCCCAGTGAGAAGCTGTGGCCAAAAGGCTTGAATGTATAAACAGGGGAATCTTAAGTAGGAGTAAGGAGGTTATATTATCTCTGTTTTTGGCACTGGTGCAACCACTACTGGAATTTTGTGTCCAGTTCTGGAGTCCACATTTCAAGAAGGATGTTGATAAATTGGAGAGGATTCAGATAAGAGCTGTGAGAATGAGTAAGGGATTGGAAAACATGCCTTATGTGATAGATTCAAGGAGCTCAATCTGTTTAGCTTAACAAAGATAAGGTGTGGGGTGGGGTAAATTGAACACAGTCGATAAATACCTACACCGGGGAAGAAATTGATAAGGGGCTCTTCAGTCTAGCAGACAAAGAATGGGTACTGGGCTAGGGGACAGGACTGAACCTGGACTAGAACCCAGGATTCGAGTCCCAATATTTTTCTGCTGTCTACCATATAGCTGTGAAACCCAATGGCAAAGTGTGTAGTCCATCTCCTTCAAGGGTTTGGTCCACATAAAGAAAACAGCCTGCTGCTGCTACCAGTTAGCATGTTAGCTTATATGGCAGAGGAGTATGCTGTAGCTCTAAGAGTCTAACCCTGCAGATGACACCTGCAAGGTAGAGCTGGCAGGGAATTTTCTGATGAAACATTGCTTTGTTGGAAAATGCTCATTTGTTGTAACCTAAATGTTTCAAGGAAAAGGTGATTTCCATGAACTTCCCAGGTTCCTGCCAGCTACCTCGGTGGCTGCTAGAGACCCAAGGGCTTCCCGGGTCTGCAGCTCCAGGACAGCTCCGCCATGTGGACTGCCTTAGGGCCAGAGATCCAGGGCTTTCAGAGTCAGGAGCCTGGAAACCTGGGAGCCCTGGCTGTAGCAGGGGTTCTCAATGTCTAGGTGGCTGCAGGTTAATTGGAGCACTGGCAGTCAATTAAGGCCCTGTTAGTAACCTAATAAAACTCCCTGCTTCAGGTAGACAGAGGAGGATGAGAGTGAGGAGGTGTGCTATGAGACGTGGAAAATCAGAGAACTGAAGTAAGGGGGACCCTGCCCCAGCATCTAAGGACTGCAGGTACCCCACCCAAGGGGGAAGAGGGTAAGAACCTGAAGGGATTCAGGCTCAGAGTGAGAAGCAAACCCAGGTCCCTTGCCTGCTTCCCTTCTCTACCACCTTCCTGGGCCACTAGCCAGGCCAATGATGCCCAAGAGCAAGGGGTAGCATCTTAGACTAACATTGGCTATCTTGTCACGAGGGGTATAACTCTCTTTGATGGAGAGGTCATCAAGGAGTTACAATTGGCTCTGACTCTTTAGGAACTGCATATGATGCACATTGTATTTTGTACTGTTGACTCTGTGATCATTACCTAGTTTTCTTTTTTCTCATCTCTTGAGCCAGCCTGGGCCTTGTCTAGAAATGGAACCAAGCCAGGCTCCTTCTGCAGAAGTCTCTGGGCCTCCCTGCTATAGCAGCTTCTTACCATAGCTTAGAAAAATATTCTTCTACCCAAACAGGGTCCCTCAGATCACTAATATTGTGGTTTTTTTAATCATAAAGTTTCAGGTTTTGTTTTTTGACTTTTTTACCATTACAATTATGAAGGATTTAAAGGCCACATTCAGTATATAGGAAATATAACATAATTTTGTGTTTATGTATAATTTTTGTTTCATGACTGATGACCCATCTCACAATTCTGAGGTAAAGTCCTGGCCCACTGAAGTCAATAGCAGAACTCCTGTTGACTTAAGCTAGAATCCAGAATTTCCCCCTTGTCTATTTTCCTTCTATCATACCCTTTTCTCTTATTATAACTTAGAAATGGTTCCCCTCTAGAGTTAATAGGTTTAATAAATTTCTGTTAATAAAACACCTGTACTAACTAAACACAATTTTAATTTTGAACTCTTTGCTGTGACTTTTTTCTCCCCACCCATATCTGAAAAACTGTATCACAGGATATTTTACATAATTGTTCTTTAGCCCTCTGGAGTGTTTTTTTAAACTTGTTTTTGCTCAGTCTCTGTATCTATATCCCTTTAGTAATGCATTTGGTCATCTGAAATTGCCTGGTCATGTTCCAGGTGCACTTCCGTGTGTGGAGTGTGGTGGATTGGACACGTGAAGTTAATGGGCCATCCAGGTGTAACTGAGCTGTTTCAAGTCAGCAATTGGAGTATAAAGATAAATGTGTAGTACAGGGAAAATATATTACATTAAAAAAAACCTGTTATAAGGAACATTAAGGTTGCTAAGTCAGGTATTCAAAAGTTACAAATGCTAAAATTAAGGTTGCCCAGTCCCCGTGTGCATATGCATTGCAATAGTCTTTAATTACATGATTATATGCTATTTTTTTCCACCGGATCCCTGCTTCTCTTAGTGTACAGGATGGATGGTGTTCTGTTTGGGTAGCTATTCAAGTTTCTTTTATGCTCATCATTCAGTGTTTGGCCTCATTCCTTATTTAATGCATGCCAACTAGACCCTGCACTGAATACCAAATTATTAATTTCCTCATGACTTTCTGATGGCACTGGTGGCATTTAAATGTTTCACAAATTTATTTTTGCAACAATCCTGTGAAATTAGGTGATATTATTATCCTATTTCCCAGATGGGGAATGGAGGTAGAGATTTTATTCAAGCAATTAGCATTTTTATAGCACTATATATGTTCATGAATACTTCCAGTTGACTTCAGCTGTAGTTATGAGTGCTCAGCATGTCTGTTAATCGAGCCTCAGGTGGCTCAAATTGGGCACCCAGAACTGGAACACAAATAAGAGATCACCTGTGAAAGTTTTGCTTTAAGTGACTAGAAATCTGCAAAGAGGAGCCACCACATGAGAATAAGCCTAGGAGAAAAGTTAGTATCTGTGCTCCTTTAGTCTTTTACTGTCTCTGTAGTGTTATGTTCCTTCCTCCTGCATTTTGTTACTTAAAAACAAAGACAATTCTAGGTTTGTTAAACTAAACAGACGGGAGAAACATTTTGCATGCTGGTCCTAATTCTTTATTGCTTGTGTGGTTAGTTTTGCATGTGTAAAGCAAATGCATTGTATGTGAAATACTGTTCAAACTTACCAGACTGGAAGAGTAGCATGTGTACCCACTTTGCACTGTCTATGCACAGGTGTAATAGACTACACTATATTCAGGATTGGTGAAGAATAGGCTCTGCTTTTGTTGTTTTAAACTGGTATAAGCCATACAGGGCAAGTCATAGTTTACATTGATGCAGCATATCTGCTCTAGGGCTGGGTGGGGGGTTGTATCGGTATATCTGAACTGGTGGCTAAAACTCCTAGTGTAGATGAGCCTAAACAATACCACTCCAGTTTCAAATACACTTAATTTCAGAGTTAAATCTGAAAAAACATCAGATAAACTGGATTAATGAACAAATTCTATGAAATAACAATCTGTTTGTAGATATTCGAAGAGCAGTAAAAGATTAAATTAATCAAATGAATTGTCCAGTCATCTCTAGTGATTTAATTTTGGTATTTGTTGTTTTGTGAAAAGCAAAGTGAAGTAAATGGTGGTACTTACTCTAGCCTTGTACAGAGGCCCATGGATTTTATTTTGAGGGATAAAGTGGACTGCTGAATTGGAATTAATTTGCAAACTGGATACAATTAATTTAGGCTTGAATAAAGACTGGGAGTGGATGGGTCATTACACAAAGTAAAACTATTTGCCCATGTTTATCCCCCACCCCCTTGTTCCTCAGACGTTCTTGTCAACCGCTGGAAATGGCCCACTTGATGATCACTACAAAAAGCTTCTCTCTCCCCCCCACCCCGCTCTCCTGCTGGTAATAGCTCACCTTAAGTGATCACACTCTTTACAGTGTGTATGGTAACACCCATTGTTTCATGTTCTCTGTGTATATAAATCTCCTCACTGTATTTTCCATCAAATGCATCCGATGAAGTGAGCTGTAGCTCACGAAAGCTTATGCTCAAATAAATTTGTTAGTCTCTATGGTGCCACAAGTACTCCTTTTCTTTTTGTGAATACAGACTCAAGTGGCTGCTACTCTGAAACCTGTCTTAATGGAGTAGAGGCCTCAACCATCTCTGCCCAGGAGTGCATGTCACCCCATCTGAATAAGACTCTACTCCGTAATGTTTTCACATCATTTCTCATGCCTTTCTTCTGCTTAAAAAGAGTCCTGCAACTGTCAGCCATCTGTTATCATTTATTCCAAATTTAAGGTTCCTGGCTTTCTGAACAAAAACATTTTATCCAAACAGATTTTTAATTAAATCATGAGCTATGATCAGATAATGCTAAGAGGAGGTCTTAAGTAAGCAGCTTCATCTTGGTATTTTCTTGCTTTATTTAGTTTAAGTCACTCATGTGTTACATCTGGGGACTGTAGAGGACATATGGTATAAAATCTGATTTAAAATCCTTGTAATACTCAGACACAAATGTGTTAAGGATAGGGTTTCAGTCTTATCTGCGCATTTCCCAGCTCTTATCGTGGTTTGAGGTACTCCTGGATTTAATGTCAAGTCACTGACTCATTAAGATTTGTGTATTAAGTATGAATTCTGTTATAGATAGATAACAAAGATAAAATGGAATGTTTGTGATTTCACAGCATACATGTTACTGAAAGGACATGGTCAACTTAAAAAAAGAAATCACACTTCTATCTAAAGTTTTTACCTGCTATTGCTATAACTAACCCCTAAGATTACCATAACACATACTTCCTCAAATCTGTTTTTTGGTTCCTGAGGTGCTGCCAAAGACTCAGTGTCTGTAGTATAGTTCCCTGTTTACTTAAGCTCCAGTCTCACTGGTGTCAGTAGGGCTCAGGACCAGTCAAGAACCCACTGTAAGGAGCTCATTGAAAGACTAGGGGCTTGATCATTTTCCCTTTTTTTGTGTGGTCATTCACATAGTGGTAGGGGAAAGAAACCTTTAGAAATAAGGTGATTGTAAAAGCACACAATTGGCATGGGACCTGGGACTGTAGATGGAGTATTTAGAACTACTTTTAACCTAATTTTACGTTGGTGGTGTCTAATTCTTCTGAGAAAGTACAGCTTGAATGGAAATTGTTGGCTTTGTTTGATCTACAAAGCCCTTCATGGTTTGGGTCATGGTCATCTTAGAGATGTTACCTATTTCTCATGTTCCATCCCAATAGCTGAAAGCAGCAATTATGCCCTGAGTCTCCCAATCTGAAAAATGTGGGCAGGGTGTTCTG
This sequence comes from Natator depressus, assembly GCF_965152275.1. Taxonomy (NCBI): domain Eukaryota; kingdom Metazoa; phylum Chordata; order Testudines; family Cheloniidae; genus Natator; species Natator depressus. The sequence continues at coordinate 40,524,600 of NC_134244.1, forward strand.
TTGAGGTCCCTCAACCCCAGAATTCACCTCCCCCATTCTTCTGCCAGACTGTGGAATTCTGGAATACAGAACAATGCCTGTTTGTTCACTCAGGTTATTGCCTGCAGTGGTCAGAGGGAGTGGCCTGCAAGGTGCATTAAACTTTGTTTTGTAGTATGAGCACTTGTGAGTTCTCTTGATGCAATGGTGTGTCAGTTTAGCCATGTTTGAGTCTGTCTTTCATTTATGTATAAGCACATAGTGGTCAACTTGGGTGCATTATATCAATTGTAAGATGTACATGTAAACATAATTAGTATTATGGATCTATATTGTCAGTTATGTAGTTAAAAATAAATCCAGAGGCAAAGCAATTACCGTGGGCCTATAGTGATAGGCCATTACATTTCAGTGTCTTGCTAGTCTTAAATTTATAAAATACATTAAAAGTGATATTCATGTTATGTCTTAACTGCTAGCAGAATATATTTTAGATATAGCTTTCCCCTCTCCATAATATCCCTCATTTGGATTTTTTTCTTTTGGTTTTGCACAAATATATCTCCTTTATGAGTATAAACTATTTATAACAGGACTGCTGAATCACAAAAATAAGGTTCTAGCCAATGTTAGCCTAAACGATTAGGATACTCTGTTAATAATCTCAATACGTGATTCAAAGTCCATTGAAATCAGTGGGAGTCATTGATTACAATGGACTTTGAAGCAGGTCCTGAGAGTTTAAATACTTCGTTTTATACTGAGGGTATGTCTACACTATGAAATTAGGTCAAATTTATAGAAGCTGGTTTTGTAGAAAACGGTTTTATACAGTTGATTGTGTGTCCCCACACAAGTGCTCTAAGTGCATGTAGTTGGCGGAGTGTGTCCACAGTACTGAGGCAACCATCGAGTTCTGGAGCGTTGCACTGTGGGTGGCTATCCCACAGTTCCTGCAGTCTCCGCCGCCCATTTGAATTCTTGGTAGAAATCCCAGTGCCTGATGGGGCTAAAACATTGTCGCGGGTGGTTCTGGGTACATATCGTCAGGCCCCTGTTCCCTCCCTCCCTCCGTGAAAGTAAGGGCAGACAATCGTTTTGCGCCTTTTTTCTTGAGTTACCTGTGCAGACGCCATACTACGGCAAGCATGGAGCCCGCTCAGATCACTTTGGCAATTAGGAGCACATTAAACACCAAGCGCATTATCCAGCAGTATATGCAGCACCACAACCTGGCAAAACGATACCGGGCGAGTAGGCGACGTCAGCACGGTGACGTGAGTGATGAGGACATGGACACAGACTTGTCTCAAAGCATGGGCCTTGGCAATGTGGGCATCATGGTGCTAATGGGGCAGGTTCATGCGGTGGAACGCCGATTCTGGGCTCGGAAAACAAGCAGACTGGTGGGACCGCATAGTGTTGCAGGTCTGGGACGATCCCCAGTGGTTGCTTAACTTTTGCATGGGTAAGGGCACTTTCATGGAACTTTGTGACTTGCTTTACCCTGCCCTGAGGCGCAAGAATACCAAGATGAGAGCAGCCCTCACAGCTGAGAAGTGAGTGGCAATAGCCCTGTGGAAGCTTTCAATACCAGACAGCTACCGGTCAGTCGGGAATCCATTTGGAGTGGGCAAATCTACTGTGGGGGCTGCTGTGATGCAAGTAGCCCACGCAATCAAAGATCTGCTGAGATCAAGGGTAGTGACCCCGGGAAATGTGCAGGTCATAGTGGATGGCTTTGCTGCAATGGGATTCCCTAACTGTGGTGGGGCCATAGATGGAACCCATATCCCTATCTTGGCATCGGAGCACCAAGCCGCCGAGTACATAAACCGCAAGGGGTACTTTTCAATAGTGCTGCAAGCACTGGTGGATCACAAGGGACGTTTCACCAACATCAACGTGGGATGGCCGGGAAAGGTACATGATGCTCGCATCTTCAGGAACTCTGGTCTGTTTCAAAAGCTGCAGGAAGGGACTTTATTCCCAGACCAGAAAATAACTGTTGGGGATGTTGAAATGCCTACAGTTATCCTTGGGGACCCAGCCTACCCCTTAATGCCATGGCTCATGAAGCCATACACAGGCAGCCTGGACAGTAGTCAGGAGCTGTTCAACTACAGGCTGAGCAAGTGCAGAATGGTGGTAGAATGTGCACTTGGATGTTTAAAAGCATGCTGGCGCAGTTTACTGACTCGGTTAGACCTCAGCGAAACCAAGATTCCCACTGTTATTACTGCTTGCTGTGCGATCCACAATATCTGTGAGAGTAAGGAGGAGAAGTTTGTGGCAGGGTGGGAGGTTGAGGCAAATCGCCTGGCTGCTGGTTTCGCACAGCCAGGCACCAGGGCAGTTAGAAGAGCACAGGAGGGCACGGTGCGCATCAGAGAAGCTTTGAAAACCAGTTTCATGACTGGCCAGGCTATGGTGTGAAAGTTCTGTTTGTTTCTCCTTGAGGAAACCCCCCACCCCTTGGTTCACTCTACTTCCCTATAAGCTAACCACCCTCCCCTCCTCTCTTCGGTCACCGCTTGCAGAGGCAATAAAATCATTGTTGCTTCACGTTCATGCATTCTTTATTCATTCATCACACAAATAGGGGGATAACTACCAAGGTAGCACCAGGAGGGATGGTGGAGGAGAGAAGCACCAGAAGGGTTGGTGGAGGAGGGAAGGACAAGGCCACACAGCAATTTAAAACTTATTGAATGCCAGCCTTCTGTTGCTTGGGCAATCCTCTGGGGTGGAGTGGTCGGGTGGCTGGAGGCCCCCCACCGCATTCTTGGGCCTCTGGGTGAGGAGGCTATGGAACTTGGGGAGGAGGGCGGTTGGTTACACAGGGGCTGTAGCAGCAGTCTGTGCTCCAGCTGCCTTTCCTGCAGCTCAACCATACGCTGGAGCATATTGGTTTGATCGTCCAACAGCCTCAGCATTGAATCCTGCCTCTTCTCATCATGCTGCTGCCACCTTTCAGCTTCAGCCCTCTCTTCAGCCCGCCACCTCTCCTCCCGGTCATATTGTGCTTTCCTGCACTCTGACATTGTCTGCCTCCACACATTCGTCTGTGCTATGTCAGTGTGGGAGGACAGCATGAGCTCAGAGAACATTTCATCACGAGTGCATTTTTTTTTCGCCTTCTAATCTTCCTAGCCTCTGAGAAGAAGATCCTGTGATCCTTGAAACACATGCAGCTGGTGGAGGAAAAAAAAGGCAGGTATTTAAAAAGACACATTTTCTAGAACAATGGCTACACACTTTCATGGTAAACCTTGCTGTTAACATTACATACACAGCACACGTGCTTTCGTTCCAAGGTCGCATTTTGCCTCCCCCCCACCATGTGGCTAGCCCCTCACTCTCCCCATGGCTAACAGCGGGGAACATTTCTGTTCAGCCACAGGCAAACAGCCCAGCAGGAACGGGCACCTCTGAATGTCCCCTTAAGAAAAGCACCCTATTTCAACCAGGTGACCATGAATGATATCACTCTCTTGAGGATAACACAGAGATAAAGAACGGATGTTGTTTGAATGCCAGCAAACATACACTGCAATGCTTTGTTCTACAATGATTCCTGAGTACATGCTACTGGCCTGGAGTGGTAAAGTGTCCTACCATGGTGGACGGAATAAGGCTGCCCTCCCCAGAAACCTTTTGCAAAGGCTTTGGGAGTATATCCAGGAGAGCCGCAAATGCCGGGGCAAATTAATCATTAAACATGCTTGCTTTTAAACCATGTATACTATTTTAAAAGGTACACTCACCAGAGGTCCCTTCTCCACCTGGCGGGTCCAGGAGGCAGCCTTGGGTGGGTTCGGGGGGTACTGGCTCCAGGTCCAGGGTGAGAAACAGTTCCTGGGTGTTGGGAAAACCAGTTTCTCCGCTTGCTTGCTGTGAGCTATCTACAATCTCATCTTCCTCGTCCCCAAAACGTGCTTCAGTGGAGATGGAGGCAACACGGAAGGAGTCAAACAACACATCTGAGGTAGTGGTGGCTGAGCCCCCTAAAATGGCATGCAGCTCATCATAGAAGCGGCATGTTTTGGGCTCTGACCCGGAGCGGCCGTTTGCCTCTCTGGTTGTCTGGTAGGCTTGCCTCAGCTCCTTAAGTTTCATGCGGCATTGCTTGAGGTCCCTGTTATGGCCTCTGTCCTTCATGCCCTGGAGATTTTGACAAATGTTTTGGCATTTCAAAAACTGGAACGTAGTTCTGATAGCACAGATTCCTCTCCCCATACAGCGATCAGATCCTGTACCTCCCGTTTGGTCCATGCTGGAGCTCTTTTGCGATTCTGGGACTCCATCATGGTCACCTCTGCTGATGAGCTCTGGCCAGCGTGGCAAGCTGCAGGTGACCATGCAAACAGGAAATTGAAATTCAAAAGTTTGCGGGCCTTTTCCTGTCTACCTGGTCAATGCATCTGAGTTGAGAGTGCTATCCAGAGTGGTCACAATAGAGCAGAGGCCAATACTGTCTAATTGCATCCACAGTACCCCAAATTCGACCCGGCAAGGCCAATTTAAGCGCTAATCCACTTGTCGAGGTGGATTAAGGAAATTGATTTTAAGAGCCCTTTAAGTCAAAAAAAAGGGCTTCATCGTGTGGACGGGTGCAGGTTTACATCAATTTAACACTGCTAAATGCAACCTAAACTCCTAGTGTAGACCAGGGCTTAGTAAATTAAATCATTAAAATGTGATCAAACTAATTTAGGCTGAAAACACATACAATAAATTTTCTTCAGAACTGGGACCATGTATGTATAGTTTCATCTCAAAACAAATTTTACAATCCAGTAACAAACCTCAGTAAATTATAAGCTATCAAATTCTTACTAGGGATGGGTCTGAGCCACAAAAAGTTGGAACTAAATTAAAACTTTCCAAAAGTCCTGAATTATTCAGATCCAGGGTTTTGCCTCAGATCCATGTCTAATTCTTTAGTAAACTATGGAAATTCTAGCTTGAGCTTTTAAATAACTGCTTGTTTTCCAGTTTGGCTTTAGAGGCTTGTTCTTTAACTTAAACTATTTAAACTCCCAAATTAATGTGTCCTTTCAGTTTCTTTTAACTTCATATTCCAGTCTTATCATGTACTGGCAGGAACTGGATAATACAGCCAAAGGTGCCTCAGAAAAAGTGCAGCCTGTTAGGGCCTGCCAATGGTATGGGTTTGGCTGAAGAAATGTAGGATGACTCAAGTTTTGTTCCCATAACTGGAAGAAACAAAGCAAACACTAGTGAGCTGGAAATGTAGAGCTATATCCTTGTGACCTTTGTCTCAAGCTATGAGTCAAACTTTAGTAGGTGTTTTATCACTGAATTGGAATAACTGCACAATGACTTACACTAATGAGGGTGTGGCAAGACAGGCTCTCTCCTTCTTTTTAAGCCTGCAAATGGCTCAGATTTTTTGCTGGTAAAACACCTGACTAAGTTTATTTTTACTATTTCCACCACCCTTACACACGGTTCAGCCTTACATCTACAGCCCTGGGGGCTATCGGCTCCTTAGGCAAGCAGGGGAGGGGGATATAGGCAGGGCCGGCACCAGCGTTCCAAGCAGGTGCTTGGGGCAGCAGTTCCTCCAGCCATGGCAGCCATTTGGTGACCGCTTCTCTGTTCTGCCTGCCACGGCAGCAAATCGGCGGTAGCTTCTTCCTTTTGCTGTCTGGTGGCAGTTTTTTTACTGCTTGGGGCGGCAAAAACTGTAGAGCCGGCTCTAGATATAGATCACTCGCTTTCTCCCCTGCTTCCCCATCTCACTTCCTGTGGCTTTGTGTAATCTGCCTTAGTTCTCTTCAGTCTGTCCCTAGCCATCAATTAGGCACAGCTCTGGTTAATGAGGCCTACTCTAGAATAATCAGAGTTGCAGTGACCAGAGTGCTGTCCAAGGTAAGGTTGCCTAGAACTCTGTCACAGGGGCAATGTTGCACTCCATGGACCAGACTCCACCATAATTTTATTTGTCTTCTAGTCCCATCCCAAGGGGTTCAAAGACAAACCTAATGCTTGCTTCAGTAGTGGAAAAAACATAACTCTTCTTTAAACAAAAAGGTGGAAAGGCATCTTTCCAAGTTCTGAGGGGATTATTCTTCCCTTATTCTGGAAGTCATGTCCCTTCACAAATATATTAATACAGCTTTGTTTGTCCTTGCAGTCTTTTTCAATTAAAGTATGTGAGGCTGAGTGTGAAACATGATTTTCTGGGGGGTCTTTCACCTTCCTGGTGTTTGCCTTCTGTCTCTGTATGTGGTACAGATCTAGATGAGTGGCGTTCAATGTTCCCTGTAATTTTTGATTAGCTGTGTGCACAAAAAATTTCTTCTGTGCAAATTTTTGTGTATGCAGTGTTTCGCCATGTGTGTGGGGTTTAGATCTGCGTGCACGCACACACAGCTTAGAGGGAACAGTGGTGGCATTACAGAAAGTCTCCAGGAGACTAAGTGTCAGAGGCATAATTAACACCAGTATATTTTTTCCCCTTCCCTGATTGACTTATTTCGTAGGTTCCTGTCTGTGCTGTGTGAGCATTAGAAGTCAAAATCCTACTTTTCATATAAGTAGGAATTTCCATGGGGAGCTAGATTAAGAACATAAGAATGGCCATACTGGGTCAGACCAATGGTCCATCTAGCCCAGCATCCTGTCTTCTGACAGTGGCCAATGCCAGATGCTTCAGAGGGAATGAACAGAACGGGCACTTATCACATCTGGCAATCCGATGCTAGGGACACTCAGAGCATGGAGTTGCATCCCTGAACATCTTGGCTAACAGACATTGATGGATCTATGCTCCATGAACTTATCTAGGTCTTTTTTGAGCCCCATTATAGTTTTGGCCTTCACAACCTCCCCTGACAATGAAATTCACAGGGTGACTGTGCATTGTGAAGAAGTATGTCCTTTTGTTTGTGTTAAACCTGCTGCCTGTTAATTTCATTGTGACACCTAGTTCTTGTGCTTATATGAAGGCATAAATAACTCTTCCTTATTCACTTTTTCCAGACTAGTCATGATTTATAGACTATCATAACTCCTTAGTCCCTTTTCCAAGCTGAAAAGTCTCATTCTTTTTAATCTCTCCTCATATGGAAGCAGCTCCATACACTTTTGTTTCCCTTATCTGTTTTTTTTCCAACTCAATATATCTTTTTCTTGAGATGGGGTGACCAGAACTGCCCACAGTATTCAAAGGTGTGGTTGTACTGTGGATTTATATAGTTGCATTATGAAATTTTCTGTATCTCTTGCTTAATGGTTCCTAATGTTAGCTTTTTTGACTGCCACTGCACATTGAGCAGATGTGTTCAGAGAAATATCCACGATGACTTCAAGATGTTCCATCTGAACTCCTCAGGTCACTACAGTGAGTATCTACACTAGGGTGACCAGATGTCCCAATCTTATAGGGACAGTCCTGATATTTGAGGCTTTTTCTTATATAGAAGCCTATTACCCCACACCCCCGTCCCAATTTTTCATACTTGCTGTCTGGTCACCCTAATCTACACTGAGATGCTATAGTGGCACAGCTGCAGCACTGCTGCTGTGGTGTTTTAAGTGTAGACGTACCCTAAGGGTACGTCTACAGTATGAAATTAGGTCGAATTTATAGAAGGCGGTTTTGTAGAAAGCATTTTTATATAGTCAATTGTGTGTCCCCACACAAATGCTCTAAGCGAATGTAGTCGGAGTGTGTCCACAATACCAAGGCAACCGTCGACTTCCAGAGTGTTGCACTGTGAGTAGCTATCCCACAGTTCCTGCAGTCTCTGCCACCCATCTGAATTCTCGGTAGAAATCCCAGTGCCCGATGGGGCTAATACATTGTCGTGGGTGGTTCTGGGTACATATCGTCAGGCCCCCCTTCCTCCCTCCCTCCCTCCCTCCCTCCCTCCATGAAAGTAAGGACAGACAGGAGCCCGCTCAGATCATTTTGGCAATTAGAAGCACATTAAACACCATATGCATTATCCAGCAGTATATGCAGCACCAGAACCTGGCAAAGCGAAACCAGGCGAGGAGGCAACATCAGCGCGGTGACGAGAGTGATGAGGACATGGACACAGACTTCTCTCAAAGCACGGGCCCTGGCAATGTGGGCATCATGGGGCTAATGGGGCAGGCTCATGCTGTGGAACACCAATTCTGGGCCCGGGAAACAAGCGTAGACTGGTGGGACGATGCCCAGTGGCTGCAAAACTTTCGCATGTGTAAGGGCACTTTCATGGAACTTTGTGACTTGCTTTCCCCTGCCCTGAGGCGCAAGAATACCAAGATGAGAGCAGCCCTCACAGTTGAGAAGTGAGTGGCAATAGCTCTGTGGAAGCTTGCAATGCCAGACAGCTACCAGTCAGTCGGAAATCAATTTGGAGTGAGCAAATCTACTGTGGAGGCTGCTGTGATGCAAGTAGCCAACGCAATCAAAGATCTGCTGAGATCAAGGGTAGTGACCCTGGGAAATGTGCAGGTCATAGTGGATGGCTTTGCTGCAATGGGATTCCCTAACTGTGGTGGGGCCATAGATGGAACCCATATCCCTATCTTGGCATCGGAGCACCAAGCCGCCGAGTACATAAACCGCAAGGGGTACTTTTCAATAGTGCTGCAAGCACTGGTGGATCACAAGGGACGTTTCACCAACATCAACGTGGGATGGCCGGGAAAGGTACATGATGCTCGCATCTTCAGGAACTCTGGTCTGTTTCAAAAGCTGCAGGAAGGGACTTTATTCCCAGACCAGAAAATAACTGTTGGGGATGTTGAAATGCCTACAGTTATCCTTGGGGACCCAGCCTACCCCTTAATGCCATGGCTCATGAAGCCATACACAGGCAGCCTGGACAGTAGTCAGGAGCTGTTCAACTACAGGCTGAGCAAGTGCAGAATGGTGGTAGAATGTGCACTTGGATGTTTAAAAGCATGCTGGCGCAGTTTACTGACTCGGTTAGACCTCAGCGAAACCAAGATTCCCACTGTTATTACCGCTTGCTGTGCGATCCACAATATCTGTGAGAGTAAGGAGGAGAAGTTTGTGGCAGGGTGGGAGGTTGAGGCAAATCGCCTGGCTGCTGGTTACACACAGCCAGACACCGGGGTGGTTAGAGCACAGGAGGTCATGGTGCGCATCAGAGAAGCTTTGAAAATCAGTTTCATGGCTGACCAGGCTACGGTGTGAAAGTTCTGTTTGTTTCTCCTTGATGAAGCCCCCCCGACCCGTTGGTTCAATTTACTTCCCTGTAAGCTAACCACCCTCCCCTCCTCTCTTCGGTCACCACTTGCAGAGGCAATAAAGTCATTGTTGCTTCACATTCATGCATTCTTTATTCATTCATCACACAAATAGGGGGATAGCTATCAAGGTAGCACCAGGAGGGGTGGTGGAGGAGGGAAGAACAAGGCCACACAGCACTTTAAAACTTATTGAATGCCAGCCTTCTGTTGCTTGGGCAATCCTCTGGGGTGGAGTGGCTGGGTGGTCGGAGGCCCCCGCACCGCATTCTTGGACCTCTGGGTGAGGAGGCTATGGAACTTGGGGAGGAGGGCTGTTGGTTACACAGGGGCTGTAGCGGCAGTCTGTGCTCCTGCTGCCTTTCCTGCAGCTCAACCATATGCTGGAGCATATTAGTTTGATCCTCCAGCAGCCTCAGCATTGAATCCTGCCTCCTCTCATCACGCTGCCACCACTTTTCAGCTTCAGCCCACCACCTCTCCTCCCGGTCATTTTGTGCTTTCCTGCACTCTGACATTGTCGGCCTCCACACATTTGTCTGTGCTCTCAGTGTGGGATGACAGCATGAGCTCAGAACATTTCATCGTGAGTGCGTTTTTTTTTTGCTTTCTAACCTTCGCTAGCCTCTGGGAAGGAGAAGATCCTGTGATCCTTGAAACACATGCAGCTGGTGGAGGGAAAAAAGAGACACATTTTCTAGAACAATGGGTACACTCTTTCACAGTAAACCTTGCTTTAACATTACATACATAACATATGTGCTTTCATTCCAAGGTCGCATTTTGCCGACCCCCACCCTCCCCTCCTTCCCATGGCTAACAGCAGGGGACATTTCTGTTCAGCCACAGGCAAACAGCCCAACAGGAACGGGCACCTCTGAATGTCCCCTTAAGAAAAGCACCCTATTTCAACCAGGTGACCATGAATGATATCACTCTCTTGAGGATAACACAGAGATAAAGAACGGATGTTGTTTGAATGCCAGCAAACATACACTGCAATGCTTTGTTCTACAGTGATTCCTGAGTACATGCTACTGGCCTGGAGTGGTAAAGTGTCCTACCATGGTGTACAGAATAAGGCTGCCCTCCCCAGAAACCTTTTGCAAAGGCTTTGGGAGTATATCCAGGAGAGCCGCAAATGCCGGGGCAAATTAATCATTAAACATGCTTGCTTTTAAACCATGTATACTATTTTAAAAGGTATACTCACCAGAGGTCCCTTCTCCACCTGGCGGGTCCAGGAGGCAGCCTTGGGTGGGTTCGAGGGGTACTGGCTCCAGGTCCAGGGTGAGAAACAGTTCCTGGGTGTTGGGAAAACCAGTTTCTCCGCTTGCTTGCTGTGAGCTATCTACAATCTCATCTTCCTCGTCCCCAAAACGTGCTTCAGTGGAGATGGAGGCAACACGGAAGGAGTCAAACAACACATCTGAGGTAGTGGTGGCTGAGCCCCCTAAAATGGCATGCAGCTCATCATAGAAGCAGCATGTTTGGGGCTCTGACCCGGAGCGGCCGTTCACCTCTCTGGTTGTCTGGTAGGCTTGCCTCAGCTCCTTAAGTTTCATGCAGCACTGCTTCGGGTCCCTGTTATGGCCTCTGTCCTTCATGCCCTGGGAGATTTTGACAAATGTTTTGGCATTTCAAAAACTGGAACGTAGTTCTGATAGCACGGATTCCTCTCCCCATACAGCGATCAGATCCCGTACCTCCCGTTCGGTCCATGTGGGAGCTCTTTTGCGATTCTGAGACTCCTGCATGGTCACCTCTGCTGATGAGCTCTGCATGGTCACCTACAGCTTGCCATGCTGGCCAAACAGGAAATTGAAATTCAAAAGTTTGCAGGCCTTTTCCTGTCTACCTGGTCATTGGAACAGAGTTGAGAGTGCTGTCCAGAGCAGTCACAATGGAGCACTCTGGGATAGCTCCCAGAGGCCAATACCATCTAATTGCATCCACAGTACCCCAAATTCGACCCAGCACGGCCAATTTCAGCGCTAATCCCCTTGTCGGGGGGTGGAGTAAGGAAATCAAATTTAAGAGCCCTTTAAGTCGAAAAAAAGGGCTTTGTTGTGTGGACGGGTGCGGGGTTAAATAGATTTAACGCTGCTAAATTCGACCTCAACGCCTAGTGTAGACCAGGGCTAAGAAAGGAATGATACAGTGATATTCAGCTGCTTCTCAATTACTCAGGGCTGTGCCTCTGTAGGTTAAAAGTGCAAATAAGAGATTGCAGGCCTGTCTAACAGGATTTCTGTGGTTTTCTCTGAGGACATTTCAAGCTGCTGAATGTGTAGCTGAATCAACGTTTATTTAAAGAAACAGCAAAATCATAACCTGAAAGGTGATTGTCCCTTGCAAGAACTTCAGGAAATCTACGATGGGGAAATAATAGAGTGAAAGGCTAAGTTTCTAAAGGAGGACATGGAAATACAAATGCACAGCCAGCAAAATTACTACTCTAATTATATGAATTGCTTGTGCTTTAAAGTAATCTAAATGGGAAAGCAGAATCACCTGGGTGGGCAATAGAGGAATGGTCATATCTGTATGCAATTGTATTTTCAATAAACTAACGGTCTTAAGGAACAGATCTTGAGGTCAGGAAATCTGTTCTGTTATCAGCTTTGTCACTGACTTTCTGTGTGGCATTGGGAAGCACAAACTGAAACACAGATTAATCTGTAAAATGGAGTTGGTGGTGTGAGGCATAATTAATTTTTATCAAGTGATCTGAGGTCTCCAGATGGTGATACAGATGTAAAGTATTATACGTTTAAGGTATTTGCATGTGTAACTAAACTTTATTTGAAAGCCCTAATGATACTTTGCTCTACCTTTCCTGCAGAGCTGATGATGAGCTCTGTTGGAACAATTCTTGGAGGCCCCACAGCTATCCTGTCTCATGGCAAAAGGCCTATGTTATGAAGTAGAAAGAGATTTTGTATTTGAGGATTATCAGTCCAAAATTATTCTGATCCAACCAAAAAGGCACACACACTAATCTCGCTAATCTGCACACAATTGGTGGTGCACACATCCCCTCTCAGCTAAGATTTATAGTTCAATGTTGTGGTTCCCACAATGAGAACTCAGCATTTTATAAAATTGACTACAGTAGAATTGTCAAGGCTGATTCCCCACTCTGGCACTCTGAGACCAGAAGGTAGGGGCCCACAAGGATTCTCAAAATTAATAGTGGCCACTCCAGGCTTGTATTAAACTCCCAAGGTACAGCTTTTCTCTGACCGTGGATGCGTAGATGCTGCTGCCACCACCCAAGTTCAAAAACCCCTTTGAGAACCCAGGAAGTCTCCCCTTGGAATTCCTTCCTGTAGGTACCGTCGAGCCTTTTCACCCCCTCTCCGGGGAAGAGTTGAGAAAGAAAACAAAGGAAATCAGCTGTTGTCACCAGCTAATCAATATATGCACAAATCTTAGGGCAAAACAGTATCCCCAATAATGTCACGGCAAACCTGGTGGCTGAACTTTGACTTTGTCCTCACCCATAACTATTTCACATTTGGGGACAATGTATACCTTCAAATCAGCAGCACTGCTATGGGTACCGGCATGGCCCCACAGTATGCCAACATTTTTATGGCTGACTTAGAACAACACTTCCTCAGCTCTCATCCCCTACTCTACTTGCACTACATTGATGACATCATCATCTGGACCCATGGAAAAGAAGCCCTTGAGGAATTCCACCATGATTTCAACAATTTCCATCCCACCATCAACCTCAGCCTGGACCAGTCCTCCCAAGAGATCCACTTCCTGGACACTACGGTGCTAATAAGCGATGGTCACAAACACCACCCTATACCAGAAACCTACTGACCGCTATGCCTACCTACATGCCTCCAGCTTTCATCCAGACCACACCACACGATCCATTGTCTACAGCCAAGCTCTACAATACAACTGCATTTGCTCCAACCCCTCAGAAAGAGACAAACACCTACACGATCTCTATCAAGCATTCTTACAACTACAATACCCACCTGCGGAAGTGAAGAAACAGATTGATAGAGCCAGAAAAGTACCCAGAAGTCACCTGCTACACGACATGCCCAACAAAGAAAATAACAGAACGCCACTGGCCGTCACCTTCAGCCCCCAACTAAAACCTCTCCAATGCATCATCAAAGATCTACAACCTATCCTGAAGGACGACCCATCGCTCTCACAGATCTTGGGAGACAGACCAGTCCTTGCTTACAGACAGCCCCCCAACCTGAAGCAAATACTCACCAGCAACCACACACCATACAACAGAACCACTAACCCAGGAACCTATCCTTGCAACAAAGCCCGTTGCCAACTGTGTCCACATCTATTCAGGGGACACCATCATAGGGCCTAATCACATCAGCCACACTATCAGAGGCTTGTTCACCTGCACATCTACCAATGTGGTATATGCCAGCAATGCCCCTCTGCCATGTACATTGGCCAAACTGGACAGTCTCTACATAAAAGAATAAATGGACACAAATCAGACGTCAAGAATTGTAACATTCAAAAACCAGTTGGAGAACACTTCAATCTCTTTGGTTACTCGATTACAGACCTAAAAGTGGCAATTCTTCAACAAAAAAACTTCAAAAGCAGACTCCAACGAGAGACTGCTGAATTGGAATTAATTTGCAAACTGGATACAATTAACTTAGGCTTGAACAAAGACTGGGAGTGGATGGGTCATTACACAAAGTAAAACAATTTCCCCATGTTTATTCCCCCCCCCCACTGTTCTTCAGATATTCTTGTCAACTGCTGGAAATGGCCCACCTTGATTATCAATACAAAATGTCTCTTCTCCACCTCCCCCTCCCCCCCCCGCCTGCTCTCCTGCTGGTAATAGCTCACCTTACCTGATCACTCTCGTTACAGTGTGTATGGTGACACCCATTGTTTCATGTTCTCTGTGTATATAAATCTCCCCACTGTATTTTCCACTGAATGCATCTGATGAAGTGAGCTGTAGCTCACAAAAGCTTATGCTCAAATAAATGTTAGTCTCTAAGGTGCCACAAGTACTCCAGTTCTTTTTGCGGATACAGACTAACACGGCTGCTACTCTGAAGCAAATCAAAAGCACCTGGGGTTAGCACAGAGGAGTCCACAAGCCATGAAGAAATAAGAGATAAACCTAATACATCTTCCTAGACAATTCCTGATCTACTTGCGTACCTGGGGTTTCAAATGAGTAGTTTCTAGGTATGATCTGATTATTTTCATACCTGGCCAAAAGCTTTTTACAGCATAGTTCCAGCCCTCTCTGCTGTCTGAGAGAACAACACAGACAAAGGGGAAGTTTTTCCCCACTTTGAAAAAGTTCTAGCCTTCCCACTGGCTCTTTTGGTCAGGTGCCCACTCCCTTTTACCTATAGACTTTTTAAAGCAAGTAGAGAACAGCTACTAGCAGGGATTTTATAGCTAGCTGGCTGGCTGGGTGCCCATAAAAGGGAGCTATCCCTCCCCCTTCATTTATCACAATATAAAACATATTACAGATAATAATTAATTTATTTTGGCCAGAGTGGTTTGGTTTTAAGTCCCCTGTGGTTCATTACTCTTACTCTTATGCTTGTTCACTTACTGAATCTTGGGAATCAGTAACTCACTTGGGGTCTCCATATCACTAGTGCAATTACCAAGGTTCTACTGCATTTCTTTACAGTAATATCCAGAAAGATAACGGTGAAGTGTGCCAATATAATAGTGGGGTGACAAATTATGTGCCAACTGCCCATAACTTACTGTGCCCCATACAAGGTGTGAGCAAAGACAATCCCTTCTCCAAGTTCCTTACAGGGTAAAAACTCAAGACTTATTGAGTGACAGGTGTCTTTTCATATATAATGTTGCAGTGTAGAAGGCATTTTGCATGGGTTAGTGTTTCTTGTGTATCACTCAACAGAGAATAACAAATGTAGTAATGGATTTAAGCTGCTGCAGGGAAAATTTAGGTTAGCTAGTACAAGGTAACGTTACTATACAAACAAACAGATCAAGGGAGGCTGTGGAATTGTGATCACTGAAGATAACCGAGGCTAGATGAGATCATTTTTGGCATTGGATCAGGCATTACGAAAGTAGCCTGCCCCCAGTGGAGGGAGATGGATTAGATCAATGGTCCCAACCAGGGGTATGCATAACCCTGGGGTACACAGACATCTTCCGGGGGGTGCATCAACTCATCTATATATTTGCCTAGTTTTACAATAGGCTACATAAAAAGCACTAGTGAAGTCAGTACAAACTAAAATTTCATGCAGACAATGACTAGTCTATACTACTCTATAGACCACACGCTGAAATGTAAGTACAAGATTTATATTCCAATTGATTAATTTTATTATTATATGGTAAAAATGAGAAAGTAAGCAATTTTTCAGTAATAGTGTGACACTTTTTTGTATTGTCTGATTTTGTAAGCAAGTAGTTTGAGGTAAAACTTGTGGGGTACACAGGACATATTGGACTCCTGAAAGGGGTACAGTAGTCTGGAAAGGTTGAGAACCACTGGATTAAATGGCCCACCAGAACTTATTTTAACCCAAGTGACTTTAATGGACTTTTATATTTTATTGGGAGTTCTCAAACCATAAACTTTGTGGTATCTAGCATCGTATTTAAAAAGTGAGATGTAAATGGGTGTTACTGTAAAGAATTTTGAAATCTGTAAAAATACCTTTCCTTTAGTGTAATTATTTAAATAATAGGAAAATCACATGGAAACTCAGTGTAACTTTTGAACAAAGATTTATTCAGCAAGTTTGAAAACCTTTGTCTTGATACGAACCTGTTTGCATAGCTGAACTCTAGCCAACAAGAATTCCTGTCAAGTGAAACATTAACCCTGATGCCAAAGAAATGCAGGTCTCTCAGGGCAAAGAGATCTTGGCTAAGAACGAAAACTTAACACTGGTCTAAAGCAACTATCTTTAAAACATTTATGCATTCAGGGTATGGGGTGGCTCAGGGGCTCGGAAATGGGATATGACATCTTACAAACCAGTGAGCTGGAACTGAATCTGGCCTGGGACAGTAGTGGTCAAAAGCTATTACTGTCAGCTGTTTAGTGGCCTAATGTGTGATATTTTTTGTATCATGGCAGTTTGTAGTGGGCTGGTGTCTTTATGGCACAAACCACCACCACCACCACCACAGCTGGCATCCTCCTCTCAGGAGGAGAGGGCACAAGCAGCATTTCCTCTAATCTCTAGGCCCCTGCTCAGGAGTCTGTGGGGTTGGGGATTGGTGCCACTGCTCTATAAACGGCAGCAGTGGTGGTGCTGGTGCTATCCTTCCTAAACAGGTGCAGAAGGTGCTGACCTCAAAAAGGCAAAGTCAGAAGCTGCAAGCTTACCCAAAAGGGTGTGGATAGGGGTGTCCCACCCCAACTGTCTCAGCAATGGGCCTGGCCAGCTCTGTTAGCTAGTAAGGAAAGTATGCTGCATCTGTTTAATTTGTGGTGGGGCTGCTATTGCAGAATATGCTCCCTAAGGGCTCATCTAAACTACAAAATTAAGTTGATTTATCTAACTCACCCTCAAGCCTCCAAATGAATTAAGTCAATTGTGCATGGCCACGCCATGCTCATTGTCTCGATGGAGTGAGTCCTCACTAGCAGTGCCTGCATCGAGGCACAAAGCCGGGCATCCTGGGTAGCTATCCCAAAGTGCAACTTGCTGCAGTGTGTTTTAGGAAGTTTGTGCAATGCCTCATGGGACCAAAACATTGTTGCAGGGGAGAATGGGAACATTGCATTGGCACCCCATGATGCACTGTGCTCCCTCCCTCATATCAATGGCCAGCACCCCAATGGTTTTTGCACCTTAAAACCGCTGCATGTACGCCATAACCCCAGAAGCCCGCAGCCTGCTCAGTTGTACACTCTTGCTGTGAGCATCTCAGACACCTCACACCTTCTCCTGCTGTATCTCCAGAGCTGAAGTAGGGTCCGCCACGCAGAACGTAGCAATGTCCTGCAAGCAGCCCTGCTGCAAGCCCCTGAAAAAAATTCAGTTGCAGAGGGCAGTAGCAGAGCAGCTGCACTCTGAGCGCCATTTCTAGTCCCATGAAACAAACGCTGACTGGTAGGACCACGTTTTGCAGGTACGGGATGACTAGCAGTGGCTGTGGAATTTCTGAATGCAGAAGGCCACCTTCCAGGAACTTTGTGCTGAGCTTTGCCCTACCCTGCAGCTCAGCAACACAAAAATGAGAGCTGCTCTGACAGTGGAGAAGCGAGTGGCCATCGCTGTTTGGAAGCTTGCAATGCCAGACAGATACCAGTCAGTGGGGAATCAATTTGGAGTAGGTAAATCAACTGTGGGAGCTGCTGTGCTCCAAGTGTGCATTAACCAACTTCTGCTACAAAGGGTAGCGAGTCTGGGAAATGTGCAGGACATAGTGGATAGTTTTGCTGCGATGGGGTTTCCTAATTGGGGTGGGGCAATAGATGGCATGCATATCCCTATCTTGGCACCAGACCACTTTGCCAAAGAGTACATAAACCAAAAGGGGTACTTTCCAATGGTTTTGCAAGTGCTGGTAGATCACAGGGGGTGTTTCACAGACGTCAATGTAGGGTAGTCATGAAAAGTTCATGACATGCACATCTTTAGGAACTCAGGTCTGTTCAAAAAGCTGCAATCCAGGACTTTCCAGACAACAAAATGAACATTGATGACATTGAGATGCCTATAGTTATCCTGGGGGACCCAGTCTACCCATGGCTTATGAAGCCATACACCAGCTGTGTGGACAGCAGTAAGGAACAGGTCAACTATAGGCTCAGCAAGTGCAGAATGGTGGTTGAATGTGCCTTTGGTCATTTGAAAGGGTGCTGGAGAAGTTTACTATCAAGGTTGGACCTTAGTGAGGAGAACATCCCCATAGTTATAGCTGCCTGCTGTGTGCTCCATAATATCTGTGGGGGGGCAGGGGGGAAATTTTCCATAGGGGTGGGCAGTTGAGACAGATCACATGGCAGCCATTTTTGAGCAGCCAGACACCAGGGCAATAAGAGCACAACAAGGGGCGCTGCATATCCATGAGGCTTTGAAAAGCTGTTTCAATAATGAGTCACAGTAATGTGAGCTGCTTGTCTGCATTGTGCTTTCCCAAACCTTCACCTGCCTTGTATCACTGTCCCTGTAAAGCCAGCCCCACCCCAAGCCCACTGCTTTCTACTCAATAAAAAACATTTTATTTCTCTAATCCATTTACTTTATTTAACAGACATAAGTAAAGAGGGAGAACAGAATAAAAATAACTTTTTGGCGGAAAGCAGTTGTAAAGTTAAACAGGAGAAACATTTTCAGCTTTGTAACGTAACATCACATTCCAGACCATCAAGCATTTGTGAATGGGTGCCTTCTGTTCATAGGTGCCAACTTCTGCTGGTGCTGGTAGGTGCCCAACCCATGTCTGCCCACAGCCCTGCCCCAATTCCCACCCCCAGCCCCACCTCCTCCCACTGAGTTCACTGCATTCCCACTCTTCCCTCCTGGAGCTTTTGTGGCTGCAAAACGGAGCTTTTGTGGCTGCAAGCACTGGGAGGAGAAGCAGGGACGCGGTGTGCTCAGGGGCGTAGGTGGGGGTGAGGTGAGGTGGGGCAGGGAGCTGAGCTTGGCTGATGATGGGTGCAGAGCACCCACCAATTTTTCCCCGTGGGTGCTCCAGCCCCAGAGCACCCATGGAGTCAGCGCCTATGCTTCTGTTCCTTGTACCCTCCCCCTGAGGTAAGTGACAGGGATAATGGACTTTTCGCTCCTGCCTCATGGAATGCATGGGGGAGGGTGATTCTGCACTAGGCTATGCGGGCTGGCTATCCATCATGGTCTGCAGAGGGAGTCTACCCTCCTACTTCTGTTCCTCCAGTTCAACCAGACTCCTCAACATTTCTGCTTGGTCCCTCATAATCCGAAGCATCTCATCCTGTGCCGCGTGATCTTGCTCATTGGAAGCTTTCCTGCCCTCCATGTCTAACTTCTTAGACAGTGAAATCCTCCACGCTCTCCGCTCTGTCCCGGAGGCATTCTCCGGTGAACATGCCCTCCTGTGTTCTTTCTCCTCCTTCTAATCAGCAAAAGTCTGCTTTCAGGTGTTCATATGCCAAAGGGCACGTTTCCAGCTGTCAGTCATGGGGGGAAAAAATAAAGGAGCCATTGTACATGAATAAAATGTTTCCATAGCAAGGCCGTTTTCATAAAAAGAACAAACAAACAAACCCCACACTTACTACAGAAGGTGCAAGCCATAACAATCAGAATCCAGAACTGTTCACTGTGCTGTTTTGCTGCTCCAGCAATGGTGAGTAGGCCCCCCCAGCTCATGGGTGACTATACATTTAATGAAGTTTATGGCAGGCTCATGTCGGGAGCAGAGGTAGCTAGTCAAACAATGGCCCTTCCCCATAGCACCACAGGAAGCTGTTTACGAATGGGGCAGGGGTGGGGAGATGTTTTCACTCCCAAATTGTAGAATCTCTCTCATGGGGCCCCAGTTGCCTCTCGGCCACTTTAAACTACTTTCCAACCCACACCGAGCACAGTAAAGGCACATTAGTGGCTGCATGGTTTGGCGATCTGGAATGTGGGGGGTGGGTGTGTCTACATGCCCTTTTTTTCCTTGTAAGAGCACTTTTAATGAGAACTTCCCCATTTCCCCTAGGTGACCCTATGTGATATCAGTCTCCTGAGGATAACCAAGGTGGAAAGGAAGGAGATGCTGCAAGCATCTGGGTATAGACACAGTCCTTATGCTGCTATGCTGTGTACCGCTGTCAAGGTTCCTCCCCCACTCTGAACTCTAGGGTACAGATGTGGGGACCTGCATGAAAACCTCCTAAGCTTACTTTTACCAGCTTAGGTTAAAACTTCCCCAAGGTACAAATTAATTTTATCCTTTGTCCTTGGAATATCCACTGCCACCACCAAACTCTAACTGGGTTTACTGGGAAATGTAGTTTGGACACGTCTTTGCCCCCCAAATCCTCCCAACCCTTGCACCCCACTTCCTGGGAAAGGTTTGGTAAAAATCCTCACCAATTTGCATAGGTGACCACAGACCCAAACCCTTGGATCTGAGAACAATGAAAAAGCATTCAGTTTTCTTACAAGAAGACTTTTAATAGAAATAGAAGTAAATAGAGGTAAAGGAATCACCTCTGTAAAATTAGGGTGGTAGATACCTTACAGGGTAATTAGATTCAAAACATAGAGAATCCCTCTAGGCAAAACCTTAAGTTACAAAAAAGACACACAGACAGAAATAGTCATTCTATTCAGCACAGTTCTTTTCTCAGCCATTTAAAGAAATCATAATCTAACGCATACCTAGCTATATTACTTACTAAAAGTTCTAAGACTTCATTCCTGTTCTATCCCCGGCAAAAGCAGCATACTGACAGACACAGACCCTTTGTTTCTCTCCCTCCTCCCAGCTTTTGAAAGTATCTTGTCTCCTCATTGGTCATTTTGGTCAGGTGCCAGCGAGGTTACCATTAGCTTCTTAACCCTTTACAGGTGAGAGGATTTTTCCTCTGGCCAGGAGGGATTTTAAAGGGGTTTACCCTTCCCTTTATATTTATGACAACCGCAATGATGCCAGCAGAATTAATTCAGGAGTTGTGTGGGGAAAGGGTCCTATCATGGTGGAAGAAATGAGACTGCCCTGCCCAGAAACCTTCTGCAAAGGATTG
This sequence comes from Natator depressus, assembly GCF_965152275.1. Taxonomy (NCBI): domain Eukaryota; kingdom Metazoa; phylum Chordata; order Testudines; family Cheloniidae; genus Natator; species Natator depressus. The sequence goes on from NC_134244.1 coordinate 40,545,532, forward strand.
CAGAGTACCTCCATGAAAGTTTCCTAGAGATGTCCATGGAGAATTCCCAGGCTATCCCAGTCCACATAAACAGTCTTTTTCTGGGGGCCACCCTCTGTGTAGCTGGAGCAGCCTCTTGTAAGCAGAGAACCACAGCACCTTGCTTTTTCTTCATAGTAAACACGCAATACCACCGAATGTTTGTGCCCGCTAAAATTTAACTGGACTTTGATTGTAATTGTATACTCACCAGAGGTGCCTTCCTCAGCATCACAGTTGGCCACCGTGATATCCTGCGACTCTCAGGGCTCCAGGATTAAAAATATTTCCTGGCTTTTGGGGAGAATAGATTCACCACTCACCTGTCTCCCATTCTTATACTCCTCCTCATCCACCATATCGTCCTCCTTGTTGTCCCTAGACTCACACCTGTGAGGTGTCCACATAGCTTGTGGGGGTGCTGGTAGGGTCACCCCTGAGAATTGCATGCAGCTCATTGTAGAACCAGCATGTGTGGGGTTCAGCACCAGAATGACTGTTTCCCTTCCTTGCCTTCTGCTATGCTTAGCGAAGTTCTTTTATTTTCACACTGCACTGCTGTGTGTCTCTTGTGTAGCCATCCTCCCCCATTCCATGAATGATCTTTGCATAGATGTCAGAGCTTTTCTTCTGCTGGATCAGAGCTCTGCCTGCACAGAATCTTCTCCCCACACAGCAATGAGATCCACCACCTCCTGTTCAGACCAGGCTGGAGCACTTTTGGGATGTGTAGTCTTCATCATTAGCTGTGCTGAAGCTGGCATGCTCCCAGTGCTGATCAAACAGGAAATGGGAAATCAAAAATTCCTGGGGCTTTAGCAGGGGAGGGGCTGTTTCCTATGTACCTGGCAGCAGAATTGAGAATGATCTCCAGAGTGGTCACTGATGAACATTGTGGGACACCACCTGGAGGCCAATTAAGTCAAATTCCACAACTCTGCATCTGCACTACCTTGTAGTCAACTCATGAAAATCAAATTAAGTGCTACGTCTCTCGCAGAGGTGAATTACTAAAGTTGACATTAGAGGTGACTTAGTTCAGCATAAAGGACCCGGTAGCGTAGACACATATATTAACAGGTCAACTTCAGGTGGCTTCCTTTGACCTAACGTTTTAGTGTAGACCAGGCCTAAGACCCAAAGGAATTTTTGCTAAATTGCCAAAATTCCTGCAGAACAGCTCTCATTTCCTCTACCCCCTGCTAACAATGACCTGTGTCTCTAAAGCACGATCTAACCCTAAAAAAGCAGGCATTTGCTTCATTTCTTATCAGTTCAAATAAGGGTCCATATATGCACAAGCTTGCTTTTTCCATTCATGAATTTTCCAATGCCTAAGTTTATTAATCTCTAGTTATTTTCCAGAGGCACCTATATACAGGTGTAGCAGGCTGATGCTCATTGAAGACCACATCCACTGGATTCTTTAAAAATGAACAATAATATCTATCCGTGGGCTGGGTTTCTTCCTCTGGAGAACCCAACTCCACCAGGTAGTCTGGTGGCAAAGCACAAAAACAGTTGTACAGTAGAGTGCAAGAGTGCCTTACCTGGAATGACCATTCTAGACTCTCATCAGAGATCTGGCAGTTAAAGCCAAACAAACAGTCTTGTAATAAGAAAAGGAGTACTTGTGGCACCTTAGAGACTAACAAATTTATTTGAGCATAAGCTTTCGTGAGCTACAGCTCACTTCATCGGATGCATCCGATGAAGTGAGCTGTAGCTCACGAAAGCTTATGCTCAAATAAATTTGTCAGTTTCTAAGGTGCCACAAGTACTCCTTTTCTTTTTGTGAATACTGACTAACACGGCTGCTACTCAAATCTTGTAATAGAGTGTTTTTTTGTTCTTTTAAAAAAAAAACAAGCAATACTAGCCCCTTTCCCAGGGATTAGGAAGCTCAAATCAAACAAGCAAGCACCGTTCTCCCAGTCTTTCAGAGAGAACACCAGCAGCCCTAACTGTCTCCAGAGCTTTTCTTAGTTTGAGGAAAGGAAGTGCTTTTGTATCCTACCCCACTGATTAGGCCTATAGATCCCACCAGGCCTTGGACTGTAAAATCCTTTCTGACTGGATGAGAGAGAAGTGAGCCTTGCCCTATGCGCACATCAAGGATCTGGGCCCGGCCCCTAGAATGAGCTTGACTGAGTTCTTCCTAAACCACACTTTTCTCCCTGAGATCACTTTCTGCCTCTGGTTTTCTGGGTTTGTGTTTGCATGCCAAAAAAAAAAAAAAGGTGGGTGTAGATGGAGAATGGCCGAGTAGACTCCCATCTTCATTCTTAAAGGGCTAGCATATCCGTTACAACAAGCTAATACACAGCAATTTTAATTACAGTTATTCTTCTGAGGCATGATGGAAGGGTTTTTTTGTTTTTAAGCAAAAACAATTTTCAGAGATCCTGTAATATGCTTTAGTTTGGAGCAAAAAATCACTCCTGTAGAATTCTGGCTTCTAGCCTCTGCTCTCATTTGAATGTATTAAATGCAGGGGTCAGGGACGGGTCTTCAAGCCTGCCCGTACACAAGATCTGCCCCTAAGAATCACCAAATTAGCTACCACTCACAATAGGTTCAAAATATTATCATTTTGCTGCTTGATTTCCCCCTCAGTGGGGCTTGAGTTAATACACCCTAGCCTCTGATGAACTTCTTGGGCTAGACTCCTTTTTAACTGGGGGGGTTGGGGCAGAAACAAGTGGCGATATTTCCCAAATGCTGCCTACTTGTGGCACCAAAATGAGATGACGTTACTCCTGGTAAACTGCAGATCTGTGACCTTCTCTCCCTTCCTTTACATGAGAAATGATATAGCTAACAAATCTGACACTTAAATCATCACTGGGCATCTGAATTAACTCCTTGCTGAGATGAATGGGGCAGTTCACACCTCTCAAATCTATCTTTCCAGGCTCATCTCTCCATTGGTTACACTCAGGCTAGAAGCACTACAGCAGTGCAGCTATGTCGCTGTAGTGCTTCTGATGAAGAGGCTCTAAACCAGCGGGCGAGAGCTCTCCAGTCGGCTTTATAACTGCACCTCCCACCGAGAGGCGGTAGCTGTGTCAGTGGGAGAAGGTCTCTCACCGATATACTGCTTGCCGTTCTAGTTCTAGTGTAGACAAGGTCTTAGTCTCCATGTTTTTTAGGATTTCTTTGCAACCATAACAGCCAGAGACTGACTTTCTTTTTAAATGAAAGCTGAGATTTTTGGAGAAGGCAACAGTAGCTTCAGAGAAGTGCCGGAATAGCATAGTGGAGAGTACCAAGCTGTTTCCAAGCCCCTGATTAAAAGCAGTCCATGAAATATAAACTAACCCATGGACTTCACAGATATCTGAGCCATTCTTTGTGAATACAAAAGAAGATGTTACTTTCACTACTTTACAGTTTTATGGGAGGGGAAAAACTGATCAAAACCCACCAACTAAAGTTGAGGCGGATGCTCTCCTTTCCCTACCTTATTCCCTTACCCTGCAGCTGATCTACAGAATCATGCAGAGATCTGAGACCCAAGCAAATCACTTGTCCTGTCTTGCATAAGGAAAGATGGAATGAAGTCCTTAACTTTGAATAGCCACAGGTTTATAGTTTTAGCTTGCACTTTTAACAACAGCTAAACATCCTTTTTAAGGCCTGAGTCTGTGAAATATTGAACATTTTCTGCAACAAGCTGAAGGCCCTCCACTCTTATTGACCTCAGTAGGAGTTAAGGGAGCTCAGCACCTCACAGAATCAATCCTGAAGTATATTTATTTAAAAAAGAAAAAAGACAAGCAAAGCTAAAGAGTGTTGTGATACGTCCCTCATGAAAGAGCTTGTTGAGCTCTCATGACAGTGTACACTTCCTTCTCTGAGATTGAGATAGATAGATATAAACAAAAATTAAATGGCCTCAACCTATTCCCATTGGAGTCAATGGCAAAACTCTGATTAATCTTCAAAAGGAGCAGCATTGGATACATATTCAAGGCAGGCCAATTATAATTAATCATTGTTGTAAAGTCTAGGTCAAGCACTGCCATTTAGCATATGTTTGTACATCTAGCACAATGCGATCCCATCTGGTCTAAGCCTCTAGGTACCACCAGACCACAAATTATAAGCCAGTAGTCAGCAACAGTCCCTACCCCAAAGAGTTTACATGTAAATTTTTTAAAAAGGGAGGAATTTCCCCTCATTCCCCACCAGAAAGTAGTGCCTACTGGTAGCATATTTTAAATATATATAGTCAGGGGCAGCCTGTTAATTTTTCTTGCATGCCAGTTCACTTCTTAACCAGTTCTGCTTTGATGGAACAAAAACAGTTATATAAATAAAGTGTTATATAATCGTAAAAATTGCCTTTGGGCTTGCTTGGGGGTCTCCTGGAATTTTGTGAGCACTAAGTATCATTATAATAAACAAACTAAACATCTCAAGGCAAAAGTGTCACCAGGGATTTACTGAAATTGCATATTGTTGCTTCTGTCTGGAAAATGGTCTGTTTGTATGCTACTGTATATTGTTTGTGGTCCAAACAGAAACACATTCTGATGCCTGTCGTATGCCAATGGTTGTCCTTATTATGAGCAGATTTATATTTTGTTGTATTGGGCTATCTGCCACTTTATGTAAGCTGCACCAGCTGCTGTTGCTCTTACACAGCAGATTATTGTATATAGCATTTTAGTTTTCCCCTAAAGCACATAACGCTTTGTGCAATCCGGATTACTAAGTCTCCAGGAAGTGATTGTAAGTTATATTAAAACTGTGACAACTGAGAACAGAAACAGCCTTGAAGACCAGTACAGATAGTGCAGGAGTCCTAACTGGGCATTGTGGTTATGGGCTGTTTTTAATATGGCTAACCTATATTCGTTTAAGATTTTCTGCTACATTCTTTTTCTTATTGTTCCCTTAACTAAAATTTAGTCTACAGCAGACCATGGTGCAAAAAATTAGCATTTAAATTTAAATTTAAATTTCATTTCATCTTTATGGCTTGAAATAAATTGAAATCTAAGCAGATGTACAACGAAATGGAGCCCAGGATACCTATTTGTTGCATTTCTATAACAGGTATCATGCTCTGCTTACTTGGCAGCCTTCTACACAGGGAAAACACCACCCCTTAAGTTCAGTATTAACACAGTAGTAGCCAAAGTGGAATAATTATAATGTAACTTTACAGACATCATGGGCAAGATAAGCTGATCCATGTTATTGCTGGGTTTAAAAATGTGCTCTGGTCAGATGACAACTTTGCCGAGGCTAGAGTTTGTTTTTATTTTATCCTAGTTATAATATGGTTTGGACCTGACTGGCTGCCAAACAGTGGCCGAACTAGGATACAACACTGTCTTCCTTACACACAGTAATTAAATACTATTTGACCAGGGGCAGCGCTTGGGGTGCCCCTGAATGCAGAGGCTGTGCAAGCAGCTGCAGGAAGAGTCAGGTTCTAATTGGCCCGAGGGGGTGGGGAGGAGAATCGGGGGTGCTGGTGGGGACAGCAAAGGCTCAGCAGGGTTAGGGAAACCTGCCAAATCTGCATCCTCGCTGCAGGGAACTGCTGCTGCTGCCAGGGAGTGGGGAAAACAGATGGCTGTTCCTTTGAAGCCACTTACACGTTAATCTCTCTGCCCATTTCTTCCTCCAATTCCTGCAGTTGCATCTGTAGCTACTAACCATGGGCACACACCCTGGAAGGCAGCCATTCACCCAGGGAAACAGCAGATTAAGATGATGGTCTTTTTTTCAAACTGCTGAATGAATTGGCAAAGGGAGTGAATTGGCAAAAGCCAGGACTGGGAGTAGTCACATGTGTGAACACACGAAGGCTTTAACGGGGGGGCAGAGCCACAAGAGAGCGTGCATGTGCGGAGCTGAGGAACGGTGCCAGCAGGAACTTGGAGGTGGTGGTGTGGTGAGGTTGCTATAGGCTAGGATTGACATTTTGAGTGGTGGCCAGAAAGGTAGGTGTGCGATGGTAGACACTTTAGTTAGGTAGGAGGTAGTGTTTTGAATTTGTAGATGGTGGGAGGGGAGCTTTTTTGAGGAGGGAATGTCTTTTTCTGATAAATCCACATCACAAAGCTGTTGAGCATTGCTTGACAAAATATAAAATAAAATCTAAAAATATGTATCTATATCCAAAAGAGAAAAATCTGTAGAGGAAAAGAGATGTGTTCATTTTGTTCATGTTTTAAAGCATTAAGAGACATATTGCATAGTTTTCTAGTCTTTCTAATGTATTTGAATGCTGTTAAGAGGACTAAAGAAATGTGATTTGAAGGAAGACTGAAATGGGTGGTGTGTGTATGTAGTTTTTAAGTTCTGATTTTGTAACGTTTTAGCATTTTTGGCGATCTCCATGGGAGCTCAACCTTGGCTGAGTTAGCAATTCAATTATATTTTTGTATATGTCAATACATACAATAATTCCATGTGACTGACATGTACCTATGTAAAGGAGCAAATCCGCTCATGTGCTGGTTTTTCATTGTTGAGCTCAATCAACAAGCTATTCGTGACTCCATCAGATGTTTCTGATTTTAGGCCAATGAATGCGCATAGAAGATTTTCTTTCTCTCTGACAGACGCATGGCAGCCCAATCAGATGAGAACATTTGGAGTTCAGCATCAGGCTCAAATTTTTTTATCTGATCACCTGCCCTAGAATCTGCTCAATAAACTGAGAGAGAGATTTGGCAGGAGCAGCACTTCTGCCAAGGGGACACAAGAGGTTTGTGGGATTCCTATTTGTAAATTCGGCAGTAAGTGAGTTCTAAGCTTGTCTTAGAAAGCAAATCTCCTACTGGTTTTATCGGCTCTGGCTTTTGCTCAACTGGTAGCGTTTGGCTCAGCGGTAAAGTCAGTTAATTTCCTTTTGCAAAATCAGTGTGTCTTCAGTGTTCGAGCTAGACAATCTAGTAAATCTGGTAATAAAGGCTGATTTTTACCTACTCAGGTCCATGCGACTTACCCCATCTCCTGACTTCAATCATTCAGCCATCCTTCTGAGAAAGACACCAATGCCAAATTTTCAAAAGGCAGATGCCTGGCTGTCTTGCACAAAACAGTGTGCAATACTGGAAATATGGAGTTCCATGCAGGCATACCTAGAAAATTCAGTGCTCAAATATCTATTAGTGCATGCAGTTGCCTGTTTAATATGAGCTATTATAGTAAGCATGTATGTAAATATGCCCATGAAACCAAACATATCTTTAGATATTGGCTGACACCTACCATTTAAAAAAACACCTGGTCTTTAATGTGCAATGACACTATAAAAGCAAACAAATGTCCCTTCTTAATGTAGGCCAGATCCAACTCCCATTGAAGTCAGTGGGAGTGTTTCCATTTATTTCAATGGATGTTGGATTTGGCCCTAAAGGAGTAACTTAAAAAACCCCACATGAGATTTATTAATCTTTGTTAGTCACAAAGGATCTGCAGACTTTCATCCATTTGCATTTGCATGATTCATAAGTCCAACATTTTTTGGCCATCAGCTTGGTGAAGCACTGAAGCTACTTTATGCTTCACACCTTCCTAATGAGAGAGCCTGAAAGTCAAACACAGACCTGTGGAAGACACCTAACTTCACGAATGGTAATAACCATGCTCAGTGAGTACACTGTCTCCCTCAACAATGTCTGACAGCAAATGTGTTACAGAAAGCCTTAAGTGACAGCACCCTAAAAATAAAGCATCAGGTATTAAAAGCACTTATTGACTAGATTCATATTATGGTGACTTTTCCTCAGTCTGCATTACCATGGTCCATAACAACGTCATGGGAAAATAAAAGCTTCTGAAGCCTGGTGTAAGGTGAATGTGTGTGGCCTATAAATCAGATCAACAATCTTTTGGGGATTTTTTTAAAGAGAACAAATGGTGACTGTGGACAAGGTAGGAAAGGGTCTTCAACAGGAGTATATAAATTTTTGGTGACAGATATGTGTATCTAATTTACATCCCCTTTCATTTATCTGTGACAGCATAGTTTAACGTCCTTTAGCCTACACTCTGGTTTATGAGTCTCATGTGGGAAAGGTAAATTTAGCATAAAATACCTGTAGAACATTAAATCACAAAAGAAAAAAATCACATTAAGAAATCCTATTGAAATAGGATTTATGACTCAATGCTTAGATATTTTACTACTATTTATCACTATTTTTATTAGTAGTGTAGGTCATGAGCCATCAAACAATCTAAGTATACCTATAGATATTTATAAAAACCCATTTGGAATTGAAATGATCATTCTGTAAAACATATACCATTTCTGTAGAAAGGTTGCAACTTAGTTTTTGCCATTTAATTTAGTGCTTCCATGTACAGATGGGCCATGATCAAAGTAACAAGTTACTCCTTCACTTGCAGCCCTGAATAATCACATCTTCCTGCCGTCTTTCAACCTGCAAGTTCCTTGTACAAGTTCTGACAGAGTTCAGAACCTGAATGAACTCCTGAAACTGAGTGGCTGGAATAGTGTTGTCTTATAAATATATAATACCTTGACTTGGAGGAAGACAAGAGAAATAGAAACATGAAAAGGAGCTTATATGGAACTGTGCTGTCTTCAGATGGATATAACGTGTAAGCAAAAATGAGAAAATTATACATTTTTAATTGAAAACATAAGCTACACAAAGGCAACCCAGTCCTACATGCAGAAAAGTTTGACATGTCCCAGGCCTATAAGTTACACGGCAAAACAAAAAACCCATCCAGCCAAACAAGAATTTAAGTGGGCCTTTCATCTTTGAGGGGAATAACTTTGTTACCTTCTGGTTTTTAATGACCATGAGAATCCCTGGGCTGCTACTGTTACTGGGTCTATTTTTCCTCCTGGGTAGACAACAGACTTGCTCATTTTTCCACCAAATCCCCACTGTGTATGTGTGTTACAGTTGTCTATAAGATAGAAAACTTCAGACCTATTCAAACACACATAGTTCTCTGCACTAGAGCTGCTCCTTTAGCTTACCATTTAGAGGCCTATATTTTTGGAGCTGAAATCATGCTGGGTGGCATGGGTGTGGATGTGCGTTGGCTCATTACCATGGTGTATATAGTATACATTGTGGTATAATTGCAAGATCAGTACAATTTGTCACAGACTCAATTTGTTTGTCTAGAACAGTTTAAATTTAACTTGTTTGACTTGTAAATGAACCAGTTCTCCATGCGGGAGGGCAGGGGGAAGAACTCTTGCAAGAAATACAGTATGATACACGTGTGCTCTGTCCCAGTACATGGCTGTTAGCAATCTGGGACAAACCACTTAGACACTTAGATTGGGAATCTATTAAAAAGAACAGATTGTCTTCCTGCCATACTCCAAGGGGGCCTATGTGGGAGGCACAGGCACACTCCTCCTGTCTATGTCCCTTTTCTTGGCTGGGAGAAGGCAGAGAGGCATCTTTTGTTGGGCCTGTGTGTAGGAATCCTATAAAACCCAACTCATGTATAGTTTATTCAGTGATTTAGAGGGTTAGAAAATGCAAAAAGCAATTTTAAGAGGTGGTAGATTCTTACTACTCTAGAAATTTGGATTCAATTATTTGGATGCAAAGCAAAAACTGGGGAAAAGCCAGAAATTCACTGTTTTGACTTTGGGATGTGAGAATTTTCCCACAGCTGTAGGATTTAGTAATCTCCTTGCTGGAGCATTTGAACTGAGCGTACACTCAATGCTAGACTCCTCAGGCCCTAAAGTGGGTCTATGTTAATAACTGCATGTCATAACCGGGATGTAAGAGGAAGGGTGGATCAGTCACACTCATTAAATATTCTGCTCCCAAGTCCTACTGCAGAATGCACTAAATATTTGAATCTTTAGAAGCAACAGGAGCGCCCCCACAAAAAGCACATACAAGTTTGCTCCACTTTTCCAGCAAGAGGCCTGAAAACATACTCCTCCTTTATATATACAGTTAGTTACATCTGAGGTTGTCTCAAGGAATCTTCCTGCTGACCCTTTCCAAAATTCTTAGGTTGATCCTGTCCATATGTGATATAATCATGGTGGATAGGAGTTGGGTCTATCTGGGTTATGCTATGGAAATGGACTAAAAACCTGCATACTTATTATATTGAACACCAAATAGCCTAGAGATAGTTGCCACTTCAGCCACTGACTTCCTTGGGCTGGATTTGAACTAGTGCCATCGAGATAAAAGGGTCTGTATCACATATCAGTCCATTATGAGACAGAGAACTAAAAGGTGACACATTTTATAAATGCGTGTATACAAATGCTAGAAGTCCAAATACTAAGATGGGTGAACTAGAGTGCCTGCTATTAAATGAGGCTACTGATATAATAGGCATCACAGAAACTTGGTGGAATGATCACAATCAATGAGACACAATATTACCAGGGTACAGAAAAATATAGGAATGACAGAGTAAGTTGTGTTGATTGGGGAGTGGCACTATATGTGGAAGAAACCACAGAGTCAAATATAGTAAAAGTCTTAAATGAATCAAACCATGGGTGGCAGGTGAAGCTTCCCCTTGGGGAGGCTAGCTCCCACCCTGCCTCTTTTGGCCGATGCCACACCCCTGCTTGCTGCTCTCAGCCCCCACCTGTGGCCCAGGGCAGGGGGGATGAGAGCTTGGCCCCAGACAAGGTCGAGCTCTCAGCACGGCTCGGACCGTGGTGAAGCTCTCGGCTCTGGTCAGAGCTTCAAGCCTGGAGCCCCTCGCCCATTCTGCCCATGGCCCCCAAATCTGCCACTGCCCCCCCCCAGCCTCCATTACATACTGCACATGAATCAAACTGTACCATAGAATCTCTATGGACAGAAATTTCATGCTTGAATAATAAGAGCATAGCAGTAGGAATATATTTCCAACCACCTGAGCAGGATGGTGATGGTGACTGTGAAATGCTCAGGGAGATTAGAGAGACTATAAAAATAGAAAATTCAATAATAATGGGGGGTTTGAACTATCCTCGTATTGACTGGTACATGTCACCTCAGGATGGGATTAAAAGAGAAAGTTTCTAGTCACCTTGAATGACTGCTTCTTGGAGCAGCTAGTTCTGGAACCTACAAGGAGAGAGGCAATTCTTGATTTAGTTCTAAGTGGAGAACAGGATCTGGTCCAAGAGGCGAATATAGCTGAACTGCTCAGTAATAGCGACTGCAATAAAATTAAATTTAACACCCGTATGCGCGCGCGGGGGGAGGGAGAGAAACACTAAAGTAGCCCACCACATTTAAATTCAGAAAGGGGAACTACAGAAAAATGAGGAAGCTAGCTAAATGACAATTAAAAGGAATAGTCAGAAGAAAGAAATGCATGAAAGCTTCATGGAAACTTTTAAAAAACACTGTAATAGAGACTCAAATGAAATGTTTACCCCAAATTAAAAAAAAAGGCCACCATGGCTAAACAACAGAGTAAAAGAGGCAGTAAGCAGCAAAAAGGCATCCTTAAAAATTGGAAATCAAATCCTATTGAGGAAAATAGAAAGGCGCATAAACTCTGTCAAGTCAAGTGTAAAAATACAATTAGGAAGGCCAAAAAGAATTTGAAGAGCAATTAGCAAGAAACTCAAACTGCAATTTTTTTTAAGTACATCAGAAGCAGGAAGATTGCCAAACAATCAGTGGGGTCGCTGAATGATCAAGGTGCTAAAGGAGCACTCAAGGAAGACAAGACCATTATGGAGAAGCTAAATGAATTCTTTGCACTGGTCTTCAGTGCAAAGGATATGAGGAAGATTCCTACACCCCAGCCATTTTTTTAGGTGACAAATCTGAGGAACTCTCCCAGATTGAGATGTCAGAGGAGGTTTGGGGATAAATTAAACAATAAGAAGTCACCAGGACCAGATGATATTTTCCCAGGCACTCAAATATGAAATGGCAGAACTATTAACTCATTAATAGCACAATGCCACTGTATAAAGCCATGGTATACCCACACCTTGAATACTGCATGCAGCTCTGGTCATCCTATCTCTAAAAAGCTATATTAGAATTAGAAAAGGTACAGAAAGGCAACAAAAATCACTAGGGATATAGAACAGCGTCCATATGACAAGAGGTTAAAAAGACTGGGACTGTTTAGCTTGGAAAAGAGACTACTAAGGGTGGATATGATAGAGGTCTATAAAATAATGAATGGTGTGGGGAAAGTGAATAAGGAAGTGTTATTTACTCCTTCACATAACACAAGAACTAGGGGTTCTGCCAATGAAATTAATAGGCAGCCGGTTTAAAACAAACAAAAGAAAGTGCTTCTTCACACAACACACAGTCAACCTGTAAAACTGTTTGCCAAGGGATGTTGTGAAGGCCAAAAGTATAACTGGGTTCAAAAAAGAATTAGGTAAGTTCATGGAAAATAGGTCCATTGATGGCTATTAGCCAAGATGGTCAGGGATGCAACACAATGCACTGGATGTCCTTAAGCCTCTGATTGCCAGATGCTTGGACTGGATGACAAGATGGCTCACTTGATAATTGCCCTGTTCTATTTATTCCTTTAAAGAATCTAGCATGGCCACTGTTGGAAGACTGGATACTGGGCTAGATGGACCATTGGTCTGGCCTAGTATGGCCGTACTTAGGAACATAGCATAAGAACATATCTTAACCATTCTGAGCAATAATAAAAAACTGAAATACATATGTATATACAGACACACATACTAACAACGAGACAAAAGAAAGAGTGTGAAAAATCTTGGTCTGTTATACAGTTTCTGAGAAGAAAACTGGTATATTTCTGAACCACCCCATTCCAGTTCACCACCCCTCATAACAATTTCTCGCACTTTGTAAGCCCTTTTACGCAGGGCTTACATTCTTTCCCTACACGTGGACAGTGCCTATTAGTGTGGTGATAGTGACATATAAATGATAATAGAAACTCAATTTTTCCACAGTATCTACCAGCTAACCATTGTCTCTGGGCTTCCCAAGAGCATCATGTCTTTTCTGTGTAGAGGATTTGAGGCAGGGATGGTCTTTGTTCTTGTGTCTTGTAAAATGCCAAGCAAATTGTTTGATCTTAACAAACATTTATTTTTTCATTGAAAAATGCTGATTAATTGAAACTGAAACAGTTTGTGAAACAGGATGGGGCTTGATGAATTTCCCAACTCAAAAAAACATTGAGAAAAGAATTTCAAAATTGTTCAAAACAACTTTTTGTTTTGAAATGTAAGCTAATTAGATGGGAAAGGTCAAAGTCCAAACTAAATGTTTCATGGACCCAAAGTTAATAATAATTAATAACGTTTCTCAATAATTTTAAGATTTTGACTATTTGTCTCGATTCAAGACAGGAAAAAATTTGAACACAAATATTTGTGAAAATCATTTTCTGCCCAACTCTGTTAACAAATAATAAAATGTGGAGTCATTCTGTTCATTTTACTCTTGTGTATCTTGCTAATGACACCATCATCTCTATTCTCCATTTGCACTAGATCTTCTTTGTGCAGTTCTCATATGATGTAGACCAAAGATTCCCAAACTATGGGGCATGCCCTCCTGCGGGGGCATGGAAGAATGTCCAGGGAGGCGCAGTGGGGCCCGGGCTAGCCTCCATGGGAGGTGGGGAGGAAGCGCCTCCCGCCCCCAGCTCTGCTCAAGTCCTGCCTCCAGCTGCGTCCCCGGCCCCGACCTGCATCCCCTGCCCCACGCCTGGCCCCATTTCCAGCCTTGGCACGGCTCCACTTCTGGCTCTACGCCAGCCCCCAGCCTCAGCTGCTGACCACAGCTCCATTCCTAGCCCAGGGCTGAGGCCGGGAGTAGACCTGCCCCTAGCCATGGGCTTGACTGTCAGTCCGCACCGCAGCCAGGCTGTGGCTCTACTCCCACCCCTGCCCCCAGCCTTGGTCCCTGGCCCCAGACCCACCCCCAGCTGCGGCCCCAGCCTCGGCCCACTTACCCCTGTCTGTACCCACCCACCTCCCTCTGCCCCAGAGCCGCAGCCCCACTCCCAGCCCCGGCTTCATGGGGTGGGTGGAGGGGGTTTGTGGACAGGGGCAAGGGGGGGGTGCAATCCTCAAAACTTTGGGGACTGCTGATGTAGACTCTGTTGTTTCAATTCAGGCTTCCATTATATAGGTTATTGTAATCTTGGCCTTACTTTTCTTGCACTAAATACATCACACAGATTACAGCTGGTATATAAATGTAACCACATGTGTTCTTACTAGGAATATTTTAAAAATTCTTAGGCAGCTGGCCAAGATTCTTGCAAAGGGTTTATTATCTGGCTCAGCTCTCTAGTATCTTTTTGGCTTGTTTACTGTTTATTTTCATGTCATTCACTGCAAATGCAAGCAGCTATTCTTGTGACTGCACAGCTGTTGCTGACTCCTACAGTATAATCTGAAACAGTGCTTGGATTGACGGTACAATGTGAGAAAATCCAGAAATATCATGTCTCCCAATGTAACAGAATATGCTTACACGGTAAGTCCACTGTGTTGCTATTTTGTCCTGAAGAAGCAATTTGGAACTGTGCTAGCAAAGGAGTTTAACACTTGTGCATTATAGATGTGGAATTCCTGGCCAGCTACAGTAAGGGACAGCATCTACCTTAAACGGATTACAATTTTAAAAGACTCTTTCTGTGTATTAACAAATTTTAAGGTAGAAATGCACATATACTTTTGTTTTTAAAGATACTTAGTGACAGAGTAATCTCATAAGATTCAGAATTTAGATGTTGGTCAGTTAAACCCCAATTAAGATCTTTCTTCCACAGTTTACAAAATGTGGCTGGCACTCACAAATGAACAGGCTTTCTCATGAGCTATCTAGCATGTACGCTTCAGGTCACAGCTAGAAAAACTCCGAAAAAAGTATTTTTGGCAGAATCTTGCTACTTCTGGTTCTGGCCAGTTTTCAAGTTTGGATCTACAAATGGGTGAACAATGAAGGTTCTGTCTTTTTAAAAAACTTTTTTTTTTCAGTCTGGTATTTCGTTCCCCATCTGAGGTATTCAGATCTCCCACCAGTACTTCAGCACATCTTCCTTCATTAACTCCTTAATTCTCTCCTGGAGACACTCTGTTTGAACCTGGGGCGTGACTTCAGCTTCCACTGAAATTTAATTAGATGACCAGATGTCCCGATTTTATAGGGACAGTCCCGATTTTGGGTCTTTTTCATATATCGGCTCCTATTACCCCCCCCCCCAGTCCCGATTTTTCACACTTGCTCTGTGGTCACCCTAAATTTAATGCAGTGTCTCAGTGAGCTCTCAGCCCCTGTGTAGCTTGCCTCATTGTTATAGCTGGTGAAATACATTTTTTTTTAAATCATGAAAATTTCAAAGATGGGTTCAAAGCCATGATCAAGTTGGCCCAATATCTCCCCTCTTCCTTGAGCTGATTAATAGACTTTAAGGCTAGAAGGGGCCATTAAATCATCCAGTCTGACTTCCTGTATATCACAGACCATAGAATTTCACGTAGTTACTCTTATACTGAGCCCAAAAACTGATGCTTCACTGAGCATATCTTCCAGAAAGTCATCCAGTCTCAATTCAAAGACTTCAAAAGATGGAGAATCCACCACGTCCCCATGTAATTTGTTCCAGTGGTTAATTACCTTCACTGTGTTTTGTCTTTTTTTTTTTTTAAAAAAAGGTGCCTTATTTCTTTATTAGGTGCCTTTATTTCAGCTTGCTGCTATTGTTTGTTATGCCTTTCCCTGCTAGATTAAAGAGGTCTTTAGTAGCCAGTGGAGCCTTTCTCCCTTTGAAGGTGCTTATGCACTATAATCAAGTCATCTCTCCATTTTCTTTTTGATAAGCTAAAGACCTCGAGCTCTTTAAGTCTCTTTCATACGACAAGACATTTTTTCTAGCCCTTGAAGCATTGTTCAAGTCAAGGCCTTTCCACAACAGCTCCTATTTTTCAAAATCCTCATTCAAATGTGGGCACCAGAACTGGATGCTATATTCCAGTATTGGTCTCACCACTTCATATGCAGATGTAGACCACCTTCCTACTCATTAATCCCTTATTTATATGTCCTAGGATCACAGGAGTTAGAGAGAGCTGCCAAATTTACCCTCATTACAAGAAGCAGCCCCATCCATGCAAAAAATCATCTATGTGCTGCCACCCCTAACTCTTGTAGCAGGCCCCAGAAGGGAAGGCACCCAATCACTCAAAGTCATAGAGAGTCCAGCAGCCTCTTTTACTAAGCACCAGTGTAAATGGGCAGAGAATCCATGGGCTAAGTAAGAAGAGGCACAGAACTGCAAAGGACTTCTGGGAGGGGGATGGTGAGGCAGAGGCACAGAGCCAGCAGGGATGAGGTTTAGGAGAGTATAGCATGGGTAAGGATAGACATCTTGACTGGTCATCAAAGAAGGTGAGGAGTAAGGAGGGAGACTTTAATTTGGGCTTACTGAATTTGGGCTAAAGGTGCTATGGGAGAAAGGATGGATCTGTGGTTAAGGTAGTGCTTGGTTCAGTTCTCAGCTCTGCCATGTGCTTCCCATGGGACCTGGAGCAAGTCAAACAGCTCTGAGAGATGCACCCCCTGCTGAGATATGCCATGAGAGATGCTGCAACCCATCTGGCATTAATAGGATAGCCAGGAGACGCTGCTCTGAGTGAAGCTCTAGATGTGGTGTCTGTGGCTTTTTTCTTTAGCAGGATGCTGCACGTGAGGGAATATCAAGCAACTGGCAACTGTGCCATACCCGGTGTGGCCAGCTATAGGCCCAGCTATAGGCCCAGCTGCTAGTCTTCATGGCTGAGTGCACATAAGAGCCTGGAGCAGGTGGTCACACCCTGAGTTAAAGCAACACAGCAGCTTGTTAGGAATTAGAGCAGTGAGAAGAGCTCTGTAGAGGTTTTCAAGCAGAATACATGGTAAAAAATCAATGGTAATCACCTTTTATACACTTAAAAAAACCCAACCTCTAATGGGGTCTGAATTGGTCCAAAGCTCTTTTGCTACTGTTAGGAGTAGAAATATCCCTCAAAGACATGCTGTATAAGACAGCCACCTAGCAGAGAAACTGTACTTTATCAAACTGCAGCTGTATCCAGTCCAAGCCCCCAAGGAACCCCAGCTATACACAAATCTGTTTGCTTCAGTGGACAACCACCTGCTGTCCATGTACCTCAGTAGTCAGATGCACCAGTCCGAAGTGGCACTTGTGGATGCATTTTCTCATTCTTGGCACAGATTTGGGGATATTTATTGCCTGTAATTCCTCAGCTATATAGAGGTCTAATGAGAAATAAATAAGGACTAAGCTAGTTGGTTCTGCTGCTTCTGAGGAGGTGCGGTATACAAACATAAACCAGATGCCAAAGATTCGACACTCCCACATCCTCTCATTCCACCTACACACATAAACTTTATCCTTAATTCACCTGGCTAGTGTGAAGGCACAGCTAAGAACACTAAAGCTACCACAGGACGTAATGGCCAAAGGAAATCTCCCAGAGTTGAGAAAGACTCGCACTTCAGGCACCTGTGGTTGTTTGTGGGCCAAATTTGGTTATTTCTGTAAGGAAGGGAGGGTGTGTCTGAGTTTCTGTGTTTCAAGAGTTCCTCTGGGAGGGGTTAGAAAAGGGACTTGTCTCCAATATACTGGTTCAGGTCTCAGCTTTAAGATCTCTATGAATTCAGACAGGATTTAACCATTTAGTTAAGTTTATCTGTTAGATGAGAGACGGCGCATAAAGAAATCAGGGAGTCCCTAAGCCTTAGACTCATAGACTTTAAGGCCAGAAGGACCATCATGATTATCGAGTCTGATCTCCTGCACATTGCAAGCCACAGAATCTCACCCACCCGCTCCTGTAATAGACCCCTAACCTCCAGCTCAGTTACTGAAGTCCTCAAATAATAATTTTAAAAGACTTCTAGTTACAGAGAATCCACCATTTACACTGGTTTAAACCTGCATCTGACTCGTGCCCCATGCTGCAGAGGAAGGCTAACCCCTCCAATCCCCAGGGTCTCTGTCAATCTGATCTGGGGAAAAATTCTTTCTGGACCCCAGATATGGTGATCAGTTAGACCCTGAGCATGTGGGCAAGACCCACCAGGCAGATACCTGGGAAAGAATTCTCTGTAAAAATTCAGAGCCCTCCCCATCAAGTGTCCCATCCCCAGCCATTGGAGATATCTGCTGCTAGCAGTCGCAGATTTCACTTAAATTACTCCTTTTTAGTACCTTATTCCTGTTTGCCATTACTTCAGCTTGGAGAATAAAGGAAATGGTAGCCTTTTTATCCCCCCAACCTCCTCATCTGATTTTTCCATCAGGACAAAGTAGTTCTATGGACTTTTACTTTATACCTCCCTAAGGGTTCTCTCTACTTTTCCCTTACGCCCTTTCTCCTCTCTTCCTGGTCACTGTGGCTGACTGACCATTCAGTTGTTTAAAAATCATTGACTTTCTCATTCTCCCATTCACTCCCTCCCGTTGAAAACCCTTGCTCTCAAACACAAAAAGCCAGTGTTTCTGTGGCAGGTGGGCAAGCGCTTTTCGTGTAAATGCACTCATTTGCATGTGAATATGCTCATTTGCACACAAATACCTGCATTTGCATAAATGAAAGACTCCCTCCCCCAACATAACACTTGTGTGAACAAAACCTGGATTCATGAATGTACACAGAAAAGTGGGGGGAAATGTCAGGTCTTATTGCTGTTTGAAATTTGCTAATATGTTGGTAAATAATTTTTACCACTATTCACCCAGCTCTGCCTTAGAGATCTACAGATGTTACACTGTAAAGTCTTTTGGTCTATGGCTGTCTTTCCATTATATGTGTGTACTGTGCCTAGCAGAATAGGTCCCAAGTTCCTGACTGAGGTCACTAGGAACTACTGCAATACAAATAATAATCTTTAAAATTTGACCTTACATCCTGCCCAAAATCAAATTTCACCTGAGAACAACTGACATAGCAGAGGCCCAGAAATCTTCCAAAACCACTTATATGAAGTGCACCAAATAACTATAATGAGAAAGACAGACAGTATAGTGGTGGGCTTTCTGTACCAATAAAGGATTAAAGTCCCAGTCTTTGGGCAAAGCAAGGAGAAGGCTCAATTACAGAGCTACTGTTGTTAGGATGGTGATGGTCTTCCCTGCCTGACTTCCTGAAGCATCTAATGATGCCCTTTGTGTCTAACACTATGGTTGTGTTTGCACAGGGTGCTCAGGGTCATCAATACCATAAAAAATGCTATACCTTCCTACATGACAAAGAGGTGTGTATCTGAGATATATTTTTATAAGGAACTGCTAGGCAGGTGTAATTGGTAACAAATTTTATGTATTATCAATCTAGATAATTCTAATGACCCATCAGCCAGAAATTAGGCAACAAAAGAGATTGAGTCAGTTGCTGTTTGATAACAGACTGCATACATTTCTCCTTTCTGGTTTAGTTTGCATTTTTCTGGATCCTTTGGAAGAAAGGAAGGACTCAACAGATGTGTATTTGTTTTAAATTTCTGAAACCTCTGTTATTAGTGGAAGGCCTGTATAGAGAAGCATGTCCTGCTCTGTCTTTAAAAAGCGAGACTTGATTTACGCTAATCTTTGGAAGCCGGAAGTTCAACAATCAGGAATCTTTTACTGATAATTCTTTCCCCAACACTCAGATGTTTCATCCAAGGCTCCATCAGTCATAGCTTTGCTATGGATCAAAGAATTCTGCAGTAGATATTGTACACAGAGAGGCCACCCTTGTGGTAGTCCAGTCCTAGTGGTTTGCAGATTAAGAACAAGACCTTGATGTTGCTCAAGTATTGAATTGGGAGTATGTGGAATATGAAGAGAACATATCATCTCGATGTTCCAGTCAGAAGATGGGTTGCTACATGTTGGAATTAGAATAATAGATTCACAGAATATCAGGGTTGGAAGGGACCTCAGGAGGTCATCTAGTCCAACCCCCTGCTCAAAGCAGGACCAATCCCCAACTAAATCATCCCAGCCAGGGCTTTGTCAAGCCTGACCTTAAAAACCCCTAAGGAAGGAGGTTCCACCACCGCCCTAGGTAACGCATTCCAGTGCTTCACCACCCTCCTAGTGAAAAAGTTTTTCCTAATATCCAACCTAAATCTCCCCCACTGCAGCTTGAGACCATTACTCCTTGTTCTGTGATCTGCTACCACTGAGAACAGTCTACATCCATCCTCTTTGGAACTCCCTTTCAGATAGTTGAAAGCAGCTATCAAATCCCCCCTCATTCTTCTCTTCCGCAGACTAAAAAATTCCAGTTCCCTCAGCCTCTCCTCATAAGTCATGTGTTCCAGTCCTCTAATCATTTTTGTTGCCCTCTGCTGGATGCTTTCCAATTTTTTTACATCCTCCTTATAGTGTGGGGCCCAAAACTGAATACAGTATTTTCAAAGATAATGGCCAATGGCTCTGCAATCACATCTTCCAACTCCTTTAGCACTCTCAGATGCAGCACATCTGGACCAATGGACTTGTGCTCGTCCAGCTTTCCTAAATAGTCCCAAACCACTTCTTTCTCCACAGAGGGCTGGTCGCCTCCTCCCCATGTTGTGCTGCTCAGTGCAGTAGCCTGGGAGCTGACCTTGTTTGTGAAGACAGAGGCAAAAAAAGCATTGAGTACATTAGCTTTTTCCACATCCTTTGTCACTAGGTTGCCTCCCTCATTCAGTAAGGGGTCCACACTTTCCTTGACTTTCTTCTTGTTGCTAACATACCTGAAGAAACCCTTCTTGTTACTCTTAACATCTCATGCTAGCTGCAACTCCAAGTGTGATTTGGCCATCCTGATTTCACTCCTGCATGCCTGAGCAATATTTTTATACTCCTCCCTGGTCATTTGTCCAATCTTCCACTTCTTGTAGCTTCTTTTTTGTGTTTAAGATCAGCAAGGATTTCACTGTTAAGCCAAGCTGGTCGCCTGCCATGTTTACTATTCTTTCTACACATCAGGATGGTTTGTTCCTGTTTGTTCCTGTAACCTCAATAAGGATTCTTTAAAATACAGCCAGCTCTCCTGGACTCCTTTCCCCCTCATGTTATTCTCCCAGGGGATCCTGCCCATCAGTTCCCTGAGGGAGTCAAAGTGTGCTTTTCTGAAGTCCAGGGTCCATATTCTGCTGCTCTCCTTTCTTCCCTGTGTCAGGATCCTGAACTCGACCATCTCATGGCCACTGCCTCCCAGGTTCCCCTCCACTTTTGCTTCCTCTACTAATTTTTCCCGGTTTGTGAGCAGCAGGTCAAAAAGAGCTCTGCCCCTACTTGGTTCCTCCAGCACTTGCACCAGGAAATTGTCCCCTACACTTTCCAAAAACTTCTTGGACTGTCTGTGCACCGCTGTATTGCTCTCCCAGCAGATATCAGGGTGATTGAAGTCTCCCATGAGAAGAGGGCCTGTGATCTAGTAACTTCTGTTAGTTGCCGGAAGAAAGCCTCGTTCACCTCATCCCCCTGGTCTGGTGGTCTATAGCAGACTCCCACCATAACATCACCCTTGTTTCTCACACTTCTAAACTTAATCCAGAGACTCTTAGGTTTTTCTGCAGTTTCATACCGGAGCTCTGAGCAGTCATACTGCTCTCTTACATACAGTGTGACTCCCCCACCTTTTCTTCCCTGCCTGTCCTTCCTGAACAGTTTATATCCATCCATGACAGTACTCCAGTGATGTGAGTTATCCCACCAAGTCTCTGTTGTTCCAATCACATCATAATTCCCTGACTGTGCCAGGACTTCCAGTTCTCCCTGCTTGTTTCCCAGACTTCTTGCATTTTTGTAGAGGCACTTAAGATAACTCGCTGATTGTCCCGCTTTCTCAGTATGAGGCAGGAGCCCTCCCCTCTTGCGCTTTCCTGCTCGGGCTTCCTCCCGGTATCCCACTTCCCCACTTACCTCAGGGCTTTGGTCTCCTCCCCCGGTGAACCTAGTTTAAAGCCCTCCTCACTAGGTTACTGTAGCTTTTTTGTGGTATTCATTTTCATTCCCAGGTAAGAAGCATTGTAGTTGTACACACAGCAATGTTTACCTGGTTTTGGTTTCCTGCATTTTGAAGTATATCTGTTTGTTACAACCCATCCTGCAAACCTATTATTTATGGATTCAGATCAACTTTTAGATCAGTCAGAATGGTTTGGCTAGTAATGATCATAACTATGCTCTAGTTACTCAGTTAAATATTCATATTATAATAAAACTCATTAAAGATTCCATACTTGGAATAAAAAAGTTCTGGATATGGAACTCTACCTAATGAGAGGTTGTCACAAGAGGAGAGAAGTTATGCAGAGAGGCACTAGAAAGTTATGGAAAGATACCAGGATTGAGTCTGCTTTTTGGTGAAAGAGGGAGCAATCCATCAGTTATGAAGTGAAGCACTAAGATGACCAAAACCTAGTTAAGGAATAACATTTTCAATATTTAAATGTCTTTCGCGTTGCAATGAGCTGGAGTGAGAAAAGGTATAGTTAAAATGAATCCATGTGTCCTTGCTCCCACACATGAAACATTCTCATAGGCACCTACTAGCAGCAGAGAGGAGCTCTAACACTTTTATAAATCCGACACATTGACTGAATAATTTATAGTCATTACAGTCAATATGTGTTTCAAAAAAAGCAAGGAAAGAATAGGAAAGGGGTTATTACTGGCCAGTGTTTGGAAAGATGAAAAAGAAATAACAGGAAGATGTTTCACAGCTTTTTCAGAGCCACATCTCAAAGGAATCATTACAAAGTGAAGAAGTAAAGGCCAGTGTCACCGCCTTGCACAGAAGGATCTAAAAAGTTTTTGTATTTTCTATGCCTGATTTCATTACTCCTAATAACTCATTTCCTGATGGAAGGTAAAGAGGTACCTGAAATATAGATTCAAGTCCTTTTAGTTAAACCTTTATCCCTTTGTCATTGCATTTTTTTTCTTCTGTAGCTCCATTCATCTGCTCTACTGGAACTTTCAGTCACACAGTATTAAAATATGGCTGTTCTAAGCTAATATGCATTAACTTTTTAAAAACTGTTTTATACATAATCTATTGTATTAATATAAAACGTTAAGGCCATTTTATCGTTTCCTGGGAATGGCCCATTACATTGTGAGCAATCTACTCTTGCTTTTTAAAAAAGACTTTGAACTCAATACAAAAGGAAAATATAATCATGTACAACTATAAAGACCGCTTTTTTCCCTTTTGTGCAGTGTAACAGAGGTGGATGAGTAGCATGGTAATGAAGAGATGGACCGTCTTCATTAGCACACTCAGTGAAAGGGTTCTTTTCAGAACTTCAACTTTTCTTATCTTCTTAGTTTTCATGGTGTCTATTCGGACTCCTTCCTTTTCTTGACTTTCTTTTAAATGCAGCTAGCAGACTGCCAAAGCCAAGCCAGTTCATCCTTCTTTCCAAAAAAAGGCTAGATGCAAGGTCATGTGGCTTAGATGGTTCCAAAAGTGTAAAAGTTTTCTTATATTTAAACATGTAATGCCACTTGCATTGCTTAGGTGCTTGTATAATATTCTAAGCATTTCTAAGATTTCTGTAAAAGAAAAACTCATTAAAAATCCCCACTATAATATTTTTGAACTGTAGTTAATGGTGGATAATGATATAGGAAGTTCTTTGAGTACCCAAGAAAATAAAAAGACAAGTATTACCACTTAACCTTCTCCCCTAGAAATTGTTTAACAGAATAGATTTGCTTAGGACTAGTTGATGATCCCCAGAGCTCTTCTATGGTTTGTGCCTACAACCCTTCTTGATATTTCTCTGCTCCTCCTCCATGCTCCCCGTTTTTCCTAAGCGCTATACCATCCGTTTTGCTTTTACATACTTTGTTGTGCAGGGAGTTCACTTTTAACCTTTCTCAATTAAAAAAACAAAACACACAACTAAAAGGCAGTGATCATATGACTGAGAGAGTCTCCTACAGGCAACAGAACAAAAAAAAGGCTAACTATCCCATCACTACACTGAATTCTGCGGAAGGACCCTTCAAACACCATAACCAAGACAGAGGCCATATTACTTAATTTTTTGGGTAGAAAGTTCGCAGTCTTACCTTGCTTACAGAGGTTTAGGTATTATCAAGGACATATATCTATGTTCTATGATTGTGCTATGGGTCTTCACAGGGGACCATCATTGTTACATTACTAGGCCAAAGTTTAAAAAAAGGAGTTCCAGCTGAGATATGTTGTTATACGTCTTTCATGCTCTAAACCTACTAGTTGAGCCAGACCTTTTTAGACCACTTGGAAATAAAGGTCTTAAAGTAGTGCCACACGGCTTTTATACAAAGATTTACTAAAAACAGAAATGAAATGACACACAGACTAAGGATTGCCCGGAGTGCAGAAACTGGTGCGGATATAGATGACGACATGTAGGCTTGAATTGGAATCAACTTTTGCTAGATCAGCTGTGGCTCTTAGAAAGCGATGAATACAAGCAATTCTGCTGTTTGGATACTGGACTGCCAAAAAAAAAGAAAAAAAAAGGGTGTTTCTGCTTTGAAAGCCATTCCCAAGGCACCTGTCACCACATTATCAAAACATCACCAGAGGCTGAGGTAAAGCCTATAATGAAAAAGAAGAAAAAAGCACAGTATGTTCTGTGAGAGTGTAACCTGCCAGTATGTGATGTTTGGATGCAGGTCATGTATATGCATAATTTAGTTCTTCATATAGACCTAACCAAGAATTGTTAGACTGTGTCATTGACCATTGAGGAAAATTTTACTAGGATAATCAATTTTAGGTTTTTATTTAAAAAAGTAAAAATTTATATTTTTAACAATGTTGCTAACTGCCCTGAGAATTATTCTTTAAAAATGGAAGTCCACCATAAGATCAACTAATACAGCAGTCCAAATGGTTTTTTACATAGATATATAAGAGTTTCCTTTCATCCATGTGGAAGAATTCCCAGGTTTGTAGGCATTTGGTCAGCATTAAGGAACTAATGGTGACTGGTGGATTACACGTGTGTTTCATTGTGCTTTTATTAATCAATATGTGAGGGATCATAAACTACACCAGAATAGTGGCAGGTTGAATGTTTATTGTAAGTAAATATTTGTTTTCAGTATTACCAAATATTTTACCAAAAAAGGAGAGACATTAAATAAAAGCAGACACATTTTTGTCAAATCTCCTGAATTATTAGGTAGTCAGCCTTTGTCTAAAATGTTGCTGATTTAAAAGAACTGCATTTAGTCTAAAATTTTTTTTTTGTAAATATACTGCATATTGTTTAAGATAGTTGTATTTAAGACACATCTCAAGAGATAGCACCTTCTTCCTTTGGTATCTTCAGATATATCTGAGTCATTGTAGCTGTAAAAGTTATTCTGTGCATAAGGCTACTTGCGTAGTAACTGGCAGTAACAGGATGTAACGTTAAGTACGAATGGAATGTATGGTCACATTAGCTTAACAAGCCCTGACATGCTGTGACTTAAACTCACTTACAAGATTTATAAAATCATCTCTTCCCAGATGTCAGTTTCTGCTGAAATGCATTTCTATTCTTGTTACTTACATAGACTGAGTAAATACATTATTGTGCTGGAAGGAATTGCCCTTTTCTAGGCAAGTGCTTATTTTGTTTAAGAGTATCATGAAAATCTGAGATAATTTTATTACGCTGACAATTTTTTATATGTTCCTTTTCATGACATTTAAAGGGGTATACATTTTCTGTGGATTATTTATTCTAAATTCGAGAGTCCCAGTTTTGCATTGAGACATAGATGTGTTTGATGAAGAGCTTTCAGAAACACATGGCAAACTTCAGCAAGCTCTCTGCATAGAACTCCCATTGCTCACAATGGGAACAGGCTGATAATTACAATACATAATGAAATAGGTATTGTACCTTTTATTGTCAGAGAAAGGTGTGGAATTGATTTCACCATCTCTTCAACATACTGTAGTTAAGAAAGATTTTTTTTAAGAGTGGTTTGGGTATATCAAATATTTCTTAGTTTCACTTTACATTGTATCCTTTTAGGCTTGAATGGTGCAAAGCCTGCTGTACAGGGGTGAATTTCACCCTTTGAGTACAACCAGAAATGTTATAACCATCAAAATATCTAATCACTACAAAACGCAGGTCTCACAATCAGGGTCTAGACACCCAAGGGGAGAACGGGAGGTTTACCACCCCCCCCAATAAGCAGTTAAACCAACTGATTACACACTGTCATTTCACTGGTGTAAGGGTATATCAAATAGGATATTTTATGAAATCTTGTAATGCACTGAACTTAATAGATATTCTGATATATGTACAACTGCTTATGGTTATGAATGTATGTGCATAAATATGTAGAAAATGGCAATTGTAACTGTGGTGCAACTTCAGTATCACCTCACAACAGGGCAGCGAATCAATCAGGCAGGGATGGGGCTACCTCTCCAACCAGACGAGACTGGCTTCAAGCACCCAGCGATTGTCCAGCCCAGGAAAAAACAGTGAGAAACCATCAAAGCAGATGGGAACAGCTTGAAACTGAAAAGAAGACCCCAGTCTTTGAAAACAAAGGCTGTGGCTACACTGCAGGGCTTACGGTGGCTGAGCTGCACTGATGCTCTATTGCCGACATAGACTATCCACACCAATGCTTAGGATGGGGTAACTTATGTCATGTCACTCAGAGGGGTGGCTTATTCACACCCGTGCACGGCATAACTTGTACCAACGTAAGCTGTAGTGTCTACATAGCCTAGAAAGGAGGGAGTTTTCCCCACTTTGAATATCTATAGCAGGGGTCGGCAACCTTTCAGAAGTGGTGTGCTGAGTCTTCATTTATTCACTCTAATTTAAGGTTTTGCATGCCAGTAATACATTTTAACATTTTTAGAAGGTCTCTTTCTATAAGTCTATAATATATAACTCAACTATTGTTGTATGTAAAGTAAATAAGGTTTTTAAAATGTTTAAGAAGCTTCATTTAAAATTAAATTAATATGCAGAGCCCCCCGGACTGGTGGCCAGGACCCGGGCAGTGTGAGTGCCACTGAAAATCAGCTCATGAGCTGCCTTTGGCATGCATGCCATAGGTTGCCTACCCCTGATCTATACTGACTGAAGTGGGGCGTGGTGTGAGGGCCGGAGGCCCTGCAAACCCTTTTAAAATGGAAGGGGTTTGAATAGAAGAGCATTTAGAACTTGGGGAACAGTCTCGTGGCAGGAGGCTGTCAGAATGCTGGGTCCCTCCTTTAGCTCGGGGGTATGCTGGGAAACTGTTTTAAGGCAATAGGTAACTCTTACTAGAAAAGAAATTTTATCTAGTATGAAAGTGTAACTTCTGAGACTGCATCTTTAAGTTTATTTTCTGTGTAACTTGTATATGTTTCTTTCCCTTATTATTTCATCTCTGAATCTGTGACTTTTCTATTAAATAGTTGTTTTTTATTTTTATCCCAGGCTGGTCTCTGGTATGAAAACCATGTGGCATGCATATAACAGGTGATAACGGGGTGGGGAAGGGCTAGTTTCACGCTTTCAGGGGTGACAAACGAGAGGGGAACAGTCCAAGTGTCTGGTAATTAAGAACTCATGGAGGATACATTTGGGGATACTCAGGACTGGACGGGCTGTTGGTGTCATCCTGCAAAGAGTAACCAAGCTGCGGAGAGCCATGGTGAGACTGTGCTTGTGGGCTGGCTTCTGGTGTCAGGATCTGAACTGTAGCTGCTCAGCACAAAAGCCCTCAAGGTTACAGGGCTGGTGCTGACAGAATGCCTTACCAGTCTGGGTGGTCCCCAAAACATCACAATAGGCACAGTAACTAAGAACAGGATATTAGACTGGTATGAAGCTGGAGCAACACAGTGATGAAACAGGTCTGTGCTACCTAAAGTTGTAGTAAGTACCAAAAAGCTCCTGCACTAGAATTGACCCTGAGCCACTAACTTGGGTTTAAAGATGTTAAACTGTGCCTACACTCGGCCCTCAATGGTGTTTCACATGGGTTTAACTAACACCTTTCATCCTAGACCAAACAAGGCGGTAACTGGTGCAATTAGCGTTTACTAGGTAGCGTAACTGGAGAGAAGGCCTAGCAATTTTATTTACTGCAGGTGTCTGTGACTGAGACCAGTGCTCAGGCTCCTTGGAATGTGTAGCTTATGCACTCTCAAAGGCTGAACACACCCCACATAGTCACTCCCAGACTAGTCACAGATGTAGCCTTCCAGTAAGCATAGTTTAAAAATGGAAAAATATATTTAAATGAATATGTTCTTAGTGTTATTAATAATTACTTGAGTATGTGAAACATGCTCTAATACGTTGTCAGTTACTTAACTACAAAAATTAGATCTCCTGGCTTGGTCACAATGCAGGAAGCTTTCCTGTGCTTTTTCTATATGAAAAATACATATATAAAAGAGCCTTCCTATTTCTTTTAGTACTATAAAATTGTCCAGCTTTGGCTCATGCTCTGGGTCCTTTCTGACTATGAGCACAGCAATCAGTGCTTGGTTCTTTATGTCACCCACCTCCAATACCACGAAGGACCTTTCTGATTTACGGGTCTCAGACAGAAAACAATGTAGGGTAAAGGGTCAATTTTCACCATGGCAATTGATTAGTAGTGGGGGAAACGGCCCTGAAGTTCTGCAGCTTGACCAACGTAGTTTAATACATTTATCAATGATCTGGAAAAAGGGGTTAAACACTGAGGTGGCAACACTTGCAGATGACAAAAAATGTAGGCTAGTTAGTTCTAGAGGAGACAGGGAGGCATTTCAGAGGACCCTAATGCTAGATGACTAGGCAGCATGATGACAGCTGAAATTCAGTGTTGACAAATGCAATGTAATGTACTTTGGAAACAATAATTTGAATTACTAATACATATTGCTGGGTTCTAAATTAACTATCGCTATTCAGGGAAAATATCTGTCTGTCAGGGTGGGCAGTTCTATGAAAAGCTCTAGGACAGAAAATATGACTGGAAATGTTATAATGCTATTAGACAAAGAAATGATGCACCCTTACCTATAATATTATATTGAGTTCTGGTCATCTTATTTCAAAAAAGATAGAGCACAAATGGAATGGGTACTGATACACAGCCAAAATCTATTAGATGTCGATATGAAAAGATTGAAAAGACTAATAATGTAGGATAGGTCCATCAGTGGCTATTAGCCAGGATGGGCAGGGATGGTGTCCCTAGCCTCTGTTTGCCAGAAGCTGGGAATGGGCGACAGGGGATGGATCACTTGATGATTACCTGTTCTGTTCATTCCCTCTGGGGCACCTGGCATTGGCCACTGTCAGAAGACAGGATACTGGGCTAGATGGACCTTTGGTTTGACCCAGTATGGCTGTTCTTAGGTACTGTTTAATCGACAGAGGGCCTAAAAAGACATGATAGATACATACAAAATAAAGATTGGTATAGAGAATGTAAATGAGTTGCTCCTAATTACTTATTCTCACATTAAGGGAAGCAAGTGAAACTGAAAGGAATCACATTTAAAACCAACTGATGGGGATAGGAAAAAAGAACCTCCACGAGCAGGTGATTCCATCATTGTCCTCTACAGGGTTTCTTGCCTCCTCCTTTGAAGCACCTAGTACTGGTCTGACCAGCCACTGGTCTGATCAGGTATGACAATTCTTAGGTTCCTCTTCTGGAGAGAATCAACAAATAGTTTAATTTCCACACCTATTTTTTAGCTTTTTCTGCTGAGACTTGCAATAGGCATGTTGGTTTCTTGGAGAATTTCTTTATTGTTTGGATTTAGAAATGGGTAACTCTCCATTAGGAAATGGACTGACATCACCAGTTTATTTCATGTAGGCCACAAACCAGCAATCACATAGTAACAACTTTCATTCATCATCCATCTGGGCTGGATTTGGACCAGTGACACATTGTGAACCATGCTCACAATCCCTGAGGTAAATGATCATCTCTCGAGGGAGATATTTTGTGTCTTTGATATTCAACTGCTAACTTATATAGAGATCATGGATAAAGAAGTTGGTCAGACCTCATAAGTAAATTTTAATGTTTGGTATATTTCTGTAGTTGGGAACAAAATCTCCCTCCTGATATGGAAACTCTGTGTCCAAATATGGAAATGAGGCCCAATATGGCCTTTTAAAAACAATTTGGCTCAGTCCCATGAGAACTTGAGTCTGAATGACAGTCTTAAAATTCAGTGCTGCCATGCAGCTTGCTATTGCATTTGTACGCCCACCGTAATGGAAAATCTATTACAGAAACATTGCTAGTGAGCCTAGTGAGAGGGAAGGTAGCTGTAGTGGGAATAATATGCTTCTATACTCACATTTTGCTGTTAAATGCTTGCTGGAAGACTATCAGCTCATCAGTATTTAAATAAGTTCATAAATATTTAACTTGAAATGTGGTCTTAGATAAGCCTTGCATTTAACGATTATAATGATGTGGTTTGATGACTAAGGTACATTTTCATTTTTAGCCTAAAGTAATGCTATTTTATGGACATATAATTTTGTAAGGATTTGCAGGGACACCCGCAATAAATTTGTCTATCAGCTTCTTGTTTACACACGGTGTGAGCTATTCTAATAATAAAGGATCGTTATTATCTTGGTGCACTATTCAATTATAGTAAGAAACTATACAAAATGTCAATGCTATGTGTTCTCTCCTCTCCCTATTTCATGAAAAGTAGTGCTTCTAAGAATGAGGTTAACTCGCCCATCTGAATAGGCCTGAGCAAAACAGGGTAACTATAAGGTCTGCAGTGACTCCTTAGGTTTGTTGTAGTTTAATTGGGGGTTTGTTGTGGGTAGATAATAGTATACACGTGCAGAATATAATAGTACACACATGTAACCCATGGTTACTCTGGCCAACCAAGTATCTACAAAGATGATATGGGTATAGCAAAAGAGGTTAGCCTTACAGTCACAGCTCTAAGACCAGCATCTTACAATTTATGCTTTTGAATTTTACTTTTAAAACACTTTGACACAAGCTTTTAAGTATCTGTTTTCTCAGCACCAGCATTATTCCATATGTAATGAGGAGAGGTGCAGTACTAAGGAATTTTGCATCCCCTGCCTCCACTCATGAAGATGGTGCTTTGGGAGTAGGAAGATGAATCAGTGAGTCTGATTCCTGCTCTATTTGATAGAGACATATAACTGGAAATATTTCATAACTGTGACTGCAGCCTAGAGGCCAATAAAAAGTCAATTCTGATGCTGTTGTTTCTTTCAGTATCAATAGATTATATTATCATTATTTAGCATAACATTTCATGACTTGTGAAGGGGTTGAGGTTTTTGTAACTTTCTGTGACTTTCACATCCAACTTATTTAAGTTTGGTGGTGTATAAAAGGTCTAAGAAAAGAGACTAAAGAGACTAGTAGGAAGCCACTGAAAAGACATGGGGGCAAAGTGTGGACCTGATTCTGATCTCATTACATTACTGTGGAACTGGAATAACTCCATGGTTTCAGAAAGGCTTCTGGTGATCCATTCAGGTACCTTACTGGCCAGATTTCACAGAACAGTTGTATTGACCCTAGATAATTGAATTTCTGGCTCACTGCTTAACTACTGCAAGTAGTTCCAATCTGAGCACATACTTTAGATTATCTTGGTTGTAGTGATATTAGTGAAATAATGCCATACAAGGTAAATATAATTGACACACTAAATGGTTATTCGAAAGTCCTGGATTTTTCAATATCTTCCCAGCTGTTTACTGTAATCCAGATGATATGAATTTCAGCAGCCTGGACAGTAGCATACTGTCTCTGCAAGCCAAATCCATGAGATCCATTTGAAAACCATGTATATAGAGGATTTTTTTAAAAAGAGGATTAACAAGGATTTACGCTTGATATTTATTTAAATTTGTATTAAATGAACACTTATGTTCATGGAATTTTAAGGAGAGGGTATGTCTCAAGTGATTGATAATGGGATGTGGGATGTTTGCTGTTGGGTCACCAGTAGTGCTGGTTGAATAATTCATTGTGAATAATGTTTTCTGTGAATTTTTGCAATTTTCCAACAAATGATTATTTATAAATAGAAAAATGTATTATTCAGTCACTTGTAGTTACTCATGATTAAAATTCATTGCCATCTGCTCTACTATATGTGAAATGAATTAGAGGCCTAAACTCTAATGAATGGGTATCCCTGGGTGACATTCTGACCCCACTGAAGTCAATGGGAAAATTTTCATTGACTCCAGTAAGGCCAGGATCTTTTGAATCATTCCAATATCTTTTTGAATCATTGACATATATTAAAAGGAGTGTATTGTTAAAACTGAAATAATGTCTTTATCCTTAAAGTCAACCAAGGAACGGTAGTCTCTTTAGTTACTAACCATCCTGGCTAATTATCTCTCTCCAGAAGTGTCTGCATTTTGGTGGTTTGGAAGGCAGTATGTGAAATGAAGTGATCCTTCTATATAGTGTATATAGACCCTGTGTCTGCAAACACTTAAGCACAGGTATAGATGTGCTCACTTGCTTAAGTGTTTGCAGGATTGGGGCCATAACTGGTCATTTGTTTTGAGGTTTATGAAAAGTGTCATGGAGGACACTGGCTGCTGGTTACTTCTGGCAGCAGGCAGTGCTCCACCCCTACTCCCAACTCACCCACCATGGTGATAGAAAACCGTTATGCTGCCATGGCAACGAGCAAGGAGGAATCACCCCCAAAGGTGGAGGAGAAGAAGCCATGTACCCTCAAGGCTCGGAGGATTGCAGCCATCTCTCCCAGGAGGAAACGTAGGGTAGGGGTGATTGGGGACTCTCTTCTGAAGGTGACCGAGGCACCCATCTGTCGCCCTGACATGGAATCCCAGGAGGTATGCTGCCTTCCAGGGTCCCATATCTGAGACATTATGGAGGGATTGTTGAGGATCATCCAGCCCTCTAACTACTACCCCATGCTACTTATCCATGTGGGCACTAATGATACTGCAAGGTATGACCCCCAGAAGATCAGAAGGGACTACAGGGCTCTGTGAGTAAGGGTGAAGGAGTTGGGAACGCAGGTGGTGTTCTCTTTCATCCTTCCAGTCAAGGGTAGGGGCCTAGGCAGAGACAGATATATCCTGGAGGGGAATGCCTGTCTGTGAAGATGGTGTCACAAGGAGGGCTTCAGCTTCCTTGACCACAGGAGGCTGTTCTGGAAAAAGGACTGCTAAGCAGAGATGGGGTCCACCTATCGAGGAAGGGGAAGAGCATATTTGGATACAGACTGGCTAACCTACTGAGGAGGGCTTTAAACTAGGTTTGAAGGGAGCAGGTGACCAAACCCCACAGGTAAGTCAAAAACATGGAGGCCTGGGAGAAGGGTTGGAATTTGCGGGGAGCATGGGCTGTTATAGCAGGGATAAGGGAGAGACGAGACAGAACTGGGGGGTGGGGGAAATCAAATCAGTATCTCAGATGTCTGTACACTAATGCAAGAAGTATGGTAATAAGCAGGAAGAACTCGAAATGGTAGTAAATAAACACAACTATGACATAGTTGGCATCACAGAGACTTGGTGGGATAATATGTGTAAGCAGAGTCAGGATGAGCTCCACCCTGACATCTGGTGGTGAGGTGTGGCAAGTTGTGGAAAAGAACTTCAGGGGCTGATCTCATTTGCATAGGCACACCCACCCCGCCTAGAATGAGGCCATAGCTGCCCAAATAGTCACTTTGGCTGCTGTGGGATCCCCAGTGTCTCTGTTATTGGGGCAGGAAGAATAAATTGTTATTACCCTGATTATGGGAATCAAGGACAGTGGAACTGTACTTGGCCTTTTGTTATGATGGAGGTACTCACCATCAACTAAGTAGCACTCGCTAGGCAAGGGACATGGATTCCAAAACTCTGTGAATTGAGAGAGGCTTGAGGCAGGCATTAGCACTTGGTGGTCTGGGCCCCTTTGTGAGGGCCTGAAACACCAATTGCACCTCTATCTCTCTCCACTGTGGCATGTCAGAGCTAATTTTGGGTCTATTAAGAGTCTCGCTACAGGTGCTGTGCTGAATTCACTTTGGCCTTATGGTGCACCAGCATTAAGGCTCCCTCTACTCTGAGCTGAAATCTCTGAGCACTCTGTCAAGTAGTGGGGAGCCGGAAGATCTAGAGCGCAGTGGTGCTGTTCGTGGATAGGCTGGCGGAGCGTTCGTGAGATGGTGAGTGGAGCCGAGCAGAGCTGTTCATGAGACGGCGGAGCGGAGCGAAGCTGTTCGTGAGACGGTGGAGCGGAGCAGAGCCGTTCGTGAGACGGCGGAGCGGAGCGGAGCCCTGTGGAGCTGTGGGGCAGTCAGCTTCAGGTCACGTAAGGTGCCCCTTACCTCTTTCCCCCCCACACAGGCACATTTTTAGCCAGACTGGGGAGTAACACTCTGCAGATGAACTTTTGAACTCTGGGGCTGGACTTTTGGGGACTTTGGGTGATTTTTTGGATTGCTGGACTCAAGAGACATTTGGGTTGTGGGACTCAAGAACCCGAGGGAAAGGATGTGGCCCAATTTGCTGGGGTGGGTTCTTGCTCATGGTTTGGTTAATGAACACTAGTTGTGGTGTTTTCCCAATTTAATGCTGATGTCGTTTACCTCATGTTATTAAAGATTCTCTGCTACACCGAGACCCTGTGCTTGCGAGAGGGGAAGTATTGCCTCTTTGAGGCATCCAGGGGGTGTGTAGGATTTTCCCAGGTCACTGGGTCGGGGCTCGAGCCAGTTTTGCATTTGCTTTGATGAGAGGGAACCCCTGTGTACTGAACCCAGCCCTTGCTGCTATCATCTTGGCCTGGCAGAAGGGTTATATATGCATGACTGGAATATTGGTATAGAAGGGTACAGCTTGCTCAAGAAGGACAGGCAGGGAAAAAAGGGAGGAGGTGCTGCCTTATTTATTAAACATCTATACACTTGGACTGAGGTGGAGATGGAAATAGGAGACAGACTTGTTGAAAGTCTCCAGGTAAGATTAAAAGGGGTAAAAAAACAAGGATGATGTCATGGTAGGGGTCTGCTACAGACCGCCTAACCAGAAAGAAGAGGTGGATGAGGCTTTTTTAAAACTACTAACAAAATCATCCAAAGCACAGGACTTGGTGGTGATGGGGAACTTCAACTACCCAGCCATCTGTTGGGAATATAACACAGCAGGGCACAGATTATCCAACAAGTTCTTGGAATGTATTGGAGAAAATTTTTGATTTCAGAAGGTGGAGAAAGCTACTAGTGGAGAGGCTGTTCTAGATTTGATTTTGACAAATAGGGAGGAACTGGTTGAGAATTTGAAAATGGAAGGCAGCTTGGGTGAAAGTGATCATGAAATGATAGAATTCATGATTTTAAGGAATGGTTTTAAGGAGGGAGAACAGCAAAATAAAGACAATGGATTTCAAGAAGGCAGACTTTAGCAAGCTAAGGGAGTTGGTAGGTAAAATCCCATGGGAAGCAAGCTAAGGGGAAAAACAATTGAAGACAGTTGGCAGTTTTTCAAAAAGACATTATTAAGGTCACAAGAGCAAACTATCCCACTGTGTAGGAAAGATAGGAAGTATGGCAAGAGACTACCCTGGCTTAACCAGGAGATCTTCAATGATCTAAAAATAAAAAAAGAATCCTACAAAAAGTGGAAACTAGGTCAAATTACAAAGGATGAATATAAACAAATAACACAAGTATGTAGGGACAAAACTAGAAAGGCCAAGGCAGAAAACGAGATCAAACTAGCTCGAGACATAAAGGGTAACAAGAAAACATTCTACAAATACATTCAAAGCAAGAGGAAGACCAAGGACAGGGTAGGATTGTTACTCAGTGAGGGGGGTGATAAACAATAACAGAAAATGTGGAAATGGCAGAGGTGCTTAATGACTTCTTTGTTTCGGTTTTCATGAAGGTTGGTGGTGATTGGACGTCTAACATAGTGAATGCCAGTGAAAATAAGGTAGGATCAGAGGCTAAAATAGGGAAAGAACAAGTTAAAAATTACATAGAAGAGTAAGATGTTTTCAAGTCACCAGGGCCTGATGAAATGCATCCTAGAATACTCAAGGAGCTGACGGAGGAGACATCTGAGTCATTCGCGATTATCTTTGAAAAGTCATGGAGGATAGGAGAGATTCCAGAAGACTGGAAAAGGGCAAATACAGTGCCAATCTATAAAAAGGAAAATAAGGACAACTTGGGGAATTACAGACCAGTCAGCTTAACTTCTATTCCTGGAAATATAATGGAGCAAATAATTAAGAAATCAATTTGCAAACATCTGGAAGGTAATAAGGTGATAAGTAACAGTCAGCATGCATTTGTCAAGAACAAATCTTGTCAAACCAACCTGATAGCTTTCTTTGACATTGTAACAAGCCTTGTGGATGGGGGAAGCAGTAGACGTGGTATAACTTGACTTTGGTAAAGCTTTTGATACTGTCTTGCATGACGTTCTCATAAACAAACTAAGAAACTGAAACCTACATGGAGATACTATAAGGTGGGTGCATAACTGGTTGAAAAACCATTCCCAGAGAGTAGTTATCAGTGGTTCACAGTCATGCTGGAAGGGCATAATGAGTGGGGTCCTTGAGGGATCAGTTCTGGGTCCAGTTCTGTTCAGTATCTTCATCAATGATTTAGATAATGGCATACAGAGTACACTTATAAAGTTTGCGGATGATATCAAGCTGGGAGGGGTTGCAAGTGCTTTATAATTATAATTCAAAATGATCTGGAGAAAAGGTCTGAAGTAAATAGGATGAAATTCAATAAGGACAAATGCAAAGTACTCCACTTAGGGAGGAACAATCAGTTGCACACATACAAAATGGGAAATGACTGCCTAGGAAGGAGTACTGCAGAGAGGGATCTGGGGGTCATAGTGGACCACAAGATAAACAGGAGTCAACAGTGTAACACTGTTGCAAAAAAAGCAAACATCATTCTGGGATGTATTAGCAGGACTGTTGTAAGCAAGACATGAGAAGTAATTCTTCCGCTCTACTCTGTGCTGAATAGGCCTCAACTGGAGTATTGTATCCAGTTCTGGGTACCACATTTCAGTAAAGATGTGGAAAAATTGGAGAAAGTCCAGAGAAGAACAACAAAAATTATTAAAGGTTTAGAAAACATGACCTATGAGGGAAGATTAAAACACACCCATTTTTTTTAGTCTGGAAAAGAGAAGACTGAGATGAGACAGGATAACAGTTTTCAAGTACATAAAAGGTTGTTACAAGGAGGAGGGAGAAAAATTGTTCTTCTTAACCTCTGAGGATAGGACAAGAAGCAATGGGCTTAAATTGTAGCAAGGGAGGTTTAGGTTGGACATTAGGAAAAATTTCCTAACTGTCAGGGTGGTTAAGCACTGGAATAAATTGTGTAAGGAGATTGTGGAATCTCCATCATTGGGGATTTTTAAGAGAAGGTTGGACAAACACCTGTCAGGGATGATCTAGATAATACTTAGGGTATGCCTACACTACGAAATTAGGTTGATTTTATAGAAGTTGATTTTTAGAAATCAATTTTATACAGTTGATTGCGTATGTCCCCACTAAACACATTAAGTCGGCGGTGTGCGTCCTCACTACTGTGGCTAGTATCGACTTACAGAGCAGTGCACTGTGGGTAGCTATCCCACAGTTCTCGCAGTCTCCACTGTCCATTGGAATTCTGGGTTAAGCTCCCAATGCCTGATGGGGCAAAAACATTGTCACGGGTGGTTTTGGGTACATGTCATCAGTCGCCCCTCTCTCTGTGACGGCAACGGCGGACAATTGTTTTGTGCCTTTTTTCCTGGGTTACCCGTGCAGATGCCATACCATGGCAAGCATGGAGCCCACTCAGCTCACTGTCACCGCTGCTGTTGTGAGCATTGTAAACACCTCGCGCATTATCCTGGAGTATATGCAGAACCGGGCTAAGAGACGCCAGCACAAGGAGGATTTTGATGAGGACATGGACACAGATGTTCCTGAAAGCATGAGCTATGGCAATTGGGACATCATGGCGGCAGTGGGGCTGGCTGATACAGTGGAATGCCGATTCTGGGTTAGGCAAACATGCACAGACTCGTGGGACCGCATAGTGTTGCAGGTATGGGCTGATTCACAGTGGCTGCATAAGGCCACTTTCCTGGAACTCTGTGAGTTGCTTTCCCACACCCTGAAGTGCAGGAATACCTAGATGAGAGCTGCCGTGACAGTAGAGAAGCAAGTGGTGATAGCCCTGTGGAAGCTTGCAACGCCTGACTGCTACCGGTCAGTTGGGAATCAGTTTGGAGTGTGCAAGTCTACTGTGGGGGCTGCTGTGATCCAAGTAGCCAATGCAATCATTGACAGTCTGTTATCAAGGGTAGTGAATCTGGGAAATGTGCAGGTCATACTGGATGGCTTTGCTTAAATGGGGTTCCCTAACTGTGGTGGGGCGATAGATGGAATGCATATCCCCATCTTGGCACCGGACCACCTTGCCAACCAGTACGTGAACCACAAGGGGTACTTCTCAATGGTGTTGCAAGCACTGGTGGATCACAAGGGACGTTTCACCAACATCAATGTGGGATGGCCAGGAAAGGTGCATGACTCTCGCATACTTAGGAACTCCGGGCTGTTTGAGCAGCTGCAAGAAGGGACTTACTTCCCAGACCAGAAAATTATCACTGGGGATGTTGAAATGCCAATAGTTATCCAACCTGAAGCGAATACTCACCAGGAACCACATACCACACAACAGAACCACTAACCCAGGAACCTATACTTGCAACAAAGCCCGTTGCCAACTGTGCCCACATATCTATTCAGGAGACACCATCACAGGGCCTAATTACATCAGCCACACTATCAGAGGCTCGTTCACCTGCACATCCACCAATGTGATATATGCCATCATGTGCCAGCAATGCCCCTCTGCCATGTACATTGGTCAAACTGGACAGTCTCTACGTAAAAGAATAAATGAACACAAATCAGATGTCAAGAATTATAACATTCATAAACCAGTCGGAGAACACTTCAATCTCTCTGGTCACGCGATTACAGACATGAAAGTTGCGATATTACAACAGAAAAACTTCAAATCCAGAGTCCAGCGAGAAACTGCTGAATTGGAATTCATTTGCAAATTGGATACAATTAACTTAGGCTTGAATAGAGACTGGGAGTGGCTAAGTCATTATGCAAGGTAACCTATTTCCCCTTGTTTTCCTAACCCCACCCACCCCCTTCCTCAGACGTTCTTGTTAAACCCTGGATTTGTGCTGGAAATGGCCCATCTTGATTATCATACACATTGTAAGGAGAGTGATCACTTTACATAAGCTATAATGAGCAGGAGAGTGGGGTGGGGGGAGAGAAAACCTTTTGTAGTGATAAACACCCATTTTTTCATGATTTGTGTTTACAAAAACAAACATCTTCTGTATTTTCCACAGTATGCATCCGATGAAGTGAGCTGTAGCTCACGAAAGCTTATGCTCAAATAAATTGGTTAGTCTCTAAGGTGCCACAAGTACTCCTTTTCTTTTTGCGAATAGTTATCCTTGTGGACCCAGCCTACCCCTTGCTCCCATGGCTCAGGAAGCCTTACACAGGCAGCCTGGACAGTACTAAGGAGCAGTTCAACTATAGGCTGAGCAAGTGCAGAATGGTGGTAGAATGTGCCTTTGGACGTTTAAAAGCTCGCTGGCACTGTTTGCTGACTAGGTCAGACCTCAGCGCAACCAACATTCCCATTGTTATTGCTGCTTGCTGTGTGCTCCACAATATCTGTGAGTAAGGGGGAGACGTTTATGGCGGGGTGAGAGGTTGAGGCAAATCGCCTGGCGTCCGATTTTGAGCAGCCAGGCACCAGGGTGATTAGAAGAGCACAGCAAGGCACGCTGCACATCACAGAGGCTTTGAAAACCAGTTTCATAACTGGCCAGGCTTCGGTGTGACAGTTGTGTGTGTTTCTCCTTGATGCAAACCTGCCCCCTTTGTTGATTTTAATTCCCTGTAAGCCCACCACCCTCCCCCCTTGGAAATAAAGTAACTATTGTTTTGAAACCATGCATTCTTTCTTTATTAATTAAAAAAAAAAAAGAGAGATAACGGACAAGGTAGGTCAGGTGA
Source organism: Natator depressus (assembly GCF_965152275.1). NCBI lineage: Eukaryota > Metazoa > Chordata > Testudines > Cheloniidae > Natator > Natator depressus. The sequence continues at coordinate 40,585,630 of NC_134244.1, forward strand.
GGTGGGGGAGGAGGGAAGGACAAGGCCACACTGTTTATTGTAGCCACACTAAAAATCAAACTGTTTGAATGACGGCCTTCTGTTGCTTGGGCCATCCTCTGGAGTGGAGTGGCTGGGTGCCCAGAGCCGCCTCCTCCCCCTACCGTTCTTGAGCATCTGGGTGAGGCGGATATGAAACTTGGGGAGGAGCGCATACGGTTATACAGTGGATGCAGCGGGGGGTCTGTGCTCTTGTTGGCTTTCCTGCAGCTCCAACAGACGCTTCATCATGTCCATTTGCTCCCCCATTACCCTCAGCATCACGTCCTGCCTCCGCTCTTCATGCTCACTTAATTCTTTCCTGGCCTCTGCCAGTGAATGCCTCCATGCATTAAGCTGTGCCCTATCAGTGTGGGAGGATTGCATGAGCTCGGAAAACATGTCATCAGAAGTGTGTTTTTTTTTCTCCTTCTAATCTGTGATAACCTCAGGAACGGGGATGATAGGGGAGTGTAGAAACATTTGCACCTGGGGGGAGATAAAAAGGGAGATAAACATTTAAGATGATACATTTCTGAGAACAAAAGGGAGACTCTTTCACAGTGAATCAAGCAATTTACAGCAGACAGCACATGTGCTTTAGGTACAAGCTCGCATTTTGCCTTTTATATTGAGGGCCTGCCAGTATGGTGACACATCACACACAGCTGGGCAACAGAATTTGGTTTCCAGGCAGCCATGGTAAGCCTTTTGGGATGCATGTCTATCCCCAGAGACATGAATAGACTTTTCCAGTAGCTATACTGACCGCAAATGCATCCCAATTCTTCAGGGAAATTCAAACATTAAACATTATTGGTTTTAAACCCTGTACTGTAGTTGCAAATGTGCACTCACCATAGGTGCCTTCTCCGGCTTCAGGGTCGGGGATCCCGCCTTGGGAGGGTATTGGCTCCAGGGTGATGAAAAGGTCCTGGCTGCCAGGGAGAATGGATTCACCTCTTGCCTGCTGCACATTCTCCTCCTCCTCCTCATCCACAAAATCCTCCTCCCTGTTGCATGAGACTCCCACCTTGCAGGTGTCCACGGACAGTGGTGGGATAGTGGTAGGGCCCCCCCCCTAGAATGCCATACAGCTGATCATAGAAGCAGCATGTATAGGGCTCTGACCCAGAGAGACCGTTTGCCTCCTTTGTTTTTTGGTAGGCTTGCCTGAGCTCCTTAACTTTCATGCAGCACTGCTGTGTGTACCTGTTGTAGGCTCTGTCAAACATGCCCTGTGAAATTTTGGGAAATATATTTGCATTTCTTCTTTTTGATCAGAATTCAGCCTGCCCAGATGCTTCTCCCCATACAGCAATCAGATCCAGTGTTTCCCTTTTGGTCCATGCTGTAGCTCGTTTGTGATTCTGGGGGAACTGCATGGTCACCTGTGCTGCTGAGTGCTGCTGAGTTTGCCACGCTGACTAAACAGGAAATGAAATTCAAAAGTTCCCGGGGCTTTTCCTGTGTACCTGGCTAGTGCACTGGAGTTCAAAGTGCTATCCAGAGCAGTCACAATGGAGCACTGTGGGATAGCTCCCGGAGGCCAATACCGTTCATTTGCGTTCCGCACTACCCCAAATTCGACCCAGCAAGGTCGATTTTAGCGCTACTCCCCTCGTCAGGGAGGAGTACAGAAGTCGATTTTAAGAGCCCTTTAGGTCGATGGAACGCGGTTGTTTGTGTGGAAACAGTCATTTTTAAATTGACCTAATGCGGCTAAATTCAACCTAACTCTGTAGTATAGACCAGACCTTAGTCCTGCCACAAGTGCAGGGGTCTGGACTAGATGACCTCTCGAGGTCCCTTCCAGTCCTATGATTCTATGATTACTGTATATTCACAAACAGAAACTAATTTAAAAATATTTGAGGGGAACAGTTTTGTCACCCTAGTTTGTTCTGCCTACATGAACCTGTTTCCTTGCCTGGTTTATATATCCCTTCTAATATGTAGTTAACACCTCCCATGCCTACCTTAGCATCTGCTATGTGCGACGTATCCCAACCTCTTTGTATTATATCTGTACAAAACCTATGCTAAGACAGAACTAAGATTTAGATTCTAAGGCCAAAAGGGACCATTGTGAATATCTAGTCTGACCTGCTGTATAGCACAGACCATAGAATTTCCCCAAAATAATTCCTAGAGCATCTTTTAGGCAAACATCCAAATCTTGATTTAAAAACTGTCCGTGATAGAGAATCCACCACAATCTTTGGTAAATTTTTCCAGTGATTAATTACTCACACCGTTAAATAATTATGCCTTATTTCCAGTCTGAACTTGTCTAGCTTCAAGTTCCAGCCATTAGATCATGTTATACCTTTTTTTTTTTTTGCTAGATTGAAGAGCCCATTATTAAATATTTTTCCCCTTGTAGGTATTTATAGACCATAATCAAGTCACTCCTTAACCTTCTCTTGTTAAGCTAAATAGATTGATCTCCTTGATTCTATAACTGTAAGGCATGTTTTCTAATTCTTTAATCATTCTCATGGCTCTTCTCTGAACCCTCTTCAATGAATCAACATCCTTCTTGAATTATGCGCACAGAACTGGACACAGTATTCCAACAGAAGTCATACCAGTGCCAAACACAGAGGTCAAATGGCCTCTCTACTCCTACTTGAGATTCTTTTGTTTATGCATCCTATGATTGCATTAGTTCTATTGGCCACAGCATCACATTGGAATTGTATGTTCAGCTGATTATTGACACACATACCCCAAAATCTTTTTCAGCATTGCTGCTTTCCTGGATACAGTCCCCCATTCTGAAGGAATGGCCTATGTTAGTTATTCCCAGATGTATAAATTTAAATTTAGCTGTATTAAAACACACAATTATCTTGAGCCCAGTTTACCAAGCGATCTAGATCACTCTGAATCAGTGACCTGTACTCTTCATTGTTTACCACTCCTGCAATTTTTGTGTCATCTGCAAACTGTATCAGTGATGATTTTATGTTTTCCTCCAGGTCATTGATAAATGTGCTAAATAGTGTAGGGCCAAGAACAGACTCCTATGGGACCCGACTGGAAATAGACCTGCTTGATGATGCTTCCTAATTTACAGTTACATTTTAAGACCTATCAGTTAGCCAGTTTTTAATCCATTTAATATGTGCCAGTTAATTGTATATCATTCTAATTTTTCAGCCAAAATGTCCTGTGGCTCCAAATCAAATGCCTTAGGGAAGTTTACACTTATGTCAACACTATTACCTTTATCAACCTAACTTGATATCTTTTTTTTTATGAGATTACAAGTTAGTTTGATATAATTTATTTTCCACAAACCCATGTTGATTTGCATTAATTACATCACCCTCCTTTAATTCATTATTAATTGAGTCCTGTATCAGCTGCTCCATTATCTTGCCTGAATCGATGTCAGGCTGGCAGGCTTATAATTATCCAGGTCATTCTGTTTGCCCTTTTAAAAAATTGGCAGAACGTTCACTTTCTTCCAGTCTATGTGTATAGGTACACTGCACACACACTACTGGTCTGGACTTTATCCCACCCCCCCAGTGAAGACCAGGACTCCATCTTGTGCTTTATCTCCAATACTCCATCTTGTGCTTTATCTGTTAGGGCATTGGTCCAATAAGCATTCAAGATCACTATCTTCTTAGTTATCCATGTCTCAGAAACAAGTAATACCATTTTGGACATAGAATGCCACTCCCTCACTGCTTTTGCCCATTCAATTCTTCCTAAATAGGTTATAACCATTGATTTTAACATTTCAGTTGTGCAAATCATCCCACCAGCTTTCAGTAATACCAACTAGATTGAATTGCTCATTTGTGACCATAAATTCAAATTCCTCTTGTTTGTTACCCAGGCTCCAAGCATTAGTGTATAGGCAATTCAAGAATTTCTTCTCTTTATATACTTTATACACTTCCTTGATTCCTTGTCCTCAACATCTTGATTTTGTGCTGAGTGTTCATATCTTCCCTCTTTTTACCCTCCCCTTTTTCTAGGAGCTTTACCCTTTCCTGACTACTCTAGCCAGCCTGTCCCCAAGGAGATTAGTTCCCCTTCTACTGAGGTGGAGGCCAACCTAACTATACAGCTCCCTCTCCCCACAGAAGGTGGACCAATGTTCCACATAACCAAAGTCCTGCACCCTACACCACTTATCTAGCTAGTGATTCGCTTCCAAAATCTTCTGCTTTCTGTCTTCCTTTGCTCATGGGATAGCAAGAATCTCAGAGAAGATTGCTTGGATATTCTTCTTCAGCATGCTTCTGAGTTGCCTGAAGTCATCTACAAACTCTGAGATATCCTGCAACACAATGTTATTAGTGCTGATATGAATCACCACCACTGGATCCATGCCTATACACTTCAGAAGCCTATCTAGTCTTAGAGTGACATCTTGTGTCCTCAAAAAGAAAAGGAGTACTTGTAGCACCTTAGAGACTAACCAATTTATTTGAGCATAAGCTTTCGTGAGCTACAGCTCACTTCATCGGATGCATACCGTGGAAAGTGTAGAAGATCTTTTTATATACACACAAAGCATGAAAGAAAACCTCCTCCCACCCCACTCTCCTGCTGGTAATAGCTTATCTAAAGTGATCACTTTAGATAAGCTATTACCAGCAGGAGAGTGGGGTGGGAGGAGGTTTTCTTTCATGCTTTGTGTGTATATAAAAAGATCTTCTACACTTTCCACGGTATGCATCCGATGAAGTGAGCTGTAGCTCACGAAAGCTTATGCTCAAATAAATTGGTTAGTCTCTAAGGTGCCACAAGCACTCCTTTTCTTTTTGCGAATACAGACTAACACGGCTGTTACCCTGAATCTTGTGTCCTGGCTCTGGGAAGGCAACGCACCAACCTGTTGTCGGCTTGTCCCTTGCAGAACGTTCTAATTCTTTTGACTCTAACAAAAATCACCTGTCTTGGGTGACTGGAGAACTCTTTGCAGGTAAACTTGATTTTCTTACAGGTTTGTCTGAGCTGCCATCTGCACATGTGTCCTATACATCTCTCCCTTCCCTTGTACCTGCTGGATCTTGAAAGGTATCTTCCATAGTTTCCACATTGAGGACCTGATGTTGATTTGAAACTTCTAGTTGTGTGGAATTCCTGGCTGAGTGTACATATCAGTAATTCAAGGAACAATGCATTACTGACGATATTCAGAATTAAGGTTTGATTTAAAAAAAATTGAAACATTTTACAGTATGGGAATGCACATTAGAGCACCCAAACAACCTTAGACTTAAGCATGAAGAGAAGTTGAGGGCAGGAGGGAGTGGGCCCATAGTTCATGGCCTCACAGGGATTTTGGGCTATACCAATGCCCATAGGAAGCATGGGACAGGCTGCTGTAAGTTAGAGCAGCTGGGGCTGTTGTACAGGCCAGTGGTCTGACTGGTGGTCCTTTACTCTATGTGGATCTCAGACAGAGTGAGGAATGTTGATTAGAAGAGCTGATGCATGCAAGGCAATGTAGGGAACACTGAACAATTAGACCACTGGTGTAGGAATGACTTTCTTCATCTGTGGGGAGGGGAAAGGAATTGTTGCAAGAACGCTGTCTCCTTCAAAGCAGCCAGAAAAAAGTAGGAAGGAGGAGAGAGAGGAGAGACACCTTACATCTTTCCCTTTCAGCAGTCATGAGACTTGCATAGCTTTTATTCTCCAAAAGAGATTTTAACAGAGACTTAGGAAATGTTAAAGTTGAATTTACCAGCAGGTACTGCAACATTTCATCTAAGAACTCAGAATAGCTGCATCAAAAGCTGGCCATGTACAAGAAAACTATTTTTAGGCAATATTGAAGTTAGAGGTTTAATTGACGGAAGCAAGAGAAGACAAGGACTGAAATCCCGTTCCTAACTATTACTCTCTCTATGACTTACTCAGTTCCCAGCTGGCACTGAACACATGCTGTGTAGTCCATAATTCCACACGCTGCTTTCAGACTTCTGCAATAATTAGGCCTGTAGGATTCATACAAGGTTCATGCGCTTGGCAACATTCAGGGCACACCCGGAGTGTTGTGCTGGACCTGTGCACACACAACTCCTCTCAAGGGCATCAAATGACATGAACCGTGGGAAGCCTCTCAGGACTGGGCTCAAGGCCCAAGAGCAAGGAATGCGGTAGATAGAAATTGGTAAATAAGAATGTTAAACAAAACCAGTGTATTCCTTTTATCTGTTGGAGAATGTAATGCGCGGGGGGTGAGAAAAGAATAAAGGAGAGGGTGGAAAGCTGACAGGCAGAAGCCCGTTAGCAGACCAGCCGCTTGCTTGCTAAAAGCTGTGTTCTGTCTTGTCATTGAACCGCCACATAGGCCCAATGGCTAGAGCTGAGGACTGGTGGCAGCAAGTTCACACATCAATCCCACAGAGTTGCTATCAAAGGCTGTGTCTTCACTGCAAAAGAGGTTTGTTTTTGGTTAATTTACCATGGGATAACTAATGCACTATAAAATCCTAGTGGAGACACGGTGCTGGCAGTTTTTACCATGAGGTAGGCTAGGTGAGGTCGGCCCCAGGTAAGGGTGTCGTGTTGATCTTGCCTAGTGATTTCGCAGTAAAAACTATAGTGCCTTGCCTCCACTAAGATTTTACCACAGGATAAATAGTGTGTGTTAGTTATCCTGCAGTAAAAAAACCATAACTTTTTGGGCAGAGAGGACAAAGTCAAAGTCTAGAGAAAAGCGAGCTCGAGGCATGACAGGACTAGAAATACTGTTTTAACCTCACTTTGGAATTTCTTCCTGCTTGTCAGTTTGTGCTCCCATGTTAACGTTGTTTAAATGAAGGTTTTCATTGAATATTTTTTAAATAGACCACGCTCTACAATATATGTTTTCAGAAATCCCTGTAAAGCACCCTCTGCAATGGGAATTATGGACAAGTTGTCACATCTTAATGTGAATGTTTTTTTCTAATTTTTTAATTATTGAATAGAGACGCTTATCCATACTGCTAAATGCAATCCACTATCCCCTCAGTGCTAGTGGGAGTTACAAGACATGCATCCAGGAAAGGGTAAAGTATGCCTAAGGACCTCATTTTCAGAAGAGCCAAGCATCCAGAGCTTCCATTAAGGTCAATGGGCGCGTCTGAAAATTAGACCCTTTAAAACAGTATATGGTCTGAGAAGCCATTCCATTCAGCGTAGTGGCAAGAAACCCAACAAATGCATAGTTCACATCATATCTCTTCCTCTATTTAGATGTTAGGCTCCCACATTGGCATGCTGCGTCACACACAAAACTGAACACATCCCTGTCTTTCCTCAGGACCAGTCGGCAGGTTTGCCTGCCTCCCCTTGAACTGTTTTTCACTAGTGCAACTAGCTTCTACTAGTTTCTTTTTTACTGAAATGAAAACTAGCTTACTATAGAGAAGGGTAAGAGGTGATTGTTTGCAGTCTATAAGAACCTACATGGAGAGACGATTTCTAATAGATTAAAGAGCCTTCTGCTAGCAGACTGAGGCATAACAACATCCAATGTCTGGAAGTGAAACTAGAAAAACTCAGATGGAATTTTTTTAGCAGTTCAGGTAATTACCCATTGAAATAACTTACCAATGGATATGGTGGATTCTCTATCACTTGAATTTTTTAACTCAAGATTGGAATCTTTGTAAAACAGATGCTGTAGCTCATCCGAAAGTTACTGACTTGGTTCACAAATTACTTGGTGAAATGCTGGGTGGCCTGTGCAATGCAGGAAGTCAGTGTAGATTAATGGTCCCTTCTGGCCTTTAAAAAAAAATCTATGAATTTATGAAATTTTCCATTATCTTATAGACTGATTTTTACCTATGCTTCTGAGACTGGTGATATAATAGTTGAAGGTGCTTTCTTGACCTATGGTCCATGTTTTCTCAGCTCTATTAATTTTGAATATAGGAGTTTATGCTGAAAAAAGATAGCACAATCTGAATTCTCTTTATTCCCTGAGTCCAGAACAGTGATACATGTATAGTCCTATGAACGTTTGCTGAACACCTTAGTGTTTTGCTCAAGCTTTTCATGGCACCTATCCCAAGTGGCTCCTGGGAAAGCACCAGGTGTAATGCTTAAGAGATTTATTATGCTTGCACAACTGGTGCTGCAATAAATAATCTTATGCCCATCTCTCCCTGTTTAACTAAAGCTGACATAGTGGAATTTGTTGGATAAATAGGTAGCTGAAATCCGTTGAGTGTCCAAACTATTACTATTAATTAAAACATGGTCCTTTGAGATATCTATAGATATTAATCACAAATTTATAATTTAATTAACTCGGCACTAGTTGTTGTTTCTGATCTACTTACAAACAGATAAAGCAGCCTTAATCTGACAACTAAAAAGTGTGGGCCAAATGGTGGTCTTATTTATACACTACAGCCCAGCTGAAGCCAATAAGATACATTTGGATGTGAGTGAGAACAGAATTTGTCCATTTAGGGATTGCTTTGTCCAGGAAACGTTAAAGCCCATCTTATTATTTCTTTTCATAGTGTGCTCAGATGTATACTGTTTGTCTTTTACACACTAGATATTGTTTTTCCCCAGGACAAATGTCATTTTGAAACTCAGATACTATTTATTTTAAAATTGTGTATATATATAAAAGACTCTAATTTTAACTTGATACATTACTGCATGTGAGTAGCACTGCACATAAATTGCCAAGATTCCAGCTGCCTTTTTTGTCAATGTCAGAGCAATTTATCCAGTGTTTCATATTGTACACTAAATGTTCTGACTTTGCATCCAGAGCTTCAACATTAACACACAGAGCAAAGTGCACCATTTTCTTTGAGATATACATTTCACCTGCATATAAAACATACACTGTTGATATCAGAAATAATACTTTATGTTGCATTCCATCATATTAGAAAAGAGAGATAATGTTGTAGATTAGAGCCATAAAATGAATAGCACAAATGTAGAAGTTATGTACGGCCTAATTCTATGAAGTGTATTCTCACTGATTTCAGGGGCATCAAGATGCTCTATTCTGTGCTATCCTATTTAGGCTCATCCCTCTGCTATTGGCTCAGAACTTCTCAGTACCCTTTACTTTAAACAAGAGGAAGTTGACACTGGAGATTTTTGTTGAACTGCAAATAAATCCAAGTTTAAAAAAACTCTTTGAACTGTAACCTTTTAACTGGATGTTTTTCAAAATTCTTGAATGGATGCCATTTGCTTGTGGGTCTACATTTTTTCCGTGTATAACCAGATATGAGCTGTTTATTATATTTTTAGATTATGCACTCTTTAAGCTAAAAATAGTATTTAATCCATGGTTCAGAATAAATGACAGTTCAAATCCATTTTTTCTTTTTAAAATATTGTTAAAACTATTGATTTAAAAATTGTGTTATTGTGGATTTAAAACTAATTTGAGTATGTTCTTTAGATGTATGCGGTGTTGTTGTACCTGTGTCAGTCCCAAAATATTAGAGAGACAAGGTGGCTGAGACAACACCTTTGATTGGACCAACTTCTGTTGGTGGGACAGACAAAATTTTGAGCTTACACAGAGCTCGTCTTCAGGTCTGTGTAAGCTTGAAAGCTTGTCTCTCGCACCAACAGAATTTGGTACAATAAAAGCTATTACTTCATTGACCTTGTGTCTCTATGTTCCTTAGACTCTTGCACTTCTGGGCTATACAAAATGTGAGCAACTGGCTCAGAGGTCTGTCTTGAGAGGGTTTCTCAAGGAACTGCAACATAAATATTTGGGGCCCCAGCCAACTCTTTCTGAAATAAGAGAAGGTTCCCAATGGTTACAGTGGGAGTTGGACTGAGTCCATAATGTCCAGTCCTACAAGCTGCTCCTCATTGGTAGACCTGGGCATCTTTGGAGAGCTCAACTGAAATCAGTGGGGGTCTAAACAGAGAATCTTACTTTCCTGGAACAGATTGCCGGTTCCAGGTCTACCGTAACTATAATTACAATACAGAATTGAGGCCATTTTACTTAAGTTTTCCCTTAAGTGAGTATACACAAATTCAGATACAATTAATAGCATGTGAATGGTGGTGTAATTTTCAACAATATTACAATGCTTTCAAAGTGTTTGACACTACAACATATGAGATATTCCCAACTTATTAATGGAGACACAGAAGGGAATATCAAAGTGCTTTTCTTTATTTCTTGCTTTTTATTTCTAGCAGGCGAGTTTGCGCCTTCTGCTGTACAAAGGGAATGAGTTACCTTAAAAAAAAAATCCACCCAGATTCAAACTTGTTGAAGGACATAAATCCACACCATGTAGAGGTCAAGCACAGGAGTTTATTACGTACAGTGCTGACAGAGTGTCATCTCGCTTATTTGGCTCAGAGACACTGTCAATCAATTGATTACAATGGAATATATGGATTTTCCATGGGCGGGGAAAGTGACGGGGTAGGCAGTCCCACACCCACGCATAGGTTTAGCTGCAAGACATGATAGCACAGTAGCCAATGGTCAAAAGGTTACATAATGTCTCCGCCCACAGTATCAAGTTAACAAAGTAACATTTAGCATTTAATTAGTACTTTAATAAATAGTATAGAATGTATGTTGGATTCAATTTGGGGGCCTTAGGAATGAAGTAGCTCCTTTGATTGTCCATCAGATACATATCTAGGGGTAAAAGCAAAGAAACAGTGAAAGTATATGTCAATAAAGACTATCTTTCCAGTTGCTTATTTGTGTTTTAAGGCAAGCATTGGTTCCTGGGAAAGGGAGGTGGGAGGAAGCCATATCTTATACTGACATGCTCGAACCTTGCATAAGCTCAGGGTTGGATGTGTGGGAAGAACATCTCCTTCAAAAGAAACTAACAACAGAAACAGGGCTTCTTTGTTCTTATTGCAACTTTGAATAAGACACAATTATTGCCCCCAACATCTGGTGTTTTGCTGACCAGGCATATCTTAGCAAAAGCAAGGTTATCTTTGGTTATTCAGCTTTCTCTTAGCTATTGCTAGGCCTATGACCGAACTCTGGACTTTGGGCCTGTACACAAATCCATATACCAGGTTATTACATCAGCAATGGATTTTAACCCTTCACTTGTGAAAACATTGTTCCAAGTAGAGCAAGCAAAATGACTCTGAGGCAGGCACAAGAATCTTTTAGGTTTGCCTGTTGTGGAACATGGCCACCCATCAGTCTTTCTCCTCTTAGCCCTGGATACACTTCTGATTCTGAGTAATGCAAACACCTGTAGCTATATCAGAACTTCCGGTATATATTTACATCAGCTCTGTATACACTTTTTATAGTGCAAAGAGGGTTTTAATGCCCGTGTTTGCTGTTTGCAATCTATGTGATGCAATATCTATCTAGCTCCAATGCCAGCTTATATATCTAGGAATTCATAGTGTCTTCTACCAGACGTTGGTGCCATTGCAATAGATTTTATAATATGCTGAAAATTTGTAACTGGTGAGTGAAGTTTAACACAATCATTATCATGTCATTATGAGAAAATCCCTCACATCCTCTGAATAGCAATACTAATTTTATGAGGACACAATAGGTACCTATTATTAGTGGTATTATTACTGTTATTTTGTAGCAATTTTGAGGAGGAAAAAGAAAAGGAGTACTTGTGGCACCTTAGAGACTAACCAATTTATTTGAGCATAAGCTTTCGTGAGCTACAGCTCACTTCATTGGATGCATACTGTGGAAAGTACAGACGATCTTTTTATACACACAAACCATGAAAAAAATGGGTGCTTACCACTACAAAAGGTTTTCTCTCCCCCCACCCACTCTCCTGTTGGTAATAGCTTATCTAAAGTGATCACTCTCCTCACAATGTGTATGATAATCAAGGTGGGCCATCTCCAGCACAAATCCAGGGTTTAACAAGAACGTCTGGGGGGGGGGGTAGGAAAAAACAAGGGGAAATAGGTTACCTTGCATAATGACTTAGCCACTCCCAGTCTCTACTCAAGCCTAAGTTAATTGTATCCAATTTGCAAATGAATTCCAATTCAACAGTTTCTCGCTGGAGTCTGGTTCTGAAGTTTTTCTGTAGTAATATCGCAACTTTCATGTCTGTAATCGTGTGACCAGAGAGATTGAAGTGTTCTCCGACTGGTTTATGAATGTTGTAATTCTTGACATCTGATTTGTGTCCATTTATTCTTTTACGTAGAGACTGTCCAGTTTGACCAATGTATATGGCAGAGGGGCATTGCTGGCACATGATGGCATATATCACATTGGTAGATGTGCAGGTGAACGAGCCTCTGATAGTGTGGCTGATGTGATTAGGCCCTGTGATGGTGTCCCCTGAATAGATATGTGGGCACAGTTGGCAACGGGCTTTGTTGCAAGGATAGGTTCCTGGGTTAGTGGTTCTGTTGTGTGGTATGTGATTGCTGGTGAGTATTTGCTTCAGGTTGGTGGGCTGTCTGTAGGCAAGGACCCAAGATTTGTGAGAGTGTTGGGTCATCCTTCAGGATAGGTTGTAGATCCTTAATAATGCGTTGGAGGGGTTTTAGTTGGGGGCTTAATGTGACGGCTAGTGGTGTTCTGTTATTTTCTTTGTTAGGCCTGTCCTGTAGTAGGTGACTTCTGGGAACTCTTCTGGCTCTATCAATCTAATCAATGTGGCGCTGCTATGGGTACCCGCATGGCCCCACAGTATGCCAATATTTTTATGGCTGACTTAGAACAACGCTTCCTCAGCTCTCGTCCCCTAACACCCCTACTCTACTTGCGCTATATTGACGACATCTTCATCATCTGGACCCATGGAAAAGAAGCCCTTGAGGAATTCCACCATGATTTCAACAATTTCCATCCCACCATCAACCTCAGCCTGGTCCAGTCCACACAAGAGATCCACTTCCTGGACACTACAGTGCTAATAAACGAGGGTCACATAAACACCACTCTATACCGGAAACCTACTGATGGCTATTCCTACCTACATGCCTCCAGCTTTCACCCTGACCACACCACACGATCCATTGTCTACAGCCAAGCTCTGCGATACAACCGCATTTGCTCCAACCCCTCAGACAGAGACAAACACCTACAAGATCTCTATCAAGCATTCTTACAACTACAATACCCACCTGCAGAAGTGAAGAAACAGATTGATAGAGCCAAAAGAGTTCCCAGAAGTCACCTACTACAGGACAGGCCTAACAAAGAAAATAACAGAATGCCACTAGCCGTCACCTTCAGCTCCCAACTAAAACCCCTCCAACGCGTTATTAAGGATCTACAACCTATCCTGAAGGATGACCCAACACTCTCACAAATCTTGGGAGACAGGCCACTCCTTGCCTACAGACAGCCCCCCAGTATTACCTGAAGCAAATACTCACCAGCAACCACATACCACACAACAGAACCACTAACCCAGGAACCTATCCTTGCAACAAAGCCCGTTGCCAACTGTGCCCACATATCTATTCAGGGGACACCATCACAGGGCCTAATCACATCAGCCACACTATCAGAGGCTCGTTCACCTGCACATCCACCAATGTGATATATGCCATCATGTGCCAGCAATGCCCCTCTGCCATGTACATTGGTCAAATTGGACAGTCTCTATGTAAAAGAATAAATGGACACAATCAGATGTCAAGAATTATAACATTCATAAACCAGTCGGAGAACACTTCAATCTCTCTGGTCACGCGATTACAGACATGAAAGTTGCGATATTACAACAAAAAAACTTCAAAACCAGACTCCAGTGAGAGACTGTTGAATTGGAATTCATTTGCAAATTTGATACAGGCTTGAATAGAGACTGGGAGTGGCTAAGTCATTATGCAAGGTAACCTATTTCCCCTTGTTTTTTCCTACCACGCCCCGCCCCCCAGACGTTCTTGTAAAACCCTGGATTTGTGCTGGAGATGGCCCAACTTGATTATCATACACATTGTAAGGAGAGTGATCACTTTAGATAAGCTATTACCAAAAGGAGAGTGGGGTGGGGGAGAAAAAAACCTTTTGTAGTGGTAAGCACCCATTTTTTTCATGGTTTGTGTGTATAAAAAGATCTTCTGTACTTTCCACAGTATGCATCCAATGAAGTGAGCTGTAGCTCACGAAAGCTTATGCTCAAATAAATTGGTTAGTCTCTAAGGTGCCACAAGTACTCCTTTTCTTTTTGCGAATACAGACTAACACGGCTGTTACTCTGAAACCTGTCATTTGTAAAGGAAAAGAACCCTGCTCCTGTAAATCTCATCCTTACCACCAACTGAAATTAAACATGCTAAAAACTGAATTCCTCTCCTCCTCTTCCTCCCTTTGCTTTCTCTATTGGAAACTCCACTGTCTTACCTGTCATCTAGACCAACAATCTTAATGTCATGTTTGACTCCTCTTTCCCATCACATCCAGGATGGTGGCTTTGTTGACACATCCTGTTAATTCTTCCTTTTTAACATCTCTGTAACCAATTTTTTCCTCTCTGCTCCCACAACCCACCACAAAAAAACAAAACAAAGCAAAACAAAAAAACCATCTGAAAACAAACAAACACTTTATCCAGGCTTTGCTCATCTCTTCCTTTAACTACTGCAACTTCCTTTCTGGCCTTCCTACATCTACCTCCCCATTCAACCCAGTCTATATAAATGCTGTGTCAACAGGCTTAGTGGCTCCTTTAAGAGGTACAGGCCAGTGCACCTGAATCATCAGCTGCTTTTCAATTGGCCTTAATTGGCCACCTGAATCATATATGACCAGTGGATATAGGCAGCCATAGGGTTGCTTCAGAGAAAGAAGAGCAATGGGGAACTTAGCAAGAGGTGCTTGGGAGAAAGGTACAGGTGACCTGGGGGAGAGAGCTGAGTTCTGAGGAGAGCTAGAAGAGAGCTGTTGGTTAGAACTCACCAAAGCTGGGGAGTGGAAGAGCGGAAGGCTTGAAATGAAGCCCCTAGGAAAAGGAGAAGATCTAGCTTGATCAGGGAAAGTTGACCCCAGAAGCAAAAAGGCTGTTGCTGGAGGGTGAATCCTCAGGCACAGGTGTAGGACTCACAGGCAGGGACGCCTGGGGAGTGGAACACTGCAGGAGAGGGAGTCCTCAGGATGAAGAACTGAGTGGGGGGCTGTTGGAAGAGTCCAGGATGGTCCTGGAGGGCTGTTCCCTGAGCAGGAATAAAGCTCACAGGTAGAGACCTGGGGAGTGGAGCATTGTGGTGAGTTCTGTTGGGGAAGACCTGACTAGAGTGCTGTGGTAAAGAGTCATGAGTCGTCTGGCCACCCTCAGGTAGAGGCCTGGAGATTGGGGCCCTGGAGCAGAGGGAAAAGGAGCTGGAAACAAAATGCTGGTGGACTCTTGGGTGATGATCTGGAAGTGATTTCCGTGGAGAGGGAAATAGAAAACTGCTGAACTGTTTATATATTTTACTGTTCGAATTAGAGAATGGTTTTACTACAAGGGTTTTGGGGAACTACTGCACTGGTATATATGAATAAACTAGGCCTGGAAGTGGGACTTTGTACTAGATGCTGATGGGTGAAATAAGGGGAGACTGAGGTAGATGCTCATGTTGTGCTGTGGCCTGTTGCTGGAAGGTACTCAAGGTAGGGGCTGCCACACACTGGCTACACATTTGTCTTCTTCTCTTGTCACTTTCTGAAAATGTATTTCCCTTTTTTAAATCTCTCTACTGGCATCCTCTAATCTTCCACATCAAGTTCAAGCTTCTCTGCTTCTCCTCCTTGCCTTCAAGTCTTTAAGAATCTTTATCCCTGCCTAAATCCCAGTTTTCATTTCTTCCTCTCATTGCTTGCACACCCCTTAAACTATCTTCTTTCAACTTTATTTTATTATCTTACTCCCATTCTTATATATGTACCTTCTCCCATGCCGTTCTTAATGCTTGCAAATGTTTCCCTCTCCTCATGCAGCAAACACACACCCTCTGTATAAATCCCTCACTACAACACTTTTCTGAAAGACCATCAATATTAATCCCCCAGCGAAGGAAGTGAGGGACAGGGGAGGGAATTAGGTGAGATTAAACTATTCTCTGATAATCTGGTGCATTACATTAGACAGCTAATACAGTTAAAACATATAAATTATGAAATCCTTGGATCAAGAACTGGCTTCGTTTCTTCTGTATAGCACTGAACATGTGGTCATCATAAAAATATTAAATAATTAGTATTAGTCAAAAGGGCTCAACTATAAGCATTGCTGAAGAGAGCCAAAAACCTGAACGTAATATAAAATTTACTTACACGCTAGGGATTTTGCTGTACTGCTGTGGTTGACGGATTTAATACTGGCGTGATTAGGACACTTTTGAATGAGTGGGCAGTGAAACCTTTAAAAAATATTGCTTATTGCTCTGTTCTCTTCCTTGCACTGCTAGCCCAGTGCCTCAGTATCCAGTCCTGAAGTTCTTGTTCAGGTAAATACCATTGACTTCAGTGGGATTTTTGCCTGAGGAAGGACTTCAGTATTAGTTACTTCTGCAAAGACACATGGATGGCATAACGAGTGCAAAGCATTTCTCTTCTTCACTGCTGGGTAATTGTATTACAGTGAAAAGCTTTTAACTAAAAATCTGACTGAGAAAACATTCCTGAAACACGAATTTCAGTTTGACATGCTGAATGTGCTGTTCCCACAGCTGCTGCTATTGCTGACCTGATAGGAGGAGAAGGGCACCTTAAGACAATGGGGTATGGGCAGGCTGGAAAGAGGTGAGGGGTATAAATACTGTTGGTGGGGGCTGGAGTGGCAATGAATTAAAACAGTATCTTGAAAACTTTGGCTTGGCTTTTAGAAGAAGGGAAAGGATTAATATTTTCATACATGAAACACCCATCTGCCCATGTTCACCACACACAGTAGAAATTCATGAATGCAGTTCTCCCTGTTTAAATTCTAATTGCATCACTGATCTGCTAATCAACCTAATAGAATAAAAGAGGCCTTTTATTTTACCAAGTTAACTTCCAATTGAGTTTATTCACTTTTATTACACACCATATCTCTATGGTTAATCTTACAATGATTACTATTTATACAATAAAAATTGCCCTTTTTTTTCATCAATGGGAAAAGATGCCTGTTGCAAAGTAATTCAAGCTCTGGGTCCCTGTGCAACTTTAATTTTAAGAAATCTAAAAAAAAAAAATGCAATACACATTTTTAATAATATCCTTCCACTATGCAAAACACTTCAATGCATAAGGAAAGAACAAACGGTTACAGAACTTGGAAGGGACCTAAAGTTTGGAGCACCTTTTGTGCTGCTGATTCTTACCAACTTCTTGGCTTGAGGGGAAACTTTTAAGTGTAGTTTAAAAGGCTTCCTGACTTTTAGTGTTTGTTTTTATGAAAATTATGTAAATCTTTGAGAAGTAAAACTTGGGTGTTGATGTTTTCTCACTGTACCAGGCAGTTCTGAAACTCCATGTTCCTACAGACAAGCCCCATGTAAGTGTAGGAGCTTCTTGGCACCAACCCATCACTTGTGCAGCCAGTTCTCAAGATTGCAAAAAATGGCAAATTTGGGGTGCTTTCAGTCTTTCAGCCAACCACTAGCTGACAGAGTAGGAATCATAGAATATCAGGGTTGGAAGGGACCTCAGGAGGTCATCTAGTCCAACCCCTGCTCAAAGCAGGACCAATCCCCAACTAAATCATCCCAGCCAGGGCTTTGTCAAGCCTGACCTTAAAAACTTCTAAGGAAGGAGATTCCACCACTGCCCTAGGTAACGCATTCCAGTGTTTCACCACCCTCCTAGTGAGAGAGTTTTTCCTAATATCCAACCTAAACCTCCCCCACTGCAACTTGAGACCATTACTCCTTGTTCTGTCATCTGCTACCACTGAGAACAGTCTAGATCCATCCTCTTTGGAACCCCCTTTCAGGTAGTTGAAAGCAGCTATCAAATCCCCCCTCATTCTTCTCTTTCGCAGACTAAACAATCCCAGTTCCCTCAGCCTCTCCTCATAAGTCATGTGTTCCAGCCCCTTAATCATTTTTGTTGCCCTCCGCTGGACGTTTTCCAATTTTTCCACATCCTTCTTGTAGCGTGGGGCCCAAAACTGGACACAGTACTCCAGATGAGGCCTCACCAATGTCGAATAGAGGGGAACGATCACGTCCCTCGATCTGCTGGCATTGCCCCTACTTATACATTCTAAAATGCCATTGGCCTTCTTGGCAACAACGGCACACTGGTGACTCATATCCAGCTTCTCGTCCACTGTAACCCCTAGGTCCTTTTCTGCAGAACTGCTGCCTAGCCATTCGGTCCCTAGTCTGTAGCGGTGCATGGGATTCTTCCGTCCTAAGTGCAGGACTCTGCACTTGTTCTTGTTAAACCTCATCAGATTTCTTTTGGCCCAATCCTCTAATTTGTCTAGGGCCCTCTGTATCCTATCCCTACCCTCCAGCATATCTACCTCTCCTCCCAGTTTAGTGTCATCTGCAAACTTGCTGAGGGTGCAATCCACACCATCCTCCAGATCATTTATGAAGATATTGAACAAAACCGGCCTGAGGACTGACCCTTGGGGCACTCCACTTGATACCGGCTGCCAACTAGACATGGAGCCATTGATCACTACCCGTTGAGCCTGACAATCTAGCCAACTTTCTATCCACCTTATAGTCCATTCATCCAGCCCATTCTTCTTTAACTTACTGGCAAGAATACTGTGGGAGACAATGTCAAAAGCTTTGCTGAAGTCAAGGAACAACACGGCCACTGCTTTCCCCTCATCCACAGAGCCAGTTATCTCATCATAGAAGGCAATTAGATTAGTCAGGCATGACTTGCCCTTGGTGAATCCATGCTGACTGTTCCTGATCACTTTCCTCTCCTCTAAGTGCTTCAGAATTGATTCCTTGAGGACCTGCTCCATGATTTTTCCAGGGGCCGAGGTGAGGCTGACTGGCCTGTAGTTCCCAGGATCCTCCTCCTTCCCTTTTTTAAAGACGGGCACTACATTAGCCTTTTTCCAGTCGTCTGGGACTTCCCCCGATCACCATCAGTTTTCAAAGATAATGGCCAATGGCTCTGCAATCACATCCGCCAACTCCTTTAGCACTCTCAGATGCAGCGCATCCAGCCCCATGGACTTGTGCTCGTCCAGCTTTTCTAAATAGTCCTGAACCACTTCTTTCTCCACAGGAGGCTGGTCACCTCCTCCCCATGCTGTGCTGCCCAGTGCAGTAGTCTGGGAGCTGACCTTGTTTGTGAAGACAGAGGCAAAAAAAAAGCATTGAGTACACTAGCTTTTTCCACATCCTCTGTCAGTAGGTTGCCTCCCTCATTCAGTAAGGGGCCCACACTTTCCTTGACTTTCTTCTTGTTGCTAACATACCTGAAGAAACCCTTCCTGTTACTCTTAACATCTCTTGCTAGCTGCAACTTCCTGGAAGAAACTTTCCTATGACACAGCTATTCCATAATTACCCAACCAAGAAGTTCCTTGTACCTTCCTCTAAAGCATCTGATACTGGCCCTTGTCCAGACACAGGACAAGATAGATCACCTGTCTGAACTGGCATGGTGATGCCTATATTGGTACATTCTCTGTACCAGCATGTTTGTGTGACTCATTCTTGCTACAGCTGTGTACAGAGAAACAGTCACATATATAACTGAAAAGCTGGAGATGGGGCTTTACTTTGTGGTAATGTGACTAATCTGTTTCAGTCAGTGGATTAAAGTGAGAGGCTGCTGCAGAATAATTATGCTTGGCAGAATTCTTTTTAAAAGTTTTGATGGATAATATTGATATTTTAAAGCATTGGTTTAGATTTTTCAATATAAATTTTCATAGTTGTAGGTAATGGGGGGGGAGGTGTCAAACAATTAGTTAATGATGGTAGATATTGAGATTCAAAAAGTTAAAACTTCACAAATGCTAAAACACAAATTCAATATTTTGACATGTGATATTGACAAAGTAAATATCCGTAAATCAAATTCTAATAAGTTCTCAAGCAACATTTTTCTTACTTTGCCTAACTGTAAATTTTTATTATTATGGATGCAAACCTTTTTCATTGATTTGTGTATGGTGAAATTGACATTTACCAACACTTAACAATAAAAATCGAATCTTTTCAAGCCGAGGCATAATGCAATGTAAAACAAATGTCCTGCTTCTGTAAAAAAAAATTTCAAATCACAGAAAGTAAGCATAAACCCCCACAAACCTATTAGACAATGTCCTTTGAACAATTAACATGCCTGACAAATGTAGGAGTGCTTGTTGTGCTGTGTTGCATTAATTTAGATGGAATAAATGGGCCAAAGGTGTTAACATAAATCAGTCATTGTCCAGTGTTAAAAAAGGTTTGAGGTCTGATATACAGTAACCTCAGCCTGCTTAGTACCATGGCAAACACACCATTAAAATCCTTTTAACCTCTTATTAAAGATAAAGAAAAGATGGTTAAAGCATTTGAAGTGTAAAGTATGAAGTAAGGATTGCATTTTAACGTCCCATGTTCCCTTTTCCTTTAGCCGCAGAAAGCTTTTTTTTTTTGTTTGACAGTCTCTTGGATGGTATAGAAGATGGTAATAGCTGTCCTTTTGGGCAAAAGAAGAAAAAATTAGTTCAAATGGGCTGGAGGAGGAGTTGTTGTTGCTGTTATAGTCCAAATCTGTTTCATTCTAGATGTTTGGGATTCAGCTGGAGCCGGGAGTCAGGTTGCCAATTTTGGTTTGATATATTCCTGGAGGTTTCATTGCATGACATAACCTTTAATTCTGGTTAGTTAATTTCCAGTTCCACATTTTGTTCTCTTTAAACATAGTTCTTGAACCATGCCAATAGGCCCTTTTGTTTAGGCTAATTTAGGGTATGTCTACTCAGCAGCTGGGTACCTGTGCCTGGCCCATGCTAGCAGACTCAGGCTCCTGGGGCTCGGTCTGGGGCTGTTTCAGTGCTGTGTAGATGTCCAGACTTGGCTCTAGGACCCTGCAGGGTGGGAGAGTCCTTGGGCTTGGGCTCCAGCTTGAGCCTGGACATCTACACAGCACTGAAACAGCCCCGCAACCCAAACCCTGTGAGCCTGAGTCAGCTGGCACGGGCCAGGCGTGGGTTTTTCTTTGTTGTGTAGACATACCCTTACCCTTGGTCAGTATATTTATGCCTGCATCTGTAATTTTCACTCCATGCATCTGAAGCAGTGGGGTTTTTACCCATGAAATCTTATGCCCAAATAAATCTGTTAGTCTTTAGGGTGCCACCAGACTCCTCGTTGTTTTTGTAGATACAGACTAACACAGCTACCCCTCTGATACTTGCATTTCTTTGTAATTTCTTTAGGTGGTCCAGACCTCAGAAAGGTGATCTCTATTACTTCCCACCCCTTCAGAAAGGTATTCCAGCCTGGTTCTATTTGCAGGGATGCAAAAATCTTCTGTCTGAGGGAGTTATTCCTATGAAAGGCCAGAAGAACTCTCTAGTGCCACTGTAGGTTGAGGTGGGAGCAAAGAAGATTTACTGACCTATAGTGAAACTTAAGAAAATCTCTTGAGCTGTTCCCAAGGGGGAGGAGTGAGGGCTTTGGGATAGCTCTATGCTTAAAATCCTTTTATTTTTGCATTTGCACCATTTAAAACAATTCTGAATGCTTCTTGTCTTGTTGGCAGGACCCCTCTGTGAGCTCAGCCAAGAAGAACCTTATTTAGAGTTTGCTCTTGCGGAAGTTCTCTCTGTCTGTAACGAAATTCAGTGGGATTTTAGAACAGAAATGCACTACGACACTTTTTTGGCTATAATCAAACTACAGGTGCAATGAATTGGTGTGTCCTTGTCTGTGGGAAGCTTGCTTCTGATTATAAGCTTGGGGAAGTTGTGGGGTTGTTTGAAGGCCAGAAGAGGGTGTTTGGGAAGATTTTTGAATTTGTTTTAGTTTAACACAATCCAGTGGGTGAAAGGTTATACCTTTCTCTACTGAACTGAAGAGTCTGTTATTAAATACTTCTTCCCCATGTAGATACTTATAGACTCTGATCAAGTCATCCCTTAACTTCCTCTTTGTTAGGCTCAAAGAGCTTGATTTATTTAGCTTATCACTATAAGGCATGTTTTCTAACCCTTTAATCACTCTTGTGGCTCTTCTCTGAACCCTCTCCAATTTATTAATATCCTCCTTGAATTGTGGACATCAGATCTGAGGGGAGTAGTTAAACCAATGAACGGTATGGTGAGTCACCGCTATTACACTCTGAAGCACTTAAACCTATATGGTCAGGAGATGAAAGTATATGTGTGGAGAGGCAGCTCTTGCTCTATATAAGCGCATAAAGGGATCCCAAAGGAACGTTTTGGATAGATCCTCTTCTAATATACACATTTTATAGTGTGTATATGTAGATGTAGTGTACCTGAAAGGTGCAGGTTTGAGTATGTTTTCTTGATGTTGTATTCCCTTGGAAGAAAGAAGCTAAATTCTTACAGCTTTTTAATTCTGGGGAGTACCCAGGCCAGGGGTTAGTCTGGGTATTCACCGGTTTCAACCCTATTTATACAAACACTATGGATGATATAAATCAGCATCACTAATGGCATTGAGTGGTGCCCTTATTGGTCATGGTTAGCAAGAAGCCTAAGACCGAAGATGAAACCCCTATTAGGTGGTCCCTGCTGCTCAGTGTTAAGGACTCTTGGCCTCACAGTTGGGGAAACCTGCATTTTTGATGCCTTTGCCATATCATGGATAAATAGAGGATTTCAGGCTTAAAGGATGTCAATCCAGCCCCCTTCACCAGCATTTAATTCTCTAGAAAAAATTAAAACAATATTTTAAAAAGAATATTGATATTCAAATTTAACAAGATGGGACACAAATCAAGGAAATGGCTCCCTTGTCCCAGAATTACAATTACTGTTTAAAGCTATATCCTCCCCTCTTCTGAGGCTCACAGGGACGGTTATAACTCTTCGAGCAATGGCCCTTCCTCTGGGCAAGAGGGACCTTTGAGAACACATGACACAGATGTCCCAGGCATGCCACAGGCTCTCCATTAGTTTCCAGATTGATTTCAAAGTCATGGTCCTAAATTTAAAGCCCTTAATGAGCTAGGGTCTTGCTATCTTAGAAACTGCTTACCCATCCATATCCCACAGAAACAACTGTCCTCAGCAGAGATGTTGATGGAGCCCAAAGTAAAACTTTTGGGAGCTAGGTCAGAATGTTCTTGGTGGAGGGCCACCACTTGGGAGCTCCTTCGAACAGGAGATCAGAATGGTTTTAAGACTGTCAGATTACAGAATAGAATGCAAGTCCCAATTGTTTGCACAAGACTTTATCCAATAAGAAAGGCTAAAGATCACCCCAACATCTTGCAATGATGATGGAAGAGAAATAAAACAAACACCTATTAAGTTACAGCAACTAAACCAACAATTGGTGTAAAGTAGGGTCTTTGTAGACAAACCTAGTGTGTAACCCTTAATTTTGCATTTGATGCGATGTATCATT
Source organism: Natator depressus (assembly GCF_965152275.1). Classification (NCBI taxonomy): domain Eukaryota; kingdom Metazoa; phylum Chordata; order Testudines; family Cheloniidae; genus Natator; species Natator depressus. The sequence continues at coordinate 40,609,096 of NC_134244.1, forward strand.
GTGATGGCTATATTAGAAATGTCTTTGATAATAAATACAGTGACTCTTGTCTCAGTGAAGCTAAATTAATCCTAAACAGTACTCAAGGTACTGTAGCAGCCACATAATCATCTTTACCTTGAAGGGTGCAAAGAAAGTAATCTGACATTTGCAGCCATGAATCAGTATGTTGCCCCCAAACATGACTGTCCCAAATATTTTGGCAGTTTTAAATTGAAAATTATTAATGTGCCTGTTTACATTTCAGAATGTTAGGTGGACTATTAATAACATTTCACTACATCATTTTGCTCAGTCTGAGAACTGACAATCTTGGTCAATAAGAGATTGTAGTTAGGCTATGGGGATAGGAAGATGAGCTTTTCACAAAAGAGTTTGTAACTGACTATCTGTTTTAATGCCCCAAATCTGCAAAGACTTTAATAAGTGTTTAAGAACATGAGTGGTCCCATGGACATTACTCATCTGCTGAAAGCTAAACATGTTTAAATCTTTCCAGGATTGGGGCCTTCATAAATTAAGTGCACTTTTTCCCCATAGTAGATGAAATATTGTTACTTACTGATTTCACCAAATGTACAATCTTTTATTTTTAACAAGATATTCTTGGTGTTCTAGACAAAAGTTAATTATTCATCCATGATCCTTTATAGATCTGGCCCTAGTAAAATTAATAATAATGGGAGGAGAGCTAAATCCCTCCAGCTCCTCCCTGTTGTTGTTGCTGTTTTGTTTTGGGGGCTTTAAAATACATTTTATAGAGAAATCAAAATAACAAACTGGAAAAGAAATCAGAAGAATAGAAATTAAGGCCCTGATCCTGCAAAGACGTAAGCATATGCATAAATTACTCACCTGAGTAATTCAATTTACTTCAGTGAAACTACTCAAGTGAGTAATAGTTGCTCATAAGTATGTGCAGGATTGGAGCCCTTAGATATTAGACATATTTTGTCTTCCTTGTAAAATACCATGTCTTAACTGAGAATGGAAACAGAGTTTAGTAGATTAACAGTATCTGGTTTAAAATAATCCAGAATATGAATATTTTTCCATAGTACCATGCAATTTTTAGCAGGACATTTCCCCCCTCAAATTTAGGCCCTGGTCATGCAAACTGCTCCACACTCTTTGCAGCATTGTAAATTATTTTTTAAAGCATCTTTTTTTTTTCTTTTCTAATTGTGCTCGTTCCTTTGTGGTTAGCTGGTCCCATTTAATCCCAGTGGCTGGTAGCCAGATACTGTACATCTATTATCCCAAGAGAGCCAGGGTTCATTGGCTTCAGGGTCCATAGTACTGTTCCATCCACAACAAAAGCTGTTTTTCAGTTTCACTTGTCTAGTAATGGATAAGAAAAATCTAATTCTGCCAGTCTGTCACTTGCCATTTTGTAGCAGAAATGCAAAAGCCTGACTTAATAAGTGAAGATAAAGATATTCAAATATTTTGTTCTGAAGTGGATTTTTGTAACTTTCACCATGCACATTTCAACATGATCATTCTGTCACTGATTAGGGATTTTAAACAGTCTTTTTATTTTTGTTTTATAAGAAGTTGTGCAGTTCACCTTTTAAATGATCTGTTTCTATATCTACCATGTGGGAGGCAGAATTTAAATCCCATTCACAAAGTGGGGAATAAAAGCATGGAATGTGGTACGTGTTCACAGGTGACTCTGTAGTTCACTAGAAAATTGTTTTTTATGGTAATTTGGTAGGCTAATGTAGGAAGTGCTCAGTTTGCAATGGCACAGGCATAGGATGGTTTGAATGAATAATGGAGTTCTATTTATTTCACTGAAATATCAAACAGCTAAAAACTTAGTTGAGAAAAATAATATACTGCTCTTTCTACAAAAGCAGCACCAGACATGTAAGGTCAGTTGGCTATTTTCCCTCAAAACTAATTCACATTAATTTATGAGAAATATGAAAAACTTTTTTCAACTGCAGTGCACAAAGCAGGATTTTTAGCCCAAGGAGATGGATGAGTAGTTCCCCTTAAAACTGGAGCTAGAATAATCAAAACATGTAAAACAAAAAGGCAAGAATTTAAATCTTTAGACTCCGATGTAGCACAAAAAGATTTAGGGAAAGCATAAGGAGAACAGATACAAATCTGGTAAGCTTCTTGCACAACAAATTAAGACAAATGAAGTGCAGAAACATATTATTGGTGTCAAATCCCTTTAGTATATTGTCTTATAATTGAGGTGTCTGTTATGGCATAAAATCTTCTTCTGCGGAAAAATGTCATTTTTTAAAATTGTGCATCTGAAATAATTGAAAACTAAGAATAAATTAGATCACAGTGTCACTTAATCTGAATTTGCATTGTAAATGTTGCAAGTGTGAAAACTCCATGTAACTGGAGTATTTACATTCAGTTCTGCCCACCCCACAAACTGGTAAACTCCATGCTGGTGATTTTTGTACTGGGGAGGGGGTGCGGAAAGAGGGGAAGGAAGGAGAGGGAGAGAGCAAGAGAGCGAGCACATCGTATTTTTCCCACCAGCTCCAGTGTGCAGGATTGCAGAAAGCCCCATATCCCTTTCTCCACAACTTTAAGCATTGTAACTAATATTGTGTATGTTGGGTGGAACTCACCCCTACACAAGGCCCTTCTTCCTCAATTCAGCCCCACTAAAGATCCGCATTTAGCTTCATTAATGTGCTTCCACTGAAGTCAATGATAAAAGCCTCATTGACTTTTGTGGGACTAGGATTTGGCCCTTAACACCAGGCTGAAGCAATGCAAATGGCTTGGCACAACCAAAAAGTCAGATAGCACCCCAGGCTTTGCAATGAGTTGCTCCCCCCCCCCCCCCGTATATGAATAGTATCCCTTTAAATAGCTTGTGATAGTGCTTATTGTGTTCTATTTTACAAACCAGTCAGAGCAGCAATGTGGATTTCTAGCTGATCTGGCATATTGTGCATCTATAATAAACATGGTGATCTGAACCCCACCATCCCCATGTGGTTCCTTCATATTATGTAATATAAAGGGCAAAAGATGACCGCACTGTGTGTTGTTTCACACCCCCTTAGGCCACACAACTTCTCTTTCTTCTGGAACTATGCTGACTTTGTGCCCACTCTACTGTCCATCCTCCTGTAATTAGAGATTCAGGCAAAAGAGGCTTTTCCACCTCTCCGATCTTCTTTACCTTGCTGCTCCTTCAAGCAGCAGTTTCTTGTCTGGAAGTAGAAGTGGTTGCAAAGGTTCTGCTGTTCACTCTACCCCCTGCTGCTGCTGTGTGGTGCTGTCTGAGCTGCTATTTTTTTAAAAGTGTGTAAACTTATTACGACTTCCAAGCATAAAATAAACTGAATAGTACACCTAATGTAACCAGCCAACCAAAGCTAGACAGGCCATTCAGGTGGGTTTATAATATACAGCTGGGTGAAATTCTTTTAGTTGAATAGTTTATTTGCCAAAAAATGCAGTGTAGGGCAGTGAACAGTTCCAGCCAAACTAAAAAATGAAGAAAAAAATGTAGACATTCTCTAAATAAAACATTTCGACTTTGTTTTTAAAAAGTGTTTGGTTTAGAAATTTAGCTTGATTTGTTTACCTTAAAAAAATGGGTAAAGAAGAAAAACCTGAAACAAAAACTAAAACCAACATTTTTCAGGTGAAAGTCAAACTGCAAATTTAGGGTTAGTTGTTGAGTCTGGAGCTGTATAATTTTGTTATCTGGGCCTGAATCTGCAACATGCTGAGCCAGGTCAGCATCTCTTTGGAGGCACAGAGCACTTCAAAGAAATGGGCCTTCAATCCAGAAGTGAGACCCAATTTCCAAACTACTAATGCCAGTTGTAGGGTGAGCAAAGTGTTAACAGGGATCACAGGTCAGTGCATTTTGCCCCATGAAAGGACTGTTTGCATATTCCTATACAGAAAATGCAAAGTTACAGCACATGTAAATCATTTCTTTTCACATCCCTTCTTTTCCATGCATAAGCAGTATTTAAAGAGCAGTGAATGCATTTCTAGATGTACTACAGAGATGATTATTTTTTGTCATTTTATAACACCTGTTAAAATATTTTTACTATGAATCAATGTAGTAATTAGTGTTGTGTTATCATCATAGCCTTCTCTCCTAGAGGCCTCAACCCCACCCCTGTTCAGTATGCACCTTTATGAGGTAGCCTGAAACTTTTAACTGAGCTACAGGTTTCCTGGTTTAGCTTCAGTTTAAATAATTTTTTTAAAAGGACCTTGGAAGCATAGGGGCTGCAATTCATACCTTGTCCTGGTTTCTCTGCTGAAGAAGATTAACTGATGCTGCACCCTTTATGGACTTACATCTTCAACAGAAAGAGATGCTGCTAGGGGAGAGACAACCTGCAGGGATCCAATCTGTCTCCAAAACTGGGTGGTGTTGGCCAGGAAGGGGGCATGGCTGGTCCAAGAGAATGTGTTCATTCCGTATACTTGCCCAGGAGCCTCAGCCAGCAGGAACATGCCCTGAAAACTAAAACTGATCCTCTCTGTTCCTCTCAGAAGACTCTGAGGGTATGTCTCACTGAAAATAAAAACCTGCGGCTGACCCGTGCCGGCTCACGGGGCTCAGGCTAAGGGTCTGTTTAATGATGGCGTAGACGTTCAGGCTTGATCTGGCGCTGGGATCTAGGACCCTGTGAGGTGGCAGGGCCCCAGGGTTTGGGCTGCTGCCTGAGCACGAACATGTACACCATAATTAAACAGCCAGTAAATTCATTCTATAGCCCTTATTTTGCTATTTTAAAAAGGCCCTAACAGAATAACATAAACATTACAAAAAACATATTTAGAATCTGCATTCTGGTAAAGCTAGCTAATCGACTGCTAACATTACGAGGATCTGTGTTACAAAGGAAAGCATATATATGTATTTTGGGCATTTTCTGTAAGTCAAATATTACTTACAAAAAACTATATTAAAATAACATTATTCTAGTTTCAAAGTCAGGCAGTTAAAAGTTAGGAAATGCTATTTTTAAGATTGCCTGTGCAACCTTAATTTGGCGTCTTTGTATATATGCATTGTGATTTAGTCTTTAATTACATGATTAGATACTATAGGATCCCTGTTTCACTCAGTGCACAGAATGGAAGGTGAATGAATAGCTATTCAATATTTTTCTTCCTCACTGTTCAGTATAGGGCCTCAGGCCTTATCATAGACTCATAGAATCATAGAATATCAGTGTTGGAAGGGACCTCAGGAGGTCATGACTCCCTGCTCAAAGCAGGACCAATCCCCAACTAAGTCATCTGCTGCACACTATTCAAAGCCACCTCTGAGGACAGAAATATTGACATCCTCATGAGCTTCTCTGTGGTGCTGCTCACTGTGGTATATAAGTGCTTCACAAACATATTTTCACTACACCCTAGGAGGTTACGAGGTAGCCCAATTTTTAGATGGGGAGCTGAGGTCCAAAGAGATTAAAGTTAAAAGTATCCACTAATTTTGCATGCCCAATCTGACATATCCAGGGACCTGATTTTTTTCAGAGTAGTTAGCAGGGTGGATTGATTTAAAATCAAGGTGATTTAAGTCACCAAGTGGAAAGCCTCAATTTTAATCCACTTTTTCATTTGTACTTCAGCAATTTGCTAAAGAAAGGTACATTTTCATTGGTTGATATAACCATTAAAACATGTTGATTAAAACTAAATAGAGCCTTTAAATAGAGCCTTAACCCACTGGATTTGGTATATCTTTTTGCTACGTAGGAGGGTATACTAACTATATACATTTATTTAAGCAATTTTCAGATTGTACATTTTTAGTATGTTAGAAAATGGTGAACTGATATAGTCTTATTTACTAGATAATTAACTTTTTGCTCCTGATTTGTGTCAAGCTGCATTAGGATGGTAACTGGAATTAAATAGACACACAACAGAATATAAAGTTTATTTTTATTAAGCAAAAAACCTTAAATGTTTTAGATACATAAACATCTCTTATCAAAACATGTTTCACATTTACCACTAACTGATTTACTAAACAGAGGGATTAACTGTAGTCAGTGAATTAAACTGGTTGTTTCAGGTCAGCCTGGGAAAATTTACAAATATGCCTGTGACTGGAATTTAAGGCTCTGTCTAGACTTAAAATGCTACAGTGGCACAGCTGCAGTGCTTCAGCTGTGCTGCTATAGTGCTTTAGTGTAGATATTCACTACAGTGATGGGAGGGTTTCTTCGGTCACTGTACTTAATCCACCTCTGTAGCTAGGTCAACAGAAGAAGAATTCTTGATTGATCTAGTGCTGATTGCATTGGGGGTTGAATCAGCATAGTGATGCCTCTCTCGGGGTGTGGATAGCAGTAGTAGGTTCTCATCCTGTATGTGAATTAGACTAAAGAAAGACGCATTTTCAGCGGGTTTCACAGCTATTTGCTTACAGCAGAAGAATGGTGAGACTCAGGAATCCTGTCTTTGCCCAATTTTATTCAGTTCTCCCCCAACACCCAAGTTCCTTGACAAATGTTTCCCTCCTCCCCTTCCCCAACACCCCGTTCTCTCCCAACCTTACTGGTTCTCACTGCGCAGCTAGTCCCAGTCTCCCCCTTTCTGATCTCAGGATCCTTCCTCCCCACAACAGGCTGCCAGTGCCCCTCCCCCGTCCTTCAGTGGCTCTCATTCCCAGTCTCCCCTCTCTGACTCACTCTCCTTGCCCAGTCAAACCCACTCCCTCCCCTACTCCAATCCCAGTCTTCTCTCCTCCTCTCCTGCTCCCTCACTCCCAGTGTCACCAGACTCCTTGTCCCCCTCTACTTCTTTCCCTTTCCACTGGCCTGGCTTTTGTTCCCTCTGGATTTGAGTCCGGAGGCTTCCTCTTCCATGCTGTCTCGTTGTCAGTGGGGGGTGCCACTGAGTGCACAGAAGAGACAGATTCCCTGCTCTCAGTTCCAGTCCCTGGCTCACCCTATCCTTGAGCAGCTGTGAGCAGCCATTACACGGAAACTTCATGTGCAGTTTGGTCAGCACAAGAAGCTGTGAGAGGCTGGAGCATGCTCAGTGAGGAGAGAATCTTAGAGATTTTAGCACTAATCTCTAAAATGTCTCTAAGCATGTGAGAATTGTGGGGATTCCCCCCCCCCCCCCCCCCGCAGCTTTATAACTTGGCCAAATTTGGGCAGATTTTCACAGAACCCGTAAAAGACAAATCCCTGACACAAAGGCTACCGTCCTGCCAAATTTCCAGTCCCTGTCCAAAGCATGAGGGTGTTAGAACTGTTCACATAAAAGGCTGTCAAACTATTTTTAAATGGCAAAATATATTTTATTTTTCTCTAGCCTCATCAGTAGAAATAACCAAACTCTTTTGACTGATACTTTACAACAAAATTCAGCCTAAGGCAGAAACCAGACACAGAAAATTTTAACCTGGATGGTTAAAGTTTGACAAAGTTATAGGCAACTGAAAACAGGGTCTTGGGAAGTGTTAGGCAACCTTGATAAGAAACTGTGCTACCAGCCTGTAATATCACAAGCAGTCATAGGAGCTAGAATCTTGGAGAGTGAAAGCTGATTGTATGGGGTTCCCTATTTATGCCTTCAGTCGTCGTCATTTCCTCTTTTTCTACTTTCTCTGGAGAGCTCCAAAAAGTAAATCATGATAGGCTTCCCAAGAATAGTTAATCTAAAATGACCTCATTTTAGACATAGCTTGTAGATAGCAGAATATATGGCATGATGTCACAGAATTTTGCCTTTCCTGTTGGGAGGTGAATGTTCCCTCCTTTATTTGAAGACAATTTTTTTCAAAAGATTTAGCTTTGGAATAACAAAAGATCTATTACAACTTCTTTTCAGTTTAAAAGGATCATCTTGGTTGTTAAGTCATCTCAGTTGCTCTTAGGAGTTGAGGAAAAAAACGGTATCCCTTTTTCCACTTTCAGATATGTTTCCAATTCAGTAAGACTGCTAACATCAAAAGTTTAGAAATCAGGACTAGCAAAAACCATATACTATCTGGGCTATGTTATGACAAGACAATGCTAGTACAGAAAGTTGAAAATGACACACTAAACCTTCTCTATAACTTAATCCTTCATTTCTAGTTACTTTCCAGGAACATTTTCAACTATCAAATATCTGAAAAGCCAAAACAGCAATGAGAAGAGATTTGCACAATAGAATCTCTGGTCACTACATCTGAGAGTCAAACTTTGGCACAAGGTTAAGTGAATGTCTAAGAAATAACTGTGATACTGGCAGGCCAGATGCCAGCTCATGCCCAGGCTGCAGGCAAAGAACTAACAACCTTGTAGCTGAAGACCAGACCAGGTCACCTGTATGTTAGTTTTACTCAAAATAGGTATTAGTCTTATAAGAATGTATTTAGTGTTTAGACTCTGTGAAATGCTTGTATTTGCTGCATGCATTAATCTCACTTATAATATCCGTATCCCATGTTATAAGATAATATTTATGTATTTCCCCTGAAACTTTAAAACCCAGTCAGAGAAACATTAGTAAGTGTGAAACACTAGTGTACCACAAGAGGTGTTATCTCCTGCCCAACAAAAGAAGACGCATAGACACTAGACAAACCATTGAACTCTGGGGGGAAGGGAATAAAAATCCCTGAGAAAAAGAAACTGCATCTTTTTGGCTGTTTGAACTCCGAAGGGCCAGAGACTCTAAACTGAAATCAGAGATCCCTAGGGGGTTGCTTCCAGGGTCTGCCCTGAAAGACTCTTGGGCTACACAGATTACCACAACTCCGTCACTCTTTAGATTTAGGTGGAAACTGATAGATGTGTATATTCTTTGCTTGCTTTAACCTGTAAATCGCTCTCTTACTCTTAGTGCTGGTTAATAAACCTTTAAATAGTTTATTACAGGATTGGCTACAGGCATCATCTTTAGTGTAGGATCTAGAGTAGCAATTGATTTGGGGTACGTGACTTGTCTCTCGGGAATAAGAGCGACCGGAATGTGGTGTGTTGTTTTTTTTTTTTTTATGTAAGTGACCATTTCTCCAGTTTGTGTGGGTAGCAAGATAGACTGGAGAGTCTAAGGGGACTGTCTGTGATTCCATGGTAAGATTGATATTGTGATCCAGGAGTTCACATTTGTTACTGGCTTGGTGAAATCTAATTATAGAGCACACAGTGTCAGCCCTGTTTTTGACAGTCTGCCCTGAGGTAGACACTCACGGTTGTGAGCCACTCCAGACAGCGTGACAATAACCATTCTCTGTTTTGGCCAAGAAAATAATGCTTTTTTTTTCTTGATCAGTATGATAATTTTGTTAAATTACAGTCACGTCTGCCTTGTCCTTGAGAAATTCAGATACTGTACATATTAGGATTCAGTTAATTTCTGCAGTCTGTTCCAGCCATTTCTTTCTGGTCTATTGCTCCCTCTTTCACCCTCTTTTTTTTTTTTTTGCCTGCACCTCATTTGCTTTCTCTCCTAGACTTCTCTAGTCTGCCTAGTCCACTTTATCCCTGTCTTCCTTCTTTAAACCATGAAAGAATCCATTGGAAAGACAGACATTTTGAGACAATTTAAAAGCTATTGTCAAGCATGAATTTTATTAATCAGGGGACAAGAGAGACCTTGAAATGGAAAGACTCTCACATCAGGAAAATAAGAGACAACTGAAAATAAGTGAAAGTTTCTGAAGAGTTCGGTTCACAACTTCCTCTATCACTAATGGGAATTCTATGTGGACATCTCTGTGCATCAAAATGGGTGTTTATTGCATCATTTCTTTTGTGGTGTCTTATCACTAACGTTTTTAATTCATTCAGACTCCTCTCATTGCTTGTACAAGCAGGTAGCACCTGATGGGTGCTGTTTTACTACAGGGCGGCTTGTGTTGCACAACAGCACTCTACAGTCTGTTTGCTACCAATAAATGCCATCTGGCAGCCAGAACGAGGCCCTCAGCTATGGCATTTCTTAGTATTTATCTAGCAGCTCACCATTGTTCTTCTTGGCTGGAACACTTTTCCCTCAGGCCTGTCTATGCTAAAAACATCTCACTCCTTAATCATTCGGTTTGACCATAACGTAAATGATTTGTGTGCACAAGCTTGTAAGTGTTTGATTGTGAAGAATGTTTGATTATAAAAAGAAGCCTGTAAATATTAGTGTAAAATTTATTTTTAATTCTAGTGTGTACAGTGTATTGTTTTATCAGATGTAAATGGTGGTGGTTGTTTCTCTAGTTTTATTTTATTTTATTTTTTTATTTCTCCAGTTTCACTATTTGTTTTTAAGGATGTGTTGGTGCCCCCAGCAGGCTCTGAGGGAAATAAAACATCTAGCAAGAGACTAAAATTGGTTCCTTACTCTAGTTCCTTATTTGTGGTTTCCAAAGGCCAACATTATTTTAAGAATATGAGTGTAAGATTAAATTTCTAGATACTTCATCAAATTAATGTGATTGCTACAAATGTAAATTACTAATTACTTATTAGTTAAATAAGAAGCTGAGTTTTGATAGACAGTATATGACAACATAAGTTTCTGATCACTTTTCTTGATTGTGGAACAACAGCTCTTCATCCATCTAAAAAGTTCCTCTTAAAGAACTCACAATTTTCATTCACATTTTTCTGTCGAATTTTTTTCTCCCAATCAATTTAATAATTTCTCTCAGCTTTGGGAGATTAGCCCTTTTGTAGAACCAAGTATATATATTACTGGTTGTGACTGTCCTCTGTTTGCCTATATTGAATGTAATCAGGCCATGATCACTGGTCCCCTACCACCAACATTTAGTGCAGTGATTAATTCACCATTACCTGTCATAATGACACCCAAAATGGAGTTACCTCCTGCTGGGTGCAGTACCTTATGTGTTAGAAAGTTATCGATAATTTCTAATAACTGGAATGATGTTTTATTAGTGGCTGCCTGAGACCTCCAGCATGTCTCCTAAATTGAACTCCCCCAAAACAGCACCATTTCTGTCAACACATTAAGCACCTGTCTGTAAGGAGTAACTCATCTTGTACTCAGGTTTGATTTAGTGGCCTGTAACAGACCCCATCCTAGGCTTTATTAATTAGCACATTGATCCATGTACATTCAAGACCCTGTGGTTCTGAATTATTCTAAAACAAGTAATGGTGTTTTTAAATTAGAGTGCTACCCCTCCTCCCCCCAACACACATCTTTTACCCATTCTGTTCTTCCTAAACAGGTTATAACCAATCATGTGAATTGTTCAGCCAGATTTCTGTAATGCTAATTATATAAAAACATTTTCTCAAAGACTTTAAAGCCAGAATGATCATCTAGTATGACTTCCTGCACATCATATGCCACAGAACCTCACCAACCTACTCCTGCAATAGGCCCATAACCTCTGCCTGCGGTACTGAAGTCCGCAAATCTTGATTTAAAGAGTTCAAGTTACACAGAATCCACCATTTACTATAGTTAAAACCAGCAAGTAACCCATACTGCAGGAACGAGGACTTCTAATTCTTTCTTGTTAGCTAGAAAGCATTGGTATATAAGCAATTGAAAAATTCTTCTTTTGTGTTTTTTGCCATATCAGTTCAATTTGCTCATGACATCTTAAATTTGAGTTTTAGCACCCTCCCCTTGCACTGGTAGATTAATGTCCTCCTTGCTGCTCCAGGTAGTCTCCAGCCAAGAAGGTCAGCCCCCTACCTGTGACATGCAGGCCCATACATTTGTACACTCACCTCACTCAAGGGAATGTGGACCAATGTTCCATAAAACCAAAACCTTCGGTTTCAGACCAATCGTGCAGCCAACAGTTCACCTCCAGTATTTTCTTCCTTCCCTCACTCATCAGACCTGTAAGATCTATAAGACCACGTGAACTTTCCTTTTCTTCCACTCCATCCCAAGATGCCTGAGGTCTTCTATAATCTGTGTATTCCATGAGATACTCTGTCATTGGTTCCAATGTGTATCACTGTCAGTGGAGACTTGCCAGACAACTTCATAATCCTATCTAATCCCGTAGTTACAACTCAGGGATACAGCACACCATCCTACTGTCATTGTGTCACTTACTGAATTCTCTGTCCACTCTTCTTAATAGGAAACCACTAGCGATGATTGTCTGCATTCTTTGGATGACTGAAGAACCTCTCTTAACTGCTGCTTATTTCATACTAAAAGAACACACATCAGGTATGTGGCCTGCAGCTTTCTGTTCCATTCCTCCAGAGACAGATTCTTCCATAGCTGACTTAATGAGTACTTTGAAAATGTTTTGATACTTTTTGTTGAGTTAAATGTCTTCTGGCTCTCTTTCCTCTGTTGGTCACAATTGCCTGTCCACTTCTTTGGTTTCTACTTTCTCCAATTCTCTTATTGCCGATCTTTTCCCCGGAGGTGTCTGTGATAATGATTTCCGTATCTGGCTAAGAACATAAGAATGGCCATACTGGGTCAGATCAGTGGTCCATCTTGCCCAGTATCCTGTCTTTCAACAGTGGCCAATGACAGGTGCTTCAGAGGGAATGAACAGAAGAGGTAATCAAGTGATCCATCCCCTGTCGTCCACTCCCAATTTATGGCAAATAGAGGCTAGGGACGCTCAGAGCATGGGGTTACATCCTTGCCCATCCTGGCTAATAGCCATTGATTGACCTATCCTCCATGAATTTATCTAGGTCTTTTTTTAACCCTGTTATGGTTTTGGCCTTCACAACATCCCCTGGCAAAAAGTTCCACAGGTTGACTGTGCATTATGTGAAGAAGTATTTCCTTTTGTCTGTTTTAAATCTGCTGCCTATTAATTTAATTGAGTGACCCTCTAGTTCTTGTGTTTTGTGAAGGAGTAAATAACATTTCCTTATTCACTTTCTCCACACCAGTCAAGATTTTATAGACCTCTATCATATCTCCCCTTAGTAGTCTCTTTTCCAAGCTGAAAAATCCAAGTATTTTTAATCTCCCCTCATACAGAAGCTGTTCCATACTCCTAATCATTTTTGTTGTCCTTCTCCCTACATTTTCCAATTCCAATATATCCTTTTTGAGATGGTGTGACCAGATCTGCATGCAATATTCAAGATGTGGGTGTACAATGGATTCATATAGAGGAATTATGATATTTTCTGTCTTATTATCTATCCTTTTCTTACAGGTTTGTTAACATTGTTAGCTTTTTTGACTGATGCTGCACATTCAGCGGACGTTTTCAGAGAACTCCAAAATGATGACTCCAAAATCTTTCCTGAGTGGTAACAGCTAATTTAGACCTTATCATTTTGTATGTATAGTTGGGATTTATCCCAATGTGTATTACTTTGCATTTATCAACATTGAATTTCATCTGTCATTTTGTTGCCCAGGCACCCAGTTTTGTGAAATTCCTTTGTAACTCTTTGCAGTCTGCTTTGTCCAAGAAGTATTAATTTTCTCAGATTCATAGATTCATAGATACTAAGGTCAGAAGGGACCATTATGATCATCTAGTCCGACCTCCTGCACAACGCAGGCCAGAGAATCTCACCCACCCACTCCTGCGAAAAACCTCTCCCCTATGTCTGAGCTATTGAAGTCCTCAAATCGTGATTTAAAGACTTCAAGGAGCAGAGAATCCTCCAGCAAGTGACCGGTGCCCCATGCTACAGAGGAAGGCGAAAAACCTCCAGGGCCTCTTCCAATCTGCCCTGGAGGAAAATTCCTTCCCGACCCCAAATATGGCGATCAGCTGCACAAGGTTGCAACTTATGCTTTCAGACCACATAACTTCTCCTCAAATATGTCCACCAACTTGTAGAAATTTATTCCATCTTCCAGAAGAAAGGAAAACATAGCACATCCAAGGTAGGTCACAGCAGTTTTTCTCTCACCATCCATATCCGCTATTTGGTATAGCGACATACCTAAAACAGAAGTCATCCTCCCTCTGTAAACCCCCACTGAAACTCATCCAGTTTGCCAGTCCTGTTCACCTGGCAACTGACTAAGCCTCAGTGCTCAGTTCCCACCCTCACAAACAGAGAGGGAACAACCACTCAGAGATCTGAAACACTGGTTCTGTTCAAAGGCCTTCACTGAGGCATAAACAGATCTGTCTCACTGGCCAGTTCAGGGGCACATAGCCCAGCCACACAACCCTCATGAAGAAAAATACAAACAGGGAACAAACACAACACCCACCAAGTCCCTCTATCTGCAAATGCAGGATGCACAGCTTCACACTCTGAAACATCCCTGTTTTGCTAGCTCATGTTAGCCCTGCTAAAGGGTGTATATGTGTCTTGGAGGTTGAAGGAGAAGGGCTGGTGACATGGGCCACCATTTTCACAAAGAAAGTTTCAAGTAAGGGAGTTCCATGTCTCAGGGCTTGGCTCCACTTGCAAGTTAGAACGCATTAAATCAGCCCCGGGCGCCTTAACTACTGAGGTGTCCACACTGGCAAGGCGCGTAGAGCGCCTGGACTCTGCAGCTGGAGCGCTCCTGGTAATTCACCTCCACGAGAAGCATAAAGCTTGCTGCGCCCCGGCTGAAATGCCTGGGTGTCAGTGTGGATGACGTGTTGCATTACTGCGCTGTGATTGGCCTCCAGAAACGTCCCATAATCCCCTGAAGTTAAGTGGCCACTCCTGTCATTGTTTTGAACTCAGCTGTAGGAATGCGGATATGCCCTTTCAAAACTCCCTTTCTGACAGCCGGTATGCTCATCTGCTCTGAGACAAAGCCAACCATTACTGTGGAATGCTGCTGTGAGTGTATGTGAGAGAGAGAGGCAGGGGGAGAGGGGTCTGCTGCTGTCTGAACTTACAAGACAGCATGCTGACACAGTCTCTGCCCCCCAAAACACACTGTTTCTCCCCCCACATACACACAACACACTCCCTATCACACTCAACCCCTTCCCCCCCCACATTTGAAGAGCATGCTGCAGCCACTTGCACACTGGGATAGCTACCACAATGCACTGCTCCCTGTGGCGTTGCAAGAGCTGCTAATGTGGCCACGCCAGTGCGCTTGCAGCTGACAGTGTAAACACACGGCAGCGTTTTCCCTGCTGCGGTCTCCGAAGGCTGGTTTACCTCCCAGCGCTCTACATCTGCAAGTGTAGCCAAGCCCTTAGATGTGGGGATGTGTCACTTGGGGTGACCTGAGACTTATTTTGGCTATGTCTACACTAGCACTTGCTGCAGTATAACTTATGTCAGTCAGGGGGTTGAATAAATCACCCCCCCCCCCCGAGAACACAAGTTACACCAACATAAGTGCCAGTGTGGACAGCGCTATGTTCGTGGGAGAGCTCGCGGGGGTAAGCCAGTGGGAGAGCTCTCTCCTGTCGGCTTAGAACGGCTACATTAGAGAGCTTACAATGGTGCAGCTGCATCAGTGCAACTGTACCGCTGTAAACTCTCCAGTGTAGCTGTGCCCTTTGTCACATACAGAGACAAGGTGGGTGAGGTAATATCTTTTATTGGACTAACTTCTCTTGCTGAGAGAGACAAGCTTTTGAGCTACACAGAGCTCTTCTCAGGTACTCTGAGGCCACGTCTTCACTAGCAATGTTAAAGTGCTGCCACGGCAGCGCTTTAACATGGCTATGTATTTGCGGCACCAGCACTGGGAGAGAACTCTCCCAGCACTATAAAAAAACCCACCTCCGTGAGGGGAATAGCTACCAGCGCTGGGAGCGCGGCTGGTGCACTGTCCACACTGGCATTTTACAGCACTGAAACCTGCAGTGCTCCGGGAGGTGTTTTTTCACACCCCTGAGCAAGAAAGTTGCAGTGCTGTAAAGTGCCAAGTGTAGACAAGCCCTGAGTGTCAGAGCTAAATACAAGATCCAACAGACAGTTTGGAATAAGTAGTTAGCACACATTCTAAGGAACCATTCAAGGTGAAGTGTCCCATTAACACCCCTGTAGTCATAGGATAAAAAAGAAGGTTAGTGGGTTACAGATTATTGTAATATGCCATAAATCCAATGTCTTTATTAAGACCATGATTTGTAGTGTCTATCAAAGTTCTAAATTTAAGCTCTTCACCTTGAATAGTCCCTTAGAATGTGTGAAGGGTCACATTCAAATCGGTTCAGTGCAAGTTTTGCCTGAAGCTGCTACTATAGAAGAACTTCAGGATTGGATTTAGCAAAAGTTAAAGGCAATCGGCACTATGATCAACAGCCCCTCAATGCCCACAGGAAGAGGCCCTCTATACTGTCACTCATATCAGGCCTGACACTACCCCGCAAAACACTGTTGTCATGATATGGATACAAAAGGTATCTTGTAACATATTACATGTAAACTGGTGAAATACTGGTCATGAATATCATTGTGTGATGTGTGTATGGGATGTGTATAAATAAATATATATGTGTGCGGGAAATATGTTCTTAAAATGTGTTTTGGAGGCAGCGCATAAATCAAGCCCACCCTAGACAAAGGAATGTGGATTTCCCTGTCTAATGGGCTTGATTACTGGCAGAAGACAATGAAAGTACATTTACATATAAGGTAAACAAAGCAATTAAGCTAACAAGCAATGGAGGAAACAGTGGGACACAGACTGTGCCCCTGGGAAGTCTTCCTGGCTCTGGAAGCAAAGGCAATGGACTTTGGAGTAAAAGGATATAAAGGGAGTAAAAGGACATTTTAGCTATCCACCATTCAGGGGCCAAATTTCTGTGGAAAGGGACTCTCCTACCTGAATGAATGGACTTGCCGATAACTTGACGTAAGTTTAAAAACCACCTTAGGTAAATAATGTAACTTGCTAAAATTAAGTTTTAGTCACTGGAAAGTGTGTGCTGTTTTTTTTGTAACCACACCTGTCTTGTTTTCTCCTTCTTAATATCACTTAAATCTCTGGTTTCAGAGTAGCAGCCGTGTTAGTCTGTATCCGCAAAAAGAAAAGGAGGCACCTTAGAGACTAACCAATTTATTTGAGCATAAGCATAAGTGAGCTTTTTTCTTTTCTTTTTACTTAAATCTCTGTTCTCTATTAATAAACGTATTCTTTTTTTTTTTTTACAAAACCACCTCAGTGCAGCGTATTAAAGTGAAGTGCTGTCTCTTTAGAGGCAGCACACTTAATTTCTGTGACTGTCCGGTGACAGGGACTGGATACTGCAGAGAAATGTCTCTGGGGAACTCAAACTGGAGTGCGCTGTAGGTAACCAGCAAGGCAAAGTTTGGACTGGCAATCCTGAGGCGTTTGTTGGTGAGGTGGACAGACTATGCGGCAGGGATCTGACATAGTGCAAGTGTCAGCAAAGCTCTCTTGCTAAGGGAGAAGAGTAACACAGTGACTTATGGTTCTGAGTAACCTGTGGGGAGCATCACAAGCACTTCACAGGATTGGACACTTAGTCATATATCTTCTAGAGGGGCTCTTAAAATGGAATTTGCTAATTGGAAATGAAAGTTGTGGGGGTTTTTAAAGTAGTGCAGCACATAAGATCATCATTGTATATAAAATACTTAGGACTTTTAATCTTCAGAGTGGTTTGAAAACACTAATTATTACAGCATCTGACTCAGATATGTGAATTATTATCCATTTTACAGATGAGGAAGCTGAGGGACAGAAGTGAGCAACATTAACTATCTAGGAGCAGCAGAGATATGGAGAATACAGCTGGGCAGAGAGTAATACTGAGGACCTAAAAGACCATAAAGATGTCTGACGATCTGTAGAGGGGGAACCCTGCTTTCTCAGAAGTCTGAGAACCCCATCCTCTCTGCACATCTCCTGAGAGTTTCTGTAGGGTGCTCTAAATGATCCTCTAAATATAATTCTCCACATATCTCCTTCCTGCAATGAGTTTTTCATGACCGGAGAGAATATAGTTACATATAAATCATCATCATAGGGAGGTGTGATTGCAGCCAGGTAGGGGTCTGTACCACATATATCTTTTTAACAATACAGAAATGTAAATAAGTAGAAGAATCTTGAAGTGAAGATCAGTGCATTTGTTTTTAAAATGCTTATATTTCAGTATGTTGTTTGAAAATAGGATTGCAGACCAAATGTTCTTGAATTCCTGAGCTTACTGCTGGCAGAGTGGGGGAATACTACACTTACATCAAACTTATTTACAGTGAAGAAGGCCCCATTTTATTAAGATTAAAATCAAATATATTTCTTAACTTAATAAAATGTATTTGAGGATGAAAACAATTTGAATTAAGTTTGAAAACAATATTGTAAAGATAACGAAATAGACATTTCTTGCTTTTTAACCATCTCATACTGTATAATATCTGTTAGTGACCCAATAGCTAAGAGGAGGCATAGTGAACAATAGGACCTGTCATGGAGGTATATAATCCCCATGGACTCCCATTCTTGAACATAATAAAGGTCTGCCCCACTACAATGGGACCCAAGCAACGGAGGGTACTTAATGCACTGATGTGGTGCTTCAGTGTAGACACTCATGACAGCAATGGGAGGGGTGCTCCTATCACTGTAGTAAATTAATCCACTTCCCCAAAAGACAGTAGCTAGGAAGATGGAAGTTAGGTTAGGTTGGCATAGCTATGTCCTGGGGGTGTGGATTTTCCAAACACCTGACAGATGTAGCTATGCTGATGAAAATTTTCAGTGTAGACCAGCCCTTAATTGTCTACTTCATTTTAAATGGTCACCTACAGCATGTATAAACTCTTTATGTAAAACAGTCTAATTGGCTACTTCAACTTAAATTAATTATATTTAACAATCTGTCCCAACTTGTATTTAGCTCAGTCCTGGGCTACACTAAAAAGTTAGGTCAACCCAGCTACATCGTTCACCTAAATCTCTATGTAGACAGCCCTAGGTCAACAGAAGAATTCTTCCATTGACCTAGCTACCGCCTCTGAGAGGTGAATTACCTATGCCGACAGGAGAACCCTCTTGTAGGGATAGGTAGTGTAGCACTGTAGCGTTTCTAGAGTAGATAAGCTGTCAGATACTCTGATTTCCTTCCCCAACCTGAAGAAGAGCTGTGTGTAGCACAAAAGCTTGTCCCTTCCACCAACAGAAGTTGGTCCAATAAAAGATATTATTTCACCTAGCTTGTCTCTCATATCCTGGGATGAACATAGCCACAACCCTGCAAACATAAAGTTATGGAAGCATGGTAGTGTCTCCTTAGTCAAAATTGTATTAAGGGCTCCACTGTTTTGTAATCCTTATTGTGACACCCACCTACCATATCTTTAACCTTAGATCTGAGTGAATGACTTGTTCTGTACATAACATACATTAGGGCACGGGTTCTCAAACTCGGGGTCAGGACCCCTCAGAGGGTCGTGAAGTTATTACGTGGGGGGTTGTGAGCTGTCAGCCTCACCCTAATCCCCGCTTTGCCTACAGCATTTATGATGGTGTTAAATATGTAAAAAAGTGTTTTTAATGTATGAGGGACGGGGGGGTCACACTCAGAGGCTTGCTGTCTGAAAGGGGTCACTAGTACAAAAGTTTGAGAACCACTGCATTAGGGGGAAACTTTTTCCATAAAATTTCATAACTCTAGGAGAGCACTTTTACATATTAATTAATAAAAATTAGCACTTTTCAACATTTTGTTTCAATGTCCAATTTTTTTCATCCTCTTGTTTTCTCAGCACTAGACACCTTTAAATTCCCATGTTGGCACATGTATAGTTTAGTCTGCATACTTGGTCATAGCATTCTTCATAAAGCTATTGCATTCGAGAAATAACCAAATTAGTGTGATTAAGTGGATTTCTGTTATAGGAGCCAGTTTGTAAAGGTGAATGTATGACTCAACTGGCATTCAGGCAGTTCTAAGTTGTGCTTGGGGAAGTGACCAACATACTGCTGAGTTCTGGTCAGGAGTGCACAAAGATGAGAAAAGTCTTCCTGGCACCTTCCTGCACACTCCTCTGTCCCTGGGTTGCCCTTTACTGTCCTTAGCTGCAGCTGTGAATTTGGGCTATATGTTTCAGTGAGAATTTTTCTGTTTGTTGGTCTGTTTTTTTGTGAACTGCATGTCAGGGTTGATGTGAGAATTTATTTTTGTCAACTTAGGTTATTTCCATAATTCTTAATGTTTGCAGGGTTTTGGTTGTGATGTTTTGTTGTTTTATAAAGATGTGGTTTAATATCTTGTCTTAATTTGCACTCATTTAGCAACCTTAATGGTAATCCTAAAAGGATTTTCTTTATTTGGGAATATACACATATAAAAATACACTTTACTAACCTATATAGCACTCCTGATAGCATCCATTGTCAAAGGGTAAAGACACTGCAGGTGTTTAGTGTGAATCTCTGTTCTTTCAGAATAGAAAGACAAGTTTCATGATTATCTTCTGCAAACCAAATACTAATAGTTGGTATCTAGAGTTATCCTGCTAATGTGTTTTGTTCTTAATTACTAATAAATAACATGATAGCATTGGTGATTACCTGCCATGTATAAAGGGCCAGATACTGCAACCTTTACATTAAAAAAAGAAGAGTAAACAAAGATTGACTGGTTGTATTCTATCTTATATATCTGTTTATTGTTAAGTCTTTATCCACTATTGTAGCTAGAATAGATGAGTCCTGGAGTTCATCTGTATATAACTTACTGTCCATTTGAAAGTTATTAAGCACAAACCTATCCAATCCTGGATCTAATTATCATGCACCTTTATGTGTACTCATGTCATAAATATAAAGGTAAGGGTAAACACCTTTAAAATCCCTCCTGGCCAGAGGAAAAACCCTTTCACCTGTAAAGGGTTAAGAAGCTAGGATAACCTTGCTGGCACCTGACCACAATGACCAATGAGGAGACAAGATACTTTCAAAGCTGGAGGCAGGGAGAAACAAAGGGTCTGGGTCTGTCTGTGTGATGCTTTTGCTGGGGACAGAACAGGAATGGAGTCCTAGAACTTAGTAAGTAATCTAGCTAGATATGCGTTAGATTATGATTTCTTTAAATGGCTGAGAAAATAAGCTGTGCTGAATGGAATGGATATTCCTGTCTTTGTGTCTTTTTGTAACTTAAGGTTTTGCCTAGAGGGATTCTCTATGTTTTGAATCTAATTACCCTGTAAGGTATTTACCATCCTGATTTTACAGAGGTGATTCTTTTTTACTTTTTCTTCTATTAAAATTCTTCTTTTAAGAAACTGAATGCTTTTTTCATTGTTCTTAAGATCCAAGGGTTTGGGTCTGTGGTCACCTCTGCAAATTAGTGAGGATTTTTATCAAACCTTCCCCAGGAAAGGGGGTGCAAGGTTTTGGTGAGGATTTTGGGGGGAAAGACGTTTCCAAACGGGCTCTTTCCTAATAAAATAAACCCGGTTAGACGTTTGGTGGTGGCAGCGGAAGTCCAAGGGCTAAAA
The DNA here is from genome assembly GCF_965152275.1 of Natator depressus. Taxonomy (NCBI): domain Eukaryota; kingdom Metazoa; phylum Chordata; order Testudines; family Cheloniidae; genus Natator; species Natator depressus. The sequence continues at coordinate 40,630,386 of NC_134244.1, forward strand.
GTAAAATAGTTTGTACCTTGGGGAAGTTTTAACCTAAGCTGGTAAAAGTAAGCTTAGGAGGTTTTCATGCAGGTCCCCACATCTGTACCCTAGAGTTCAGAGTGGGGAAGGAACCTTGACAACTCATCTTATATTTGCTAAGTCATGGAGATCTGAAAATAATTAGGAGCCATCTGTGCAAAATGCAGAGGTGAAAGTAAGCCGGTACGCCCCGGTATGGCGTACCGGTAAGAGCCACCGCTACTGCCCCGGCCCTTTAAATCTCCACCGGAGCCCTGCTGCCGAAGCCCCGGGGTAGCGGCGGTGGGGCTCCGGCGGGCATTTAAAGGGCTGGGGCAGTAGCAGCGGCTGGAGACCCGGGGCCCATTAAATTCCTGATGGAGCCCAGCCACCGCTACCCCAGGGCTCGGGCAGCAGGGCTCAGGTGTGGATTTAAAGGGCTCGGGGCTCCGGCAGCTGCTACCACAGTGGAGCCCCAGGCCCTTTAAAGCTCTGCCAGAGCCCAGAGCCCCGGGGTAGCGGTGGCAGCCGGGAGCCCCCAGGGCTCCTCAGTGATTTAAAGGGCCCGGGGCTCCGCTGTGGTAGCAGCAGCTGGAGCCCTGGGCCCTTTAAATCGCCACCGAGCCCCGGGGCTCCCAGCCGCCTCTGCAGCTGGTAGCTCAAGCGTATTTAAAGGGCCCCGGGCTCCCAGCCGCCACTACCGCAGCTGGAGCCCTGGCCCTTTAAATCAAGATTTAAAGGGCCCTGGGATTTAAGGCCACGCTTCTTCCGGTTGAAGCCACGCCCCCTGCTCAGGACTCCGGCGTACCGGTAAGTCCTCTAACTTACTTTCACCCCTGGCAAAATGTGATAGTAGAATAAAAAATTAGGAGTGTGACTGAAAATAAGCATATATATTATACAATAAAATCTTCACATAAACATTTTCTACTTTAATCTTCTGCTTCATTTAAAAAATAGAACCCCCCTTATCTAAAGAGGTTTAGCTTGCAGATTATTTTCAGTGCAGCAGAGAGCTTTTTCTTTCCTTATAGGAACGGGTACCATCAATTAACCAAGAGACTTTAGCCATGGATCCAAAGCTAAATGATATGATATTCCCATTGTTCTTAGTTTCAAGATTGATTTCTATAATAGTTGTGTGATGTTACAAATACTGACTTTTAGCACATGATAACTGAAAGGTAAAAGTAATAGTACAAATTCAGTGCTTTTAACACTTAAATATTTAATGTTGTAAATGGTTTTCCTGCTGTCATTCTACATGTTATGTAGGGCTGTGCATTTGAATTTCTGCCTAAACCTAAATAAACCCAAATGTGTTGACAGTTGTGTAGATCCTAATAACAAAATAGTCATATTTATGTAGTGTCTTTCATCTCTAAAGCACTGTTCTCCAACTGTTTAATATTCATAACATCCCATGAGGTATGTAACTACGGATTATTAATCATGAAACTAAATATTATGTAACTTTTTGTTTTCATGGGCTCTCTTTTTTCTTCTTCTCCATTTTAAAGGGGCCAAAAAATAGGACAGCTAGCCTTTTCTATCATAGTTCCATCATCCAGGGTATGAAATAGCCTGAGAAAACTCAAACCCACTTGCGTTTTCCTCCGCTATTCTATAAAGCTGTTTTGAGGAGTTAAAAAAATTCAAACAAAAAAAACCCCAACAAATTTTGAAATAAAAAATACTAACACTCATGCATTCCCCCATGTTGTCAATATGAATGTGAATATGAACATTATTAGTAGTCGATCATTGCTTACCTTAATATGGTTTCTCTAAATCCTTTTATAACCCAGGATATGGGCTCGGTTCATGTGTGGAAATCAGATAACCCTCTGTTCAAAATGATACTCTACAGAAAGGCTTTGATATTGGGCATCCAAAACTTTTGGCAAGAACATCTGTGAAATATCCTGTTAAAGTTCCTTCTGCCAAGTAATAATGCAAAAGGTGGTTCTGACAACAGTTTTTGTTACTGAGGAATGACATCACAAACTTGATTTTAATCAGATGCTAAATATCTGAGAGGTGATTTTGGCATTAAGGAATATTAGCTAAACATAGCCTTCTGTTGTGATTGGCCACACTAATTTTGTATGAGCAAAACCCCTGAAGTTTTTAATTCATTTTCATTAGAAAGGGCAACATTAAATTAGGACAGTAAAAACTAGTACAGAACGATACATAGCATAAGACCTATATGAACAAGAAGTCCTCCACTGCTCGGGAAAGCTGTACAACCTGGGCATATATAAAATTACAGCCACAATACAACTCTGTTTAGGTCCTCCAGTTTCAGGAACGTTCCAGGTCCCACTGAAGACAATATAAAAGTGCCCAATGATTTCACTGGGGCCAAGACGTCATAATTTTGGTTTAAATAGCTAACGAGAGATACACTATGCCATCCTTCCCCATGTAACATTTTTGCATTTATGACTGCTTGGTAATGGGGAAATCTGCAGGCTCCTGTATGTTTTCTCATTGATATGCTATACAAATAATCTATTTTGTCTTTGATAAGGCTGTAACCTTCCTGTAATTTATCAGTGTTTGAGATGGAATGAGGGACAAAACCAATATGTTGCTTATAAGATTTATATGACAGGATTATTAAGATGTAGATCAAGTTGCTTTTGTATGTCACACATCATCAGATGTTCTGCACCCATTGCAGCATGCAAATCCCAATAGCGTTCCTATTCCTGCTTCTGTCTTTATCATGCTGGGTCCTGTTTATCCCTTTGAAGTCAATGGTAGTTATATATGCCACTGATGAGACCGTCAGGCTTTTAAAGTTTTAGGTTGGGACCTTAGCTGTGCTGAATCCAGCATGGGTTGGTGCTAAACTTGTCTCATAATTTTGAACCTGCCAGATTCATTCTTAATTTTTCCCCCCAAGGAATCTTTTGGAGTACCATCAGTTTAACCATACTCTAAAATGTATTCTCCTGCCATGTTGGATACACAGCAGGACCATGTGCTGCATGAGAACTGAAAATGACCAGTTTAGTATTTGGGGTCGGGAAGGAATTTCCCCCCGGGTCATATTGGCAGAGAACCTGGGTTTTTTTGCCTTCCTCTGCAGCATGGGGCATGACTCACTTGCAGGTTTAAACTACTGTAAATGGTTGATTCTCTGTAACTTGAAGTCTTTAAATCATGATTTGAGGACTTCATAAGTCAGCAAGTGGTTAGGGGTCTATTATAGAAGTGGGTGGGTGAGGTTCTGTGGCCTGAAATGTGCAGGTCAGACTAGATCAGGGGTCTCAAACACGCGGCCTGCGGGCCACATGCGGCCGGCGGAGTTATTTGATGCCACCCGCCAAGCTCCCTGCCCCCCACCCCGCCTGCCCTGAGTTATTTCCTGTGGCCGCCAAGCTCCCCTCCCCCGCCACCCCTCCTCCCCCACCAGCATGCCGCATCCCTGCTCCTCTGCTTACCTTCAGGCGTTTCCCACCACCAAACAGCTGTTTGGTGGCGCTTAGCGCTTTCCAGGAGGGAGAGGGGAGGAGTGGGGAGCCTCAGGGGAGGAGGTGGAGAAGAGGCTGGGCAGTGGCAGGGATTTGGGGAAGAGGTTGGAATAGGGGCAGGAAGGGAGCAGAGTTGGGGCAGGGACTTTGGGGAAGGGGTGGGAAGAGGCGGGGCAGGGGTGGGGCCTCATGGAAGGGGTGGAATGGGGGCGGGGCCGGGGGCAAAAGGGGAGGCTTTCATATCTTTATATGAAAAGGTGTCAGTGGTGCAGACCTTGGGCCAATGTACTAGTCCTCATGTGACCCTCGTGGTGGTTTTAGTTTGAGATCCCTGGACTAGATTATCATGATGGTCCCTTCTGGCCTTTAAGTCTATGATGTGTCAGCATGAATCATTATTTGAGCTGGAGTCTGAGAACCAGATCCTGGCCTACACTAATTACTTCACTTCATTCTGGCAGCACAAAGCTGACAAAGTTAGCCTAAGTGACTAGCTGTGGATTCCCCTAGAGTAAAGGGAATCCTTGAATGTCGTACTTGGTGGAGCCAGTCCTACCTGACTCCATCTCTCAGTCCCCGTGTATGGTCTGAGGCATGTCAGAGTGAAGGAGTCCTGCTGTGCTCTGATGATCTCCAGCACCTTTGGAGTCCATGTAACTGTCTTACGTTAGAATAGCCTGAGGTAGAACATAGGAAGCAGGGGAGTGTAACAATGGTTCACAGCCACCATTGTTTTTTCTTGGGTCCTGTGTTGAGCACAGATGGCCGGAGCTGAGGATTTTTGAGTGAGTTTGCCATGAAGTGAGATGGCATTGCAGAGGTTAGACTAAAGCAAATTGACAGATTATAGGCCCTGGAACCACTAATTCATTATTTATCATGACAGTAATTGTATTTATTTTCACTGGTGGAGCAGGACACTGATAGCACCTAAAACTATAATACAAAGCATGGCGAGCCTTGCTGTTACCAGTTTTATCACAATATTATAACAGTGGTATGGTAGTTACTGCTGTAATTAATGTTGCAAATACATTTCCATAACTTTTGTACTGCTACTGTGGTAATGGACACCCTATACATACATTTTAATAAATCATATTTTTCAAGCTCTGTCACAGGTTAGCTGGTCTCTGTGGATAGACTGAGCCCAGAGCCCCGGCCTAGAGCAGGCGAGCCCAATCCAGCTAATTAAAGAGGGCTGAGCTACACCTGGGTCTATAAAGGCTGTGAGTAGGTAGCTGAGAGAGAGGACTGAGGCTAGCTGAGTCCTGGGGAGGAAGAACTCAGACAAGCTGAACCCTGAGTTGCAAAGGCCACATAAGAGTGGCACTAACTCCTGTGGTGAGTCCTGAGAACAAGAGGGGCTCCAGGGAAGCAACCCTGTGTTAATTTTGGTTTTAAACCCTATTTACTTCTGCCAAATTACTGAAATATATGTATAAAGTTAAGATAAGTTCTGTGAATCAAAAGGCCATCACCAAGACAAGGTGACCTCCATTTTGTGTCAGGCTCATGTTCCTTGGTACCAAGAAAAGGTGGGAAATCACAAAGGTGGGAAACTAGGTTTGCCTGGCAACAGCTCCCTATAAAAGTGTGTGAGGGGAGGAGCCTGGGGCTCTTGGTCTCTGGAGTTTTCGAGTTGTCAGAGCTTCGAGTGTCCAGCTCTCTCTCGTGGTGTGATACTATCTTGGCACTAGCTATTGGCCTGCAATAGCTACTTACTAATTAGTTTGGGTTTGTTTATTCTTTTATTTGGGGAAAGCAGACTTGCATACACGGACTTAGTCCGATTAGTTAGATCAATCTCACATGCACAGACGACGCAAAGTGGGTTAGGGTGGCAGTTAAGACAGGGATACATACCTGTCCATTCCATCTGCCATTCACGGTCTGTGTCCGTCAGTCCATCGCTGGCTTCGGTTGTCCAGATCCTGCAATCTTCATAGTGGATGCCTGGAAAGGTAGAAGAACATCTTGGTACCATTGAGTGTATGTGTGAGTGCAAGTGTCAACCCAAATCTCCAGTATTGTTAATCCATTCCCCTCTCCTTCCTTCCTCTTCCTATAGTTAAATAAAGTGTTGTTTATCTTTACATTTGGGGTGTGTGTTGTTTTATGCGAATCCAGCTCTGACAGATGGGCTTAACAGGGGGACTCAGCAGGAATTAACTGGAAGGCTCCCTGAGATCTTCTGATGAGATAGGCCTCCAACAATAAAATCCTTACACCTGAGGCTGCTGCTATAAGGAGGGAGCAGAGCTGGGTGAGGCTAGGAAGCTGCCAGGAGCTGGAGTATCAGAGACCCCTGGGAGGGGTGGTTCTGAAGCCAGTGGGCCAGGTGCTGACTTAGGGCTGCATTTTGGTGGTTGTTTTTAACCTTTATCATAAAAGAATAAACCTTCTTGACTGGGACTGGGTGTGGCAGCGCATGTTTGGAGCTGGGGTGCAGTGGCGGCCATCTCGGTGACCCACTCCAGCTCACAAATTCACCTTTTTGGATCAAATTCTTCATGTCTGGTCTCTGGCTGAAGATGACTTTTTCTGGAACATTTGAGCAAGCTCCTGTTAGCCATGTTTGAATTAGTCAAGGGTGAATAGCTAGCTAGCTGTTTTGAAAAACTCAGATAATGCTCTTTAAAAATGGAGATATAGTGAAAAACGGTGGAAGTCTGAAATTTGACATGTTCAGCATACATCCAAGTAACACAAATAACAACTGGGGAGTGGGAGGGTGTGGGGGGGGGGTTGGGCGTGTCTGCATTTTAGGGTCTCTGAGGTCTTGCTGTTACTGGAGAATTTGCAGGCTGGCCTTATTTCTGGTCTTCACTGTCGAAGGCTTTTAAGTGGCACTGTAGTCCTTTGTAAACTGCAGCTGGTTAAAAAGGCATTTCATCCTTCAGATACTCAGGTTGACAAATGTCCATTTCCCAGCAGCAGACTCCTTTAGAAGCAGCTGCTGTCCCAACTCTTTGGCTATGGAGTCAAGTCTCATGAATCTAATTATAGTAAATCGTATTCCCCTCCCATTCCAGGGAGAGAAACAAAATTGGTGACAATGTTAGGAAATTTCATAAATGATGAAAAGGCTTAATCTGTTTCTAAGGAAAGATATCAACATCAGCAGCCATTTTAATAAATTCTAATCCTTCCCATTTTCCTGAATGTGACTTTGCAAAAACTCTCGTAGAAAGTATGTGTGGATGCAAGTAAGGTTGAGCACTAGGCATAATCCTCAGCAATAAATGGTAGTAAGTCTCAAACACCCCTTTGGGTCCCCTCTTTTACCAGTAGGTTTACATCGTAGAAAAATAGTGACCTCTGGTCTGCATACTAATGAGGCAGTTAGCTATACATTTTCCTCCTGGGCCATACTCCTAGGCAGGAGAAACTTGCAATTGCTCTCATTAAACCAAGGCTAGGGCTGCTAAGCGTCACACCTCTCACAGACCTGTCAAGCACAGAGCTCTCAGATGTGGCAGGACATTCTGTATTTCAGCTGACTCAGCTGTCTGTGGTGTGGTGATGGAGGTTTGCAAGACAGTTGTAGCTCTGACGGTTACTAATATCTCTGAAATAATGGCAGTCTTTGAGTGAATGGGCTTCACAAACTGTACTGGTGCCATTGATGGCACACACGTGCCCATTATCTAAACCACTCCCCAAGGTGCACATGAATATGTGAACTGTTGATTGCTCTTCCTGCTGCAGTTGTCAGTCATGCTCCCTCATGGCATGGTTGCAATGCTCCCTCTATTTTTTCCCATGCATGTGTAGAATGAATTTTGTTATGTGCACCAATATGGAGGTGATGTGTGGTGAGGGTGGGGCCGAGGGATTTGGAATATGGGAGGGTTGGGGCATAAGGGGTGTGAGCTCGAGCTGGGGATACAGGCTCTGGGTTGGGGTTGGGGTCGGGGATGAGAGGTGTTTGGGGTGCAGGCTGCCCTGGGGCTGCAGCGGGGGAGAGGACTCCCCCCAGCCCTCTCTCTCGCTGCAGCAGTGCCTGGGCTGAGGGGGAGGGGTGCCTCTCCCCTGGCTGCGGCAGGGCCAGGTCTGCAGGAGAGGCCCTTGATAGGCTGCTGTGCGGCTGTGCAGATTAGAGGGAACTTAGGTCATGGGCAATGTATTTGGCTACCATTCTCTCATCCCTCTCCAACATTCTCTCAGTTGCAACTGCTTCTGTCGGTCCTGTTCCACCATCTCCTTCTGCACTTCCAAGAGCTATTATGATCTGCTAGCAAAGTCCCTCTGCATCTCCTGGAGCAGTTTGTCCCAGGCCCTGCTTTGCCCCGGGAGGTTCGGGACCCTCTTTCTGACAGTCAATGACATCCTAGCAGAGAGCCTCACCTCCACTGGAGAGAAGGCTCTGAAACTCCATTACTTTTCTGTCTGGGAAAAAAAATGAAAAGCTTCTCTCCTTTAACTTTCTGCCTCACACCAAAGAAAGTATTTCTCTGCTCAGAAACGGCTGTTTCTCTTGATTAAAACAATGGCAAATGCTTTACCTTGTATTTATGTATGCACCTCCCCAACCCCATGAAAGCCAATTTTATTGTTATATAACTGGCTTTTATGAGTTGGAGATGTCTATGGTACCTCTCCCAGCACTGGGCTCTCTAGGTGGACTGGCCAAGGTTAATTGACTTGCTTTCCCCTGATTTGGGGCAGGGGGAGGATTGACCCAAACTGTAAACCCCGTAGATCATAGCCACATAGGACTGGCAGGCAGCTTGAGAGGGCAGCAACTCCAGTCCCCTGCGCTCATGGCAGCACTAAGTATTATCTAGACGGTCCCTGACAGGTGTCTGTCTAATCTGCTCTTAAAACTCTCCAGTGATGGAGATGCCACGTGATGGAAACCACTTCAAGCCCCTAGGTCCAGCACCTCTGTTGCTGGGACTGGAGCGTGCGGGGCTCAGGCCCCACACAGCCCTGCAGCGCCTGGCCGGATGACGCTGATGCCGGCGCTATAGGGTGGCTTGGTCCCTTCCCCTGACTTTTTCTCACGCAAGGTGCCCGCCCCCCCGCTGTGTCTTTCCCGGCTGCGGGCTCCCCGCCAGCTCCGCTCTGCCGTGAGCCGAGGGCCCGCCCTGCTCAGAGCCAGCACCTGAGCCGCGGGCAGCCGCAGCGCTGGGCCAGGTGGCTCTGGCCACGCGGAGGCAGCCGGAGCCTGCGGCTGGGAGAGCCCATTGCTCAGCGCGGGGAGAGGCAGCAGCCGCAGGCGCGGGGGAGGCAGGGAGCAGGGGAGGGGGCAGAGCAGCCGCCGCCGCCGCCGCCGCCTGGGTACGCAGAGAGCCGGGCAAACATGGTCGCTGCTCACGCTTCCCATTCGTCCTCCTCCAGCGAGTGGATCGCTTGCCTGGATAAAAGGTACCAGCATCTTCCCGGGAGCGGGCGTGCGAGGGGGCCCCGCTGTGCCTGCGGCCCCAGCTCCCCCGATAAGCCCGGCTTACACAAGCAGCGTGCCTGGGGGGAGCCGTGGGGCCGTTCGGGGGCTGGGAAAATGCCCACAGGAAGGGTTGGTATATGCACCGGCAGGAGAGGGGTTTAGTGCCATTGTAAGAGCCCAGCGGGTCTCGTTGCCGTGGGATTCTGGTGCCTAGGAAATATTGCACGTGGTGGAGGTGAAATGTATCAAAGTCCCCCCCACCCCCAGCCCGGGTTCCAGGTGGTTGTTGGTTTAGGGCTGCTGCTGGCGTTGCATGGGTTGCCGAGAGGTGCAGGAGACAGAGGAATCAGTAAGCTGCACACAAGCATACCTCCAGCGCTGATGATAAAAACCTAGTGTGGGCATTATGGGAGAGGTTAAACCCTGCATTGATGGGGAGTGGGACTGTGGTCTAGGTCTTTTCTAGCTCTAACTTCTCTGATCCTAAATAACATCGGGGTTGGTGCACTCTCGGTTAATAGCTCCAGTGGATGCTTTGAATGACTGCATATTGGGATGACAGCATAAACCTTCTTGTGAAGCTTTCAGTTAATAGACTGTAATGATCTAAAAGTCAACCCCAACTACTTGCCTTCTGAATGCCTAGGGTAGGTGAAACCCATCCATTAGGTTTGTTGTGTTCACAGGCCCTGTTCCACATGTGGATGAAGGTTTGCATGAAGGAATCCTATCAAGATCATCCTTATCTCCCCACAGATCTCCCTTCCATCATCCATGTGGGGGGGGAGGGGGGAGGGAGAAAAGGAGACCTCCATTCTGCTACCCCATTCACCAGGCTGAAAAAAGAAGAAGATCCTCACCATCCTAGACACAGATGAAGGACCCTTGGCTTGTAGAAACTTGTATAAATACAAGTTTTCTCTGCAGTCTCTTTAAAGAGCATATCAATGGACTGTAATTGTTCCCAAAACACTGACAGGATAATTTTCTGTTGGATCAGGCTGTAGGCCTAGTAGTAAATACTAAACAGTTAGTACTTATAGTTTTAACATGGATTAAAAGGTGATATGTTACAACTTTATAAAATGCTAATAGTAAAGAAATATTTATTTAAAAAACCCCCACTTTTGTATTTCACACTGGGTGTAGGTGGTGGGAAAAGCATAAGTACTATGCTGTCAGCAGCTGTGTGATGTCTGGTTATGTGGTAGGTGTGGGACATTATACATGCCTTACTATATTATCTTCAGATTTAATTGGTCGGATTACACTGCAAGCTTTAAAGATATCCAAGAAAATGTAGGGTACTTAATGATCTAGTAGATTATTGAATGCTTTTGGCAGTAGGAGTCATTCTGGGCTATATTTTGGTTGGCCCCCCACCACACATCCCCTCTATATTGGTGCACATAACAAAATTAATTCCGCACATGGATGTAAAAAATTAGAGGGAACATTGGTGCACAACTGGTTGAAAGCTCGTACTCAAAGCAAAGTTATCAGTTGTTTTTTTTTTTTTGTCAAACTGGGAGGACATATCTAGTGGGATGATGCAGGGGTCAGTCCTGGGTCTAATACTAGTCAATATTTTCATTAATGACTTGGATAATGAAGTGGAGCGTACACTTATAACATTTGTGAAGACACTAATGTGGGAGAGGTTGCTAGCACTTTGGAAGCCAGAATTAAAATTCAAAACAACCTTGACAAATTAGAGAATTGGTTTGAAATTGACAAGATACAATTCAATAAAGATAAGTGCAGAATACTTCACTTAGGAAGGATAAATCAAATGTACAACTAAAGAATAACTGGCTAGGCAGTAGTACTGCTGGAAATGTCTGAGTTATAGTAAATCACAATTTGAATGAGTCAACAATTTATTGCAGTTGCAAAAAAAGCAAATATCATTCTGGGGTGTATTAAGATGCTTCTGTTATTTAAGACATGGGAGATAATTGTCCTCTACTCAGCACTGATGAGGCCTCAGCTGGAGTACTGTGACCGGTTCTGGGCACCATACTTTAGGAAAGATGTGGACAAATTGGAGAGAATCCAGAGGAGAGCAACAAAAATGATAAAGGTTTTAAAAAACAACCAACCAACCCCTGACATATGAGGAAAAGTTAAAAAAAACTGGGTATGTAGAGTCCTGAGAAAGGAAACCTGAGGGGGGAAAGGGGGTCTTCAAATATGTTAAGGGCTGTTACAAAGAGAATTCATCAATTGTTTTCTGTGTCCACTGACCGTAGGACAAGTAGTAACGGAGCTTAATCTTAAGCAAGGGAAATTTAGGTTAGATATTAGGAAAAACTTTGTATCAGGATAGGTAGGTTCTGAAATAGGTTATTAAGGGAGGCTTTTAAGAATAGTTTAGACAAACACCTGTCAGGGAAGTTCTACGGTTACTTGGTCCTGCCTCACTGCAGGGCGCTGGACTTGAAAACTTCTTGAGATCCCTTTCAGCCCTACTTTTCTGTGATTCTGTGGTATGTTGACATTAGGTTGACATTGAAGTTAATGCACTACACTGCCACAGGTGTGAGGAAGTTGAGAATCAGGGCCAGAATTTTTAAGTGAATAGTCTGACGTTTATCAAATCTTTTAAATGTAATAGTTTATGAAGTACAAATTTCAAGTTTGACTAAACCTGAGAGCCTGAATTTTATTTCAATGCGTGAAGAGTAAATGTGGGTGGGGAATGGTAGTTTCTAGGAAATACACATTTTGGGCAGTAGATTTCTCAATTTATATCAGCTATTATGTATGTTTCTTATTGGCAGCTGGGCTGGTACTTTATTTTGTCCCTGTTGCTCATTTAGAATAATTTAGCAATAGGTGTTTGGCAGTTGAACAGGTTAGTGTTAAAACTGCTTTTTGAAGTAATTGTTTGAGAAGTGCACTTTCTACAGAGGCAGTGTTATGTAGTGGATATGTCACGAACCTGGAGGTGAAAAACATGAATTTTCTTCCTGCTACTGAGTGACCTTGAAAAACCATTCGTATTTCTTTTCCTCATCCCATCTGTAACTAAGAATAACACTATTTAACTATTTTAGTAAAGTGCATTGAGAACTAGAGAGGAACATGCTGTGAGATTACAAGTATTCTATAATTACTTTATATATTTTTCAACATGTATTTTTCATATTGTACTTCTTTGTTCTGTAGTTCTGTGATTAATTCATTGAATTATTATGCAATTTCTGTGTTTTAAAGCTTGTTTTATAATGCTGTTTCTCTTATCTTAAGACATTTCCTAATTTTAAAGGTGGATTTTGTAATTGTGGGGATCCCCAGCCCTTCAGTGTATCCATTCACTTTAGAAAAATACTTTGTTTTTTATTAAATGTTTATTAGACTTTTAATTAAAAAACATAAAATACAGAATATGTAGCATATGTTAAGAAGACATCATTTATTAATATAGCCAGAATTCTGTAGTGGAGTTACCCTGTAGAGTGACGGAAGGAGCCAGGGTCATTTAAAACTGAATGTAATCAGATTATCAAACCCAATTTAAAAAAAAAGAAGAATGGAACTTTAAATAGAGGTAGCAAAACATCTCAAACAAAATAATGATGTGTCTAAAATCTTCATGTTCTTCCCTGAGGTATTTGGCAAACTAGAACTAATAAAAAGCTAAAATGAGAGCATATTTTTAACAAGTGAAGAACCTCTATAGTGACACGTATATTACTTCATAGGGGCATGTGGGCTAGGATTACTGATATTTTACTGCATAGCCTTGTTGATGACATTACTGAACACAGAGGCTAAACATCAGCACTTAGGAATAGGACACATAAGACATTATATGTTAATGTCATAAGAACAAAGCACAGGGAAAACATGACAGTCAGAGGGACAAAAAAAAGTCACAAAATCCTGTTGTGTTAAGAATTTTTCATTGTTCCTGGACAGAATAGATCCTCAAGAAGAGGTGAACCCACATTCTTGTTGTGTTCTGAAATAATTTATCTTTTAAGGAGCCTGATGCTGTTTTCATTGAAGTCAGTGGGAGTCTTGCCATTGACTTCTATGGGAGCAAAAGCAGGCTCACTCTCTTAGCATTTTTCCATATGTCTTATCTGCATACATCTCAGTAAAAGGTTGCTAAATCTGTTCAAATGTGTTTAATGTATTCAGCCTATGAGCAGTTCTTGTGATTTCTTTTACCCCAACGTGTGTTGGTGAGAGAGTTCGAAACTGACATTTTTTTTCAAACCTTTAATTTTAAATGAATATACAGTATGCGTTCAGGGCAGGCTGAGTGTCTTTTATAGAATTCCATCATTTCACAAAACCAGAATACAGCTTTTATTCCTCTGTGGGTTTTAATTTGATTCAGACATTAACTCTTTTTAATGATGTACAATGCTCACAACAATTAGATAACCCAAAGATTTCAGCTCTGTCATTATAATTCTGAGCTTTCCTGTGTGTTCGATATAACCTGCAGTGCCTTAGCTGACTGGTATGTTTGACTGCAGGAGCAGATCACAGAGCAAATCATGTAACTTTGCTATCCTGGTGTGTCAAGAATGTAATGATCTTGGCTAAGCTGTTTATGAATTATTTAGATATAAATGGGTGTTTTGAGGGCATATTGTACATAGGTACTTTTTGTATCTTTTGTTACCCTGTTAGACTTTAGGTCTCCATTATTTAGATCTAACAAGAATAAAATACCACATGTGGAACACTGATCTTGCAGTCCTTAATCAGGCAACATTTTCATTTATTTCACTAAGAGTTAGACTAAGACTGCACTGTAAGATCAGGCCAAAAATTTGATTCAGGATTTCCTGTCTGGCTCATTGTACGTATGTTTGGGACCTAGCCAGCTCTTTATACCCTTCGTGATAAATGCAAACTGGAGTAGCACTGATAGTGATTGTGCCGACAAACTAAAGTGGAGAACTGGGATTTTGAAAGGGGAATACATGGTGATAGAAAGAAGGTAGCAGGAAGAAGAGTGATCTCACTGATTGCCATCCTGGGCAAATTATCATTGCCTCAAGGAAGTAAGAACTTGATTGGCTTGTACTTAGCAATAGTATGGATAGATCAGGCGGGTTATGACAACCATGTTTTATTTCTTTTAAAAAATATATTTTATAAGACTGTAAGGAAGCACTCTTGCTTTCTATGTATTTAAGTCTCTAGTCCAGTTTTATATTTATAATAATTCCTTGGAAGCAACATCACAATGTTTCGCCCAGTGTTTTCTAGTTTCCCATTTCATAGTCCGTCTTCTGACAATGATAAATAAAAACAGCTTTTCCTGTCTGTCCCCTGACTAAGGCCATTTTACAACTATGATAAGTAATATTAATATGGGCATACTGTAATGTTGTAGCCTCTTTGCATTTTATAAGGTGCTCTGCTTGAAAATATCCATGCCAAAGGCAGGAGTAGCAAGGTGCTTCAAGTAAACTCAAGAAGGTTTGTTTTCTGTAATCACAAGGTTAGGACTTTCAGTCACACCAGCTTCCATTTTTACATATACAGGATTACAGTTAATTCTGTACTTATCTTCCTTTCTGCCTTCCCTTCTTTACACACCTACATAGGCAAAGTGAGTACACAAGCATTATGTGCCTGATGGATCTTTTCATGGCACACGAGTGCACCAGCAAATGATGTGTGGTGTCCTGTCCTGCAACACCAGGGTTTTTCTTTTCTGGAGACATCTGGAAACCTGTCTGCACTGGATGCATCTGCAGTTGTCTGTGTTGCTGCTTGCATATTGTTAGGTTTTGACCATTGAAGTCTTGTATTCCAAGCAAAAATCCACATAACAGCTTTGTCATCTCGTTTGCTATTGCTCTCACCTTTCCCTTTGTCCTTGATACCCAAGGCCTGATTGTCTTTTATAGTAAGGTTTGTTTTACGCTGCCCTGGCAAACATGTTGGCATTGTCAGAGCAGTATAAAGGGTAGAGCTGGCTGGAAAATGAACTTTTTACATTAATTATTTTTTGGACTGTAAAAATAAAATCCAAAAACTGTGAAATGTTTCATTTTTCGTATTTTTGCTTTTTTTAAAAAAATCCTAAATACTTTCCTTGAAAATGAAAAATAGTGACAAATGTCAGTTTTGATTAAACCACATTTTTCAACAAATTTTAACTGAAAAAGTTTTAATCAAATCTAGTTAAGGAGCCTTATTTAAGGAGAACTGAGAATTGTGTCCTCAAAAACAAAGTGGTCATCAATGATCTTTCATCAGTGAGTTTTCACTATTCTGTTTTTCACTATTTTTTCACTATTCTAGATGACATTATTTTTGTAATCATAGGAATGCAGGGCAGGAAGGGATCTCAAGGGGTAATCTACTCCGTCCCCGTCCCCCACACTGAGCAATACCAAGTATTCCTAGACCTTCCTTGACATGTGTTTGTTCAACATGTTTTTAAAAACCTCCAAGAATGGGGATTCCAGAGAAAGGTTAACTGTTTTTTCAAGTTCACACAGCAAGTCAGTGGCAGAGACAGGAAGAAAACCCATGTCCCTGAGCAATCAGGCTTTTGCCATCTCCACGAGCTATAGAAAGTGCGCTTCTCAAACAATTACTTCAAAAAGCAGTTTTAACCTAAGCTGTTCAACTGCCAAACACCTATTGCTAAATTATTCTAAATGAGCAACAGGGACAAAATAAAGTACCAGCCCAGCTGCCAATAGGAAACATACAAAATAGCTGATATAAATTGAAAATCTACTGCCCAAAATGTGTATTTCCTAGAAACTACCATTCCCTACCCACGTTTATTCTTCACGCATTGAAATAAAATTCAGGCTCTCAGGTTTAGTCAAAGTTGAAATTTGTACTTCATAAACTATTACATTTAAATTACTTGATAAATGTCAGACTATTCATTTAAAAATACTGGCCCTGATTCTCAACTTCCTCACTCCAGCGGCAGTGTAATGCATTAACTTCAGTGGAGTTACACAGGTCTCATGTCAACAGACCATAGAATCACAGATATGTAGGGTTGAAAGGAACCGCGAGAAGTTTTCACGTCCATCCCCCTGCAGTAAGGCTGGACAAAGTAAACCTAGACCTTCCCTGACAGGTGTTTGTTCCACCTGTTCTTAAAAACCTCCAATGGTGGGGATTCCACAACCTCCCGTGGTAACCTATTCCAGTACTTACCACCTTGATGGTTAGAAAGCGTTTATCTCCCTTGCTTCAGATTAAGCCGATTACTTCTTGTCTTACCTTCAGTAGCTATAGAGAACAATTGATCATCATCCTTTTTTACAGCCCTTAACATATTTGAAGACTTTTATTGGGTCCCCTCACAGCTTCTTTTTTCAGGACTAAACCTACTCAGTTTTTCAACCTTTCCTCATAGGTCAGGTTTTTTTAAACCTTTTATCATTTTTATTGCTCTCCTCTGGATTCTCTAATTTGTCCACGTCTTTTCAAAAGTGTGGTGCCCGGAACTGGACATCGTACTCCGCTGCGGCCTCACCAGTGCCAACTAGAGCAGGACAGTTACCTCCTGTGTCTTATGTATTGACATTCTTGTTAATACACCTCAGAATATTATCCTATTTTGCAACTGAATTACATTGTTAACTGGTATTCAGTTTGTGGTCCATTATAAGCTCTAGGTCCTTTTCAGCCGTACTACTGCCTAGCTAGTTGTTCCCTATTTTGTATTTGTGCATTTGATTTTTCCTTATCTTCATTTCATCTTGTTGATTTCAGACCAATTCTCCAATTTATTAAGGTCATTTTGAATTCTAATCCTGTCATCCATTGTGCTTGCAACCCCTCCCAGCTTGGTGTCATCTGCAAATGTTATAACTGTACTTTCTACTCCATTTTCAAGTCATTTAATGACAATATTGAAGAGTACTGGACCATGCAAAACCCTTGTGGGACTCCATTAGATACATCCTCCCAGTTTGACAGAAAACTATTCATAACTACTCTAAGTATTTTCTTTCAACCTGTTATGCACCCATCTTATAGTAATTTTATCTAGACATTTCCCCAGTGTGCTTATGAGAATGTTATTTAGGACTGATACAAAATGCAAGATTTAATTTTCTCCTTTTTGTTTATGCATCTTGATACTTATTGTACATTACAGCTCGTGTTGTGTTACTCCCTTTATTCTGTTATCATTCTAACTGTATTTTGCATTATAGCAACTCTTAGTATTCTTACTAATTTTTCAATAGAGTTAATGCACATTAACTTTAATGACTTTAGTGGATGATCTTTGAATTAAACAGCTGTCAAAATTTATATATGACCATGTAATCTTCCAGAAGTTATCTTATAGTTTCTGTAAAGTTAAAATATTTATTAACTTCAGCATTAAGCTAGACTATGTATGGGCGCAGGGGCAATGAGGATAAAGCTCTGTTCATGGATTCTCATGGCTAGAGTTTATATCGGAATATTTTTGTCACTAAATCATATTGTTCTGTTGTACATTTCAAACAATGTTTATCTCCACTAGTCTTCACATTAAAGCCCTCAAAATGTCTATTATAAAGCAAATGTGCCATTTAATGTAATATTGTCTAGCTCCACTCTGATCAGAAGGAATGGTAACTGTCTTTGAGCTCTAGTTCATATTTATGAGAGCTCGTGTTTAATTCAATGACATTTGATCTGTATTTTAGTTCTAAAGTGTGCATTATGTGGAATGGGTATTTTCACAAATGAAAGAGATAAGTTTCCTTTTAATTTTAATCTCTTTCTTTAATATGGAGTGTATTTGTCATTTTCCTAAGGTAACCTTATTATGAAAAAATAAAACAGATCTATATTTTCCTGTAGTTGAAACTCTTTTCCTGCAACTGCTGCACTATTCAAATAATGAATTTCTACCTGGAGATAAATCTCTATGAATGTCATTACTCAACAAGTATATTTTTCTCTCGCAATTGTTACAGCTTGAAAGCTGACCTTTGAGTTGGAAGAAAACACTGTTTGTTGTTCAGCAGAATAGCCTGAGTGTATACGGTATTTGTTTCCATGCCAAATGGTTTTTCAAGGGATACTGCCAAGTAGTTTGAGCTTAATATGTAGTGTTTCAGTTTTGCAATATTAAAGGTGTTTGATACAAAATATTGGTTTTTATTGTACTATTCCCATGCACTATTGTAAATCCCAACACTTGAGTCCTGGGCTAGTGCTGATAAATCATTAAGTGAAAGTGGCTATAAAGAGACCAGTCTTGCTTTATTTATCCTGTTGAGTCAAATGGAAAACCTAAGTAAACAAACAGCATACATGGAAAAGAGCTGTAGCTCACAAAAGCTTATGCTCAAATAAATTGGTTAGTCTCTAAGGTGTCACAAGTACTCCTTTTCTTTTTGCGAATACTGACTAACACGGCTGCTACTCTGAAACCTTTTTTCAGAAAGACAGTCTCTGCTCTAAACACACTCACATCTAAACAACTGCACTTACTGGTGTTTCCAATTCCCATGAGTTTATTGCAAGTCTTGTGATATTTGGTATTTTTCATAAAGCCACAGCTCCTGGAGTCATGTGATAGATGATAATCTTAGGGTGTGGGTTTTGGTTTTGGTTTTTTTATTTCCTGGTGATGGGGGCGGGGGAAGCTTGAAAACATGAACCCTAAAGACTTGGAAACTGAATGCCAATCCCCCCCCCACACACACACACTTTGTTATTTTAAAAACATCTGATGATTTTGGGAGGCCAAACTCATGACTTTTTTTAGTGCTTGGGATTGGCAGTACTGCCTCACTAGGTGCTGTGCACCTCCTGGGAGGGGCTGAGTGTCCTCCATTCCGTTAAAGTTAACACTATCTCCTGACATGACATCATATTTCAAGTCCCTTCTTTCATTCTGTCCTCGTATACCTACCTCTCTCAGAGCATTTATATATCAGAGAGTCAAAGGGAAACATTAGCAGCCAGTCAGTGAGCCCCAAAACTGTCTGGAAGAGAAACGTGCTTCATTGTTCTCCGACTCCCACGTGATGTAGGGGATGGAGAGCATTCTCCTGCTGCTGAGATTCTGCTGCTGTCTTCTCCTTTCCTCCTCCCTGCCAGAAGGTGGTGGAAGTGGGTACATAGGGCACAGAGAGCAGCATCTGGTGGAAAAGACTACCCCTGCTGCTTTTTGCAGCTACTTCAAAGCAAAATATACTTTAACACCAATAAAATGAGCAGGGTTTTTAGCTGTAGTGGTTAGTTGTACTCGTCAGCTCATTCAGTTTGTGTTTATAGTGTTGGAAATAACTGTTGCAGTTTTAGCCCATGGAAGGACTAGTTGCATTTGTGAAGGACCCTGTTGTGTCATTTTTCTGTGTCTAACAGATTGTAGACTCTTAAGGACAAGGACTCTGATTTCTGTGTCTTGTACAGCACTGAACAACATACAAATAATTAATAACAACCCAGCCAAAATATTAAAATCTGTTTTCTGAAAAGTGATACATGCTGTACACTAAGGGAAATACTCTCCCAGATTATGTACAGCTGAGTAGGAGCATCAACTCTCCCTTTTTGTGTAGTTTTTTTTTAACCTTGAACTTGAGTAGCTGTTTTTGAAGATACAAAATATTCTCCTTAAGTTATGCTTCTAGAGGGCTTTTTCTAATGTCTGTTATATAAACTTCCTTGCAAGGAGAAATGTCAGGTATATTACCTGAGATGCTGATAATCAAATAAATCAAGGCTAAAATGTTCTTTAGAGGAGGGAGATTGACATAATTGAACAGGGTTATGTCGTTCGTGATGATGCTGTCGCTTGTGTGTGCATGCTGTGAAGTGGTTATGCAGTCTAACCAGGCAAGAAACTGGGGGAGAGAGGAATAAGAGGATGGCGGATATGAAAATGTTACTGTCAGATAAGCTCTGTGCCATTGTTCTGAAGAGGCAAATTAATTATGTAATATAAATAAATAACGATTAAAGTCTTCAGTGGATAAGCAAGGCAAGAGAGTGTATAGTGGACTGATAGGAAAATTCAAAATTCTGACAATGTAACGCATGATTTCCTACTCTGATTTTCATCATTTTGTGTTGCTGTTTCTTTGTTTTGTTTTTTACAATATTGTCCATACTGAAAAATTGCATGGATTGGGGTAGTCAGAATCTAATATCATGAAGGAAGAACATCAAGGAGGCCTACATGCAATTTCCCTCATTTTCCAGAACGCTGCTCCTGAACTGACCCAGAGGAGTTGTTACAGAATGGCACAAGATACTTTCCATCCCCACCCGCCCCGCAGCCCCTCAGGCCCAGGATCAAAGAACCAACCCAAATCTTGAAGTGGGATGCACCCCATAGTGGTGTGTTGTTGCATGATCTGTAGACTACCAGCCTGATAGTGAATTTTTTTTTTATACTTTTCTATTAATGCTGAACAGTGCCAACCTTCTCTGCCCATTTGTGGCTTCTGGGCTTTTCAGAGCAGTCTTTATCCCATCCATGATGTGCTGTTGCTCAGCTGTAAAGTTCCTTACTGGGAAGTTCCCTGCATACTTTGGGGGACCTGGGGGAAATTGGAAAGCTGGCTCCCCCGCAGAGATGTTTCAGTTGAGAGATGAAAAGCTGTATTGTTAAGCTAGCAATGAAGACAAAGTTCAACATTTCTTCATTTATATAACTTAAATTTTATTTTCCCTTTTTTCTCTAAGTGGGGCAACAGCTCAGCACTTCCATTGCATCCTGGATACTCACAAAGTTGGAAATAATCCTAGAAGCTACTATACTATTATCTTCAAAATAGAATGCTAAGGCTCAAGGTTTATTGTTTGCTTTGTTTTGAACAAACAATCGGGCAGTATGAAGAATTGGACAATAGTAATAGGCAAACTGCTAAAACGATTAGGGTTTTAAATTTCATTGTTAGATACAAATTGCAGAAATGCCTTGGATAGCTTCAGTCCAATTTCTGGGAGTGAAAACATTATGTGAATTTGCAAATGGATTAAACTTTATTTTTAAGTGAAATTTTGTGTCAGAATCCTATGGTACATGGCAATGTGTAACCTAGTGTAGAATCAGGACTAATAGTTTGGAAGTTAGAACAACAAATATCGGAAAGAATCAATATTCAAATTTAATTAAATTTTTAATGTCTGAAGATCACCTTCTCACTGATTTGAATCGTAATTACTTCTACACATTTAGACATGCTCTCTTTTGGGCTGTTTTTCATTCTCTTCCATGAGGCATACCAGAAATTGGCTGAGAAATACTATGTGCAAAATATAATTTCTGCTATGCCCAGTCTGCACATTGACGCCACACAACTAGACTTAACTGAAAAATACTGTATGAAGAACTAGTCTCCTGCTTTTTCTGGCTATGATGTTTTATCATCCTACAAATAGATTGTGTCAATAAACATTGGCTGCTAATGATTACAAATTCTCCTTTGTGGTCTTAGCCAAGCATTTTTCAGGTGGCAATTTCTAAATCGTGCTACCTCCCCCCCCCCCCCCTTTTTTTTTTTTTTTTTTTTTTTTTTTTTTTTTTTTACTGCTTTGCTCTGTGACCATAGTTAAAGATAGGATGCCCTAAGAGAAGTAAAGCAGTGCTAGAGTCTGTCAGGTGAAGTGTTTCTATTGCATGTCTTGCAGTGGTGGAATGGGATAGTACACAGAGCATGCTGCGCTTCAGAACTGTAGTTAATGTATATTGTAATACTCCCCTTCATTTGTCTTTTTGGGGAAGGGGGGGAGGATGAGAGGGCGTATTATATTCTCATTATAGCATTTACATTGTTTTTCCTAGTTCTCACTTCACTCCATTAAACTCTTTAAAGCAATGGTTTGTGGACCACCGATGATCAGCAGTGCATTGCCAGATGGTCCATAGACCTTCTTTCTCTCACATTGGTTGAAGAGTCTGTCTTCAAGTGGTGATGCTATCTGATAGTTTTAGCCCAGTACAGGACTCTTTAAGGTTTGTTTAACACAAAGAAATGCTACTTCGTATGTTGTATGGGTGCTATGTCTTTTCTGAGCTGTGTTTCTTTGGTATAAATTCAGACAATCAAATTTAGAGACAGCATCAGTGTTTGTAGATTTCAAGGCCAGGAGGGACCCACTGTGATCATCTAGTTTAATATAACACAGGCCGTAGAACTTTCCCAATATAATTCCTAGAGCATATCTAGGAAGGGCAGCAAACACACTAAAAGAGATAGATAAATGCAAAGTGACATGAACAGATTAGAATGCAGGGACTGTGAGGAGTATTGATTAAATGTGAAGACCGACATCCTGGTACAGGAAATAAAAAGTGCATAGATACAAAATGGGGGAAACATAACCAAGCAGCTGGGACACCATAATGACACCCAGATACCATGGTGATGAGCATGGTATAAAAATTCAGGAAGATGGAATACATATCTCATTAGAGCAAGATTATTTTCATATTGTTGACTTAAGAGCATTTTAATTTTACCCTCATGTAATCAAGCACCATAGTTACCTCAGGGAAAGGATGGAACTGGAATTGATGGACGGGAGGAGAGATTGGAGAAGATGTGGCACTTGACTGCCTAGATTCATGGATTTTAAGGCCAGAGGGACCATTAGGATCATCTAGTACAGTGGTTCTCAACCGTGGGTTCTCTTACCCCTGGGGGTATGCAGAAGTCTTACAGGGGGTACATCAACTCATCTAGATATTAACCTAGTTTTACAACAGGCTACATAAAAAGCATTAGCAAAGTCAGTACAAACTAAATTTTGTATACAGACAATGACTTGTTTATACTGCTCTACATACTATATACTGAAATGTAAGTACAATATTTATATTCCAGTTGATTTATTTTATAATTATATGGTAAAATGCGAAAGTAAGCAATTTTTCAGTAACAGTGTGCTGTGACATTTTTATGTCTGATTTTGTAAGCAAGTAGTTTTTAAGTGAGGTGTAACTGGGGGGTGGGGGGGTACGCAAGACAAATCAGACTCCTGAAAGGGGTACAGTAGTCTGGAAAGGTTGAGAGTCACTGACCTAGTCTGACCTCCTGCATAACACAGGCCACAGAACCCCACTTAGTAATTCTTGCATCAAGTCCATAACCTTTGTTTGAGCTATCATGTATATCTTTTAAAAAGGCATCCAGTGTCAATTTGCTTCTTAACCTTCACTGAAATGCTTTTTTTATCTTCTTACGACAGTACTACTGTCATCAGTTCACAACACTATGGCTTCAACAGCAGGGGGAATATTTTGTCTTTAGCAATGGAAGAACATTGGTGTCACAACACTAAATTATCAGTGTTCCCTTTTAAATTGATATGAATGAGCCCTGCACTTGAAGCATAGAGCTAAACATGATTGGACTTACATCTGCTATTAGTTTTTCTTTCCTAATTACTGGACCAATTATTAACTTTCTAAAGACAGTTTTACAATAGTACTTACTTAGATCTAACATTAAAACCTGCTTTATTTATTAAAATCAAATCAAATCTTCAAGCCCTTAATAAGATACCTTAAGAAAGGAAGTTAATTTATTTTATACTGTATTGACATTGTTCCTTGCTAGGCAGCTTGTACTTAGAGAATAGATAGATTGTTAATATTTAATTTCATGATGATTACTTTGTTAAAATACTTAAGCAGTCAATGTAATCAAACCTGAGTTTCACTGGTGTATTAAGGAATAAGTAATTGAAGGTATGGCCCTTAACTAGCTCCATTACAGTTTGCTATTAAGTCAAACCATTCTTCCTTCAAAAACTAGTGCTATTGTTATAGTTTATAAATGCTTAATAAAATTAGCTTAAGTAAAACTACCATTGTCGTTATTGGACTGAAATTTGCAGAGATGTACTAAAGCTGTGGTGGAGCTCACCATGCTTCCCCTTGCCTCAGTGCTATAGAAGCCCCACTGTAGAATGGGCACTGTACAGAAATTTGGGTGCGGTTACAGAGGAGGGTGTAGTTAAGGCAGACCCCTCACATCCAAAGTAATACATCTAGGAGCAATGCATGCAGACTGCCTCCACAATAGGGGACTGTATTCTGGAAAGTAGTGACTCTGGCATGGTGAATAAGGAGCTTGACATCAGCTCCCAGTCCTTAGCTGTGTCAAAAAGAGTGAATGTGATCTTTGGATATATAAATGGGAGTGGTGAACAGGAGCAGAGAGGTGACTTTACCTCTCTGAACAGCACTGGTGAGACTGATACTGGAATTCTGCATACAGTTCTCGTGTCCACATTTTAAAAAGGATGTTGGAAAAACTGGAGAAGGTGAAGAAAAGATCTACAAAAATGATCTGAGGCTGAAGGAAACGCCTTGAGACTTAAAGAACTCAGTTTGTTTGTCTTATCAAAAAGAAGATTGAACAGGTACTGACCATCGCTGTCTCAGAGTTCTCCTCCTTCCGTGAGGTATAGTAAGATGACCTTATGACGCAATAGGTGAACACTAGCTTTGTTGGAGGAGAGAACTTCCACTGGAACTAGTCCAAGCCTATGGCATTCATAGCCAGACAGAATAAGAGTGACACCCCACTCATTGCATTCTGAGCCAAATGTAAAACCCATCTCTTTGGCTTGTCGCAACCATTTTCAACAAATGAGCATTCTTACGCTTTGTCTTTTAAAAAGTCCAACAAAGCGTTAAGCTTGTTTCTGCTATCAGGGCTGGAAGAAAGGTGTTTCTTGTTCTTACTTTTCATGAAAAGTGCTCAGATAACAATGGTAGGCAATTTTTAAAAACCTAGATCGCCTGCTAACCCTTCTTGCTTGCATCTTGTCCCTTGATATCAAACAACAACAAAATACTAAGGTTATTTGTTGTATAAGGACAGTCTGCTGGTCCCATATGGAGCCCACTGCACTTCAGTGGGGCTCTCCAGGGATGCAACAGTCAACTTACATGTAGCAAATTGTGGGATCAAGGCATTAAATATTTTGAAGTAAATTTTCCCCAGCACTATGCTTTCCCAACCCCCTCATACTGTCCTCTGGTTTGCAAGTAGAACTGAGTGAATGCTGCAAAAAATAAAATGAAATACTAATTTGACTTTTTAAGCACATTTGCTTTGATTTGGTGTTTATTTTTTGTGTGCCTGTGTAACCTACCAGCGTTTCCAACACGTAAGGAAGCAAACTACTAGAGGCAAAATGACACACATTTATTTTAAAAATTGAGAAAGTGACTTTGACATGAAGAGTTTAGGGCTTCTTTGGGAAAAGTGTGCTGTGCTGAAAATTATTATCATTGTCTTCCCTTTCCTTGTCAAGCTTTGCTGTTAATGTTGGGGATAATGAAAGAAGTGAGCTGGTGTTCCAAGTGCCAGCATAGTGTAGGTAGGGATCTAGTATAAATGGATTTTAATTCTGTTTTCAAGCTGCACTTCCTAATATCCTTAAAAGCATTTTGACAAGAGAAGTAATACTTCTTAATAACTGGCAGCTAGTGCAAAGATTAAAAAAAAATAGGGAGAGTGAAAACCTTGCTTGAAAGAATTTAAAAGGGAGCAGTTGTAATTGACTGTGGTTTGAAGAAGGTAAGAGGATATACCTATGGTAGTAGGTAAGAGGATAATGCTATGATGTAGAAGCAACTGTATAAACCATAGAATTATTACTCTCATCTGTATTAATAAAGGTAAATTGGAGTGTAAATGAGTTTAGAGGATTTAATGCCTCCCAGACACAGTTTAATAAGAAATTGAGGGCCAGTGAGACAAAGTGAGAGGGATGTGGTATTATATACCTCACTGGGGCAAGCACTGGTGCCAGCATTGAATGACCAAAGAGGAACACCAGAAATCTTTTTGCAGGAAGAGCACTTAGGCGGTGAACATTGCATTGTAATGAAAGAGGGAAACAAATACATATATATAAATTAAACTAAACTCTGTCCCTTTTTAACTATTTCCATGTATTTAAAAGAAATTAGCAAAATTAGCATTTTGGTCAGTTAAATTAACAGATTTTTGGAAGCACTAGATTCAGTGGGTAGACCTGAAGAGCACTGAAAATGATTAACATTTTCCAGACCCCCTTTGTAGAAGAATAATTTCAGCACCTGAATTTCCAACATAATCTCACAGAAACATTAAAGTGGCCGTACTACATCAGACCAGTGGTCCATCTATTGCAGTATCCCACTCTAAAAGTGGTCAGTTTCAGTAGTTCCACAAGAAGATGCAAGAAACCTCGTACTGAATCTTCCATAATTGTCCTTCCTAATGCCTTCCATTAGTGGTCGGTTTATTCTCTGAATTACAGAGTTTTATAACCTCATTTTAAAATGCTCTAGTAAAGTAACTATGGCTGTTCACATTAGCCATGTAAATGTCAAATTGTTTTTTGACCCTACTAAGCTCTCTCTTGAACTCACTGGCACAAGATGGCATTGAGCCCAACAGTCTTGCCCTACCTCCAATTATTTTCACTCCCAGTTGCAGGATACCTTTTATTTCGGCTGTATCTGTTTAGAGATGGTGCACTTTCGTTTATTTTATTTTTTTAATGAAGTGATTCGTATCCAGCTTACGTAACTTGCATGCTTTTATACAACAGCATTTTAGTTTTCTTATACAAAGAAAAGGACAGAAGAGGTGGAGCAGAGGGATGGATTTCTTGGAATCATTTGTGTTTCTATATGTATGCAGAAAACTGAGTTGGAGATTTAGAAGTGCCCAGTAAAATCTAAAAGAGAATGTTTCAGAGTAACAGCCGTGTTAGTCTGTATTCGCAAAAAGAAAAGGAGTACTTGTGGCACCTTAGAGACTAACCAATTTATTTGAGCATAAGCTTTCGGGAGCTACAGCTCACTGTAGCTCACGAAAGCTTATGCTCAAATAAATTGGTTAGTCTCTAAGGTGCCACAAGTACTCCTTTTCTTTTTAAAAGAGCATGGTTAGCCCAGCTTCTTTGAGCTTTGATAGCACAACTCCCAGATGCTCCTTGTGGTCACCCCAGGTGAAGCTGAATACAGCAATGTCATCTATGTATGCCCTATAATTCATTTAACCCTCTGTTGACCAGTCTCTGGAAGGTTGCACCAGCATTTACCAAACCAAAAGGTAATACCGTAAATTCATAGAGCCCTATATCAGTGATAAAAGCTGATTTTTGTTGTGCCTCCCTCTCCAAAAGGGATCTGCCAGTAACTTTTGGTTCGATCAAAGGTACTGAGGTACTTGACTTGGCTCAGCACTTCCAGCATGTCATCAATTCTTGGCATGGGTTATGCATCTGTTACAGTGACAGCATGGAGTTTCCTGTAGTCTACACAAAATCTTACAGTGCCATCCCTTTTGGGGACCAAGACAACAGGGAAAGCCCAAGTCAGATTCCTTAACCACCCACATTCCAACATGCTTTGTATCTCTTCCCGAATTTGCTCCTTCACCTTGCCAGTGGCCCTGTACGGCCTGGAAGGGGGGGGGGGCGGGGCTTAGCCCCTTTTGTGAGGATTCTGTGGGACAGCAAGCGTGTCCCCCCCGGTTTGTTGGAAAATACCTCACTGTACCTTTGCAGCGTTGACAACGCTTCCCCTTTTTCAAGTGGTGTTAGCTTACTACAGATTTCCATACTTTCCAAAGTTGACCCATCTTGGCATTCAGCCATCAAATCAGTGAGTGGGTATGCCTCAGTTTTCCCTTCGACACAACAGATCATGTTTACCCTGGCCACTCTACGGTGATAGGCCTTGAGTCTGTTTACATGTACCAGTTGGGGCACAGTATCATCAAGGGGCTTTTTAACTTTATAAAGTGTCCTCCATCGCCACTTCCACCACTTCAAAGGGCCCCTCCCAGGATTTTTGCATTTTGAACTTTTTTGCAGGGCTGAGTACCATGACCAAATCTCCTATGTCAAAAGTGCATTTACAAGTATTTTTATCATACCACGCCTTTTGCTTGGCCTGACTGCTCTGGGGGTTGTTTTGGAAAATTTCCATAATGTCTTTCAAACTCCCTTCTGAACCTCTGAACATACTCAGTCACAGGTTCCTCCCTCACTGTGCTTGATACAATGGGGATTCAGTTGTGACTGAGGTTGTCAGGCACAATGATGATAATAATAAAGTTGGATACAGTGGTTAGGTATTTTGATTCTTTGGAATGTCTGCAAGGTTGTTGCATGCACCTACAACCCGCATTTAATGGGCTCACAAATATTAAAAAAATATTTAACTAATAATCTTAGTTTTGGTGTATGTGGGTGGCAATTACTTGTTTCTGTGATAAAGCCCTTATGCACCATTCTTTTTTTCTTCATGCAGACCATTGGAACGTTCCAGTGAAGATGTAGATATTATATTCACGCGATTGAAAGAAGTGAAAGCTTTTGAGAAATTTCATCCAAACCTTCTCCAGCAGATATGTCTCTGTGGATACTATGAAAATCTGGAAAAGGGAATCACATGTAAGTTGTTATTTCATAATATATTTGACTTTTAGTAAGTCAAGGTTTAGACTAGGATTCCCTTCTAGGGAAAGATAAGGCAACAGTATATATGGGGAATCCTGTTGAAGAAATCTACCTTGCTGGGACAGAGTTGACTAAACTGCTATATGACATAATGCAGTTCTACTCTGAGTCCCTGGAGGCAGTGTTCTCTAGTGGATAGAACACTGGACCAGGATTCTGACACTGGTTGGCTGGGTGACCTTGAGCAGGTCATGTCTCCTTCTGGTGTCTCCATTACCCTGTCTGTAATTGAGGATAATGATGCTTACCTCCTTTGTAAAGTGCTTTGTAAAGTGCTTTGAGATGTATGGATGAAAGTATGTGACCTGCAGTCACCCTTGTTAATACAGAAGCCCTCAATCTTGCAGCAAGTTGCCAATGCAGCATTAGCTTGCGCAGACTTTTAGAACAGAAAAGATGCCACAAAAATACAAAGACAGCAAGCAGTAAAAATGATAAGTTATTTGTCTAAAATTATTTTCAGAGAAATACATCCAATAGATTTATATTGTGTACACAGCATGAACACAATTTAAAGTAGGTATTAACACAAAAATGGTGATCTGTGCTACAAAAATTATTCACACAAACATTGACCTATTGCTTTTGCAGGCTTGTGTGCCTTTGCTTGGTCTTTTACAGTCATAAAATGGATTTATTGTTTTTTGTTTTTGGTATACATCTAGTTAATGTATCTAGACCAGAGGTGGGCAAACTATGGCCCACGGGCCACGTCCGGCCCGTGGGATTGTCCTGCCTGGCCCTTGAGCTCCTGGTCGGGGAGAATAGCCCCTGGCCACTCCCCTGCTGCCCCCCCTTCTCCGCAGCCTCAGCTTGCCGTGCTGCCAGCGCTCTGGGCGGCGGGGCTGCGAGCTCCTGCCGGGCAGTGCAGCGGCGTGGTTGGCTCCAGCTGGGTGGCGCAGCTGCCAGTCCTGCTGCTCTGAGCACATGGTAAGGGAGAGGGGGCGAATGGGGGGGGCATGCTGTTTGGGGAGGCACAGCCTTCCCTACCCAGCCCTCCATATGGTTTCGGAACCCTGATGTGGCCCTCAGGAGAAAAAGTTTTCCCACCGCTGAACTAGACCCATTCTAAAGCACACATCAATATAATACATACATCCTCTATATTTTACTTTAATATTAAATAACATGAAATAAAGTGGATTCTCAGCATAAACTTTATTAAAGCACAAGAGAAATCCACAAAAGTAGCATTGTAGATAAATATTTTAACCGTCTTTTCTGAAACAGAGTTATAGGGATCATCCCCATAAAGAGAAAAGTGAATTATCTCCTTGTATTTCTCCTGATAAGGGTATTTTTTAAATATCTTTGTTATGTTGCTACTATTTTCTGATTCCTATCATGAAAAATAATAGAGAATAGAAACCAAAGACATATGGATCTCACTATAGTATAAAGTTCCATTTAGGAATGGTTAATAAAGGGTTAGCAAATGATCAGTAGGTGTTATAAGCATAATACAGATATAAATAGAATGTGTTATAAATTATTATAAGCCATGGTTATAAGCAACCTACTGATCTGTTGGACTGTATAACTATCTAAAAAAATTGATTAACCATTTATTAAACATCTGTTAATCATTTATTAACCTTTATATTAAAATTCTTTTTATAAAGATGTGACTGCCGAGGAAATCAAGAAATATTTCAAATTTCAGAGGCACCGTGGTAAACGCAAGTTCAGAGAACCTTTTTATTAACTAGGATAGCAGAAAAAGGCAAAGCAAACAAGAAAGGTGGCCTGAAACATTGCTATCTATTTCCATTTGTACTGAGATTCTATGTATGGATACCCTAAAAATGCTATGCTCCAGTTTCACTGGGTATCTTAGCAGATAGATAAATAATCAGATAGGGTCTGGCGAATTCTGTGGTGCTCGCAGTCAGTACAGTAATACAGCAACATGAAAGTGATGTTTGTCAGCATTGTTAGATAGGCTTACAAGAAGAGTGTTTATTTACAATATTTCATCTTTCCAGTATTTCGTCAGGGTGATATTGGAACAAATTGGTATGCTGTTTTGGCAGGATCACTGGATGTTAAAGTTTCGGATACGAGCAACTACCAGGTAAAATACAACTGTTCTTTAAAACAACCCAGTTGCATGGCACAAAGACATACTGTGAACTACATAAAGGGCTAGATGACAATGGTCTGCATAGTGTCAATCGTTTGCGCTTTTGTCCGTCATAAGCATGCTGGTGTTAGCCGCGTTTTCTTCTGTTTAAGTTTACTTTTTGTCTCTCTGCTCCTGTAGGAGGCAACCCATGTTCTTGATTTAGGGGAACTGAAATTTAATAATCTGAAAGAGGATCTGGATGTAAAATAGGAATCATCACAGTCTGTCATATTGTGGGTTTGCATGAAGTGCAGCTCAAGGTCTAACTTTTGAATTGAATTCCATGGAAAATGTTTATTTTAGTCCTTTACTTAAGAGGTTTAAACTGAAGCCACAGCCATTGCAGTTTGTTGATCCTGACTGTCAGGAAGCAAGGCCTGCAGAGCCGCACGCTAATGAGCACAGCTGGCCTGTAGTAAGCTGCCTGATTGGTTGGAAGAGTCAGCAGACCAGCTCTTAAGCCTAGCAGCAGTTTAGTGGCTGCTCAAAGCATTTGCCCATGGCTGTGCTAGCTTCCTTGTCTGCTTGCTCACAGCCTTGTTTCTGCTTTATTCCAGCCTTGATTTAGGTTTGTCTCAGCCCTGCTCCTGCCTTGGCCCTAGCATTGCCCCTGCTTTACCTTGCTCCAGGTAACCTGGTCCTAACGCTCAGCTAGGATTGCCAACTTTCTGATTTGCAGAAAACCGAACACCCTTTCCCCGCCCTGAGGCCCTGCCCCCTGCTCACTCCATCTCCCTCCCTCCCCTGTCGCTCACTCTCCCCCCACCCTTGCTCTCTTGCTCATTTTCACTGGGCAGGGGGTTGTGGTGCAGGAGGAGGCGAGGGCTCCATCTGGAGGTGTGGGCTCCAGGGTGGAGCCAGGAATGAGGGGTTTGGAGTGCAGGAGAGGGCTCCAGACTGGGGCAGGGAGTTGGGGTGTGGGAGGGTGTGCGGGCTCTGGACTGGGGGTGCGGGCTCTGGACTGGGGCCAAAAATGAGGTGTGGGAGTGGGAGGGGGCTCAGGGCTGGGGCACCAGTTGGGGTGCGGTCTCCGGGAGGGAGTTTGGATGCGGGAGGAGGCTCAGGATTGGGGTGGGGGAGGGAGCTCAGGGCTGGGGCAGGGGGTTGGGGTGTGGGCTCTGGTGGCACTTACCTCAGGCGGCGGGAAGCAGTGACATGTCCCTCTGACTCCTAGGCACAAGGGCAGCCAGGGATCTCCGCACTCTGCCCCTGTCCACAAGCTCCGCCCCCACAGCTTCCATTGGCTGCAGTTCCCGGTTGGCTGCAGTGGTTGGCTCCGCGTGGCTCCTGGATGTGGCCGGCATGTCCCGCTGGATTCTAGGCACAGAAGTGGCCAGGGTGGCTCTGCGCGCTGCCCCAGGCAAAGGCACTGCCTTGAGCCCCGGCTCCGCAGCTCCCACTGGCCAGGAACTGTGGCTAATGGAAACTGTGGGGGCGGTACCTGTGGATGGGGGCAGTTCGTGGAGACCCCTGACCACTCCTGGGCCTAGGAGACAGTGGGACATGCCGGCCGATTCCGGGAGCCGCGTGGAGCTGTCTGCAGCAGCAAACTGGACTTTTAGTGGTCTGGTCAGCTGTGCTGACCAGAGCTATCAGGGTCCCTTTTTGGCTGGGTGTTCTGGTTGAAAATCAGACACGTGGCATCACTACCCTCAGCTCTGATTTCAGACTTCTGACTTGGGCTCTGATTCTAGGCTTTGGCATCTGACCTCTGACTCTGACTATGGGCTCTGATTCCTGGCTACTGATTCGAGCCCCAACCACCGGTCCTGACTCCAGCTCCAACTGCTAGACATGACCACCCTTGTGTCTGGTCTCTGACACTGATTGCACACTGCAGCCTTCACTGTAAGATGAGGAAGCTATTGTAATAACATCAAAGTATTAGGACTGCTGGTGAGCTAGACCAGGCACCAAGATATAATGTATGTGCAAGGTATGGAGAGACGAGAAGCAGTAAAACACTAGGTAAACTTAGTAAATTCTCAATAACTTGGCACTCCTGGAAATTGGAAAATCTAAAGTTTATATTAAACACATAAAGGGGACCTTTTCTCCCAGAGTGTAGTCAACACATTGAATTCTCTGCCTGAGGAGATCCTGGAAAAAGCCACATATAGAGCTTATTTGTAGTGTTTTGTTTTTTGGATTTGTTGTTTCTTTGTAGTTACACTGACATAGAGGTACTACACTAGTGTAACAAGTACCTTGAGCCTGTGTGGCTTCCCCAGTTTGAAACCCGTCTGAAACCAGTTCAGGTCACTTTTTGCAGCTATGTGTCATGTACTCTCGAAGTTTGCACCGATATAGCTACATCAGTGTAGCTACACTAGTGTAAAAATTTTAGTGTAAACAAGCCTATGATAGCTGGGGTTCAAGAAGAAAAATCACCTGACAATTCCTTGGACACCAGTATGTAAATTGATACTTTAACTATGGTGATTCTTGCTACTGTGCCCAGAATTCAACTTATTATAAAAACTGAGGTTGGTAAGGGTTTCCCCCCATGGCATATTGGGAGGGTGGGGTGTTCACCTTCTCTTGGAGCACTGGGTCATCTGTGAACTTTAGTGAGTATATCTCACCTGCAGTGGATGGGAATAGGCCTCTAACATTTCCATATTCAATATAAAAGTGACAAATATAGAAACAGCTTTTGTGTTTCACTATTTTTAATAACTTCTTAATTGTACCGAGTATAGACGGAAAGGGAGAACAATTAGCCTAATTTGAGCAAGTTGCTGTACGGCTCGGTTGGCAGCAGTATTCTCACAATATAGAATGATGATGTGCTCCTAGCAGTCCCCTTTCCATTCACCTCTAGTGGATGCCCAGGTAAAAAAGATCAGTTTATACTTCCCAAAAGATGAGATTACTCCAGTATTGAGGACAAAATGTCTTATCCTCTCAGTAAAATATTGAAAGATGGATCTGAACCAGAATCTTAGATGCAGCCACACTTTAAATGTGGACCCTGAATGTTCTGGCTCAATCTTATCTCTAAGTGCCATTACCAATTAGGATGGTACCAACTTAAAAATTCTGGATTTTTAAAATCTAATATTAGTAATATTCCTGTGCATTCTAGCTGACTAGCTTCCCCTATCAAGACAATCAAATGGCAGATACTAGTCAATTTACATGATTCATTTATGATTTGGGATTATGTTTTTCTCATTTCTGATTATTACCTTTAAACATGAACTGGAAAGTTTTTTGGTTTAAAAACAACAAGAAGCCATTTATTATCCCAGATCACTAACAGACTATAGATCCATAGATGCCACGCTCAAGAGACCACTGTGATCATCTAGTTCAGTAGTTTTCAACCTGTGGTCTGCAGACTATCTAAGACTTCCAAAGGGGTCTGCACCACTATTTGAAACTTTTTAGGTGTCCATAAATAGAAAAAAGGTTGAAAATCACTGATCTACTCTGACCTTTGGTATAACACAAACCATAGAACTTCCCCCAAATAATTCCTAGAGTGTATCTTTCAGAAAAAAAATCCAGTCTTGATTTAAAAATTGCCAGTGATGGAGAATCCACTATGACCCTTGATAAATTATTGCAATGGTTAATTACTTGCACTGTTAAAAATTTGTCGTCTTTCCAGGCTGAATTTGTCTAGCTTCAACTTCAGCCATTAGATCGTGTTTATACCTTTCTCTGCTATATTGAAGAGCCCATTATTAAATATTTGTTCCCCATGTAGATTCCCCGTGTAGATCGTATAGACTGTGATCTAGTCACCCTTAACCTTCTCTTTGTTAAGCTAAATAGATTGAGCTCCTTTAATTCTGTCACTATAAGGCAGTGGTGGCCAACCTGTGGCCTGTCAGGATAATCCGCTGACAGACCACTAGACTGTTGCTTTACATTTGTACATCCGCCCGCAGCTCCCAGTGGCTGTGGTTCACCGCTCCCGGCCGATGGGATCAGCGGGAAGCGGTGTCAAATACAGTGCCAAAATACAGAGGTAAAATAACTTCCCTGTTCCTGCTTAATATTCCCCTGCTTATGCATCCAAGGATCACATTAGCACTTTTGGCCAAAAGTTGCACTAGGAGAACCTGTTCAGCTGATTATCCACCAGGGCCCCTAAATCTTTTTCAGTGTAACTGCTTCTCACAATAGAGTCCCCCATCCCGTAAGCATGGCCTACATTCTTTGTTCCTAAATGTATGCATTTACATTTAGCTGCATTAAATGTTTGCTTGCACCCAGTTTACTAAGTGATCTGGATTTCTCTATATGAGTGACTTGTCCTCTTCATTATGTACTATTCCCCCAATTTTTCTATCATCTACAAACATTATCAGTGGCAATTTATGTTTTCTTCCAGGACGTTAATAAAATTGTTAAATAACATAGGGCTAGGAACCAGTTCCTGTAGGACCCCTCAGAAAAACACCTGTTGGAGGATGATTCCCCAATTAACAATTACTTTTGAGACCTATCAATTAGTTTTTAATTGTTTAGTATGTGCCAGGTTAACATTATATTCTAGTTTTTTAATTAAAACTTTGTGTGGTACCAAGTCAAACACCTTACAGAAGTCTAAGTACACTACATCAACATGATTCTCTTTTAACAACCAAACTTGTAATCTCATTGGAAAAAGATATCAGCGTAGACTCAAACATGGCAAATCAACAATTTTAATTTAAAAATGGGATAATCGGTTCTTCTTTTTACTTAGTTGTTAACACCTGAACAGGCTCTGTGTTTCTTTTGTAGTAGGTGTTCATGATGTTAACTACTGTCAGCAAGACGGAACGCAACTGTATGGTGTTGAAATTCCTGATTCTTTTCTATTTTATTAAAACAAGATATTTCCCACATTGATTTAGATGTTAGAGATAACAGGAAAAACACAAATTTAGGATTTGACAGGTAAAACATCTTGTTTTACCTGCACTGGGATAATATTAAGCTATCTTAATATGTGCAGAACTATAGTATATCACAAGAGGGCAGTGCTAGAATACATAAGAAACAAGAGAAATTAGCTTCTGAGGGAACCTGGAATATTTCATACCAAAATGATTAGTTTAAAAATCTCATCCAGCTATTTAATCTGTTCATTTTTTGAGTTTTAACCAGAATAGATTTCTCTGTTAATAGTAATTCTGTCCCTGTGACACAGAGAAAGATGCTAGCTGCTCTCTATTTCTGCAATAATTTCACTTGCTATTGAAATGGGGCAAGACAATTATAATGCAGAAAAGTGACAGAATTACATGTCCAGTAAATTTTGAGTGGTGTATGGGCATTTCCATACAAATTGTGTAAGTGTTGACTCTGTGTTCAGCAATGTGTAAGAAATGGAAGAAGACGTGGTCTATGTTTTAGTGATAAAAGTATCACACTGGAAGGCACGGAAGAATTTTCAGTGGATTTTCTTGCCCTGTCCCTACTCCATTTATTCCCTTCTTTTATGGGTTAGTTAATTGCACCTAACCTGATAACACTTGTATGTGGGATTTGTACATGGAACTCAGTGAAAACTCCTCCAGAGAAACAGTCTCCTTGCCCTGTTATGAGTTTGGTAGAATAAGGTCCTTACTCACTGTTGTAAATGGGTTTTGTAAATGGGTTTTTCCTACAGTGTTTTTAATTTGTACTGTGATAGCACCCCAAGGCCCTATTTAGCTGGGTGCTGTAGAAACACACAAGAAACCTCCACATGCTATAAATTTGTTAACTCCCCTTTGAAAATAGGCAGCTTTTCAAGTGTCACAACTGTAATGCCTCAAAATGAAGCTGTGAGTAAGTTTTTGATAAGAGAAGGCCTCTAAGCAGCCATTTAGGATCATCTTTATTATTATTTTGTTTTTTATTGCCACAAAGTGTGCTAGACTCATAACAGCAGACATCAAAAGACACTAGGCCAGCCTGATCCTGCACCATTGAGCTTTGTCATTGACTTCAGTGAACACAGAATTGGACGCACTATCTCTTCCCACAAATGCTTACAATTTTAATTTGGACAAGACACAATGCAGGAAATGGGGCAGTGAAGGACTAGATATCCGCAAAAGAGTCACGTAGGCCCTGATCCTGCCGCAGTCCATGGGCATGAATCAGAATGCAAGACTGAGCCACAGTTACTAAGTTAAGGCTTGTATGCGTTTTGGTGGGATTTTAAAGACCATATGCAGATAACATGGATCAAGTTAAAAATAGTGAAAAAACTCAATTGCTTATTGTAGGCTTCAGATAAGTGAATTTACAGGTGGGATTTAAATGACGAGGGGTGGGGCTTGGCAGACCAAAGTCGGGGAGGCACATCGATCATAAGCACCTAGAGAATAATAATTTCCTACCTAATTTCCTTCTTTCACAGGGTCGCTGGCTTAGTGAATAGGAGGAAGCAGTAGATGATATGTCTTGATATTAGTAAGGCCTTTGACACAGTCCCACATGACATTCTCAAAGGAAACTATGGAAATGTGGTCTAGATGAAATTACTATAATGTGAGTGCACAACAGGTTGAAAGACTGTACTCAAAGAGTAGTGCTCAGTGGTTCTCTGTCAAACTGGGAGGCTGTATCTAGTGGGGTTCCACAGTCATGGATCCAGCACTATTCAATATATTCATTCATGACTTGGATAATGGAATGGAGAGTATGCATAGAAAATTTGCAGATGACACCAAGATGGGAGAAGTTACAAGGACTTTGGAGGACAGGATTAGAATTCAAAATGACCTGGATGAATTGGAGAATTGGTCTGAAATCAACCAGATGAAGTTAAATAGAGAAAAGTGGAAAGCACTTAGGAAGGAAAAATCAAATGCACAGCTACAAAGTGGGGAATAGTTGGCTAGGTGGTATTACTGCTGAAAAGGATCTGGAGTTTATAGTGGATCACAAATTGAATGAGAGTCACAATGTGATGTATTGTGAAAATGGCTAATACCATTCTGGATTGTATGTAAGACAAGGAAGGTAATTGTCCTATCCAGCACTAGTGAGACCTTAGGTGAAGTACAGTGTACAGTTCTGGGCCCCACACTGTAGGAAAGATGTGGATAAACTGAAAAGAGTGCGGAGAATAGCAACAAAAATGATAAAAGGTTTAGAAAACCTGACCTATGAGGAAAGGGTGTTTTTTAAGAAAAACAAAAAACTAGGCATGTTTAGTCTTCAAACTTAAGTCTAAGACTATCAGAGGGGGAGTCTTCAAGTATGTTAAGGGCTGTTATAAAGAGGACAGTGATCAATGGTTCTCCATGTCCACTGAAAGTAGGACAAGAAGTAATGGATTTAAGCCAGGAAAATTCAGGTTAGATAACAGGAAAAAATTTTTGACTATAAGGGTAGTTAAGCTTCGGAATGGACTTCAAAGGGAGCTTGTGGAATCCCCATCCCTGGAGGTTTTTAAGAACAGGTTGGACATATACCTGTCAGGGATGGTTTAGGTTTACTTCTTCCTGCCGGATGTGGCTCACAAGCTGTAGTTCGCCTACCTCTGTCCTACTGGCTTTTTATGTTAGCATGCCTGATGTCTGATTTGTGTCCATTTATCCTTTTACATAAAGACTGTCCGGTTTGACCAATGTACGTGGCAGAGGTGCATTGCTGGCACATGATGGCATATATCACATTAGTAGATGTGCAAGTGAATAAGCCTCTGATGGTGTCACTAGAGTAGATATGGGGACAAAGAAGGCAACCTCCTCATCAATTATTGGGAGTGGACTACATCCACCCTGACTAAATTGGCCTTCAGCATTGGTTCTCCACTTGTAAGGTAGCTCCCTTCTCTTCATGTGCCTATATATACTTATACCTGTATCTGTAATTTTCAGTCTGCATCTGAAGAAGTGGGTTTTTTACCCATGAAAGCTTATGCCCAAATAAATCTGTTAGTCTTTAAGGTGCCACCAGACTCATTGTTTTTCCAGAGCACAGAGGCACCTCAGGCAATTGCCACTTATCATACAGGGTTTTTAAAAGATTGACATTGCACAGCCTGGCAGTAAGCACCTGACAGCCTTTAGAGTAAATGGCAGAGAATTCCCTGGATGGAGAGATACTGGTTCAGAAATTTCTGTGGTCAGGAGAGACCTGGTTCAGGAGAAAGACATACTGCCAGGACAGCTGGCAGAACTTTTGTTAGTAAGAGGTCACAAAATCCTTGAGCCTTTGGCTAAAGTGCACATGGAAACTGCGGATCTGCAAGCTGAATTAACCGTTGCTGTGGTTCCTCATAATCTTACACTAATTCTTTTGGGTAATGATTTTTTGAATGTGGCTCAGGCTGTCCAGAGCTCTGTCAGCAGCAAGAAAGAATCTTGTGCTGAAGCCCCAGAGGGGAAGAACAAAGCTACAGGAAATGGGAGAGTCTCTCTTTAATTCCTCTTCAGCCCTGCAAAGCAGTTTGCTATGAAGGAATGGGGGTGAGTAAAACCACTTACTGTCTGGTGGCTATCCCCTCAGGGGATGGGAGTGTTTTGCCTGACAGTAGGGAGTCTGTCCAGGTTGCTGGCTGCCAAGAAGTGGCAGTAAAGCAAGGAACAGAACTCACTCTAAAATGCATAGAAAAATGTGTCCTAGCCCAAAGAAAGCCCAAAGAAAAAAGATGTTAGAATCCTAGAGACTGCTGTGGTGGGTGCAGATTCCCTGGACTCTAACTGGAGGCAAACCCAATTCAAGGAGAGAGGAGGGTACAAAGCTTACCAGCAAAGGGTCTGTTCTGGCTGTTAGTTGTGAGCCCACGCCTGACGGGATAAATTCCACTCTAGGGCGCACAGGGGTATGTGCCCTAGAAGGGGGCCCAGGCTGGCAGAACAGGTGGTCTCAGTGGTATCCCAGTACATCAGGTGGCACCTTAAAGGGGGCAACCTGTCACAATGAGATCCTTTAAAAATGACAGGGGTGATCAGAAGGTAACTAGGAGAGAAAAGGCAATTCTTGTCTATAAAGCTTCTGTCCTTTATAGGCTGCTGTGAGCAGAAGGAATATTTGACTGCAACTTTCTTCTCAACAAAGTCACCTTTCAATAATAATGGACTTATAGCCTCTTGTATGTATAATGTATTTGTTTATCTTTCAAGGTCTGATGGCAGTACATTCTGTAAGCCAAATCAATTCTTGGCCTTTCGGCTGAGACTGCCAGTAAATCTGCCAATGGTTTAGTCCATTAGACATTGGACTAAAACTGTAAACTCATTTTACACAGATCAGGCATTTTAAGGTAACAAGTCCAGAACAACTGGGAATGGATTCAGATTAATAACTGTGTTCCGCATTCTGCAGTGAAATCCACTTCAGTGGGTGAGATTCCACACGAGCACAGGAATCCGCTCACATGGATCTCATTGTAAGATCAGGGCCTTAGAACTGAAAAGATCCATAGTCCAGTCTCCTTAACCATCCAATCCCCTGGGATAGTTCTGAAATAAATGACATTACTGGAGCCAAACAAAAGCAGAGTACTAGAAATGAAGACCCTAAATCAACCAACTGTCTGATTAAAAAAATGCACATGTAGTTTACAGTGGAAACACACAAAAAAGACATAGAAAATGTAAAAGCAGCAGAGTCCTGTGGCACCTTATAGACTAACAGACGTATTGGAGCATAAGCTTTCGTGGGTGAATACCCACTTCATCGGATGCATGTAAACTCATTTTACTTGATATAATATTAGTAACACGGTTTGATTTAATTCTAAAATTTAGGATTCTTGAAATGGCCACAAAATATAATCAGTAATTTCTGGCAATGTACCTACTTCTTGCCCATGGCTCATCAACCAGGGGAGATTCATAAGCATATTTCAGCATCATTCTCTGTGCTTAAAATTGCATTGTTTTCCTTTCATGCGTCTAATACGTGATAATAGGCAAATGTTATTAAGACCAAGTAAGTGGTTCTGTAATCGCATTACAAAGACAAATATCCATAATAGTCCAGTTCCCTGAACCATGGCAAATTGCTTTTGTACAGATATTTCCATATAAAATTATATGGTCAGAAAAATAAAATAAATATGGTCTTGGAAAAGAATTAAGGATCTAGGAAAAATTTAACAACTGTTGGTAATAAATTTTCCAGGAAGGCAACTGTGAGCAGTTGTGGGGGGGCAGGTGTGTGGGAGAGAACATATAAGATTATATAGATAGTGGTTACACGGGAGTCCCATTATACCCAGAGACAAAGTTTCTCCTTGGAAAAAGCTTTGTATGATGTTTTTAGAGGTGACATCCTGTAACTATCCAACCATTATCAAACAATGCACTCAAATGGGGGTACAAAGAAATGCCTTTATTTTCCAGGCTGATTTTGTTCTCAAGGACTCTGATACTCTCAGCTTTATTTATTAAATTCAGTAAATGGCTTCTGTTTTGTCCTTACTGCAGAAATAAATTAATGGAATGGAAGAAATAGAAACTTTCCAAATAGACAGATTATGAGCAACATTTACATCTATTACTGACTCTTTACCCCTCAAAAATAGAAGAAAAACCTCTCCACATTTTGGGGCGTGTAGCAATAAAAGGAAAGACTTTTTAAAACCAGAATAGATGAAGGATAGACAGGGACATGTGTTTGTTAAGGAGTCACTTTCTAAGAGACCTGTTGATGAAACAGCTGTTCAACCTAAGAAATAAATTAACACCATAGGTTTTCAGGTCAAGGAGCCTGAGGAATCATGTTTTCATAAAAGAAAAGTCCAGGATTCTGTCAAGTGACAGTTCTTTCAGCTTTTTTTCAGCCACCATTTTGCTACAGGAGAGGTGGGTTCTCTGAGCCAGTTAGGGAGCAAGCCGATCTCGCTTCTTCAGGGCTTCAGAGTCCCATTTTTCCTGCTGCTCTCTGTTTATATTTCTCCTACCCCCTAGGAATGCTTCCTATTAGGCCTGTTAACATTACACACAAGGATCTCCTGCTTTTCACGTAGACTATCTTGAGGATTGCTGGCAGCTAGAAGCTCAGGCTGCTGTTCCCCTCTGAAATCCCAGAAGCAGCAGGAGGTTCTATCTGCCAGGTACCAGCCAAGGTTCACATAGTTATTTAAAAGGAAGAAGCATTAAGGACATGGAAAGATATGTTTGTTCCCATTGCTGTATGTTCTTTGCACACACTGAAATCATAGAGAGTTCAGGTCACAGACTACGTATTTAGGTTCACTGCAATTCAGTGGCAGGTTTAAGATTCAGGTGATGAAAGATGTTGTCTCAAAAATCCTCACTTATAAGAGAGCTGTAATACATCCAATGGAACTGATCAGAATCACAAATTTAAGCCCTCCAACACCAGACATCCATAATGTATGCTCCTCCACTTCTTCTGAAACATTCTTTTTCAAACATGGCGGACTGTAGTGTGCAAAAGGAAATTACTTATTCCCTAAGGTCCAAATTCTGCCACCCTCATTCATATGGAGTAGTGTCTTTCTCTGGGAGCAGTCTCACAGAAGGAGAGAGAATGAGAAAGAGAAAAAGAATTTTGAAGGGGGCAGAAGAGGGTATTTTTTGATTAGAAAGTTAAGTTTATTTAGTGTTTTGAATCTATGATGGAAAGATGATTTGGTTGTTTCAGTTTAAAAAAACTGGATTATTTCCCCATCCTATATCTATCCCCTTTGGATGCTATGTATCATTCTGACAAATGTACAAATAAGTATTTTTAAAGGTGATGTGTTAAAAACACCATAGTTTGCTGACTATTTAAGGTAGTTCAGTTTACTTCAAGCCAAGTTCCCTTATATAATCAGAGAAACTAAAGGATATAAATGAACCAGAAGAATCAGTATTATGAAGAAACATTCCTGTAGTATCATCCACATAAGAATACATTTAAACTGCTAAGAAAAGAAGCTCTTACCAAGCTACTGGCTTATCTGTAAGGGCTAAGGTGGCAATGATTTTCCATATTAGAATAGCAGTTCAACGGTGTATGGTCATTGTGAAAAAACTGTTAGGGAAATACTCTTTATACGAGGAAAGGTAATTTGCTTTGGGAGATAATCATATGTTTGTTAGAAGCAGTACTTCTCTTCTAGTTTCCAATTAAAGTATTTACATGCCACACCAATTAAGCTACTTACATAGTTAACATAGGATCCAGCAAAGGGCATGTATCACATGTGCATAATCATATTTTCCAAAGAAAGATGGCTTGAGGAGATAGTTTTGATATTTCATAGGAAAAGTAGGCAAAGATCTCATATACTTTGCTCAAGTGTAACAAGCATGGTGCTTGCCCCATGCACTCAGGTGCCCACCTCCTTTGGAATGTAGACCCAATGGTCTATTGTCTTGTGCTGTATAGAAAAATCTGCACAGCACAAGCTCATAAAAATTCACCCTCTCCCTCGATGTGAAGAGAGCTATGCACAGCTTCTTTGCCCCCCCACCCCCAGATATGAATTGCACAAACTGGGTTATGGTATAAACAAGAAATAAGTTTATTAACTACAAAAGACAGATTTTAAGTGATTATAAGGGATAAAGCAGATTACTAAGCAAATAAAGCAAAACACACAAACTAAGCTTGATTCACTAAAGAAACAGGTTACAAGATGTAATTTCTCACCCTAAATGTTGAGATGCAGAGTTTCTGTAGCTCAGAGTTCCAGTTATTTCTTCTTACCCTGTCTCACTCTGGACTCACCCCTTCCTTTCCCTTCAGGTTAGTTCCTTTGTCCCTTCAGGTTCTTTCAGCAGTCCTTCTTCTTGGGTAGGCAGTGGAGGAGTGTCGAGATCAACCCGCTCCCCAGACCTTAAAAAGGATTTACCTAAGGCAGGAATCCTTTGTTTGAGCCCCACTCCCGTACAGAGGAAAAGTACCAGCAGTGTCCAAGGTGGTATTTTGTATCAGGTGATCTTATCACCTGACCTGGTAGTGTCACAGCTACATCTCCTAGGAAGGAGAGAGATTAGTATCTTCACAGTCTTATTGTTTCTTCCTAATGGGTCATTCAGAGTGTTTGCCTACTGTCTGGTGGGTGTTCCCCCCAAGTACACACACAGTTGTAATTGTTACATAGTCAATATTGCTAACTCTAGATACAGAAATGATACATGCATACAAATTGGATAATCATATTCAGTAAATCATAATCTTTCCAATAATATCTTACATGAGCCATCCTGTAAAAAGTATAACTTGGTTATGCCATATTCATATCATACACCCTATATTCTTCATAGAAATATGGTTAACGTCACACTCATCATCACATCTGTGTAAAGGGATACATGACCAGAGATCATGACTTTTTCTTCCAAAGGTGGTGGTGATGCCTATTCTCTGTACTTTACAGCAAGGCAGATCTGAACCAGCTAGTGAGCAGGGAAAACAGAATCCTAAGCGCATTCTGAAATCAAGGCTTTCTGCGCCACTGGATCAACCCAGCCATATCCTCTCATCCAAATGTTAAAATGCTTATCCTAGAAAATTAATTAAGAATCTATGGCTGTGCTGTGTAGCATAATCAGCTGATAAGTGATATGAA
Source organism: Natator depressus (assembly GCF_965152275.1). NCBI lineage: Eukaryota > Metazoa > Chordata > Testudines > Cheloniidae > Natator > Natator depressus. The sequence continues at coordinate 40,674,305 of NC_134244.1, forward strand.
ACTACAGACCCCTTCAAAAGCCAGGAATTTAATACATGTCCTTTTTATTTTTGATTCGAAGGATGCTGTAACAATATGTACCTTGGGAATAGGAACCGCTTTTGGAGAGTCAATTCTGGATAACACCCCTCGCCATGCTACTATTGTTACCAGGGAATACAGTGAGCTCCTTCGAATTGAGCAGAAGGATTTCAAAGCACTTTGGGAGGTAAAGCCAAAAGACTTATTGAACAATTAATATGGTTAGAGAAAAGTGAAATGTATATATATAATAACATTATGATTGTGTCTTAATGTGTTCAGTTTTAGCAGAGGAATATACCTTTTTAAAAAAAATTTGGAGAATGAGTGAAATCCACTTGTCCCTTTTTGGTACTTCATCTTCTGCAAGATTATATATCCTTATTAATATATCTTCAAAGACCATCCTGTTTTTTTTTTGTCTTGACAACTTTGCTTAATAAGTTACTCCACAAATGCATTAGTCTCCAACAAGAAATAACTTTCTGATATTTGTTTTAAAATTTACTTTAACTGCTGTATACTTCTCCCCTTAACTTATTTCATAAAATGAAACTAACTCAGATTAACATATTTGTTTGTGCTCTCCATTTGCTGGTTTGTCAGACTTATATTTACGTTTGACACCAGCTAGTCGAATCGCATAGCGGACCCTGATCAAATTGCACTTGCATATTGTTCCTCATCCCTCCTTGTTATCACCACCAAATGGAAGAGTTTTAGAATTGGTAACTGACTGAAGAGCACTTAAAAATAAATGTGTTATTTGGCATAGTGAATACTTGCAAAGCCCCCCAATACTTCACTCTTTAGTGAATGTATGGTTCTTGAATCTGCTTGCTACTGTTATCTAGTTGGGTGTCCTTGCCGAGCACGTGTCATTAGTGTGCTTGCATGTTTAGTTGGCAGATTTTATGATTCATATCTGAATTTTTGCAAGATTTGAAAAATGTTATTGGTAATTAGAAGGCACCATTTAGATCTAATCCACACTATGCAATCTAATCCGTATAAATGGACCGCTGGGTCCATGCAGAGCCCTATTGATTTAATTGGAATCTGTACAAGTTTAGGGGTCCACATATAGCAGATTGTGACCTAAAGCTGAGGTTCTGCAAATATTATGTTTAAACAATGATTACTGCTTGTAGCATTCTAGCTTAGTTTCCTTGGCCAGTGTGGGCAAGGTTTGGGCTTTTTCCGCTTTCTGTGACCTGTATTAACCAAACAGTGCTATCCTCTAGCAAGTATTATAATAAAGCTTTCAGAAAAATTTCCTGGCAACGTTGGTCAGAGAAACATCACTAGTGTCAGTCCCCTGTAAACGTAGTTGTTCCAGGCATGTTTTATATACTATAGCATGGGTGGGGCATCAGAGTTGCAAAGTACTGTTGAAACATGTCTCTCACTGAATACACTGATAGTGGCAGACTTTGCTTCATTGGTTGTGCTTCTGTAACTTAGAGCAGAATTTGGCCCAATGTCTTTAGCTCAAATAGAGCTGTAGGAAAACATTCGAGTAAATATGTGAAGAATGCTGTTCCTGCAATGCTCTAGGCTCCATCTCCACTACAGATTTTACAGTGTTTAAGTGCCACGCTTAACTATGGCATGCCTTGACCATCTTGTAACGTGGTTTAGTGTTGTGTTTACAGATGGCAAAACTTGTAATGCAGATGGAGTCTTGAATGTTAGTGATGGAAGAGAACAAACCTGAGCTCAGGTTTTGTCAGTTAAAATGCTTTTAGTTCACCTTTACGTAGACCAGGGATTGGCAATCTTTGGCACGCGGCCCGTCAGCGAAATCCACTGGCAGGCTGGGATGGTAGCGGTGGCCAGCACATCCTTCGGCCCACGCCGCTTTCCACAGCCCCCGTTGGCCTGGAGTGGCGAACCGCAGCCAGAGGGAGCTGCAATCGGCTGAACCTGCGGACGCTGCAGGTAAACAAACCGTCCCGGCCCGCCAGCGGATTTCCCTGACGCGCTGCATGCCAAAGGTTGCTGATCGCTGACCTAGATGTAGGACAAGAGGTGTCATCTGTGATATCCAAGGGATTTCCTTTCTAAAAACAAAGTCATTGGATTTCATCTCTGATAAATGGAAAAAAAATTGTTTAGCATATGGTTCCTTTTTTCAATTCTGAACGTTGCATGCTTTTAAATATATCTCCCTCTGTCACAAACACCTTAAAGATGTTCAAACAAGAATTACAAAGCACTTTTAAAATGTTTTTCCTTTGACTACTCTTACTTAAATGGTTGATACAATGCTGTTTATTTTTACAGAGCAACTTTTATTTTTTATAATGTTTAAATTATAACAACCCAATACAAAAATGGTAGCCGCCATCAAGAGAGAGCTGTCTTGGGAGCTTTTAGCAGACACTTTTCAGTGTATTTCTGACCTGTTAAAATTTTATACAAACAATATTGGACATGCTGCAGATGTCACTCGTAGACTACAGCTTGACTGGCATGTGCTCTCTGCACACTTTGCAATCAAATTCTTTCTGAATTTTTGTGAAGTCTCTCTTGTGGGCAATATTCCTAAACATCCAACAAGAATGCTGAAGAAGTTAGCACTAGTTGGTAGTTTAGGATGTATTAGCAGGACTTGAAAGGGGTTTTTGCAAGGCTGCTTTTGTCTGTATGCAGTACATTAATTCCAAAGCCACGACATATGTTGCTGCTAAAAAAATAAAACTATTCTTTACAAAGAAGGAATATATTCAAAATATATGTGACTTCTTTATGAAAATCTCTGAAAATATTAGTAATATTATAATATTTTCTTTGTACCATAAGTGCACATCTTTCCCTTTAGAGTAACTTTTTGTGGGATTTGTGGTGTTCAGGGCTTGTTCTAAGATCAGGTCACCTTTGTTTACCCAAAGCAGATTCTGGCAAACGTGTTCTGACACAGTGAACAAAGACCATGCTGTTCCATAACTTCTATATTTGCATTTATTAAAATGCTCTATATAACTAAGAATGGGCCACAGATTAGTTTTCAGTGGTGTCCTGGGAAAGACAAAAGAAGGCAACAATGTCAGCATAGTTACAGCAAACATCTTCAGGAAATTAATATTAAAATCCACTGCATACCATTTTCAGCCCTCTAGATAATTAGAGCTGAATTCCAGGGGTGGGATGGGAGATGCTGTTTAATTTCCTTAACAAATTCAGGAAGAATTTTAAAGTAAGGCTATCTTTATAAAGTCACACCGTGGTGCCAATTTTGAATCAGAACTATTTTCATACAATTTTTTCTGTATATTTGTTTAAATCAAATTGTAAATTGGTTATATGCCTGTATAAAGTTACAACACTGTAAGAAACAATATTATTGATCTTCTATATTGCTTCATATCCCAGGACACACACAACCTGATAACATAGTTAATATGTATTTGGCTTAATACAGAACCCGGGACTCTTATTTTAAATACTGTAGGACTTCATTGAGAATACTTGACCCTCTACCTGAAAAGTAATAGATTTACTTCTATACAGATTTTTTGGGGGTCTTTTTTCCTCCCTGATTTTTATAAACTTTGTATATGTGGAAATACAGTAGTTCTACCAGATGCGTGTAGGAGAGAAGGCAGCTTGTGTTCCTTGGGAAAGAATATTTGAAAAAAATAGGATATTCTTTTTGCCCTTTAAATACAGACAAGATCTTCTATGACCTCCATTTTTAATAATCAGGGAATAAGCCAGTCAAAACAGATGATATTGTCTTGACAATAGCAATTACCAGGTAAAATGGTCTCGTCTTTTCTGTAATGACTACGTCTGTTTAAGCAGCACCCTGTTCATGAACATCTGCTCAGCCTCAGAGAGTGCTCATCCTCAGAGACATCTAGTTTTACACCAACAGCTGGTGCAGCACATTGGAGAAGATGAAATCTCTGGCTAAGTTCTTACCGTGAGCTGAACATATTGTTTGACAAAGAAGCTCTCGGAGGAGTCCAGAATCTCCAGTGTCATACTTTTGTGCACTGGCTTATCTCTGGCCTTACTCTTCAAGGAGTGTTAACACAGTCAAAAAATATTCTTCGTGTAAGAATGTATTAGTCGCTCTGTTAGCACTATGCACTTACATGATGTTTTATGAACATATACTAAGAGACATTCCCTATCCCCAAAAGAACTTACTTTCCCCCTTTGGCATGATCAGGATAGTACAGAGCTACTTCCTAGCCCTGAATACTGCAAAGGACTAAGAAAGCCATATCCAAAAATAAACATAAAAGCAGAGACGACACACTAGCAGCTCTGGTCACGCATATGCTGTTGGGTCTGTGGTTCACTCCACCTCCAATGTTCTGATTCTTTTAGACAGACAAGGAAAGAACTACATTTATTTGTATGGTGTATCTGTTATAGGAGTTCTCACTACTCTGTCTTCAAGCTTTGTCCTTTCACGCAGTTACAAACTGACTCAAACTAAAACAGGAAGGAAGTGCATCTGCTGGGAGGTGACTTATTTTTAGAAGTCTTTCCTACTACTGTGAATTGCTCAAGCTTCTTGGATAATGTACAAACAGCTAGTTTCCTCTTCTGTGGAATAACATACATTCCCTGAGAGAGATTTGATCATGATTAAATGAAGAGCTGATCTTTACTTGGTGTGCAGTAACGTTGGAGAGAGAAAGAGAGCTGGCCTCTACAAGGTCAGAATGAATACTTTTATTCTTTTTATTCGCATTCAACAGCATTACACATTGCAGCCTGATAAATAATAGTGTAACTTGTGCCCTGCTGATGCCCTTCCGATGGTATTCTAGTGGACCTCAGTGTGTCTCACTGCATTGAAATCAGAACTTCTGAAAAAAATGCTTTCTCTTGGAAAGTGCTAATGTTACCATTTAATGAGCTGGTCAAAAATGGGTCCTCTGTGAAAACACAGGAATTTACAAGTAGATGCAGTGGAAATTTGTTTAAGAAATACAAATATTGAACTGCGTAGTGACTTGAATGTTGCATAGTATTAGATGTGAACTTTTTGAAAGGGTTGGTTAGGTTCTCAAATAATCAGATTAACGGCAATTACTTTGCTCTGAGTGCAAACGTACATGATGTCTGTCTGACCTTTCTAATGCAGTCTTCATCTTAGGATGTAGGCACCACTTTTATGTCAATGGGAGTTCTGTGTGATCTTAACAACAGGCTGGATTTGTAAAGATTTTCACTCATTTATATTTTCCATTTGATCATTCTTCTTAAACACAGCAAATGAGTTATTTATGTACACAGTACTGTGTCGTCATTAAATTGCATTTAAGTGTTTTGGAATTAAATACAGTAGACTATTTCTGAGAAGTAGGATTTCCCTTTCCTCTTGATAAGTGGAGAACATACATTAAATATTGGTACAAAAGAACCTATTGTTTTCTTTGTAGTAGAACCTTTCTCAGAATACTGTTTCTTGTGTAAGGAATACTGGGAATCTCGAGTCAGTATCAGCACTTTCTAATTCACCTTTTCATTGTTGAGTATTGCATAGCTGATATGTTTCACAGTTAATTTGAGAGGGAGAGTAAACTAGATATAAGAAATGAAATATTGAAATAAAAATGCAAGAGAAAAATCAGATTCAAGTCCAGATGCCTAAATGATTTGGTTGATTTATGGTATACTATTTTGACAGTTTATTGCTCAATAATCAATTGCATAAATCATTGCTATAGTTTATTGATTTCCACTAGGTAAGTACAGTACAGATATAAAACCATATAATTAATAAAGTGAAGAATATTTAGCTTTATGGGATGATCGCGTGATTTAAAATAGTGAAGTGTTGAGACCCACAGAAGTATAAAAAATGTGTGCATGGAATAGTCCGTTACGCGTAACCACTTAATGGCATCCTCTTCATTGGCTGCTGAAACTCTACCTGGATAGTTATTTCTCTCAGATGGGTTTATTTAAGAAATGGAAAGAGGATCAGGTTATAGTAGATTGCCTTCTGAGCATAGCATCGGGCAACCTGTCAAATAATTGTTTCATCCGACTGAAGAAGAATCAGTCCATGTAATAAGGTAGACAGCACACATTACAGAAAAATAAAAATATGGAGAAGTACAAGCTTATGAAATCTAGTGTCTTGTGTAGTTCGGAAATACACACTTGACCATCAGATGCTTGTGCAAAGGAACAGAGCTAGTGTGAGAGATGCAAGAAATGTAGTGGTGATTGGCAGACAGAAGATTGTTGCTGGAGTAACACATTAAAAAAGTCAGAGCACATGCTAATTACTAATATGACAGTAAACACAGATTTGGCAGAAAGTGGGGAAAAGCTTCTTAAGCAGCCAACATCTCACCTTCGTATCTTGCATATTACTCTTTTTACGTGTTTTACCGACATGAACAAGGAGAACTTCTAAAATATTTATTACACTCAAATTGGTGTCAGATTTTGCTCTCAGTTACACTGGTATAAATTCAGAGTTACTCCTATGAAGATGGTGAAATAATACTGTATTTACACAGGTATGACTGAGAGTAGAACTGGCCCAAAGTGTTGCTATTACTCTGGATTTGATTATTTTGCAATATGCTTTTACTGTTCTTTAGTTTAAATGTTTATTTTCAAAGAAAAGTTCTTAATTTTAATAAATGATGCTCTGTCTGGTAGTGCAGATGTAAATTAATATGGAATGAAATTTTAGCCCAGTAGGTGAATTGAAGCTTACACCAGAAGAAGCTGCAGTTGTGTAAGAACACAGCAGTAATGGAGCTGTGCTGGTGGAAGGTGGAATGCTAAATACTTGCCCAGCTTTTGTGGCTCTGTGGCAGGCCATAATGGATCATAAGAGTGTACCTCAGTAGGGGGCTTTGCTTAAGCAAAAGTCTCCTTAGCAGTATTTGTTCCCAAGCCCTCCTCATCTGCTTGTGGGATAAGTTAAGGGACTTTGGGCTAGTCTCCACTGGCAACGCTAAAGCACTGCTGTGCCAGCGCTTGAATGTGGCTTGTGTGGTCTTCCAGCGCTCTAAAAAACCCACCTCCACGAGGGGCAAAGCTACCAGTGCTGGGAATGCGGCTCCCGGTGCTGCTGCACTGTCTATGCTGGCGTTTTACCGCGCTGAAACTTGCTGTGCTCAGGGGGTGTTTTTTCACACCCCTGAGCGAGAGAGTTGTAGCGCTGTAAATTGCCTGTGTAGACAAGCCTGGAGTAGACATAAGATGAAACCTTTCTTTGATAAAATCCTTGATAATGGCAGGAAAAAAAAACAGGCATTCATTTGAGGTTGGGATGTTTTCTTTATGTCTGAGGAGACAGTATGTTACAGATATCAGACATAGTACATGTGACAGGACGTGTGATAGTTCTCTGAATGCAAACAATTCAAACAAATATTTACGGCTGTTTCACCTGAAAGGTGGTTCAATACTCTTTTTCTCTATTTATGGCTTGAATTAACTGTTAACAGATACATTTTTATTACCACTCATCAATCTGTCATCTCATTAGATTTCATTAACAAAGTAAGGTCAGGTCTGGTCAGTTCTTGAGTGGGAGACCTCCAGGGAAAACCTAAGGTGCTATCCAGAAGTGGTTCGGAATATCTGAATATTATCCCTCTGAGACTATAGCAAACCAGAGGTGCCTTATAGTGGTCTTTTAGATCTATAAAGATATAAAGCTGAAGCATTGGCCACTGTGGTTATGAAAGATCACATGGCACTTTTGAAAGAGTGGGCAAATTATATTCTGCCTACCTTGGTAGTTTTCATTTGGATGTATTCATCACTTCTTGTAGCAAAAATGCTGTATATTATATAACACTCTTTATGACAAATCTATCTTCTTCTGTGAGGACTTTACTGGTAATTACGTGTCTTAGAAGAGAAATCACCAACTGTTCAGAATTTCCATGGCAGTCATCCAGAGGAATTTTTCTGTTGGGGCTGATGGTGCTGGTGAGCATGCTGAACTGATTTTGTAAATGCTTACAAATGATGTTTTAGTTTTCAGTTAGTGGGATTATGTTCAGTAAGCTCATAATCAGTGGTGATCTACTCTGTTTCAATTGATGCGCTGTGTCCTTCTGTATGATATCCAGTATTGCCATACAGATGCAATTTATGCGAAAGGCCAAAGGGGCCAAATGGCATTAAATCCACTAGTCTACACAAACATTTTAGTTTATGGCAAACGGGGGTGTAAATTTACCCCACTCTAGCCTGCCATGCACTGTCTGTGTGGGCCCTGCTGCTGCACACTAACAGTTACTTAGGCACTTTGATCTATTCCCATTTCAAAGCAGTTTCCATTTCACTTTAGTTATTCTTGATTTAAGGTGACAGAGTCTTGGGACTCTCCTTAAGCAGTTAAAAGGGTGGTCTCTGCCGATGTTTTGAGGCTGCTATTTCTCCTGGAATTTGTACAGCTAAAGTTGCATTTTACCCAATGAACTTGTTTTATTTTTAATTAATGCTAAAAGCTTTTGACCCTGAGCAGCTTGTATTTTTAACATTGCATCTCTATCATTGTATGTTATTCCTCCATTTAACATAGTCTGAAAAACACAACTCCCATTTTGAGATGCATAGTTGTGGACTTCAGTTGATAGAAAATAATGAATGAAAGAAATATTTGCAAGACTCACAAGAGACTTTCAAGATTCTCAAAACAGTCTGTCTTTCTTGCCAAATGTACACTTTTCTTGTCAAATGTTTGCTTCAGTAACAAACAATACAGTACCATGTGTAAACAAGAAAATCGCTGCATTAAAATTTAATTCATCTTGTCCAGAATTTGTGTTAAATTGACTGGAGCTCTGGTTCTGACTGGATTTGTAGTTGGCAAGGGCTTTCATCGCCTTAGAGCGGATACCAAAGTAATCAACTGCGAAAGCTGTGCTTATACTTCTGGACCTTTTGATCTGACACAGTTTATCCATTCTTCTGCTCAACCTCATGGTTATGGGGATGAGGTTATTTTGGGCATTGACACTTCCTAATCTCTCAGTTAACATTGCCATCTCAGCTTTTGGTTTCTTTTCAAATGAATCTTTCTTTTTCATCTGGCACAAAAAATTAATCTGTTATCCACCCCAGAGACAGTTCAGTTCCTTCAGGTTCTAAATACATTCATTGCTTAGTTAGAGGTTTCCTTTTAATAATGAGATATATTGCTGTTTTATATAACTCTACAGTTCTAGGTATTTCAGTGTGTCCCTTAAAGGCATTGTTTTAAAGAGCATACTACTTCTGTGTGCTTGGTGCTTATGCTTATAATGGACAAGAAAAATAATAATATATCATTTATTACATCAATATATGTTTTCACATTTACATTTTTAATCCATCCGTTTCAGATGCTGGCAATTTGAAAAAATTAATATACAGGTCCTTGATAATACACAGTGGAAGATCTTTTTGCAGATTAATGAGCAAGAAAGCAAACAAACAGAAAAGCAGTGATAGTATATCAGATTGTACTCTGTTCACTTTTCTGATAAGTGTAGCTTAGTTTTTTGAAATATTTTTGTGAATAATACATAAGGCATGCCTTACAAAACCTACTCATTGTTGGTTTTCCCTTCCCAGAAGCTTCAGTAGCCTGCATCTAAACAAATCCAACTATTTAAATCTAATCTAGGTGTGTAGTATAAGAAATGGTCTAATTTTTTTTTCTTGGCCTGCCTAGGGTATAACAGTTCAGTTAAAAACCTTTCCTTTCCCCAGAATATATTCCAAGTTTTAAAATAGAAGTTCTCCCCTTCTAGGGTATAAGCAGGGGACTCTTTGCCCTTTCCTTTAGGCTGCTTTCTCCCCGCTACCATGGGTGAAATCCTGACCTTATTGAAGTCCATCGGAGTTACTCCACTGACTTCAGTTGGGCTAGGATTTCATCCCAGATTACCACTTCTTGCTTCCTTTTAGGACCTGCAGTTTGGCCATCTCATAATCTATTGACACCAGGTTTATGTTCTCTACACCTTTCGCCATTTCTTTGCTATTTCCACACCTTTACCTAGGTGACAGGAAATGAGAGGGTTGGGTTGTACAGTAGATTTGAGGGCCAGTTGTTCAGGGGCTCCATTAAATCAGACAGGTTTAGGCATATGTATGTCTGTATATAAATTAAAAGCAGTAGATATGCTCAGGTAAGTCAAATTAAAGCTTTACAAAATATACAAATTCCATATGCACCAGAATAATCTGACACTTAGAAATGAAATTGTATCAAAGTTAAAAGGAAATCTCTTCTTAATAGGAAGATAATTGCTATACAGGATCTATCCAGCGGGCCATATTCGAGTATTCTGTCTCCAACTCTGCCCAGTACCAAATGCTTCAGAAAAAGGTTCAAGAGTCCTTGTGTAACAAGGCATGCTGGCACTGTAATGCACTATTCTGTTCCTGTTTCAGCCCAAACAAGAAGGTAATTCTGAGACTTGTAGTTTCCAGGGTTGATGGGAGATAGAGGCACAGCAAGAAATGCTGGGGAGACACCCAATGGGATAAAAGAGTTATACGTCATAGTCATTTGTTTGAGGGTGATTATGTAATCGGAGTTTAAAATTCCCTTCCTACGTTTAGTATTTATTGATATAAATTCAGACCGCTTATATATCAACTGCCAATCTTCCCCTGAGTAATCTGTCTTTAATTTTGCATTCCACCTCCTGGTTGAACTTCGAAAAATCCCTTTGACTGCCAATCAAAAACATCATCTTGGAATATTAATCACTCAACTTTCCAAATATAGCTGAGACTCATTCAGTTATTTCCCCAAACTGTATTAAGATATTGTTTGAGTAACACAAATGGGCAGAAATGACAAGCTGGAATATCATAGGTTTTGTTTTATCATTGAAAAAGATATTGATATTTCTTTATCAAACACATCAGTCAACCTAATTATGCCTTTTCTACACACAGTTTAAAACAGATAGCTAAATAAACTCTAGATCAACTAGTATATTATATTAGATATAATGTTATGTAACATAACATTACATAACTATAATTATTACTATCGGGTTGTATAATCTAATTTTGATGAGTTAATCTTTCATATTGGAATATTTTAATACGTTTAAAAAAAATAAAATCAACATGATGAATCCTCACTACAGCATTCTGCTAATAATATTTTGTTGAGAAGTAGGCAAAGTGCCCCTTCTATATCACGAGTCTGATTTGTCTTGTGTACCCCAAGTTTCACCTCACTTAAAAATTACTTGCTTACGAAATCAGACACAGCACACTATTATTTAAAAATTGCTTATTTTCTCATTTTTGCCATATAATTATAAAATAAATCAAATGGAATATAAATACTGTACTTACATTTCAGTTATAGTCTGTAGAGCAGTATAAACAAGTCATTGTCTGTAAGAAATTTTAGTTTGTACTGACTTTGCTAGTGCTTTTTAGGTAGCCTGTTGTAAAACTAGGCAGATATCTAGATGAGCTGATCTACCCCCTGGAAGACCTCAGCATACCCCCAGGCGTACACATACCCACTGTTCTATATGATGAAAACCACCATCTATATGATGAAAACCACTGTTGTATATGATGTATTGGATCTGAGATTAGCCTGGTGTGCAGTCTTCAAAAAAATATATTCCTTTGTTATCCCATTTAACCATGTGTGTAATAGCTATATGTATTGTGTGTGCACACATGTGTGATTAATACAATATGCATGTTAAATATAACTATATATATGTTTGTTAAATGATATAGCTTGTGCTTGCTTTCTCAGTAACTGATTGAAAGCAATACCATAAGCATGAAAGGAAATAATCCTCATTGGACATCTGACATGTAGCTTTGCAAAGGCTGGAGCCAGCAGTTGGAATCTGCAGGCTGAAAAAACAGCTCCAGCTCTTCATTCCACGAGCAAAATGTAGAGCACCAGTATCAGAAGATGCCACCTATCTGCCAAGTGATTCCAGCACTGTAGACTCACTCTCTTAGTGTTATACCAATAAAATAAAAACCAGCAGGCTCTTATTAAAGGGGATAGAGCAAAATGCCACATTTATTGTGAATACAGAAAGAATCATAGTAAGCAGTTAGTTATAGCTATAACATTCCATTCAATCTCATATTTATTCACACATTCATTCATACACACACACAGGTTCTGCAAGGTTGTTATCATAGTTACCAGCCTTAGAGTTGCTCGTGCCAAGCCACTGGCCAGGTGGCCTGGACACGAAGAGGGAGTAGGGCCTTGTCAGATGCACATCTGATGCTCCTTGGTTTGCAGAATCAGACCCCAAAGAACTCAGTCCCTTGGTTCTGTTTTTATAGGTCTTTGGTCTAATACAAGTCTATGGAGGTTGCTTTATCATGCTGTTGCTGAATCAATCAGCAGATGGCACATTCCTGACAGCTCTGTGCTGCCAGATGTTATTTTGTTCTTCGGTTCTCCATCCTTGAGGCTGTTGGGTGGATTCCAGTCTGCCCTTTGGGGGTCCTCTGGTTGTTTCCACTTGACGCCTTCTTCAGCCGATCGAAACTGGATTCTTAGGCTGGCACCTCCCTGATCGATCATTTATTATCCACATACATCCTCTATCTCTGTTTTAATCACAATTGTTAACAAAGTGAGATAAATACGGTAAAAGGGCGGGGAGTCTCTATGTGTTGTTTCTGTTGTTACAGAGTATTGCTTTGAGTCTCTCCCTGTGTGAGTAGTTGTTGTTACAAAGTATTGCTTTTAGAACAGACTCTGTCTTAGGATGTACTAATACAATTAGCAGCTTGCAAGTTTCACACAGAGAGGGAGAGAAACAGTAAAAACAAGAGACCAAAAACCGAGAGACCTCTTGATTTAGTAATACACTGGAATTTAAACTATGGGGAATCAAACTCATTTCTGATTTTAATACAGAACTTCTTTAATATGATCCAACATTAGAGCTCTGGGAAAGAATAAACAAAAATGAACATTGTCCTCAAGTAAAAATAAACTCTTAGTCTTTGGTTATCTTACTGCAGTTGCCCCCAGACCAATCATTTATTTTTTTTATGCTGTACACATTCATCTGTGTACATATTCAGAGGCATGTTTTGGGCTGTGCAGTCTGACTTTTATCTCAATTGGGTCCTGGCCAACTAAATCCTCCTATGACACTAAAAAAATTGTATTTTTCTTAAATTTAATTTTGGGGAATTTTTTTTTTTGGCTGATGTATGCTCTTTTGTTTAATTATCTCTGGAGATAATGCTATAATCTCTCTCGCTCTCGCGCTCTCTCTCTCTCTCTCTCATAGCTATATCTATACAGACACTCAAAAGCCTATTTCCTTTCTGCCGCCACTTCCTGGACATAACCATTTTACTGGTTCACTTTTCTTCCCCAAATGTATGAGTTAGATTTTAAATGTTTCAAAACTCTATACCACCTTTGCAGCTCTTATCCCACATGAAGTCAAAGCCAAAATTCCCATTGACTTCAGTGGTGCAGGAGCATGTCCTGAGCTCTCTGGCAATCCCTGGCTGCTGGAAATGCCCTTTGGGGCCAGTAAATGGGTGCATGGCAGTACAGTCCTGAGGGCTGAACAAGTTCCTTCATTTTCCCAGGATTCACACTCCCCAACCGGTTAGACAAGCCCTTACACTCTTTCAGCTGTGTTGATTGCGAGTGTACAAAGTAGTAAAAGTTTAGTCACTTAAGTAAGCAGATATGACTGTGAATACACAGAAGTAGCAGATTTGATTATTTAGAAGACACCATTTTACATAGTGCCTTTTCACATTAGAATCACATCTTACACTATCCTAGAACATAGAATGGCTGGAGCATTTACCTTTGAGTTGCTGTTTTACTGTGAGCTGTGCAGAGTGCTTTGGACCATATTAAGTATGGCATGAAAGCTATGATAGAAAACCAAATTCTAGTCTATAAATAACACTAAAGTTTACCAGTAAATGTTGGCAATATGAATGAATCACAGCTCCAATTTCTTTACATAAATGTGACCCAATTCTAAAATATATTTTAGATGTATATCAGCGTGTGTTATTTTTTTCAGAGTAGTTAGTGCCTGGAGTATGGTTGTTTAAAAGATTATATATTATGAGATGATGGTAGAAACTCACATTGAAACTCTTAGCAGGATATTTCTGTCAGATGTGATTATATTAATTTTGTACTGGGAGTTGCCCCATGAAGAATGATACCCATTTTAATAAATAAATATCTTACACTGAGGCATTGACTTCTTTTGTTTTTCCTCAACAAAATGAAGGGTTTCCTGCCTCTGTGCCTTTCTGATGAATAATATAATGAGACTTCAGGAAGCGACAGATGGTACCAGTCAGGTCGTAAGTATTTGTATTTTAACTGAATTGTTGACAACTTTGTGCTCTCAAATCAGATTTAATTTCTATACAGTTGAGACCTGCAGGATATACTGGAAATATCTCAGGAGTCTAGCAGAGCAATCATAGTCTTACATGATGGTACTTGTTGGACCCAGATGCCCTATATTATAAACACCTACTTTTTATATAGCACCTTTAATCAGTAGATCTCTAAGCACTTTACAAACGAGGTCAATATAGTTATCCCTCTTTCTATGCATGGGGAAAATGAGGCACAGAGAGGAGAAGTGACTTTCCGAGGATCGCTCAGCAGGCCTGTGAAGCCCAGTCCTGTGCTCCATCTACTGTGTGGCTGGTGTCCATTAATTGGGCAGTGTCTTCGGGCAGGATTATCAGTTAATCGCTCTTGAGTATGACATAGTGCATAGATGTGCTGCACAGGAGCAGACAAGAGCCCATATGGTTCCAAGGGGAAGTGATCTGTGCTGACTAGTGTATTGCGTGTGGGATAGTAGCTCAGCAGAGACTGCTCCCCAGAGAAAGTGCTTCTGTTGCCCAGTTTATGCCCATTTGAAGTCAACAGGAGTGACAGGTGCTCAGCATCTTTCAAGATTAGACCCTTACATTGTAAACTGTCTCTGGAGCAGTGATTGCATATATCCATAAAGTACTAATACACCTGTGTTGCTGTATACATGTTGGCTATTGTTCTCTGCATCCAACCTGTGTGCTATGTTTCTGTCTTGTTTCAGAGTAAAAAAATATCCTGCATAAAGATTCTCTCTGTGTGGATAAAGATTTACATCTTTCTTTCAGTGTTCATGGCATGCATAAAGTTCCATTAACATTTTAAGGGCCAAATTCACACTTGGCATAAAGTCTGTCTCAGTTACACTGGGACTCAGTTTGGCCCTTAAAGTGTTAGTTATGACTAGTTCTTTATGCAAGGGAAACACATGTTTAGAGGTCAATGGAGCCTTTTAAGAAAGATCAATTTCTATATAAGTCAGATTCTAAGATGGTGTAAATAGCTTGTTACATGTTGTCGTTCTAATTTTGATATTATCTCACTTCTTGGCATTTCACTTTCACTGCAGTAGTCAGAGAATTCCCTTGCTTTAGTCTAGGAAATCTGCTACAGTTTTCTCCCTTCCCCCTCCCCCTCCTTAAGAAGTGAAAGAGGTCACTCTTCTGAGTTTATTTTGGAAAGTTTTTGGTGGACTAACTTTACCTACGGTTTACTTGGAAAATTGCAGTCTTACTGTGGGGATTAGGACGATTTCCATGGACCTTTGTAATGACTAGAGCTAGGTCTGAATTGAGAAGTGGAGGGCCAGAAAGCATCATTACATAGCATGGGGCTTTTATACCAACCCTGAACTTTTTAAAGGTCAAATTCTGCTCTCAGATACGAATGAACAGCTTCTAGTTGAAGTCAGTAGGTCAAATGGAAAGATGTTTGCTTACGTCAGTGGTGGCTTTAGCCCAATGGTTGCTGCTCATGTATCCAAGGCAGAATTTATCCCATAGTGTTTGCAGGGTTCTAGTTATGAATTTCAACTGTGAAGGATTGATTACAACTCTTTGATAAATGGATCCCATATCAAATGACGTTTTTATTTAACCATTTTAGTATTATCTATACTATGTTTTTATAAAATCTTGTAGACGGAATGATTGCATAGTGCTTTTTTGTTGTTGTTGTTTTTTTTGCTTAAAAATGTAGCCAAAATTCTATTAAACTACTTCTGTAACTGGCAGATAAATGTCAAAATTTAGCTAAAATTAACTGAAAATCTTGCAAAATTCAGGTATTTTTATTTAAATTGTCCAATATTTCATTTACGAAAAGGATATGTGAGGCCACAGAATACTGACAAAGTTATTGCCACATTGCAGAAATGCAGTATAAATTGTACAGTCTAAAACCCAAAGAAGCTTTTATAGTAAAAAGAAAAAGCAACCCTGTTTTGAAAACTGTTAAAGAATAATTAATACTGTCTTTATATTAAATATATTCCTTTTTAAGTGAACACATTTGAATGGCTTTCTTTGTATAAGAATGATTTGCTGTAATAGGAAACTCTAAGCATGTCACACTCCCCAAAATCAGGACTGCCCAGCATGAAGAAAATAAATAGAAATATATATGGAAGTTTTTGATACAATTCAGAAGAAAATGCTGGTTATGTAAACTAAAAGATTAACTATAAAGATTCTGCTGGGTTACAAGGACTTGAATCTCGTGGATTGTGGACTTGTATCTTGTCATTTTTACTGCCACATCAAAGCTCTTCTTTTGCACTTGTCATTAATCAGTCTACTCCATCAAGAGAAGTGGGATAGAATTCTTATATTGTCAGTTGCTGTGAGTGGCAAGTTAAGGAGCATCAGCAAAGATTATATATTCCAAGGGTTTTTGGACTGAGCTGGCAAATTACATCGTCATAAAAACTGTATTTCCAGTAGAAGCATAGGGTGACGTTCTTTCTTCATTTACAGTACATCCATGCAATCCCACTGATTTCATTGTAACTGAAGGTAGAATTTGGTCCATAGTGTTTGCTCTAGTACAGCGGTTCTCAAACTGTGTTGGGACCCCAAAGTGGGTTGCGACCCCATTTTAATGGGGTCGCCAGGGCTGGCGTTAGACTTGCTGGCCAAAACCTGAGCCCTACCTTCCAGGGCCGAAGCCCAGGCGCTTCAGCCCCAGGTGGTGGGGCTCAGGTTACAGGCCCCCCGCCTAGGGCTGAAGCCCTTGGGCCTTGACTTTAACCCCTCCCTCCCCCGCCCCCCGAGGCGGAGGGGCTTGGGTGGGCTCAGGCTTTGATCCCCCGCCCCGGTCATGTAGTAATTTTTGTTGTCCAAAGGGGATTGCAGTGAAATTAAGTTTTGAGAACCCCTGCTAGCACATCATACAAAGACTTCATCTAGTCCTGTGTCCTATCTCCAGCAGCAATCAATACCTGATAGTTTAGAAAGGTCGGGGGCGGGGGGGAGGGAACCTTTAATGAACCTTGTCATTTATATATGCTGTGCTAAATGCAGAGGGAAAAGGAAACAACATGCTGAGAGAGAATCCTGGAATTGGATAAATAAAAAGACTGACATGCTTCTTTCCTCTCGGCCCTGAGGACTTGACTTGGCCTCATCCCTTCTTTTAGAACTAGGATATGTTTTTTTTTTAAATCAGACTTGTAATTAATTGAAAACAAAGAGGATCATATCACAGAAGATAGAAATGGAAATGAAAAAGGCCTATTAGATCCTGCTTTCCATCTCCCTGCCAGAGGGGAATTGTTTCATATATAGTTCACTCTCTAGTGTTTTGTTTAGTCTAATTTTAAATATCATAAGTGATGGGAGCTGCACTTGGGAGAATATTCTACAATCAAATGCATCTCACATTATTTAAGAAATGTATTCTGATATTCAGACTAAATTTTCTCTTTTAAAATTTCATCCTGTTATTTCTACTTATATCACCGTATGATTCCTCTCTGTCATCATTTACAGCCTTCAGATATTTGTATACTGTTGTCTCCATTTTGTCATCTCTCAACAAATTTTACAGATGTCTGTTTTAATTTTCCTGAAAAGCCTAGTTCCTCCAGCTCTGGATAATTTTTGTTGATATAACCCGAACTCACTTCAATTTGTCACTGTCTTTGTTAGTATGGTGCCCAGAAATTAACACAGCATTCCAGATGTGGTCATAACAGAGCCACAAGGAGTATGATTGTTACTTCCCTATTCTGTGACATGATGACTCTTTGTATACAGCCCAATATTGCACTGGCCTATTTGCAGCCATATCTGCAACACATGTCTAATTTGCTGTCTACTATCTCCCCTGCGGTGGTCACCATTAAAGAGTCGTCATTTGCCAACAGTTATCATTCACTAGTGTTTAAGATGATAGCATTTGCCCCTTATATTTAGAAAGGCTATAGCTTGGTAACTGTGTGTTGTCTGATAGTAAAGGTAGAAATTTGAGTGGTGACTGATGCACTTTAGTTCTTTTTCAACATTACTGCTTCCCAGGTTTCTCCTTCCCATTGAGTATCTCTTTCAGATTGTTTCTCCAGAAACAATGTATTTTTCCAAGTTGAACCTCAATTTTGTTATTTTCTTCCAGGGTTTTTGACCTCTCTAGTTTCCTTTGTATTATTTTCCTGTCCTTATAGGTGTTCAGAACTCCTCCCAATTTAGGATCATCTGTATTTCATTAACAAACATGCTGTTTACTCTCTCTTGGTAAATTAATAATGAAAATATTAAATAGGACAGGATCTAAAACCAGTTCATGTGGTACTCTGTGTGATACAGCATGGCCAGAAGGCAGCAGGAGAGTGATACAGGAGAGATATGTGAGTCCCAGGATGAGGAGAAGCCTTATTCCCTGTAGAGGGAAGAAAGGTTTCTATAGATTAATTAAAAGCACCTGAAGCCAGTTAGAGCGTCTGAAGCTAGTCACCTGGTCAAAACCCCTTGCTTCAATCATAGCTTCATAGATTCATAGATATTAAGATCAGAAGGGACCATTATGATCATCTAGTCTGACCTCCTGCACAACGCAGGCCACAGAATCTCACCCACCTACGCCTGTGAATCAGCCAGGGGAAGGAGTTGGAGCAGAGGGCGGTTTGGAGGAGTTGGAGCAGAGGGCGGTTTGGAGAAGTGCCGTGGCTGGCTAGAAGACCAAGACCCTAGGTAAAGAGACACCCGGCTTGTGCAGAGAGAGCGGGCAGGAGGCCCCACAAGCTGAAGAGCAGGAGAGGGAAGTAGCCTAGGGGAAGGAAGCACTAGTTCAAGTGGTTTACCACTATCCCTAGGGCCCCTGGGCTGGGACCTGGAGTAGAGGGCGGGCCTGGGTCCCTCCGTCTCCACTACCCTTCTCTGGGTTACTAGTGGGACAGTAGATACCCTAGTTCAGGGGCAGGAAACTGCGCCCTGAACCACCCCCTAAGAAGAGGAAGTCCGGGACCCATCATAATTGTACCGGCAATTTGCCACATCTGTTAGATACCCTATCTATACGTTGCCATGTTTAATCACCTTTTGTTTTTGTTCATTTAGCCAGTTTTAATCCACGATAGTGCTTCTCTCCAAGTCCTTTTCAGTTAATTTTTCAGATGAAATTTCATGACATTAAATATCAGATACCTTAATGAAATGCAAATGCATTTCCGTAATCCACTAATCTGGTGATGATTTTTTTTAAAAGAATCTCCCCTTCACCCACAAGTTTGTCTGGTAAGATTTATTTAACTGGTTTATGAATTAATTAACATCAAAGCAATGCGGAGGAGCCTCATTCTAAAGGCAATGGTATCCATAAATATTCACCCATTAGATAACTTAAATACTTTCTTGTTTGTTTTTATATTAAGTGTAAGGTGCCTAGACACCTTAAGTCAAATGCAGCCTGGAGTGCGCTGGTGTCATTCCCATAGAAGTCTTTCGACCAAATCTTTTAGTGCCAGCGTTGGTGGTATAAATTACTTTTTGGCTGTAAGCTGTTAGAAAATGGGTGTAAGTGAGGAATTTTCACTGATTTGGCATTTGGAAGGTGTGCAAAAGTGAGTGTAACTTCATGCATGGGGTAGGGGGAAAGGTATAGAAAAAGCTGTTGACAGAAGTGCGTAATAAAAGCAGCCCCACCGATCTCTTTCTGCCCCGTCATATACTTTACCCTGTCCCTGCATTACCCCCAACAGTCCCAGAATCAAATTAAACCCTGGGATAAACTGATACAACTTTTATTTTGCATTCTTGATTTGCCTACCCACCGAGTTCCAAATTATAGTAAGTTACAGTGTTTTGACACTTACCCTGTTTCCCAACCACCTTCCATTATGAATTTGGTTCCTTGGCAACAGGTGTGATGTATAAACTTTTAAATAACTAAACCAAATTAAATTTATTAATGGATCTTCTGTGGCAGTGAATTCTACTGATTAACTGTAGGCTGCACTACAGGTTACAGATATATTGCCTGGCAATTGAATGTTGTCTTGTTCCCATGTTCCAGGGCTGGGTAAAGAAGACGGAATGATCAATTTCTACTATACCTCTTCTTCATTTGGCATGACCTTAAGTTCACCTTCAAAGTTTCCCTTTTTTGCTTCATTGCCCAATTTTTGTTTTCCTATTTGTCTTGGCTTTTGCAAATAAGCAATTAAAGGTCAGGAATATAAGCAGAAATAGAACAATTGCAGCCTGTACATTGGAGAAGTTGTGATTTTTCATGCATACACAGTAAATTTGAGTGAACAGCTGAAATTTATTTTCGAGAACATACATTTGCTAAAAAAAACGCGACACTCCATCCTCTTTTGTTTCATTTCTGTAAATATTCACGTGGAAGTTTATTAAACAAGACTGTTCACCAAAACAGTGAATTTTGAACTCGTAAATGGGAACATGCTCCCCAGAAGCTCTATCTGTCTCTATTACTGACATAGCTGAAACAAACAAGTCCATTCTCTGAGTCCTAGCCTGAGGGTCTCCATAGTGCAAGCTGTTCGGTTCCCCCCCCCCCAATTGCCTTGCTTCCCTAAAAGCAACAAAAATAAGCCACAGAAGCAAGGAAACCTCTTCAATTTTTTTCCTAACATCAATCTGACAAGAATGGCAAAATGCAGGGATTTGCTCAGGCTGAGACAGCAAAGAAGAGGACAGGGTCAGAGTAGGGGAGAATTGGAGGCCTGGAGCCATAGAGCTTTAGCAGCCCTTAAACTTTATTATATAGCAATATCCCAGGATGGGTGTGGAGCTGGGCCCTTGGTACAGCCTGCCTTAGCCTTTTGCAATGCACCTCCCTTCGAGAGAACACTAAAGCCCAGACCTCACTGATCGTGAGACTAGAGTGAGGGTTTAGGTTCCAGAAACTTTTACCACTTTAGTATCTCTCCTTAGAAGTTGCTGGATGCATTTTTCCTCTCAGACGGACTGAGTGAGAATCCTCCCCGCAATATTAAATCTCTTAGTAAAAAGTTTTATTGAAAAAAAAAATGGAGTAAAATAAAAAAAATCTAGATTTTATGCTTTGTGACAGAGTTCTGGGCAACAGCAACTGAGTCAGCACTCTGGTCACTGCAACTCTAATTAATTACTCCAGAGCAGACCTCATTAAGAGCTGTGCCTAACTGATGAGCTGAGGAGATCTAAGAGGCTCATTGGGCTGATTGTAGGAAAGGCAGAGGAGGGAAGTAGGAGAGGGAGAATGCAGAAAAAGAGAGGAGGAAAGGAAGAGAGAGTCATTGCTCTTCCCTGCTTCTCTCAGGAAGGGGCTCCCTTGGACTCTAGGGGTAAGGCTATAGAGTGTATAAGGGTGGTGGAAACTAATATTCTAAATAAAAAGCACTAGGCATTTTACCAGCAAAAAAGATCTCTGAGCCATTTGTGAACTTGAATAGAGGCAGGAGCAAGCGGGCCCCACCACACACTTCTCATAAACTAGACAAGAACTCGAAGATGTAGAAAAAAATGTGGTCACATATGTAAAGAACTTTTCCTGGCATTCACCTCCCAGTCAGAGTTCCAGCCCCATGCTGTCCAGAGTGACAGATACCCCCCTTCTCTCCTCCCCCCGCTTTCTTTTGCTGTGCCCTTTGGGTTAGCCTACAGGCCAAGACATGCCATTTTTCACAGTAGGACATCAAGTGCACTATCAAACTTCTAGTGCACGGTAGCAGGGTCAATAGGGCCAGTTAGCCTGAGGCGGGCTAGAGTGCGTTGTGCACTAACAGATTGTGTAGATAAGCCCAGGGGCAGTTTATCCCAGTTCCCTACACCCACAGTGGGGATTTGGACTTGTTGCTTTCTCTGAGGCTTTGTCTAAACAAGAGCTAAGAGGTGGCCCATTAAGGATAAAGCGGCCTTTAGTAACTGACTTTCAAAGACTTAACATATTATCTCAGAGACCACTTTTCACAGAGCAGTGTGTCCATCAGAGTGGTTGCTGATGGGCCATGCTCACCTTCCATGGAGAAAGGTCGTTTCATTTGACTGAGTGAAGGATTTTAAAGCTGAACTCACATTTCAAGGCTAATCTCATCTTTCATTTAGAAAAATGTTCTTGCCAGTTGCCTCGCAAAGAAAGTCTGGAAAATGTAAAGTGATCCCTGGAGTTGAAATGTTGTTACTAATTGATTTCCCTTAAACATCACTGATTATTCACAGTCTTCCTAAAGTCACCTAGGCCTGGTCTACTTGTAAAAGTTTTGTTGGCATAGCTGTGTTAGTTAGGAGTGTGGAAAAAAATCACACACCAAACCAGACAGAGCTATGCCAGCAAAAGCCCTAGTGTAAATACGGTTATTCCGGGGGGCGGGAGGGAGAGTCCTTTTGCCAGTATAGTTTATTTTGTTCAGAAAACTTATATGAACTATACCAGCAAAAGCACTCTGCATCTCCACTAAGAGGATTTGGTGGTGTAGCCATTCTATAATTCCTTCTAGTATAGGCAAGGCCCATGGCTGCCCTTTGGGACCAGTGAAACCCATAGTTATAATCCCTTGATTTTCTGGGGGACCTCAAACTAATTCATGGCTGTTTTGGTAGTACTGTCTGGGCTGTCCCTGGTAGTGGCAGGGTCATTGTAAACTTCCTCTCACCTCCCAGACAGTTGCTTGCAATTTAGCTAGCTCTTCTGCTGAGCAGTCATAGTGATCCCTGGCCACAAGGAGAAAGGTGGTCTAATGTGATTCCTGGCTCTGATGTGTTCTCCCTATGTGACCTTAGTCAAGTCAATTAACCTTTCCCGCATTACTTTCTCCTCAATAAGGACAATCATATTTCTCTACCTCTTAGGGGTGTCATGATGATGTGTTAATTTTGCAAATGCTATAAGTATTAAAAATCACTTTATGCAAACACATAGCCCTTAAATAGGCCACAAACTCCAATCCTATGTGGCAAGTTATCATTTGGACATTTTTAAATGTTGGCCCCCATGCCATGGGTCCAGCAAAAGCAGCTGGGTTCTATTTCTGTGGTAGGCGTCTGATTATGGCCTGAAGATTCCATGCATTTTTGAATATGATGAAGAGGTCCCAAGGAATCATTTCACTGGTCCCTTTACCCCAAAACTTTCTGCCCTGTCTGTATATATCTAATATTTGATCTTGGTAGCAAGCCTGTCACCTTTTTATAAGCACTGTTGTGTCTTAGGGATTTGGTTTTGTGAATCAAGAGTAAGTTGGAAAAAAACTGAAATGTGGGTTGTTGTTTTTTTTGAATAATTTTTTCATGCAGCCAAGCTTGCTTGTTTTCTCAATTGGCCAACTTCTTCTGTTGTGAGACTTGAATGTTTTCCTTTTCAGCAGAGAAGTCACATTTAATTAAAGCTTACTTGCATGTATTCAATTATAGATGATAACTTGTTTGACTTTACACTCAAAATTCCTTTTAGTAATTTCCTGTAAATGTACATATAATCCATATACATGTTTGAACTATACATTTGCATAGCTTATGTGTAACACTTATGCAAATCCCTGGGGCTTAGAAAGGACAGATGACTCTTTCTGGAGAAAATGGTGATGTGCTGGTCTTTCTTTCTGCCCTTGCTGTACGTATGTGGAACAAAATTTCTTTATCCAAACCAATGTTTCAGTAAAAGATTAAAGCCTTCAAAGATAATTTTTAATAAATAAGTAGGAATTAAGCAAACTGGAGATCAGATGGCTCAAAGCAGTGGTAATGTGATGCAAATTTTATTACATGTAGTCAGTTCGCTTCAGTGTATGCTGGAGTGTGTAATGGGATACTGGGACTTTAAGGCCAGAGGAGGTGGTTTGAGAGGCCAGTTACCCCATTCGAGGTATCTGAGGAAGGTGAATGAAAGCTGAAAGAATAACCAAAACATACACTGTGTGAGAGGAAGATGGTCTCAAGGAACAGTTAATGTCTGGGATGGGGATGATATAGGAAGACCAGGCCATTGTTCCTTTAAAGGAACCTTGTAGAGTGGACTGAGCAAGACTCCACTTCTCCCAACTGGCTCAGACAGGTGTTTGGGGGTACAGTAGAACCTTAGAGTTAAACACCAGAGTTACGAACTGACCAGTCAACCACACACCTCATTTGGAATCGGAAATATGCATACAGGCAGTAGCAGAGACCCCCCCAAAAAGGGGGGGGGAGCAAACACAGTACAGTACTATGTTAAACTTAAACTACTCAAAAAATAAAGGGAAAGTTTTTTAAAAAAAGATTTGACAAAGTAAGGAAACTTTCTGTGCTTGTTTCATTTTAATTAAGATGGTTAAAAGCTGCATTTTCTTCTGGATAGTAAAGTTGCAAAGCTGTATTAAATCAGTGTTCAGTTGTAAACTTTTGAGAGAACAACCATAACATTATGTTCAGAGTTAGGAACATTTCAGAGTTATGAACAATCTCCATTCCTGAGGCATTGGTAATTCTGAGGTTCTACTGTAATTAGAACCACGTTGGAAGGGTCAAGGGAGTTGTCAAGTAATGAATGGGGAGTGAGTGGTGTCTCAAAAGGAGTCTCCACATTCTGTCAGGAAGAGCTCTCTGAGAGGAGGACTTTGCCACAACAAAGTCCCAAAAGGAGGGCTGTGGCAATCCTGAACCTAGGGTTGAGCAAAAGAATGTCTCTTTTGGGAGCTGGACTATATAGAATAAATTAGACTCAAAGCCCTGGTCTCCACTGGGGGGGAGGTCGACCTAAGATACGCTACTTCAACTATGCGAACAGCGTAGCTGAAGTCGGCGTATCTTAGGTTGACTTACCTGGCTGTGAGGACGGCGGCAAGTCGACCGCTGCCGCTCCCCCATCGACTCCGCTACCGCCTATCGCGAGCTGGAGTTCCGGAGTCGACGGGGAGTGCGTTTGGGGATCGATTTATCGCATCTAGATGAGACTCAATAAATCGATCCCCGATAGATTGATCACTACCTGCTGTTCTGGCAGGTAGTGAAGACCTGCCCCAAGAGAGGGGAATATTATTTTAAAGACTTTTGGCTTTGAGTGGATTATTTCCATGAACCTGAAGGGAAACTGAGGCAGGCAACTGCAGCAGCACACAAGGCCACAAGGGGGATACGTGTTTGGACTGAGTCAATCTGATACCTAGTCTACGACCTACATTATGGCCATGTCTATTGTACAAAAAAGGTGT
The DNA here is from genome assembly GCF_965152275.1 of Natator depressus. NCBI lineage: Eukaryota > Metazoa > Chordata > Testudines > Cheloniidae > Natator > Natator depressus. Next base: position 40,699,783 of record NC_134244.1, read on the forward strand.
GTATTTAATGTGTTGAAAACCTAATGTAGACAAGACAGTTGTCGTTTTAATGCATGTTAGCTTGTTGAGATAAACCTAGTGGGAAGCCTAGGATTTACCTCCACCAGCTCACACATGTTAAAACTTGCCATGTCTACACTACGATTTCAACATGTGTTGTTTAACGCACCGTGTTTCCTCATGAAGACAAGGCCTATATGAAATATAGATTGTGGTCTCAGTCCACTTCCTAATGAAAAGGTGTCCCCATCACCATAATTGTCAGTAATTGGCACTTTTGTCGGCAGTATTAAACCAAGGACCTGATGGACCTGGAGCCTTATCTACCTTCTCATCCCAAGTGGTGATTTCTCCAGACCTGTTTTGAGACACATAGATAGGTCAGTATCAGAAAGCCTACACAACAGTTTTCTGTGCTGTACTAGTACTGTGGTTAGGTAGAATGCTCAAGCCCCAAGGCTGTAAATCCAGTATAAGTCACAAACACTAAATTCATTTTTAAGCTAAAGAAGAATTAAGCTAAGAGGTACCATTATTTGGTCAGCAATTGGGTAGAGGTGTAGTAAATCATGCAAACTTCCTTAGGTGCCGTACCAGCCTATCTAAGGCCTAGTCTACACTAGAAAATTTTGCCGGTATAGCTATAGCAGCAAACCCTTCTCATGTAGTCACAGTTTATACTAGCATAAAAGTGCTTTTGTTGGTACAGTGTGTATGGGTTCAGTGAACGAAATAATCTGTGCTGGCAATTACACTGTTATACCAGTATAATTGCATTTACACTAAGGTGTATGGCTGCATACATCCCTACCCACGGTGCAATACCTGCATAAATTTCTAATATAGATGTGCCTGAAAGCTTTGTCTAAATTAGTGTGTGTCAAACATAATTTGAGTTAATGGAGTGTCAATTAGCTCAAATTAACTAACACCTTTGTAGATATTTTCCCCACAAATATTTATTCCAGAAGTATCTAGATTAACATTTACAAAGGAGTTAGTTAATTGACAGCCAGTTTATTCAGATTCACTCATTACAACAGGACGAGAAAGTCTAGTCTAGACAAAACGTAAGGACTTGTGTAAACTTGAAATGCTACAGCTGTAGCACTTCTGTGTAAACACTGTCTACCCCTGACAGGAGAGGTTCCCCAGTTGGTGTAGGTAATCTACTTCTGTCATAAATATAAAGGGAAGGGTAAACACCTTTAAAATCCCTCCTGGCCAGAGGAAAAACCCTTTCACCTGTAAAGGGTTAAGAAGCTAGGATAACCTTGCTGGCACCTGACCACAATGACCCATGAGGAGACAAGATACTTTAAAAGCTGGAGGCGGGGAGAAACAAAGGGTCTGGGTCTGTGTGATGCTTTTTCCGGGGACAGAACAGGAATGGAGTCTTAGAACTTAGTAAGTAATCTAGCTAGATATGCATTAGATTATGATTTCTTTAAATGGCTGAGAAAATAAGCTGTGCTGAATGGAATGGATATTCCTGTCTTTGTGTCTTTTTGTAACTTAAGGTTTTGCCTAGAGGGATTCTCTATGTTTTGAATCTAATTACCCTGTAAGGTATTTACCATCCTGATTTTACAGAGGTGATTCTTTTTTACTTTTTCTTCTATTAAAATTCTTCTTTTAAGAAACTGAATGCTTTTTTCATTGTTCTTAAGATCCAAGGGTTTGGGTCTGTGGTCACCTCTGCAAATTAGTGAGGATTTTTATCAAACCTTCCCCAGGAAGGGGGGTGCAAGGTTTTGGTGAGGATTTTGGGGGGAAAGACGTTTCCAAACGGGCTCTTTCCTAATAAAATAAACCCGGTTAGACGTTTGGTGGTGGCAGCGGAAGTCCAAGGGCAAAAGGTAAAATAGTTTGTACCTTGGGGAAGTTTTAACCTAAGCTGGTAAAAGTAAGCTTAGGAGGTTTTCATGCAGGTCCCCACATCTGTACCCTAGAGTTCAGAGTGGGGAAGGAACCTTGCCTTGGTGGCAGCGGTGCTTGGACGCATCGGTGGTTACTAGGAACGATTTGTCAAAGTCTGGGGCCCTTAGTACAGGGTCAGACATGAGTGTCGCTTTAAGCTGGTTAAAGGCCTTCTGACACTCTTCGGTCCACCGAACAGCATTTGGCTGTTTCTTTTTGGTTAGGTCTGTCAGTGGGGCGGCGATTTGGCTGTATTGCGGTACAAATCGCCTGTAATAACCGGCCAAGCCTAAGAAGGATTGAACCTGTTTCTTTGACCTTGGGACAGGCCACTTTTGGGTAGCATCCACTTTGGCCTGTAGGGGGTTGATAGTTCCTCGACCCACCTGGTGTCCAAGGTAAGTCACTCTGTTTAGGCCTATTTGACACTTCTTAGCCTTAACAGTTAGTCCTGCCTCCCTTATGCGCTCGAAGACTTTTTGTAGATGTTCCAGGTGTTGTGCCCAGGAATCCGAAAATATGGCCACATCGTCAAGGTAGGCGACTGCATATTCTCCTAATCCCACTAGGAGACCATCTACAAGTCTTTGGAAGGTGGTGGGTGCATTCCGCAGCCCGAAAGGGAGTACATTAAATTCATACAGTCCAATATGTGTGGTGAAGGCTGACCTTTCGTTGGCGGATTCATCTAGCGGTATCTGCCAGTACCCCTTGGTTAAGTCCAAGGTAGAGATGAACTGGGCCCGTCCCAGTTTCTCTAATAGTTCATCTGTGCGTGGCGTTGGATAGTTATCTGGGCGAGTTACAGCATTTAGCTTACGGTAGTTCACGCAAAAACGTATCTCCCTATCTGGTTTGGGAACTAGAACCACTGGAGATGCCCATGCACTGCTAGAGGGGTGGATTACACTCATCTGTAACATATCCTGGATCTCCCGTTCTATAGCAGTTTTAGCTTGAGGAGACACCCGGTAAGGTTGGACTTTAATTGGGTGAGCATTACCAGTGTCAATGGAGTGGTATGCCCGTTCAGTCAGTCCTGGGGTGGCTGAGAACGTCTGCGCGTAGCTAGTGCACAGCTCCTGGATCTGCTGTCGCTGCATACGCCCAAGGGTCATGGAGAGGTTCACCTCTTCCACGCCACCAGCACTTTTCCCTTTGTAGTAGACACCTTCAGGCCACTCAGCATCATCTCCTTCCCGGGCTGTAAACTGACAAACCTTTCATTCTCTGGAATAAAAGGGCTTTAGAGAATTAATATGGTATACCTTAGGCTTTCGGTTGGAGGTGGGGAATGCTATGAGATAATTAACAGCTCCCAGGTGCTCCTGGACCGTGAATGGCCCTTCCCACGATGCTTCCATTTTATGGGCCTGGAGCGCCTTTAAGACCATGACCTGGTCTCCTACTTTGAAGGAATGTTCTCTGGCATGTTTATCACACCAGGCTTTTTGCTCTTTTTGAGCAACCTGTAAGTTTTCTTTAGCAAGGGCTAGAGAGGTTTGGAGGGTGTTTTGTAGGTTGGTTACAAAGTCCAGAATGTTAGTTCCTGGAGAAGGTGTAAATCCCTCCCATTGCTGCTTCACCAACTCTAATGGCCCCTTAACCTCGCAGCCATATACAAGTTCAAATGGTGAAAACCCTAAACTGGAATGTGGTACAGCTTTGTAGACAAAGGGCAACTGCTGCAACACTAGGTCCCAATCATTGGAGTGCTCATTTACAAATTTACGTATCATGGCCCCCAAAGTTCCATTAAACTTCTCCACCATGCCATTTGTTTGATGGTGGTAAGGAGTGGCGACCAAGTGATTTACCCCATGAGCTTCCCAAAGGCTTTCCATAGTTCCTGCCAGGAAATTCCATAGTTCCTGCATCTGTGAGGATGTTGGAGGGCCAACCTAGCCTGGCAAAAATGTCTGCTAGTGCCTGGCACACACTTTTAGCTCTGGTGTTGCTTAGAGCTACTGCTTCCGGCCATCAGGTGGCAAAATCCATGAAAGTCAGTATGTACTGCTTTCCTCTGGGTGTCTTTTTCGGAAAAGGACCCAGAATATCCACAGCTACTCGTTGAAATGGAACTTCAATGATGGGGAGTGGCTGGAGAAGGGCTTTGACCTGGTCTTGGGGTTTTCCCACTTTTTGGCATACCTCACAAGACCGGACATAGGTAGAAACATCGTTGCCCATTCCCCACCAGTGGAATGACCTCCCCAAACGGTCTTTGGTCCTGTTCACGACAGGGTGGCCACTAGGATGATCGTGGGCTAAGCTCAGGAGCTTGACCCGGTACTTAGTTGGAACTATCAACTGTCTCTGAGGATGCCAGTCTTCCGGGTGTCCACCAGAAGGAGTTTCCTTGTATAAAAGTCCTCTTTCTATAACAAACCTGGATCGATTAGAAGAGCTGAGAGGCGGTGGGTTGCTCCGTGCTGCCGTCCAAGCTTTCTGGAGGCTTTCATCTGCTTCCAGTTTGGTCTGGAACTGTTCCCCTGATGCTGGAGAGATCAGTTCCTCATTGGATTGTGGACCTATACTTGGTCCCACTGGAAGCGATGTAGGGGATGGGGCTGTTTCCGTTGACTGTGAACCGCTCTCCGCTGGTGCACTATGTTGGGGTTCAGGCTCCGGCTGAGCCTCTTGTGTAGGGTTATCGGCTGCTGCCGGTTCAGGTTCGGTGGGGCCCTCTGGTGTTGGGGTTGCAAGTACTGGATTCAGTGCTGGCAATGGGTCTGGTGCTGGTTGTTCCGCTGGTTCCGGTTCTGGGACTGGTTCCATCTGGGTCTCTGGGACTGGATCCACTACTGCTGTTGCAGACATTGGCCTGGGGTCCGGGTCCATCACCTCTGACCGGGTCCTGATAGAAGTTTCTGGAACAGAGCTAGGTGTCACGGCTTGTTTAGCCTGGCTGTGGGTGACCATTCCCACCCTCTTGGCCCGCTTCACATGATTGGCCAAGTCTTCCCCCAACAGCATGGGGATGGGATAATCATCATAGACTGCAAAAGTCCACGTTTCTGACCAGCCTTGGTACTGGATAGGCAACTTGGCTGTAGGCAAATTGAATGAGTTGGACCTGAAGGGTTGAATCGTCACTTGGATCTCTGGGTTAATTAAATTGGGGTCCACTAAGGAAGCATGGATAGCTGAGACTTGTGCTCCGGTGTCCCTCCATGCGGTGACCTTCTTCCCGCCCACATTCACAGTTTCCCTCCGCACCAAGGGTATCTGGGAGGTATCTGGGCCTGCGGACCTCTGGTGTGATTCCGGTGCAATGAACTGTAATCTGTTGGGGTTCTTGGGGCAGTTGGCCTTTACATGCCCCGACTCGTTACATTTAAAACATCGTCCAGCTGACGGGTCACTGGAGCGAGGTGGGTTGCTGGAGAACGGTGTGGCGGGACGATAAGGTGTCTGGAGGGTTTCTTGGGGGGTAGTTGAGGCCTTGGGCGGCCTCCGGTAGTAGGGGGTGGTCTGAGGTTGTCCCTTCTGGTATCTGCTCCAACTGCGGTTTTTTTCTTTTCTGCCACCTCCACCCCTTTGGCTCCAATCTCCCCCGCCTCGATTACAGTTTTGGGCTTCCCATCTAGGATATATCTTTCCATTTCCTCAGGAACACCCTCTAAGAATTGCTCCATTTGCATTAGGAAGAGCAAATCTTCTGGAGATTTAACACTTGCTCCTGATATCCAGGCATCCCAATGTTTCACAATGTGGTAGGCATGTCGGGTAAATGACATGTCTGGTTTCCACCTTAGGGCTCTGAATCGCCGACGGGAATGCTCGGGTGTTAGCCCCATTCTGACTCTCGCCTTGGTTTTAAACAGTTCATACTGGTTCATGTGTTCCTTAGGCATTTCAGCCGCCACCTTAGCTAAGGGTCCACTGAGCTACGGCCACAGCTCTACCATGTATTGGTCTGTAGAGATGCTGTACCCAAGGCAGGCCCTTTCGAAGTTTTCTAAGAAGGCCTCGGTATCATCGCCTGTCTCGTAGGTGGGGAACTTTCTGGGATGGGAAGTGGTACCTGGAGAAGGATTGCTAGGGTTTGTTGGTATATTCTGCTGAGCCTTTGCCTTCTCCATCTCCAGTGCATGCTTCCTCTCTTTTTCCTTCTCCTCCAGTTCTTTGGCCCTTGCCTCCATTTCTTTTTCCTTTGACTCCATTTCTCTCCTGTGGGCAGCTTCTAGGGCTTTTTCTGCCTCTTCACTGCCTCCAGTCTGGCTAACTCCAGTTTGTGTTGTGTCTTGGTTTCTGTCATCTTTACCTCTCTGTTTTTAATCTGAGAGTTAGAAATAAAACAAACAAACAAAAAAACTTGGCTTGTAAAATTTTGCTGTGCTGTAATATGATACTATATTTTCTGATCGTGATTGTCAGCCTACAGAAGAAAAAAAAACCCAACAAACAAAAAAAAATCCAAACCCCCCCCCCACAAAACCCCCTAACACCTTTGTCTCCAGGCAAATTGGCAGAAAACCCCTCTAGTTGCTCTTAGGTAAAAAACAACTTCAGGTCTGTGAAGACTGGTGAATTTCCCTGCAGGAGGTTAACTACCCTGCCTTTAGGTAGAGAAAACTCCAGCTCACAAAAGACAATTCCCTTTTGTCTCTGGCCCCAAAACAGAAAAAAAAAACCTAACTGCTTTCAGCCAAAACCCTGCTTTTCAGCAGCCCAAAGGAAAAAAAAAATTTCCTTTTTCAAATCTGTGCTTCTGGTTCAAAAAATCTCAAATTGATCTCAAAATGATTTCCAGTTAATCCCACCACTCTGCCACCATGTCAAGGTTCCTTCCCCACTCTGAACTCTAAGGTACAGATGTGGGGACCTTCATGAAAACCTCCTAAGCTTACTTTTACCAGCTTAGGTTAAAACTTCCCCAAGGTACAAACTATTTTACCTTTTTGCCCTTGGACTTTCGCTGCCACCATCAAACGTCTAACCAGTATTATTATTGGGAAAGAGTTCGTTTCAGTATCCTCACCAAAACCTTGCACCCCCTTTCCTGGGGAAGGTTTGATCAGAATCCTCACTAATTTGCATAGGTGACCACAGACCCAAACCCTTGGATCTTAAGAACAATGAAAAAAGCATTCAGTTTCTTAAAAGAAGAATTTTAATAGAAGAAAAAGTAAAAAAGAATCACCTCTGTAAAATCAGGATGGTAAATACCTTACAGGGTAATTAGATTCAAAACATGGAGAATCCCTCTAGGCAAAACCTTAAGTTACAAAAAGACACAAAGACAGGAATATCCATTCCATTCAGCACAGCTTATTTTCTCAGCCATTTAAAGAAATCATAATCTAATGCATATCTAGCTAGATTACTTACTAAGTTCTAAGACTCCATTCCTGTTCTGTCCTCGGAAAAAGCATCACACAGACAGACCCAGACCCTTTGTTTCTCCCCGCCTCCAGCTTTTAAAGTATCTTGTCTCCTCATGGGTCATTGTGGTCAGGTGCTAGCGAGGTTTTCCTAGCTTCTTAACCCTTTACAGGTGAAAGGGTTTTTCCTCTGGCCAGGAGGGATTTTAAAGGTGTTTACCCTTGCCTTTATATTTATGACAACTTCCCAAAGAAGTGATAGGTAGGATCTAGTGCTGTCTACATGGGGACTTACATTGGCTTAACTACATTGTTAGGGGGTTTGGATTTTTCTCATTCCTGAGTGACATAGCTGGGTCAATCTAATTTTCTAAGGTGATGTCTGCACTTCAGCTGGAAGGTGTAATTCCCAGCTTGGGTAGAGTTACATGCACTAGCTCTGCTCAAGTATCATGCTAAAAATAGCAGTGTGGCCATGGCAGCATGAGCCATGGCTTGGATTAGCTGCAGCTATTCTGCTCTTTTTAACACACTAGTACGCCTACCTGAGCTGGAAATCACACTCCCCAGCTATTGTGTAGAGATACCCTAAAGGACCACACTTCTGATAGGTAAAGATGTATTATTTGTATAACAATTTCATCCCAAAGGGTCTGCAAGTGCTGTACTGTATTTGTGCACTTGAATAACTATGGATATAATTTGGACTTAATGTACCACTGCAATGCAATAGTAACTGGACTCTGTTTTTAGTATTGCACAATACTTGTATGGAAGAACTTCCAATGAAATCTTAAGTGCTGAAGGGAGTGGTATTGGTGATTCTTTTGACTCAATATTAAATCAGTGCCCTATTGAGTCTGGGTGCTCTTGTACTTGAAGGATACCATCTTTCAAAGAGGGAGGGCCTATTTACTTGTGGCCATTAAAAATTCTACCATACCTTTTTGCAACAAGGGTAGAAGTGTTTATCTATCTGTCCAGGACAAATCCCAATTTGGGTAACTGCATTGTGCCTGCTTAAAATTCCTCCGTCAGTTTGAGTTGGATATAGTAGTCTTCTTTATTTCCTGTTCTGAAGTGTTGTTTAGTGTTGCTGCATGCTTTTGAACCATTGCTGCATCCATCAGTGTACTGGCTACACTTCATTGGTTGTGAAGAAATTCTTGCGTATATATAAAATCTGTAAAGCACTTTGAGAAGATGAAAGGTGCTGCATTTTTAATTGCTATTATTATTTAAATAAGTGAACTAAAATAGCAGCTTTTTATGTTTTGTTTTAGGGCTTATTATAAAATAGTAAAAGAATAGTAAATCTTTTTTTGGTGATTTCATGCTTTGCCTAGAATGCTCCGTGTAACTTGTATTTAAAGTTAATGCCAGTAATAATCAGAGATCAGGGCTCCAAGAATCTTGTCTGCTTCTCAGATATTCCTAGTGTTTAAGTGGCATGAATTGGATGCTTATTTAATAATATTCAAGAACCATGTTTGTTTCTTAAGGGCAGAGAGGAATACTAATCTTTTTCTGTATTCAAGAGGAGAAACCATCTAGGAAGAGCAGTGATATGAGCAAACTTGTCAGGATGTTCAAAATTTCCATGAATAAATATTCTCAGACATTTACTTTTTTCCTAATATTTTTAAAAGTCTTTATGAAAATTTAAACTATTGTGTCTCACGGTGGCTTGAACTGAAAACGTCATGAATTAAAAATGGCATTTTACTGATAAAATACTACTGGTTTACTGGAAAGACAAAACCGGTCATTCAGTTTGTTCTTACACCATTTTATAGCGAAGTATGCTGATTTCATCAGTTCTACAGTGTAAAATATTCCTAATCTAAGGACAACATGAGAAAAAATGAGGGGGCAAATGTTTTAAAAATATCATTTTAGAAACAAAAAAGGAGCAAGAGGAAAGAGAGTTTATAACAAGCACATATATTGTAATATAGTGAAATCTTCCTTATTCACATGAGTTCATGTCTCCCCAGCATCCTTGGTATTTTAAAAAACCTTGTTTGTCTAAATTTCATGTTGGCCATGTTCTTTGAATAAACTAGATTTGACTGTATTTGTACATATTGTGTTACAAATAGTGAAAATCCTATGTTGCCGGCTGAAGAATATCTGTATTACAGCTGTCCGTTGTTTGGGGCCATCTGCACAAGAGTATATTCCTTGTAATAGAATAAATCATAAAAAGACCTTTGGACTACAGCAGTCTTATTGGACCCACCCTTCTGTGTCTCTGACTACCATTCTCAGCAGGGATATTGAAAAGGAGGGTCAGTAGATTAAACAGTGGTATTCTTGTGTGAGACTAACTGCATAACAGTTATTTCATAGGAAAAAAAAAGTTCCGGGCTACATTTACTGGCTCTTTAATTTGGATTGCCAATGATAACGCAGCACCTACTGTTAAAGAAAGGTAGGATGCAGAAGCAGAAACATTAGTGCTAATCTGCTGCAGAAAGACTAGATAAATCAGCACAGCTCTCATACAGCACTAAGAGAGAAGCTGATTGCAACTTGACCATGTGCCCGAATAGTCACATCAGAGACAACAGAGCATGGATAAAAAATCTAAAATGTACCCTTAGGGCTACTTGCTGTGCTGGATTTATGATAACTCATCATTGTAAGTTTAAGATTTCTTAATTTTTTTTCTTTGTGTTATAATTACAGATTTGAGCCTGTGGTTTACAAGCCTGTGTTTTCAGTTTACACAAATTTAGGGTAAATGTCCTGGAGTAAAGTATAGTATTAACTAGATAATAGTTTGATGTTGTGTGTGTCTGTAAATGATACGTACTTTAGTGTTGCTGTCTGTTTCAATACACAGCTCACTTAGAGGTTAGACATTTTTCATTAGCAGCTCAGTCTTTTAATATATTTTAGGGGTACCTCATTTTCACCGTTGTAGTCTTATATTTTGAAATGACGTAAGATGCAAGTAGAATGTCTCAAATGTATTCTACTTTTACTGTGAGAGTCTTTGTATTGTTTTATTTTTGCTATAAGGAAAAATAATCGTTGAAGGGTGTTTTCTAAGGACCTTTTTGTATTCCAGAATTAAGTGTGGATGGTAATTTTCCTGCAGTTCTTAAATTTTGTGCAATTGTTTAATTTAACATCACTTGAGCATCTGCAAAGCGAAAAGACAGAGATGACATGGAAACTGAATAAGCATTGATTGCTAGGCTGAAAATTACATTTAAAAAGTTTTTGCAGCAGATCTGATTTCAGTTTATTTTTCACCAAATTGGATTATCATATTTAATTGTTGAGGATGAACATAGCAAACAAATATGTGAAACTATCCTGGATATCCTATATTTCCTGCTGTACCAGACTAAAAAGCTGTTGTTGATTGTTGCTCCAAGGAAAACCCTAATGCTAGAATTCAGAGCAGCATTCTTAAATAATGCATAGGCAAGTGAAAAGGGAAGAACGAATTTTACTGTTCAGATGTTGAGGAGGTGCTTTTGTTCAAAGATAGAAGTATGAACTTAAAAAGGTACAGAAATGTAAACTCACAGTTTCTCTTACTATTTCAGAGAAAGATGAGGGAAAGTCTACAGATGACTTTGCTGTGCGCCCCAAGGGTGGGAAAATTTTTGAAATGTATTTAAGAAACCAGTTTGAATGATGTATTAAAATATTCCTTTACGGTGGGGTAGCAGTTCAGGGAAGCTAATGTATGGAGTGTAAAAAGCAGACCTGAGGGGGAACTTGCGCTTTTCTGGGCTTCTGTGGAAGGCAGTTCTTTTTAAATAAGTGCATTATTCTTTTTAATATAAAACTGGGACTACTGTTTCTATTATTTAGTAAAAAAAACAAACCTTCACCCAGCTACAATATATTCTATGCCTTTGATTCTGCAGACATATGCTTCCTAATTTTTGGAACTGTTGATGAAGTAAGCCTGGAGTTATCTAAAAATACATGAGTGTCCATTTATTTTATAATGATATGAGTGTTGCCAAATATAATAAACAAAGGAAGCTTAGAAACAGAGCCTAAATGTATATTTTCTAATATTGGCTTCTCTCTGAAGCAATTGGAAATGTTGTGGATGGTTGTGAAGCTGTTGCCCTGTTCACTTTCAGCAACTGCATTTTAGCCTCCCGTTTTCTCTGTCTTGCTTTGGGCAAAGCATTAAGCAGAGTGAAGGAGTCGCTTTTGATATTTTCCCCATATTTATTAAAACTAGAATGGACAAGGGGAAAGTGACGTGCTATAACATGGCGGTAGCCTGTTCTCCTTCCCAGGAGAGTAAATGGCCAACTGGGGAAAATGTCGAATGAGGTATGCTTCAAGTTAGGAAATTGGCTTTTAAAAGTGTGCGCGTGTGTGAGAGTGTGTGAGAGAGATTGAGAGCGCTCATCAATTGCCTTAATCCCTTTTCACTGTCATTCTGATGCTCTAATTGAGGTATTAAATTTATAACTCTATGGGGCAGTCCTCTATTTTTATTTCTTCTTTGAACTGCCATATAAATCTGTGGCATAACATAAAATATATAATAATGGGTTAGACTGCTTTTGTCAAGTAAGGGACAGAACTAGGGCTGGTTGAAAATTTTCTGTTCTTGAATGGAAAATTAGATTACCGGTAAATTATTTTTTTGTGAACAGTGTCCGCTTTCTTTGGAATTTGTTGTTGTTGAAAAACTTAACACCTGAAAATTGAAACTAGAGCATCATAGAGGATACAGTTTGATCAGGTAGCCTGGCTTATTGAGGAGAGTAGGAGAATAAGGCAGGAGGGTGATTTTTCTGAATGGCAATATTTTGATAAACTTTTCACCAAAAAGTCGGGAAAAAAAATTTGTGGGGAAATATTTGTTTTCCAACCAGCTGTAGAAAGCTGGTAGCTGTTCCTCAGAAGCAAACAAGGGACCATGCTGTTACTCAGTCACAGTATGGCCAATTTGGACTTCTGTTGACACTGTCAGAACAGTGCCAGTTAATGATGGTGATGGTGTTTTAATAATGTGCATATAGTTCCTTCTTGTTGGGAATGGCCTGAGAAGGACACATTTCACGTAGGCCAGTTAGTATTAAGTCAGTATTATCCCATTACCAATCCCCTTAGTTATTCCATCCATCCCCTGAGTTACCCATTTCTCGAGTAGCTACAAAATTAAGCCAAGGATTGCCTAACAAAATGAACAAGAGATCAGCCACAACACTGGTGTGACCAGTCTTGTGGACTCTCAGGTCAAGTTTCAAGTCCCCAAGAGGATCTATCCTTCCCACTACTTAAAAAAGACAATTCTTAGTTCTGTGATGCTTATTCAATTTTCAAAATGGAGTTTGTACAAAATCTGCATGTCTGTGAAATCTGACCATTTTATTTTAGTAGCTGCCTTTCCTTGTGGTTTGGAATGTTGCTGAACATTAAAGTATCATATAATGTGTGTACGCATATGTGTATATAACATACAGGTATAGAGCATTATTAGGCAGATCCTGACCTCTACTTGGGCTGTTTTGCGCTGCTCCAGCAACACAGAGCCAATTGTAAAACTGGCTTAAATTGCTGTCTGAAGAATCCCCCGCCTAGGGGAAGCCCTAGATGGCTTAGAGCCAGGGATTTCCCTACACCCCCCATGGGGGTGTTTACCCCATCCCCCCCAAATTTTCCCAACAACTCTCCCCCCCCCATCCCCCGCAGTTTTGTGAACTAGTTACATGCAGTGTTGCCAATTTAGTGATTGTTTGGAAATTTGAATTGAAATTGAAACATAAACACACACTTTAAAAGCATATAAAGTGTATGATAAATACGTGTATCTGAAAAAGTATAATAGATTTGAAAAGTATGAACATAGACTAGCTTCCTTATACAGCTGTTGTTTTTTTATGACAATGTCAATGCATTCCTTTTGGTGATGTTGGCCAACCTAATAATTTCAAATTATGATTGGTAAGCGAAGTCTAAATGAGCTCTCCCTGAGAGCTAGTGATCAGCTGGGGGCTAGGGGGAAAGGCTTGAGGACCAGATTGTATTTACATTCACACCTAATCTACCTAGGTATCCAGCAAATAGAGCTGTGTTGCCCAAGTGATAGATTTTGGCTGGGGTTGGGTTACAAATCACTTAAATGCGGGGGTAAAGAAATGTTGTTAATCTTGTGGTATGAGTAAAGGGCAGTAGAACTGTACTTAACCTCTGCTGATATAGGGCATCAAGAGAAGGGTGGGGACAGGTGTTTTGCTTGATGGTCTGCCTGAGTCACAAGTACTATTTGACCTGTCCCTCTCCATTGTTTAAAAACAGAGCTGATTAGGCTCCATAGATGGTCTTTTGTTTTGTTAAGTGACCACTACAGCTGAAATCACTGATAATTAGGTCTAAGTGCTTAGACCTGCTGTGGGGACAGTGTTTCTGTGGAAGAGATGGCCCAGTCTGCACTAGCAGCGAGGTTCCCCCACTGAGAGCTCAGCTGAAATTACTGAGAGCTGGGTGGAACCTCAAGAGACCAACTCGGAGAGGTCACAGTGGCAGGTGGCAGCAGAAGGTGATGGTGCAGGGCCATTGGCAACAGAGCGATGGAGTGAACGATGGCACAATGAACAACAGTGGCCAGAGTGAACAGTGAGCAGTTGGCAGAACGAACAAGGTACCTTCTTGCCCCCCACCTGGGAGGTGAACTCATGTGAAAGCACCTCTGAACTGAGTCTCCACTGACCAAGGACAACACTGGTGAGTGTTAATGAGGCTGTTAAGAATGCTGGAGACACAACACAGTTCATGCGAACAAACATGGCCGTGGCATCATACTTTCTATTTAAGCAAGAGATACCACACACTACAAACTGGATGCCAATGTTAAGTGCAGTGTCACTTGTTCATCCTGAAGTTGAACACTGGTTCCGAACAAGACCAGCAAATGCTCACTACCTTTCTGCAAGAAACTCAACTGACTGGCTAGATGCACGTGGTGCAACAGTAAAAGACTCAACAGTTGAAAAAGTGAAGAACTCTCTCACCACATTCAAAAAATTTGCATATATGGCTGATGAATGCACCAATGCAAATGGGCATCAAGTATTAAGTCATTGTGTACGTTATCTTGATGTCAGTGGTAGGCCAGTAGATGCATTTCTAGATGTTCAAGTTATATAAGACAGATTGGCTGCATCTGTGACAACCCACATCTTAGAAGAGTTAAATGCTTGTCAGTTGGACCCCAAACAGATGGCTGCTAGTGCATTTGATGGAGCTGCAAACTTCTGTGGAAGACATGATGGAGCACAAGCTTTGCTCAGAGAAAAGTGCAACCCTAATCTCTCCTATACAGACTGCAGAGGTCATCTATTCCAACTAGCACTAGTACGAGCTGTAGACTCTTCAAAAGACATTAAAAAAGCTATACATTTAATGTCTTTATATTCTTTTTTCAGCAAGAGTCCAAAAAGACTGAATATCTTGGAAAATGTAGAAGATACACTGGGACTGAAGTTCAAATTAGTCCAACCTGGGAAAACCCTCTGGCTTTCTCATGAGCGATCCTTGGCTGTTGTCTTAAAATTACTCCAGCCATTATTACTGGCTTTGGAAAGTATCTACCAAGGTGGGATGGATCTAAGTAGTGAGGCTGGTGGATTACTTTTGCTACTACGTTCAGAGAAGACTATTACCATTTTCTTTCTTGTAAGTCTACTGTTGAAACCATGTAGGTCATTAAACAATGTCATCCAGGCATCTGCTACAACAGTAGTAGATCTTTGTCCATCAATAGAAGCTACATTTGGATCAACCAGAGAGCTATCCACTGAAAAAGTACTGGAAGAAGCAAAGACTTCAGTCCAGAAGTAGACTAATGAAGGCATTTATATTGAATCCTTAAGTGAAGAGGACAAGACGTGTTTGTTAAGACAACTGAAAAAGAACACAGAGTTGATTCTTAAAAATCTACAACAACAACTTCTAGATTCTACTCAACCTCTACGTAGCTTTTACAGATCCCTGTCTTATAAAACACCGACAGTTGAGTGGAGTGATGCACTACCAGCAATGGGGCTGCCATGTGCTCAGGACAGAATAGAGAATTTGAACACATAGTGGAATATCATACGACGAATTAATGAAGATTTGACTTCAACTTCTTTTTTTATCTTCACTAGTGGTTCGACCCAATCTTTATGCTATGTTTCCTGGGCTGAAAGAAGTCGGAATTCATCTCTTGCTACTCTCAGTCACAACAGCTACAGTTGAATATTCTTTTTCATCATTGAATAGAATTTTGTGTTTTGAAAGAAGTTGCCTTCTGCCTGATCATGTGAATGAACTAATGAGCATATCAATTGAAGGAATGGAAATACCGGACACATGACAAGCCACCAAAGATGAATGCATTGCATTCAAGAAGTTCATTAACAGAGTTGTGCAAAATTATAACAAGAAACCAAGAAGGATGTAGATGTAGTGCTTCATAGAAGGCTCGAGTAGCCAACTTTAATTTATGTGATGATTTTAAAATCTAATAAAATGGTCATGAAACATTTTTCAGTTTTTACTATGGTGCCATACAGCCCACCTTCACCCTTACAGTCTCACCCTTCATCAGCCCTGACCCCCTACTGCAAATTTGAACAGCCCCCCTAATTTCAATTCCTGGGGAAAACACTGCATAGAGCCCTGGCTGGCTTATATGTAGCAGCTTCCCATGCTATCCTTTCCTGGCCCCTGGAGCAAAAGACACAGAAGGGGTGCCAGCCGCTATACCTGGCTGATCCCTGGCTTCTGGAAAAGCCCCAGGGCTGCTCTGACTATAAGGTGGGGACAGATCCACTCACTCTCTGGATTTTGGATCAGGGGAGCCTGAAGGTGGCTGTATGGGTATATCTACATTTGAGCTGGAAGGTCTGATTCCCAGCTCATGTAGACAAGGCCGGTCCTAGGCCAAATGACGCCCCAGGGAAGGAGCGTCTTCAGTGCCCCTCCCCCTCCAGTTGTTAAACTTCTGGACCTCTGTAGAATCTCCTACGGTATTCAGAACATTCTAGGAGGTTAGTGAAAAATGAATCCACGCATGGAATACCTGAAACATGTTACTTCAAACATTCCATTTTCTCTTTTGTTGCTAATCACAAAAATAACCCCCCGAGCCCAGTGCCCCCCAAGCCTGGCACCCCGGGCAGTCGCCTGGGTTGCCTGCCCCTAAATCTGGCTCTGGGTGTAGATGTGCTTGTACTAGCTCTGTTTGAGCTACCTCCTAAAAATAGCAATGTGTCTGGTACAGTTGGCTGCTTAAGCTAGCTGCCCTGAGTACAGTCCTGCCCGACCTCATGGCTAAGTACTCAGACAGCTTGGGCTGCCGGGTACATGCTGCTGTATTGAGGCACAGGCTCAAACAGAGCTAGCACAGGAATGCCTTCGTGAGCTGGGGGGGTCTCATCTCCCAGCTCAAATGTAGAAAGCCCCTCTATTGTAAAAGATTAGATTCACTGGGCAAACATATGCTGAATGTAGTGTTCACTTGTCATTTGATGTACTGTACCTCATACAGTCTATGCTGTGTGCACAAGTGACTCTAAGAAACTAAAATAAACCGTACTGTTACTGGTAGGGTTTCTGATTTTACAGTTTTACTTGGCTTTTATTTACTGTTATTCCTATAGTACTCATTTCCTCATAGTATTATAACTAATATGGTATAGATCTGTGAGTCTCAGGACCCAGTTGTGCATACCTTGCCCACCCAAAATTCCCCTTTATTTCAAAGGGAGTTGTGGCTATGTAAGGCATGCTGAATCATGAAGGATGTAGTAGCATCCTCCATTCAATCCAGAGTTAGGGTTAGAAAAGATAACTTTAACAATTTTTTTGGGAACATGACTTCGTTTTGAAGTGACCTGTTGGACCTATAATATCAGTGTACAGTATGTGAATACACAGCACTACTTTTAGAGGAGAGTCAGAAAACACTGCAATATTCCCCTTTTGCAGACATCACAGTAGTATAATCAATCCTGGTTCAAACTGATGGAACAGGGTTCTGTTAGTAAAGTAAAGCAATCCTACTTTCTGTGACCTGCATTTGCTTAAACTTTGGGAGATTATGCTGACTTTTAAAACGTAACACAACAATTAAAAGCTTTATCTTCCTTTTTAGTTCTGTAATCAGCCACAATGTGTTTAGATTTCTGCCAGGATTATTATTTTTAATGGGTCAGCAATGCTGCATTCTCCAAAGTGGAATACAGCTGTTTTCACAATGAGATTTTAAAACAAATGTTTGCCACTATGGGTTTCCTACAAAGTTTCATAAAATAAGTGGACTTCAATTAGAGCCACTACCTAACAATTTACTGCTTTGCACATTGAGAGAGCTGGTATTTAATTGCTTTCCCTCCAGATTTCAGGGATTTTATTTTTTCACCCAAGAGACTGGAGTTTACCATCTTTTTTTTTTTTTTTTTAAAATAAGGTGCCTGTCTGTGGGCCAGTTTTGACCTTGGAATGAATGCGTGCACTCCCATAAATCAATGAGAGGCACATCCTCTTCCTTCAGAGCTGAACTCTGGCCCATTTATTTATTTATTATGGTGAGTGTTTGAGTGTAAACAGTGGCTATTTTGCTAGACACGCACATGGCTTTTATTTCTGTTTTCTGTTTTAGTCAATACTTGAATGTTATCTAAATATAGTTTTGTGTTCTGTGTAGAAAAGAGAGAAAACATGTGGTAATGGACATTTATTGCAGTTTCAGAGCAGCGGGTGACTTATTGATGCTAGCTTTAGCATATTAAATTTTTCTTATATTTGTGCTATTCATCCAAACAGTCTACAGAACATTCCTGCTCCCACTGAGCTTAGTGGAAATGCTGCCATTGACTATAGTGAATCAAGAGGGCCCAGAATCTTAAAGGAGCATATGTCCCACACCAATATATCCTGTGATCAAAAGGGTTTAGAGTGAAAAAAGTATAATAATAATCATCATCATCATCATCATCAAAGTTCAGACTGTAATTTGTGGAGCATGTTTTGGTTACACAGCATTTCTTATACATTTCTGTCTACAAAAAAAAATCAACAATTTCATTTTAAAATTGAATCCATGAAGGTCTAACCTGTACCATTTAGGCTCTTGAGGGGGCCTTGCATTGGAGGTCCTTCCTGCACAAATGGAGTGTTTGCACTGCTACTTTGTTTGAGGGGCACAGCATGTTCATGCCGCCAATCAACTCTGCTAGCCAGCAAGGGGGGGTGCAGAAGCATGGTTTTGTCTTTCTCCCTCTCCCTGCCTCTTCTGGGCAATGGGCCTGATGGACTAGTTGGGGAGCAGTCCCCTGCTCTTAGGGGAGCCAGGGGCTGCAATACTTTCCAGCCCTTACATGTGCAAGGTGTGGGGAAATCTCCTTATGCCGCCTTTTCTCCTCTTCTGCTTCATGCACACACAAAAGAGCAAGGCAGAATTCAGGCCATAATGACTATCATTTATTATTGATGCAACAGTAGTCTCTCGGGGTACTAGCCAAGGATGGGGACCCGATTGGGCTAGGAAACATGGACATGCAGAAAACAGAGACAGTCCCTGACCCAAAATACTCAGTCTAGATTATGACAAGGTGGGGCAGGAAGGAAGTAGGACAACGCAACAATAAAGCAAGTAAATAACTGTTCATTAAGATGGGGCCGCAACTCACCGTCTGCCTCGCCATTGTCAGCTTCCCCTGTTGGTCTGTGACATAATCTCGAATTTGTTAACCTTCAGGGCATGTGGTAAGGCCCATCTATTACTGGGGATGGGTGTTAGGTAGGGCTGGATAGCGGCACTGTCAATCAAGTGGGGATTCTGTGAAGAGGTTAACTCAGTTTTGTTATCTGTATGTTGTCAGTGGGTTGTTGATTTAATCTGGGGTAATTGGTGGGTCGCTTTGTTTATTGATGTATGTTAAAAGATTGTTGAGGACCCAGAGCACTAGATCCCTACGCCGTTATAGTAGAATTGCAAAAATCCAAATAAATATCTAAAAGATGAGAGAGGGAAAACTACAGTGGAAAGAAGAAGAGAGTTCACCATGAGGGTCTGTGCTCGGGATCAATACCGACCATACTGACTTGGAATTTGGAATATGCAATCTGTGCCAGAGCTTTACGCTACTGCAAGAGAATGCAGGGTGGCACCGGGTACTGAATTTGAATAATGGCCCACTTAAATTCCCCATTGAGGACCACAGGTGCTGTGCAGTCAAAAATTCTTTATTTGCAATCCCAGCAAAACTACCAAATTATCATTGCTCAGTTTACATGCCTTATCTGTATGTGCTTTTTGTTGTTTTAGTGCTCCTAGGTGAAACTCTTTGGAGAAGGGAGTGGAGCAGCAGGTCCTTCACTGTAGAAGCCCAAGGTTGAGGGTTTCTTCAGGTCTCCACACAACCATGTCACCTCCTTTTGTAAAAAAACCCCTCATGTTAGCAAGGGCCGATGAATAGCCTGCCATCATTCTCCCTGGACAGGCAATGATGGAGGGAGGAGGAAGATGCAGAGAGAAAGGGGGTGGGGCTTGAAGAAGAAAAGGGGAAATATCACTTTTCAGTAACAGTGGCAAAATTCAGGGAGTGCTGAACAGAACTTTAACGGACAGTTCTCTTGCATTTCTTGTCCGGTGCTTAGCCACTTTGGTGATAGGTACATTAGCAATACCAGCGAGAGAGAGAACGAGAACCCTGTAATACCGGTACTGGGCTACTGAAGCATTAATGTAACTATGCTGAACTGTGTAAGTGATACAGTAGAAATCTGGGAACAGGCTCTTTCTTTTAATCATGTTTTTTGTCATAAGCAATAAAGTCTCTAATAATCAAAACAAGAAAGATTCAGATGTTTTAAACACCAGAATTTTTTATCCAATGGGGGACTTGAGAAATGCCTAGGGGGCAACCCAGAGTAGAGTTGGCTATTGTATTATCAGAGGTTACATTTCTCATTTTGGTCTGCTTGCCAGAAATTCTTTAAAGATCTAGTAAATTGGAAATTCTGTCACTTGAGCGTTTATCTGTTTCTGGTGGGAAGGAAGTTAGCCATCCTAGTAACATTGCCATCCTTACAGCAGCAGCAACAAGCACCTGCAGACAGTGCAATTTAGGGAAAACTAATAATTGCACACAAATGCATGACTTCCCTAGGCCATGATAAGCAGAAGGAGAATTGCCAACACCATTTTACACTGGAATGTTACTTCAGTGCAGACCCATGTCTTTAAGTAGTTGGTAGACAATTCAGAATTAGCTAGCTGATATATATTTATTTTATGTTGGTTACTGCTCTTTGGTACATTATGCATATACAGTTGATTGTTGTGATCAGTATAAAAACCCTAAGTATGCTCATTAATTGATGAAACTACCTCTGAGAAGGTGCTGTCAAGATTTTTCAAATATTCAGCTACAGGAGGCCAGATACTGTCCTCATGTATGCAAATATGTATGCACAACTCCCATGGTCTTTAGTGGAAGTTGTACTTTGATTATAAGTTCTTGGGGGCTATTCTGTGCTTGTACAGTGAGGTCTTGGTCTGTGACCAGGCACTATGATGATACAAATAATAAGTAATGTGTGCATATCTGAATGCAGAATTTGGCCCAGTATGGTTTTGACTTAGCAAACAATCTGGACTCGTCTTATGCACTTACCACTGCTCTAATACATATAAGACTGAGCACACTTTTTTGTACATTATGAAAAAGCAGTATTGTAAATTGATGAATTCTTTATTCCATATACAGAGTATGCTGTAATAATGAGCTTTTGATTATAAGCATGGAGTTCAGCTTTCTGGCAGGGGGGATAGTATGCATTGCACAGTACTCGAAGAGATCTCTTTTCGGTTCCATTTGTTACTGGGTATCGAGAGTTACTGCTGTGGCAAATGGCATCATTCCAGATTGCATCTTAGTCAAATGGATTATTCTTCAGAGTGGTGGTTTCCTGGGGAAAGGAACACCCAGGGAGAAGGATCTGAAGTTTTTGTTGTTGTTGTTTTTCTTTTGTTTTGCAATTTCAAGAGACTCAGATCTGGATAACAGCCAATATTTTATAAAAATTTCATTGATAAAAGTCTGTAGTGCACATGCAGTCTACTCCAAAAGAAGCCTGGTGAAAACTAGCACTAAGTATTATAGGTGGAGAGTAGAGCTGTGAGAATAACTGATTTTTTGGTTCATTGACAGTTCTGAAGAAAATGAAAAAAAAAATCAGTTTTGGGTCCATATTTTAGAAAATTTGGCTAAATGAATAATTAAATATTCATTGGAAAAGGGACTGGAATGTGTTCCCACTGTTCCACTTTGTATAAATTAAATATTAATTTAATTAATAATTGAAAGCAAAATGAGAAATGATTATGCCAAGGATCAAAATAGTTAATATATATATTTTTCAAATTAAGGCCCAGATCTTGCAAATAATAACAGTTATTGTGCTACAATAAATATTTTATTGTGAAGCATTGAAATAAATATTATGACCTCTCTGAAAAGTGCTGAGCAGTCAACAGGTTCCATAGACGTTAAGGTAGCTTCAGTGGTGGCGTTTCAAAGTATTTTGAAATAATATGATTGAACTTACGGTGAACAATTTAGTTTCAGGAAGAGCAAACACAATGGAAGAATAACAGAAAGTTATCAGTGAAATATAGGTTTCCACACAGAGGGAGTGCTCAAAGGTACAGACCTGCATTACTTCCCAATATGGGAGCATTTGTTTCCAACTGAACATACTCCTCTAGGATATCAATACTGTTTTCTACACAAATATTCTATTTCCAGCTCATTGGATTTTTAGTCCCACAAATATATAAATAAATCTATGCAGAAAGATTTATTTTTTTAATTTTAAATAATGATTCAAAGGAGACTAGGGCATCTCCAGGGATTAATGAGTGGCTGGGAGGAGTTGATAGCCTGAGGCACAACCACTGGCCCTTAATTCCAGCCAGTCATTAATCCCTATGTAAGGCCCTAGGCTGAGGTTATTGTTGAATTTAGCCAAGTTTGTATTTCTCTAGGACATGGTAAACTAGTCTAAAAAAACAAAAAGGAGTCGGGGTGGGGATAGCCATAGTATCTCTAATTACCGCTGGTGCTCAGGACATAAATCGTACATGCCAACTGAAAAAGTCATCTCCAACACTACAGCAACCCCTAAAACCAGGATGAGGCAGTTTCAGTACTGATGCAGAAGGAAGGGTATTATCCATAAATTACACTTCCTACAATGCTTTGAGCATTCAATGTTGTTTCCTCTGGACCATGTTTTTAGCTTACAAGTTCCAAGTGGATCACAGAACAGGGTCCTATAGCTGCAAGTTTAAGAACAAATCCTCAGACAAATGTTTAGGGCCTACAATGATAGAAGAGAAGTCTTAGGTAGACTGATCTTGGTATCAGTCAAACAAACAAAAGCCTCACACCTCAGAAAAGATTTTCACAGGAGCACTCATTTCCCTCATATTTAAAAATTCTTGGGAGTGTGAAAAGGACAAGTTAGTTCGTTCATGTCTTTTTCCTCTATAGATGTAACTCCCATTGATATTAGTGATAGTTTTATTTAGGCATAGGTAGAGAAGCATAGACCCAGGAAAGTGGTTCCCAGCTATCGAAAAATATCTATGGAAAATAGTCTTAGGCTCTATAAAGGTATGTTTTAAAAAATGCTTGTCTTATTTTTCCCCCTGTGTACTATAAGTTATAAATATTTGTCTTTTTAAATATTCTAGCTCCCTCCCTTGTGTGGGACTTGATAATTAAACTGATTATATTATTATTATTATTATTATTTTTGTTGTTTCACAGTAGCACTAGAGGCCCCAGCCAACACTGGGGATCCATCCCAAGAGGGCTACATTGATTCTTGTTACTTGGCAGAGCTCTGCTCCAGTGCACTCTAGCTTCCTTTTATGCCTAATTCTAGGTGTCACTCAACGTAGCGTTATTAGGTGACAATGATTCCTTCTTCTCAGGAATTGTGTTTACCGAGGGGGACATGCTTATTTTCAACAAATATATATGGGGTGGGACTTTCAAAAGAGTAAAGCATTGGCCTAACTGCTCCCACTGAAATCAGTGCAAGATTCTGCTTGGTGGTGCTAGCATGTATATACATCCACATTTATGTGGGAGACAGAAAAATCAAAAATTTATTCTGGTATTCCAAAAGTAGATTATTTTCATTTATTCCTTTTCCTTACCAATGTCGGATGTAAACCTGCTGCATCCAATTCATTTTTGCCTGCTTTGCCTCTCCCTGGAGGTTGGGCTTCCCCAACCCTTAGTCTCTCAGTTGCACTACAGGTGGCGGTATGTCCAGTTGAATGGATGGTGACCAGTCGGGTGTGTTGGAGCCTAGCTCAAAGGCTCATTATTATGATAGTTTGAGTATCTCATACAAAAGCAAGCCTGAGGTACCAGTCCATGTAAGAGTGAATGGCAACCACTGCTTTAGAGCAATCAAAGGATGCATGTGACCCATCATTTCATGCTCTGTGTTCCATGGAGGGACTAGTGATCTGTATAGTGTTTCTAAAGCAGCATGACACTTACATTTGATTGTTGATTTATTATTATTCTAATGTATCTGACTTGAGTTTCCTTTTTCTTTGAAAGGATATTTTTCCAGATATATTTTTTTAAAATTTCCTTCCTGATGTCTGTCTTTTTTCCAGATTCCAAAATTAGAACAAGTCACATTTCCTCATGGAACTTCTGGTGCCAGGAGACAGTGAGCTTTTGCAGCCCCTAGTCTGAAGGTGCCTGCGCCGGCGGATGACCTGCGCTGTCACACATGCTAGCTGTCCCTAAATTTGACAATGGCAAACTTAAAAAAATTAATGCATGTCCCTTTGCCCCCTCATCTCACAACCCCTCACCCCAAGAATCACTGTCTGTACATTTTGAGTCATGCTGAATCTTCTTTAAGAAACTATTTAATCTATTATTTGCTTGCTCTTTATACTTTTAAGATGTTAACTGTTAACTCAAACAAGGTTTTGTTTTGTTTATTTAAGAATGGGCTTGTCAAAGTGATAATATCTTCCTTGAAGTCTAAGGGTCAGTGTTTGATTAAAAGGGTCAGTGTTTGATTAAAAACGACAGCAATGTTAAAAGTGGTGCCCTGTGTCTGTCTCTTTATAAATGACTGACTAGTGAACTTGTAGAGGGGCTAGTTTTTAACTTGTATATTTTTTGTCGTTGTTTTGATGGGTTGATGGAGGGGTACTGGGGAACCGTTTGATTAATAAATTCATTATTATCTTTGACATAATATGAAGATTAACAAGATGCAATTTGGGGGAAAATAAACTAAAGACACACATGAAATGTGTGGTTTTAAAATTTCTTTCCAGTAATGGGAAAAACTCAGACCAACATCAAAAGCAGGATGCTGGGTTTGTGGTGATCTTAGTCATGAGTGTATGAGTGTATAACATGAGTATGCAGTTGTCACATCATTCCTCTGCTCTGTCTGCCCCTTTCTTTCTGAGCCCCTGTCCTGAAACTGATGGAAATCTGATCTTGAAAGAGCCCAGAGACCTAAATTCTTGTCCATTTCAATACTTGGATGGCTCACAAGGACAGAGTGGTGCTTACATACAGTGATTTGCTCTATAGAAAGCGCTAAAATAGAGCAGGCAGGGGAAATGGTGGATAGGTTTGTTGTCTTACAGTGCATCTGGGACTTTACCTCTGTTGCAGCCCACTTTAGGGGCTGATAGTGGTGTGAAATTTAACTGCTGGAACACTCTAGAAACAAAAGTATAACTGGAATCTATTCATCTCTCCATTTTTGTAACTCCCAATAGCATGAATGGTTTGGAATTTATGTACAATACATATGTCAAGAGGCGAATATATCCCTTTTCTTGTGTGCATTGGCCCAATTTTATAATCACTGTTCACATGAATTGGGCCCTGTGGTTGTATGTGTGTCAAAGAGTGCTGAGTTTGTCAACCTTGAATGTGTCCTTTGAAACATTTTGTTTTCTGAATGTATTTCTGCTGTTGAGTTGATACAGAGCGATGTAGACTACTATGAAATAGAAGATTTAAAACTAAAGGACGGCTGCCAGTTCCTAGGTGCTCTTGATCCAGAATTTGAGTACTTCTTGGAAGTGACACATTCAGTCTCTGGGAAGAAAGGAGGCAACATGCAGTACCTAGACACTCCTTGTGTGAAGGCCACAGAACGATAGTGCCAGCCACAGTCTGAGGCACTTGTGTGCTCTGTCAGGTGGAGGAAAGGCAATTAGACTTGGAAGACTTAAGTCCGTGTTCATGTGTGTACAAATTGGTGAAAATGAGATGTTGCATGACAATTCAAAGAGGACAGGAGAGTCAACTATTTCCTTAGCTTTTCTTTCAGTGGTAAAGGGCCTCTATTTTAATAGAAGGAAAGACCATCCAATCAAATTATTATATTAATTAAGCAATAATCACATACTCCATGTTGTGGCACTGGAAATACCTTTTCCTTTCCTGGCTGCTAGTAATCAGATTGTTTCATTGCATGATATGAATGTTCAGTTACATGTACTAAAATGTTACATGTACTGCCGAAGAAGCCTGCACTCAAAAAGCTAGGTAATGGAGAGCTGTTTTAATTTCCTAGTGGGTATTTTTGCATGGAAAGAATTTTTATGGGACTATTGTTAGATATAAGTTGTAAAAATCGCTTATAATTATAATATGAGAATGCTATCATGGAATCTGCTACCAGGTACTCTGTTTTTATTAATTTTATACTCTGTGTATTACTTTCATTTATTATTTATGCAGAACCATAGCTGGGCCAAATACAGAGGTAATGTGTAAGGGCATTGCAATGGAGTCAAGCTGGTATAATTTATATCTTCCAGTGGTCCTTCTGCATGTAAGTTACACAAGCTGAAACTGATAGACACACTTACAACATTGCACTTCACCACAGAATTTGGTCAAATTCCCTGCTGCAAATAGATTGTAGCCTAAATTTAGAAATTATATGCTGAGAGAAGGTAAGAAACTTTTCAGGGGAGGGGAAATGATTGCAAGGGTTATGGCATCCTGTAGCAGCTTCAGTTCTTAAGGTGTGCTTTGTTGAAGAGTAAGGGAGGTTTGTTTCTCTTTAAGCTCTATCTCAGAGGAAGGCTAGAGTTTGGAAAAGTTGCTGAAGAAAGCCCTATTCTGTGATGGGGGCAAAGTATTTTTAAAAATTCATTTAGGTGATATTATTATTCATGGTACAGGACAGGACATGATACAGAACTTTCTATTGCCAGACTTAAATAGTGTTATTCCGTGCTGCTCTGATGACCGTCTCTAGTTTAACACTGCGTTATGAAAAGTCCATATGTTTGTTCCAGGAGCAGTCAATCCCCTAGTAGTCCCTGATCCTATCAATCAGCTTTTGATAGTCTCACAGCTTATGACCTGTGTCCTTCTCGTAGAGTAACATTGGACAGCCAGGAATGAGTTTTCTAGCAGCCCTTCAAGGTTTGTCTGAAACTCAGCTCAGGGTTGGCATTGTGAATCTCAGCAACTCTTTTTCAGCAGGCTCAGCCTGACTTTAAGATTGGTAACAAAATCCCATATCAGGCCAGTTGGGCTTCATTATTGAAGACTTACACCGTTCTATGGTAGTTTGGGTCCTCCTGGAAATCTCAAGGGTTTCACCTGTGGCTCTTGGGTGGCAGGAGGGCATCTGATATAGTGCCCAGTTCAGAATAGCCTCAACAGTTTTGGTGCATCGTTGGGTGTGTCTGACATTGGGTATGAAGTGTACCCTTTCTTAATTTTGTAAAACTTTGTAATGGGGACGTTCAACTCACCACCGCGGCACCTTTGCTGGCCATCTTGGGAATTAGCTCAGGGTTGCCAGTGCGCCCTCCTCAGGTGGTGTCTCACCCGTCGTCACTTCTGTCTCCATCTCCAGGACCCGCGTCACTTCCCAGACGGTGTCGTTTTCTTCTGGACACAGCCCTTCGGCTGTGCCCCACTTGGTTCTTTCCCCCCATTCGGGGGACCAACAGTCCTCAGTCCAACCACTTGCCTCAGTAGCAAACTGCAGTCCAGGTTCTAGCCACTCGTCTCAGTGGCAAACTGAAGTCCATACACTGGCCACTTCCCTCAGTGGCAAGTGGGATGTGTGGGGGGAAAACCCGGGCCTGCCCACTACTCTGAGTCCCAACTCAGGGACCCTATAGCTGGTGGCTGTGTGCATCCCCTTTTCCAACTCCACCGTCTCCTTCCCTGGGCCACTTCCCTGCAGCCCTGGCACCTCTCCTCTCCCCTTGTATCAGGGCCTCAGTCAGGCAGCCATCAGCCTGGAACTTCCTTATGCTCTGCTGACCCTGCCTAGCACTGCTCTGTCCATGGTGCTCCAGCCCTCTAGGCAGCCAGTTCTCCTCCCTCAAACTCCAGGGAGTGACTGCTCTCTGCTCTACTCAGCAGCCCCTTCTAATATGGGCCAGCCTGGCCCTGATTGGCTCCTCCAAAAAAACCTTCTCCTAATTGGTTGGCACTACAAGCTTTTTCCTTATTGGCTGCCTCCTGTGCAGACTCCCCAGGGTTGCTTTACCAGTGAGGGGCAGCCGCCCCATCACAAACTTAAAAAAAAAAAAATCCCACCTCAACAAACAATGACACTATATTAGGAATAAAATACATTGTAGAATAAGTTACTAGATTAATTTAAATTCCCAGATATGTGTACTATAGATTTTGAATTCTGAACAAGCGGTGGAGATGGGGAGGGGAGGTTGGGAGGAATGTGAAGGCCTAGAAATGTTGGCCTAAGAAGCTGAACAAAACTCTGTTTCCGCTGTAATAGAATTGTCACTTACAGAAACTTCTTCTAGTGTCTCCTCAATGTTCCTGGGCAGGGCACTCCTTTCTGTGCAGAACCCTTCTGAACTTTGATTTGCCCAAGTCAAACTGGGTTTCTCTGACTTTCCAACAGCTGACCCAGTAATGGGGACAGGTCTCCCCATCATGCTGAAGGTCCTAGTCATCTCCGTGCCCTCAATAGCTCTTGTGTCTCACTCCATATATTTGCTTCTAGAGTCAGATTTCTTGCCCTCATCCATGTTCATAATTCCCAAAGTGCAGCTCTGCCAGATGGGAATCACAATGAACAGCTCTTCCAGGTTGGAGGTGAGATTTTCAAAAGTTCTCAGCTTTAGGCTAACTCTGCTCCTACTGAAATCAGTGGGAACCAAGTTAGGCCAATATTGACCACTTTGGAATCCCCATGCCCTTCCAGAGAAACTCCAGAGTTTTATTGAATTTCCCTGTGAATAAAACATTGAATTTGCTTCTAAGTCCTGAATATGACTATATTGCACTTAACAAAACAACAGTACAATAAATAACCTCATTCTTTCATGGCCCTTCCCAGGCACACTGTGAAGTTCCAGTATTTCCAAAAGTGCCTAAGCGCTAGATTTTTAAAGGTGCAGTTAGGTGCCTAGTGGGATTTTCAGAAACACCTGGGAGTTAGGTGCTTCGTGGCTTTTGAAAATTCCACTAGGAACCTGTCTGTATCTTATGGCACCTTTGAAAATCTGTCCCTGTGGGTATGTCTACACTATGAAATTAGGTCGATATTATAGAAGTCAATTTTTAGAAATTGATTTTATACAGTCGATTGCGTATGTCCACACTAAGCGCATTAAGTCGGCGGAGTGCATCCTCACTACCGTGGCTAGCATTGACTTATGGAGCAATGCACTGTGGGTAGCTATCCCTCAGTTCCCGCAGTCTCCGCCACCTGTTGGAATTCTGGGTTAAGCTCCCAATGCCCGATGGGGCAAAAACATTGTCGCGGGTGGTTTTGGGTACATGTCGTCAGTCTCCCCTCCCTCCGTGAAAGTAATGGCAGACAATCGTTTTGCGCCTTTTTTTCACGGAGACGCCATACCATGGCAAGCATGCGGCCCGCTCAGCTCAGCTCAGCTCACCGACACCGCCGCTATTGTGTCCTGGGTGCTGCTGGCAGCAGACGGTGCAGTAGGTCTGCTAACCATTGTCATCCACCGCTTCCGCTGCAACTCTGCTCTCGTGCAGCTCAGGGGATCCATTCTGGTCCTCCTGGGTGCTGCTAACTGTCGTCTTACACCGCTTCCGCTGCAACTCTGCTCAGCTGCGATTGTCTCACTAGCGAATGTCTCCATGTTGTCTGTCATGGGCTTTCGGGTACGTGTGTTCTTCCTCGGGAAATGTGTGCGGTATTAACGGTCGTCCTCCACCACTTCCACTGCAACTCTGCTCTCCTGCTCTCATGAATCCACCTCGCAGGTCCTCTCATCGTTCTCTGTAAATATCTATTCTCTTGGCATCTGTCTTTAGCCACTGCTTCCGCTGCAACTCTACTCTCCTGCTCTCCTGCAGACACCGTACCATAGCAAGCATGGAGCCTGCTCAGATCAGTGCGGCAGTTATGAGCATTGTAAACACCTCATGCATTATCCTGCAGTATGTGCAGAACCAGAACTTGCAAAAGCAGGCGAGGAGGTGACAGCAGCACTGTGACGAGAGTGATGGGGACATGGACACAGACTTCTCTCAAAGCCCTGCCAATATGGGCATCATAGTGCTAATGTGGCAGGCTCATCCCGTGGAACACTGATTCTGGGCCCAGGAAACAAGCACAGACTGGTGGGACCGCATAGTGTTGCAGGTCTGGGATGATTCCCAGTGGCTGCAAAACTTTCGCATGCGTAAGGGCACTTTCATGGAACTTTGTGACTTGCTTTCTCCTGCCTTGAAGGACAAGAATACCAAGATGAGAGCAGCCCTCACAGTTCACAAGCGAGTGGTGATAGCCCTCTGGAAGCTTGCAATGCCAAACAGCTACCGGTCAGTCAGGAATCAATTTGGAGTGGGCAAATCTACTGTGGGGGCTGCTGTGATCCAAGTAGCCAACGCAATCACTGAGCTGCTGCTATCAAGGGTAGTGACTCTGGGAAATGTGTGGGTCATAGTGGATGTCTTTGCTGCAATGGGATTCCCTAACTGTGGTGGGCCGATAGACGGAACGCATATCCCTATCTTGGGACCGGACCACCTTGGCAGCCAGTACATAAACCGCAAGGGGTACTTTTCAATGGTGCTGCAAGCACTGGTGGATCACAAGGGACATTTCACCGACATCAGCGTGGGATGGCTGGGAAAGGTACATGACACTCACATCTTCAGGAACTCTGGTCAGTTTGAACAGCTGCAGGAAGGGACTTCCTAGACCAGAAAATAACTCTTGGGGATGTAGAAATGCCTATAGTTATCCTTGGGGACCCAGCCTACCCCTTAATGCCATGGCTCATGAAGCCATACACAGGCAGCCTGGACAGTAGTCAGGAGCTGTTCAACTGTAGGCTGAGCAAGTGCAGAATGGTGGTAGAATGTGCATTTGGACGTTTAAAAGCGACCTCAGTGCAACCAACATTCCCATTGTTATTGCTGCTTGCCACAATATCTGTGAGAGTAAGGGGGAGACATTTATGGCAGGGTGGGAGGTTGAGGCAAATCGCCTAGCCACTGATTACATGCAGCCAGACACCAGGGCGATTAGAAGAGCACATGAGGGCATGCTGCGCATCAGAGAAGCTTTGAAAAACAGTTTCATGACTGTCCAGGCTACGGTGTGACAGTTCTGTTTGTTTCTCCTTGATGAAAACCCGCCCCCTTGGTTCTCTCTGCTTCCCTGTAAACCAGCTGCCCACCCCCCTTCAGTCACTGCTTGCAGAGGCAATAAAGTCATTGTTGCTTCAAAATCATGCATTCTTTATTAATTCATCACATAAATAGGGGGATAACTGCCAAGGTAGCCAGGGAGGGGTGGGGGAGGAGGGAAGCACAGGGTGGGATGGTGGATGAGGGGAGGAGGGAAGGACAAGGCCACACTGCATTTCAAAACTTATTGAATGCAAGCCTTCTGTTGCTTGGGCAGTCCTCTGGGGTGGACTGGTTGGGTGCCCGGAGGGGCCCCCCCTGCATTTTTGGGCATCTAGGTGAGGAGGCTATGGAACTTGGGGAGGAGGGTGGGTGGGCGGTTACACGGGCTGCAGCGGCGGTCTGTGCTCCTGCTGCCTTTCCTGCAGCTCCACCAGATGCCGGAGCATATCAGTTTGATCCCCCAGTAGCCTCAGCATTGCATCCTGCCTCCTCTCATCAAGGTCACATTTGGCCTCTTATATTGAGGGCCTGCCAGTTTGGTGTGAGAGATCACACATGCAGGGCTGGGCAACAGAATTCGTCTTGCAAGCAGCCATGGTAAGCCACAGTCTTTTGGCTTCTTCAACCTTCATAACATGTGGGAATAGTTTCAAACAGCAGCGCCCTCCTTTCCCATACCAAGCCCCCATTGGGTTGGCCATTTAAAAGGAGGGGCTGTACTGGCCGCGAATACATCCCAAGTCTTGAGAGCAAATTAATCATTAAACATGCTTGCTTTTAAACTATGTATTATATTTACAAAGGTACACTCACCAGAGGTGCCTTCTCCGGCTTCATGGTCCAGGAGCCCGCCTTGGGAGGGTTGGGAGGGTATTGGCTCCAGGGTGATAAACAGTTCCTGGCTGTTCGGGAGAATGGTTTCTCCGCTTGCCTGCTGTGTGCTATCCTCCTCCTCCTCCTGATCTTCCTTGTCCCCAAAATCCTCATGCCTGTTGCGTGAGACTCCCTCCTTGCAGGTGTCCACGGATTGGGGTGGGGTAGTAGTAGGGGCGCTCCCTAGAATTGCATGCAGCTCATCATAGAAGCAGCATTTCTGGGGCTCTGATCTGGAGCGGCCGTTTGCCTCTTTGGTTTTTTGGTAGGCTTGCCTGAGCCTTAATTTTCACGCGGCACTGCTGTGGGTCCCTGTTGTAGCCTCTGTCCATCATGCCCTTGGAGATTTTGGCAAATATATTGGCATTTCGTCTTTTGGACTGGAGTTCTGATGGCACGGATTCATCTCCCCATACAGTGATCAGATTCAGTACCTCTCGTTCAGTCCATGCTGGAGCTCTTTTGCGATTCTGGGACTGCATGGTCACCTGTGCTGATCAGCTCACCATGGTGGCCAAACAGGAAATGAAATTCAAAAGTTCCTGGGGCTTTTCCTGTCTACCTGGCTAGTGCATCTGAGTTGAAAGTGCTGTCCAGAGCGGTCACTCCTGGAGGCCAATACCGTCGAATTGCGTCCACACTACCCCAAATTCGACCCGGTGATGTCGATTTCAGCACTAATCCCCTCGTCAGGGAGGAGTACAGAAATCGATTTTAAGAGCCCTTTAAGTCGACAAAAATGGCTTTATCGTGTGGACGGGTGCAGGGTTAAATCAATCTAACGCTGCTAAATTTGACCTAAACTTGTAGTATAGACCAGGGCTGTGTGACTTAAGAACCTGAGCCCCATTTTCAAAAGTGACTTCATCACATAGGAGATGCATTAATGTTCAATGAGACTTAGATCCCTGAGTGCCTGAGTCACTTTTGAAAATGGGGCTTAGGTTCCTAAAGCATTCAGGTGTTTTTGGAAACTTTACCCCTTCTTCTTGTTTGCCAGGTACTCGTGGAAGGTTATTTGTTGAAAAATGTTGTGTATGTTATTATTCAGTATATTGGCATTAGGAAGCCTCCTGTCAGATTTTCCTTGACAGTTTGCATTTAATGCAGAGAGAAGCAGATTGAGGTTCATCATTCAGTATTTGTTGGAAGGCTCCATCACGCAGTGCTCTATATCTGTACAGCAAACCAATCCTGCATACAGTATTGTATTCTGCTAGGAAATCTGCTAACCTTTTATTTAATATTTAATAGGTTTTCTAGTCAATGCTGCAAAAGCGTTTCATACAGAACGATATTCAGCTATTTTTCTGCTGTCTCTGATGGGATTTGCAGTGGTTCTCACTACCAGGCCAGATGTGTAGGTAAAGCAGGAAATTATATCGTCACTTCTTGCTTATCCTGCAGAAGAGGAGTATTTTTAAAACCTATTTGGACAAGTTTTATAGAAGTGCTGAGGTTAAGTAGGCAGATGAAGTGTGGGAGATAGGGAGCAGTCAAGACAAACATTACTGAATGTGACAATGAATATTAAGACTCAAACGATGTGCTGACATTACAGTGAATGCACTGAATGTATAATCATCATAGATATATGCATGCATTTTTGTATTATTTGAGAATCAGATGAATAGCTCTTTGTACATACATTCACTGACACTGATGTGTATCTCACTGGAGTTCTAATGATGTATATTTAAAAGGATATCACTCCAATTATGTATTTTAGTGTATGTCTGTCCCCTAAGAAATTCAGTATCATTATAATAGTATTTTGCTTAGCACTTCTGTAAGCACCCTTCATCCAAAGAAGTTGGAGTATTTTACAAATATCAAGCTAGCCAGCACCCTCAAAAAAATTCCCTAGGTGATGATTCATAGACAGACAAGTGCTTTTGTCAAGTGTTTGCTTCATTGTAGGTCATCACTAGGGAAATTTTTCTTATGGTGTGTTTGGGAAAGGTTTCCATTGACTGTTTTGGGGAGGTTATTTTAATCAGCCAAATTCATTCTAGTATAAAACCATTTAAATCAATAGACTTACACTGATGTGTTTGCTCCAATGTATTGCTTATTTTTAGTGTATGTCATGCAACCAGATATCATGGGGAAGAGCACATAAATATGATTATACTAAATAAACACCTGATTCCCAAGGGTAATTGTTATGCACAAATGCTGGAGCTAGAATCCAAGAGTCCTACCTCCCAACCCCTTGCATTAACTGCATCCAGCACTCTTCTCTGTGTGTCATGAAAGAAGAGTCCTGATGGTGCTCATCAAACACGTGGCTGTGAGCAGAAAGTAACATTGAGAAATTGCAAACTAAGGATGTGTTATCGTTGAGACTGTCTGATGGATACTCTTGTAGTTTAGAGGTTTTGGGAGGACCACAGCTAACAAGATGACAGTAATGTCTTTGCTGTGTGTGCATTGGTACTGACCAAATGTGAGCAGGTCAGGCTTTTGACTACAGCTTTCCAGTGTTACAGTACTACATGGTAAACATTTATTAAGCCATTAGTTCTTCCTTAAAGAAGTGAAGTGAACATCCTCACTGAGAATTCATCTCCCTCCAAATTAAAAATTGGTTGTATGTATGGTGATGCAGTAGCCTAGGATCGTCTCATAAGATCACTATATTCTACAGCTTTCTCCCTCCAAACAGAGTGTAGCTCTGTCTTACAACAAAACCTCCCTCCTCTTGCAAGAACTGATAGAATGTGCTGATAAATATCTTAAATTCAGAGAAGCTCCAGTTCGCCTTATTACACAAGCTTTTTCTCAGCCATACTGAGAACTGACTATGTAGCTCTGATAGGTAAACAGAGAGATATGTATGTTTGTCATAGCCATTTTATTATCTTTATTCACGCAGGTCCCTGGTTAGGTTTTTTAATAGAACACAGCTGTAAGGAAAAGGCCTGCAACTTATTTCCACAAGATCTGCTCCTCCAACAAAGGCACACAGAGCTACACAGTCTAGTTCAGTGTCTTGTTTTTGACACACCCTTTTGTTTATTAGCTTGAAACAGTGCCTCTTGCCATAGCCATGTCTCTGTTCCGAGTATGCACTCCAGATGTAGGAAATCTCTTCTTTCCAATTAAAGGCGCAATGTATCTAATTAGTCTGACGCATTAGTGGCTTGATTCATCTCTGTGTTACTTGAGTTGTATACCAGTGCGGCTCCAAAAGAAATGAAAAGAAGTTTACATTGGTGTAAAACTGGATGAACACATTGATATACTGAACTGGATGAACACATTGATATATCAGGCCCTTAGTTTCTGTCGGTTTGAAAAGCAGAGAAACAGACTATTACACTGGTGATTTATGAAGGATTGGGCATTCTAGTTAATTTCCACCTTCTCTTCATTGCCCACTGCTTTGTTGAAATGGAACTTTTGAACACTGTCTAGTATCTATTAGAAATTCTGTTTTTCTTAAGAGGACTTGTTTTATCCTTGCCACCATTAACAGGTTTCTGTTCACTATGCAATATCCTAAAACCACCGCCTTTTTCTACATCCTTTCCCTACCTGACTACTTGTTTCTGTTCATTTAAATGAATAAACTTATCTAAAGTTGACGTCACTGACACTCTGGTCAGACAATGTGATCTTTCATAAATCAGTGGGCCTCCCAATTCACTGTGCTCTCTGCATTTTTTATCACATCAGGTTTGTGATACCTACCAAATTCATTACGCTTTGCTCTTATATTGATGATGCTACATCACTGCATTCTGCCCCCAGATCAGGTTGCTGTATAAGCTTCTCATCTGAACCAAAGTCAGAAGTATTTTTAATACTTGTTCCAAAGAGATTGATAACGGCCTGATTTTGGAACCTGCCATGATTACCTAAATTGCTGAAGAGTTAGCACAGATGAAAGTAATACCTGACACTTTTATGTAGTGCCTTTCACCTAACACAAAAAGTGAATTCCTCACTCCACTGAAGTCAGTAATGAAAACTCCTAGTGACTTCAATGGAGCCAGGATTTCACCCTGATTATCACACCAGCCCATTTGAAGTAGGTCTATATTAAGATGCTTATTTTGTTTTGGTACAAGTGCAGACATGTGTAGCCGATGTTTTTAGTTTATTATTCATTTATTGTGTAATGTTATGATTATTCAACATATTATATAATAGATATTCATTGTATGTTAGAGTTAATTTGTAGAGTTATAGAAGTAACTGACTGATCGGTATTCAGAATAATCATGTATTAGACATAAGTAAAACAAGCTGAAATGCAAGAACCTGTAGGCTGAGGGCTGAATGATTTTAGCTTAGCCTTGGTGATGTGAAATGCTGACAAAAGTAAATGACCAACAAATAACCCAGTGCTCTAAGATTATGCAAAAAGAGGTACCATCTGGTAATATTGTAAAAGTCTACCCGAAGATTAAATTTTAAATTATAAAATGCTATAACAGCAAATATCATCTCCAACATATGTCTTAATCACAGGATAAAGGTGATACAGCAATGTTAATGAGAACCTACATAGCCTATCCCCTTATGTTTCTAGGGGATACAGACCAATAAAATAGAGGGTTGACACTTTCATGTACATGTGCAGAATGCAGGTATAGACAGAATCACATTCTAAAAAAGGGGGCCCAGAGCAGACAATTTGAGCTTCCTATGGGAAACCTCCAGCAGAAACCCCTCCTGTATTGATGATCAATCCATAAGAAGGCCATCAGACTCTAACACCATCTAGGAGGATGTGAGTATGTCTGTAGTTTAACTGGTACATGGATATATTTAGGAATTGTATATGCTGTGACATTTATAACTTTGTTGGTAACTTTTTAATAAAAATACTAAAAGATAGTGAACCTTGGTCTTGTGATTGTATGTGTTACTTGCCTATGGTTTCATGTGCTCCTTATGCTCAAATAAATTTGTTAGTCTCTAAGGTGCCACAAGTCCTCCTTTTCTTTTTGCGGATACACACTAACACGGCTGCTACTCTGAAACCAGAGATAACTCTATTGAACTTAAGACTGTAGCCACCAGAGCCAAACCCACTGTGGTATAATTAACATTAAATAAAATAAAAGGCTACACATGATTTCCACAGGGTTATGCTTAGGGTTATGGCATACCTGGGAATAGAACGCAGAAGTCCAGATGCATAGTCCTCTGTTCTAATCATTAGACGATGCTCCTTCCCGCTCAAATGACTAATTACTTAACTTCTTTGGGCCAGATCCTCACTCGGTGTAAATCAGTATAGGTCCATTGATCAATAAAACGATGCCAATTTACACCAGCTAAGGATCTGGTCTGATTTACCTATACGTAATGGAATTTGCTTTTATCGATGAGATTTTAAGGTGTTAGACAAATTAACTTGTTTATAGGATCAGATAGAAAACAGTGAAAATCATATCTAAAAGCTATCAAGGTTTGTGATGAAATCCAGAAAGTTACTGTTGCAAAATGTTACAAAGTTGGAGAGACTGCTATAATTAAATGGCATTTTACAATGATCAGACAGGTGGAATTGTGGTGATATTTAGTAAAAAAAAAAAAAAAAAAAAACCCATGAGCTGTATTCTAAGTGGAAACATATGTATATTCATAGCGCTTCTTCAGACACATTAGCTTTTTCGTTCCCTTGTTATCAAAGGAAAACAAACAGACTTCATGAACGACAGTTACCATGCTATGCGCTCTTTAAAAAAAAAAAATCTAAAACCCCAAAACCCTTTCAAATGCATTACATGAGAAACATTCTTGTCTTGCTTTCAATATTATACTGGCATTTCTTTGCTAAATACATACTATAAACATTGTAATTTTAAAATTGTGCTAGAAACGAGTATCTTTGGCAGAACAATTATGTAAGAGAGATTTAAACCTGAAGGAAGCATTTTGTGTCTTTTGATTAAACCTTTCTTTGAGGCCATTTCATAATTACACTTGAGGTTTGGTGGATAATGCTGCTTTCTCACATGCAACTCATCTGATTCCTCTTGTGCCTCATAATGCACACAAAGCATAGACTCTCTTGTAGCTTGACGCATGCTGTCGTTTATTTACTGCAAATTCTATACAAAGACTTTCTTTGAACAGCGAGTGGATACTTGATACAAAGTCTGTTAACTTGCTCTATCAGTCCTGAGTCACTACAGGGAGGTAAGCTAATAAAAAATAAATTGGCATTTTGTTCATTTGAAATTAAGCCACCATTTAGATCAAGAAGCATTCTGATATTGTATTATCATTGGCTTCCTCTTATACTGTCTTCCAGAAAGAAGAAAATTCTCATCCCAATGTATCAATATACTTGCTAGAAGTATTAATAATATTGTAATTTCTTTTTGCTGTCAGTTACTTTAAAGAAAGTATGTATGAAATTACTTGACTGAGAAGCACTATATATCTTGGAGATTACATCCATGAGTGTATAAGAATGTCCACTTATATGTTTTATTACAGCAATAACAGACAACAGAAGACTATGCTCTTGACCCAGAACTCTATACCTCAGGTGCCCAATCCCTTCAGGAACCCGAGAAGTGTGACTGTAGGACAATAGTACCTAGTGACAAGTGCCTTATTGCTGCTCTAAAATGGATCCTGGATATAAAAAAGAAAAAAGGACGAATGAAGACTATAAAAATAAGTTAAAAGTCTCTATGCAGAGAGTCAAGTTCAGGAGATTCTAGCCAGTCAGGTACAGCGCTATAACTGCATGGGTAAAACTCATCATAGTCACCTAGGTCACTCTAATTCCTAATGCTAATTTATAATAAAATATATAGACCCAGTCTCCAAGTCCATGTAAGTTGCAATTAGTGTAAAACCAAAAGTGGGAGAGAGGGAGGAGAATGATGGCTATCTATCATCTTTACAACCTGCTGATCCTTGGTTGTTGGGCAGTTGAGCCCTTGGTGCAAGC
Organism: Natator depressus; assembly: GCF_965152275.1. Taxonomy (NCBI): domain Eukaryota; kingdom Metazoa; phylum Chordata; order Testudines; family Cheloniidae; genus Natator; species Natator depressus. The sequence continues at coordinate 40,738,500 of NC_134244.1, forward strand.
GCAGCTTCAGGGCTGCTCTAAGTTGCACCCAGCTACTCCAAGTTACATCCAGCTGTAAAGATAGCAGTGCTCTGGCTGCTCCAACGGTCCCCAACTAGTTTATCTATACTTGGGCTGTGATAGGGTTAATATAGGGCTAACTAATCCATTTCTGTGCCACTAGAGGACTTCTCTATACAATGGAATCTCAGCTAGCCAATAAGGTCAGCTTCAAGTCTGAAGCATCACAGATGTAATGAATTTGGATCTGGCCCTATAATTTTTTTGTACTGACATGCATAGGTCCTGAGTTTTCTTTTTTCTCGGAAGTGCTCCCCACCTGCTCCAACACAAGGCCCTGCCCCACTCTGTCCCTCCCCTGAGGCCCCGCCCTCACTCCACCTGTTGCCACCCTGTTCCAACTCCTCCCCAAGGCCCTGCCCACCTGCTGTTCTCTGCCCTTCTCCAAGCACCTCCCCCAAACAGCTGTGGCTGGTGGGTGCTGAGCGCCCACTATTTTTTTTCTGGGGGTGCCCCAGCCCCGGAGCACCCACGGAGTCGGCATCTATGCTAACATGTATTTATTCATAGATTCTAAGGCCAGAAGAGTCTATCGTGATCACCTAGTCTGACCTCCTGTTTTGCACAGACCATAGAACTTCTCCAAAATAATTCCTAGGGCAGATATTTTAAAACAACAACATTCTATCTTGATTTAAAAATGGTCAGTGATGAGAATCTGCTACAACACTTAGTAAACTGTTCCAGTGGTTAATTACTCTTACTCTTTTAGGGGAAAAAAAAAGTATGCCTTATTTACAGTCTGAATTTTTCTAGCTTCAACTTCCAGCCATTGGATCATGTTATACCTTTCTCTGCTAGACTGACGAGCCCATTATTAGATATTCCTCCTACTTATACTTATAAATTGTGATCTAGTCGCTCCTTAACTTTCTTTTTGTTAAGTTAGACTCGAGGAGCTCAATTTATTTATCATTATAAGGCATGTTTTCTAATCCTTTAATCATTCTTGTGGCTCTTCCCTGAACCCTCTCCAATTTATTAATATCCTCCTTGAATTGTGAGCACTGGAACTGAACACAGTATTCCAACTGTGGTCACACCAGTGCCAAATATAGAAGTAAAATAACCTCTCTATTCCTACTTGAGATTCCTCTGTTTATGCATTCTAGGATTGCATTAGCTCTTTTGTCCACAGTGTTATCTACCATGACACCCAAATCTTTGTCAGAGTCACTGCTTCCCAGAATAGAGGCCCCATCCTGTAAGTTTGGCCTACATTCTTTGTTCCCAGGTGTATAAATTTACATTTAGCTGCGTTAAAATGCATAATGTTTGCTTGTGCTCAGTGTATCAAGTGATATAGATCATTCTGAATCAGTGACCTGTCCTCTTCATTATTTACCACTCACCAATTTTGGTGTCATCTGCAGACTTTATTGTTGATTATTTTATGTTGTGTTTATTGTTTTGTTTTTTTTCTTGAAAAGCATCACTTTTTGAAAATGTCTTTATTTGCTAGGACAATAATTAGTCTGAATGTGTGGAACACAAAGTGTACATCAAGAAAGGATCTCCTGGTAGCAAAAATATAGGCACTAAGTCATTGTCTTAAGAATTCCGTGATATCATTAGAAATTGTTCTGATAGACAAATTCAGCTCTGGATTGAAATTTCTCCAAAGTATGATTATATTTGGTTAGGGGGCTGTGGTGGAGACCATTATACAAAGAGGGGACTGTGATGAAGTTTGGGTCCAAATCAGAACTTGCTCAAAGTTCAGGAGAGTTGGGATTTAATATTTTGGTTGAGGCCCATCTGTCGTTTATAAGGTATAGATTCAGGTTTTAAAATACAGAGAAGTGCACTAATCTAGGTAGGTAAACACCACTGCCGTTAGAGCCAGAAGGTGCAAGCATCATTAGTGTCTTTGTAATTTAAAAACTCTCTACCGAGAATCTAAGTGAACAGTTCATAATTACATTCGGTAGTGGTAGTGGTGGTTCTGATGTGTGGAGTAAAAGCTCATTGAGGCAAAGGAGTGATGTGACCTATCCAAGGTCAGACACTGAGTCTGTAGCCAAGGAAGGACTAGAACTCAGGATTTCCCGAACCTGAAGCTCATAAGTCTTCCTCTAGGAATATACGGTGTGTCTTCATTAAATACAAGGAAGGTCTTGTGATTAAGGAACTGAACTGGGGCCCAGGCAATCACGGTTTAATTCCTGGCTCTACTACTCTGTGACTTTTGGCAAGTCACTAAGGTCAATGGGCTAGGTTTTCAAAGGTATTTAGGCAGCTAACAATGCAGATAGGTGCCTATGGGATTTTCAAAAGCACCGTGGCATCTAGTTCCACTGAGATCAGGAAAATGATTTAGAAAGTGGCCACTGATTCTGGATGCCCAACTTGATACACTCGGGGGCCTATTTTCCAAAGGTGCTGAGCATCCACAGCTTCAGCAAAAGTCAGTGGGAGCTTCAGATGCTCAGTACATTGCAGATAGGGTAACCGATATTTAAGGTGTCACAAATCAGTGGCCACGTTCAAAAATTTCATTCCTAATTTTTCTCTGTTTCAGTTCCTCATCTGTAATGTGATTGTAATACTCTCCTACCTCATGGGGATGTTCTGAGGATAAATTCATTAAGTTCCTTTTGAAGATGCAGTTCTACAGTGTTGCCTGCAATAAATCGAACTAATTTGTATTAAAAAAATCCCTACTTATTGTTTCTCTTTCTCTAACCTCTGTCTTCTTGCCTCTGAGTTCCTCAGGGGGGAAATTTCTCTTCTTGTCTAGAAAGCACCCAGCATATTGTGGGCATGATCATAACATAAATGATCATTAATGTTCAGATACTATGGTCATCGGGGCCATATAAGTTCCTACATATGTAGGCTGAATGGATGTTATCTGGAACTTTGTCCGAGAAATTAACAGGAAAAGAAATGGAAAATGTTTCCCATCCTAATATATCACTGCAAAATCAGAACTTCATCTTGCTTATTGTACCTGCCTCAAAAGAGTCTTATGAGGATGGATTAGTTCATCTTCATAATGTTCTTTTGAAAGTGAAAAAAAGCAATATATACCCTAAGTATCATACTCATATTGGTGTGTTAATCTTATTGAAACAATATGAAATAAATATGTACTATGCTACTGGTTTTTCCAACCTCCTGTCTCCAAAAGCTCTTAATTTCCTTTCTGTGTATACAGTAAAGTAGCGTGTGCACCCAGTGCTGCTGTTTCCTATATATAAATATTGTTACTGCTTGGCTAATCAAAGTTCAGCATCCTAGGGGTATTCCAGTTGTGAGTAGAAATTGATGATGGAGTCTGGTATTTTCTTTGGTGCAGTCTTGTTTATTTACAAGGAAAGTAAAAGTCCTCCTTCTCCAAACACAGGAGGAACCAAAGGCCAAAAAAGTAGTTTCTTGGTTTACAGGCCGTACCTTCTTTTCAGCAAGCATCCCCAGACCAGAATCTCTCTCTAGATTTCTCTCAGGGTCACATCGTGCTTACAGGCTTCTGCTGGGATTTCTTCTTTCTCTTTCTCACTGCAGTTCTGTGTTCCACTTTCTCTCACACGTACACCCCATTCTCCCAAACTGTACTCAGCAAAACACACACTGCCCACATAGTCCAAAACTTCTGGGTCTGTTCACATAACCCTTTTGTCCTAAGTGGGGATGGTGATAGATTTATCCACACAGTTACATGAATTAAAGGGTGCATTCACCCCCATAAATCTCAGCGAGGCTTTAACTCAACCCATAACAAGGTTTTCACCAGCTCATGACAGTATCATCTCTTTAATGCTTTTCTTCCAGAGGGTTTGGAATAAGAACTGTCAGGGTTCATGTGACACAGGTGACAAGCCTTCTCGGGCCGCCTACTGTGGTATGTAGATTTTCCTAGTTTCATATCATTCTATAAAAGAAAAAAGATTCTGCGTAGATATGTTTTAGCAAAACATACAAATAAAACGGAGCAACAAACAACTGAATTGACTGGGCTAATGATACCATTTTAATTAGAAAATGAGTGATTACTGTATGTGCTGTTGGCTGTGAGGAAGATAATTTAGGGCACAACCTAGCTCCCATTGATGTCAATAGCAAAAGTCCCATTGACTTCAGTGGTGCAGAATTAAGACTTTAATGTGTGATTAAAATGATTTTCTGCCATGTAATGCGTAGATGCTGTGCCCCCATTACTCATCCGGGCCTCTGCTCTGGGTTTCTGGGGGGTTTATTACATCAGTCTGGACTTAAGAAGCTCAGCCCGTGGCTGAGCCCCAGATAGTCCATCCCTCTCTGGGTTTGTCAATAAACACAAATGAACATCACACAGATAGATTGGTGGATTGGAGTGACAAGAGACCTCTTTCCTCAGAGGGCTTCCTGTAAAGCAGTGGGCCCTATCTAGGCTCATAGGCTAGTGTCAAAGAATAGTCCCATCATAAGTGGATCCACAGCAGGTCCTCCCTCCCTTCAAGGATGGGTTGCCGGGCAGCGGGCAGCTGAGGAGCCCTTGCCTTTAGCCAGGCCTTGCTCCTGGAATTGAGGCCTGGGAGATCTGCTCTCCTCAGTGGTCTACTACCAGCTGAGCTCCTCCCTCCAATTCTGACATCTCCTACAGGTGCAGTTGGGAGGGCCACTTGAGCCCATGTTAGCTCATTAAGCCTGTGTTGCCCAAGATGGGGTTTGTATACCCCCTCACAGTGCCCAGAAGAAATGTGTGTTTGCTCTAGAAGAGCAAACTCAGAAGCTCAAAATAGGAGTTTCATTTCCTAGCCATCAGTTTGTCTAATTTAGTATTTATCAACATTTTTTAATCAAGCACAATTTTGAAATGTACGTTTAAGTGACTCTTAGAATAGCAAACCAAACTCATTAATGCAAACAAGTTCCATAGACAGCATCTTCCAACTAGCTACCTAAAACTGACTCCCACCTGATAGCATGAGCACCCCAGTATTGGCCTATAAGACCCTAGATTTTGGGACAGGTGGTAGGGCATTCTTTCTGGAGCACCCCCAGCTTTGAAACCTGATTCCCTTATTGTTAAGCCAAGCCTGCTACTTGGTGTGGAGTTCCCTCACCAAGTTGATTTGCATAGCTACTACTTTGTCATCATGCATCCAGTACACTATCTAGTGATAATGGCCAGGCAAGGTGGCCTGTGAGTGATTCTTTATCTATCTTAGAGTTTTATACTGTCATCCCCACTGTTGTGTCTGAGCTCCTTCTATGTAAATTCATTGGAAATAGCAAAGCCCCTAGCTGACTTTGTGTAGTCTCTGACACTTCTACCTTTTGAGGATCAAAACTCTGCTTGGTGTAGGACTTGTTTTCTTTTAAAATTCCTTTTTGGGGGGGGGCATAAGGGTCGAGGGGGTGGCAGTGTTGTGAGTGTCGTTCATATGGTGGGAAGGCTTTTTCAAAGAGGAAGGTTTTGCAGCATTTCTTACAGATGGTTAGATTCCAGTTTCACCTGATCTCCTCTGGAAGATTGTTCCATAGCTGGATCCCCCTTACTGAGAATGCTTTATGCCTACCTTTCATTGTGGGTTTTGTTGTTCACTTTATTTTAAAACAAAAACAAAAATTTCACATTGACCTCAGTCATCTATGCAACCTTGTGTTCTTATAGCTGTCACCCTTGCCTTCCTCCTAACTCCACCAATTGTGTTACACCCTCACCTTCTGCATCTTGTCCCTAATTACACTGTCAGCTTTTGTAGGCGGGGCCAGCCCTTTATTCTTTATGTAGAGCACAGCACAGTGGGGCCCCCGATTCTGTTTTTGGGTTCCAATTGCTTCTGTTGGGTGAAAGGACAGGTTTTATGTCACACTCTCTTTTCCTTTTGTTCCTTGGAGAAAAGAAGCAACAGTGAAATATTCAGTATATGCACCCTGAGATGTGGTTAGAGCATGTTTTACAAATCAGTATCAAATGAGGTTCTTCTCTTTATCCTAAACTATTTTGTGAATTGTTCCCAGTTTTTCCTATTTCTCTTGTTTGGTTGTTTTTATGCCACATTTGGATTCTGATTTAATTTCTTTTTGCTGCTGTTTTTTTCCTTAAGAAATCTACAGTACTTCCTCATTACTGTGACCATCTGCATATCACTAAATGCCGTTCTGGTCTTAACCATGACAGATCATAGTGAGAATGAAGGTTGATTACAAGAAAGGAAAATAGAGTGACCATTTTGTGATTATGTAATGCGCTGTGAAAGGAAAAACCCATTAAAAGAAAGAACACAGTACTACAGTACAGACCCATTTATGAGCAGATGTCGGGAGTTAAGCCATCACGACCGCGTGTTAATGGACCGCGGGTTAAGAGGGCCATGGTGAAAAAAGTGTCGATGATTCAGTTAGAAAAAAACGCCATTATTTACTGCTGTTTCTGGCTCGCATTTTTTTCCTTTCTTGTGAAGTCTGTCATTCACCCCAGATGAATGATTTCAATATTTTCCGCATTTTGCTCCTTCATAAATCTTATAACAGTTTCTACAGCACTAAGGGCTTCTGTGGGTGAAATTTTGACCTTTTTCAGCAACATCCTCGCCATCACTTTCACGGTCCAGCGTATCCTCACAGCCTGTTAATATTTCTTCCTCGGACAGAAATTCTGAAGTCAGGCAATCTTCATCCATCTCCAGCCACTTGGCAATGATTTCCGGCGATGTATCCAAACTAAAATCTTTTATCATTTGAAAGAGAAGTTTACCTTTATCCTCTTTTGTCTGTGTGCGTGTTTGTAGGACATCTTCCGAAAATCCTTCAAAGTCTGGCTCTGAATCAGTGCCACTGCTGGAGTTTTCTGAGTCTGAGCTGTCTTTGACAGAAAAGGCATCACCGAGAGCCTTCATCCAGCAGTTTTCAATGGACTTTTGTTTTACTCTGTCCCAAGCTTTTTTAACTAACTAAATCATTTCCTTCATGTTTAACTGTTTCAGGAATTCAGAAATGCCTGAAGATGTGCATGACACGATCGCTGAAATCAGCTCCCGTCGATAATTCTTTTTAAAATTCTGAATAATGCCCTGGTTTAAAGGTTGAATTTTTGATGTTGTGTTGAATGGTAGGTATAGCACTCGAATTTTTCCATCGCTCAATACCAGTGATTCGGCTGGAGGATGGGCTGGACAATTGTCAAGTAGCAAAAGTGCTTTGGCTTCGAGTTTCTTCGACCACAGATGCTTACGAACAGCTGGAACAAAGCTGTTGTGGAACCAGTCATCGAAAATGTGTCTTGTTATCCAAGCATTTTTGCTGTTAGCATATATTACTGGCAGTTTGAGGTGATTAAAGCAGCAAGGGTTATGAAAGCGGCCAATGAGAAGAGGGGCAAGCTTATGAGCTGCCCGTCTTATTACTACAAAAAAGAAGAGTCACATGATCTTTTATCTTTTTAAATCCAGCTGTTTTCTGTGTCTCGTAATTAAAGGCTAACGTCTTATCAGGTAGCAGTTTTGCAAATAAAGCTGTTTCATCACAATTATAAAGTTGTTCTTTGTGGTAGACTTCATTTTGTAAAATAGATTTTAACTCGGCGGGAAACGCATTCACGGCCGATTCATTGGCTGATCGGCTTTCTCCAGAAATCAATACCTGCGCTATGCCATGATGCTTTTTAAAACGACTTATAAACCCCTTGCTGGCTTGGAATGATTCATCCCCCATTAAATTTCCAAATTTTGTTGCTTGGGCTTGAAGAATTGGCCCACTTAGCGGCATTCCTTTCAGCCTTTCCTGAGCAAACCCCGTGCGCATGGCTTTGTCTACTGTGGGTTTTGCTGAATAGCGCACATGTTTTTGCTTGAGCCCCGTGGCAGAATCGATATTTTGTACAAAGCCAGTCAGTTTAGATTCATTTTTTTTAGTCATCCTCAGAGAGTAGATTCGGCAATCCCAATATCTTTTGAAACTTTGGCCTGGGTTTCTCCGCTATTTACTCGATCTATTGCAGCTAGCTTTTCTTCTACAGTGTAGGAACACTGACGCTTGCCCTCTGCCATTATATTAGGCCTACCGTTAAAATTTTCTAATGTAGTATATATATTACTATATATTATATATCTCTCTAGCGTGACAATGACTAAGTGTGCATGATACGTCTTTACCAATATCGGTAAAGATGTACAAAACGTTTCCGCTCCGCACTTCCTGTTGATTTCTATGTCAGTGAGTTAGTGAGCAAATCTGTAGCACTACATAGCAAGTTCCTGTACCGCATGTTAACGAGTCTCGCATGTTAAATAGGTAGCACTGGGAGGCATGGCACTACTGCGTGTTAAGCAGATTCGCGTGTAAACGGGTCGGTACTGTACTTAATTCGGAATTCTTGCCCGCACTGGAATACCAACCCTTGCTACATCCATGTTCAAAATCTCTCAACATGTCAATTTTAGCTATGCTAGCCAAAAGCTTTCAATCAGTGTTGTAGCTGGCATGGGTTGATGCTCTTGGCCAAACTACCCTACAAAAACTGACCAAAGTAATTCTTGAAATACATTTCAATTGTGTTTGATCCATCCCATTAAAATAGGACAATTTATTATCGATAGGTTAAATAGGTTCTGGTGAATGTTATGTTATTTTTTTATATGAGCATCTTCTCAAGCCCTCAAAACTGATACTTTTTTTCAGATTTCTCTTGAAGATCTGAACTCCTACTATATTTCTAAAAAAATCCCCTGTGCCCTGCATCCTTTGCCCCATATATTGCATTATCACTTTGCCTTAGAACTTGATGTTTTGCAATGATGACACATTGTAAAATCATACATAATACACTGTAAATATATAGATTAAGCCAGTGATGGGAGAACTTTCAGAGGTTTTGAGCAGTATCTTATTGGATGTTTATCTGGACCTATAGAAACCTCCCATCTGGCCTCAAAGCCATCTCACACATAGCCAGTCTTAACAGGCCTGGGTTCCTTCTAGTTGTCTGGTTCCTTGATTCACTCTCTTGTGTGTGAGGGGCACCAGTAAACATCCTTTCCCCAGTAGCACCATTAGGGGTAGATGGCAGGCCTGTTCCTCTATTTGGCATATTTGTAGGTCATCTCTCCCTTTTCCCTATCTCTCTTCCCGTGTTCCCTGAATTCCATTCACTCTCCATGGTGTTTCAGTTTTTCTCTCCTTCAGCCACCTGTGATGTCTACTTCTGGGGAACCCAATTCCTTTCAGTCTGCTTATCTTAGGGTTTTCCATAGCGTCCATCACCACAGGATGTTGATTCTTTCCATGTAAATTAGGTATGCATGGCAAGGCCCCTACCTGATTTCATGTGTTTCTGCTCATCTACCTTCTCTAGTAAAAGAGGCTCTGCTTAAGTTATACATTTTTTGCCTTTCCACAGCTTGCCTCAGTGGGTTTTCCCTCCTTCTTCCCAGTCTCCGAGACCTGCTTTCTTTCATTGCACCCTTTTATGATGGGGGCTGAAAATGCTATCGGGGCTGGGGAGAAACATGTGAAGCTGCCTACAGAGAAAAACACTTCAGGTAGGCTGAGAGCCTGCATCTAGTCATGCTGTTTCGAGCTGCACAGCAGTAGTGAGTGCAACAGCTTTAGGAGCTCAAATGGATAACTACAGTATAAATTAAATGTTTTCAGGCTGAGGAAGTTGCCTGGGTGGACTTGAGACAGAGGTCAAAAACTTGGGACTGCCCCATCCAAATCAGTACGGTTGGCAGTTACTGTGTAGGTTACAACACAATTTGGCTCTATTCATATGTTACAACACAGTTTAGCTGCAACCAGATTTAACCACCATTGTTAATGTTGGTTGCTTTGTAGTGTATAATGATAATACTTAGCATCTATTTACTCATTTACGTTTCTAGATTTTGAAGCCTTGAGGCCCAATACTGACAGGGCTGTATTACAAACAAACACATTAGAAGAAACTGCACTTCAGACTGCTCTCATAGGAGGATTCAAGCATGGTTTATCAGCATGGCTTCTAACTATGAATGCAGATGGTACAACCATGCTAGGGCTTAACCATGGTAGAAAATAGTTGAAATATGGTTGCAGCTTGTGAGCACTATTGTGGAAACACTCTGAGTGGCACTAATTACCCTGCAACCTATATAATGTTTGAGCGTGGTGGGCTCTGAGTCACATGAACTGGCAAGTTAACTTCAGTGGTGCTATAATAGTGACTGTGTTTTTGGTGTGAGGCCCAACCATTTCAGGATCCTCTTAAATAATACTTATCAGATTTTTTTGAGTTGTTTGTCAGTGTCACACTGTTCTCCATGCATTGGGCAGATCAAAGCATACACACAAAATTGCAATATAATTGTACAGTTTGTACTCAAGTGTTTGGTTTTTTTGCTTTGATTTTCCTATAGCATGTTGGGGTTTTGCAACAACATTGAGAGATATGCATAAACTGCTATTAAAGCTACTCATGTTATAATTAAAGTAATATTTTTAAAAAATCATTCTAGAAAAGATAATTCAGTGATCTGCCCTCGGAGGAAAACACATTTATATTTGCTTACTTGCACTTACCAAATAAACTCATTTTTGTTAGATATAATTGTCGCAGAAATTAGCTTCTCATTGTGGGATTACCTATCAAAAGAACTGAGATGATGATATAAGGGCTTCAGATGGCAAATGGTTTTTATGAGAGGTAAAAACTCAAGGTGAAGTCTTGTCCTATTGAACTCATCATGGGGTTTGCCATTGATTTCAATGATGATAGGATTTAACTCACAGTTTTCTTTCAGCTGAAAACAAGCTTGTTGAGGAACATTTCCCTGTTTGAGAGTTGTAAATACGAACACCAGTATTACACATCAGCTCACTCTGTTGATCTCTAGGGCTCTCGTGAGACCCCATGCACCATTTAAGTCCTACTGAAGTCCTATTTTTAGGATTTAAGTGCTGCATAGACCTTGTGCTGACTCTATAGAATTTCACTCTATAAGAGCACAACTTATACCTTCCACTTCAGCATGACTTTCACTGGATACTTTTAATTACCTCTCACTTTTGTTCAGACCAGCCCTCTTTTTCATAACTTTCAAGCACAGGCCTATTAAACATGTATATTGTCCTAACACATTTGGAAAGAGAACATTGTTGTCGTGGAACAAGAGTTTGGTTCAGAGAATGTTACGAACCTCTCCAATACACATTATTACCTTTTTTACATGCTACGCATGTGAGGAGAGCAGAAACAGTTGGGCATATTACAATAATAATACTTGCAATGCTTTCAAAATGCTTTCCAAACAAAATGCCCCTGTTAGGTATGTCGATGAGTGCTTTTCCACCCCCTTTTATACGTGTGGGGCAAATAGAGGCAGAGGTGTTAAGTGACTTGTTAAGGAATAGGGATGGAGTCAGTGTCACAATGAGATATAGGTTATGTAATGTACCTTGGGCATGATGATTGTTAAGGTTGGATGAAGAGTTAGGTCTCTTTACTGCGCTGTAGCGGTTATATTTTAAATAGTCATGTGATCAAGCTATGGTCATTCTTCCAAAAATTGGCATAAGTCAACACAGTATGCTCACATAGACGGCAAATCAGCTGCTGTCTTTTATTTCCCCAGCAGCTGGTACCAATATACACTTGGGGAGCCGGGACGGGGGGGACATAGTCAGGCTACTCAGTCTTAGTCTACCTTAGTCAACATTACTACTATTGAAAAAAGAGCAATATAAATTTTTCTTGCATAACTATATCCATGCCACTGGGATCTTGAAGTGGACCAGATCCTATACTCCATTGCTCTCTTGATGGATACAGAAGAGCATGAACATTAATTGAGAGTAGGATTTACCTAACAACTGTTATGAAATATAACAACAATATCATATTTACTATATTTATATTACCATCGTACCTAGGAGCACCAGGTAGGATAGGGCTCCATCGTGCTAGCCACGGTACATGTACACACACATAGTCCCTGATCTAAATCTAAGATTGCAAATGCCATATAGCTGTAGAGGAGACAGGATATGATCAAGTATATATAATTTTGAAATTTGAAAATACATACTTGATTTTTTAAATTGTATATTTTCACATAATGCCAGCTGTATGCCCATCTGTTCTTCATCTTATCCATAATTAAGGGGCTGATTTCTTATAGGTGTCTCAGCAGAAGAGCAATATGGAGGAGGAGTAGATAGAGGGGCAGATCCTCAGGTGATGTAAATTGCCACAGGCCCATTGAAGTCAGTGGGCCTGTGACACATTACACCAGCTGAGGATCTGCTCCAGGAAGGGTCAAATGGATCAGTTCAGGGAGGGGCTCCGTGTGTTAGACAGTGTAGTGTAGAAGGCAGCCCATAGATGTTTGTCAGGACCTGACAAATGCCAACCGCATCTAGTGGCACCTGTAGCCATATGCACGTTAAGTATGGTGTGTACCATTGGCAGTGGTGAGGAGGAGCGGCGCTGGTTGTCCCACGTTCAGGTTTGGCCCTGCTGGCCCTCCATCATGACCAGTGTTGGCAGAGCCAAAGCTAAGTGAGTGGTGTTGCAACCTGGTGCACGGGCGCAGCAGCGCCGCTCACATTTGGAGGGGCTGGCAAATCCAAGTGGCACTGCAACTGCTGTGCACTAGATTGCAGCACCACTCACTCAGTTTTCACCCCGCTGCGTATAATGCTGGAGAGCCGGTGGGGCCAAACCTGAGTGGCAGTGGGGCAGCCAATGCTGTTCCTCCTTGCCACTGCCATGGAGCCAGCTTCTGCAACATTGCCCCCTCCTCCCCCCTTGGAGGCCTACCCAACCTCTCCCCTCCTTCCAGCAGCCCGTGACACTGCTCCAGGGCAGGCTGGGCTGAAAAACAGGGGGGGGAGGCACTGGGGCCAGCAGCTGCAGCAGAGATAGCTCCATGGGATTGGCAGTGCGTACCATGTGAAAAATTTCTAGGGGTGCCCCTGGCCTCATCCACCTATTTGTTAGCTTCTCACAAGAGTCTCTGCACCTTCTTACAGGCTACCCAGCCACATCAAACTGACCTGTAAGACCACTTCTTCAGTACTCTCATCATTAAAGAAAAAGGAAAAAGGAACTGCACCTACCTAATGTCAAAAAGAACCCTTTTATATCCAACAGATTGAGGAAATTGTTCCAGAATAGCTCCCCCCTGTGAGAATTGGACCCTGGCAATATTGTCAGACTTGGCGAGATCTAAGGTGTTCTGCTGAGTTAGTGCTGTGCATGGGACTGAAAGGATGACCATTGTCAGAAAAACGATTATGTTAAAACAGCACTTTCTGACTGAATAGTTCTGCTCTGTGTGTGTTTTCAAGTCATATCTGTTGATTTCACCGTTAAAAACATAGTTTTACAATTGTTAGCACTCAAGAACAGCTTGAAGAGGGAGATAGATACTGTTCTGCTGCTGCATCATTCAGAACATTTCCAGCCAGGCTGTGATTTGCAGAATCTTTACAAGTGATAATAGAAGAGGCAGAAAGAACACAGCTTGATTTTCAGATACTGGGTTAAGATTGCAGCCAGGGCACTTAGAGAAATCATTATCTGATTTGTCTATTGAACAAATTCAGTATGAAGATCATTGAGAGAGAATATATATGGAATCCCATAATGTTCTTTTTATAGGTACTTTCTACTTGAACTGCACTTTAAAGATATTTAGTTGTAACTTACTGAATATAAGTAAACGATTTATGCCACAGTTTCAGAAGTATAGTGAAAGAATACATGATGTAAATGGGTCATTTGTTTTCCTTTATATATTTTTTTCTGCCCTCATTTGAGCATGCACAGTCCCCCTCAAATTCATTTACTGAGTGGATTCCTCTAGGAAACAGAATTAAACATGCTGAGTTTAGAACCAGAGAGCCACATGATGTCATTTCTATTATTTAAATTAGATGGAGCAGAGTAGAGCTGAGTAATTTGTTTAATCATTGCTCATGCATTAATTTCCTGGGAGCTGATTTTTTACAGTGCACTTTTATCTAGAATTTATATCTCTTAGCCACGTCTCTTATTTGGCATGATTTCAATGATCTGGGCACATTTTTCTTCTTGACTTAAACCCAAGGATCAAGCAAATTGTGATCAAGCAAATTCTGCACACAAAGGTTTTCAAGCACAGTAAATTGATTTAAGGAGGAATGTGGCAGAAAAAAATGTGTCCCCAAGACACAGAAGTGAAATAAAAGCTAAAGCGAATTTGATTAGAACCAAGCTGAAAACATTTTGGAAAGTGGTAAATAAACAATGAAAAATGTGCAAGATTTACTTTGTGTATACATGGTGCAATATGTACTGGGTTAATTCTGGGATCAGAAGTCAACTGACTTTTGGCCTTGAGGTTTTGTGAGTAGCACTGACATATTTAGAGAACATTTGAATAGAAAAATGTCTGTTTTGTACTTGTCCAATAAAACATTTTAGTATCACTTTTTATTCATTCTCTTTCTGCACTTCAGGAAAAATATGTTTATCTTTACTTGTTGCCTTATTATTTTCATTTAATTTAGTCTCCATTTTCCTTTCTAATTTTTTTAAATTATTTTAGAAAATACTTGAATTTCATTGTATTGGCTGCATGGTAGATACGCTAGTATTTAGGAATATATAGTATATTTTAAAACCACTGTCCAACATGTCCAACAAATCATGTATGTATGTAGTTTATGTACCTAGCTTCCTTTTGTACTGACATAAAAATACTTCTGATTATCCCATAGTACAGTGTATCCGCTCCATAACTCGTGACTAAACATTGAGTACTTTGATATGCAGTGTGGTGACAGAATAATGTGAAATACTTATTGTATCTTATTTTATTACCATCCAATAGCTGCTTTGTATTTGTGAACAACGTTCAAACTATTTTCATTAGGTTCTCTTGACTGTAGGTCACATGGATACTACCGGAAGATGGAATTTTTATCGGCCAATTGGATTCTGTTATGATGTGTGCTGTTTAATAGATGTCTATAAGTAATGGAATGACACAGATTAATCCTCCCCTTTGGAGATATGAGAAAAATTAAATTCAGACAGATATTTTTCAAAAGCACATTTTAGAGTGAAATCCACACAAGAATCCCTATTTATTTCTTACATGCCTGGGTTACTTCCTTTGCCACTGCCTTGAAGCCCCATTTAAGGGAGCATCAAGCGTGTGGTGTGAACAGTTTTTCGTGCTGGAATCAATTTTGCTGTAAAGATCAATTTTTAAATAAAGTCTAAATTCCTTAATCAGTAGGTGAAGTTTTGGACCGTTGATGCTGAGGAACCCGAGTTGCTTCACTTCCTGAAAGTTTGCCCTTATCTGAATAGTTTTTTCAGGTGCTTATCACCACTCCAATTTAGATTGGGTTAACATCTGAATCAGTCATGGCAGTAGTAGTAGTGATATTATTGCAACCTCAGTCAAGGATTTACTTTCCAATAATAAATAGCCTTTGGGCAAGTCCTTTTTATGCCATTCAATTAAGTGGCATTGACTTGCAGTGTGGGTTTTTTTTTTTTTTCTATCTGAGCTTGCACTTACACTTACTAATTACCTTAATATACTGAGCAGGCAATATCTTAAATCGGAATCATGCCAGTGAGTTTTCTGCAAGTCTCAGAACATAATATTGTACAAATGTGAATTTGTCATACGGTTTTTCTTTAGGAACATGCGTTGTATAGAAAGTGAGAAAATGCCTAATGTTCCTGCATGGCTTTATCAGAATCTGCTGATGAATGCAATGTTATCACAGAATATGCAGAAATGTTAGGCCATTTATCCATATGGTAAAAGTTTTGTTTTTGAAAAGAATGATCTGTGCTTGGTGTTATAGTAAGAAGGGGGACTTAACGCATCTCGTTTGGCTATTCTCCATCATTCAGGATAGTTTTGGAGAAAATTCAGGTTCTGTATGAACACAGGAAGTAGCAACATACCATATAAGCCTGAATCATTTGTTTTACCTGATACGAGCAGTATGACCAAAGCTCAGAAAAAGCATTTTTTGAGGGCATCGGTACTGATCAAATATTTATTGTATTAAAAAATAGACTCAGGCTAGATTTTTGAATATGATCGGGCCCTTTTGTGCCATTCAGGAACCAGATTGTGCTTGAAAATTGCCAACAGAGAATTCCCCTGATGGAAAGGAACTCCCACTGACATAAAGCTGGTGGAGCCAGTTCCACCAACTCCAGTGTAGAGCTCCACTCCGCTGAGACCAATTGCTAGGGGGCTCCAGTCAGGGCAGCACTGGCATAGATTGACCCGCCACGTTAAGGAATTTTAACCAGCTCCTGTTGCTCACCTGTACGGAGCCTGAATATAGCTGACTAATATAAAGTAATGAGTAAATCTGGAGAAGATTTCAAAGAGTAAGAAAGATACTTAGTTGAGGATTTGATCTTTCGTTTCTGAACCTGTGGACTGGGTTACACGCACATGCACATGTGCACACCCCCCCCCGAGCCCCCCCAACCACCCCATTTTTGAACAGTTGCTTCTCTGCTGCATCCTCCCCTTGCCAGGGCTGGCCAGCAGAGAAGCAAATGGGGCAGGAAGGACCTTGGAGGTTTGGGATTAATGGGAAATACCTTGTCTAAACTCCACAGATCTTCAGCCAGGCAGACAGAGCAACTCTCCCTCCCTGGCCAATTCGGTACCTATTGGCTTCTATCCAATACCTGAACTCTGTATTTTTCGCCTTTTGTCAATCCAAGCAGCAGTAATAGTTCCTGTTTTGGTGCATAATGTGTGGCTCATACTGGAATGAGGAACATACCAGGTAGGGTGATTGTTCCCCAGTTCCATTCTTTCCCCTGTGATGTATGCACCTCTGTGTTGATTAGAGCTGAGCTTCTTCATAGTTCTTGTGGAACAGACAGAGGCAGCTGTGTGCAGCAGAATTTGCCATCAGCATGACCCCTGTTCGCAGGACTTTTGTGGCTCTGCTTCCCTTTACATATTATAAAGCAATGGGGAGGGGGAGCAAATAGAGGATCTTTTACTTAGACACGTCGTTAAAGATCAAATGATTTTATTTGTAGTTTTTGTACTAGTTTGCTTGTAGTTTGCTTATCATGCGTCCTTTCCATTCTTTGGCTTCAGAGGTTTGCAACAGAAAAGGGAAGGGAGTGGGTGCTAATTTAGCACATTTTATCCTCCAGGCATCCCCAAATAGTTCCCAATCACTGTCCTTCCAAATAGCATTGAATGAGCTTGCAAAGAATTTATGTTGGCACTAAAAATAAACAAACCTCTTTCTAAAAGCTGTTATGTAAGAGTCTTTGCCAAATTATGTTAATGCTGTGGAAGGAAATCTAGTTATAATGAAAACATAATTTGAAACCAGCAGCCAAGTAGCACTGAACACGATCCAACTAACAGTGTGTGGGGGATGCTCTGAAAAGCATGGCTTGTGTGTGTCTTTAAAAACTGTAACCATGTGAAAATTCACTAGCATCATACCCCCCAACCTCCCATTCTGAAGAATATGTTGTCCTCCTTAGTTTTCCCACAATGTTTGCATTTTAAAACTCTCCTTTGCTTAAGGAGATAAAAGTGTCAGGTTTAATTTTCTCTACGGCATGGACGTTATGGAAGTGCTGTAAGAAACCTGTAAGAAAAAACTGTCTTTATTATTGATGCTAATCTGCAGGGTCCTGAATTGCACAGAAAATGCAGGGAGGGTCTAATCTATAAACTGTTCCATCATGGAGTTTGTAAATTCGTAGATTTAGAAAGTGTAATGAAGACACGATGAATAGGTCACTGAGTGTAGCTTGAAAACCTGCTGTCATGTTGGTTTTACAGATTTTCAAGGCTCCTAGTAATAAGCAGGCTGCTGGTGATTTGAAAGCTACTGTTGCCTTTTGTAAGACACTTTTTCTTAGGGCTCGTACCACAAATGGAATGCATTCTAAAAAATCTTCTGTAAATATTTGGTTCTTTTAATCAGCGGGATCATTGCAAATGTTCCCAAGCAGAGCACTTTTGTTTATCGCATTTTCTTTTTATTTACAGACATGGCAGTAACAAGCTAGGTCTTGCATTGAATATTGTATTTTCCTCATTATCTCAGCTTTGAAAGATGGCATGCTTGGGACTCCATTACTCACCCTGATATTGTGAATCTTTACGCAGCCTATCCTTAGCACACACGCTTCCTCAGCATGGGATAATCTAACCTCTCTGTGAGTAAATGTCCTTTGGCATTAATTTTGACTGAGGGAAGGCTCCTTTTTAGTTACATTGAGTCATATTCACCCAAAGCCAATACAAAGTGGCATGAATTGCACCTCCTTGTGGCAGCCTGCACCTCAGGTGGGAGGATTATTCTGACAGGAAAGCACTGATGATACTGATGCCTGCCTTCTCTCAAGCTGTCTGCTGTAGGGGGGGAGGGCAGCTTTAGTTTCTACTCAGGCCCCTAAAGTTGTTTAGAGTACAGATTTCTAAGGGGAGGCAGTGAATCAGTGCCTCCCCCGTAATGTTGACTTTACTGCATTGCTGTACTGTTCCCCTGAGCAGGCCCACCCCAGTGCAATGGGAGGGTCTTCTAGAGGCATAAATCCGACTATCTGCCTTTCAAGCTTTGTGTCTTGTTTGCTGTGGCTTCCTCTGGAACACTGGGCTGCATATGGCTATGGCTGCACATAAGCAAGGAAGACAGTGAATGATTTTCCAAAGTTTAAGCATTGTGAACCCAAATAATTAAGCAAATAATATCAGAGCTGAGCTGAAATATTGGACCTCTTATGCTGCTAGAGACCATCTATGAAGTTTAGGGGTGCTTAGAACTGGGGTTGTGTTTTAAATAATGGTAGGTTTCTATAGCACAGAAAGCCACATGGGATTCCAGCAGCCCTAACATATCAGCTCACTGTGGTGTTGGGTATCACTGGTTGCTTGTGTGTGATTATATCTCTCCCTTTGTGGCTGACCCTAGCAATTATAAAGGCTAGTTACATACCACAGCAAAGAGTTCTCAACAGAAGTGTAAAACTTGCACTTTTGGTGCTGAAGGTTGACTGCCCGCTGACAGCATTAGTGTCTGTGTGTATGTGGCTGTGGTTCATTAAGAGTTCTCTAGGTATTTTTCACTGAGTTAGTCCCAAATCATTTTTGGAAATGACGTATATTACCTGTTTGCTTTCATAAGCAGGGTAAGTCAGGAAGCATATTAAAGAATTAGCCAGAGAACAAACTACAGTGCTGCAGTTGACAAGGAACATGATGTGATGGTGAGAAATGCACATTTTTTAAAAACTAAGGGCAAAATTCTTTTCTCTGCTGCTCTCTGTGGGTCTCTTAGTGTTGTCATTGGAAGTTTCATACACAGGACGAGCTGAATGTGGCATGCAGAATAGATACACAATATGGAAGAGAGGAGAATTTTGTAAGGGTTAACGCCCCAGGAATACTTAGTTATGATTGCAAATATTTTGCTTCTCATAGTTTGTAGGTGGCTTATGGGTGAGGTTTAAATGATATATTACTAAGCTTTTAGTGTGTAATAATTTGTCTAAAAATAGGGTTGGGTTATTAAGATGAATATACCAGTTTGTAGCTCTTGTTACCGTTTAGAATACAAGGCGTTCATTCTTTTAGTGCCAGAACTAATGGCATTTTTATGTCCAATTCCACACAGAAGAAATTTTGAAAAAGTAATTCAGGCATCCATTAAAATCCAGCAGACAGCATAGTTAAAGCAAATACATCAAGCCAGTCCCACAGGGCGAAGAATGAGCCTTTTTAATTAAAATGGTATTATGAGAGAAGTTTTGTGGTTCAGTTGTTAATGTATACTTAGTTGACATCAACATGCATTTAAACTAGTTATTTTGTTCAAATTCAACTCAGTGCACACATAGCCAGGCTAAAAGATACATCCCACCCTATGAATTAGGGTTACTATCCCCTTGGGTACAAGCCGATTGCCTGCCCATTCCAAAACTTTACCCTTAAGCATGACAGCACTATATGATTGAAAACAAAACTGCCTGTATGTATTCCCTATGGTTTTGTATTAAATAGGACAATTTTTCCCATAGTATTATTTCCCAGGTTAGTGGGAGTTACTTAAATCCCAGACAGCAAGTTACATAAGCTTTGAGTGCTACTGATCATGTCTACACTGTATTAGTATTCACTGAAGAACAATATAAATTACTGTATACCAGTTATGATTGTATAGCTTACAGTGATGTAGTGGGCACTATTTTCATCAATCCAAAGTTCAGACTGTTACTGCAGTTTAAATATTGAAACAGTGTATTAATGTGTTTACTATGCTTTTTGTGGTTTTGGAATCTGCTGTTTATTTAATGGAATGGAATAATTAATTCAGAATTATCACCCTCAATTTACAGTTTGTTGGGACCTATATTTTATACTGTGTCTAGCCTAAAAACTGTAGGCAAGATAATAATATGCAGTACAAAAATTCTTACTGATGTACACTATATTAATTCTTCACACAATGCACAGTCACCCTGTGGAACTCATTGTGATGGGATGTTGTGAAGTCAAAAGTATAACTGACTTCAAAAAAGAATTAGATAGGTTCATGGAGAATAAGTCTATTGTTGGCTATCAGCCAAGATGGTCAGGGACACAACCCTGTGCTCTGGACGTCTCTAAACATCTGACTGCTACAAGTTGAGACTGGATGACAGGGGTGGATCACTCTATATAGTGCCCTGTTCTGTTCGCTCCCTCTGAATGATCTGGCACTGGCCATGGCAGGAAGACAAGATACTGGGTTAGATGGACCATTGGTCTGACCCAGTATAGCCATTCTTATATTTTCTTAATTAGTGGCCTTCCCTTCTCCCTCTAAGATAAAACAGCTTGTTAAATTTGGTTTAATTTCAAGCAAGCCTTACAAAAAGGTGCATAAACACTCATGTGTCACACTTCTGTGTACTATATTAACTTATCTTGGAAATCATATACTCTGGGTGGGTCAGGAAGGGAGGTGAGTGGAAATGCATTATGACTTTTGATGAAGCCAGTGCAGTGAACACAGATCAAAAGAGCAAGCACTTGTTTTAAACGATAAAGCGTTTATTATAGCTTTAAGATAGGGCATTTCTCACTGGCCATTAATATACAGCTCAGGTGCATGTGAAGCACAAGAGAGCAGACCTCATGAATGCAAACATCACATCACCCAACGAATGGAATGTATATCTATATCTTATTGAATTTTTCACTGTTTTTCAGAAATATCGACAGTATATGTCAGGACTTCTGGCTCCTCCTTATGGTGTTATGGAAACTGGCTCTAACAATGACAGTAAGTAAAAATATATATGTATTTGAAAATCAGTTTTAAAAAAGTCCCTCCTCTTTAGATATTGGAGTTTTGTTCTCTTTAAGCATTGCAATGCATGATCTTTTTTTAGTGTGGGCAAGAAGCGGTGTCAGTGTCCACCGTAAAAAAAAAAAAAAAAAAAAAAAGTGATGGTGTGCCCCAGCTTTCTTTCTTTTACCTACCCATTTTTCAGCTGATGGCAGTGAGAAGTGGGGGATAGCCTGGCACAATTACCTACTACACACCAGTCAATTTGAGGACTGCATTCAGTTTTTGTATTAAGTGCTGAGGGCAATATTTCCAAACGTGTGCCTATCTAGGTACCTAAATTCACACTTAGATATCTAAATTGAAATCATAGAATCATAGACTTTAAGGTCAGAAGGGACCATTTTGATCGTCTAGTCTGACCTCCTGCACAACGCAGGCCACAGAATCTCGCCCACCAATTCCTGTAACAAACACCTAATTTATGTCTGAACTACTGAAGTCCTCAAATTGTGGTTTAAAGATTTCAAGGTGCAGAGAATCCTCCAGCAAGTGACCCGTGCCCCACGCTGCAGAGGAAGGCGAAAACCCCCCAGGGCCTCTGCCAATCTGCCCTGGGGGAAAATTCCTTCCCGACCCCAAATATGGCAATCAGCTGAACCCTGAGCATGTGGGAAATGAAGTCTTTGGGAGCTGTAGATGCTCAGCACTTCTGAAAATCAAGAACGTTTATTTAGGTGCCTGAATATGGATGTAGGATGTCTAACTTTAGTTGCTCAAATTTGCTAATGTTGTCCAGTACATTTATACATTTGGTATATTTGTTGTATCTGCAGTGCTCATTGCTGCGTTCCATGGGATTCATATGATGTCTTAACACAGAACATTTTTCTAAAGAAACACATACCAATATGTTATGTTTTATAGAAAAATTGGTTGTTATGGGCCGTGCTATTTTTTTTTATAAATATTAAAACACAGTTTTATGTGAGTTTTATATCTGAGTTTTATGTGTGCCCAGCCAAATGCCCATGTACAGTCTTGAAATCTTAAAATTGGAGGAGGCCTGCTTAACCTGCTGATACACGTAGGATTTACACATTTTTTATTCTTAATGGGCATTTCATCTTTACAGCCTTCGTATGTAGGTAGGAAGTACATTTTTCATTTCAAACTTACTCTAACTTACTAAACCTCATAAGTAAATGCACATGTACTCAAACTGCTAAGACCCTTCTAATTTTTTTATTACTTTCATGAATGGCTGCTTTAGTATTTAGAGAATGCACAATATGCTGTATTGATGTATTTCCTGTTTTCTTTTAGGGATGCCTGACAAGGAGAATATGTCTAGCAATACTCTTTGTCCAGTATCTAAAAACTGTAATAAGGTAAATCACACATCATTCTTCACTACTTTGAAAATAAAAAAGAATAAATATAGCATTAAATTGGAAAAACAGCAAAACAATTAAAAGGGATGGGGGGAAAGATCCCAGTCCTGCAAAGGCTTAAAACACATGTGTAACTATTGCACGTGGAAAATCCCACGCTATAAGTGGGCTTTAGTCTTTGCAGGATCAAAGAGCAGTGGCTGAACTTTTCTCTCTCTCATTCCTGGTCCAGGACTAGGACAGGAAAAAAAAAGTCTGTTATCTCAAATATCGTCAGCTACTGTTGAAGTTGGTGACAGCTGGTACCTGGATAGAACTTCACATCTGGGGCTCATCTCTATAATAAAGTCACAGGGATGAAAGTGTGAGGGTGAAATGCATCCCTGTGAAGCGGGCCAGTGCAAGCCAAGATACCATTATAGTCCTAATTCAGACCTGTTTTGAGGATTTAAGTGGGTCTTACGTAATGCATAGCCTTTGTACTGTCCCCTTGCACAGGGCTGAATTTTACCTTATCTGCACAGAATAGCTGTAATCCCAATTCCCTCTCAGAAAGTGCTTCTCTGCCTTCATACTAACCAATTGGAACACACATACGATAATTTATGAGTAATGCTGTCTGGGTTTAAAATAACCACAATAGCAGGAAGAAATAATAGTCTCAGGGTCTGTTCCTGCTGTGGCCTGGGTGGGAGAGTTACAGGGATATTTAATGTTGCTTGGATGTTTTTCTTTCTGGACATAGTAGTTTAAAATGATTCATTTACTTTGTATTTAAAAAAATTAAAGAATTTTTAAGTGGACATTGGAAACCTCTCGACAGCAGATAAAGCAAAAGAATACTTTAGTCCATTTCATTCATGTGAATATAACTAATTCAAAAAGAACAGGAGTACTTATGGCACCTTAGAGACTAACAAATTTATCTGAGCATAAGCTTTCGTGGGCTACAGCCCACTTCATCGGATGCATGCAGTGGAAAATACAGTAGGACGATTTTATATACACAGAGAATATGAAACAATGGGTGTTACCATACACCCTATAACGAGAGTGATCAGTTAAGGTGAGCTATTACCAGCAGGAGAGAAAAAAAAAATCTTGATAATCAAGATGGGTCATTTCCAGCAGTTGACAAGAACATGTGAGGAACAGTAGGGGGAAAAAATAAACATGGGAAAATAGTTTTACTTTGTGTAATGACCCATCCACTCCCAGTCTTTATTCAAGCCTAATTTAATGGTGTGCAGTTTGCAAATTAATTCCAATTCAGCAGTCTCTCGTTGGAGTCTGGTTTTGAAGTTTTTTTTGTTGTAATATTGCGACTTTTAGGTCTGTAATCGAGTGACCAGAGAGATTGAAGTGTTCTCCGACTGGTTTTTGAATGTTATAATTCTTGACGTCTGATTTGTGTCCATTAATTCTTTTACGTAGAGACTGTCCGGTTTGGCCAATGTACATGGCAGAGGGGCATTGCTGACACATGTTGGCATATATCACATTGGTAGATGTGCAGGTGAACGAGCCTCTGATAGTGTGGCTGATGTGATTAGGCCCTATGATGGTGTCCCCTGAATAAATATGTGGACACAGTTGGCAATGGACTTTGTTGCAAGGATAGGTTCCTGGGTTAGTGTTTTTGTTGTGTGGTTGCTGGTGAGTATTTGCTTCAGGTTGTGGGACTGTCTGTAAGCAAGGACTGACCTGTCTCCCAAGATCTGTGAGACTGATGGGTCGTCCTTCAGGATAGGTTGTAGATCCTTGATGATGCATTGGAGAGGTTTTAGTTGGGGGCTGAAGGTGACGGCTAGTGACGTTCTGTTACTTTCTTTGTTGGGCCTGTCCTGTAGTAGGTGACTTCTGGGTACTCTTCTGGCTCTGTCAATCTGTTTCTTCACTTCAGCAGGTGGGTATTGTAGTTGTAAGAACGCTTGATAGAGATCTTGTAGGTGTTTGTCTCTGTCTGAGGGGTTGGAGCAAATGCGGTTGTATCGTAGAGCTTGGCTGTAGACAATGGATTGTGTGGTGTGGTGTGGATGAAAGCCGGAGGCATGTAGGTAAGTATAGCAGTCAGTAGGTACTATTTCCCCTTGTTTATATTTCCCCCTACTGTTCCTCACACGTTCTTGTCAATTGCTGGAAATGGCCCATCTTGATTATCCCTACAAAAGGGGTTTTTTTCTCTCCTGCTGGTAATAGCTCACCTTAACTGATCACTCTCATTATAGGGTGTATGGTAACACCCAATGTTTCATGTTCTCTGTGTATATAAAATTGTCCTACTGTATTTTCCACTGTATGCATCCGATGAAGTGAGCTGTAGCCCACGAAAGCTTATGCTCAAATAAATTTGTTAGTCTCTAAGGTGCCACAAGTACTCCTGTTCTTTTTGTGGATACAGACTAACACGGCTGCTACTCTGAAATAATTCAAAAAGGAAAGCATTTGTTCTTACTTGTTCACTTCCACCTCTCCCTGTCTGCCTGTCCCTCTTCCTCAGAGATAGTGACCTTTCTTAATCATGTCTTTTAGCCTTTATTAAGCATACAGACACTACTGCATACGCAGTTCCTTTTTCCGCTCTGTTATTCACTAACAGCATAACACTTCCTGACCCAGCCTTATCCTGCATGAAAATTAACACTTTTCCATGAACTTATTAATAGTAATCCTACGCACTCTGATAGCACCTTCCATTCTAAAAGATTTCTAAAAACATTTATGAATTAAGGTCACAACACCTCTGTGAGGCATGATCATCTCCATTCTACATATGAGGAAACTCAGGCACAGAGAGGCTAGGTGACATACTTGGGACCACACAGGAAGTCGATAGAGTTGAAGCGAAGTAGTAGAGCGGAAGTTCACTTGTGGAATCCCACAAGGATCGATGCTCTCTCCTGTCCTATTCAATGATCTGCATGCAGCCACTAGGTAAATATGTACTCAGGTGCCAGCAATATGCAGATGTCACACAGCTCTACCTATCTTTCACCACATATGGGTGGATGAGATCAGCTCATGGATGAGATGAACTGGCTAAAACTGAACCCAAGCAAGACACAGGTGATGCTGGTGGGCAAAGGAAAGCATCTGGAAGGTTTGCAGCAATGGTGCAGTCACTTTTGGTTGAAGATACACATCCACAATTGGTCAATTCAGTCCATAGTTTAGGAAGGCTCCTGGATTCCTCACTGCTGCTAAGCTTTCACATAGCAGCATCTGTGAGTAATGCTTTCTACTGTCTCCAGTTGGCTAGGAGACACCATCACATTCCTGCAAATGATGACCACACCTTTGTCACCTCTTGGCTGGCCTACAGAAATACAATATACCTGAGCATAAAGCCTTCAGCACTATGATGGCCTTCGCTCATGGGGAGCATTGCCTCGTAGTCTGGGCTTAGGCCCTTCAAACTGCAGAGGCGGGGTTTGGTAGGGGAGCCCAGGCCCTCCACTCCACCAGACTCCAGCTCAGGGCCCTGTGAGGCCTATTAAAGGTCTGACACCTGGGAAATCTTAAGGCTGCCCTCCCTGAGCCACTTACTGTTATCCCAGGATTGTCCAAAATTCGCCGTCTGTGGCAAGGAGATGTGCCAGGAGGTCAGCTTACCGCTTGGCGCCTCTTGTGGCCATGCATGGTGTGGGGGCTCCTCCTCAGGGTGGCAGCTGTCTCGTCTGGTGGCTTTGCCCTGGGCCAGGTCAGTACTCAGTCTCTCCCCTGCTAGGTTAGTCCATAGACAAAAAAAGGGGAATTTAATGCAAACAAACTGAGTCTATAAGAGAGAGAGGGGAATGCATCCCCTCAGGGAGTATCTGCAGCAGGTAGGGTTGCCAACCTTCCAGGATTAGTCTGGAGTCTCCAGGAATTAAAGATTAATCTTTAATTAAAGATTGTCGTGTGATGAAATCTCCAGGAATATATCCAACCAAAAATTGGCAACCCTAGTAGAGTCTCTCTTCCCTCAGGGAGGCACCTTTGGGCAGTTGTTGTAGGGAGAGATCCAGTTTTCCCCTTAGCTTTTTTCTCAGGAGCTGTGAGTTGCAGGTCCAATCTCTTTCCTGGCCTGCTCTCAAGTGAGCTGTTCTGCTCCCTTTTAGCTCCTCCTTCAATCCATGCATCTCTTGCAGGTGTGGCGGGGTGGGGCTGGCTAAGCCCAGAGCAGCTCAGTAACCCTCTGTTACCATTGTGGAGTTTGTGTACCCTATCACAAGCTCTTAGGAAATTCCACTCGGTCCAGAATGCTGCAGCTACTCTCCTCAGCAACACAGACTACTGTGAACACATCAAACCTGTCCTCCACACGCTACACTGGCTTCCCACAGAATGTCAAGTCAAGTTCAAAGTCTCAGCCCTTATCTTCAAGTTGCTCAATGGCCTGGGTCCAAGTTATCTAAATGATCAGCTAAAGCTCTGGGATGAAGAATGTGGTTGACAATTTCACTTCTCTGGCACAATGTAACTTCCTACAATGAGGGTTAAGCTCCTCTGTGCAAGGCCCAGAGCTTTCTTGGGGGCCAGTCCAAGACAGGGGATGAACTCCCCCAGGAACCAAGGACCATCAGAAATTATATCACCTTCTTCTCTAAGTGAAAGGAGCCTTTCTTTGATATTGAGTTTTCTGACATAAACATATAGCCACACATTATATATTTAAGAACATTCCAAAACAAAACACTCTGCATACAATTCTTCTTCGGGGAGATGAGAGAACAAACATGAGATGTTAGTCACTTTGCTCAGTGTACTACTGAAAGATGCTCAGATACTATGGTGATGAGTGTGGTATAAGAACCTATGTAGAACAGAATAGCTCATGACTCCTAGTTTTATGCCTTTCCCACACATTCATACTTCCTTTTATTTACTGAAAGTAAAAAAGCAAGTGCACCAAACAATATGTAAATGCACAAATATTTAGTTTACTGCATGTCAGATTTATTATCTGCGTTTATGAATTATACCAATACTATAGTACCTGAACACCTCGTACCATTCTCATATCCTGCTATCAGTTAAAGATTTGATTGACCTGGAAGATATGTCTGCAGGTCCAGAGTCTCAGATGTGTGGGGGTAGCTCTGCACTGATCCAGGATGCAAAGTTGCCCTAAATCCAACATTAATAGCCAGAGAAGTATTCCCCCTGTATAGATGAATCCTTGGGTAATGCAGAACCACTTGGACAGTTACAAGGTTCGTGCAGAAGCACATGTGCAGGGAAAATGGAGCATGTCTGGAGTATCCTTATGCCACAGTTATCCTAGGCTACTGGAATGGCCCTTAATGATGCTGGCGGTAGGTGCAGTTTAGAGCAGGGGTTCTCAACCTTTTTCTTTCTGAGGCCACCTATTAAAAACTCCACCGCTCACCTGTGCCACAACAACTGGTTTTCTGCATATAAAAGCCAAGGCAGGCATTAGGGAGTAGCAAGCAGGGCAATTGAATTGGGCCCCAAGCTAAGTTGCTTAGGCTTTGGCTTCAGCCCTGGGTGGCAGGGCTCATGGGCCCAGGCTTCATGAGGTGGGGCTTCAGCTTTCTGCCCAGGGTCCCGGCAAGTCTAATACTGGCTCTGCTTGGAGAACCCCCTGAAACCTGCTCATGGGCCCCCGGGGGCCTCGGACCCCTGGTTGAGAACCACTGGCTTAGAGCACCCTTCGAAGATCAGCCAAGCGCTGAGGTGGATAAGGTTTAAAAGAAGCTCTTTAAAATACTATGTGCTGTAAGAAAACATCCTGCACGGATCCTGACGTATTTCCAAATTTTTTGTTTTTATTATTTTTGTAGAACTTGCTTCTTTTAATTTTGCATGTACATATTCACAAATCTTTTCACATGGCTCATAAGTGTGCTTCAAATTAAATAGAATATATTTCACTCTTTAAGTATGAAATGTATTCATCTCTTATTCAGTTTATGTTAATTCTTTTAATAGCTCTAGAATAGATGATTTTCCATATTCACCATCTAATTATTTGAGCTGTATGTTCATAGCTTAATTTTTTTCTTTTGTCACCTTCTTCTTTTTTGATGAGTAACATACGATTTTTCTTCTAATGTATGCCTTCCAAGCATCCCACCATATGGGAGCATTTGGTATTCCTGGTTCAATTAAAATCGATCAAAAATGCGTTTCTGTCTGAAGAAAGCTGCAAAGTGATTTTCTGGTACCCAAAAGGAATTCATTTACATCTGAGGTTACTTTAGTGCACATTATTTAATACAAAGACACAATTAAACTGAGCATAAAATAACTGAAACAAAATATGAAATGATTGTGTTAATGCCATCAGTTATATTTTGGGGAATGGAAACAATCAATTCTAGACTCTCTTTCCTTAGAAAAAAGAACATAAATGCTTTCTGTTGGATTAGTTAAGTTTAATAATTGTATGATAGTGTCTCTTGAAATAGTTTTGAAAATTCTTATAGAACTAAACCTAGAAATGACTGGGTCTAGTAGTTGAACTTAAACTTCCAGGCTAAGTGACAGAATCAATGATAATTTCAGATACATTTTGGAAAAAGTTATGGAAGAATAAGAACAACACAGGAGAGTCCTGACTGTGTACAGGTGGAGCTGGGAACCATGCCTGTATTTAAGGTTGCTGGACACTTTCCATCATGGGACCCTATTTTCAATTGCTAATAACTTTTCCAATCTTTAACTTTTTGGGTTGATATTTTCCAGGCCAGGGGTCTGCCTGAGGCTGAAAGTTTCAGCTAAATTGGTTTGGCCATTTTGGAGAATGAGGTTGGGGGAAAATATGTTTGTCCATGTTAAAAAAAAAATTCTTTGTCTTTTCCTGGAGAAGCTCTAGGGCCTCCATGCAGGGACTTGAAATTTATCAGTGGGTGTCACACTGGCATCAGGGATGCACCTTTTGCCATCCCCATAACACTCTGCCAAGTTATAAGCCTCTGAAAAATCTCAGTTCGCACATGCTTGCTAGACAGATTTGTAAGTGTTTGATAGCTAAATTCTCCAAAGATCCCATCTGCACTGGGTGCATTCTGCACATGCATGCCAGCTCAGGGCTGCAGGAACTGAACAAGCCTTTCTCTGTAGTTGTTTCTCCCAGCTGGTAGGGGCCTCTGTGGAGACAGGCACTGGAACTGAGAGGAGGAAGACTGTCTCTTTTGTGCTCTCAGTGCATCTCCTGTTGTCACCCTGGCAGTGAGAAGGAGCAGGAAGAAGCTGGCTGACTATTCCCAGGGGTTATGGAGATAGGGGAAGAGGGAATTGCAGGACCAAAACAGTAGGAGGAAGATGGCAGGGGTAAATAGGAGCAGAGAAAGACCCAAGCTGGGCGCATAGAGTCTCTAACCACTCTCCTACAGAACCTGGAATTGAACTCGGAAGTCTTCAGTCTTTGCATTCCTTTCCTGTCAGCAATTAACTGTGAAACCCTCTGCCAAAGCATGTGTCTTATCCTTCTCTAGTGATGGTCCCATAGAGGATAACACCCTACAACTTTTGTCATTTACTCTGTTAGCTCATGTGGAAGAGATCTGTGCTGTGGATCTAAAGATCTCAACTCTGTTGATGTCCTATTCTGGGGATCAATATGGATTCTCATGCTGGGATTTCTGGGTTTTTTGTTTTTGAATTAGGAAATTAAACTCAAAAAACTGTGAAAAGAACATTAAAGTCAAGCATTCAAAAGTTAGTCAATGTCAGAATGTACAATTTTAATTAGGCCCTCTTGTGTGTATGTATTATGTTATGGGCTTTAATTACATAATCACATTATTTTTTCAGTGGGACCCCTTAACATTATAAATTCTAACCTCAGACAGTAACACTGACACATTGTTTTTGTTTTGGTACAGCCTAATTCCTCTAACATTGCATAGAAAATTAATTTAATATATGCCTTGTTTATGGAAAAATATATATCCCAAAAGTAGGAAAGTTCTTATTTTTCATTTTTCTTCTTCTCACTGCTTTTGCTGAAGAATCTATATACACAATAAATTAGATGTAATTGGCATGACTTTTTGCATGTAGATCTTGATATGAGCTTGGGAGCATACTTTGTTTGAACTCTCTGTTATGTTCTATTTTTAATGTGTTCCCATGTAGTCTCTTTATAGTTCTACTATATTAAAATAACAACATGGGCTCCCTCTGGTGGTCAACATAATACCTTTAAATACCCTTAACATTAGGTAATGTCTAAATAGCACAATGGCTACTGTCTGCTTTTTCTTTCAAAGGTAATACATTCAAATCCTGCTGAGTGTAATTTTATCAAAAATTCTTTAATTTGAGGACATTTCTCTTAACGAGACCTTTACAATATATACTCATATATCTCTTTGGAAGTTATCTTTTTGTTTTGTTTCCTCCTTGATTTATTTGATAAACAATAATTTAAAATTGTATTATATCTTTAATAAATTATAGCATTTCTGGCTTTTTGGCTGTTGTCCCATATGACACTAAACTGGGAGGAGTGTTAGATACGCTGGAGGGTAGGGATAGGATACAGAGGGACCTAGACAAATTGGAGGATTGGGCCAAAAGAAATCTGATGAGGTTCAACAAGGACAAGTGCGGAGTCCTGCACTTAGGACGGAAGAATCCAATGCACCGCTACAGACTAGGGACCGAATGGCTAGGCAGCAGTTCTGCAGAGAAGGACCTAGGGGTGACAGTGGACGAGAAGCTGGATATGAGTCAACAGTGTGCCCTTGTTGCCAAGAAGGCCAATGGCATTTTGGGGTGTATAAGTAGGGGCATTGCCAGCAGATCGAGGGATGTGATCATTCCCCTCTATTCGACATTGGTGAGGCCTCATCTGGAGTAATGTGTCCAGTTTTGGGCCCCACACTACAAGAAGGATGTGGAGAAATTGGAGAGAGTCCAGCGAAGGGCAACAAAAATGATTAGGGGACTGGAACACATGAGTTATGAGGAGAGGCTGAGGGAACTGGGATTGTTTAGTCTACGGAAGAGAAGAATGAGGGGGGATTTGATAGCTGCTTTTAACTACCTGAAAGGTGGATCCAAAGAGGATGGATCTAGACTATTCTCAGTGATAGCAGATGACAGGACAAGGAGTAATGGTCTCAAGTTGCAGTGGGGGAGGTTTAGGTTGGATATTAGGAAAAACTTTTTCACTAGGAGGGTGGTGAAACACTGGAATGCGTTACCTAGGGAGGTGGTGGAATCTCCTTCCTGAGAAGTTTTTAAGGTCAGGCTTGACAAAGCCCTGGCTGGGATGATTTAGTTGGGATTGGTCCTGCTCTGGGCAGGGGGTTGGACTAGATGGCCTCCAGAGGTCCCTTCCAACTCTGTTATTCTATGATTCTATGACTTCTCACTTGCTAAAAGTTAGGCATGTGCTTAAATGGCTTGCTAGATCAAGGCTCTAGGTTGGGGTAATTGGGAACAGAATGTGGTCTATTCAAATAATTGGAGTAGCATGGGTGGAAAAGCAGTATTTGGTATTTTGTCAGCCGTAGACATATTTAATAAAAATATCTAAAAGAACTTTTAGTAGAAAGAAAAAGTATAATCTGAGTATTAATCATTTAAATGATAGCATTTTCTACATAAACAACCAAATTAATATTAATTTATTT
Source organism: Natator depressus (assembly GCF_965152275.1). NCBI lineage: Eukaryota > Metazoa > Chordata > Testudines > Cheloniidae > Natator > Natator depressus. The sequence goes on from NC_134244.1 coordinate 40,770,790, forward strand.
TAATTGTTAAGCCCTTATTGGTAGCTCTAGGCACTTTAAAATAAGTAAAATGTACTGTTTACAAAGCTAAATTCATCAGATACAATATTGAACAGCCCATATGACATACCAATAATAGTCACGCTGGTCCACTATAATAACCACAGTAGTAATAAGCACAGTAATTCCACCTCTGGTTATACTGTCTCTCAGTTTACCATTCCCAAATACCTGAGGAGAATGCTTACCTTTTAACATATCCAATAGGTTAACAAATCTGGGGTTTGTCTGACTCCTAGCAGAATTCTTATGGAGAATTTTGACACTACTGTAAAATACTGGGTTTGTAGTAAAAGAGAGTGCATGAAGTACTGTAGCAAGATTGTAGAGGTGATGAGAGTTTTTTGGAAAGTGATGATCTCAGTGTGGCTCTTGAATGAAATTTGTGTGTTGTAGTTTTGACTGAATTGATTTTCTGTGGTCTTGTCTACCTAGCGTGGCAATGTGCACAAGACAGGTTTGAATTCTAAAGTGCACCAATGTGGTGTGCACTAAATAGCCCGTGTAATCCCTGCTGGAGCAGACTAAAAGTTCCCTAGTGCATGTTCATGTTCTTCATTTACATAGTTTGTGTGAGTGACCTACAGTGTATATGCACTGTTATAAGTCCTAACCTTCTTGGGCTGTGTGCCACAATCTATTGTCCTAAACACTGTCAGCATAGGATAGCAAAGGTAATAGTTTTGTATTTTCTGTTTAAAAACTGTTACATATGCCCTTTACACAATGATTTCTAAATAATATTTTTATGCAACCCGAACTATAATAGTTCTTTCTGGTGTCTGCTATAATATTTTGGCATCCATTATCAGATATATGAAAATATAATTTTCTTAGATGTCTTCATTTTGCACTTTGTGGAAATGCTTTGGGTTCAGTAATTATCAGATTCCATAGCAATTTGGCTGTTTTTAAAGACTGTGTGAGTGACTATAGTCACTTTGCAGTGAGTCACACTGGAGGCAGCATATGGTGGGAGAGATAATAAATACCGAGGTGTGAGGTGTGAAGGCGTTTGTGACAAATGCATTTTTATACACTAGTAATAAACTTCATCTTGAAAAATGTGCAGGTCTTTATATGTCGCCAGATCTCTTTAGATAAGCAACATTATTAGAAAGGCTGCAGTTTTACATAAACTTGTCTTACGTAAGCTAAATTGTTAGAGAGTCAGTAGGGGAGACTGAAAGACACCATGGACTTAAATGTCAGCAGTATGCAGATGATACACAGTTGTACATTTCCTTAACATCAGATGCAGAACCCATTTGTCCCAAAACATGTGTGAAGTCAGTATGTGGATGAGAAGTATCTGGCTGAAGGTGAACCCAGGCAAGAAAAACGTCGTGATGGTAGGAAAAGAGAGGTGCTTCGAAGAACTAGCTAGCATTCTTTCATCACCTGTCATCCAAGTCAACTGACAAATCATCCAAAAAGGTGTGGGGCTTTGGGGTCTTTCTGATCCTCACTGATCCTGGAGACCCAAATAGTGATGGCTGCCATGAACAATTTCTATTTGTAGCTGACCAGGAGACTAAGCTCTAATGTGACAGACACCAAGCTGACCAGGGTATTCCATCCTGTTGACACTTGCAGGATTAATTATTGATTGTTACTTGATTATTGCTATACCAGGAATGAACACAAGCTTTGAAAAAACTCCGGCTGGTCCAGAATGCCACAGCATGTCAGTTAACCAACATGGATGTTAATAGTCACTAACTTGGCCCTTCATCAAATACCTGATCTAGTTCAAGATCATAGTCCTGATCTTCAAAACTTTCCCATGAGTAAGATCATCTCTCCTCCTACAATCAGGACTTTCCACCACAGCGGCACTTCTCAGGAACAATGGAGCTGTCTACAGCAAGAGTAAGACTGATGAGAGATGGAGACAGAACTTTCTTGGTGGCTGGTCTTCAGCTATGGAATCTTTTTTCCTGAGGAGGGAAGAACTTCACAACTCTCAGGTCCCAGTGAAATACCATTTTCTTCATTTTTATCTTCTCACAACAATCCCAAACAAGATCAGAATAGAATTAAATCTGCATAGGTGTGTTTGTGTATATATAGTAATTTAAAAACCTAGTCCAAATTACATTTCTACTTTGGGAAGCCCTGGCAATGAACCACTGCTCTGATTTTTCTTCTGTGCCTTCAGCTACCACAGCGAGCTGCAATAGAAGCACCTAAAACTGGTTGCCAAACTTTTTATAGTGTGGGCCACAAACAGAGAGATTGTCTTGTGACCACCTCCTCTCCCATTCACAATTGTGAAACATCCCTGTGGCGACTACAGTTGTTCACACATGAAAGAGTATAAGTATAGATGTATTGTTAGCTGTCATTGTCTACAAGCATGTTGTCTTTTTGGAACAAAGCTAATCATACTGTCTTCTTTTGCTTTTTGTTTTATCTTTCCTCTCTCATCTGTTCTTTTTTCTGTCTTCTGCAAATAAGAAGAGCCAACATCATGGGACCATGTAACAGGGTTCCATGACCCGCCCCTCTTCCTGGAGCCTGTTTGCCCTCCCCAGCAAGGCTCAGCGAGGCCTCAGGATTGTGCAACACCCATGTCTTTATTTACTTAACGTTGTCCCACCAGTGTCCATCTATATACAAGCTTTAAAGGTTTGGTTACCTCCCTTACAGGCAGAGTCAGCCTTCAGCTAGGAGGCCTCCAGCTCCATCCCTGACTGACTTCTCCCTTGCTGTCCCTCTCCATCTGGCTCCCTCCCAGCCTTTATAGCCCTTGGCATGTCAGGACGGCAGGTGTTGCCAATCTTCAGCCGGCATTAGGCCTTTTCCCTCAGCCCCAATCTGTTTTCCCTGATTGGAACTGACCGGGCAGGGCCTAATTAGGTGCTTCTGCACCAGCACCCTGCTCAGACCACCACCAGGTGCTCCCCTGCCTCTCCAGTTTGGGAATCACTGGCCTAGATACATAGGATTGCATACAATTGCTCTTTTCGGATACAGTGGGCCAAATTAATCCCTAGTGTAACTCCAGTGACATCAGTGGAGTTACTCTGGAAGCACGCTGGTGTAAATAAGAGCCAAATTTGTCCGTCTGTTTAAATATGTGATTTAAGCTAAGTAAACCATCCTTTTGTATTTGTAATGCAGGATCTTAGGCCCAGATTGTCCTCTGTGCAGGAAAAACCCTTGTAGAGAGCCGGAAACTGTATGGATAGCTGATGAACTTTCCCTTGTTTTGTTCCCTTGAGGAGCTGGCAGAATTTACCCCCTTCACTCCCCATCGCATGAACAAAGAGTGGTTTAACCCTCCAAAGGGTGGTTTAACCCTCCATGTCCCACACCCATCCCAAAATCCATGGGGATCCACTGGAAGTATGGGCCATCCGTGTGGAAGCCCTATGCCTCTGCCCTTCACCTGGCTCCCTGGCAGCACAGCTCCACTGGCAGGCCCCAAGCTGCTAACTCTGCCCTTATAAACGCCCCCCCACCCCATCATCTCAGGATCTGCCCCGCGATTCCCTTTCTCTCCCCTACCCCCCCATCAGCTCAAAATCTCCTCCCTTCCCTAGGACTCCCCTTCTCCCCCCACCCCTTCCCTCAAGATCCCCACCCTTCTCCCAGGACTCTCCCCGATCCCAGAGGATTTTCTTGAGAGGTGCTGCTCAGGAGTCAGTGCCCCCTGCCAGGACTGAAGAATCTAGCTCCACCTGCCAGGAATCCAGTGCGCAGGCGGGGCCCTCACCTGCACTGCCTTTCTCCCTGCCTAGCCCTAGTGCTGCTGGATATGGGGCTCTACCTGCCAAGCTGGGCATGTGTGTGGGCAGCAGTGTGGCTCAGAAACAGATTTAGGCAGGCACCTTCTAGCCCTAGCTACCCACAGCCTATGATTGTTTTAAATAAATGTCAAAGCGAGAAATAATTTCTTTTTCGTGTTTATGTTCCGTGTTTGTACAGGAAAATAGAGTCCTGGTCCTTGACTAGGTTGACTAGGCACTATGGTAATACAAATAAATAAAATAATAATAAAATCATTTCACAGCTTCCTTCCCCCCACCCTTAATTATTAATCAATCAAATCTTTGTCATCAATATATAGATGAAGAAGAGCCTCACCAGTTATTACCTCACTGTAATGATTATTCACTGGGTCAGGATGACATTTGATTTTATGGAATATAAATTCCAGAATGAAAGTATATTACTTGTAAGACAGGTAGACAAAATGCTCTGCAGGAGATGATACGACTGACTATAAGAAATCTGATTTTAAGATCCCTGATTCAATTTTTTCTACCAAACTTGAGAGAATAATTACAAGATTCAAGAAACTCAATTTGCTGTTTCAAATCTAAGTGCGAAATGTGTTACTTGTGTACGCCTGACTTGTCTGAAGGCATGAACGCTGAAAGAACGACCCTTTTCCTCACTGTAATCACCCACTCTCTTTTCCTGCCTTTCAACTGCAAGAGCTAAATTGAGCATATGTGCATGTCTTTACGGGTTGTGATGTATAACAGTGTACCCTGAGACACCACATCCAGTGGTGCCAGGGGCCGGGCATCGCAGGGGGAGGGCCCCGCCTGTGTGTGGATATGCACGTCAAGTGATGCTCTGGTGAGCTCTTCCGAATCTGTGAGCAGTGAGTACCAATGGGCCAAGCAGGAACAGGAGCTACCTCTGTAGGATGAGTGTGGGACAAGGCTCAGCCCAACCCCCTAAGAATATTTTCACTGCCGTCTGTGAGAAAAATTCTGAATAAGAAGTTACAAATCTTAGACAGAAGTGTCAGATGTCTAAGACATAGTTGAACAGTAGTTCTAGCCTATTCTTTTAGTGATGGTAAAGTGCTAGTCAAGTATTTAAAGATTTATGATTTCTTCATTATTCTTTTTGTAAGCTTCTGTCTAGAAGAAAGCCTGACATGAGAGCCTTAATGTGTTTGATGTCTGTGTTGGGGCTTCATCATCAGTGAATTGAAAATTAAACTGAAGATATCAGTTAGTGAGGAAGTACAAATACACATAGGTACTTGAGTTTGCAAGTACAGAAGTGAAAGGAATGCATTTGGTTCCAGAACAAAAGCGATAAAGGAAGAAGTCATGTTCCCAACACCAGTTACTGTACAACAGTACAATACTAACGTGGGGTTACGGTACTACCACATGTTTTCATGTCACAGAAACAGGGTTTTTATCATTTAAAGCAGTGGTACAACCCTGTAGGAGGCACCTGACCCATTGAAGAATCAAGCCCTAAAACAAGGATGTACCATTACCTTAAATTATAACTGGGAAGGAAGAGAGAAGGGAGCAGCTTAAAGGAGTGAGAACAAAACTGAACTTCGAATAAACCACTGCAAATCACAAAATGGTGTTTAGTCTTTCCTCACTCTTTGAAGCTGCTAATGAGTCAGGTGTTAGTCTGAGGAAGAGTAAGGAGAAAGCCCTACCATCATTCCATCATTCTGATGTGTTTTTCTGTGTAGCAACATCTGAAAGCCCTTTAGCCCATTAAATACCACAGCCTGTTTATGGGAGTACAAATCACCATTAAATCTGTCCCTTTAATCTGATAAAACTGCAGTAAATTTCCCATGACTGTCTTCATGTTGGGATCTGAAGCAAGGACTCTTGGATCTAAAAGTCCACGTCAACTAACGGAGGACTTTTAGTAGCTGAAAATCCTTTTGTCAGGCCTCCAACCACCAGAGGATAAAACCATAGCAGGTTAAACAGCATAGTATCAGTCTCTGGGCTGTGTCTAGATTCAGGTTTTTGGTGAGTTTTTTTCCCATTGTTGCTGTAGTACTGGCTCAGATCTGGGCAAAGGTGGTTTTTTACCTCTGTGTTGTCTAGGGTTGCTAATTTTGGCTGGATGTATTTCTGGAAGTTTCATCACATGACACAAACTTTAATTAAAGATTAATCTTTAATTCCTGGAGGGTTGGCAACCCTAGATTATCTAACCCTGTTCAGAGCAGGTCTAGATGACATGCTGGTAAAACAAAACAAAACAAAACAACCCATTGGTGGATGGTCTGCACTAACCACTGCTGATGGTAGAAGAGCTGTGTTGATACTACATCAGTGGTGGGAAAATTTCACAAAAACTTGATTGTAGGCAAGACTATAAAAGTCTGCCCTAGAAGTGGGGTTTTTAATGCAGCTTTTACTTGAAAGTTTCAGCAACAGCTCTCTGACACTCCTGGGACTAATGGTACAATATAATGACAACTTCATGCTCCAAATATATGCATGTAAACTGCAAGGAAGGACAAGGAGGTTACTGTGCTAGAATCTCTAAATATTATCAATATCACAAAGTCTGTTAGTTTCTCAGCAGCAATCACTTTATAAAACTCTGTCCTTGAACTGTCAACGTGTGCGTGTGTGTGTGTGTATTTTTCTTGACTATTTTAGAATGTAGCTCCTGGGGGGCAGACAACATGTATTACTGCCTCGAAAGTCTGTGAATCTGTGGTAATTTATACACATTATTTCCCATAATAATATTGTAGTGTATTGCACCAGGAGACATCATGTTACTTCATGACAGTCTCTCAAGCACACTTTGTAATTAGAGGGACTGTTTAGTGCAGTGTTGCAGGAATTATGATTTTTAGATTTATGAGTTGGTTGAAAATATTGCATCTGCATTTAATATTTTCACTCAAGTTGTTTTAGATTGCAGTAATTAAACTTAACATCTGGGACAGCAGACATTAACGGTTCGTCTTCACAGTATTTGCTTTGAGGATAAAATACTTAATCAAATCCAGTTTGTTTTATCTAGCATCCTTTATATACTATACCACAAAATTCTTCACTAAAAAAAGCAATCATAAATTAAGGAAGGGTTTAAGGTTAGATTTAATGATGGAGAAAAGGGACAGACTTCCGGTTGCATGGAACAACACAGTCTGCAATGATATTAAAATGAACAATGAGATTAAGTACGATAAGAAGAAACAAGGATTGTAGGTCATTAACTATCCCACAAGGACAGATGTGATTCTGTGAAATTCTTGAAAGCCAGACTGGCAGAATTTATAAAGTTTTTGATAGGTACTGGTAGGGGTAAGACAAAGCCACATTCTTCAGAAACTTGCTAAGGTTGTAGTGGAATGTAATGGGGTAATAGTGAGTGAAAAAGTGTCAAATACTGTATTGTTATTTATCTGTTTGTAGTGCTGTTGGATTAGAAGTTGCTGTGTTGGGCATATTTTTTTAGCCAAATTTTCCTCGTTTAACAAAAAAGAGTTCAATTTAAAAATGGAAATAGATTGCTGTCTATTCAGAGTTGTGCCAGTCATTCACTAGTTAAGAGGTAACTTGAACTGAAATTCTGAACAATAGATATTTGTGTTCAAAACCATGTGAAATACATTCAGGACTTTCACTGTTTGCCGTCTTGTATTTCTTATTGTGTGCCTCTCTCCCATAAATACCACCTGCAGATGCAGATAAACTCAATGGTTTCCAGCCTACTTACTGGCTATTCCAGTGTTACGGGTATTCCTGTGAACAGCCAGGCAAATCATGCATTTTAATACACACCCATATCTAATAAGTTAATTTCAAATATCTTTACTGGCATGAAGTCAATACACTGATTGCCAAACTTATTAAGTACTAGGACATCACAGTATTTGCTGATTTTATACACCATTATAAATTCAGTTTCATGCTAATCACACTTGTCTTCATAGTATTTGCTTTGTGTATAAGATACTTAATCCAATCTGTTTTATCTAGTGTCCTTTATTTTCAATATCACAAACTTCTTGACCATAAGATTGTGATCAGGTTTTATATAACAAGCAAGATTTCTCTCTAGCCTTCATATCTGATGTTTTCCTACTAATATGTATTGTTAGAGTTAGGGTGACCAGATAGCAACAGTGAAAAATTGGGACACTTTTTTCAGGGGGAAGGGAAGATGGGAGGGAGGGGTAGAGTTGCATATATAAGACAAAGCCCCTAATATTGGGATGGTCTCGATAATATTGGGATGTCTGATCACCCTAGTTAGACTTCACCCATTAATCCATATCGAGCCATTGCAGACAGAAATGATGAAACTGAAGAGAAGTTGCACGGAAGATCCATGTTAGCTGTCTTTTTGGGGCCAACTCTCCTATTTCTCTGTCAAACCTGATCATTCAAAGATAGGTCTTCACTGTCTGCCTGGGCTCTGACAATCAGAGCATTCTTCTTCTTAGTGTTTATTTGTATTAAAGTAGCACCTAGGATCCCTAATCGTGCACTAGGGACCTCCTGTGCTACATGCTGTAAAAGCACAGAACAACAAGGCAGTCCCTGCCTCAAAGAGCTGACAATCTAAATATAAGGCAGGAGACAACCAAGGGATGCAGACAGACAAGGAAATAATGAGTCCATATTGGTCAGTGGAGTAGGCTGTGGTCTCAGCATTCCAACAGCCTAACCATTCCCAAGTTTTTTGTAGGAGTCATGGAAAAGGAGAGTTTTAAGAAGGGATCTGAAGGAAGATAATGAGTTAATTTTGTGGATATTTACCACAACCATAATAATTGTTTTTAGGCCATTGTAACAGGAAAAAATATACTGTTCTGAAAAGTCATGCCTGGCTGAAAGAAGAAATTGCATCTAAATATGTGTGTTTTTCCCTCCAAAAATGGGGTACTCTCTAGCCATTGATATAGCCTCTGTTAATATTCCCAAGAACAATTTTCATGCATTAGGGAACTTTAACTACATCTGTGGAAAACAATACATCATTGTAAAGAATCATTGGATCTACTGTAGATAAAAAGGTGTAATAGGAGGTCTTGAACCAGTCAGATTCCTTTTCAGCTTCATTTTTAAAAGCTTGTTTTATTGTTAAAGAATGTATTTGTAGGAAGGTAAAGATTACCTTTGACAGAGGAGAGGAATGAGGAGTACATAGGACAGCTGGAATCTGAGGCAGCTGTATTACACCAGCAGAATCTTTCTTCTATCTTCATTTCACACAGCATGGCAAATTGAAGCTGGGCAAAATGTACTGTTGTAAACCTGGGGGGAGTGGGAGCCTGGATTCACCAAAGATGGCACAAGGAGTTGTAAATTATGCTCCCTGCACCAGCACTGCCCTGTCTGCTAAAGGAGAGATTTACCCTGCAGCGGGTGGACAGTGTTACCATTGATGCCTGCTGCTCAGGGATTTGTAGGAAGCTTTTAAAACTCAGGAGATCTGTCTCACTTTGATGAAATTTTCTTTGGCAAAAATCACTGTAAGCTTAGGGTGAAACATGGCCTCACTGAAATCATTGATGTCGATGATTTATTGATAGTGTTTTTGATCCCTAGATCTCAAAAACAAAGGTGATTAATTATCATTATCCCCATTTTACAGATGGAGAAGTTTTGCTGGCCAATGTAGCGGGAGAGCCCAGGAAGCAAGGGTGGCCTTATATCACCTTAGGTGCTATCCTGGCCCCAGGAAAGTCAATGGAAGTTTTGCCACTGATTTCAGTAGGTCCAGAATTTCACCCCTTGACTCCTCCTCTCCTTAATCCTTGGTGCAGCAAGGCATCAGGCCAATCCTTGGCATGAGCCTGCTCAAACTTATATCCATCTCCCTAAAGCTCAAGGGGCAGTTCTGGTATCTAGGGATTGCCAGGGTATGGGGTGCCTCATCCATGCCCACTTCTCCCCACACATGTCTCTTACAGAGGGGGTGAGGAGGTGGGTATATAGGTGGTGGGTGTCCAAAGAACCCAAGAAGAATCCTTTACTAGATGGTTAAACAATAACTTTATTTTAGTTTGCCAAGGCCAATATTTTGAATATTTGTTATAAACCAAAACATGTTTGGGAAATGATTCTTTAAAAAAAAAACTCTGCCTTATTTATAACTTTGATTTTTCATCTGCAGTACCATATATTGCTTTTGGAGATGTATATGATATCAGGTAAACCAGTTTGCCATTAATAGTGCTGCAGAGATCAAGAAAACACAGCAATGTTAGTGAGATACGGTGGAAAAAAGTTTCATGATTCTTCCTTAAGGTAAAAACAAATGCTGTGGCAGACAAATTAATCACATCTCCTAGTTAAGATTGTCCATAACAACTGTATGCCTCTATCAGACTATCCGGTGCATTCTCAGTGGAGTTAGCATTCGGGGACATTTTATTCAATGCATTCAGTGTAGTTACCACAGCTGCTTCACTGTAGCAGGGAAGTAGAAAAATTACAGGAAAATAAGACATCATTAGCTATGTTCGCAAGTTTTTGGTACACTGGTCATATTCTGCTTCAATATTCTTTTTTCCCTTTGACATTTGCAGTAAAGTATCATTTTTGGTAATGGCTGAATCATGTTATGGTTTGTCAAAGAGACAGTGCAAAATGCTAAGTAATGCCTGTCTAATTTAACATTCTAATATAAGTTTGCTGCACAGATTGCACTTCAAGTATTTAAAGGGACAAGTATTCCTCCCTGTGCTCTTAATAAACTTAAATGAAGATGCAAACAATGTTTAAACTAATTAAATTTGCACCATTTATGCTGTGTATTTTTTGCTGTTTGCTAAGATTCAACAATAAAAATAGATTTTAAAATAATGCTAAGTATCCTCTAGCAGCTTTTTAAACTGTAGTTCTCAAGCACTTTGCAAAGGTAGATAAGTATCATTAGAGACATGTGATTTGCCTATGGTCACAAAGCAAGTTAATGGCAGATTCCTAGTCCTTACAATTTTAATTAGTCAATTTCATTTTTGTTTCATTTATAGTTAGTTATTGCTTCTGGGTGTCATGCATTGCAGTGTTTGGGTTACAAACACTGCAGGACAATGTGAAGTGATTTATGGTCCGGAAGGTTTGTGTGAGGTGTAATTTTGCTGTCTTGCTGGCAGTGCAATAAGTTTGTAGAAACAGTTTGTGTCTGAACTTCTACCAGACTGTGTTTTCCGCTACCACTGCTGAAGTTTTTTTCCTTCCTGCTTTTCCAGTTACAGGTCCTTGTCTGAGAACCATGGTGGTCTGTGTGGGCAGTGGTCCAGGAGAAGGTGCTTGGGTGCAAGAGGGTCTATAGCTATATTCAAAGACTGTATATTCAAAGACTCTAGTTCTTCTATTCTTTGGACTCTTGGTTAGTTTCTATTATTAAGTTTTGGAATTTGACAGGGTCCAAGATTTCTTGGAGTAGTGATAAAGATCAGGGATCAGTGCTGATATTATTAGATCTATCATTTGTTGATCATGAGATGTTGCTGACTCACCTATGGACATTAGCAGAAATACCCGAGGTTGCTCTTTGATGGTTTTGTTCTTTTCTTGCTGGTAATCTCAAATGCCACGCTTAACTCCAATAAATACAGCAAGTTGTTGTTTGTTTTTTTTTACAAAGATGGACTGGACTAGGTCATGGGGAAAATATGATTCAGTGGATTTTATTTTATTTCTTCCTAATTTGAGTCATGTTCCCAACCTTGAAATCTGACGGTGTAAGTTATGACCCCGCCTCATTCCTTTATTTGATTCTGCTTTTGTATTGCTGAGTTTCCAAATCCTTATTCATTCATGAGCTAAGCTAATAACTGATTCTTCAGTTCAATGACTGAACTGAAAAATCTGAAAAAAAGAATGTGGTTAGTTTAAAACAAAAACTGTTTTATGTATGTATGTATGTATTTACTGGTTTCTCTCTCCAAAACAAAAAATTAGACCTTATCAAACATGCCTTTGATCCTACTACAAAAATACATTTGTAGAAAATAAGGGGGGAAATGCCCAGAATTTACATTGGATAGATTTATTTTTTAAAAGTAGAAAGTGTGTATAATTTGACCCAACTCTTTTGGCAAATGTTTTAGTCTTATTAATGGGAGAAAAATATACAAACCCAATTTCATTTTATTAATTTACCTTTGCAAAGGCTTGTTGTAAGATATAACCATAATTAAAGTTGAACTTGCAATGTTTTCCACCTCTATGGAAGTGACTGAAATAGTTTTTGATTAGTGGGCCTGTGTGACTAGATCACTTACCTCCCTTAACTTCTAGTCATGTGCTTGCCTCCATTTCCCCACTCTGGTTGACTTGCCATCTCACTTGGTAGTCCTTCAGCTCTCAGCACTAGTGGATTACTGAGGTGAGTTAGCCCTTTGGAAGAGTCTACCTCATCTGGAGTTAACAAACAGACGTCCAACACAACAAAACAGACATCCATCAATCTTGCACTGGGTCTGCCGCCTTACTCCAGGCTCAGTAGCCCTTCTGCCCCTCATAGAAGGGGGTTTCTGGATACCTTAGTAACATTGTAAGGAATCCAGACCCTCCCTCTACTCTGGGTCCAAGGCTAGGCACGCTGTGGTAAGTAGAGATGGTCCAGCAACTTTGATCCCTTGCTACACTTCCCTGGACCTTTCTTTCCCACAGACTTTCCTGAGCCTCCTAATGCTTCCTACCACCCCTCCGACTTATTGTAGGAGAATCTTCCTGTTCCCTGTGCTTAGGGTAGGTAGGTCTTTCTCTCTCTCTGCTGGCCAAAGTCTGCTGGCCAAAGGAGCTGAGCTGGTACGAGAGGAAGGAGATGTGTAAGTTGGTGATAGTATAGGCCAGCAGCAAATTACTAGCTTCTGTGGAGTAAGTAGGGAGCAGGGAGGCAATTGTGTCTCCCTGAGTCAGCAGCATGCTGTCCCTTCTGTGAGCCATGTCCTTGTGGTACAGTCCAGCCCTTAATCTTATACAGGACTCCCCCCAGATTCATCCCTGATATAACTTCAGATGTTTGAGTCATTTAACTACCCATCCTTACAAAACAAAGGATTTTCCTGCCACTTAGAGGTAGTTGCTGGGTCTCACTTATTTTTTTTCCTCATCCTTCTTCCATCATTTTCAGTCCTGGCGGCTTTCCCAATTTTGTATGTGTGTTTTTCTGAGATTTGCTTCCCATTTTTTATTCTTATCTTTCTTTCTCCTTTTTTCCTCATTCTCTTCATGCTTTTGTCCCATTTCTCTCCTCTTCTTCTCTCTCTCTCTCTTTCTCCCAGTACCTTCTCCACTTCCTTCGTCCTGTTTCAGGATTTTCTGTCCTCTTTCCTCTTCCCTTATTACTCTGACACCTTCTCATCTCTGGTGCTTCTACCCCACTTTTTACCAGAGGAATCCATTGATACCTGAGACGTATCTGTGTGCTCCTGTAAAGCAGAGAAGCTAAAATAAGATCTGGTCACTCTCTGCTCTCTGAACTGCAAAGCCCCTCCTCAGTGGGAATGTATCTTCTTCTCCATTCCCATTTCTCATCCTGTCTCATGTGAGTTAATCAGAGAAAGTAGCTAACGGAAGAGACTGCCCTTGGAACTCAGAAGCCCCCTTTGTTTATTTCTTTACAAGACCCCTTTGTTTATTTCTTTACAACCAGTGCTGTGGGCTCAGAGGCAGAGACCATCACGTGTAGCTGGAGCCTCTGTGTTTCCCCTGAAGCAATCTTGCACCTAAGCCTAGAACCATCACAATAGTGAGAGTTGGTGCCTAACTGCCTTGAGGCTTGGCTTTTGAACTTTTATGATGATCATTAAGCCCTTTGTTACATTTTAAAAACCCTAAAGAGTAAATAACTGTTTATACATCTTCACATTTCATGTAATTTGTTTTAAAGTGCTAACCATTAAAGTTCTTCTTTGGGATGCCTGTATGTGGTTTCCATACTTTACTAGGAATCTTCCACACACATCCAGGAGCAGAGCTTGGCCCTAAGCATTGTTCCTTACATTGTTCATCCTTTTAGTTTTAATCAATTAATCATTTTTAAGCTTTTTTTTCTTGTTTTTTTATTATTTGTTTCATTTAAATTTTATTTTTCAGACACCTCTCATTGAACCTCACATTCCACTTCGTCCTGCTAAAACTATTACACAGGTAATGTGGACATAGATTAGACTTATTTTCCTCACTATTTTAGTGTTCTTCACAATTGACCATTTGTGCAGAGGCTTTTATTTTATGGGAGTTTGGGTGGTATTTTTTCTTTCAGCAAGCTGTATAGTCAGATATTAAAAATGTTTAACATCCGTTCATTTTGTTCCCTTTATTCTTCATCTTCACCAAGGTGCCATCAGAAAAGATCCTCAGAGCTGGAAAGATTTTACGCAATGCAATTCTTTCCCGAGCACCTCATATGATAAGAGATCGTAAATATCATCTGAAGACTTACAGGTGTGTGTGAGCCGATTGCGTAAAGGTCTTGGATCTTTTACATTTACCATCCTCTGACTTGTGATTTATGTCTTACCATGCTGCAGGTCTCAAAAGGTCTGAAATTTTTCTGGGATGATATTTATTTCTGGGTGTTATGCAGTGTTTAATGTGCTTGGTAAATCCTTTCTAGGTAATTTGACTGGAAATTGATTATGAATGAAGCATACATATAAAACCCCCATAAAAGTTAATCTGACGGTTAGCTGAAATATTTTACACATCAGGGTGAAAATATAGATTCAGGTCTTTTGGTGTGTCACTAAATAATGAATGGTTTCAGAGTAACAGCCGTGTTAGTCTGTATTCGTAAAAAGAAAAAAGAAAAGGAGGACTTGTGGCACCTTAGAGACTAACCAGTTTATTTGAGCATGAGCTTTCGTGAGCTACAGCTCACTTCATCGGATGCATAGCATATCGTGGAAACTGCAGAAGACATTATATACACACAGAGACCATGAAACAAAACTTCCTCCCACCCCACTGTCCTGCTGCTAACAGCTTATCTAAAGTGATCATCAAGTGATCATCAAGGAAGGCCATTTCCAGCACAAATCAAGGTTTTCTCACTCTTCCCCCCCCCACACACACACACAGACACACATACAAACTCACTCTCCTGCTGGTAATAGCCCATCCCTCTTTGAAACCTCTCTTTATAATGCGCATGATAATCAAGGTGGGTCATTTCCAGCACTAATCCAGGTTTTCTCACCACCCCCCCTCCACACACACACCCCCCCTCCAAAAACCACACACACAAACTCACTCTCCTGCTGGCATGGGTTGAGGGGACCATTGCTGTGGCCCCTTGTAGCCTGTAGTAGTTTAGAAAGTTTAGTGTCCTTTTTCTTTTGTAGAGAAGTAAAGTGTGCGTTGTAAATGGCTTGTCTAGTTTTAGTAAAATCCAGCCACGAGGGAGTTTGTGTGGAAGGTTGGTTTTTTATGAGAGTATCCATTTTTGAGAGCTCATTCTTAATCTTTGCCTGTTTGCTGTAGAGGATGTTGATCAGGTGATTCCGCAGTTTCTTTGAGAGCGTGTGGCACAAGCTGTCAGCATAGTCTGTGTGGTATGTAGATTGTAATGGATTTTTTACCTTCAGTCCTTTTGGTACGATGTCCATCTGTTTGCATTTGGAAAGGAAGATGTCTGTCTGTCTGTATCTGTACAAGTTTTTTCATGCAGTTGATAGATTTCCACTCCATGCGGCTAAATGCAGTGCCTTGCATAATGACAGGTTTCAGAGTAACAGCCGTGTTAGTCTGTATTCGTAAAAAGAAAAAAGAAAAGGAGGACTTGTGGCACCTTAGAGACTAACAGCAATATTGTTAACCTATCCAACTATACTCTCAGCCCAGCAGAAGCAGCTGTCCTATCTCGGGGTCTCTCCTTCTGCCCCTCCACCCCCTCGAACATGATACAGTTCTGTGGTGACCTAGAATCCTATTTTCGACGTCTCCGACTCAAGGAATATTTCCAAGATACCTCTGAACAACATAATGATCCACAGAGGCCTGCCTACCAACATTACAAAAAGAAGGATTCTAGGTGGACTCCTCCTGAAGGTCGAAACAGCAGACTGGACTTCTACATAGAGTGCTTCCGCCGACGTGCACGGCTGAAATTGTGGAAAAGCAGCATCACTTGCCCCATAACCTCAGCCGTGCAGAACACAATGCCATCCACAGCCTCAGAAACAACTCTGACATCATAATCAAAAAGGCTGACAAAGGAGGTGCTGTTGTCATCATGAATAGGTCGGAATATGAACAAGAGGCTGCTCGGCAGCTCTCCAACACCACTTTCTACAAGCCATTACCCTCTGATCCCACTGAGAGTTACCAAAAGCATCTACAGCATTTGCTCAAGAAACTTCCTGAAAAAGCGCAAGATCAAATCCGCACAGACACACCCCTGGAACCCCGACCTGGGATATTCTATCTACTACCCAAGATCCATAAACCTGGAAATCCTGGACGCCCCATCATCTCAGGCATTGGCACCCTGACAGCAGGATTGTCCGGCTATGTAGACTCACTCCTCAGGCCCTACGCTACCAGCACTCCCAGCTACCTTCGAGACACCACTGACTTCCTGAGGAAACTACAATCCATTGGTGATCTTCCTGATAACACCATCCTGGCCACTATGGATGTAGAAGCCCTCTACACCAACATTCCACACAAAGATGGACTACAAGCCATCAAGAACACTATCCCCGATAATGTCACGGCTAACCTGGTGGCTGAACTTTGTGACTTTGTCCTTACCCATAACTATTTTACATTTGGGGACAATGTATACCTTCAGATCAGCGGCACTGCTATGGGTACCCGCATGGCCCCACAGTATGCCAACATTTTTATGGCTGATTTAGAACAACGCTTCCTCAGCTCTCGTCCCCTAACGCCCCTACTTTACTTGCGCTATATTGATGACATCTTCATCATCTGGACCCATGGAAAAGAAGCCCTTGAGGAATTCCACCATGATTTCAACAATTTCCATCCCACCATCAACCTCAGCCTGGTCCAGTCCACACATGAGATCCACTTCCTGGACACTACAGTGCTAATAAACGATGGTCACATCAACACCACCCTATACCGGAAACCTACTGACCGCTATTCCTACCTACATGCCTCCAGCTTTCACCCTGACCACACCACACGATCCATCGTCTACAGCCAAGCTCTGCGATACAACCACATTTGCTCCAACCCCTCAGACAGAGACAAACACCTACAAGATCTCTATCAAGCATTCTTACAACTACAATACCCACCTGCGGAAGTGAAGAAACAGATTGATAGAGCCAGAAGAGTTCCCAGAAGTCACCTACTACAGGACAGGCCTAACAAAGAAAATAACAGAACGCCACTAGCCGTCACCTTCAGCCCCCAACTAAAACCCCTCCAAGGCATTATTAAGGATCTACAACCTATCCTGAAGGATGACCCAACACTCTCACAAATCTTGGGAGAAAGGCCAGTCCTTGCCTACAGACAGCCCCCCAACCTGAAGCGAATACTCACCAACAATCACATACCACACAACAGAACCACTAACCCAGGAACCTATCCTTGCAACAAAGCCCATTGCCAACTGTGCCCACATATCTATTCAGGGAACACCATCACAGGGCCTAACAACATCAGCCACACTATCAGAGGCTCGTTCACCTGCACATCCACCAATGTGATATATGCCATCATGTGCCAGCAATGCCCCTCTGCCATGTACATTGGTCAAACTGGACAGTCTCTACGTAAAAGAATAAATGGACACAAATCAGATGTTAAGAATTATAACATTCATAAACCAGTCAGAGAACACTTCAATCTCTCTGGTCACGCAATCACAGACATGAGGGTCGCTATCTTAAAGCAAAAAAACTTCAAATCCAGACTCCAGCGAGAAACTGCTGAATTGGAATTCATTTGCAAATTGGATACTATTAATTTGGGCTTGAATAGAGACTGGGAGTGGCTAAGTCATTATGCAAGGTAGCCTATCTCCCCTTGTTTTTTTCCTACAAACCCCCCCCCCCCCAAGACGTTCTGGTTAAACTTGGATTATTGCTGTGCACATTGTAAGATGAGCTATTGCCAGCAGGAGAGTGAGTTTGTGTGTGTGGTTTTTGGAGGGGGGGTGTGTGTGTGGAGGGGGGGTGGTGAGAAAACCTGGATTAGTGCTGGAAATGACCCACCTTGATTATCATGCGCATTATAAAGAGAGGTTTCAAAGAGGGATGGGCTATTACCAGCAGGAGAGTGAGTTTGTATGTGTGTCTGTGTGTGTGTGTGGGGGGGGGAAGAGTGAGAAAACCTTGATTTGTGCTGGAAATGGCCTTCCTTGATGATCACTTGATGATCACTTTAGATAAGCTGTTAGCAGCAGGACAGTGGGGTGGGAGGAAGTTTTGTTTCATGGTCTCTGTGTGTATATAATGTCTTCTGCAGTTTCCACGATATGCTATGCATCCGATGAAGTGAGCTGTAGCTCACGAAAGCTCATGCTCAAATAAACTGGTTAGTCTCTAAGGTGCCACAAGTCCTCCTTTTCTTTTTATAAATAATGAATGAAAATCTCATTAAAACACTATGCTACTATATTGATCCCAAAAGAGCTGCACCCATTTTGTTCAATGTGGAGTTCTGAAAGTTCACAAAGTGAAATGCGGTTCTCACATCATATAAATTCTCAGGTCTATTTGAAATTAAACTTTTCAGTTGATAGTCTGTCTTTCTAATCTTCCTTTTGGTGGCAGCACTGTCTTGCTGAAAGGGGACTTTTGTGACACTGGCAAGATAGGCATTGAAAGTCCAGAACTATAAATGATTCTTCATTGTATTGTCTTGCTGGATTAAGAAACATTTGAGTAGCTTTACTGTTTAATATTTAATCTAAATGATTCATACATGATTCTGAGTATACAGAAAGTGGTTTACAATCTCCAACTACTTCCACTTTAGTTAGTTAATCAGTGTATCACTGATCTACTTTTTCAGAGAGATACTTTTCCACTAGATTTCAGTCTAAAATTGACTGACATTAATTTGATGTATTATAAACCAGTGAGAAATTTGGAATACTTGTGTTTATCTGAATGGTTGTATCAACATGAGTTTCTGAGGTTATAGTTCCTTATTTCAGAAAACTTATACGTGAGATACCTTGGCAGCATGCACAGTGCATGCAGGTCAGTGCTGTGGAAGCTCCACCATATGACTCTGCCAATTTACCTTAAGCAAAAAACACCTGCTATTCTGTTCTTCGGCCTCTTGAATAAAGACTACCAGTGCTATAGAACTGTGTCAAAGTGTGTGCTGTTTATGTCATGGGGACAAATCTCTAAGATGAGAAATATTTTTTTCTTGTGATTGAATTGGGATACACTTACAGCAAGTCTTCAAAAATAAGTCACTCTCTAACCTAAATACAAGCATTTCAGTAGAAGCTGTACATGAATTGTAGAATAGTGAGATTTGTCCAGATGGACCAGACATTTCCTGTTTTGTATGTGGTTATTTATGAGCTTTTCTAGCTTTAATCATGCTGCTGGGGTTTCTTCTGCTCTGTTGCTTTATCTGTTGTTATGACAAAGAGTAGGCCTTTACATCTGAAGATGGTCAGAGCCAGGGTCTTTCTGATCTTCTTTGGGGGGGGCTATTCCAGAGCCTTGGGACTGCTGTTGAGAAGGGTTTTCCTCCAGCACAAGAGCTTATACGTGGGATGTGTCAGACATGATCTGTTAGATAATTACAGCTAGCATTGGGGGTCCTAGAGAAGAGTGTAAGGAAAATTCCTCAAAAGGCTTTTTAGCACAATACCAGAAAATCCAATAGTGATCAGGGAACTAATGCAGATTGTGGAGCACCATTATAATAATCTCTCTTAAGCTTCTCCTGTTTGGGCTCCATTGGTTAGCCAAGTGCTTGAGGCCTAATATATCTGTCTTCACCGATGGCCCTGCAAAATGTAAGACTGGCCCCATCCAAAGGCAACAAATGCCCTTTATCAGCCAACTGTCTCATATTAAACTTGTTACATTTGATATCTACTGGAGTAAAGCATATTCCCCCCCCCCTTTTTTTTTTTTAATGCCTGATAATTTGTAGAAAGCTTTCTTAGTCACTGTGTACATGGAGTTTGGAACTCTGTTCTGAGTGGGCCTTGAAATGCTGAGTTAGTTTGTTTCTCAGGAAAATTATGGAAAGATGTGGCTACAGTGTAAGATAAATCTGTGAAATTTACTGCTAAAAGAAATGTAGTAAGTGTAAAAAGAATTGGATATTTATGTGAATAAGAATAGTATCTAAAGTTACATTAGCTAGGCTAAAAATTGTTGTTGCTGTTGTTAATTAGCTAGTACCTCAAATGTGCATGGCTCTTCAATTTCCCCACTTGTAAAATGGGATCATAATACTGACCACCTTTGTAAAGTGCTTGGGAGATCTACTAATGAAAAGCACTGTATAAGAGTTAGGTGTTGTTATAATTTATTATTTACAGAAATAAAAAAGATATAGTCCTTTACCAGTACATTATAATGATTAGCAGTCATTATGTTTCAAGATAAAATTTAATCATCAACTATTGTCATCCCAGTATAGTATTGCAAATTTAGGTGCTTTATCTGTGGTGTTAGGTACTTAAGGCTTCCTTTGAAGTATGGGGCATAAGATACTGCACTAGGTGATCCAGTATGGCACAGGGTAGCTCTTATGTTCTTAGAATTCCATTTTCCAGAAGGTTTGGATTGTTTTGCTTAAATAATTCTCTCAGAACTAAGCATTTTTGACAGGTCTTTCAAACAAGTATAAATAGATGATAGTGAATGCTTCAGCATTGTTTTTTCTATAATGGGGTCTGACTAGTCCTGCTGATGCAGTTTGTTGATACTGCTACTCTTAACAGATACTTTAAGCAATCTCCTTTTACTGACCTGTTTTAATATGATTTTTTGACCCTCAGGCAATGTTGTGTAGGAACAGAACTGGTCGACTGGATGATGCAACAAAGTCCTTGTGTTCATTCACGAACACAGGCTGTGGGCATGTGGCAAGTATTGTTGGAGGAAGGTGTTCTGAACCATGGTAAGATGGTAACTTCTTTGTCAGATGCCAGCTAACATGTTGGAAATGCCTCCCATCAAAGTCTTTATGGGCCTCCTTCATGAAAAGAGAAGGGATTGTGATCCCATTAGGAACACAGCAGATTGCGTCTTAATTGATTAGGGTAAATTCAGCAGTGTTGACTGCAGCATTCCACCAATATGTCTTTGTAACTCAGGGAAATGTTAAATTGCAATCTAATGGTGGCAGGAATTCTAATTATGTTATTAGTGTTTATTCACAGTTCACAGTTAGTGTGATTACATAGTCATCTTTGTATACATGGGAAAAAAAAACCATGAGATGTGCTGGCACAATGACATTAAAGGAATGGATTTTAAATAGAGGTGGGCCTGAGCTACAACATTGCAACCTGGATCCAGATGTTTCCAGGTGTTTGGATCCATGTTTTTGGGTTGGCCAGTTATAAGGACCACTTAAAAAATTTCGGATCTGGATCTCAAACATCCTAATGTTCAGATCTAGATTTTGGTTTGGGTTTATCTGTTTTTTCCCCAGCCTTTACATATACCATTGGTAGGTTATCTATGGAAATGGATTTTTATACAACACCCTTCCCCTTCTTTAACATCACAAACCCTTTCAGATCAGGTTCAGTGTCCGAGGTTTTGTGTGTGCAAATCACTGAACTTCCAAACTGCACCTCCATCTACCTCCTTTGTCGCTTGCACTCCAGAGAGGATTCATCCCTGTAGGAGGGCAGAGTGTTTTCTCCACTGCCCTTCCCTGAGAGGGATTACAGCTCTAACTTCTGACAAGGGCTACACAGAACCTGCAGTGTTTGCTGCATGGATGCCATGAATCAGCACAGCACCTTACCACTCTAGCCATTCCCCCTGTTAAATCAGCATTTCCCACATTTGGAGTGGAACTGCCTGCTTGCTTGGAGGGGAGATTGTGGGTGCCTGTTTTCCTCCGTTGTAATGTTATCTTGGCAGACATTCTGCTCTCAGAGGCCTTCCACTAGTGTCTGTGCCAGTGAAATTGGCCCTGCCAATATACACAGTAGCCTTCAGGTTGTTAGAGTAGCTTAGAAGGAGTTTAGATACTTCTTAGTATATTACCTTTAGGCCTTGGCCACACCAACTGGGTAAGGAAATCATATTAGAGGGTCTTGTTAGAACAGCTTTGTTTAAATAGAGTTGTTGTTAATACAATTATTGGTCCAGTGTGGACAGTTTCACTTGAATGAATTGCTTTGGGAAAAAAAGGTGTGTGAGAAAGCTACAAGTAGAATTTTTAGAAAGCATTTGTAGTGCAAAATTAAGGAAAAGTTCCTAGACCTGCAGTTTTGTACAAACTATTAACGTGTATCAGAAAGAATAAGGGCAATTCACTCTCTTGGTATTTCTCTGCCATTTTCTCTTGCTTGTTAAACTATTATGTCTCTGCCACACACCACATAATACACCATTTCTGTGAAGGTTCCTTTTTAATGAGGAGAGTTTAATACTGATACCTGTTGTCAATGATGTTGCTTTCAGTGGATCAAGAACACCATTTCCAAGACAAATACTTGTTTTATCGATTTTTGGATGATGAGCATGAAGATGCCCCAATGCCAACTGAGGAAGAGAAGAAGGAATGTGATGAGGAGCTGCAGGATACTCTGCTTCTGCTATCTCAGATTGGTCCAGATGCCCATATGAGGATGATTCTCAGAAAACCGTAAGCAGATTAATAGGTTAATATTTTAGATCAGTCTCAACACCCCTGAATTTTGCAACACAGTGGGGTTAAAATTTTGGCCCAAATATATAGCCAATTCCTGTGGCTCATGCCTCTGGCCTCTGAAAAAATCTTTATAATTCTGCAAGCCTTTTTCTCCATATAACAAGAGAAACTGTGAGGGAGCTGTGGCATATTGATAGGCTTCCTTTTGACTGATTACTCCATTTCAGCATCGGTCCATTGAAACTGTACAGAATGTAAAAGTGTCTTGTAAAATCCATCCAGTTTTAGCCCATATCACTGTTTATAAGTTGGGCTGCGAATTCAAGATGAGCAGCCAGGTCTGTAAATAATCACTGTGTTCACCTCTGTGGGAAGTACAGCATGTTGAACTTTTATTTCTGCTGCCACTCTTCACAGGAATAAGAGAATATGCAATTTCAGAATACCGCTACGTTTAACGCTCTCAGAGCCGGCATGCCCCTCAGCTAGCTGTCAACCATTAAAAATAAACGGAATGTTAAGATATCAACACAGCAGCTCGCTTCTTACCTGTAATGTTCAGTAGCAGTCGTTCGGCCAAATTCATCTGTGGTAGAACTTCATTGTCTTCACTAGAGTTATATCCAGGATTAATTTGGCTCATTGCGTTTACTAGCAAAATATTAAACTTTCCATGACTATGGTTTATTGATATGCTTTTTATTGTTATACAATCAATATATATTTTTAAATATTCTGAACCTGGGTCACATAAAGAGGTCTTGCCTTCATACCCACCAGGCTAAACTTCTGTCTCAAAACCATTGGTTCAGTCCATGTTTTTATTAATATACTCCAGGTACAGTGAAACCCTCACTAAGGTCCTCCTCCCGTAGGCAACACTATGTCTTAAATACTCAATTTGTAGTGACTGCAAAGCTTCCAATACAAAGTTTATTCAACCTTTATTTAAAGACCCCTTTATGAGGCACATGAATTTTGGTGACTGGTTATGACAGGTTTCATTGGCTTTTAAGTGCACTGAGAATCATTTTTTCAAGTGAACTTCTGATTTCATAAAGGTCAGTTCAAGAAAGATATGCACACAAGGCCTGATCCTGCCTCCTTTGAGGTCATTGGCAAAATTCTTTTTGCATTTGTGGGAACTGACCTGGGCCTATAATGTAGCATGACCGTTTTCCTACTAAAAAATTGCGTGACTACAATAGAACTATTGGACAAAAGAGTCCTCTTGTTCTTCTGTGGTGGGTTATATGGGCCCGTGGTGCCCGGGCTCCACCAATATTCAGAGCACGTGGGCCCGGCTCCACCAATGTTCAGGGCCAGGCCTCTCCCCCAGCCCCGTCCACCGGCCCCGCGCGCCTCCCGCGGAGTGTCCCTGCCTCCTGGGCAGCGGCTGGCTGCCACTCCCCGCGCTGTGCTCCCTCGCCAGCCGCTGGCTGGCTCCTTTCACGCCGCGCCCTCCCGCACTGCTCCACCACGCCAGCTACAAGGGAGCGGGGCGGGCTAAGGCAGCTGCGGCTGTCTGCGGAGGGAGGCGGCACACGTGACGTGATGGCAGCCCGCCGCCGCCGCCCCCCACCCCCGGGCGCTGACCCTTCACCAGTCAGGCCACTAGGTGACTGGGCGCATCCTCCTCTCCCCTCCCCCCCGCCCCCGGCGCTGGGCAGTGCGCACACAGCGCTGCGGGGGGCTGGTGATGCGGGGTGAGTGTGCTGCCAGCGGCAGGCCCACCGACACCAGTTCTGGGCCCCAGGGCAGATCAATCACTGGGTCCCCTGGCCCCCTCCCTTGGCCGGGGCCACAAGCCCCCCAGCCCAGAGAAGCCCCGAGCGCCCCACCCCTGCCAGAGGAGCCCCAGAGCAGTTGCGTCGACCCAACCTGCTCTGTGGAAAAGCCGCAGCGTCTCTTGATTCAAAGACGCTTTTGTTATGCCCCATGCAGGTTCCGGGAGGGCTGAGACAACGGTATTTGCTATTCCGCTGCCTCAGCCACCCTGGAACCTGCATGGGGCATATCAAAAACGTCTTTGAATCAAGTGACGCTTTCCCCCTGAGCCGGGAGAGCTGCAGCGGCCAGGGCCCTGGGGCCCTTTTAAATCGCCCAGGCCCCTGGGCAATTGCCCCCTTTAGCACCCCTCTCTGCGAGCCTGGCCAGCTGGGACAGGAGCTCCGTGCTGCTGGTGGGGAGAGGGCTGGGGGGAGTCCTCCTCTGGCTCCAGTCCTGGGGCAGCCTGCCTGCACCCTAAACTCCTTATCCCCGACCCCACCCCAGAGTCCGCACCCCCGGCCATTGCTCTCACTCCCCCTGCTCCCCAGCCCTCTGCCCTAGCCCTGAGCCCCCTCCCAAACCCTCATCCTCACCCCCAGTCAGAGCCCTCATCCCCCCACACTCCAACCCTCCGCCCTAGCCTTAAGCCCCCTCCCACACCCCAGAGCCCGTATGCCCCTGCATCCCCACACACTGTGCAATATAGAGAAACTGTTAAATGCTTACTGTTTCCAATCCATTTTTACATTATTTAAAAATATGTATATTGGCTTACAAGGCTGGTGTGTGGGGGCAGGACTTGGACCCTTTCTGGGCACCACCAAAAATTATACAAACCTGGTGTGCATTGCTCTTGATCTATTTCTGTTTTTCATCCTTTCCCTCCTCCTCCTCTCTTGTCTCTGTGTTGTCTGTTTAGAATGCTCTTTGGCACAGGGGCCTGTCTTATTATACGTATGTGAAGCAGTTAGCACATTTTTGAGCACAACATGAATAACAACAACAAATGGTTAATAAAAATATTGAATTTCAAGAAGTATAAGCATTGAAATCAGATATTTGGTCTTGTAGAAGATGATTTCTAGTGTGACAGTACTTTAAAATAGATAGCTTCCATTTTTGTTAATGCTAGAGGTCACTACTGCACTGAAAATCAAAGGAGCTTTCCCTGTGTCACACGCTAAAGGAAAGCCAAGCCATGAGCCCGATGCTTCTGCAAACCTATCTAGGGTCAGTGAAACTCAGCATTTTTCACTCATGGAGTTTTCCTATCTGTCTTCCATGGAGATGGGGAGCAGAACTCCTCAAATCCATGAATAGATGGGAGTTGACCTATCAAACTCAGGGACTACCTGAGAATGGTGGAGACCAGAACCATCTCTGCTATTGACACATACTTTTGCACCACTTCCTAGCCCCTCACCACCTAATGGTTGCATGGCTTCTGTAGAAGTGTTCCCATGGACTACGATGATTACGTGCCCACCAAATCCTTCTGTATATGGTGGCTTTCCCTGGACTCAGCACAACCAATATAAGTTAATACTGACAAGATCAGTGATAATTATCACCCTAACTCCTTCCAGACAGTTCAGAGAAGGGTGGGGGAATGTTGCTGGGGATAGTGTCTGTTCCGCCTCCATATGTCCTCTCTTCACCTCCACAGGCCAGAGCCCCATGGAAAATCCTCTAAGGATATTCCATGAGGTGTTGGGAACAGAGAGAACATATTTCATATTTTCAGCCTACGGTACCATATTAGCAAATGTTATACAGCTCACTTTTCGCACATTACATTACTGGAAGTTGGGCATCCTGTCCGTGCTAAGATGTATCAATGCCTTTGAAACCTCAGTGGATCCTCAAAGGCCTAGCAGTATTCATTAGACACCACTACACCTGCCAGGAGTTCAAGGATGTGTCAGGGCCTCAGGGACATTGGCTCTGCGTCAACCTGAGCAGGACCCCCAATTTGCAAACCAACACAGCTGCTTTTATAATAGTCACCATTTCCGGAGAGGTTGCAAAGCTCAGATAATTACCAGGAAACAAATAAGACAATATTCTTTGATGAGACAATTACTTTGAGAATTTGATTGTATAATGAAGCTGTTGCCTTGAAAGGTACTTTCTATTGTTCGCAGTCTGCAACTCTCTAGTAAAAAGTGTCGCTTGTTTTGACAGCCAACTTAAAAAATTCTCTGTTTATTACATTAACTGCAGCATTTTAACTGTCAAACTATGAAAGAATGTTCTATAGTTTAAAAAACAGAATAGAGCTTCAGGGAAATTTTTGACAGGCTCTTGTTGCTATTGGTATTTGAAAAAAAACACACATACATTGTGAATGTGAAATTAGCTTTTTCTGAAGCTGCAAACATAGCTCCCTGCTATCTCACAATGCCTGCTATCACAGGTGGAGACCTGTAGTAGGTTCTTGGGAAAATATTTTAGGTCTAACATAGCTCTAACTTGCAAGCTCTTCAATCCTTCAGTATGAGAATGACATCCTGAAACTGTTGGGTTTTTTTCTTTCTATTTTTTAGTTTGTGTTTAATATGTTTAGCTGTAGCATGAATGATGGTAGGACCTAATTAAACATGGTATAAATATAGTATAAAGCCAGACACTAATGACAGAAGTCTGTCTATAAGGTGAAAAATGAGCCTTAGACGTAGTATTTCACTTAGGAGGTGATACAGTAATATATATTCTCTTTTGCAGTCTTATACTCTAAGTTGTAGTATGTTAGCAGCATGACTCTTAAAACAATAAATCTATGCTACAGATTTCTTCTTAGTGTTCATAAGTACACATGTGATCACTAATAAACTCTCTGTGTCCCGGGGACCTTACCTTGGCTCACACTTTTAAAAATATGGTGGGTATGCATCATGTTATAGAAAGGAAAATAAAAGTATACTGTACAAGGAAAATAGAAGAGGACACAATATATAGCAAAATAAATGTTGTAATTGCTAACAACCATTTATATAGCACCATGAATGTACTCTCTTACCCCGGAAAAATTTGGTTCTAATGCCAAATTCAGCCTGGTTTTAAGTGGACACAACTATAGTGATTTTTTTCCTGAAAGGCCATATTCTGATTCTATATAAGCCAATGGGATTTTTCACCATTAGCTTGAAATCAATAAAAAATTAGCACTGAGATAAAATTCAGATATTTTTCTGCCTTCCCCCTTACTGAGGTTTGCATGATAATACAAGATAAATATGTGATAAAATGGAATTTAAGGAAATTGTCCAGGAGCCCTGAATCAAGAAGACAGATTTAAATGGCCTTCTTCCATAATATGGTGACACACACACACACACACACACACATATATTAGTGACAGCTAAAAGTAGCCTATTGTCTTGCTTTCACTGTGAGGGCATACCACGGAAAGATTCAATATTTAGAATCATTACGGAAAAGATATGAACCTTTATGAAATCTGTGTTCACTTTAGCTGCCACTGTAATGTGTTTATATGTTTATATTTGTGTAAAATAAAGTTATACTGGCCCTCAGCTAGTCCCAACTCAGTTTTTATCATCTCAAAGTTAGGGATCAGAAGTGTAATAAAAATGGTAAGTGACCTTTCCAGCACATACATGGTTTCTTGATGGTTAAGCAAATTCTGTATTTTTGTCCACATTCTAGTAAAGAGAAGCTCAGTGTCTCTGACCTTGATAAATTCCCCAAACAGTGAACAGTATTTATTGATCACTTAATATCACCTGAGGTCTCCCATCCATTAATGAGTAGTCTGGTTCTCTGTCTATCCCCATTTATTATCCTGTATGTAACCAGGCATTGCTGCTAGAATGTGTCTCCTGCAGAAACTAGGTCTTTACACAGCAGGATCCAACAAATCTATATCAGTGGGGCACCACACAGGTTTAACCGAAGCAGTGATGCCTAATATCTCTCCATGTGACATCTGGAGAAGCAGAAATAAAGACTGGGTACATCCACTATAGATTTCCACTCCTCCCCATGTCATGTGTGATAGTCTTAGTAATGCTAAAGGAAGACAAATGAACACATCAACAGAAGAATATATCTGTTTCTCAGAACAGATCTCATGCAATTGGACATAATCGTTATTTTTTAATTGATGTACTGTATATCTTTTCCCATTTATCCAGACATGCTGCTTTGTACACATCAAATGTGATTAATACTATTGCTTACTTAAAGAATATATCGGCTTTAACTGTTAAAGCCTTACCTCATGTTGTCTTATTATGGCAGAAGAATACACAGTGAAAGACACTATGTACTAGCTTAGGATACAGAGCTTGTTTTACTGAAGAGGGCACATTGGGCTGAGTTATATTCTCACTTATACTGATGCATCTCCACTGAACCAAGTGGGGGCTTCACTCTTGTACTTGAGAGCAAAATTTTGACCAATTGTTTATAGTAACAGCAACTGGAAAGTGAACATTTTAAGAGTCACTAGAAGGCAGAGCAGTACCAAATCAATTTCTGTTATTCCCTGTACAATTTATTCTGTTCTGTGTAAGAAAAGCATAATTCCATCCATGCTATCTTTATGCTAAGGTGTCCTTTCATCTGTATAATAATAATAAGTACATGCCATTGGTAAATGTAGAACAAATGAAAAATTTAGCTTGCCTGGCAGACAAGAGAGGTCGATTTATCTTATATTTTGTATGATCTCTTCACTACTACTTTTTACCAGTAGACATCTCCAACCAATTCCTTTTTAGGAAAAGATGAAATACCCTAACTCCAGGGTGAAAAGATTGCTAGGTGCTGCAACAAATCTCTCCCCATCTCTCTCATAAATGATTTAGTTAGTCTGTTGCTCCAACAGGTGATTAGACATAGAACTTACAGAGCAATATATTCGTTTTTAATGTGGTTCTCTGACCCTCTAGATACTGGCATCTCCTGTTGTACTGAATATTTTTTGGAAAAGTTTCTTTCAAAAAGCACCATTGTTACATATCTTAGAGGGCTGTTCAAAGATTCAACTGTATTGTTAACACTTTGGATGTCATATGTAGCAGAAAGCTAGAGTTAAGGACCCTCACTAAACTGTTTTCAATACTCGTGTGGAAAACTTCTCTGAGGCTCCTGCCATCTAGACCAAACTTTCTGTATCTCCCTACCTTCCTCCCATTTTTCAAACCTAATCTTAAAACCTTGCTTTCCTCCCCTGCTTATACCTTCTGACTGCTCCCTCCCTCTGATGTTGGCCCTATGATTGAATAATTTATTTGCCACGAAATGTATTTGTATCACTGCTTTCTGTGATTTATATCATATACTGTGGAATTATTTGGTGCTGTAAAGCAGTGATCTTCAACCAGGGGAATGTAAACCTTTGGGGTACACAGAGGTCTCCATCTAGGTCAGTGTTTCTCACTGTGGGGGTTGTGACCCGTGGGGGGGGGTCACGGGATTGGTTTAAGGGGGTTGCAAATGCAGGGCCAGTGTTAGGGGGTAGCAAGCAGGGCAATTGCTGGGGCCCCATGCCACAGGGGGCTGCTTGAAACTATTACATGCTTCAGCCCCGGGCGACGGAGCTCAGGCTTCAGACAGGCTGACAAGTGATAAACAGGCTCAAGTATCACACTGAAATGTAAGTACAATGTATTCCAATCGATTTATTTTCTAACTATATGGTAAGAATGAGAAAGTAAGCAATTTCTCAGCCATTGTGTGCTGTAACAGTTTGGAATTTTTATGTCTGATTTTGTAAGCAAGTAGTTTTTAAATGAGGTGAAACTTGGGGTATGCAGGACAAATCAGACTCCTGAAAGGAGTACAGTAGTCTGGAAAGGTTGAGAACCACTGCTCCAAAGTGTTTGTGAAACAGTTTTTGTGCCATATTTGTCTGTGGTGTAACTCCATTGGCCTCAGTGGAGTTACATCACAGAGGAATGGTCCTGTACAAAATAAGGTTGTGGTGCACATTTAAACTTAAGAGGTTCCGGTGAGGGGAAAGGAGTTGGAATATACTCAGAGGTCCCTACAGCCCTTAATCATAGTCAATTTAATGTATCCTTTAGGTGTGGAGTTACTCAAAGGTAACCTCTCTAGCATACATCAGTCCTGAGCACTTCAGTGTTAGTTGTTAATGTCCCCAAAATTATCCAAATTACATGTGCTTTTCAGAAACTCAAAATACCCCAATCAGTGTGGAGACTCTCTTTTGCTATTGCACTGCGGAAGGATTGTTCTCTCATCGAATATGTTTGCCATTAATATTAATGGGAGCTTCCAGCATGAATTGACCAGAGTAGGGCCTAGTAGAGGTAGTAAATAAAAGAGGCCCTTATCAACATACAAAACTAAAGAATAGTGCTGTGAGCTAACTCCATTTGGGAATCTTTTCATTGCTATGAACATACATAATTGAACTCTTGATCTGGAGGATGTTAGGGTGTAGAACTCACTACTTCAGAACATCTGTCTCCATCTGATTCCCACTTTTTTTAAAAAAAGGTTAAAAACACTTTTTTTCAAAAGTGATATTAGTCTTCCACTGTATTTTAGGATGTTTTCATTAAAGTTTATTGTTCCACACTTAATTGGTACAAATGGTTTTGCAAAATTTCCATCACCTTGAAAAAGCTCATTAGGTTCTTTAGTAAATATTGTTTTGTATAATTTTTAGAGCTGAAAATTCGCAGAAAATGATTGATTTAGCATAGTCGTGCTTTTTTGTTTGTTTGTTTGTTCACAAATTGTCTCTGAGCAACTTACAAAATTTATTCTCTGTTCAAGTCATTTGTTGACTAATTCATGGTCTATAGAGTATCTATGAGAAGCTTATTGTGAGTGTTCAATATTCACAATTCAAGTTGTGTGGGTTGGTTTTGATTGGACACACAGGCCACATGATATTTTTGTTTACTGACTGGAAAAACATAACACTTAGAACCTGGTTTCTAGTATAAATACTCACATATACACATTCAAAATTCACTCTAAAATTCACTGATTCCATAAACATACTTCCTAGAAATGAGTTGACTGGAATATTAAGATAATGAACAATAAGTGGAGCAAAAATAGCTCAGAAAATTCCTTTTATTCCTTTTTTCCCCCCAAGTGTATATTCACAGAACAGTGTTAAGGTTCTCATCCATTTCTAATTAGCCACATAGGTTGAATCATGACTTTCAAATGTACAGCATACATAATATTCTTCTTTCCTTGTTAGTTACATTTTGTTTCCCAACAAGAAACACTTTAAATAGTTATGTTAGAGTTTATTATGATATAAAGCTTATTCAGAGCAAATTTATTTTTATAGTTAAGAAATTATAGTTATTTTATAGTTAAGAAATATAAAGGCACTTAACTGACCCCTTGAACTCATTCTGCAAACATTACTCCTTAGGAGTTTGTTTTGGGGTGGGTTTTTGTGGGGGTTGGTGTTGGGGTTTTTTTTTTTTTTTTGGTATTTTGTTGTTTTTGTCTTTCCTTTGTAGACCTGGCCAGAGAACTGTAGATGATCTAGAAATTATATATGAAGAACTTCTTCACATTAAGGCCTTATCTCATCTTTCTACCACAGTAAGTGTTTTGGTTGTTGTCTTTTTTTATTTATAACTCATTGCCAAAAAAGGGCTGAATAGTGGTTGGCCCTTTTTGGTAGAGGTTGAGGATGGAGGTTGAGGGTCCCAGGACTCTTTCCATCCCATGCCAAGAAGCTACCCATAGTTGGGGCACCAAACACAGGCACTGTGTGTTGCCAGTGCCACTTCTAGGTCTGGAAGTGGACTTTCAGCTGAGTCAGCTAAAATTCTTTTGGGGACTTCTGTTTCTGAATAGCCCTTCCTCATCTCCCTTATTTGTGACCAATGGCCCCATGGTCTGGCCCCAAATCTGTATGTAATTTAATACATGTTGATCCTGACCCTGCTCCCAGTTAAGTCAATGGGAGCAGAATGGTGCCCATTGGCAAACTGTTACATTTAGCACCAAAAATGCAGTACACAGAAAACCTATAATTCTTCTCTCTTTATTTTAAGGTAAAGCGGGAATTAGCAGGTGTTCTAATCTTTGAGTCACATCCCAAAGCAGGAACTGTCTGTAAGTAAAAGGGATCCAACCATATCTTTTCTTCTCGTGTGTGGTTTTAGACAAGTATTTAAATTACTATGCAAAACTTGAATACTCCAAAGCTGGCTGTTCAGAACATGTGAGTGGCCAGTTGCAAAACGTCTCTGGATTGCTATTTGGACTTCTGTGCCCACTAATGTTTGGGGGTGTTTGTATTTGGGGTTTTGGTTTGGACTCATCTCTAATTAAAATGGATTTTAGTTGTATCATACGCTAATGAAAATGTTATTCTCATGGTATTCAGAAGCCCAGCTTTGTGTATAAAAATATTTAAAATGCGATTGTTTTGAACTTTTTATATAGAGAAGCACTGGAAAATTAATGTCAGGTTCTCAGCACTTTAAGTATTAGGGTTAGATCACTCAGCATCCTGTAAGATCCAAATCTATGTATCAGTTAGCAATTGATAACATAAAGTTCATAAAGACGCCTATAAAGAAATGGCAAATTACAGCTGCTTCTAGTATTGTCTTAGAAAAAAGAGGGCTTCATACAAATATTATAAAATTATTAGTATTTTTTTTTGTCTCAAATCAAAAGAAAATTGCTTTTAAATCATAATGTGACCTTTTTCAAGATGGTAAGACCAACTAAAATGACTTCAGTGTAGTTATTTTATATTGGTGTAACTGAGGGAAGAGTCTGGCCCACTTATGCTAAAAGGCACCTATATTCTCAGCATAAAATCTTTTCTCTTTTTTGTAGTATTCAATCAGGGAGAAGAAGGTACTTCTTGGTACATTATCCTAAAGGGATCGGTAAATGTAGTCATTTATGGCAAGGTATTTTTGAAAACCTTTTATTATTCTTTTTATTACTGGGACTGTAAGAATAAACTTTCCTGGAATACAGTTTGATTTACAGCAAGATTATGTTGTTTGGGGTAAAAAGTAGAATATTGTTTTCAGTTTTTAATCAAGAAATTATTCCAAATTATTTTATTTATGATGCTTTTACATGACTGATGTATAATTTCAGGACTATAATTTGTGTGTATATTTACAATTTCAAGACTATAGACCACCTGAATATAACTCAGTGCAGTTACCGCCACACTTGTACTACAAAGTGGTTTAAGTCAAACACAAACATTATGTCATAGCACACCCTCTCCAAGATACTCAGTGACTCCTTAGCTAAATATCACACATATTTAGCACTTAGCAGTAGTTACTGCTTTAATTGCAATAGTAGCTGTCACACCATAGTGCTGACATTGTCTTAATATAGCTTTGTTCTCATTCACTGATAGCCAACTACGAAACTGCCCCAAGTTATAGCATTATAATCCCTATGTAGCTACATTCAACACAGCAAAAAATAATGCCCAAATTCACATGTAGGCTACATCTACCCAATGAGCTGTGGTGTGATTCCCCTGCTCCCGTACAGGCACTCACACTAGCTCTCATCGAAGGCTAGCAGTGTAGCTGCAGCAGCCTGGTACCGGCAGCGGAGGCCTGGCTTTGCTGTGCTGAAGACGTACTCACTGGTTTCAGGCAGGTTTGTACTTGGCACAGCTAGCCACTCCCTGTGCTACTGGGGCTGTGCTGCTCTTTGTATTCGTGCTAGCTCTCAGCGCAAGTATGCATACATGAGCAGGGGAGTCGCGCCTAGCTCATAGTGTAGACGTAGCCACATCCCTTTGACTTTCCTAGCCTTAGCTAAGCCCTGTGGCTACATCATGGTTGCCACAGTCCTTTGGGGATGTAAGATCGACTGCTTCCTTCTGGGTTGTTGCTTTGGTCTATCATATGGGCCCATTGCTCTACTGGGAAATGATTCCAAGACTTGTATTTATTCTCAGATCTGCTGCCAAATGATTCTGGCAGTCATAGTCTGACACTCCCTGGTTCCAACCACTAACCCTCAATTAATGGATCACCTCTTTTATACCTTCAAGGCCGTTTTTGCCCTGTTCTAAAGGCCAAAGCCTTTGGTTCACCCTACTTCATCTATCTAAACAGATTCTAGCTTTGTGAAATCTATCGAATTTTTATCCTGAAAATATCATTAAATCTCTTCACTTTTGGTTACTGGGAAGGCTAAAATCCTTCTTAACTTTTCCTTTTTGCAGCCTGAGGTTCACCCTAACTTTCTCCTTTTGTTGTGCATGCTGTTCTTACTCTCCATGAACAGATCCAACACCATATGCTGTCCTGTCAGTTTAACTCCACCCTCGGGCTCTCTGCCCATTGGCTAGTGGTTTTCCACTTTTCTCTGATTGGTCATTCATTCACAAGTATTACCATTTGTGAGCATGATCACATATGAACCATCATATGTTAGCTTAAATTTTATTATCGCTTCACAAAGTATAATCATTTGTATACAGGAACTTTAAATACAAAAAAGTATTGTTCATCTTACCAACCTTTTACCATAACATGGAGATATAATTCTGTATTTCCTTTTATGCCATTTCATGTCTAATTATTTAAGCATGTATAACTAATGTTGAAGAAGCTATATAGGTATTTTCAGTATAATTAATGTGTCACCTCTCTTTAGAGTATTTTTTTAATGTCCTTTGATAAACCATTAAAAATGATCCCTTTAAGTATGTTTCCATTTTAAATGATATATATATATATGTATAGTACTTTCTGAATAAATTGACACAGATTGATATGCGTTCTTCAACTCTCCCCCACAAGGGTTCTCCCATTAAGTGGCTTCAAATGGTCTGTTCATGTGGGTAAGGATGACTCACACTAGTAAAGGTTAGAAAACGGAGCCCTTAGTTTTCCTTCTGATTTAAGGCAAAAATGACCCTAAAAGAGTGAAGATATCTACTACATATTCTGCTTTCGTACCAGGTACTTGGAGGAAGGTACAAGAATCCCTATAGTGGTCAGATAGGAAATAACCTGCTCATAGAGGAAGTTACTTCCTAATCCCTGACAGTTAATAGTCAACTTATGTCCCAAAGCATAACGGGGCTTATATCCCTTCTAAGAATTTTTTTATCCTGTCTCATGTAACTGTGCATTCTCTCCTTAACCATATAAATGTCAAATCCTTTCAGAATCTTACTGATCTTTTTCACCTTAGTGATACATTGTGGCAAAGAGTTCCAGAGATTAATTATAAACTGTGTAAAAAGAATATTTCCTTTTCTCAGTTTTAAATATGTTGCCTTTTGATATTATTAAATTATCCTTCATTCTTTTGAGAAAGGGTATATAGATAAGAGTACCTGATTTTTACCTTCTGTATGCCATTCATTATTTTCTATATCACTGTCATGCCTCTGATTTCTCTCCTCTCTAAATTAAACAGTCCTAATGTCTTTCTTCATATGGAAGCTTTCCACACATATAATCTATTTGTCTTCCATCTTTGGACTCCTTCTACTGGGAAGTTCTAAAGGAATCAAAGAAAGTTACTTTTGTAAAAAGGATAAATAGGATGACCCAGGTAACTATTGACTGGTTAGTCTGAGATTGATCCTGAGCAAAATTCTGGAAAGGCAGATATGTGATGCAATCAGTAAAGAATTAAAGGATGATAGCATAACTAATGCCAGTCAGCAGGGTTTTATGGAACATAGGTGGTGTCAAATAAACATGATAGAATTTTTGATTGATAAATGTCACTGATAAAGTATCTTAAATTTCTGCAAGAGACAAGGTGGGTCTTTTATTGGGCCAAATTCTGCTGGTGAAAGAAACAAGCTTTCGAGCTACACAGAGCTTTTCTTCAGGTCCGGGAAAGATACTCAGAGTGTCACAACTGAATACAAGGTGGAATAGATTGTTTAGCATAAGTAGTTAACCCATATTTCAAGGGATCCTTCAAGGTGAAGTTGGATATTAACACCCCTCTAGTCATCGGAGAAAAAAGACTAGACAGTATCCTGAATTGCAGTGACACTGAAAAGGATTTTTCTCCTATGACTGAGGAGGTGTTAATGGGTCACTTCACCTTGAGTGGTCTCTTAGAATATGTATGCAGTGGTGGTGTAGTCATGTTGGTCCCAAGATATTAGAGACAAGGCAGGTTAGATAATATCTTTTATTGGACCAACTTCTGTTGGTGAGAGAGACAAGCTTCTGAGCTCTACAGAGATCTTCTTCAGGTCTGGGAAATATTTCAATGGACCATTCAAGGAGAAATGGCCATTAACACCTCTCCAGTCACGGGGAGGGGGAAGGAGAGAAAAAATATATTCCCTCACCCACCTTATCTCTCTTAGAATATGTGTTAGCTACTTATGCTAAACAATCTGTTCCACCTTGTATTTAGTTGTGACACTCTGAGTACTTTCCAGACATGAAGAGCTCTCAGTAAACTCAAAAGCTTGTCTGTTTCACCAACAGAAGTTGGTCCAATAAAAGATATTATCTCACCCACCATGTCTCTCTAATATCCTGGGACCAACACAGCTGTAGCAACACTTAAATTTCTTCTGGTCATTTGACTTAGTCCCACAGACATCTGATAAAGAAATTAGCACTATACAAAGTCAATGTAATCCATATTAAATGGATTAAAAATTGGTTAACTGACAGAAATAAAATAATAATCATAAATGGGGACTCATCATCCTATGGAGGCACTTCTAGTGAGATCCCACAGCGGTCTGTTCTTGGCCCAATGCTATTCAATATCTTTATCAATGATAAAAAATAAGATCATTGCTGGTAAAATTTGCAGATGACACAAATATTGGTGGCATAGTAAATAATGATGGTGACAGGTCAGTTATACAGACAAATCTGGATCGCCTGGTAAGGTGGGCTTATTTGAATATATACCAAATGTAAGGTCATCTATCTAGAAACAAAAAATGTAGTATCCTGGGTAGCAGTGACACTGAAAAGGATTTTTGGGTAATGGTGGATAAGCATCTGAATGTGAGCTCCCACTGCAATGCCATGGCTAAGAAGCGGGACACTATCCTTGGATAAACAGGGGATATCAAGTAAGAGTAGGGAATTAATATCCCTGTGTATGGCATTAGTAAGATTATTACTGGAATACTTTTTAAAAAGTTGAAAAATTGGAACAGGTTCAGAAAAGAGCTTCAATAATGATTTGAAGTCTGAAAAACCTGTATTCTAGTCAGACACTTAAGAAGCTCAGTCTATTTAATTTATGCAAGAGAAGGTGAAGAGGTGACCTGATCACAGTCTTCAGTTACTTCCATGGGGAAGAGATTTCTGATAGAAGATGGCTCTTTAATTTGGCAGAATCGTGGGGAGGAGAACCTGTTAGTACTCTCCCTAAGTTGTTGTTATTTGAGAAAAACATTTGCTTAAAGGGAGATGTTTGCGAGAGACTGAGGAATCTGGATTCCAATAAACCTACATTTTGAAAAGTTAAGGAGACAAATGACTTTGAAACATTTTAAGGTCACCACTTATTTCTTCCCACACACAAACTTCCATATAAAATCCTACACATTGAACTCTAAGCCGTGCCTCAGAAAAACTAGTACATCACTCAAGTTTCTCTATAGAAAGTTACAAAAAATTGTACTGTACGGTGGAAAATAGTAGACTTGGCAGATCTGCATTCACCCAGCACTGAGAAAGATTTACTAGTCTGTAATTCGCAACATCAGGCCATTACCTTTTAGAAAACTAAAGTACAGCACTGGCTACCTTCCAATTCTCTGGCATAGTAGTTGATTTTAATGAGAGAGTGTATATTTTTATTAGTAGCTGAGCCATTCTGTTCTTATGTCCTTCAGAACTCTTGGATGAATACCATTCAGTCCTGGTGAGCTGTCACTCCTCCATTTCATCAGGATTTTTTGTCCGGGCCTTTACCACCATATTCACTTATATTAGCTGATGTCTTTATCTGACCTGTGTGCTCCTCTGTACCCGTCAGTTTTCCTTCAATTCCTACTTTAAATAACCTTCCAAAATTGTCAATTTTTGTGACAGCAATCTATTCTCATTTTAGTTAAGGTAAAGCCCAGAAAGTATCCCTAATAAATTTCCTCTTTACGAGGGAGATTTTCACCGGTGAATATGGGAGCTCTTAAAACCTTTTGACTTTTAATGGTAGTTCGGCACCTAACTACACTTTGTGCCTTTGAAAATCTCCCCTGACATTTTCTCATGCTGGACCTGAATGTGGAACTCTAAGCATTTCAGTGAGAGCTACCATAGAGGTCCCAGTGTTAAGGCTTTTTCTTATTCATCCAGATTTAGCTTCTGGGTTATCTCTCACTCCACCCTGTGGGCCAAATTTTCAGTCAGTTAAATCGGTGTAACGCTGAAGTCAGTGGAGCTATGCTGATTTACACCAGCTGAAGATCTGGTTCTGTCTCTTTAGTGTCAGTAGATAAAATGACCAAGCAACTCTCCAGCACTCACTAGAGGCATATCTAGATGTCTTGTGAGCTCTGTCATCTATATAGCTGGTAAGTCACTGAACATCTATATAGCTGGTAAGTTCTCACAGTCTATATAGCTGGTAAGTTCTCACAGTCATCACATATCCAGCTATTCATATTTCTAATGATCAAATCCTCTACCACCAATCTGTTGACTTATTACAGTGGTGTTCCCACCTCCTGTGAGGACCTCCTTGGTATATGAGGAATGATCAGCCTCCTTTACCTAAACTGGAAGATGGAAATTTGTACCGCCATTCCACCTAGATTCTCCTATCATTAGATCAGGACATCCATCATGGGCATGTGTGTTAGGGAAAAGAGCAGAATAGGTAACAGAGACTGACACTGTTGGAGAGGAGAATTTCACTCCAAATCTGTTCTTCAGCAAACTAGATTTGTATTTTGCATGGTCTCTTTTTTTAAATCAAGAGCTTGCTGTCATCAGCAAGGCCAGAAGAGTCCTGTGCTCTGAGTCTAATTTCAGAGAGCAAGCCCATTCTTTTCTGTTCTTGCCTTTCTCTGGTAATAGTAATAAGCAGTTATCAAGTATTGTTTCCTAGTCATTATTTTTGCTGTTGATTTCCTGCCAAATACATTTGTTTTAATATTGGATTTTGAAGTCTGGTGTTTGCACATGGCATTTCAATGGGATGAAGTATAATGATGATTTTTGTGTATAAATGTTTTGCTGTTTATAGGGTGTGGTATGTACCCTACACGAAGGAGATGATTTTGGCAAGTTAGCGCTAGTGAATGATGCTCCAAGAGCAGCGTCTATTGTTTTACGAGAAGATAACTGCCACTTCTTGAGAGTAGACAAGGAGGACTTTAATAGAATACTTAGGGTAAGTGTTGGGTAAGACATGACACTAACACCGGTCCTCTGATATTTGCCACCTCCAGTGGCCTGCTTTCTAACCTTGCAAACATTTTCAGAACCTGTGTCATTAGTATCAATAAATGACAATCAACCCGAAGCATCATTTGAAATAACTTGTAATTAAAGAAGAGAGACGTAACATCCTAGGAAAAAAAACAAAAAACCAAGTAGTACGTTAAGTAAACTACAGAAAAATACATTGACCCCTGCTCAAAGGATCTGGAAAGATGTACAGGCCCAATTTTTGTGGTTATTAATATTAGAAGAAAAGCTCAGTTGTGGTGTTTATAACTTGAACCTGGGCCCAGATGATCTGATTGTGATTGGTTGGGAACATCCCACAATACACAAGGCTAGAAACATCATTACCCTACATTGGAATGTCCATGTGCCTGCTGGAGTGATGACAAAATCAGCTCAGACAGCACTGTACTTGAAAATTTTCTTGCTGCTACTGAGTGGCACCTGAATTAATAAGGAGTGAGATGCTTTACGTACTGAGACCAGAGACTCCAGTTGAGTTTTATGTAGCTCTTGCTGTCTGATTTTAGCAGGATTTCAAAGACTGCACTGATGTACTAAAACCTGGGTGCCAAATTGCTTTTCATTTATGTTTAAATGTGCACCAGTTTTGGCTCTATCTTTGTTTTACTTGTATATAAAATTGTTTCCACCCTAGACTCTGAGTAGCTCTAACAATTTATTGGGCTAGGATTTATAATTCTTCTATCATCCTTCCAAAAGAACAGTATTTAAAAATGAATGGCCAACAAATGCCAGATTATGGATAATGATGATCATGGAAGGGCAGAGGTTGAAATGACTACATTTTAAAGGTGAGGAGAAGGGTTGGTTCTGGCAATCTGCTTTCTTCCCACCTCATACCTGTGATCCCCTTCCTAGAGGCTGCTGCACTAGACTTCCCCGAGATTCTCCACATGCCCACCAGGAGAGTCCAGGTACAGATCCTCTTCACTCTCCCTGCAGGGAGAAAGGGTGCAGAGAGGGAAACAAACATGGGAAGGACCAGCCGCAGAGACTTGGCTCCTCAGTTTTTGTTGAAGTTATTTGAAAGTCATTCATTTTTAAAAAGTAATTAAGCAGCCAAGTCAGGTGCAGTAACTGTATTAAAAATAACTTGTCTTGCAGGATGTTGAAGCAAATACAGTAAGACTCAAAGAACATGACCAAGATGTCTTGGTATTGGAAAAGATCCCAGCAGGAAACAGAGCTTCTAATCAAGGAAACTCACAACCTCAGCACAAGTATGTTTTCATTCAATAGTGCAAATGTCAGACTGTGATTAACCTTTTCATACAGTATTATTATCTAAACAATAGCATATTCTCCCTTTCTGTGGAAGAATTCAGTGTATGTAAGGGTTGTTGTTTTTTTAGCATCAGCTAATCACATGCCCTGTAGTGCATAATATATCAATTTCCAGCTACGCAGTAGGTGTACAACTTTACACAATAATTCTCTAAAGCTCTAACTGTAAATATTCATCTCATGAATGGATTTTAAATAGATTGCACATGGGGAATGATGAAACCCCATTAAGCAGAGCAATTGTGTAAAATACATGGGGAAAGTACATTGTTTTGTTACTAAGTACAGATGTTTCCTCTTTGGATTTCAGATTCAGGATTCGAATAAAAATTTGCTAGGTTCAATTTATACACAGTGTGAAGAATTCAGACAGGAAAGTAACTCCCTGAATAGGCTTGCATTATTTTCTATAATATTCACCACATTTCCCCTGCCTTCTTACCTAGAAGCAGGAAGCACCATTCTGAAATGAAGTAAGAGTGTCCAGGGAAGTCAAGTTATCAATATTGCAAATGAATAGAACTGCTGGAAAAAATCCCCAAGACAGGGGCTGTGAAACTTATTGGTTTTCTACACTTGAAAAATACAGTCAGGCTGTATTTCAATAGTTTAAATTCCCCAGTACAGAAGTAATGACCTCATGCACACACATTTGCATCCACATGCATATTTTGCACACACATGCATTCACATGTAGAGCTGGACAAATAACTGGCAGTTCTGAAAAAAAAAATTGGGTTAAACTAAAACTGAAAATTTGGGGTGGGGGAAACGGTGAATTGAAAAAGTTGATAAAAGTTTTGTTTCTGGTTGAATAAAACATTTAATTTCTGGGCATTTTCAAAATAAAAGCAAAGGAAATAGAGCGTGATGTTCACAAAATGGCCAGAAAAGCTGGTACCTCCCTTTTAACCTTTAGTCCAGTGGTTAGGGCACTCACCTGAGATGTGGGAGACCTGCTTCAGTTCCCCTTTCTATGTCTTATGTGGAGCAGGGAATTGATCTCGCACGTTGCAGGAGAGTGTCCTAACTCTAGGCTGTGGCAAAATACAGCAGGAGATGGCAGTGATTTCCCCCCCCCCCCCGCCCCCAAGTATTGTAATTTCACAGGAATGTTGTGCAGTTTCCTTGGACAATAATGGATGTGCCCTTTGCCATCATGTATCCATAAGGTTGGCATCTCTACCACAGCTAACATTATGCATTGAGAAGTACTGGAGCCTTTTTTCTGCTCCTCACTTTTACCCAGATAAGGAACTCGTTTTCCTTCTATTTTGAGGGGTTTTTTGTTAGTTAAGATAAGACATAAGGTTAGTGCTAGCACTGCCCATTTTTAGTACAATTTTCCTCTGATGTGTGATTATCGCCCATCTGTTACAGTATTTATAATGATATTTTATCTGTAGGGATTTAAATAAAGTATTCCTTATATTTTTACACACATTTTTCATCTGCTATGTAATCTGTCATCACACCCTATGACTAAGTTATTAGACCCAGGCATTCCCTCTCAGCAAACAGTTTAGTTTTAGGGCCTGTAAAAGGGTTAGCACCCACCTCTCATGTGGGCCCCCTTTCCTTTGGCCAGTAGTGCCTGCAAACACAGTTCTTTTTCAGGGGAGGGGAGCACCCACCTCTCATGAATGGCCCCCTTTCTCTCTGTTAGGTTTGAGCCTGCTCTGGGTTTTTTTGTTCTTTCAGCGGGGTGGCAGCCGTCTCTCGCGAGCATCCCCCAGCTGCTGGTTCTCTCAACTGGTTTTTGGCAGCTCAGCCCTCCGTCCAAGCTGCACACACTGTCCCCCACTTCTGGGGTATACAGTCCTGAGTTCTTATCACGGCCCTGGTTTGGGGCCATAGCTCTTAGGCCTCTTCCCAGAGGCACTGCCTTCTTCAGACACCTAGCCAGGGCCCATCTCGGTACCCTCAGCTGTGTCCTTCTGAGCAGCCCTCCCTAGATTCAGTCTGTAACCAGACCAGTGGAGCCCATCTCGGTACCCTCGTCTGGTCTGGCCAGGTTTTGTGCTCAGTCCCCTGGGTTCAGCCTGCCCCCAGTGACCTTTAGATGGCTCTGCTGCTATACTATCCAGCCAACCAGGCACCCGGTCTTCGGCAGTCTTTGCTGGGCTCAGTTCTGTCTGGTGAGCTCTCTGCAGTGAGCTATCCACAGTCCTGCTGTTCGTCTAGCCAGCCAGGCACCCGATCCTCCCTCATCGAGCTCCACACAGCAACTGAAGGCTCTGCTCAGCTGCTTGCCTTTTATCTGGCCTTTCTGGCCACTTATTGGTCACTCCAGCAGCCCCTCTGATTGTCTGCTCTTCTCTAGATTGCCTAGGGGACTCCTCGCTGCTCTATTCTGGGACAGGGTGATTCAGGGCTGCGAGGCCTCCAGCAGGGGGCCTCTGAGCCTAGTCCACCCTGCCACAGGGCCAAATTCTTTAGTAGTGTAAATGAGTGAAACTCAGTTGTAGTCAGTGGAACTGCACTATTTTATATCAGCAGGGAATTTGGTCCTCTAGATTTTACCCATTTTGCTTTTTGTGACTTGATTGTGACCACATAATTTTGCGTATTTCTTAAACGGTTCAATGAATGTTTTATGCAAACATATTTCAAACACTGGATTTCTTGAAAACTCTTTGCTATGAGTATTACTTCTAGTATCTGACATTTAACAATTCAAAATTTGAACAGATAAGTCATATAGTATGTTTGTGCTCCCTGGCTAGATGAGGGTAGTTTTCAAAATCAAGCTTCCAGGATGAATACTTTCAATGAAAATTCGAAGGTTGCTTTTCAGAAATATTTTATCAATTTTCTTAAATATATTGTTTCTGTGAACACTCCTGCCAGCGAACATTCACAGAAAGCAAACACAAAAGGGTCAGAAGCAGAGAAAAAACAAAATGGCTTAAAATTTAAGCATTCACAAATTATTTTTTCAGAGTCCAGCTTATTCTACTGACAGAACGTTTGATAAAGTATTTTTATCTTAAACCTTTTAAACTCAATTAGTACTTGTGAGTGTGACATCTCTAGTTTCTGCTAAGAGGTAGTAAATGGAGTGAGTGGCAAACGTTAGGTTTCAAAGTCCATATTTAGACACCTAAATAAGTGCTTGATTTCCAAAATGCTGAGTCTTTGGGAGTTAGTGAGTGCTCAGTGCTTTTGAAAATCAGGCCACTTATTTAGATGCCTAAGTCAGGAATTTAACTGTAAGTACCCACCTTTGAAAGTCCTGGTCAAACCATTCTGGCAGAGGCCATGCAACCTTCCCCATACTGCCCCAGCACTGTTGCTCAGGCCTGAGCCAGAGAGCTCACCTCTCTGGCTGGGAGGGTGGTTCGTTCTCCCTGTCCATTCAAACCTTAGCTTCTCTGCTGAGACTGTCAACAAAGTCTGATGTGGGCACTTTCTCCCTAGGAAGTAAAATAAGACAAGCAAGTGACTTTATATAAGATACTAAACTACCTTCAGACTTTTGATCCCTACTAAATTGTATAGAGGTGAAACACTGTGTAGTGTATTGTTAGTTCCGTGAGACATCCTGTCAAGAACTATTTTTTCTCTTCTCTTAATCTTAAGAAAGGCTCCATTTTGGGACCAGATGCCCTGAACTGCAGTTTGGGTCCCTCCCCGCCCCCTCGTCTGCTGCAGCTCACTGAGCCACAGTTTCAAAGAATGACAG
This sequence comes from Natator depressus, assembly GCF_965152275.1. Lineage (NCBI taxonomy): Eukaryota > Metazoa > Chordata > Testudines > Cheloniidae > Natator > Natator depressus. The sequence continues at coordinate 40,815,480 of NC_134244.1, forward strand.
GCTTGCTACGAAGAGCTAACTCTGAAGTTCTCTCTTCCAAGCTCTAAGTTCTCTCTTCGTGGGTGATCACACACATGCAGTGTTACTGACTGACAGCTCTCAGTGCGTTGCTGCTGTCTACAGTCACTGTAGGCCACTTCGTTGCTTCGTTTTCACTTTCATATTCAAAGTGCAGCAAACTGGGTTCTCTCTGCCTCACTCACCTACAGACTTGGTTAGTATCTCTACAAGGATGTGGACTGGCTTAACAAGTGTTTGTGTTCTTGGGACTTCAATACAGTTCTTCCAAAGGGGCTGGCAGGTAAAAGAACTGTGATGGTCAGTGCTCAAAGTGAGGAGGAGCTCACAGGAGCTCAGCTCCACCACTTATTTCTCAGCAGGAGCAGAACACCTACACTTCTCCTAGGGTTTCGGGGGTTTTTTAAGTTTCATACTTTTTCACTTCAACGTGGAAGAATGATGCAAAGATTGAAAGAATGAAATGGAAGATAAAAAGAAATCCTATTCACTAGGAAACAAGGAAAGAGAGGACAGTTAATCAGTGCAGCTCTATTCTGTAATATCCTCTGCTATAGTGCTGGAGTGGTACATAAATCTTGTCAATGTTCCCTGCAATACATATGATAACCTCACTATCCGTATCTCACAAGATTTACTGTTAGAAGTGGTGCAAGTACTGAAGTTAAGGAGATCCTTATTTCCTGCAGTTACCTAAGGCAATTGGCAAGTTTTGAAGTTCCACCGCTGGAGGTTACTGTCTGCCACTATGTCCTTTCCCCAGCTCAGACCTGCAGTACTGCAGGCATTCGTTTGCTTTCATTGTTTTCCCTTTGAGCACTGATGATGATAAATAGTAGTGCCCATCTCCCCCTAAGAGTTACTCTGTTTAAATCCATCTAAAGCCTACATTTTCAGCAATTTTGTTGTTGCTGAGATTTTTGTCCTTAATAATACTTACATTTTCAGCAATTTTGTTGTTGCTGAGATTTTTGTCCTTAATAATACTTACATTTTCAGCAATTTTGTTGTTGCTGAGATTTTTGTCCTTAATAATACTTAGCACTCACAGTGTTTTTCGGAAAGGTCTGATTCACCATTTTTCTGCTCCAGTTTTACACCAGTACAACTCCATTGAAATCAATGGTGTAAAACTGGAGTATTGCAGTGGAGAATGGGGCCCTTTATCATCTTAGACCTCATGGTAAGAAGGTAAGTATTATTGTTCGCATTTTACAGATGGGGAACCTGAAGCAAAGAGGTTGAGTGATTCTTTCCCTGGGCCACACAGAGAGTCCATGTCAGAGCAGGTATTTGCTCTCTTGTGTTGTTCTTGACTTCCGTTCCTGTGCTCAGAAGTCTTAGGTTCCACTTCTCTCTAGTACCAATTATTTCTTCAGTTGACATTTTCATTGTGCCTTTAGAAAATTAATTGCTTCTTTTCTCTTCCACAGGTATACTGTGATGTCAGGAACTCCAGAGAAAATTTTAGAGCACTTTCTAGAAACTATGCGCCTTGAATCAACTTTAAATGAAGCGACAGGTAGAATTATCTGACAAAAGCTGTATTTCTATTCATAAATAAAATAGGCTCTCGAGATGTAAGTGAAAATGTTATGCTTGGGAATGCAGCCTTTAATTATCTGCAGAAATTAATCTAATCAACATTTAGATACAAATTTTAAAAAGCTGGGAAATTCAAAATTTAAGACGATGATCCACCATCCTTATTTAGGGTTTGGAGTGTCTATTGATAGCAAAGCAGCAAAGTCTCACAAGATGTTGTAATACAGCCAATTGCTTTTATTGGTCACAGCTATGATGATAAATGGAGACCTGCCATAACCCAGTGACATTGCCACCACAGAATGTACTTGTCATGACACATGCCACATAATACTGTGCACTAACCTTGATCCCTCCTGCATCACTTTAAATTTCTTTATTATACTTTTTCAATGGACTCTTATTCAAACAAGGAATTCAGCACATCAAGGACCAAACCCTCTGCTGTGTAAATTGCTGCAGCTCCATCGAAGCCTATGGAGCTGCAGCAGTTTACACCAGCGGAGTCGTCAGATTCAAGAATGTGTGTGTCTGCTATCTTATGCCTTGGAGATCTTTTCATTAAAGAAAAGTCAAGAAAAAAGGATTTCTCATAATAATAGTAGTTGTAAACTGGCACAGACAATTTATATTATGTTACTGTATATCAACTAGGACACCCCTTCAGTAAGCATGTTTTTGACCTTACAGATGGTTAGGAAGCATGAGTGTAAAGGCATTCTTAAATAATTCATAGATTAGTAGTGATATAATCAGTGCTTCAGCCTGTGTGCTGAAAGATTGCGTGATGACTTTTAACTTCTCTGTTTTAATTGCTTTTGTGAATAAAATAAGCTTGCCATACAGTTGCATACTCATCTAGCAGCAGAAGCGGGGCATAGGGACTTCATGTCTGCAAACATCTGATGGCAAGTTTACCATCCCTATCCTTTAACTTTCTAAATAGTCTTAAACTTTTAAATTGTTTCAAAACATTTCTTTTCCAAAACGTCCAGTGACAAAATTCCATATTTCAGCCTGATGGCCTGCAAAACATCACATTTCACAAACAAAGTCATTCTTAAGTGGTAGGGGCACAAACTTCTGAAACCACTGATTTTTCATTTGTGCAATTCTCTTAAATTAAAAACATTCTTAAATTAAAAACATTCAACATAAATTAAAAAAATTCTCTTAAATTAAACCTGTTTGTTTTGTGAATTATACAAAGAATACTCTGGCTGAGGTCCATAGGATTTTATATACTTCGAACAGAGAGACACTTCCAGATGCTAAATTATATAAAGAGTGGAAGCAATGGTACAGTATGGATGGCACAGCTGTCACGCCATGTTTTCCTTGATAGCCCTCCATTACAAGATCTTAAATTGTTGTTACACTATAAAAAGTGGCTCTATAAAATGGCTCCCCGGGGTAATGGGTTTATTGTGCTTCACTGATTCCATATAAAATTTGCTTCGTTTACAATTAAAACAAACTGCCAACCCTCAGATTTATGCTGGGCTCTGAAAGCCAATCCAGATCAGTCCCGCTTATACATCATCACAAGTCCAAGGGGTAAAAGATGCCCTCATTTACACCAGTGCAACCCCACTAACAGCTCATTGGGAGGGAAGAGGTAGCTCTTCAGTTGCCAGAATGTAGTGCATGGTATAGTTAGACCTTCATTTCTTTCCAACCTAAAAATTTGTATTATTAATCTCATTATACATCTGTTTTCTATGTTTAATTCAAATTTCATAATTGTGAATTGATTTGAATCAAAATATAAATTAGATCTTTGACTATCAATCTACTTATTTCTGGTCTTTTGCTTATGCCAGCTGGAGTCAGCAAGAAATTCTTCCCCATCTTAGTATTCTATTTGGAATTGTTATGCTGATACATTGATAGGTGCTTCCTAGGTACCAAGATGTAGAGTGCCTGATTCTCATTACACTGACGATCTTAGTGTACATGAGAATTATGCCCAAATATTTTACTGTTGTACAGGAGTATTGTGATGTGTGGGATGCCTTCTTCTGAAGTATTTATTATAAGCCCATTGAAGTCAAATGGATATAAATGTATGCTTAAAATAAGGCACATGCTAACGTACCTTGCTGAATCAGAACCTTAGTGCAGTATTTCATGGCAAGGATTCATTTGATGCAGACTGTGTAGTAGTACATCTACTAAAGCAAGGCACCTATCAAATCTAGAAGCATAACAACAGCAGAATCAATTCCGAGAAGGCAAATAAATCAGTATTTCATGATAAATACATAGATTCTCTGTACTCAAGTTTAATACTGTACCCAAAAAACACAAAACCGAGTCAACTGCTGACCTCTTCACAGTCTTCAGGAAGTCAATGAGATCTTTAACTGAAAGAAGCATCATTGTTATGAACCCTGAGTTGTTTGCAAGAACTTAACTTTCTGCTTTATTTGTTTTTCTCTTCACAGATTCTGTTTTAAATGATTTTGTTATGATGCACTGTGTTTTTATGCCAAATAGTCAGCTTTGCCCAGCCTTGATGGCACAATATCCTTTTGTGATGAAAATTTTACATTCTTTTTAAGATCATTCCTATTAGAAAAGAGACAGATACATTCTGAAAAACTCGTAGCTCTCCAAAGACAAGTAAAGTTTAATGGAGCCTCACTTTTATGGCCTACATTCCAGTGTGTGAATGATAGAATACTCATAATTAGGCTTGGAAGGATTAGATTTTTATTGGTAAACATTGGTAATGTAGATTTCACTGTACACACACAAACCAACAAAAAATATTTCCATCGATAGTAATCAACATTAAATGCTGCTTAAGAATGTAAGAGTTTGATTTAAGGATATTTACTTTGTAGGTTTTGACATGTGATGTTGATAATTTGTGTTTTAATGGATATAAAGCTTTAAGTTTTTGAATCTCAATATCTGCAGTCATTAAATAATTGTCTGCCCCCTCACCATTGCCTGACACAAGCCCCATAATTTCTTGCAACTGTGATGATTTAAATAGACAAAAAATATTTAAAATGCTTAAAACCCATAATTTTCTCAAATGTGAACATTTAAATTGATAAAAATAAATGCTTAAAATAAACATTGTTAAATAAATAAACATTGATAAATAAATAAATGCTTAAAATAAACATTGATATTACCCATCAAAATTATTTAAAACATTTTTTTTTGCCAAGCCTACCCATGTATGTTTAAGCTGCCAGCAAGTGGTACATGTGAGGGTCCCCCCCGTGGTGCAACTTGGAACTGGGGTACCACTGAGCTCTCTGACTCACCAGCCTGGACTCCCTCTCACACTGATGCTGTGACAATCTACAATCCTCTCCAGGTCTTGCAGTCACACACACACTGACACAGACAAGGATACACCCATCTGTAGTTATGTGAGTGCTTCTCCTCAGCCACTCATGAACTAACAATAGAGAGGCTACAGCCAGCACTGCCCCTCCTGCCCCAGCTCCACAGCCTAGGACCCCAGAGCTGTACCGTCTTGCCCTGGTCAAAAGCCTGACCAGTAAAGATTATTACCCAGTCCACCCCTCCCTCGATGTGGAGAGGACAATGGACCAGCCCCCATTCCTGCACAGATTTCCCTTTTCAATTCAAACAAATTGTTTTATGTAAAAAATATAAAACAAATTTATTAACTACAGAAAGATAGATTTTAAGTGTTTATAAGTAATAGCATGCAGATTACCAAGGAAATAAACAAAAATTCAATCTAAATTCTCTAAACTGGATAGGATTTGAATCAAGCCGTGTCTCATCCTGTTAGATAGTACAAACAGTCCACCAAACTTCCATATACAGGCAGGTTTCCTTTTTTCCCACCTGGGACCCCACCTTGCTCAATTCAGTCTTTATTCCTAAGGTGTTTCCAGAGGTAGTGTTGTAGGGAGTGAGGCCCAGTGGTGATGTCACTTCCCCCCTTATAGTTTTTTCCATGTGGAGGGAACTTCTTTGTTTCAAGCCAAGCCCCCAACATAGTTTGTGGAAAACTAGAGGCACTAAAATGGAATCCAGTATCATCTGATCTAGTCACACGCTCTCGCATGCTTCAATGAGTCATGGCAGCTATTATCCATATGCTGACTGAAGCGTCCACAGGTGAGGATAAGCTTTTCCCAGGTCCCATTGTTTTCATTGATGGTCCATTACCTTGGATATTCCCTTCACAATGTGCTGGCTAGACTGGATGTAAACTGACCTATGGGAGTTAGCCAGGAGCAAACACATTTGAAATACAGATGCATAGTCAATATTCATAACTCTAGATACAAAAATGATACATGCATACAAATAGGATAATCATATTCAGCAAACCATAATTTTTCCATTGATACCTCACATGACATATTTTGTACAAGATGCATCATAATTATATGCACAAAAAGAAAAGGAGTACTTGTGGCACCTTAGAGACTAACAAATTTATTTGAGCATAAGCTTTCGTGAGCTACAGCTCACTTCATTGGATACATTCACGAAAACTTATGCTCAAATAAATTTGTTAGTCTCTAAAGTGCCACAAGTACTCCTTTTCTTTTTGCGAATACAGACTAACACGGCTGCTACTCTGAAACCTGTCATAATTATATTATAACCATATCATAATCATATCATTATAGTGAATATGGGGCGCATAGTGTCACAGTACATACTCATACTATGGTGAAATAAAGAGCCTGAAAACTCTGTCTTTCCTGCTAGAGATTTCCTATCCTGCAGGCTGAATTCCACTGAGTGACATTAGGTGCCTATAAGTTAAAACAATCCCTTTGGCATGATAGCTGAACTCTTAAGGCACCTGCAGTAGATGAAAGTCAGTGGTTGCTTCAGCAGCAGTTCCTTTTTTGTGCAAAATGAAAGCAGAATAATTAAAACATCAGAACAAAAGTATCCCCAGAGTAGGTGAGTGGTCGCTGTTAAAATTGTCAGCATTGTCCATGTTACCACACAGTGGTATCTGTAATGCCAGTTTTCTCCATACATGGAATAGGAAATAGCTGTGGTTGTATGTTAACTATAGACAAATGTTGATTGTTTTAATGGCAATCACTTTGTTATAATTATTTTATTCTGAGAATATTAATTACAAGTAGCAGAGGGTTTATCTGACTGTATTTTCAGAAGGTGGCTGAAGTTCTTGCCAGAACATTGCTTTTTCAGTTAAATTTAATGATGCTAAACAATGAAGCCAGGAAGGGCAGAAACACATTTCATGAGTGTTTGTACTCTGTATTTCCTCTGTGATAAGTGTGGACATTTCTCATGTAATTCTGGTCATCAGTTTTAATCACTTTACTTCACTTTTCCAAATGACTCAGTTACAGTAACAATTCAGATAACGACAGCATGTGGGGACGAATGGGGTAGTTTAGATTCAAGTTGGTTGCTGCCACTCTTTCATTGGTTCTGTGCCTTGGCGGTTGGCTTATGTGACAGTTCCAGCTCCTGAATATGCAGTCTGTTTAATGAATAAGCAACATTTCTTTAATTGCCTTTGTTCTTCTTGTGGCAGGAAAGATCCAGATAACTTTTAAATTTAGTTTTAACTCTTTCTTTTAACTTATGACATTTTATGAGTTTATTAAAACTTTTATTAGCGTTTGACAGGAAATGAAATTCTGTCTTCCAAAAGTCCAAACACTCCTGTTCTTTATATAAGAGCTTTCAGTTCTCAAAATAATCTTTCAAAATTAAATAACTCTTGGAAAGTCATTAGCCGAAGTTGCTGACTCTACATGGCAATTTTTGGAATGATAATTTTCTTGTCTTCCTGCATTGAGTGAGGGTTTGATAGTGTACTGCCAGTAATTCATTAATTATTTCCCCATTAATGTACATATTCTATGGTTAAATGGCTTCTTACATTAGTAATTAGTCTGGCATCAAATGACCTTCCTATAGTAGTAGATGAAACATCTTACTATTCATATAACAATGATATCAGGCAGTTATTATGATATCAGGCAGTTATTGCATTTAGATACAAAATATTTGCAAATATACATATTAAAAGAAGCTTATGCAACCTTAAGTATTTGAGAAACAACAAAGGTTTTCACCTTTAAGTGGAAACTTGAGTTTGAAGTAACCAGTTTCTTCTGTAAAACATTTCACACCATTTAAGAATGAATGAAGACTCTAATGTGTTTACAAAAGAAATCATTTTCAATTGGGATATTTCTAGAATTCTTTGTGTGGGTTAAACTCAGATTTTTCTTTGAAAAGTGGGGATTGGGGGTTGATATAAGCTCACTTTACCTGTAGATTTATTGCTTACTTTGGTAACACAATCCTGCATTCCTTTCATAATCAAGTTTCTTCCTAAAAGTATTGACATGGTTTGTCTGCTTGATGTTTGCTTGTCCTTGGGAGCTAGAAGCAGAAATCTTTTGGAATTTCTTTGATTATCTTTTAAAATTTTGTCACATAATTAGCTAAGCCAGGCATCTTGGTTATGACATTCTTACTGCTGTATCTTAATATTCATTAAAGATGCAAACAAGTTTGTCATGACTTAAAATAAAATTAGTACACTAATTTTATTGATATACATTTTGCATCAATATTGAGGTCTCCCCCCACAATGTGAACTTTCTTCTTGCAGATATTGCTCTCAGCAACACCAGTATTATTACTACACGGAGAAAATGAAGTTCACCATCCCTGAACCCACTAATTGAGAATTAAACAAAAATCTGCATTATTATAGATAATTGTGACCAATCATCTTACTACACCTGTGGATATTGCTCACCATCACTCCATTAACCCACTTGTTGTATCTTCTCTAACTCAGATTGTTATAGCTCTTTGGGGCAGGGGACTCTCTTTTACTATATGTCTATAGAGTGCCTAACAGAATAGAGCTTCCACTCTGGTTGAATCATCTAGCCGCCATAATATAAACAATAATAATAATCTACAGCAAATTTTAACAAGCAGTGTGAGGAATCCTAAATTGTATCTGAATAAACAAAAAGGAAACTAAAACTTGCATTGTACAGCATTAAGCTGGAACAAGTTACCATATTATCAATATCATGCACCTAAGAAAAAATGAAACAAACATTGATCAATATCTCATACCTCATTCAGTTCTGAAGGAGTCTGAGATAATGAAGGATTCACACTTTATCCAAAGACTTTAATCTATGGAAAACAAGTCAACTGATTGGGAATGTAACAGGTGACTGGTTCTCTAAGGAGAGGCGGGACAGCTCCATCCATGACACACTTAGTTGCCTCCCCAGGTGGAAAAAATTAGCAAAGTCATGTGACAGGCAGATCATGTGGCTAAATAGGGTCCTTGGGGATGCCAATAAAACTTCTGGAAATCCAGAAGACTCAGAGTGTGAATCCCTGAGAGTTGCCACTCAGTAAAAGCAGGGAGGCCTACAGGTTGTGACTGTGCAGAACCCGGGAAGGGCTGAAAGTTGAGCCTACCTTCCCAGCCAGAAAACAGCAGCTTCCCAAACAGTACCCAATAACACTAGTCCGTTTCTCTTTCGCATCCGTGTGTGTGTATGTGTTTGTACATGGGTACCAAAATATATGTATATTAATACACACACACAAGTAAACAAACGTTATATATGTAGGAAATGGGCTCAAGCCACAAACATTAAGGTCCAGGTATCCCAAAGTCAGGATTTGTTCATAATTGCAGTTTGGTTTGGACCGTTTTTAATATGAATTGAATACAAAATCTTCAGGAAAACACACAGCTTTTAGAAGTTCTATGTTGGGGCCAGTCATGTTTGTTTCTCTCTCTTCATTTCTCAATTCTCTCTTCTCAAAAACTCTCACAAAATCTTCCGTCCAGAATGTGATCATGATGCAGGGATCTTGTTTCGAATATTACACCAGTGTCAACAGCTTCACTGACTTCCGCGCCTGAAGCACTTTACCGGCTTTACCAACAACTTAGTGACATAGTTTTCAGCAGATTGTTTAGAGTTTGCTCTTCAGTGCACAGATAAATTGTTGAGAACTCACGAGCGTGGAGGGTGGTGTTTTTGATTTCACCTGATTCTGAGCCTCCAATGAAAAGTGTAAAGTAGCTGTAATCATCCGATCAAAACTGTGTCTCATGTAAACACAACAACAGTTTAGCCATTAGACCTTTATACTTACATTGGGCAGCTACAGAAAATACATTGTATGTTTTGTTAACTTTATTTACCATCATACCAACAAGAATTTACACTCCATCACAGTGATGCACATTGGCTTTACACAATTATTAGTTATTAGTGTAGTTAAATTTTGATTGTATAGATGGAAGAACAGACTCAAAACTTGCTACTGCTTCCTAGCAACGATATCTTATGTCAACATAACTGAGATCTAAGTACAGAGCTTTAACCATGTTGGTGTTAATTCATGTTTCACAATTAACTGCATATCTGACACTTACTTACTGCGAAAATACATAATATTGTGTTTCTGACTGCAAACTGTAATGCATCTACAACATGTAGAATTAGGAGGTTTTCACGAACTTGCACCATGATAACATTAATAAAGAAGCCATTGTGAGCCAAATTAAAAATAAGCAAATGAGCAGTAAAAATTACTGTTGCCTGTGGTGAGTCAGTTAATAAGTAGGTAAAAATATATGAAATAATAAGTGTTTGAAAGGTAGAAACAGCATGAGGAAAATGACTCAGTGGAATGTTAAATTTGCTGCCTGAAACATTAGACCGCATAGCCTGCAATATATTATTTACTTCCTGTGATCCTCGGACTTATGCACTCGCATAAATAGGTTGACATGTTGTTTCCTTAGTCATGTTAAATCCATTCTAAACTAAATTAGAATGCAGATCTCTGTTCATACTCAAAAGCTTAGCAGTCATATAACTGTCCCAGTAATCCTAGTGAAATGTCTAATCTCTATGGGTATTTTTGGTCAGAGGGATATTAGAAAATTCCATGTTCATAAGCCTGTCTTTTTTCCAATTAATGCTTTATTCATATAATGCTTTATTGTGGAAAAAAAAACAAGAGCCCTTGGTGTCATTTTCAAATGAAAAGATTGAAATATAGACCTTTTGATTTCTAATGAAGAGTTTGAAGTCTCTTGGGTGAACTCTTGAAACAGTGTCCTGAATGAACCACAGTCTTTGGTTTGGCTGAAACAATGGAAATAAATGAATTCTTAAAGTTCACTATGTCCAGATTCATATCAAAGCTATCATATGTGGGGGAGGCCATGGCCAAAAATTCTTCCAAGGAAGGCAACTCCAAGTTACCACTACAATCATTCTCTCCCTAATTCACACACAAACATCCGTTTATTGGGAGCAATTTTTCCTCCCACAATTTATACTATTAACCTAAAATCAACGAGAGGCAAGGCAAATTGCATGAAGGGTCTGATCCTGCTCCCACTGAAGAGAATGATGAAATTCCTATTCAGTTCAACAGGAGCAGGATCTAGGAGGGCCGGGGTCCAGTTGAAAAGGAACCTGACTGTCCAGTCAGATATACTGAGCAGACTCCCAAAGTCCGGTTACTGCGGGAGAGGGAAGCGGGGAGGCGCCAAGTCATCACCCATGCCATTGCAGGCCCCCACTTAGCCAGGGGTACCTCCTACCTGCATTAGGTGGCTGCAGCTCCTAGCCCCGGTTCTGCAGGCAAGTCTCTCCTGACCCATTCAGGGAGGGGGGAAGAAGGGAAAAGCAGTGAGCGATGGAGGGAGAGGGAAAGAGGAGCAAACAGGGACAGGGCCTCAGGAGGAAGGGGCAGGACAGGAGTGGGGCCTCTGGGCATGGGTGAGTCCTAGGAGGAAGGGGTGGGGCAGGGGCAGGTCCTTGGGGGGAAGGGAAGGTTCTGGAACTTGCTGGAGCGTCCAGTTTTTAAATATTACAAAGTTGGCAACTCTAGCAGGATCAGACCTGAATTAATGTCAGCAGAAGGATTATAATGGGGTGTACAGGCAATTTAAGATTTATGAGACCAGTACTACCCCATGCCAGGTTTTCAACAAAGGACGGTTGAGACAGGAAATGAGGTCACTGACGGAGAGGAAGAAGTCTTGGGAAAGCCATGTGGGCTGATGATGCTTTTGGTTTTAGTGCCCAGATTTGTATAATCAGAGGTGGGCTGGAACTTCCCTCTCCCTTCAGTGGTGAGAGATCAAATTGGTTCTTGGTCGGTCCTGCCTGTGTGTCTGTCAGAACCAGGAGAGCACCACAGGCTTGGAAATGTAATCCTTAGGGCAGGATAGTAGTGCGAGCCTGAGGGAAGGCCTGCTGGGATATAAGGAGACTGTATAAATCCTGCCTTTCCTAGAGGTAATAAACCAGGAGGCAAGCAAGCTGTCCTGATGGTCTCTCCCATAAGGTATGGAAAAGTAGACCTCTCTGTATTTATTATGTGTGAAATTTGTTTTGCTTTGTAGTGATTCTGAGACAGACTCTTCTAATGAGATTCTGTGAGACCATGTAGATAGCTTCACTGCCTCCTCCCCCCGCCCCCCTTTTTTTTCCCTTCTGCAAATTGAAATAAAGCTTCCCTGGCCCCAAACTTCCAACCTGAAAAGGGAGCTTTTTCTGTTTACAAATTCCATGGACTTGCTTTCTATTTATTTATTTATGTATAAGGCCCCTTATGTGGCTAAGCAGCCTGAGATTAAGGTCAAGCTGAATGAAGCCTTTAAATAACATTCAGGCCAATTGAATTTACAGCGTACACAAATTATATACCATTACATACGGCACTTTACATTTGCGTTATTTGATCTAATCCTGCATGATATGACTCTATACAATATTTTAAAAAAATGTTTTCCTATACCTAGTCTGAGTGGGCCCAATTCTCCCCATTGGACATCTGCTCATTACCGTGGAGGTACACCAGAAGTGCATTGGCTTAATGTTACTAAAATAAAATCGTGATTCAGTAAATCTCTTGAACCTTTCTCCCTCTGGTTGGTGAGAGGGTCCACAGGCCAATCCCCGCTCTCTAGTCTGCTCCCCATAGATTTGTAGAGGCATCAGTGCAGTCTTTTAAACAAGCCCAGTGTTCTTTATATTACAGTTGTAGGTACAGGAGTGAGCACTTCAGAGGTTTGCTGTCCTTTGTGATACTTACAAGACATGTGCACACAGGAACTGTGCTTTCGTGCAGTTTGTTTATCTTTATCTTTTTCTACATTTTTTTTCCTTTCCAAAAAAAGTTTTTGCATCTAATTTCCATGGTTTTGCAATTAAAAATTTAAAAAAGTAAAGCCACCCTTTGTTAAATATGTAGCTTTATATTTTATTGTTTATGGTGTTAAATGCATGTCACAACGTGCTGTGCACAGGATATGATACGCAGCTAAGTTATGTGACAGAGTCGAGACTTCCTGAATGACTGTAGCCAAATCAGTTAATTCCTCTATGCCTCAGTTCCTCATCTATAAAATGGGCATTTTTCCTTTCTTCTACCCTTTGTCTGTTTTGATTGTAAACTCTTCAGAGAAAGGACTATCTTTCAACAGATGTCTGTATAGCATCTAGCACAAGGGGCTCCAACTCAGTTGGGATTCCTGGGAATACTGTAATAAAATTAGAAATAAGAGTAATAATACCAAAGATTTACTGCATGTAAACAGGTGGTAAAATCTCTTGCAGATAGAGGCTGAAATAATTTGTAACCAAAAAGGGGGGGAAAGTTTTTATTCTTTTATTTCCATGATTCCTTCTTATTCTACCAGAAGAACAGGATTGAATGTTCTCTTTAGATGAAATGATTCACCATCTTTTCCCTGGCTCTTAAGTGTCATCTCTCTTGCTCCATTATAAAGCTGTGACAAGCAGTCTGATTGTGATTCTTGATACATTCCTTAGAAAATGTCCTCTGTTGTTTCATGAACAGTGCTACTGAGAGGCTTCATTATACCTTTACAATATGGTAAGAAACAAAAACGGTCTGTAAATCTGACCCTCCAACCTCACTGATCATGAAATTCCTGCTGGAAAGCCCCTGAAAATAATAGTTTCCTCAGTTCTTACTGTATTGGATATTTTAACTAGTAAATATTTTCCTTGACACCTTGGCACTTACCATGCCCAGCCTTCCCAAGGTTCAGAGCAGGAGAAAATGGATTATGCACTTAATAATAAAAGGCGAGTCCTCCGACTGGTTCTACAGTGGGCTGCTTCGTATGGAGATCTGCTGCAAGAGGATGAAGCAGCAGTAGCCTTTCTGGAGGTACAGTGGGATTGCTATTGTATCATTATACTGAAGAGCAGCTACCGAAGAGGGTTTGCATCGGTCCACTTCACAACCTTTAGAATTCTGTTGACAAGTATGTAGATGCCATAGATCATGTTAAAGTGCAAAGCTCTCTTTGTGTTTTCTTTCTCAGTTTTGGCTGCAGAGTACACACATGATTGGTTTTTATTTTAATGCACAACACTTACAGAGCCAGCAGGTACAAATCCTTGCCATGTGGGTATTTGTAAGATGCTCTGTCGTGCAGTGAAGAGGGCTCTGACAACAGCGGAACCATTGTAGTTCTGCTGTGCAGTGGTGAGAGGCAGGATTTTGCCAAGGGAGAATAGACCCTCTGCATGCCACAAAGGTCTTCCTAAACCCTGTCATGTAGATGGGTTGTTTGAATCTTGTTGGGATGTGCCAGGGAGGGGCTAGAGGATCTGTCACGATGTGACGCCAAAGACCACTCTGTCCCCAACTGGGGCTGCCCTGCAGCCACAGTGGCTGCTGTAGACTGGAGTCCTTGCCTCCAAGGTCCCTGCCTATCTCCCATAAACACGGCCCAGCTACAGCATTTGACCCATAACAGTGTCAATTGTTATGAAGATTGTAAACTCTTTGGGTGCAGGTACCATGCCTTTGTTTTTGCTCTGCAGTGCACAGTACATTTGGAGTGTCATATAAGGAATAACAACAACAACAACAAAAGTGAGATTGCTCCTTTAAAACAAAATGACCCAACTGTAACAGTGTTCCATTGCATTATGTATAAAATTACCTATGTTACCACATTATTTGTGAAAAAATAATGAATTCCATAATCTTTCTCTGTGATCTTCTAAAAATGTGGAGAATGGGCTTTGGCAGGGCAGTGCTTAATGAGAAAAAGCACTTCCACATCTGTCTCACATTTTTACCATTATGCTTCCTTCCTGTTTGTGCAGTTTTAATTTAAATCAGCTGGAGTTACACAAATGGAAGGGATACAGGAATAGGCCAGAATTTGAGTGTTGTGGGGCATCTTATTGTTCCCTTATTCACTAAACTGGGTCTTACTCTTCGTAATCAGTAAACTAGCATATGTAAGCTCACTAATCCTTTATCCTTTTAGGTACAACTCGTCTATTGTTTCATTGTTCAAAGACTGTTCTGTATCATTTACAGGAATTTTATGTATCTGTATCAGATGATGCAAGAATTATTACAGCACTGAAAGAGCAACTCTCAGAGCTAGAGAAGACTGTAAAACAAATGTAAGGTCTTTCCTTTTGTGGTTCATTTTACAACTAAATACCCAGTGAAAAATGTCTATCTTAGAGCTGGCTAGAAAATGTTCCCCAAGTCCCTGGGAAGCTTTCAAGATGGCTGCTATCAAAGAAAAATGCTTCTATGCATGCATGTTCAGACAAGCATATGTGACACTTTTTCTCTCTATGAACATTCTTGTGAATACCAAATTCACTCACAAACGTTCACAGAAAGAATATGAAAGGAATTGTAAATTCCACTGAAGCAAAGAGATCAGCCTAGATGATCTAATTGTTCCATCTGGCCTTAAATTCTATGAAGCTATGAACAAAATTGCAAATCAATATTTGTGTACAATTTTTGCAATATTTGCCCAATCCTAGTTTAGACTATGATAATCTTTCTTTATTTTCTTAGTATAAAACATATATGAATACCTAAATACAATAGTTGGAGAGTGGTCAATGTCTAAACTGATATATTGTAGGGAATATCGTCCAAAATATATTTAATGACACAGTGTGCTTTTTCTGCTTTCTATAGTTCGGAAGAAACCAAGGCACCACAAAAGAAGGTA
This sequence comes from Natator depressus, assembly GCF_965152275.1. Classification (NCBI taxonomy): domain Eukaryota; kingdom Metazoa; phylum Chordata; order Testudines; family Cheloniidae; genus Natator; species Natator depressus. Next base: position 40,831,093 of record NC_134244.1, read on the forward strand.
AAAGGACTTTATTTGGCAATCTTCTAAAACAAAGGCTTCGCTTTAAGACTTACATTCTTTCCTCTTCAGTAACATACAATTTATTAGAACAACACATATTGAAATATTTTCAAGAATTAAACTGCAAGTTTATTTGTGTTACTTTCTCACCTGGATCTTTGATACAGTATGTCTAATTAGATCTACTCCATGTTTCTTCTTGCATTTATGATTATGGGGTTTTTTGTTTGTTTGTTTCTGGCAGCACAAAATACTTTTGCAGCAGTTTAACACAACTGATGACAGAGCACAAAAACGCCAGCCGATCAGGGGGAGTGACGAAAGTAAGTATATGCATACAGGGGTTTGCGGCACTCTGTTTTCTGATGTTTGTAATAAATTTATCACTCCTGAGGCAGAGATCAAAATAAACATAAGTATCCACAATTTACAAATCTGGGGCAAAAACATGTTTGCATTTCTTCGCCTAACATGGTGCTTAGTCACTGATTTTAATAGAACTTCCTCAGACCCAAAAATACACTCCTTTAAAATAATTAATAAACAAAGTAGTTTAAAAAACAGCACTAGTAATATGTAGGTGTGTAGTACGTGTGCAATGAGTGATCTGTAACACACATGACATTGGGGCCTTTATTCCCCACTAGTTACACACGGGTGTAACTCTGTAGATTTCACTGGAGTTACATTGTCATAAAATGTGTGTAAATAGAATGGAGAGGCAGGCTTTGGATCTCTGGCCTATAACAGGAAGGCCTATTAAATAGAAGCTTTAGTTTGCTCGCATGAACCATTTTGTCTTTAGTTTGACTCCCATGCAGCATTGAAGATAAAATTTACATCAGTGCCTCAGACTGAGACTTTCAGCTCTACTCACTTTTCAGACTTTCTTTTTACCTTGGGCTGGAGATGCTCCTCTGTGTGGAGGCATATTGGAGACCTGGCTCTGTGATTTATCCGTTGTAACCAAAGATATTTTAAAAATCCCATAAATCCTGTCCCAGCTGTTAGTCAACATTTCAAATGGGTGTTAAAATTTATCTTCACAATAAAAGCTGCCCCAGCTTCGAACTCAGCATTGTTCTGTCAGTCAAGGGACCCTTTGGGTTACTGTATGAACAATAATAGTAAAAATACAGCCACATGCAAGGTTGTACATCTAGGATCAAAAAATTGACTTACAGAATGGGAGACTGTACCTTGGAAAGCAGTGATCTGAAAAGGACGTCATTGTTGGTAAGCAAGTGAATGTGAGGTCCCAGTGTGAAGCTACAGCAAAAAAGGGGTGCCACAATCCTTAGCTGTATAAGGTGAAGAATATTAAGGAGGTGGCATTAGATCTGTATATGACATTAGAGAGACTACTGCTGAAACATTGTACCCAGTTCTGGTATCCAAACTTTAGAATGGATGCCGAAAAGTTGAAGAGGGCTCAGAGAAGACCTACAAGAGTAACTCATGGTCTGGAAACCATGCCTTGCAGTGAGAAACTTAGAGTTCAATCTATTTAGTTTATGGAAGAGAAGTTTGAGATGACTTGATGATGGTCTATTAGTACCTACACAAGGAGCAGTTATCTGATATTAGAGGACTATTTAATCTATCAAACAAAAACACGGCAAGATCCAATGGCTGGAATTTGAAGTCAGCAATATTCAGACTGGAAATGAGATACAAGTTTTTAGCAGTGTGGATAATTACCTATTGGCACAGGTTACTAAAGGATATGGTCAATTCTCCATCACTTGGAGCCTTTAAATCAAGACTGGATAAAAAATGTGTTCTAGCCCATCAATTGACTGGATTTGCTGCAGGAATTACCAGGAGAAATTATGTAGCTTGTTTCATACAGGAGGTCAGGTTATATAATCATAATGGTCCCTTCTGGCCTTAAAATCCATTTATGAGTAATGACATTTATAATTATGAATGCTAAGGTTAGAGTAATCAAATCTCATGGCTGAAGGTATTTGCTGATTGCCACAGAGAACACTAAAGAATTCTCCCCTGCCCATGTCCAGCACTGCCAGTTGGCTAGGTGCATTATTGATAAAAGGGAGTTGCCTTCCTGTGAAGTAGGAATGGGCACTGCAGGAGCCAGGATCACATACGTAATGGATCAACAACTTGATCTCATTTGTCTGTGTTGCCTCCTTACTGAAGTCAATAGAGCTACCCCAATTTACCCCAGCTGAGGATATGACCCTTCATATTTTTCCTATGGCTCCTCTGCTATATATGCTCAGCCTGAAGTAGTTTGCATTCTCTGTGGTGTTGTATTCAACTCTGCCCAGGACTCTCATTTGGATAATGGGCAAAGGAATTCCATAAGAAATTTCAAAATACAAAAATTACTTTTTCAAAATAAAAAATGGAATAAAACGGTTGTCAGGTAAGTGTTGTAGTTCAGTTTTGTTTCATATTCCATGAATGGTGTGAGTGAGACAGAGACTGATGTGTGGACAGTTATAATAGCTGCACAGCGGCAAGAATGACTGTGCAGAGTAAAAAGTGGGGCTCCTCAATGATGGAGCTGTGCATCTTGCACTTCCAGCAGAAGCGGTCTACTTACATAGGCTAAAGCACCCCAGGAACAGCACTAACTGGCACCTTTGGCATGAACCTACACTGCAGCTGAGGCACGCTTAGCACTGCTCAGGAAGAATGGGTGTAAAGGTGTCCTTAAATCAGCTTGTATCCCCCCAGTCCTCGGATGTATCTGCACCAATCGAGCCCCTGGGTGCAACTCAGAAGAATTTACAGCCTGAACTAAGTTGCACCAGCTGCTTATGGCCCTAAGTGCCATTACGGCAGCTAAGGATCAGAAGAGCTTAGAGACATCTTGGCCATGCCGCCTTTCCTCAGCCATGCTTCAGGCACTGGTCTCCTGATTGTATGCATAGGAGGCCACAGGGCAGTGCTGTGCCAGCTGAAGGCCCCTGTCCTCTGGAAGCTGGTTAAGCTGGCTTTAGGGCACTTTGCCCTGGGACAGTGGGCCATGGCTGCCGTATTGCAGTCTAGCTCTGGGTTTTGGCTTTTTCACTTCTAAAACTATATTAACATGGTCTCCCTCTTCTTTTGCCCTCCTTTAGATCTGCACGTCCTTGACCAAATATCAGCTGCCTCTCCCTTTCCAGCATGGAAAATCACAATAAGGAGATACTAGGGTCCTCAAATTTTGGTGGGATCGGGTTCCCCCCCCCAAAAAATTGAAAAGCAGGGACCCCATTCTGTCTTTCCCCCAGCTAACTGCACACCTCACTCTTCCCCCGCATTAGCCTCCTTCACAGCATTGCAAGGTAGTTACATGGCAGATATGCTAAACATTCGTATGCCCCTTTATGCTTCGGCCACCATTCCAGAGGACAAGCTTCCGTGCTGATGATGCTTGTTAAAAAAATTATGCATTAATTAAAATTGTGACGGAACTCCTTTGGGGAGAATCGTATGTCTCCTGCTCTGTTTTACACGCATTCTGCCATATATTTCATGTTATAGCAGTCTCGGATGATGACCCAGCACATGTTCGTTTTAAGAACACCTTCACCGAAGATTTGACAAAGAAGGTGCCAATGTGACATTTCTAAAGATAACTACAGCACTCAACCGAATGTTTAAGAATCTGAAGTGCCTTCCAAAATCTGAGAGGGACAAGGTGTGGAGCATGCTTTCAGAAGTCTTAAAAAAGCAACACTCTGATGTGGAAACTATAGAACCCGAACCACCAAAAAAGAAAATCACCCATCTGCTGGTGGCATCTGACTCAGATGATGAAAATGAACATGTGTTGGTCCACAATTGGATTATTATCAAGCAAAACCCATCACCAGCATGGACGCATGTCTTCTGGAATGGTGGTTGAATCATGAAGGGTCATATGAATCTTTAGCACATCTGGCACGTAAATATCTTGCGATGCCGGCTACAACAGTGCCACACAAATGCCTGTTCTCACTTTCAGGTGACATTGTAAACAAGAAACCGGCAGCATTATCTCCTACAAATGTAAACAAACTTGTTTGTCTGAGCGATTGGCTGAACAAGAAGTAGAATTGAGTGGACTCATAGGCGCTAAAGTTTTCCATTGTTTTATTTTTGAATTAAGTTATTTTTTGTACATAATTCTAAGTTCATATACGTCATTGTTCTAAGTTTTGTACTTCAGTTGTAAATTCAACTTTCATGATAAAGAGATTGCACTACAGTACTTGTATTAGGTGAATTGAAAAATATTATTTCTTTTCTTTTTTACAATGGAAATATTGTAATAAAAATAAATATAAAGTGAGAACTGTACACTTTGTATTCTGTGTTGTAACTGAAATCAGTATATTTGAAAACGTCCAAAAATATTTAAATAAATGCTATTCTGTTATTGTTTAACAGCACAATTAATCATGATTGATTTTTTTTAATTGCTTGACAGCCCTAATTTTTTACAATTGTATATTTGTTGTGAGGGCATTTCCCCTCATTTTCCGAAACATTCTTGATTTTTCAATAACACATTTAAATATTAAAAAAGGGGACTAGAACAAATGCAATGCAGCTTAAATTAAGCTTTGATTTTGATCATGAATCTCTTATCAAATCTGGTTTTGTAAATACAGTATGTAAACTCTTTATATTGTATGTAGAGCATTCATAGCCAATTTTTCTTAACTTCTGACAAAATAAAAATCACTTATTAAATATTTGACTATCCAGTGGCTTGAAAGTTAAGGAAACGCCAAGTGATACTGCCTTTTATGAATAAATATGGTAACATTGGAATTTCTGATATCATATAATTTGCTAGAAGTTCCTGCAAATCAGTCATTGCAATTAGTCAAACTTTAGAACAATTAGCAATCTTGGAGCTGCAGTACTAAATGAAGTTGTTGCGATCTGCTAGTGTTTGTTATATCTGTGAGCAATGCGTTATTGAAGTATAGCAAGTAATTTGCACAGTAAACTGCATTCGCTTATGTACGGCAGTCACAATGCACTTTTTTGTCTTTAGTTCTGTTTAAGGTATACTGTATCGACCACACCTACACTACTATCCGCGTGCCAGTGATGGCCTCTGTTAAGGAAGTGATCAGTGCGGTAGCAGATAAACTGGGTTCTGGAGAAGGCTTGATCATAGTAAAGATGAGTTCAGGCGGAGGTATGGTTTTTGCATGATCTTTAATGCTTCTCATTTAAAACGAAGCACAAAACCAATACTAGTTTGGTAAAGGCTATTCCAGTAAATGTTAATACATGTTCAACTATATGAAAGTTCTTTCTTAGGCGCAAACCCTGTTCCACTTTTTTGCAGTTGCAGCATTTTTTGTTTCAGAAGTGGGTGGCAGGCAGCCTTCTTAGCATACACTGGGAGAGTGACTCATAAATCAGCTGATCAGCTCTTCTTTACCTGTGATCTGCACCCCAATTTTTAGGACTGCCACGATGAGGGCTGAGTACAATTGCCCGAGGGCCAGGTGGAATGCACTTACTTACTGACTTTCCAGTCCGTTTTGGAATAAGAACAGCTATTTAATCTCTCTCTGCCCAGAGAATGGTGATCTGTGCCCTTAATTATTGTTGGGTTTTGGTGCTGTGGTAGATTCTCAAGGTTGCTGTTGTGCATGATCCCTGACTCTTGTTTTCAGTCTGTGGGGTTAGGATTCCATGTCCCAGGTCAATGGGAGTTTCATTTGAGCTTTGCTCTTTTATATATTGATGTCACTTTTCTTCAGTCAGTGGGTTCTTACAGTCATCTACCTTGTATCTAAGGCATTCGCTACACTCATTCAAGTAATGCACATATCTTACGAATTTTTTGTTGTTGTTAGGTCGCTGCTGTTAATTCCACATGCATTTAATAGGCAATCATATGCTTTCATTTTTATAGAAAAGGTGGTGCTCAAACCTAATGATGGTTCAGCATTTACGACTCTCAGTGTTAATGGACGTCTGTTCGCTTGCCCACGAGACCAGTTTGATTCCCTGGTATGTATGTATACTGTTCTCAGCATTGCAAATCAGAGAGCTTCTTTCGAACTTAACTTTCCAGATACAGTAAAAGCTTTGTTATCTTGCATGTTGAGGAACGGGGGGTGCAAGTTACTCAAAAATTCCGGCTAACTAAGAGTTATACTTACCAATGGAATACCAATTTTCAAAGAATTAGAATACAATAAAAACGAATAAAGTATAAAATAGTATACAGGAAATTACCAATCCAGTAGTAGTACTGCGCTGCAGAGTGGTTGGTTTCTTGAAGCGCTTAGGCGTATACTGGTAAAGTTTTCTATACAGTAGGTTATCTTATAACATTACATATCACTAGGTGCAGTGCATGGCATACAGCTAGATCACTAAAAATACACAACACTAAAACTATAATGAACATAATTTAATCTTTCTTTGATGATTCAGAAGGCATTTCAGGATCTTGCCATGCCTCAGGGTCATCATCATCAATAGCAATTATCATTGTAGATGTAGAAGGTGTAGGAGATTGGGCTGAATCAGTAATGACCCTATGACACATCTTGGAAACTGCTTTTTTGAATAAATCCCTGATATCAGCTTGCTTACTTGTCTTCTGCCTCTTTTGCATAAAAATAGAGTGCAGAATGTTCAATTGCATAACTTCCTGGGCAGTATACTAGTCCCAGTTACTAGACTGAAGATTTGTATTGGGAGATATCAGAAATTCAGGTTAATAGAGCTTTCTGTTCGATCAAGTGCTGGATAACACAGCTTTTACTGTATTTTGAACACTAGCTCAAAAGTTTCTTGCCCCATTCTGTCTTTTGAATGTTTTAGCTCATCTGAGAGATTCAAAGCTAAAATTTTGTCACAGTGCTGTAGGAAGAGCGCCCTTATCAAAAACCAGGGTAATAGTATCACGTCTTAAACTAGGGCAAAAATTGTTCTCTTATCCACACAGCAGATTTTGACTCCAATATTCTAAATGGAAGTAAGCATGTAGGCTTACTACATATTATAACCCAGATCTGATTATAGAATTCTCGTCTCCGCACCCCCATTCCCGTCTATATAAAAGTTAGATGTTATCAATTAAAATATTATGCAGACTTGATTCATGCAGTAAGTGCTTTAAACCCATCTCTGCCTGACCCCCCAAATACTGTGTCAAAATCACAGATGATTCTAACGTGAATCACAGAAAATATTCTAAATAGAAAGTCTGGTTTTCCTTAAGTAAAATTATTCATAAGTGCTTACTTGTTCGTACAGTAACTTTAACAATGTCCATGGGGCCTGCTTTTATGGAGTTTGATTTTGACTGTACTTTTTGTTCCTTTTACTTCATTAAAAACAACTGTCATTGCCAAGCCATGTCAGCATAAACTCTATTACTCCAGACCTCCTGTATGCTTTTAACAAGTTACTTAGTATGTATGCCTTTTTTCGTTTCTAGATATTGCAAAATTTGAGTTTTGCTTCCGCTTTAGATTTAGAAACAAAGTTGTAAATTTTCAGTCCTTGGCTGCCTTTTCTATCTTTGCTATCTCCACTCAGCATGGACTGTATATGTCAAATACACTTTATTGTACCATTCAAATGTGACAAGGTCCCAATCCTGTGATGTGCTGACTGTCCTCAGCTCCTGTTGGCTTCAGGAGGAATAGAGGACATTATGCATCTTATAGTTGCTTCTCAGCTCTCCATAAAAAAAGTCTACATATTGACCATTCCTGCAGTATTCTGAAGAATGGTGTTAACAACTAGCAGAATCCCACAAAATGAAACACCTTTTACTGTTTAAGAATGCACTTTCTAATTTGTGAATTTGTTGATGTTTTGCCTGGCAAGCCCCTCGTGAAAATAAGGGGGTTATTCTGGAATGGATGAATTTACAAATATCTTGTGTGTCTAAGTCTAAATGTTTCTTCTCCAGCCTTGGAAAATGTATTTAGGGCCAGCTGCTTGTAATGGTAACACAGTAATGTGTTGTGATAATCTCTGACTGGGAACAAAAACCTATTTCACTTTGGGCAAAAGTTACTCTTTCCTGAAGGTAAAAATGAAAAGCTAGGCTTGTAGGGCCATAATGCCAGTAGTGTATTGCAAATTATTTTGGATCGGTTTGATGTGATTGTGTCATTATGTTGTTTGTGATGCAAGTTTATCCTAGAGAACAAAAAGTAGCAACTCTAGCAGAAATAAATTTACTATATACTTATGTATTACTTAGGGGCCTGCTGGTATATTAATCCAGAGGGCTCTATTTATTTTTTTAAATTTTGCAGCCATAATTTCTTTTGTAAATGCAGAAGAATGTAGTAATCTTAACTTTTTTGTTCGGAAGTATAGACTGTGGAAATATGGGGCCTCATCTTGCAGCCCTGGTTCAGGTTGGACTCAGAATGTGACCTGTTCTGTTGACAGCACATTTTTCTATCATAATCTTCAACATATTAGATTAGGGTCATTAAAAATTAAACACAGTGTGGAGGAATTTGTAGAAAAAATTGTAAGTGAACGACACTGCCCTCTCCTGGAAGCAAAAGCAATTTAAAATGTAGGTTCACAGGAAGCACAGTTTCAGAAGTCCCAGGATGTGTTTACAAGGTGCATGTGAATTGGCCACAGGTATATTGTTTGGCAATTGAATAATTTTTGTATGGATGGTTTAGAGTGTTTGGCCCTAATATATACAGTAGATGACTCCAAACATGGAATCATCCCAGCGCACATTTTAAATAGATTTAGTTTAAGAATTATTTGTGTTCTGTGCAAAACGGCAGCTCACGTCTTTTGTTAGGTTATATGAAAATCCGTTTAAAAATTAATACTTTAATCACTCAAAGGAATGTATTCTGTGAACACTTAAAACTCCCAATAACACAACTGGCAGTTATACCATCACAAATGTCCGATAATGATCCCAGGACTGGAATATAGTGAATGTATACTGAAAGAGAAAGTATGAGATGACTTATTAGATTGTTACAGCTTTCTAAATTATAATAAAGGAAATAATTCACATCATTAAAATCTGTTCGTTGCATAAACATTAGGCTTGTATGTTGTGGTTCGGATCCTTGTGCATGTAGAAATGGGAATTGATAATAGAGGCTTTATTGCTACCTATAGTTGAAAGCAGACTGCAGTTCCACTGTATGAAACCCCCTTCAGAAATTGGTGACATTGGAAAAAAAAAATCAGGAGTTCTGCAGAGGACGAAGCACTGGTGGTGCAATGTAGCACTTTGAAATATTCTTGTGTCATTATTTTTATTCACAGACACCACTGCCAGAACAAGAAGGCCCATCGGCTGGAACTGTAGGAACTTTTGAACTCATGAGCTCCAAAGACCTAGCCTACCAGATGACAATTTATGACTGGGAGCTCTTCAACTGTGTGCATGAGGTATGGGGAATCTAAATAGCATCTCAGTATTTATTATTAAACATTTAGTGTAGATACAGATACTGTTTGCCAGATTTTCTCTGAGTTTAACTTGTAGAACCTTAGCAGTTGCAAGCCTTGAAACTATTAAATATTATTCCAGCCACAGCAAAAATATAAAGTATATAAAAGAAATGTCGCCTAATAGTGCATTCTATATTGAATTACTTTGATATGTCTCCTTGAGGGTATTAAACTGTTACTACCTAGTCTATATTTATGCTTTTAATGTGCCTTAGTGGTTGTCTACTGAATTTGCAATGCAAGCTGAATCCTTGCCAGCTGTATCATGCACACATTTACTGCACAGCAAGTTTCAAGCTTGAATAATTTAGAAACCAATAGTGACGTCTTACTCCTCTCCACCCCCCGAAAAAAGAGACATCTGAAAACCAACCCTGTTTTTTCTCTCCTAGCTGGAGCTGATTTACCACACATTTGGAACGCACAATTTTAAAAAGACCACAGCAAATTTGGACTTGTTTTTGAGAAGATTTAATGAAATCCAGTTCTGGGTGGTCACAGAGATTTGTCTTTGCTCCCAACTCAGCAAGCGTGTTCAGCTGTTAAAGAAATTCATTAAGATAGCAGCCCAGTGAGTATACATTAGTATATACAGAAAGAGGCTGAAATACATGCCACGTTTTTAATATACTTGTTATTTGTAATTTTTACAGAAAATCAAACAGAGCTGAAAAAGCCTAATTAATCTTTCCCATCCCTGTTAATGCAGGATTGTTCCCTGTTACTGTTTGTCTTCCCCTTTTCTGTTCATCTCCTCTATTTACCCTTGCTCCCTGAATTCTTAGAGCCCTGTTCTGCAGCCACCCACATGAGTAATTCATTGAGTTCAGTGGGACCAATCCACTTATGTTACTTGCAGGATAACGTCATTTACATTCTTCTGAGGTAGAAGTCCCCCAAGCAGAGTGAAAGTAGAGCAGGAGAGGAGCAGGGTGAAAGTGTAGAAAGGCTCCTGTTAGCCTCACTCTGTGGTATTTTTTCAGACACCCAAACTTTGTTATTGTCTCTCTCTTTCCAGCTACCAAGCTTAAAGATGGATAGCAGCAGGACACATGGAGAAACTTCACAATTAAAGCTTATTATAACATTCTGTAATACTCCAGCTGAGTGATACATTTTGGGTAACTCATTACAAAAACTAAGCATTTGCACATTTTGCTGGAATATTGCAAATTATCCTAGTTTTGCCCCCCAAAAAGTATGGCTTAGTGAAAACAGATAAGTTTGTGAGGAAAAACAGACAATTGACCCCCAAAATAGGCAAAATGTAAGCTCACTTGCAAGCAAAGTATATTTGGCTAGGTACCTTGCCGGTGGGGATTGCTGATCTCTTACTTGTTTGTTAATATCTCATCATTTAAAATAATTTAAAATTACTTGGAACCTTCAATTTGTGCGCTTGGGGCTTGATTCCTCACCACTGAATTCAGTAGGAACTTTCTGTTCGCTTCAAAGGGAGCAGGGCCACAACTAGCCTATGTAACCAGAATTCTTAGCACTGTTACCCTCTTCTTCCCTCCTCCCAATCCCTGCTATTGTTTGTTACACCCACCTGTTGCTTATTGTCTCAGAGTAGATTCTAAACTCCTCAAGGGAGGAACTATGTCTTTCTATGGGTTTGTACAATGCCTTGGATGATGGACCCAGATCTTGACTGGGGCCTCTGGGTACTATTATAATACAAATAAGTAATTTACACTTAAAACATGAAAAAATATTTTTGCATTTTATAAAACAAGTCCCCCATTTTTAAAAGTGTCGTGAGGGAGTGGGGGAAGAAAGGATTATAAAGGATTATAAACATAAAATAAACTCTAAATTCTGCTCCAGAAATCATAATTTTTCATATCCCAAACCCATGCCCACATACAACTTGTACACAAGCACTAGCATGACCAATCCTGCTGCATAGGGGGCCTGATATTGCAAGGTACTGAGTCCGTTCTGGAAATTGCTGAGCGCTCTCAACATTCACAAAAGGTAGTGGAAGTTTAAGGCTCCTTAAACATCTTATAAGATGCACTCAGCATCTCACAGGATCAGACTCCTAGTAAGGTAAATAGAACATACTCCTGTAGTCTCTAAAAACGTTATCTCGTTCTTTAAAGGGAAATTGTAAACCAGAAAGCAGGTCTGACATATTCTGTCCAGTAGAGGGCAGTAGGGTACATACACACAAATGAAGAAGGTTCATTCCTCAAATCAGTAGTGTGAAATGGGAAAATGCATAAATGCAAGTAAATGAAGATATTAAGGTAAATTTAATAAACCTTTAAAATCAAGCATCTTCAAAATAACAGTTAAACTTCACCTTAAGAAAAAACAGGGAAAATAATCAATCATAAAGTGCCCCGGACCCATTAGATTTCCCAGTGTCACAGGGTTATGCTATTTAGATCAGCTTGATGACCTGTTTACTTCCATGTTTCTGGTCTCACTACAGTTCAAAAAATAAATGGCTAAACCTGACCTGCTCTACTGAGACCTCTGTGTCTCCTAAAGGCAGGGAGTTCTGAAGCACAAGATTTTCCGAAATAAAAACTGAGCTGGCAGATTTATTTTCAGTGGCTGCAAAAGAACTTTAAACATTATGGAGCTCTTTTTTACCATATAAATTGTTGCCATGGTAACAGGTGCTACAGAACATAGTGGGACAAATATAATGTGCGGAAGAGTTAGAACAAAACGAGCCAAGGGACTGGGTTAAAAAAAGGTGGGCCCAGGCCTTGAAGTAATATCCCTGTCTAAATTTGCACATGAAGAGCCTTGATAAACCAGTAGCTGAATGAGAGTAGAATCCCTCCTGAGAGCAGAGACTTATTAGGGAGGGAACTCAGTTCAGTACAGCACTGTTGATCTTCCTGGGTAGCTGGTGGTGAAACTGTGTGGCTCTGCAGCTTTCCTGGCATACTGATATTCAGAGATAATGGCTGCTGAGCACCTTGGTTCCATATTGTGCCTTGGTTCCATATTGGTTCCAAAAGAGGGGTCCCCACTTTTCCAATAGGCATGCTGTCTGTGCCTTGAAATGCACCCTTATTGGTGCTCATGCCCCTAGGGGAAGTTGCATAACCAGATGCGGGCTCATTGTACTGAGCCTGGTGTACTTTCAGCTTACTGTGCAGTGGTTGCTCCTGCCACTTGCTGGGTAAAAGTACGCAACTCACCAGGTTCACAAGCTTGGAGTCTGTGAAATAAGGGAAGAAATTAACTATATTTCCAGTGGTGTCTTTCAGTGCTTCCACACAGATACATGCGTGCACATGCACACACATAGACTTTCTATGTATTGTCTCTCCATACACATTATTTAAAAGAACCACTTTATGCGTATACACAAAAGATATCCACTCACTCTTCTATGCCTCCTTTCTCTCATCTCGATACACACTAGTTCACACACAGTCATTAAAAATCTCTCTCCATATGCACACCCACAAAACATTCCCTTATTTCAGCCAAAGGATAGTTGCAAGTTGCAGCTTCCTTAAATAAGCCCACACTACACTTGAATACTAGTATTTTAATATTTATTATTTCTACTGAACCCAGATTTATGCTTGGTGTCTCCCAGAACAAGTAAAGACATGTTACCATCATCAAAGCAACATGTGAGGGAAATAATTTTGGTAGCAGCATTGGAGGGTTGAAGGGTGGTAAGGTTGTTAAAAAGAAGACCCGAGAGCAGAAGTGGTCACAGTAGTCAGTAGATGATTAGGTTGTGAGCAAGCGATTTGACCATCAGGAAAAAAAGGAAAGGGTGTGTTTTTTGAAATGTTGTGAAGAAAAAGCAACAGGATGTGGCCATGGCTTGGACGTGAGGGAAACAGAGCCAAGTTAATTCCCAAGGTTACAAACCTGGGTGACGGCATTATGATGACAATGTTCACTAGTATAGTATACTACAGAGATAGTTGTGGGAGGAGAGACTATGAGCTCACTCTTGGCCATGCTGAGTTAAGGTGAAGATCAGCCATACAAGATGAGATATCTGAGAGAGGATAAAATATTCAAGATTTAACTGATGTAGAGAATAATATTTGAGAATCACAGTTTGAATCTCTTGCTTTTATAGTTTCCTTAATATCCTACCACCCAACCTTTGCAAATCAAATAGCAAAAGAAGCATAGGCCTAAAGATTTCTACTTTGGGCAATTATAGTAACAAACATAGCAAATCATTTGCAAAGATGTGGCATATCAGATATTCTGTAACATGCAGTTACATCCTTCAGTCTCTCCTGAGCACTAATGAAGGAGCACTCTTGTATTGGAGGCTAGGGCAGATTTAGTGCACCTAGTATGTGCAATGGATATGTTGTAAAGGGTCTTTATAATGATGAAGATGACAGTTGGCACTTATTTAATTGAAAGATCCCAAAGAGTTCAAGAAACTGCACAATTTGGTTACAGACTATGTATACAGGGGTCACTGAAACACAGCCATCTCTGGGCATCTGCCCCTTGAATCTGGAGTAAGACTCTTCTGCGGTGTAGACAACCTGCCAGCCCACCAAGTTCTGCAGCTGTGGGAGTGTAAACTATGCTTCTCCCACTGTTTTTAGCATTCCTTGGGCCTTAACTTAGTCTAGTGTCAGGAGATGCCCCATAGTGCACGGGTGGGAGGGAAAGGTGTTAAAATGCCATGGATTCCTGTATGCCAAAGATGACATCAGATTAGAGGAAAACTGGCGGCCAATTTTGAGGCATGAGGGGACAGAAGTTTCCAAGTGAATTTGATTAGTATAGATACTATTATCCTGGGTTTACCAAGCTTCTCATTATGCTTTGAGTTTGAGATTCAAACAAAACTCAGGGGGAAAGAGGTTGCAAAATGATGTGTCTCAAGTCCACTGGTGAGGTTTGCCAGAACGTAATCAAACTCAAACCAAAGGCTTGTATTCCACTCTCTTCAGGACCTCAGTTTTACTTCTCCTCTGATTATATGCATAACATTAAAAGTCTGGATCTCTTGTATTTCAGCTGTAAGGAATACAAAAATCTTAATTCCTTTTTCGCTATTATCATGGGACTGAGTAATGTTGCTGTGAGCCGCCTTTCACTAACATGGGAGGTAAGTGATAGCTACAACAGTTCTGAGACCTTTGGTTGTAATTTCTGCTTTTAGTAAGCAACAACATCCATCCATCCATGTTATTTCTAGAATTAACATGGTTAACTGGGAGAGAGGGAGGCATGCCATTCTTCACGACCGTAATTCAGTTCCTGAGAGGAGAGGTTACTGCTGTAGGCTAAAAGCTTGGAGACGTCCCATACCATTAATGTGCATTTGTGTAGCACAATACTGAGCTGCTGTGTTTTGTTTTGTTTTACAAAAAAGGAGGTAAAGAGGGAGGCAAAATTATTGGGGGAAGCAAGGTGAAATTACATTTCATGGGCCAAATTCTCCTTTACCCCAGTGTAGCCCTCCTCCAAAAATTCTGAAAGATTTGTCATGAATTTTTTTTGCAAAACATTTTCATCGAAATTTCCATTTTTATAAAAATGTTGACCTGTATATGCTGGTTGCCCATTTTTTGGATATTTCTGTGAACATTTTTCATGAAAAACAGAAAAATGTTTGGCCAGGTTGCTGTGATATGTCAGTGATATATTACTGGTGTAATTGAAACCAAAATATAACCGATTGCATTTAACATGTTTCTAAAATCTGGCCTGAAAATGGGGATTCGAGGTACCATCAGAAGGCAGCAGTTTACAAAAAGACCTCAACCTGAAATCTAAATGTACACCTTCACTTTGCAGCCAGAGAAGCCTACATTTATTTTTCTGAATACCAGCATAAACCTTCTCACAATTAACACTGAAGGCATGAATTTGAAGGCTAATTTCCAAATAACTGGCCCTTTATTTCTATCTGCTGGGGTTTTTTAAGAGGGCAGAAGTTCTAAGCAGACAAGAGGTGGAATTTAATTAATTTACTGTGTACAACAATACATGATATTGTATTCAGATAAATGTTTTCACACTCTTTTGTTCAGCAGAGCACTCAGGTTATCAAGACATAATCTAAGAGTATCTCTACTGGTTTTTTTCAGGATATATACGTGAACATCATTAGTAAAAAGCAGGTCCTACATATTTATTCTTAATGTTCATATGCAGGTATGTCAGTCACACACACAAATCGGGTATTTGCAGGTGCATATGGCCACTTCATTCACAAATACCTGATTTGTATGCGTATGGAAAATAGGCACACAATTTGTTCATGTCCATCATTAGAAATGTTTCAGAGTAACAGCCGTGTTAGTCTGTATTCGCAAAAAGAAAAGGAGTACTTGTGGCACCTTAGAGACTAACCAATTTATTTGAGCATAAGCTTTCGTGAGCTACACCCTTGCTGTGGTACTCTATCTTGCTATAATATGCCTATTAAATAGAGGAATACTTTACTGCAGAATTGACTTTAAGGAAATATTTCTTTATTGCTTATGATGCCCACTAAATGTTGTAATGTGATTTGATCAGAAAATATATTCAAATTTGTAATGCAAATTAGAAAGCTGACATGTTTTAATTTGATATATGAAAGTTACTGTGATCTTTGAAGCTGTCTTTTTCACATACCAGTATCCACTTCCAGTAAACTTGCTCAACATTTCTAGTATAATGTGAGATAGAAAGCAACTATTTAGTAATGTTCCACCATATCCTTTATTCACTGTGGGCGTAGCTGACAAAAGTTCATTTTCAGTGTCTATTGTGAACTGAAAAGTTATTAATTAACTTAACCCAAACAAATGAATACTGACCCTTGGATGCCAGGCAAATCAAGGATTTGTGTAATAGTTGATGATACATTTGGCTTAACAATATCTCCTGGAAATGCCCAGGTGGGGTTTGACTGACTTGTGAATATTCCAAAAGGCACACGGTCATTTATGTGAATGATCCAGCTGAAATAATACTGCCCAAGGTATTTTTGTAAATTGCTTTGGTTCAAACAGGCTGTCATTAAGGATGGGACTGAACTGGAATACTGAATTAAACTTTCATTTGCACTTTGGATCCAGATATGAATGTGAATTACTTGGCTGCAGCATGTCACAGTAATGGGCCAATTCAATGTCTGAATCTGAACATCTCAAACTGGGTAACTTCAGGATTGGATCCAAATCAGGATCCAGGTTTTGTAGCTCAGTCCCATCTCTATTTATAATCTGGTTGCTAGGAGACGTGCTGTATTTTATGTTACCACATTGTTCCAGAAAGAACAGTTTTTCCTACTTTAAGGATGTTTACAAGAAACATACACAGTAAAATGGTTATACTGAATGCAGATTAAATTTAACACAGTTTTCTGTTGTTTTTGTTTTATTAACAGAAACTTCCCAGCAAGTTTAAGAAGATCTATGCAGAGTTTGAAAGCTTGATGGTAAATGGCAATAGATCCTTTATTCTGTGCACAATCTGTACTAATTCAGTTTCTGAGTAACTGATTTGAATTCCTCGATACAGAACATTCTATATGTCCTTGTTTGAATTTAAGAAGTTTATGATCCCATTTTAGTGCTGCTAAAATAAGCATGTATGACTAATAAATTATACTCTTAGGAACCTACTCTGACAGAATTTATGTATCACTTAAGGTCAATCTGGGACACTCTGAAAAGATTTATAACATGTTTTCCCATTGTACATATGGGAAATTGTATTTTCTAACATGGATTTTTTTTTATTCTGGTGTCTGCAAATCCATTAGAGGGAGGGAAAATGTGAGGTTTCTATTCAAATAAGCTGTTTTGTAATCACACTTATATCTTGCCATTTGATAGGAGAACTGTTAAATTTAATGAAAGCTGTCCTTGTTTTGAAGCTGCACTTTTTAAAGCTGCAAGACAAAGTAATTACATTTAATAAACACCATGTCTTTTAAATGAAGCTATACAGTGTCTGCTTTTTGATCCATGTTAATAATTGTCTGATCGCTTCTTTTTTTAAGGATCCATCAAGAAACCATAGGGCCTACCGGCTTACTGTAGCTAAACTGGACCCTCCTATAATTCCCTTCATGCCCTTACTTATAAAAGGTAATCTAGAAAATCTGCCAGCCTTATTCATGTGAAAGTTAGTTGTCAGATATTTGAAGAGTGAAAGGCAGTAAGAGAAAGTAAAATTCAATCTCAGTGGAAGGTGCAATCCTCTTTTCTATTAAAAAAAAATCATGACATGGAGATCGGAGAAGGAGTTTTCAGTAAATCTGAACGTCAGACTCCAGTTGCACTAGCCTTAGTGAGAAATCTTTCAAAGTTTCACTCTAATAGAAGGATGTTTTTTAACAATTAAATGGTCTGATTGTTGTAACTGAAGAGATAGAGATACAGTGCTGTGCTGTTTTGTATGTCATAATTCAATTATCTATAAGACTGTTGCATTTATTTCTATGCAGACATGACGTTTACTCACGAGGGGAACAAGACATTCATTGACAATCTAGTAAACTTTGAAAAAATGGTACGTACGGTATGTTCTCAGCTGTGGTTGTATGTTGAGATTTTCAGTGGTGCAAAAGAGAACTGATGGTTTTATATAAGACACTTCTAGGTACAAAATAGGCATACAAACTTCATTTTCTTCTGAATCTGAGTTGCATTGTTGGCCCTTTGAGGGCAAGCTTCCAGGCTTGGTAGCTCTCCTTCCTGTTGGAAGGGGAATCGGTGACACAACGTCAGGGTTATGTTCCAGTGTAATTTATGTATTTACAAATGTACACAAGTCCTGTTTACTTAGAACAGAAGTGGCAACAACTGCATGCAGGCAATTTCCTTTTGCAGAAATCTCAACTAAAAGACATTTTCCTGCTTCTGAAAAGTGGGGGTTTTGTCATTGTCCGTATTGGTTACTCAGGGTATGTCTTCGCTTCACAGTTAACTCAGATGATCAAGCCCCAGTGTTAACCACCACATTGCAAGGCCCTACTCAGGTTACTGTGTCCTCCTCTTTGCTGCACTCTGCCATGTGTGCTGCTAGAACTAGTGGGAGCATATTCCATGGTTCTTTGTGCTGCAATAAGCTGAGCCACTCTGATTCTTTCCCAGTGAATTGTGGGAGAACTTGTCTGCCCTTCAAGCACTTGGGGGAATTGTGGGAAGGCCTTGAAGGACTCTCAGCACTTGAGTGATTAGCCTGTGTGCTCACTGCAATGTGGGCAGATTATCATCCCAACTGAATGCATCACTCAGATTTTAGCCTACAGCCCCAGACAAGCCAACTAGCCTGGGTTAAAAGCACTGCCAAATTCAGGTGAGAGGTTCTTTTTGGGGTGGAGAAGGCTTAGGGGGTAATGCCCAGGTAGCAGCCTGAGTTAGTTCTACGGTGAAAGCATACCCTAACTGCATATAAACACACTCTGTTCCCTTCTCCTGCCTCAGCCCAGAGCTTTCTTCCTGGGAAAGAACTATTTGACCAGGACTTCATGGTTTAATTAGGTGGGCATAGGTGCTAGCTCTCCTTTCTGAAGTAGCTGTGCAATACACAGGAACCTCAGACACGTTTGTCTGGAGTTGGCTTCTGGTCAGTCTCCAGTCTGACAAAAGAAAGTGCTTAATCCCCTTAGTGATAATCTGGGTGTGGTTACTGTATGGTATCTCTAGGTCCAGGCCATCCAGTTAGTTCTTGCTATGCAAGATTTCATACTGAATGCTTATATATTGATGATTCATAACATGCATAACATTAACACCTTCTGCAGTGACCATATATATTTGTGGTGGTAATTATTGTAACAGTGAATCAGGAGAGCATTCAGATTTTGTGTGTGTATGTGTGTACGTTGGCTGCCTATTGCTATAATATACAGTTGTCAATTCCAAGCGGACAACTGACTTCAGACCATTGTTTGTCTCAAGACTTATAGAGTCTGCCAGCCATAAGAAGGAATTTTTCAAACGTGTATCTCCACAACCTGGTTTTATTAGTAGTAGATTAGAAGATTGTAGAGGTAGTTTTATACAGCAATACAGTGTTACCCCTTTTGACCCAAGCAGTTATCCAATATTTAGGGTCTTGTGGATTGTTTCTGATAGGAGGGGAAATACTTGATGGAGTCACACATTTCTTTGATGCAGTCCTGTTCCCCTTAACACAGTAAGAATCAAACAGGAAACAGTTTGTGGGCTTATAGTTCCAAGCCTCTTCTTCAGCCCACACTGTACCCAAAAGTGCTCTCTCTCGGGGTATGTCTACACTACAGCTGGGAGCGTGCTTCTCAGCGTGGGTCGACAGACACGTGCTAGTTCTGCTTGAGCTAATGTGCTAAGAGTAGCAGCGTAGGCGGGGGTGGCAGCTTGGGCTAGCTGCCCACGTGCGTACCTCAGGGGGCTGGCCCCGGTGGGTTTGTACTCAGGCAGCTAGCCCTGGCTGCACTGATGCTTTTAATGCAATCACTCAAGCAGAGCTAGCGTGTGTCCACCTACCTGTGCTGGGAAGCACACTGCTATCTGCAGCTTAGACATACCCTCAGGGTCACGTTACATCGTTTCTCTGGGTGTCTCTGGGGCTTCCTTGCTGCTTTCTCTGTCTGCTTCTGTGGTGTTTCTGCTGCTTCTTTCCACACACACACACAGCTCTCTCAAGCAATATGCAGCCTCCAGTCAAAGCTCTCCCACATAGCTCAGTTCACTGGCCTGGCATGTAGCCTATGTTTTGTCCTCCTGAATACAATCCCGTGGGAGACCCCAGGTACATACTCTGGGAGTTAGCCCCTCCCACTGCTCCCATGGCTGCAATTACTCATTTTTAGCATGCTAGCTCCATCCAAATTAGTGTGGGAATATCTGCTTAGGCTGGAAATTACACAATGTGGACATACCCACAGTGAAAGTAGTAAGATCTTGAGGGGGAAAGGAGGACAGATTAGGAAGGTAGGGAGAACGCATGGGGAAGAGAGAACATAAGAAGAAAGACAAGAAGAGGACACAGAGAGAAAGAGATAAAAGAAATTGGGAAAGGAAGGAGAAAGATTTGTAATAGATAGGAGACAGAGGAGATTACCCGCGCAGCTATAAAAGGCACCTGATGAACAGGGAACATCCACAGTAAGAAAAAAGGTGATTTTTTTTTTTTAGCATGTGCTAGCTAACACATTGTAAAATGCTAGCGTGGACAAGGCAGTTTGTAGTTTTTACCTGTGTTATCAGGTTAAGATAAATAAATGGGGGGAGACTATTGTTTATCTCAGTCTTTTAACTCATGTTACAACTACAACTGCCTGGTCACATGTTAGTTACCATGTGTTAGCAAACACAGGCTAAAAAATACTTTTTTTCCTAGTGAAGACAAGGCCATGCAGTCACATACTACGGGCTAAATTCTGCTGTCATTTACACTGGTATAAATTCTGACCAACACCATTGTCAATATTCTGCTACTTTCATGTAGTTTTAGCTAGAAACCAGAAAACAGGCAGTGGCAGATTTTCTCTAGGAGCCATATCTAGCCACTTGTCATTTCTAGCTATTTGTTCCACTGATTGATGGTGCTAGCAGATATAGTTAACTCTAGTTGCTTCTGATGGTTAGGAATTATTGATCTGTCCTGAATGTCTTCATCCTTTGGAAAACAGTTTCTTTTGATCCACCCTGATTATGAGATTTTAAGTTTTATTCTTCTTACAAATAAAAATCTCTTGATGATCCCTACTGAAATCCTTGTTTAATTCTAAAAAGGGGTATTCCTCTGCTTCTGGCATAACTACAGGGCTGTGTCTGAATTCTCACCAAAGAGTTTCAGTCCCAACAGCCGATAGGTTACTGACAACTGTCTGCTTGCAATCGGCTACCCAGACTGGAAATAGCACCTAGCAGAATAAATTACATCCCTCCAACCAACACAGCTTTCTTAATCACTCTCATCTCTGTTTGTTTCAACTGTATTTTTTAAAAGACTGATACTTTTTCAGACTTGTGAGAACTCTTTCATACATTATTTTCTCACAAGTCTTAAGTAGTAAATCATAGCCTGCTTTCTGTGCGCCCTTGTAATCCTGTTATGGGAAGCTGGGAGGGGGCAGCAGATAGCAGGAGTTGGCCCCCAGGTTCATGGGGGCATGATCAATATTTTTGTCAGTAAATAGATGTTTGAATTATTAGCATACCAGTATCAGAGGGGTTAGTCTGTATCCACAAAAATAATGAGGAGTCTGGTGGCACCTTAAAGACTAACAGATTTATTTGGGCATAAGCTTTCGTGAGTAAAAACTGACTTCTTCAGATGCATGAAGTGAAAATTACAGGTGCAGGCATAAATATACTGATACATGAAGAGAAGGGTGTTACCTCACAAGTGGAGAACCAGTGTTTGCAGGGCCAATTCAATCAGGGTGGGTGTAGTCCACTCCCAATAATTGATGAGGAGGTGTCAATACCAAGAAAGGGAAAATTGCTTTTGTAGTGAGCCAGCCACTCCCAGTTTCTATTCAAACCCAAATTAACGGTGTTAAATTTGCTAAGTAATTGTAGCTCTGCAGTTTCTCTTTGAAGTCTGTTTTTGAAGTTTTTTTGTTGAAGTATGGCTACTTTTAAGTCTGTTTATAGAATGTCCAGGAAGGTTGAAGTGTTCTCCTACTGGCTTTTGTATGTTACCATTCCTGATATCTGATTTGTGTCCATTTATTCATTCACGAAGAGACTGTCCGGTTTGGCCAATGTACATGGCAGAGGGGCATTGCTGGCATATTATGGCATGTATCACATTAGTAGATGTGTAGGTGAATGAGCCCCTGATGGTGTGGTTCATGTGATTGGGTCCTCTGATGGTGTCGCTAGAGTATATAGGGGACAGAGTAGGCAACGGGGTTTGTTACAGTGGTTGGTTCCTGGGTTAATGTTTCTGTGGTGTGGTGTGTAGTTGCTGGTGAGTATTTGCTTCAGGTTGCGGGGCTGTCTGCTAGCAAGGACTGGCCTGCCTCCCAGGGTCTGTGAGAGTGAGGGATCGTTTTCCAGGATAGGTTGTAGATCGTTAATGATGTGCTGGAGAGGTTTTAGCTGGGGGCTGTATGTGATGGCCAGTGGTGTTCTGTTGTTTTCCTTGTTGGGCCTGTCTTGTAGTAGGTGACTTCTGGGTACCCATCTCGCTCTGTCAATCTGTTTCCTCACTTCCCCAGCTAGGTATTGTAGTTTTAAGAATGCTTGATAAAGATCTTGTAGGTGTTTGTCTCTGTCTGAAGGATTGGAGCAAATTCGGTTGTATCTTAGGGCTTGGCTGTAGACAATGAATCGTGTGGTGTGTCCTGGATGGAAGCTGGAGGCATGTAGGTAAGTATAGCGGTCAGTAGGTTTCCCGTACAGGATGGGGTTTATGTGACCATCACTTATTTGCACTGTAGTGTCCAGGAAGTAGAACTCTTGTGTGGACTGGTCCAGGCTGAGGTTGATCGTGCGGTGGAAATTGTTGAAATCCAGGTGGAATTCTTCAAGGGCCTCCTTCCCATGGGTCCAGATGATGAAGATGTCATCAATGTAGCACAAGTAGAGGAGAGGCGCTAGGGGATAAGAGCTGAGGAAGCGTTGTTCTAAGTCAGCCATAAAAATGTTGACATACTGTGGGTCCATGCAGGTACCCATAGCAGTGCCGCTGACTTGAAGGTATAAGTTGTCCCCAAATCTGAAATGGTTGTGAGTGAGGGAAAAGTACCATTACTAGGGCCTTACAGACTTTGTCTTCACTGCCAAAAAGGTCTGTTTTTACAATAACTACCATGTGTTTGCTATCTTGCTGAAAATCGTAGTGGAGAAAAGTGCAGTGTAGCTAGACAAGGTCAATATTGTATCCTCTACCCAGATTTGATCTCACCTAACTACATTGCAGTAAAAGCTGTCTGTGACTTATCTCCACTAGGATTTTTACACAACGTGCATTAGCTTTCGTACTGTAAAAAAGCATCTTTTTTGGCAGTGAAAGTGAAGCCATAATTATCTGGGGGAACTAGGAATTGTTAAGCTTGTGAAGTTGTAAAAATGCTGCTGTTGCAAGGTTGAGCACATACAATTTGGGAGCTGCAGGAAGGTAAAGCAGTAGTGAAGAGGACTGTAGTAGACCACAAATGCAACAATTAGGCACCTCAGACACGTTTATCTCTCAGCTCCAAAAACAAGCCTCTACCATTTGAGGCAAAGGAGAAGTCCCGTAGCTGTTGGTTGTAGTAGTTCCTGTTTACTCCCTGTGGGCTAGCCACTAGAGGGCAACGTGCAACCTACCAAACCAGTGCATAACAATATATTACATACAAATTGTACTGCTTTTGTACCTGTCCATTTTTTACCAGTTTCACAGGTTTTTGTAAATAGATGGGATATGCCAGGCAGGCCCTTTTCTAGAACTGTTGTTCTGTGGGAGGCTCCAGGGGCTGGCTCTCCATGTGGAGATGCTATATTCCATACCACATTTGTGTCCTCAAATGAATTCAAACATGGTCTTTATCTTTTCCCTCATGGTTCATTTGAAAGCCATTATGTACCATCCTTTCCTCGCATTCCCTGTTTAACCCGAGTTCATGTGGCTGTCATTGCAGCATCATGTCTTCATAAGGGAAGGCAGGGGATGCACTTCCTTTGGAGCTTATGTCAACACTATTCCTTAAATCATCTGGCAGTGTGATCAGAGATCAATTTAACTGGCGGCCTCTGCACACTCTGCTTCCCAGTATGTCACAAAAGTGGCACCTGCAGAGGGAATAGAAGTTGCAAGGTGGCTCTGAAACCTAAGGCCTACCTTCCTGTGGCACCACAAGACAATACCATCAGGCCACAAAGCTGGTCACTGGTTCTTCTTTTATTGAGGCTCTTCAACCTTGAGGTGTGAAATGAGGATTAAAGAATTTGTGCATATTGGTTTTCAGGTTTTGTGGTTATGAACAAAAGGGATTTCACATTCTGATCCTTATGCAAAGGATAAAGGGCAAACATTCTTTTCATATTTGGAACATAAAGATTATGCAGAAAGCGTGTGACTAAAGCCCCTGGTAGTTTTCTATGGCATATATGAATATTTATAACATTTAGAAGCTTAGGCTAGGAATGGATTAGCAGATAATGTGCTGGCCTGCTGCCACTCTTCTAGGCAGCATAAAAATTGAAACAGTATTGTTATATATAGTTTTATATATATATATATAGCATGTTGATAGTGGCAGTTGCTATTGTGTTACGTGGTTGGTTCTATTTCAGATGGCTCCATATTTAGGTTATATGGCTTTTCAATAATGGCCTTTCTTAGCATAGTGAGTAAACAGAGGCTAATTTTTGGAGATATTAACCTGAGGCAATCCCAAAATGAAGAAAAGTTTAAGGTGCTAACAATTGAACTTCTATGATAATGTTTGCTCAGTAATACAACCCTTCATCTACATGTAGTAAAACTCTGCTATTAATGGATCAAAAGAAGAGAATCTACCACATTTGCAAGGCAATGGTAAAAGAAATCTGTTTTCTCTTTATGAGCCAGTGATAAGCCCAACTCACACCTTTTGTGTCAGTACTTGTAGAGTGTACGGGACAAACAAAGAGCCATGGAATGGGGCTTTATGTAGAATGTATGGTGTGCTTCTGGGGTCATCTCATTGGGTTGAAGCAACATATTCTGCTGTGTTAACTCCCACTTCCAAAATCCTTGCTGTGGCATCATTGCCTGCATCCTTCTGAATGAAAAGGATTGGATGAGACTATCTTTAGAGTCATGCAACACCGCTCCTTAAAATGGAATTCTTCAGACAGTTCAGTGAGAGAGGATACTCCTATCCCAACAAGAGGCTAAATGCACAACTTCCAGTTTCCTAATTTTGGATAGTCCATAAAGGCAGAAACTTAGAGTTAGAACTTTTGGAAACTCATACTCCTGATTTCTTTCATCTTTCTGAATTGCACACAATAGACTCATCCTGATCCCAAATGTTACTCCAATATACAGAACATCCCCAAAATAAAGAAAATACATGGGGTGAAAAAGTTTTAGTGATGCTTGTCTCTTACCACAAGGAAAGATTCTCAACCATAAAGTTGGATCCAAAACTAATCAAACTTTGGAGAATTTTGAATATAGCTCTAGACTAGATCCAAACTTCATGGCTCAGTTCAAATTTTTTGTGAACTGAGGCCTGAGACACTGAAGATTTATAAGTATAGAAAGATAAGACTGAATGTTTCCAACAAACACCCAGCAATATACAGGTCAAGCAACTTTAACCATCATCTTGAAAGACAGAACTTTCAGAAGTGCCTCCCCTAAAAGAAGCAATTCTGGAAGCTGCATCAACGCATTAGTCAGCCAGCCTTGTTCAACGTTATGATACCACTCCTGGAAGTACTTATTTTAAGGGAGTATTTCCTGAAATAGTATGATCAAAATAGCAACATCACTTGTGTGTTGGCCAAAACTACATGACTTCCATAGAAGTCTGTAACATTTCAGAGCATACTCAAGTGTTTTCCAGTTTGATTAGGTTAGACTTCCAGGCTTGATCCTACTTGGTGCGGTGCACTCTGGGTTGATCCAGCACAACACTTAGATATGTCTTTGTCATTAAGTATCTGAGTAGTCCTAGTGAAGTCAGTTGGACTACTCACGTGCTTAATGTTAAGCACATGCAAGAGAATTTGCAGGATTGGAGCCTTAGATTGTAAACTCCTAAAAGAGAACACCATGCACACCTGTAGTACTAGACAAGTAGTAATAATGATTTGGAGAAGTGTAAAAAGAACTAAAGTAATGTAGCATTAAAATTACTTTTACTTGAGGGCTCTTTATCTGTTTAATTGTGCATCTGTTTATCTAGAGAATATAAAAAAAATCCTTGGTCCATATGCTCCAAAATGTTGGCAAAGTTGTGATGTGCACTCAGGCACCTCTTGGGCACTATCACAGGCTAGTTACATATTGTGTAGGTATTAGATTTCTGATGCTGATCAACAATCGTGCCAGTCTTGGTATACTTTACATGATGCATTAAAATGTCTGAGATTACTCCCTTCATGTATATGAAAAATGTCAGTTACAAGCCTGTTCTGGAGTAGTGCTTACCATTTGCCTCTGAGTTGTTGTATTAAGAGCTATTTCATTTTCACATAAAAGCCTAATCTGTGGATTTTTTTTTGTGAGGCATCTAAATTTAACCAGACAAATTCTCTCACTACTCACTAGTTGGAAATAGGCTATTCCACTGTATGGATTTATAATTTTCTTGATCATCTTAATTTCCAGTGTGTGTAGAACAGCCTGTTGAGAATATGCTGTGAAAATATGATAACATATAACTATTAGAACATGTTTTAACATGTTAAATGTGTTGGAACACATGAGAACAAACTTCAGATTCCTTGTAGCAATAGCAATTTTGCCTTTTGAAACTTTTTTCCCCACTTCTTTTTCTTAATTTACATAAGTAAAATAAACTACAAGCCTTCATGCCTAAATCAAACTCCCCAACTATGGAAACTCAGATTTACTCCTGATATTGTAATTTAATTGATACTTTGCTCAGCCAGGAGAACATTATCTATCAGGTGACAATTGAGCCAGTGAGTTAAGTTTGGGGTTGTAGAATTAGATTTCAACTTCCTTCCTTTTATTTTATCAGCAGCAATTCTACTCTGAAACATTAGTGTAAAATGGCATTTCTTCCTTATCAGATCTACTCCCCATGTTTATTGAGTCTTTGTGGCTTACTTTAGTGACTGCAATAATTTTTTACTACACTTTACTCTTGTTTCCACTGCAGCACAAGCACATCTAGGAAGGACTGAGTTGGATTCTGTTCCTTCCTGTGAATTATCAACAAAATAAGTTTCAACTCTAATTGTAGGGGGAAAAAAAAGAATCCAGGTTGAATTTGCAGGGCTGGTAGTTAGAAAAATCATGGGTGACATTCTGGCGCCACTGAAGTCAATGGCAAAACGCCTATTGACTTCAGTAGGGCCAGATTTCCACCCATCAGCTTTTTAATTATAAACTGAGCACATTTCATCAGGAAATCAATAAACATGGATCCCCAGAATGCCATTTTTACAGTCACTTTTCAAAGCAGAGCTGCATTTTAACTCAAACCCTTAATAAAATTTGAAATATCTTAAAGTGCTAAGCAATTTAATGGAATGTGTTCTAGAATGTCCTTGCTGTTAGGAACTAGTGACCTTAAAATTAAATTTGAGTATTCATGTGCAGAGGGGTTTGGGATAACCCTTTTGTTTCGTCTGAAGATGTGAGCAAGGTTAAACATTAAAGGAACTGATTTTCTCTTATACTAAGGCCCCTTTACACCACTTAGGAAAAGGAAATCACATTTATGCCCACTTTGAAGCCCGTGTAAATGAGAATCAGACCCAAAATGTCAGGGCAAAGTTAAAATTCTGAAACTTTAAGATCATTTGAATGTTTTAATTGATTTTGTCAGTGTCTTCAGATCTGTGTTTACTTCAAATGATGAAATACGATGTTTGTTTTCTGTTTGCACCCTCCACCACGAAGGACACTTAAAATACATTTTCTTTTCAGCGTATGATCGCCAACACTGCAAGGACAGTGAAATTTTGCCGAAGCCAATCTTTCAGTAAGTGAATTGCAATATGTGAATTGTCAGAATTATCACTGGTAATTGGAATGTTAAAAATGAGTTTGTTGTGGATGATAGAGACATACTGGATAATGCATTTTGAGGCTGTTGTTTCAATATTTTCACCATACTTTGTGGTCATGCACAATGGCAGAAGTCTGATCAACCACACTGGATAATTTCAGCCTCACTCTGCTAAAGAGCATCACTCAGTCTCTGATTTTCTTTTTAACAGAGCAGCCTCCCATCCTTCTTCACAGAAAGCAGAATAAATGGTGTAAAAAGAAACACTTATAATGGGATGGGATCTTTTCCATCCTAGCTCCAGAATCTCATGTTGACTAAACTTTTTCTTTGTTCCAGCCAGCATCTCAGTTGGACATATCTCTTTTTTAATTTTGGGACGTATCTCTGGGACATATCTCTTTTTTAATGTTGATTTATTAAGTACTCTGAGACCGTCAGACATAAATGATTTAGAAATTACAATATACTCTCATTATCTTCTAAATCTAAACACACACACATATCTTCAGTTAAAGTCCATAGACACATGCACATATATTAAGAATAAAGTAAACCCTTTAGTTTGTACACGGTGTAGATTCTGCATCATCATCTTTGTACAAGAAGAGTGAACATTTGTAAAGCACCTAGTGCATATTGCTGTGAAGCAGCACTTGCTCAGCTCTGAAGTCACCAGTCTATGGAACAATATATAGCAATACTTTAATAAATATTGCGGGAATGCATACAGTGCAATTACATTATATGGTATAAATAGAGTAAAAAAGTGATTAAATTAAACACAGAAGACCTGATTCTCCTCTGCCTACTGCCTTGTGTAGTCATTTAGGGCATGTCTAGCTAAATTGCTTTTAAAAATTAAGTTAACTAACTTGATTTAAAACAGCCCTTATACCTCATGTAGACACAGTTTAATGCCTTTACAATTGTGTTAGCTGGTCAGGTTGTAGCTTAGGCTCCGCCTAAGGGTTTGCTACACTGCAAGTGAAGGTGTGATGGTAGTCTGGGTACGGGTACCCATGCTAACTTGAATCTAACTACTGTGAGTAACAATAATAACGTAGATGTGGTGGCACAGGCTTCAGCAAAAGCTAGCCACCCAAGTACTTGGAGCCTGGGTATGCACTCCGTTTCTAGCGTATGCTGTCAGATTGTTCAAGATATTTAGGCACCTAAAGATGCAGATAAGCAGTTAGTGGGATTTTCAAAAGCATCTGAGCACCTAACTCCTTCTGAAACCAATCAGTTAGGTGGTAGTCACTTTTGAAAATCCCACTAGGTACCTATCTCCATATACAGAAGCTAAAATATCTTGACAAATCTGGCCCAGGAAGCTTTTAGATTGTACGCCAGTGACTGTCACTTATTATATGTTTGTACAACACCTAACATAATGGGTCTGAAGCTGCTTGGCCACCACCGCACCACCGCATTGCAAATGTTAAATAATAATGAATTAAGGATTACATTGGTTCATAAAGAACCATTACATTGGTTCATAATTTTCCTGGCATGCGCTCTCCAACCATAAACCAGATTATGGACTGGATGTGCCTGTTATTAGATGCTCATTTTACAGTTGTGGTGATGCTACCAGAAGCAAAAGGATTACTTTTTAGCTTTTAAAGCAATTTTACAGTTTTGGGCCAGGGTGAGCTCTCCTAGGTCAACAGTAGATATTACTAAATTGTTAAACTATACCAACTAGCTGTGTAATTATTACTATTGACTATTAAGCTAGGTATAAAACTTCACCAAGGGCCATCAATTTCAGAGAATGTAGCCAAGGATACCAGGAAGCAGAGTTATTCTATGGGGAAAATAATACAAGATAATGAAAATACACTGGGGAGAGTGAATTCAAATGGAGGAGAATAGTGGAAGATAGATTTCTAAACATTTTATTTTTATTGCACCAGTATCTGGTGTTTACTTATGGTAGATTTCTGAAAAGAAGAGTTATATACTCTACTCAGGGTTTGACCAAGTGTACCAATCCTACATCATTTCTGTTTCTTCAGATCCAGACGCAGCTCTAACTAATAAGAACCATCAGGATGTACGGACCTATGTACGACAATTAAATGTGATTGACAACCAGAGAACTTTATCACAGATGTCTCACCGACTAGAACCACGTCGAGCATAAACATTTAAGTGACTACAAGAAATTATTTTTTTCCAGTCAAGGTCACCTATTAAGAATTCCACTTATTCTGCTACTGCACTGCCACTACAAAAATAAGCAAAAACATATTCTAAAATCCTAGGCAACGCACAATGTACCAGCCCTCAGAGAAGTTTGACTAATGAAGAGTTTATACACTGTAACTGGGAGGGTGCACATGTTGTGTACTCTTAATTCATTTTAAGGTGAAGCAAAATTCCTGTAAATAGTGAAAATAAAAACGAGATAAAATAGCCAGAATAGCTGGTGAAACATGCACCAAAAACTCCTAATAGTTCTAAGGAATGTAGCAGTGTTTCTTTTCTCTAATTAAAAATACAATATTTTAAGATTTATTATCCAGTTTGGGGCCAAAATCTGCCATTAGTTTTGCATGTTCAGTTCATGTTAACTTCAATGGGAGATGTATGTAAGAAACCAGTGACATAATTTGGGCCCAAGCTAGGTCCAATGGTATATTTCCAGGGTTTGGTATTCAGGGAGCTATTGAAAAAAATGTTTACTTATTAAGCACTACATGTATTAATAACAATTTCACATCTTAACCACATTTGCATACAACTGTAAAGTACTCTGGCCATTTAAGTTACCCTGGTAGGACTGAACTGCCATATTTTCAGTGATAAATAGATTAATATTTGTAATTTTACTTCTTTTGAGGTTTTTTTAAATTACCAACCAGGATTTTAGAAAATTTCAATTTGAAGCAATGAGCTTCATAAAATCAGTAGCATAAAGGTAGCAAGAGACTGGTTCAAAAAGAGCACAAAATGCACAAAAACAATATTTTCCTGGACATTATAACCTTAAATATCAGCTACAATTAGTTGTGGATGAGTAAAACACACTTTCTGGGCTTAAACATTTACAGATATTTCAATTTTTAGCAATTGTTTTGCACTTTCAAGTAGATTGTAAATAGAAAAGTTAATTCATCATGTTCTAGAGTATTTATTTGTTTATGTAATAGTATTGTGCCAAAATAATTGCTTTTTATTTATTTTATTTAGCATGTAATTGAAGTACAGTTTTTCTGTCTTTACACTTAGTCTGCACTTTATGTGTAAGAATTGTGTAATGTGTTTTCTGTAAATAACATGCAGTATCTTAATTAAATGTAAATGCTTAAAAAGATTTGTTCACTGTCCTTAACATCTGTTGTGTGTACTCCAATCTTCATTCCTGCATAAAAACAGATGATGTTAGCAGGCTTGTGGAGTGAACTTCAATTGAACTTCGCTAGGTGTTGAACTGCAATAGGGTCCTCCTGTTTCTACACGCAATAGTCAATTATGTCCTCATTTAAACCTGTTCAACCCCATCACCATCTTTGGGAGTTGAACAGCTTTAAAAGAGGTTCGTTTTAGCTCATTTGTTTGGGGTTCCAGAGGAAACTCCCCCTCTGAATCAACATGAGGCTAGAAACCTTATACATTTCAAATATTTCAGAAATAATCAAGATACTAGTTTTTTTTATTATAGAAAGGGGAAAATTATTACAATATCCCAAGCCAAATCCTTGCAATGTAAATATAAAAATATTGTGTTCTTAACCCGAGTGAGTTAGTTCTTTAACTTGACCTGCTAGTTGTGAAAACTACAAACTGGCTTGTCTTCATTAGGAGTTTGCCCTGAGTTAACTAATTCAAGTTAGAACACGCTTTTTCCACTCAGTGAAGACAAGGCCAGGGAGGCAACTGAGTGAGTGGCAACAACTTTTCGATCTGCTCTTGATTCCCACCCTTCATGGAGTTTACATTCTGTAGATCCTCTGCAGTCAGAGCAACAAACTAGGTTGTGATGGGAGTGGGGAATGTGTTTTACCATGTACCCACGGGATTGTCTATGCACTTTCTCTGACTGGGATCACTTATGGTAGCATGAATAATCCATGGGGGCAGCTGCACAGCTGTTGTGCTGTGCAGACATTAGTGGATGACCAAAAGAAGGCTGCAAAATAGTGCTGACATTTGACATAGTGATAGTCTTCTCTGTTCCACTCACATCACCTCTACAGTCTCAGAGTAGCTGGATGTTTGTGATAAATGTATCAACAGTGAATTAAAAGTGACTATTATAGTCATCATTATTCTTCAGAGCTAACACACATTGGCATATGTCAAGCTGTCTGGAGTGGCTCACGAACCTTGTGTGTTCTATCATTAGATTTCACCAACTAAGTATCAAGTGTAAACTCCTCAAGCACTAAAACAACCTTAACATGGAGTCACAGACAATCTCCTCAAGCATTCTAGTCTATCTTGCCACCCAAACAAGGCTGCCTTTGTGAGAGATGGTCCCTCAACCTGAATATTGTTGTGATTTTTCATGTATGTCCAGCCCCAAAGAACCAGTCACTTACCCCAGGTCAGTTGCATCTCAGATCACACACCAATAACCATGCTTGTATCCAATCCTGTAAAAAACTAACTAAAGATTTATTAACTAAGAAAAGGAAAAAAGATTTCTTTACAAGTTTAAAGCACGTAAACACACTCACAAATGAGTTAGTCTTAGGCTCCAGATCGTAACTGCAGCTGCTGTAATGTGCAAGCTCTGTATGTCTGTTAGGGCTAACCCAAGCTAAGCAGCTTGGGGATCCCTTGCTTATGCTTAGAAATATTGCCCTCTTTGAATTCCCAGCAGCATAGTGATGACTATTTCTTCTTGACAAGGTTTTTAATGCCCTTCCACCAGAGTTCAAGCTGTGATGCAATGAGTATTTGTGATGTCCCCTCTCCATGGGTGTGGAGAAAACAATCAACAAAGTCTTTTGTCCACTGATTTGTCTGGTGTCTATAGGCCTTTGTAGGGCAGGAGATGACATCTCTTATGGTAAACTAGTATTTCACACTTAGTAATGCTTCTTTCCTGACTCTGGGGGTTTCCAGTTTCATAGTTACAGAGCAAACACTTAAATACTACTGTGATGGGGCGCCTGCCACACACTGGCCTATTACGGCTTAATAAAGACCTAGGGCAGCTGCGCAAAAAGCAGCCAATAGGAAAGGGGCTGCAAGGAGCAACCAATCAGGGCCAGGCAGATCCATATAAGAAGAGCTGCAGGGCAGAGCAAGTCCAGTAGCTGACTGGAGCTCGATGAGGGAATATCAGGCTCCTGCCTGGCAGAAGGGAACTAGCATCCTGGACAGAGAAGTGCTGTTAACAGTGACTGGGGGGAGTTAAAGACAGCTCCTGCTTGGCTTCAGGCATTTGCAGGCTGAGGCCCTGAGGCAAGGGCAAAGAGGGTGCCAGGAGCCGTGGGGAAGTGGCCCAGGGAAATGAACTGAGGCATTGGAGGGGACACAGCAAGTGGTGGCCATCTACAGGGCCCCTGGGCTGGGATTTCGAGTAGTGGGCAGGCCCCACTTGCCACTGAGGAAGTGGCCAGACAGACTGCAGATCCCCTGGAATGGGGGAGAACAGCGTGTGACATGGCCGGAAGGCTGTGTCATGAAGAGGACGCAATGGTCCTGTGAGTAATGTGGGTCCTGGAGCAGAAGTGATAGTGGTGAGAACCACCAGAAGAAGGCGAACTGGCTAGCAGAGCCAATCCCCAGCCAGCAGGAGGCGCGGCTGTGGTGAGTGAATACTGTCACAACTAGGATACACATATTATAGGTGATACAGATATTATAGGTGAGATAAATGCATGCAGCAACTCATAAGCATTTCATAAAGTCCCAACACCAAACACCTCTCTGTAAATCTAATACCTATTTTAACTAACAGATGAGTCAGTCTGGTTTCCAGTTATGCATTTGTCAGTGTTCAGTGAGTCCCAGGGGCCTTGGCATGAGCTGGCATGCTAGTGTCACAGCATATATGGAGACATTCTACATCTTCTTAAAAAACAACAACTTGGTATAGTAATATGGTATCAGTACATGATCGGAAGGTTATCTTTGCTCCCATAAAGCCTAGAAACTTCATTCTTTTACTCAAAGCTTAAATGCTACAGAAACTGATGAGACCATCAGGAAAGTGCTGAGATGCTACACCAGTAAGTTTCTCCTCTGTCCCTGGTACAGCAAGTTAAGCAATTACAAATAGCTAGGAAATTCTCTACAGTTAGTGCACAATTATTAGCACTCTAACCTATCACCTAGAAGCTCTTTTAACTTGCTGTCATCTTGCTAGACATTCAAAATGATCTAGAAAAAAATCTGCCAGTAATACACAGTAGAGACAAATGTTCAAAAAGTGGCCTCTTTTTTCCAAGTGAAAGCTATTTGATGCTTTATATCTATATATATTTATATGAATGGAATAAACACAGAGATTTGTCGGATACAAGACATGTCCACAAGCAAAGCATGTGACAAAGTGAATTAAACCATGCACAAACAATTTAACAATCAGATTTTTTTCCTCCTTAATTTTAAGTTGTAAGATTTCTGTCAGTTCATCATTTTCTTCAATCTTTTGTCCAAGGCTTCATTCTGGTGTCTGGACACATTTTCTCCTTGTGTATATTGGTTTTTAATGCTGCAGACTCAGGCCAAGCTTTGCTCTGTATCTAGGCTATTTCCTCATTTGCTCAATATGGGTTTTCCTCAGTTTACCCTATTAGCTATTAAAATCTACAGGAGGGGTATGGGGGGTCTTTTTTTAATCTTTCTAGGATCATCCTTGTGATGTGGCTCTGTTCCAGTGGAACATGAACAGAGATCCACATGGCATCCCCATGGTAACACATGAATGCAGATTGCATGCCTTAATTAAAGAGGTATAGAGCATTTTGAAATCCTCCACTGGAAGGTGCTATATAAATTATAAGTAGCATTATCTGGGGGTCTAACTGGCCTCAAGTAGCTGAGGTATGATGCTGCTGCTCACAGTACAAATACCTAGACTGAAATTCAATAGACAGAACTCCAGTCTGGCCATGGAAAGACACTGAGGAGATATTAGGGTTCTCTGACTCCATTCATTGCATTTGCAGCTGGAAATCAGACCAAAAGAGTGTCTGGTTGCTTTTACTTGCTGTGCAGCATCTGAGTGACTCATGGAGTAGTGAAAAGAATTATTGGAAAATCTGGGATAGCCTGAATAGGCCTAAGGAGCAATTCCTGTGTCTATACTATTTTGAAGCTGCAGCTATAGGATGCAGCCTGATTCTGTGGTCATTGTCATGCTGTCTGGAGTGGTTCATGACCATGAGTGCCAACCTCAGGGCAGACTGCCAAAAAGCAGGGCAAACACCCCAAACTGGTGGAATGTTCTATAATTAGATTTCACCAACTCAGTTACAGATGTGAACTCCTGGATGACTGTAGCAATCTTGCCATGGAGTCACAGACAGTCCCCTTGGCCACTACAGTCTATCTTGCCACCCAGGCAAGCTGGATTTAGTGATAAATGGTCACTTATAGCAAAAAATCACAAAATATTCAGGTTGCTCCCAGTCCCAAGAGATCAGTCACTTCTCCCAGATCAATTTGTACCTTAGATCTCACACAAAAGACAACGCTGGTAGCCAATCCTATAGTAAACTAAATAAGGATTTATTAATTAGGAAAAAGAAATGAGTTATTTACCAGGTTAACATATAAGCACAAATGTGTTTCAATCTATGGTTCCAAAAGGTGACAGAGCTATAGTAATCTGTCAGCACTGAATGTCTTTTAGCGGTAATCCAAGTTGACTCTGGGGATCACTGCTTTTGTTTCTTAGCTCCAGTCGCTGTGAGAGTCCAAACAGCAGAGATAAATGTTTCTTCTTGTGAGCATCTTTATCTGACCTTCCCCCAGAGTTCAAACTGATGGGATGAGAGCTCCTGCACGTAACTTCTTCCTGGGTGGATGGGACAATCAACAAATTTTTGGCCTATTAAGTCTATTGACTATTGATAGTCGTTTTTGGTGGGTGGGGGACCCAATCCTCCTGCCCAGGTTCATTCAGAGCAGGCATTTTTACAGTTATAAAGCAAAACTTTCATATTACCTTATAGCATGGGATACATACATTACAAGTAAGATTAACGCACACAGCCACTTACAAGCATTTTATAGAGACTAAACACATTCTTACAAGTCTAACACCTATCCTGAACATACATACAACTGAACTGGTTTGGTTTCCAGCTATGAATTTGCCAGTACTCAGCTGATGCCTACAGCCTTGGTAAGAGCAGGCACCTGGACTGCCATTCTCACAGTCATTAAAAGAGATTCCTCAGAAGTGGAGACACAGCCCCTATGGATCCATCAAACCTCACCCCAGAATAGGAGGCAGAGTCTCTAACTCTACCTTCAGGCTCTAGGGTATATGATCCAGGAGACAGAGTGCATGCTGACAAACAGCAGCTGAGGACCAATTACATTGTAAGATCTGAAGAATGGGGATCCTCTTGTGTATTTTGAACAGCACTTAGCATAATGAGGCCTGAAAATTGATTGCGTCTTTCAGGCACTACCACAATACAAATAATAACCAAACTGATAGCAAAAAATGAGGCTGTCACACACACACATTTTGCTGCTGTTGGTGGTTGGTTGTTTGCTTTGTTTTTTCAATTTCTCAGAAAATGTCAGGTGTTAGCCATTGCTGGGTAGGACAATGGAACAATGTTTTGATCCATTACAGCACATCCAGTGTTCTCCCAGTCTACTATTGTTCAATGAGCATGGTGTCCAAAATACTTTCTCTGGACACCTTCTTCAACTCTAACCTGTCATAAAAATGAGAGCTACAGAGAAAATACTGCAATGGATTTGATTGAGATTTGGATTTGAATGAATCGCAGTTTTCTGCTGCTAAGAAGATGCAGGCAGTGAAGCACACAGATGAAGCACAAACAGAGAGAGAGCAAGAAAGACAAAAATTGATTTCCCTCTACTCAAAAAGACAGGGGCCAAACAATCCTGAAAAGTACAAGAACTTTTAATACAACTTAGAAATTGTACAAAATAAGTTAGAAAGAAATCAAGAGGTTTAACCTGCAGGAGTACATAGAGAGATAATGAGTTTTGCTTAAAGAAATGAAATGAAAACGAAATATTTTAACAATGTAACTGCAGAAAATTATAAGCCTAAATTGTTAACATAGCTTCTTAGCGAGGTCAACGGCATAATATATAGTACCTTAACCTCTTGCAGCAATTTTTAAACATCATGCAGCTTAAATAGACTTCTTCTGAATTCAGCTGTATTTCTTCTGGGAGACCTGAATGCAAATCAAGAGGTAATAGTGGAAGAAAATTAAAAGATGTGCTATTCTCATTTCATTTTTTGTACCGATAATAAGAAAAGCAGCATAGAGTGTGATATGGCAAAGTGAACCTCTCCCTTGAATAGGTTTTCTTTCACTGTTAATCTGAAATGCATTACACCCTGCTTTTTCAAATAATCATTATGTTCTTTACTGTATTCTGCATTAAAGTTTAGCAGTCACAAGCAGCAGCTGTCACCAAAGGTCAATGTATTAGCAATCAAAGAAAATAATGACCAGATTTAAAAGTTATCATTAAAAATACTATCAGAAACTTCTATAACATCCAATCTTCACCTTGAGCATAAACCCTCAGTGCAGTACTTTATATTTCAGATGAGGATAAGTTAAAACCAAGTAAAAGGGAGATAAGAATCTACTAAAACTTGATTTGTTTCACAAAGGTCAGAGATGCCAATAAAACTGTGATCGCCCGTATATTAGTGACACAAAATATATTATGATAACATGAGTGACATCAAATATCATAAACTACAAGACCTGTTTAGACAAACTACTCCCACATTCTGCTCTCAAATGTGCAAGTATCACTAAAGCCAACGGGAGCTGCATGCAACATCCAAGGGCAGACCTTGGCCTGTTGAGTTAAGGGGTATGTCTACACTATGAAATTAGGTCAAATTTATAGAAGTCGGTTTTGTAGAAAGCGTTTTTATACAGTCGATTGTGTGTGTCCCCACACAAATGCTCTAAGTGCATGTAGTCGGCGGAATGTGTCCACAGTACCGAGGCAACCATCGACTTCTGGAGCGTTGTACTGGGGGTAGCTAACTCACAGTTCCCGCAGTCTCCGCCGCCCATTTGAATTCTGGGTAGAAATCCCAGTGCCTGATGGGGCTAAAACATTGTCGCGGGTGGTTCTGGGTACATATCGTCAGGTCCCCCTTCCCTCCCTCCATGAAAGCAAGGGCAGACAATCGTTTTGTGCCTTTTTTTCTTGAGTTACCTGTGCAGATGCCAGACCACGGCAATCATGAGCCCTCTCAGCTAACCATCACCGTATGTCTCCTGGGTGCTGGCAGACGCAGTACTGCATTGCTACACAGCAGCAGTTTATTGCCTTTTGGCAGCAGACAGTGCAAGCCATACACAGGCAGCCTGGACAGTAGTCAGGAGCTGTTCAACTACAGGCTGAGCAAGTGCACAATGGTGGTAGAATGTGCATTTGGACGTTTAAAAGTGCGCTGGCGCAGTTTACTGACTCACTTAGACCTCAGTGAAACCAATATTCCCACTGTTATTACTGCTTGCTGTGCGCTCCACAATATCTGTGAGAGTAAGGGGGAGACGTTTATGGCGGACTGGGAGGTTGAGGAAAATCGCCTGGCCACTGGTTACACACAGCCAGACACCAGGGTGGTTAGAAGAGCACAGGAGGGCACGGTGCGCATCAGAGAAGCTTTGAAAACCAGTTTCATGACTGGCCAGGCTACGGTGTGAAAGTTCTGTTTGTTTCTCCATGAGGAAACCCCCCGCCCCTTGGTTCACTCTACTTCTCTGTAAGCTAATCACCCTCCCCTCCTCCCTTCGATCACTGCTTGCAGAGGCAATAAAGTCATTGTTGCTTCACATTCATGCATTCTTTATTAATTCATCACACAAATAGGGGGATAACTACAAAGGTAGCCCAGGAGGGGTGGTGGAGGAGAGAAGCACCAGGAGGGATGGTGGAGGAGGGAAGGACAAGGCCACACAGCACTTTAAAAGTTTAAAACTTTAAAACTTATTGAATGCCAGCCTTCTGTTGCTTGGGTAATCCTCTGGGGTGGAGTGGCTGGGTGGCCGGAGGCCCCCGCACTGCGTTGTTGGGCGTCTGGGTGAGGAGGCTATGGAACTTGGGGAGGAGGGCAGTTGGTTACACAGGGGCTGTAGTGGCGGTCTGTGCTCCAGCTGCCTTTCCTGCAGCTCAACCATATGCTGGAGCAAATTAGTTTGATCCTCCAGCAGCCTCAGCATTGAATCCTGCCTCCTCTCATCATGCTGCTGCCACCTTTCAGCTTCAGCCATCTCTTCAGCCCACCACTTACTCTCTTCAGCCCGCCACCTCTCTTCCCGGTCATTTTGTGCTTTCCTGCACTCTGACATTGTCTGCCTCCACGCATTCGTCTGTGCTCTGTCAGTGTGGGAGGATACCATGAGCTCAGAGAACATTTCATCGCGAGTGCGTTTTTTTCCACGTCTAATCTTCGCTAGCCTCTGGGAAGGAGAAGATCCTGTGATCCTTGAAACACATGCAGCTGGTGGGGAGAAAAAAAAAGGGACAGTGGTATTTAAAAAGACACATTTTATAGAACAATGGCTACACTCTTTCATGGTAAACTTTGCTGTTAACATGACATACATAGCACATGTGCTTTCGTTCCAAGGTCTCATTTTGACTCCCCCCACCGCGTGACTAGCCCCTCATCCCTCCCCCCTCCCTGTGGCTAACAGCGGGAAACATTTCTGTTCAGCTACAGGCAAACAGCCCAGCAGGAACGGGCACCTCTGAATGTCCCCTTAAGAAAAGCACCCTATTTCAACCAAGTGACCATGAATGATATCACTCTCTTGAGGATAACACAGAGAGATAAAGAACGGATAATGTTTGAATGCCAGCAAACATACACTGCAATGCTTTGTTCTACAATGATTCCCAATTACGTGCTACTGGCCTGGAGTGGTAAAGTGTCCTACCATGGTGGACGGAATAAGGCTGCCCTCCCCAGAAACCTTTTGCAAAGGCTTTGGGAGTACATCCAGGAGAGCCGTGAATGCCAGGGCAAATTAATCATTAAACATGCTTGCTTTTAAACCATGTATAGTATTTTAAAAGGTACACTCACCAGAGATCCCTTCTCTGCCTGGCAGGTCCGGGAGGCAGCCTTGGGTGGGTTCAGGGGGTACTGGCTCCAGGTCCAGGGTGAGAAACAGTTCCTGGCTGTCGGGAAAACCGGTTTCTCTGCTTGCTTGCTGTGAGCTATCTACAACCTCATCATCATCATCTTCCTCGTCCCCAAAACCTGCTTCCATGTTGCCTCCATCTCCATTGAAGGAGTCAAACAACACGGTTGGGGTAGTGGTGGCTGAACCCCCTAAAATGGCATGCAGCTCATCATAGAAGCGGCATGTTTGGGGCTCTGACCCGGAGCGGCCGTTCGCCTCTCTGGTTGTCTGGTAGGCTTGCCTCAGCTCCTTAAGTTTCATGCGGCACTGCTTCGGGTCCCTGTTATGGCCTCTGTCCTTCATGCCTGGGAGATTTTGACAAACGTTTTGGCATTTCAAAAACTGGAACGTAGTTCTGATAGCACGGATTCCTCTCCCCATACAGCGATCAGATCCCGTACCTCCTGTTCAGTCCATGCTGGAGCTCTTTTGCGATTCTGGGACTCCATCATGGTCACCTCTGCTCATGAGCTCTGCATGGTCACCTCTGCTGATGAGCTCTGCACTCACCTGCAGCTTGCCATGCTGGCCAGACAGGAAATTGAAATTCAAAAGTTCGCGGGCCTTTTCCTGTCTACCTGGCCAGTGCATCTGAGTTGAGAGTGCTGTCCAGAGCGGTCACAATGAAGCACTCGGGGATAGCTCCCGGAGGCCAATACTGGTACCCACAGTACCCCACAGTCCACAGTACCCCAAATTCGACCCGGCAAGACCAATTTCAGTGCTAATCCGCTTGTCGGGGGTGGAGTAAAGAAATCGATTTTAAGAGCCCTTTAAGTCGAAAAAAAGGGCTTCGTCGTGTGGACGGGTGCAGAGTTAAATCGATTTAATGCTGCTAAATTCGACCTCAACTCCTAGTGTAGACCAAGGCAATATGAGCCTTGTACAAAGCACTTTCAGAATTTAGGGCCTGATCCTGTGCCCATTGACATCCAATGGCAAAACTCCTATAGACTTCAAAGGAAGCAGAATCAAGCCCTTATTCCTTAGGACTATATTGTGGAGTTAACCTACCAAGAACTCTGAGTATGGGGTCAGCACACATTTATGCTTCCCCAGGAACATACCAAGGACTGGCTTGTGATTCAGCGAGACTCACAGTTTGGTCCCAACTTTCCTCCCTGCTCCAGAATGGC
Source organism: Natator depressus (assembly GCF_965152275.1). Taxonomy (NCBI): domain Eukaryota; kingdom Metazoa; phylum Chordata; order Testudines; family Cheloniidae; genus Natator; species Natator depressus. The sequence goes on from NC_134244.1 coordinate 40,872,603, forward strand.
AGTGAGCTGTATCAGCCCTATACTAGCACAGTTTATTTTCCCCTCAGCACCAGCTCAGCCATACTCTCTCTGCCCCAGACTGCCGCTGTCTATTTATGTGAAAAGGGGGAACGGCAGCTGCTCCCACTCCTGACCCATCTGCACCAGCACAGGAGTTGCCATCTTACCAGCCCACAGTGCAGGTATCTCCTGCAGAGGAGGGCATCTTTAGTTTCCTGGTAGATATGCACAGCAGCTCAAGAGGAATTCCCACAGAATGTGTGATTACACTATATTTGCCTTTGTGTAAAGTCTTGTTTCCTGTTTCCTAGAATTACAAAATACTGTGGTCAGCTTGATGCTGAGAGCAGTTAGTTCCTGTCCCACATATATTTACCAATTAGAATGTCAGGGGACAGCTCAGAAAGAGCCATTTGTTTGTTCATAGGTTCTGCATTCCAATTTAACTTATGAAAAACTCAGAAAACAGAATGGAAATCATTATCACTGATGCAAGTTGGGACATTTTTCTTGAAAACCATGTAATAAATGTCTGACACACAGGGATACTAGTAAGAGACTGACCTTAACTTCCTGCCCTAATCCACATGGGTCAGAGTTACAAAAAGCTATCCGCTTTTACATGGCAGGGGGTCAGTATCCTCTGCTAGTGGCTAGCGTTATATCTACCCTTTTAAAAATGCAAATTAAACATATCACTAACTGAAAATAACAATCTCAAACCAATACAGTCACTTAACAAAACACACATGGAAATGTCAAGGATAAAGGTGATGGTAGACACATTAGCATCCTGACAGACAATAATCTGCTTCTTGTTTTGCTTCTGTCCCTAACCACAAGCTTTCAACCTCTCATGGTTTCCTCATTACACCACCACTTCTTATTTTTAAAACAATTCCTTCTGCAGAGGTTTGTTCGGCCATTGAAATGAATTTGCCACCTGCATGTGCTGCCCCTTCTGTTTTTCATTGTCAGTGACTGGGTGAATATGTGGGTTACTTCTGTCTGCATAAGAGCACCGTCAGAAGCATTCTGGAGATGTCCTTGAGAAATATAGCCAGTGTCCTCCTTGGTTTTCTGTTGTTGTCTTCTGCTCCCTAAGGAGTAACCCTCAGGTCCTGATATCTTAGCAGATTGCTGGTCACCTTCTATTCAGAAACTAACATTCTCTCCCACTTGTAATGGGGGGAAGCTGTCATTCCTGTCTAGTGTTTCTTCTGTTCTAATTTTCTGGCATATAGCTCTCCTGTATCTACTCAGGGTTAATTGTCTTTGATTCCAGAAGCTGGCTAGATGCTGGCACTATGTTTTCTGCCCACTAGTCTCTGAATTGGTAGTCCTAATAAAGCCTTATGAGGTGGATTATAATATATTCTAACTGATAAATATGGATATGACGGAACTTTCTGAAAAACCTTATTCTTTGCTTTTACTGACTTTTCTGCTCACCTATTTGAAAGTACACGGTAAAGGATTGTATACAGTGTTGTTGTAGTCATGTCCGTCCCAGCACACTAGAGAGACAATGTGGGTGAGGTCATATTGCCTAGACAGAAAGGATAAACACGTTACTCACAGTATTTAAAATATTAAATATACAGCACCTCTGCTCTCTCAGAGCATGAGTTTCATGTGATCTGCATGTGCTATTAGCTCTGGTTTATCCAATGCAGCACAATATAATTCTTGATCATTTATTTTCCGGTGGTGTCACCAAACCTCCCAACAATATCTCAGTTTCGATGATCTAGCTTAAGCTACAGCCAAGTAGCCCTCATCCAGGTCACAGTGTCCTATAGACACTGGATCATTCATTTCATTGCCCTGGCAAGGTTGGATATGATAGAGCAGGGTAGGGTATCAGCAGCATAGTAAAGACACTGTAACTTATGTGTACTTGACGACTTTCCCAGCAGTCTCATATACATATAGAACTCATGAGTTTAGGACCTTGATGGGATGTAGACTCAGAAGGATCAGGGTAATCACTGAGCTGCACCATAAGAAATATGCTTCACTCTTGCCCCCACATATGTGAGCTTCCTCATCACTGTTTTATTTTTCTTATTGACTCCAGATAAATAAAATATTCTGGATAAAGGATATTTTTGTATGTGAAACAATTGTAATTCATAATCACCTGATTTACCTCTTGAGTATGCTGTATATTTCTTTGATTCATTTCAATACCATACTGCTTTGTGAATCAGTTTGATGAACAATGAATGTATATGATTCCATGTGATGTTGTACATCTCTTTATGGTTCATCACGTTTTTTTAATGTATTGTAATAATACATCATGCCTTTCAGCCCAAAAGATCAGGAAACACTTCACAAAATGTATAGATTCATGGATTTTAAGACCAGAAGCAACCATTATGATCAACTAGTCTAACCTCCTGCAGGGCACAGGCCATAGAACCTCGCCCAGCAATTTCTGCATCAAGCCTGTGTATACAGAGCACCACTGAAATGCAGCTACCTCTGGAATATAAGGCATCAACCAGGCAGACAAAAGTCACACAGCTTACTGAGCAAAAAGGAGAGGGAGCCCAGGATGTCTCAGCAAAGACATGCTCTTATACAAAAGGGATGTGGGCTTTTTCATGTCTACACAGAGCGGGCAGAAGCTAGGTATCTCATTCAAGACACATTAACATATATCACACAGAGTAATAGAACTCATTGCATGAAACCCAATTTACCTTTTGCCAGAGAATGAAGGGCTAAGCAAGTCTGTCCGCCTATCATGTTAGGACTTTATACTGCTCCCTGTCACTGTAGTACCTCAGCTCCTTCCATGTAAAATCACTAGCAATAGGGAAGTCTCTAGGGGACTTCTCAGAGTCTCTGGGTATGTCTACACCAGAGGTAACCAACCTGAGCCTGAGAAGGAGCCAAAATTTACCAGTGTACATTGCCAAAGAGCCATAATAATACATCAGCAGCCCCACATCGGCTCCGCTCCACCGCCTGCTCCCAGCGCCTCCTGCCCACCAGTAGCCTCACCGATCAGTGCCTCCCCCCCGTCCCTGCACCTCCCGATCAGCTGTTTCGTGCAGGAGGCTCAGGGGCGGGGAAAGAGGAAAGAGGGCATGGCAGGCTCAGGGGCAGGGGCAGGAAGGGGTGGAGTGGGGGCAGGGCCTGTGGCAGAGCCAGGGGTTGAGCAGTGAGCACACCCTGGCACATTGGAAAGTTGGCGCCTGTAGCTCCAGCCCCAGAGTCGGTGCCTATACAAGGAGCCGCATGTGGCTCCAAAGCCACAGGTTGGCCACCCCTGGTCTACACTGTAACGTAGGACCAGGGTTAGTGGGACTTGAGTCCATGGACCCTGGGTTTGAAGGCCCAGGTCTTGAGCATCTATGCAGTCATTGGTGACCCTCGGTTAAGAATTTTTGAGCCCAGGCACCACACCAGGTTCCAGCATCACATTGCATATGAAGACCTAAGTCCAACCAATCATATTCCAGACTACCTAGCGTCCTCCCAAAATTTGGCTGCTCTAGCCCTTTGTGGTGCAGTGTGGGAAAACTTGACCTCACACAGCTCAGCAAGCTGTCACAGCACGTCACATATCCTGCTGAGCCATCATTTTATCTGCCCTCTCCCAGCAACCAGAGCCAGCAACGTGGAGAAGCCACCAGCTAAAGAATTTCTCTTGCTTGGTCTTTCACTCCTGTTTCAGGGAACAGACTAAGCTTCCATGAGATTCTGATAGACATTTTGGCAGCATTTTCTGACTCTCAGAAGGCAGCTGACAGTACTAATGATGGAGCAGGAGGAGGAGGAGGAGGACAATACAGACATGGAAGACTCAAACTGCCTGATGCTGCTTGTGACTTCAGTATAACCGCCAATGCCGCCTATGTAGACCGACACTTCTGGATCAGGGCCAGAAGTGCAGACTGATGGGATCACATCATCATGTAGACCTGCGATGACGAGCAGTGGGTCCAGAACTTTCACATGAAAAGTACATTTCTGGAGCTTTGTGAGCAGCTTGCCCCAACCCTCCAGCATAACGGCATATGCATGAGGGCAGCCATGTTGGTCCAGAAGCACATGGCTATAACCGTCTGGAAACTGGCTACTCTAGATGGCTACAGGTCCATTGCTAACGAGCTTGGTGTTGGAAAATCAACTGTGGGTGAAATGGTGATGGAGATTTCTGAGGCGATCAGCCTTTTACCCAATGGTAGTGGGCATAAATAACATTCCTGAAGTAATTGCTGGTTTTCTACACTGTGTCAGGGTCATTGATGGGGTTCGTGCCCATAGTTTGCCCTCCTCAGAGAGAAAATTAGTACAGTAACCACAAAGAGTACTGCTCCATTGTTATGCATGCCCTTGTGGACCACAGAGACAATTTATGAACACCAGTGCAGGCTGCACTGCAAAGGTTCATGATGACAGGGTTTTCCACTGATAAAAGAGTCTACCTTCTTGGCAGGCTGGAGTTACTGTCCCTACCATTATTCTGGGAGACTGTAAAGGGGTGTACCAACCGCACACTGGTGAGATGAGGGTTAAAGAGCTGCTCTGGGCCCAAGAGATCACACCCCCTCACCTCTGTAAGGCATGCTTCCCGTGGAGGAAGCATTTAAAAGGGAGCCACTCAGCTCTGTATCAGCTGACTGCGGAAGAGAACAGTCAGGTGCAGCAGCCTCCTGCTGGGAAGCCACCAGGACCAAGCCTCATAGCCAAGCCACTGGAAGCCTGTTGACTGCAGGAGCTGAAGGTGATGACTTGCCATTGCCAGTGGAGGAGACTCAGGACATGGATCAGCAGGAAACAGGAGGGATTCCAAGACCAGTCCAAGATGCCGCTGGAGGGACTGGAACAAGGGTAGAAAGTGACCTAGGGAGCATGTTTAGGGGTATCAGGCCCTACGCCCTGTACAAGGGCTACAGCTTCGAAGCGCCCTGGGTCAGAATCTGGTAGAGTAGGGTAGGTCTAGGTTCCCCTGCCATCCCTCTTACTCTCACCAGTGGGCGACGCTACTCTGAACTATTGCTGCTAGGCAAGATGGCCTCTGATCTCTCACCAGTGGGTAACACTACCCTGAACTATACCTGCTAGGTGGAGCAGCTTTGGACTCTTGTCAGTAGGTGACACTACCTCGAGCTGTAACAGCCAGAGAAATCGACACTTGGACTCTCACCATTAGGCATCATGCCTCAGAGTACTGCCACCAGACAGCACCGCCAGCCCGGAGCACACAACCAACCCCCAACAAGGACCTCATGTAACCCCTTTTGTCTTGGCTTATGAAACCATATAGTGATCTCAGAAGGTCTGGCAAAAGAAGTCTTAATAAAATGGTGGCTGAATGTACGTTTGGCAGATTGAAATCTCACTGGTGCTCTCTACAGACTAGTTTAGATGCTGGTATCATCAAGGCTGTTCGCATTATTGTGGCTTGCTTGCTCATCACAATCTTTGTGAAGCCAAAGGTGAACCATTTGTCCCTGAATGGACCTATGACAGTAATGGATTGCTGAACCAGTACACTCAACCCTAAAGTGCACTGAGCATCGCTGGAGCAGAATGCACATGGGCAAAAGAAATCAGGGATGTTCTGTGCTCCCACATTATGGACTTGTATGGGCCGATGGAAGAGAATGGAGAATAGTAAGTTAGAATATTTCTGTACAGCAATGCTTGCAGTAAATGAGGTATTGTCACATACAATGAAATTCGGGGGTGGGGAGGCAGTACTGTTACTAAAAGAAAAGGAGTACTTGTGGCACCTTAGAGACTAACAAATTTATTTGAGCATAAGCTTTCATGAGCTACAGCTCACTTCATCAGATGCATCGGTCACTGTACACAGTAAATGGGGGGGTATTGATTGTTATGAATTTTTATTTTGGATGACGTGACTGTTAATGTAATGTGGGGGTGGAACTGTGCATTTACATTATTGATTGATATACATGGATGCATTGAGAAATTGTGTTTGGATACAATTACCTGGTATTTATCTTTAGTATTCAAAATACACATTATAAGATGCCATGTAGTGATGGCAATATTCTTCCTTAATAAAATAAAAGCCTTTATTTGTATTACAAAAATAACAATATTAATGTATTGCCAGGCAGGCCAGCTGCCTCTAGAACACCGAGTAATAAACCAACACCACAACCAGTAAGAAAACAAAGTGCATAAACCAACCATTGAACGGTGCAAACAGTGCCATCAAAAAAATCCCCTAATTTTGTGTGTCCCCTGGCATGTTCTCCTTTCTCTTTCTTGTATGTTTAGTTCGCCCTACCCACTGCTGCATGGGTGTAGAGGCCTGTCAGGAGGTGGCAGACCACAAGAGGGAGGGGGTCTGCACAGGAGTATGGAGGCAGACACGGGGGTCACCATGGGAGTGGAAGTCTACTGGGGGTAAATTTGTCCTCTCCAGCTGCTGTTACATCCCAGTCTTCTAACCATAGAATTGTCCAACGCATTCCTGGTATGCACTGCGTGGTACCGTGGAGGGGACGCAGGCGGGGGTATGGGCGAAGCAGGAGCCTGCACTCTTTCAGACATTATTGAAAGCAGCCAGTCAAACAGTTCTTTCTGCTGTACTGTCTTCCTCCCTCACGTGATATTCTTGTTCCAGGAACTGTGATGCAAGTGTCTACTCCCAAGCTGCAATTCTATCCTCAAGCTCTGCAGCCTGCTGGTACCTTTCTACTTGCCTCTCCACTTGCCTTCCCATTTGCTGTGCAACCTCCTCTCTTTGGAATTGCACCTGCTTGTTGGCCCTTCCAGAATGTCAATCATAGGTTCATCACGGAAAAACCTCCTTTTGGACCGGTCTGTGACAGTACAGAGACCCAGTGTGCTGGAGTGTGTGAGAGCTGACGAGGTACAACAGCCAGCAGAGGTAGAGGTTCCTACAAGCGGACATAAAACAGAACATTATTGTCTCAGTGATTTACATATGGTTCAGTGCATGAGCACAAAAAACCTAAAATCCTTCTGGAAGCTCAAGGACAAAAATGATAGTTTGTAAAGCTGATTTTCAATATATTATGAGAGGAACACTTCAGATCCTAGAAGCTCCATGGACACAACTGGGTTAATTGCAGAGAAAAGAGTACACAGAGAATGGTAAGTTAAAAATAGCAGGTTTTAAAAAAAAAATTGCAGACCACCATGGACTATGAGGGAAGGGAGGTGGCCACGGCATACTAGATAAGTTGTCTTTATCATTTCAGGCACTCCACATTTTGGAGAACATGACAATTCTTGAGGTTCCTGAATGGCAAAGAGATTTTATTCCAAGCTTCTGGTGGCAAGCCAGCCATCTATGCCATCAAAATAGTCAAACTTAGGGTGACTGAACAGCACACATACACGTGGAATGAGCTGATCAGCTATGAAGGTGGCCCTGGAAAATACGCCCTTCCCTGAAATGTGACTATCTATCTGGAGTTCCTGCTATAGGAAAAGTTTGCAGTTATCATCACCCAGGATTGGGCAAAATTCTTAGGGCAATCAATAGGATGCTGTGTTAGCATCTGCATGGATTCCTGTCTCCCCATGGCTTTTGATACAGCCTTGTATGACTGCATGCAAGCACACATGCTAATACAGACTTGTAAAGAACTCCACAGCCACCCCACCACCATCCCCAGCACATTTCTGGACAGCATACAACTCCCCAGCCATATTTCGGACAAATGATTTGTCACATTATAGACTACATTTAGCTTACATGGACTGTGTTTGTAAATGGACTACATTTCAACCTCCTGCCAGCTGTTTGCTGGCGGCTTGTTACATTGCTGTGTTAGTAGGGAGTGGTGTACTGACAGGGAAGGCAATATGAGGCTCTTATTTTTAACACCCTGGCACATCTTAGCAAGAATGTGCAAGTTTCTAATAAAGTTCTGTCCCTTCCATTTCTGCTGTCAGTTCTGTTGCAGGCTGCTCCTTGGGTGGGGCATCAAAAAGCTCCTCCGAGTAAGGACCCAGGATGTGCTGCATCTGCTTCAGCGGTAAAGCCTACTTGGAGACCGGTTCGAATACTAGAGTTACCTGGCTAGCCTGATCTGGTGCCTTCGGGCTCCCCTCCAGTCCTATACTGGATTTGGGGGCGGAGGGTTGCCATCCTGCCTAACCAGGCCATCATGAAGCACTATTGGCTCTGCTCCATTCAGTATCCAGCATCCAAACTCCTTGTGAAAGGGACAGGATGACGGTGAGCTCCCAGAGGCGTGATTCTCATCCCTGGCTTTCCGGTAGTTGGTCTTGATCAGCTTTATCCTCTCCCTGCACTGGTCATCAGTCTGGAGAATCCCCAGTGCCACCAGCCTCTTTCCTATCTCCTGGTACATGTGGTTGTTCCTGGAACTCTTACCAAAATCTGCTGAGGTCCCATGACCAGGAAGCAGCCAGTTTGGCAAAGGACTTCTTCCAGTTGGTGGCCATGGCAAATGCAGAAGGTTCACTGTGTTTGCAGCTCAGCGATCAGAATAAAATGGAAAGGTTAAATGCTGAGCTGCTGTACATGAATAAGGAACGGAGCTTCCATTTTCTGGGAGATGACTGCTTCTCTTGGGATAGAGAGGACAAAGAACAGATTGGTGGACTCTCAGGGCTGGAGTTGGGGGTCCCAGGCCTGAGCTGCATCCACACGGCAGAATGATGGAATGTGGGCCTGAATCCTAGTGGGACCTGGGTTTGAACCCCACCCCAAGGTCCTGGGCCTGAGTCAGACAGAATTGCGTGGAGACAGAAGCGGGATTTGGCCTCAAGCCTGAGTCTGAGCCAGGGCTTATATTGCAGCATAGACATACCCTTTGGCACTTTTCAGGGTCAAAACTCTTCTTGGGGTAGGGTACGTTTGTTTGTTTGTTTGTTTGATATGGGGTGTGAGCTGGGTACATAAGGAGGTATTTGTACTGTCACTCATTGTGGAAAGGCTTTCTCAAAGAGGAAGGTTTTGCAGGTCTCCTAAAGATGGATTCATCTGATCTGCTCTTGAAGATTGTTCCACAGGCAGATCCTCTCACGGAGCATGCTTTGTCCCCAGCTCTCACAAGTTTCATCACAAGCTTTACCACTGTGGTTCCAGAGAATCTCATTATTTCAAATATGATGCTATTTTCATATTGTTCTCTTGAATAATATAGAGAAAAATGTTTGTACATTACTTAAAAGCTATGCTACAGTATGAGTTGGAATTGTAACTATAGCTTTCTGCAACAGCTCTAATGAGTGTGAAGGGGTAAAAGGAGGGAAAAAATGAACAAACATTTTATTTCATGTGTTTTCATCTTCCTTGTAATAGAATTTGAACCAAACACAATACGATGTGTTTGTGGGCTCACACAATCAGGAGGAGCCTTAGGACTGGCCCTCATTTTAGTTCCAATTTGCCTCTGTCCCATACTGATCTACATGTACTGTGGTGATTAAATGCCTCATAATCTTTAATGCATTTAGCCTTTTGTCATAAATATAAAGGGAAGGGTAAACCCCTTTAAAATCCCTCCTGGCCAGAGGAAATCTCCTCTCACCTGTAAAGGGTTAAGAAGCTAAAGGTAACCTCGCTGGCACCTGACCAAAATGACCAATGAGGAGACAAGATACTTTCAAAAGCTGGGAGGAGGGAGAGAAACAAAGGGTATGTGTGTCTGTCTATATTTTGTCTTTGCCGGGGATAGACCAGGAATGGAGCCTTAGAACTTTTAGTAAGTAATCTAGCTAGGTACGTGTTAGATTATGATTTCTTTAAATGGCTGAGAAAAGAATTGTGCTGAATAGAATAACTATTTCTGTCTGTGTATCTTTTTTGTAACTTAAGGTTTTTGCCTAGAGGGGTTCTCTATGTTTTGAATCTAATTACCCTGTAAGGTATCTACCATTCTGACTTTACGGGGGGGGGGGGATTTTTTTTTTTATTTCTATTTACTTCTATTTCTATTAAAAGTCTTTTTGTAAGAAAACTGAATGCTTTTTCATTGTTCTCAGATCCAAGGGTTTGGGTCTGTGGTCACCTATGCAAATTGGTGAGGCTTTTTATCCAACGTTTCCCTGGAAAGGGGGGGTGCAAGTGTTGGGAGGATTGTTCATTGTTCTTAAGATCCAAGGGTCTGGGTCTGTAGTCACCTAGGCAAATTGGTGAGGCTTTTTACCAAACCTTGTCCAGGAAGTGGGGTGCAAGGTTTTGGGAAGTATTTTGGGGGGAAAGACGTGTCCAAACAGCTCTTCCCCAGTAACCAGTATTTGTTTGGTGGTGGTAACGGCCAATCCAAGGACAAAAGGGTGGAATATTTTGTACCTTGGGGAAGTTTTGACCTAAGCTGGTAAAGATAAGCTTAGGAGGTTTTTCATGCAGGTCCCCACATCTGTACCCTAGAATTCAGAGTGGGGGAGGAACCTTGACACCTTTCAACACTTCTTCTAAGGATTGCTATCCCATTAACTGATTTTCAGAGGTGCTGAGCATTCTCAGTTCCCAATAACTTTAATGGGAGCTGTGAATGCTCAGCACCTTTGGATCAGGCCTTTTGTGACTCACCTAAAGTTCCACAGGAAGTCTGAGGCAAACCAAGGACTGGAATACAGAACTCCGGAATCCTAGTCCCATGCCTTAATGGCCACACCTTCCTTCCCTCTGGTACACTCACACCCACTTAATGCAATTCCTGACTGGAAACAATTTTCTTTGCTTCAAACTCTTTTGTCACCTCCTTAGAAATGTGACAGCTTAATATCAATTTGCAATAAAGTTTCCCATTTATTGTTAATTGAGAAAAACTATGTTTTTCTGAGCCAAACAGCACGTGCAGACAGCTGACCAAATTTGTATGTTCATTTCTGTGCTTTGTGTAGAGAGGAAATTAGGAGGCTGAATGCAACGTAAGCTATAGCTGTAAAACAAATTTTACCTATCGCTTCTCTGTAGTATTCAGTATAAGGTGTTTTTTAAACATGTGCAGCTGCTGTACAGGAAAATGAAAATTGATAATATGAATAATAAGTTATAAACTTGAATAATAGGAACATGATCTTCATTCACAACCTTAAGTGTTTTCAGCTGAGTTTCCTCTTATTTAACATTTATATCAATGAAAGGATAAATTGTCCTGGCCAGAGGGATGGATAATAGATGTGCTTGACTGCATAAAAATACAAAATCTGCCATACTGGGTTAGACCATGATCCATCTTGCCCAGTATCTTGTCTCTGACAGTGGCCCATGGCAGAGTTTCAGAAAGAGTGTACAGAACAGAGCAATTATAGAGGGATCCATAGTAAGGGTTGCCCGGAAATGGGATGGCATTCCTGACCATCTTGGCTAATAGTCATTGATTGACCTACCCTCCATTAATTTATCCAGTTCTTTTTTGAACCTAGTTATACTTTTAGCAATCACAACATCCTGTGGCAATGAGTTCCACAGGTTAGTTGTGTATTGTGTAAAAAAGGAATTTTTTTATTAGACCTGCTGCCTATTAATTTCATTGGATGGCCCCTCATTTTTCTATTGTAGGAAAGGGAACAAAACACTTTTCTATTCACTTTTTTACACCACTCATGATTTATAGACCTGTCATATCACCTGTTAGTTGTCTCATTTCTAAAATAAATAATCCTAATATTTTTAGTCTCTCCTCAGATGGACACCATTTATTGTCTGAACCATGTCCAGTTCCACTATCTTGATTCTTAGATGGGATAACCGGAACTGGACACAGTATTCAAGGTGAGGGCACACCACAGGTTTAGATAGTGGCATTATATTTTCTGTTTTATTTTCTATCCCTTTTCTAACATAATGTTAGCATTTTGACTGCAGCTGCACACTGAGTGGAACTTTTCGGAAAACTATCTATTGTGACTCCAAGATCCTTTTTGAGTGGGAACAGCTAATTTAGAAACCATCATTATATATGTATAGTTGGGATTATTTTTTCAAATGTGCATTAATTTGCATTTATCAACACTGAATTTCATCTGCCATTTTATTGCCCAGTTATCCACTTTTGTGAGATCTCCCTGTAACTCCTCCCTGTCTGCTTTGGACTTAATTATCTTGAATAATTTTGTATCATCTGCAAGCTTTGCCATTTCATTGTTGACCCCCTTTTCCAGATCATTAGGAAATATATTGAACAGCCAGAGCCAGTTGCCACCCCAAGCAAAAAATTTGCTGCCCCAAGCTTCGAGAGCGCAACTGCCCAAGCCACAAAAAAAAAAAAAAGGGATGGCCGGAATGCCGCCCCTGGAATTGTGCCACCCCAAGCATGTGCTTGCTTTGCTGGTGCCTAAAGCCGGTCCTGTGAACAGCACAGGTCCCACTACAGATCCTTGGGAGACCCGACGACTCACCTCTCTCCATTGTGAAAACTATTTATTCCTACCCTGTGTTTCCTACCTTTCAACTTGTTACTGATCCATTAGAACAGTGCTTCTCAAGCTATCTGATGTGGGGGACCAGCAATTCTTTTTTTCCAATGTGCGCACAGACCGGCAGCCGATGGCTCTCAGACTGGACCACCACTTTGAGAAGCACTGCATTAGAGGACCTTCTATCTTGTCTGATGGCCCTTTAGTTTCTTTAAGAGCCTTTTGTGAGGACTTTATCAAAGATTTTCTGAAAATTCAAGTACAGTATATCAACTGGATCACTGTTATTCACATGCTAGTTGACTCTCACAAATATTTCTGATAAGATTGGTGAGGCCCAATTTCCCTTTACAAAAGCCATCTTGACTCTTCCTCAATTCTGATAATTTTGTTCTTTACTATAGGTTCTATCAGTTTCCCCAGTACTGAAGTTATGCTCACTGGTCCGTAACTGACAGGATCTCCTCTGGAGTCCTTTTTAAAAAATCAGTGTTACCTTAGCTACGATCCAGAGATCTGGTACAGAGGCTGATTTCAGTGCTAGGTTACATACTATAGTTAGTAGTTCTGCTATTTCATATTTGCATTCTTCAGCACTTGTGGGTGAATACCATCGGACCCTGGTGTCTTATTTTGGTTGGCTTATCAATTTGTTCTAAAACCTCTCCTATTTGGGACAGTACTTCCTATTTGTGACCCAAAAACAATACCTCTGATGTGGGTATCTGCCCTGTGCAGCCTTTTAGTGAAGACCGATGCAACGGGCTTGTCGTCCTAGAGTACTGCTTTAGCACCTTTGTTGTCCACACTGCCTATTTGGCAGGCTTCCTGCTTCTGATGGACTTTAAACCAAAGTCACTGTTAGTTTTTGCGTCTTCAGCACATCGCTTCTCAACTTCTTCCTGGGCTTGTACAGGTTACTTGCCAGAGTGCGGGTTCCTTATTTTCCAAAGCTCTATTTAACTCCGGGAAACTAGTCACTTTGAAAACAAGGCTTAAGTCTGGGACAGCTAAAGACCTGTCAGCTTTGAAATTTCCCCGTCCTGTTGCTTGGCCGCATCCTGCATGTGGAGGATTCTCTCCCGCCCCCATTTTGTCTCTGCCCCACAGTTCGGTGTCTCTCACTTCAGGGCCGGGCTTGCGGGGGGGACTCCTCGCTTGAGGGCCTTTGCTGTGTGACAGGCGTGGTGCCCGGGCCCCCTGCCCGCTGGGGCAGCGCGCGGGGTGGTGCTGGCTGGCTGGCTGCACGGAGGCGGGGTGTGTGGCTGACTCCTGGAGACGAACCGGAAGCGTGGGAGACACCCCGCCGGCAGACGCGGTCACGCCGGTTCCAGCCTCCCCGCAAGCGCCCAGGTGAGTTGTTCGCGGCTGGCTGCGCACGGGCACCGCCGGCCCGGGCTCCCGGGGAGAAGGTAGGGAGAGGAGAGCGCCGCGGGCTGCTCCCGGCAGGGGGCCGGAGCTGTGCGCTCGCTGGCGGCGGGGAGCCCCTGGCCGCGGCACCTCCCACGGATCTGCCCGGGACGCTCGGCGGGCCTCCGGGCACAGCCGCCCCTCAGGAGCCAGCTCCCTGACCCGCATGGTGACGAGCCGCGGCTTCACTGCGCCAGCGGAGGGCTGGGGTCAAGCTGCCTCAGTTCCGCCCCCGGGTTTGCGGCTTTGTCCCGAGCCCACCCTTCCCCTGGGGAGGGCCCGGGGGCGGGAGAGCGCTGCCCTGGCGGGTTTGTGGCTCTAGCCCAGCCCATGCCAGGAACGAACAAAACTCCAGCCCTGCTCCCTGTAACTTTCAGCATTGGCAAGGGAGGCAAGAGCTACGCTTCCCCTGCAAGCCTGGCATTCAGTCACACACAGTTAACTTTTATATGATTGCTTCCTTCTGGCTGGCCGCTGGTCCTGCTTTTGATCTCAGTTGCACCGTGTAAATCTGTGCAACTCCACTGACCTCTGATTTCAACTGAAATCGGAGTTCTGCACAAGGATGCCATTTGTTCTTTCCTCTTCTTGTTCTGACATGTCCCCCCCTCTAAGCCATGGCAACTTTGAAAGTCCTTGGAGATATTTTTGTATGCCAGTATGTGACCTGACCTTTCCTCCTTGGAGCTGAGTCCTCTGCTCGGCATCCAGAGGAGGCCAATTTCTTTGAAAAACAAAAACCTTGCATTTGGTTTTGCTTTTGGTAAGGGCACATATATAGTTCCCCAGAACTGAATTAAAGTGTAAGGGCTTACATTATAAGTGTTAGGTCCTATTTAATGTTTTGTGAGTGGCAGAGAGAGAGTGTGTGCTAGCATACAGTGATATAACAAACCATTCAGAATAAGAAATTCACCTTTTAAAAATAATATTTATTTCTGATTATATGTAGGACTTGGACAGTTAACATTTAACAAAGAGAAAGTTCTCCTTTTTTCTCCCCTTTTTAAATGAGATTTCAAGTGAATTAATTTTATATACACATAGTAAATACATTGAACACACGCTGCCTTTTCCTTGCATTTTGCACTCCCCCAGTTTGAACACTTGAACTTAACCTTCCTTCCCCGCCCCCCCCCCCCCCCAGCAAAGCAATATATTCTTGTCTTTTTGTTTCTGTGCTGTGGTATTTCTACATCTGTAATGTTTCTTGCCTCGAATATGACTTTATTTTTATATTTCTTCCATAAACCCTCCATCCAGCATGATTCTTGTAGAGGTTCAGTGGTTAACCATCAGTATACAATGGATATTTAATTTTTTAATTCAGAAGCAGAACTAATTTGCAAATACTGGATTAACTGGGACAGATGTAGCTCGGTGGGGTGGTGATTTGGAAACATCTTTAGGGCCCAGTCCTGCATGGTTGAATTTAGTGAGAGTAGGATCAGGCTTCTTGAGACTAATGAAGCTAAACAAATTAAGACCCTGACAAAATATGTAGACATTGATCCTGGAATCAGATATGCTGATGCCTGTGTGGAGGCCCATGGCTCCACAGATCTGACTGCAGAATCAAAGCCTTGTATTGTAAACTCCTTACCCATGTTGTGTACATTGTTGAATACACTGTTGGGAAATAATAGTGTAAAGTAACTAAAATGGTGCAAGTGACTTAGTATCTCTGAGTGTATATTTTCTATTTAAAATGAAACATGAAGAGTCTTAAATCTCCACATGCAATGCAATATAGATCTAAAATAGAATAGTTTTGAATCATTTAAACTGAGCACTAAATTGTGTGATCATTCTCTGAAACTAACAGATATATAAACTTCAGCTATTCAGACAAAATTAGAAATAAATTACAGAGGTTTTTATAATTCCTTAGTTTTCAGACACATGAGATGGTAGAACTATAATTAATCATGTGATAAAGGTGTGCACAGTGTTGATTTTGTCTTAATTTATTGTAAGAATTAGAGAAAGATTAGCAAAATGTTTATTTTAGAACATTGCATGGAATTTACATCTTATTCTTTTAATTTTTATCATAAACAATGGGGTGATGATGGCTCTGTTTTATATACAGAGTTTCTCCTGCATTATTTATTTCTTTATGTAATGAAGATTACATAAATGTAATCTTACATAAATTACATAAATGTAATAACAGATTACAACAGTGATTCCTTGCCCCTTTTCCAGTCAGACAAGGCAATGGACAACTCCTTTTTATGTTTTTATTTTAATTTTTAAATTTTGCTATTGAATGGAATATATTTGACCTCTTTTAGGACTAGAGACAGTATCAGAGTATCAGACTTGAGGATGGTCTAAAAATGGATGGCCAAAGATCTTGAAAGCCAAGGAACTGTTTTGCCAAATAAGGAAACTTGGCACATGCTACTGTGTATTTTAAGCTAGTACAAATGTAGTCCTACTTTATTGGCAAAGTGTTGGCAGTGTGTGACCCCAAAAAAGCACTGAAAACTACTTTGACCATGTTACAAAATCAGAAAGTGCGGTGAGGGGAGTGAATAATTTAGTAGCTCGCCATAATTTGCAATGGGATTGCTAGAAGTAATCCAAACAATTGAATATTAAAATATCTCCAGGGATGTGTGCAACAGGACAGATTCAGTACTCTGTTTTATAAATGCACACAAATCTAACACCAGTATATTGGGACACAGACGTATTGTGCAAGTTGTGCTAATCCTGTTCCTTTTTTTATGTCTCTTACATTTAAACCATCAATGGCAACTCGATCTACACTATAAGTAGTAACTGATAAAATATTAGGGCTCTGTGCTTCCCTATGCACATACCGAAGAGGGGAATTCTACCTCTGTAGCATTTTCCCATCCAACACATACAAGCCCTTTTGCAGAGTTGGAGAGGACAGGGGAAGTGGGTGGGCTTCATCAGGTTCCATTCTCTAACAGTGAAACACACTGAGACAGAATTAATTTGCACTGTTTTTCCTATTCAGTGCTACAGGACTCCCTCATTCATTAGAGAAGATCCAACTCCAGGAAACTTCTCTTTGTAGAAGCTAGTGAGGCTCGATGACAGAGTAAAGGCAGAGGGCATCTGGCAGGTGTCTTTCGTCTTCTGTGGATCCCGCAAGATCCGTGTGTTAAGGGAACATGGGAGAGAGCAAACCACCCTTTGTGCCTCCATTCCCAATGGAAGAATTTGGAGGAAATTCTGAGTTTCAAAACAGAGCTGTCTTTCATAGGTTGGTTATTCCTACTTAGAAGTGAATGAGGCCCATAGTTAAATGTGGACATCAATGGCTAGCTATCAGATGGTGTTAAGCGTGCTGAGAATTTATTACTGTATTGAGCTGATCATGCTGTTGCCGAACAATTTGGATACAAAGCGACATACAATAACAGACTGCTAGTCACTGAATTAAAATAGAAATCTAAAGTGCAACAGAATGTTCCTTAGATCCTCTTCTCTTTGGTGCAAAAGTCAACAATTTCTAAGATCGCTGCAGAAATTGCTGTAAGGAGGGAAAAAAAAAACTTTCCAAAAGAGAAGATGGCTTCAGTTCTTGGGTTGTATTACTTCCAGCTCATGTTAACTGATAGAAATCAAAATTGAAGTTCAAGAAAGGAAAACTCTTTATTTTCATAAGGTGATAGGTTCTTTAGAAATACCTGAGAGAGAAAATGACTGAACCGTTGCTTCAAATACTTACAATTCACAGTATTACTGACCTGCCACAGCTTCGCTTCATAGACAACAAAGCCAATTAACATAGTTTCCCCCACTGCTATAGTACAATAACAGCTAGAATGATCGAACTGCGGGGAGTACAAAGTTTCAGGCTATTGTGGTAGTTCTTTTTGAAAGAAGCAAAACAGAAAACTGTTACAATGAAAGATGCTCTTGTCTGAAAAGATCTGAAAATGCAGTGCTCAAGAGTAGAAGAGTGAAGCACTTGTTTTGGAGTAGAAGTATAAAAACTCAGTCTGGGGCCTAACGAACTATAAGAATTTTCTGTTGATCCACTGTATAAACCCAGATTTGGCACACAATTGTAAAGTATCTCTTAAAACACGACGACAAGTTAATTAATAATGACATGTGTAATACTCATATAGTAGTAACAGATGTTTTCTCCCACAAAACAAAGGGATTAATCTTTCCAGTTGACGATTAGCTGTTTTGTAGCTATACTGTAGATATGAAATAACAGTCAAATAGGTCTATTCTCTCATCCAGAAGAGGGCGACTGTGCATAACTCATGTTGGCATTAATTACAGATACCTGTATTAATAGCAGTTACCTGCATACATCTCCCATGAGCTCATTGGAAAATATATTTTGAAGAATGCAGTATGAACCAGTGTGTCATCTTTAAAATGTATTAATGATATAGTATGCCAGTGACTCAGATGTCTCTAGGCTTGTAGACAGTAGCAGATAAACTGTTTGCATTGGAAAGGAGTAAAGTTAGGGAGACATAAAATAACTTTTAGACATTTTCATTGATGGGGAAAGACCTATTGTGGATTTTGGGAATTAGTGAGTGAGTGAACAAAGGGGAATAAAAAGCATCACAAAATGTACATTGTTCAGTTATGTGACAACTGTGATTCAGTTTTATTTATCCTTTGTGATGTACTAGTAAATGTTGAGAGGTATATTTTGTCTAAATAACAAAATCTTAATAGCATAAGATCTTGCTCTGTGCTAGTAAATTTTTGAGAAGCTATGTGGGTAATTTATTCTGTGTGTATGGGTTATGGGATCTGTAGGTTCTACAATAATTTAAAATAATTAGGTAGCTTGACAGCTATTAATGCAAATGGTGAATACAGGAAATAGTTTACCTGTTCCCCCAAGACCATTTTCCCTTTGCCTTTGTTTCTGTTCCTTCTGTCATCTCCAGCTCAACCATTTTTCATCACCTGTTTACGATTCTCTGTCTAATTTATGGTCCAATCCTATATACAGTTATGCACGTGTCAAGGTTCCTTCCTCACTCTGAACTCTAGGGTACAGATGTGGGGACTTACATGAAAACCTCCTAAGCTTACTTTTACCAGCTTAGGTTAAAACTTCCCCAAGGTACAAACTATTTTACCCTTTGCCCTTGGACTTCCACTGCCACCACCAAACTTTATCTGGGTTCCTGAGAAAACGTAGTTTGGAAACGTCTTTCCCTCCAAAATCCTCCCAACCGTTGTACCCCACTTCCTGGGGAAGGTTTGGTAAAAATCCTCACCAATTTGCATAGGTGACCACAGACCCAAACCCTTGGATCTTAGAACAATGAAAAAGCATTCAGTTTTCTTACAAGAAGACTTTTAATAGAAGTAAAAAAGAATCACCTCTGTAAAATCAGAATGGTAAATATCTTACAGGGTAGTTAGATTCAAAACATAGAGAATCCCTCTAGGCAAAACCTTAAGTTACAAAAAAGACACACAGACAGGAATATTCATTCTATTCAGCACAGCTATTTTCTCAGCCATTTAAAGAAATCGTAATCTAACGCATGCCTAGCTAGATTACTTACTAAGTTCTAAGACCCCATTTCTGTTCTGTCCTGGCAAAAGCATCACACAGACAGACACAGACCCTTTGTTTTTCTCCCTCCTCCCGCTTTTGAAAGTATCTTGTCTCCTCATTGGTCATTTTGGTCAGGTGCCAGCGAGGTTACCTTTAGCTTCTTAACCCTTTACAGGTGAAAGGATTTTTCCTCTGGCCAGGAGGGATTTTTAAGGTGATTACCCTTCCCTTTATATTTATGACAGCACGCAAGTAGCTTTACTGCAATTAATAATTCCATTGTCTATAGTGAGACTACTCAAGTGAGTGAAGTTAAGTAGGTGCATCAGTGTTTGCAAGACTGTGGCTTTATGATGTAAGTCCTCGGGGTAGGGAGCTTGTCTTTTCATTTGCCTATAAAGCACCATGTACACCTGTAGTACTGCATAAACAATAATAATTAGCTGTGAAAATTATTGAAGTGAAGAGCACAAATGGGCAGTTTCTGGCCACAAGGAAATAAGGGGCTGATGGCAAAGAAGCAGGAAAATAAAATTGAGTTTATCCAAAAAGAGGCTGGAATGTTGGGAAGGTTGACCAATCTCTGTTCCCAAAAGTTTTCTTTTTTAAATTTCATCTATATACAGCACAGTTTCAAAGGATTTGAGCCACATAAGATTAATAAACACCAAAGTAAATGCAATAACAACACTAGACCTGCGTAGGGAAGCAACCAAAAAAGGTTGCCACATAATTAAGATTCATCCCAGCTCACAACACACCAGCAACAGTGCACTTCAGCTCAGAGGGTTTGGTAAGAAAAAGAACCCATATTCCCTCACAGATGGTCTGGGAGACAAACTATGTTTGTCTCTAAATTCTGTGTCCTAAATTTGCCTCTCGAAAAAAATGCCTTCAATAAAAGTATTATGTTGTATCTTGCATCATGGACTAAATAGTCAACCAATGCTTTCAGCCTTATAGGACTTTGTCAGTGGATAGTCAAAATGTTTAAAAATAAGCAAGAAAACCGAGAAGACACTGCAGGTAGTCCTAGGCAATGTTTAAAGAACCAGTTGCTGCTTCACAGCTAGAGACCTGCAGTAACCAAATAGTGACTGAAACTGGATTTCTAGTCAGCTGTAATCTAAAATCCATAGCACAGTTGCATTGAAATCTTGGGGAGGGGGAGCCATAATCATTTTTTTAGTATTACAGTAGAGCCTAGGAACCCCAATCAGTGATGTTTGTGCTTGGCACCATTCAGACATGTAACCTAGAAGATAGTCCAGGCCCCAGACAGTACACAATGGTTAGATCCTGTGTTGATGAGTACTATAGAAAACGTAAGGGCTTATTTAAACACAGAGTTGCACTGGTTTAACTCATGGTGTAATTTTAATTGGTGCAGAGGCTGCCTGGACACACTTATTTTGGCTTAGCTGAAGTTAATTAGGAACTGGTTTAACCTAAATCAAAATAAACCACTCTTATACTGAAATACAGTTTTCCACAGAGGAATTAAACTGGTTTAGATAAATCAGGGCAAATTAAACTGGTGCAAGTTTGTGTGTAGACAGGCCTCTGACAAATCATGTTATAGAAACCTTGCAAGAACTGCAGGATCCCACATGCTCGGCAGCGCCACTGAGGATCAAAACCTTTTTAGTTTACAACACTATAAAAAGAGGTTCAAAATTAATCCACAAATATGATGGCTGTGAGTGATCAGCCACTCACTTAGGTGATAATAACATTTTTAAAAATCTACTACAGCCATAGGATTTATCACTTATAATCTACTGGAAGGACATTCTGTTCCTCTGACAACAAATATGGTATGATCTCTTAAAACTGTAAAATCCATTCTTGGCAGTATGCTCAGGATTTCACATATTAAAACTGAGAAATTATTTTCCACTTATGCTTTGTTATAACATGCAAGCATAACTGAGTTACTTTGGGAAGAGATTTTTATTTTGGCCATCTTTTTCCATGTCTTTCTACCTTTCTCAGCGTGCGGAGAGTACATGGGCCTCAGGCTTACATCGCACTCCTGCCAGAATGTTCAGTTGCTTAGGCTATGTATATTTTCTGTGAAGTGATCACACAACATGGAGAGATTGCATGCTCCAGATTCCAGAACTCCTATGCAAGCTCCAGCTGAAAGTGCATTTCCCGTTTGTCAGTGTGCTTCATGTTAGGGGACCTGTTGACGCACTAGCCTTTTGCAGTGCTGCTCCAGTGTGTGCAGGAAACATCACTAAATCCAAGGAAAATTTCTAACCGTTTCTCTGCAAACAGCTGCTTCTCAGAGTCTGGACAAACTCTATAAAATGTTTGCATAGGCTATTGGCATGTGAGTTTCTTAATTTTATTTTCCCTTTGATCTGTTCAGTGGTTTTTGCTGTAACTTGTTTATGGCAATCGGTTCTTGCTTTATGATATCTAAAGCATGGTTAGGAGTATAATAATTCTGTGGAACAGATGTATTAATTAGACTTTTTCTCCTTACAGATTTTGTTGTGGTATATTTTGTCATTATGAGATGTCGTCTCTCAGTGCTTCATTTGTGCAAATTAAATTTGATGACTTGCAGTTCTTTGAAAGCTGTGGTGGAGGGAGTTTTGGGAGTGTTTATCGAGCCCGATGGATATCACAGGACAAAGAGGTGGCTGTAAAGAAGCTGCTCAAAATAGAGAAGGAGGTAAGAATTCACTTCTGGGTTTTTTTCTGTTATGAAACAAATTACTGTTAATAATATCTGAATGTTTTCCATTCTGTTCCTGATCAAAGAAGACCTCCTTGGGATTTTTTTGTTTTAGTTATTTAAGCCAGTTGAATGGTGGTTGTTAGAGTTTAAACATGCTGAGTGTCTTCTGCATCTGTCCCACTGGATTCTTCCTTCCCTGTTTTTTTTTTTTCCCTGCCCCACTCCCTCTTACCCCTCTCAGAGGTCCCTTGCCACAGTGACCCTCTGGAACAGGGCCGGATTAACACAGGGGCTTTAGGGGCTGCAGCCCAGGGCCCCAGGCTAAGGGGGGGCCCCGCAAAAATAAATCCATAATTATATACAATTCAGTGGTCACCAACCTGTCGATCGTGATCGACTGGTCAATCCTGGAGCCTCTGCCTGTCGATCGCGATCTCCGGGCCGCTAAAAGTCCAGAGGCGCAGCATGGCTCAGGCAGGCTGCCTGCATGCCATGGCCTCTTGGAAGTGGCCAGCTGCTGACACGTCTCTGTGGCCCCTGGTGGCGGGGGGGCAGGCGGGTCCGTGCACTACCCCCACCCCCAGCACCGTCCTCGCAGCTCCCATTGGCTGGTTCCCGGCCAATGGGAGCTGCGGGGGCGGCACTTATGGGCACAGGCAGCACACAGAGACACGCTGTTCCCCTCCCCGCGGGGGCGCAAAGAGAGGTGACAGCAGTCGGCTGCTTCCAGAGCGGCATGGGGCCACGGCAGGCTGGCAGCCTGCCTCAGCCCTGCTGCGCTGCCGGCCAGCAGCCACCTGTGGTAAGCGCCTCCCGGCCGGAGCCAGCACCTCTCACCCCCTCCTGCACCGCACCTCCCTGCCCGGGGTCAGAATCCCCTCCTGTACCAGACTCCTTCCCAGAGCCCGCACCCCTCACCCTCTTCTGCATCCCAACCCTCTGCCCCAGCCTGGAGCCCCCTCCTGCACCCAAACTCTCTCCCAGAAAGAAATTAATATAACAGCTGTTCTAAGGTAAGGAGTAGGCTATTTTGAATTAACTATAGTCTACATGTTTTAAGACTGAAATGTAACCACAGGACGGCTTTATGTAAATTAAAAGGCAAGTTTAGTATAGCGTTAATAGCCTCAATGCCATAATTGTGATCATTTTGTTTTAAATTGGGAAAAAGACTTTTATACAGGGGCCCCACAAAATCTAATAGCCCCGGGCCCACAGGAGAGTTAATCCGTCCTTGCTCTGGAGGAGAAGAGCAAGGTGCATCCTGTGGGCTACTCAGTCCCATTCAGTACTGTTGGCCAAACAGATCACCAGATAGTAATATAAAACAGTTGAACTCTCCTTTTGCCCTCTTAACCTTCTGGCCTGTGATTGAGGGAGCAGCCTTGGTCCTGCACTGTCCATGGTATAAGTCTTCATAGAGGTAGCCCCAGCTTTTAGTTGGGTGTTACCCCCAACTCCCCTCATGTCCACACAGTAAAACCTCACCCAAGTTCAATGGTGCTTTCAACTGATCTGGTTGCGGGTGCAAGTTATAGACTAGGTTCCACTTTCAGGCTCACTTAGCAGTGAGGACACAGTCCTAAATGACTCAAGTGCTAATAGTCCTCCAGTGCCTTCCCACAGTTCCTCCTCCTCCAACGACCAGAAGGATGGACAAATTCTCCCATGATTCACTGGGAAAGAATCATAGACCAACTCAGCTTACTGCAGCACAAAGAACTATGGAATGTACCCCCAGAAGCCCTGGTGACGTACAGGGGGGTGCAGCACCTGTGAGAATGCAGTAACTTGAATAGGGTCATGCAATGAAGCTGCTCAAATTCAGGCTAGGCTAATCTGGGCATCAATCAGCTGGACTATGCAGTAAAATCTTACCCTTGTGGCAGGGAATTGTCGAATCCTTAGACAGCCTTTCGAGTACTAAATCCTTCTGATTTTCACACAATATTCTTACTCCCCAGAATTGCAAAATGCGTTTGAGTCAGTTCTCAGTTAAAGAGGAGGAAAAAAGATTTTAAGGGTATTACATCTATAAATATTCAGATGTGATGGTGTCTTGAATGTGACAGCATTTGGAGAGCATGATTGTTTTCCACTTCAGATGACAGTCCAAATTAAGATGTCAAATCCCCACATCTCCTGTGGAGGTCAATGGGAGATATGGATGCTCAGTCCCATTGAAATTCAGGATAGAAATTCAGTTTTTAATTTGGATTAATTTTTTTCATTAACTTTCTTAATTTTATTTAAAATAGAGCTGTGGGAATAACTGATTTTTAAAGGTTTTTTTTTTTTTTTGGTTCACTGGCCATACCAAAAAATTGAATCAAAATTTCATTTCAGGTTGATCCATGACAAAAAAAAAAATGTGGTGGTGGTTTTTAAAAAGTCTTCCAGATTAAATAAAACCTTTTTAAAATTAATTCTTAAATAAAATTGAAGTAAAACTCAAAACATGAAGTTGTACTGAATTAAAAAATCAAAATGTTTCATTTTTAAAGGCCAGAATAAAACATTTTGATTTTGGGAGATTTTGTTGTTTGTTTTGTCAATTAAACCATTTGGTGAGTTATCAAATTCACAAAATGTTTCAAGTGACCCAAATCAGCATATTTTGGCAAAGAAAAGTTTTGTCTGAAGATTTCACCCAATTCTAAAAAATGTATGTTTTATTAAAAAAAAACTTAAAAAAAAAAAATTTGCTTCCTGGCTAAGAATGGGGTTGCAGACCAACATAGATATTTGTGGCTGATTTTAAATTTGAAAAAACCCTGCTCTCTGGTAGCAATGGCAGATGTCACTGTACAAACATGAATTGGCAGCGTGTATCATGATTAGCTAATTATTTGATGCAAGCTACTTAAAGCAACTGTTGACCTTGGTAACTATAGGCTGGTTAGCCTGACATCAATTCTGGGCAAAATAATGAAAAAGCTTCTATGGGATTCAGTTAATAAAGGATGGGAACATAATTAATGCCTGTCAACGTAGTTTTATTGAAAATAGGTCTTGTCAAAAAAAACTGATTTCATTCTTTGATGAGATTGCAGGTTTGGTTGATAAATGTAACTACATTGATGTAATAGACTTAGACTTTTGTGAGGCTTTTCTGATTATAAAAAATTTAATTGGATTAAAAACTGGCTAACTGACAGATCTCAAAAAAATGATGGGTGATCATCATGGAATATGAGTCTTTCTAGTTGGGTTTTACAGGGATCAGTATTAATCCTGATGCTATTTAACATTTTTCATCAGTGATCTGGAAGTTAATATAAAATCATTGCTGATAAAATTTGCAGATGACATAAAGATTGGTGGTATGTTAAAAAAATGACAGGGAAGTTGTACAGAGTGATCTGGGTAGGATGGGCCGATTGAAACAAAATGTGTGTTGTTGCAGTCAAATGCAAAGTTATACATCTTTGAATGAGGAATGCTGGCTATAGATTACGGGACTGTATCCTGGAAAGCAGTGTCTCTGAGAAGGATTTAGAGGTCATAGTTGACAAGCAACTCAACATGAGTTCCCAGTGATGCTGTGGGGAAAAGGACGAATGCAATCCTTCTGTGTACAATAAAAGCTTTATCTGGCATATTGGGTGTATGGGGGGTTCCGGTCAGTCAAAAATTCTAGTTAACTAAGAGGAAGGGAGTTTGGGTGTGGGAGGGGACTCAAGTCTGGGGTGCGGGGTGTGTGTGCAGGGCACAGGCTCTGGGAGGGAGTTTGGATGCAGGAGGGGGCTCGGGGCAGGGGGTTGGTGTGCAGGAGGGCATGCGGGGCGCCATATCCAGGCGGCGCTCACCTCGGGCAGTTTTCTGCAAGCAGCGACATATCCCTGCTGCTCCTAGGCAGAGGTGCGGCTAGGTGGCTCTACATGCTGCCTTTGCCTGCAGGCTCTGCCCCCGCAGCTCCCATTGGCTGTGAACCACAGCCAATGGGAGCTGCAGAGCCAGCACTTGGGGCAGGGTGGGGGCAGTGCACAGAGCCCCCATGGCCGTTCCTCCACCTAGGAGCAACAGGGACATGTCGCCGCTTCTGGGGAGCCACTCAGAGCCAGGAAGGGAGCCTGCTGGCCCCGTGCCAACTGGACTGTAAACCAGACTTTCAATGAAGATTAGAAATGCCAGTTTATAGAGCTTTCCGGTTGGTAAAGTGCCAGATAACACAGCTTTTACTGTATATCAGGAAAGTAGCGAGTAGGAATAGGGAGGTGGTTTTACCGCTGTATGTGGTATTGGTGAGACTGATACTGAAATATTGTATTTTAAAAAGAGCCACAAAAATGCTTCAGGGGCTGGAGAAAATGCCTTAGCTCAAGAGACTTTAACAGCTCAATCTGTTTAGCTTATCAAAAGAAAATTGAGAGGTGACTTGATTACAGTGTATAAGCACATCACAGGGAGAAAATACCAGCTACTACAGGGCTCTTTAATCTATTGGAGAATGGCATAACAAGAATCAATGGTAGGAAGTTGAAGTCAGACATATTCAAACTGGAGAGTGAGGGTGACTGACCATTGGCAAGGGAAGTTGTGGATTCTCCTGGTTTTGATGTCTTCGTATCAAGACTGGATGCCTTTCTGGAAGATGTGCTTTAGCCAAACAGAAATTATTCCATTCACTACAGGGGTAATGGGTTAAAACTTAATGGCCTGAGATATACAGAATGTCAGACTAAATGATCTAATGGTCCCTTCTGGCCTTAAACTCTAAATCGTAGGGCTTATCTACAAAAATACTCAGAAAAATTAATCTGAATTAAGTAAAGGTGTAATTTTAAAGTGGATTAGTTAACGTCCAAATGAGTTAAGGGAGTTTATTTAGCATTAAAATGGCTTTGTCAGTTCAGCTTAATCCACTTCCAAAGTGGAGTCTGAATAAGAGCACTCACGCAAGGATTTAAAGCAGTTTAACCAATCCGCTTTAAATTAACATCTTTTATTAACTTTTCTGAGTTCCCTGTGTAGACAAGCTCTGTGATAGTTAAGATTCTTTTAATATGTTGTTCAGTTTATCCAGAATTATGATTAAAAGCCATGATTCCCTGTAAATGTAACTGTCTTATCTTTCTGAATATAATCAAACAGCAACTTGTTATAACTACACATATTTATGTTGTGTTGTTGATGTTTGGACAATCAGTGTTTTAGCCGAGAAACTAATTATTGCTGCTTATGGTATCTTTGGAAGTAAACGTTTTGGTAAATTTCCTTTTAAACTCCATGATTGATTCTCTTTTTTTTCTATTAACTTCTGCCAGTGATCCAAAACAATTGATTAAAGAAGAAAACCCGTAGAAGCGTTTTGGGGACGCTTTCTCATAAGTGTTTTGTCATTGCTAGCTGTGATTCCAATGGTTGAAGCCAGGTTAAAAAAGCTATGGTATCTTTCTCGTGAGTTATTTTGAGTTTAAAAAAGAACAAAAAATAAAGCAAATAAATAAATAAAGCCATATAGTAAAGCTACAGTTTCCGTATCTGGTTTTCTTGATTAAAAATAAATATAAAATAAAGAGTAGTATGGTGTGTGTGATAGTCAAGTGAGATGAGCTCCAGTTGTATATATCTGAAGATAATGCCTACCCAAATGTGTACCTACATATCTTAATCAAATATGTATTCAGAGAAGCTTAGTTATGAACATATTAATAAGCATTTTTCAATGTTAGCTCATAGTTTCATTATAAGCCATAATTAAATAATTTTGAGGAATGGGAAGAGCTCTATCAGACACCAACTTCTAACAGACAGACAATAAAATATGACTTCATATAAGGGTGTGTATGTGTGTGAATGAGCATAGATAAATAGGCATATTGAGAAGAAGAAATATTCTACAAGGCCTTGATTTGAATACCAAAGCTGAAACTCAGTGCAAGACTTTGATTATGTAAACTGCATCTCAAATGATTATAAAATAGCAGCAGAAACAAAATTAAATTGCAGCTTTACTATTTAATCCAGAATACTGGGGGGGGGGTTGGTTATAAATAGGGACCTGTTCTATGAGTTACTTTTCATAAACTAGTATTTAATGATTCAGATGAGTAGTATGATGTTTAAACTGTGTGCAGGAAAAATAGAATTCTTTCCTATACTGTAGGAATGTTGCTAGTCTCCCAGATGCATGCCTGTTGTTTTTGTGCATGGTCAAAGTGAATTAATGTCTGGGACCCTGATTTGACATCCATTTAAGGCCTTGTCTACACTGCCACTTTACAGTGCTGAAATTTTCTCGCTCAGGGGTGTGAAAAAATACCCCCCCCCCGAGAGATGCAAGTTTCAGCACTGTAAAGTGGTAGTGTAGACAGTGCATCAGCGCTGGGAGCGCCATGTGGGGGTGTTTTTTTTGTTTTTTTTGTTTTTTTTTTTTTTACAGCGCTGGGCGAGCTTCAACGTTGGTCGTGAAGACACACCCCAAGTCAGTCAGAGTTGCATTGGGCCCTAAGGGTCTAATCCTACAAAGTGCTGCTAATCCTCAAATCATCCCTAACTCAATAACCAGCACAGATTTTCACCTGATGGAAATGTTCAAATTCACCTATTGTTTTAGACACTGCCTCTTTACATTTTAACTGAGCAGCATCTGCTAACCAAAATCCCCTCTGTTGTGTTGTAGAACTGTGCAGTTCAGTCATTATTCATCGCAGGTCATGGATTACTATGGGGGTTTTGAGTAACTGTTCTCAGAAACTGTGAAGGTAATCAGAAATACTTTTTTATATTTTAAAGTTGCTGAGATGCTGCAGCTCATTTCCATAAATACCTTTTTAACAGACTGTGATGATTACAGATATAACTGTTAGTGTTGGAAAAACTTAGTCTGAAATCCTATTTTTTTCAACCAGTAAACCAGCAAATAAAATAAAGAGCCTCTGCAAGTTACAGAGGTTTAACTAGCTCTTATGTGCAACTATTGGTGCACTACTCACATTTTCTTGTTGGAATTTTGCCTGAAAAATGCTTTGATTTAATTTTAACATCACTGTTCTTTAGCAGTACTTTGAAACCTTGCAAACTATCCTTACACTATTGATGGACAATAGTAATATGTCTGGTTTGTTTACTCAGTTTCTAGCATGTATAAACATTGTTTTTTTAACAGGAATACTAATATACAAAGAGAATAATTCAGTTTTATGCAGCATACCAGTAGTAAGAAAACACAGCCATTATAGTATCCATCATAGGTGCTGATGGTGGTCTGTACAAGCTGCAGTGTAAACTCCGAGGGTGAAGATTGG
Organism: Natator depressus; assembly: GCF_965152275.1. NCBI lineage: Eukaryota > Metazoa > Chordata > Testudines > Cheloniidae > Natator > Natator depressus. The sequence continues at coordinate 40,901,854 of NC_134244.1, forward strand.
GAATTGTGGCTAAAAGGAAGGCAAATTAAACGAAACTATTACTGAAAAAATATTTCTGGAGAACCATTGATTCACCAGCCTTACCACTTGTGAATCAAAAATGTTATTTTTCAGTGTGCTATTAATTCTCTGTATTTTATCCTGTCAGTCATGCCTGGATAATGTGTTAGTTTTGTTGAGCATCAAGCATAAAAACATGTTTTCACTAGATCTGATGCTGTTGTCTTTGAAGTCTGGCTACTCCCAATGGAAATGAATTTTATATTGTCAGGTTTTCAAGTTTAGATTAGTTTATGCAAGGAGCTTATGCTGTTGTTTTTTAAAACCGATTTATAAAAGTGGACTTGTTACATGGTTTAAAGAAAAGAAAAGACAACTTGTTTGCATTTTTATTTCATGATACACCTCCAAAGTGGGTCTCTCCCCTAAATGCTGCCCATATATGTAACTTCCAAGCTAGATGAGTTCAGTTTAATCACATGAATGTCACAAATGTTTGCAGTCTTAAAAGAGAGTATGTGGTAATGCTAAATCTAGGACACAAGAGTAGGAACTGCAAATGACTTTCGTGAGCAACAAGAGAAAAGCAACAGAGTAAAACAGAATAAAACAAACTGAAATCAATACTTAACTCAGTCAGGACTAAAAATAGAGGTGTTCTTTTTGCTTGCAGTTTATAGATATTAAAGATACTCGGTGGCAGTCTTGACTGGATTTCCTTTCTGGGAGGTTTATGTGATGAAGGGCTATTTTAATGTCATTTTATCAGCTCTTTATAGGAACTATTTTTCCCTTTCATCTCAGTATCTACAAATAATGCTTTTCTGTAGACTGTTTCTTCTACTAAAACTTCTGAGAATCTTCATTTTAATTCTTCTATTATATTTAAGAGGGGGGAAAAGGCCATCTTCTCAGTAACCAGCTCAGTTACGCTAATGGTGTCTACAATCATCCTTGCCTCCTGTTTCATTTGTCTTTTGTGAAAAATAAATAATTTAAGATACTTAACTTGACTCTGAGGAGAATGGTGCTCTAGCCTGTTGTTCTTGTTCCACCTCAGCATTTGTTGGGCAGGGAACTCTGGCTACTACGCTGTCCACTTCAAACGTTGTAAAATGAATAGTTGTGGCCAGGGGAGAGACGTCTAGTAAGAACCTTTGGCCGCGCCTGCTGCTGAAGTTGGTCTTCCACTCTTTTCTCAAGGAGATTTTTATGGAGGGCTTAAATCCTGTAGGATTTCTGTGTTTGTTATTTTCCCTGGGGACAGTAGACAGAGGCTAGCCTTAGATGATTCATTGAGCACAAGTGCTACTTAAGTCTTCAGAGTTATTGTTGTCACAACCAATATGATGCCAAAACACTGTCAATGTCTAGCAGAGACACTGTTGGAAGAGATGGTATGACCTCCTCAGAATAGGCTGATTGCTGGAAAAAATAGGCTTTATTTTTTCATTGTGTATGTATGTGGTTTTTTTAACTGTATCTTCTAATCCAGTGGGTTTTCAAACTGTGGGTCACAACCCAGTACTGGGTCACGGAATGGGAAGCACTGGGTTGCAGTGACTGTGGTCAGCACTGCCAACTGGACCATTAAAAGTCCCATTGGTGGTGCTGCCCAGCTAAAGCAGGCTAGTTCCTACCTGTTCCGATACCACGCTGCAGGAAGCGGCCAGCAGCAGGTCCGGTTCCTAAGAGGTGGGGGGCCACAGGGCTCCGTGCGCTGCCGCTGCCCCAAGCACTGGCTCCACACTCCCATTGGCCGGTTCCCAGCCAATGGGAGCTGGAGGGGGCGGTGCCTGTGGGTAAGAGCTGAGCGGAGCCGCTTGCACGCTTCTACCTGGGAGCCGGACCGGCTGCTGGCCACTTCTGGCGTGCAGCGTGGTCCACGGTGCCAGGACAGGCGGGAAGCCTGCCTCTGCACCCCAACTGCACCACTGACCGGGAGCCGCTGGAGGTAAGCCTGCGCCCCGACCCCCAGCCTGGAGCACCCTCATGTACCCCAAACCCCTCATCCCCAGCTGCACCCCCAGCCCAGAGCCCTGACCCCCTCCTGCACCCTAACCCTCTGTCCCATCCCAGAGCCCCCTCTGACACCCTGAACCCTTATTCCCACCCCACAGCCCTCACCCCCACACCTCAATCCTCTGCCCCAGCCCCGAGCCCCTCCTACACCCCAAACCCCTCATCCCCAGCTCTATTGGGTCATGGGCATCAACAATTTTCTTCAGCTCGGTCACCAGAAAAAAGTTTGAAATCCACTGTTCTAATCCCTTGTGCCAGCCTCCCCAAACCGTCATGAAAATGTATCACAGCTCCCGCACAAAATCCAATTGTCTGCATTTTATCGCATGACAGATCTATTTATGAATATGGTATAGCCATACATTGGTAATTTCTAAAGTAATGTCCATGATGAGGTACATATTAATGTCATGCCTCTTATCTAAGGTATTTCTACTACATGTGATATGTTATACCCAAAGCTCCATGTGGCATTGTGAATCTATTATACAGCCGGAACCCTAGATTTGTAATGTGGTCCTGCGTATCCTCTCCCTTTCCTATCCTCCCACGGCCCACCTTGTCCAGTACAATCAGTATGATATTCTGTCTATTCTTTATTTTGAAAATAAATTTAATATATGCTGCCTCAATTTTAAATTTCCAGTATGCAGCAAATTTTTGGATTGCTAGTGAATAAATTACAGAAGATGTGATAGGAAGACTAAGGGATTAACAACTAGCTGGAGGACAGTTGGGGCTTTTGGGGAGATGGTTTTGGTCTTTGGTGTCCCGCAGGCTGTTGAAGCTTTTGGCATTAGGAAAAGTATACATCTCCCTTTTCCTTTTATGCAGGTGCAGATTATTTTAAATTTGGAGGGAAAGTTGCATTACTCATCTCTCTCTGTTGGCAACCCTTGACACCAAATAGCTGCCCTGCTGTGTCCCCTTCTAATATCTGCCATGGTATTTAATGACCCATGGCTTTTGCTGAAATGATTAGCTGTTAGTTATTGTTGACTTTTAAGGTATCCTCAGACTTCATTGTTAAGGAGATATTAATAGGAGCAATTCATGCGTCTCTCAGGTAGTTTGAAGACTCAGGCAGAGATCCTTGTGTTATTTTACACTCCGCTCACATTATGAGTGTTCTCTCTGCAACTCTTTAGACTGTAGGCCAGTGATACTCAAACTGAGGCTTACAAGCCACAAGTGGCTCTTCAGTGTCTCCCCTGCTCTTTGCAGCACATGATATTAAAACACTGTGTGATTTAATGATTAACCAATCAGGATGCTTTTACTATGTTATTAGCCAATTGTACATAAAATAATACTTGGTCAGTCATTTTGCTGTGAGAATTATAATTCTTGCAGCAAAATGACTGACCAACTAAACTAAACATTTCCCCTGTCATAATGTTTAAACATGAATCTATAGTACTATGGCAAATGAAACAAATTCACTTGACTATGGCTCTTTTGTGTAATGTTGATTGCTAATTCGGCTCTTGAACCACAGAGGTTTGAGTATCACTACTATAGACCATTTGTTTAATGACAACATAGAGTAGCACAAAAGGCCCTGGTTATGGAAAATTATTTATTTTTCTTATTGAAACTAGGAACATGCTGTATGATGGGCTGTTAAAATGGCATGTGGAGAGACTGAAAGGTCCATCTCCCCCTCGCTGTAGGATACTAGGCATAGGCGCATCGATAAGAAATTAGCTGTTCCTTCCAGCAGCGGACTGAGTCTCTGTTCTGTGGGATCCCTAATATGGGGTTGGAGGTATATTAACAGCTTAACTAAAACTCTACTAGTGTTACTCAAAACTCCTGTTGACTTCATGAGTTGAGTAAGGATCACATAATTTCACTCATTTTACATAGTTTCTGTACTGACAAATGGAGAAATAGTGATGAATAAGAGGCTATTGCAAATGCTAGCTCTGAGTCTAATATAATCAACTTAGGTCCCAGTTGTGCAAATACTTACACACAGACTTTATGCCTATGAGTGGTTCTTTACATGTGTGCAAGTGTTCACAGGATTTGGATCCTATCTTACAAGCTTTTTGGGGGAGAAACCATCTTTTCATTATATGTAGGTCCATTACCTAGCACAGTGATGCATCAGTCTTTGGTTTGTGCCTCTTGGCACTACTACAATACTAATAATAATGGGCTTTTGAATAATGTTTCTTTTCTCGGAGCGGGCCAGTAAAATACTTGGTAAGGCTAGTAATGCTCTCTATTTTTGCTTTTTTGTCTGTTTCCAAGCTTATTTTTTGTCTGCATTCCCACAAGGTGGCTGGGTGAAGTCTGTGCATACAGTTTTATTGAAAGCAAAAATCTCAAAGAATTTGCATGCCAACCTGATAGATGTATCAAAATTAGGGCTGTCAAGCGATTAAAAAAATTGATCACACTATTAAAAAAATTAATCATGTGATGAATCTTACTATTACATAATAATAGAATACTATTTATATAAATATGTTTGGATGTTTTCCACATTTTCAAATATATTGATTTCAATTACAACACAGAATACAAAGTGTAAAGTGGTCACTTTATATTTATTACGAATAGTTACACTATTAAAATACAAGAAATAGTATTTGTCAATTCACTTAATCCCAGTACTGTAGTGCAATCTCTTTATCGTTAAAGTTGAATTTACAAATGTAGAATTATGTACAAAAAAAACTGCACTCAAAAACAAAACAGTGTAACAAGTCCACTCAGTCCTACTTTTTGTTCAGCCAATTGCTAAGACAAACAAGTTTCTTTACATTTGCAGGAGATAATGCTGCCCGCTTCTTGTTTACAATGTCACCTGAAAGTGGGAACAGGCGTTCGCATGGCACTGTTGTAGCCGGCGTTGCAAGATATTTACGTGCCAGATGTGCTAAAGATTCATATTTTTTTGCATGATTCAACCACCATTCCAGAGGATGTATCCATGCTGATGACAGGTTCTGCTTGATAACAATCCAAAGCAGTGCAGACCAACACATGTTCATTTTCCTCATCTGAGTCGGTTGCCACCAGCAGAAGGTTGATTCTTTTTCAGTGGTTCTGTAGTTTTCACATCAGAGTGTTGTTCTTTTAAGACCTCTAAAAGCATGCTCCACACCCCATTCCAATCAGATTTTGGAAGTCACTTCAGATTCTTAAATCTTGGGTCGAGTGCTGTAGCTATCTCTTTAAAAATCTCACATTGGTATTGTGGTGGGGCGGTGCCCCACTCCCATGCCAGATTGGGCTTCAACAGGCCAGAGCGGCTGTGCAGGGCGGCAGCCAATCGGGGAGGGCCTGTTAGAAAGCCAGTTAGGGCCAGTATTACAGCCAGCCAATCAGGGCTAGGCTAGGCCCTAATAAAGGCTGCCCAGGAAGGGAGCAGGCAGTCTCTCCCAGGCCTTCAGAGGGTGAAGGTCCGTTTCCTACGTGAAGAGACTAGCACCAGGGACAGTGCAGTGCTGGGCAGGCGCGGGGAGCAGAAGGGAACTCCCGCCCGGTACCTGCTGGGCTGCGGGCCCTGAGAAAAAGGGCCTTGCCAGTGCAAAGGGGCTGGAGGGGAAGCAGCCCAGGGAGAGAGACGGACAAAGGGAGAGAAGGAGGAAAGGCAGGAACGCTGCCGCCAAAGGGTCCCTGGGTCAGGACCCAGAGTAGAGGGCGGGCCTGGGTTCCCCCCACCCTTTCCCCTTGCACTTCTACCTGGCCGTTTGGAGTGGCCATCACGGACTGCACCAGACCCTTGCCAAAAGGGGTTAGACTTTGGGGTGTGGTTGGCCATTGTGGCTGGGGCAAAGAGAAGGACTACTGATAACACCAAACCCCTGGAATGGGGTGAGACCGGAGCAGTGGGCACTGCCAGAGGGCAGTGTCCTGAAGAGGATGCTGCAAGCTGGGAGCAACGCGGATTGACATGCCAATCTAGGGCGAGAGACAGACAGGACAGCACCGGCAGAGGGTGCTCCGCATGAACTGAGCTAATTCCCAGAGTGAACAGCAGGAGGCGCTGAGGTGGTGAGTCCCAACCTCATCACAGGTACCTTCTTTGCGTTTTGTCAAATCTGTAGTGAAAGTGTTCTTAAAATGAACACCATGTGCTGGGTCATCATCTGAGGCTGCTATAACATGAAATAAATGGCAGAATGAGGGTAAAAAACAGAGCAGGAGACATACAATTCTCCGCCTAGGAGTTCAGTCAAATTTAATTAACACATTTTTTTTTAACGAGTATCATCAGCATGGAAGCATGTCCTCTGGAAAGGTGGCCAAATCATGAAGGGGCATACGAATGTTTAGCATATCTAGCACATAAATACCTTGCAATGCCAGCTACAAAAGTGCCATGTGACGGTTCTCACTTTTTGGTGAGGTAAATAAGAGGCAAGCAGCATTATGTCCCGTAAATGTAAACAAACTTGTTTGTCTTAGCGATTGGTTGAACAAGAAGTAGGACTGAGTGGACTTGTTAGCTCTAAAGTTTCACATTGTTTTGTTTTTGAGTGAACTTATGTAACAAAAACCCCTATATTTGTAAGTTCAAATTTGACGATAAAGAGATTGCACTACGGTACTTGTATGAGGTGAATTGAAAAGTACTGTTTCTTTTCATTTTTAAGTGCAAATATTTGCAATAAAAATATAAAGAGTACTATACGCTATATTCTGTTGTAATTGAAATCAATATTTGAAAATGTAGAAAAACACTGGGTCATGTGCCCACCCCAGCACATGTAGAAGGCCTAGTGCCCGTGACAATGCTAACGTAGGTTATATGCTTGCCCCCTGCATTGGGATGAAAGGGGGAAGACAGAAGGCTTTGCACCTTCTTTTCTTTTCCTTCCACCTTGCACATCCATCCACCCAAGGCCAGCATGATTGAGCTCTTAGTGCTTTCCTTATGGGAGAAAAAAAATCTGATTTTTAGAATGAAAAATTAAGTTTAATCACAAAAAAACCTCACAACCCATCACTATGTTAGTATAGTTTGGTGAGAGCCAGGCAGAGCTAAAATTTTATGTTTATATACCAGCATATAGCATTCTATTTTTTAAAAATTTGGGTTCCCAGTAGCAGCAGTGAAAACAAAAGGTATGAGTAGTATCAGCAACAGAGGCAGTGAAGCTGTTAGCAGACTTAGAAAGAGAGTGCTGAATTGATTTGCATTCAATTAACATTTGGAAAGTTAACTTTGCAAGCATACAGGCTAGGAACAAATCTTTAAAATGAAAGCTTAGATTCTACACAAGTTGTTGTCACTCACCCAGTGAAGACAGAGTCACCACAGGTAAGTGTATTTCTCCAGTCCTGCTTAATAGAGATGCTGTTGACGTGAAAATCAGTCATTAAAAAAATAGTTTAAAACTAGTGTTGGAGACTGCACCTACTAAAATCTTCTTGTGACGATGTGTTTTTTGCAAGCATCTTCTCCTAGTTCGGATCTATTTTTTTTCTCTTCCCTGTTGCCCTGAGAAAGGCCTGCACAAACAAAAGAAATTAGCTGTAGGGAAACACACTAAATGATTATACCCAAAGTGCTGTCAACTTGAAAAGGTAGAAAATATTTTTTCTCTAGTCACTTTCAGCTCTCGTCATCTTAGATATTATTTGAGACAATAGTAGTTAAGACTGTACAGGGTGAATAAAAATAAATGATTTTAAAAAATCAAATTAGATTTTGTATTTAAATCAGATTTTTTAAAATGTAAATAAAAAAACAGGTGTAACAGGGTACAGGTGGGCCCCTTTATCTTCTGCCACTTATTCACCCACAAACCAGCCAGAAACCTCTGCTTTGGTGCAATCACCTGTGCTCTTCCCACCACCTTGTAGCTACAGACAGTGTCAAGCTTGCAGCCAGCAGGGGAGAGTGGCCTTTAACTCCCTAGCTTCTCGCTTTCTTCCTGCCAGCCTTCATGTAGCCCCTGGTTAATGAGTCTGGCAGCTGTTCCCTGTTTGCCACTTAGGCCTGGACTTACTCAGCCAGCTCCAATTCCCCTTTTCTGATTGGAGCTGGTGTGACAGAGGTCTGGCTCAGGGTTTCTAGCCAATACCCTGTCACAACAGGTTTACTTATTAAAAAAAAAATTTTCTTTTCAAATTAAATTTGAAATTGTGAACCTATGTTAAGGCCTCAACTTAAAATAATCTATTAAAATAGTTTAAAATACCAAAAAAATATTAAACAGTATATGTTTGCTGCCACGTTTCAAAAAACAACAACAAAGGCACCCTGAACTGCTGGAAGTCTCTGGCTAAGCACCTGCAACCAGCGTTTGCTGAAGTGATTAACCAGCTTTTCACAGCAATAGCCTCTTCTGCAGGTGCAGAGAGAGTATTTTCTTTGTTTCAGTTTGTTCAGGTCAATGGCTAGTTCATTCCAAGTTCAGAAACCCACTGGGAGCTGAATAAGCAGGAACACTTGTTTTCCTCTTGAAATCTGTGCATAAAATCTAGATGTGAGAGGATGGGATCTACTAGTTCCAAAATGTTGAAGGACATAGTGACCAGAAATAATCAGCTCAACTCACTAACTACAGATACGTCCCCTATTTAATCGATCAATTAGTTTTAAATGCAAAACATGGTTTAATAAACTTCTTGATCTTTTTTTTATTATGTATCCAGCACACTTAAGGTAGTTGCATTTAATAAAATACAACAAAAACATTAAAATGCTATTTATGCATTTTTAATTTAATTTGCTTTTCCACCCAAATAGAGCTTGCCAAAAATCACAAGAAAAAATTAATCATCTGTTAAATAAGAAATGCATCTTCACCATTTTCTAACATCATAAAAATGGAAAAATGAAGTAAGTTAAACTATATAATTACACTACATCTATACATATTTATTTAAGTATCTTCCTGGTTAGGAAAAAAGCACCAAATTTAGCATAAAGTCTATATTTAGTTGCAAATCAACATGTTTTATTGGTTATCAACCAATGAGACTCAGTCTTTCTTTGGGAACATAACTAAAAAGTACAACTGCGAAACATGATTAAAATTGATGATTTAAATCAGTTTCCTGCTTGCTGATTTCAATCTTGATTAAAATCGGTGATTTAAATTGCTTTGATTTAAATCATTCCACCCTGACACCATATCAGACAAAAATGATTTTTCTGTTTGTTTTATATGGACTGTGTCCCTTTTAATCACCTAGACCAATTAAGCGGCTATGTGCTCTGTTTATAATGATCTCTTTGTAAGGCATTTGCATACTAAGGTGACAACTATGGTATAAATGCTTAGTGACAGAAAGGTAAAAATCTAAACCGTTTAGTCATGCTATCTGTTATATGTTCTGTTGGTAGTATCCTGTACAGGGATTTGTAAAAGCCCTGGTGTCTAGTATTGCGTCCAGAATTCCACTGGCTTCTACTCCTGGTTTCCCCTTCTCTATCTATATAGGTATTGATACCAAAATTATTACCATGGTCTTTTCCCTAGAACAGCTAACTCATTCTCTCTTTTCTTGGCTATAACTTGATCCATTTGGACATTGATGATATGCCCTAGGTAATATACCTTCCATTTATAAGGGTCTCAAAACCACTTTTTACAAATAATTCTGTGTGTAGAATTCTATTATTTTCACTAACTGGGAACCATAATATGAATTAGTCCTTCCATGAATAAGTAAACATACCAATGTTTTGTAATAATTTTCTAAATCACACAATGAAATATTGTGCTACTTTTTTTTTTTTTGCCTTACTCTGTGGAAATATTATAGAAATAGAGCAGGTTCATTGCTTTTTCCCCAAGAATTTCCTGAGATTAGTATTCAGCAAGAGCCCTAATAGGGTGCATGGCTGGAGAATTTCTTTCAGAATAAGGCCATGTCTACCCTACAAACTTCGGTTGATGCAAATTACATTGGCAAACATATGTTGCATATGTTGGTATATTGCTCAGGTGTGTATAAATGGCTGCTTGTGTTGGTGCAGTGCACGCTTACCAGGAGTTCTTGTGTCAGTGTAGTGCACTGCGGGTAGCGATCCCAGTGTGTGATGTGCCGCCATCTGGTGCAATGCCTTTTGGGACATGTTTGCAATGTGTTGTGGGATAGTAATGACTTGTCCAGGGTTCTCTGGGAGCTAGGGTGTTAGATTCCCAGCATGCAATTTTCTCCGTCCTATAATGCCATCCATATCGCATAATTTTTATGCCTTTTTTAAAAAAAAAAATCCCACAAACCTGTACCACACTCTTTGGTCTCTGCCATCTCTGACAGAAGCCTGGATATCACCAAGCTCTCTACTATTTTCATGAACATGGCAAATACAGAACGCATGATTCTTATGTATTTGCAGTTGAACGAGCATGGAGAAGGGGAAGGGACCGTGGATAAATGTGGCATGTGCTTTTCTTTACAATGGTCAAATTTCAACATGGCCCCCAGCCCATCCCCAAATTAACAAGACAAAGGTATCCACTCTTCTTTGTTTTATTCATAGGAAAAGAGGCAGCAGTACAACTAACGGAGTCAGAGTTGGCATCTGTTTTTCATTCCCCTGTGGGATTAGGCAGGGTAGGGATATATGGGGAGCACTTTCTTTATATGAATAAGGATGTTCCTTTTATCCTCTTGAGAAATCTCAGTGCAACTTTCATGCTGGTTCTCTTCAATCCTCTTCTGAAGGATTCTAGCGATGGCTGCATTATTTCTTCTGCTGCTGTAGAACACTTTCCCACGCCACTCTGTAATGAGTTCATCTGGTATCACTGCAGTAAAGAGGCTAGCAGCATACAAGCCCTGTCTTGTTTATTTGGGGATAGATGGGGTGCGTGGGCATCTTTAAATTGAACCATTTTAAGGAAAAATTCTTCCCACATGTATCCCTGGTCCCTTCTCTTTCTTTAAGCTCATCCACATTTTCCTGGTGGGACTGGCTAGACTCTGGTAGTCTCAAACCAGTCCTGACTCACAGCATGGCTGGAGTTCCTTGCCACATCTCCCCACTCCTCTTCTTCCTTCTCTTTCTCCTTGCTGTTCACAGCAGATTATCTGTCTCTAAGGTATCCATGGTGGTCTGCAGGGTTCTGGTAGGGCGTCTGCCAAGTGTGCCATGCAGGTCGTTGTAAAAGCAGCAGGTGTGCAGCTCAGCACCAGATCTATTGTTGTGCTCTTTAGCCTGGAGGTATCCCTGGTGAAGTTCCTTCACTTTCCAGTGGCTCTGCTGTCGATCCCTATCGCACCCCTTTGCCTGCATCCCCCATACAATTTGCTTGCAGTTGTCCACGTTTCTGTGGCTGGTTTGTAGCTGTGCTTTCACAGCCTCTTCTCTCCACAAGCCCAGGAGATCCGATGCTTCCTGATCTGACAAATTGCGCAATCAGGAAAGGGCATTTCAGAAACATTTAGGGGATTTTAAAGGAATGTCTGTGGGAGGAGTCTTCTGGTTTTCCTGAGCCTTGGGCAGTGGAGTTTAAAATTGTGACCAGAGCGGTCACTGTTGCAAGGAACCTGGCATTAATGTCGACCTAACTTTGTAGTTAGGTAGATCAGACTTAAGTGACGTTTGATACTGTAATAGCATTGGTGTTGGTTGTTAGCTCAAGCAGCATGTTCTTTTGCCTTCGAATAATGACCTGAGTTCACTTGTTGGGAAAGAAAGAAGCCCATAGACATCTTCAAAGATGAGGCTAGCAGCTTTCTTTGCCTTTTAAAAAATGTCTACATTTTTCTTTTTTGCTTGGTCAGTGTTTAGAACGATAAAAGAAGAGAATATGATAAAGACCAAGATCTTGTAGATATAGTTCCTTATAATTACATATTCAGCCAAAACAGTACAAAGAAAAACTACAATCCTTTTTCTTTATGTATCATATTCTAGTTTTCTCTTCTCCTTAAATTGGCATTTTGGACTATGTTCACTAGAGCCACTGAAAAGCCTTAGCAGAAAAGAAGGAAACAGAGGGAGGGTAAGATAGATAGATTCCCAAATGACAACCTTTTGAATAGTCCAAGTTCAATCCCTAAAACAAAAAGTGGAATCTTTTTTTTCTAAATAATGTGCTCTACAGTCTCACCTCTCATCTTGAGAAACATAAAAGAGAAAGTAAAAGAGATGACCCAAATCAGAGTTCCTTTGATAGAAGAAATTCAGCTGTTTTGAACACTTACAATCAAAGGAAGTGGTTTCCCTAATTACATGAACTATGTGAAAGCTCTCAGAATAGCTCTTCCACCCCAGGACTCCTTGCACTTTAGAAGTTTGCATAAAAGCTCACATGGAGAATCAGATGCAAAGTGTTTGATTCAAATTTTATTAGGCAGAAGTGTGCTTACATTCATATTGCTAGGTTTGACAGCTGGTTAAGTTTAGACCACAATCCTGATTTTGATGGGTGAATTTCGGTCCCACAGTTTTAAATCTTTCACTCTTCGGGTTCTGTAGTAAGACATCCTTTTAAGAGAACTGTGACAATGGAAAAATTGAGAGAGGATGGTGGGGTCTTTTGATTGTGAGCCGTCAGGTGAGGATTTTTCACCTTGATTGTATTTATACATTGTTTTATAGTTAAAATCCAGCCCTGTCTGCAATAAAAAAGGAAGAATGGTGATATGTTTTTTTTTTAAGAACACCGTTTTGTTAAAATGTGCATTCTGAAGAATTAGTCTGTGAACTCTACAACTTCAGTATAATTCTAGCTATGCCATTTCCTCCAAACTATCAAAAATCTGAATTCAATAAGACCGTTGAACAAAAAAGAATCTTTTCAGACAACTGCTACCAACCTTAAATTTTTTTGGTACATGTACAATAATAAAGGTACATTTTTCTTAACTAAAACAATCACTTTGTGAATGGGGGGCGGAGAAGGAGGAGGCTTTTATAACCCTAAGATCTGTGTGCCTCAAAATTGCCTGTCAAAAATGATGAATTTTTTGATGGCAAGGAGTGATAAAATGCAAACTTTTATAACAATGCAGAATCTAAAGTAACATCAAGACCAAAATTTGTACTTGTGGGTAACTAAAGTTAGGTACCTAATTGTGCTGGCTGAATTTTTCAATTTCAATTTAATTGAAATTTCAGATTTTGGCAAAATAAATGGTAATTTGTTTTTATGAAAAATGATCCCATTTTTCAACCAGCTATAGTAGCTAAAATTTGATTATAGTAGCTTAATTTGATTGTGCCATCAGAGCAGCTGGAGTAGGGCCCAGAATCAGGCCTTTGACTTTAGTCCATTGTCAAATTGAGGTCTTTGACCAAAATGATCAACGCTGTCTCTTTGGCCTGTATATGGCAGAAATCAGACTGAAATTAATCAACGAATTATAAGCAGTACCGGTACTGTCAGATTTGTATTGTCACAACTTATCAATAAGCTTCCCTCAAAAAGGGGACATTAGAGACTGTCTGCTGAGATGACTTCTTGAGGAGGCACCTGACAATCTCTTGTCTGAGAGATCCTGGCAGCTTGCCACCTCAGAGAGAAAGGTGTCAACCACCTCAACAAATACTGAACCTTATGGTCCGCCACAAAATTTTGTCTGCCAATAGGGACGTGATTTCCAGATCAAAGCACCTCCAGAACCTCAGTGAGCAATCCAGGGCAAAACCCAAACAGAGAAGATGTTGCATTTGTCCCACCTCGTAATACAAAACTATTATTTTGATTTTAATTTTAATTTTCTTATCCACAATGTAGGTAGGTAGAGAGCTGCTTCTCCTGAGAAATATCTGACTGTACCAGAACAGAGCTGTTAACTGCCTAGACTTCAAAATACTTTATGCAGCAGTCCGATTCAGAATGTGATTTCCATGAGCAGCAGCCTGTTCCTGTGTTCTATCTGATATGTGTGTTTTTGTCTGTACAGTGTCTAGCACAATGGGTCACTGATTTGGAGGTTTCTAAGTGCTAGTGTAATACAAAGTTCCAGCTTCCTTTCTTTCTTCATCTGTCAAATGTATACAAAGATCATCTATAAAGATGGTACAAAAAGAAGTTGGGGAGTGGTGGGAAAAATGTTATTTTTAATCTCAAAATGCGAAGATCTATGATTTCCTCACGGTTCTTACATGTAATTTTTTATTGTGTATATAACTTCTTCTAATTTCCTATTAGATGTGTGCATGGTTCCCATTTCATATTTGTGTGTCTGACATTTGTTTGGGTTTCTTTTTCCACCTAATAAAAGTTGAAAGTGTTGATTGGTGGTATGCAGCTCAGTGGAATTGGCAGTACAGTAATAGACAAATACAGAAATAGAAGTAAACAAGGTTTCATATGGTTATAATGATGTTTCTAGTTTCTAATGTATTCATCCCAAAATATACTGTGGTTTTGAACTGTACTGTTTTTCACATACACAACTACAGTAAATATTTCAATATCCAGCTGTCTTCCACCCACCATTCGCACATGTCTTTTTTAAACCATTTTGAGGAGGTGTGGTGGTGGTGGTGAGGGTCATGTATGTCCACTGCTTCTTAACAGTTTACTATTGTTAAAGACAATTAGTACTTTGCCATTAACTTCACTGGGGCCAGGATCAGTCCCTGAATTAACAACATGTTAATGAGGGCATTTCTAAGTTTCCATTTCCTAGTGGACATGAAGCTACTGCTGTATTACACACTTTCATTTGCGGTGGCTGTCTTGGATTCTTGTTTTGATTTAGAGTTTGGGGTTTTTTTCTTTTAATCAACAGAATTTTTAAAAAGTAAACCTTTTATTTTAAGGAATTTTAAGATAACCAGTGCAACATTAAATCACATTTCCAAATAATCATTAATATGTCTCTGTTGTCAGAAAGCAAATAGGTAGAAAGAGAGGTCTAGAAGCTGAGAGGGATTCTGTATAGAGAATTCAGCACAGAAGTAGGAAGATTAGAGGAAAACCAGAACACAGATGTCAAACACACAATGTAGTAGCAGAGCTGGTCAATTTTTGTGTGCAAAGGTTCTTCATCCAAAAAATGGTGTTTTCTTTCCTTTCTTTTTTGAAAGCTTGATTTCATGAAAAATTATCAGTTTTCACATGTTATGAAATTTCCTGACACTCATCAATATTTGAATGGAAACTTTTAAATCATTATTAATTGAAATAATTTTCAAAATCATTACAGAAAAAGTTGATACAATTTCCATTTAAAATTATGAAAAAGTGGAAACAATTTCAACATTTTAAAAAATTTGTCATTTTTTGAACATCTCTACCGAGTAGGTTTATTATTTATCAGCCATGTTTCTACATAAAATCAAAATTTTCAACCTTAAACAAGGCAGTATATTAACTGTTCTGAAAATGAGATAAAGACCATATATCCTGAAACGTTTTGAGTTCTTGCTGTCATTTGTACAGGACTTTTCAAGTCCTTTGTAGAGGATTCCAGCTGTTGAGACTTAGCCTAGAGCACTTCCCTCAACAAGCCTTCAGCCATACAGATATGGATAGGGCTGTCGCTCTAGCCATCCACTTTTGTCTGGAAGGGGATAGGATTTAAGATTGCCCTCTATGGTTGGAGAAGAGCTCTGTGTAGGACAGAATGATGTAGTAGGCTGGATTCTTATGTTCCAGAAGGCCAGCTTGGCAATTTTTGCCTAGGGAAAATTACAGTTTTCATGACTGAGTTTGAGAAAATACTTAGCTGAAAGATAACTTCATTGGAAAAGTGGAGCACAGTCCATTCTTCATTACCTCTGTTGGAGAGTCTATGCTAATTGTTCAGTGGAGAGTCTAGTTGAATATCTCCAAGACAGTTCTCCGCTTCTCTAACAGATTGGGAACTCTTCAGTTGTTCAGACATTTTTATCTTAATTGAAACAGGATATAAAACTTCTAAAAAAGGGTGAAGTATCCAACACTGTTATCTTTAACATAATAAGTCTAGCAGCAGCCTCTGGAAATGCCCATCCCCTCCAGGATGCTGATGATCATTAGGTTGTGGCATTGAGTCTGAACCCCCAGGTCTCCGCTTTTTCTTTTTTCAGCCAGGATTTAAATGATTGTCTTTTCCAAGTGCTGGGATGCTTGAAGAGAGTCCTCTAGGGAGGAGGGTTGTTCTGCTTGTTGTATTTGTGCTGTTGTCCCTAGCAAAGTTGTTCACATAAGATTTGTAGTGACTTTGATCTCTAAAATGATCTCCTCTGACATTCTTGCTTTTCCTCAAGTACAGCAGTATCCTGATCAGGTCAGTACCCATTTCACCTGCTTTTGGAAAATGGGCAGAAATTTTTGGCATTTCACTACTTCTCTGTTCTTCTGGAGAATTCGAGATCTGGGTTAACATCTTCTCAGATATTCATAAGAGGTTCACTTGCAAAACAATGTAGAATAAAAGAGAAGATCACCCTAAATCTAACAGAAAACCAGAGTGACCCTGTTGGGTAAAGATACTGTTTTCTAGGAGTCTCGGTATTTCAAACCTGATGCTTGGAGAACTATTCTACCCCTCCCACAGTTATCCAGTGTTGCTGTGCGTTTTGACAGCTTTCATTTTTAACTGATCCCAGATACTAAAGTTTGTATTTTCAAATACAGTTCACAGAAGTGACTAATTTCTGAAATCTTACATCTGTTTCCTTACAACTATACGGTATCTTTATCTTTTAAATGATTTTGCTGTTGTAAACCAACAGAAAATCAGTAACCATAACAAAAACCAAATGTTCCTGGCAGATTTCAGTCTGTCATGAGTGCTAGTATAAAATTTAGATATGGTTCCATGCTGTATACTGAATAATGTAATGCTCCTATGGGATTTGTCTGGGCTTCAGAGGGTTTCTTATTGAAATCCATGGGAAAGGAGGTGTTTATCCTTTGTCAGTGCCATGTTTTAACAGATGGCAGTGTATTTGTATCTGAAAAAGTAGTTTTCAAACTTTTTTGAGCCTGTTGTAGTGATAATTTTATGTATAAAGTGCCCTTACTGAGAGTTATCCTAGATTCTGTAGCTTTTGTCAGCAGTCTTTCCTTCCCTCATTGACAGGAGATTGTTGCCCACAATATAGTGAAGACAAAGGCCCTGATTCTGCAGTTGATCCTCCCAAGTTTATTTTGACCTTTGCATGTAATGTGTGCAATGCTGGGAATTGACTAGGGCTCTGCATGGTTTCTTGGGTCTCCCATTGTGATGCCAGTTGCAAGATTAAGGCCCAAGTTAGCTGTGTATTATCTCTCCTCGATTATATCATAGTATCTTTAGGAAAAAATCTCCCAGGAACTTCTGATGTACCAGTCTCTCTCTCTTCTCTAATTTTTTTAGCTGAACTGTCTTTTAAAATTGTGGTGTTCTGACAGGGAAGTCTTCCAGATTCTAAAAATCAGTGGATTCTGTTTATAATCCAATAGCTTTAAAGTTGCCTTGAAAACGGCAGAATTATATGCAAAGGTAAAAATAACAAATTATAGAATATTATAAAAGCCTGTTTCCTATTCAAGGGATCCATTTCCAATATACTTTAATATTATTAAACATTTAATACTACAAAAAATCTACACGCTTGTTGCTACAAAATACAAGTTAAATATATAAACTTCCAAGATCTACATACAGTTGCACAAACCTACAACAACAGATAATGACCACATTTTATAACACCTTTTCTACTCCAGCAACACATTACACTAAATTACAGAACTGAGATACTTTGGGGCTATATTTCTTTTTTAGACTTTTACTAAACAATTAATATGCAATATATAAAATAAAGTGACCACCAACATATTTTTATTACAAAAGAAAAAAAAAGTGGATGGGGGTAGTGTGTATAAAACAAGCAGGAAAATAATATATAATCTTCCATTACATGGCAGTGGGAACTGGGCTGGATCCCATCAATTTCCATTTTTACACATTGTATCCATGGGGGCTTTTTAAAAAGGTGTCGAATTTCAGCAACAAAAACGTGATACTGGTTTTGGGTGTGAGCTGGACACCACTGAAACATGCTTCCAACCTTAACTTTTTAAATGATTTTTTTTGTATGTCTTTGTAAAAGTACCCAAGAGAGTAAGATTTTTTTTTAAAACAAAAGTACTAACAATGTAACTTCAATAGTGCAATTTAACTTTTATTTTCTTTGTGTGGCTGGTGAATCAGTGCTAGCATAATACTGAATATGTAAATCTCCTATACTAGAAACTAGATAATTTCTTTGTCTTAAAATTTTTACTTCTTTCAGATGGGCTGTGGAAAGTTAAATTGGGACAGGTAATCCCCTAAATGGAATATAGACCAAATCAACCTCCTCCCCCTCCAGCTTTAAGTCAATATGCAAGCAGGGCTTTCATAATTTATTTGCAATTTGAAGTCAACCATGAGATGTGTATTGGAGAGAGCACAGTCCTCATCAGAGCAGAATATAACTCTGCTTATTTACTGTTAAAAGTTCTCATTGAATGTTCCTTAAGTATCAAAGTCTTTTGACTACTCTGTGCATCATGTGTTTTTCATCCTGCTTTGCTAATATGAAAGAAGATTTAATGGGTTTAACAAACATGTCCTTAATTGGACAATAATTGGCTTCTGCTGACTAACAGCTTTTCAGGTTCTCCTTGGGGTCTCTGGGGCATGAAAACTACTGACCCCTTCCTTATAAAACTTTATGAGAAAATGCACAAATGATTTCCTGGCAGGGTCTAAAAAACCAGTGGGGTTTATATTCCGCTTTTGATTTTCATGTTAGCTGCTAAACTGTTTGATCACTACCTATCATTGTTACGTGGTTATTTTAAAGAGTTTTTTTTAATTCCAGACAATTTTAAAAAATCCCTCCATTTACTGCATATTGTAGAGGGATGGGGAAGGCGGAACCTCATGACAAGTAATAGAATGTAAGTTCTAAGACTTGAAATATAGCGAGACTGTAGTCTTAAGAGAACTAACTTATGCACATTTGAGAATGAGCAGGAAATATAAATAGTTTATTAAGCATCATATTCAGTTTAGCTTTAGAAAGAATGTCATTAAAATAATAGCCAGTAAGGGCCAGTTCCTGCTTCCATTGAAATCTGTGGGAGCTCTAGCATTGACTACAGAGGTGAGGCTATTTTTGTTAACTCTTTTTGCACACTTTTATTTAAATATTACCAGGTTTGTTTTGATCCGGTATGTCATTAAACAAAGAAGTGATACATTTAAAGCAAACCAGTGCCTGCCCCAAACTCTACACAATTTTATGATCCATCTTTTAGTCTCCCCTAGTACTTTGTGTTTGTGTTGTAATTTTAGATATTAAGCTCCTTAATATTTTGTCCTTGGGAATGTGTTTTCTCTATGTTTAAGGGCCAGCCATTCTTTCAGCACTCAACAAATAATACTTTTAACCCTAAACCTTTATCAGCATTTGTGTTTAATTTAGTCTTGATAATCAGTAAATAGAATAGTTTTAAATGAAACATTAACACTGTTATCCCAATTGGCCATTCTTACAGTGTAGAGAACGTCATGGGAACAGCTAAGATTTAAACTCTCCCAGGAATATGTTGGAGTTCAAAGCCCTTAAATGCTGTAAGACTTTGGGACTAAATCGTTGTCAAGTCTGCTTTAAATTGTTCTAAATGATTCTGAAGATTTCCATTATAAGCACAGCAAACATTTATTTACAGGAATGTAAATAATCAAACTCTATTGCACAATACATTAATAAATATTAGAAAACACTTAGGGATGTTCTGCTAATCAGATTGCTGGAGTAGCTAAACATTTCTAACCCTGCAATTTTGCATAGAGTGAAGGTGCCTCATGCTGTGCAATTAACTGATTTATTAACAACAAAGTTGGTTGGCTGCTGGCTGGCCTGATGGTCTAACGAGAATCAGTATTTATTTCCAAATTTGATCTGAAGCAGCATGCTCAGACAAACGGTGGGGGAAAGATGCACTCTGTGTATTCTCCAGTGCTACCTCTCCAGCTCCCTCCTCGCCACCGCACAGCCAGCTGGAATAATAAGTGGTGATGACTGGTAATGGTAATGTTCATATGGAATCACTTGGACTTTTTTAGATCGAGGCCTTGCATAGTTTTGGAGGGTTGACAAGCTGCCTTTCTTCATTGTAGAGAGACAAGGTAGGTGAGGTAATCTTTTTATTGGACCAATAAAAAGATTGGTGAAAAAGATATGCTTTTGAGCTACACAGAGCTCTTCTTCAGGTATGGGAAAGGTATTCAGAGTATGACAGCTAAATACAAGGTAGAACAGACTGTTTAAGGTAAGTAGTTAACACATATGCCAAGGGACCATTCAAAGTGAAGTGGCCAGTTAGGAGGGCGGTTTGCTGCGAACCTGGAGGCTCAGGTTTCATTTTGTTTTTCAACACAGAAGTGTTGGCTTCTCCCACAGGGTGTTTTGCAGCCCAGTCACCCTGTGGGGCAGGGCAGCAAATCCTCTTCGTCACTACCATATGAGTGGCGTCCGACCGGCACAGCTGGAAGGTTAAGGCTCTGTTGTTCTCGCTGCCCCAGTAACTAGACCAGATTAGGAGAATCAGTGGCGAACCACGTCTTTTCCCCCTAAAAGGTGCAGACTAGTGAGAGAATCAGCGAACCTCAAGAGGAGAGGTGCAACCTCCTTATCCAGCCGGAGCCCCTCCTCAACAAAGCTGCTGCTTCTTCCTGCCTCAAGAGCCTGACTCCCCCAGGTAGAACACTTGAAGAGAGTCAAGGATACAGACTCACATGGCTGCTACTCTGAAACCTTGTATTCAGATGTGGCTCAGTTAAAGTGCAGCTCTCGGAGCCCCCCTCCCATTCTCTGCTACCAGACTGTTTGGGGGAGCTTGGGGCTTCTGCCCTTCGTCGGGGGTGGTGGGGCTAGGGGCTTCTGCCCAGCTGGGCGGGGGGGGGCGGGGTCTCAGGTCTTCAGCCCCGCGGGTGGCACCTGCCAGGGCTCAGGGAAGAGTGGGGCTGAAGCCCTGACCGGCACCTCCCATGGGGCTGAAGTCCCTAGCCCTGCTACCCATCGCAGGGCTGAATCCCCAAGCCCCAGCAGATGCACCCCTGCTGTCAGACTTCTGAAGATTGCCATATACGGCTTGGAGGGTCAGGAAGTTTGGCCACCCCCATAAGTCATAATCCAGTGCCTTTATTAAAACCATGATTGAGTGCCTAGCAAAGCTATGAATGTAAGATCTCAGGCTCATCTTTTTGAAGGTGTGCAGGTTTCCTTTGAGGATGATGTCTGAGAAGACCAATATGGAATATTCATTTTGTGAAAAGTGTTCACCCACAGGTGATATGGTGGTTTTGTCTTTCATTTTTCTGTGTGAGTACATTTGAGAGTGTAGTGATTGTCTGGTTTCACCCACACAGTTGTTGGGGCATTTAGTGCACTGGATAAGGTACACCACATGTTGTGATAGACGTGTAGGACCCATGGATCTTGAAAGGTGTGTTGGTGGGGGGTTTGATCACAGTAGCAGTAGAGATATGTCTGCAGGTTTTGCATCTGTTGTTCTGGCCAGGTCTGGTTCCGCTTTGAGTTGGTGGATCCTGGTCCTTGGGGAGCTTGCTTCTGATGAGGACCTTAGAGAGGCCAGAAAAGGAGGTTCAGAAAAGATTTCTTTCAGGATGTGGTCACCATCAAGTATGGGTTGTAATTGTTTAACGATCAAGTGGATTGTCGTATGAGGTGGTAGGTGACAACTAGGGGTGTGCAGTTGGAAGGGTTTTTTTACGTACTGAAACTGGTTCTCTTGGGGTATTTGAGTGGCCTATTTCATGATGTGATCTACTTCTCTGGTGACGTGTCCTTGTTTGGTGAAAGCAGTTTTAAGTGTGTTAATGTGTGTATCCCATACTTTCTCCTCAGAGCATATTCTGTGATTTCCAAGAGCCTGGCTGAAGATAACAGATTTCTTGGTGTGTTTGGGTTGTTTACTAGATTTACGAAAGTAAGTGTGGTGATCTGTGGAATTCTTGTCTATAGTTGTCTACAGGGTTCCATTGTTGAAGCTGATCGTGGTGTCCAGGAAGTTGATGCTGGTCTGGGAGTGTTTTAGAGATAGCTTAATGGATGTGTGGTGGAGGTTGAAGTTGTGGTGGAAATCTATGAGGGAGTTTAGGTCATCTGTCCAGAGGATGAAACTATCATCCAGAAATTCTTCCCTTGTATCTATTTTGAATGGAATTCACAATCTGACATTAAGGCCTTGTCTACACACAGAAATAACTGCAATTCAGCCATCAATCAATCTACCTGTAAGCAAGAGCAAGCCAGGCCTTGCATCAGCTGAGGGCTGGTCTGCACTGGAAACTTACATCAGCATAGCTACATCTCTCAGGGGGTTGAAGAAGCCACACCCAAGAGCATTGGGGTGCGAGGTGTAGGGTCCGGCCGGGAAGCGCTTACCACAGGCAGCTCCCAGGCAGCTGTGCAGAGGAGCTCAGCCAGGCTGCCTGCCTGCCCTGGCCCCATGCTGCTCCCGGAAGTATCTGGCTGCTGGCATGTCTCTGCGGCCCTTGGGGCAGAGTGGGGCAGTGGGTCTCTGTGTACTGCACGTGCCCACAAGCATTGTCCCGGCAGCTCCCATTGGCCGGTTCCTGGCCAGTGGGAGCTGCAGGGACGGTTCTTGTGGCGGGTGCAGCGCGTAAAGCTGCCTCTCTCCCTTTTTCCTCCCCCCAGGGGCCACAGAGACGTGTCAGCAGCCCGTTGCTTTCGGGAGCAGCGTGGGGCCAGGGCAGGCAGGGAGCCTGTCTGAGCCCCGCTGCATCACCAGTCTTTTAGCAGCCCGGAGATCGCAGAGGCTCCAGGATCGACTAGTCGATCGCAATCAGTGGTTTGGTGACCACTGCACTATAGCAGCGCAGCTGCAGTGGTTTAACTGTAGACATATCCTGAGCCAATTGGGATTTATCTTTACATGTATTTGGTATACATCCTGATTAGTTCAAGCAGTGAAGGCCCTGGCTTGCCTTGGCTACATTCAAGGGTCAGCACAGGCAGAGATATACTTATTGGTGGCCAGTAAATGCTGTATTGTATTGGGGCTAGTCATGAGTATAGCCAAGGCTCAGGGGGCCCTAATACTGACAGCGAAGAACACAGAGAATTCTTATTGATGCATATGTATTTGCACTAGAATACAAAGCACAGCACTAATAGATACCTTATAGATGGTGTTTAGAGGCATCTCTGATGAGATCTATTCAGTACCTAGTTTACAGATATCCGCAGCATACTAGCCACGATGACAGTTGGTGTTCATTTTTCATTGGCAAATGGACAGAAAGGTTAAACTATCCTTTCAACAGGAGAGAGGATTCTGAGAGGTCAAGGTTGGGCACAATGTCAAGGTGCTCTGAGGTAGCTTGCACTCCTGCTGCTTGCACTCGGTGTGTCTTGTGAGTAAAGACAGGACTTCATGTTCTAGTGATGCCACACTTCATGAGTATTAATTTAATTGAAGTATGTATTTTAATGTACTTCGCTTTGTCTTCTAATTTCTTGTCAATGGTTTAGTTTTCAAACATAGCAAAGTAGTTTGCTTTGGTTTTCTGATTCACCCCCCCACACACACAAAATGCTGTCCAATCTGCGCTTCAGTGGAATACATATTGTTAATATAATAGACATCTTAACAGAGATCAGCAGGTGCTCAGGTTCATCCAGAACTGTTTTAGAATATTGTGTGATGAGTGGTTGGTAATGTGATGTGATTATTGCTATTATTATTATTATTATTATTGTGACTAGCCAAGGACTTATCCTATGACTGGGTGTGGGGTATCATCAATAAATTAGATGCCACTTGTGGTTGTCCTGTATGTCAAGTTGTAGTTCAACAGTGTGTCCAGGCGGTGTATGACTGAGCCAGTTAGGGCCAGTTTTCCAAAGGTGTTTAGGTACTTAAAGTTGCAGATAGGCACCTAGGGGGATTTTCATAAGTGCCCAGATGCTTTGAAAATCCCACTAGGCACCTATCTGTGTTTAGGCAACTGGTGGTGAATCCCACCTCTGGCACAGTTGCTTAGGTAGGTGCAAATTAAATGCCCTTGCACCCACCTGGGTGAATCAGGTCCTCCAACATTGAAATTCACAATAACCTTACAAAAGACTCAAATATGATTTTGCACCTCTGATGAAAACATCATGAGATTTTTTTTTTTTAATCAAAATTATTATGCTGTGGAGAGACAGAACTTTGAAAAAGAATTTTGAAACTCTCCATGCATCATACATACAGAAATGATTGTACCACACCTGTAGAATATAAATTCTATATCCTATTGAAGTTGTTTGTGCATTAAACTCTGTTCATTTGTGATAACTCAAATCTCATTGAGCAGGGGAAACAGCATAGTACACTGTGCAATCAGAAATCTTGGGGTTAAGTTCAAGGCTATGATTAAACTTTTGCATTGAGCATGTGCAAACCATAGCACACCAGCTAAAGGTGCTAATTCAAAACCTTGATGAAGTTGTTTGGAAAAGGCTGCAAGAGAAACTATTGTAACCATGTGAAATGTTTACTTATTACACATCCATAGGCTTCCACGTATGCACGTGTATATTCATTCCATGGCACTCAGTACAAAATCTAGAGACAAATTAGGTTTGTTTTGCCAGTGGCTTTATATTTGTTACGATGGTGGTAGCTGCTGTAATAAAGCTAGCCAACATCCCTTATTTTTTTATGTATTTGTACTCAGTGGGGATGACTGCTTTACTGACCATGACTTTGTTTCCTTCCAATGCTTGAGACTGATCTAGCTAGTAGAAGCTCAGAGATTAATGTAATATTTCAAGGAAGGCATTTTTGTGAGGGATAATATATAATAGTGTATGGCTGTGTTTGCCTTCTATAACCCTCCATTTCGTGTGTGTGTAAAACAATAACTTTTTTTTTTTAAATCATTGACTATTTTTTAAAAGAAACAGTAGTAGTAGTATTTATTATTGGAGCATACTATAAAGCTGCAAATATTGAGAGGCCCAAATATTAAACACACCATTGTAAAACAAAAACCAACCAACCCCCCCACCCCCCATCTTTTTTGACCAAGATTTTAAAAAAAGCTAGTCTCCGAAATCCTTATTTAGGCACTTTAAAAAGTGGCCTGATTTTCAGAAGTGCTGAGAACGCTGCATTTTCTAAATTCTCTCACAGTGTTTTGAAACAGGTAGGTTTTCTAAGGAGAATACCCCAAGTGGACATTATTTTTCTGATTCATGTATGATGTGTGGTTTGTGCATAGAGTCTAATGTATATTATTGCAGTAAATACATTTTATTATTAATTGTCAAACTTTTTCTTTTGGTTTTTGAACAGGCAGAAATACTCAGTGTGCTCAGTCACAAAAACATCATTCAGTTCTATGGAGCCATTATTGAACCTCCTAACTATGGCATAGTTACAGGTGAGGACTCTTCCTTTGACTCTTTTTTCTTTATAATATAGAAGGTCTAACGTTGCTAGATCCTAACTCAAACTGCGAACTGTATGCTTTTATTTTTCTGTTGTAAGTGTATGGCATAAAGTCTTAAATAAACTAATTATATCTACATATTGGAAACCATGTTTCTATTTCTACCTCTGATTAAATGTATTATTGACATTACTGAAATTCTGTCTGAATGCACTTATGGCTGCAATACCTAACTGGTCACATTGCTTGCACCCACATTGAGTCAGTTGCAGGACTGGGGGTTTCTCAACTAGGGCCTTATCTACACTTAAAATTTAGGTTGACTACAGCTACATCAGGCAGGGGTGTGAAAATATCCACATTCCTGAGTGCCATTCCTATGTCGACTCAACCCCCAGTGTAGACACAGCTAAGTTGAAGGAAGAATCCTTCCATTGACCTAGCTACTGTTGTTCAGGGAGATGATGTTCTTACACTAATGGAAACCCCCCCATCTACACTATGGGGTTATGCCAGCATAGCTATGGGACTGTAGCTATGTGTGTATAGTTGCCATAGTATAGACATACCCTAGACTAGGCACTTCTCAGATGGAGGTCTCCATCTTATTCTCTCATCACTTTGCATAAATAAATTTCATAGTCCATACTCAGTTTGAATTCATCATCATTTGTCCTGTCATGTAGACCTTGTACATTAGCATTGTAATCCCTGAACCGAGTCAGTTTTTATCACAGAAGGCTTCCTGCATGGCTATATATTTTGTTGGCTTACTGTATCCTACCTGCAAGGTAATATAATGTGCAGCCAGTTTCAGTCACCACTGAATTTTTAATAGTTTTGACATTTTGAAAGCAAGTATGGAAATGAGGACAAAAACTGCGTCTTCTAAAAGAACCAAAACAATTATTTTTACAAGCTATGAACTGAATTGCATGACAGTCTTTTAACTGCAGGGATATTTTAATAAATGTACTCAACTGGGTATACATGTCTCTCTCTTATCCATTAAGTGAGTTATTGAAGTTTATTTTATTTCTGCAGCCCAGCATCTCCCACAATTCTGAGATGTCTGAGCTGTTCTCTCTGCAGTTCTGGAGGTGGTGCCACATTGCAGCACAGCCTGAACTGTCCATGACCCCTTCTCCAGTTTGCCACTAGAATTTTTGTCTTTATATACTGCTCTATATACTTTGCTTCTATATACTGTATAACAGCAGCTAGAGGTGGTTTGCTTTATTCCTGACCATTTCCTTTAACTGTTCTATTTCAATTCATTTTGGAGTTGTATGAAATTTTAGTTTATAATGACTTCACAAGTGCTTTTTATATAAGTTGTTGTAAAACTAGCCAAATATCTAGGACTTGATGTACTACCTGGAAGACCTCTCCCTTTGAAAGTAAACAGTCTGTTTCTTTATCCCTCCCTACTTATTTTCACTGCTTACTGCTTCCCTACATCTCAATGTAGGAGATAGTGGGCCGCAGAATGGGAAATTCTTGCCTAGTAAGATGCCTAGCAGCATCTCCAGCAATTGCCCCCACCCCTTGCTATGTCTTCAGTAGGCAAGGGACAACGATTAATGTTTTATGACTACCGTTTGTGGGCCCATTATCCGAGGTCACTGGTTGGTATTCAGTTAATTGTTACTATCGAGTTCTAACATCTTTTACACAGCTTTGTAATTAAATTATCTGGCGGGAAGCTGGAGAAGGGAGCATGTCCAGCACCACCTGCATTACAACAACATTGACCCACCTCTGGAAATGCAGAGGGAAGGGTAACAGCCAGTGCTCATCATTAATTAGAGAAGCTTAAAGGCTGTTTTAAACTGTGCTGGTTGCCAGGGCCCTCCTGCGGTCAGCTGGGTGCAAGGATATCGCAGCCATACCCCTCATGTCAGCAAGCAGGGGAGGAGGTAGCATAGGAGCTCTGCTATGTTAGTTTCATACCACTTGAAGATTCCTCTATGTTACCAAAGAATCCTATGTCTAGGTACATCAGCTTTAGGGCTTCTCTGTGCTGCAAGAGCAATGCAAAGCTGCCGCAGTACACTGGAGTATTGGGGCCAAGTAGTGTTCCTTTAAGAACAGAATCAACCAGTTTTCAGTAAATGTTATTGTACGGTAAAAGGCTGTTGGGTTTAGGATAGTTGATTCATTCATTACAGACACAAAATCAGGTTATATACCACTTAGGGCATGTCTACACGGTGCTTTAGTTTGCACCAGAGGGGTGAAAATTTTAGTCTGCACTTGCATGTCACACACTGACTGGTCCATGTGGACCTTGCTAGTATGCACTAAAAGTTCCCTAGAATGCATTAATATAGTACTGTTTGAAACGGGACTACATTAACATGTGCTAGGGAACTTTTAGTGCATACCAACAGGGTCCACAGATATCAGTTAGTGCGCAACATGCTAGTGCGGGTTAAAATTTACATCCCTCTGGTGCAGTTTAAAGTACTGTGTAGACAAGCCTTAAGACTCTAAAGTTCTCCTGTACCATTTATACATGTAGTTTGTTTTGTAAGATTAGTCTGCTGCTGATAATGCTAGGTTGCCAGATACATGATATTGTATTTAAAAACAAAATGAATGAGTAGTAGGTTAAAAATGTTTATCTAGTAAATGATAAAGGTATGTGACAGAACTTACACCTGCACTGTCTAATGTTTAATAAAATATATCTTTTTCAGTGACTTCGAATTGTTAAATTAATTCAGAAGCAATAATTAGGGGAAATTATGTGTTTGTATGGTACTTTCTTTGTAGGAAAACATTCCAATATATTGATACACTTACTTTTCTAGGTTAAGGTAGTGCCAAAATATAAAAAGAGAAAAAATAGCAATTTGGCTATATTTACTACATAGCTCAAATTATAAACCCTCTCTTTATAAAAAAATAAATAAAAAAAATAAAATAAAGATAGTAGTGTTTTTTTCTTTCCTCTATATCTTTTTGTCTGGCCTGGTGACCAGTCCATCTGTAAAAGCCACTGGGGATAGGTTGTATCTGGTTGGTTACTTTATTGTATTTTGTTAGGGGCACTGTAACAGGTCCCCTTCTTGCCCTTTTGGATCACCACAAACAGTTTGGACACTTCCGAGTTTATAAGCACCAGTGTGTTTATGTATTGGATCTCCTCTACCACTTCACCAGTACAGTCCCTTGTGCAGCAACATACAATTGGATGTAAACGTCCCCATTAGTCCATTCTCTGGGGATGGGGAGGCAAGACTTCACTGTCGTGAGATCCTCTACCCTCCAGCTTTGGCCAGCCTTCCCCTTTCACTTCCTTTCTGTCCTTTACCTGTTCCCAGCAGATGGGCTGATTGCTGTCATTAGTTCATCAGCCTCTGGCCCACTGGTGGACAGCCTGCAGCCCATCAGGGTAATCTAATTGCGGGCCGCGAGACATTCTGCTGACGTTAACTGTCCCCAGGCACGGCCCCCCACAGCTCCCAGTGGCCGCAGTTTGCCGTTGATGATGTTGATCCCTGTAATGCCCCCCACAGCAGCCCAGCGGCAAAGGGACATTACAGGGATCAACAGCAGTGCCACGTGAAAGTGAAGGAACTGTGCCAGACATACCACAAAGTGAAGGAGGGCAACAAGAAATCTGCTGCTGCCCCGCAGACCTGCCACTTTTACAACGAACTCCTTGCCATACTTGGTAGAGACCCAACCAGCACCCTGCAGACAAGTTTGGGTACCTTGGAAGCGCCTGAGATAGATGCTCCTGCCATGAACAGCGTGGAGGAGGAGGAGAGAGGAAACGCGGTGCGGGACTCAAGCCATGCCATGTTCCAGGAACTGTTTGAAACTCTGCAGGAGTCTAGCCAGTTCTGCCAGGCAAGCACAGATGAGCCCGCTGAGGAGAAGGGGAAGGGAGCTTGGGTAAGTGTGTACGTGCCTTATTCCTTGTGATATTTTTATTTTTGTTTTTTTGCTTTTTCTTTCTCTAAAACCTTATCACCCTCCTTGCTTCCCTCCTGTGTTTGACAAAAGTATTGACTTTTTGTTGCTTTACTGATATTATATTAGGGAATAAATTCTAAGAAGGGTTTTATGGTATTTCAGTTACACAGTCCATATCAGAATGGTATTCTGTGCTCAAGTAGGGGTAGAACTAACAGAGGTAGAGTTGGCGACACATCAGCTTTTCAGTTCTTTGGCTTGTTGGACTAGATGGTGGGCCGTGCAGAGTACTCTGTTTATCAGAATAGGATGTCTCTTCTATGCACTTGAGAAATCTTGATGAAACTTTCATGGAGATACTCTGCCATCCTCTCCCAAAGATTTCTAGGGGTGGCAGCTTAATTTCTTCCCCTGAGACAGGAAACTCTCCCATGCCACATTATGATGAATTCAGCTTGCCCCATTGAAGTAAACAGGCTGGCAGCACACATGTCTGGGCAGCTTTGGGACGCAGCTGCAGCCGGGATCTCTGTGTCTTTGTGACCTGGAGGAGTGGGATATCAGCCAAAATAACCCCTTTCTGTGAAAATTCATAGATTCCATGGCCAGAAGGGACCATTGTCATTTTCTAGTCTGACCTCCTTCTTCAATTATGGGCACCAGAACTGAACATAGTATTCCAGCAGCAGTCACACCAGTGCCAAATATAGAGGTAAAATAACTTCTCTACTCCTACTCGAGATTTCCCTATTTATAAATGATAAGATCACATTAGCTCTTTTGGCCACAGCATCACAATGGGAGCCCATGTTCAGCTGATTATCCACCACCATCCTCTGATCTTTTTTAGGGGCACTGCTTCCCCGGATAGAGGCCCCCATCCTATAAGCAGGGCCTATAATATTTATTCATAGATGTATACCTTTATATTTAGCCATATTAAGCACATATTGTTTTCTTGCTCACTTTACCAAGCAATCCAGATCATTTTGAATCAGTGACCTGTCCTCTTCATTATTTACCATTCTCCAATTTTTGTGTCATTTGCAAACTTTATCAGGGATGACTTTATGTTTTCTTCCAGGTCATTGATAAAAATGTTAAATAACATAGGGCCAAGAAACACTGCTAGAAACATATCAGCTCAATAATGATTCCCCACTTACAATTACATTGTCTCGCGGCCCGCAATCAGATTACCCTGATGGGCCGCAGGTTGCCCACCACTGTCTTTGGGGGACCCAGCTATTTACCTCTTTCCATTGTGAAAAATGGCCATTTATTCCTACCCTTTGTTTCCTATCTTTTAACTAGTTACCATGAGAAGACCTTCCCTCTTATTCCATGACAGCTTACTTTGCTTAAGACCCTTTGGTGAGGCACCTTGTCAAAGGCTTTCTGAAAGTCCAAGTACACTGTGTCCCTCAAACAATTCTAATAGATTGGTGTGGCATGATTTCCGTTTACAAAAGCCATGTTGACCTGTCCCCAACATATCGCGTTTATTTATGCATCTGATGATTCTGTTCTTTACTTTCGGTACAACCAGTTTGCCTGGTACTGAAGTTAGGCTTACCGGCCGCTAATTGCCAGGATCGCTTCGGGAGCCTTTTTAACAATAGGTGTTACATTAGCTACCATCCAGTCATCTGTACAGAGGCTGATTTAAACGATAGATTACATACCAGAGTTAGTAGTTCTGCAATGTCATTTTTGAGCGAATACCATCTGGTCCTGGTGACTTATTACTGTTCAATTTATCAGTTTGTTCCAAAGCCTCCTCTAATGACACCTCAATCTAGGACAGTTCCTCAGATTTGTTACCTAAAAAGAATGACTCAACTGTGGGGATCTCCCCCACATCCTCTGCACTGAATACTAATGCAAAGAATTCAATTAGCTTCTCCACAATAGCCTTGTCTTCCTTGAGTGCTCCTTTAGCACCTCAGTATTCTGGTTACCTCACCACCTCTTTGGCAGTCTTCCTGTTTCTGATGTATTTTATTTATTTATTTATTTTATTGGTTTATTTATTTATTTTGATGAGTTTTTGTGTTCTTAGCTAGTTGTTCTTCAAATTCTTTCTTGGCCTTCCTTATTAGGCTTTTTTGCTTAACTTGATAGAATTTATGTTTCTTTTCTGTTTTCCTTACTAAGATTTGACTTCCAATTTTTAAAGGAGGTCTTTTTTGCCTCTTACCACCTGTTTTACTCTGTTGTTTAACCATGCTGGAATTTTTTTTGATCTTACTGTGTTTTTTATTTGTGGTATACATTTAGTTTGAGCCTCTGTTACAGTGTTTTTAAATAGTCTCCATGCGGTCGGCACAGATTGCACCCTTGCAACGGTTCCTTTTAATGTCAGTGTAACTAGCTTCCTTGTTTTTGTGTAGTTCCCCTTTTTGAAGTGAAATGCTACCATGGTGGGATTCTTTAGCATTTCCCCCCCACAAGGATGTTAGATTTAATTCCATTATGGTTGCTGTTATGGAGCGGTTCAGCTATATTCACCTCTTGGATCAAATCCTGCTTTCCACTTATGACTAAATCGCCTCTCCCCTTGTGAATTCTAGAACAAGCTGGTCCAAATAGCAGTCATTTAATATGTCTATAAATTTTATTCTGCATCCCTTCCTGAGGTGACATGTACCCAGTCAATAGGATAGTTGAAATCCCCCATTATTATTGCGTTTTCTGCCTTTGTAACCTCTCTAATCTCTCTGAGCATTTCACAATCACCGTCACCATCCTGGTCAGTAGTATATTCGTACTGCTATATTCTTGTTGTTCAAGCATGGAATTTCTACCCAGAGTTTCTGTGGTACAGTTTGATTCATTTGAGATTTTTACTTTATTTAGCTCTATGCTTTTTTTGATATATAACGCTATTCTCCCACCAGCATGATTTACTCTGTCATTCCTTTATGTTTTGTACCTTGGTATTACCATGTCCCATTGATTACCTTCATTCCACCAAGTTTCTGTGATGCCTGTTATATCAATATCCCCATTTAATGTCAGGCACTGTAGTTCACCCATCTTAGTATGAAGACTTCTAGCATTTGTGTATAAGCACAGTGTGTTGTTTAAATGAGACCTTTTTTATGTTTGTTCATCTCTAGCTGCTACCTGTACTTCTGCCATTAATTTTTAGTTCTGTGATCAGTTCTGATTTATCTATTAGGACAAAGTCTCAAAAAATTCCTCTGCATTGGCTGCAACGCTTCGTTAGGAAATTGTCAGCTATAATGTTTAGAAATTCTAAGGTTGTTTTAGTATTGGCAGCATGAGACTTCCTGCATATGTCACTCAGATTGAAGTCCCCCAGGATGATGCAGCTGTTTTTCCTAGAAATTATAGATAAGTGTGTAAGGAGAAAGCCATCCTGTTCCCTAATGTGATTTGGTGGTCTGTAGCAGACACCAACCAATACCCCATCTTGTGTTTTGTCTGTTAGGACATTGATTTGTAAGCATTCAAGATAATTTTCTTCCAAGTTATCAGTGACTCAGAAAGAGGTAATGCCATTTTGGACATAGAGTGCCACTCCTGCTCTCCTTTTGCCTACTCAATCCTTCTTAAATAGGTTATAGCTACTGATTTTAACATTCCAGTTGTGCAAATCATCCCATCAGGTTTCAGTAGGAGCAGCTAGACTGAATTTATGCTCATAAATGAGCAATTCCAGTTCCTCTTTTTTGTTACCCAGGCTCTTAGCATCTGTGTAAACAAATTCAATAATATCTTCTCTTCGTGTCTTTTGGATCCTTTATGAATATTGTTCTTAACGTCTTGCTTTCGTGCTAAGTGAGTGCTCCTATCTTCCCTCTTTTTACCCTCCCCTTTTGCTATTAAACTAGTGCCAATATATTCCCTGCCATTTTCCTATACATGCACCAGAGGGGATAGACGGGGTGTAACACTAAATTTCATAGCAACATGCAACAGAACACCCCCTGCTCTGACTCCTCCATACTCACCGTGGTTTGAGAGAGAGAGAGAGTGGTGCTGTAGCGAGGCACTCCAAAGCCACAGTGCCACTAAAGCATTTCTTATTAAAAGTTTTTATGGAAATGACATAAGGCAGTTTTGAGACTTGACTTTTTTCTTTTCCATTGTGACTATAAATCTAATGGTGTATCTGTCTGGTTTTATCAGCAGCTTCTGGTGTGATGGCCTTGAGGAGTCCCCCCCACTGAACATCTGACCCTGATGAGGAGGAGAAGGAAGAGGACTAAGGAGTATAGGTTATGGAAGATCCATCCTCCTGGCCACAGTTGCCTTGGACCATGATCAAAGGGCTTGGCAGTGCCCTTCAGAATGTGAACAAGGAGAAAGACAGACTGATAATGGAGAGAGTGGTTGCTGCAGAAGAAGCAAAAGAACCAAGAGGTGCATCAGGAAACATACCAGGACATAATGGGGTTGCTCAGGCAACAAACACAAATGTTGCAGAGCATGGTTGACCTACAGGCCCAGAGATCCCAGACCCAGCAGCCTTTGCAGTCTTTGGAGAACTGCATGGTCCCTGCCCCCTACAACTCCCAACATACCACATGGCACCACAGTGTACATCCTTACACCTACCACTCCAACCAAGGTACAACAAAGCTACACATACACCGGCCTGAGAAAACTAGTAGTCACAACGGACTACATTGAACTACTGTATACATACATGGACATAAATGCCTATTGTTTACTTCCATTTTCACTTGGGTTTGTAAACTGTGTTTCCCTCTCTTAACAGTGCTGGTTAAAAAAAAAAAATTAGCCTTGAATGTCTTTGTTTTCACTTTAATTTGGTTAACTGCTATTTTCCACACAGTTTTTGGAAAGTCTCAGTATCTTTATTAATTCACACCAGGTGCTGCGGAACACATAAGGGGGGGGCAAAGATGCAATGTACCGCAAGCATTCCAGAATTCATAGCGGCAGGCTTGGACCAAACCAATATATCACACGACAGACACTATTTCATGAAAGCTGTGCTATGGCTGCCTATTGACATGCTCTCTTAAAGCCTCCCTCAACTGCACAGCACTGGTGGCAGCCTCTTTCTCTTCACCTCACCGATATTCCGTAGGTCAGAACATGCAGCTATAACCATTGGGGTGTTTTTCTTGCTGAGATCCAATCGAGTGAGATCCAATCTGCATCCCTTCCATCTACCAAAAGCACATTCAACAGTCACGTGGGCACTGGGTGAGCCAGTAGTTGAATCTTTCCTTGGTGCTGTCGAGGTCAGTGCACAGCTTCGTGAGCCGGGGAGTAAGTGGTAGGCGGGGTCACTCTTGGCATTTCAATATTGCCAATGGTTATCTGCCAGTCGGGGAAGAATGTCCCTGCTTGCAGCTCTCTGAATAGTTCTGTGTTCTTAAAAAAGTGTGTGTCATGCACCTTCCCTGACCAGCCCACTTTGTTGTCTGTGAAATGTCCCTGATGATCATGAGCGCTTTTATGATGATGGAAAAGTAGCCTTTTCTGTAATAAGGTGGGCTGGTGCTGAAATAGTGATATGCCTGCTACTTATCGCCCTGTCGTAGTTTGGGAACCCCATTGCTGCAAATCCATCTGTGATGTCCTGCACATTGCTGAGGGTCATAGTCTGATATAGCGGGAGACGTTTAATGGCTCTACAAACTTTCATCACTATGGCCCAAACTCTGGGTTTTCCAGCTCCAAAATGATTTCCCACTGACCAATAGCAATTCAGGGTTGCAAGCTTCCAGACTGCAAGTGCCACACTCTTCTCCACTGTCAATGCAGCTCTCGTTCTGGTGTCCCTGTGCTGAAGGGCCGGGGTGAACTCGGCACACAGATCCAAGAATGTGGCCTTTCGCATCCAAAAGTTCTGCAGCCAGTTCTCATCATCCTAAATGTGCATTACGACGATGCATTCCCAACAGTCGGGACTCGATCTCTATCGCGTAGAGCCGCTCCAAGAATGCCAGCAGCAACCTGGAATGTTTTTCCACTGTGCCCATTAGCTTCTAGTTATTGTGTTCGAACATCTCCACATTGTTCTCATCTCAGTCCTAATTGTAGCAGTACTTCCTCAAGCTCTGCACATACTGGACAGTGGTGCTTCCTAGATGTATTTGCAACGCACATGAGAACTATGATGAGCTCTGCAGGCTCCATGCTTCTGTCAGTGATGGTGGAGACCAAAAAGTGCTGCATGGGACTGTGGGAGTTTTGAAAAATGATGCTAAAATTATTGGATGTGGCAAGTAGTATGGGATATAGAAACCAGCATGTTAGGAGCTTGACCCGTAGCTCCTGGAAATCCCTGGGCACTTTGCTACTATCCCACAAAGCTCTGTGAAAAGGTCCCAAAAGGCACTGCGCCACATAGTAGCATGGGGAATGCTGGGATATCTATCCAGTGCACCATACTTTGCATCGACACAAGCCCGCCTGATGAGTATGGGGAGCACCGACACAAGAAGCCAAGCATGCATACGCCTGACCGATATACAGACTTCAGTGGCTGTATCCCAACATAACTTGCATTGACTGAACTTTGTAGTGTAGACATGGCCTAGCAATTGTGCTTACATACCGAGGTTCTGCCCCTTCTGTTCTGGCCACTTTGCACTAGTCAGGTGGTTTAAAGTAGTGGCTCTAAGTGACCAGCTGATGATTTCCCTGGTGTAGGGAAGTTCTCAGGTGGTGTAAAGTGGTGTAGCTGGATCCTACATCATCTGCCCCTGTACATCCTGACATAGAGGCTGGGAGTGGGTGAGATGTAGTGTCTGCTTAATTCACTAGTAGGATATAGTGTCATAGCGACCATAACCAGTTGTCATAAGTTACAGCAGCCCCTAAGCTGCTCCAACATATGCCAGTGGGCAGGGCAGGGACAATTACACCAGGAAAATCAGGGAGGCATAACTTGTTCCAGACAGCTGCTCCCATCCCCACATTTCTCTCACCAAGCCTATCCTGGAACAAGTGAAAATTTGGCCGCAGCACTTCAACATTAGACCATTTTTTTTTTCCTTAACAAAAATTTCTCTTTCCACTTATCTGACTCTCCTGTTTTCCCTCCCCCGAAAAAACCTAATTTAAGGTCAGATTCTAATACTTGACTCAAATATTTTTGGACAGTAATTCAAATAGATTATCTCCTACTTTGTGTTGGACTGTTTTGCCCTCCCTCATGTACAACGTTGCACAATAATACAATGATGAGGAGTGTCCATTTTCCTCTGAAGCACTAAATATTGGACACTGCTGGAGTCCATTTGACGAACCAGTAATCTGATCAAGAATGGCAAATTCTGTGTTCCCATGTAGAACATCTTTGATTTAAAGTACTGAAAAATTACTGTCAAATGGCACTGTGGAGTTCCAAGTTTGTATTTGTGACTTTAGAATCAATTGTGCTCAACTTGCAGTAAATAGATTGATTTCTCTAGACTTTCAAACTCAGCTTGGGCTCTGAAAGTCAAAGTAGATTCTCTCCATCACATACACCATCGCCAACAATAAAGAGCCTGCAGGCCAAATTAGCCCTTTAGGGTGAATGTCTTCACTGGAGTTGGAGGTGTGATTGCAGCATGTGTAGACATGCCTGAGCTAGCTTTGATTTAGCTAGCTCACGTGCCGACTGCAACATGAGCTAGCTGCCAGAGACCATACCCAGGCTCACTGGGGGGCTTGTACTTGGGCAGCTAGCCCATTTTGCCATGGCTTCACTGCAGTTGGTACCTGGACTAGCTACTAGCTATGTCTGCACATAGACCTCCGACTGTGGTGTAGACATACCCTTGGTTACACCTGTGCAACCACACTTCTGTTAGTGGGTTTTCACAGATGTCATTGTTCAGAACAAAGTACTTCGTAAATTATTCTGTTGAGAATGAACAAGAAGGAATAGAATCCACCTTGCTTTCTTATCAGTGTTGGCTCTACAGGGATAAGAACAGAGAAAAGCAGTACAACTTATTTTAGTCCCTTAAGTCAGTAGATGAAATTCTGAATATGCAAATGGAGCAGACCTCCTGAGTAAAAAGGTGACATTTTACATAGTTGCTTTTCTGAGCAGAACTGTGCTCATCAAACTTTTTTTTAAACATCCCAATGTACCTGTCCCCAAATACTTGTCAAGCTCCTGATCTGGCTAATCTGAATTCTGTTTATGCTGAGCCTTTTTACTGTCTTAATTTTAAAATCCACTACTTGCCTGTCTGGGGATAATTAAAAACAAAATGCCTCTATTTTACACCTGTGCAGAATACAGTCTGCTGTTAACTATTGAACCCACAGAGTCTTATTGCAGAGTTTTATATGAGGATTACATTGGTCTATCAGTCGTTGGTGGGAAATCACCCAGCTTTTGACTTAAAAGCAACATTTTGACACATTATGTGTCTTTTTTTTTTTTAATAGAATATGCTTCTGTTGGCTCATTGTATGATTACATTAATAGCAACAGAAGTGAAGACATGGATATGGATCATATCATGACCTGGGCAACTGACATAGCGAAAGGTAAGAGGCTGATTTTTAACAATAACTCCCTCCTGTTGACCATTTCTGTTTATGTTTTGGCTCTAAATCCCAGCAGAATATTTTTCATAGGTGACTGTGTATAGAAATATATTGCATAGATATGTCAATATCTAGGTTTAGGGCTTGTCTACATAGGGATAGTCAGGAAAGTTAAGATGAAATAAAGTGGCCACAGTGCACTTTAGCTTAAGCAAAACTAAGCTCTTCCCTACGCTGAGAAGTTAATTTTGTTTTAAGGTGGGTGGAGCGTGAATTTTAAGTGGAATAGCTATTCCTGATTAAATTCCTGTGTGGATGCTTTCCAATAAGAGTGCCTTATTCCAAATTTGCTTAATCCACTTCCAAAGGGAGTTAGTCAGAAATGGCTATTCCAGAATACCTTCCCATGTAGACAAGCCCTTAGTTAAAGCAAACTGAGACCACTTTACTTCTAAATGAGAGCATCTAACACAGAGGTTTTATGCACTTTAAATAATGTGCTCTAACTTCGCACCTTCAGTTAATTTGTCTTAACTTGCTTTAGTGTCTAGACAAGCCCTTAGACTATTCAATGGAACAGTTTAATTAGAAACGATCCAAGTAATTTAAGACAGGTGGATGCTATTCTGTATGTGTTGTACCACACATAAAATTTTTAAAACACACTTCAAAATTTCCCAAGCAATTTAAGTAATTTTTAGAAAAACAATCAAAGTGTTAGCAAACAGTTTTTAGTTCCTTTTTATTTTTAAATACACATTCAAAGACTAGCTAATGCTTTACGGCCCTGATCCTGTATTCAGATTGGTCGCACTGATCCCTTTGCACATGTGGTGTCCCGTAGAAGTCATTGTGGTCTTCAGGAGTCCATGCTAGAAGATCTCAGTGCCCCAGAGCCTAAATGGCTAAACCACAGTTTATTTTTATCTATTTTTAAAAAGTTTGTAAGTGCAAGCCTTTTTGGAGTTTTATCTCAACATACCCAAGTTACTCGCTAAATAATTTCATCTGAATAATGAAGGCTAGTGGTTACATTTTATATCCTCCAAGCACTAGAAGAAGGTACAGCAGATAAGGCATTGGGCTTGTCATTGTGATTAACTCTATGCAATTATAGTTTAAATCCCAACAATGAGTGTGATGCTTAGACACAAGAGCAAGTTGCAGAATACCTCCAACTGTTGGGACGCAGATCATATTTCTGGTCGATAAGACACTATCTCTCTCTGAAATCCAAGCATCAGCGTACCTAAGACTCACCCAGCTCTGCCTGCATTAGATATATACAGATATTTAAAATAGGAAATGAAAGAATAGAAATAAGAGCATAAAAATTATGCATTGGGTGGGTGATATCTCCATCCTTTTATGTTCATGCACATGGCACTGTATTACATGTATACTTTTTACATACTTAGGGCTCTCTACATGCAAATAATCACATAGGCAAGCAGCATTCCTCTTCTAATGTACTATAGATCATCATTAACACAAGCATTGACAATCAGTGGCCTTGCTAAACCAGCATAATTTTAAAACTTTCCCTCATTTTTCTATAGGAATGCACTATTTGCATATGGAGGCTCCAGTGAAAGTAATTCACAGAGATCTAAAGTCTAGAAATGGTAAAGTAACCTTGCACTTAAGTTATTCTATATTTCTACTTTCAGTTAATGTGACAGTTTAACTTTAGCCTTCGAGAGATACAGGGCTAAATCTTCAGCTATAGCTGAGATATGCAGCTGAGGCAGAGAAAAGGCAGTACTAAGCCATCTTTGTGTTCCCTGCCCTGAATCCTTGGGATATCTGGGCACCATTCCAGTCCCTGGCATAATTCAGAGCAGTCTGTAGTGCTGCTTTAAATTATGTGTTGCTTCTCATGGTCTGTTCCAGCAGCCAAGGTTTGACAAGGTACTTTCCCTTTTTCCTGGAAATGTCCTGTATGCTGAGGCCCAGGAAGAGATGGTGGAGAACTGCTTTGAACAGTGCAAAACAGCCAAAAGAGACTTGAGAATCGGACCCAGTATCCTCTCTGAAAATGTTGTGGTTCTTTCAGCATTGATTGAACTTTTGCAGATGATAGTGCTTCTGAAGAATGTAAACTGGCTGTGGGGTTTGAATGAAACTGTTCTACTTGGTTAGTTCCAGGTCAGTTATGAAACATGCTGAAAAGTGACTTTAAGTGAAATATTTACTACTAGTAAGTGGCTTACAAATTATTCTGAGTCACCAAATGCTGTATAAGAATGTCATCCATGGAGAAATGGCTGGATGTAGTTTCATTCTTAAGTATCTTTTTAAGAAAATATTTATTTTCTTTTATAAACTTTGATTAATCATTGATGCTATTATTACTAACGTAAATCTCTGGGAGGGATCATTGTGAGCCTTCATTACTGTAATGGGAAATATTGGACAGTTCTTTCTGTATTTGTAGTTAGTTAGAAATCTCTCTCTATCTTTTGAATTGGAAAGATTGTTTAAGGGTGAGCAAGGCTCACATCAGTTTTTGAGGTAAGCTTATTTTTTTGTGCTCAATATCCCCACTAACTAGGGCTTAAAAGGCATTCAGAGCATATGTTTCAATTTACCCATCTGAAAATTTTATTTAGTTTCCATGAAAATTTACTGGAGGTGTGCCAGAATGTACCATTTTAGGAAGTCATAGATGGTGATATAATCAAAGGCTGCATGAGAAGTTTTGACACAGAATACTACATTTAGAGGCCTATTGAGAAATCTGGGTACAGCTGACAAACTTTCATGGAAAGTAAGAACAACCTTTAAACAAAAGAAAAGTTGAAACTTCTCAGTGTGCTGAATGCTTTCCACAATTTGGTTAACTCAAAACTGACCCAAAACATCCACCTTTTAATAAATACCTTTTTAGTATCGGTATTCATTGGTTTATTACTATTGCCATGAGAATTAATCTTCATCAAGTCCTAATTTGGATGTAAGACCAAAATAAGCATAGAAAACTTCTGGATTTCAAAGATGTGGGCTCTTGCTTTGCCCCAGGGATTTATCTGTAATCCTCAAAATATCAAATTTCGTTTAAAATACAAAGTGGAGGGCCACTAGTGGCAGTGAAATAGTGGGGAATTCAAAGAAAAATGCTAGTGTAGACAATGTCATAATGCTGTTCTCTGACGCAGTTATAGGGATTCTGTTTTCCTGTCCACATGAGCCAAAAATAATAAATAAAAATTAGAAGACAGATGCTCCAAGCTGTGACAGAAAATCATGCTAGTGGTGGATGGCTGCTCTTGTAGAGTGGACACACCCTTATTGGTTTGCAGCAAGGTCTTGTTTTATCTTTTGTTCCACATGGGAAGGAACTGCAACAAAACCTGGGACCTGGAATTCCTATTTTCCCCATCTCCCAAGAGGTACAAGTAATGACAACTTCTCTTTTCCTCCCTCGCCAGACAGAGGAGAAGAGGGAGGTGATAGAGTACTTAACATCCATCTTTTATGTGCATTCCAAGAGGGATTGATACAGCGGAACTCACTTAAAGGTGATAGACAACAGAAAAACTCTGAGATTGCACTGTTTTTTTCCGCTTGTTCATCATGATGAATCCCTGGAAACAAATTTAGTAAAAAATAAATCCCAAACTACCTTTTTTCTCCTGCTTATATTTTACATCAGATATTCAATTCACATCTTGTCTGCCCTGATTTTATCTCAGATGACTAGAGAACTAGTGAAACGTCATGGTAGGCAAGAGAGTGAAGGTTGAGATGTGAATTGAGAGAGAGTTTTTTTTTTTTTTTAGTCAAACTCCTTGATTTTTCTGTTTTTGTTTTCAATTATTCAACTTTTCAATTGCCAATTAACTTAGCGGATACTGGACATCTTTGTTAAAGGTTAAATACCCCGCCTCTTCAGTTAAGGTGTTAGAGCTTACACTGAACAGGAGATCTTTCCCAAGAGGTCTTCAGCAAAACCAGTAAAGACTGGACTTTACATTCCTGATATTCTAAAGTAAATCAAACAGAACAATAATTTTGACTAGGTGTGTGAAGGAAACCTTTAGGTGGCAAGTTGTCTGGTGTTTTACATTATGCAGGAGGGTATGAGTCCAATTTTTTAAGCATCTTTATCAGCTTACTACTCGAGTTGAAAGAAACTTCACTCTAAGTAAAGTGACACTTCAGTGTAAGAGGATTGAAAGTCCATTAAAACAAATCTGGACTTTCACTCCACTTTCTCTGTAAGTGGAATTTGACTCTAACTGCATTGCCTACAAGCGGGTTCCACTGTGTTTGCTAATGCGCTGTAAAAGTTAGGGTAAAGGTGATTGTGGAAAGGGTATCTGCTGAAAAGTGTCACTGTGAAATTGAAAAATAATTCAAACATCACACTGAATTTTCTCTGACTTATTTGCAGATAATGTCAATAAATGGATACATACAGTGGGTGAAATTGTACCCACAATTACAACTGTGCAAGGTGTTTGAGGAAATGTGTAAGGGAGGATTGAATTATAACTAAGGAGTTAATTGTAGCCTGTTTCTTAGCAAATTAAATTTTCATTTATTAGTAAACTATTAATAGACCTTTTTTGTAATTTTTTTTCTAATGCAGTTTTAGAATTTATTCATAGACTTTCAGGTATCTGACAAGTGTTCTTCGAACACCTCCCAAGAAATCAAAAGAATTGTGTGTGCCAGTGTATTCAAGTCCTGGATCAATGTGGGATCATTTTTCTTTATAAAATGTCAACTGGGTTTGCCATTAAGATGTTAATAACAAGATACATTGTTCTTCTTTGAAACGTAATTCACTTACATTTTGTTCTTGATTTTCCAGTTGTTATAGCTGCTGATGGAGTATTAAAGGTAGGAATATTTTAATTATTTGGAAGGTTTTGCAGCTGCTTTGCCTGATATCTTTGAAGTCAAATGAATGAGAAGTTGGCATTTATTGTTTGTTTGTTTTTGCCAGATCTGTGATTTTGGTGCCTCAAGGTTTCACCACCATACGACACACATGTCCTTGGTGGGTACCTTCCCTTGGATGGCTCCAGAAGTTATCCAGAGTCTCCCAGTGTCTGAAACATGTGACACATATTCATACGGTGTGGTGAGTTGCTTTCATTTCTTTCTCTATATTAATGGAGCACTGGCATAACTGATTTAGTAGAATGTAAAATGTGAAAACAATGTTCCTAAATAAGGGCAATAGAGAAAGTTCACAAAATTTCATTTCAAAATAGATTCATGTATTTTATAATTACAAGCTGAAAACTGTTAGTATGAGCAATGTCTTGCATGCTTAGTAAGATAAGTATTTGATTAGATTGTGCTGCGTTGCTAATCTGTGAAATGCAAACTGTATTTAAAATACTTTACCTATGTCAGGAGGCAGGAAAGAGATAGTAAACAGTTTACAGTTTGTAATTGTGTTGTGTTTGCAAAGGAATGGATATTAGTCTATCAGGAGCAACAGGTTATATTTTAGTAAGTTTGTTAGAGAGGGTTGCCTAGAGTATTTCCATACTTGTGTGTCATGGAGTTGGTTTAAGAAAGGTGGTATTATGCCACTCTACCACTCAGATTGCTGTAATAGCCTGCTACAATCAGCTGATAACTGTTCTCAAAGGTAGAGAGGCACTGTATAGAAAGGTTGGTAAAAGTTTTGTGGGTTCTGCCACTTATTTAAAGGGGGGGAAATGAACCTGTTTGTAAGCAAATAAATGTTGTGAGTGAAGTTTGGGAATAT
The DNA here is from genome assembly GCF_965152275.1 of Natator depressus. Taxonomy (NCBI): domain Eukaryota; kingdom Metazoa; phylum Chordata; order Testudines; family Cheloniidae; genus Natator; species Natator depressus. The sequence goes on from NC_134244.1 coordinate 40,945,361, forward strand.
AGGAATTCTTTCACTCTGTTCCTACTCTGCATCCTTGCAATCAATCCTGTATTACTCCATAATTGAAGCTGACAGACAGTACAGCAGAGAGTAGGGGTGTGTGTGTGTGTGTGTGTGTGTGTTAGTTAAAGGAGAGGAGATGGCAGGAATTAACAAGTCCTTCCTGACATATTTTTGTCAGGTTTTTCTTAATTAGTAATGTTTTAAACCAACTCCCCTAGCCATTCATCATTTAAACTGATGACCCAATGTAAGAGAAAAAAAAAGCTATGCTGGCAGATCCAAAACTATAGTCTGACTTAATTGAGCTAAGACACCTACAATACTAGGATGTAAGCTAGCAAATGTAAATGTTATGTAAGCTATTATTGAAAATGACAAAGTATTTCTTATTGAAGGGAAGCATTTCAGTTCCAAATAGGGAAGAAAAAAAAAAAAGAGAGAAATTCCAAGCTAGTTCTAGAATTGTCTAGTTCAAAAGTTGTTACAGCTTAGTCAGTGTGAATTAGCTGTAAATAAAATTCTAGTGAGAGAATTTAAGGAATTCATAGATTCATAGATATTAAGGTCAGAAGGGACCATTATGATCATCTAGTCTGACCTCCTGCACAACGCAGGCCACAGAATTTCACCCATCCACTCCTGCGAAAAACCTCTCACCTATGTCTGAGTTATTGAAGTCCTCAAATCATGGTTTAAAGACATCAAGGAGAATCCTCCAGCAAGTGAACCGTGCCCCATGCTACAGAGGAAGGCGAAAAACCTCCAGGGTCTCTTCCAATCTGCCCTGGAGGAAAATTCCTTCCTGACCCCAAATATGACGATCAGCGAAATCCTGCGCATATGGGCAAGATTCACCAGCCAGATACCCAGGAAAGAATTCTCTGTAGTAACTCAGATCCCACCCCATCTAACATCCCATCACAGGCCATTGGGCCTATTTACCATGAATATTTAAAGATCAATTAATTGCCAAAATCATGTTATCCCATCATACCATCTCCTCCATAAACTTATCGAGTTTAATCTTAAAGCCAGATAGGTCTTGGAAGGCTATTCCAAAACTTCACTCCTCTGATGGTTAGAAACCTCTGTCTAATTTCAAGTCTAAACTTCCCAATGACCAGATTATATCCATTTGTTCTTGTGTCCACATTGGTACTGAACTTAAATAATTCCTCTCCCTCTCTGGTATTTATCCTCTGATATATTTATAGAGAGCAATCATATGTCCCCTCAACCTTCTTTTAGTTAGACTAAACAAGCCAAGCTCCTTGAGTCTCCTTTCATAAGACAGGTTTTCCATTCCTCAGATCATCCTAGTAGCCCTTCTCTGTACCCGTTCCAGTTTGAATTCATCCTTCTTAAACATGGGAGACCAGAACTGCACACAGTATTCCAGGTAAGGTCTCACAAGTGCCTTGTATAACGTACTAAAACCTCCTTATCTCTACTGGAAATACCTTGCCTGATGCATCCCAAGACTGCATTAGCTTTTTTCACGGCCACATCACATTGGCGGGTCATAGTCATCCCATGATCAACCAATACTCCAAGGTCCTTCTCCTCCTCCGTTACTTCTAATTGATGAGTCCCCAGTATATAACTAAAATTCTTGTTATTAATCCCTAAATGCATAACCTTACACTTCTCACTATTAAATTTCATCCTATTACTATTACTCCAGTTTACAGAATTGTTTAATATATTATTATATCAGGTATAGCACAAACCGTAGGAGCATTTAGTTGGTAAAGTTAATTTGTCCTGTGTATAAACAGTAAAGATAATTTGTTAATTCTGTGATTATAGGTAAAACTCAGAGAACTTACAGTATAGCCATATGCTAGCCAGTTCACTATTAGTGAAATATTTTAATACAATAACCTTCCCACAAAATGGTTTTGCATATATATACAGAGTTACATTGGCCTATGCCTTGTTGTCTTATAGTGATATTTCAGTGTGCATAATAATATGTGATCCATATGGCTGTTTTATCATTCATATGTATTTTGGAGACAAATATGTTCTCCTATGGACACGTCCAATGTTTTAGAATTTTTAAATACTGTCATGGCGTGCACCACTCACTGCTTGTCTGGCACCACCTCCTGGTCACTCAGGGGATTAGCTCTCAAGGTCGATGCCCCTTTCTGTGGTCTCATCCCGTCACATTGTCTCTGTCCCAGGAACTGCAGCATCCTCTTTGTGACTTAGTCCTCCAGCTAAGTCACTCAGCATTCCCCCTTTCGGGGTACAGTCCTTCAATTCCCTGTCATTACCACAGTGATCCAGGCAGTCTTCCCATTCACTGCCCTACTGGTTTATACCATGCCCTCGGTGGCTGGTAGGGGAAGCCAGGTCCACCCTCTACTCCATGTTCCAGTCCAAGGACCCTCAACCCAGCAGTTCTGGGCTTTTCTCTCCCAGCCCTCGCTGCTCCTTCCCTGGACTGCTTCCTACAACTCCTTGTTCCCCTCCTTGTGCTGAGTGTACCAGGTCCAAACCCTCCACCCTCTTCTCAGGGAATGACTGCCCTTTCCCTGCTCCATCTGTTGCCAGCTTTCTGGCTTTATAGGCCCCACCTGTTCCTGCACAGCCTAACCTAATTGCAATCAGCTCCCTGAGTCTTCCTCCAGGTGTGTGGAGTTAATAGGCCTATCTGGCCATCTTAACCCCTTCCAGTCCTGTGTGGGATGGATACCCCATCACAGACACCTATGACCTGATCCACCCTGATTATGTTCCAGTTTTCCACCCCTCTAGCACCATTGATTTCAATGTAGATATTCAGGTGTAAAAGTAGAGTAATGCAGTGGTGAATCAGACTCTTGCAAAATGCAGTGGTCCAGATTCTCTGCTGGGAATTACTGACTTAGTAAAGAATTTGTCCTAGTATATCTTTGAAAGTTGGAATTCTCCTCAACTAAACTTTTAGACTAGTAGTGAATCTGCTTAAAGGCTAAGAATTAACACCTTTGAAAAAGTAGATCTCTTGCTCTTACAATGATTTGATATATAAAAACAAATTTTGAACAGTTCACTTTCAAAGTGTAACACTTGCCAATGGCCTTTGTGCTAGACAGACAAATCTGCTTTTCTTCAGCTGAAATGCTGATAACAAAGAGCAGGATCCTTTTCAAATGTAAACTAATGAGACGCTAGGAAAGGTCATTCTGTTTGCAGAATCTGTAGTCTTCCCTACATTTTTTTTTTTTCCTGGAATGGGTTTACTTTCTATAAACTATTATGTGGCTGTGAATGTTGTTTGTTGTGTAAGAGAGCCTCTTCCCATCAAATGACCAGTAATTTCTGTCAGCACTTAGGCCTGAGTCTTTCCTCAGCTGAGGTGAACTTTCCTATTTGCAAATGGGTCGTATTGAATTAGAAAGGATCTCTCAGATATTGCATTCCGGTGTTTAGAGTAATTTGTTCTGCTCTTCATGATTGGCTTAATGGCTTCCAAATTCTCCCTTTGAGATTTAGTAAATTATTTCATAAGGTTGACTAACAAATAAAACCAAATATTCCAGCTGATTTATCCAGACACAAACATAGGTCTTGGATTTTCTCTGAACCACCAAATTGATACTGCTCTAAACAACGGATGCTAAGTATCAGAATCTATCAACCTAGATTTTCAGTCGCGTAGCTAAAGTTTCTTTCTAATGTCATTATGTGTTGTACAGACTATAATTCTTCACTTGTCTAGCTGCTTTGAAAATGCTTGTGGAATAATGATGTTCACTCTTTAAAACAGCCGTAGCTGTTTTGAAATTGTAAAGAAATACACTCAGAACATCAGTTATTTTATCCTAGCTCTGCAGAGTTCCATTTGGATATATTGTATATGTATTTAATTTTGGGGGGTTTATGCAGTGTCTTTCATAGTTGACATATTTTAGCATTTATTAAAGCAATTAATTAAATACTGGTTGTGTAGAGGCTGTGAAGTTAAATGCAGCAGCTATTGGCAATAGCTCACACTTTGACCTGGGTGTGAGAACTTATTTTATTTTACACTGGGGTTATCCCATACTCTTTTTGAAAAGAATTATGGGATCTTAACTTTTATTTGGATAGGTGCAGAGAGTTGCTGGACTAATCTCATTGTCAGGTCTCATACAAAGGCCATGACCTGTAGTAGCACAAGACCATCCCCCTCCTGCTGCACTTCTTCTAACCCTGGTTATGAGTCCAAGTCAATAAGAGAGCTGTGCAAAACTATCAGTGTTCTGTTTTCTACGTGTTGTTTTCACCAGAGAGTTGAATAAAGAATGAAAAATGGTGTGCTTAAATTACTAAATTGTGACTTCCCCTAGCCTGCTTTTCTGGCACTTGGAGTTTTTTACCAATTTCATTCTCATGTGGGATTTATACTGATATCTTTCAGTCATACAGATGAAGTGGTAACAAGTGAATAACACAGACTCATTAACTAGTTGCAGTGCAGGTCTATTTACCTGGACTCTGCACGCAGGGGGCCGAGCCGGCAGTGATGGCCAATGAGATCCGTAAGGCGCAGGCCACCCGGCCCGGCGGGGAAACCATCTTTGGGAAGATCATCCACAAGGAGATCCCGGCCAAAATCATCTTCGAGGATGAGGGAGTGCGTTGCGTTCCATGACATTTCACCTCAAGCTCCAACGCATTTCCTAGTGGTTCCTAAGAAGCCAATTGTCCAATTATCTGAAGCAGAAGATTCAGATGAATCTCTTCTTGGGCATTTAATGATTGTTGACAAGAAGTGTGCTGCTGAATTGGGCTTGACCAACGGATACCAAATGGTCATGAATGAAGGGCCAGATGGTGGGCAGTCTGTCTATCTTGTACATCTCCATGTTCTTGGTGGACATCAGTTGGGCTGGCCTCCTGGCTAAGTTGCAGCAAGAATCACCATTCTGTGTGAAAATGATCCCTGCATAGATTTAATACATTGCCCAAGAATCCAACTACTGTTAACATGTTCAATTACCTTTTTCTTTAAAGGGCAGTAAAAGTTTTAGCATATTAAAAAAAAAAAAAACAAACAGGAGATGTGTAGAACATGTAAGCATAGTCTCAGCCATAGAAGTTGTGAAACAGTTTGATCCTTACATATATTTTTTGTTATTTTTGTTAAACATCTTAAAATTATATATTTAATATGAAATAACATTATAGTAACCACTTCAAAACCACCTTGAATCATTTTCATCTCATCCAGCTTAACTCAAGGCTAGTATTAAGTATCTTTGGATGGCAACATCTACAGCTCTCATCAGATGGAAGAACGGATCATTCGAAAATCTTCAGCAGATCTTAAACAGGCTGAGGAAAGAGGATCTGAGAAGACCCCATTCTACCTTCAAAATCCCTTCTTTCGTTTCACCCTCTCTAAAAGCAGTATTCAAACAATTAAATTCAGGATTGATTGCTATGCTGAAACCCTCTACATGAACACAAACTTTTACAGGTAGTGTGGATTAAAAGGGATATCCTCATTTATTTGGTCTTCCATTATCCACATTCCAGACCTAGCCACTACTGACTAGTGTAGTGGTCTCTTCTAAGGATTGTCTGAACACAGTTATTCCTGATTAGCAATCACTGATAAACTCCTTGTGTGCACACCCTTATTCCAGAATAAGCTTAAAGGTAAACCGGAACAAGGCACTCTTATTCTGGAATAAGAGTATCCATAAATGGAGTTAATCAAGTATAGTTAATCAGAGATAACTCCATGTATAGAGTCAACAAGAAATTTGTTGTGGGTCTGGTCTTTATGAGGACTCTCTTACAAAAAATCCCCTGTTGTTGCTACTGCCATTTCAAAGCCAGAGTGGTAACAAGGGGCAGAGCTCTCGTGTAGACAAGACACCAACGGCCATCAGTATTTTAATCATTGTTGTGTAGACCTGCTCTGAGCAAAGATAGACAATACGGTACTTAAACTGCTGGCAGCTCCCTGGAGCCCTGTCTGTAGTGTTCCCAGCATAACTGCCCCCAGTGGAGCTGAACTTGAAGTAATGGTGGAAATTTTTAGGAACTAAGTAATGTTGGGAAAGTATTTGAAACTTTCTGAAAAAGACAATCACACTCTTGCTCTTCATTTTCTGTCTTCCTCCCCATATGTTCACTTTCTATCTGTTCACAAGAAGGAGACTAAGCTCTAGGGACCACAATTTGCAAATCTCTGCGGTAAATCCTTTTATGTATGGTTCTCTGAACTGTGTCTACAGTTAGACTGCTTCCCTCTGCAGTTTTGGTTCCACTTTGACTGACAGTCTAGTGTAGCCAATTCATAAGACTGTGTTGAAACTCTTACAAAAACAAGGCAATTAAAATGTTACCATGGAGCTCCAGTTTGGTGGGAAAATCTTTATCTAGATTGTTGATTCGAATATGAAATTGGCGTCACTGACAAAGCATTGTTCTACGTAAATCTTTTGGAATAAACACAGAGACTTTTGGGTCTCAAGTTCCTCATCTTTTGGCTTTCTAATGCTACTAGTGAACAATAGGGATACTAAAAGGGAATTCTTCCTACTTTTCTCAGATTCCTTAATCTCTTCTGGGTTATAAAGTATAGTTTGGAGTATTTGGAGCTAATACAGTTAGGTTAGGAAACCAGTGAGCTGTATAAGACAATGGAAATGTACAACACAATGGAAATAAAAGTAAAAATGGCATCAAAAACTAATTCAGTGCAAAATGTTCTGTGGAAACTTATGTGCATGAATGGAAACACAACCACTACCTGTTGTGTGAGAAAAGCAAAATTGTTGTCTTTTACAGCTACAGGCTTTTGGTGGTATATGAAACCTACATATTTCATCTGAAGAATTTTAAATAATATTTTACAATTCTAACCATTATTATACATTTGATGTGTGATCTTTAGTGAGAATTCCTGTGGGGTTTTGTAGTACATAGGGCACAGTAGCCCCACAGTTATACAGATGAGGTAATTCTGCGAGTCTGCTCACCTGCACAGTTTGGTGGCTTTTGTTTTATGCTGACTGCTTATTGGGGTATCTGAGCTTCATGGGAATACCAAATTAGTGAATTTTTTTTTTTGCAGTTAAATTCCCTTCTTTTCCTCAGCCTTACCAGCAGATGTGTGGTAACTGGAATAACAAATTGAGTTGTATTTTCCTTCTTCTAAAGGGAATGAACTAAACCATACAGGGGATTGGGTAACTGTATGAATACTTTCCCTTGAAAATTTTTAGTACAATGACTTCTTCTAAGATACTTTTTACCTTTACTAATCAGGTTCTGGCTCAAACAGAATTATTAGCGGCTCTTTTGATAGAACACCCTGTTCATTTGATTTTTCTGCTTGAACAGTGTCCGCCAATATTCTTGCATGTTCCTACTAATTACCTTCAAAGTTGTCCATAATTCATTGAAAATGATGTGGCTTGAATAAGCCTGAGTACTAGCCCAAATAGCATAGGATATCAAGACTTATACAAGGTGCTTGGAACTTTTGGCTAAGTGGTCAATAAATGTTGGCCCCTTTTTGGTGTGTTTTGAGCTGAAGAAGTTTTTATATAGTTATTTATATCTGTATCAAGAGATACATATATGGAGATCCAGTGTAGTAGATACATGTATGAATGGAGACAAGAGTGACTTTTAACTTGTTGAACTCCAATATTATGTCTCTATAGTAGAAAAAGAAGTTGGGCTTATTGATTCTTAGCTCTTTTGGTGATGTTGATCTCATTTTTACAAAGTATTTGAGATTCTCAGCTACCATTTGATTTAATGAGTTGGTGCAATATGTGCAAAAATGTTACATATATACACAGATGGAGGAGATCCTCCCATGTCTGAAAATAAAGTATTGTAGGGAGATTAAAGATAAAATATTAATATCCGATATCTGCTATACCACTTAGTTTAATATAATCACAAACTTATTGGCAGCAACAATTATTATATTACTTACAAAGTATATTTTGGGTTGGGTGTTTTGTTATAGGCATATCTCAGAAGCTAAAAACGTATAGGCTCAGATACTGTTTACTAAGAAGCACCATTTGTAGTTGTATAGAAATATTTTAAAATGTAGGATTATTGTAATGAAAAGGTTTGTCTAGTTGGGGTTGGGGAGAGGGAGTTCACTATCTTGCAAGGATGAACCACCATTTTATGGTATAAAGAAAAGAGAATATTTCCTATGGGTTTCACAAAATTGCAGACCCTGGGCCCCGCGCAACACAGTTTTTTATTTGGTTTTGCTTTAGAGAAAAAAACAGAAATAATAAAATTAATTTAGTGAGAGGATCTTGCACACAAACATTTGTCCAAGTTACTGCAAATGGGATCTGGTTGCCAATTAATTGGATACAGATAGTGCTGTATCAGGGTTTAATGATGTATTTAAAATACAAAGTACAGAAATAAAAATTCTTTTCTTTTTTTTCTGCTCCAGGTTCTCTGGGAGATGCTAACAAGGGAGGTCCCCTTTAAAGGCTTGGAAGGATTACAAGTAGCTTGGCTTGTAGTGGAAAAAAACGAGGTAAGACTACATTTCTACATTCAGGTACATAGATCAGAAAACAGTATTGGGGTTTTGCAAAAGACTTTTTCATCTTCTTCAAATTGAAAGTAAGTTCACGCGTATGGAAAGATTAGCAGTAGGAGCTAACACAAAGGGTCAAAGTGATGTTATTCCTCATGAATGGACCCTTTACATCTAATTGTTGCAGCTTCACGTCGTGATGCTGTAGATCAAAAATTGTACAAGTACTGTACTAGTTTCTCAGTCTCAATTGTAAAACCTAGGGGTTTGTTCTTAGTGATGAAAGAAGCCATTGCGTCCAAGGTAGGGGAACAGTTTAACTCCATCTCCTGCATTTAGGACATCTTTTTACTGGCCGGGAGTTGATATATCTGTAAGAGACCTTCAGCTACTTCAACTTAACTCTCCCAGCAGGAGTCACTATAGTACAAGAAACTGCCGCTTAGATGAGAATTTCAAAAATAAAAGAAGAAAAAATAGTTTAAAAAAAAAGAGAGAAATTACAGTTTTGCCACCTACGTTCAACACTACATTGAAGATGAGCTCCTCACTGGTATTGGCAAGGCTGTGGCATAGCTGCAAGCTTCCTCATGCAGAGTCTTTCCATTTCAAAAGAACTTCAGTGGTGTAAACACCGTTTGTACAGCGTCCCCAGCCTCGCTTTTCTTCTTTGCACAAATTGAGGCTTTCAGTTAGTTGGGCATGTGAGCTATATGTCTGAACACATGGGTCTTTGATATCAAAGACAGTAACTACATTTAAAAAACATTTAAAGTTGGGACTGTACCACACACAGACAAGCATGGAAATCTCAGTTAAGAGGAAACCTCTACTATCTAGACATAGTGGAAGCTTGGGTAACATTATAATACAACCCAGTATCTCTACAATAAAATTTTATATTCTTCTATACAAACTGTTTCCCAAAATACTTAAATAAAATAGAGTTAAATATTAAATAGCAGAGGGAGAGACAAATGAAGAGGGAAACACCTCTGTATTTTTTCTTTTTTAGTTCTGTTTGGGGACTGGATTGGTTCCACTCCCTGTCCAAGTATATGAGATGTCCAGATTAGTTGGAAATGCTACATTAATAGAGAGAAGCCTTATGAACTCAGCCTTCTACAGAATAATATTTCCAGAATAGGAAACATAATGGGATTCCTTCTCCCATTATGGAAAAAGCCTCATACAGCTAATGCCAAGTTATTTTGGAGAGAGAGACCAGAAACTTTTCCATATACTGTATATGGCATTCCTGTGCATATCAAGTACACAGGTTTATGCAGGATCTGCCATACAATACCAGACCATTTAAAATGATTTGAAGAGAACTGATTTTCGGCTGAAAGATGTTAAAGGGTACAGATATATTTCCTCATGGTTTTCCAAAGCAAGGAACTATTAAAATATATTATAAGCAAAATATGGGCATGCCATGCTGCCTTACATGCCACCAGAAGAAGCTTAAGAAAAAACAAGTGTCCTTCATGAACCTCTCAATACTAGATGTTAGTTGCAACAGTATGGTGGTGCCTATTACACAGTCTTCCTTCCTAAGTGGTGCAGTGAATGAATTGACACTGATAGTTTAACTCTCACAGATTATTTTTTTAATCTGATCACAATCTATTGAATATGCCCAACACAGTCCTGCAAAATAACAGTCCTGCAATAACTTGCTCTCCTATTCCTCACTTCTCCAACAGAAGAAAAATGGAATGTTTATGTGTCTCACAGCAAGTAAATAAATATAAAGGGGCAGGTTCTTCTGTCAAATAAACCAGTGCAAACCCTACTGATGTCAATGAGGTTGCATAGGTGCGATTCAGAGCAGAATTAAACACACTGTTGATCCAATCTTGCGTTCTTCTCCCTCTAAAAGTCAGTGCAGAACTCCCCATAAAAGTCAGTGCAGAACTGGTTCTAAAGCATACTCACTGAGGGCAAAGATCAACCTGGTGCAAAGGAGTTCCTAAGAGGTTAAGTAGGACTTCAGTGGTGCCTGGGTCTTGTTTGAGTCTTCTGCACAAAGGTGAATTTCATCCTTCTTGAATATTTTCCATTTTAATCCAGACCTGCTCCACCCCCAATATGAATGCTCAGATTATGGTTGGCATTAGCTAATGACAAATTAGTACTGAGAATATCTTCTTTATTATGGTATGATAGCCTTGGAATATGCTACCTATATATTACCTGACAAATTACATTCTGCACACATAAAACAGATGTAATTGATGATTACGTGTCTCCTGTTAATTTATTTTCCATCTACTGGAACAGTGAGGGTTACACACAAATGCCATAGCAAGACTAGCAGACATATTTTTAGGCAAATGACTTGACCGAGTATCAAATAGCAGTGCAATTTGTTCATGCACTATAGGAATTTCAGTGTATTTTTTGTGCAGAAAGCCTTTTCACCAGCAATGCATTATTTTAATAATTACACTCACACAATAAAGGCATTACTGATCTCATGTTTCCAGTTTTTGTCTTGTTTAAATGCTTATGCAGACAAATTTGTTGTACTCCTATTTTGGCATGCTGTGGCTCATATGGCTTTGCAGGTCACGTTGTAGTAATATAATGGTATAATTTGATACAACTTGCTCTGCTTTACTTGTGCAGTGCCAGAATTAGTGCAGCAAAGTGCCTGGGGTAGCAAGTTGGTTTGAATGGAACTATAATATCTTGGTTAGATCATCTTTATATGCCTCTGTCCTGTTTATAGCATTAGAGAATCATTTTTCCATCTTGACCTCTCAGATTTCTAGGTCCTTCTAGATCCTCCAATGAAGAACCATTCTGTTGTGTATTTACATATCTATTTTAGTTGGTATCAAACATCTGAAGTCAGTGAACTGAGAGCCCAGCGGTATCTCCTTGTAAATGTAATGTGGTAAAGATACTCATTTAATCAAATGTAGAGATTGGGTTTGGATCTTTCCAGACTGGAGAAAGAGTTTGCAAATTAAAAGTTGCCTCTAGGAGAGCCTGTTTTAGGTATCTTTCTAATTCCCTACAAAGGAAACCAAATTGGTTTAGAACTCGTTCTTTGTTGCAGCAGTCCTGGTTGTAATTGTTTTGTAATTGTACAGCTAATGATTTTAGTACTGGCCTTGAGTTCTTTTTTTGAGCAACTGATATCACAATTAATCAGTCTGACCACAGCTTCATGAAACTTACCTTGTGGAGTAAGGTTCTCATAGAAATCTTTTATATTTTTTTTAACTTCATCACCTCCTCAGACAATGCAATGTGTATTTCAGCCATTTCTCTGTGATATCAACAGTGATTTTACTAAAATATTGCTGGATTACTTTATGTGGGAGAAAGGGGTTAAGTTTTCTCCCACATCACATTTATATTTACATCTGTGGACACCCAGTAATGCAATTAATTGGATCCAAACATTTAATATTCATTTGCGAGACTTTCCATGGGCTTGTCTCATTTGATCTATTGGGCACATGTTAGTTTTTTAACCTACTCTGTTTGAATATTTGCTCTACCCATCCCTTATGGGTCTAACTGTACCTGTCCATGGTGTCTTATTTTGGATTTTGAACATTGATCTTCAATTTTGGACTTTTGTCATACTGGCCTTTATTCTGTTAATGATTATTTTGAACAATTGCCTCATCTTTTTGCTTGAAACATCAAATGACCGGTCTTATGGAAAGTATTATGACTAAACCATTAAAAGAAATAAAATGCTCTTTGCTGTCATTTAACTGGTGAATCCTCTCTCCATTGCAGAGATTAACCATTCCAAGCAGTTGTCCCAGAAGTTTTGCAGAACTGATGCATCAGTGTTGGGAAGCTGATTCAAAGGTAATTTCATTTATTGTGTTCACGTTAAATGTATCTATTTCTTTTTCGTCTTCATCAATTTAGTGTGTAAGTCTTATTTTGTAGGGCACAGCTGGCCTATTATTGCTGCTGCAAACCAATTCAAAACTGTTAGCTAGGGCTTTTCATTATGATCATCTAGAACATTTGGCTGGATGCCTCTCTTGCCTTCTAAAGCCAGACCTGTTTAAGGAAGTCAGCATTGGGATACTGACTGGAACAGCTGTGCATAAGGTAGGATGGGAAGAACTAATACATTTTTTCTGTAACTTAATGAAAAAATAGTTTAGTTCTTACCTATAAAACAAATTTTCTTCATAAAATTATTTCTTCACAGAAGTCCCAAAGCAGTTGCACATATAATGTAATAATTAAAGGCCTGATTCTGACACCCTAAGCACATTGGGAGCATTTGCAATATATGTTCCTGCACGGTGTGAATAAGGATGGCAGAACAAGCCCTAAATTAACATGAAAACAGAATAAAAAGCAACTTCAAGAAGAGTTGTTATATCAAGCTAGTAAACCTTTGCACCTGTTTAACTGCCCCTGTGGGGATAACTAAAGGAGTAATTTAAAGGAATATTTACTTAGTAAAGGCTCATATAGATGATGGGAAAAGTCCATTTTAGTTCAGTCCACTGCCCTATTCTGCTGTGCAGAAAATTAGTTGGAAAGATACCTGTGGAGGTAGCTGGAAAACAGTTCATAATGGCATCAGCTTTGTTATCAAATGTGAGCAGGCATTTCCTTCCCTTGTGAAGATAGGTAATGAAGGAAAATGATATTGCTTTACTCAGTTTGGTGGAGTCAGAATTCTGGTCCCGTTGAAATCAATAGGAGTTTTGCCACTGCTTCAGTGGAACCAGGATTTGTTCCTGGATGAATTGGCTACTTTAAAGCTAGATCGTCTTATTGCTCGGAAAGAACCTGAGAGGGAGATAGGAAGAAGAAAACCTTCCTTGTAGAGTTTTTCCCCAGATTTTTATGTGGGGGACAAGGCATGTTCTCTCATTGAATGAATGGAGGGTTCTGTCCCTCAAGACCCTTGAGATCCACCAACAACATGGTGTCTTCCAAATGAAGACTCTCTGTGCCTCTTCACTGCAGACTCCTTAGCCCCCTCCAGTTTCCTATGAAGGGAGTCCCTTCGTTCCTAGACAGCTCTGATGAAAAGTTAATGCAGCATCATGCTGCTTTTCTGCAAATTGCTGGAGCATAACAACCATTTCCTTAGGCCACTTCCTCGTGAGACACAGATCTCCAGAGATGGTGATGAGAAGATGGCCCTTCTTCTGTAAAAGAGGAGAGAGCTGCACTTGGAGGGACTTTCTGCATAGGAATCTAAGGTGACAGCCTAGCCCCTAGTGATAAAGGGTTCTTCTGAAATATTGGTGGCCAACTTGCTTGTTGTTAAAGTCATCGCTTCAGAGGGAGTGTATAGTGCAATCCTTGTTATAGACTACTGTGACCTTATTGTAATACCGCAATATGCAACTCCCCTGTGATTTGCCTGTGATGAGTCTGTCAGTTTTTAGGCTTTGCTTTCAATTTTATAGAATTTCTTACTATTTGAAGAAAATTATCTATCCCATTGAATTGAAATCACTATGAATAAAGCATGCATAGAGGAATTTTATTTATATAGTAAAACCTATAAGTTAAAGTAACTTTAGTAAAGTGCTTTTTACATGGAAAAAGACAATTATGTGCTAAGTATTAATAATGATTATTAAAGAGCACCTCCAATAGGCAACTACTTGTCTTAGACAACCACTTTCAAGTGTCCCCATCTCTACTAGACAACCTATTTTTCTAAGATATTAGCTGCTTTTACAGGATTTCTCCCTATTGATCTCTTTATTTTCTAGAGAAGTTTACCTTAAAACAGGGTCTTGTATTTCTTACAGTTTCATATGTTTCTACAGCTTATCCTCCACCTGATCTGGGACATCATAAATTATTAGAAATACCATTACCATCTGAGGCTTGGGAACTGGGAGAGGTAGTTGGAACAGATAAAGTAATAGAATCAAAGGACCTGTTTTTATACAAACATGCCAAGTAATAAATATTGAGTTAAGGAAAACACTGAAAATATTCGTCACAATTCATTGGAATTGGAATTTCTTTTATAAAGTTTTTCCATGAGGCATTGAGATGTAAGTGCCAAGATTTTTAAAAAGCGACTAGTGATTTTGGTTTCAGAGTAACAGCCGTGTTAGTCTGTATTCGCAAAAAGAAAAGGAGTACTTGTGGCACCTTAGAGACTAACCAATTTATTTGAGCATGCTCAAATAAATTGGTTAGTCTCTAAGGTGCCACAAGTACTCCTTTTCTTTTAGTGATTTTGGGTATCCAACTTGAAACCTCTTTCAGGAGTCTTGTTTTCAGAAATTGCTGAGCACCCACTGGCCAAAAAGAAGGTATCTCAAGCTGGGCACCCCAAATCACGTGTCACTTTTCCACATCTTAGCCAAAGTCCTCAATCTGTGCTTACAGTGTTTTTATTAAATTAAAAGGTACCTTCCCCTTTTAAAAAAAAAAAAAAAAATCAGTGTAGACCTGTTGCCTCATTCCAGCTCCAGACAAAATCCCATCTACCCTTGAGAGAAAAGCTGTTGCCAAGGCTGATTCAGGTACCTACCAGGCCTGTAAAACAGTTGGTGTCCACATGCATAGATGCACAAGCATTCCCAGTACTGTTGTGAATGTCAACTTGGAACA
Organism: Natator depressus; assembly: GCF_965152275.1. NCBI lineage: Eukaryota > Metazoa > Chordata > Testudines > Cheloniidae > Natator > Natator depressus. Next base: position 40,960,464 of record NC_134244.1, read on the forward strand.
AAGTTTTGACAACTCCTGTGGCTGTCCTGGTTCACTGCTTGCCAATTTGGTGGTGGTGTGTGCAGGAACCTCAGGTATTGTATTGACCATTGTATTGCTTCATACAACTAACTCAGTCACTCAATGCTTTGAACTGCCCTTCAGAGACAGCTCTGTTCTCTGTCAACCATTATATTCCCTCCCTCTGTTCTAGGCAGGTCTGAGAGCAGCATAAGAAGTAGCTGGCTGGTCTCAGCCCTGCCCAGTACTTCCCAAAGACCCCCAGAAAGACATACCAAGCAGAATGCGCACAAACATTCTGGAAACGAAACTTGTATTAATTTCAATATTTTATTGCTTATGTAACAAGGGGCTTGTGACACCTCTTTTGCAGACCATGGCATTGTCAAAGAGGGCTGCCCCAGGAATCCTGGGTAACAGGGCTGCTCTCTCTTCATCTGCTCCTGAAAATCAGATAATGCAACTAGTTTAGTAAGGACAAACTACACACCTGTTAAGTGATTGTATAGTGTTTAATAGCACTACACAAATACATTAATGGTGTCTGGGGTTTCCAACATGTTCTGGAAGCTGTCCCATTGCATATCCCACACTCCAGGCAAACAGAGGTGGAACATCAATGAAAAGCCATTGAAATTACAGGAATGCATTTAGCATACATTGCTACTCACAAACCCAAAACAGGGCAAGTGACTGCAGCCCTGACCTTGTGCATTTCACTGGATTTGGGTCAGCAACAGCTAAATATATGAAAAGAATAAAACAAGTTGAAAAATCAGCTCCTGGCCTCCTGGAGCAGCACCACCCAAAACTAGCAATGATTGTATTCTGGGACTCTAAGCACAGCACCTATCCGCCAAATGGGTACAAGGGAGCCTCCTGCTAAGCTTTACCCATAACATCATCCATGTGGAATTGTGTGATGGTGTAGTCCCCGTCCGCTATAATGCATGTGGGGATTCACTATCGGGAGAGAACCATTATAAAAAACTACTGGGATTCTTTACTAGAAACAATTTATAAAATTATAGCAACAGGTACAAATAAAGTACTGCCAAGTTTGCACTTGCTACCGTGTTATGTTCCAGGTTACAGTACAGGGAACTCTATGGGATAGGAGCCAAAATGCACAGGTACAGCAATGGCTGGGCAAACGCTGAGAAAATCTGCTTGCTGCACCATTTGCCTGAAAATTGTGTAGATGGACCAAAAATGACAGACAAAAAAAGCCTCCAGTTAGCGTTGAATAGTGCAGCACTACTGTATAAGAGAGGTTGTCTCTTTTTTTGTTATACATTTGACACTTTTTTATGCTGTTTGACATTTGAAATAAAGAAATTGTCTCTCTTTTATAATGTAGAAATCACTTAGATCTTCCTGGGAGAGACACCTCAGCATTGTTCCTAATTGTTTTTGTGCACCCAAATTAAAACGCACGTTTTAATTGCTGCATCTGTAATTTTAGCAGAAATGGTGTAATTACCGATGAGATGCAGAGAGAATGTGCATCATCCCTTTATTATGTATCTACGTTTTGTCTCAACCTTTTGTCTCAACCTTGCCTGGGGTCTGTCAAACAGACTAACGGAGTCACTGCTCTTTCAAGAAATATATTTAACTGTGGCTTTTTCAGTTTTCAACAATTATCTTACTCTATAGCTTCCTTTGTGACTGCAGAAAGTAGAAAATGCAGAGAAGTTATGACTGCTCTGAATGATGAGTGAATTTAATTTTCATAAAGAGGTTTAAGAATGACCGCCTTTAGTTTTGCACAGGACATGAATAGCACACGCGTGGGTACTGTGAACTTCCCCCCCCGACTGCTTTGGCAACATGCCCAGCTTTGTCATGGAGGAATCACCACAATTGTCCTGATGTCTGTTCAGTCCCTGACTTCTGCTGAGACTACCAACAAGGGTGCCCGTTATGGAGGGGCAATTTTTGTGATGTGGACCTTTGTCTGTCTAGTAGGAATTGAACTGAGATCTCACACTCGGGCTACCAAATGGCTTGTAGCTATTCAGTACAAGCTATTTGGTACAAGCTATTAATAGCGTTGGGCTCCTACCTGTGACCTACAGTTGCAAAGCTGTGTTATGAAAGGCATTACCAATCCCTGGGAGGCGTGCTTCTCCCAGATTAGGACCGTTAGGTAGAATTTTCCTTCTTGGCACTAGAAACCCTTCTTTCTAAGCATTATAAATCCCTTATTATATTGTTGTTGTTGTTAATTATTTTACATTGTGGTAGTAGCAGGTTGGGGCCCCACAGAATCCTAGAATATCAGGGTTGGAAGGGACCTCAGGAGGTCATCTAGTCCAACCCCCTGCTCAAAGCAGGACCAATCCCCAATTTTTTCCCCAGATCGCTAAATGGCCCCCTCAAGGATTGAACTCACAACCTGGGTTTAGCAGGTCAGTGCTCAAACCACTGAGCTATCCCTCCCCTGCCATAATTGTAGATTGTACCAGTTTCTGTGCTGACTTTTCCAGTGGAAAGTATACAGTTTAAATATATGGGTTTAGAATAATTTTTCCATGAGCTGAACACCTGATAATTATGTAGGCAGCATCCCAGTCTGTGTGCTGTTTGCAGGCTTGTGCTTGCAGTTGCAGTAAGAGAAATCCCATTAATGTTTTAACATTGTCCGATATTAAAACAAAACCCTGATTATTGTTATCATTTTGTCTTCAGAAAAGACCATCTTTCAAGCAGATCATTTCAATTCTGGAATCCATGTCCAATGACAGCAACCTTCCAGACCAGTGTAACTCATTCCTGCATAACAAGGCAGAGTGGAGGTATGTTTCTTTGCTTCCATAATAAGATGGTATGGTGTTCAGGTGAAATGATGTGGGCAAATTAAGACTCTTTCCAGAGGGTTAAGTGCCAAAGTGTGTAGCTGGCATTAGAGTTACTAAAAGGAGAAGAAATCAGACTCAAGTGGCAAGATGGCAACCTCTTTCTTAATACAAAATACTTGTTCTGTAGATATTTTTGGAACATATTTGATCTTGTTTTTTTTCAAGACTACCCAGAATGTTGTGGAACGTGAGTTATGAGTCAATACGCTTAAGCTGTGCATTTTATTAATATTACACTTTTTAAGTATCACAAATGTATATGGGTTTTGCCATCCAAATCTTAAAACCAGGGGTGTGTATTCAGTCTCTAATGTGAAGATATTTGTGATTCAAGCTACATATTACTACATTTGTACATATCTGTGTGTATAAGTGTGCAAATTACATGTTACACAGGGAAGGGACATAAAAGGCCAAATTTTCAAAACAAGCCTACATTTATGAGTCTGAATCTTTGCATGTGCAGCCACTTGTTGTTATCAGTTAGGACTTACTTCTGCCAACCCCATTATTTGTGATAATGCACAAAAATTGCTTGAACAAATGATACAACCTGTTTCCAGTGGTATGCTTACAAATGGAGACCCAGGTAAAGGGCCCTTTCCATTATTTGAAACAGTTTTTGATCCAATTTTCAATCTATTTTATATGTGTGCAAAGAATAACATAAGAGAAATGTTCCAAAAGCTTCTTTCTCAGTATGTAAGCTTAGCGCGTCACAATATTTCTTAGTGTTTGGACAAGAATTTTGAAAGCAGATCTGCACAGGCAGAGGATTGTTACCAGATGATCTTATTGCAGTCTATATTAAGAAGCTTTGGCCACTGTCCAGGTAAACTGGGAGCACAAATACTCAAATATTCTGTGCCTGTAGCTCTGAAAACAAGCAAAGAAAAACATTCAAGAAAACTGGAGCTGGGAAGTAAAGAATAAGGAAGAGATTATAGACATGGGGTTTAAACAAAACAATCCCAAACTTGTTGGTAAACTTCAAAGGGGAATTGATAACTAGGGAATTTTATTGTGTGTGTGTGGAAAAAGTGAGCACAAGATGGGATGTTTGAGCCAGGTCACATGATGAGAGTATAAATAGCATGTTTTAGAGCTGACATTATTCCTGCACTGACTCAGCAGAGAATCTGGTAACTGCATCTCAGCTCTCAGTACAGTAGACTAACATTTTGCGCCATCTGCTGATATAAAATGTAAACTGCATGTATACTAGAAAATCTGCAATTTGATCTTGAAGTGCCTGGTACACAACAAATTTCTAATGTATTGATTTTCAACTATCTAAAAATATTATTTTTGTTGCAAGTTCAGCTAGGTTTTATTTACCAGATGAAGGAATCTGTTGTTCTTATGTTTAATTTTTCCATGTTTGTTTAAACTGCACTTAAGTTGTTGGATGGCTTCTATTTGTCACATTTATTTTTTATAAGAAATCAATATATCTGTTTCCCTATCTTCCCTCTACCACTCCCCCCCAGTTGGGCTTGAGATATCTTTTGAATATGCTTGTCTCTCAAATAGGGATCCACCAGATTCTTTTGGGATATGAATTGTTTGTTGGACACCATGATTCTTGCAGATTTCTGGACTGGTATTTTATCTGTGTTGCATTTTTGGTAGCAATCAGAAGGCAAAAAATGTTGGAAGAATAAGTCTAATCATGCGGTTTTATTACGTGACCACAAGCAGCCTCACATTTTCTGCCACTATCCCTTTAAACTTTGGCAAGATCAGTCCTACTACTATAATGGTAATTGCTCCTTTTTTTTTTTATAATCCAGATAGCTGCCTTTTGCATTATTCAGTGTTAAACTTCATATAAGACGTTAATCCAATGGATCTGGTAAGGAATATTTATATTAGAGATGAGCAAGTACTCAGATTCCTGAAGGAACCAAACAACTATCCACTAAATCTGGTCCATTCAGCAAAGTAGATACCTGTTGAATTGACATTCAGTAAGATTAAACTTTTATTCTTTTGGCAAGTTTATTCCTTTATTAGGAATCTTCTCCAGATGGCTTACCTGTTTTATGAAATATTTCATTTTGGGGCACAGAAGCTGTTGCATTGTGAATACTGGTTGATGTTTTGTAAACATAAAGCACTGCAAGTGAAAAGTGTTGTTCTAGCCATGGAAAGGCATTTCAGCAAAGGTACAGTTTCAAGTTAAAAATGAATTATAGAATTTTTCAGAAGAGTTGATAAACTTATAGACAAGGGAAACAGGAGAGGAAAAAAACTTATTCATGATCAAGAACAATTCACTTGGAAACAAAGATAAATTCTGAGTTAAGTAGTCAGAGAAATGTGACACAGTTAGAAAGAAATTGGGGTGTATGGAGGTATAAATAGTGGGGTGTATGGAGACTCCATCCAGCAGTTGGGATGAAAAGGGTTTACTCTACTGCTGATTAGAATAAGAGCCACAATTGCCTGCCCTGCATCTAGGGGCATGTTTTCATGTGGACATTCAGGGAAGATAATGAGAATTAACTAAGGTGTGCAAATTTAAAGAGCCTTAGTTAAAATGCATTAAATTCCTGTGTGGACTCTCTTACTCAGAAGTAAAGTGGCCCAAGGGGATTAAGCTAAAGCAAATTTGAGGCCACTGTACTTCGGAATGAGAGCAGCCACAAGGGGCTTTAAGGCACTATAACTAGGGGCTTTTCTACAATTACAGCGCTGCAGTGATACTGCTGCACTGGCAGCGCCATCGTAGCACTTAGTGAAGATGCTTCCTATGCCAATGGAGGGCTTCTCCTCTTGACATAGTTAGCCTACCTTCTCGAGAGGTGGTAGCTATGTTGACAGGAGAAGCTGTCCCATTGACACAGTGCTATTTACACCAGGAGTTAGATCAGTATAACTGCGTTGCTCAGGGGTTCACATCCCTGAGAGATGCAGTTATACCAACCTAAGTTTCTCGTGTAGACCAAGCCTCAGGCTCTTTAAATTTACACTTTTAGTTAAGGTGAATTAACATTCCTGCATGTCCTGGTGTAGACATGTCCTAGGAATTTGGCCAGTAGCAAGTTGGGCCAGCTGTAGGTAAGAATAGGAAGTGCTGTCAAGAGTTAGCTCGGATGATGACTGGCTGCAGAAGTCAGACAGAAGATGGGAGCCGAGGTTGAGAATGGGGATGTGGCTCTCTCCTTGCAGAACCTCTGGAGAGGTGAACCACGCTCTGTTACTTACATCTGGGATTTGGCTGAAGCCACTCACTGCTGAGGAAAGTCGATTTTCATTTGTTTCCCCCTTAAAAGGGCAGAGCGCTCTTTTGTTTTGTATGATGATCAGCAGTAAATTGCACCCCAACAGGGCTATATGATGCCACAGAGTACATAGACTCCTCTTTTGGACTTACTGTGGCTCTGGCTGACATGAAACAGAGTACTAGAGAGTTAATTTTGTGCAGCACGGACAGAGTAAAGATAGGCAGATGGCAATTTGTCCCATCTCTAATATGTTTTTGATTGCAAGCTTCCTGTGATTTCTGTTGGTAAAAATCCAAAGTATTTGATTTAATATGTCTGTTTTTATCATTGTCTAAACATAATCCATATCTTCTTCTTCCCCCATATCTGATATTTTTACAAATGGAGGTCCTTGTTTCTGACTGACAGTCTCAGGACTGGCAACATAAAACTTATCTTGAAGAGCATATTTAATAGTTCTTTCTGCAGGTCTCTTATTAGGGTTGAAAAGTAATGTAAATGTTCATTGTTAAATAGAGATTGTATTTAGTATGCATTTTTTTTTCATGTATACTAGCCACATTCTTTCCTTTTTTTTGAGAGCCTCTATTCTGGCTATTTAAATGTGATCGTATTAATGCTTGTTTTGATCTATCAATGAAAATGCAAAACTAAAAAAAAATCACATACAAGTAACCATTTTTGTGTGTATCATTTATAATAAGACACATTCTCTGAGACTGTAGGATGCAATGGTTCAACAAAATCAAGCAAGCAAGATCAAACTGCAGAGCTACAGATACACACGTCTTATAATGTATGTTTCCAGCTGCTGTATTTATGAAGTAACAGACTCATTAACTGGGCAATGTACGGTAGCTTTCTCTTTAATTACACTGTTTTATTATATACAGTGGAATTATTTTTCAGAATGCAGCTGTTTTTGCAGACTGACCTTTTATTATAAGAGACGTTTCTATCTAATGAAGAGAGATAATTACAGTACACAGTATGCTTTTGACATATGGAAAGCTATTGGTACCAGGACTTTCCTGTTGCAGAATTTTATTTAAGAGAAAACTATAATTTACATATTTTAAAATGTATAAAACTACCTATAAGTAGCAATAAAGTTGAGACACAAACCAACAAAAGCAATGCTAACAAGTGTCCTCAAATTGTCCTGTTGTACACACAATAGATATAATAATATACGTGGTACATAACGTAAGTTAGAATATTAACATCATCAGTTTTCTTGTTCTTGTCATTTTCAGGCCTTTTAAATTACACAATACTTAGTCGACTTGGCCCTTTAAAAAGGGTAGATGTTTTAGTCAAAAAATGTATTAACTGTTCTCCTCTGCAAAACTGGCTGTAACAGTTTTTGCAAGGCCTACAAGATGTGAGGTCTTCCTGGAAATCAAGGGACTGACGGTTATGTTGCTTGCTAGACCTTCAAAGGCCAGCCTTGGGTGAAGGGATTGTGAATCACTTATGGTCTTTAGGAAAAAACTAACAACAAGCTTTCAACCCTAGTAATCTGTTCGCATTAGTTCATGTTTTCAAGCCTACTTCTTTTCTTTTCTTTTTTTAAATGAGGGTTGAGTTCCCCTTTATGTTTGTAGGTACCATCTTGGAATAGTACATGAGCTTTCACAAACTTTCAGCCTGAGCTGCCTAAGGTGGGTGTTCCAGCTGAATCACCCTATGCTAGATTTGGAGGAACACTACAAAAAAAAAAAAAAAAGTATTTACATACTTTCAAAAAACCCACAATTCACTTTGCTCCAGTGTTTGCAGCCCCTTTTATTTGCGTTTTGCAAACATCTGTGGGAGCAAATGTTGTTTGCAAGGTTTTTCCACCTCCACAAAACAGTCTTGTGAATAGTTGTTCAGGAGCATTTGCAGCTGAAGTGTTCGTGTGGCCATCTTGAAACCTCCCTGTGGGAGTTTAGAGAGCAGAAACAATGCCATGTGACTAACCAGTCAGACAGCATGAATAGTGGACATTTGAGGCAGCAATCAGGGTTTACAGTTTGCAGCAATCTACAGGCTACACTTTGTTCATATAAGGCATTAGTCAAATAACTTCAAATAATGAGTAAATAAGTACAAATCAAAGTCTGTTCTTGATTATTCATAAGGAAAAACCTGGGCTAACATCAATGAATTATTTATTTGGCCCATCTCTATTAAAAACAGATTAGTGTATATATTATAGAAGAGAGATTGTTGAATGATCTTCGAAGGGGACTGATGGATGTTCCATCCAGAGACATTTTGATGCTAGATTGGACAAGCCATTAGAAAATATGCTAAAGGGAACAATCTTGCAGCTAATTCACCCCTCACAGATGAAACTTTACAAGAACGGTGTTGAAAACCCCTTTCCTACTCCTTCTTAACATCCCATCTCTCATATTCATTCACACCCTTATAAGTCCTTCCTTTTAATTTCAGAGTCCAGGTATATTATGATTTGGGCCTCAAAAAACCCAACAGCCCTTTAAAATCAAAGCTAGTTTGATGTAGAGGGGTCCAAACCAAATCCTTGTGAATCCAAACTGTGTCCCACAACTTTCTATTATTTTAAGTAGTGTGACCAAAAAGTGTTGGTGTGGGGTTACATATCTGTTATGTTTTAACCTTGAGAAACTGGGGTGGGGAAAGTCCTCTGTTGAGACTGTGTATAACAAGCTTCAGCCCAAATAATATTTATGGCCAAGTTATAAACTCCAAGCAAATGAGGCCTATACATATAGCAGTGCTAGTGATTATCGCTTCCGAACCGACTTTCCTTCACCTATTTCATTATATTAAAAGAAAAGATGGGATTTTCCTTTTTTTTTTTTCTTTTTCTTTTAAGCAGTAAGGTATTCTGGTTTATACTCTAGTATAAACACTACCAGTTGTTTTTAATGCTCTGAAAGGCTTTGTGTTTGGTGGTAATTAAATGTACTGCTTGAGTTAGTATTGTACTTTTCAGATTTTCACATTTAATTAATGTTCGTGTGGGAATTATGAACAATTTATATCTGTCAGAAAAAGACAAGACTTAACAAATTATCTCTCTGCAGATGTGAAATTGAGGCAACCTTAGAGAGGCTGAAGAAACTGGAGCGTGATCTGAGCTTTAAAGAGCAGGAGCTAAAGGAACGGGAGAGACGTTTGAAAGTATGGGAGCAGAAGTTAACAGAACAGTCCAATACTCCTGTAAGTAAAATAATTCAATCTTTCCTCTGACTGCAAAAAGCATTTGGAGCATTGTATGAGCAAATCTAGGGAAATTCCAGTGAAAGATTTCTGTTATCTTCTCCATTTGGTCCTGTGGGGCTGTTATGGCCTGTTTTATTAACCAATACAAATAATACTCTTTAAAATTCACTTAATGCATTATACATAAGATACTAACTGTGGGCCATATCGTGCCATCAGTAAATAAACAGTTTCCTGTTGATTTAATTGCATTTCTAAGCTTAAAAACTGATGGTCTTAAATGAGAGAGCAGCATGCTCTTTATATGTCCATATTGGTGCTAATCTTGAAAACAGTGTGATACAACAACAAAAATGGGCACTCTATTTCATATTTATTATTGTGACACTTCATAAATTTTTTGTTTTATATATTAAAGCTGCGTATTCAATAAAAGCACAATCCTGTTCTCATTAGACAACAAGAACTTTTCTGTTGACTTTAATGGAAACAGGATGGGGCCCTAAAAATAGTAACTTATAGTCTCTGCAGAAAAAGACTTCAGAAATGTATCTGAGTGTTTGATAACTCGCTCTGCGAGGAACACATCTAAAATTGATGTCTTTACATTTTATAGAAGTCCACAAATCTTGAGTGAGGATTTGAGACTTCAGTAATTAATGTGTAGGACTGATCAACATCTTAGTACTAGAAAATGCACATTATTTTATTAACTGAAAGAAATGTGCCCATTTCCATGAATACATTAAAATAAATAATATTTTCTGTATTAGCCTGAGCTCCTTGCTGAGGTTTAACTCTCATTGACTTCAGTGGAAATTTTGCCAGAAAGTGTAGTGCGTGGTCAGGCCCTGAGTGTTTGTACTGGAACAGAGTTAATTTAGCATCATAATTGTGATGCTTGCTTAATAGAATTACAACACTATTTCTCCTTGTATTTTCAGTATTAGCCAAAACAAATACCAACTTGAGTTTGCAATAGTTTGCCATTCCCTTATGCAATCAGTTATGATTCTGTAGGTTCAGCATTCTAATACATAATTAAGCCCTGCATACATGGGAATATTGATTCTAGCCAATCCAGTTTACTTGCAACTTAGTTTTGAGGCACAGCGTATTGGCATTTATATGAATGAAGTTGTACACATGTTCTGGCTGTAAACATGTAGTAGTGTAATGATGAAGAATGAATGTTTTCCTATATCCAGACACTGTATGTTCTAAGTCGGTATCTGTGTGCTTGCTTTAACACCAGCAAACTTCCAGTAACTGAGCTGTGGGCCATCTCCTATACAGTGCACAGCACGAGATGCAGCCATAATGAGCCAATCTTTTTGTGAGCAAGGCCCTAAGGCTGTTTTATGCTGTACTTGCTTATCATGTCCACTTTTCACTTGTAGCTGGCATTGCTGAAGGAAGAATTCATTGTGCTAAGACCTGTTGTGCTTAACATGGACTTTCGTTCTGCATAACATTAACCCACCTCTCTTACTGCATTGAAATGATTGAGAACAGTGTGAAATACAGAGGTTTATTTTTCTGAGACCTTTAATGAGCTACTGTGCTTGCTGAACATCTCCATTTTCAAATTTTTGTGTAGACACAAAAACTTGCCCTGTTCTATCAGAGTTGCTTTCTTCATAGCAAAGTAGCTTCTATTCAGTGCTAATTTACAAATAAAAAGAAATCTTTTATTCCTAGCCATATGGAAAACAGCACTGCTGGGTGTTCTCTTTGTAAGTGGTGATCCTTGCAGACAAGAGTCTCTGTGCTCCCTTCAACTGTGAAGCATGGAGGAGGGCAAATAAAACTAGAATTACGTAGAGCATGGGGGGTAGCTAGATCTATGCAACATGATCCCCCACTTCTCGGCGCTCATGGGAGCTGCATCATGATGTGGTCAAGACTCCATGCCTGTGGGTGGCAGGAAGAGACAGAGTCAGAGTAGGTGCCTCCTCTCTTCAGAAATATGAACAGGTGGAACTGCCGGAGAAGAGCAGCATGGCACACGGTCTGGAATGATTCACAACTGTGAGTGCCAACTTCAGGGCAAACTGTCAAAAAGCAGGGCAGACACCCCAATATGGTGGGATGTTCTGTGATCAGATTTCATCAGCCAAGTCTATCTTGCTACTCAGGCATGTTGGACTTAGTGATAAATGGTCACTTGCACCAAAAATCACAAGATCCCAGTCCCAAGAGACCAGTCACTTATCTCAGATCAACTTATACCTTCAGTCTCGCACCAAAGACAATGCTGGTAGCCAATCCTATAGTAAACAAACTAAATACTTATTAACTAGGAAAAAGAAATGAGAGCGTTATTTACAGGTTAAAGCAGACAACATATAAGCATAAAGACATATAAGCATACATGAGTTACAATCTATGGTTCCAAAAGGCGACAGAGATGAAGTAAGCTGTCAGTGCCGAATGTCTTTTAGGGCTAATCTAGGTTGACCCAGGAGATTGCTGCTTTTGTTTCTTAGCTCCAGCCCTTGTGAGAGGCCAAACTGTAAAGAGATAAATGTTTCTTCTTGCGAGGATCTTTATATGACCTTGCCCCAGAGTTAAAATCGATGGGATGCGGGCTCCTGCACATATCCTACAGTGGCCCAGTTAGTCTTGATAGTCCTTCTTGGTGGGCAGAAAAACCACTCTTCTTGCCCAGATTCACAAATTCAGAGCAGACAATTTTACAATTATAAAACAAAACTTTCATATTACCTTACAGCATGGGATACAGACATTTGTAAGATTAATGCACGCAGCAACTTATGAGCATTTTATGGAGTCTAAACACATCTTTACAAGTTTATCACCTATTTTAAAAAATATTAACTTATAGGTGAGCAGGTCTGGTTTCCAGCTATGAATTTTCAGTGATCAACTGATGCCTACAGCGTGGGAGAGCCTCAGCAGTGGCTGGTGCAGCTGGCACCAGGAACTGCCGGAGCAGCAGCGGTCCCAGGGGCAGCTGGAGCAGTGGCCCCAGGGAGCACCCCAGGGCGGCCCCAGGAACAACCCAAGCAGCAGCGGTCCTGGGGGTGGCCAGAGCAGCAGCTCTGGGGGGTGGCCCTGGAGGCCATCAGGAGAGCGGTGCCCGGGGGGGTCTTGGACCAGTGGGCCACCAGGGGAAGTCAGTCTCCACTGCTGGAGCAGAGGGCCCCCAGAGCAGCGGGGCCCAGGAGCAAAAATAGTCATGGGTATTTTTCGTAAAAGTCATGGACAGGTCATGGGCCATGAATTTTTGTTTATTGCTGGTGACCTGTCCATGACTTTTACTAAAAATACCCATGACTAAATCGTAGCTTTACTCATGAGCAACTTTAACTGACAGTCCATGCAGTTTGCTCCCCTTGGATGCAAAAATGTAGGGGTCACCTGGAAAGCACAAGGGAACTCGTACTGCTAGTGAGGCACCCCAGAGAGCAGCACAGGAGCCCAAGGATCTGCAGTGGTTGGAGATTCTTTCCTCAAAGATCCCTGGGCTCCATAGGTTTTGAAGAGTGTGATCCATCCAGAAGGCCACAAGTCCCTCTATTCCTCAGTCTTTTAGTGTGGTAGCACCCAAAAGATTTTTTTGAAATAAAGCCCACCTGCTACATGGAGTTTGCTTGAAGAGAGAAAACCCAAAAAACTGAAGTTTGGGATTCTTATCTGTGTGGCTGTAATCTACTGTAAGTGAAGCAAGTAGATGTGTTTGAAGTTAATGGGAAGCATGTGTTAATGCACAGGAACAGACACAGGAAAACTGTTCTGGGAATCGAGCTGCGTTAGCCATAGGCTGAATAGATGGTTGCCACATTTAAGGGGCCAGTCCTGGGCAGCTCTTCTTTTAACTGCAGAGTTTCTCTCCACACCTGCATGAACCTAATCTCTGCTCTGTCTTGTGCAGTGGGCACTTTTTGCGTCTGATATTCTGTGGCCACAACATCTCTTGTAAAGCACTGCTGCACAAAGGAATCTGGGGCTAATCTGGAGAATAAAACATAACCTGCTGCACACACTGTTTCCACAACAGAACACCCATCTGAAGGAGGAAAGGCCAGAGAGAAGGGAATGGGTAGGTTCCCCTGGACTGGGTGTGCTAGAGGAAGGAAATTGGGAGGGATTGGTGAAGGTGTGCACCAAATTCAGTATTAACTTAGACTGCAATGTGCTTAGATCTGGCCATTTAAAAAATAATATGGATTTCTGTTGTGGTTGCAACTGGAAACCCAGCTGAGGAGCAGGGCTCTTTTGTGGTAGACACTGCACACTCATAACATAAAGGCAGTCCCTCCCTGTAACAGAGCATCCTTCCGTTCACCACAGAAATTGTGTGGACTCCAGTGGCTGTGCATTCACAGCACCCTTTTATTTTAAGTTCCTTCTGCCATTACCACAACAGTCCCTGTGCAACAGGAGGGTTACAATATCTATGGTTCTTTGGCCCTCTTCCCCAAACCTGAGGGGAACTGAGGTCTCTCTTCCCTGAGGACTTAGTGTGACTGGGCTCAGCTAGCCCTGTTCCCCTGTCCCCAGCTCTTTCTTCCCATGCATCTTTATCAGTCATGGGCTGATGGGCTAATTGAAACATTATCCCACCCAGCCCACTAGCCTGATAATTACCTCAGTCAGCTTTCTCTGGGAATTAATTAGCATCTGAGTGATCAGAGTTCACTCCCTGCACTCTGTCACACTCCTCCAGAGAGCTCTTAGACGCAGATTTTAAAAGGTGTTTAGGCATTTCTACACTAAACATTGCAACGCCTGTCTCATTTCAAAAGGTATTTAGGCACTTAGGAGCCTAAATCCCATTGACTTCCAATGGGTACTTTTACACTGCAATTAAAAACCCACGGCTGGCCTGTGCCAGCTGACTTGGGCTCATGGGGCCTGGGCTAAGGGGCTGTTTAATTGCAGTGTAGACTTCTGGGCTCGGGATGCAGCCTGAACTAAGGGACCCTCCCACCTCAAAGGGTCTTAGAGCCTGGGCTCCAGCCCAAGCCTGGAAGTCTACACTGCAGTTAAACAGCCCCGCAGCCTGAGTCAGCTGGCATGGGTCAGCCTAATTGCACTGTAGACATATGTAGACAATGGGCCTTAAAATCGCAAGTGCCCAAATCCTTTGTGAAAGTGAGACTTCAGATTTTACATCACTTTGGTGTTGCAATGCTGATTTCAGCAACACCTGAACACCTTTAAAAATCTGGGCTTTAGTCTTTGTATATGATAAGAGGCAACAGGTGAATACAACAAATACATGGGGGAACACAAAGAACAGTGAGGTGATTATAGTTAGCGTAATGAGCAGCAGTCACAGCACATCAGCTGCCTAGCCATTGTCAAATGTTGTGTAGCCATCATGACAGAGGTGAGATTTAGAGAAACGCTTGGAGGAGGACAATATAGTCGTTTTTTAGATTTTTATGGGGGACTCCTCCCATGCATAAGGAGGATTCTGATATGCCTGAAATCCCCATAAAGGGGCTGAAATCGCTCTCTGCCATGGAAGTAGTATAAACTGGGCACCCTGAAACTATGCTCAAGGTTTCTAAGTACTACTCCCCAAACCCCCATAAATAGAAGCCTTGCTTTTTTTGTATTGAGTAAGATTTTATGGTAGAAGGTGACTTGTGTGGTTTTTTTTTCCTAGACAGCTTGCAGCTTATAAAATTAAAGCTTAAGTAGGAGGTATCATATCATTCATAGATAGAGCTCTGTGATTTAAGGAGAATGATATAATGGGTCCCCATGTGTTACACCCCATTGTAATAATTTTCCCAGTAACAAATTGTGAGCAGAAAATGGACTGAGCAGTTGTGATTAGGTTAAACAAGATGTCTGGAAAGCAATACAGACATAGTTTGGAAAACAGCTCTGGAAATAAAGGCCATTTCAGCAGTACAGAAATAGCATAACATGCTGCCCCTTTAGTAGGTTAATTTTGAATCAAACACCAGAGCTCTTGCTCACTGTGGAGAGCAGGTATGTCATAGAGGTTACTAGCTTGGCCTCCTTGAAGAGGCATTAATCGTGATTTAGCTCCAGAGGACATTTTTCATTCAATTTTGGAAAAAAAATAGTAGTAACAAACTAGGTCAGGAAAATGCCCTGATGCGTAGGTGGAGATTAAATCAGCAATGCCTTGTATTGCAGGGTATACAGAAACACACCAAATATATGTTGATATCAATGAATAACACAACATAAATTGCTAAGGTTTACAGAAGCAATTTATTAATAGTCCAGACTGGAGACCTGCTCCTACTTCCATTGAAGTTGGTAAAAATTTTGTCTCTGACTTTAACAGTGGCAGGAATGGTCCATAACCCTTCTTTTGATTGTGGCCTCAAAAATGATGAACAAAAAGTTAATTCAATCTATCCAGATCTGTACATACTCGTTACTGCTGTGGTATCTTCTGACCTCTAGATAAAACATTTCTCTCTGCACCAGGGGCTTTTCTGGGTTCTTTAACCCTAAGCTGATTTATTGTTCAATTCTGAAAGCTAAAATTTAGCAACTCAATCGAGCCGTGGCTCTGCTTCTACCTAGATTCCTGTGGTAAAGTCCACATGGGTTAGAGAAATGTTGTAAACCATTTTGTATGGTACAAAAAGAGAGAGTCAAAAGTTGGCACTTCCTTTCAACATGAAAGCTGGGCTACCTGTGGTCCTCTGCACGCTGTTTGGTGGTGGTTTTGCTCTCTCATTTTTAAAAAATTTAAGCCAAGTCTGTTTTAATGAATTCTTACTTGAGCTCCGTGTTTTGATTCACTAATCATTTTGCTTTCTGTTTATTGCTAACTAATCTGGTAGTGTCTTTTTTGCCTTGAATTGAATTGGTTCTAACTTTCCTTTTTACTCTGTCCTTTCCTCCTTTAAATAGCTTTTCTTACCTATTGCTGCAAGAATGTCTCAGGAGTCTTACTTTGAAACTAAAACAGAGGAATCAAACAGTGCAGAGATGTCATGTCAGATCACAGCAACAAGTAACGGGGAGGTAGCTGGCATGAACCAAAGTCTGCAGGCCTTGATGATGAAGGGCTTTGGGGATATCTTCTCTATGAACCAAGCAGGATCTGTCCTGTATTCTGGAATGCAGATAAACATGCAAGCCAAAAAGAATTCTTCTAAAACCACCTCTATGAGAAAGGGGAAGAAAATCAACATGGCTGTGGGTTTCAGAGAATTTGACTGGTCAGATGATGATGAAGATGATGATGATGATACAGATGATTCTAGTGAATGAAGTTAGAAATCTAATTAAGGCTAAAATTGGTTTCTAGCAAATCAAAGCAATAAAGTTTCAGAAAAATCATCCTGTCATTTTGGTCTGTTTTAAACCCTATAAAAGAAACAAAAGCAAAAACACTACATTTTTCTGGGCTAGACATATTTGTATGTTAAAAATATATCTTGTTGGTTTTTAGATTGTGTTGACCTATTTTTGCTTTGCTGAAATTTGGAACTAAAATTTCAAAACAAATCGAGGTTTTTAAAACCCAACAAATATAGCTGCAGCTCACATTTATGCTGTAATATTTGGTATCTGATTACAGAAACTTCTGTGGCTGAATGTTTAAGATCTGAAAACAATGGAGGAACTTAAACACCTATTTTACTTCCATTACTTTTTTCTCTTTGTTTTTGTTTTTGTAGTTTTCTTTACCCTTTTTATTGTTGATCATATGAATATATTTGTGTTTTCCATGTGGGCTTTTCCTATACAAGCCATTCTTTCTGACTGCTACAGTGAAGTTGTTTTGCTAAATTTGTGATTTCTCAATCATTTTCAAGGCAATATCCTGTGATATCATAAATACATTACTAAGAAGGACAAGCAGGGCTGAGAAAAATAAAGCCCTTACAAACACACAGTTTAAGAAACAGCAACTGAATACAGACAATCACTGGTAATAGATAATTTGTATAAATGTTCTTTTCTCTTTTTCTTTAGTTTGTGAAATTCACTCTTTAGTACAGTCACTTATAATAAAACCTCACCACCTAATTGCGTTGTGGTAGTCTACAAGCTCACTGGTTTTCGGTTACATTGATGTAAATCCAGGAAATATCATTAACTTTGATGGATTTACTCTGGATTTATTCCGGTTTAGCTGAGATCAAAATTGGTCTTTGGTTATTTATAGCAATTTTTTATCTTGCTGTAACTATTAAACCATTTATCACTGTCCTTCCCAGAATAGGGGGGAGAGAGACATTTTAAAAGTGTTTGAGCCCTCCTACTGTGGCTTAAGCTAAAGTCTCAGTGATGACGTGAAGAATATTCTCTAGAGTTTAAATATCCATTTTTCTGCTGTGAAATCATTTTTAAAATATTGCCACTGTTAAGATTCATCCTAAAATTGAGTATATAAGTATCTGTTGCAGTAATTACCCCACAAACCCTCTGTCCGGAACAGTGAATGTATTTTCCTGATGAACTCTTTGGTGATGGTACAGAAAGAGAGAAGGAAACAGATACATTCGCGCCTACAGGTGCAGAAGAAAGGCCCATTGTAAAATGTTTGTCAAATAAAGAAGGGCAAAAACTTTTAAAGAAAAGTATTACTTTCTTGTTCAGTTGGATTTGAGGGGATAATTAAACTCCTAAGTGCCATGTGTTGATGGTGGTTCTCTCATGAAAAATGGCGATTAGTGCTGTTTAAACACCTTAGAAAGTAGAATCATTACATGATAGCAGATCTGACGTTGGATCTCCAAGAGTTTGGGACATTATATTCTATTATTTAGAAATAAGAGAAAAAGTTCTTGAAGTTTTAAAATTAGCTTTTCTAGGGTAACGAGTGCAATCTTTGAGATGTGAAAGGTAGCTAGCTTCCTTATCTAAGGTCCAGTGCTGTTCTGGCCACCTGTAAAGCACTCAGTGCTTTCAGCTATGCTCGAGTTCAACAGGAGCTAAAGATGCTCAGCACCTCGCAGGATTGGGCCCTTAACTATATGAAATGTATAGCATTTGAGCCAGGTTCCACCCTCTTGCTAGCAGGTTCAGGTCCCTTGGATTGAAGTTAGCTTTGTGATATCTGGGGCAATTTTTTCATGCTAGTAAGAATTTGTAATTTCAACACTGAACGGTGCAATACCTTCTTATTGGGAGAATTTACTGTATCTAGTCCAAGTGAAATTTGCTCCTACAAGATCAGTGGTAGTAGCATTTTAGGAGCACTAAACAAAGTGACTGAGGGTGTGGGGAGGGACAGAGAATAGAAAAGGGGCAACAAATTAAATGGAAATGGAAGCAAACAAGCTATTTCCAAATGCAGATTTGTATTGTTTTTTAAGTCTGCACCTGCTAACAGCTACCGCCGCGACATTATTTTTATAACCGCTATACTACACGCAGGAAAAATTGAAGGATTTGTAGAATCTAATATGTGTCTATGTTAAACTACTGTACCATATTTCTAGTGTAGAGTTGCACAGCTGTAACTGAAGTCAAAATTGAACCCAGTATGTTTAGAAATGCAAAAACAAAAATATCTCTTCTTAGTACTGATACTGATACTTTGCACTTTTAAAGCACCTAATAATCTCAATGCACTTTGTACAGATACGTGTTGGTTTTAATTAGATGTGCAAATCCACTTCTTGATTTAAATCTTCACCTAATAAATATTCCAACACTACTATATCACATCACTTTTTGTTGAGGACAGATATTCTCATGCATCTCTCATTAAAGTGAATAGGAGTTATTTGAGCATCATAAATGGAATAATTTGGCATTTTTTACATAGAGAGCAGAGCTGGTAAAAAGAATTTAAATTTAGTTTTTCAATGAAAAACAAGGACAACATTTCCATGACTTGTCTATTTTTTAGCCAACTCTAATAAAGATATATTGAGAGATAAAGCAATAACTCTCCAAACATTTACTTTCATGTTCTAAGTAGAAAGGCCCTAGAATTGCTGTAAAAGAAAGATCTACTAAGCTTAAGGCTTTCCCCAAACTTTTCTGTTGTGGTTCCTTTAAAGTATGATTATATTCAGAATAGTAGCTTGGCTTAAAAAATGACATTGTGGAGGTCGATTTTTTTATTCTCCTATAATGACTGTCATACCAAACGTGTTCAGTTTACAAGTCAAAAATAAATTGTGCTTGACTATCCAGCTATGTTTCTGCCTCGAACATCCTCACTATATTTTAATTTTGAAAGATTTTGGTTGGCAGTTCTGTTGATATGGAGGCAGAACAAAACCATTTTGATCTTCCACCGTTGATTTGCTCTGCAGTGCTAGCAGGATTAAACTTGTTTTTTAATCTATCTAGATGTCCAATCACCAAAGTGTCTACAATAGTTGCTAATAATAGTTAACAGTTACATAGCATGTCACATGATCAAAGCATTAACCAAAAGTTAACTAAGGAATCCTCCCAGGGCCTTATGAGGCAGATAAGGTAAAGTGTTGTTATCCTATTTCACAGCTGGGGAAGCTGATATAGAGAAGTTAAAGGCCAAATTTGAACTTCTCATTTTTACTCAGTCATTATACTTAAACTAACACTGGCTTCAGTAGGGCATATTTCCTGACCTGAGGAACTCAGAGTTTAGCCCTTTTATTTACCCAAAGCCACATAGTGAGCTGGGATTAGAACTCAGGATTTCCTGACTCCTAACCCAGTTCTCATTCTTTCAGACTTGGAAAAGATGCAGGGAATAGATATGCTGAGTAAGACTATTTTAATGTAGTCACTTTTATGACTGTAATAGCACTAATGCTTTAGAATAGCAATTGCTCTGAGATCTAATGCTTAGATCTGAGGACTTGTTTCAGGGCTTCTATAGTTTGTGGAGTGTTTTGGATATGCTTGATTAGCTGGCCATATTTGTTAACTGTAGTACTTGGACTTAGTCTTCTCTAGATGCCGGGGATTTTTGAGACCTGAGATCTGAAGTAGCTCTTCGGCACATGGTCATGTTCTTGACTTGTTCATTTATCATTTGCAGTATTTTGTTAGATAGTGATTTCATTTCATTGTAGATCTTAAAGCAGTTATTCTAATTAAATATTGATACATTGATCTAATTAAATAATTGATACATTATATTGCTATCAGCAGCAGTAAATCCACAGCACATATAATAAAACTAATAAGTAACTAGCAAAGTTACTGTACATCTTTAGTAAGCTATTTCCTGTTTTTGTAATAAGGCAGCTTTTACAGGTTTTTAATAAGACCTCCAACTTGACAGAGGTTTAATTATAGGCCAATAGAGAATCCATTCTGTTCTTCCAACTTTCATGTAGCAAAATAGGCTCACAGGACATACAGTAATTTTTACAGTCCTTAAAATCTACCAATAGAAATCTGGAGAGGAATGCATTTTCCCCCTGACTCCAACTTAGTGCACACTATTAAGTCTGTATAGAGGTTTCTGGTGTGTGAAGGTTTAGTTTCAGGACTGTAGTACCAGCAACCTACATTAAACATTTTACGTTGTGTGCAAAATATTCTGCTGACTTTTAAAGTCAGATATAGTCCACTGCATTTTCTTGCTTTTGCACTCTTTAAAAAGTTTTGTACTGAATACTAGGAAATGATTCTATTTATACTCCAAGTGTGAGCAAATGAAATTTGAATAGAAAATATTTTCACAGTGTTAGAAAACTTCATCCCTTCCTACTGAAATACTATGCTGAGCAAAACCTGTGCCAAAACTATTGTGGCAAACTGACTAGCTAATTTGTATGGAACATGCAATGTTACACCCTCTTGTGGTAAGACCTTTCAGTAGTCAGTTGTTTTCTTCACCGCACTTAACATGTGATGTCTTGCTTTATTCACAGTATGGATTTGGTTTTCCAGTTTTTCAAAAAAATGTAATGTATTCAATTTTCTCAGTTGGTGTCATAAACTTGATTTTGATGTGAAGTTTTTTTCCTTTGCTTCTCTTTGTTCCAATCTTCCATTTTGCAATAAACATTTTGACAGTACATTTTTATGCTTCTGTGTTCTTGTGTAAACCGCTGCTATTAAAGGGATTTCTCATTGCCTTCTGCTTTGATCTTTTTCATATTATGCAGGGTGTGGCATTTCCCCCTTTTTTCTCTTTGTTTGTTTGTTTGTAAATATATTTAACATTTCACATCACTAATTTTCCTCTCCTAAAAATGGGAATCATCTGAAAAGTCACTGTGTGTAAGCAAGAATGGAATATTGAACTCGTGCAATGGTAGAATACACAATGAACTACGGCAAACTGTTGTACTCAAGGTTCCCAATGGAAAGGAAAACACCAGCCCATTTGGAATTTAAGGGCAATTATGTTAATTATTTATTGCAAATATTGTGGGTCTCTGCCTTCACAAGGGTCATCATGGTTTGCCAGATCCTGCCCAACCTAGTTGCCAGCGATAGGTGGACCCCTTCCATCCTACAACCCTCTCCGCCCCAATTTAAGTGTCACGAGGGGAGCCTTTTCTGGATTTTCCTGACTTGTAATCAGTAGGTTATGAAGCTTGGCCCATGCATGGGGATGTTAGGGGGACGAGGGAAACTTGCCTTTCCGTGTGGCAGTCAAAGCCAGCTTCCCATCCCAGTGACCACTTAGCTCAGGCATTGTTGGCTTTGTTCATCTGAGGAGGCCATTTCTGTCCTGGAAGAGTTATGGCAGGAAGGGGTGGGCAGCGGGGCAGGTGGGGGGAGAGGGTCAAGTGATCTTCACATGGATGGACAGGGATTGTCTGATAAAATGGTTGTGGTGAGGAAGGAATTTTCCTTGGAAGCAGATTGGCCAAGCCACTGGGGTGGGGGGTTGCTTTCTTCTGTGCATCTTGCAGTGTTCAGCAGAAGCTGTAGTTCAGGACACAGGAAACAAGTGTAAGACAGTCATGAATCCATCAGTGGGAATCCATACGGGAAGAGCAGAAAGACTTGTCATAAGTTTGGGTGGAAGTCATTGTGAGAGGCACCTGTTGTTCCACAGTCTGCAGGGTCAGGGAAAGGAGGAGACTAATAGATAATGATTTGAAAACATGGGGTGGCTTCCATGCATAGGCACAAGGTCTTTCAGGTGTGAGGGAGGAATTCTGGAGAGGAGGAACTGCAACTGCCAAGAGATTGGGCACTAGGGTGCTTGTAGGCTTGCACGGCCCACAATGTAAGGAGACCAGAAACACTGATGGTTGACCAGTGAAATCTGAATTACAGTTTGGTAGCGAAGCAATTCAGTAAATTTTCAGCCAGAGTATGGTGGCAAGAGTTTGGGTGGCACTGTCAATTCAGATCCATCTAATTAACAGGATACCAATGAGAAGATAATATAGCTTAGAATAACCCATTCTTTAGCTGGTTAGATGGAGGTTACTATCTCAGTGAGATATTTCACTGTGTCATCTTCAAACCATTCCTGGATTTCACTGACAGATCCATCCCCTCATGTATCAAGTAGATTCTGGTCTGATGCCCTCATACTTCAAGAGGAGAATCCTGATCCACCATATAACAAAGTGTACCATACATGGTACGTGGTATGTGGCATTCAGCTGGCTGTGAAGTGTCCCCTTCAGGTTTTGTTCCACATCTCCTAAAAGGAATGATCATGCAGGTGTAGGCGGGAACCGAAGGGTAAAAGGGGACAAACAAACTTGTACCTTAATCAGTAAGGAAGTCTAGCTGCAGTGACCCAGTCCCAAGTCAGTTGTGCTGTCCTTGTTATGCAGTGACCACTTCCTTCACTCTACAGAAAACCTCCCTCCCAGCTGATATTGGGAAAGACCAAGACACAGCTTTCACTACTGGAGTCAAGCAATAGTAAAAGCAATGGTACAACACAAGGAGAGAGTGGTGACTAGTGAGCCCCACTTGAGGGGATGCGGCTGGTGACAAAATTCCAAGACTGCTTTTGTTGCTTGGTGATCTCCTGACTAGTTTTGCCCCCAGGAGGTGTTGGGACTATTCCATCACTGCTGTAATATCACTGAAGCCAGCCTGTGATCACTTTGACTAATATGTGAACATGAGGAATGCTACTTTGATGGCACTTTATGCAGTAATCCATGGAATAATGGGGAAAGTCCTCATCACAACCCGGAGGCTTATGGCTTAGCTGGAGAGGAGGTGCCAAATAAAATCAACCACCAAAGTAAAACTGGGGGGAGACCTGAGCAAATGATCAGACAAGAAGAGCAATATTACTCTTTTCAATTCATGTTTCTCACACAGTTGCTGCCTTCCTTTGATATTTGCGCGTGGACTGAAGAAGATGTGGTAAGCATTTTGTACTAATTCAGTCAGCATTGTTTTTATGTAGCTATAAAAGAAAACTGATGCACATCATAATAAATAAAATCTAGATTGTGGACAAGATTCTAGTACTATATATTTTTAAAATTCCTGTTCCAAAAAAGATTTTAAAATGAACCTATCCTGAAAGAGGAAGGACTTTATCACCTTGGTGAAATGGTCACATGCTCAGAGACCTGTTTAAAGCATTTGGCTTGGCAGATTATCAGCCCAGAGTATATGCTGCTGAATTGTCATAGGCAGGTGGGTATTGCCATTCTTCAACAAAAAAACTTCAAAAACAGACTCCAGCAAGAAACTGCAGAACTGGAATTAATTTGCAAACTGGACACCATTAAATTAGGCTTGAATAAAGACTGGGAGTGGATGAGTCATTACACAAAGTAAAAACTATTTCCCCATATTAATTTTTCCCTGGCTGTTACTCACAGCTTCTTGACAACGGTTTGAAATGGGCCATCCTGATTATCGCTACAAACGTTTTTTTTCTCCTGCTGATAATAGCCCACCTTACTTGATTGGTCTTGTTAGAGTTGGTATGGCAACCCCCATTTTTTCATGTTCTCTTTATATATCTTCCTACTGTATTTTCCACTGCATGCATCCGATGAAGTGGGTTTAGCTTATGCCCAAATAAATTTGTTCGTCTCTAAGGTGCCACAAGTACTCCTCATTTTTTTGCTGATACAGACTAACACGGCTACCGCTCTGATAGTGGTTTTAATATCCCTTTTGGCAGCCTTTTGGTACATCATGTGGTCATTTAAGTCAAGGTTACTGAAGGACTAACTGAAAAGCCAATGCAAAGTAGTAATGGTCCAAGCTGCTGAACTTGTCCCATTCATCACACAACAAATTGATCAATCTACATTAGGAGCAGTAGCAATTAAAAACAATAATAAACTAAAAAAATGGCTGCAAAGCAGAAGGAAATTTATCGTAAATAACAAACTTGCAAGATAACCTTAAAAGTAAATATAATGGAGAAGTTTGATTTCCCTTGTCCCACCACTAAAAAGACTTTTAATTTTTGTTTTAAAATTGAATTATGAGCATTATATTTTTGAGTGTTTTGAGGTGCTGTAACCTATACATTTTAATTGTGTGACCTTCAAAACTGTGCTTTTTTTTTTATACAGTACTTTTGGCTGCACCAGCTTGTTGGAAAAGGTAAACTACACATTATAGCTCACAGATTTAACTTTTTTTTTCCCAGTGAAGAGCACTATGGATTTCTGTATAACCTTTCATATCTTAAGGTGATGCTTCCGGTGAGATGAATGTTTATGCCAACTTGTTTAAGGAAAATCATATCACTGGGAAACGGTTGCTTCTTATAGAAGAAGAAGATTTAAAGGACATGGGAATTCTTTCCAAAGGACATATCATTCATTTAAAGGTATCTTAACAACACGTCTTGATAATCACAGTAGTAAATATTGACAATGCAAATGACAGTGTAAATGTTGACAGAAATCATCAGTTTTATCCAGCATAAGAGAAGATCTAAAGCTAAGGCTAGAAAAACCTTTTTGAGAAAAAGGGTCATACCCAGAACTTGCTTGCAATAGGCACCAAAGCAAACCTAAACACTTTGAGATGCCAAAAAGATTGGTAACCTTGAGTTTTTGATGTGGTGTTGTTTTTTTTCTCTCTTATAAATAACCATGCTCCACTGCATTTCCTGGTTTTGGCTGGAACAGGAATAGGAAATATTGCAAAAGACTCTTCTAATAGTATCTCCCACCTAAATGAAACCTTTGGAAATCTTAGGACAGAATCTGTTCTCACAAGACTTCCAGCCTAATCAGAGAGGTCTGGATAAACACCAAAAATGTATTTGAACTGAAATCTCTGAACATCTTGAGTTTCACCAATCATCTCTAATTTAAAACTGCTTTGCGTACCAAACACTCTATTCTTGAACAATTGTAAAGACAGTTGAGTGCTAGTGGGTATGGCTCCTTTGCTGTCTGAGCTTTATTTCATCCACAAGAGATTGTATTGTTCTAATTATTTAATAGTTACACTGAATCCAGCAAAACCCTTGGTCTGAAAGTAGTAACTGACGTAGTAGTAATAATATTTACTTCCAGTCACAGAACATGGCTTACATACCTGTGGTTCTGCTCTGAAACACGTCTTGAAAATGGCATTGTGGGCTTCCATTATGTCTGAGTGATTCTGTATACAATGTGCTCCATTTACTACTAAAAGGATGCTTTTTGTCTGATTGTCAGCGCTGAGAGTCGCACTAGGTTATATCTATCTTTTGCATCAGCACAATAAAGGTATTACAGTCCAAATTAATATTGCATTTCTATGGGTTGTACGCCATTGTTTCCAAGTAGTTCCATTAGTGACATGTGTGATTGCCCTCCGCAGGGGTTGATCAGATGAAACTTATTAAAACTTGGTAAATAAATGGACACAGACCATGGAATAGAGCAGCGGTTCCCAACTGGCGGTCTGCGGCCCACTGAGGGGGCCGTGAACCATTTCAGGGGGTCTGCCAAGCACGGCCGCTTGGAGCCCCAAGCCCAGGTACCCCATGGGGCTGAAGCCCAGAGCCCCAGTGCCTTAAGCCCCCGGAGAAGCCGCCCCGCACAGCTGAAGCCCTGAGCACCCCAACCCCATGGGGCTAAAGCTCTGAGCTGCCTCCTCACCCCAAGCGTCAGAAGCCCCAACCCCCTTCGTTCCGTGGGGCTCAAGCTTCTCCCCCCACATTGCAGCTGAAGCCCAAGCCACCTCCCCCGAAGCTGGACCATGGAGTTTTTATAGCATGCTGGTGGGGCCCCCAAAAGGAAACGGTTTAGAACCCCTGGAATAGAGAATGCAGTTCTTGCTGAGTTGGCTCAGTGAGGCTAACAGGAATAAAAACCTGTACAAACCTATATTTGTGATTGAGGGTATGTCTACACTGCAACTAGGAGTGTGCTTCCCAGTGCCCATAGGCAGTCATGCAAGTCGTCTTAAGCTAGTGTGCTAAAACTTTCAGTGTAGCCCAACATAGCATGGGCAGCAGCTCAAGCTAGCCATCTGAGTACAAGCCCACCTGGACCCCCTGGGTAGCTGCTGCCTATGCTAACCCTGTCTACGCTGCTATTGCGGAGCTAGCACGTGTCTGTCTACCCATCCGTGAAAGCACATGCCCAGCTGCAGTGTAGATAGACCCTAAATTAAGCAGATCTGACTCTGAATATTCACAAGGGGACAGATCTGCTGAGTAAGAAGGTGCCATTTTAGAGTCCCTTTTTAGAACAGAACTGTATATTAAGATTGGATACAGAGAACACTATACACACTAAATGAGTTACTTACACAGACACACACACACACACACACACACACAGAGTGCTGTTTTTCAGTCCTGCATTTACGCTATTACATCATGATGAACTATTGTCTGATTTGGGTTTGTTTGGTTTCTTACAGACTGCTATTGAGAGGTTAACTCATGATTACCTAAACATGTTTCATTTCCCACCATTAATTAAGGTAAGTATTTATTTACTTATTTAAAAGGTGCTGCCTGCCTTGACTCAATAAATGTATCTATTCCTGTACCTATGCTGTGCTACTAGGCCTTACACTTAGTATAGAGTACACATCTACATTGTCACTATCTGTGGCAGATTTTTGAGGGCAAGTTAGCAATATGAGTGTGCGTATCAGAACAAGTAATATCACAACAATACACCCTCTCAATGAGGTTCAAAGAATTAATACAACAGAAAGATGTCTTGCAGGTTAACATATGATGGTAATATCAAAAGGCCAGATTGTGACCCCCCGTACTTGCATGGGTGAGCAGTTACTCCCATCAGTAATGCCACTGAAATCAATGGATTATTCATGTGAGTAACTACTCATTGTTGTGTGCAAAGTAGTTCCAATCCAGACCATAATGAGCACATCATTCCTTACTCTGTTGTCTTACAGGAGAAAATAATTATGTACTATAGTACTCATTCTTTTGTTTCCTTTTTAAGCCCCCTGCATGCTAACCATACATCTTTTGGGTTTTGTGATATCAGCAACAACAGGTAGGACACCAACAAAGATAGACCTGCTCTACCCCTCCTCCAGGGTCCTTCCTTTGGATTTAAGATATAAAGACTCAACTGACTTTTAGAGCTTACCATGAAACCCAAGGAGGGTGAGGTAATTTCTTCTGTTGAACAGACATCTGTTGGTGAGAGGGACAAGCTTTAAGAATTGTGGTAAGAAAATTGTCTCTCTCATGAACAGAAGTTGATCCAATAAAAGATATTACCTCACCCACCTTGTCTCTCTAATATCCTGGGATCAACATGACTGCAACTACACTGCATACATCAAACCAAAGGAATTCTGTCAGCTAATCAGACAGTACTAGACCCCAAAGGATTCAGTTGCTTTTATAGCTGTTCTAATTTACAGCACAACAATACAGTGAGACCCACTTAAAATAAAGTCCATCGTACAGTCAAAGGAAAATCCATAATTGTTTTCTGCATTGCAAATTTCAAGCCATAATTCCAGTTACAATGGACAGCTGCTCAAAATGACATTGTTCTGTGAAATAACGGCTTCATATGGAGCTGAAGGTGCTCAACACCTCACAGGAGTTTGCCCTGTAACAGGCTGCCAGTGTTTATAGTGTAACACAAGCTAATGTGTGAGTTCTGGTATATATACTCAGATAGCAGACTGCGAAGAGCTACAAAGAGATCTCACAAAACTGGGTGACTGTGCAACAAAATGGCAGATGAAATTCAATGTTGATAAATGCAAAGTAATGCACATTGGAAAACTATACACATAAAATGATGGGGTCTATATT
Source organism: Natator depressus (assembly GCF_965152275.1). NCBI lineage: Eukaryota > Metazoa > Chordata > Testudines > Cheloniidae > Natator > Natator depressus. The sequence goes on from NC_134244.1 coordinate 40,988,840, forward strand.
AGCTGTCACCACTCAAGAAAGAGCTCTTGGAGTCATTGTGGATAGTTCTCTGAAAACTTCCACTCAGTGTCATGGGGCAGTCAAAAAAGCGAACAGAATGTTGGGAATCGTTAAGAAAGGGATAGATAATGAGACAGAAAATATCATATTGCCTCTATATAAATCTATGGTAGGCCCACATCTTGAATACTGTGTGCAGATGTGATTGTCCCATCGCAAAAAAGATGTATTGGAATTGGAAAAGGTTCAGAAAAGGGCAACAAAAATTATTAAAGGCATGGAACAGCTTCCGTATGAGGAGAGATTAATAAGACTGGGACTCTTCAGCTTGGAAAAGAGATGACTAAGGGAGGATATGATAGAGGTCTATAAAATTGTGACTCATTTCGAGAAAGGAAATAAGGAAGTGTTATTTACTCCTTATAACACAAGAACTAGGGGTCACCAAATGAAATTAATAGGCAGCAGATTTAAAACGAACAAAAGGAAGTATTTCTTCACAGAATGCGCAGTCAACCCGTGGAACTCTCTTCCAGAGGATGTTGTGAAGGCCAAGACTATAACAGGCTTCAAAAAAGAACTAGATAGAATTATCATAGAATCATAGGACTGGAAGGGACCTCGAGAGGTGATCTAGTTCAGTCCCCTGCACTCGTGGCAGGACAAAGTATTATCTAGACCATTCCTGACTGGTGTTTGTCTAACCTGCTCTTAAAAATCTCCAGTGATGGAGATTCCACAGCCTCCCTCGTCAATTTATTCCAGTGCTTAACCACCCTGACAGTTAGAAAGTTTTTCCTAATGTCCAACCTAAACCTTCCTTGCTTCAATTTAAGCCCATTGCTTCTTGTGCTATCCTCAGAGGTTAAGAAAAACTATTTTTCTCTCTCCTCCTTGTAACAACCTTTTACATACTTGAAAACTATCATGTCCCCTCTGTCTTCTCTTTTCCAGACTAAACAAACCCAATTTTTTCAATCTTCCCTCATAGGTCATGTTTTCTAGACATTTAATCATTTTTGTTGCTCTTCTCTGGACACTCTCCAATTTGTTCACATCTTTCCTGAAATGTGGTGCCCAGAACCGGACACAATACTCCAGTTGAGGCGCAGAATAGAGCGCAGAATAGAGAGGAAGAATTACTACTTGCGTCTTGCTTACAACACTCCTTCTAATACATCCCAGAATGATATTTGCTTTTTTTTCCAGTAGTGTTACACTGTTGACTGATATTTAGCTTGTGGTCCACTATGACCCCCAGATCCCTTTCTGTAGTACTCCTTCCTAGGCAGTCATTTCCAATTTTGTATGTGTGCAACTGATTGTTCCTCCCTAAGTGGAATACTTTTCATTTGTCCTTATTGAATTTCATCCTATTTACTTCAGACCATTTCTCCAGTTTGTCCAGATCATTTTGAATTTTAATCCTATCCTCCAAAGAACTTGCAACCCCTCCCAGCTTGATATCATCCTCAAATTTTATAAGTGTACTCTCTGTCATTATCTAAATCATTAATGAAGATATTGAACAGAACCGGACCCAGAACTGATGCCTGAGGGACCCCACTTGTTATGTCCTTCCAGCATGACTGTGAACCACTGATAACTACTCTCTGGGAACGGTTTTCCAACCAGTTATGCACCCACCTTATAGTAGCTCCATCTAGGTTGCATTTCCCTAGTTTGTTTATGAGAAGGTCATGCAAGACAGTATCAAAAGCTTTACTAAAGTCAAGATATACCGAGTCTACCCCTATCCACAAGGCTTGTTACCCTGTCAAAGAAAGCTATCAGGTTGGTTTGACAGGATTTGTTCTTGACAAATCCATGCTGACTGTTACTTATTACCTTATTATCTTCTAGATGTTTGCAAATTGATTGCTAAATTATTGGCTCCATTATCTTTCCGGATGGAGAAGTTTAAGCTGACTGGTCTGTAAATTCTCTGGGTTGTCCTTATTTTCCCTTTTTATAGATGGGCACTGTATTTGCCCTTTTCCAGTCTTCTGGAATCTCTCCTGTCTTCCATGACTTTTCAAAGATAATTGCTAATGGCTCAGATATCTCCTCAGTCAGCTCCTTGAGTATTCTAGGGTACATTTCATCAGGCCCTGGTGACTTGAAGACATAGATAAGTTCATGGAGGATAGCTCCATCAATGGCTATTAGCCAGGATGGGCAGGGATGGTGACCCTATTCTCTGTCTCCCAGTAGTTGGGAATGGGTGACAGGGAATGGATCACTTGATGATTACCTGTTCTGTTCATTCCCTCTGGGGCACCTGGCATTGGCCGCTGTCAGAAGACAGGATACTGGACTAGAGGAACCTTTGGTCTGACCCTGTACGGCCGTTCCTATGTTTTTATGTGGAATTACTGAGAGGACGGCAGTATCATCTGACCAGCCAATAGATTTGTAACATACAAAAGGAAAGGGTATTAAACTCATACTGTCAAATGTAGCCGGGTCACCAACTCAGAGAGACTCATAATAGAGGTAATTTCTTACACTCTGTTTCTGTGATAGGATTCTGTAAGTGGAAATGAAGAAAACATGGAGAAAGTAGTGAACCTGGAACTTGTTTTTGGTTATCACTTGAAACTTGGAAATGGTCCACAGGTAAATGAATCTTGTTGGGATAATATCATTTTATTTCTGTTTCTTTAATCATTACTCAAAGAGCCCAATGTCTGTAGAAATATTTTCCATTTATTATGTGAATCCTGCTACTCAGAAAATCACTGAGCAAATTTCAAAGTACAATGCTGAATCAATGATGGATGGGTACAAGAAAAACAGTGGTACAGAAAGTTTTGAATTAAACAAGATTGTTTCCTCATAAGCATTTTCTCTAACTTCAGTTTTGTGATTGAGAATTTCTTATGTAAATCCTTTATCATACTGAACATGAGACAACAGGTTTTTGTGAAAAGGAGGTAAACTGAGATACCAGTGGAGGCTGGGGGCTTGGACTAGTATTGAATTTGTCTCATTCATGGGCAAAACCTTCTTGGTTTGCTATGTGGGGATTTCCTCCTTTCTTTTTCATTTTATTTTGGATTTCTTTTATCTGAAGCATTTTCCAGTTGTAAAGATGGATTTCCCATTGCAATGTGAATTGCTTGTACATCCCCAGTGCTCTCAGGCACCCATAACTTGTGGTGCTATACAGCTTCTTTTCTGTAGGTGCACATTGTGCCCTGCCTTGTGCAGCCTTGCAAGGGAGTAAGGGGCAGAAGGCTTTGAAGTGTTGGGGGAGGTACTCTACACCAGCTATATGCCTGGCACATGGGGGCTTCCCCCACAGAACAGGTGGAATCCAGGAGGCAGATTCTCACTCTTCGCATGTTTCCCAGGTTGCACCTGAATTAGCACAACAATGCACTGCCCCTTGCTAGGGACTCATGAAAAAGCAGTGACTGAGCTCTTAGTGGGTATCTTCATGTAACTGTGGAAAGCTTCCTTCTTTTGTGGTTATTTCTCTCTCTCTCTCTCTCTCTCTCTCTCTCTCTCGCTTTCCAGCGGATTTTGCTTGCATTGTGAGTTGGTGTGTGCATACAGGAGAAGGTATATTTCCACCCCTGAGGTGTACTATGTGCTAATCCTTCCTTTTCTGGGATTTCACCTTTGTTTCATGAGTGTGAAACAAAGGTGAAATCCCACCTTTCAGTCGCCACAGGAATGTACAAACCCTATCCACCATGGGCTCGTCTAGACTGTGGAAGCTTCCCCCAGAATTCTAACCGGATTTAAAACTGGTTCAGGTAATCCAGTTATAAAACATGGTTGGGACCGAGTGCACCCTACCAATGTCATATAAACGAAGCTCATGGGGTATAGGGACCTCCCTGACAAATGTAAGCCAGGATTTTTTTGTGGAATATGTTTTAAGAATTGTGGTAAGAAAAATTGTTCTGTAGCCTTCTCAGAAAGTTTGGTGAGCAGGGTTCTCTGGAGACGTTCCTAGCTTTGCTGTTCAAGAAAACCACATTGGAACTCTGCTTAAATGCACTCATTCAAACCCAGTTACAACCAGCCCAGGTCTGATTCATTTTAAAACTGATTGGAGCCATAGAGGAAGTCAGACTTAGATGGCCTGAACTGCCTTTACTGGCCTGGTTTCCAAACCAGCGTGTATTTTTTAACGGTCTGTAAAAATAGTAGGTCATCTTCACCCAGGTCTATACTAGGACTACATGGCCCTGACTTCTGGGAGGGTTCTGAAGGTTTATTTTAGTATTATTTATTTATGTAGTGCTATATCAGAGAGCTATTCCAAACAAATGTACCTGATTCTCTGGTTATCCCAGTGGGATAAGTCTAAAGACACAGGCTGGTACCGTGCGGGACGATTCAGGACAACATAATACTAAAATGTAATGCCACATCTTCATTGTAACTGAATGCAATTTAATGAAAGCTTGTCATCCTTTTCTACCTACTGCTTCTTCCACCCTTTCCCATCTCTTTGAGATTTAGAAAGTAAAGGAAGGCTAGTAGCTCTTTTCTCTTTATAAACAGTCTGTCAACACCAATTTACTTTGCTTTTTGGGGAACTCATCGGGTTAAAATCATGGCAAAAAGCAGTTAAAGCTACATTCCATATCCAAAATTAAGACGTTCCCATTTTCCAGCTTTTCAGTTGTACCTCACACACATTACATAGGTACGTTAACAACGCTGCCTATTTCAATTCTATTGGAGTATTTCTTGTGATCCACAGCCTCCTTTGCAAGACCCTTGAATGCCTTTAATCTCTTACACATAAAATTTTCTAGTCTAATAATCTTTAATTTAGTCCCAAAGATTTCTCAGCACTTAAAAATTCCGAAATATTGTATAGGAGTCCAAGCAGAATCATAGTCTTTTATTATTTATTACAGCAGACGTGTGTAGATTCTAATAAAGCAGAGAAAAGAGAAATAGTTTCTTTGTAAAACTGAAAAAAAATACCTGAGCAATAAAATAAATATAACTACAGTTTAACTAAACTGATTAATATAATCTTTCAAAGTGGAGCATCATTTAGTCGGGCAAAATAGTATGCCTCAATGATACAGTGTCATTGCTCATTGAAATTTTAGCACAAGGCACTTTGAACTCATCAGGTTTTCCATCAAGAAGGGAACACTTGGGCCTTATTCTGATCTGACACTAGTGTAAAACGGGTGCCACTCTACTGATTTCAGTGTGGTTACTCCTGGAACACCACCAGCGTAAATGAGATCAGAAGCAAGCCCATACTCTTCGAAGGTGTTGAATGTAGGATGTGGTGCAGCAATTCCCATAGGAAATGCACATTTTTATTGAACAGTAAAGAGGTATATGCAGGCTCATTGAATTTTTTGGCTGAGCAACTTGCTCACTTGCCTTTCTATAGAACCTTTTTAGTATATATCTGGATTTTTACAGTACACCCAATGTGGATGTAATTGCCCTCTTTCCATCCCCATTCTCATACACGCAAAGTCCCAATAATCTGTCTTTGTACAGGGGACATGAGCAGTTCCCAACCCATAGACAGTCTGTTGGCTTGCAGCACAACCTCGCTCCAGGGCACTACTCCAGAGTGAAGTCTAGAATAGTAGCCACTGCATCTCCACATGGACAACAGTGGATGCAATGGTACTGCCCCAGCCTAGCCCAAACCTCCTTACACACCAGCCTCTCCTGGGCTGATATACAGAATCCCAGTCATGAACCCCTGAACAGCTACTTCCCCTAAAGGCAATCCATCCCGTGCCCCAACACAGTCCCATTGCAGAGTGAAAATCGCACAGAAAGCCTGGCACAGGCCCACAGCGTTGGAGGGTGGATTTCATCCTTTCTGAGGGCATGTTGGGCTTACTCCCCTGCACCACTTTTGGAGCTGTCTATCACTAGTGGTAACTGGGAGCTGTCTACAAAAGTACAGGGGTTTGTTAAATGGCATGAAGATATAGTCAGTGCTTGGAAAAGGGAATACTGTTTTTCACACTTCCACCTTTAAAATATTGCATTCACAAACAAGTGAACTGGCAATTTATTTTTATGGTGATGATCAGGGCCCTAAAAATCCTTATTTGCTTGCAACCACTTAGTGAGGACAGACCTTTGTAAACATGGCAGCTAATCTCAGAACCATTTCTGTCTTGGAACTCTGTCTCAGCTGCTGAAACCTGCTGTTTTAAAGGCAGTAGAGCTGAACATCTAGTGACAGCACCTGGGTTATTTATCATTATGTATAACCCGCTATGCTACATTTTATTATGCTGGATTTACATGAAAGATAATATCAAGTGAAAGATATTTTTGCATATTTAGCTACAGTAAGGTCCCAATATTATGTTCCTCATTCAGGCAAAATTCCCATTGATCTGGGACTTCTGCCTGAGTGAAAGATCAGGCCCTTCAGGTAAGCACACAGGCAATCAATTATATAAATGTATGTTTAGCTGGCATTGTTTCTTTATTTTTTAAGAGCACCTCTCTCTAAAGCCCCCTTTTTTCCTCCCCATACAAAACTGAAACAAATGCAGCAACCTTCTCTGTACTGGTGTCTAGTTGGCAGCAATCTGCCCTGACCTGAGACATGAGCCATTGTTAAGGGTATAACACATTTACATATTTTGCAATAAAACATCAGTTATTTGCATTACTGTGTCAAGTTTTATTTGATTCTTTCACCTAAAAATGACTCATTTTCCTTTCTTGTATTTTAAAAACCAACTACTCTAAGCTTGTTTGAGAATAATCAAAAATTGCCCATTTAGCTAGAAGTCATTTTCTTTTCAAAAGGCAAACGTTATTTAATCTTTCAGCTGTTCATTGTGCCATCATAAATACTTTCTTTTCAGCACAGTTGTGGGGACTGAAATGAGCCCACTAATTGCCTCCCATTTCGACTGACATGTGGTGGTTTAGTGGAAAGAGAACACAGCAGGGAGAAGGAAATAGGAGGCTGAGAAAATGAGAGCTAATTATTTTCACTGCCTCATGTCAGGCTCTGTGTCAGCCTTGTTTTTACAAACTGGAAGGTTTAGCACTAAATAAAACAAACTGGCGTCATGTTTTTATATACTGGCAGTGTCATGGAAGCAGCTGCACATCTCAAAGACAATATAATGCCTGCATTCGCATGGACACCATCTGACAGCCACTGTGAGCCACTACTAATGAGGATATCACAGTGGTGCCAAGTGAAAGGTGCTGAATTATGTATGATTCTTCATCAGTACAGCAATAGTCCTGTACATCATTATGAGACATTGTTTTGCTGAAGAGATTAAAACATTCTTAGTTCCAGACCCTGCAACCTATACACGCTACAAGAGGTTATTAATGGAATTTTTAGGGAGAGTTTCTTGTGGCTTTCTTTTTGGTTAAAAATATCTCATGGGACTAAGCAGTGGCAGGTCATGACACTATATATAAAAAGAAGAGAAGCAAATTAACCATACTTGTCTTATCTTCCTTTAAATCCAGCATAATAAAATGTAGCGTAGCAGGTTATACATAATGATAAATAACCCAGGTGCTGTCACTAGATGTTCAACTCTTATGTCTTTAAAACAGCAGGTTTCAGCAGCTGAGATAGATAATAGCTAAGAATGGAAAGGAGCTACCAGGGGCCTAAATCATCAACATGCTGCTACTTCTAATGCCAGCATGACCAGCACTTTTTTCATATTTGTTTCATCTTGCACTACATCTTACGTTTTCCAATATCCTGTTGCCTGTTAAGATGCTGTTTCCATTTTTCCTTGACTCTTAAACTTTTTTTTATTGCCACAAAACTGAATTTAAAAACATATCCTAAATTCATGCCTCCTTCCAGAATGAGATCTCTCCCCAGGGAGTGTTTTTTGTACCAAGAGGTGTGTGTTGTTGTTTAAAGCCCCTGGCTGATCTTTTATGTTTTCCTTTCGTTTTTCATTATTGACATTAATATTTTGTTGTTGTTTTAAGGTGAGTGATATGATCACAGGAATAAATGGAAGGCCTGGTTTTTAAAGTGTTCTTGCTTTACTCTTATGGATCTTAGGAGTAGTGAGTTTGAAATACTTTTATGATTTGCTTTTCTCTTACATTCCTACAGCCATTTTCAGAGGCTGTTGATTTATTGGCTTGTTCTAAATATAAGTCAGAAATTATCTGCACTCAAAGTTTGAGTGTGCCTCAGTTATGCAGTTGGCTTCCTCTTCATAGTTCGAAAGCTAAATCTGTTTTATTTATTTAAATCAAAACTGAAAAGATAGATATTTGACAAGGCTTTGTGTTTGAATTGTAAAGTGCCCAGGGAAATCTTTTGTGAAGGACATTGCGTAAATACATTTATAAACAGAGTATTTTTTTAATGTGCCACTTCCACAGTATATGTTTTTTTCCCCACTTTATCCAGGTAGTAAACTGCGCCTTGACTCAAGAGACCTTTATGGCCCTGATTCAGCAGAGAACTTAACCACATGCTTTAGTCCTAATGAATTAAATAATTTGAATTAAGTGCTGTGCTGAAGTGAAATGGACATAAGCATGTATTTATGTTCTTTGCTGAATCAGGGCCTATATATTAATAGGGGGAAGTAGAGCAATAATCTTTTCTACTTTTAAGCTTCTTTGAACTGTAGAAAGCTAGTGTTGCTTACTGTATGGTTAAACCTAAAGATTAGTATATACTTAGGGAAAGTAGCTGACTAGTAAACTGATCACGCAAGTGTCTTGTCCACAAATCGGGCTGGTCTCTTTTTAATTTAAAAGATAAGTATTTTAAAAGGTGACATAGCAATATTCCTCAGATCAAATAAGATGTTCATTTTCCAGTGGACATAGAGGGCAGATTGAATGGTTTGGCCTGTGACAGACACAGAATTTTGAGGAGGAGTATGGGTCTGAGGACAGCGTTTTAAGGGGTAAGGTTTCATATTTCATTGTATGAAACTGCAGTTTAAAGAAGAAAAGGCCTTGCTTATGCACTGCTCTTAGTATAGCTGAGTCCACAACTGTTTGGGCCAAAATGGTTTATTACCCTATCAAAGAGGCTTCTTCCTTTGGGTCTGATCCAAAGAGTTGCTACGCACCTTTACTTTGCTATGGAAGTCACTGGGAATTGCCAGGTACTCTGAGCCTGTCAGGCCCTATATTTAATGCAGTAATTACAGTTTTTCCTTTGGAGATAGGGGTTTGAATCACATTGTTTATCAAAACAGATTGATATTCATCAGATTTGGTTTGGAGGGAGACTTCACCAAAGTAGCACAAAATCCTGATTTACGCAGTAATAGACATCCTGAAACAAGATTCTGCAGTGCAAAGCATAGGAAGTAAAGTGGTGGTGATCTCTAAGCGCTCTGCTATGGTCTCTGGACCATATACATATTCCACAGAAATACAGTGTTAAGTTTGTGCACATGGAGAAACTGAGGCACACGGACTTGCCAAAGGCCACGTGGCAATTCAGTGTCACAGCCACAATTGCAGCCTTGGGGCAAGATTTCAGCAGAGCTCATAATCTATGTAAGCACCTAAATGAAGAGGCCAGTTTTTCAAAATGCTCCACGCTCAATGAGGCCCCAGATCTCCTGACTCCCAGTCTCTCTGCTCTGTTCACGAATCAGTAAGACAGAGAAATAGACTACATTGCTTCTCAATTAAAACTCCCAGGGCCAGGCGAATGAGTCAGAGCGTGGGCGTAATTTTAAGCATGTTTAAGAGCTTTGCCGGAGTGCTCAACACCTCCCAGGATCAAGCCCTTTGCAAGGGGCTGAGTGCTTCTGACGGGTGGCTCCAATCCAACCAGTGGGACTATTCACCTGCTTCCAGCCAAGCATGTGCTTAAGTCCTTTGCTTGATCAGGGCCATAATTATTATTTTTTTTATATGAAGTCCTGAGCTCTTTGAACTCTAGCTGAAATGAACAGGACTAGAGGGCGCTCAGTATCACACAGGAGGATGCTTGGTACCTGATATAACTGGGCTCTAATAACTTGCTGCTCCTTTATTCAAGCAGTTTTTTTAGTGGCATTTCTTAGACTCTATGATCATTTGTTCTTGGATTCACACGAAAGGACTCGTCTGGGCCCACTGGGAAATAAAGCTGATAACTCAGCTTCTCTCTACTGCTGTGTTACTCTGTCTCAGCTTGCTTATGGAAACCTTTCATGCCTGCTCCTGAAACCGTATTTACCTATTAGTGTAAATATACCTGCTCTATCTTCCCTGAGCCTCTCAGAGGAAATTCTACCATTTAAGAAACTAAAACATAGTATCAAAATGACAACTGTTTCTCAGATGTGAACTAATAGAAATGCTACCAAGAAAACAGAAAGGTTCCTTCACTTTGGATACTTTTATCCTGAAAAGAATCCAGTAGGAATGTATTCCAAAGCTTGGGTTTTAACACATTTAGGGTTTTGCAGATTTTGTTTATTTTTTGTTTTGTTTCTTGTTCTAAAATGGTATTACTCTCTTTTAATACTAGGACTGTAAATGGAAAATGTTTATGGAGATGGATGGGGATGAAATTGCAATAACCTACATAAAAGATGTGACATTCAACACTAACCTACCTGATGTAGAGATTTTAAAAATGACAAAGGTAGGGTTCTGTTTACAGCCTTTATGAATTCATATATCTCAAACAAAGACATTAAATACCAAAGCAGTAGATTTTTGTGCTTGTGAAAACCTCAGTCTCTTGACAGCTTTTAAATAAAATGCATTATTTTTGAAGATTTGTATCATAATTTGAGTGATTTGTTAATATTCCCTATTAAGCCAGGCTAAGGATAAAGCAATATGAGAGGAATTATTTAAAATGTTCTTCTTTTACTTCCATGGTATGTTTTCTTTATTTGTTTACCACATTTAAATGAAAGAAAAAGTGCAAGTGATGAAAATGTTCCACTTACTGAAACTTCCATATGCTATTTGTATTTTATTTAAACTTTGACTTTGTTATGAAACTCCTCTCTCAAATGTGATAAGATCTTAAACCCTACCCTTACAACCAAGATCAGAGCACAGTGCAAGGTATGGAACCTTGATTCCACAAAGTCATCAGAAAAGTAGTGAGCAGCCAATGCATAGAAAAGTCACAATAAGAGGGGGAAAAAACCCTGTCTGTTAACTTTAATAACTCAAGCCCTAATGGCATCATAAAATGCAGCTTGTGACCATTGTTTTACTACAAAAATGGGAAAATGTGGCAAAGAAATGGAGTGGGTAGTCGGATGTATTCCACATTGAGCACTGTCAGTGAAATATAGAGCATCTTCAACTCCACCTCAATGGGAGTTTAACCTGACTTCAGCATTTGCCTCTAAATATTTACCAGCCAATGTCTTGACTGATTTTAATCTAGGAGATGGAAGTTGTTTTCATAGGCAGGGCACTCTGTTTGCCGTTCATTTCTAATTGATTGTTTTTTATTAATGTGACCCACCCTAATACCTTGGCAATGTGTAACAATATAAATTTCTAAATGAAAAAATATGCAACATCTTGATTGCCAATTAGAATGCTGCTCTAATGTGCCCTGATGGAAAAACTCTCATGAATGGCTTTAACTGTGTACATTCCTTATTCAGCGTTCATTGGCTGTTTTGTCTTAGGAATAACTGCTGGAGCCAAACCCTCAACAGGGAAAATAACAGGAAATAACAAAATATGGTGTTACCATGATAGGCTTATTACATAGTATTTCCCCACTGGAACTACCATTAATGCTGTCCTTGTGTTTATGTGGCCACTGAATGCTGGAACCTTTATTATTAGTGTTAAGATTTGCTAGTTTTTGCCTTTTCTCTTGTGAGAGACCTTTTTTTGTATTCCATTTCTCAAGGCTTTGCATGTTTTTTCCTGTTAAATTTTTATCAGTATTAAAATTAAACACAAGGAGATTGTCAGGTATAAGCTTAATATTCCGCATACTTCTACACTCTTTTAACCTGGAGGAGAATGTCTTCAGGAATCTAAGTATCTGCTCTTGTTGTTTTTTAAAATTTCCTCTTTGTTGCCAAGAAATTAAAAAAGAATGAAATAAAATGTTAAGGTCCCTACAAAAACATTGTGTTTCTTATGCTCTGTCTGTAAAAGCAGTTAGCTTAAGTATACTATACTCCACAAATACATTTTACTGCTAATTTAGTAATTTAGTAATGTGGTATACAAACAAGGAAGTAAACAATTCCGAATGGTGTTGCTTTATGTTCCATTAATACATAGGGAAAATATGGATGCATTTGCCACATGAAAAAGGACAAAAGCTGTAGGGAATGAGTTTTTTTTTTAAAAAACCTTTTTGGTGTAATAATAAAGCAATCAAATGACAAATAAATCAAATAATAAAGCAATCAAATGACAAATGACACACATGCTGTTTATTTTTCCCTTTTCAGCCACCATTTGTAATGGAGAAATGGATTGTGGGAATAGCAAAAGATCAGAATGTAGAATGTATTATTACATATGAGGTAAGTGCAGAAGAAGTAAGGCAAATACTTATCCAAGTTGAAAACCTACAGCATAATTTTATTAAAAGCTGGTAGCAGGGCACTTTGACTTTGCTGCATACTGTAATCAAGGTCCAGCACTGCATAATTAATTGTAAAATCTCAAGTTCTGATGAAAAACTGAATGATGTTTTCAGAGACTGTGTGTTCAGATTCCTGGCTGGGACAGCTCTCTCTCCCTCAAGTTAAAAGAAAAGGAGGACTTGTGGCATCTTAGAGACTAACCAATTTATTTGAGCATAAGCTTCGTGAGCTACAGTTCACTTCAAAGCTTATGCTCAAATAAATTGGTTAGTCTCTAAGATGCCACAAGTCCTCCTTTTCTTTTTGTGAATACAGACTAACACGGCTGCTACTCTGAAATCCCTCAAGTAAGAAAACTTTTTTATTTAAACAGTGGTCAGTATTGCTGGTGTGTTTGTTGTTGTGTTTGTTGTTACCTTGTCAGGGAAGTGCTAATTAGCTGATGAACAACAGGAGGAGGAAGAAGGTGATAAGAGAAATGGAGAGAAACATAAAATAAAATCTGGAGACAATTTAGCACTGTTTAACCTGATGGAAATTAGACTTTGTATTAAAAGGTTTGGCTTACTTACAAAAAGTGTTTTATAAAGACCAACGGCATGCTTCACATTGAGGCTAATAATTGAAATCCCAGCTCTGTCCTGAGGTGTGGATTCAAGCAGGGCTATCGAGATAGGAAAATGCTGGACCTGGCTTGCTTGTCTCAGAAGTGAAGAACAGTGGTTTTCTCTGATAGGAAGACTAACCTCAGGTTCCTTTTAGCTGGTAGTGCCTCACAGGAGTCACAGGGAAAGACTGCAGGATTAAAGAGCTTTCTACTGTAGGCAAGTTACCATGAGGGGAACCCCCCGCAACAATACCTGCCTACTGCCTATCTCTTTTAGCAGAAAGGACTATTTACTTGAAGTGCAACTTGATTTAGTTATTAAAATATTTGTTAAAAAGCAAGGCATTTCAATCTTGCCCTCATACAGGATATTAACTGAAAGGGGAATTTACGATCAGATTTTTAGCAGAATCATAAAACTGTTACTCAAAAGCCTCTGGATTCTAACAATCTCTGAGATCAGGCTAGAGGGTTTTACTAAAGAAACCCTGTATACAAAATGACAACAACCTCAGAGTGTTATTGGAAGGTCACGGTGTGGCAGTTTATTTTGTTGTGTCCTAAATCATAATCTGTTCTGTTTCTTGAATAGGGTGATGTCAGAGCTCCAAAAACCACCAGACACATCCATGCAGTTCAGTGGAGTAAACTGAAAGCTCAGGATGAGGTGAAGTCAGTGCAGCTCATGATCCAGACCTCCCTCCCAAACTCGGAGGGCAGGCCAGGAAGCAGGTCCAGCTCAAGTAAGTCAGTATGTTTGAACGGCATTAAGTTTACTGCTGAAACATGCAAAACCTTTAAAGAAGGCATAACAAAAACTCACTAACTAAAATTCTATTTCAGCAATATGGGTCCGTCTCACAGCTTTGGCAGGGATCTGTGGCAGCTGGGATGTCTTGCTGGGATGTATGCAGGAGAAACCCAGCAAAGCCATAGCGAACCAGCGTTAACTTTGAGGGATGTGAGAGAGAAAGACACTGGAAATGTTCGGTAGTCATGTGCTTATTGGCCCAACCTGGTTAAAGCGGGATTATTCTGTATATGTTGCTAAAGTAGTGGGTCTTTGAGACTGTAAATAATTCATGGCAATAAGTTGTCGCTATGCTGTGCACCATGCCACTTGGAGCTTCACAGTGACAGCAGGAACAGAACTCGGGTCATCCTGCTAACGGGCCATGTGAACCCTGCTACCATGCACTAAAAGTTCTGTAGTGCTTTGACATACTTAGTGGCCAGTAGCAGTATCTGCACGGCACACTAAAGTGCTGTAGGTTCGCACTCAAGCTTCCTGAGCATGAAGAAACCCTGTATGTATGCTCTGGGTCTCATACTCTTCTCTTTAGCACATTAATGGAGGTTGGACCTATGCATCAGTGGGCAAGTCGCTTCCAGGACTGTGGAGGTCCCTCAGATAGTGGAGCCATGAATGTTTTCACAGCACAAGGGAGGAGGGTAGATTCCAGGGACTACGCATAGAGGGGCCCAGCTGTGACAGAGCTCAGCTTGACTGGGGCTCCATGCTCAGGGTGGAGGGGTTGGGTCAGGAGATTCACCACTGGGAGAATAGAATCATAGACTATCAGGGTTGGAAGGGACCTCAGGAGGTCATCTAGTCCAACCCCCTGCTCAAAGCAGGACCGATCCCCGACTAAATCATCCCAGCCAGGCCTTTGTCAAGCTTGACCTTAAATACTTCTAAGGAAGGAGATTCCACCACTTCCCTATGTAACCCATTCCAGTGCTTCACCCTCCTAATGAAAAAGTTTTTCCTAATATCCAACCTAAACCTCCCCCACTGCAACTTAAGACCATTACTCCTTGTTCTGTCATCTGCTACCACTGAGAACAGCCTAGATCCATCCTCTTTGGAACTCCCCTTCAGGTAGTTGAAAGCAGCTATCAAATCCCCCCTCATCTTCTCTTCTGCAGACTAAATAATCCCAGTTCCCTCAGCCTCTCCTCATAAATCATGTGCTCCAGCCCCCTAATCATTTTTGTTGCCCTCCGCTGGACTCTTTCCAGTTTTTCCACATCCTTCTTGTAGTGTGGGGCCCAAAAGTGGACACAGTACTCCAGATGAGGCCTCACCAATGCCAAATAGAGGGGAATGATCACATCCCTTGATCTGCTGGCAATGCTCCTACTTATACATTCAAAATGCCGTTAGCCTTCTTGGCAACAAGGGCACACTGTTGACTCTTATCGAGCTTTTTGTCCACTGTAACCCCAAGGTCCTTTTCTGCAGAACTGCTGCCGAGTCACTCGGTCCCTAGTCTGTAGCAGTGCATGGGATTCTTCTGTCCTAAGTGCAGGACTCTGCACTTGTCCTTGTTGAACCTCATCAGATTTCTTTTGGCCCAATCCTCTAATTTGTCTAGGTCCCTCTGTATCCTATCCCTACCCTCCAGCGTATCTACCTCTCCTCCCAGTTTAGTGTCATCTGCAAACTTGCTGAGGCTGCAATACATGCCATCCTCCAGATCATTAATGAAGATATCATTAATGAGGATTCTTCAATCCAGTTTGGCAGTAGGATCACATTATAGATACAGATTGCTGCTTGTGGGGCTGAAGTAAACTTCACACAGTGGCTTGTGGGAGACCATTGTCCTTGTCTTCCCCCTGGCCCGCTGCATCTTTTCAGCATCCTGTCCAGCTACATAGGCTGGATGCTGGGCTTAGGATTTTCCCCCAAGAGAATATACCCCATATTCTGAAGTGTCTCAGTGGTGGGCCTCAAACTTTAATCCATGAATAGTCACCAAATGGCTTTAGAGAGGGAGCGCACAGTAGCTTTAGTGTTGCACCCTGATACCGCCTGCAAACGTTGGTTGAATCAATGTGTGATGAAGATGTATCTGTCTGCCTCCATATGCTGACAAACTGACTCATAGCCATGAAAAAAAGAAATGAGCCTGCTGTGAGCAAGAGGATCCCCTCTGTGTCTCCTCCCATCTCTTCCTTCCAATAGCTGTAGGGGAAGAGAGTCTTCCCCCAGCCCCTTCCTGGCTCCTTGGAGGGAGTGTTCTCAGTGGCTTCTATCCTGGCCTCCTCTCTCCACATTACACAAGGGGGCAGGAGTACTCCAGTCAGCTCTTGCCTTCTGCCTCCCTGTGTTCTGTTCATGGGCATCCGGAGGCAGAGGCAGCTCCCACAATGCCAGTGAGATTTGCTCTGCCTCCGTATTAGGAGCAGTGTTGTGATATGGATTCTCTTGCTCTGCCTAGCCATCTGGCAGAGGAGGCAGGGTGTTCATCAGAGCCATGGACACTGAGCTGCATGCGGAGCCATGAAGAGCTTCAGTGCGTAGCTCACACTGCACTGGAGGGTAAATCTAGCCTGCACATATAAGACTAAATGCCAGCAGTGCTGTGGGGAAGAATGGAAATTTGCATTACAAATTCTTCCAACACGTCTCAACGTGATCTCTTGGGCCAGCCTGGACTTGTGATTATTCACTTCCAGAATCTTTATGAACAATGTTTATTGCGATTTATTCAATGAGATAAATTAAACAGGCTTTAAACTGAGATCACGGCACTGCTCAGACCTCTTTCAGAGTTCAGTGCACTGTTGACACAGATGGTCAAACGCAACCCTGCTGTAACTCCATTGCCTTCAGTGGAGTTTTGCCTGAAAATCTGCCCTCAGGACTCATGTTATGATACAGACACACATACCTAAAGGCAATTTTGTGCCCAAGCTAAAGGGAGCCCATCAACATTCAAATATAGAAAACTTTATAAAAAATTGCCAGTTCTTCTGTGGGCTTATGTGTTTAATATTAGTCTCCCTCCCCTCCCCTTCCTTTGGTTCTACACCCCTTTACACCTTGTCACTATGAAGGTTGTAAGTTCTTCAGTGCACAGTCTGTTTTCTATTATATGACTGTACCGTGCCCCGCCCAATGGAGTCCTGATCGGGGTCTCTGGGTACTACTGCAATACAAATAATATATGAGAGTAATAACAGACTAATGGATTGCTACTATGCACAAACATACGCTGTTTCATATCCTGCCTACTGAGCCATAAGATTTGTCCCACCCTGCAGAGAGATCGGGGTAGTTCCAAAGCTGCCAGTCTGAGGATGTCCAGTGCAGCCCATATCCCCACAAGCTCTGCCTGAATAACGGGGCTGCCTAGGCCACAATCACATCTAGGACAAGGAATCTAGTTACAAGACAGTGGTCCCCTCACCCAGTTGTAACACAGCTCTAGTTTGCAATGCAGATGGGACCTAAAGTATGTTCTGTAGGGGTATGTCTACACTGCAATAAAACACTCACAGCTGGCCCATGTCAGCTGACTCAGGATCATAGGACTTGAGCCGTGGGGCTATAAAATTGCAATGTAGATGTTTGGAGCCGAACTCTGGGACCCTGGCGGGAGTGGGGGGTGGGAGAGAGACCCAGAGCCCGTGCTTCAGCCTGAGCCCGAACATCCACACTGCAGTTTTATATCCCCGCAGCCTGAGTCAGCTGATGTAGGGCAGTGTAGACATACCCTAAGGGTTTGTCTTCATTGCAGAGTTAACTCAGGTGACTGGCACCCAGGTCAACCTAGCCCAGGTGTGAGCAGTCACATTGCAAAGCCAGACCCGAGTTAGGGTGTCCTCGCTGGTGCTGCACTCACCTGGGTGTGTTGCTAGGACTTCAGGAGGCATCTCCCATGGGTCTTTGCAGTAAGTTTCCCTGCTGTACGATGCATTCCCAGTAAATTGTGGAACACCCTGTCTGCCATTCTAGGAGCGGGGGGAATTGTGGGAAGCTGCTGGAGGATTATCAGGACTCGAGTGATTAAGCCTGCATCCTTACTTCAGAGTGGGTGGGTACAACCCTGCGTGAACGTGGCACATGATCTCTAACCCTCCTCCCAGCCAGGCCAGCTAACCTGGTTTTAAAGCACCACCAAATTTGGGCTTTTTTTGTATTAATGGGAGGAGGTTTAATGGCAACACCCAGGTCAGACCCTGAGTTAACACTACAGGAAAGACATACGCTCACTGGGCTACATATTAATTCTGCATACAGAATGTGTCAGAACCAAGATATCAGGATTTCCAACTCTGAGTCAAGCAGTAGGAAGAGGGAAAACCTGCTGTGGCCCCACAGAGATTTTCAAGGCATAGAAATCGTTTCATTGCAACAAACAGGTGAGGTCCCCACTAGGAAGCTGACAACCCCTGTGCAAAGAGTGACACAGAACAGCCATTAAAAACAGTAAGTGTACTACTTCAGGTGCATCAAAGAGAGCATCTCATTCAGGGGATCAGTTAGTGGTGGTTTCCCTGATGTTATGAGATGGCTGCCTGCCACATGAGGCAAGGAAGCAGATGTGCTTCTGCAAAATAGTAACAACCAGAGTCCCAAATTAAAGTCCTGAAGCTGCCATTCCTAGGTAGATGAGGTCCGTGTTTTGCATCCACAGGCTAGTGAGAAGAACAGAGGAGACTGAATATAATACGCAGTACCTAGAAACCACAAATGCTCATACTGCACGCATTTCTTTAAAACTGTAACTTACCAGGAGAAGGCTAAGAAACCTGGAAAGCCATTCACATCGTCTTTTTCAGGAGGGTTCATCTTTATGTGTAGACAGAGCTGTCTGACATGGAGGCATCACAATCAGCCCTTGACAGGAAAGACTCTTCCCCTTTAATATATCTGACATAAAATTGAAGTGATTTTAATCCCTCAGCATTCAACTAAAAGCCTGAGGAAGGGAAAACAAATACTAGCCCCCGCCCCCCCAGCCCACAAAATGGGAATGATTTTCTATTAACTCTCTAAGAAGAGAAGATATTTAGTTTGTGTGTACACTGTAAAGGCCAGTGCATTAAACCAGACCTCTGAAAATTTCCCATTGCAGATGCTGTGGTAACATCTCTAGTAAAAGACAGTATTCATGACAGAGCTATTCTTCCCTCAGAAAACCAGCAATAAGATGGAGGAATCTGAAATCCTCTGCTATAGATATTTGCATTTCAGTTGAGTTTAAGCAGCCTGGAAATGCCAAGTGTATGGTCTCCTGTTGGAATATTAGCATTTTTAAGGACAAATCCATTTAAATCTATTCTGAACAAAATTACTTAAGCTTCATTCTGTATATATATTGTATATATCTATTGTATGGCATCTTATACAAACAGGCCTAATTTTCAGAATGGCTTCAACTCAAGTTGTGGGTGCGAAGAACTTCTGAAAATTAAGCCCTCTCTCTATCTGCTGTTTTTTACAGAATCCATCAACGTAGAACCTTCCCAAATAAATTAAATCTACATAGCAAGGTCAATAGTAGACCTCATGAAAACTTCTGTTCTCCCTTTCTTGGCTGTAGAAAGATCTGCTTGTCCTACATATGTATAATAATGTTGGGGAATCTTATGTGTTTTTTTTAATTTATCTAATTTGACTTCATTCTAATTTTATTTTTCCATGTATTATATTTTGATATGGGTGCAGCAGGAAGTCTTTTACAAAAGTTTTCTTGTAACATGCTCTTAAGGTGGTTAGACTGAATTAGTCTGACCTCATTACACAGCTGTTATCCCCTCAACTGAGAACAATATTTCTGGCTCTGATGCGCTTTGTAAAGTGCATTGTCCTACAGGTGCACAGCTTTTCTTGACGGGTTCTGAATGGAGATGTGGTTCTGATCTGTTGATGACTTTGAAAATTAGGACCAAGTCCTTGTACAGTCTGGAGGCGATGAACGCAGGTCCACAGAAGCCAGATCCCCATCGAGGGTGAAAGAGCAGTTTCCTAGTCAGATGCAGGTTGAAGAAGGCATTTGTCACTATGGATGCTATTTGTTCATACGGGCTTAATGAAGAGTTGAATCGGAATCCACCCTTCATACCAGTTAGACAGTTTCTCCCCTGCAATTTATCACTGGAATGGGGAGGACAATGTCTGGGCTGTTTCTTCAATATATTTGCCCCTTCTGACCAACATGACTTCAGTTCTGTTTGGGTTGAGTTTGAGACAGCTGCTCTTTATCCAGGTGATGATCTCTTTCAGGCATTGGGACATCCTTGTGATCTCATGGGCTGTGCTGATACAAAGTGAGATCTACAGGTGGATGTCACTGGTATAGCGTTGGCAGAGGAGCCCACAGCATTTTGCCCCCTCTCCAAACAGTCTTAGGTGGATATTAAACAGAAGGCGAGACATCACCAATCCCTGTTGGAAGCCATTGTAGTGCTGAACCATCTATGTTACATAAGTGGGACAATAGTATCCTATGATCAACTGCATCCAAAGCTGCAGAAAGGCCAAGAAGTATGAACACTGAGGTATAGTCTCTATCCATTTCAATGAGGAGCATGTCTTTCAGTGCTACTAGTCCTTTGTGCTGTGCCCTGGTCTGAAGCCTGATTGTGAAGCATGCAGTATATTGGCAGATGTCACATTACTGGAACATGGTTTCCACTACTCTGTCAATGATTGTGATGAAAATGGGAAGTTAGAGAAGGGACAAAAGTTGGAGAGAATTTGCTCATCCAGCTATCTGAGGATCTGAAAGACAACAGGAAAATTGGCAGGTTTGTGTCTCTGAAGAAAACATTGCTTATTCTAGTTCGCAGGGGCTTTTGCTTTGCAGGAGGGGTATAGACCTGGTTTGCAGGTAGTGCCTTGAATTTTCTTTAAGGGCTTCTAGGGCTACATCATGTGTGAGGGGTCCAAGCCATCAGGAGTGGTATATTAGTAAATGCTATCTGGTCCTGTTTCAAGTTTACAGCTGCAGTTAGTTCTTCGCATATTTGGTTGATCTTCTCTGTGAAATGGGATAGGGCTCTTCATGCTGGTTGGTGCTTAGTGTTTGGATTATGTAAGATGGATTGACTATCCAATACCTCTACCAGCTGTGATTTGATGGCTGGATGGCGAAGGAATAGAAGGTGGGGAGGAATTCATGTGGGGCTTTTTGGGGGGTGGAGAGCAGGAAGGTGGGTGTTGTTTCTGTTACTGCAGTGGTGTAGTTCTTCAGGAAGTCTTTGTGCTTTTGGTGGATGAATTCAGATCAGGTTTTGCATCACTTCTGCCTATGCACTTCATTGGATGTAATTTATGTGTGAACCCCAGTGATCGTTTTGATCAGTGCAAGTGTAGAGAGTGGCTTGGGGCCAAAGCATCCGCAGTACTGGGTGTCAGATGATTATACAGTTTTATAAGCACCCTGCCTAGTAGCTGGGTGGTTTGGTCTCCTACAACATGCTGAAAGAACAGATTTCCTTCCCTGTATATAGGTCATTTTTGTGACTTACTGTATTTTATTGGCTCATAATTATAGTCCTTGGAGCACTTGCTGGTGGTCCAGGTGGACAGCCGGCCTGTCACATGATGTTGTGGCTCCTTGTTTCAAGCTTCTTTTACAGGTCTCAGGCTCTTCTTTGCAATGTAGGCTGTGCAATCATTTCCCAAGGGCAGTAGCTGAAGACAGATCAGAGGGGATATTTAAAACTAGACTACACAAAACACAAGAAAACATTCTATAGGAAGCAAACCTGCTTTGGTGGCTAGATGGACTGAATGGTTTAATAGGTCTTTTCCATTTCTAACCTCTGTGATCCACACAGGTGACACTATATGCACCAGTTAATTGATGCATTAAATAACATTGTTTTGAATACTGTAAAACCTAGGATTAATTTCTGGCAGGCTGAGAGGGAGGGGAATAACTTGACTGATATGTTATATTTTGCTACATTCTTAGCAGCAATTACTCTCTAGATATTTTGAGTCCTTATCGCAGGTCTTTATTAAGTGGGAATGCAGTTTCTTGGCGATTCAAATCACGTGACTCTTGTTTCCATTTATATTTCAGATATAGATGTTGAATGGATGTACACTCTAAGACTGCGTCAGATGGAAAAAAGCACTTCACACCATCATTCCCATTCCCACAGTCCTAATAGTGTGACACAATTTTTACCATACCTTCACAACCAAGACTCCTATGCTGCTGCTGTAAGACGGACACGAATTCCTATTAGCTATCAGCTTACACCAATAAATCATTCCAGAAGTTCATCTCCAACCCCATATGGACTGATGAGAACTCTATCGTCGCTACATCTTAATTCAAAGGGAAGTAGTACCTCTAGTGCAGCTTCTGATAGCCCTTCAGAAAGGGACAGATCTGCAGGCAAAAGCAGGAACAGTTATGTCCGTGACTCTGGACTCTCCATAAATGGAAGATATAGTGGAAAAAGCCCACAAACTGCTTCTGCAGCACCTAGTCATTCTGGAAAAATGTACAGGACTTCCCAGTCAACACTCAACCCATCAAAGTCATATGACCACAAAAAGCGCACACACAATCCCCATCAACCCAAGTCCATACCAGGTATGCCTTTGAAAACAGAAAGCAACCCTAAAGAAAATGATGAAGAGACCAAAGTTAATGAAGGTGGATGGATAAAGGTAGAGTATTCAAAGAAATCTCATAGACAGAGTACAGGCAAGTCACCTAAAGAGAGACCAAAGGGACCTTGGCGAAACCGGAGAATGTTCTGAAGAGGGGACTAGCTGACGTTTTCTAGAGCGGTTTTTTCCCTTTAATTTAACAGAATTTTTGGTTTATACAAAGAAATCAGACCTACTGTTTAAAATTTTTCCACCCTTAGTATATGCCTTCTAGAAGACACTACCTCTTATTGAGATGACAGCCAAACTCACTCAGTCAATGGCCACTGTTGGAAGACAGGATACTTGGCTAGATGGACTACTGGTCACCCAGTATGCTCTCATGTTCAAACAGAGAGCAGAAACGGGGATCCACTAGTAGTCACAGCTCCCACAAAGAACATCTGTCGGGACAGCTCCTGGTCATGATGTTTTCATTCCAAATGTTGGTGAATTGCAACTTCTTTTCTCTCCTCCCTTTTTTGGCTTGTGTCCCTGGTTGGCTGGGAGTCCATTACATTAGCTTAATCATTCAATACAAACTAAATAAGGTAACTGTGTATCATGACAAAAAGTTCTTCTGTTCATTCTTATCAAGTGTTGCTGTTATGGCACCCAGCAACCTCACGCTCTGGATGCCAGTAGTGTGCCCTGATGTTCAGGAAGAGATCATTATCTTAGCCCTGGTCTACACTAGGACTTTAGGTCAAATTTAGCAGCGTTAAATCGATGTAAACCTGCACCTGTCCACACGATGAAGCCCTTTATTTCGACTTAAAGGGCTCTTAAAATCGATTTCCTTACTCCACCCCTGACAAGTGGATTAGCGCTTAAATCGGCCTTGCCGGGTCGAATTTGGGGTACTGTGGACACAATTCGACGGTATTGGCCTCCGGGAGCTATCCCAGAGTGCTCCATTGTGACTGCTCTGGACAGCACTCTCAACTCAGATGCACGATTGTTTGCCGTTGCTCTGACGCAGGGAGGGGCGACTGACGACATGGCTTACAGGGTTGGCTTACAGGGAGTTAAAATCAACAAAGGGGGTGGCTTTACATCAAGGAGTATTTCAGGCAGGACTTCACGGAGGGTTCCAATAAGAAATGGTGCACCTAAGTTATTGTTCTTATTGGAACAAGGAGATTAGTCTGGCCTCTGATTGATACATGGCTAGATTTACCTCGCTGCACCTTCTCTGTGAGTGACTGCAGTGTGACCTAGAGGAATGAGTCCCCTAGACGGGGGGCGGGGGGGGGATTTGCAAATGAGTACAAAACAAATCTGGTCTATTTCTTGTTTTGATCCACTCCATCTATCTTTTACATCTTTGGCTGGCAGCAGACGGTGCAGAAGGATTGCATGCCATCCACATCTCATGGCTGCTTGGCAGAAGATGGTACAATAGGACTGCTAGCCATCCTCATCTCTTGCCTGCCCGGCAGAAGATGATGCAATAGGACTGCTAGCAATCCGTATCACCTGCCTGCTCACCATAAGATGGTTCAATAGGACTGACTGCAGGACTAAAGAGAATGACTTGATCAAGTCACTCCAAATTTAGTCCCTGTGCCCATGTCTGCCCAGGCGCTCCTGATTGACCTCACACAAGCGACCAGGAGCACCTCGGACATGACGATGACGGCTACCAGTCCTATAGCACCATCTGCTGCCACAAGGCAATGGGTTGCTGCTGCTGTGTAGCAATGCAGTACCGCGTCTGCCAGCACCCAGGAGACATACGGTGACAGTGAGCTGAGCGGGCTCCATGCTTGCCGTGGTATGGCGTCTGCACAGGTAACTCAGGAAAAAAGGCGCAAAACGACTGTCTGCCCTTGCTTTCACGGAGGGAGGGAGGGAACGGGGGCCTGACAATATGTACCCAGAACCACCCGCGACAACGTTTTAGCCCTATCAGGCATTGGGATCTCAACCCAGAATTCCAATGGGCAGCGGAGACTGCGGGAACTGTGGGATAGCTACCCACAGTGCAACACTCCGGAAGTCAACGCTAGCCTCGGTACTGTGGAAGCACCCCACCGAGTTAATGCACTTAATGCATTTAGAGCATTTTCTGTGGGGACACACACACTCGAATATATGAAACCGATTTCCAAAAAAACAACTTCTATAAATTCGACCTAATTTCGCAGTGTAGACATACTCTTATTTCAAAACCCTCAGTACAGATCTCCCCTCCACACACCCCAATTCTGCTCAGTCTGCTCCTGTCCTTCCTCGTCTGCTCCCAGTTTGCCCTCCACGGGTGAGAAATCCCCACCTCTCCCTTCGTTTAAAGGCACAGCTCCCATATATTAACACACTGTGAGACATGGATTTGTCATGATCAGAAAGGAAAAAAAGGTGACAGGTTTTTTATGCTGTTCTTAGGAGAGAAAAAGAGAGAGAAATTATCTTGACAATAGCTACATCTAATTCTATTGAAGCCTGTGATAATATTTATCCCTGTGCAGCTCGCATTTTTTAAATTGCATTTTAAGTGCTATCTTGTCTTGCAGTCTTCAAGTAGTAAAGAGAAGGTCAGCAAACTTTGTGATTAATGTGGTCTGTAACTCCACAGAGAGGAAAGACGCAGCTGTAGGCCTGCTTCTCTTCAGAAAGTTTCTTGTTGACCTTTTCACTCAAATTGAATTTCATGCAATTAAAAAAAGTTAAGATTTCCCAAGATTAAAAAAAAAAAGAGAGAGACAGAGAGAACCGAAAAGAAGCCCAAAGCAATGATGGCACAAGCTTGAAGCTGAAAAGCTGTAAATTAGTGATGACTTTTGTTGAGAGAGGCAGCAAATTCCAGCCTTGCTGCAACATGACTGTGAGCAGCTGGGGATCCTGTAAGACAATGGGCAGGACTTTCTGGAATGCAGCTAGAGTCAATTTTAATGAAACTGTTTATAAGGTGTAAGGTTGGAAACTGATACGAGTCCACCCAATTTAAGCTTAATCAATTTTTGCCTTTATTTATAAATTTTTCAGACAGAATTGCTCCTTATAATTCCTCATCACATAAAAACAAATAAAATGGAACAAGCAGGGGCCCAAGTTACTGAGTTCCTGGGTACCAGGAGCCTCTTGTCCCCTTCAGGATGGTCATCTCAGTTTCTGGTCCAGTATTCGCCGACTTGGGCCCTGTTTGCTTGGTGTCTTATATCTTCTGACATTACATATTCATTAGCTTTCTTCCAATCAATGATGAACATTGTGTCTTACATAACCTGTATAATACTCATGTGCAAGCTTCAAACTTTTGCTATCTACGCTGTTTTCATGTCATTATGCCTCATGTCCCCCTACTCCTGTTTCTCCCAACATAGAGACTTTTTAGCGTTATGTTTTGTGTATTTTATTGTATTGGTTAACTTCCTTTTATCTATGTCCTCCAACACTATACATCCTATGAACAAAACATCACCTTTATCCTTTCAGCTGTGAACATTACTTAAGCCCACCTACAAAAGAGAGAAATTGGCACATCAACACTCATGTCAGAGCAAAGGCTAGGCCAAAGCCTTGGCATCAGTACTATCCTGGCCGATCCAGACTCATTCACTATACATAATCATAAACCTTTAACATCAGACTAACAAAATGTAACCCTTATATTTACCATTCAGTAATTCTTCAGCTTTGAAAATCGTAATTCAATACATACATATCCTAAATTGTTCATTAACCTTTATTTTTTGAGTAGGGGAGTGATGGAGAACAATGTGACCTTAATGTTAGCATTTTCTTATTGTTTCCAAACATGGATGATCAGGGGACTTTTTGCTCAAAGTCTAGCATCACACTTGTATATTATTAAAAAGCATTGTCAGTATTTTGCCTGTTGCATTTTGAAGTACTTTAGACAATTTTAGGGCCTAGGTATAATTAATTGTTCCCTGACATATTGACTCTTTGCTGGCCAAAATAAGATAAGTGACAACAATCCTATTTCTGCAGCGAGTCTCAGAGCCCCAGATGACTTGGGCTCATGGGGCTCCTTCCATGGGCTAAAAATAGCAGCATAGACGGTCCCACTTGGACAGGCACCTGGGCTCTGAAACATGACAAGGGGGATGGTTCTCAGAGCCAGGGCAACAATGTCTGCGTTGCTATTTTTAGCCCCATAGCTGAGTCAGTTAATCCAGGCTCTGCAACCTGTTGCTACAAGGTTGAGTTTTTTTGTTCTGTCTGTCTGTTTGCAGTGTAGACGTACCTTTAGCTAGATGAATGATTGTGGATTCCCACGTATTGTTAGTTTCACTTCAATATTCACCAATGCAAAGTATCAAATATCCTTTCCTTTGAAGCTATTTTTCGACACTTTATACCAAAACAAATGTATTGTGAAGGCTGTGCAGTCAGTTTCCATTCTGATTATCAGCCTGTCACAGGGCCAAGGTGAAACACAGAGAGAAAAGTTACCTGGAGCTCAAAAATCAGGATAGGTTTTATTGTGCAGGGACTCTGGGTTAATCCAGATTTACAACCTACGGACTGCTCAGTTTTACACTGAGGATTTAGAATGCTGCTCACGGACTGAGGATCAGCAAGCTGCAAAAGGTGCCTTTGTCCCCATCTCTCCACACTTGGTCTGAGCACAGCTCAGCTGGTCTGAAGAATCGGGGTAACAAATTTTAGGTGCTGATTTAAAAAAAAAAAAAAAAATCCTAGAATAAACACTGCACAACTATCATCGTTATCCTAGACCTTGTCTACACAGGTAAATTGACCAGTATAATTGGTTCAGAATAAGCTATTCCAGGATAGCTTCCCCTGTGGACACTCTGCTCCAGAATAGCGACTTTATTTCAGAATCATTATAGAACAGAGTAATTATTCCAGAACAAAAGTCGCTTTTATTCAGGAATGGGGTGTCTGGAATATTTTAGTCTGCAATAGCTATGCAGTATGAACTGTAACATGGGACCTGGAGGTTGACATCACAGCTCAAAGCTGAAATTTTAGTTGTGGCTCTACCAGCCCCCAAGTGATAGGGAGCGGATGCTAGATTAGGTCTAAGAGCTCAAACCAGGTACCTGCAAACAAGGGATGTTTGGAGGCCTCTAAGTATGTCATTATGGCTCTGTGATTTACTTATGAATCACCATCATGTAGGTTGTCATTCCTGGAGCTGCTGCCCTCAAAAGCTGCCGTGCTAGGAAATAACCTCACAGTGTCATGCCAGACAATGCTCATTGGATTGATTCCTAGATTTCTCAATACCAGAAGCAGAGTTCCGAGAACAACATAAGAACATAGCTGTCTGCACCATTTTGAATTGAATTATAATAAGGAGGGAATTCTGCTGCTCCTGATGTAGCCATTTGGCTCGATCAACTTCAGATGAAATTGTAGTTGCTGCTCTACACCGGCCCTACGAAAGAAGAGGAAGAAGGAGGGAACTGACAGGTTGAGGTGGAGACATACTTGTTACACTGAATTGGGGGTTTTATTTCCTGTGTTCAAAACATGTTCACTCAAAACCAAGCTAGCAGAAACAGGGGTCACTATTGGTAGGGCCTCATTGTAGAAAACCTAAGAACTTTATCACTTAGCTATCTTTCCCTTTCACAAACATATTACATGACAGAAGATGGAACAAAATAACAACAAGACTGTGCTAGAGCTCAGTTAGTCTGTATGTATAGCTGTGTGATGATAAAGTTGTTTTATGTTTGTTTTGAAGTGCTCAAAGCTGTTGAGCCACTCTGATTTACTTGAGCATGGCCTGAAAGAATAGATGCATAAAGTAGCCATTGCCTTAGTTAGGGTACGTGGAAAATCAAACACTGAACCTTGTTCCCCACTCACAACAAGAATTGTACTTTAATTGGTGTTCCCTAACTAATATTTCTTGGTCCAACCAGAGTTGAATTTTGTGTAATACCTCGTGTTAATTGTACCTGAGAATATTTGCTAGAATTGGGCCTCACTGGTAAAATTTGAAGATCCAAAGATCAGGAATAGAGAGGGTTGCCTCCAGGATCATGGTTTGAGCCTTCCCTAATCCCAGAAAGAATCTGTGACAGTTTGCAAGAGGGTATTTACTTTACAGATGGGTCAGGAGGACAACAGGGTAATTATACTGATCTTGGATAAGGCCTGACCTGACAGAGATTCTAGGAGGTGTGATTCTAGGAGAGATTCTATTGGCGGTAGCCATCCAAGAGCTGTCAGTTGGCGGTGGCTGATTATCAAGATGTCCAAACTGATTCCTCTGCTGTTTGTAAGCAATTTAATTCTGTGCCTAATTTTAATCTGCAATGTACTGTGTGTGTCCACATCTGCTGTGTTAAAGCATTCATTAGCATTTAAAGGGAAATCTGATGGTATTGATCACTCTTATTAAAATTAAACGATCACGTATCTGTGACTAACTAGAAATCTTCTCCCTGTGTAATGAGGGCTGTTAAAGCAACAGTGACAGAACTTGTCAAAAATCTATGTGCTAAAAGTATTTGATAGGCCAGAGTGAGGTGTTAAAACTCATCTTGTATTTAGATGCAAGTGTGAAGGAAAATATAAATTACAAAGTAGCAAACTAGTAACATTCAAAACTATCAGTTTGAAATACATTTTGATTCAAATCCTGTTTAAAATATTAAAATATTATTTTTAAAATCACAAAATGCACTGTACACACACTCTTAAATAGTCTTGCCTAACCCTAACCAAGTGTAAAAGGCTCAGCAAGACCTGTGTGTGCTTTTTAATCTATGTTGCTCCCAATCTTTTTATTCCTTGTGTTAGTAATAGATAATGGTATAGTACATTTACAGAGCCCCTTTCATTCCCAAGTGTTTTACAAACTAAAGACATTCAGGATTCATTTAATCCATCACTGAAATGCAGCCACCTCTGGGGTGGAAGGAAACCTGCAGCATGGTACACAACATTACAGAATGGGACACTTTGGCCAAGGACATCAGAGTAAAAGTGACATGGGATTTTTAAGATTTGCCCACAAAATTGTCCAAGCTAGAATTGGAACTAGAGTATCTGGATTTGCAACCTGTCTTTAGACAACTTTTTCCCCCTGAGAACTCTTAATACACTACCAACTTCATCATATGGTTTTATATCTGTTTCAAGACAAAGAAATCCCTGTCTACACTAGTCAGAGAAATCAGATTAGAACCCTCTAGCAACAACTATATTTATAAATACAGTTCTGTGGTGAGCCTGAGGGTCTGATCCAAATCCTACTGAAGCCATAAGATGTCCCATTGATATCCACGTAGAGAAGGCAGGGACCTTGGCATTTGAGATCTCCTTTAAAAGATCCCTCTCAGTAACCTGCATGGAGTTGAATTTATCTGCCTCAGAAGGATGAAAGGTTGGGTCAAACCCGTAATTCCTAGTGTTTTATATAACGCACACTGGGAACAAGGGAGGACTCCAGTTTCTAAAACTAAGCTGAGTCTTAATTAAAATAATTATTTACAGAGATGTGGCAATTACAGCTAGCATTCCAATCATGTGCATTCAGATTGGCTTCCTGAGCCTCCTCCAGACTCTTCCCTCCTACAACCTGGGCTCCTTCCTCCAAGTTCCATGCAGGTGTCCTTTTACCAGTTTTAGTTGTTGTCTCTTCTGTGCAAGTGTTGACTGGCCTGTAGGGGCCAGAGGTTACTAGTACACAGCTCACCCTAAGGATATTGACCGTTGGACCTCACAGTCCTTCAAGTGTGATGGTCTTCAAACCAGACTCTCACTTCTTGTTTGTGTTATTGCTGTTCGTGGGAGAGTGCCTTCCACCTTGTTTCTGCCTTCATTCTGTTGGGTTGTGTCCTGTTGGTCCTCTGTAATGACCATATACCTCTTTATCTTTTTACTATCCTACATCAGGGATTGCTGAATCTTTCACTGTCCTCCCAATCCTGACATTGGTGTCCCATCTGTCTAAGTGTGCTGTCTGCTGCTACTCCAGAGTTGTCTTCAGTTTTGATCCCTTTCTGTTTGTTTTGCCATTGCCTTGTGTCTGTACTGCCAACTCTGCCTTCCCATTGCTTCATAGGTACCCAGGGGAAGACAGCTTGTGCTCAAATTCCTATTTGGTGCTGAACTGTTTGAATTCTGTTACTGTGTACTATCACCCATTGTCAGCATAGTGTGTCAGGTAAGCCGTACCTTGAAAAATGTGCCTTCAGTTTCCCGATCGCAATGCTTGTCTAAGTTTCCTCCAGACAGTCCACCTCCCAGAAACAGGAGTAGTAATCTACTGTGACCGTGAAGTTCCTGTCACTAAAAATGAACAGATCTGTTCTGACCTTTTTTCAGGGTCAGGATGGGATTTCATGAGTTCACTTCTTTTGTCAATCACTATTCTTTTTTCCACATCTCACACTGTTCCATATATAAGAACAACAGAATGGCCCTACTGGGTCAGACCAGAGGTCCATCTAGCCCAGTATCCTGTCTTCCAACAGTGGCCAATGCAAGGTGCTCCAGAGGGAATGAACAGAACAGGTAATCATCAAGTGATCCATTCCCTGTCACCCATTCCCAACTACTGGGAGACAGAGAATAGGGTCACCATCCCTGCCCATCCTGGCTAATAGCCATTGATGGACCTATTCTCCACAAATTTATCTAGTTCTTTTTTGAACCCTGTTATGGTCTTGGCCTTCACAACATCCTCTGGCAAGGAGTTCCACAGGTTGACGGTGCGTTGTGTGAAGAAATACTTCCTTTTATTTGTTTTAAACCTGCTGCCTATTAATTTCATCTGGTGAAACCCAGTTCTTGTTTTATGAGAAGTAGTAAACAACACTTCCTTATCTACTTTGTCTAAACCAGCCATGATTTTATATATGCTCAATTGGGCATTCAGGCCTGGCCAATAGCTATATTCCCTTGCTAATCTGTGGCCATGTCTATGATACAAAATTAAAGTAGATCTAAATTACGTTGATGTACAACTGCCACAGTAATTAAATTGCTTTTGCATGTCCACAATATGCTCCTTGCGTCGGCGGTGTGCATCCCCACTGGTAGCACTACATTGATGCAGACAGCAGTGCACCATGGGTAGCTATCCCACTGTGCAACTTGCCACCATCTAGTGCAGGGTGTTTTGGGAAGGGTTTGCAATGCCTCCTGGGAGCAAAGGAGTCATGCAGGAGTAACTGAGAACATGGGTACAATGTCCCATGATGCAGTTTTAT
The DNA here is from genome assembly GCF_965152275.1 of Natator depressus. Classification (NCBI taxonomy): domain Eukaryota; kingdom Metazoa; phylum Chordata; order Testudines; family Cheloniidae; genus Natator; species Natator depressus. The sequence goes on from NC_134244.1 coordinate 41,020,535, forward strand.
CCATCCCATCATTCCATAGGCATCCTATTATGGTTCGTACTTCTTTTCAAAAACCCCACAAACCCACACGTCCACCATCTCTGCAATAAACCCTGAATCCTGCACTGCTCTTCAGTATTGTGAAGAGCATTACAAACACAACATGCCTGATCCGGCAGTATTTCCAAAGCTGCATGACAGAATATGATGATTCCTCGCAGGCTGCCTTGCTGTGGGCCATGGAATGAAACAATTCAAGGTTGCTGTTGGTGTTCATGGAGCAGCCGCTGCACATGCTAGACCACCAGTTCTGGGCCCGAGGAACAAGCACCGACTGGTGGGATTGCATCGTTATGCAGGTATGGGAAGCAAGCAGGGGCTGCAAAACTTTTGGATGCACAAGGCCACATTCCTGGAACTGTGCGGAGCCGCCACAACTTTCCAGTGCAGTGACACCAAATTGACAGTTGAACTCACGGTGGAGAAGAGAGTGGCGATCACTGTGTGGAGGCTTGCAATGCCAGATTGCTATCGTTCAGTTGGATTTCATAAGGGATATAATACTATGGGACATAGCTAGAACCAATCCAAGGTTGTTGGTGATGTTCACAGAGCAGCTGCAAATGGTGGAGCATCACCTCTGATCCCGAGAAACAAGCATTGACTGGTGGGATCCTGTCGAAATGCAGGCTTGGAATGACAAGCAGTGGTTGCACCACTTTTGGATGAATAAGGCTGCATTCATGGATCTGTGTGCTGAGCTCACCCCAGCTCTTCAGAGTAGGGACACCAGAATGAGAGCTGCACTGACAGTGGAGAAGCGAGTGGCAATCACAGTGTGGAAACTTGTAACGCTGAATTACTACCAGATAATGGGTAGTCATTTTGGAATTGGAAAATCCACTGTGGGTGCCATTATCATGCAAGCGTTCAGGGCCATTAATACTCTCCTGCTATGCAGGACTGTGATTCTCAGCAATGTGCAGAACATAATGGATGGATTTGCAGCAATGGGGTTCCCAAACTGTGGTGGAGCGAGAGGCAGCACACACACACCCCTATTTTGGCAGCAACAGAAATGGCTATTCTATGGTTATGCAAGCACTGGTGGATCACCGGGGACACTTCACTGACACCAGTGTTGGCTGGTCAGGGAAGGTGCCTGATGCTTGCATATTTAAGAACACAGGACTGTTCAGAAAGCTACATGCAGGGATTTTCTTTCCCTATCGGTGGATTACCGTTGGTGATCATCAGTGCCAGTAGTGCTCCTGGGTGGTGCCACCTATCCCTTATTCCCTTGGCTCATGAAACTGTACACCAGGCCCCTCGACAGCACCAAGGAAAAATGCAACGACTGGCTCAGCAGGTGCAGAATGACAGTTGCATGTGCTTTTGGTAGATTAAAGCGGCGCTGGCATTGTTTATCCACAAGATTGGATCTCAGTGAGAAAAACATCCCAGTGGTTATAGCTGCCTGCTGTGTCCTAAATAATATCTGTGAAGCAAAGAGGGAAAAGTTGCCGCCAGGGTGGAGGTTGAATGGCTGTCTGCTGAGTTTGAACAGTCAGAAACAAAGGGCTATCAGAAAAGCTCAATGCAGAGCTATACAACTCAGGGAGGCTTTGAAAAGAGCATTTTAACAGCAAGCCACAGTAATGCGTTATGATGTACTGTGTTCTACCGGGCCCTGCAGTTTGGGTGACCTGTTAGGAATTGTGTGGTGCACGGTGCACATCTATGAATATAACACTGACAATGCACCTATTCATTTTGTAGTGCTTGCTGTACATTTATGATATTATTTACACTGTATGTGTCACTGATCCTGAGCTGTGTCACAGTGTACAATAACAACTAAGTGGGTACTTTCACTATCGCCAGGCATTCTGCAACATATGTTGGGACCTAATAAAGATTAATTGTTTTCCAAACAATAGAGTTTTATTGAGTAATAAAAACACTTAATGTATTTGCTTTTAACTTGCACAGAATTCTTTTAACGCCTTAATAAATTTATGGAGCAAAGCTTAAAGAAGGGGAAGGAATGTTCATGTCCATTTTAGCTACGCATATAACCATGGCTCTTGCAGATCAGCGTATGTGAAGCTGTGATTGTCTTTAATGTCCCTGATGTGAAGTGGTAGGGGTAAGGATGCAGCCCCTGATGCCGTGTGGAATGTTGAGGGAGGTATAGAGAGGTGCTATATGGGAGTTCTCCAGGGATTGCAAAGGGAGGTGAGCCGGGATTGTTGACCACCTGTAGGTCCACAAGAGTCTGTAGCATCTGTGTTTTCTGCCAGAGAAGCCCCATTATGTCCTGATGCATCTCCCTCTCCTGTTTCTGCTGCAACTCCTGAGCCTTTCTCCTTCTGCTTTTTCCTTCATACAGTCTGTAATATTCATCCTCCAGGCCCCCTGCTCACAGTCTGATGCAGCACTGGCCTGCAGGATTTCTCTGAACATGTTATCCTGAATCCTCTTCTTTTTCCTACTTCTCTGGCTCAGGCATTCCGCAAGCGTGGAGGGGGAGCCCCTCAAGTCTGAATGACAGCAGCTACAGATAAAACACACGGAGATACCACTGTAAATAAAGGCACAACGGCAAGTGCATGTTAAGATTCGGAACTCCCTTCCTTTGCTCTGCTAAAGTTTTAAACAAGACATACTTGACATTTCTGCTTTAGAGGGCTTGTGCACAGTGTCAGACACAGCACCAGCCATGGTGAGTATGGCTCACCAGGAGTGAGGTGGGAATTGCTCAGTTGCAAGAAACTATTATTAGAGGCTAATGGCACTGAACACTGGCACCATTTTCCACAGGCCAGAGTGATTTTAGCTGGTAGCTCATTCCTGAGGGTAACAAAGGTACAGAGAGTACAGCTGCTGCTGGTGTCCCGAAGCCGCCCGGGCCCGTACACGGCCTGTTGAAGTTATTGCTAACTGGTGTGGAAAAGTGTGTCCTACCACAGAGGAAGAAATAAGGCTGCCATCCCTAGAAACCTTCCAAAGAGGATTGCAGAGTACCTCCATGAAAGTTTCATTGAGATCTCTCAAGAGGATTCAGGGGTCATTCCTGTCTACATAAACAAACTTCTCCACATTCCAATCCTCCTCTCCCCACACCACCTAACTCCAGAGGGGAATGAAAATCAGATAACTCTTCCTCTCTTTGTACCAATACCTCTTCTAGTACCAGTAAATTAATGAAAAGTCTGTGTCCTGCTAAGGTGGGGGGCACCATCACTGTAATAGATAATACATTTACACTTTTACCCAGAGTTCCTTCCCCGGCATAGGGCTCGGCCCTGCTCAACTGCCAGGACTGACTGGACTACGGTGGAGTCTCAAATGGGTCCTGGCTTGGCACTGGATCAACTGTTGGCCTCCCTGACCTTCTGAAAAGCCTGATGCTTTTCCTTTGCTTTCACGTGGCACTGCTGCTGGTTTCTGTTGTACCCCCTTGTAGCTGGGGGTTCACCCTGCTCTGGCCCTGAAGGGATTAAAACAGCCCTGGGGAGCTAATAGTAAAAGCAGCCCTGGAGAAGTCTGTGGCTGGGGGAAGAGGAGTGAGAACAGCTAGGGGAAGCTAACAATGTAGCTGACCACAGGTGTGGCTAGTTTAATTAGGGCCCAGCTGGCCCTTATAAGAGGGCTGTGGGCCAGAAGCTGTAGGAGTCTCATTCTAGCCCTGGAGTGGGAAGGGCTAGCTGCCTGGGAGCAGGTACCTGAACCAGAGCAGTGCTGGGAAAGGGTACAGGGAGTTGGGGAGCTCCAGCCTGGTAAATCCCCAGGCTGCAGGCCTTGTTAAAGGCCCAGCAGGGTACTGGGGCTGCAGAGGGGCAGCCTGAGGATAGGCAGAGGCAGCAGGTCCTAACTTCCTTGCCAATGATGAGTGGCCATTACAGACTGCAGTCTGCCCCAGTGAGCGGGGGCTAGATGAAGACTGGCAGTAGCCACTGAGGCAAGGTGGGTTTAGAGGGTTGGGGGTTCCCCTGGGAGGGGAGACCCAGAGTGTGGGAGCACTGCCAGGGGGCAGGACCCCAAGGTAAAGGGTCACCAGGGTCCTGCGGGACATGGGGGCCAGTGGCCGGCGAGCCACTGGCCTGCAGAGGGCTTTCTGGGCTGGAAGAGCAAATTCCCAAGACAACCAGCAGGAAGCGCCAGGCCGGTGAGTCGTCACATCGCTACCCCCCTTCTCTTCCATCCCCTGTGCAATCTGCTCATAAATGTCCATCTTTCTGTGGCTGGTCTGTAGCTGTGCCTGCACAGCCTCTTTTCCCCACAGGCCCAGGAGATCCGATATCTCTTGTCCACTCCAGGCCAGAACACCTCTGGAGCGTGTATCCAGCACTGTCAGCTGGGCACTTGCATGCAATAATAGAGAGTGGCTAGATGTGCTTGCCAAGCTGGACAGTTAGAAAAAGGAATTTCAAAAACTTGTGGAGTTTTAAAAGGAGGGGCTGGGGTAAGGGAGGCTTCTGGTCTCCATTGCCCCTGGGCATTGGAGTTCACAACTGTGACCAGACCAGTCTCTGTTGGTCATTGTGGTACAGCTAATGGAGGACTGTTAGAGCTGACAGAGGTCATGCCGTCTCTACACAAGCACTGCATTGACCTCAGTACAGCGACCATGGCTTACAGCCACTTGTGGAGGTGGTTTTACTATATCAGTGTAATGAAGAGCTTTCATCAGTGGGAGACAAATTTAAGGATTGACACATGGACAACTGGGTCAACACAAGATGGCTTATGTCCACCTAATTTTGTACTGGAGACCAGGCCTCTGTGTGTGATTTGTGTAATAAAATCCCTCACCATTACATTATCTACAGTAAATGTTACTCTGGCACCACTTTTGGGAGTCTTGCTTGTCTTATCCTGGTACTATGCACTCCAATAAGATAAGTAGGAATTGACCCGATTGAGATAATGGTAAGAGGAAGGAAATCAAATGAAAACAGCTTACTTTACTTGAAGTTTAATGAAATTAGGATTCTAGCCTGTAGAACTGTAGCCACAGCCCTTCTGCATCACTGGCACAGAGATTTAGTGATGTCATTGGATCTGCATAGGCCCCTAGTCTTGCTTGCCCCAACACTGCTTTCTGCTGCTTTGGAGACCCCTTTGTGGTGGGCAGTGGCCTGCAGAGGACCTATTGGCAAAACAATGTCCTATTCTGTGCTACGCACATGGTGTTCTTCCTGATTTTTTTGAATTACTAAAATCAGGCAAAATATTGCAAAATGATTAGTGGATAAAATACTTCAGGTTCAGCTGAATTGGGGAAAGTGCGTTTTTACAATTACTTAGATTTCTTGCAGCAATTAGCTAATGTACATCAATAGAACGTTCTCTCCTTCTGCTTCAGTCCGGGATGTGACTATAACACAAGGTGGGAGCAGCCGCATTCCATGGTTGTATTGCTTGACAGCATGGCAAGCAGCTCCACCGTACCCTGAGCCAACTTGGCAAAATGGCTTCTTTTCAGGAGTGTCAGTAGAGATGTTTTATAGGGGTAAAAGCTGTGTTTAACCCTAGCTAGCAGATTTACAACCAGAGGCTGGAATTAGGTTTAACCTTACTGTACCATAAAATGTAACACCACTAGACAGAGAGAACACATCAGCCTAACTATATTATTTCATTCCCTTCCCAACACTAATTGCTGTTGTCTCAGAGGATCTCTGCTAGGAAGTCATTAAAATATATATGCAATGGTCTCATTTCTGACTCAACATATTCAGAAAAGCACTACTTGAATCCAATCTGCCCACAGATTGTTGCAGGCTGCTGGTTTGACTAAACATTATTATCCACAATACATAATTTTAGGGTTTCTGACAAACTAGTACATCCTCACCAGTCGGGTTCATTCATATTCAGTGGGTTTGAATGTTACATTGCTTGCTTCTTAAAGAAAAAATTCATGGCTCTAATTTCTCTCTGCCTAACGTGCTCCCACTGACTATTTCTGAACAACTGGTCGAATCTGTGGTTGCCAGATAGCAATGCTACCCTACATGGGCACACATCAAAACCCCCCTATGCTGACCATTATCCAGCAACTTGCTGAGCTGATTTAATGAGGTGAAGTTGCTTGAACACACTTTGCTCACAGGAGGATGGGGAGGAACAATCACTCAAAACAATGACCTCTGTGTGTTGCACCACTTATAACAATTCTGCTCTCTAACGCAGTTGATGCCGCTGAGGATCAAATCGTCAGCCTTTTAAGACCAATACGTTCTATAAACTCACTCCTAAGAATACTGGGACATGCTTCAAAGATACACATTTGAATTTTTTTGATTGTGCTAGGAAATGCATTTTGACTTATTATTATTTATTATTACTTTAGATCAGAAAAGACAGGCTGCTGCTTTAGTAATTGTGGAAAAAACCCAAACCGAGAGACCTCCTGACATTCTGTATTACTAAAATGGAACAAAATAACAATGCTACCGCTGAAAATTATATCTGACAGAATTATTTTATATGTATGTGTCCACAATGGCAGTGGTTTTGCATAATTCTCTTCCTTAATGAACTGCCAAGTTTGTCGGTTTGTTGCAAAAAGTTAGCGGTTATGTAGGAGAGGTCTGTTACGGCAATAACGCTAATAAAGGTCCATCATGATATAGATATATATGTGTAAACAAAACCAGTTTGAGACCAATGTTCTAAAGGATGGGAACAATGCTAAAAGTCAACTGCAGCCCATGACATGGGGAGACAACATGGTGGTAAAACATTGGCATCCTGTCTACAAAACAGCTTCCTCGTGTAGTTAATTATACCTACAAAGTCTGCTGATATAACCCATTTGTATATTATAGAACAGGTTTCTGGTATCTTCATAACAGAGACAATGGTTAACTGCCAACATTACTGATTTTATATGTTAAAAGTAAGCTGGGTGGATTTATCTGAGATCAAAAAGATAAACTACTTTCCGCCTTTAAAAATGACCTCAAGAAAGTACGTTTCAGCAATAGTCTCTGCAGTAATAAATATGCCACTTTGCTTACACTGTATGAAAAACTATGGGTTCTGATAGCTGGGGGTGGGTAGGGGTCAAGACAGAGGGATCAGAGCGCTTGTGGCACTGCAGGACCTTTATCTTCTGTCCTTGTGTTTGGAGTAAAAGTAGTCAAGATCCCAGAGATGCCTTAGAAAAATAACTTGACTTTATTAAGCATAAGATTCGTTCCAATGAGGTTCACTGAAAGTGCATGAGTGAGCTAGGAAGGGAGAACTCTATTTTACAGCAACTCCACCCACCACAGCTCCTCAGCAGGATGTCAAGTTACAAGCATCACATCTCCAGGACATTGGCTGAATGCACCCAGTAGGGTGACTCTTTGCTAGCTGCTGGTGGAAGCAGTAACCTAACGCAAATTAACACATACACGGGAGCCATTAAACTCTTAAATTACAAAGTAAAACATCCTTATTTTAGCAGATGGCACCATTAAGGTGGTGTTACCAGGCCCGCTAAAGCTAGTAACGCTCATGGACATTTCCATTTGAAATACTGCATGTATATCACTGCTGTCTCCTTTTGGATCGGAATTGCTCTATCTATGCTCTTTACATTTGACAACTAATGGAGAGTCTCCCTTAGCTCAAATGGGAGAGGCCTGTAATTTTGGAGCAGGAAAACAAATTCATTTTTCACAGTTGCCATGAAATTTTGAATGGCCTTGGGATCCTGCATAGTGCAAGCTGTAAAGTCCTAGGTGGCCACAGATTCATTACAACAGTTGGAGACCATTAGCACTCATGTGAATATTTGCATCAAGTGGATTTCAGTCCTCAAGCACTTTTTTGCATGTTTTACTGTCTGTATTCTGATATGTCCTTGTCCACTACTACAAGTTTTTAGTGAGTCTTATAGGTGATTTGGCCTAATCTATTTTAGTGTTTTTAAAAAAAAAAATGTAAAGAAAGCAAAATGCAAATTCTGGGGCAGGAAGGAGTAAAAAGTGCTGAAATACCGAGGTTTGAATGGCTATAGGACATTCACAGTGGCTACTTTTGATCAGGCTTTTTGCTATGAATTTGATATGTTATGGATTCAGGAAAGTTAAGACTGTTATAATTACACATACATAGCATACATCATAATGAGCTGATGTTCCGATTGACCTGTTATGCTGCATGCTTTGAAAAAATATTAAGACTTGCAACAAATCTGTCTACATCATAAGTGCTGGAAGTAGGAGTGTGCTGCGGCACCCCCTGGCTTGAAGTGGTTTCTATCATATACAGGGTTTATAGTTTGCTTCAGTGGCTCTCAGCACCCCATGGCTACATGTCAGCTGATCTAGTGGTAGCCTGATGATCTTGTATTTAGCTGTGACACTCTAAAGTACCTTTCCCAGACCTGAGGAAGAGCTCTGTGTAGCTTGAAAGATTGCCCAATAAAAGATATTACCTCACCCATCTTGTTTCACACTAAAGACATTTATCAACCAGTATTCTTTATCTAACTGGGTTATATTCATTCCTTTGGGCCTCTTTCTCCTCCTCTACTCCGCCTTATGGACTTGCAAAAATCTCCAGTTCATGCTATTGTGTATAGAATCTGATCTTTCCACTTTCAATTCTTAGTGCACAGTGTACTTCCACCTTGCCTTTACTAATAAATAACACATAAAGCGCACAGAAATATTTTTAAAGTTAAAATGCACATGAAATTTTTCCCCTGGGGAGAAGGAGAAGACAGAGTGAGAAGGAAATAAACTATGCATGAGAGATACTAATCATATTGCTTGCTGTGTGATGCGTTGCTGAGCTGGTATAGTAAAGGTTAGCTATCCTAGCTCTTGCTGTTAGCTAATAAAATACTCTAGAAAATATTTATATTCACGTTTGCTTTCTTTTATACATTCATTGAGTCCGTAAATTTGTGTTTATTTTTTCTGCAAAATCAAATTATTATTTTGTACAGATTTTAAAAAAATCCACAAAAACAAACACATACACAGCAAAACTGTAGACTTCTAAAATATTACTAGTGCTAACATGTGAAACAGGACTAATGCTAGGACTCATGTCCTCCATAGTTTACAACCACTTCAGGGACAAGATCATATACAGTGTATTGAGGTTAGTACTACATCTTGTGCAGCAGTATTAACCACGGAAGGTGACATGAACACACACATGCCTGAGCAGATCTGACATCAGTCCAGTAAAAGGCAGAATTATACATATACACTACAAGAGAGGGAGGGAAATAAGTGTCATAGGTTATCAAATTACATGTAAATCAATGTTTGATTAATGAATGCAAAATAGTTCCTGACTCATTTCAGTGCACTAATAAGAACTGTAATAATACACTATAATTTACTGAGAGGAAGAGTTGATTGGGCAGCTCTTAAAGTAATTTTTAATTATGGAAATTGGCATTTGCAATCTTATTCTTTTCTAAGGATTCAACGTATTTGGTAGATTTCTCTGTGCAACAGGTAAACACCACTGTGACTTTCTGAGAATTCTAAACTTATCACTTCCATTAATTCATTATTTCATTTGTACCTATATATGTCTAGGGCTCCCATCACTACAGTAATTGAGTGTCTCACAAACATGAATGAATTTAGGCTCACAGCACCCGTCAGGGAGGGGAATTATTAGCCCTAATTTTACAGACAGGGAACTGAAGCACACAGAGATTAAGTGCCTTGTCCAGGATCATGCAGGAAGTCTGTAGCAGAGCCAGGAACTGGCTTCACATGATCATTGCCTGCTGGTTAGCATTTTCTGTACCACAAGCCTGCTAAGCTTTCAGAAAACTGCACAACTGTGTGTGAGGAGCTTTGTAAAAATCCAGACAGCTGAAGTCTGCTGGAGTAATGTAGGGGACCGATCTCCTTCTGGCTGGCCTCACAGGGACTAAAGGTTGGATTTATTGTTTCTGAGAATGGCGCTATTGTTGTTGAGGCCATACTAGTTTGAAGCTACTATCTTTGATTCTTATAGGCCAATGCAAAATGTGCTGCCAGGATAATAACTTAGTTGTTTCAGCCATACCACCAATGTTGGATGTACTTCAGCTGTGTTCTAACAAGTAAACACTTGAAACACCAGCAGCTGCAGCAAGATGAAACAATATGATGGAATGCAACTTTTTAGTAGGGGTCATGCTACAACAGCTACTGCAGTAGAAAAAAACAGTGGCTGATCACTGTTCGGAGCACGTTTTACTTCTGACAGGGTACTGCTCCTTTTGAGAACTATCCGTGATATGTCCTTTAATAGTTTCAGTGTAAGCCAGCTTATGTGTCTTAACAGACTCATCAAATGCTACCTTCATATATATTTTTTTTAAAAAATCATTTCAAGAAACATGGAGATTTGAAAATGTTTCTCCCATCCCTGAAAACACTTGACAAGCTTCACTACAGCCCAAACCTAGATAGGGTTTGTTTGGGGATTTTATGATGACACTGGTAGGGGTGATCCTACCTGTCTGTCTAATTTGGAGTCAACGAATCAGCATGCGATGGATGCCTTCACAACAGGTTAGAAGCAGAGGGGAACTATATGTTCTAGTATAGGAAATGTAGGCCCTGGATTGATGAGCAAAAAGGATGGTTTTCTCAATTGTGTTAGCTCAATCAAGTTAGTTTAATTGATTGAAAAGTCTTCAACATTCACAGAGATGCAGGCTAACAAGCCCAATGCCATGTTAAATGGCTGTGTTGTAGCATAGGGCTCCCTACTGACTACAATATGGCCTACTTACCTGGCTTCACACATGGGCAGCAGGTGTAATAGGCCAAGGGAGGCTAAGCCTCCCCAAACAGCCACAGACCCGTCACCTTTGAGAGTGCAGATGCCTGGGCTGTGGCCCCTCCTGCACTCCGCCCCAAGGCCCCGCTCCCACGCTTCCCCTGTGGCCCTGCTCTCATTGCTCCAGCCTCCCCAAATCCTGGAGTCACGCGCCACCCATGCTTACAGACTAAGGGTATGTCTACACTACCCGCCTGATCGGCGGGCAGCAATCAATCCAGCGGGGATTTTATCGTGTCTAGTCTAGACGCGATAAATCGACCCCCGAGCGCTCTCCCGTCGACTCCTGTACTCCAGCACCGTAAGAGACGCAAGTGGAGTCAACAGGGGAGCGGCAGCAGTCAACTCACCACGGTGAAGACACCACGGTAAGTCAATCTAAGTACGTTGACTTCAGCCATGTTATTCACGTAGCTGAAGTTGCGTAACTTAGATCGATTTTTTTTTTCCCCCCCCAGTGTAGACCAGGGCTAAGAATGGAGACTTTGTGAGGACGAGTAAATCCTTTGCTCCCATATTCACTGTATGTGGTAAACTAACAGACATTCTGAGGATCTTATTATTGTTGATGTGTAGACAAATCACCACTGAATATGACTTGAGCATTCCACACAGATTCTCACAGGCCTGCGGATGACCAAATCAACTTTGTATTACATGTATAAAGTAAGGGCAGCAGCAGCTAACTGAACCTTTTCCACATTGGTTACCACTGAGGTTTCAGGGTAGAAAGTAAGGGCACGTCTTCACTAGCAATGTTAAAGTGCAGCCACGGCAGCGCTTTAACACGGCTGTGTAGTTGCGGCACCAGCACTGGGAGAGAGCTGTCCTAGAGCTGTAAAAAGGGGGTGTTTGCAGCACTTGGAGGGGGTGTGTGTGTTTCCACCCCCTTGAGTGAGAAAGATGCAGCGCCGTAAAGTGGTAGTGTAGACAAGGCCTCAGTGTCAGTGACCAAAAATAGGGCTGTCCATGGAAAAAATAGTGATTTTCACTAATACAGAGCAGCTGAATATAGCTATTGTTCAGTATAAAAATAGACCTGAACCTGTCCCTGTTCTGCCACATTCCTCACTGCCTTGAGACAGTTGCCTTGAGTGTCAGTCTATCCTTGTGCTTTGCATAGGAACGTGGGGGTGGGGGTGGGGCTAAGCCCCTATTCCACCTTTGCACTCCCTGTATTCTGGAGCAATTCAAGATGCTGACATGGTCCACAGCATCAGTTACAGTAGCCTCAGGGGGCAGAGAACAGCTAAAGCAATGTACTTTCTGGCCACATCCTCTCCCCATGCCATGCCCCTGGTGTGACCCTTTTCTCTTATGCCCTGCTTCCTGCCCTGAGAGATGGAAGCAGGGCCAACATAGAGCTGCTGTGGCATGAGAGCAGTTTTATACAGGGGATATTCCCCGAGGGTCGGGTTTCTGCCTCTTTATGCTGCTAGTTAGAGGGTCATAAAGGGAATGCTGCGGAACAGAGAATTGGGCCAACATGTCCCCATCTGCTGTGGGTGATTGCAGTCCACAGAATGTACGATAAAAAAATAAATGGACACAAATCGGACATCAGGAATGGTAACGTACAAAAGCCAGTAGGAGAAGACTTCAATCTTCCTGGACATTCTATAACAGATTTGAAAGTAGCCATACTTCAACAAAAAAAATTTCAGAAACAGACTTCAAAGAGAAACAGCAGAACTAAAATTCATTTGCAAATTTAACACCATTAATTTGGGCTTGAATAGGGACTGGGAGTGGTTGGCTCATTACAGAAGCAGCTTTGCCTCTCCTGAAATTGACTTCTCCTCATCTATTATTAGGAGTGGAGGACATCCACCCTGATCCAATTGGCCCTGTCAGCACTGGTTCTCCACTTGTGAGGTAACTCCCTTCTCTTCATGTGCCAGTATATTTATGTCTGCATCTGTAATTTTCACTCCATGCATCTGAAGAAGTGGGGTTTTTACCCATGAAAGCTTATGCTCAAATAAATCTGTTAGTTTTTAAGGTGCCACCGGACTCCTTGTTGTTTTTGTGGATACAGACTAACACGGCTACCCCCTGATAGTTTACTTTGCTGGGTGGTTTCCCAGGGCTGTGGGGGGGAAGCTCTCTATCCAGCTCTATGCTAAACTCAAGTTGCTGCAGTGAGTTTGGGAGGTCTCTGAAAAGCTGCATTCCAAATTAAGATTGTGGCAGCGAGCCACAGCTGTTGGTTCCCATCACGCTTCGCAATTCCCTGTACTTCTTAGACAGGATTAACTCAGGTCCGAGACTGTGCACTATGCCTGCAATACATTCACTGATTGCCTCTACTCTGTAGTTCCAAAACCAAGCTACAACAGTAGAATCTCCGAGTTACGAACACCTCGGGAACAGAGGTTGTTTGTAACTGTGAAATGTTCGCAAAAAGAAAAGGAGTACTTGTGGCACCTTAGAGACTAACCGATTTATTTGAGCATAAGCTTTCGTGAGCTACAGCTGAAGTGAGCTGTAGCTCACGAAAGCTTATGCTCAAATCGGTTAGTCTCTAAGGTGCCACAAGTACTCCTTTTCTTTTTGCGAAGACAGACTAACACAGCTGTTACTCTGAAACCTGTGAAATGTTGATAATGTTATGGTTGTTCTTTCAAAAGTTTACAACTGAATATTGACTTAATACAGCTTTGAAACTTTACTACGCAGAAGAAAAATGCTGCTTTTAATCATCTTAATTTAAATTGAAACAAGCACAAACGGTTTCTTAACCTTGTCAAATCTTTTTAAAACTTTCCCTTTATTTTTTTAGTAGTTTACATTTAACACAGTACGGTATTGTATTTGCTTTCTTTTTTTTTTTTTTTTGGCTCTGCTACTGCCTGATTGGGTACTTTCGGTTCCAAATGAAGTGTGTGGTTGACCGGTCCATTCTTAACTCTGGTGTTCATAACTCTGAGGTTCTAGTGTAGTATGTATATTTTAAGTTTCAGATCTTGTTTTGATGTCATGCACTGAATCTCAAGAAGGGGAGTCCCATGATAAAAGTTTCATGGGCCTCCGCTTCTCCTCTCCTCTGATATTCCAAATCTCTGCACAAAAAACTGTTTGAAAATTTGTGACTTTGAAAACGGTTCCACTTTTTTTTTTTTACAATGTTTTAAAAAATAGCTTCAAAATTTCCCCCACAAACTCTATCCAAACCCCTGATCTGGCATACTAATTTTTAAGCAAATCTGACTTCTTAAATTAATTTTAAAGAGAGACAAAACTCACTTGGAAACAGAAGATTAGCTGCAACCTTACCAATGGAACCAGCTTGTCATCATTCCTTAATAGGATTTGGTATGAAGCTAGTAAAATTGCCTTGTACATATGTCATTTTTCTAATGGCAACTGATGATCTTCAGGATTCTGGATGTTAATAAACTCTGATATGGTGCTTTTCTTTAATATTTTTACCTCTATATAAATTTGTATTTTGTAGTTTTCTGAAAGTTTAAAAAAACAAACCTCACTGTGTTGGTTGAGAACTGTCTGGGTGGTAACCCTCAACTAATGTGGATTTAAGAAAATCAAGTGCGGTCTGGTCTCTGGAGGACTGTTTTTAGTTCATCTGCTTTTGTGTGCAGTCTGTGAAGGCAGTGGCGCAGGTAAGTATGTAATTAAGGGCTTATTTAAAATGGAGATTCTTTTACTTGACAGACTGCAGCATTCTCAAAAGGAATCATGACCAAAAAGTATAAAAACTGCTTTAGTGCTGTTGTAGGTATTTAAGGTGTTTGGCTTACAGCTCATTCTTGGTTCAATTACACAGTATCAGGTTTGTGTGTATGCCATACACGTGCAGCAGGGCCCGATTCTGCACTACTGATGTAAATGGGAATTTACAGCCTTGAGTAAATATTTAGGAATTTATCATGGAAATGCCAACTAAAACTACAGTTGCTCTGTTACAATCCTCTCCTAAACCAGTGTGCATTAGCTTGGTGATAGTAAATGAAGTATTACAGAAAACAGAAGATATATGACTTTTCCCCTTAGGAATATCTGAATCTTAAGCTATCAGGTATACAGCCTCTTAAAGTTCCCACTCCCCTCATTACAACTGTCAAACAATGGTAAGTTACAGTAATTTTGTTCTCTTTATGTGTTATAATTATTTGATTTAATGTGATATTACACATTACATAAAATTAATAGCAAATAATTCACTTTCTCTCTGTTCCTCTCCAAACTATGTTTTGATTTTAACACAAAGTTTATTCTATTTAAAATCCCTATGCACAAATAAAATGCCCTATTTCAAACCCTTCCTCCAAAGAGATACAGATTGCAATTTGCAGTTGAACAGATTTGTGACCTTATTCTCAGGCTATTCTGCAAATGTCTAATTGTACTCTTGGCTGAGCTTCAGATAATGCATTATTCACTGACACAAAAAAAACCCTGTTTTTAAAAAAAGTATTTCTTGACCCTTCTTCACTATATTTTCTCAAACAAAGTGCATTTTTTCATTGAAGTTTGTATGATCCCCAGAAAGTGCAGGGTATCTGCTGAAAGAAGACCCCAGATCCTGTACAGCAACAACCCTGGGCACAAACTTCAAATCAAACAGGACCCAGAACACTGTGAAGCAAACCTTTTTCTCTACAACAAATTGCATGGAGGATTTTCCATTTCCAGAAAGTGTTTTGTTAAAACAATTACAATCCTTCCAAAATGTGTTGTGGTTTATGCAAAATATTTTAAAATTATTGTTTAGCTATTCATCTTTTTATGAGTAAATATTTATTCGTGAGAAAAATACTTTAAGTTCACTTTAGCTTAACTTCTCAATCGTCTCCTCTTGATTTCTGTCCTAAAGCGATCTGCAGTAAAGTTTTACCTACTCGTGATGCATTGGGCATAAACTTACAGGTTCTCTGTGTGCTAAAGAGCCATGGACTGAAGTGGCTTTTTATCATCTCTCTGCTATCCATGCATGAATTGGCCGGAGAAGGAAATGTGCCTACACTGTTTATTTCGTGCCATAACACATTCGTTTGTGGCTGATTATACGCTCTGCAGGGCAGCAGGATCAGTCCTGCCCCTGTGCACTGACCTGACCCCCTCCCAGGGGCACTGGGGACTAACCACGCAAACGCCACGTGCACAAGGGGCGAGCCTGCAGACGGCTCTGTCTCCCCCCATATCCTCCCCTCCCCATATGCAAATACTACTGCTTTGCTACCGGGAGCATTTCGCGCCACAGAATTAGGCCCTTACAGTACCACAAACTCCACTGCAGGAAAAAATATTAGAGGATGCTTTCGGCCCCCTCTTTGCACTCCCCGGAGCCTTGTGCTGCTCTCTGCACAGGGAGCAGGCTGTCTGTTGCACGGGGGAGCAGTAAGGGGTCCTCTCCTAGAGGGGTGTTGCCTGCACCTTCCAGGACTCGGGCTCCAACGCGGGAAAGGTGGCCCAGTCCCCGCCCCCCTGACAGTCCCGAGCTGGTTTGGCGCGAGCTCGCAGCCTCCTGTCGACCTTCCCAGTCCAGCACACGCTGCCCGGATCGCGCCCGGGCTACCCGTTATGACTAGCCGTTACAAGAACCGCGCGCGCCCTGCAGCTGGTAGCATGGATCCCTTCGGCATGCAAGTGAGTGGCGGACGGGGGCCCAGGGCTGAACGCGTGCTGGAGCGGGGAGTGCAATGAATTACAGGCTCTGGAGGACGGGGACGTGCAGTGATTGTAGGCACCGGAGCAAAGAGGCTGAGCGGGGCAGAGGGTGCAGTGAGTTGCACGCTCCGGAGGAAGGGGGCTGAATGAGATGTGGGGGGTTATGCAGTGAGTTGCACGCGTTGGCGAATGGGGGCTGAGGGTGCAGTGAGTTGCACGCACCGGAGCAAAGGGGCTGAGGCTGCGGTGAGATGCATGCTCCGGAGGAAGGGGGCTGAATGAGGTGGTGGTGGGGGGGATACAGTGAGTTGCACGCGTTGGCGGATGGGGGTTGAGGGTGCGGTGAGTTGCACCCGCCGGAGGAAGGGGGCTGAATGAGGTGGGGGATGCAGTGAATTGCACGCGTTGGCGGATGGGGGCTGAGCTGGCTGCAGGAGCTCCGGGAGGGAGGCTGAGGGGCGGTGAGTTGCAGACTCCGGAGGAGGGGGGCTGAGCGGGGCGCGGTGCAGGAAGCTGTAGGCGGTGAAGGGGGGGGGGGGGGAGCGGGGTAGGCTGCGGGCGCCGGCTGGATGGGGCGGCCTGAGCTTTCGCTGGGGTGGCGGCGCGGCAGCTCCCGCCCCCCTCCCCACACACGTGTCCCCGTGGAAACACGCTGCGACGCCCAGTTTTTTTGCGGGGTGGAGGTGTCCCTGCAGGCGGCGGCCGTGGCGGCGGCGGCGCTCCGCCAGCGGACCCTCCGGGGCAGTCTGCGCGATTGGTCCGCCTGGACCCTTCCAAACTCGCGTTCAGCCCGATGCGCCTCAGTCCCGGGGTCAGTCGCGTCCATTGCTGCGGGAGCCCCGAGGCCTGGCTCGCTGCTGGCCCGGCTGCCCGAGGGACCCTGTGGGAAAGGTGGAGATGGCAGGCAGCCCTGCCGCGTGTCCCGGCCGGCACGCTGAGCCGCGTGTCTGCTCCCGCGCCCCGCCCTGTGCTGCTTCCAGGCTCGGCGGAGCCTGCTGCCAGCTCGGCTGCCTTCCTCTGCCCCAGCCGCTCAGCCCTGCTGCTCGCCCTGCCTGAGTGCCGCTCGTCCGGCCCCTGGCGATCTCTGCCCTGCAGAGCTTGCTAACTGGGGTCGCTGAGCTTTGCGAAATCCAAACAAGGTCCTTGCACTCTCTCCCCATCAAAACAAGGGTGGCTGCAGACTCCCAGTTGGAGTAGGACGTGTCTCCATGCAAAGCTGCGGCCTTCCCACTGTCTGGGTGGAGAAGAGCTTTGCGAGCTAAATAAAGCCCTGGGGATCGCTCACTGGAGGAGAGCCCGGTGTCCCCATTTCCCCACTGTGTTGGGAAGAAATACTGGTTAAAAACTGTTCTTTAGAAAGTCTCTCCATGTCTGCTGGATTTATTTTGCACTGGCGTGGCTTCATTGGTCTTGCTCTGCATCTTGGTGCGGTGCCTGCCACTTGTGGTTTATAACCACCTAATTAGCCACATTGCTGTCAAAGAAGCCCTCACTACTCTGGGATGATTAAAATAGAAAGGATTTACAGTGAAGATGGTCAGGTTCACATCTCTTGCCCATGTTGGGGTGCCGCAACTACCATGTTGGGGTGACCTGGTTGACACTCAGTAGGGTTCTATCTTGTGGTGTAAACAGGACCTAACTGATGTGCCTGTAGCACACTTTGCAGACACAGTTTGGAGGGACAGTTGAAACTCAGGTCCCTTCAAACAGAATAGTGCGTTAATAATGGAATAGGAATTGTGATTGTTGTGGCTTGGAAAGGACTTTTCAGGCTGTCTTGTGCTTATCTAGTGCAGTGTCTGCTCTGCACCACAGAGAGTAATGCAAGTTTTTATTGGAATGTTGCAAAAAGAAAAGGAGTACTTGTGGCACCTTAGAGACTAACCAATTTATTTGAGCATAAGCTTTTGTGAGCTACAGCTCACTTCAGCTGTAGCTCACGAAAGCTTATGCTCAAATAAATCGGTTAGTCTCTAAGGTGCCACAAGTACTCCTTTTCTTTTTGCGAAGACAGACTAACACGGCTGTTACTCTGAAACCTGTCATTGGAATGTTGGTGTTTAAAAATAAAAAAAATCTTGCCCTTGGGGTTTTGTAAAAGTTCACATCTGACTCGATATTGAGCTGATACCTACTTTGTTTTTCCTCTGCAAACCTACCTTTACCTCTGCTGAAAAACAATAGGCTCTCTAAAGAATGTGGTTTTGGTGGGAGTGCAAAGTGTCTAATTGGGGTGGAAGCATACCACATTGGAGAATGATTAATAGAGTACTGAAGAAGTTTTAGGCTGGTTTACACCTAAAATTTAGGTTGATTAGCTGTGTCTCTCAGGGGTGAGAGAGATGTTGTTAAAGTGACCTAAACCCCAGTGTAGATATTGCTACATTGACAGAAGAATTATTCTATTGGCCACTTTTTGGTGGTGGGGATTAATTACAAAGTGATGGAAAACCCCCTTCCATTGCTGTACCACATGTTTACACTACAGTGCTATAGCTGTCCTGCTGTAGCGTGGACATAGCCTTACCCTCTCCATTGGCAGGATTAAAAAAGTAGTAGCTATGATCCGGGTGGAAGCAAATAGCTGTGTCTAATTGTGAGGAAAAAGAGAGACTGGTCTGCAAGTTGGTGCAAATTTCAAACTCAGAACTGGCGGGGGGAGGGAGGTGGCAATCGTTTCTACAGTTGTGTTAGAATTAGATTACGTTCTCATGGCTCAGACAAGTGTATGCAATATCCAGCATGTGCAGATAGCACATATCTTTAAACCTCTCTGTGTGGCTACATTTTAAAGAGATTTCTTAAATATTTTGGGCTCAATGAGGTTGGTCTATGAATTGCTAGTAACCATAAGAGTTCTTTCAGCTTGGCATGAGCCACATCAATCACTGGTCACGTTGCAGTAACTGTTGGGTGGTGTAGTGTGTTTAAATATGGGTACAGACATGGGTCTCCATTTACAACTCAAAATCTTGAACCATATTTACTGAGGATATGTGAGATTCCAAGGAAAAGGATAAATTTAAAGGCCATCAAAGGATAAGACATTACAACCCAATGATGGTACCTAATGAAATAATAAGCCATTGTCCCTAAAGCAGTTGTTCCAGTGTTCCTTTTCTGGGTTTTTTTAATGCTTTAAAGAAATTTAGTTGATTAGTATTTGATTTCAGAAATTAAACTACAATCTAAAATGGTGATTTCTAGATGCTAGTCACACTCTATAAGATTCAACATAAAATAAAACTTGAAGGACTTTCAGAAGGGATGTGACTAATTTTGGTGGGATTTTTCACAAAAGCTATTATTTGTCAGAAGAAAGAAGAAACATTTATAATATTCAAGGATAAATCACTTATGTTAGTGACCAGAAATGCATTAGAGCAGAAACTACTCAATTTTAATTTTAGAGCTCTACTCCTGTCTCTTTTCAGTGCTGATGGTGTACTGAATGGATACAAGTCTACTGAATATCTGAAAATTTAACCACATTAGGCTTTATAAGCACACTTTTAAAAGCTAGTGTACTATAGTGTAAATCATATTTTAATATTGCATCCGATGAAGTGAGCTGTAGCTCACGAAAGCTTATGCTCAAATAAATTTGTTAGTCTCTAAGGTGCCACAAGTACTCCTTTTCTATTTGTGGATACAGACTAACACGGCTGCTACTTTGAAACCTGTCATATTTTAATGGTATTGTCATCCTCCCCTTGCAGCAAGCAGACCTTTCAGGAAAGAAGAACTTCATAGCATTCCGAAATATGAAATTGATCCCCATGGAAACGTCATCATCTGATGACAGTTGTGACAGTTTTGGTTCTGATAATTTTGCAAACACCGTAAGTACAGTACACGAATAAACAGAACTGAATGTGCTGTGTTGAAAATGTCCCAAATGCTTCATGTGTGATTTAAAAGTGCTTGCTATGCTTACATTTCTATACAGTAGCTATGAATCTACAGTATGCACTATAATTTCATTTTACTTTTTGCTTGTGCTTCTAGGTAGTAATTGTTGGAGGCAGATTAGCTATTTATTCTATTCTTTGAAATGTCGCTTAAACTAACATGCCTGATGATTTGCCATAACAGCTCTGAAACCATTTGTAAATCCCTGAACCATTTTGTTTTCTTTGTTACAAAAGCTATTCTCTTGTAGTGCACTTGTAAATGTGATTGGCTGTCTGCATGGTTCATGAAAAATTGGTTCTTTTTTAAAAAAAGTGTTTTTATTCTTTTTACAGAAACCAAAGTTTAGGTCAGATATCACAGAAGAACTGGCTAAAATTTTTTGTGAGGACTCGGATGATGATTCGTTCTGTGGTTTTTCAGAAAGTGAGATTCAAAATGTATTGGTGAGATATGCAAATTAACTCACTAGTTTTAAAGTTTAAGTAATTACTAATTACTGAAATGTTACAGCCTCTAGGACACTTGCCAAATAACTTTCCTTAATTTTAAAATCGCTTCTCTAAGTGTATGAGAGCATGTGAATGCCTAATGTGGAGAAAACTAAATTAAGACTTGCAAGAGATAAAATTTGTGCATTTTAGAAAAATATTGTTTTTCCAGATTTAAAATTTAACTAGTACAAATTGAAACATTATTTATTGGATATGTACTCTGTTCGTGAGCATCTTGTATTTTCTTTTAAAACTGTTTGGACAAGATGGCCATCATTTGCTAGAATCTGTGAGTTAGCATGACATGATATTGGTCTTCATTGCACTTGTGTAGCATAACAGGAAACAGTACAGGAAATTCTACACTTTGTAGGCAATGTAGAAATAGCAGTAGATAGTAGAATTTCCCTCCTTCTACCTTTAATCAACTGCAGAACATCATAACAGGCTTACTGCTTAAAAATAGCCCAAGAATAAATATTGAGCATTGTAGAGAGCAATATATTCATATTGCATGTAACATGGGTTATTGGAGTATTATGTCAAGGGATGTCCAGAGAAAAGAGTAGGTGCTCTTCTTGTAGAAAGAATACACATCTAAGTTAAATAATGAATAGTAGTACAGAGAACTAACAGAGGCAAAGTACGCTCATATATTCAAGAAAAGGGCAAGGACAAACAATAACAGCATGAAAATTGGTGAGCAAGAACCACATATCAAGCTTAATACAAAATTATAGAAAATGGGATTGTCAGTATGAGCCTTGACAAGCAGAAAAAGAAGTACTAATGGTCCACAGCACGGTGTCTGTTAGACAGGTTAGTCCTAGATGGAAGCAACTTTATTTTGGTTAAAGTAAGATAAGACATATCACCGAGTGGATAATTAATTAAGCAAACAAAAAATAGAATAACTATCTTCATTGGCATCACTAGTAAATTCTCATTACAATTGTGAACAGCATCAGAATACTAAGCTGATAAAATACTTGATTTGGGACCGTAATTGTCTCAATGGCTATTTGAGTTGGGGCTGTATTTGTCTCAGTGGCTAGTCCTGTGAGTAAGTTACAATTTGCTAGTGATCTTGTTTCCGTATCCATTGAATTCTTTGTAGTTTACAAACTTAGGCCTGACCCTGCACAGAGAACCCTAGTGGGGGACTTGTACACCCATGTGGACTAACTTGCAGGATTGGGCCCTTAACGCGTACCAACTCAAACAACATTTTTCTCTGAAATATTTTTACTAACTAGACTTACGAATAAAACTAATCTCTCTCTTTCTGTGTATTTGAGCACTCTGTAAAACCACAAAACTTGTCAGGGGGTTTCATGGGTAGTAGTGCCCAAAACTTCAAAAAAATAAAATAAACCAACCTAGATTTCAGGTTGGTGTCCTTCTTTTAAATAAACTTGCTTGTCAAACTAAACCATACAGCAATCCAGTGTCATTCATAAACAACAATATTGGTTTTTGATAGAAATTGGAGTCAGACTCTAAGGAAAATGACTTACGTGCTAAGGAGAAGTTGCAATATAGGAGACATGAGAGACGCTCGATTCCTCTGAAAGTGGCTATGAAGTTTCCAACTCGAAGGTCTAAAAGGGGAAAGAGTGAAATAGCATCACCCCCAGAAATACAACCATCTGCTTTGGATTCTGACTCTGAAGAAAAGGGCCCCAAATTCTTAGAGAAAAGAGCTCTAAACATAAAGGAAAACAAAGCAATGGTAGGTATGCAGGAAAGTTCTTCAGTTCATTTTTCTCCTTGACTTCTAATCTCCACGCAGTTCTCTTCTCTTATATAAATTAACATTAATGGGAGTTATGTGAATGCATTAACAGAAATTTAGAGCCCTGATACTGCACATTCACTGGCATATGAAAATCCACATACTGAAATAGGTTCTTCAGCAGACATCTGGGTATTCTAAAGCCTTATTCCATGTTTAGGCTGGCAGCCTATTAAGCCTAAGCATCATTTTCAACCCACTGTCAGGCACCAGGATATAAAAATAAGATCTCAAAGAATATGACTGCATTTCCTATAAGGCAGTTGTACTTCTAGGCAATTGCCCTAATTTAATAATAGCACATAAACTCTTTTTTAAGACCATATGTTTTTCTTTTTTTCCCTAGCTTGCAAAACTAATGGCTGAATTAAAAAATGTCCCTGGTATTTTCACTGGCAGAAGATCATTGTCAACTACCAGCCCAGTAAGTAGAAATTTAATTTCTATTTGTCTTATACTTCAATCATCTGAGTGTATCTACTTTTGATTTAAAAAAACAAAAACCCTTTCAAATAAAAAGCTTAATAGACCAAGTAAATCAAAGTCCAGTTGTTCAGAATTTTATTACTTGTTAAAACAATCATCCCAGTTGTGCAATTCCCTTTTGATTTGCCGTTCTATAAAAACTGAACAACATAGGCACCTGGAAGTGTCCATATCAAAGGCAAATTAAAGCCATAAAGCAAAACAAAACCCCTTTCTAAATGCTTATTTACACAAATGGAGAAAGGGGGGATGGGGGGCTTAAGCTTCAAAGGTCAGGTCTGAATGTCATCAACAGTTTGAAGGTGCTTGGATCCAGATTATGGTTTGGGCCCATCTATATGTTTTACAGCTGCAATATCAATCTGCTTAAGGAGGCAGCATGTCCCAGTGAATGGGTCACAGGATGGGGAGTCAGGAGTACCTGGATTCTACTCCTGGCGTTACCAATGACTTGCTTGTATGACGTTGGGCATGTACTTTTCCTTTGCTGTGCCTCAGTTCCCCATCTGTAAAATGGGAATAAAGATAATATACCCTTCTAAATAAAACATGTTGAAAAGTACTATTAAAGTGCTATTTATTTGATTGATTCTTAAGGTACTTGGAATCCTACTGAAAATATATGCTTTTCCATAAAACAGACAAACATATCTAAGCTCATTGAGACTCTCTTATGTTTACACAAGTGAATTGTTGCCTTCTACCTTATATAGGCACTGCCTGCTGCTTGGGGCTTTGTATGTTTCTACAGTTTGTTGAATGGCAAAGGTGAATTTACCTGCAATGTTGTAATTGTGCTCCATTTTCCGTACTAGAAACAAAGTTATTTTGTTTTTGTTTGCCTTTGAGGGCAAAGGGCTTTGTTTTAACTCATTTTTTCTTCCAGCGTCCAAAACGGGCTCCAAGAAGCTCGTTTCCCCAAAATGCTTTAAGGAGGAACCCAGACCGAATTTCTCGGCCTCACACAAGATCTAGGTCCCTGATTGATGGGCCACCTACTCCCTTACAAGAGGAGGAAGATGATGACAAGTACAGCTTAGTGAGGAGAAGAAAGTTATCTGATGAATACTCAGAGGTATGTTTAATGTGTTTGCCTTTTACAGTAGAACATTAATTGGGGAAACTTTAAAAATATAATTCAGTATTGGTTATTCAAATAAGTGCAGCTTAAGCCTGGTTGTTGTTTTCTTTGGCGTAGCTAGAAACTCATGCAGAGCTAGCTGGTGTTCCAGTTCACGCAGAGGCTAATGGGAGGTGTGGGAAAAAATGGAGTGTATTGCACAATTACCTTCTTATTTTATTTTTATTATCACAGTGGACAAATTGTCACTTTCTCCACTACAGTAGGAGCTAAAAAAAATCAAATAGCATTTGATTTCTGTTCGTTACATTTCTAGAACTAAAGCTGGAGACCTGGATTGAGATTTTCAAAGCATCCCATTAACTCAATACTCGTCTGCTAACTCTAGTGGAAGATACACATCTAAATCCCTTAGACTGCTTTGAAATTCTCTGCCCTTGTTTGTGTGGGGTTTCTGCTGGCAGTAATGTTATGACCACAAAATAAAACTTAGATTTTAATTCTTCCACACCCTTCAGCAAGAGATTCGAACTCCCAGGAGAAATCGCCCTGGTGCTATGGCTCTTCCTCACATAGTGCGTCCAGTGGAAGAAATAACAGAGGAAGAGTTGGATAATATTTGTGAAACTGCCCGAGATAAAGTATATAACCAGGTGATGGTAAGTGTATTGCAAATCAGAGAAATGCAGATTGTGTATGTTGAGATAGCTTTCTCTTTTGGGTTCCCCTTAAGAATGTCAAGTCTTGGAAGAAGTACTAATGCAAATACCAAAACTATTTGCAAGGGATGGGTTGTTTGTTAAATGAGCTGTCTTGTTAACTAAACTACCTCTCTTGGCTTTCTTGTCTCCTGAACACCTGTTTGTTGATGTAGGGATCCACTTGTCATCAGTGTCGCCAAAAAACTATAGACACAAAGACAAACTGTCGTAACCCAGACTGTGTAGGTGTGCGAGGTCAGTTCTGTGGACCTTGTCTTCGCAATCGATATGGGGAAGATGTCAGGACTGCATTGCTGGATCCAGTAAGATAATTTAATGTGGGCACGGGGTTTATCATGCTTAATATAGCGGGAGCCAAGTTCATGGAGCAATGGATTGTAGTTAACGCTGAAGATAGGATGTTGGTGGGCGAGCTGTGTTTTAATGCCTTTTAATACTGTAGTACATGCACACTTTTGTCTTTAAATATGTCAGAGCATCATGGGTGGGGCGTCACAGTGGAGACTTGAACTCGTATGTGTCCTGATGCCTTGTGTAATTCACAATTCTGAGTTAGTGTCCAGGTTCTCTATACAATGCATGGGGAGAATGGGATTCACAAATACCAGCATGCTGAGTGGGAAGCGACTCATCCAGAGTGTGGGAGACCCAAGTTCAAATCCCCACTCTGTCTGATGGAGCAGGGACTTGAACTTGGGCCTGTCTCCTCCCACGTGAGTGCCCTAATCACTGGGCTATTGAGTATTCTGGGTGGGTCCCTCTTATTTTCTCCTCTTGGATCTGTTTCATGCATAAATAATTAAATGGTCATTGGGCCAGAGACAGACTGTTGTAGAGCCCAGTGGTTACAGTGCTGGACCTGGGAGTTGGGAGAGTCAGGATCCAGTTTCTTTGCTTCAGAGAACATTTATACACAGTTGCACAGCTCCAACAGATTGCAAAAGACTTGTCCCTGAGCAGGGGTTTTGTGAATACCTGTGCCACTAAAGTTCCCCTTGCCACTCCTACGTACCTTATGGTACCACGCAGTTCCTGTAGCTACTATCATAATAACTATCAATTACGGAAGCAGTGCAGCCACTAAAGCATATTCCTGAACTTCAAGCTATTGAATTCTCAAAACAAAGTGGCTCACTTTTGTCTGGCTTTAGTGCCTGTGATGTAGGGAAAGGAATGCTGCCTCTCATCCTATGGAAGGCTACAGCGCAGGAGTTCAGCCAGCTGCCTTGAACAGAGAGCTAATTGTCACTATGTTGGGTTTGGAAGGGAGTGGGGAAAATTGGGGTGCTCCTTATGGCTCCCTTGAAAGTACAGAACATGCCTAGCACATTGGAAAACTTACTCTTTACTCACAAACACTAGCATTTGTTGGCATCTCTTGGCAGCATCTGTGCTAGCATGGAATTGTTTTGAGCCAGTGCCGGAGAGGGAAAGGAGTGGGATGAGGAGTCTCTGAGATTTTAGTTTCTTTAAAAGATGTCTTATTTTTCTTTAGAACTGGCGCTGCCCACCTTGTCGTGGAATCTGCAATTGTAGCTTCTGCAGACAGCGGGATGGCCGGTGTGCTACTGGGGTGCTGGTTTATTTGGCCAAGTATCATGGCTATAACAATGTTCATGCTTACTTAAACAGGTAATTGCTATTTTTTTGCATGGTCCAGTTTTGTGGGTTAGGCAAGGGTCTGAAAGCCAGGAATGGAGAAATCCTGGCTTCTCCACTGAATTGCTTTGAAGTCTTAGTTAGGTAAATCTCTTATCCTCAGACCTGTCATCTGTGAAATTGAGATGATCTCAGAAGGATCTCATGGGAATTGATTGTTACTACTTAGTAATGTGCCAAAGTGGCGTACGGTGTAAACACTAAGTACTTATTCTGCTGGCAGTGAAGTTCAGTTATTACTTAGTCCCACAGCTTTCAAACTGTATCTAAACTGAATGGAAATCAAATTCTTTAATGGATCAGTCTGCTTTTCTTGAAACTAAAACTGGTTCCTCTTTGTATTTTGCAGTCTGAAACGTGAACTTGAAATGGAAGATTGAGATTGTGATGGGTTGTCAGTGGCACCTTTCTATAGTCATGTGCTCTTTCATCCATGTCAGACTTCGTGTGCAGTTAATTGTTCAAACATCTGAGGATTTTAATCCCAGGGTGATCAGCGTTTTCTTTTTTCCAGGTAAAAAGGGACACGGATTTTTTCAAGATAATCAAAAGCTTTTCCGCAAATCATGTTGAGTCCTTTAAATATTGTTGGACAGGCTCTTTCTTTCCCCTTCCTGTTCTTACACAGTCTGGCTAGCATCCACGTTTTTTCCCCCTTCCTCCCTGGAACGGGAAGTGAGACTTGACTTGGCTTTAAACTGATTAGTGTCTTGTTCACACAGTTGCCCTTGCTGCAGTTTTTATCCACAGTTAACAGTTATTGAAAATGTTAAATGCATTTAAAATATTAATAGCTGTGTTTCTCATGGACCTAAATGGAAATGTAGATGTTAATCCTTGGCCTGGTGAAACTGGTTAATTTCTGTCTCATTAAAATTTAAAATTATTTCAGGAAGAGTAACAGTAGCAAATGGAAGCTGAAACCTTTTAGGCGTAGTGATGGATCTGCTTTAAAATTAGCAACTCCAAAATCATTACTAGTCCTTCAAGTTTAAAGAGGAAAAACTTACTTGAGATTGTTTGTTTTAAAAACTTCTTTACAATGCGTAGATTTCCAGCATTTAGTTTTATAAAGTGTTCAGAAGTGCAAAACAACAGTGGGGGCAAAAATGCTGCATAAATAAGGAATTAATATAAATGTTTAAAGTTTCCAGAGTGTGACAAAATGGGCCAAAATACAACTGAAAGACTGCTTTTGAGTAGTCAAAAATCTTGATGGGCTCTGTTGATATCTTCCTTTGTGATGTGAGCATGGAACACTGTTGAAAACTTCTAGGGCAGCCACGCTTTTCCTCACTGAACTAGTACTGGTGCAGCTCCACTGATGATCGCAATGATGGCAATGCTAATGTGAGTTGACAACAGTGATGGAAAATGATTGCACCCTGTTTATATTAGTGTTTCCATTATTGCTGCCAATAGTGATGCTGCATCAGTGCAAAGTCAGGAGTGAGACAGTACTAGTATGTAAGTGCAAAACCTCTGTTTGGCATACAGGCAGAAGGTCAGTTCGAGACGCTTATTTAATCAGTCACAAATGAGGTTGAAAGATCAAATGTAATAAATCATATGTACTGCTTTTAGAGCTTTATGGACAAATGGTCTCTAGCCATTTGGAAGTGGAGCCTGAATTTTCTTTTATTTTTTAAGAGCCAGTGGTTTCAAAGCCCACAGTTAGGATGGACTCTGTCTTGTACGAAACACATCTAGCTATGTAGTGCAACTCAGATTTGGAAAACAAAGTCTTTTAAAAAGAAATTAAATGTCCTGACTGATGGGGTATTAAATGAGACTCCCAACCCTTTTTGCTAAAAGCTAAAAAGTAATAGTCTAGGAGTGCAGATGTAATGATTGAATATATTTTGGTAGCATTCACACATACTGTTGCCTGATCCTGAGCACAGTCTAGCTGTATTCCCACTTAAAGTGGTCTCAGCCTAGTTGTGGAACGTTATTTTGCGTGACATGATTAATGAACCATAAGTACAGCTAAAAGCAAGGACTTAAAGTTGAAAAGATCTAGTGTGCTGCATGGATGAGACCACTGTATACTTAAAGCAATGGAAAGAGCACTACATCGGCTGAACCAACGTAATTATGAAAATGATTGTATAGTTAGTGAAGACTTCAAATGTAATGTTATAACTGAGATCAATCCCAAGTAGAATCATCTTGGATTTGTTGAGCCATAGCACTAGATGTGGTCTTGGATCTTTCTGCTAGTAGGATATTTTATGCAATAACTGTTTTTCTCTGGTGGTTTTTGCCCCTTACCACAATTCAGCACCTCCTACTGCAGCAAGGAACTACAGTAAGCTAGAGTGAGACTCTTCAAAGGCAGTTAGGCATCCAGCAACTCCCACTGCTTTTCATGACTGTCATTGTGTGTCTCTGAAAATCTCCGTCCTGCTTCCAAACGTTTTCTTTTAATCTAAAATTTTCTTTTCATCAAAAATCTAAGGTTGATCTTTTGCCTGGATCATCGGATCTATGAAGTGCTTCTGTACAAAATTTTATTTTGATAATAAAAGCTTTGTCAAGAGTTTCTGCCTCGTTTTTTGTTAACATTCAGTCTTACATAGGTTGTCTTGTGCGTGCTTGCTTGCTTTTTTGTTGTTGGTTGGGTTAATGTTTATGCTAAAGTTTACTGCAGAATTAAAGAAAAATATCAACTAAATACATGGCCAACTACTCATTCTCAAAATAGAATGGCTTCCACTTTCTATCAGATCCCATGTGTAGCTATTGGTGTGAAAGCCATTTGATTAGAGAAGTCTTCCTAATTATACACGCAGTGACATTGTCTAATTTTCCTTCTTGCCCCCAAAGATGCAGCTTCCCTCGTGGCTTATATATAAAACTGCAAGTTGTATAAACTCATCCTTAAGCCAATACAAGACTTGGCTTTGTTTACTGTAGTAGAAGGTGATGTCATTTTAGTTTGTATGCAGAAGACTATTATTGCTACTTGTAGATCAATTGCTAGACAGTTTAATTTTAAGTAATAGTGCATTTGTACAGTATGCATCCAGCAAACTAGGAATATACTAGTGCTTTACCAGAGCTGGGCACTGCTCATTAGTATAGTGTTTCCCCTCCCCAACACGAGTGAAACTGGGCCCAGTATAGAAAGAAGATAGGGGAATGGGAATAACTGCAATTGCAGTGAGAGACCAGGTGGGTGAGGTAACCTCTTTTATTGGACCTACTTCTGTTGGGGTGAGAGAAATTTACGCAGTGCTCTTATTCAGGTCTGGTGTGCTACTGCACACTAAAAGTTCCATACTGGGTTTTAACCTACCCATAAGTCAAAGCATATTATTGAACTTGCTCTGCAGTACCAGGGTCAACACAGCCAATGAGAGAAAAGTCCAGTACAGTGCTGTAGATTATCCCCTCAGCTTGCTGTGTGCTAATACTCTGGGTAGATGTGTTCTGTCACTTTAAAAGAGACATCTTTCCACGCTCCCTGCAGGCTGCAGCCCGTATATTAAAAGGCTTTAATTAAGTCTGGGCCAAGCTAACTCAGTTTCTTCACACACCCAATGTTCTGTGGGCCTTGCCTTAGTTTTTAAATGGAATGCCTACATGCAAGTGGAGCCTCTTAGTTTAGTTGTAAAAACTGGGCATTCGTACATGTTTCTTAGCATCTCTCTGTCAGTGGGGAGGGTGCTCGCAAAAATAACAGGACTCACTGGTTCTGATGCTTTCAGAAAGATTACCAGCTATATGTTCCCCTGGACTGTCCCGCGGAGTGCCTGTAAATATTTTAATTTATGGCTATACGGATTCTTAATCACTTCAAAGTTAAAGTTGCATTTGTTTTTGACAGTAATGCTGAAGTGAACATACAAACACAAACTGAGTATCTTGTGTTTTATTCAGTTACTAAGGGCCAGCTTCACAAAAGTAGGGGCCACTGTGGAACTCAGAATGACTCCTCAGCTGTTCCCTGAACCTGTCCCCAGCAGTAGGCATGCATACATCACCTAAGCATATATTCTGTTTACTGTATTTTTCATTCCATGCGTCCAATGAAGTGGGTTTTAGCCCATGAATGCTTGTGCCCAAGTACATTTGTTAGTCTCTGAGGTGCCACGAGGACTCCAGTAGCTTTTGCTGATACAGACGAACACGGCTGCCACTCTGAAACCTAAACACTGACAGTATCTCACAGCTAAGGAGATGCTCATAGCCCTTGCGAAAGCCAAATCCCCACAGGTTCGGAAGCGGGATTCTCAAACTTGGTGTTCCCCTCGGCCTCTTTTGTCAGGCGTGAGATGTGTCACCCAAACTAACGATTAGGGCACTCCTGGGGTGTATGTGGAAGACCCAACGTCAAATCCTGCTCTGACTGATCTGATGCTGGGGCTTGAACCCAGGTCTTGAAGTAAGTGCCAGAACGACTAAGGTATTGTGGGGTAGGTCCCTCTCAATCTCTCCTGCTGAAGCTTTTCCACGTAGTATAACTATTTATTAGGTACTGCAAAACTCAGCCTTGCAACTTTTCTGGTACTAGCCCAAAAGTAATGTGCAGTATCTGATGTTACAGTGGGCCCTTAAAAAAATGCAAACTAGTTCTAGTGAGAGGATCTGTTCTAGTGCTAGTCCCCAATTAAACATAGAGCTTTAACCAGAATTAAATTTTAAGTGCTCTGGCTGCAGTCTTGCTGGAGTCTCCCTCCATCAAGCTTATTAACCACATTTAGCAATGGGAGAAATTACATTTCCTATTGCTCTAGCCTATTTTTAATTGCCTTTAGTTTGTGAGCTGCATGTGGCTCTTGTGCAATTTGCAGCACCCACCTCCATACCCTCCCATTCTCCACCGACCAGACCATGTGGTGGGGGAGCTAGGGACCTCTGCCTTGCAGCAGGGTCGTGGGGTAGGTGCTTCTGCCCACAGGGGAGGAGCGGGTCTCAGGGCTTCAGCTCCTCAGGGTGTGCCTGCCAGGGGCCGGGAAAGTGGGGCTGAAGCCCCGAGCCCTGGCAGGCTGCCCCAGCTCTTGAACATCTAAAGAGTGTGGTAGGTGGCTTGGAGGGTCAGTAAGTCTGACCACCCCTGGGTTATCATGTGAATACCAGTGTTGACCATGACTCACCAAGAAAAAAAAATACTCTCAAACTCTCATTTTCTTTTTTGTACATTAAAGAAAAATGGTCACACTCGAAAGTGGGCGGGGGGCATGGAATTACTTAGCCAGTGGTTTTTCCTTTGGATTTAGGGAAGGGTTTTTTTCACACCTGCCATCTTAATGCACATTCCTGCTTTTTCCTACAGGGAAGCCTTAATCTGGTGAAGGCTTTTGGTTTGTTTTCTTAACCTAATTTTCTTGGAAATGATGGTGATTAGGTATAATGCTGAAAGTGTAACAAGTGTACAAGTGTGAGGGTCTAAAACTCTTGCTACAATTATAACTTAGTTTCCTTAAGTAATCAAGCTGTAGTGTGTGTGTGTCTCTTTTTGTAGGTACAAAACTTCCCCTGCAAACTCAGGGTCTTGCTGACGACTAGGCCTGCAAAAAATTCTGGCCACAGTCTACATACTCGCTCTGCCCCAGACTTCCTGCATGGCCTTGGGCAAGTCTCTGAGGGCATGGTTATGCTATAGAGGCACAGCTATGGCGCTGCAGCTATGCTGCTGTAGTAGAGATGCTTCCTACATCTATAGAAGGGGTTTGTCTGTTGATGTAGTTAATCCATCTGGTTAAGCGGCAGTAGCTAGGCAAACGGAAGAATCCTTCCGGCAACCGAGCTGCAGCTATACTGGGGGCGAGGTTGCCCTAACACACAATTTTCACAGCTCTTTCACAGCTCTGCGAGCCATAGATGGGGCCTGAGTCTCTGTGCCTGAGATCCCCAGGTGGGGATAATAAGCACGTCCCTACCTCGTAAGGGTAGTGTATGGACAACTAAATTTAAATATAGTGAGATGCTCAGATACTACAGTTGTGGTAACTGCGTCCAGGGATGCCAACCTGATTTGCCAGTACAATCATATATTCAGAGATGTTAAAGGCCAGAGGGGATCATTAGATCATCTAGGCTGATCTCCATTATAACACAGGCCAGAGAATTTCATCCAGTTTCACCCTGTAATGACCCCAATAATTTGTGTTTGGCTAAAGCATATATTCCATAAGATCTTCTCCTGTTTATGCATTGGTGCTGGAACTAGGGGTGCCGATGCACCCGACCTGGCTTGATGTTTGGTTCAATGGCTGTCAGCACCCTTCCCCTCCCACTGCCAGAATTGTTCTAATACCCCTGCTTTACAGTTCGAATGCAAACTTGTATTTGCAGAGTTGAGGCCCTCTTAAAAATCAGCCCCTCTCAGCTTAATGATATTTTCGTCAAGGCTGAAAGTCCCTCCACCCTCAACCTGGAAATAATGCCCTTAATATTTTGTTCACCTTCCAAGTATAGGCCATGTACCTATGCCCGGTCTCTAGCAAACTGAGTAAACTCATCTTTGTATTTCTTAGTGACATTGTTCAGTCTGTCTTATCTAAAGATCATTCATTTTTACGGGATGTGGTAGCCTCTGCATTACAAACAAGATTTTTTAATTGAATCACTCTGTCTAGGTATCCTACTGGTCTTACTGGTCTCTAGACTTCTACAACATGCAAGTTTGTGTAACACTTTAATGTTAATAGTCTGTGTTTGCACCATAACCGTGAGGAAAAATCTTTACTAGGAAAAGGAGTTGTATTTTGGGTAGCTAAGCTGGACCGAAGTTCAACATTTTCCCTAGTTCAAATAAAGAGTAACACTTTTAGGTTGATGAGGGTAGCCTAAGATCCTGCCTGCAATCGGGCCTCTTAGGTATCTTCAGAAAAGTAGCACCAAATGAGCTGCAATATATAGATACCTAATTCAGAGGAGCTTTCTAAGCGGATCTTATTTACATGCTGGTAAGTCAGGCTGTGGGGCAATTCTGACTTAGAAATCAGTAACTCTACTGCAATCAATGGAGTGTAAGTTAAATCAGAATCTGGCCCACAGGAATCAAATCTAATTTAATGTAACATTGGCAGTAAGGGGACTTGTAGAAGGTACCAAGAGGCATCATTTTAAACTCTCTCACATTTATTTAGCCTCAACTTTAAAATTGTCCTAATAGGTGGATGAAAGGGATGCTATCAATTTGAAATTAACCAAAAAAAAAAAAAAAAAAAAGTACTTTTAGGTACGTCAGCTGCACCTCGTCACCCTGCTAATTTTTGTGGATTTATTATAATTTTCTTAGTTTGAATGGGCTTTTTTTGCTGTGTGAAATGCTGATGCATGTAACACAGACTTCATGAGGCAACACTAAAATTGCATTAGACAGTGCTTTGTTGAAAGAAAACAGGAACATATTCTTTAATTTGTATCTGTTATATACAAAAACTGACCTTTTTAAGTTTAAATCCTTATGCTGAAGTGCTTTGACATATATATACTAACATGCCCTTACTGTGGGCATTGGCTTGTAAAGGAATTGTTGAAATGGGCTCAAATGATGGCAGAAAGTAGAGTAGAGAAGATTGCTTTATAGCCTTGATATGTGTTTTAGTGTACGCCATATTTCTGTACTTCTAAATCTGTAAGCAAGGCAGAAAGTTTAATTAAATTGATTACATCTAAAAGCGAACTAAACATATTATGTTATTGTTGGCCCACAAGTGTTGGTCTTCTACCTTCATTGTTAGGTCTCACATTGTTTAGTTTCACTGATTTACAAGCTAAAATAAAATAAAAATAGACTAAACCAAACTGCTTTGTCAGGGGCTAGAACAGCGTGAGTGCAAACACAGTGGAGCACTCTTCTTTGACACCAAAATACACAGCTATGATCCCTTTTTCTTTACTAATGAGCAGTATTTTACTTTTTGCAACAGATACGCCAATTTCTGTTTCAACCATCTGTTCCTTGACGATTGACACTTTAGAGGTCTAGCTGTTACTGAATAGCCATTGATATGAATACAGTAAATTCTTTACAAAATAAAAATCAATAGTCACTGACATACTGCGTATTGAGGAAAATAATTGTTTATGGCACTCAGCTTAAGCTGTTCTGGTAATCACGTTGAAAAATACAATATTTATTCATTAGATCAAATTTAATGAGGCCTCCTGGCAGTAATTATAAAAATTACTGTAGCAGTAAATTACTAATGAGCAGTGATGTGCTTCCTACCTGTGAGGCAAGACTGGGGGTTGAAAAAGCCTGATATCCAGACAACACTGAGGAGGGAGAGATCCTGAGACCAGGAGTAGAGCTCGTGGCAATGCAGCAGACCCTCACTGTACCTTAGTGGCAATATAAAGAGGGGAGAAGGCTCACAAACAAGTGTGTTCAAAGGGTCACTTTAAACAGGCAGTAAATCTCTATGTTCGTTTCCGAGCAAAGACACATTTGCAATAACATAAAATTATTAATGGCAGGAGGCGCATAATTCATGTACGTAGCGGACAGTCTAAATGACCCAATAGGTCTCGATGGTATACTGACCTTTTTTATCCCAGAATGAACGTTTTTCCTGCATGCTGTTCAAACATGAGGAGGGTCAGAAGTGCAGTCCCATTGCTAATCAATAGTGGAGGTGGCTTCTGGCCCCAGTAGTTGATTATTTTAGTTTTCTGGGCAGATTAATTTCTCAGCTGTGCATAACCCTATGGACAAAATCAGCTCTTGAGCAGTTGCCCACGTGCTCAGCGGCTGAGGTGAGCTGTATATCTCAAGCCAGGAATGACTTCTTGCTTTTTGGTGATTATGATAATTGGACAAATATTTTTGCAAACTGACTCATTATGGATTAAAGGTGGGGGGTTGCAGCTGACTCACAGCACAGGGTTACTGCATTTGGAGGGGTGGATGTTCTTGCTGGAGCCATGAACTGTACAGATGCGCTTGCTCACAAAGCTGTCTGGGTGAAGCAGTGACACATGGTCACAGCTCTGGCCCATGTCCTGGAGTAGAACTGCTGCTTCAGTCTTTTTATTCTGTTCCTCAACCCTAGTTATTTGGGCTGAGTGCGCTTCGCCAGCATTTCAATTTTAATTCTTATAGAAAACCTATATAAGTCATACATATACTTTACTGACCAAGGGGCATATGCTGCATAAGATCATACTAGAAGAGCTAATCCTCTAAATGCTTTTTGGCTTCAATTTAAAATAGATGAATATAAAATAAAAATGAGCTATTTGGAACATTTTGGAAGAGCATATGAATTGGAATAGGTATTCAGTGTGTAGGCAGAAGGATTGGTTCGTGGCTAAAGAAGCAGAACTGGGAGACTAGGTCTGTCCTCACTGCCAAAAAGAGTATTTTTAAAAACATGTATTAGAGGCCAACAGCCTAGCTTCCCACCTGGGAGTGACCTCACCTACCTACAGCACAGTCTTGTCTCCATGACAATGTTACAGCAAGCTTCCTAATGCACAGTAGTTACAGCTTTTTGACAGTGACGATCTAGCTTTAGATACTAGAGTCCTGTGTTCTATTCCTACTCAGTCACACACTTTCTTTGTGATCTTGGGTAAATCACTCTCTCTCTCTCTCTCTCTCTCTCTCTCCCTCTGTTTCCTTACCAAAGCGTGGGAACAAGGCTTTTCCTTTTCCTTTTCTCTTCCCTGCTTGCCTTTGCTGCATCTACAAGAGCAAAAACAAAAAGGCCTCCTCTGACAGCCATGAAACCTTTTTTTTGAACATCATAATTTTAAAGAGAAAAACCTTGTAGCTAATGAAGAAATAGAGAAAAAGATAGTTAACATTTTTTTACAAATCCCATGAAAACCTATGCCCTAAAGACAGACCTGGACTGTGCCATCTGCATAGTTTTGGAGGCAAAGGCGTCTGAAAAGGGTGTCCTCTGGGGTGGCCCTAAGCCCAGGGTCAGGGTCAGAGCAAAGATCTAGGCTGCTTCCTGGTGCTAAGGCGATCAGGAGTACCCCATTGTGAAGGATCTAACATGGGGCAGGAGTTCTAGGGAAAAAATTCAAAAGCTAGAATTTTTCAGTCTTCTTTCTCGGCTACTATGAGGTAAATCAATATTTGCTGAAGCATTTTGAGATGTGCAGATGGAAGGCACTTCAAAAATACAAAAGTGTAAATTCAAATGCACATACAGTAAAAGCCGTCAGGTAAATACAAGAGCGTAGACCAGGTAAAATGTTCTATGTTTTTAAAAACAGTTAAGTCTTGGGACTTTACAGCCACTCAGAGAGTCACAGGCTTTCAATTCAGGCAGCCTATCTATTGTCTTACAATACAAAGAAGACGGTTGTTTAACTTTGTGAGTTCTTACACTATCTCAAATTGCTGTGCTGGAATGGAGCACATAGCCCCAAGGGTCTACTTCTGCAGCTTATGATGTTCCTTAAAGGGGAGCTGAGTACCACAGTGCTGAAGCATACAAGTTGAAAGCATCAGCAGTACTGTTTAAGAGAAGGTCACAAGTCTCAGCAATCCAATAAGTAGTAAGACTGTGGCTGGATATTAGTACTATAATTCAATTACATTCAACTAATACATTAATCCGTCACTAATACTATACTTAGCAGTAGGGTTTTGTCACATAAACAAGCCTTTAAACTTCTCCATTTTGCTGTGTGAAATGCAGGCAAACGTAGAAACTGAAGCAGCAGAATATGACAGAAAAATATTTAGCAAAAGGCCACCTGGTTTAACATGCCAGTCCTTCTTAAGGGGGTAAGTTAGGACTGCCGGAATACATTTACCAAAGGGCTGGATCAGAAGATGTGTGTGAGAGGTCGCTAGTTTTAGTTATTTGAAGCCATTAAAGTGCCAATGTAAGCAATCTCTTTTCAGTTTTCCCTTGAACTTGGGCATATGTATGGTTACAACTGAAGCTGCTCAAATTGGGATGTTAAATAACAAGTGCAAACAATAACTGAAGTGAAGCTTCAATGTTTTCTTACAGCAAAGGTGGAAAAAGGAGCCTACAGTATCATTCAAACTGTGATAGCGTGACCAGTGCAGTATGGCAACTAGCCTGAAAGCCTTAGCTACTAAGGCAAAAAACAAGCTAGAAGAGTAACATTATCTCAGGCATTCCCCTAGATCCCATGTCCATCATGGCATCTTAGTCCCTTTTCCTCTTTGGCAACTCCTGCTCCGTCATAGCCCAATATGCTTTTTGCATGTAGTGGGTGGTGTTGAATTGCTGCCAAGTCATTGCATAAACTGTAGCATTGTGCCAGACTAGCTGTCCTTTCCCCAACCATGCAAATTATGGTTCAAGCTAAGGCTGCCTTAAATGTGCCCTTTAAAATCAGGGCAGTTTGTTTATTATCAGTGACCAGCATAGCTGAAACAAAAGTTAGATTTTTTTCATTTTATTTTTTGAATGATCAGAAACAATAACCAGATTTCTGTCCTGTCTGACCCCACCACATGCACACACACAGCATTAGACACTTGGAATATACCAGGATGCACCGGTTGACTGGCCACAATATTTGTGGTATTTCTTTTACTTACCAAAGGCAGTAGGCGCACGGATAATAAACACGATGCCCTGTATTAATTTGGTGTCCGTTGCTTACTGCACAGTTGTTGGGGTGACAGTCTATTAGGATGGCTCAGCTGTTCATGGGGGAGTCAGAGGTCAGGTTCCCACCTTCCTACTGCCCGAGGTAGGCATGAAATAGGAGTAATATGGAGACAGCACCTTATGAATCCCCCCCTCCCCCCGCCACTGGCTGGTTCAGGAGTAGTCCTTGTAGCCTCTGCAGGGAGCTTCAGCCATGACATGTGTATGCTGTGTCCATGCTTTTATAAAAAATGCTCACCACTTTGTAACAATACTTTGCACGTTTGTGGTGCCTAGCAGCTGAGGCTCTCATAGTGTTTTAAAAGAACTAAAACTCTCAGCGCCATTGTGAGGTAGCCATGCATTGTTTGAGGCTCTGAGATATGACCTAAGTCACTTGAAAAGTGGGAAGAATTGGGCAGAGACCTCCTAATGTCTCATTCCCAATGTGCTAATCATGCTACTTCCCATCTAATTTTCCTAAAACCCAGGTCTATGCTCTTAACCGCATTTCCTCATTTCTCTACATAGCGTGTGTAATAAATACAGCATTGTTTCAATGGTCACAAGATATTAGTTTCCAACTCCATTTAATCACCTGGAAAGCAATCCTTTGACAATTGGGTGTAGATATGGCCATGAAAGAGAGAGAGAAATGTCTTTTTACTATTGTCACGGCTATGGGGTCTTGTCTCCCCTGGAGGTGTATAACTCCTGTGCGTGCCATTTACATGGATTCCTGACAGAATAGGATCCTAAAGCTACAATGTCCTTCATGCATAGCCACCAATTCTCTACAAAGCTTACATCTCACAGGATTCAACAGTATTGGTTCTTTTGGGATCAATGAGAAATTCACCACCCATCTCCACTAGCTCTGAATTACAGAGCAGAATCAGATCAAATACAGAAGAGTTCCCTCATTTATCCTGCCTCTGAAACACTTCAGAGTATGTGCTGCATTCATTTTGTGTAGGCGGGCTGGTGTCTAATCTATTCTGTGAACATATTTATAAAAGATTAACCTGTGCCTAGTATTCCTGAAAACTGATTTAGTTAAAATACATTTTATTCCACTTGTCTCAGTCATACATATCTTTTCATTTATCTTTGATATTAGTCATTTTCATTGAAGCATAATGTACTGTACATTATCAGTATTTCTTCTATGTATGATACAGCTTTCTCCTAGCCAATACCATTCAGAAGATTATATGCTCTGTGTCTAAGAATTTTAGCATACAGTTAATGCATTCACTAATGGGTTGGACTATGATTCTTAACAAATAGCTGAACACCTGGGATTTCATAGAATGCTGTAACTTTAAAAGTGTTTAGGAGCACCATGGACCCACAAAGTCATGCTTCATGGCACCTGAAAAGCACCAGGTGCAATGTATACAAGTACATATGCACACGCACACGCATGTGCGCATGTCTACATACGCTCCTTGCACCTCCCATTTTATATATGATCCAGAAAGGAGTGAGTCTCCTGCAACTGTAAAGAGCTTCAAATATGTTTTAAGTGCAGATGATACTTGACTGATTTAGGGGAATGATTAAAAGGAAATGCATGTTTATAGCTTGGTTATTCTGAGGAGACAGGATCTGCTCGCCCTGTACAAGTATTTGAAGGAGGGTACAAACTAGTTAATGGTGATTCTGGGGATTTACCTAGAAAGGCTGGGATGAAATTAAGAACGAATCAGTTTGGGTTGAGTTAGACAACATTCACTACTGGTCAGGTTCATGAAATAGTCTCCCAAGGGAATCAATGGAAAACCCATCACGTGAAAGATTTAAAATGACTAGACCTGGAAATTCAAGATGCCACCAGCAATGGCAGCCATGATCGTCTAATTCTCTCTCCTCTAACAAGCACTTTGTCGCTCCCTTCGTGAGTCAGAAAAGTTTTAGTCAAAATTCCTAAAGACACTACCTCATCCTTCAAGTCCCTCCTCAAAACTCACTACCTCTTTAATGAATACAGTATAGTGCAAATTGTTAACAGCTAGGCAGGCAGTGAATTGTGACTACTGCTCCCAACTAAGAATTGCATGTATCCTGTTTTTTATTACTCTATTTCCCCTGTCCTCACGCTGACCTGCTGGTTTATCTCATCTATCTGTTATGCCTTGTCTTTTAGATTGTAAGGTCTTAGGGGGCTCCCATTTGCTGTATGTTTGTACAGCACCTACCACAATGGGGCCTGGCCTGGTTAAGCTCTTTGAGTGTTACCACAATACAAATATTAAACACCACCACCCACTGCTACAGTGGAGTTGAATTTGATGCCCTTAATAGGCTTTTCCCATTTCTACTGATAGTACACAATAGATTTCAACACTGTAGCATGTGGACTCAGACTCCGTAGTCTGTCGTTCAGGTGTGCCCTGCTTTTCAGCCTAGGTTGGCGCTGTTCAGCTTTAAGATTTTTAAATTTGTGGATATTAGATTTCCAGATGAGTTTCACTATGAACACCATTGTTATTTCTCCTTGCTGTGATTTAGAGACTTATTGAAGCTTTACAATATATTTGATTTATTTCTTTTTGTAATAATTGGCTCTTGTAACCCATTGTACATGTGTTATCTGTGCTTAGCACATACCTGCTCTGCATATATTGGAAAGGCAGGGTTTTTTGGAAAAACCTGGATTTGTTCTTCAGCATCTTATGCATTGTGGATCCAGACAACTGATTGGTTGATTACTCATTATATGTTTCTTATGTTTGCACTTTGAGTTGGTGCATTTCATTCAAGTTCAGCCAGTTCTGCGTTCTGTTGTAAATAAATTTCCTTATTTATAACCCATTGGTCAGGCATCTTACAGTATTAGTTTTTTTCACTATCAAAATATCTTATTCTGCTATGATGTAACACAAAAGTCAGCATTTTTTTCCCCAGAGCCCATCAAGCAATTTTTATAGTTCATTATCTTTCTCATTGGTTTAATGCCGACTCAGAAGCTTGAAAACGTGTCTTTTTTTCCCCCCCAAGACAGTGATACTTTTGCCATGGCACACAGGTATGGGTTTTTCTTGTTTTGAATGCAGCTGAACAAAACATCCTTCTCAATTTAACAGCAACCCTCTCACATTAAGTTCTTATATCAAAGTATCTTTTTGATTTCAGCAAAGATCTGCAATTGAATTTGTTAATTAACTATTTCTGAGCAGAAAACTGGGTATCTGTAGGGATATCTAAAACAGGTTATTTTTTTGTCTGTTTCAAGTATATCATAGAGCACACTTGCAGCCTCACTTTGGTTTGGCATGTACTAAAACTTGCAGAAGGGTGGGAGGGATCTTTTAATCCGAAACTCTTTTAGTTGCCTTTCCCGCTACAGCTTCCGCTCCCTTTTTATGTAAGTTACACGTATGGTGCACTTTCACTGAATCCCAGCTCAATGCATGGTACAGGTTTTTGGCTGGCTTCACAGAAAAAAATCTGTGCCTCGAGGGTTCTATGTCACTGAGATTGTTGTAATGTCACCCTTCCGTTTGATTGACAGGTATCTTCCTGAATGCCCAGTACATTTCATCCTGGACTGCTCCATGATGATCACCATTAGGCCACCCCTCACCCCCATCCTCCTGTTCTGGTAGTATTCCTCGCTTTTGCTTTTGCTTTTTTAAACTAGGATTCCTTCTCAGAAGAGTAATACCTGCCAACTCTTTCACAGCAGCAGCTGATTCTGTTGTGCACTTTAAAATATTTGTAAAAGGCCTTTTCCTTTTAAGCTTGTTGTTTTCCACTCAGTGAGGGAGGGAGACAGTGCATTCATGGGATATTTTTTCTTGTGCCTGCCTTTGCTAATCTTGTATAGCACTGTCACATTTTCCAAGGTGCAGTTTTCTGTATTTTGCAGCATCCTTTGTGGAATTTTGCTGTATTTGTTGAAAGCCAGGGTGGGAGGGCTTGTGAGATCAGCTTTTTTTCAGATGGATCTCATAGGTTTCTCTGAACTGCTGTGGCCTGAGAATCAAAGCATCAGTACATTTCTTCCTTTTATGCCACTTAACATCATCTAAGACTCAACCACCATCTTTCCATCACAGGTCTCTTCTCTTCTTGGGAGCCCTTCAATGTTGCTTCAAAATAGATCACTATTAGGTAATGCGAGGCACACCTTCCACCCGAGGGGCAGACATGCTGCTTCTAGCCCACGGGTCACAGGGACGTGACTACTGGTGCAAGCGCAAGAGAATGAATCCAGACCTCTTGTCTGGCAGAGTAAAACACT
Organism: Natator depressus; assembly: GCF_965152275.1. NCBI lineage: Eukaryota > Metazoa > Chordata > Testudines > Cheloniidae > Natator > Natator depressus. The sequence goes on from NC_134244.1 coordinate 41,062,901, forward strand.
CACCCTGGGCTACAAGGCTAGCTCTTGTAAGAAAGCATTTGACAGTATTTGCATTAGTTTCAGATAGCTGCACAAAAGATCCTGAGAGATCATACAGATCATACAGTTACTAGGTAGTCTGACATTTATCTTCTTAATTTAATCACTCATACTTGCTGTTTCTATGACATATTTGCTGAGCCCATGAAGCTCAAACTGTGCATTTATTCAGATTTTGCCCTTCACCTCCTTATCCCACCTCACCCCACTTCGAAACAGCATCTGTTTAAAAAAAGCAAAGGGTTTTATCTGGTGTCTCAGCTGGTGACATGTTCGTCAGGGATACAGGAGAAGCAGATTTTAAAATCAGGGTGAGTGAGGCATCATCTTACCTTGCAACGTATGTGCCAGAGAGAGGCTATCCTCCACGGTTAGCAATAATACAAATTATTACAGAAAGGGTTTTCACGTGCAACAGGCAATCAGGTTTTATTTGCAGGCTCTAACAGTGGGCTACTGGTCTCCCTCACCCATGTGGGCTCTCTGACCAATGGATGCAGATTGCCATCCCAATAGCCACACCCATGCATATCCTATGGGCCACTCTCCACCCCACCCCTCCCCTATGCTCAGTCAAAGAAAGCTGGCATGGAGCCCAGCTGTGTGGCACAGAGTCCCCCTTGCACTGCATTCTGCTTTTCAATGATTTCACTGCACTTTGCACCTTATGCAAAGGATAATCCTTCATGCTAAATCCTAATATGTCTGTCAGATATGTTTTAAACAATCAGTGCATACTTTCGCCGTCCTCTCCAGACATGAATATTGGGTCTAGCTTGACTTTCCCATACATTTATTTTTTTAAAAGAGTAGCCGTGTTTTCCTTCATGAGCACAGCTTGTAATTTACCATGCCTGCTTTATTTCCCCATGGCAATGCTCACGGTCTTCAGGACGGTTGTCTATCAGAAGCTTCACAGGCTCTATATGGTGCTCCAGTTTTCCATCAAGGGAAGCTAAAGCCCCATGATGCTCTGGTTGATCTACTCCAAAATCCACCCCTGCTGCTTTATGATTTCCTTCCTCTGATCAACAAAATGTCCTCCTTCCCTTTTCCTCTTCCAGGGGTCTGAAATGGCCTCAGATGAACTCATCTGGTTTGGACTTGTTTTGCTTTTTGGCACTCTTTCCTGCTATGCCTGGCAGTTCCTGGCAGAGCTCTGCTATCCTTTGGGTGGCTCTACAGAGATGGTACAGTGCAGACTGGTAGAGACCAGTCCCCCTTTCCCCCTGTACCCTCCCCTCCGCTTAGGGTGGCATCAGTACAGGATGAGAGCACCCAGAATTCCTTGGGTGGCTTCTAGTGGTTCCGCTAGCTGGTGGCCGTGGAAGCTGGCAGAGCTTCATTCTCCCCTTCTCTTTGCTCCTGGGAGTGTTTCAAAGGTGTTTAATCAGACATTTTTATCAACAAATAACTAATCATCAGTTAATTTTTTTTCTTCTCCCAACTTTCACTCCTTTGTGCCATAAGATACCCACGACTGATGCTAGACTAATGTATATTTCTGGAAATGATGTGCTATTAATGCTACCCATCACGGCAGCAGAACTGGGTGGGTCAACACTGTATGCCTGCTCCGAAACATCTCCTCCAAGTTTCTGTGCCCTTAATACAAAGTTCTGTGCAACGGTTACCACTGGAGTCTGATACTTTCCCCTCCATGTACCCAACAAGGTATTTGTTATCTATTAACATTATGAATCATGACCCAAACAGAAGACCTGTGTCCATGTTTAGTCTTTTGAGTGGTAGATACTACATGTTAGAGCTCTCTGCCCAGTCACTTTGAAGAGCACTCACAGCTTGATTTGAAAAAAGAAAGAAAAGTGAGAACTAGAACATTACAGAAATTGCCCAATGTCCAGAGCAAGGTAAAACGCAAAATCTTTTTGCTTTTCACACTACAGTTAATATCAAGCTACAAAAAGCTATTCTGAATTATGCACAGACACGGGATATTTGCTGGAAAAAAATCCTATCATTCACATTCTGTTTTTCTGATGGGCAAGAGGCACCATCCATTCTGATTGACTGTTGGCGTGCAGCTTACTACTGAGCTAGACTGTATGTTGATGGATAAACCAGTCTCATCCAAGTGTCAGGAAGATTATATGAAAAGAAAAAAAAAAAAGCGCTGTCTGTAGTTGCTCCAGCTCTGAGAAGATTGCCAACTCACCCTAACAAAAGAAAACATTAGTGTGCTATTTGCGTCTCACAAAGAGACTGTGATAAGATGACATGATAAATGATAGAGAGCTTTTTTCCCCCCAATAAAAACACATAAGGTAGCTCAATCATGCAGTGTAAAGAATATCTTGGCTCTTTGAATTAGTGCGAGCCATTTATTAAAAATAAAAAAGGTGAAATTGTCAGAAACATGAGTGTAGTTTCCATTTTTTCTGCATTTCTTAAATTAACTCAAATTACATTATGTAGGGGAAATACATATGTATACACTGAATAGCCTAAGAGCCGTCTCTCTCTGCGCCCACACGAAATTGCACAGGCAAACAGGTTAGGAGCTTCACTGTTTGTTTGGATTAATGGCTATTTGAGTGCCCCAATTCTATAGGTATTAATTAAAAATAGGAATGTGTGCATTTCCAGTTGTCAAAATTGGAGTCTACTTTCAAAATTTGGTACTAACGATCATATCTTCAAAAGCCGGTTGTAGCAATACGTGCATTTGTCACAGCTTTGCGTACAAAGCACTTGATCATAAATGCAAACTGCTGGTTAGGCATCTAGAAAGCCATTTAGATGCGCAGTGTGATCTGAATGTGCATTCAGTCCAAACCCAGCAGGTATGTTACTGCATTGACATTTCTGTATCCAAATATCAGGCTTCCCTTTGTGAACATTTGGCCCTAAATATTCAAGATTAGTGAATATTATTATCTACTCTGGTCATACACAATGAATAATAACTACAGATAAAGGAAAGAATTAGATCACAACCCCCTGCAGGGTAATTATAAACTATTGCTACAGTCTTACTTATGTTAATATTCCTGGAGCACTTACTGAACATGCGACCAGGTAGGACAGCACATATTAGTCTCATTTTAAACCTGGGTATGGTCTGAGACTGGGTATGTATGATAAGGGTATGAACCTTATCCAGTGGCTAATGATTACCTTCTAGGCATGGTCAAAGGCACATGCGAATCCATTTAAGTGTTCCAGCGGGCGCAGTCGTATATATTTTGGCCCACTCGATATTTTTGTCTCGGTGGATTTGAGTGGATCCATTTTTCCCCCCTCCCAGAGAGTTCCCAAAGTGGGTATTGCCTTTTAGCCTAAGGGTTGCTTCATGATGGGGGCATTCTCAAAATATCCACCACAGCTGGCAACCCCTCTTGGTGGCACTTGCAGCAGAGAGGCTGAAGGAATGAATGGGCATGGGGACTTAACTCCCCTCTCACCGAGCTCCAAGCTCGGGCTGAGGCGCAATGAGAAGGCAATACGCCGAAGGTTGTACTGTCATTTCCTAATATGGGGATAAATGGAAGCTTTCAGGCTTCTGAGCAGCACCTTTTATGATCACTCATTTCACACAATTTAAAAAACAAACAAGCTATTTTAGACTTGACAAACCATGTTATAATATTTTTTAAGGTCCATGCAATATGAGATGACAAAACACGCCCCAAAATGCAGACATCTACTATATGCATACACAGTCGTGTCTTTACTTAGACTGGATCATCCCACAAGGCGGGTAAGCAAAGCACACATACCTCCAGAACTAAATCAAGTCCCTTAAGTAAATGCCTTAGCTCATGTATTAGCATATTCATTCTCTCACATTCTTGAAAACAAACCAGTATATATGGGGAGCGTTCTGCTGTTTTTGAGGTAATGTCAGACATGTTATATTCTTCGAGAAGTTTCTCCTGTATGTCATCTAGTATGCCTTTACCTTCATGTTTTTCATGTTGAAAGTTTCTTGTGTATCCAATTCTGTGAGCATTTGTAGAATTTAGGGGGCTATTTACATGCAGGGGACGTTACAAACATATATACGTGCTTAACTTTATGCACTGAGTAGTTCCACTGATTCTTGTGGCACTAATCTCAGTACATCACATTAAGTACATGCATAAATAGCAGGACTGGGGCCAACACCTAAATGTTAACTACCTGGGGAAAACCCCAGCGTGACCTTTGGAAAATAAGACCTCTTAATGTGCATGCTTACATTGATTGGAAAGATTGTCTGAACACAAAGAAGAAAGTCACAGCTTGAGTATCGACTACTACTTTGTGTCTTGCAGTCATGTTGTAGCTGTGTTGGTCTCAGGATATGAGAGAGACAAGGTAGGTGAGGTAAAATCTTTTATTGGACCAAATTCTGTTGGTGGAAGGGACAAGCTTTCGAGTTTCACAGAGGTCCTCAGGTCACTACTTTGCTAACCACTCCATATTGCAGTATTAAATTGTACCCCTTGCGCGATCTGCCCCATTCACACAATTGTTTTTGTATGTGGGATGGAGAATTGCAGCTGCTTCTGTAGCACTGTCTCCCCTTGTCTCTCTGGACTCAGAAAGCGCTTCGTGCGTCTGGGAATTGGCACGTAGGACGGAAGAAAACCAACCTCACCAGAAATCTGCCCAGGAGTTCTTCCAGCTCCTCCTTAGAAGAGGGCAGGAGTATCAGGGGAGGCTCCTGACAGGGGAAGCTGGAATATTTGAGAGAATCTGGCACTCCTAGCATGGGAGTATGGAGGTACATCCGCATAGATATACTTGGCCTCCTCTGAATCCTCCACAGAATTTGTGGGCTTTTTCTTTAGGAATGGGAAGGGCGTGGAAACAAACCCTACTCTCCCTTCCCTGGATCAATTTGGAGGAAACTGCAAGAACACTTCACAGGGTTTCCCTACAGGATGGCAAGTTCTGGGGTACAGTTCATGGGAAAATGGGATACTGCAGCTTGACAAAGGATTCTAAAGAGCGGAGTTCTACTAAAGCATAATAAGACTCACAAGGGATTGCTGCATGATTCAAACCGGTGTTTAATGTATTCAGATTTCTTTTATGTATCACTTAGGCTGTAGATCATTTTCCCACATTACCAATTTCAAATCAAAGCCATACAAAATAGCTTTTACTGGTGAAACCAAAGAGCCAGCAGAAGAAACCAACAAGCGACACACCATCTTGTGAAGGATTTGCAATCTGTTTTTACTAGCCTTTTCTTCCACAGTCTGTGAGACTCCTTCTCCAGTAATCGAATCCTTGGATTGCAGTTCCAACAGCATATGGAACAGTTTGTCTGAAATCACTGTCAAGAATTCAATCTCTGCATTGGGGGGGTAGGCCACAGTGGATGGACTTTCAGGAGGTAACATTGCATCAGTGTATTTATGGTAATGTTGATAAGCCAGGATCACAAACCCAGGAGCAAGACCTAGCTTCCTGTCAAACTGTCAAAAAAAAACACCAAACCACAAGTGACAATCCTTGCTAAACAGAAAAAGGAACCTGCTAGCTATAAATCAAATTATTCCGTTATGGAGTCATTGCTGAGAATGACATGACTTCTTAACAGTTTATGTCCATGAAAATTAATAAAATTTGTTCCATATTTTAATTAGCTTCTTTATATCACATACAGATACTGATGTTCACAAGACAAAAACTACATGAATTTGCAAAAAACCAGGTTTTTCTTCAGTTAGCAAAAAACATACTGATAATTTTAATTTAAAAAATAGAGAGACCTATTTTAAAAGAAAAATGTTATTTCTTCCAAATTACAAAGTGCTGCTCTCTGGTATAACATTATTATTCCTTATACCAATTTATTAAATAAAGCAATTTATGATAGTATGGCTGAAAAAAGCCATCCCTTCTTGAAATGAAAGCGAGTAATAGTGTAAGGTTTGCAAAATAAAACGGCATGTTTTTTTCTTCAGATTATTACCAAAATACATGTATTGTTTATTTGACAATCAATACACTCCATAAAATAAAATGGAGCTATGGTATCATCATCATCATAAGTTCTTTTCAAATGGTTTGCTGAGAGTCAGACTTTATCCTTTATGGAACAGAATGGCAAAATTGTTTAATTCAATATCATATACTTATAATAAGCTAAAATTCTGCTGTATCTCAAAACTGCTATGCAAATATTTTAGGCTCACTAGACATTTAAAACAACAGACAGGTGGGAGTACATTTATTTATTTACATTTGTAATGACTTAAAATTCAAAATGCTATTTGATGCTTTTGAAGTATTACTGTGGGATGCTAAATTACTACTGAAATCTTACAGTTTTGTGATACCTTTCAACCTGCCAAGATACATAATGATGATGATGATAACAACAATAGCAGTAGTGCAGGATCCTTAAAATAATGTGGGGCTCATTTCTGAAAGATAAATACCATTTTCTCTAACTTCAGTTTTGTGATTCAGCATTTGTGATGCAAGTAATCTGCAATAATGAAGGTAAAATAACCCCAGGTCTGTGTGGGATGGAGATACATTTGAATCTAAAATGAAGCGCCTCCCTTATAATGAGGGACATGTTAGCAGCATGCAGTGCCATGATGCAAGGCTTCCTCTAGAGAAACTGCAAAAAAGTTCATCTTCAGAAATGACATTATACCGAAAAAATGAACAATTATTCCAATGTGCCTTCTGCCAGGCCTCAAGTTTTTTCAGTGCCTCACCAGATCTGTTTGGAAAAGGATTTCCCACTGTTTCTTTGATAGAGAATGCACCACGCTAGTAGGGCCAGAGAAAGCTGAATGACCCCAGATTCCTGGCAACCCCAACTGCAGATATGGGTAGCTCCTTGAAAGGAGTTACAGCTTTCCTCCCTGCAGCCCCTCTATATTCAGCTCTCTTTTTAAAAATTCTTGTTTCTTTTCACTGCATTCTTCCTTGGCTTTCTTTTAATCCTTTTCTGCTCTTGTTCTTTTGTTCTTGTTCTTGCACTCAGAGCAGGTTACATACTGCTCAGGGTGGGTGGGGAATGTACACTGCAGGCTCTGTGGGTGTGTTCTCTCAGCTGAGCTGAGTGGCACATGGGACAGGAGAAAGGAAGAGAAGCTTGAGCCAGTGGGCTGCTGCCTCGGCCTGCCGCTGTATACATCTGGGGCCTGATTCTCCACTACCTCCCACTTTGTGTAGCCATTTACATATATGCCCGGTGTATATAAAACACCACCAATCTGATCTAGAAGTGTTGTATACCCACTTTGCACAGGTGGCTTGTTGAGGAGGGGAGAGAGAAAAAATAGATATAAAAGGACTATGTATGGTGGCAAATATATTGTTTCATGGGGTAGGATGAGGGAATCACAATAGAAAGTTAGTGTTCATCCATGTCAAAAGAGATCCCAAAGAGAAGGGTTGGGAACCACTCGTTTACAACAGTCAGAATGATCCTGATTCTGTATCCCACAACTCCCATTGACTTCAGTGCAAAATCTGTGTCTGTCTAAACAACAATAGTCATAATTGTGCACAAATGAACTCCTTTGTACAGCATGACGTAAAAGGGCTTTTGCTGCCACTGACTCCTACCATGTGATTTTAGAACTTGAGGGAGTTCCATAAATATTATAACCCGCTCTATAATGCATTTGCAGACATCTTGGATATTTGAAGGGAGATCAGAGACCACCACCAAAAATCATCAATGGATTGGACAGATAGACTTATGAGCTAAAATAGCTAAATCCTTAATTGAACCCAGGATGCTTACATGGGTAGGAGTGGAGGAGCACATTTGAGGATGTCTAGGTAGAGAAAAAATAATGTTGCTTAAAACCAAAATCCACTATCCATGGACCATAGAACTTTGTGCCAATGGATGGATGGATGCAAGGCTGGATTATCACTGGGGAATCTCCCCTGGCAAAACCTACAGATGTTCTGCTTTTACTCCAGTCCCATTAACTTCACTCAGACATAACCTCATGCGTCAGGGCTTAAACTATATCTAACCAGTATGGGTTTGGGTGAGACCTTATTGGGAAACAGGTTATACCACACTGAGAGATCCTACTCTGAGATTTGTTGTACTTCCCTGTGAAGCATCTGGTTCCGGCAACTGTAGGATACAGGACAGTGGACTAGATGGACCATGGCTCTGATCCAGTCTGACAATTCCTAGATTCCTATGCAGATGCTCGTAAATATAAGCCAGAAGGATATATCCCTACTGCATTTTGATATCACATTATTCTAGTGTGTCAATGATGTCTCTAAAATTTCAGCATATCTAGAGCTGTTATACAATGAAGTTATCCATTTTTAGTCAACTTAACCATACAGTTTTTGATGTTTAAAAAGTAATACGTTATTAAAAGCTGATATTACTACTATTCCATTTTTACTTTGACATCTGAGAATTTGAAAGGGAAGAACCCAAAGCCTGATGTGTACAGGCCATGTCACATAGAACTGAATACACAACCTAGATTATGTGCAGGGTGAGGTAAACCAGTCTGACGACGGTAATAAATGACCCAAACATTTTTATAAAAAAGATGAACGGAATCTTTTCTGCAATTCCTAACTGTTCTGGTAACTTCCTTCACCAATTATCTTACATATTCATATGTCCCTTTAATTCCTGATTCCCAGCTGAGACTGAAAGCAGGAAGTTGAAACTATCTTGAGAACGAACTCTTTGCAGGGTAGTTCTGTCTTAACTGGAATCAGGAAGCAACAGAAGTCCCACAAGCCTGCTTGTGTTAACTGTATGTTAACAGTTTTGTTAACATAAATGATTTGGTGCTAAACAGCCACACCCAGCTTTTGGGGGTGTGTGTGTGTATCCTAATCTACCCTATGGAGATTTACCCATTAATAATTGAATTACAAGCAGCTACGCGGTATCCTTATAAAAATAGTAATCAGTGGTCCAAAACACTTCAGAATCACTATTGTAAGCTTCAGCCTTTTGGATCCTTACTGTAACATTTTCTTTTTTATATATAGGGGAGAAGATTCTGTTTTATTGTAAAATGAAACGATTTAAGGTAAATAATATTATGCAAGGACATAATTTTCACTGCCAATGTAAAAATGGATGGAAGAGCCAGGGGAATTGAAAGGTGAAATAGCACATCATGATCCAGCAGTGCACTTATCACAAATAACACACGTTTAAGAAAAATTATATTCTTCAGAAGTGTTAAGTTTACATATAAAAATGTGTCAGCTTCCAGCAGGGGGAGCTCTAACTCTGGAAACACTTCTGTGGTTGCTGAAGCTTTGATTACCTGATTGGGTTGCATATACTCTTCCAACTATATGCGACAAAGTCTTCTATCCTAGTTGTCTGTAATATGACCACCATACATAATCTAGCCAAACAAGTAACAGAGATCTTCCCAGGATACCTACCACAAGAAAGATATTTTTTAAGTGTAGGGTTTGATTCTAAAGGAAATGAAATAATTATTCAGACAAAGAGCAGAGGGTAGTTAGTGTATCGGGATTTCTACCCTCAGTGAAGAAAGATTCAATTCTGTTTGCCAGTCAGGTTCAGAACAACAGTTGATGGGGCAGAAAATTTCCACTATTCTAATTGTCACACAAGAGAGGTCGCACAAAGTCATCCTTCGTAGAATGTGTTAATCATCTTTAAAATTCGTATTAAAAATAAAAACCCAGTGTTGCACACACAGGAAACAACAGGATTAGGTACAGCACATTTATCAAAGTAGTCAGGGATGGCACATGCTTACTTAAATAGGTTTAAGGAAATGCAAAAATATCTGAGAATTTGCTTCCAGGTAGTTGTAGAGAACACGGTCGGAAATTGTGAGGTTTCCATTGTTAAAAGGGCACTTTCTGTTCTAGCCCCAAGGTCCAAATTTCTGCCACTCATCCACAAAGGCATGACAGCAGCAAAGTGAAAAACAGAATAATCTTGAATTCCTGTTCACAGATACACTGATGAAGCAGGTTCTGAAAAATCAGAGAGATTTCACTTATTCAAGAGACTCCATCAATCTGAAAATTTCTCTGTGAAGATTTTGTACTTCCTATAATTATAAGTAACACTGCAGATGACTATAACTGACAGAAGTTAGTGACAAAAGTATCTTCACTATTTTTTGCAGCTTGTTTACTTTGTACATTTGTCAGCACTTTCTGTGTCATTGTTTCCCCTGTACAGTCCGCTACTTGTTTTCTTTCTTGCTACAAGACTCCTATAAACATCAACAGGGGAACAAAAAAAGACATTATAATTTCTAAAGGGTTTTCTAAGATGATTTGCACACCATACTATTTAAGATGTGAACTATCAGAAAATAGATTTTTTTTTTTGCTATGAGGCAATTTCTCAAAAAATTAAAGTTAATGGTTTCCCTTTAATGTGACTATTCATGTTAAAGAGCTAATTGATTTCTATGCCTGTCTATGCAACATTGCTTGCAATTATTAACTGTATCAGTGTTTGTGTATCTTTTAAATATCAATAAAAGTGTTTTAATTAAAAGCACATTCTACAAAATGGAAACAAGTTGAGAGAAAAATGATGATGATCTAGTACAACCAAAATGATGTTTCATATTACATGTGATCAAAACACTTCGGACTAGTTGCTTAGCTGGTGTAAATTGGCACAGTCCCACTGATTTCAATAAGGTTAATTGATTTACACCAGTTGAGGCTCTGACCCCAGTGCACACCATGCACAGTAATAATACAAAATAGTCCAGTGGCACAGGGCACAAAAATTCATGTTCTCGCATCTGAATTAAAGAACAAAATGAAACCAGACCAAAATAATTTCTCATTTCTACAGTAATTATCTGTAATGTCTGCAAACTGTTTCCCATGGACACAGGAATATATTTAATCAGAAGCCATATTTCATGCTTCAGAATGAGAGGATCTAATTTCTTGTTTGATGTACAGTTACACCACTATAAGAACATTTTGTGAATGGATCTTTATGTAATGAAGTTTATTCTATTCTATTATCTCACAGCCTGCAGTAACTGTCAGGGACTTTTCAATTTTAAATGACTTTACAATGCTAAATTTAATAATCCTATTTTTATACTTTATAACTCCTATGATGTTTTACTTGCTTGGACAAAATTATCCAGCGCAGCATGAAGATTATGCAGCATTCCAGTGGGTGGCTCATTGGTTATTTTAATAGAGTTTTCCAAAATTCCCTGTGGAATGACATGATCTTTAGGAGAAGGGGCATGTTCAGCACACATAAAAACCCGATAGTCTGGGTGACTTCCTTCACTGCGTTTCTCCACAAATTCCTCTACTGTGCCAAGCCACTTTGCTACCAGATGAATATTCTGGGCAAGGGGGTGGGGAGGTAAGAGAGAGAAATAGGCTTCCCAGTGAGCTATTGATTTGAAGTATGAAACATTTTATTGATACAAGCAAATCCGAGGCGTAAGGAAGCAGTTGGATACAGCACAATATCTGCAAAAATCGTGTGCATCTGTTCAGCACAATATACTGCATCATGACAGCAATCTTCCCTGCTTGTGTCTATTCATCTGATTACACAGAGTAACAATTCTTTTTGCTACACATTTATTTACTAAAGGGTTTTTTTTATGGATAATAAATTAGTAAATCAAATAGCATGTGTTTAGTAAAATACTAGAGTCAACTCCCTACCACACAAGGCAGATGCAGTTCACATTTTATGTGATTTTCAATGACCCATTAACACTCAGACCTCGATATTAAGTTCTGAGCTTCTCTTTTGGAAGAGACAAAGGCAGTTGGTAATCATTATTTAGCGCTGTTTTATCTAGACACACATTATTTTGAAAAGCTTCCATTTTTAACACTGCAATGTAGCACTGTTGAAATGAAGAGTTTTGACTTACTTGAAGTATAACCCAGTGGCCTTCTTTTGATGCTTTTACTGTAGCTATTTCTGCCACCGCTTCCTGTCCTTGACCCAGAGGTACATTGTGAAGTTTTCTGGCGTCAGTGGTAAATTCAAGCTTGCTCCCTAAACAGAACAATATATCATATCACTTCAACCCAAATAATTAATATAATTCAAAGAATCACATACTGTGCACAGAGCATTTAAATTGTACACATAATAGAAGTCACTAAACTGAGAACAAAAACAATCCCTCCAAAATAGAGTTTCATTATATCAGATGGACTAATATGTTTTATTCCTTTTGTGCTTCTTACAATATAAAATTGCAGATACAATAAGAGGCAATCCAGAAGGAGAACAACCAACTAATTTCCACTGAGGAAATCACTACCTACTACACATATAAAATACAATTATACCACAAAAGTGCATTTTCTGGTAATGTAATGTAAAGGCAAATATAAAAAAACTTCTGACTAAAATAACATAAACTGACTAGTTTCAGAGTAGCAGCTGTGTTAGTTTATATTCGCAAAAAGAAAAGGAGTACTTGTGGCACCTTAGAGACGAACAAATTTATTTGAGCATAAACTTTCGTGAGCTACAGCTCACTGCATCGGATGCATTCATATTTTCCACTGAATGCATCCGATGGAGTGAGCTGTAGCTCACGAAAGCCTATGCTCAAATAAATTTGTTAGTCTCTAAGGTGCCACAAGTACTCCTGTTCTTTTTATAAACTGACTAGGGTATCTGTTAAGCAGCTGCACATCCTATCGATGTACATACAGAGTGCAAGGAGTTAACTTGTAGTCATTACATTGAAATTGTGTGTGTGTGGGGGGGAGAGTCGTGGCATAAGGAAGGATGAGTTGAAATTAATACATTTGTCTCTTATCAATGTAAGTGGGCCAAATTCTCCTCATGCAAAACTATCGACTTGCACTCATCTAATCAAAACAGATGCTGGCCCTTTATTTTTTCACCAGAGAGCAACCAACAATTGCATTGTACACTGTCTGAGTCAAGCACTACAATTGTCATAAAGGAGTATATTTTCCAAATGTCATATAGTTCATGAAGTAACGTAATGGTACTCAACAATAATGGAGGTTCCTTATTTATTTCTCTAGAGGTATTAATTGTAATAGCATTAATTACAATTAATTCTTTTGGTATTAATGTGAATGAGTAGGAGTTCCACTCCAATTCAATAGAAAGTATGTTAGTTGTAAGCATTCCCTTTTGTGCAACATAAACAGACATGTTTGGCCTGGACTTACCTAATGATTCTATGGCTTTCAATGGGTCAGCTCCAGGAGATAAATGAAAACTAGCAGGCCTGTTTTCTTAAAACTATTTTGCAAACTCAGCTTTATGCCTCTCTACATATTGGTTCCAAATTTCTCTTCAACAAAGTTCCTATAAATTAAGAGTTGCAAATGATAAAACTTCAGGGAAACCAACATTTAAAATCTATAGAAAAAACATGTATACTACTAGTATTTTATCATGATTCATATTTGGTAGAAATCCAAGAACAACACAGTCTGGAGGCAAAAAATCCATCCCTCAAAGTGTTCAGGTTAGTAATCCAACTAACACCATATGTCATCTATCTGGTCGCCTGGCTTACATCATAATCAGCTTCTGGAGGGAACTTTTCATTTTCCATTCTTGTGAAAACTTCTCTTTCTTTGGACATTCTGATTCCACCACTTTTTTTCCTTCATTTTGGGGAGCCTTCAATATCTTTATCCATGCCACAAAATTAATCCCTAAAACATGTTGTCTAGAGATGAAAAAAACCCTAAGCACACTGATCACATTTTATTGTATTCATGTATATTTTGAACAGCAAAAAATCCCAAATTATTTGCACAGATTTTTAAAAAAAACAACAACAATGTTTGTGGTTTTCCTTGCAAGCCTACACAGGTTCCGGGGTACATACTACTCCTTAATTGCACTCTATGCAGAGCTGGAGTGAAAATCCAGTAGCCTGTTTTAGCTGTTGTCAATATTAACTCTGAATAAGAAGTCAAGTTCACAAGCATCAGTTTCTGTATTCATAAGTAAAAGCTGCAAAACAAAACATTTACATAATTAACTGAACAATTCCCCGCCTACAGTTGTTTACATCTGTAAGAGTTTAGGACCCCATTCATGACCAAATCCCAAGTTCCAGCCGGTTTTTTAAACATGCAGTCTACGGGTACCATAACATTGATTTAAATATAGAAGTGTTTCCTACTGCAGTAGAATCAATTCACAGGAGATAAGTGGACAAAAGGTAGCAATTGAGTAAGCCCATTTGAATCAAACAAAAATCACCCTGAACATTCATACAAAATTTGAACCAAACCCCAAACCTAAAGCTGTTTTGAAGTTCAAAACATTTAACTCTTTCTGTTAATTTTTTGCTCCCATCTGTGTGCCTTTTTTATATGGGACCAGGGATAGAAACACTAAAATGTGGGGAGAAACAATATTTTATGGTGTTCCTGGCTCAGTAAAAACCAAATAGCACTGGAATGTCATATTACATTTCCAGAACTGAGGGGATTGGCTAAGCAACCAAATTTTTGGATGGTTATCAAATCTGAATCCAAACTATCTAAGGTTAGCAGATTGCTAGCTTTTGGTGACTACTTTATAGAAATCAAAAGTAAACATAAAACCACTATAGTATTTAACTGTCTTGTGGAAGGATATGTTGCTTGCCAATATTTGGAATTTACTGAGGAAGCATTTCAGCTAAGTGTTAGTAGCCACCACTCCATCAGAGCAGCAAAAAATGTGACAAATAAACCATTTACTGCAATTGCCCCTTTCAAACAGAACAGGAATGTTTTTGGGGGGAGAGGGGAGGGCGGGAGCAGCCCTGCCCCTGGTGGAGGTCATTATTCTCCAGAAACTGGTAAACCAACCCTGGCTTATGTAGATACTTGAGAATAGGAAATGTTTTGTCTTTGAAATGCACCAGATTACATGTAACTTCAAAGAGTGTTCATGGGGAAGACACCCCCGGGACCACCTTACAAGGGCTTTATTTCTTGCCTACAAATTAGTCAGTTCAAAACACTGCTCTCCTCTCATCTCAGCCCTCAAATCTAACACTGCAGATGCCATTTGCAAAATGGGGGGTAAGAAAGAAAAGCAACTGTTTTGGAAAAGACAAAAATATTCTAAAAAATGAAGCCAGGCGCTGTAGAGACAGGAATAAGATGCAGTTCAGCTGGCAAGCAATACACTGACAGTGTGATGGATTTTTGAGGCATTTCAATAAATCCGTCTTTTTCAACTTCAGCAGGGGCGCATTGAAACAGCTACATTTTCCAAGTGGCAGACAGACATCTACATTATTTTTAAGAAAGCACCTACAGCATTATGATGACTATAACTAAATCCATCTTAAAGCTGGGGAAGGGGGTCAACAAATGTATTGAGCTCTTTGTGTAATGCCTCACTGACATTTCCCAACTCCCTCAGTCGGCTTTTTGCCCCCCACCCCCTTTTTTTTTTTGAGAAACCTGGTAAGATGCACGAAAGGATTTAAGGTTATCCTCTGTCTCTCTGTCTAACTTCTGACAATAAAAAGTCACAGTCAGCTGTAATAGGAGGGCAACACAATGAATCCTGGTAAGTCAGGGAGGGAGGTCATTTTTTTTCAACTTCGCTGCCCTCTCACCCCCATTTCTTCCTTGCATAACAGAAGTGCCATCTGTTCCTACCCCAAACATGCATGTATTTGATTTCCATTCAGTAATAGCTAATAGAAAAAGAGATTATCAAGCGATCTAAAGCACTCATCAGCATTACTAGTCTCTCCCATCCAATGTGTTTTGTTTGCACCTCCAAAGATTTAGAGACAAAATGGAGATAGATGAGTGCTGTCATTGCCTATAATTATTCCTTTATCTGGTAGGGTACCATATATCAAAGGTACAGAACATGGCTGCAGTAAGGAAATATGAGGCTCTGGGGTCAGAAAGTTTTAGGAGCCCCAAATGAGGGGAGGGATGTTTAGCTTATAGTTTTGTGTGCTCTAGCTTGCATTCACATAGCAAGCACTATTACTTGGGTGCTGTGCTAGCAAGATGCTGCATTAGAATACATCATTACCAAGTAACGATGTTGCATGATGCAATGTCACCTTGCAGTGATGCAAAAATCTGTATACTTTGCAGCTGGGGTGTCAACGTTAAAAATGTGGCTCCAAAAATCAACTCTGTACAAAAGTCATCCCAGGGTTCCATGTTTAGTGTAGCTCAATGACTTCCGCTCAAATTTGTGCAGTTTACAAGTAAAAAAAAGATTTTTTTTCCCTAACTGCCAGGTCAGCAAACTCAACTTGGGATCTTAAAGTCAAGCTGGGTTCTTTCCTTCCTATCTTGTAACCAGTTCTAATGATTCTGTAGGCCAAATCCTGCCCTCAGTTACACCTGGTGCCACCTCATGAAAGCAATGGCTCTACATTTGGAACTTAATTAATGGTTCAATTGAGGCCATTTGTGGTTGTCCTGAAGTAGTGCTAAAAAGAAAAGAAAGGAATATGCATTTTGTTACCCAGACAAGTAGACGTGACAAGATACATTCATGGAGCAGATCTACTGAGACATCTGGTGCTAATTTGCCTTAATTACTTTTCAAAGTAGAACAGCACTTTAAATCCAAATTTATGAGTGATCTAACCTCTGTCCCATTCCTCTTCCCTCACTTTCTGCTCCTCTGTCTCCACTCCTGACTCACAGATACTAAGCCCTGGTCTACACTAGGATTTTAGGTCGAATTTAGCAGCGTTAAATCGATGTAAACCTGCACCCATCCACACGACAAAGCCCTTTATTTCGACTTAAAGGGCTCTTAAAATCGATTTTCTTACTGCACCCCTGACAAGTGGATTAGCGCTTAAATCGGCCTTGCCAGGTTGAATTTGGGGTACTGTGGACACAATTCGATGGTATTGGCCTCCGGGAGCTATCCCAGAGTGCTCCATTGTGACTGCTCTGGACAGCACTCTCAACTGAGATGCATGATTGTTTGCCGTTGCTCTGATGCAGGAAGGGGCGACTGACGACATGGCTTACAGGTTTGGCTTACAGGGAGTTAAAATCAACAAAGGGGTGGCTTTACATCAAGGAGTATTTCAGGCAGGACTTCACGGAGGGTTCCAATAAGAAATGGTGCACCTAAGTTATTGTTCTTATTGGAACAAGGAGGTTAGTCTGGCCTCTGATTGATACATGGCTAGATTTACCTTCTCTGTGACTGACTGCAGTGTGACCTAGAGGAATGAGTCCCCTAGACGGGGGGCGGGGGGCGGTTTGCAAATGAGTACAAAACAAATCTGATCTATTTCTTGTTTTGATACACTCCATCTATCTTTTACATCTTTGGCTGGCAGCAGATGGTGCAGAAGGACTGCATGCCATCCTCATCTCTTGCCTGCCTGGCAGAAGATGATGCAATAGGACTGTTAGCAATCCATATCACCTGCCTGCTCACCATAAGATGGTTCAATAGGACTGACTGCAGGACTAAAGAGAATGACTTGATCAAGTCACTCCAAATTTAGTCCCTGTGTCCCTGTCTGCCCAGATGCTCCTGATCGACCTCACACAAGCGACCAGGAGCACCTCAGACATGACGATGATGGCTACCCGTCCTATTGCACCGTCTGCTGCCACAAGGCAATGGGTTGCTGCTGCTGTGTAGCAATGCAGTACCGCGTCTGCCAGCACCCAGGAGACATACGGTGACAGTGAGCTGAGCGGGCTCCATGCTTGCCGTGGTATGGCGTCTGCACAGGTAACTCAGGAAAAAAGGCGCGAAATGATTGTCTGCCCTTGCTTTCACAGAGGGAGGGAGGGAACGGGGGCCTGACAATATGTACCCAGAACCACCCGCGACAATGTTTTAGCCCCATCAGGCATTGGGCTCTCAACCCAGAATTCCAATGGGCAGCAGAGACTGCGGGAACTGTGGGATAGCTACCCACAGTGCAACACTCCGGAAGTCAACGCTAGCCTCGGTACTGTGGAAGCACTCCGCCGAGTTAATGCACTTAATGCACTTAGAGCATTTTCTGTGGGGACACACACACTCGAATATATAAAACTGATTTCTAAAAAAACGACTTCTATAAATTCGACCTAATTTCATAGTGTAGACATACCCTAAGGCCAGAAGGGGCCACTGTGATCATCTAGTCTGTCTTTAGAACTTCCCCAAAATAATTCCTAGAGCAGATCTTTTCGAAAAACATCCTATCTTGATTTTAAAATAGTCAGCAATACAGAATCCACCACAAACCTTGGTGAACTGTTCCAATGATTAATTACTCTCGTGGTTAAATTATCTGTCCATCTCCTGTTTCTTTCCTTTCAGTCCCTGCCGCCTCTCGCCTCACCCTCCTCCTGCTTTTGTTTTCCTCCTACCTACTTCCTTAATTAAGCCAGCTCTTATATGTCCAGGGCCTTTCCACTTTGTCAGGCCACTGAAAGGTGGAAGCAGAGCCGGGAGTGGGGCAGATCCTGGAGCACAGGAGACGTATGGGCAGCACACTCACACTGTGGAACTAACTGGCATGGTAAGACAGTGGAATACAGCCAGGAAAAATTCTAAACAGCAGGCTGTGTCATTGCATGGGGACTCCAGGAAGCTATGCTTGTACTTCAGAGTAGCTATTTTGTTTAGCTATTAATTAATTAATTAAAAAGAAGCAGAGACTTTTTACAAAAGGTGGAGGTAGAGGGGAAAGCATCAGCTCAGCAGTGTTATGCAGTTCAGCCACAGGGGACTTCCCTAGACTTGGCTACTAGCTGGGTTTTGATGCAGGCGTTGTGGAGGGCCAGTAGATCCAAGATTACGTACCCATGGATCTACCAGAATAAGGAGAGAGTTAATCAGAGCAAAGGCTACCAAAGCCTTGGGGCTGCAGTAGATGCTGCAGAGCAACTGCTGAGGGGGCTGGGAAGAATTCCCTATGTCCTGGAGGGCAGCCTACCCCAAGCCCAGCTGCTCATGCTCAGGGTGGTGGGCAATCTATAATGCAGTTGTGCAAATGAAATATTGCATAAGCAGAGTCTGAAGCAGATCTGTCTGGCAAACCTCCTGATTTCTACATTGTGTCAAAATACATGAGTCAACATTTCATTTTCCCAAATTTTCAGTAATTTAGTTGCCCTATTCTTGTACTTTATATCCTACACCAAGATGACATTTTTGAACCATATTTTAGGAGCTTAATTTGATCAAATGATCCAAGGGAACTACCAGTAGATAACTCTGATTTAATGCTAGATGTGTTATAATGGTTAGCATTTCTGACAATGAAGTTTTATTCTGCTTCAGTTAATTTTTAGGTAATACATGCTTTATTTTTTACATGAGCCAGGAATGCACATTCCTTTTTTTGCAGTTCAGTTAGAAAGTAAAAAATAATTAAAAAATAAAGAGCTCAACCTTGAAAAGTGCTGAGCACCCTCAAAGAGAGCAGAGGGTGCTCAGCACCTTGCTGGATCAACCCCATAATACATCTCCCAGTGTGATAGACTTAATGGTGACCTGTAGGTGACCCAGAAGGAGCTGGGGTAAGACACAGCTAAAGGACTGATATTCGGATTTGGTAAATACTAGCAGTGTCTGAATATCAGCTTTCATGACCTCTTTCCCCTTCTCCACATGGGGAACCCAGTGCTCAATTTGAATGAAGGAGGTGTGGAGCTCAAGCAATTAGGTGCTGGGGTTCAAGCAATATTTTTAACATTAAAATACATACAGCAAGCCCAGAGATACCGGGGCTCAGCCCTGCCAAGCTCTGGCACAAATTAAGCACTGATTCAACCTCCTCCTTCCCCACAACACAGGTTCAACAAGCCCCTCTCCTAAATTTACCACCTTCCTCCAGGACATGGCAGCTCATATCCCAATAGGCCCTTGGCCCTTCTCCTCTGTCCCCATTTGTGTTTTTTTTCCAAAAGGAACATGTAGCTTGTGGGGAGGGGTACTAAGGCCTGTGCCCATTATACAACCCCTTCCGTGAACCCAGAAGAGCAATGTTTGGGTTGAGAAGCAAAGACATAATAGAGAAATTTCCAGCTGTGTGAGGGGAAAAAAAAGCATTTTATAACAAATCAGAGAACATTACACAATACTCTTCCCTCACCTCATAAGAACAGCCATACTGGGTCAGACCAAAGGTCAATCTAGCTCAGTATCCTGTCTTCCAACAGTGGCCAATGCCAGGTGCTTCAGAGGGGATGAACAGAACAGGTAATCATCAAGTGATCCATCCCTTGTCGCCCATTCCCAGATTCTTGCAAACACAGGCTAGGGACACCATCCCTGCCTATCCTGGCTAATAGCCATTGATGAACCTATCCTCCATTAATTTATCTAGTTCTTTTTTTAACCCTATTATAGTCTTGGCCTTCACAACATCCTCTGGCAAGGAGTTCCACAGGTTGGCTGTGCGTTGTATGAAGAAATGCTTCCTTTTGTTTGTTTTAAACCTGCTG
This sequence comes from Natator depressus, assembly GCF_965152275.1. Taxonomy (NCBI): domain Eukaryota; kingdom Metazoa; phylum Chordata; order Testudines; family Cheloniidae; genus Natator; species Natator depressus. Next base: position 41,083,319 of record NC_134244.1, read on the forward strand.
CCTATTAATTTCATTTGGTGACCTCTAGTTCTTGTGTTATCAGAAGGAGTAAATAACACTTCCTTAATTACTTTCTCCTCCCCCACTGGGTTCTGTGTGTGTGAAAACCATGCCATCCTTGGGTGACCCAGTATAATTTAAAAAATGAATCCAGCTCCCACATTTTGCTCCCAGGATGGCTAGTGGGAAAATCAACTCTCTTCACGGGGATAACTTTCCGGGGATGATATTGTTTTTGTGTTCTTAAGAAAGCAACTTTGAGTGGCTGGGAGTACTGTGGAAGTACTGGGAGTACTGTGGCACACTCAGCCCCAGGGAGCGTCTCAGACTCAGGGTGACACTGATGGACCAAAGTCCAACTCTCCAGAGGCCCAGTAGAGCTGTCCTTCAGCATAAGCAGCTCAAGCACCAGTATGGAGTCCTAGTAAATGTACAAACCAGTTCAATCTCTCCCTCCCACAGTTGGAAGAGAGGAGGAGGAGATATCACTACAGCAGAATCTCTCCTCACACTCAGCAGATGGGGGCCTTGCACATTGTAAGGTTAGTTCTGCATAGCTAATGACATATGGAGCAAAGTGTTGTGGGAGAAAGAGATCATGGACTAAGCGGGCAAGTGCATGAGCATACACCCACCCAACAACATACAAAGGTGTCTCCGTCACAGACATACCGCACCTGGAAAGCTAACTGGGCTGTGAAGGTAAGCTTGTCTCTTTCAAACAGACCCCGAGGACGGATGTAAATGAAAGTGGAGTATGTCACACACTCGATCAGATTGTTTACCCTCTGTCACGAAGTGTGCGGGAGTCCGGGCCCTGCACCCCTCTTCCTGAGATTCACCATGACTCTCAGCCAGCCAGTAAAATGGAAGGTTTATTGTACAATAGCAACACAGTCTAAAACAGAGCTTATGGGTACAACCAGGACCCCTCAGTCAAGTCCTTCTGGGGGGCAGGGAGCTTAGATCCCAGCCTTGGGCTTCCCTGCGTTCGACCACCCAGCCTGAAACTGAAACTCTCTCCAGCCCCTCCTCCTCTGGGCTTTGTCCCTTTCCCAGGCCAGGAGGTCACCTGATTCCTTTGTTCTCCAACGCTTTAGCTCTCATCTTGCAGGAGGGAAGGGCCTGGCCATCAGTTGCCAGGAAACAGGGTGTTGGCCATTCTCTGTGTCCAGACCCCTGCACACACCTGCTCTCTAGGGCTCTGCAATGATCATACACCCTTATCCCACCACCTAGATACTTAAGAAGTACATAGGGGAAACGGAGGCACCCCCACAATATTCAGAGAAAACATTAAGAACAGTCCCACTTCATCACACCCTCTCACACCCATTGTCAGAGGGTTCTGCCTGCTGCTCTGCTTTGTGAAATACAACATAAAAAGCCCGTGACAGAAGGGAGACAAGGGTCTAAGCCAATGGTAACACTAGATTAAAACAGCAGCACACGAACATATTGATCTCTTTCTAAATAGTAACCTTGAGCAAGAACTGATATATTGGATTGATTTTAATCAGCTTTTCCATGCGGAAATAGAGCTGGGAAGCTCTTGCCACTACTGGCCGATAATGCTCACGAGCCTCATTGATCTTCACTTTGTTGACTTTTGCTTCCAAAACCTGCAATATATGAGAGATACAGAAACTGTGTGTGAAGAGCTGGACCTGGATTCAGTGAGCAGCATTACGACAGAGGCCTTGGGAGAAGCCAGAGGGTTTGCAAATGATGGAGGTAGCAACAACTTTGGGGTCTGTTTCTGGAAGGTTCTGAGAGCCTTAGATTCTGCAAGGTTTGAGATGTGACATACTCTCAACTCCCATGACAGTCAATGAGAGCTGAGAGCACTCAGGACCCAGCAGGAGGTGCTCACTCTTTGAAGGATTAGGTCCTTGAGGAGGCCACAAGATTAAGAACACCCTGAACTTCTTTTCCCTGCTTCAGTTACTTTTCAAATCATTTTAGAGCATTAGAAATTCAAAGGGCCTCAGCCGAAAATTGTTTTACATGCAGCACTCCCAATAAGGCAATGGAGTTTTGAGTGCGGACATCGCAAATATTTAATTTCAACCCATTTGTTTCTCACTGCTCAAACATTTTAAAAGAAAGAAAGAAAATAAATCAGTGATCACTTTCCCTCAGTGGGTTTTGTGAACTGAGAATAGAGAGAAGACACAGAAAGTATCCAGCTACTATATATGCCCATAGCAAATGCAGCTGCTTGTATCATGCTAGAACATCTGCAGGAACATGACATTCACGCAGACTCACACACGTTAGCTTTATACAGAGAACAGTTTTGTTATGAAAGCAACATAAATCTATTTTATAATAGCTTTGTCCACCACCTCCCCTTGCTCTCTTAACATAATTTTAACTGAAGAATACTGTCAAACTGGTCAAAATGGGACAAATCCTCAAGTCCTTCATCATTTTTTACTCAGTCCTTAGTAGTCTGAGTAATGTCATGGTAAAAATGACTAAGGATTTCAGGATTTGGCCCTTTTTGCATTAATAGCCACTATGTAATTGTATCTCTTCAGAAGAGGCATGAAGCTACCAAAAGAATGACAGGCGGAAGATGTCAGTGCCTATGTGAAACAGCTAAACTCATTCCAGGCAGAGCTGATCACATTTTGTAAGAGGCACTGCTAGTCTGCAGAAACTAGGCAACAAGGACCTGCGTTTCTATTCCTCTGCACCTTGCGTAGTCATTTACATCAGTGAAAAGTAAGTGGTAGAAATGTTACCATTCCAACTTTGCACTGCTGTAAATGATGGCACAAGGTCCATAGAAATGGACAATCAGGCCCCCCAATGTGAATTTTTGCAGAGTTAGAGGCAACCCCTTCCCTGGTTACTTTACAAGTCTCAGCTAAACTCTCTTCCTTAGGATTCACACTCAACCATTTTTAAAAACAAGTGTTCTAAAAGGTTCTTTTAAACTCCAGTCTGTCCCAACAACCTGTTTATAAAGAGTTCCGATGCTTTAGTTTATTTGATGGCTTCTTTTGAAAGAGGCTTTTAATTGAATGTTTGCTATCTACCGCTGTTTCATCAATATAGGCTGCTTCCTGAGGATTTTTATAGGGGAAACTTTGGCACTGATTTATGTTAGTTTAAAGTTATCTAGGAGACGGGTAAAGATGACCTCACAGTAAGACAAATACAAGCCTGCAGCTAATGTGCAGATTTGCAATTTACTGGGTTCCTCAGGAACATCTTACTCACAGCCCCCTAAAGAGAGTCCAGGCAGGATGCATCCACACAGGGTAATCAGCTCCAGCCACATTCTCTCATTCTTCCCTCTGACTTCAGGGCTCAGACAAGCCTGATGGAAGAGTAGCCCAGCAGGGGTCACAGCTTTCAGCTCTGTCTAGTCTCACAGCACTTACTGAACCCTCTCCACCTAAGGAAGACCTTCAGAAGTAAGCGTCTCCCTTTTAAAAAGACACTGTCACATGATTAACATTCTGAGACATTTCTGCAGTTGGTTGTTGATGTTATCTATTCTGAGTTGGGGAAGGGATGGGATAATAGCGTCTCTGTATTCTGATCTGGCTTGAATGCTGATATCCTCAGATTTTTTGGTCAAGTCACATAATCACCACCTCAGTTTCCCTATCTGTGAAAAAGGGGTGAACTATGTATTTTTCTACCTAACAGGGACGAACTGAGGATGAATTAATTAGTTTGTAAAGCACTCTGCAGATGAAAAAGAGATGTAAGTGCTACGTATTTATTACCGATATCACATGACATTTCATACTTATGAATGTAATATTTCTCTCTAAACTGCATATGAACCATGACTTTAAAATGCAATGATTTCTAACATTAGCTTCTTGGTTTGCATACTTAGCACTGTTTGCACAAGAGATCCAATGATGTGCATCAGCATAGCAGAAATTAATATAGAGCTCCAAAATGTGCATGGCATTCATCACTTTCCTGTTACCTTCTTGAGTTCCTCAATTTGCATGAGGTTCATTATGCATCCACTGAAAGGGTTTTCCATACTGGACATATGTTTTTACAGTCAGTTCTGACTACTTAGAGCCAGAGAAAACAGCTCAAGTGATTGAATCTGCCTGCCTGCATTTCACTGGAGTAATTCTTGCACTGTTCCCTCCTGTTGTTTTATCTAATCTCCTCAGGCCCTTGGGAGTTAGGTGCCTAGGTGCTTTTTGAAAAACCCACTACGTGCCTATCTGTATCGGTGCCTAAATCCCTTTAAAAATCTGGCCCTTTAGTTTTATGATTGAGCAATGTCAACCAACCAATAACTCAATACAGTGCAATCTCAACATAATTCTAAACCAAACAACATAGAAAAATATCAGTAAGCATTTGGTTCATAAGAAACTATGAAAAGAGATGTGCCAAAGAAAAGCTAATTTTCAGTTAACAGTCACATGTGAAATGTAAAACATCGATCTAATTCTCTTCTTCTTGCAGCTTTTATTTTGAATTTATAAAAGGATTTCATTGTGATTAAAACATTTTAGAATTATCAGGGTACAAATTATAGAGAGATTCTACTACACTACATACATATGCAGTTTCACCTATGCAAGTAACTGAGGCTGTTACCCACGGAAAAGAGCTATTAAAAAGAATCTCAGAAACACACTGAGATCCTCACAGATTAATATGCTGAAAAAAGAGGTGATGCAATAAGTATAATTATGAAAGAAAAATATCTGGTTTTGATCAAAAAGAGCCATTTTCATCTTATCAAAGTGATCATTATTGTTGCTGATCTGATTCTTTTCATATTTTACCTTTAGTTCTACTTCTGCTGCTGTGTGTAGTGTTGTTTCCAGCTTTTCAACCAGAAGTATATCCCAAAGAAATTACTCTTGGCAGCCAAAAGGCATGCCAGCAATTCATCCTCAAGCATTTTCAACTCAATTTTAAAATAATTTTGCTGCTTTGTGAGTTCAGACTGAAATGAAGATGGCTAGTTTGCAAATCTATATATCAAACAATGTTAACATAGGAAATATTGCATCTCTTTGCTTCAAATACACTCATCTCCTAAACCTTCCTTATAAACCTAGATTTTAGTAATTAAGTTTTGGATTAACATCAAAAGAAAGAAAATGTATAAATTGTGACCTTTTTTCTGATTATTATTAAACAGATTTAAATCAGAAAAATTAGCTAATTACTGGCTATAGATTCCATCCTAATAAATGTGAGTTGAACATCCAGATTTATGTCTGACCATATCTTGCAATTATTTCTGTGTGCACCACACACTAGTCATGTCATCCTCTTTCAGGCACAAACATGCACAAGAGGGAAGAACTCATACACAACATTAATAGCTTCAAAGCCATGGAAAACCTGAGGCATTATCCCCTGGGTTCAAAGGGGTAGTAGCTAAGCAGACCTAGCCTGGCATGTGGCTTACGAGTACAGACCCTTTATGATTTGCAAAGAATCATGGCCCCAAATGTCAGTCTGAGGGAATTCATGTGGCATGCCTGCCCCACCAACAGCTGCAGAAGCAGCTTGGTGAGCTAGCTGGCATTGGTCCTTGGTCTCCAGTTGCAACTTTGCAGTGAGTACAAACTGTAGATTGGGAGCACTAACTTCTCAGCACTTATCTGTGATAAATCTGTGGGGTTCTGAAAGGAATATGCTATCTACAGGAAATTCCCCAGGCCCCTTCCGCTGACTGATATCTCCAACTCCCAGCCAGCAGAATCCCACACTTGTTGCGGAGAAGCTACTGGGGAAGGAGTTGTGTAGGCTCTGCTCATAGGTTCTGCCTTGGCATTTTTCATGACCCAGTTCACAAGAGCTATTCAATGCGTACATTGCTTTATCCCTTTCTCCGTTATTTCTCAATTATCGAAGTGTGGCTTCCTCAGTGAGGATTCTGTGCATGCCAATGCCAAAGTACTAACACAGTTATCGTCAGTTATTCTAGAGTAAAAAATGGATGCCACAATTTTTATGAGTATAAAATGTGTATTTGTTCCACCTTCAAAAAACCCTTTTTGATGAGACCAAGCATAAAATATTTCAGTTCAAAAGGAGCATTCCAAGATAAGCTTATACATGACATATGCATCTCAAACATAACTAGAGTGTTGCCACTACAGTGCTCAATTGGCAACATTCAGACTTGGTGTGTGTCCACACCATTGGGAGGGAAGCTCTAGGGCAACATTTTCAAAAGTGTCCAAGTCACTTAGCAGCTAAAGTCCCATTTTCAAAAGTGACTTGGACACTTAGGACCTAAGGCATTTAAAGTCAGTGGAACTTAGGGTATGTCTACAATACAAAATTAGGTCGATTTTATAGACGTCAATCTTTAGAAAGAGGTTTTATAAAGTCGGTTGTGTATGTCCCCACTAAGCGCATTAAGTCAGCAGAGTGCATCCTCAATACATGGCTAGCATCGACAGTCCCCACAGGCTCCGCTGCCCATTGGAATGCTGGGTTAAGCTCCCAATGCCTGATGGGGCAAAAACATTGGTTTTGGGTACATGTCGTCTGTCTCCCCTCCCTCCCTCCGTGAAAGCAATGGCAGACAATTGTTTCATGCCTTTTTTCCTGGGTTACCCGTGCAGACGCCATAGCACGGCAAGCATGGAGCCAGCTCAGCTCACCGTTGTGAGCACTGTAAATACCTCACGCATTATCCTGCAGTATGCGCAGAACCTGGCTAGGAGCCGTAAGCACATGGATGATTGTGAGGAGGACAGGGACACAGATGTTCCTGAAAGCACGGGATGTGGCAGTTGGGACATCATGGCTGCAGTGGGATAGGTTGATACAGTGGAACGCTGATTCTGGGCCCGGACAACAAGCACAGACTGGTAGGATGGCATAGTGTTGCAGGTATGGGATGATTCCCAGTGGCTGCGAAACTTTTGCATGCGTAAGGCCACTTTCATGGAACTTTGTGACTTGCTTTCCCCTGCCCTGAAGTGCAGGAATACCAAGATGAGAGCTGCTTTGACAGTTGAGAAGTGAGTGGCAATCACCCTGTGGAAGCTTGCAATGCCTGACTGCTACCAGTCAGTTGGGAATCAATTTGGAGTGGACAAATCTACTGTGGGGGCTGCTGTGATTCAAGTAGCCAATGCAATCAGTGACCTTCTGCTAGCAAGGGTAGTGACTTTGGGAAATGTGCAGGTCATAGTGGATGGCTTTGCTGCAATGGGGTTCCCTAACTGTGGTGGGGTGATAGACGGAAGGCATATCCCTATCTTGGCACCGGACCAACTTGCCAATCAGTACCTAAACTGCAAGGGGTACTTCTCAATGGTGCTACAAGCACTGGTGGATCACAAGGGACATTTCACCGACATCAACATGGGATGGCCAGGAAAGGTGCATGATGCTCACATCTTTAGGAACTCCAGGCTGTTAAAGCAGCTGCAAGAAGGCACTTACTTCCCAGACCAGAAAATTACCATTGGGGATGTTGAAATGCCAATAGTTAGCCTTGGGGACCCAGCCTACCCCTTGCTCCCATGGCTCATGAAGCCTTACACAGGCAGCCTGGACAGTAATAAGGAGCAGTTTAACTATAGGCTGAGCAAGTGCAGAATGGTGGTAGAATGTGCCTTTGGATGTTTAAAAGCTCGCTGGCGCTGTTTGCTGACTAGGTTAGACCTCAGCGCAACCAATATTCCCATTGTTATTGCTGCTTGCTGTGTGCTCCATAATATCTGTGAGAGTAAGGGGGAGACATTTATGGCAGGTTGGGAGTTGAGGCAAATCGCCTGGTGGCCGATTTTGAGCAGCCAGACACCAGGGCGATTAGAAGAGCACAGCTAGGTGCACTGCGCATCAGAGAGGCTTTGAAAACCAGTTTTATGACTGGCCAGGCTATGGTGTGACAGTTGTGTGTGTTTCTCCTTGATGCAAACCCACCCCCTTTGTTGATTTTAATTCCCTGTAAGCCAACCACCCTCCCTGCTTTGATCACAGCTGGCAAAGGAAATAAAGTCTCTATTGTTTTGAAACCATGCATTCTTTCTTTATTAATTAAAAAAAAAGTGAGATAACTGACAAGGTTACGTGGGTGGGGTTGGGGAGGAGGGAAGGACAATTATAATCGGGCCCACTGAACACAAAAGTTCACCGGCATGCCTGCTGGGCTATATATATTAGTATGACAAGTACAAATCTATTGATGAAAGTGAAAAAGTTTGTTGTGCTGGTCCCTCCAGCAAGTGGAGATGTCATTCTAAAGAGCAATAACTAACATGAGAAATGTTACAGTAATGCACATACACACCTTGAAGGGTTCTAAGTCTGGTCTTCCCAAATTGACAACGTGTGCCAACAACTGATCTTCTAAATCAGCTTGAGTAACAGTGAAATTGATTAAAGTGTTCTGGGCCTGGCTTTCTCGTTTGTAATGGGGATTTGCAAACTGTGTGTGGTGGATCAGCCAGAATTTAGGGTGAAACTTACATTCCTTATCCCCTACTCTGATATAACTGTATGCAGGTGGGGAGAGTGGAGGTGAAGGAAAGGAACATGACAGCAGGAAATAATTGTACTTCTGAAGAAATAAAATGTGAGTGAGAGGAAAGTAGCTTGACTGAAAAGTGAACAGGATGCCTGGCTCAGTTGTTCAATAAGACCGAAAGAGACTTGTAGCGTGTATTGGAGCAGAAAGTGTGCATTTCAAAAGTCATTCACATTCAGAATTGCAACCAAAATATAATTAGTAGCAGTAACTTTGTGAGTCTCAACATACCAGGAAATCCCTTCTTGAATCAAATGCCTCCCGAGGGAGTGAGAAATTAAAGCTGCCTTTCCACTCTGAGCTGCTGCACACCAGTGTATCAGTAGTCAGCATAAGGAGGATTCTGCATGTAGTTGCCCTGTGGGAGTGTCACGAAAAAACACCCTCCTGAGTGCAGCCAGTTTCAGTGCTGTAAAGCGCCAGTGTAGACAGTGCCCCAGCATTGGGAGCTGCGCCCCTCGTGGAGGTGGTTTTTTTAAAGAGCTGGGAGAGCTCTGCCGCGACCACCCAAGCCACGTTAAAGCGCTGACATGGCAGCGCTTTAGCATTGCCAGTGTAGACTAGCCTTCAGGAAGGCTGCTCTCAACAGGTAGACAAACTGAGAAATAAGATTTAAAGTTAGGTGGGGAAATTAAGATAACAAGAGAAAAAAGGTGAAAGGATCAGGACAGGAATGTGAGGATTGTGATGACTCCACTTTGTTCCTCAATTTGACCTGTTTGATTAGGGCTCTCACAGCTGCTGTAATTAGAACTAAATTTCAAGAGTCAGGAATTCATTACTGTGGCTCACTAACTACTTTCTCCCAGAATGATTAAAGAGTAGAGAAAAGGAACTGAAAGAATTTTATGCTATTCCATTAATAGTTCTCTCTTGCCTAAATTGTAGGTAAGAGCTGCATTATGGCAACTTTCCCAGGGTTGCATGATTTAAAGAGATTAGACAAGCCGGGTAACGTAACAAGCTAGCGTGCATGATCCCTATAGTCAGAAACAATCTTGGGCAATAGAGGGAATGACCATGAGAGATGGGATATTCTCATTCTCCGGCAGGGCCATGGGATGGAAGGAGAATCCCTGGTAGTTGCACAAAGGGATGTAGGTGCAGCTAAACCAGAGGGAGGGAAAGGGTTCAGGATTATAATGGGGAGGAGGGGAAAATGCCACTAGACTAAAAGGGGAGTGAATAGCTGAGAAACCCACTCATATTAGCTTGTCTCTATCTCAGAGAGGTGGGTACATGACTTGAATGGAAGGGGAGACAGCTCCCTATGTCAAAATAGTGAAATAAAGAAATCAGGTTAATAAAGTGGAGGATATGGATCCCTTCCAGCCACTCCTCCTCTTGGGGAGAGGAGCATTACTAAATGTGGCCTATTTTTGACCCATGTGGCAGCACATAGGTTGGTATAACCCCTCCGGTGCTACAGTAGGGAAGTGAGGAAGATTCTATGGTGTGGTGGGGAACACTACTCATCTGGGTCTCACAAGGTCCCCGGGTAGTACAGCCAGGACTGTGCAGATAGAACCCTGGCCCAAACTTTAGTTTTCCCCGTCAGGTGTGCATGGGTGTAAAGCCACACAGGGAAGGGTTAAGCAGCTGGAAGATGCAGCTGGGCCCAACAGTTCAGGGGCCTTGCAGTACCCAGATGGTAGCACACCCAATCACACATGTGCTAGAGAACTTTGATGAAAAGGTACATTAAATATAGATAAACATAAGTGGAGAGATGGCTGATGGCATGATAGCAAACTGATTTACCTTCCTTTCTTTAGCATATGCCTTCCAAGTGGTTGGTTAAGTACAGGATCAATGGTTACGTCGAGTTCTCTATCAAAACAGGATCTCCAGCAACAACTACATGCTGTATAATATCAACATACTTGTAAAAATCCACAGGGGTCGGGGGAGACATGGACACAATGCTGAAGATGCTAGCAGACAACTCACTTAGTTATTTCACTGGATACTTTGATATGCTTACAGTAAGAAAACAGTTTAGTAGAGTTTTTAATGCTTCCTGGGATATAAAGAAAACAATTCAGGATAAAATTAGCCCCCGCACCACTTTAGTAGCTCAACAAATTAATGTTTCTATTCCTACTAATTCTGGTAGCTGCCAACTAGCTTTTATCCTGCCTGACTCAAATGGACGACTTTCAAATCTGAGCCATATCTGCTTTTTATCCATTTGATCCCCCTGGAGCGGGGGGGTCAATCAATAGAAGCCAATGTTCATCGTTTGTAAGAATAGTGGCATTTTGTGTGGACATGTATCGCTGGGCAAGCCTTCATTGTTCCATTTAGCAATTGTTGCATCATCCGTCAGCATGGAGATGGGAGCAAGACCTTCCGTCATTGGAATGGGGACCTAAAGTAATAAAGGTTAACTTTTAAATTGCTAGTTTCAATGGCTTGTGTGTGACAATATCTTTTCACACATATTTTTAATGCATGTAAAGAAAAAACTGCATCAACAGGAAAAAAATGCAGTATGCTTCTTAACTTTGTACGAATCAACACATGAATGTAAGAAATTGGGTTATAATTTTAAACAGTCAAAAGACAGGGAATACACAAATTAAGATTATCATAGTGATCTCAGCTCTCCAGTGCTGCACATATGGAAAACAATTTGACTGTCTGTGTAACATTCATTGAAGTATTTTAGAGTTATACATACAAGGGCAGAAGAGTAGTCACTGTATATTAAACCTTTAGCTGTATAATCAGTACCTGGTGGGCCAATTTCCGCTCTCAGCTCCGCTGTCTCATAGCTATAAGAAATCCTGTGTCTTCAAATACGTTACTGCAGACTTCAGGTGGTATAACAGAGCAGAATTTAGCTCTCCACATGCCACATGGGCACGTTATGATGAAGACCTCTGCTTTTTGTACATCCTGACTGTAGAGGGTTTAAAATTATGGCCTGAACATTATTACATTAATATAAATGTGTATATTTTATTCCCATGTTTTTTAAAAAAAAGGGAGATTCAGGCCCAAATTTTGCCCTGTATTAGCACAAAGTTGATCTAACACTGGCTTAACCAGCCCATAGAGGAGACGTAATCAATTATTTTTTGACAAGGTCTAAATTTCTTGGTCAAAGGTCCAGACTCCAAAGAAAATAATACAAAAATAAAATGAAGAATAAGAATAAGAGAATAAAAAGATTTTGTGGTCTGTCCAAAAGCGTCTGGTGGTCCAGATTTGGTCCACAGTCTGCCTATTGATTACCCTTGCCCCAGAGGATTCCTCCAGTGTGAGGGAATCCGTGGGTAGCACAGAGCTACTTTACTGTTCCTTTGGCACCCGCTATTCCACCCATTGTTGCAAAGAGTATATCTGGGGAAATGGAGGAATGGTTCTTTATACACTGAAAGTCCTTCATTGCTAGGATGGTCCCTTGATGTTCTTGAGAGCCTGAATAATAATTTAGAGTAGCCCCCAGACTGCTCTAATTTACTGAGGCCAGCCTGGCACCCAGACAGCCCCAGAATCAGGAGAGGATAAAAGCAGTCTGAGGCCAACTTTGCACTCTCCTCTCCTCCTGAGTTGTGCCTAGCACTCTCTCTGGTCAAAGCACATGATTCACAAAACCCTAATTACTATACTGCTTTCACTGTGAGCTTCCACATTTTCACAGACAAAAGCTACTGTACGGAACTCCACAGTGAAATTGCAGCACAAAACGCTGGTATTATGTAATTATAATATTTTATAATATCTTAAATAAGCTTATTACTTTAAACTTACGCTAAGGGATTCATAATAGAAACATCTCAAACAAATCAGTTAATCATATAAAACACTATATGTAACTTTTTATTTCGCTCTTTCTTTCTCATTCTTTGTAATTAGCTTGGAGACTGGCCCTCAGTCAAAACTAGCCACCTGGAAAGTTTCAGCTTGTAACATTTAGCTTTTTGTGAGTCATAAATGTGCAAAAAAGACTTTTTTACAATAGAAAAAACACCTTTTCCCCCCATCCTTGCATAATTCAATACCAATGAATGGTTTTTACTCAGGCTTGGAAAAAAAAAATCACATTTCAACTGAAACCAAGCATGAAAAATTTCAGATGTAAAGGAAATTTTCATCTGAAGGAAAGTTATGAGCATGAGACAACAGCAGGTTCAGATGGACGTCTCAATGCAACCTTAACTATAGCATTCACCATGAAGCCAGTGTTATAACTGAACACTAAATCTTGCTCTGTGCTCCACTGGTGCACAGTGGAGGGACGAGAATAGAGTATTAACAGCCTGTCCCCTCATGCAAGCAGCAGGGAAGCTTCTCTCCACAGCACTCAGCAGAATACTGGCCGGGCCTGACAATTGCCCTGGGTTGCAAATCATTTCCCCAAGGTCTGTGGGTTAGTCTGCATGTCTAGCCCACATCAGCTAGTGAATATGTTTCAAACAACAGCAAGCACTAGCCAGCGGCCTAATTTGCTCTTGTTCAGGAGTGCACTTTGTTGATTTATTATTTCCAAATGTACCTTCCTATACAATGAGATATTTGCAGAAAGTAGAGTTAAGCTACATGGTGAGTTGACAGGAAAAAAAAGAAATACAGCAGATGTTGGATTTTTTTGATTAATTGTACTTTTAAAAAAATAAACAGTATGAGCGCTTCAATTACGAAGGCGTGTGCAAGTCTTGACTTAGCCTCTAGTTTGCCAAGTAAGGCATCCACAGGTTTTGAACTAGCCAATATCTCTTTGCAAATGAACCAGCATAAGAAATAAAAGCTGCAGGTAGGAGCATATCTCCACACAGAATTTGCTCTTGTTCACGATCCTGAGGGACTGACTGAACCCATCTGACATCTTTGGACTACAATACAAGGATGAAAGAGCCTTGTTAATTAATTGTTTACAAACAAATTGCTGAAAGGAAGTCCTCATTGCTTGGGAGCATGTGGGGTTACTCACACGTGTTAGAAACAAGACAAATAGTTTGGAGTTTGCACATAGCAAGCCTCAAACAATTCTGTTGCACAAAATATCCTGTGTTCAACATTATGTTGATCTCAAAAGCAGGTTGCTTTTGGCAGTGGGGGGGCAAGATCCAGTCAACAGCATAGTAGTAGAGGGATAGCTATGCAGCATAGATGCAAGACTTTCTAGGGAAGGGGTTAAAGCTTCATCTTGAGTCTGGTTGGCTTTGGGGATTGGTAATATCTCTGATATCCAGATGACTTGTGAAAAATCAACTCAGGGCATTAGTGGTGGAAAAGTTGTTGAAAATGGCTGTTTGGTGATTTATATGGAATGAGTTGGTGGCCTCAGTTCTGTGATTAGCAGGCAGATGACCACAGCATTATTGGCACCAATCAGAGGCCAAAGACGGAATGGATACAGAGACAGAACTAACTTTTTGGCCCTAGAGATGATCTTGTGTGTCAGGGCTCAGGGACACTGGTGGAGTGGCAGGGGAAACTTACACTGCCATTGGCTGTTTCAGGGCTTGATCTTGCATTCAGTAAAGTCAATAAGAGACTTGCTATTGACTTCAACTGGTGCACGATTGATCCTGTGTTCCTTTTCCTGTGGCTAGACAACTTCAGCTTCCAAGACTGTGCATTCAGTACTTTCTCTCAGGAATTAGAAGAGAAAACACAAGCACTGGTTATTTGTTAGTATACTAATGATTTTCAGGATGAAATTCCATTTAGTCTAAAAAAAATCAGTACACATATTAACGTAATAGAAAGATCCACTTATATAGCACTTATGTAGCACTTGCTCAAAGGGAGTTTTGGGAAAGGTTACCTTTCTAGTATTTGCCAGGTCAATGTGCAACTATGACTGCAGCAAGGGCTTTGGCATAAAGCTAATAAAATAATATGTTCTCAGCAAAAATTAAGATGAAAAGAAATCAATCCTCTTGCTCACTAGGGATATGGTCTAAGAGTATTCACTTCATACAGGCCACGCAACAACCATCCAAAGGTAACAGCTTTGGGTCATTACTGACCTTGATCAAATCTGATACAATTATGTACAGGTGATAGACTCAGTATCCCACCACCAATCCCTTGAGCTATCCAGTCTCTTCACTGAACTGTTGCTTTGAGAGGTGCCTGGTGAAGGACTTGCCATTAAAATTCACCTGACTGTCATCTTCATCTAGTGAACAACTCACCTTTTCTTTCCTTTCATCTCCATCTCCTCCTTTAGATTATTTTCCATTATACGCCTCCCCTTTTCATCTCTCTGTTGCTATTCCAGTGCTTGTCAACCACAGCAGGGGGTCATGGTGGAACCAAACAATATGAGACATTAGGCGGAAGAAAATAATATCTGATGCTCCAGAATAACCATTTATTGCAATAATTGTGAAAGGTCTGCTGTATTAGATCCTTTATTATTCTGTATTAGGTATGTGGTTTAATTTTAGAGGCATTAGTTTCTCACTAAAAATATACTATACTTTCAATTCAATTGGGATGTTAACATTTTAAATTATTTGATTTTGCTTCTTTAAACAGGAACAGTGGGCCTTTTGCATTCTCCTTCAGTCAATCAATCCTTCTAGAAATGCTGTGCTTTATTTTAAGTTCTGCCAGAGAGACTGAGCAATATAAATTTACGTAATAACAAATAGATCTTTTATTTTTGCGGTCCACATATTTGGTTATCTAAGCCAGCTTCAAACGACTGGTTCAAATTGCACAACACCCATAATGCCAGTAAACTATAGCAAGAGATTCCCCAAATGAATTTTAACATGGAATAAAATATCTGAAAAAAATATATAAGGTAAAAATCTAGATGGGTGATGAATGAAAAATCCATCAGTGAATATGGATTCCCCTGAGCCAAACTGAATCAACAGACAGTATGGATTTTTGATAATTCATGGGTTTGCCATTATTTTTTCTCTCTCAAGTAATACCCACTGACTGCACATCTCAGAGAGCTAATTAGAGAATTATCATATTACTTAACTAAGTAGCCCAAACTATTGTTCTGTATGTACCCCAAGCAAGGGCAGTA
The DNA here is from genome assembly GCF_965152275.1 of Natator depressus. Taxonomy (NCBI): domain Eukaryota; kingdom Metazoa; phylum Chordata; order Testudines; family Cheloniidae; genus Natator; species Natator depressus. Next base: position 41,098,828 of record NC_134244.1, read on the forward strand.
TCATTAGCACTGTTTACTTGTTGCAAATAAAGCCATTGCATCTTATTAAATCATCGTCATGGTCAATACCTAAGATTCACTAGATCCATTCTTTTAATGTTCTTGGATATGTTAGTTACTAGGTAATCTTACAGTTAATATATACCACAGTGAGGCAAAATATAAGAAAATGTAAAGGTCAAAAACATGCTTCTATTATGAAAAAAATGAATGATAATGACATAATTTTTTCAGCTCATCAGGTTCTTTGCTAAGTGCCTCTGTTATTGCCAGATCAGTAGTGTATAACAAAGAAATGCTTTCTGTAGGCTGCTTCATTAGCCTGCCCTGTAGGACCTCACCTCCAGACCTTTCACTAATCTGTCGGCCAGCTCAATAGTCTTGTTAGTTCTATTCACTTCTTCCTGGCAGCGGATTTTCTCAGCTGTAGCTCTCTGAAAGGCAGTGGGTAAGGCAGCCAGGTTTGTGTCTAGTGCCTTCAAATAAAAACAGTAAGAAACAACTTTGGACATTGTAAGACCAAGTAAAAATATTTCTGCTGTCTTATTTTATATTTCTGAAAGTTAAATTATACACTGTGAGAAAGATGTAAACACGACTGCTCTTAGCATCCTTTCCCAAGTCACACCATCAGATGGTACAGTTGGAAAGCAGTAGGAAAAAAAATGTGGCAGTTCTTGTAATTTTTGCTATTTGTTCAAAACAGCATTAAAAAAAGAAACCACAGATTTGATCTCATAAGAGGGAAAGAAGACTGACCGTTTTTCAGAAAGGTATCTCAAATTTAGCAAGCTTTAATACCATGTGTTTCTTATAAGATTGCATACTTTATAGGAGGTGTCAAAAACACTCTGCAGAGAGCTCCATTTGGAAACTAAAGAGAACAGACAGGTTTAATGAGGAGGGGTAAAAATTTGCTAAACAGCATACACGACAGAGTTAGCTTGACGTAAGTCACCTTGCGTCAACCTATTAGCGTATGACAGTCTTCAGTACCATTGCCCTATAGTTGTACCCAGGGAATAGGAACCAAAACTGTATTGTTTCTTGCAAACGTCCATGGCCCTGGCAGGCCACAGTCACCATGGCTGGGGCAGAAGAGCAGCGTAGCAGGAATTGATTAATGACCCTACAGATTTGCATGACAATGACCCCCACCGAGACCCCAAAATGATTTCACATTGACAAGTAGCAATGTGGCATTGCACGTCTGTAGACTGCAATTGCCACTCAGGTCTCCACTGTCAGTGCAGCTCTCATTCTGGTATCCCTGCACTGAAGGGCTGGGGTGAGCTCAGATGATATACCCAGGAATGTTGCCTTTCACAGCCAGAAGCACTGCAGCCACTGCTTGGTGTCCCAAACCTGCATTATGATGAGATCCCACCAGTAAGTGCTCATTTCTTAGGCCCAGAAGCAGCACTCCACCATCTGCAGCTGCTTTGTGAATTCTATCGATAACCTTCAGCTGTTTTTCACCATGACTTCAATAAACCATCCTCAATAATAAACCATTGTTATATCCTCCATTGTTGAGGAAATTGTTATATCCTCCATCCTTCCTATGGGTCTGCAAATCAGGTAAATCACGTGTCCTGTTTGCAATGTTCATGAGAATAATGCCGAACTCTGTGGGCTCCATGTTTCTGTCAGAGATAGTCGACACTAAAAAGTGCTACATGGGTTTGTGGGATTAAAAAAAGAGGTGCAAAAACTATGGGATAACATTATCAGATGAAGAAAGTTGCATACTGGGAAGTTGACCCCTAGCAGCCAGAGATTCCTGGGAAACTCATTTCTACCCCACAACACTGTGTGAATAGTTCCCAAAAGACATTATGTCAGATGGCAGCGCCTGGCACGTTGGCATACCTACCGATGGTGTTCCACATTTTGCATCGACAAGCACTCCTGGTAAATACATGCAGCATCCATGCAAGCAACCAAGATAAATATGCACAAACTTCAGTGGCTGAATGCCGCTGTAACTTGCGTCAATCAAAGTTTGTAGTTGTAGCCATGGCCTTAATAAATAAATAAACTGTCAATGGGATTTAGGCTCCTAAGTCCCCAAGTCACTTTTGAAAAATGGCTTACTTGGGTGCTTTTGAACATTCTACCTAAGATTTGGAAAGAGGAAGTAACTTGGGTCATGATCCAACAATGCACTTAAACACACTCTCAACTGTATGCATGAATAGACCTGTTGGATCAGAGCCGCTGTTGTTCCCAGAGGAAGGAGTGGGAGAGAGAGAGTTCAGCACAGATGGTTGGGCGTGCACACTAGTAAAAGCATGATTTCCAACTCAGGAGCGTTACATCAAAGGAACACAAATGACTCCAAGAGGAGAAGTGTAGAATGACTTGGCTAGTGAATGGGTTGATGTGATATTAATAAATGTGTAGAGAAATTTTGAAAGCCAAAAAGGCAATTTTAAATTGTACTGCAAGGCCCCAGAGCCAGTGAAGCACTTAAACAGGGGTGAAATTTGGAACATGTGCATACTCCCATTGGCTGGGATCTGGGATTTAAACCCTAAAAATACTGCAATTGTCCAGTATGAGATTTCATAACTATACCTTTAAGCATAATTTTGTCTTTTGTAGCTGATGGTTAAATCAGGTGACTTAAGAGCGCCGTGTTTCAACCACAGTTCTGCCACTCACTTGCTCTGTATATCATGGGAAAAATCAAACCCTTCCTGTGCTGTGATTTGCCCCTCTGCAAAATGACGATGATGATAATAGTTAGCTACCTCACTGGGGTGTTGTAAAGCTTCATTCATTAACGGTCACATTGAAATCCCTGTGGCATTATAGGAGGGTAATGTATATAATACAGAACACATGTGGCTGGTACAGAAATTGTATTGGCATGAGTTTGGCACGACCAAGTGAGTTATACAACACAAACATTCCTAACAAGGGCTGTTACATATATTTCAGATAAGGAACAATATAACTTTTATACCGTACCACACCATCATATTTCGGGTCAGATCCCCAGGTATATCAAGCAGCACTCAGAGCACAGAGGAGTGAAAGGCTAGGGGTAAAGGTGGTTTTCTGCTACCTTCCTGTCCCCTGCATGGGGCATATTAGCGCAGCCTCAGGTCAGGAAGGATTGTCCAGGCACGTTGGCCCAGCTCCTCTTAGATATTTAGGCACCCAGTTCCCATTGAAATCAATGGATGCTAAGTGCCTAACTACCTATTGACCTCTAGCGCCACCTCTTGTATTGGAGAGGCCAAGACACCAGTCCCATACCAGCTAGGCACTCCCCGTTTACTGTAAGAAACCTCAGGCAGCATTACATCCCCTTTGTGCTGCTGGAGGGGCTGAGCATATGGCCCTGAGGGTTATGGTATATATTTAACACACTTTTTAAAAATATCAGGGAGTGTTGGAACTTTTTTACTGGAATAATTTTTGCTTCTCTCTGCCCACTGAGTGCAATGAGCCAAACTGTAAATCCCTCAGATGCAGAAATATATGGCTAATTGAATTTTAGAGACATCTAAAATCATGATTTTGAAGTTCAATGTCTCTGAACTTTCCAGGGTTAGAAGCAGGAGCAGCATGCCCCCTGGAATAACTGGGTCATTGGACCGAGGCTCAGTGTGAGACCAATGTAATTTTTGGCAATTTTGTTTTTAATAAAAGGCAGCTGTCTGAAGGGGGAAAAATAGGCAGACAGTGAAGAGATAGAGAAGAAACCCCTGTTTGTGATTAATCCACGAAAGAAATAGTTCCAGTTCGCGTAGGTTAAATAATGACCTGTGGACTGCTGCCAGAGCCAGTGAACCGCTGGTGAGCTGATGAATAAGAGCTGTTTGGGGAACTGGAAGTTGCCTGGGGGCAGTATTAACTTACCTAAGCAATTTTCTCAAGATTTCATCTTATGAAATATTACACGCAAGAAAATGGAACTCGCTTTTAGGTACCACTTTCCCCCATCCCTCGTTTTCTACTCCTTTTGTGACATGTGCACCTCTTCCTGTGCCCACACAGACCAGGTAAGTTGTGGCTGAATTCTAGTAAGGAGAGAAGAACAAACTGCAGGTAAATTTAGAAAGCCATGCAGCACTACTTCCTTTTCAATTAAAAGTCCAAGACAGTCAGGGCCCCTGATGTGTTACCTTTCACTTGACTACCCACATTTTTGACTATCTGCAAATAATGTACTAAATGGATAAAAGATACCATTTTTCTTCTTTCCCCGGAGTTACAGATAACAAGACAAGTCCCTTCCCTTACAGTTTGTGCATATCAATGTGATTTAATGTTAAAAATAATAATAATAAAGTGGCCAAATCTCTCTCTCTGTCTCTGTATTTTTAAAACATTGCCCTTTTCAAAACAAGAGGAAATTCAGTATAGTTTCAGTGCCACAGTGATCAAACAGTGTCACATCACTATGGCAATTGCTGCCCAGGCCAGGAATACAGATCAGCTTTAATTGTGCAACGCCTTATTGCTGGTGCATGTCAATCAGAACCTATGAATTGAGAAAAATTTGCTCTGTTCATTCTGTTAAATGATGTATCCAATTAAACCTGTTAGAATTCATGATCTTCAGTCAAGGTTAAATGAAAGTAGTTACTCCTGTCAGCTAGGTGATTAAATGCTGCCTACATCAGGCACATTTATGTGCAAAATTAAAATTTTGGTATAAAGCATGAATCTTTATGCATGCCAGTTAATTATCTTGCGGTTCCTCCATTTATTAAATGCCCACTGCATTTCTTCTTAATCATCAACGTCCTTTCAAAACTTATTTCATAGTCCACATTATGCCAAATTTCAATGTTTAAATGAAATGCTTTATCAATGAAAACTTGCTCTTTTGAAGGATTTGGCTGTTGCTACGCTACTAAAGATGGCCATTATTAATAGTTTTTTAACCATTATGCAAAAGATCTAGTTGTGTTGTGTTGTATAATTCTGAGTGACTGTGATAGGAATCCCTTGTGTTGTTGCTGTCGGTCATTGCCTCATTCTCTGTACCTAGCTGGGACTTGTGCTGCATATCAGCCAACTCCAACATACACCAAGACAGTAATATACAGTGCTACAAAATTAGTATAAACCTAACTGCTCTGGGGCCAGTCCTGACTCCCTACCCTCCTATGTGGGAATGGAAGGCCTTGAACACAAATTCAGAGTAGTTTCTCTGTATGGGGGGAGAGAGAGGGAGAGGAGGGGGAGGATCTGGGGAGCCTGCAGGATATCCATAGCCTCTGCATGTCAGATAAGGATTTCTTTGGAAGCAGGGCCAGTGGATCCATCAGCCAAACACCCACACATAAAAGAGAACATACCAGCTATGGGGTCTACACAGCCTAGAGGAGGAGCTCTGCCGCTGCTCCATTTTATGGGGTGGATAGAAGACTTTGCTGTCTCCCCCCCCCCACCCCAGTGCACAGTCTATTTATTCCGGCTATATACTCTGTCCCGGATTTGCACAAAGTCATTCACTGTACCTCAAAAGTATTGTTCGAATTAGGAGCAAGAATTATGTGTTGTATATTTATTCTTGTAAGGTCCAATAAAGCCAGGCTTTGAATGCTGCATGCAGTGTAGAACCAGGATACAAATGTGTGTAGTGATCAGTCAATACATCTTTAACTAGAAACGTATACAAAAAAAGACTGTGAAATACTCGTTTAAAAAACTACAGTGTGGCACTAACTTTGCTATTACAAGGGACATTTCTTCCTAAGGTCTGAAATATTCTAGGTTGACATTTATTCTTTTTCATTCTGAGACAGTGTTAAGAACCTCTCTTACAAACAATCAAAATTAAAAATCTACTATGCCTCTTCCCTGACTACTAATGAATAATATTTAAATCAGACTGGGAGATAAACTAGTACTCTACTAAACTGGTACTAAAAAGAAGCATGCCGCTGTTATTGAAGGTAAATGGCCACGGTAGTTTTCTACTTGTGGAGTGTAATAAGTGTAATTTTTATTCACATGTTTAAAAATACAGCTAGATAAAATAAATATTGAGCGTGGCAGAAGGAGTGCCACCAATGGAAAGACTGTTGAAACCAACTTGCCGGTGTGTACAGCTCTATCTTTGACGGTCCTCAGAAATTATGGAATGCTGGTTTGAATCTTAAAGGTGATTGATGTGATTTGATTTATTCAGGATTACAACAGAAAATACCTGTTCAGAAAGTATTTCCACAGAAGCTTACACAAATGGCAGTGTTCTGTCACTCAACATATATCTCTAGGCATTCAGTAAGTTTCCTACACAAATCTTTTGTGGACTGGACCCTGTAAGCCAGTCAATTCTCGCTGAACTTTGGCTTCAGCTTTTTTGAGTCCAGCTAAAAACAACGTGTTTGTCTCTTTGAAAAAAATCTCTGAAGCTTCTTGATCCATGCAGCAGCACACTGAAGGGAAACTATCACAATTGTATTTCTGGAGTATCTGAAAAATGGAAAAGGTCACTCCACTGAAGCTGCCTTGGAAAACATCTGGAGCTCGAAGGAAAGGCTTTCCTTTGCTCTCCCCCTTAAACAGCTAAAGACAAAGCCCTCCTTCCGGTCCCAGGCAGCCACAAACAAAGGTCCCTCTCCTCTCCCTTATCAACTGAAAATAATGGATTTTTCTCTCTTGGCAGCCGGGAGAAAAAAAACTCTGCTCCCTCCTCTCTCTGGCAGTTGTTTACAGCCACTCCACACCAAAGTTCAATATTTTTAGTATCCAAATATAATGCTGTCAGCCACTGTGAATAAAGGAGTATCATCAGGCTTGCAGACAACTGAATCCTCACCAAGCCTTGCAGAGGGTGGTGACAAGCCTTGAAAAGTGAACTGGAAAATAAGCCTTTCACTAGCTTCCCAGAAGGCTGATGCTGAAGCTCCTGGATTTGGCTCGGCCTGTCTAGCACATAAATATTCTTTCTTCTTCTTCCTCCACCCACACTTAGCACTATTCCACTCCTCCAGACATACACAGAGGCCGGGAATTGCAGGCTGTATTCTACAAACCCAGCATGTCCTTTCCATGGTTAACTCTTGCCATGTGCATCAGTATGGATTAGTACTTTAGTTGGATATTTCTGCTCAAGTGCTCCCCAGCAGAAGATCTCAACCTTTTTTTGCTGTGTCCCCCTTTGGAGATTCATGTCCTATGCATGCCCCACCCTTTCTCAAAAACTGCATTTCCATGGAGGTCTGGGGCCTAGGATCCCATCCCATTCCTCCCTGGCCCGGGACATGCTCTGGGTGGGAGCCCCAACAGGACACAGAGCTGAGCTGCACCCTCTTCTTGTGCCTCTGTCCCAGGGACCCCCAGAATCACTCACAGACCTCAGGCTCCTCCAGCCCTGGTACAATCCCCAGCATGCATGAGCTAGAGCCTGTGCAGGTAGAGAGGCAGGAACTACTTCCCCAGTGGGCACATGCACAACAGCCTCTGGAGAAGCGAACGAGCTGGAATGTCTCCCCCACCTGCCAAACAGAGAGAGGCCACTCCCTTCTCTCCTCATCCCTCCTGCCTCCTTGTTCTTTCACAGCAGAAGCTGGGGCAGGAGACTCAGCTAGTGGGAGGCATTCTTACTTTATTGTAACCCTTCTGCCAAGTGGAGTCAACAGCAACCAGGGCCAATATCCAATATCTAGGGTTTCCTTTTCAACAACACAACACGGAACCAGCCCGAGCCCCGCCAGCTGCCGTTCCGCTGGCTGCCCTGCCAGCCACTGTGCTGCACACAGTCACATGCTGCTGCCACCTGCTTCTCTACGGTGACCTCTGTAAACCAGTCTCTTGAGGTTCCCCCGCAGCTCTATGTGATTGTCAGCTCCCAGCGGGGAAACTTCACTGTAGGGCAGAAACACTGCTCCACAACAAGTGAGTCCAGCTCTAATGATCACTTAACAAAATGAAAAGACTCCTAAAGGAGCCCTACTTAGCTCTGTCTTTGAACAGTGGGGAGAGGCAGGTTAACCTGTGCATGGGGCTCTGAGCTAGAGCCCACACCTCCTGGCAGAGACCCCTGTCCCCACCCCTGCTTACTTTCAAAGTGGTCTGCATTTGAGCCCCTGGTTTAGCAGAGTTCATTTCAGCTGAGGGTGACCCCCTCAATAAGGACAGGCTAAGCACAGTTCTAGTGCCCTTTACCGATACAATAAAGATAACATTTCACTACCCCTGTATTCAGTTTTAAATTTTTTATTAATGCTAATGTTAAAAAAATTATGTAATACATAGGTTGAGAAAAGAGTGTCGGTACATCTGGGTATAGTCCTTATATTATCCACAAATACAAAGTTTGTTTTTAAAGTCATATGATACATAGAGTACATAATGAGCAATAACCCTAATTTAGGTGAATAGATTTAACAATACAGTTTAGATATTAGAATCCAAATACTTGGGTATATCACTCATGAAAAGTTGTACAGCGAGTTGGTTGTGAAAAGCAAAATATAACAATGAGTGGAGATTGTCCCTCAGTAATTGAGAATTAGGTAAATTGTCCATTTAGAAAATACAATCCATGAGGAAAGTATTTCAGTTAATTCCCTGACTGATTTGTAACCCAACATTAGCCAAAGTTGATCACTTCGGGCAACACAGCTCTGTCTGCTGGATACCTAGGCGTAGTAGGTGTGTTCATGTAAATACAATCTGCTCCTGTAATCTTTCCCCCTCCCCAGCTGGGGGAGAGCTCATTCACCCTCTGCTTACATCATCAACAATAATTGGAAGAAACAAGAAAACATTCTTAACCAGTCACCTCCTGATAATCTCATCATGCCCCTCTCCCCCAGTTTGAAAACCCATACTCTACGGTAAAAGAGTTGACATGTGGTTTAAAGTGTGATCGTTAGGTTTCAGTGTTATCCCACCTCTCTCGGTTCAAGCTGTGTCTCTACAAAATTAAGGAATGCAAACCCAGCATTGATTTATATTTGGAGTAGGGTATTTCACAGGCATAAGGGTTAGGAACTTCTTTAATGGCAGATTAAATTGTGCAGAAACTGAGTGACACTAGCAGGGAAGAAAAAACAACCACTTAAACACGCTGTGGGTTGTGCATCACAGCTATACATGTACACAGGAATATTTGAATACATATATGTTTATCTGATTTCATATGCTGTTTTATTTCTCAGTCTGATCTACAGATATAAAAGCAGTATTTTATAGTAAAGAGAACATCAGATCTATGAATTCCACAAGAAAATCACTATGCAGTTCTTTATATTTCAGAAACTCATGACAAAATCGAGAGAATTTTTGCTTTAGGATTTGCAGTCACTTTCAGTCAAAACCTCACGTATAGATAGAAGGCTATTAAGCATATTTGTATCTGGTAATTCCATATTCTTTGTTTTAATTTTTGTGTGTGTTTTGCCCCTAAAAACTAAACAGAATTCATCAAGGAATGGAATGGAAGGAAAGGAATTTTTTTTTTTACTGAATATTATAAATGAATTGAACAAAGATTGCTAGTGTTTATTTTTCTTATCTGTACACATGAATATGTTATATACTCATTTCCATTGCAAATGGTACAGCAAAATGATCATAGCACACTGAAATATGTCGTACATTTCATTATTTAATTTCTTTGAAAGTATCACTCACAAAAATATTCAGTTGTCACTGTTCTTGAACTAAAGCTTTATGGTGCGATGAAAGACCGAAAAGTGCTAATGGTGTCAGTCCAGAATAAAAACAGGCCACAAGCTTTGGAAAATTGTTATTTGTATTTAATTAGCTAGAATCCCAATCAAGTTCAGGGCCAGTTGTGCTAGGTGCTGCACAAACACTTAATCACTCTGCTTGTAGGTTATATTCCTTTCCCTTACTCTTTGTATGGCAGGGGTTAATCCAGATCTCAGAATGGCATTCAAAAATACAGTAGGGAAAAAAAAATCTGCTACGGATCATGGATTGGAGTTCTTCATCACAATGTTAGGAAGGGCCTATCAATCAGAATAGGAGAAACAAGACTGGGGAATAAATATACAATAGGGAAGATAACCACATCCTTTTGGATTTAATAGGACCAACATCAGTGGGAACTCCACACATATATCTCAGTGCATAATTGAGTGCTAAATTAATTATTGTAAACAGCATATTGGACCAAACCCTACAACCCTTACCAATGAAATAAATGGGAATACTTGTGTGAGTAAGGACTGCTTATTTGCCTTACCAAGGGATTACATGATCAGGTTCATTTTTTGGAGGATTATTGGACAAATGCTAGAAAAAACACTCTCTCTTCTTTGACACTTTCTTTTGAAGTAAAATAAACAAAGAAACAAAACCCACACACACTAGATAATTTTGAGTTCAAATGTTCATTGTTCCTGGGTGTTTTTTAAAATTCCTTTTTAAAGCTAAATGGTCAAATCAAAATGGAGTGAAATGTTCATCCACTGGTGTGTTTTATAGCTTGTTTTTATAACTAGCTTTGTTACTTAGAAATGTTACAGAGGCTAAAAGAAACTTTGTACTTAACTAGTCTTTATCAGTCCAAATAGACACACACTCAAGTTTGTTGTTCTGTAATACTGCTGTGTTAGCAATTCCCTGAGTTTAATGTCAAATAGGAGCCAAAATCACATTAACATGAAAGGGAATTTCTGGAGGGTGGCTGAGTTTGTTTGTTTTGGAGGATGGGGTGGTGGTGGTGTTAGTTATTTGGAGCTTTAATTTTCAGGAAAAATTAAAGCTAGAAAAATTCACTGTTTGTTGAGGGAAGGAGCCCTTTTCTCTGAATACTTTTATTCTAGTCATAGAAATTGAATCTTTTGCTATATTTGTTCACATTGATTTGAGCACATTATGTTGTGGGGTAAAGACTGGTAATGTGGGAAAGATGGTTTTAATAGTGTTCCCATTTCAGGTTAACATTTATGGCACTGCATCAACCACAGTGGAATATAGCTAATTACTAGTTTAACGACTAACTGGTTAGTACAGAGAACCAAATAATAACTAAGCCTAGTTGGTCTACAATTATAGATATTTATGGTCAAAGTCAAATGTAATTTTCAAGTCTGAAATATATATTGAGTCTCCAAATTTTGTTGCAGCACACTTCACCCATAAGGGGGAAATACCACAAAAGATAAACACGGTTAATTTAAACAATAAAATAACCTACTTCAAGCTTCTTTTGAATAACTTTGAGTTTTTCTGTTGCAATGGCAAGATCTGCATTGGCTTGAGGCAAGGACTGGAGTTTTAGATCCACTTCACAATACACCTAAACTGTAAAACATTTTCAGCATTTTAAAAGTGAAATAAGTCATTGTTTAAAAAGATCATGGATGGTTGGCACCTATATTCTTGATCACACCAAGAGATTGATAAATTAAGATTGTTAATGAGGAATAGTGAATAATGAATTGGAATTAATCTCCTCTTTCCTAGAGGCAAAAAGTTTGGGGGAGAAAAAAAAAAGAAACCCCAAGTAGATTCAAAACCTATAGAACCCTGAACTCAAAATATTTGGCTCATATAGCCCCCAGATGTTTCACCAAGAATTCCCACAATCTTCCTCCAATCAAAGTTAATAGGCATTTTGGATGTCCAAGGAATGAAGGATTGATTCTTTAGAAGCAATAATTTAAGGGCCCAGTGTTGCAAAATGCTGAACACCTTCAGCTCCCAATGAGTTGGTTCAATGAGACTTGGAGATGCTCAGCATCATGCATGACTGAGCCCTTATGTAGTACCCACTCCTGTACCCACTGAATTCAGTGGAAGGTTTTGTCTAACTCAGAAGTGTAGTATCAGCCCTAACCTATTTATATATTCTATTTCTGTTCCAGTTCTACTCTCATTTACCCTCACGTGACACCATGGGCCTCCACGCAGTTGCACAGAGTAACTCAGAGCTCAATTTGGTGGTCTATATTTTATAATAAAACCAATAGCGAATATAATTCTGTACCTGTTCATAGTATTAAGCCTTTTACTAAGATCTTTTGCACAGAAATGTAGAGTAAAAATAAGGAATTTTGTTCAAAGAAACAACACTACTGCACTGCCCCAGGATCAGCCCAGCAAGGAGATTGTTCATCTGCTACTCCAGGGAGAAAGTAAACTGCAGCAGGTCTATTCCTAGTGCAGTGCAGTGTACTATTCCCAGCAAGCCTGTACAGCTATGCTTCTTGGTGCATTGGAGAGTGGAGCTAAGGCACTAGCCAGTCCCTGCCCCCTTCCACTCCCCTGTGCAAGGGGGGACATAATGGTCCTGTACATTTATTTCCCTTCTCCTGTGCTGCCACCCTAACCTTGCCCCTCCTTCTGCCCCTAAATCACCAGGCTAACTGGGCACAATTTGGCCCTATGACAGCTGACAATATTACCTTACAAAGAAATGCTCCACAATTCATAACAGGCTTGTACGAATGCATACTCACCTTAACAAATACATTTCAAACATTCAATTTGTTTACAGAATTATATTATGAATGCATTTATTTGTCTACTAGTAACACAGTAAAATGTTTTTAAAAAAACCAAGAGAACAATTAGGAGCATTAAACCCTTATACAAGCTCAGCAAATACGGCAGCAAGAGATCATCCACCTCTTCAGTGTGTGCTTTATTTAACTGGTTACTACATTAATAATATTAAAAGTGCACCAGTTCACAACGAAGAATCTTATAGCAAGTAATGCTACAAAATCTAGGTTTTTACAAACTGTGCTGCATACAACACAGGGAGAAAAAAATGCCTGTCTAAAAAATATTGTAAAAAAATAAGGCCCCAAATCAGGTTAAATACATACATCTTTTTGAAGTGCCACATGGTAGGAGAGCAGATTGATAAAGGACAGAAGAAATGCTAAATATGCATCATGACAAACAGTGAAAAATTAAGTATTGTAACTAACATTAATTATACTCTCGTAAGATGAATAGGCTGCTCATCATTAATGAGAACGTATACCTTTGTCTAAGTTTCACATCTACCTGTGATAAATGTGCTAAAGCTGATAAAATTCATCATAGTAACATTTGAATTAACAGCGCACTAATAGATTGACATGCGAGTATGAATAAAGCATTTAATCATAAACACTGTACACACCCAAGAGCAAATGTTCTTTTATGCATATATCAAACAAAATGGGTATGATGAACATTACAATCTTATTTTCGGTTATATTGAGATAACCTCACATTATTGCCCCAAATATTTATAACCCAGACTATTAGATAGTTTGGACAGAGTACAAACTAGGAGAGATTCAGGCAGTTTAATCAGAGAGTGATAATCTCTGAATAGAAAGGGTGGACTTGGGCTCAATACAAAATACCCAGTGACTCTTTCTCACAAGACAGGGAGGGAATATTCAGACATGCCTCATATTGGGCCAGATCCAGCTCCTACAGAAGTCTGTGAAGCCTTGTCTACACCCAGGGTTTATTTCAAACTATCTTTAATTTGTGCACATTAAAATGACTTATATCCATACAGCGCAATTCTTGACGTGTATTAACTAGCCAGTTAATATGTATTCTACAATCCGCTTTGAATGTGGTTTAATTCATTGTGTATTGTTCACAGGGGCACAGCTCTACCTTGCATTAGCTTTGGCAGCCTTCCAAATGCCATCATACAATGCTTTCCATTATGCCAGGACTGGCCTGTCTGTTTATTTGTGTGCCTTGCACTGCTCTAGAGTCATCCTGACCAGATGTCACCTCCCCATTTAAATGGTGGCACAAAGCCAAGATTGGTCCATTTGTTGCTGCACACCCCTGGAGTCATATATATTATACATTGCACTATAGCACAGGCCCAGGAGCCGTGCAGAGGACCTGGATCTCCTATCCCAGTGGGGAAAGGTAAGGGTGGAGGCAGCCCTTCCCAGGAAACACAGAAATAAAGAGATGTAAGAAGCAATATCTAAGGGCTGGGATGAGAAGGGTTACTTCCAGGACCCTGTGCAATGCCAGCAAAGAGGCTCAGAAACACTTATAAGAAAACCAAATACAAAAAGAGGCTCTCCAGCACTCCTCCTATTGAGAGTCTTTCCATTGATTTTAATAGAAGTTTGATAAGGCCTACTGCCCATTTAAGTCATTGGCAGCCTTTCCATTCTCTGTCCCTCATAACTCCACCCCCCACTCATGCTTGGCTTGGCTTATATAGCCGGGGACTGAACTTTCCCTGCCCACAGAGAATGCAGGCTTATCTCTTGACTCTCTGCTTTCAGTGATTTCCTCTTTGTCATCTGCTGGCACCTCTCTACTGCACAGGTGTAGCTCCCAGTTCTTCCAGCAGCTCTAGAGGCAGCTTTAGGGGGTGAGAGCTGGAAGCAGCTGCTACAATTGAGAGAAATAGCTGGCAGGGAGTAGTGGGAAGGGTAGTTTGACATGTAATCTTGGGTCAGTGACGGGGACAGATGTTTTCCAGGGATGGTTCCAAACCTGGGCCTGTCCTGACCAAACCAGGCATATTAGCAGGTGGCTTCCCTTCTCTTCCACATCCCCTACTTACTAGAAGGATCCATGCATGTGATAAGCCAAGGAAGAGGGGGAGGCAGGATGGTTTGATGCCTCTCTGGTACCTCTGTGGGGAATGGAACAGATACCATTGGTGGGTGGCTGCTTGAAGAGAATATGAAGAGGAGGTAGGTGGGTGGCTTAAAAGAAGCCACTAGCCACTGCCTGCTCTCCACAGAGAACATTCTGCAGCAAGAGCAGGAGTCTGGCAGTTTCTCCACACCAAGTGCGCCTCTCCTCCAATCCATGTGGGCTATTCCAGCTGCTATCACTACTCTTCTGCCTCAGTCTCATGGAGGCCTGAGACAGGATGGGAAGCAGGCAGCCACTGGAGTTCAGAGCCTCCCTTTGTTTTTCCACAACCTGTCCTGCACACAGAGTGATACCAGCAGCCACACATAGCTGGAACCGCTGCTGGAGAAGTCTCCTGCGTCCTACAGGTTGGGCACTCCTGCCCCATGTACTGTACATTCTTACAAAAAGAAAACGTGCATTCCTCATTGTTCAGTGCATTACGGCATCCCATTGGAATTCCACATCACAGCACAGGTATAACTTGAGCAAAGGGTTTCTCTCTTCTCTGTGGGTGAAGACTGAGGCACATAGAGTAAACTCTCATTAATGCTAATCACATTTAGATACATAAATCCCTTGTCCTAGAGCAATAAAACCAGTGATTACTTATTAAAAAGTTTGAAACATTATCCACTGTACTTTCATTTGGCACATCTAAAACATGCTATTTAGTGAACTCACTAATAGCAACAATTAGCCCCTCTCCAAACCAACAGAGGCAGTATCAAAGCAAAGTCCACACACAGAGTAAGCATGCAAAATTATTTCAACATTGCTAATGTGGAGTTGTTCTAGCCACTCATCTGATTAAATATAATTTACTGCAGGTTGTTCACACAATACAAGTGCTTTGGTGGTTTTTTTGAACCATTAAACCATTAAATATACTTCAATTTCAAGGCTGTCCTTGGCCCAACTCCTGCCCCTGGTCCATCCAATCTCTGCCCCCTCCTCCAGGGGAGACTCTGGGGCCATGGAGTACCCTCTGTGGAGTTTGGAGAACGGTAAGACTGCCACATTGAGACAGCTAATCCGTCTGCTCTGATCAGAAAGGGAAGATCCATGAGGGGAGCTACGGGAGGATGACCAGGCCAATGGAATACTAGTGAAAGTGAGTGGAGAATCATGCCCTCCCCCAACCCTTGCTGTCCTCCCAGCATCAAGACTGTTTACTTTGACTTTGAGCACAATATGGTTGGCAATTTCAACCTCCAAACAGTTTACACTACCACTACAAAAGGCTAGAGAGGGGCATGCATATAGTCTAGCAGCCAGAGTGCAGAAATAAACACTAGGGACTCCTGAGGTCTGACTCTGATATGACTCATTGCATGATCTCGGACAAATCAATTCACCTCAGTTTCCCCCATCTCTAAAATGGGGGTAATACTATTTCAAGTGATGCTGGATAGTTGGAAAATTAATTATCTTACAATTTAAACTTTTGTAAAGTGCTAAGTATTATCATATTATATGGCAAGCAAGCCACTGTAATACAGTATTATTGCTTCTCTAGCAATTCTAGTCAAATAGAACAGTAATCGACTATGTATTTCCTATTAATACAAATGCTATTCATTCAATATCAAATTAGCACAAGTTTTTCTTTGCATTTGGAGTGACAACTTATTGATCTGTTATTTCATGTACCTAAGAAAAAGATTTTATTGATTCTCCTACACAGATTTGAAAGCAGGTATGTATTATCATCATCCTCATTTTACTAATGGGGAAACTGAGGCAAAGAGAGGGGAAATGACTGGCCCAAGGTCGCCCAGCAGGCCATTGCAGGAATAGAATCTAGGTCTCCTAGGTCCCAGTGGCCTATTTGTTGGACTACACTTACAAGGTCAAACCCCTCCAAATAAAGAAAGATGGTAAAGTTACCACTATGCTTGAATCTAGATTTACAGATATGACATTTTTAAAAAAGCATTTTCTCATATACTTTATTATGACTATTGACAAGAAGTGAATTCTTTTGCATTTTCAGAAGAGTATGGCTGAAAGAAGAGAAATTTTTAAACTATAAATTAAACAGATTAATACTAGTTTAAAATGGAATCTAATTATATTAATAACCCAAGCACAGAATCTGACGACTGCTAAAGATTTTGTACACACAAATTCTGGGTTGAACTCTGGGTCACTAAGATAATCTTTTTTTTATAGTCTTAACTGTGATTTCACGGGTGTGTTCCTTATCAAAATGTACAAGATTTTGGAGGAAATCATCTACCTAGAATACAGAGAAAACACTGTGAAGATGTATTAATCGTGTAGTACAGGAAACTCAAGGAGCTTTTAGCACCTGCCACAAAGCACAAGCCCAGTAGATCTGGGTTAGTTTGCAACGGTATTTCCTCATTTGCTGCCAGTACTTAGAGAGGGTCTGGGGAGAGTGTCATATTCACAGTTCAGCTATGAGAGCGAAACAAACAAAGATAAATTACCAACACTTAGAAACTACACAAGGGCATGTAGTGGAAGCCCTTTTTTCACAAACCTCTAGATATATCCACATTCTAGAGGTTGATAACAAATGGCTCGAATCTATTTTGTTAATCATTTTGAATGTTAACTTAGATAAAGATTTCTTATTTGTGGAAACCTGTTCTTTCTAAACATTCTTTTCACTGAGGTTAATCAAGACCTGACTATCCAGATTGACCCCAAACAAACTTCCTCTTCCTTTCCCACGTTATCAGACAGATCTATCATGATCCACATATGTTGTACATGGCAAATTTAACTTGAGACATCTAACTAGTGAGAAACAACAGATAAGTTAATAAAAACAAAAATCCCACACAGAGTCCAAATGGATTGTTTTGTATGGTTTTCCTGGCTTTATATTTTTGCATGTTTATGGGGAAAAATCTTTATGAAAAAAATTAAAATAAGAAACCTCCCTCTGAAATTAATGGGAGTTTAAATGACTGGCAACACATGGCTCATAGTGTCCTGGCTGGCAACACATGGCTCATAGTGTCCAATCCTGCTGTCACTCCACATGAGGAATTCCCACTGAAGTCAATGGGAGGTTAGTATTCAGGACGACTGTAGGATAGTGTTTTCCCTTGGCTCCTATTACTATTTGCAGATGAGTAGTGCTGCTTTTTTAAACTCACATTACTAAGTATCTTGGGTATTAGCCATGACCTTTTTGTGCAGGTCTGTTCTTTGATCTCAACAAGTCTTTTGGGTAATCTAGCAATTTGCTAACAACAGCCTCAAAGAAAAATAACACAAAGCTTTCATTCTACATTCAAGCTATGCAAATACAGTGTCTCTCAATGATGTGTTTCATAATCACAGCTTTAAATGTGTATGATCATGGAGGTTTTCTAGCTGTTCCAGAATACTGGAATATATTTAATCTCTTGAGAAGATCAATATTTAATCCAGGTAATGACTGATTCACTAACATGAACCCTACTTGAAACTTAAAATAATTTATTTTCCTTTTATTCACTGAAGTTTGTTGTTATTGTTTTATAATGAATAATAAGAAACCAAGGTAACTAAATATTTAAAGTTCATTACTTGCAAAAATGTAATTTATAAATGCTTAATCTAAACAGCCTATTGGTCAATCATTAACATAACAACATGACTCAGTTTATTCTCTCAGTTGATAAACAACTTTGTAGCAAAACAAACTGACACTTCCTAGTAGTCAGATGAATAACCAAAGTGATAGAGCGGGATGCAGAAAGGTTAATTAATAATTAATAATTCTGGCTAGACTCAAACTCTGAATATACAGTAGTCTAATCTCATGGTCTTCTTACTTAGGGCTTTAATCTGCATGGGGCCGAATGCCCTCCACTCCCACTGAGAACGTTGTGCAGCACTGGACTTTAAGGCATGCTTCTGAAAGAGAAACCTATTTAGCAGCTATTGAGGGATGATTATAAGATAAGCACCTGAAAAGTCCACCTATAGTCTGGGCTTTCAGCAATTCTATGACTAAATGGTGAGACAAATCGGCTAACAATTTTACCTTTTCATTCCAGCACAGTGTAACTTTGTATAACTACTAGCCATTTTCCCTTAGTTCATTTGTACTGGAGGATTTGGGTAATATTTTTGGGGGACATGGTTGGTGACATTAAAGGAGGCTGAAACCTGAGCTGGAGCTCTCCCACTCCCAAATTTCAGACAGACT
Source organism: Natator depressus (assembly GCF_965152275.1). Taxonomy (NCBI): domain Eukaryota; kingdom Metazoa; phylum Chordata; order Testudines; family Cheloniidae; genus Natator; species Natator depressus. The sequence continues at coordinate 41,117,579 of NC_134244.1, forward strand.
CATACCTAAGTGATTCAGTGTCACCAGTGCTGTAAGCTACTTTAGCTTTTGAGTTGAATAAAAACAAACAGCAAAATTTTATTCGGCATGTATGAAACTTCCCAACGTCACCATTCTTCACCTCAGAACTACCAAATGATTTTTTTTTCACGATTGCTTAGTAGCTTAGATATCCATAAGATTAACCCAAGCCAAGTCTAATATGTCTACTTTCTAACTACCCACAACATTTCTGATTACAGCACAAAGGGAAGAGTATTTTCTCTCACACACACTTGCATATACCCCTATCTCCAAAACCTCTGATTTTGCTCAGACTCTTCAGAAACATTCACCTTTGGATCAAGAATGGAAAATGTCAGCTTCACAGAATTAGTATGGAAAAGGTATGCACAACCAGAAAATAGGGTACAGAACGGAAGTTGGCACACAATCTTTATGCACTATGCTAGTCTGCTACAGGGGACTATCACAACTTCCTTCACAATCACACTTTCTTCATCCATTCACAAGCATCCACTGTGTCATCTAGCCCTACTCTCAGCATATACTAAAGCTTACCCCATTGGTAGGAATCGTGCTCCCACAGTGTTTATGAACATTAGATAAGAAATTTCCTAGCATCCATAAGGTGTTTCCCTGTTGCCTGTACACCGTTGTGCCTTCTGAACTTTCAGAAGTATTTGTCCCATACTTTTTATGAGTGTGAGTTGCAAACAGAATTATTTCTCTAACGTATATCAAACTTAGTACAGCTATTTGAAAATATGATCATCAATGAAAAATCCCCCTTCCTCCGAAAGTTCTGTTTACAAAGCATCACTGGGATAACTGCTATACACACGGGTGTTTATAACAAGCAGTTTTAAAGATGTTGGGCCTTATCCTACAGCCTCTATTTAATCAGAACTCCTGAAGGCTGACTGAGGATTGGGCCCATAAGCAGTAGTCAGTCCATTCATACTGTCCCATGAGACAAAACTTGTACGCTAGTGCTGTGCTGCTTGACTGGGCCATAAAGCTTTAGGATGCAATGCTGAGACCAAACCTTTGCTGCTTGATGCTACCAACTATATGAAATTCATCAGCATGATAAGCGTTCCTCTTACGCAATATCAATGGCTGCCTTTCTCATACAGTATGAAATTAATCCTTCACCAACAGCAACTGTTTTGCAGTCACTGTATCTTAGTTCACTAGACTTGCAGACAAATTGACAGGATGTGTGATAGTGGAAGCTGGAGAAGGCAATCTGGCATAAAGGAAATGAGACACGGTGAATGGGCATGCCACAATCCTCCCTTTACCTCTCTCTTTGGGGTGTCAGCAATGCTCTCACCAGTCCTGCTCAGCAAAATGATGAGAGTTAATACCTTCCTAGCCCCAAACACAGTGAATGGGGGTTATTTTCCTCTTGACACCTGCGCATTACTGATGGAATTACAGACATCCAAATCAAGTTGAAAACATAGAGCACAATGTGGGGTAGATAACCCCAGCACCTCCCCTTCTGGCTTTATTTGTTGACAGTATTTGACAGCCAGCAAGGTTAAAATATTCTTAAGTTTCAAGAATGCAGATGCTTGAAGTAGTTCAGTCTGAACCAGTCTGATAATGACAGCCTTAGCTAGAGCTGTCACAGCACTACATTAAAAGTACATATTTGACTGAATTTTTTTTTTAGATTCTTTTATAGCAAGACTTTTCTACAGTACTCGCCACTGTAGAATCTGGACTTTCAATTTACATCTTGGAGTCTACATTTAACAAGTATCTTCTTGGGAAATTGTCAGATATGTCCTATAATTTTTAAGAAATAAAACAGTAAAGATGTCTGTATTTATGCTGAAACATTTTCTGAATTCATTTGACAAACTCCTGCCTTTTCTGTGATCTTTGGCATTTGTTGCAAATATCACAAATAAGCCAGCACACAGCAATAAAGACTTATTTACTTGGATTGCTCCAATACGTAATACTTCTGAAACATTCTAACACATTGTTACTTTATTCATGTACATCTCTGCACTCTTCCAGCTTTGATCCTTTGGAATTTTGCCACTGGGAGACAAAAGGACTCGAACAGCAACAGTCACTTTGGTTACAAGAGCAGGGGAGTTAGGGAAAGTTCTCAGCTCAGTCACATTGAACTAAAACAACACAGAAAGGTTACAGCTATGAATTGTATCAATGACAGCTCCGAAACTGCAAAGGAAGAGAAAAGATTCTATTCACACCAGATAAGAGAAGCGAAGCAGAATTGTTACCCTGTTTAGAGTGGTTAAGGCAGCATTTGTGGCAGTAAGAGCAGGTCCAGCTTTGGCAAGGTCATCTCCAGAATCTTGCTGCTGCTTTGTCACTTTTGCTTGAATCTCAGCAACCTAGAAAACATCCCACAACCAGTTCCACACCACACTGTGATGTTGCTGCAGGGTAAACAATGACTGGAAACAGACATATTTATGGTTAATTTCAGCCCAGGAAATCCTATGACTTGGTACGCACAGGTGCAAATGAGGCAGAATTTATCCCTTAATTTCAATGTCTAGGTTTTAGCAAATAACTAGGTTTATTGTATTTGGCATATTTATCTCTCCATAGTCTCAATGATACTATATCTGTATGAAAGACACAAGTTGTATAAATGATTTGCTTAATTAAAAAACAGCATTATGCTGGCATTCAAAAATTTTCCAGGATAGCACTTAAGCCAGAGATGGGGTGCATACGCGCCAGAAACAAATATGATGAATCATATGCAAATATGAGATCAGACTAGATGATCATGATGGTCCACTCTAAGTCTATGAATCTGTATTGCAAACAAACAGCTTTTAGGTAATGGAATGAGGCAGGTATATGAAATAAGTAAAATACTGAATTCCCTAACATTTCACAGCTTCTATCAACACCCTCTGGATACACAATATGAAAGAATAGAAAGGGGCAGTGATGATGGCTGTCACCAGCATCAACAATCCTAACAAGTGTCTGGCATATCAATCGAAAGGAAGACAAATGATTTGATAGCATTAATCAGAACTGGTCCCCAGATAACATGGCAAGTCACTTGAATTTGTGCCCCGTGCCAATTGTTCACTTTTTGGACGTTTGGACGTGCATGCTTCTTTGTGGATACAGTCATACTACAAACGCTGAAATAAATCAATAAAAAGTTGCTTTCGCTTTGATGTAAAGGCAATCATAAATGAGTTAAAGTTCAAAGAACCGGAGTAGAACAACTACTACTTGTTCCTAAACATTAGCTGGTAAATGCCACATGCAGATGGGAACGATGACAGGCCTGACCCGAGGCAACTTTCTTCATGCTCTTGGAAACCACATCAGTGAGGGCACATGAGAAGGAGATGGGATGCTCCCCAGAGTCTCCAGCTACCCTAGGCAAGACAGGACAAATAGGAAAGCCTCAGTGAATCTATCCTGCTTCATGGTTTAACTGTTGCTATAAAGACAGTGCTGTAGGGGCAAAAGATCTTGCTAGAATCTTTCTGATGGACGTATAAAACGCCAGTCTGTGATTGTCACAGGTAAAATCTCTTAGCTAAAGAATTAGTCCTAGTGACATAACAAGGTAAACGTGTTTTGCCAGTCTGAGACTGGATTAGGATTTGTTAGCAGGGACTTTTCACATGGGACACTCATGTTACAAACAAGTCTGTGAGATTGATTCCCCCCACCCCACCATAAAGAGATGGGTAGCAATTGCACCCAGATGCATCAGATGGCAGCAACAGCCCAGCATAGCTCACCATTGAGAGAGGCAGTAGATGTTCTCCTCAGGGAAGGCAGCTTTAAAACATGGCCAGGGCTCTGTAGGAATCCACCAGCAGAGGTGCTGCACTGAGTCAGCACATCCTTTAATGACAGGTTTCAGAGTAACAGCCGTGTTAGTCTGTATTCACAAAAAGAAAAGGAGTACTTGTGGCACCTTAGAGACTAACCAATTTATTTGAGCATGAGCTTTCGTGAGCTACAGCTCACTTCATCGGATGCATACTGTGGAAACTGCAGAAGACATTATATACACAGAGACCATGAAACAATACCTCCTCCCACCCCACTCTCCTGCTGGTAATAGCTTATCTAAAGTGATCATCAAGTTGGGCCATTTCCAGCACAAATCCAGGTTTTCTCACCCTCCGCCCCCCCCCCCCCCAAACTCACTCTCCTGCTGGTAATAGCCCATCCAAAGTGACCACTCTCTTTACAATGTGCATGATAATCAAGGTGGGCCATTTCCAGCACAAATCCAGGTTTTCTTACCCCCCCCCACCCCCATACACACACAAACTCACTCTCCTGCTGGCAATAGCTCATCCAAACTGACCACTCTCCTTACAATGTGCATGATAATCAAGGTGGGCCGTTTCCAGCATAAATCCAAGTTTAACCAGAACGTCTGGGGGGGGGGGTAGGAAAAAACAAGGGGAGATAGGCTACCTTGCATAATGACTTAGCCACTCCCAGTCTCTATTTAAGCCTAAATTAATAGTATCCAATTTGCAAATGAATTCCAATTCAGCAGTTTCTCGCTGGAGTCTGGATTTGAAGTTTTTTTGCTGTAAGATAGCTACCTTCATGTCTGTGATTGCGTGACCAGAGAGATTGAAGTGTTCTCCGACTGGTTTATGAATGTTATAATTCTTGACATCTGATTTGTGTCCATTTATTCTTTTACGTAGAGACTGTCCACTTTGACCAATGTACATGGCAGAGGGACATTGCTGGCACATGATGGCATATATCACATTGGTGGATGTGCAGGTGAACGAGCCTCTGATAGTGTGGCTGATGTTGTTAGGCCCTGTGATGGTGTCCCCTGAATAGATATGTGGGCACAGTTGGCAACAGGCTTTGTTGCAAGGATAGGTTCCTGGGTTAGTGGTTCTGTTGTGTGGTATGTGGTTGTTGGTGAGTATTCGCTTCAGGTTGGGGGGCTGTCTGTAGGCAAGGACTGGCCTGTCTCCCAAGATTTGTGAGAGTGTTGGGTCATCCTTCAGGATAGGTTGTAGATCCTTAATAATGTGTTGGAGGGGTTTTAGTTGGGGGCTGAAGGTGACGGCTAGTGGCGTTCTGTTATTTTCTTTGTTAGGCCTGTCCTGTAGTAGGTGACTTCTGGGAACTCTTCTGGCTCTATCAATCTGTTTCTTCACTTCCGCAGGTGGGTATTGTACTTGTAAGAATGCTTGATAGAGATCTTGTAGGTGTTTGTCTCTGTCTGAGGGGTTGGAGCAAATGCAGTTGTATCGCAGAGCTTGGCTGTAGACAATGGATCGTGTGGTGTGGTCAGGGTGAAAGCTGGAGGCATGTAGGTAGGAATAGCGGTCAGTAGGTTTCCGGTATAGGGTGGTGTTTATGTGACCATTGTTTATTAGCACTGTAGTGTCCAGGAAGTGGATCTCTTGTGTGGACTGCACATTGTAAGGAGAGTGGTCAGTTTGGATGAGCTATTGCCAGCAGGAGAGTGAGTTTGTGGTGGGGGGGGGTGAGAAAACCTGGATTTGTGCTGGAAATGGCCCACCTTGATTATCATGCACATTGTAAAGAGAGTGGTCACTTTGGATGGGCTATTACCAGCAGGAGAGTGAGTTTGTGTGTGGGGGGGGGGCGGAGGGTGAGAAAACCTGGATTTGTGCTGGAAATGGCCCAACTTGATGATCACTTTAGATAAGCTATTACCAGTAGGAGAGTGGGGTGGGAGGAGGTATTGTTTCATGGTCTCTGTGTATATAATGTCTTCTGCAGTTTCCACAGTATGCATCCGATGAAGTGAGCTATAGCTCACGAAAGCTCATGCTCAAATAAATTGGTTAGTCTCTAAGGTGCCACAAGTACTCCTTTTCTTTCTGCACATCCTTTAAGTGTGCTACCCAATGCCATCTCCCAGTTATTGCGACCCGCTTTTGGAGCTGCACTGGCTGGCTCTTTAGCCTCTATTGGGGCCCACAGCCTGGACTTTGCCAGCTGGAGTTAATCAAGCTCTATAACGTATGCACAAGCGTGTGTGTATATTTTCCCTGATATTTTACATGTGCTTATATGACAGATCAGCTCAGTCTTGTTTTTCCTCATCATCCACTGTGACTTTTTCTTCGCTATTTCTATTATCCGATTTTGACAACGAGCACCTCAGTTTCGTTGCTTCTCAGATGAAGTTCTATTGCTTGAACAGCAAGTTTAGACTTCAGACCTTCCACCAAATTATCACAAGAGAAAACTGGTAATTAAGTTTTAACAAGATTTAAATTATATTAAAAACAGACAGCTAAAAGGAGAGACTGCTTTGGGCTTTATTGTAAATTTGTATAATTATTTTTAGTCCTCTAGAGGATGCATAATTATGTTTCTGTATTTATAAAAATACTGCCCCGGAGGTACCAAAATGAATTTTACAGTCTGTTGATTTGCATATTAATGTTCATCTTGTGTCAGATATTTTCCTAACAATGAAATGTTCACAAGGATTTTCAAAATGGCCAGAGAACTTTACAATACTGCTGCCCTGCTGTTGAAAAAAACTGCTCTCGAATGAAAAAAAAGAGGAAGAACAAGATACCATGGTGATAGGCATGGCATAAAACCCCAGAAAAATAAGATAGATAAAAATAAGAGAACTATACCTACACCAAAACTAGAGAGAACAAAGAAGTGTAAAGTTTAATTCTATCTCATGATTAAACGTTTTTGGCTCAGTTTACTTTTGTGCATGCGTAGCTAAATATTTAGACCCAGATCCACAATGGTACTTAGGTGCCTCAGTCTCATTTTTAGGCTCCACTGACATCCACAAACCCACACTTGGCTGCCATGTAACCCTAGAAGCATCTAAATTTTTTGCTCTAAAAGTTTCCGCCTCTGGGCATGTGCGCTGCATGCCTCACTCTAGGCATCCAGACATCCACTGAAGCCCCAGAGCGACCTATGAGCCAAGGGAGGATAGGCAGAGGAGCACCTATCTCGCCCATGGGACCTGAGAGGGTAGGCGTGCTCAGAAGCATTCAGCGTCGAGCTGGTGGTGTTGGCAGTGCCCACCTTTTAACTTTAGTCCAGGGGTTACAGCACTCTCCTGAGATGTGGGAGACGCCTGTTCAAATCTTTTCTTCCCCTCAGGCAGAGGGGGGGAATTGGACCTAGTGTCCCACATCCCAGGTGAGGGCTCTAGCCACTGAACAATGGGATATCTGATGTGGGGTGCCCTCAGTCTCTCCTGTTGAAGCTGTTCCACTTTGGATAAATACTTAAAGACTCACTGGGTGACAAAGAGAGAATGACTGTGTAGCCTGGTGGTCATGGAACCCATCTGGAAGGTGGGAGACCCCAGGTCCAGTGCCCCAGCTCCAATGATTCTTTCATTATTTCCTCACAGTGGAACAACAACAACAACAGGAGAGACAGAGGGAGACCCACATCAACATATCCCAGAGCTCAGTGGTTAGAGCACTTGCCTGAGAGCTAGGAGTCTCCTGTTCAAACTCTATCTCCCCCAGTATGGATGCCCTCCAGACTTCCAGTCTGAGGAGGAGATTAAGGGGGACACAGACTTTACTTGTTGCTGTCTCAAAATCGTCTTTAAAAGCTAGGACAGCAATGGTGAAGGAGGGAGCTCCGAACCAACGCATTATTTGCACCACCAGAGGGACTCTGGGCCAAGCTCTGGAGCCATGCAAACTTTGGTATTCCAAGAAGAGACCAGGAACGGTCAGAGTCCAAAATGTTTTACACTGGAAATCTCCTCTTTAAACTTTCAAAAGGAACTCACCACGGGCCTTCCCTCCCGGCTTATTTTTGCCTGTTACTTTATAAAACATTCTTTTTTTATGTCCATAAGAGATTTTCAAAGACACAAACTCTAACTCCCATTGAAAGTTAATGTCAGTTGGGTGCTTATCTGCACTTTGTGCTTCTGAAAATCTCCCACTTAAAATATATTTTTTTAAAAAACAGTAATAATAGCAGGATCATACTAATATAGGATCCAATCCTGCAGTCCACGTGTTGGCAAACTCTCACCGACATTCAGTTAACACAGTGAAAACAATGAGAGATTTTCTTGCAAATGGACAGCAGAATGAGACCCATACTTAATGGTAATCCAGTTTTCTTATGACAAACTGTAAACCCAATGAATTTATTATCTTCATATGGAACAAATTTATTGCCTACTAAAATAATGTAGTATTACTACCATTGCTAAAGCAATAATCTTAAACAGTTATTTGTATTTTAATTTTATATATAGCTTATCATCCAACTTTATAAAGAGATCTATGTAGGCGTTTTTTGATTCACACGCAGAGTAGAACTGAGATGTACTCTGTGTGCCAAAATTAAATGAAAAAGTGACAATGTACAGTGTCTAATATTAGCAGATAAGGTGAATTTTATGCAAAATGCTGAGTGTCAGTCAACTGCTGGCATAGGGCAACATTTGTTAGTCCCTAAATGATCTGATTGCATGTTCACAACTACCATTTCTGTGAAGCCTCATTCAAGGAGATATTAATGGCCATTATTGAGCTGCAACACAAAGGTATCACAGAGGGAAAGTACAAATGACACTCTTCAGCTGTTCCTCGTAAGCATAACTCCTGAAATGTGATCTTTTGACCTATATTCTCTTATCAGAATGTTTAAAGGATCAGTAAAAAGGTTAAAACAAGAAAGGACTGAGCTAAATGTTTCTGTTAAATTAAAGGATTGATTGCAAACTGGCTACCATATAATATTGGGCGGGGTGAGTGTGTGTGAATTAGGTTGCCTATAAAACGAAGTCCAGCAAGTTCTTAGGATTTTATAATGGACAAACATTTGGGGGGTTGTTTGAGAAAGTTTGCACCTGTACTTTTGCATCCACAACCAACCTCAGGAACAAAGCTGCAGATGCGATTCCAAGGGACTCATCCTTACAAAGTGCTAAATGTCTCCTGCAATGCGAAAGTGGGACATGAACATGCTCAGTCTCTTGGAGAATACAGTACTAAGGGCACAAATCACAGCATTTAGATGTCTAACTACTTGAACTTCTAAATGCATGCACCTCAAAATGCTACTATGGATTTGTCGCTCAGACTCTGTTGCTTATGAGTTTTAAAACCAAGTCCACAAATGCACAGCATGTTTGTTGCTGTTTAAAATGTTCCAGTTTTGTTTCCAATGCTATTAAACTGTGGGTCGACTGTAAGGTTTTCAGGGCAAGGACCTATTTGCTTGCCACTGCTGTTTGCTCACCAACTGTATAATGCCATTTATAATAATAGCAGCTCTGTTTTGATAGCTAACAAACAACACAAATATTTGAAAGAGCTACCTGTAAAGCTGTTGCCTGGAGCTTTTGTAAACCATTTTCCAGTCTTTCCATGTTTTGAACCAACTCTTTTCTCTTCTTCCCAAGTAGATTCTGGTAGAGTTTGATAAGTTCCAGAAAGCTCTTAGGAGCTGCATAGTTATGATGTTTTTCATTCTGCTCCTACTTGACAAGTATTTCATTAACACTTGTGTGTGCAAAAGCAATGAAGTGGCTGAAATGCAAATACATAGAAAATAATACTTTGTAATATACAAACGAAATCCCCTATTTTAGGCTCTAATCAAGGTGATGTTTTGCAAGCAATGTTTAACATCACTAGTTGATTTAATCTCTCTTTTTCAAGATGATGCTAACAATTAAGGGCCTGTGTGTGGTTGGCTTTTGCGTGCGGGCAGGGAATGAGATGGTATAAGCATCCTTCTTCCCCACCTGGGCAGCCGGCATATGGGTCAACCACAACTGTAGTGTTTTTCTCAAGTAGCACAGGGACTGCTCCTATTCTGAGACTCCAGGAGCACAATCCACCCCAAAGGGACAGGGGAGAGAGGTGGAGCCAGGTTCGCAGAACAGGCCCAGTACACCAGAGGGGGTATGTTGCACCCAGTGAAGAGATGTAACAACAGGCCAAGACACGGCGCAATCTGCCTCCTTGAATTCCCCAGTGGCAGCACTTTTTACTCTGAACTGTTTGCATTTTGCAGAGTTTACCCTAAATGAAGGAGAAAATAAAAGTGCTTTGAGGGATGTCTGATTTTGCAGAGATGGAGCATCACAAAGAAACAGACATTAAGGTCAGATAGGGTGACCAGACAGCAAATGTGAAAAATCGGGACAGGGGATGGGGGGTAATAGGAGTCTATATAAGAAAAAGCCCCAAATATCGGGACTGTCCCTATAAAATCAGGACAGCTGGTCACCCTAAAGTCAGATGACTAATGACAATACAACTATCCATACCTCCTTAGTAAAACTGTTAATGCGATACCCTCTGAACCTGATTTATTACTAGCACCTTGTGCCAGGAGTTTGCACACCTGTGTAGTACTTGGCTACCTCATTATACAGAATCTGCACCTAGACCCTTTCTTTTCTGACTGGTGTCATTCTGGAGTAATACATCATTGGGTACCATACTAGGTGATGCATTACATGAATACATCAGAAAATCAGCTGGCTTAGTCTCTCAATCCTTGGAGTCCAGCAACAGCTGGCAGTGATGATGTATTACACAAACACCCCAGTCTATCATTGCAATACATCAGAGCAAGGCACTGGTCCAAAGGTGTACAACTCAAAAGATGGCATTGCTGAAAGAATCTGTCCAGGAGAAGGAATCTAGGTTAATTATGGAACAGAAGGTACGGTCCACTGCTAAGAGGAGGAGGCTTCTTCGCTTCAAATTTTTGATGCATTGGTAAAATACAATTTGCATTCAGACAGATTATATTACAAGAGCGGGTCATGTTGTAACTATAATTACTCAGTTGGAGACAAACACCACAGCTGGGTCAAGACGCTGCCACCTGTGTGGCGTATCAGAGTAGAGATTAGCTACAGTTCATAAAAAGTCTCTGTGGGCGTTGTTCTGCCCTTGTGTGCAGAGGTTTCCCATTGACTGGGAATGCTGCTCATGCAGCTGAGGGCAGAACTGGGCTCTGAAGTTTTCAGGGAGCCATCTTATGATTGAGACCGCTCACCACGAAAAGGGTTTGCCTGTGCCTGATGCCATGTGAGGAACGTACATGACTCCCATTCAGAAGATGATGGACTGGCAGTGGATACAAAGCAGGACTCTGGTGAGACCTGTTTTCAACAGTGGCTCCCTCAAACATGTTAGAACAGAGCTGGGGACAAAGTTACCAAGTATCACTTTTTCAAGTCTAGCTCCTATCAGACTAGGTTGCTTTCAGAGCCCTTCACTGGCATCTAATTTAGCGCTTTCACATCCTTTCTCCAGACACACTCCCAGTTCTGATAGCCCAGATAACTCCTTACACTCCAACACAGATGTGTTGTAGATGGTGAAGTAAGTGTGTTGTGTCTCATCCTAGTGTATGGTGGAGGGTGCACTGGCTCTTCCTGTCCCCACACCCACTTATTCAGTGCTTCTCATTGTGCTCAGCTGATGGGAAATACTCCTGTGAGGAACACACTACTTCCTCAGGATTCAGACACATGACCAGAGGGCTGATCGGTGTTTCACCTGCAAACCCAGTGATGAGATGCTTTCCCACTAGCAGGCAGGGCAGCATACGGACACCTCCAGATATTGGCCCTCCTGCAGATACTGACCACTGGTTAGAACTATGGCAGCTGTTGGCGCTCTTCACCTCCTACTGCTGAAACTATTACTACTAGACATTGATTCACAACCATGAGTTTGCACCTTTGAATCCCTCCACTGCCTCCTCACTGCCCTGCATATCAAGTTCAAACTTCTTCCCCAGCACACCTCTCTGACTTCATCTCCTATTGAATGCCTCTCCCCTGCTCCACTGATGACAGCCTTTTCTTCTTGTCGGTCTCACTCCTGTCTGCATGTCCTTTACAACACTGCTCCTAGGCTTGGAACACCCTTCTATATCAGAGTTCATCAGCTCTCTTACCTCAGTCCCTTAATTTATTTCTGCTGTATTACCTACAAGAAGTACAACTAAAAACTTAATGATTTGCTACAGAACCTCAATATATACATAAGCCAAAACTGGGTCAATGCATATTATTTTAACCCTTGTCCTACCTTTCCCCACGACTCTGTCACCCCTTCTAAAATTGGACCACTAATTCCTCAAGGTAGGCCTTTCCTACATATGTGAATCCGTTAAGCCCCTAAGCTCATTTCGAAGCAATATAAAAACAACAAATAATAATAGTATCTCAGTGTATGCCCAATTCTAATCTTTAATACATTTTCAGGGAAAGCCTCTGGCTACCGTGGCATCTGAACTAGGTAAAACAAGGAAGCTGCATCATAACTGATGATAGATATAGGAATGGCACTTGGGAAGAGGGACTTCACAGCCATATCAAAGAGATATTCAGAGTGAGAAAGGGAACAGAAACTAGAGAGCTTGAAGTAAAAGGAACAACAAAGTCCAACACTGTCTACACAGCAATTAGACACCCGTGGCTGACTCATGCCAGCTGACTCAGGCTCGCGGGGCGCAGGCTGTGTTGCTGTTTAATTGCATTGTGGATGTTCAGGTTCAGGCTGGAGCTGGAGCTCTGGGACCCTTCCGCTCCTTCAATTTTAATCAAAAAAATTAAAAGCTGTTTAATAACATTCTCAAAATCCTAAGGAAATATTTTATTTGGGGTCCAACAAAATGCTCAGTTCACCCAAGATGCTCAATCCACCTGATACCTGTCCCGCTCTAGCTGGGACGCTAGTCAACACTGTTATTCTGCAAAAATATGATTAATAGCATATGTAAATATAATGACTCAAATACATGAATGGGGGTGGCTATTTCAGGAATGTGTCATATATTTGCTCGAGACAGTTTTAGGATTTGCTTTGTTGTTCAAAAGAAGATCTAAACAGTCTCCTGTCTATGAAAGATGTCACTCACCCGGAGATGCACGACAAGCAGCCCCATGGATAACACAGCAAGAACAGACAAATAGTACTGAATGATTAATAGTTAATAAGAACTGACTCACCCAAGACACTTGTACCTTCCTCCATAAGATGAGCAAGGTTCATAATAAATTATACAAATTTAGAGACGAATGTAGATGTTGTGTCTTTCGCTGCAGTACCACATTGTTGTACTCTTGGGGTCTGGAGCAGTTCACAAGGGTTAAGGACGATAGAGCCATAAAGCCACGATGGGAACTTGGGGTTGAACTCTAGCTGCTCACTCGAAATAAAAACAGAGTTGCTGTGTCTTCACTACTGTTTTAACCCAAGTTAAGAACACACTTTTTTTTTTTTTTTTTTTTAAAAACAGTGTAAACATACCCTAAGACCGCAAGGTCTTCAGAGCCGGGAATTTATTCTCTTCCTTCTCTATAAGCACCATGCACAGCAACAAAGCTATATACCTAACTAATAAATGTGGCAGTTTAGTGTGTACATATGTAATAAGAAACATGTTCTAATGGGATTAATGGCTCAATCCCACTTACTAGTTGGCATGCTTCTTTGCTGGTGAATTGTATCATTTCCAAGAGAGGTGCTGAGGCACTCTGAATAAAAGAAGGTACAGTCAAACCATAAACATGTGTAAGTATTTTAAATCTATTAGCTATATTCTACCCTGACTTACTTGTGCTTTGGGCACAAATCAAGGCACACTTTACCTTTAATTCCGTCCTTCTTTTAATGCACAACTCCCAGTAATAAACACTGAGGGAAAGTTCATTATTTTTCAAAAATCTAATTTAGGAATCTACTTGAAACTACTGCAGCACTTGAATCTGGCACTTTCTGTGATATCAGTGCTCCATTGTTACTTAGTATTTGGACAGCTGAGTTACAATTCTGGAGCACTATATTGTTCTGTTTCTATGAAAATCACTTCTTGTGTTGACTACGCTTATTCTTTTCCACTTCATTTCTATATTATAAATCAACTTAAGATCATCAGGGATATTATTAGGAACTTATTGTTGCCTTTTTTCAATGCACTTTTGAATACCAGCACTCCTCAGTCACAAGTGTCAGCATATTAAGTGCTGTTCAGGCATCTGAAAATAATATATCCCACTTCTAAGGCTTCCATTGCATTAGTAGTATGTTGATTATTACAGCAAAATAATAAAACACTGCAAAATTGTTTTCTCCCCCACCCTAATAACATAAATAAAAGGAGCAATTAATTTCCTACAATAAAAACAGGCAATACAATAACGAACAAATGTAGAGTTTCTTCATTAGTGCATCAAATTGCAAAACGGAAACATATAATTTCAAAAGGCTCAAAAGTAAAAATGGAAACACAGCTGATGTTGCGTCAGCATGTAGGCTACAAAAAGAATGAGGCTTGCACAGCTCCCAGCCAGCCTCCTTGGATGAGCCAGTTCAGTTAAAACTTCTAAACTAAACCCTTTAAGGTCTAAGCAGTCGCTTGCTCTAAAAATACATCGTTCTCTTTCCAGTAGGTTTTATTTTTTGTATTTGAGACAACCCGTTTTCTAAGCCCTTACTGCTAGTTACCTGTATAATTCTACAAGCTCATAGTATTGCAGCTGATCTCAAAACTTCAGTGTCATATGTATGTATGGATAGATTCACAAACAACAACAGTTGTTCAAATGGCATTTGAATACACTCAAACAAAACATATTACACTTCACATACAGTTGCCAGCAGTACTTTAAAATCCACAAGTTCCCCACTGATATTCTGGTTGGTTGATTGGTTTTTAGTTGCTGAAAAAGATGACACTTTTTTTTGACATTTTGTGCAATTTTACAAGTATTCAGGGCACATTCCCTGCTTTGCATGGAAAATGTATTTGCACAGTTGTCAGAATGATGGACAGGGAGAGAATGATAGGAAGGAGCACTGATCTTTGCTTGTTATTACATACAATAGCCCAGTAGGAATCATGATGGCGTTGTGAGACAAACTGTGTCCCATCCTGGAACATATTAAGTTTGTCTCCAGGACACACATGACTTCACTAGGGTGTCTAACCTCATTCATAATAGATGCTAATCTTTTCAGGGCTGACTGATGACAGCACTTCCTGCCCTTCACGGAATTAGAGCTGGGTTTTATCAAAGGACTCAAACTGCCTGCTAATTAGACTAATTCCCTTCATCATGAATTATTTATTTCCATTGGTAACCGATCACTGTGACATTAATGGGTTCTGCTCAACTTAGTTTCATACTAATATACACTATAAGTTAAATGTTTAAAAACTCTTGATACTTTACTCCAGGTCAAGTGTATCCTAGTCTAACTCTTGACAGTTTCAGTGAAGTTTTGATTGGTAAGTTCGAGTAACAATTAAAAAATAGAAAACAAAAATGCAGAATGGCTTTAAATTCTGCAAGTACATTTGTTTTTTCCCAGTTATCATGTGACTGAGGCAAAATGAACATGTACTTAGGGCTCAAGGGTGCGAAATACCGACCCACAGCTTCCAGTGGTTTTGATAAGAGTTCATGGTGAGATTCTGCAGTGTTTGCACATCCAAAACTCCCATTCAGTGCAAGAAGTTTTGGGTTGTAAGTATCAAGGCTAAGTGAAGGCAAATGATAGGTCATCAAGTTAATGGGGACATACATTGAATTAACCCTAATTCCAAGTAAGGCTAAATTGTAAGAGCCACAAAATGATTTACCCTAATCAGAAAAATATTATACCTCAGCTATATTATATATATCCCTTTATAAAACACCTTGATGTATCTTACTATTTAAAGACTAAACTCTAATTTTGCTGAAAATATATGGTTAATTATCAAACTGCTTAATTAGTTTGATTTTGTGTGTGTGTGTGTGTGTATAAACATTTAACTTGGTATAATATTTCAATTTTCTCAAGGCAATAGATGATGTTTTACCCCGCCATCGTTACCACTGAATTTACACCACACCTTTGACACATGGAGTGGTTATGAATCATGCTTATGCACAGTATAGTACAATGTCATTGTTTTCTCCCTGCCCTCACTGTTTAGGGCCCAGTCCTGCAAAAGTGCTATGTGCCTTCTGGGAGGTGATGGGCACACTCAACTCTGATCAACTTCAGCAGGTGTTGAGCATACTCTGTACCACCAATGGGGAGCACAGTGGTTGCAAGACTGGGCCCATCATTTGAAATTGAATGTATTCCATGTGCATCTGCACTTAAACGCTGCTATTCTCCCTCTGATCCTGTCAAGTCAGTCAGAGAATAGGTTTTATTCCTGTTTAATCATCCTGTCTATAAAATGTTGTAAAACAAAATGCCTACAAGACCTAGACGGATCAACAGCCAGGTTTTTTGTATTAATGAGTGTAGAATAATAACTACAATGAGATATCTGGACAGAATAGTCTACAACTCCTGGAATAATAAAAATTTGTACAGGACATCTGACAGACATTCTTGCATAGTAGAATCTAAAGAAGAATGTGTGATTTTAATGCAAAGTGATGTTTCATAGAGGTTTGGTTAAAAAAAAAAAAGAGATCATATTCAGGAAGTATATGTACATTTTGGTCACAGTGGGGGTTACTTTCACTGTGAAAATAAAGGTGTTATTTTTCTACTATTGAAATAATACAGAATCAATGAGAGACAACTGTGAACTTCAATGGCATCGAGGGGTTTCTGTTGACATCATAAACCACAAGAGCAGAGCTCGAATGGATTGAGATGTCACTAGAAACCCCAAGATGGCATTATAGCCTTGTTTTTCTATGTTGCTTTCCACCCCATAAATACATGAAATCCAACTTTTATTTTAATCAGAAAAAATAAACCTCTCATCTTCCTAGTTCCTCTCTCTTCTTTTGGATTCTCCTCTCATCTTGTTTTCCTCCATCCTCCTCTTGCCTTTTCTCTCCTTTCCTACTCACTATTCCCCTCCCCTCCTGCCTCTTTCATGCCTTCAAGCAAACAGCTGCTGGAATGGGCAAATTATGAGATTTTGCGGGACATGATAGCAGTGATTTCTAATGTCATTTCAATAGTGCAAATAGTTATTTTGATAATACAGATAGAATAGTCTATTAGACAAAAAGAGGCATCAGTCAAGTACCTCTCGTTATGTGTACAAAATTCCTGGCCAACAGCATAAGATTTCAAAGAGCTGGGGCTGTGTCTAAGCAACTACTGATGCAGCCACATAAAATATCTTTCAGTTCAGATTTAATATGACTACTTCTAATAATAATAATAATAGACACTTATATGGTGTCTTCCATCTGATGATCTCAAAGCATTTGACACAGGCTAATGAATTAAGTCTCAAGAGCCCTCTTATGTAGATACTATACCCATTTCACAGAGGTATACGTTATTTGCACACAGATCCTGATCCCATTGCATTCAAAGAGATTTTTGCCTTTGCCTTCAGTGGGCACAGGATCAGGACAACAGTGAGTAAACAGAGTCAATAATAGAACTCTGCTCTCCTGATTCACGATCCTGTGCTTTAGCCACTGGGCTGGACATTGTGTTGTGTGTCGACTTGCGTTCATGGAGGGACGGACGAGGACAAGCCGGACAAAGGTGACATTGCTTCTCCTGGTATTATTGAGAGAATATCTTCTCCACATGCTGCCGTACAAACACTATATGAAACATTTTGATTCACATTTCTAACTTACAGTTCACCTAGAAAAGGTAGACTTTGCTCCTCATTGCTCTTCTGTCATGAATAGACCCACCAACTCACTTTTGAATTTTTTTTTTTTTTTTTAAAAAGTGTGCGGGAACCGTATCCTGTTGTATAAATAGCATTGCAACCTTAAATCTAGCTTTTACTATAATGAAAGCCACCATGCCATACAAGAAACAGAAAGAGGACACTATACAAACACACTTCAAACATTTCCCATATATAGTAATTGCAATTTGCTTGTAATATCCTTAGACCTGTGAGATGTATGCTGTCTTATACAGGGTGTTACTAAGTTGTGCTTAATAGATTTGACTGATATCACAAGATTTTGACAAAAAGATGTCATTTGCATCATCTACAAATTTCAGAGTAACAGCCGTGTTAGTCTGTATTTGCAAAAAGAAAAGGAGTACTTGTGGCACCTTAGAGACTAACCAATTTATTTGAGCATGAGCTTTCGTGAGCTACAGCTCACTTCATCGGATGCATCCGATGAAGTGAGCTGTAGCTCACGAAAGCTCATGCTCAAATAAATTGGTTAGTCTCTAAGGTGCCACAAGTACTCCTTTTCTTTTATCATCTACAAAGTGTTTTGCTTTATATTTTTTTTTTGAAAGTTCTGGTTTTTGAGATACATGATAAATAAACCCCAGAAAAACAGGAGAAAATGTGTTTAGGGTATTTTAGTTTTACAACTGCAATTATTGGATGATTTAGTTGCAGGGAGAAATACAGAGACCAAGAAGTGCAGTAGAGAAGGTCACAGGAGCTCTAAAAGGGATAGTGTTATAAAAAGGCCAAAGCAGCACAGAGTAACAGGAGATGCCATCATGGGCAACCTTTATAAAAACCAACAAGTTTGTATCATGTTCATGAATGTGCAGAATCAATTTAAAGCAGGACCAAAGATCAGGAATTCTATGCACTGAGAGGGAGGTGGGTGGGGGAGGGGTTTGAACTTTGCTACAGTAGAAAACCTTTGTGATTAAAACTAATTTTGAGCAAAAGATGAAAGAGGAAATTGTTGTGGTATTTCAAATGATAATGCTGGATTCTGACATTAAGCATAGCAGGTAGGCATATCTTGCATGGATTATAAAAGATGTTTGTTTTTAAAGTCCTGGTCACTGAAGTGCTAATGAAGCATCATAGAGGGGGGCATGAGCTATAGAGGTGGTGACAGGAGTACTGTGGCTGGGTAAATAATTATGTGGGATCCTAGAGCAGTACCAGAGTGACAGGTTATTCTGAGACACAAAGAAGGCACTGGAGAGTTGGCATGGTCAGCTCCCAGGTACAGAAAGGAGATAAGAAAGCAGTAAAAATATAATCTGATGGGTTTAGCAGCAGCTGATCTGGAGTAGACTATAGAAGATCAGAAATTGTCTGTCCCTTCTGTCAGACTGCCATTCACACTAACAGTGTTATTTCACCTAGTGGAGTTTGCATCATGTACGTGTCACTCTTTTCAGTTAAAAAAAATCACTCTAGTAAGGGCAGTGAAATTTAGTCTCTACTAGCACTGTGACGGAGAGGCTGCTGAGACTCATCAAGCCCTCGGATTGCTACCCCTTCCTGCTTCTCCACGTGGGCACCAATGATACTGCCAAGAATGACCTTGAACGGATCACTGCAGACTACGTGGCTCTGGGAAGAAGGATAAAGAAGTTTGAGGCGCAAGTGGTGTTCTCGTCCATCCTCCCCGTGGAAGGAAAAGGCCGGGGTAGAGACCGTCGAATCCTGGAAGTCAACGAATGGCTATGCAGGTGGTGTCGGAGAGAAGGCTTTGGATTCTTTGACCATGGGATGGTGTTCCAAGAAGGAGGAGTACTAGGCAGAGAGGGGCTCCACCTAACGAAGAGAGGGAAGAGCATCTTTGCAAGCAGGCTTGCTAACCTAGTGAGGAGGGCTTTAAACTAGGTTCACTGGGGGAAGGAGACCAAAGCCCTGAGGTAAGTGGGGAAGTGGGATACCAGGAGGAAGCACGAGCTGGAGCGCGCGAGAGGGGAGGGCTCCTGCCTCATACTGAGAAAGAGGGACGATCAGCGAGTTCTCTCAAGTGCCTCTACAAAAATGCAAGAAGCCTGGGAAACAAGCAGGGAGAACTGGAAGTCCTGGCACAGTCAAGGAATTATGATGTGATTGGAATAACAGAGACTTGGTGGGATAACTCACATGACTGGAGTACTGTCATAGATGGATATAAACTGTTCAGGAAGGACAGGCAGGGCAGAAAAGGCGGGGGAGTCGCATTGTATGTAAGGGAGCAGTATGACTGCTCAGAGCTCTGGTATGAAACTGCAGAAAAACCTGAGTGTCTCTGGATTAAGTTTAGAAGTGTGAGCACCAAGGGTGATGCTGTGGTGGGAGTCTGCTATAGACCACTGGACCAGGGGGATGACACGCACGAGGATTTCTTCCGGCAACTCACGGAAGTTACTAGATTGAAGATCCTGGTTCTCATGGGAGACTTCAATCACCCTGATATCTGCTGGGAGAGCAATACAGCAGTGCACAGACAATCCAGGAAGTTTTTGGAAAGTGTAGGGGACAATTTCCTGGTGCAAGTGCTGGAGGAACCAACTAGAGGCAGAGCTCTTCTTGACCTGCTGCTCACAAACCGGGAAGAATTAGTAGGGGGAAGCAAAAGTGGATGGGAACCTGGGAGGCAGTGACCATGAGATGGTCAAGTTCAGGATCCTGACACAGGGAAGAAAGGAGAGCTGCAGAATACAGACCCTGGACTTCAGAAAAGCAGACTTTGACTCTCTCAGGGAACTGATGGGCAGAATACCCTGGGAGAATAACATGAGGGGGAAAGGAGTCCAGGAGAGCTGGCTGTATTTTAAAGAATCCTTATTGAGGTTACAGGGACAAACCATCCCGAGGTGTAGAAAGAATAGTAAATATGGCAGGCGACCGGCTTGGCTTCACAGTGAAATCCTTGCTGATCTTAAATACAAAAAAGAAGCTTACAAGAAGTGGAAGATTGGACAAATGACCAGGGAAGAGTATAAAAATATTGCTTGGGCATGCAGGAGTGAAATCAGGAAGGCCAAATCACACCTGGAGTTGCAGCTAGCAAGAGATGTTAGGAGTAACAAGAAGGGTTTCTTCAGGTATGTTAGCAACAAGAAGAAAGTCAAGGAAAGTGTGGGCCCCTTACTGAGTGAGGGATGCAACCTACTGACAGAGGATGTGGAAAAAGCTAACGTACTCAATGCTTTTTTTGCCTCTGTCTTCACAAACAAGGTCAGCTCCCAGACTACTGCACTGGGCAGCACAGCATGGGGAGGAGGTGACCAGCCCTCTGTGGAGAAAGAAGTGGTTCGGGACTATTTAGAAAAGCTGGACGAGCACAAGTCCATGGGGCCGGATGCGCTGCATCCGAGAGTGCTAAAGGAGTTGGCGGATGTGATTGCAGAGCCATTGGCCATTATCTTTGAAAACTCATGGCGATCGGGGGAAGTCCTGGATGACTGGAAAAAGGCTAATGTAGTGTCCATCTTTAAAAAAGGGAAGGAGGATCCTGGGAACTACAGGCCAGTCAGCCTCACCTCAGTCCCTGGAAAAATCATGGAGCAGGTCCTCAAGGAATCAATTCTGAAGCACTAAGAGGAGAGGAAAGTGATCAGGAACAGTCAGCATGGATTCACCAAGGGCAAGTCATGCCTGACTAATCCAATTGCCTTCTATGACAAGATAACTGGCTCTGTGGATGAGGGGAAAGCAGTGGACGTGTTGTTCCTTGACTTCAGCAAAGCTTTTGACACTGTCTCCCACAGTATTCTTGCCAGCAAGTTAAAGTAGTATGGGCTGGGTGAATGGACTATAAGGTGGATAGAAAGTTGGCTAAATTGTCGGACTCAATGGGTAGTGATCAATGGCTCCATGTCTAGTTGGCAGCCGGTATCAAGTGGAGTGCCCCAAGGGTTGGTCCTCAGACTGGTTTTGTTCAATATCTTCATCAATGATCTGGAGGATGGTGTGGATTGCACCCTCAGCAAGTTTGCAGATGACACTAAACTGGGAGGAGAGGTAGATACGCTGGAGGGTAGGTATAGGATACAGAGGGACCTAGACAAATTGGAGGATTGGGCCAAAAGAAATCTGATGAGGTTCAGCAAGGACAAGTGCAGAGACCTGCACTTAGGACAGAAGAATCCCATGCACGGCTACAGACTAGGGACTGAATGGCTAGGCAGCAGTTCTGCAGAAAAGGACCTAGGGGTTACAGTGGACGAGAAGCTGGACATGAGTCAACAGTGTGCCGTTGTTGCCAAGAAGGCCAATGGCATTCTGGGATGTATACGTAGGGGCATTGCCAGCAGATCGAGGGACGCAATTGCTCCCCTCTATTCGACATTGGTGAGGCCTCATCTGGAGTACTGTGTCCACTTTTGGGCCCCACACTACAAGAAGGATGTGGAAAAATTGAAACACATCCAACGGAGGGCAACAAAAATGATTAGGGGACTGGAACACATGACTTATGAGGAGAGGCTGAGGGAACTGGGGATGTTTAGTCTGCGGAAGAGAAGAATGAGGGGGGATTTGATAGCTGCTTTCAACTACCTGAAAGGGGGTTCCAAAGAGGATGGCTCTAGACGGTTCTCAGTGGTAGCAGATGACAGAATGAGGAGTAATGGTCTCAAGTTGCAGTGGGGGAGATTTCGGTTGGATATTAGGAAAAACTTTTTCACTAGGAGGGTGGTGAAACACTGGAATGCGTTACCTAGGGAGGTGGTGGAATCTCCTTCCTTAGAAGTTTTTAAGGCCCGGCTTGACAAAGGCCTGGCTGGGATGATTTAGTTGGGAATTGGTCCTGCTTTGAGCAGGGGGTTGGACTAGATGACCTCCTGAGGTCCCTTCCAACCCTGATATTCTATGAAAACATGACCTATGAGGAAAGGTGAAAAAACCTGAGCATGCTTTGTCTTGAGAAAAAACAGAAAAGAAAAAAAAAAAACAACCAATGGGGACTGTCTTCAAATCCATTAAGGGCTGTTACAAGGAGGACTGCAATCAATTGTTCTCCATGTCCACCGAAGGCAGGACATGAAGTAATGGGCTACAAGCTTAATTTGCAGCAAGACTAGATATCAGAAAAAAAAAAAAACTTTCTAGCTATAAGGGTAATTAAGCTCTGGAACAGGCTTCCAAGGGAGGTTGTGGAATCCCCATTATTGGAGAATTTTAAAAACAGGTTGGACAAATACCTTTCAGGGATGATCTAGATTGACTTGGTCCTAGCACAGCGCAGGGCGCTTGGCTTGACTTCACAACCCCTTCCAGACCTACTGTTCTATGATAATTTACTGCATAGCACCAAAACCCTGCCCTAAATACAGAATTATTAATGTCCTTATGGGCTTCTCTGAGATGCTGTGATCTTAGCAACTTAGTTCTTTATAATTATTATTGAATTGATCTTCCCAACATTCCTGTGAGGTGTCGCGGTATTATTATTATTCCCATTTTACACCTGGTGAACTGAGGCCCAGTAGTTAAAGCTAAAACTGTCAAAAGTGTCAACTGATTTTAAGTGTCCAATCTGAGAAGCCGACAGCCTGATTTTTCTGAGCGCGGAGCATTTTGTAGCACTTTATATATTCGGTGCACTGCTCCCATTGACCTCAGTTGCAATTGTGAGTTCTCAGCACTTCTGCAAATCAGACCTGAGAGGTCTCAAGAATGGTACCCAGAAAACGTGGAGTACACAAATAGAGCTGGTCAAAACTTTTCCATCTGAACTGCTTCTCAATGGGGAATTGTTTTTTGTCTAACCAATTCTTTTTGCAAAAAGTATCTGCTTCCCAGGGAAAATTTGTTTTTTCCATCTAAATATTTTGCCAAAAATCCTTTGGTTTTCAGCTTCAAACTTGAAAATTTCCATTGGAAGAAAAAATTGGACCAGCTCTAATACACAGTGGCCACTTGTGAAATTTTTGCTTTATGTGACTTACCCAAATTCACATCAGAATTCTGTGGTAGAGACAGGGGTAGAATCCAGTCCTCCAGGGCAGCATTCAACTGCCTTAACCATGGAATCCTCCTTCCTCTTCTTGCAATCCCTTGCCTCATTCTTACATGCATTCCAACTTCCACAACAACTGAACAGGGGTCCTACAGACAACACCAATAGGGGGAGTGAAGAAAAAAGAAGTCAGGAGTTCTGTGGAAAAAACAGTATGTGATCATGTAATTGAAGACTATATTATAATGCATATGCACAAGGGATCCCCATAAAAGTTGCACAGGCAACCCTAAATCTGGCATTTCCCACCTCAGATTGATTTTGCAACCTTAATGTTCTTTTAACATCAGTTTTTTTAAAACCTTGGGAAATTACATTTTTAAAAAACTGAATAATCAAAGGTTGCCTCAGGTGGAACTATACTGAGCCCCTCACATGCCATCAGCAGGGCTGGGATCTCTAGATATGCAGCATAGTACAGAGTAACTGGTAGCAGTAGATGGCTACTTGCCACTAAAGCAGATGGACACATATGTTGTCAGTGGGTTTCATAGCTATTTTCTAGACGGCAAATGAATGCTGAGATTCAGGGCTCCTGGATTCAGTTCCAGGGTCTGGAGGGGAGTGCTTTCTAGGAGTTCTACTGTCCCATTCCTCCCAGCCCACTCATGTTTCTATAACTCACCTCCCCAGCTCTGACCTCTTCCTCTCAGGGCTGTTTTCCACCTCCTGCTCCTAGCCTCACTTTCTAGCTCCTGTCCACATTCCCCCCACCTCTGCTCCTACTTGCTCCTCTCCACAGCTCCTGGTTTTCCCCCACCCATCTTATCACGCTCAGCTCCTGCTCAAGTCCCCCTCTCGCTCCTGCTCCTAACCCCTGTCCCTGCATCTCTTCCCCAATTCTCCCACCATCACCACTTCCTCACCACTCTGCATTTCAGTATGGCTCTTTCCTTCTCCTCTATGCTGCTGGGGCATCAACAGGGAGAACACTGATAGTACAGGAGAGAGCTTGTGTTCAGCCTCCAGCTGCTAGCAGGAGCAATTGCAGGAAAAGTCCTTCTCAGTCCCCGTAGGCCGGGATGGAGCAGGCTTAGCTGCTCTGTAAGGCTGGTGCTTGCACAATCCAATTGGCAGACAGGAGCTGTAGAAGTCTGGAGCACACTCAGTGCAGATAGAATCTTCAGAGAATTTAGCTGCTGGACTTTAACAAGTCTCTACGCAATATGTGCAAACTGCTGTTTTTTGGGGCCTTATCATTCTGCCAAATATGGGTGGGATTTTCACAGGTACGCCAAAAGGCACTGACTCCTGCCAGATTTCAAACCCTTGCTCCAAAACATAAGGTACTACAGCTTCTCAACAAGAGAGTTGAAAGAATTTCCGCCCCTCACCTCCAAACCTCGTTTTCAGAAACAGCTGAACCATTTTATCTGAAACTTTCCACCAAAAACCTCAGGACCTTTACCTCATTCAGTGCAAAGAATAAATGGTGCTCACATAATAAGCAGCTATTTGCTATTTTGTTTTATCCTCATTGTATAGAGTGTGACCCCAGGACTTATTACTGCACACTATTCAAACCCTGTTCTGAAGACAGAATTATTAATTTCCTCCTAGGCTTTTCTATGGTGCTCCTCACTATGGTATCGAAATGCTTCACAAACATTAATGAATTTATTTTCACAACAATCCTGTGAGGTGAGAGTACAGTATTATCCCCATTTTGCAGATGGAGAACCAAGGCACAAAGAGATTAAGGTCAAAAATATCCATTAATTTTGGGTGCCCAATTTGACACATTTAGGACTTTAGGTTGCAGAGTACTTAGCATTATGTAGCATTTTATACAGTCAAAGCACAGCTCCCATTTACTTCAGTTGCAACTGTGGGTGGTCAACATTTATGCAAATCAGACCCCAGGATCTCAAATCAGGCACCCAGAAAAAGAAGAACATAGCAACCGTTGGTGAAAAGCCTGGCTCAAGTGACATGCCCAGCATCACACAGGAACTTTGTGGCAGAGGCAGGGATGAATCCAATTTTCCATTCAACTGCCTTAACTATGAGAATATGTATCTTTTTTCTTCCTGAAATTCCCTGCCTCATTCACGATACAACTTCTAGCTTTTGCAACAAATGAGTCAGTAAACTTGGGCAACCAGAAGAATAGATGATGCTACCAGCTCTGCCTTTAACAAACATGGCCAGAGTTCAAGAGTGCCTGCTGGTTCCTCGCGTTGAAGGTGGAGATATATAGGTGCAGGGTGGTAGAAAGCAGAGTGTGAGAAAGGAAACAGATGAGTGTGTAGATGGGTTGTTGAATGTCTTAACTGCTTATTTTCTTGCTTTTTGTGGTTTACATTGATGTAATAAGCAGTTTCACAATCTTAACTCTAAATTAAACTTTTTTTGTGCAGGCATATATATAAAAATGTATACCTATATGCAGTCGCTCTCTAAATACAGAAATAGGAAATCCAACATATGCATAAGATTACTTAATTTAACTGAAAATGGTAGCTCGTTGACAAAAAGGCCCTGCTAGGTTCCACAACCTGGAAAAGTAGCTTTTATGAAGCAAATAATTCTTGAGTAACAATACAGTTTGTTTCATATCAGTGTCACAATATTTAGCTCTGTCATCTAAGTATAACTGCTCTATTTTTACAATGTTACCACTATTGATAAATGTGGATTACGTGGAATAAGAAAATTCTCCCTTAGGATGGTAAAGTGATTATTTATTAAAAGGAGAAAACTGTTACTTACACATTTCACAGTCTAGATTTAAAACAAATGATTCTATTTATTATGGTAAATTTAGGTATGACATTTCAATGATTTTGTGTCTAATATTTTTTATATTGCAATATAGTCTGCCTACTTCATAGACAATACATATGGATTTATGCAGATCACAATTTACTTGTGGCTGCTGTCTTGCTGTGTGGAAATGCCCATTCCTTTTTTGAGAATAATCACAGCAATAACAAAAATTGATATTTTAGGTGGTATTTGTAAAATGAATCCAGTCCGAAATGCACTGGTTTCTGCCAGCACCACACCATGGCTGAATCCTCCCCATGAAGAAATCCCACCGTGGTATCATTTTGCCATTTTTAATGAGGAATTTCACCTCAGTTGCAATAAAAAAGGTGAGTGCGTTGTTTTTTTTACTTTGTTTTTACTGAAGTGAGTCTTTCCTTAAAATCAGCTCTTCATTTTACAATGAATGCAAATTTTTGGCTTCACAAAACTTGATCTCTCTGGGATTAAACATTCATTTCAGACTGACTCAGAGAAAAAATTACTTCTATTACCTCTCAGCCACTTAAACACAAAGAAAGGGTCCTTTATATAATGTTCAACTCACTGATTGGGGTGAGGATCTGATGGGACTGGGCAGCAGGGGCTAGGGGCCAGAATTCTCTCTCTCTCCTCATTTATGCAGTGCTCCCCTCACCTTCCATCCCCATCCCAGGCAGGACTTCTGCTACTACTTACAATGGAAGGGAGGCGTACATGTTGGCATTGTGGTGTGAGGAACTTGCATCTTTACTCCACTGCGCTTTCTGGCCCCACTGGGAGAAACAGGAAGCTGAACAGGCTCACAGCTTCAATGGGATGGCTGTAGGTGTGTTATATTGGGAACCCCTGACGATAAGCAGCCCGTTCTAGCGCCCCATCCTTCACCCCCTAAGACACACATGACGGATTTCCTGGAATGCCAGAGGCTCACGTTATCACCTTTTTCAAGCTCTGGGAGGGCTCTTTCCCTTTTGACAAAATTTGCAAACAGCCTAACGGGTCTTCTAATCTTCCTCCTGGCAGCTAGTGTAGTGTATTGGGGACTGTGCGCTTTAAAGGCTGAGCTTCCCAGATAGAATCTAGGTGGGGGCATAGTCCCTAGTACTGCACCTAGGGGTCCATTCTTGGTCACAATTCCATCCTCAGCCCCTGCTATAACATGCAAAAGGAAAATATCGTAAGGTACCTTTTAACTGGTTTGAATCAAGGGGAGCAGAGTTCTGTAAGGGAGAGGAGAAAATTTGTAATATTGTCTCTTTACACTTTTGGACAACTCCTGGAGGGAAGCTGGTACAGAATGGACTAAAACAAATCATCATTGTCAAATTTCAGAAACCACCATCATAACTGGCACACTCACTAGCAATCTGAGCAGAGAGGCAGTGCACAGAATGGGCTTGGATTCTGAACTACACATTTGGGCTGCATGGGAAGAGGGTGGACCCTAAGATCTGGGATTCAGAGTGGGAAAAGAGCCATATCCACAGATCTCTGGTACCAGGGGTAGAAGCTGGATCCCCCGATGTGTAGTGTGTGGGAAGAGCATCTGTGTATGCTCTCAAATAGAATTGCTGTATTTGCAACTGCAGGCATTCAAAAATCATGAGTCAGCCCACCATAAATCATGAGATTGTTTAAAAAATCTCCTGATTTCTAAGCAAAATGATGTGTGTTGGTTTCTTTATATTTATCATCCATTTTCTGAGTCTTTGTGGTTAACCCAATCTTGTTTTCAAGGTTTTTTCTGCAACTATAAGGGCTACAAACTTTTATTTTAAATAAAGAAAAAGTTGTATGAGATTGTCATACAGTCTCTTGATTCTAGGGTCTGGTGCTTTAAGGAAAACACTAAATATTGAGAAACTCATGATAAAGTCTTAAGAATTGGCAAGACTGGCCTGTTTTGGCACATTTGTAGGACAGAAAGTTGAAACTTGCACTCTACTTTCCATGCTGTACGTAATCTGTGGGTTAGCTTTCATTCTCCACAGCTATCAGTCTGGCACCTTTCAAAAAGGCTAAAGAGATATATACAAATTGAAAGAATCTAAAAGAAAATCCTGTAAACCTGGAAATAGCCCCCCACAAGTTGCTTTGTATCACTGAGCTGCCTTATCTTTAGTAAGAACAAGACCCATTAGCAAATCAGCATTTGTTTAAAGCTCTTTTACTGTATAACATTGAACAGCTAGTCTGAAATCATTTTAAGTAATACAATATTAAGAAAAATTCCTGTAAACAGAGAAACAAACCAATTGGACCTTATGTCAGGTAAATCCACCTTCTCAATGAAACTGCTGCTGACAGACTGAAGAGCCCCCAGCGGCCGGCATGAAACGAGTCAATGGCTGTGCAACTCACCAGAGCTAGAAATTTCTTTCCTCTTGCTCTCTGTATAAAACCCACAGGGGAGAAGCATAACATAACCTGGAAAGCAAAAAGGTTAACACGTTGTTAAAATGTGTCTATGAAACAAGTTTCTGTGCCAGTCCAAATTATATTCAGAAAAGTCCAAATTATATATTCATTATAGTTCTATTAGCACCAAGGGCATAATGATTTTTGGAGTTCCCTCCTCCCATATCCAGCAAATCTTCAAATCCAGTACTCCCCTCATCGTCCTGCCTCTGCAAAAGAAAAAAATAAATCAACACCCCATACAGACATTCTTCTCTGACAGGCATGCGTCATGAACTACCCTGTCCTCAAAACATTTAGCCACTCTACTCTCAATAAGAGCGGATCATAGGACAATCATCTATCTTCAAAGTCCCACTATAGCCATTGCTCTCCAATTTTAATTACTCATTTCTGGTATTCACAAATGGAAGCAACATACAGAGGTAATTGGTTTGTCATTGAGGGGTCTGAATAAGAAAAAGACTGAGATGTCTCATGGCTTATTGCTAACAATTCCCATGCTTTATATTTCCATTCTTCAAACTCAGAGCCACTCAACTTCCCATTGAAGCATTCTGGGTATTCTTATTAAAGGATTTATCCAAGGGATTCAGTGTTTGATTATAGTCTGCTCAAATTAGAATTACCCATGCAGAGCATTCAAAACACTATGTGCAACGGTTTCTATAGTACTTTACAAAAGGTACTGCCCTAATCCATGCATAACCTTGGCTATTACTCATGTCTTTATTCCTAAGGTAACTTACGTATCAGGCTTTGCTAGCTTCCTCACAGGAACAAAACATCCAAGTCTCTTCTCTGTAAGAGTAGTTTATTCCATCTCTTAACTGCATGGTGGTTTCTGCTTCCAATCCCCAGATCTTATGATGAGCCCTCTCAATTCCCCTTCCTTTCCTTTATTCTCACCCCAGCTTCTTTTTTCTTTAATTTTTTGCTACCAGGCACCCTCAGTGCTCAACCCGTTACTAGGGGTATTTCTTTTACCACATCATATCACTCCAAAAGCCACTGTTTTCCACCAGAGCAGATCAACCACTGTCCTCTGCTTTCACCAGTTCTGCTCACCAACTCAAGGAAGAGAAACATGGTGGATATCAAGCTTTAACCATTTCAATGCTAGGTACATCTAGATATTCCACTGATTTAAAGAGACATCCAGTTAAAAGAGCAGCAGTTTAAAGAAGGAGGCTGTAAAGCAACAAAAAGAAAAGCATTAAAAAGACAATCCTGATAAATTCTTTTCTTCATCTTTGATTTTATTAGATTTTGAACATCTGTCTTTCTTCTGTGTGTAACAAACAATGTTCTCATAGAGACGAACCAGAAGTAATTTGGCAAATTCAGTCTTAATTCCACTAACTTCAGTGAAGTTATATCAGGGATTAATTGGGCCCAATATGTGCTTTCAGTAGATATGAGTAGTTAGCATGAACAATAAAATCTTTTAGGATTAAAGGATCATTTTATTTTTCATATATACTTTACTGTCATTTCAAAGCTGCAATGGCAGCTTGAAAAATAATCACAACTTCTCTTTGAAAGTTTACCGCCTACCATAGTTATCTAGTAACACTAAAAATTGAAGACAATGTGTGTGTGGGGGGGGGGGAAGGGAAAGAGTTTCTCTACTTTTCCAGTTTCTTTACTCTGTGAATTTGTCAGAACTTTATGTATAGTCAGTTTCTCCATTTCCTCTTTGAGCAGTCAGTCAGCCCCTGGCCAACAAGATTGTTATAAACACTAACAGATAAGGGAGCAGAGCAACCCTTATCTTTTAAAAGTATAGAAAAAATATCAGGACAGACTATTTCCATCAGAAACTGGATTTTAAAAAATTGGAACATTAGAAACAAATTAAGTTCACAGTTACAATGGTGCTTGGAGTTTTAGCAAGATGCATTAGCATTTGATACACTGCCTGGGCTTCCTTAATGCTATTTGCTTTTCACAATAAGATACTACTGCAAATTTATCCATCTGAGACTAAAACACAGTCATAAATAGAATCATACTTCATGATTCTACTATGCAGGCCAATCCATGGTGCACCCAACCATGTACACAGCTGGACACAAACACATAAGCATATTGTGGTGATGGGCAATATAAATGGAGCACTGTGAAAATTAATTTGGATTAGATAGATTTTAACTCAGAAAACATTTTGAATGACAATTAAAGAGGATACTTCAAAAGCAGTGATCCTCACAAGTGGTGGTGAAGTGTTGGTGCTGATCCAAAATTATCCACCCTTTTTCAGGCTTCCTGGCTTCATCCCCTGCTCCCTCGCTGTTACCAGCCCAACATGCAAGAAACTCTAGCAGCCTCTCTTCTGGAGGCTCAATGCTTTTACATTCAGCTTTACCACACTCGGGAGCAGCATTGCTCTCTCACAAAATAAAAAAATTATGTTTTTCTTCCTCCTTCAGTTGAAAACAGTTGCTGCCCGTTGACCCTGTCTAATTGTGACTCCAGCTTTAACCACTAGGAAGTAAATTGTGTCCTTCAGTTTCAGATGAATTACATTAATCTTTGCCTAACAAAGTGGCAGGGAGAGCATGTGCTTTCATTGTCATCTTCTCTTCAAAGTGAAGGGAGAACATCTGGAAGCTTACATTTGAGTTATTAAAAATTCCAGGTAAGAACACTGTCCCACTCCCATACAAGGTCAGAGATAGGACTCATCTAGACTCACTTGGGGTATGTTTATATTGCAATTAATAACCTGCAGCTGACCCGTGCCAACTGACTCAGGCTTACAAGGCTTGGGCTAACGTGCTGCTTAATTGCAGTTTAGGGTCCAAGAGCCCCCGCCCCAGGACCATGTGAGGTGGGCGGGTCCCAGAGCTCAAGTTGCAGCCCAAGCCGGAACGTCTACACCGCAGCTAAACAGCCCCTTCGCCTGAGCCCAAGTCAGCCAGCATGGGCCAGTCTTGGGCGATTAATTGCAGTGAGGGGGACCAGAAGGAAGCTTCAAGGCCAGCCTGGTACCCTGTGGACAATAATTTTCTTATTATCCCATTAAGGCACCACCTCTAAGTGCTTGAGCTCTCAGACATATCCTTCTGATGGAGCTAACCTGCTGGAAAGCTGTAGATTACCCTTAAAACTGGGTTAAGCACAGACTAAGCAAAGCAGGGCTTGATCAAATGGCACTGTCTGCAACATTTAAATAGTTGTTTAACCCCCAAAAGGTCAAAACACAAGATAAAAATAATTTATTTTAAACTTGTATTTTTTGAAATGTTAAAAATAGAATAAAAACAGATGAAGAAAAGGATGTTCCTTAACCCTTTGAAAACTGGCATGATCCAGAATGCCAGCAGAAGAATTTGGAACTGAAGGTCAGTGCTTGAAGAATTTGATGGCAGATAGGAGACCAATACAGATTAAAGAGTTACCGAAGCTATTCATCATCTGAATAAAGGCAAAGCAGCAGGTATTGATCACCTCTCTGGAGAAAGGTTGAAAGGAGGAGGTAAGGTCACTACATCGAGGTTATACAAGATCTGTGGAAGAAGTGGAATCAAGATCAAGTGACAGTCATGAAACCAAGGGATCAATGTACAACATATTAGCTATAGCACAGCTGAATGGCAGTTTCACGAACTGCAATAAATACCAAGCCAATGTGTTCTATGGCCCATGGATGTCCAGACATGACCCAAAGACAATGAAAAGAAAAGCCATGATACAGCCCTTGGTTGTTATGCATGATCATCTTAATGAGTTAGTTAGGCAGTTAGTTGAGCTGGTAGTTGGATCAGGATCCTATGCAACACAGAATGGATCTGCAGCTTCTATCAATTGATGAACAGAATCTAAATATAAAAGCATGATAGCAATTGACATTATGACTTACACCACCAAGCTATTTCACAGAGTTTTGTCTGTAGTGCAGATGAGCAATAGGCAGCAAACACCCAGCTTCTAGGAAAGAGTTTTAAAAGCTGCATGAAAGGAACCCAGGGAATCAGAGGCATGAGGACAGAAGGGTGCTGTCCCTATTGCACTCTCACTTTAGGTTCAGGAAATATTGTTCCCGTTTGTAGTGCAGTACTGAATACATTGCCCCTTGGT
Source organism: Natator depressus (assembly GCF_965152275.1). Classification (NCBI taxonomy): domain Eukaryota; kingdom Metazoa; phylum Chordata; order Testudines; family Cheloniidae; genus Natator; species Natator depressus. The sequence continues at coordinate 41,150,484 of NC_134244.1, forward strand.
GCTTGACCACTCAGGCCAGCACATCATCATAGGGAAAAACATAACAGTCTGCACTGCCTATTATTATACGGTATTCTAAAATATGGGTGCAGTGCTGTGGAGCCTATATTACATATTTCAAGGAAGAGCTACTAAAGCCATGACATGTCACAACTCGAAGAATGGATAGGCAAGGAAGACACCAATTACAAAGCAGAAATTAAAATAAATGGCCAAAATCAGGCTGAAAATCTTAACTACTTGTGCCGTGTCAGAAAGAAGATGGTTATGCTTGGCACCACATGACACAAGCTAAATTTAAATCCTTTTGTAATTAGACAATATCATCAAGAAAGAATGTTGATCAAAACTCTGAAGGCCTAGCCTCCCGTGGGACTGTGTGGGTTCTTGGGTCTGGCACACTAAAGGGGTCATTCCCAAGACTTACAGGATGGGCATAGACCAGACCATGGGGATCCATGACTCCATGCTTCTAATTTTCTACATAAATCTGGTTGTTGAAAATAAAGCCACCTAAGATCAAGGCAGCATCATTTCCAAATCAAGGGAACAAAGAGTCACACTTTGTGTGTGCCCAGGCTAAAAGCTCAGAGAAGGGGGACACACACACCAGGGATGAGCATGCCATAAAGTTTTGGATCTTTTCCACCAGCACAATAATGTAAAGAAGATGAGAATCTGGCTGTATGTGTTGCAGAGTCACATGGACATGATTTTCCTCTCATTTATATTGGTTATACACCAGCATAACTCCCTTGACTTAATACTCATTACTGATTTACACCGTGGCAAATGTTTTAAAGAATGTTAAGCATTTGTCAACAAAAATTACATTTGGAATATAATGTTATGGCACTAGAGGACTTGGGGAATGGAAGAAAATGGATCATTTCAAATATTGCTAGAGCATAGTGAGAAAGCTAGAAAACAGTATCATGTTTAGAGTAGCCTTTCATACAGAGTATCAAAAGTCTAATTCAAGTTGATGCTAAACTCTAACTGCCTCGTTTTCTCTCATTTGAATGTTTCACAGAAAGTTGCTGCAAACACCTACATACATCAGCAACTTTGCACATGTAAATAGTCCGATGAAGTCAATGTGATTATCCACACAGAAAAGTTACTCGTGTGCATGTTGGCAGGGACTGGTTCAGAACTTGCACCCAACCTGTTGTAACTGACTTGAAGCTGCAGGAGTTGTTATGCATGTATTCCTTAAAATCAATGCCAACTTTATGATGTCATTTCTGTCATTCAAACTTCTTCCTCCCTCATTAAAAAGAGAGCAAAACACAGTGATTCTAGGCAGTTTCCCTAATTTACTCTTGCTTTGAAGGTAATATAAGGATTAAGGATTGGGTTTTTTCAGGCCTCCTACAAGTAGATTCTTCACATCATAAAAAAAAAAACAAAAAAACAAACCATCAATACATTGATTTTTCCTCACTAACAAACATAATTTACCACAAACACTGTGCTTATGAGAATTCATTCTGCTGTACTTTAGCCTGGACGAGTTATTTGTGAATTGGAAAAGAAAAAAAAATTCTCATCACTCCTATTTATTATCCCTCCTCACCTTAAACTGTCGAAAAATTCTGTCAATAAAAAACTGCCAGCCGTTGTCTCTCAAATCTGCCTGACCGACCCCTCGTAATTCTATCCTTACAGAAGAAATGATGCTATCCACTTCACCTTCACAAAGAAGTCAGGAATACCATCTTCAAACACAAGCATTCTGCTTAGCAATATGAGGGCATTACATAGAATTCAGCCTTTTCCACCTGTCATAGCTTTTTCAGCACCTCTCACTTAGAGATCCCAAAGTGCTTTACAAAAATGAATCACTTAAGCTTCCACACCCCTGTGAGACAGATGTTATCACCTTCCTGCAGATGGAGTATCTAAGCCAGAAAAAGATTAAGGGCCAAATGGTGAACCCCTTACCGCCACTGGTGAGCAGTTACTTGCCCAAGTAGTAGCACTGAAATTAATGGGGCTACTTGTACAAATAGTTGCTTGCTTGTGGTAGTAAAGAGTTCTCAATTTGGCCTGAAGTGACCTGCCTAGTGTTATGCACTAAGGATGTCTACACAGCAGCTGGAAGGTGTAATTCCCCATGCAGGTAGACACACACACACAGGCTGTGTGTAAGGAATCAGGGTGCAGGCAGTCTGGCCTACCAGACACAACTGGGCTAAGGTCTTCCTACTAGGGCAAGGAGTTGCCAAGAAGGAGTTGGAGGAATTGCAAGGCCGGGTCCCATAAACAAGAGTCAGGGTCAAAGTCAGGCCAGGGTCAAAGACAGAGATCAGAGGCAGTACCAAGTTAGAATCGAGAGGCAGGAGTTAGGGTCAAACTGAGAATGGAGTCAGAGACCAGATATCAGGAGACAAGGCAAAGTCTGGCATTTCAGCAGGCCATGGTCTCTGTAGCTGCTGAGACAACTTCCTGGGGCAACCCCTGGGGTTAAGTAGGGTCACTTGGCCAACCAGAGGGCCACAGAGTACTGTCACTCTGGGTCCTGTGGGCAGTATGTCCTGGAGCACCTACTCTCCACATTACTGTGCCTTCTGCATAGCCTCCTTGTGGCACTGTGGGAATATCAACTGCCCCAGGCTCTGCAGACCTGGGTTCTGGCCCTTACACTCTGAACGAGGTGCCTAAAAATAACAGTGTGGCTGCAGCAGCATGGGCTGCGAGTTGGGCAGGATTGTTTTTAGGCGGCTAGCCTGTGCTGCTACAGCCACACTGCTATTTTTACAGGCTAGCTCAAGCGGACCGAGCGAGGGTATGTCTACCTACACTGGGAATTACACCTCCCTCCCAGCTCTGTAGACATACGCTAAATCCCTTAGAAGGGCAACACAGTCTAGTGGATAAGACACTGGCCTGAAAGTCAAAAGATCTGCACTCGATTCCTGGTTTGTCACTGATTTGCTGTGTGATTTTGAGCAAATCATGTAATCGCTCTGTGCCTCTATTTCCCCTCCCACCCTTTTCTGTCTTGTCTTTTTAAATTCTTTGGGCCAGGGACTGTTTCTCACTAGACAGTAGTAAAGCACCTAGCACAATGGGGCCTGATCTGCAACAGGCACTACTGTCATACAAATAAGTAACAAAATATAGTCAGTAGCAGGAACAAAATCCAGGACTTCTGATTCTCAGTTTCCTGCTCTAGCCACACAGCACGCTTTACAAATCATATTGCACGTGAAAGATTTTGTATTATTTTAAATGTACATTTCTTTGGATATTCTTTTATCTAAGTTCTAATTATTATATCGATCATTTTCTGCTATTCCTACTACATTATTCACTCTCTCTCTCTCTCAAACGAATCAAGCAATACTTCCACTTTGCATCACCTAAGCTCTCTTTTATCTCAGTAAAACTTATAGGAAATGAAGTTTGATTCCTCTCCTTTCGTTTTATTTATTTTTAGTTAGTAGGTGCTTTTGATTCACTAAAAGCCTTTTTTCCTCCCTGTCTTTCTTTCCACCTTTGTGCTTGTTCTCATCTAGAACAGGCTCCTTTGCTGTCTCTTGCTACTTCAATCAAAATGATGGTGGTCTGACTCCGAGTTACTTGGCCTGGAAGGCAGTTAATTTCTTGCTTTTATCCAGAATTTCACCACGGGAACCTCTCTCATTTTCCTAGTATATCCATCTGCACTGCTCTCTTCAGTCATTATCACCAGCCCAATTTACCTCAAATGTCACTGCAAACACTGATCCATGAACTAGATGGAGTACAACAGGGGGTTAGTATGTATAATGGTGACAAAAATTCAGTCAGTTTCTTTCATGATATCTTTATCTCCAATGCTTAAATTCCAGCACAAAAGACTTGGTTATGCCCTCCAGCCAACAACTGGACAGAACATCCCCCTCCACACCCACAGATATGATTGCCCCCTAGGGTCACAATGGGTCCAAAGATTGCCCTGGCTTTAAAATGGACTTGCTGACCTTTGAGCTTCCTCTGGTCTACCCTGAAATACAATAAAATAAGCATGTGAACTGGCAAAAAAAAAAAAAAAAAAAAAAAACCTCCCTGAAAATTTTTCTAACAAAAAAAATTCAGTTGAAATTTTTTATTCTTACATCTTAATTTTTCATTTCAATTCATTTTTTGAAAACAAACATTTTGGTTTTTTTATTTTCAGTTTAAGGATTTTCTGTCTCCATTTTTCTTCCTTTTTTTCCTTGCTTTAATTATAACTCTGCTACTCTTTAACTTGACATACTTTCCTCAATTTTTGAAAAGTTTTGGACAGGCAATATTATAGTGTCTCAGTTTTTCCTTTTAGCACTCTGTAACTTTTCCAAAGTTGGAATAGTTTTGAAAAGTTAGGGTGGTAAACAAAACTGAGGAAAAAGCAAAACCTTTAGATATGATTCTAAAAATTCAAGGGGGGAGTGGGGTGAGAAGTAGGGGGGAAAAATCCAAAATTTTGATTTGTTTTCGTTTTTAAAAACCTAAAGAAAAATTTTCCTGTCAAAAAAAATGTTGAGCAGCAATAATGGGACCAAATACACACAAAATTATCTAACTTCAAAATCATTTCTTTCAGCTTTTCTCCCTTTATTCTTTTCTCTTGTTCTCTTCTTCCAAGTGTCTGTCTCTACTTCCATCTTCCACTTTCTTTTGCTTATTTCCTTCATGTTCTTTTCCTGTCTCTCTCTCTCTCTCTTCCCTGCTCCACTTCTCCAGACTATCTTTTACGTCTGCCCTTCCCCCATCAGCTTTATGTCCTTTCCTAGCTCTTGGCTGCACTCCATTACAGGTTCTCTCTTTCTTAGTCCTTCTCCAACTTCTAATATTTTCTCTTCCCTGAAATCTTACCTCAAAATATCCTTTCCCCTCACTACCTTCTTTAACCCCGCAATCGCTCTTCATTACCCTCTGTGACAAAGTTCCTCCTCTGCCTTGGTGGGTCCTGCGCTTACTGGCAGATTTGCTTGCCTCAGAGATTCACAGCAACCCTCAGCTTGGCCACTTTTGCTCAAACCTGCCATTCACTCAGCTAACCTCACCACTGGCCAGCATGCGAAAAAGGAAGGAGAATAATCCCCGCAGTCTCTGCTGACCCAGCATGTGGGTTGGGGAACAGCCCAAAGACCTTCCCCTCTGGTGGAACCCACAGTCCAGGTCAACTCCTCCTGTGTCTGATCAGGAATTGGGAGGTTTGGGGGGAACCCAGGCCCACCCTCTACTCCTGGTTCCAGCCCAGGGCCCTGTGGAATGCAGCTGTCTAGAGTACCTCCTGGAACAGCTATACAACAGCTACAACTCCCTGGGCTACTTCCCCATGGCCTCCTCCCAACACCTTCTTTATCCTCACCACAGGATCTTTCTCCTGGTGTCTGAGAATGCTTGTACTCCTCAGTCCTCCAGCAGCACACCATCTCCCTCTCAGCTCCTAGTGCCTCTTGCTCCCAGCTCCTCACACGCACACCACAAACTGAAGTGAAGTCCTTTTTAAACTCAGGTGTCCTGATTAGCCAGCCTGCCCTAATTGATTCTAGCAGCTTCTTAATTGGCTCCAGGTGTCCTAATTAGCCTGCCTGCCTGAATTTGTTCCAGGAAGTTCCTTCTTCTTCTGGAACTGCCCCTGTTACCTTACCCAGGGAAAATGGACCTGCTTAATCTGGGACTAATATATCTGCCTTCGAACGCTCTTCTGTAGCCATCTGGTCTGACCCTGTCACACCTCATGTTCATTTCTTAGTCTCCTCCCTCCATCCCATTCTCTCTTTTGGCTCTTCTCTAACTACATGTTTAGTAGCAGACTCTGGCATCTACTTCCATTGCTCTTGCTCTGGGGTTGGCTCCTGCCACCCATGTTCCAGGATGGGTTCCCAGGGCATGGGAATTTTTCTTTGAAAGGTCTCTCTCCTTCAGAGATCTCTTCTCTGTGTAATTCATCATTTAATGGGCTGTTCATGCTCTTTCTTTAACTCAAAGCTAGCATTACAACGAGGCAGCCAAGCAAGAACCAAAAGGTCAACATTGCACTGGTATGATGTGTCAGCTAGATATGGTACAACAAGAGCATTGATCGCTATATCAGACTGTTGCATACAATGCCTCAGTTCAAGCATTGGATATATCGGCATATTCCTGTGCCCAGAAGTCAGCACAAGATCTTATGATGGATAATAAACTAACTGGAGTGATGTTAAGTGGCATTGTTAGTAACAGGAGACAGTTTGTATCACCATAGGTATGTGCTTAATCTCTCTCAATCTGCACTACCACTAAACATGATGTAATTTACGTCACTCAGGGGTATGACCCCCCCGCAGTGACGTAAGTTACATCGATTTAAAGCCATGTCTACCTACATCGTGCTGTTGGTGGGAGAGCTCTCTCTCATCAACACAGCGTGTCTTCATCAGACGCAGCTGCACCGATGTAGCGCAGTCGCGAAGATAAACCCTTAGTCTAGGAATCAAGAGTCTGCTACCCCTGCTGCTTCTTAACTAGGGTGTCACTCATGGCAACAAATCTGAGGTTTTATTACCGATTAGCTAAAAAGTTAATTTGTAAGAAAAGACATAGCACTTGTCTGAATTATTAAGATGCAAAATTTGAAATGAATGGGAGATCAGAGTTAGTTAAGATGGGATGGTCTTACTTTTTGGTCAGTAATTCATTTACACCTATGGGGATATGTGGATTTTAATTTTACATTTTATTTTAAGTGATAAAAGACTCAATCTTATTGTCATGGATTTCAGTGCAGCACCAATCTCAGTCAGAATCCTTAGGTGTAATACAAATAAGAAATAATAACAAAAAAAATCTACTTAGTAATATCAAAATTTCTATAAGGAATTTTAGAACTGATGTGATAAATGAGGGGGGTAGCTGCCTTTTATGGACACCCAGCCAGTCAGTAGCTATAGAATCCTCCTTAGCAGCTGTACCCTAATTGTCATAACTGTAAAGGGTTAAGAGAAACTCAACCTGAGTTGGCACCTGACCAGGGGAACCAATAGGGAGTCTGTACCCTTTCAAATGGGAAAAACTGCTGGGTGTGGGTTGTTTTTTTTTCTTTGTCTCTCTCTTAAGTAGCACAGGAAAAGTTAAGACAGATACAATTAGGAACCTTTTTGGTTGTTTTGGTTTGTGGATTCCTCTGTGCTAACCCAAGGGGCTTTTGTTTTGCTTGTAACCTTTAAGCTGAACCCCAAGAAAGTTATTTTTGGTGTTTAATCCCTAAAGCCTGTTTTCAGATGTGTTTCTTTCTTTTTTAATAAAATTTACCTTTTTTTTTAAAGAAGTCTTTGATTCCAAAGTCCTTAGACAAGGGGTTGGTCTGTGCTCACATTGCTAAGGCAACTGGTGGGTATTTTATTCTCAAGCCTCCCCAGGAAAGGGGGTGAAGAGGCTTGGGGGGATATTTTGGGGGGATAGGGATTCCAAGTGACCCTTCCCTGAATATCTGTGAAAATCACATGGTGGTGGCAGCAATATCTGTCCAAGGCAGAAGACTGTGCCCTGGAAGAGTTTTAACCTAAGCTTGTAGAAGATAAGCTTAGGGGGTCTTTCATGCGGGTCTCCACATCTGTCCCCCCAAGTTCAGATTTGGGGGGGTATACCCTGACAACTGATTTCACAGAGATTCAGTGCTACTTCTGAATTTTCAATCAGTTCCCCACAGACAGCAATACACAGGTGTCTTGACCTTAAATTTAGGTAATTATAATTAAAGATCACATACTCCATTCAAAAGCATCTGCAGCTCTCTCTCTCCCTCTCTATTGTCTAAAACCATTATTCTGCATGTGGTTCCTTTTTTGTTCTCTGCTTCTTTGGACCTCTTCCAAGATTTGGTTGGTGGTTATTTAAACCCTTTCTCCATGTTTTGGAGAACATTTTGTGCTTTGCCTCCTCTGATTCATGGATTATTCCACTCTCAGTGAGATATTTTCTATACCCATTCACAGCCGTTCCTCATCCCACATATCATAAATATAATGCCCATCTAATCAATCATTACTTCTATATCTCAAAATAAAACCATTTCCTTATTAAGTTGGGCAAATTAGTCAAATGAATGTTTTCTAAAACTTGCTGCCTTTTTAGGTCCTTTGTCTCCCAGCCTGTCTCTCTCCCCCACCCCCTTTATAGTCCTTTGATTTGCAAACAGTACCAGTTTAGATCAATTAGTGTTTATGGGGATATTTTGGCCTTCCTGATTTTACCATAATAATTTAGTTTTATAGACCACAATGACTGAAGGGTGGCATAGCTCAGTGGTTTGAGCATTGGCCTGCTAAACCCAGGATTGTGAGTTCAATCCTTGAGGGGGCCATTTAGGGATCTGGGGCAAAAATTGGGGACTGGTCCTGCTTTGAGCAGGGGGTTGGACTAGATGACCTCCTGAGGTCCCTTCCAACCCTGAGATTCTATGATTCTATGACTGTGCAGGGAGCATCCCTTCCCAGAAAAGCAGGGTCAGGGGTGGCATATAACTAACAAATAATGGTTTCTGATCATCTCCCCCTCCCCCCGGCCTAAATCTGAGCACAATTGATTCTACTTTCATAAGAATGGCAATCATATAAGAGGGAATGTGGTATAGTTAAAAAAACCAGGGTTTTATATATTACAGCTTCTACAACAGACTTGCTGTATTGTGCCTGGTAAATTACTATTTAGCAGCTCTGTGCCTTAGTTTACCAGTCTATACAAAGGCTAAGAAATGACGCCAGCTTCAAAGAGGTGTTGAATTAACTGATGTTTGTGAACCCCAAAGATCCTCCAATGAAAAGCACAAAATGTTATAATGCAATCAATAATAATAATAATGAATTGCAAAATGCATTGTTTGTAGCTTCCATATAAAACAAATGTGCGGATAATGGTTTGATTCTGCTCCCACTTACACCAGTTTAAGGCCCCAGTTCAGTAAGGCACTTAAGTGTGTACCTAACTAAGTCTGAGACACAGCACACATGCTTAAAATCAGGAATGTGCTTTCTGAACTGGAACTGAGTCAGGAGTAACTCCAATAAAGTCAGTAGCATTACTTCATAGTAGAAATAGAATTGGGATCAGGCACATCACACTGAGTCCAGATTCCCCTCCCCCTTTCAAAATGTGTTTTTAATAAGAAATCCCATATTTTAATAAATTGCTTTCTCTTTGAGTCATCATAGAGTGTTCATGAATTAATGCAATTCAGTACAGTCTTCAGAGCTGCATCTGTTACTCTATGGAGTCTCCAGCACAAATCCCGTTCTGGTGAAGTCTTACTACTGTCCTAATGGAGCAAATGGCTAAAGACAGAATTCTTTCTAATGTGTATGTGAAATATATGCAATTAAATTCCTGTTATAGTGAAGAATCACTGTCAGCAGAGATTATTTTAATGGATGTACAGTAGTACTCTAAACTGAGTCTTCACCATCTGTTCATCTTAATTATAAATGCAAACACAACATATCTTACATTAGCATCAGAACATAGTGAAATATCAGCGATTGAAATGCCCATACATACTCTTTGTACAATACTGAATGCATCTGTGCTATTTTTCCTCTCTCTCCCACCCACCAACACAAATTGAAACAGGGGAAGGAAAGTGCTTATTCCTCACAGATAATTTCCTGACATAGTTGAATATTTTCCTAGCAAACAAGGATTAATTATAGAGAATTTTAATACATTATGCTCAGAACACTTTCTAAAAGTATGCAGTGCAATAGGACTGCCACTTAATTTTAGCTCTTTTTAGTTGTCTTAGTTTTTTCCCGTTTAGCTGTCAAAAGCTGTGAGAAACAGCAAATTCACTCTAATCCTAATAAATCACTAGCTTGCAGGTAAAAAATAGCGGAAATAAACTTGAGCTTTTCTTTTTTATAACTGACATTTAAAAGAGACACACTGCAGACAAATAAAAGGTACACACTTGATTGGGAAAGTTTACAGATATCCATACATTTCCTTTTTGATGTGGCTCTCTATGGTTTTGCAAACTCGTTATTGGGAGGACAATAAAACACATCAGACCATGGTTTAGAATCTAGATGGTGGAAGTATGGATTCATGATCTCCTTCAATTTCATAAAAAGAATGAGGAGTACTTGTGGCACCTTAGAGACTAACAAATTTTTTTGGGCATAAGCTTTAGTGGGCTAAAACCCACTTCATCAGATGCATGGAGTGGAAAATACAGTAGGAAGATAGATATATATATATATATATATATACACACACACACACACACACACACACACACAGAGAACATGAAAAGATGGGGGTTACCATACCAACTCTAACAAGACAAATCAATTAAGGTGGGCTATTACCAGCAGGGGAAAAAAAAACTTTTGTAGTGATAATTAGGATGGCCCATTTCAAACAGTGACAAGAAGGTGTGAGTAACAGTAGGGGGAAAATTAGCATGGGGAGGGAGTTTTATTCCTGTTTTTTGTAACTTTGAAGCTGAGCCTAGAGGGGAATCCTCTGTGTTTTAAATCTTTTTATTTGCCCTGTAAAGTTACCTTCCATCCTGATTTTACAGGTGTGATTCTTTTACTTTTTTTAAAAAATAAAATTCTTCTTTTAAGAACCTGATTGATTTTCAGTGTCCTAAAAACCCAGGGGTTTGGTCTGTGCTCATGTTGTAACAATTGGTTAGTATATTATTCTCAAGCCTCTCAAGGAAAGTGGGTGAAGAGGCTTGGGGGAATATTTTGGGGAAATAGGGACTCCAAGTGGCCCTTTTCCTGAATTCTGGTCTAAATCACTTGGTGGTGGCAGCAAAACCATACAAGGACAAGGAAAGGATTTGTGCCTTGGGAAAGTTTTAACCTAAGCTGGTAGAAATAAGCTTAGTGGGTCTTTCATGCAGGTCCCCACATCTGTACCCCAGAGTTTAGACCAATGTGATATATGCCATCATGTGCCAGCAATGCCCCTCTGCCATGTACGTTGGCCAAACCGGACAGTCTCTACGCAAAAGAAAAAATGGACACAAATCAGATGTCAAGAATTATAACATTCAAAAGCCAGTCAGAGAACACTTCTGTCTTCCTGAATACTCAATTACAGACCTAAAAGTGGCAATTCTTCAACAAAAAACCATCAAAAACAGACACCAATGAGAAACTGCAGAACTGGAATTAATTTGCAGACTGGACACCATCAAATTAGGCTTGAATAAAGACTGGGAATGATGGGTCATTACAGAAACTAAAAACTATTTCCCCATGCTAATTTTTGCTACTGTTACTCACACCTTCTTGTCAATTGTTTGAAACAGGCCAGCCTGATTATCACAACAAAAGTTTTTTTTCCCTCCTGCTGGTAATAGCCCACCTTAATTGATTTGTCTCGTTAGAGTTGGTATGGCAACCCCCATCTTTTCATGTTCTCTGTGTGTGTATATATATATATCTTCCTACTGTATTTTCCACTCCATGCATCTGATGAAGTGGGTTTTAGCCCACGGAAGTTTATGCCCCAATAAATTTGTTAGTCTCTAAGGTGCCACAAATACTCCTTGTTCTTTTTGCTGATACAGACTAACACGGCTACCACGGCCGAAACCTGTCACCATTCAATTTCATAGTTATACTATTATGCGTTAGATTCTCACAGTGTATATTGAGGCTGTAGCATCACTATAGCTAACATTGAGACTAGTTTACTGTTTAACAGCCCATTTCTCTAAAAGCTCTAAAATCCATATTTTGACTCAAATTATCTTGAAAATTGTTCTCTCATGGGGATCCAGGGTGGAATTAGTGAGCCAAATTTGAGGCTGCTTGAGCAAGGGGTTTTGGAGATACAGGTCTCCCCTCCAATAACTTGAAATCGAAGCAAAGCAAGTAATTGTGATTCTCATCAATGCTAACATGATCAAAGGGGTTGCTGAGCATTAGGAAATGCACCCATAAAACAGAACTTTATTCTAAGGACCAGTGTAAGGTGCCATTGACTATTTCAGCACCAGGATAGTCATCAGTCAAAACATGAAAAATAAAACACACAAAACAAATTTCAACTTTCTACAATAATTCCAACCAATCGATCACTCCTATCAATTTCACCCCTCAAAGAGCAGTAGTTTCTGTGAAAATGGGTTCTGAAGGAAATGTCAGACAGTAGAAAAATCTTAGACACATGGCCCTTTTTAAAGCAAACCTCAAATGATATTCCCCCACCCCAAACTGCTATGGGGGTGGAGGGGGGGGGAACTCAAGCAGTATGCAAACTAAAACAAACCCTTAGAAATAATGTTCTAACTGCAAGAGATAGAATTTTTCTATACCATTTTCATTTCTGTTAAAATGAAAATCCTGATGTAATGTTAATTGTCATGTTTCTGCTGCCCCAGCATAATATTGCTGTGCTACCATGGGGTCTGGGTAGAGTTTGTGGTGCAAATTTGGGGTCATTTGATCAAAGGTCCAATATATGGTTGCCCATATTATGAGCTGCTTTTAATTTTCAAAATGCTCTAAAATCCAAGTGCATAGTGAGATTATGTTGAATATTGGTATGCCTGTCTCTCTTGGTGCAGGCATTCCTCAAATGTAGCACCTTGCAATAAAGAGTTGATGTTAATATTCAAATTGCTCTAAAACCTATGTGTCTACCAAAACTGTCTTGAAAACTGATATTTGACAACAGGGGCTGGGATAGACTTTGGGAGAGGGAGAAGGAGAACACTCACTGAGGTGAATGGGTCATTTCACACCTTTTAGAGCTATTGTGTCAAGCTGTATTCATCTCCATGGGGTTTTCAGATGAACTGAAATGAATGGGCCACTTCACACCTCTACAATGCTACAGAGGGTTGTGCAAAGCCTCTTCCCACTATCCTAGCCCCCAAAGGGGAGTACAATGTGTGGGGCTACCTTCACCCCCAAAGGGGAGTACAATGTGTGGGGCTACCTTCACTCCCCTGTGCTGCCTCCAGCCAATGGATGTGCTCTTCACAGCCTGTTGGTTGCCACCTTCCTTTCTCCAAAACTTTTACTGGAGGCATGTAAGGACCAGGAGGAGGGCAGAGCTGGTAACCGAGTCAGTGAGGTGTTCCCAGGAATCCTACTTCTGCCTTCAGTTATACCACTACTTCCTCAAGACAAGGAAAACTCACTGCCCAAAAACACCCTTCCAGAACGCTGAGTGCACAGATGCTTAACCCACAGAAAATCAGGCAATAGTCAAAGCACACACCCGCACTATTCTCTTTGAGTGACATTTTAGAGCTCTCTTATTCCCAGAGATGGAGCACTGCAGAGACACAGCGTATGGATAAAGTAAAAGAAACTGTCAGACCATGTCCTCACTAAGGGAGAGGTCACCTTTAGGTGGACTTAGCGAACACCAGCTGGCTACACCTGGCCTCTATTTGACCACTTCACTTACCATGCACTAACCCCCTAGAATTGCCTGATGGTACCACCCCATGCCCTTTGTCCAACGGATTCCCTCTGGAACAACATTTGCACTTACCCCAACATTGTCATGCCTGCTACAAATTCCCACTGCAAGAATAGAATATTGTGCTCCTCAAATTGCACAACTTTATAAAGGTATTAGGTATTAGGTGCCTAGTGGGATTTTTAAAAGCACCTAAATAGATTAGGCACCTAATTCCCATCGAAACTCCTATTACCAAATCCAGTCTGCTCAGGATGAGGGAAATCTTACAATAACATCCATTCTCACAAGTTTTTGGCCAAAGATGAAGGAAAGCTTGGGGGTAGGGGGAGCGGATCTTTTCAGATTTATACTAATTTGGATCTAAGTCTTATGGGAACAGCTAGTGAAATTTCAGCACGCTCAAACCTGAATATAAACCTTACTCCTAGTTCAGCCTGAAACCCAAATTCCAAACTCTGGCCTTCAATCAATCCAGATTCAGATACCTCATCAGACCACCCTTCGTATCAACATGGGAGAAACAACAATGCAAATATATGACAAATCAAAATATAAGTATTGCATACTGTAAGTCTAAGCTAAAGTATTTTATTAGACAATCCCTCACCCACTTTTGCCAGTTCTTAGAACTCAGTAATATGCACTTCAAAGAGATGGCTGGTGTCAAATTGTTAAGAAGGCTAAATGAACTAAAACACAGGTGTGTAATGTAAGACTGCAGATTAGCCTGCTTGATGTAGGATCATTAAACATTATCACTCACAAGTGTTTATGAGGACAATATAAGGACCAAGCCTCAACCATCTAAAAGCAAGCCTTCAACTACTTAAGCAAAAGTAGATTTGGAGAGGTATCTCCCAACAACGTTGTACTTTGAAAAACAATGTCATGAAAACACCACAAATCATTAATGACACTTTGTACTCATGAAATGCAAGTGTGTGCACCTTGCATTGCACCATTTTAAATAATATTAAAAGGGAAAAACATTTTGTAATAAACGGCATTTTTGCTGATTGCACATGATTATGTTAAACAGATTGTACTATTGGTGTCACAGAGGTGACTTAATAGCTAGCTCCTATAACTAATTTCCACAGCTGACCTCTCCCCTCTGTTGATGAAGCCTATTCAAATCCTGCTGCCCTTTGCTCATTTTAAGATCTTATATTTCTGATCATGAATATATTTGTCAATGTTCTTTATTTTAAACCTGTAAAGATTTCTCCAGTGGTCTTCTTAACCTGCATGATTTGAGTTTTATATATTACTTTATAAAGTGCAACAGAAACTAGTTTTCATTGTTATTATTATTTTTTACCTGATGCTAGCATGTCATTAACTAAAACAAGAAAAGACTCCTAGGGTATCTGAGCACCTGTGAGAAGGAACAGTGTTAATATTCTTCGCTATAACTTTAAAATAAAGGGTGAAAACATCACTCGGAGGTAGGAAATACAATTGGTCATTTCCACAATCTGAATATACATACACATTAAGAAACACTCGGTTGGAAATATCACAAATTAAAAGTTAAAAATCTGTTTTATTAAAATAATGTAAAAGGAATTTGTATTTATGATATCATATATTTCTACATATATATATGCATACACTCCCTCTATAGATACACACATGCATGCCTACTTAAAATCCACTGAACACAAAACACAAACCCACAGGATGCCAATAGTCAAAAAAAACCCAACACAACCTGGAAGAGGTTAAAAAGCAACTTAAAAATAATGATATCTGGAACAGGAGATATTCAAAGTTACTATCAAGGTCAAAAAAAGGTGAAGAGAGAAGTAAGCATTCCATATGAGAAATACAGACTGTAATAAATGGATCCCTTAAGGCCTCCAAGCAGGTTGCCACAAGCAAAACACAAATCCCTAGAGGGCAGTACATAATTAACAATTTGAAGATCTAGCCACTGTCACAAAGAAAGACAGGGAAGCTACCCAAAAAGATGAACAATCATTTTGCGCTCAGATCAGCTTGCTGATTACCCTATAAAGCCCACGCTGATTGTTCCTCATATAGTATTTTCCTATTTTCCATCACAAATGTTTTCCTGTATACTGTTTAGTTTTCCAGTAAAATGCTGGGATTCTAGACAGGACACAATTACTATAACTAGTAAGAGAGAAGCAGTGAAACAAGCATCTCTGAAGGTGTGGGGGAGAAGAATGGTGATTTTAAATCATTGTGAATATCAGGAAGATACATTTTAGACAGATCATAAAAGTCAAGTAAAACTTGAGTAGATGGTGTTTTGTGAAAAGCAAACCATGATGCTATGGAGCACATAAATCAGATTTAAGGACCAGTTCATGAAAAACTCTGACTCATATTCTGGGATCGACAGAATGGTCATATGAAAGTGAAGAACAAAGGGATGTTTTTGTACTGTTGTTTCTAGGTAAGTAACATATATACAATATCTGTGTATCTGCTGAAACCCCAAAGGGCATCCAACTCAAAACTGAGATGCACACTTCAGAGCAGGCTCAGCAGGTGAACATGAGGTACAGTTGGTTCATTCAGTCAGGCACTGATCTAGCATTGAGAACCACATGGGTGCACCCACATATAGCCCCATTCACTTCAATGGGTCACCTCTGTGCCACTCTGAGTTTCACCTGTGTAATTTGCAATGCATAATCTGGGCCATATATGGTAGGGAAACCTTCAAAAGGGAGATTTTTTTAAAAAGGTGATGAGAGGAAAATACTGAAGGTCAACTGTATTGATCATATCTGCTTATTTTCTAGGTCCTTGGGAATGTCAAAGCTACAGTAATTCTATAAGCCCATATCACTTAACTTGGCCCATGGGGCCAAATTAACCCCTAGTATAACTCTACTAAATTCAGTATAGTTGCACTAGAGAGAAACATGGCCCGTTCATTTGTAAGTTTTCAGCTACAGATCATTTTGTCCCAACAATAAGTTACAGATGGTAAATAATGTTAATGTCCTTTTATAGTAAAACCACGTTTCTATTTATTACTTTATTTATTGCATACAGAAAACAAGGAAAGGATTGCGATTGGAAAGGGTTTAAACATGTGGATATTTATTTCTGTGCCACCATTTTGGTGATATCTAGGGACAATGTATCTAATAATTGTAGAGCAACCACCATCAGTTTGTCTTCCAAACATTGCTGAGATACCACTGGGTCTTCAATAAAAAAAGTGCTATGTTGCCATGAAGATCACTGCACCACCCCTGAAACTCCACATAAAAATGTATGAAGATGACAGATCTTCACAGGCATGAGAATCCAAGTTAAAAACAGAGACATGTAGATGAATACAAATTATTCATGTGGCATACTCTATTCTTGTTTTTTACATGGGGAAGTATGGACACTAAAGGCATGCATAAATCCAGTGCAGAACACAGTGATTAAAAAACCACAACAGTACTTTGACTATCATATGCCAATACAAAACTACTCAAGATAGTTAAGTCCCAGGCAGACTGCAAAGAGCTACAAAACCATCTCTCAACACTGGGTGATTGGGCAACAAAATAGCAGACGAAATTCAATGTTGATAAATGCAAAGTAATGCACATTGGAAAACATAATCCCAATTATACATATAAAGTGAGGGGGTGTAAATTCGCTGTTACCACTCAAGAAAGAGATCTTGGAGTTATTGTGGATAGTTCTCTGAAAACATCCACTCAATGTGATGGGGCAGTCAAAAAAGTGAACAGAATGTTGGGAATCATTAAGAAAGGGATAGATAATAAGACAGAAAATATCATATTGCCTCTATATAAATCCATGGTAAGACCACATCTTGAATATTTTATGCAGATGTGGTTGCCCCATCTCAAAAAAGATATACTGGAATTGGAAAAGGTTCAGAAAAGGGCAACAAAAATTATTAGGGGTATGGAACGGCTTTCGTATGAGGAGAGATTAATAAGACTGGCACTTTTCAGCTTGGAAAAAAGATGACTAAGGGGGAATATGACTGAGGTCTATAAAATCATAACTGGTGTGGAGAAAGTAAATAAGGAAGTGTTATTTACTCCTTCTCATAACACAGAACTAAGAATCACCAAATGAAATTAATAGGCAGCAGGTTTAAAACAAACGAAAGGATGTATTTCTTCACATAAT